>NC_132990.1:64125000-66625000 GCF_048564905.1 Vicugna pacos
TTTATTAGCAAGGCTCCTTTTTTTTTCCTATTTCATTTATTTCAGCCTTTATTTGTATTAATTCCTTTCTGCTGTTTTCTTTGGGCTTGTTTTATAATTCTTTTTCTGGCTTCTGGAGTTGAATGCTTCATTTGCTTATTTTTCAATCTTTCGTACTTCGTGTAAAGGCCATGGAGCTTCTGACCACTGTTTTGCCTCTCTTCCAGGAGTCTGATATGCAGCCTTCCTGCTCCTGCTCATTGCTAAAGAGGTGATAATTTGAGTTTGATTTTTTTTTCCGGACTCAAGTATTACTTAGAAGGTTACTATAGAATCATCTATTGATCTATAGATTCATCTGCTAGACACATTGTTGTTAATATCTAACATTATTGCATTCTAGTCTGAGAGTGTGGCTTGTATAATTTCTACTTTGGTGAATTTATTGAGATTCCATGTCCCTTTATTTAAGGGAGACACAAGGTGTCAAATTCAGATTTTGGATCTAAGTAAAGCTGAGTTCAAACACAGGCTATACCACTTTCCAGCTAAATGACCCTAATCAAGGCTGTTAACTACCCCAGGCCTCAGTGTCACAATTTATTAAATGGGAATAATAATAATTCTTCTCATAGGGCTGATGTGAGAATTAGAGGTAACTTACATAAAGGATAAAACAGCATCTATCATGTAGTGGCTAATTAATCCATCGGCCATTGTGATGATGATTATTAATGTCATTATGATTGTGCTAGTATTACCTATAATTGCTATTCTGTTAGCCTATCTACACTTCCCAGAGAATGTAAATTCATTTCCAGTGGTCTTGGTCCCCAGATCCTAGTTGCTGGACTTTTTTTTTGCTGGCTTCTTTCTAGATCCAGATTTCTTAAAGCCAACAGAGTTGCCTTTCTTTGCCTATTGTTTTTTTTTTGCTTCAAATTACATAATTGATAACTTCTTTGTGTCATTCATTGGAAATAAATTGTACATATAAACATATACTGTACATGTGTTTTAAATATAAAAATATATATTTATACACATGTAATTATTATATATAAGTTAAATATATACATATATGCACAAATGTGGACATACATACGTAAATGTGTGTATGTACATATATGTGTGCATATATGTATGCATCTACACACATGTATATATACAAAGCTCAGTCCTGCATTCAAGATTCCAGTCTAGTGAAATGATTTTTTCTATACATGATTGGATTTTCTCCCTATTGCAATCTATATTAGATACAATAATGGCCCACCCCAAACATCCAAGATCTAAGCCCTAGAACCCACAAAACATTACCTTACATAGTAAAAGGAACTTTGCAGGTGTGATTAGGTTAAGAATTCTGAGATAGGATAATTATTCTGGATTACCTGAGTGGGCTCAATGTAACCATAAGGGTTCTTTCTCATAAGAGACTAAGAGGTAGACAAGAGTGTCCAAGTCAGAGAAGGACATACAATTTGGAAGCAGAGCAAAGAGAGAATGACACGCAGACACAGAGACTATGACTTTGGCCTTGAAGTTCTGTTGATGCCTCGGTTTTAGAAATTCTGACATCCAAAATGGTAAAATAATAAATCTGTGTTGTTGTAAGCTACTAAGTTTGTGGTAATGCATTGTAGAAGCATTGGGAAATTAATACATAGCCCTCAGAAGAAGGTATTGCTCCCATTTTCAGAGGGAAATCTGAAGTTTAGAGAAGTGACTTGCCCATGGATATATACCTTGTCAACAGTGGTACAGTTAAATGGGAATAATAATAATTCTTCTCATAGGGCTGATGTGAGAATTAGAGGTAACTTACATAAAGGATAAAACAGCATCTATCATGTAGTGGCTAATTAATCCTAAGAGTTCATATCTCAGGAAGTGTGTATGTAAGTGTGTGTATGATTTTAGCCACATTACAAATGTTGGTGTGTAGTGACTTCCTTTTGCCTGGGGTGGGAAAAGACTGTGGCTCAGCAGGAGAGGAGATTAAAGGCCCTGGTATGCTTAGTAAGACCCTTAGAGATGCAGAGAGAGAAAGGAAAGGGAAAAAAAGGAAACTCATAAAGGCAAATGATCCTTTAAGTTTTAAAACGTGAGCAACTCTCTCACCCAAGCCACCTCAGGGTGCAGGATGATTTATGCAAAGGTCTATTTGGTTGTTGGTTTCTTTTTTTTTTTTTTTAATTTTATTTTTGTACCATGCGACATAATTGTACAGCTCCTTCAGAACATTCTGTCGTCTGGGAGATTTTCCTACAGAAATTCTAAAGAGTGTAGGCTCACAGGAAACCAGCCAAACTCCGCATGAAACTATATTTATACATATGCCAAAATGAAAAACATAGAATAAAATAAGTACGAAGATACAAACTGGGCATTTTAGCTGAAGGCAATGAATGTGTTACCCTGAACACACCCATCACATTACAGAGAGTACTAGAACTGGTTGGGATTTTTTTAGAGATTGTACCATAAAACCTTATACGTGTTTAGCCAAGAGCACATTTTGCATAATCCTTATAGCAACATCGTGAGATGGGTACTTTAATTCCAACATTGCCACCAGGGTCCCTGAGGGTTGGCATTTCAAATCCCTTGACCAAGATCACATGAGCACTTTGGAAAAGCCAGGACTTTGACTTGGATCTTCCTCCTCCAAGTCTAGGGCTCATCCCACTGCAGCACAAAGCCTGCTTCCAACCTGTTTGCTTCCCAAAAGAGGAAACTAGGACCTGAGAGAAATGGCATTTATAGAGATTCTCAAGGCAAGGTATTTATTTATTTACTTATTCATGCATTTACTCACTCATTCATTCACTCATTTCTATTCCTCAGTGGCTTATGGAATCAATAAAATTACGTGTTGAAATGCATAGGCTAGAAACTATTTTTTTAAGTAGGGTAGGAAATCAAATCCCAGAAAAAAAAAATTGAGAAAATTTAAGAAGATTTCAAGAAACTGCGTACCACACAGACTTGGACCAATGTTGGGGATGAATCTTAGTATCCTACCACCACAGCAAGAGAGAAACAAGTATGTTTTTAGCTTTGCAGATCCTGACACCTGAGAGAATTCCCCCTCCAGGGGCATCAGGACCAGGGTCCTCTGTGACCTAGCAGTGAAGGCCCTCAACCACACGGATCCCACTCACAATGTCATACAAATCTTTCTCAGGAAGGTTGTCAAGGTTGTCCCAACACTAACCAAAATGAAGATTAGTAAAACTGTTCTTGGAGTGGTCTCCATCTGCAGGTTTCACTCAAAGGAAAAATTTAGAGTTTCTAGAAAAGCCATTTTAAAGGTAACATACTCAAGGGTATTCTTCAGAAAAGAAGGAAGGGAAGGGGAGGGGAGGGAATGATATGGGGACTCTGGGCTAAATCATATAAACTGTTTCAATTACTCTGAGACTCGTAACACTTGTAAGAAACACTAGCATTTCACCAAACACTAAGAAAGGAAAAAATTTTATTAAACTCTATCAAACCATTGATAGTAAAATACATCCTAATTTCAGAAATGTGGAAACTGTGGGCACTTCAGAACCAATGAGGTATGATATGTTTCACCACCGCAGGACTTGCCAAAGCTTTTACTGTGCCCAGGTGCCCTGTGAACCTTCAAGAGACTGTTAAGAGAGCGCAGGTTCTCCCACGTGGGCTTGACCACTGGAACTTCCCCTTTTTTGTCTTTGAGCATCTTATGCAACTAACGTTTTACAGAATCCACGTTGGGAAACACCTATCTGAACGAATGGGTGGACTTCGTATGCTTCCATCGGCTGTCTGTGAATGTCTTACACCTGAGCTTTTGCAGATGTTTCAAAGAGCAGAGAGTGCAGTGTTGTACTGTTTGACAAGAACCTGGCATGTGCCTGCTCTGTGTTTACTATGAGAGGCAAATCAGAGCAGTAGAGCTCAGACGACCTTCCCTAGAAGTTGAAACCACAGCAGAACAAGTGCTTGACTGAGTGACCTCACATACTCTTGCAACTAGTTACTAACAGTAACTGTCTGCATTCTCGAGGTCAGTGTTTTCCACTGTAAAAGCCAATTTCACATTCGACAATGAAAATAAGAGGTTTCCAGTTACCAGTCGGTATTAAACACATGTATTTATCTCTTTTCCCTCCTAAATTCACATGAAAATGACATGAAGCGGATATGCTAGTAAGGACTATTTGAGGCTGGATGTGCTTTTTGAACTCATATTTTTACATACATTTTCACTGCATTTTAAAGTAAACTATATTTAAATGCATTCAGTATATTCAGATTAGAAGAGAGTAACTGGGGGAATCTCCCTCCCCAGTGTCACTTCCTCACTGACTGTGAGACATTTTGGGGCCTGGCTTCCTCTTCCAAATGAGCTGAGAAATACTGAAACTTCAAACATGTTGATGACATTGCTCACTACTTATATAAGTACATACAGGAAACATCTCTCAGCAAATTATGTCAGGAAAACAAAGCAAAACAAAACAAAACAAAACAAACTTACCCCACCCCCCAAAAAATGACAACCTTCTTTTTCTCAAGCAAGGACAACTGTATAATCCATTATACATTTTTTTCTGTTTACTTTGGTTGCCAAGACAAATGGAGCTAAATTTATCTCATGTTGAGTAACTCCCCCATTTCCAGCTCCCAAAATTATTTTCTCCCTTTCCCTTCCTCTCCTTACAAATGACTCTGATCGGTTCTATATTGATACTATCTGGTTTTTTAATAGGTTGGATTTATGTGGATGATATTAAATTCTCTTGGAAGAATGCACAGTATACACAGCAAACACACAGGCACAAATGAAACAAATGTGGTTGCTAGATAACTTGCCTAGGTCTTGGAGAGAGGTAATGCTTCCTCACCCGTAAGATTCATCGTAAGTGTTCCATCTTAGCATCCAATGACCTTCTCAACCTAGCTCAGACTCACCTGCTTCTCTCTACCACACTGGTACCTGTGCTCCATCAACATCAACCAGGACCGAGTGAGGCTCAAATACCTGTCCCCAATGTTGCCTTTGCCCCTAGTGGGTAAGGACTTCGACTCAGTGCTTCCTTGCATTCTCAGCACCCCAGCAAAAAGACCAGGCACAGAGTAGGTGCAACAGATCTTAGGTGGATGAAATCCTTAATTCAATGATTATGGCTTTGGAGAAGCCCTTGGGCAAGCAGTGGGGTAAGATAACAGGGGCACACAGGTGACTAAGATGTGGTCCCTGCTCAGTGTGATAGAGACCAGACAGGAAAGCAGGTCAGCAAGGGGGCTATCACCAGGAGAAGCAAGGGAGGCTGTGTGACCCCAAAGAAAAGACACTTTACCCAGTTTTGAGGAACTTGGCCTGAATAGGGGCTGACTAGCCAGCACAGCTAGCCAGAGGGCCAGTCTGCAAGAAGCGGCAAGATGTCACTGGGATAAATTAGAATTGGAGGCAAAATGTCTATGGCCCTCTCCCCGGTTAAGAGGGCCCTGGGGGTAGAAAAGAAAAAAAAAAGGCAAGAAAAGAAGTCCTTTCTATACATGTTTTTACCTCACTTAATAAACATTGAGCCAATATTTAAATAGTATCAACTAGAGAGGACAAAGCATTACACTCAGCTCCAGGGTAACCACACATCTCATCTTGGCACTCTCGTAGGGCTCAGAGAAGACTTGTGGGAGAAGGTAACGCCTACACCAAGACTTGAAGATGAAACAGAGCATTCAAGCTAAAGACCACAGACATATGAGGGGCAGTGGGAACAATACTGAAAACTCCCAAAGCTGAAGCAAAGAGGCCTAATTCAGGAATAAGGATGTAGCTGGAAATGTAGCTGGAGAGGCCAGACTGGGAACAACTCCCATGGCCATGACAACTGAGGAACTTCATTTATTTATGAATTGAGCACCCACTATGTGCCGGGCACTGTTCTAAGGTCCCAGATATAAAGCAGTAAACGGGACATGCACTTCAGTCACTGGAAGATTAAATGAGGTGGCTTTATTCCTATTAGACTAATTATAACAACCATTCACTGAGTCTTAAGTGTGTTGGCCCCTGTGCACATATAATTTCATTTAATCCTCACAATGGTGCTGCAATCACATGAGACAAGAGATGTTTAGCAACTTGCTCAAAACCACACAACCAAAAGTGGCCAGAGGCCAGCAGTGACATCAGATCTGTCTGTCTTGACTAATACTGGGGCCACATGGACTGGGTTTGAATCCCAATGCCCCCATTTACCAGTTATGTGACCTTCATCAAGTCACTGAATCCCTCTGTGCCTGTTTTTTTGGACAGTATATCGAGATCATAATATTAGTACCTCCCTGGTAGAGTTGTTAGAAGAATTCAATGGGCTGATGCAATCAAAGCACTTAGCACAGTCTTGGCATGTAGGAAGTGCTTAATAAGTGTTAGCCACTATTATTAACCTGGCTGCAAATAGGTTTGTTAAACCTGTGCTACCCAGGAAGCTCTCAGGAAGGACACAGAGCCCTGAGCAAGTTGACAAGGTCCCCTTGAGCGAGGGTTTGTTTTCCTTGCTTAATTCAATAGCATGCCACTTCTCCTGACCAACTTCCACACAAGTACCTGCTAATGGCTTTCGTTGTTCTGTTTACAGTGCTTCTAACAAGTGTGGCTAACTTCTCATTTGCATCCTTAATACACAATTTTAAAAGCATGTTGACACTGCAGTTGGTTTTAGGAGACCTGGGTTTTTCGCTCTTTTTTTCTTTTGTCCTGTTTATGGGCAGTTGGATGAGCTGCAACAGCTCAGAGCACACTCCCAACTCTCCCAATTCAGTCTGATTTAAAACTTTCAGAGAACTTTCTGGGTAGGGAAGGTTAGTTCATCCTGATCTCACAGACCTTAAAACCATGAGGTTGAGCACCTCAGGTCACTGAGCAACCGGAGGGCTGTTGTCGCTACTATCATTCACCTGAGCTATTTTATTTAACAGATACAGAGAGTGTTAACTCTGCACAGGGCACCACTCCAGAGGACTTTACAAATATTATTGTGAATTGTGATGCAACTAATGTAATGCATTTAATCCTCATTAACAATTCTACAGAGAGAGGCTATTAGGGTCCCTATTCTGCAGATGAGGAAACTGAGGCACAGAGATGTTAAGCAACTTTCTCAAGGTCACACAGCCAGAAACAAGTGTGCTACATTACTAGCCATATGACCTTGGGCATATTACATAACCCTAATGGAGTAATAAATTACAAATGACTTTGCACCCTTCACAACCATCATTATGTTAAGGTAGGTATTAAAATTTTAGAGATGAAGAAACTGAAGGGCAGGGGTCCTAAGAGGCTTGGCTGATGTCAGAGAGAAAATTAGTGGCAGAGTTCGGATTAGAACCCAAGTCTATAGATTCTCCTTGACCGCTGCAGTGCGCTACGGGTGAAAGGCGGTGATAGTTTCTATGCCAAAATCCATTACTGCTGCGGCCCCTGCTGTTCCTGTTATTTGCAGCAGGACACCCCTCCCCCAAGTACAATAACAATGGCAGGAACACAGCTGATTCAGTTTTCAAGCCTGAGACCCAAGCCCATGCATAATTTACTCAATGCTGCCCTGCAGTCACTTAAGCTGAGGAGAGACCCTATAAATTCAAGTTTGCATGCACTAATTTATTTCTTATTTATTCTACTGATACATATCGAGGGCCTCCAGCGAGCTGCTCTAGCACCTGCTCAAAGGCGCCTGCAGTGCCAAGTGTAACTGGGGCAGAGGGCGGGGAGACCCTGAAAAAAGCCCCAGAAGGAAAACCAGACCCCATGGACTAGAGCCATGCAGGTAAAATTAATTTTCTGTTGAACTGAGATTAGCCCATACACATTCGTTCACCTCCTCTTTCGTGATAAGTAGGGCTGTAAAGGTTGTTAAATGCTTTATTCACTTTTCTGCCTTAGTAAAGCAATGAGCGCACTTCAGTGACTGACATTCCTGCATGAGCAAAGGATTATTTTTCTGAGTCACAGAATGTCAAAAGGGGAGCAAGTTTTCCAAGACGAAGATATTATCAGAAAGGGAAGGAAGAGAAGGAAAAAGGCTGCCATTTTCTTGAGTGACTGCTGAGGACCAAATGCTATGCTAGAAGCTACCCATGGCAGAGGTCTCCCCGTGCAGACTTTTTCAATATGGAAAACAATAATTACTGGAAGAACTACTAAGGCATTGTCCAAAGATATGATTTCACAGGTGGTCAAACTGTGGCCCAGAGAGGGATAGTGACTTGTCCCAGGCCACTCAGCAAGTTGGTCCCAACATGCTCCCCTACTTTTTTACTTTTTATTTTTATTGAAGTACAGTTGATTTACAATGGTACATTAGTTTCAGGTGTAAGGTAAAGAAAGTGATTCAGTTAGATATATACATTTATATATATTCTTTTTCAAATTCTTTTTCATTATAGGTTATTACAAGATACTGAATATAGTTCCTTGTGCTATATAGTAGGTTCTTGCTGTTTATCTATCTTGTATATAGTACTGTGTATATGTTAATCCCAAACTCCTAATTTATCCCTCCCCTCACACTTTTCTCCTTTGATAGGCATAGGCTGCTTTCTGTGTTTGTGAGTCTATTTCTGGTTTGTAAATAGGTTCACTTGTATCTCAGTAAGTTGGTTCCAACATGCCCCTTCTTTCACGCTCATCCTAATTTTAAAACTCAGCTGAATTCTTAGCATGAGTGAAAACTTCCAGCTTTGCCTGCATTGTTTCTTTTCTACCTCACTTCCCCCAATTAATTATCCTTACCGATAGGGGCATTAGGGTAAAGAAAGGGTAAACTCTGAACTTGGCAGTGTTTGATCCCTGCAGAAATAGAGTTGAAAGCCTGGGCTAAGCCCGTGTTCTTAAGCATCACACCTGCTGGTTTCTTAGTGACACTTCAAGATGCCTGCTTTTGTCTCCAAAATACACTCACCTGGGGTACAGGGTCGATGCAGAAGGGGCGAGAGACTTCTGCAGAAAAAAATCCTGACCCTAGGATGCAGCTTGAGCATGGATTCCATTTGTTATAATCATAAATCAATTATTTATTTTTCTTCTTCCATGCTTCTTCTAAATACCTAACAAAAGGTTATACTGTTGCCTTTTGCCTCTTGGGCTGAAAAAGCAGAGGCAGAAAGGCCATCTCATTGAAGGTCAGTCCCAGCCGGGCTGAGCTACAGTTCCTGACCTTTTTCTGCATCCCCCGCTGCTGAGAAGGCAGTGGCTGGGCCTCGGGGACAGAGACTCACCCGCAGAACATGAAGATGGTGCTGGAGGTGGCGTCGTAGGGCAAAGGCAGTGTCTGCTGCAGGCATAGCTGCTCACAGCCACCGTTGAAGCCATCGGAGCAGTCGATGCCTTTGGAGTGGTCATAGCAGCCGGAGCCGTCCTTCATGGGCCTCAGCTCCTCCGGGCACTGCTCAGAGAGAGAGCAACAGGGTGGTTACAGATGAGGAGGTGATGGGTCCCTTCGCACCTTCTGCTCCCATCTCCTGAAAAGGGGCAAATTAGACTTTGAACCTGTATTGGGACCACAGAGCCAGGTTCAAAGTCTAATTTGGCCAACTAACAGCTGTGTGGCCTTGGACAAATTCCTTTACCTCTCTGAACCTCAGCGTGCCTACCTGTAAAATGGAAAGTGGTACAGTTGTGAGAATGAAGAGAGATAATGTCTGCAAATGGCTTAACCGTATAGCAAATGTTAGCTGCTATTGATAGTGACCTTGCTGGGATCATCACCATGACTGGGTTTATTACTGTCCAGTAGGGTCACTTTGGGAGGTAGCCTACCAATAGGTGTTTAAATTCCAGATCTGCCCCTTCTCCCTGTGTGACCTGGGGCAAGTTACTCTCCCTCTCTGAGCTTCAAGTTCCTTATCAGTTAAATAAGCATAACGCCTGCCCCTTGGATTTGTTGTCACATTGAAGTTGGATCATGCCTGGTGTATAACTTATTTCAGAATTTGGCATGTAATTTGGTACTCGTCAAATGTGGGTTCTCTTATGATTCTGAGTATCTTAAAGCATCACTTCTTCTCCATCCTTGTGCCTAAAGTCCTAAATGAGATTCCTACATTCCCACAAAGCCCTCCTGAACAGTTTGCTGGCCACCATCTGACCTCCTCTGTACCATCCTGTAATGGCCAGCAGGGTGACATTTCTAAATAACATCACTCCTCAGCCTAGATAAATACATGACTTCTAAACAACAACTACAAATTGAATTTTCTAAAGCTAATAGCCAAGGTCCTCTGCAGATGATACCAAGCCCTCTGCCTGGCCATGTGCATATTCCTCCATAAAACCAAATGGGCTCCGGCCACTAAAATGCCCCAACAATCCCAACCTTGAGTGACCTCAGCTGAATGCTCTTGTCGATGTTCCTGGCAGCTGCTAAGTGCTCCGTGAATGGACGCTCTTACACCCTAGGGAAACTTGGTTATTTATTTAATTTAGTTCCCTATCATTTGATGAGGCTGAGCTCATCTCCAGTCCAGCAGATGCAGAAGCAGTTCTAACTCTCCGGAGTTGGGGAGAGAAAATGAGGTACTAGGTTTTCATTTCAGCCACCCTGCTGGCATTTTCTGTCCACCAAGATTAACACCCGGAGCCCAGCCCTCCTCATCCATCACTGGACATCGCTGATTAAAATGCCCTCCCAATGTTTCTCTCCTCCCAACCAACTCCCTCGTCCCCTCCCCAAACCGTCATCCTAAACAACATCAATAACAAAACACACACGCAAAAATTAATTTACAAAAACCACAGTAACAAAAAAAGGTCAGCCCTCTTGGAAATTAAATTTCACCTAAGAAAAATCTGTAATTACAAATGCATGAGAGAATTCTTCGAGGCATTTGAGACTGGCGCCAGGAAGGGTGACAGAGGGAGTGGGTTATAAATGGCCTTTGTCAAGCTGCCGAAAGGTTATAAAACTGGCTACATTTTGTGCTTAAAAAGAAAAATCAATTTTCCATGTGAGTGAAGTGCTGTACATATTAATACAAGCTCAGAGGAGGCCCTGCTTGTCTCTGAATGTTCACTGTCAGACAGGAAGGTGCCTAGTCCTGGGGTCATTTGGAGAGACTTGTGCTGGTACAGGGGGCTGGGTCTGACTGTCTGCAAAGACTCAGAGATGTGTGCTGGAAGGAAGGGCAGACCTTCTTGCCAGGTCACCGGAAATACCTGGGGCAGGGTATTACTCACAGTTCTTTCCATCCTTCACTGAAAAAATATGTTCTATAATCCAGGCAGACTCTAAACACTTTATCTGTTTTAACTCGGTTAATCCTTATGGCAAACCTGTAAGGTCATACGGTAGGCTAAGGATGACTCCCAAAGATACGTCCTCATCCTAACCCTTGGAACTCATGCTACTTTCTATTGCCAAAAATTTTTTTTCAGATATAATTAAATTAAAGCTCTTGAGATGAGGAGACTACCCTGGATTTCCCAGGTAGGTCCAAATGCTGTCACAAATGTCCTTATAAAAGAGAGGAATGGAGAGATTATACACACAGAGAAGGCCATGTGAGGGTAGAGCAGAGATTGGATGATGGGGCCACAAGCCACCAAATGGTACAGTCACTGAAAACTGGGGAGGCAAGGACACATTCTCCCCTAGAGATCCTGGAGGGAGCAGGACCCTGCTGACATCCTGATTTTAGACTTCTGGCCTCCAGGATTGTGAGAGAAAAATTTTCTGTTTTCTTTAGAAACGGACATAGAAAACAAACTGTGCTTACCAAAGGGGAAAGTAGGGGGAAGGATAAATTAAGAGTTTGGGATTAACAGATACACACTACTATCTATAATACAGATAAATAACAAGGACCTACTGTATAGCACAGAGAACTATAATCAATTTCTTGTAATAAGCTATAATGGAAAAACATCTCGAAAAAGTACATATGTTGTTTGTATAGGTATAATTGAATCACATTACTGTATAGTTGAAACTAACATTGTAAATCAACTACACTTGGATAAAAAGTAAAATTTAAAAAAATTCTGTTTTCTTAAGCCACCCAGTCTGCTAAGCCAATCTTGAATTTCTAATCCTCAAAAAATGATGTGAGATAATAAATGCTTTTTGTTTGAAGCTGCTCCATTTTGGGATAATTTGTTACACAGCAATAGGTAACTAATACAGTGAGATAAATGCATTAAGTGCTTGGCATAGTGTTCAGCAAATGGTAGCTGCTGTTCTGAGTATTATGAAGAAGCTTAAGATCTAATTTGAGAAATAAGAAATCAGCCAGAAAACAAACATGAAGAAGCCCAGTTAATTTGAATGGGAAAGTGGAAATTCCGCAAATGTGATTGACCAGAGAATAGGGCAGCCTTGTTCAGGGAAGTCTTCTTAGAGGGAAGAGATGGGTGTCACTGGAACAAAAGGGAGATTCTGGTGTCCTAAAAGGACAAAGATCAGAACTCAGCCCAGGCACACCATTCGCCTGCCTTGTGACCTTGGGCAAGGCCTTGAACCTAACTGGGCCTCGGTTTTCTCTTTTTAAATGAGGGAAACAGTTTGGAGACAAGAACATAAGGACTGACATCAGTCCTGAATTCCACATGGGTCTTTGACACCAAGCATCCAGGCAAATGCCTCACCTTAGAGACAGCCTCGGGTTCCTCATCTGTAAGATGGAAATAAGAATGCTTCTCTGGGAGGCATTTCTGGAGACCCTCAAGGAAAACAACCTAAAGTGTCTGGCTCAGAACCTGGCATACAATAGGCACTCAAGAAATGAAGGACAAATGATGAATACATGAAGCAAGTAATAAATGAATGAGCCCCCTGGCCACCTCAGAAAACCTAACTGGGACTATCAGCTTAGTTTTTCTTTCTTAATCATGTAAGTCCTTCATCGGATCATTTAACAGATGTTTACTGGACATACACTCAGTGCTAAACAAACAGGCTAGATGCTGGAAACAAAGTCATAAAAAAGACAGACAAGACCCTGCTGTCGTGGAGTTTAAATTCTAGAGAGAAGACAAATGATTAACAAGTAAAGAAATACAGTGATTCTTTCAAAAAGTTAAAAAGTATGACAAAAGTATAATGTGATTAAAAAAAGTGAATTGAGGGTGGAGTAAAGGAAGCATAAATGGAGAATCTGAGCTAAGCCTGAAAAATAAGTGGAATCTCCCTGGTGAATATAAGTGGAAAGAGTTATCAGAGAAGGAACAGCAAGTATGACAGTCCTGAGGCAGTAACAGTGTTGGCCTGTCCATGGAACAAGGAGGTCAATGCCCTCGAAGCTCCATGAGCCCGGGGAAAACAAGATTAGCGCAAGACAAGGGGTGAGAGGTAGGAAGTGACCAAATCACTTAAGCCAGGGGTTGGCACACTATAGTCTGTAGGCCAAATCCAGTCAGAGGCCATGTTTTTTCTAAAATTATATATATTTTAACATTTTGAGATACTTACAGATTCACATGCAGCTGGAAGAAATACTATAAAACAGACATCCAGTGTATTGCCAGTTTCCCTCAATGGTAATATCTTGTAAAACTATACTAAAACATCACAACCAGGACATATACACTGATAATCAAAATATATAACATTTCCATCACTACATAGATTCCTTCTGTTGCCCTTTTAAAGCCATGTCTACTACCTCCCTGATGCGCTTGGAAACCACTGATATGCTCTCCATTTCTACAATGTTTGTCATTTCAAGAGTATTACATAAATAACCACAGAGTTTTTGACCTCTTAGGGGGGGTTGATTTCTTTTTTCATTTGGCATAATTCTCTTATTCATCCAGGTAGCAGCATGTGTCAATAGTTCCTTTTTCATTGCACAGTATTATTCTGTGCTGTGCATGGACTATAGTTTAACTGTTTGCTTCATAAAGGACACTTGAGTCATTTCCTGTTCATGGCTGTTATGAATAAGGTTACTATAAACATTAGTGTGCAGGTTTTTGTGTGGACGTAAGTCTTCATTTCTCTGGGGGGGAAAAAAGGCCAACGAATGTAATTTCTTGATCACATGGAACTGCATGTTTAATATTTTTATGGAGCTGCCAAACGTTTCCAGGGTGATTGCACTATTTTAAATCGTCACCAGCAATGCATGAACAATCCAGTTTATCCACATCCTCATCAGCATTTGATATTGTCAGTACTTTTTACTTTAGCCATCCTAGCAGGTGTGTAGTAACATCCCACTATGGTTTGCATTTGCATTTCCCTAATAGTTAACGATGCTGAATCCCTTTTGTGCTTATTTTCCATCTTTATATCCTTCTTGGTGAGATGTCTCGTGATGTCTTTTGCTCATTTTATAATTGGATTGTTTGTTTTTACCATTGCTAAGATTTGAGAGCTCTTTATATATTCTAGACACTAGACTTTTGTCAGATAAGTGGTTTTCAAATGTTTTCTCTCCCACTCTGTAACTTGTCTTCTCATCTTCTTCAACTGAGTTTTCACAGAGCAAATGTTTTTAACTTTGATGAAATCCAAGTTATCATTTTCTCTTTTATGGATCATAAAATCTATATCTTAGAGTCTCAGAATTCTCCGCCAAGCTCAAATCTCAAAGATTTTCTCGAGAGAGAGAGAGAATGTGTGTGTGTGTGTTCTAGAAGTGTTATAGCCTTATGTTTTACAATTAATTCTGTGATACATTTCAAGTTAACTTTTGTACGAGGTATAAGGTTTACACTGAGGTTTACATCTCCAGTGAAACTATCCAAACATAGAGATTTCTTTGGGGGGAGTTTTTGGGTTACAATTTCCATTTTCTTAGTAGTTCTAGAGATATTCAAATATCTATTTCAAATTGGGTGAGTTGTGGTATTTTGCATTTTTCAAGGAATTGGTCCATTTCATCTAGGTTGTCAAGTAAATGTGTGTAGTTATTTGTAGTAGTTCTTTCTTAATCTTTCTGGTGTCTGTAGTGATACCGCCTGTCTCATTCCTGATATTAGTAACTTATATCTTTCCTCTTCTTTAATGGTCTTGCTAGGTTTTTTTTCTTTTTTCAGTTTCCTTGACATTTTCAAAGAATCTTTTTTTGTTTGTTTCGTTGATTTTGATCTATTTTTCTGTTTTCAACTGCATTGATTTCCTTTCTTCTGTTTGCTTTGACTTTGTTTTGTTCTCCTTTCTGCAGTTTCTCAAGGTGGGATCTTAGATTCCTGATTTGAAACTTCTCTCCTAATGTGTGCATTTATGGCTATACATTTCCTTCTCATTAAGTATAAAGGCTTTTACTTTAAGGAAAAGGATGAATTACTGCACTAGCTATGTCCCATACAGTTTGATATACTGCTTTTTTTATTTCATTCAGTTCAATGTATTTTTTATTTCCCTTGAGACTTCCTCTCTGACCCATGAATTATTTAGAAATGTGTTGTGTAGCTTCCAGGTACTTAGAGAATTTTCTGTTATCTGTTATTGCTTTCTAGTTTGATTCTTTTGTGGCTGGAGAATCATACTCTGTATGATTCAAATTCTTTAAATTTGTCGAGACTTTTATCAGGGCCCAGAATATGGTCTATCTTGGTACATGTCCCATAGGTACTTAAAAAGAATGTGTGTTCTGTTGTTGCTGGGCAGTGTGTCCTATAAGTGTTAGCTAAATCCTTTTGGTTAATGGTGTTACTGAGTTAATCTATAATATTGCCAACTGTCTAATTATTCTATTGGTTGTTGAGGGCAGAATGTAAAAAGATCCAACTATAATTGTGGATTAGTCTATTTTTCCCTTCGGTTCAGTTAGTTTTTGCTTCAAACATTTTGCAGCTCTGTTGTTTGATGCACAAATATTAAGGCTTCCTATGTCTTCTTGGTGGATGGCCCTTTCATTATTATCCAATGTCCTTTTCTGGTAATTTTCTTTGTTCTCAGGCCTGCTTTCTATGGTATGAATACAGCTACTCCAGCTTTTGCTTGATATGTATGTTTTTTTCGATCTGTTTACTTTCCACCTGCCTAAATCATTATACATGAAATGAATTTCTTGCAGAGAGCATGTAATTGAGTCATGATTTTTGACCTACACTGCCAATTTCTGTCTTTTAATTTGTGTGTTTAGATCACTTACATTTAATGTGATTATTGATACTTTGGAGCTCAAGTCTACTGTTTTATTTTCTATTTTCCGATCTCTGATTTTCATTTCTCTGCTTTCTTTGTCTTGCCTTCCTGTGGGTTACTCGAACTTTTTTTTTTAGAACTCCTTTTTAATTTTTCTCTAGTATTTTTGGGTGCATCTCTTTCTGTAGTTTTTAGTGGGTTGTTCTAATATGCATAACTTTCCACGGTCTACTGGTGTCATTATTTTACCAGCTTAACTGATGTACAGAAAGCTTACCTTACTTTGTGTCCCTTTATCCTCTCTCATTTATAATATAATTTTCTTAAATATTCCTCTAAATATACAGTCATCCCTTGGTATCAGCAGCAGATTGGTTCCAGGAGCCCATGCAGATACCAAAATCCACAGAAGCTCAAGTCCTTCATATGGCCTGAAACAGTGACTACAATCAGTCCTCGGTATCTGCAGGTTTCACAGCCACAGAATCAACCAGCTGGGAAATTTACATCTGAGGTTGGTTAAATCTGTGGATGTGAAAAACCTGGGGATATCAGGTGGACTATAATCAAGACCACATCAGACAATGCTGTCATTTTGGCTTTAACCATCAAGTGTAATGAAAATAGCTCAAGAGGAGAAGGAAGGTCTAATGCATTTATTCTTGCTTAATTGTGTTCTTCCTTCCTTTCCAATGTTCTAAGGTTCCTTCTTTTGTGATTTCCTTTCTGTTTGGGTAAATTTCATTAGCCTCTTTCTTTATAGTAAGTCCATAGGTGACAAATTCTCTCCGTTTTCCTTCATCTGAGAATGTCTGCATTTCTCCTTCATTCCTGAAGGATACTTCACTGGACCCAGGATTCTGGGTTGACAGCTTATTTTTATTCAGCACTTGAAAAATTTTGTGCCTCTTCCTTTTGGCCTCCCTGATTTCTTATGAGAATGCCACCACCCCTCATTTCATATTTTCCCTTAGATGGCATTTCTCTCTCCTTGCTTTTAAGATTTTTCTTTTGAAAAACTAAAGATATTTTCAGAGACTGGACTATGATGTGTTGGTGTGGATTTCTTTGTGTTTACCCTTGAGTTTGCCCAGCTTTTTGAGTCACTGCAAAATGATTCATTTTGCTAAACTGGATACGTTTTCAGCCATTATTTCTTTGGGACCTTTTCCAGTCTTATTCTCTTTTTTTCTTCTTCTGGGACTCTAATGACACAAATGTTAAATCTTTTTTACAATCTCACAGGCCTTTGAGACTGTGAGCGTTTTCTTTTTCAATCTATTTTCTCTCAATATTCAGAGTAAGTAATTTCTATTGTTCTGTCTTTAAGTTTACTGGTTATTTCCTTGCCCTCTTCATTCTGCTGGTGAGTCAATCCCCTGTGTGTTTTTTCAAATGCAATTATTGTATTTTTCAGTGATATAATTTCCATTTGCCTCTCCTTTGTATCTTCTACATCTTTGCTGAGATTTTTCTATTTTTTTATTCATTTGTGTTTATAATTATTTAAGCATTTTTATGATGGAAATCTTAATGTATTTGTCAGATAAATCTAGTATCTCTGTCATCTTGTTAGTGGCATTTACTGGTTTTTTTTTTTTTCATTCTGTTTGAGATCTCCCTGGTTCTTGGTATGACAAGTGATTCTCAATGGAAACCTAGACATTGGGACATTATGGTACGTTACTATTTTAAAATTCCGTATCTTATTTAAACTTTTTTTTCTTTTTTTAAATCTGGCTTGTTCTGACACTGCTCCAATGGGGAAAGGGGAAGCATAACTTATCACTGCCAGAGGGAGGCAGAATCCCAGTTTCCCCACTTGGCCTCCACTGATACCCAAGAGAAGGGTCCCCATTACTGCAGGGGGTGGTGGTCATCTGACTCCCTATTAGGACTTTACTGATACCTTCCTGGATGGAATGGTAGGCACGCCCAGTTACTGTTCCCCACTGGGCCTCCATTGATACCATGTGGGTAAGGAGGGTGGCTACATTCCTCCTGATCAATGGTAATGGTCCTGACTTTCTGCTAGGCCTCTTCTGGCAATATTTCAGCAGGAAGGGGGAAGAGCATCCTATTACTGAAAGTTGGGGTAGAAGTCCAGGCTCTTCATTTAGTCTCCACTGACTATGGATGGAGTGACTCCCTTGGGTGGGAGTGGGAGGGTTGCTCATTACCTCTCAGTGAGGATTAAAGTCTTGGCTCCTTACCTGGCCTTCTCTGACACCACCCCTCCACCACCACAGCAGAGAGGGGGACTGGGTTGTGAGATTATCTCACTACAGCCTGCTAAGGATGGAACCTAGTTCCCTGCTTGGCCTTTATTAGCGTGGGTGGAGGAGGGGCCATGCTGTTATTATTTATTATTATTTTTCCTGTGATGTTCGGCTGGAATTGAATGGTTAGTGTCTTAAATTTTCTGTCTTGGTTGGATGCCCTTTTCCTGATACTTTGGCTGAAGAAAGCAGCTTTTTCTTCCTCTTTTTCTTCATTTGTTTGTTTTTGTCTTTATCAGCATTTCTGAGTTGCTGGCTCCTTCAGCTCCAAGCCTGGGACATTATGGGGCAAAAAGAAAATCCAGGTGATTGACCATCATGTCTTCCCTTGGGTCTCAAAGACCCCAGCTGGTGTGGCTTCTTCCACAGTCTTATATTTGTTTTACATATATCCTCCAGAGTTTTTAGTTGTATTTAGTGGGAGGAACAGAGAAAAGGCATCTCCCCCACAGCCCATTTTTGCACAGCCCTGGAGCTAAAAATGTTTCCTTACTTTTTAAAGCTTTTGTTTGTTTGTTTGTTTTTGGTTTCTTTCTTTGTTTAAAGAAGAATATAAGAGACAGGCACACACACACACACACACACACACACACACACACACACACACACGTAAGGACCACATGTGACTTGCAAAGCCTAAAATATTTACTACAGGGTCCTTTATACAAGACAGCTGCTGACCCCTGACTTCAGCCACCAGAAGGCATCTCGAGTTTATTCTGAGCACAACTGGAAGGCACTGGAGGGTTGTTGGCAGGAGGAGTGAAGTGATTTGATTTGCTACTTTGAAGAGACTACTGCAGTTAGTGAATTCAGTTATCTCTAAGTACTTTCTTAGAGCTCACAGAAGGAGCCTTGGGAGGCAGGCTCTGTGGGACAAGGAGAGGGCAGGAGAAGGAGGGCAGGTCCATCTGATAATGACCCCATTCTTTGGAGTGCTGCTCCTTTTCCTGAGATTTTACAGTAAGTAGGTGAGAGAGCTTGGGGTCTAACCCAGGACAGCTGGGCTCCAGAGCTTCACAGCCCCTATGCTGCTCCATCTCAGACGAGAACCCACAGGTAGACCCTGGGCCTGGATTCCTGAGTCTTGAGGCCTTGAGGGGTCTGAGCAGGGAGAGGGGCAGCTGGGGGATTCCCAGCTGTTTCCATGCCAGGCTGGCCTTGCCTTGCTCTCTGCCTCCCCCTCCCTCCCCTACGCCTGCTCTGTTCTCCTTCCCAGTCGACTTTTCATCAGCACCAAGCTATTTGTTTCTGTTTGTAATTATGCATTTTAATGTTCATTAATTATGGAATGCAAATTGTTCCGAGTGCAAAATTTGTAATGTGTTGTTCCACCACCCCACCCCCAGTTCTAGAAGGTGGACCAGCTGTTCTAAGCAGAAGGGAAAACAACCAACTTACAAAAGAGAGTAACTTTTCCTGGGGCCTGAGTGACTCATACAGAGAACAAGCCCGAGGGATTTCCTGGTAGTGCTTGAGGAGAGACCTGCCCCTCCCCAGGTGACAGGAGTGATACCTCCATTCTTTCCTACTGCCTGGGGCCTGAGAGGCAGGGTGGGGTAGTGGACCTCTTACTAGCCGCCACCTGGAGCTCATCACACAGCTGCTCTGACCCTCAAGTTAAGTGGAAAGTGGCAGGCAGGTGGGACGCTGGAGATACGCCTGATCCCAGCAAGCCCCCGTCTGCACCAGGATGGCTCTCCAGAGAGCTGAGGTCCGGCTCTGCCTGGCCTTGGTCTCTGACTGGCTGGGTGGCCTCAGGCAAGTACCTCCCACTCTCTGAGTCTGTTTCCTCTACTACAAAATGAAAGACGCTGGGCAATAGGACGTTGGAGTGGCCTTTAAGCTCTGAGCTGCTTGGTTTCTGTCAAAGCAGCTATGAATCGTGAAAAGGGGAGAATCAGGTCTAAAGTTATTTCAGAAGAAAATGGAGAATCCTCTTTGAAGTGACAGAGCATGCTTTAAGAAATCTCAAGGATGCCTCCACAACCCCGCCTGACCACGGGCAAAGCGTTGTCATCCTCCAAGGGCTCAGCAAGCACTTACTTCTCACTCATTGCCGGTGCAAGCGTGATAACAGTGCTACCTCCTGGGAACAGCGCTGCCTCCTAACAGGAGCACTGCCCCGTAAGATCATGGCCAGGATTAAATGAGACGATGACAACAGTGAGATGAAATGTGAATGGGGGGCTGCGCACGCTGGCAGCTAAGTAGCACCCCTGCAACTGTGAGTGAAGTCTGGTCAAACCGCTTCCCTGCCATGTGGCCTGGCTTCTCTGAGCTGTGGTTTCCACATCTCTCCGCTGGAGAGAGTAATTCCTCCCTCTCTGGGCTTGTGAGAGAGCCAAACCGGACCACATACCTGTCGCATACCTGCCACAAGGGCAGGTGCTCAGAAAGGGGTACCTCATGTTGTGGATACCTTGTTACTTTCCGCCAAATAGGAAAAACGTTCAGGAAGCAATGGAAGGGGACCTATTACATGCAGAGAGTAGGCAGAATCCTGGCACAGGCAGCTTTTGCTTTTCCAAACAATGCCAAGGTAGGCCCACCATCATCCTGTTCACACTGTAGATGAGGAAACTAAAGCCCAGACAGGCCAAGTGACTTGCCTGAGGTCACACAGCAAGGACGAGGCAGACTGTGCCTACCACTGAAGGTTCCCTGATTATAAATGAGGCTCTCTCTGCCCTGATCCACACAGAGGCGGCCTGTCTGTGATATCACAGTGGCTCAGAGTGACCAGGGCTACACAATGAGTCCCAGGACCTTGTGCGAAGGCCACTGTGATGAATTGTAAGGGGACTCAGAGAGGGGGCTGGCAGCAGTCTTGGATGTACAGATCAGATACAGAATCTTGGGAGGAGGAAGCGGGAGAGAAGGAAGTGAGGAAGGAAATGGAATGGGTATTTCTTGAGCACCTACCATGTGCTACATATTTCCCATATGCCATCTCTTCAAAGCCCCACAACAAAACTCAAAGGCACCTCTAAGACACACCTGTTTTGCCGGCGAGGTGAGTGAGGATCACAGGGGCTGAGTCCTTTAGTAAGAACAGCCCCTTTGATTAGAGACTGAGTGAGCCTAATGCTCCTGCCCCAGGAGGCCTCTGGAGGACCGGCTGGAATGGGAGAGAGTGGGGAAGCCCCACCAGTTCCCGTCCCTGCCCCTCCTCCCTCAGCCTCAATCTGTCAGCAGAGCCAGCTAGCCCGACGATTACTGCCAATAATGATTTGGACAACCAGGCCAGTCAAGAGCCCATAATTACTGGGAGTTTTAATCAACTCATGCCAACTCAGCTGTCGCTCAATTTGTGCTGGGCTGCAGTGCCAACACGGAGCGGGGGCGGGCATGCAGAACAGGATTACAGGGATCAGCAGTCCTGGGGAACGTGGGTCTGCAGCTGCCAGCACCACCAGGGGGCCTCAGACCTCCAGGTGGAGAAGGCAGAACCTGCCTGCCTCAGTCCCCAGGAGAGCTCCCTCCCAAACCACCACCCAGCCTCACAGGACCTTCCACCTGGATGGAAGCCACCTGGGCCAACATCCAGCAGTGCCCGTTCCATGCAGGATCCAACCTCAGCACCTCCGTCCATGCTCTGCCCTCATCTGAGCCTGCTCTCCTCTTCCTAAAGAATCCTATGTATTCTATAAGCTACACTTCAAACAGCCCCTCCGCGGATCCTTCCCTGAACTCAAGAAGTGGAGGGATGCTGAGAAGACAGAGAAAAATGAAGTCTAATCCAGACGCTGCTGTTTCCCAGCTGTGTGACTTCGGGCACATCACCACTCTTCTGATCTTGGTTTCCCCACTTTACAATGGACTTGACAATAAATATCTCCCGGGGTTGCTGGGAACACTAGGTGCCACCATGGATGAGAAGTCCCCATGTGGAAGTTCCTGCCTCCTTCTGATGCCTGGAGTCAGTGAGAATCATTTCCCTTCCCTCCCACATGAATTATTCTTCTAGTGCAAACTTTGCTCTGCCAGGCAGGACGGTTTCTGGGTCACAGGATGTCTCCCCATGAGTCCACAGGCTATTTTAGGACAGAGAGTGGAACAAAAACAGCTTCCTCTTCTCAGCACCGTCCCAGTGCCGAGCACAGCTCAGGGAGACACCCTGTGTGGACTTTGGGGGTCAGGCAGGCCCGGGCTCGAATCCCACCTTGTGCTGCCATTTAACTAGCCGTGTAACATCAGTCAGTCACTTCATTAACATGTTCAGCCTAATTATAGCCACTCAATAGAACTTCTGCAAGGGGGGTGGGGGAAGCGAGACATTTAATGTCCCTAACATAGTGCCTGATCCAGGGTAAAATGTCGATTATTATAAAAAGTTTAGTTATTATGATTATGACTGCTAAATATTCCACGTTTGGTAAATATTTTTGGAATATAATAAAATGCCTGGTTATGTTGCTTAGTTTTTGGCTTGAGTTCCAGTGAAATACCAACAGGCCACTCTCCCCACATGCCAGCCATCTGTGCGGCTTCAACACACTCTGGCTGAAGATGCGAGAAAGGAAATTCAAACCCTCCGAGCACCTCCTGCGGGCCCGGCACTACACGAGGTGTTTTCCCGATTCTGCTTTGCTGAAGCCCACAGTCCTGGGGGCCTGCTACCACTGGCCCAGTTGCGCAGAAGACGAAACAGGTTTTAGGTCCGGAAGTGCTTTTCCCATGTCACTGCACTTTCTGGAAGTAGAGCCGGGGTGCACACACAGGTGTGTCTGACTCCAAACCCACGCTCTTCCACACCAGCCCTTTCCCACAGAGACACGAAGAAGCAGCGTGCGGTGGTCCCCGACTTCCAGGAGAATCTAGACCGACTGGAGGAACTGGGTAAACCCGGAGAGGCTTATTTTGGTTTATGTTCAAGAACAGTGCTGGAATAGCAACACAGGAAGACCTCAAAGACGTTGCAGGTTCAGCTCTGGAACACTGCAATAATGCGAATATAGCAATAAAGCACGCCCGATGAATTTTTTGGTTTTCCAGTGCATGTGAAAGTTACGGGTACGGTACACTGTAGTCTATTAAGTGTGCAAGGGTACTTTGTCTAAAAAGACAATGTACATCCCTTAATTTAAAAATATTTGATTGCTAAAAAAATGCTAGCCATTATCTGACAAAGCAGTGGGGCCACAAAACCTCAGTTCATAAAAACCACAACAGCTGTGATGCACAATAAAGCAAAGCACAACAAAACAAGATAGGGGGCTGGGGTGGGGGGTAAAGCTCTGGCAGAGCATGTGCTTGGCACGCACGAGGTCCTGGGTTCAATCTTCAATGCCTCCATTAAAGGTAAAAACACTTTAAAAAATAAATAAAAATGAAATGAGGTGCGCCAGTAGTGTCAAAATGCATGGTTAAATTTGCTCACATCGTGCTAATCATGGCTAGCTGCCTGAATTCATGGTCACTTATCTTCCCCATCAGAGGAGCCTGGGGAGTTAGGAGACGCAGGTTACGATCCCTGCTTTGGGCACTTCCCTTCTCCAGCCCTCAGTCTTATCATTGTTCAATGAGAAAGGTGGCAGCTGGTGTCCAAGGACCCTTCCAGCTTGGATATTCTGAGTGTCCTGCAAGAGGCTGACAGGCATTCCCAGAGAGGTCAGGTGGTAGGTTCTGACTGTCAGCGGCACTTGAGCTGGGGAACCAGGGAGATGGTCATGCTAGTGGGAATGGCTTGAGAACACTGCTTGCAGCTCATCCCTACAGCCTCTCCAAATGGCCAGGCATCCTTGTGGTGGGAGTCACCAAGCCTTCTGCAACTCCCTGGAGCTCCCCAGGGTCCTGCCTGGACTGGGTGTTCAGTTCAGCATATGCTTGTTCAAAGCCAGCTGCCCTCCAGGCCGTAACATTTACAAAACCTTAGCATCGGCTCTCACGAAGCCTCCATTCGAAAGGAGGGAGACGTGAGGCGTGGAGAGAAAAATAATTGGAAATGCACATATTCTTACCTTCTTTGAGGGTTTTTATTTGGTGTAAAGAAGCACCAAAAGCTGACAGAAGGGAGGCCAGGGAACACTTTCCCAAGAAAATCTGCCAAGAGTCCTGAAGAATGTCTATTCAATAACTGTCCAGTGATGATAATAAATAGCCTTTGCATAGCTCATTAATAATAATAATAGCTAACACTTAATAGTGCTTACCGTGTGCCGGGCATGGTTCTCACTGTGTTGTGAATATTAACTCAGACTGTTAACCACAGTCTGATGGTGCAGGTACCACTACTCTCCTCATTTCTCAGAGAAGGAAACAGACGCAGAGAGCTTTTGCAACTCGTCGCAAGGGTAGAGGGCAAGTAAGCGGCAGAGCTGAGATATCCTCAGGTCGCGCTAGGCTGACTGTCACGCGTGCAGTCAGGTTTCTGAAGCACTTTCCCATTCCTTACATTGTTCCAGCTTTGTGTGATTGCAAGATGGAGACTCAGATCCCAGCTGGAAGAAGAGGAGCTTGAGGTGTGAGATGGAAGAAGACTTGCCAAGGTCACACGGTGAGTAGGTGTGGGGTGGCACGGAGGCTGACACGCGAGGCTGAGTTCTGCAAAACCACCCTGACGCCGTGCCCGCTGGGCTGATGGCCAGACTCGGTGAAGACTCTCTCGTCAAGATAAGGGCTCTCACCAACTAACACTTGGGTTTAGGCACTCTGTGGTTAAAGGGTGCAGGGTGCAGGGAAGGAAACAGTTTGACGATGCTCTCCTCATGTGCCAGACACACTGTGAGGGTATCTTGTCCAGTCTCCCCCAACCACTCAGAAAAGGATGCACTACTGTGTTCACCACTCACAAATGGGAAACAGAGGCTTGGAGAAGAGAAATGACTTGCTCCAGGTCAACACTGTAGATGCTTGGATTTCTCTCTCCTGTCCCATTTCCTCTGTGAGTGGCATGGAGCCAAGGGTGTTTTGACAAGGAATGTCTTTTACAGACCTGTGTCCAAGGGGGCACCTGGGGAAAACGGTTTTTGGACATTATCTGAGCACTTACTACAGAGCCAGTTCCATTCTAAGCACTGAATGTGCATTAACTCATCCCTTCCTCGCAGCAGCCGTCGGTGGCGGAAACTATTATCATGCCCACTTAGGGGATTATGAAGCACACTGAGGTTCGTTAACTTGCCCAAAGTCACATCTCCAGGAAGTGGTGGAGGCAGAAAATCTAGCACCAGAGTCTGTTTCCTTAACCCACTGGCTACACTTCTTCATAAAACAACCATGAAAAGTAGGTACTATAATGTTACCCAATGTTTTTGGATACTGGGAGACTAAAACAAGGAGGTTTAAGGCAACCTGTCCCAGTATGACACTGTAAGTGGCAGAGTCAGGATTTAGACCCATACAGCTTAACGCCAAAGAACCCCTCTCACCTTCTCTGGTGTCGTGTCAAGAGCCAAACACCCAGGGGCCAGAGCCAGGTCTTTAGTAAGACAGGCTGGAGACATGGACTGCTCAGTGCCTACTGGGTTTCACTGGCTGGTCTCCATTCCTTCCCCATCCTTTGTAACTAAAAACTCAATTTGCAGCTTGAGGCTGATCCTCTCCCCGCATCTTCTCATTGATCACCAGGACTCTGCGTGAAGGATGATTTTATAAGCTAGTTGGCTTTGAAAAGCAGGGAGCAGCAACCATTGAACATATGCTTCTGTGGGTATATATTTATTCAGCGTATGTTGAGTGTAATTTTGCGCAGTTTGCATATTTTATCTTTTTTGTCGCAGAGAGCAATTTAAGAGAAAGAAGACCAAAAAAAAAAAAAAAATCCACCCCTGAATGGAGACAGATGTCATATGCGTTGGGCCCTGAAGTTCCCCAAGCCAACGTTTCGGGAATGCAGGCGGGTGGATGGGAACTCACAGGCACTGAGAATGAAGCATCAGCTCTGATGCTCTTACATCCCTACCACCCACAGCAAGGCACTAACCATCCAGCCTCACGACAGCATCCCGCAAGCCTTTATTTCCATAACCTCCCCAACCTCCTGTCTGACTCTGTGCTCTAGCGCCTATTTACTGAGTATTAAATACAGGCCAGACTCTGGGCTAAGTACATGCCATCCCACTGAACTCTCCCCTCACCCCATGCTGAAGTGCAGCACTGTGCATGTGAGAACACTGGCATTTTGTTGCCTAATGCTGTCAATCGGTACGACAGGGATCTGTGCTCCAGGAAGCTCATCCCCCACCACAGTTCTCAACTTCTCCATCAAAGGTTACTGGAGCCCCTCAGATTCAGGTTCTGATCCAATGCCACTGATGCCCATCTGAGGGACACTGGGCATGCCACTCCCCTTCCTGAGCTAGCTTTCGCACTCTCAGGATGGGGATGGCCTTAGCATTTGGCTGGGGTGCTGTGAGGACTCCAAGATCCAAAGTTACACTGAGAAGCAGCTTAAGAGACATTTGTTCTTTTTCTCTCTCCACCCCCACCCCCTGCCTCAAAGGTTTTCCTCTCACCCAGGATGAACTCAGGATGTAGCATTTTAAAATATGTCTCAGAAAACGCTTGCAAGGTTTTAGACCAGCTGGAAAAAAGAAGAAAAAAAAAACACACATGATCATGTGGGCCCCAAAGATTCAAAGGACAAGAGGCAGTAGCTTAGGCCAGAGTCTATACCAGGGGGAATCCTTAAGAAAGGAGAAAGTTCATCATGTGTTTATGCCTTCATCGTGTGTTTGTGCCATAAGGAAGCATCCACATGTGATTCATGGTGGCAGGACTGAAGCATCGTTTTTTGGCTAGGTAAACAGACTGTTAGCTCTCTGCTGCCAGGACACAGTTCATCACTGTAGCTTGGGAGCCTACAGAGTGTTCAACATGTAGTGGGTACCTAGGGGCTGCATTGTGAATGCAGCTAAAATTTGAATAAAACTGTGGACCTGCTGTTAACCAATTTTTGCCTCAACCAAAGAAGAATATCAGTTTTACCTAGCTTAATGAGATGTGTCGAATGCTGGAAAATCCACCACCACCAAGCAACAAAATACATTGTTTACGTTATACACAGGTGGGGAAAGTATAAAGAAAAGATAAGGGACTTGATTAGCATAATGGTCAGAGTCCTGGCTACTTCTGGAGGGGAACAGGGGCTAAAGTGGGAAGTGGAGACACAGCAGGTGTGTCAGGGGAGGGCTTGTGGAATGTAGGCAATATTCTAATTCTTGTCCTGGGTAATGGGTAGATGGGTATTGCTTAATTACCACTGATAAAACTGTATGTAATGTTTTACACGTTTTTCCATATGTCTGTTATAGTTCACAATAAAATTGCTAAATACACATCACACAGAAAAGCTACTAGAAGGAAATACCAAAACGTGAACGCGATTAGTGGAGGTAGTGTAAGTACGGAAGAAACTGTTCTTCATTCTTCTCTCCCTGTATTCTAAATATTCTTATATGTGCATATAATAATTTTGTAATTGAAACAAATAAGCTTTTAATTGAGATGCCTCATTATCTAAATAAGGCAACAACAGTATCATGGAGGACAGATACCATACTCCTGCCTGAAATTCCACCGTATGGAGAACCCCATCTTCTCCCTGAGGTTCACTGTGCACGAAAGCACAGCTCCTCTGGGGCAGGTGGGGAGGGGTGCAAGTCCCATGGCCGTTGCACAGGCTGACCTTCAGGGTTTTTTCCTCCTGGGACTCCAGCACAGCTTTGATTTGTGGACTGTTGTGGGCAAGGAAGGAGCCCAGGAAGAATCAAGTTCAAGTCTCTGAGTTTGTAGAAAGCATACAGGGCTTGGCTAAGGACACATAATAAGCAGAGCCATGGTGAGATAGAGGGTCCTGTTATTACCTAGTCTGTGTCATCCCCATGACAGTGGGCTCCTGAAATCACCTTTCCTTTCCATGAGGGTGAAGAGAATTCTTGAAGATCAATGAAAGCCAGAAAAGGATTTCGTGCTTCCTAGCTCACCAAGCTCCTCTCTATCCAATACATACTGGCTCTGGGAAGTGTGGTTACATAACTGGGTCCGGCTGGTACCCAATTATTCACACAGGGCTCAGCCAACAACACTAGAAGGTGTAGGGATCATTCCCAGTTTGTGGACAGACGAGATAACAAAGGCTCAGGTACAGTCAGCCATTTGCCCCAAGTCACCTGGCCTCCCAGTGACAGGAATGCAATTTGATTCCAACTCTGTATCACAGCCAAGTCTGCTCTTTCCTCTATACTGGGATTCTGATTAACTAGCCCACTTCCCAAGAAACATATATAACTCGCTCCAGGTACTATTTTCTCAGTGAGGAGAAAGGCTAACGACTGTTTTATGAAACCTCCTCACTGTGTGCTACCTCAAGGCTAAAAGTTTTCACGATCGTGGCTGGTGGCAGGAGTCCAGTTAGTCTTTTTCCTGAACCCCAGACTAACTGCTTGCTGTCCCTGGACAAAGTCTCCAAGAATGTCTGGGCAGTGGGGGAAGACTTATTAAGGCTCAGGAAGGATTCAGGGAGACCTTGGAGAATACAGGGAAAAAAGGCAACCCTTCAAATTAACAGTAATGATGGTGACATCATTTCCATCCACTTATCTCAAGACCCAGGATAAGAGATATAAAATAAAAGAAGGATACTACATGTGTGGAAGAGAGAGTCCTCGGCTGGAATTTAGGACACCTGAATTCAAGTCAAGTCTAGCTCTCCTGTTTTTCGGTCTCAATTTGCTTATCTTTATTTTTAACATAAGGAAAAGAGGTTTACATACCATTAAAATCACATTAGGGAGTCAGTTTAAAAAGAAAAAAGGGAAATGCTCTTTGAAAAGCATATATAAAGCATGTAGTGCTGACATAGAAAGTTACCCCCCCAAACCGCAACTGTGTACTTTTGATGCTTCCATCTTTATACTTACATATATAAATTCTTATTTATATTTGCATATGTATGGAGGGAAATGTATAGAAAGATATATATATATATATATATATATAGACCAAAGTTTAGCATGATTATCTCTACAGTGAGTAACTGATAAAGAGAACCTTGCTTTTTTTTTCTTTATACATTTCAACAAAGTTTGAATTTGTTTCATTTTATTTTACAATGAGCATGCGCTACTTAAAAGAAGACTGAAAAACAACAAAGATTTAAGACTGGATGCGGAAAATACCTTACAAATGGAAAAATTCTATTACTATAATTAAGACAAGCACAAGTATTCTCGGCTTTCATCTCAGAGCTAAGAAAAGCTGTCTAATTATCAGCATTGGGTTCCTTCTTCACAGGCGCTCAGCACAGCCACTAAGAACTTTGCAGCCACTGCCACTGACCCCTTCCTGTCCTCAAAGGGATGACAGCCCTGCCACCTCATTTAGTCATCGCTGCACAGTCCTCTGCTCTGGGACTATCTCCCACATGTGTATTTGCACACTTCACCAGGCACTACTCCCTAAAGCAGTACTTCTATTTTATCACTCTCTTCTTCAAGGACCCTTTTTGCCTAACACCCTTGAACTGCATCCAGAACAAAAAACCAGCACCCTAAAACAGAGAAAGTCCGGAAAACCAGAGTCAGTGTTGCTCCTTTTCATTTTAATCCATCCCACGCCTTCACCCAAATCATGGAACACAAATGCAATTTGAAACTATCCTTACAGACTTCTGGAAATGTATTCTAAGGCAATAAAACACAGAGGGAGCCTTGTGCCCAAAGATGCACAGAGAACGTTGTTTATAATAAAGTTGGAACACTCCAAATGCCCAACAATAAGACAAAAGTAAATGATGGAATATTCCCGCGTATGAAAATCAGGCACTACAAATGATGTTTATGGAGAATTTGCCTTGGTTAAGGATGAGGGTTCTGGCATCGGGCTGCCTGGCTGAAATCCCCCGCTCTAGAATTTAAGAGATGTGTGAACCTGAGTGAGTTACTTCCGTTCTCCCTGCCTCAGTTTTCCCATCTGTAAGAAAAGGGACAATAAGGGGACCCATGGCAGAGGCTTTGGAACACAGCGAGCACTCATACAATTCAAGCTGTCTTCATCACCACCACCACCACCATCGTCATCCCTGCATGAAATAGCCAATAATAACAATAATTGTGATGATGCTTCCTGCCTACTTAGGGCCAGGTGCCGGCCCATCGGTCAGTCCTAATAGCTATATTGGGTATTACTACCCCCATTTTACTCAACAGGAACCCGAGACTCAGAGGCCTCAAGTAATCTGTCCCAAGGTCACATGGCTAGTGAGTGACAGAGTGAGTTTTGAGCCCAGGTTTTTCTGATGCCAGAAAATGTGCTCTCTCAAGCACTCTATTGATCTCCCGAAGGTAGAGGTGATGGTAGGAGGAAATATATCTCTCTTGGGGCAGTTTTCCTAAGTGAAAACATGTTTGAGGCAGGTGCATGAAACACACAATTACAACACCAGAGACGACTCCAGAGATGCTTACAAAAGGGAAGCGAAGGGATGGAAATGACCACTTCCCACCCCTCACTGTATATTTGTTTTCCCACCAGCCAGTGAGTTAAGCCTACCCTTCACCCCATGTCGCCAGTCCCTGCCCTCAGACCCTTCCAATGTTAGAATCACTGCCCTCCAGGAACAAATATCATGAAGTCACAGATTTCAGGAATTGTAAGAAGCCTTAGCAATTCATCAGCCCCTCCCCAGGCTGGTCCCCAGCTCCGTCTCCAAGTTCCAGCCTGCAGTCGACACAGGTGGCCACAGCCTTTTGCAAAGGGATTTATTCCATGCTTGCAGCCAACAGGTGGCAGAGCCAGGACAACAGCTCCTATTTCCTGCCTCCAATTTGGGGCTGTCTTATCCCACGCCATCTTTCCAGGAAGCAAAGGGTAAAACCCATCACTTTGGAAGGGCAGGGGCTGTTTCCTGACTTTAGCAGATAATGACTTCCATACAATAAAACCAACTTACCAGAAATGCCATCAGACCCAGCAAATTCAGGTCCCAAATAAATAAAATAAAGGGGAAAAAAACAGAGAAGGCTTCAAATGTCATGGGAGGAATAAAATGCTTAATGTCATAAAAGGGTGCCTAGGCTTTATGAGAATGCCACATATTATAACCTTGGAAACCCCGTACCACACCCCCTCACCCCCAACACCTAGAAGGGATGAAGGCTACACTTGAAGTTCACGAAGCACAGCTCCCAACTGAGAAACAGCTCCCTTCCTTTTCACCCCCCAGAGTTCGAGCCTTGTGTGCAGGGACTTGAGTCAGCCGGCGCAGCTCCAGTTTCCCTCTTTGGCAATTTCCTTCTCTGACTCTCCCTGCCCCCTTTCCCATACTCATTCCCTGTCTCTTCCCCCAGATCTCCCGGCTCCAGAGGAGGAAGAAGGAACCCTGGACACTGAAGGAGGGTGGCTAGAAGGCAGTGTCCCCTCCCTGTAGGCTCCCTGACATGGGGACATTTGCTTTATCCCTGGGGAACTATCCTCAGCCTCTGGAAATCGCCATGCGATGAGGTAAGAGAAGTGGCTTTGGAGTTAGATCGACCTGGGTCTGAATTTCAGCTCTGCCTTCACCTGGCTGGCTGGACTGGGTCAAATTTCTCATGCTTTATGAATCGCTTCTGTCGTGGACGATACAGGAGTACTAACAGTTTCCGCCTCATCTAGTAGCTATGGGGATTCACTGTGATGATGCATTTTAAGCAATTATCCCAGGGCCTGGCCCATAATCAGCACTCACACACTCTCTATCTGCATCTCCATCAGTGATACTGTTATTGATATGATTGACAGCTTTGATTTGTCTATCAGTAGCATCTACTAATTAATGCTGTCAGTACTAGTATTACTGAGGACGGTTCATATAGAAAATTCTCTATGGACCTGTTTGAGCGGAAGGCACTCTGATGAGGATATCATATAAGAGATGCTTCACCCCTTAAATACTGATTCCTTGTATTTAAAAGGAATAACTCCCTCTGAAAGAGTCCCTATAAAGACACTCTTCCTCCTGACTCTGCACATTTGTATTAAAGATTTTTAATAAGAAAAATGTGACAAGCATTGGCCCTCCTATTTTGGATTCTGGCAAAGCCTAAGCTGGTTGTTCCATGAATCCATCACACCGCTGGTGGCTGACCTGCAGGGATGGAGAGTCCATTTCTGGGGAGGAAGACAAGCTTCCCAGGGTCTGGACCCACTGAGGTTCAGCCCTGCTCCACCCGTCAATCAAGGAGGGCAGGATGCCGGGCACACAGGGCCAGGTTCCCGGCCAGCAGGGCCTGGGTTATGCTCCAAAGTTATTTCTCACTCTTCTGATCCCCCTCACTTGTCCTCCCCACTCTTCTTGAGTTTTGTTTCCTTTAATTACAGTCCAATTGAGTCATTAAAGAGGGAAAGCATGAGGCATGGAGAGAAGCAGCCTCTCTCTCCCTAACTGAACCAGATGCCAGAGTCTGCCTCCCTCTGAGCACTGCCAAAGAAGGGCCTGACCTATAATCAATGAAAATCTGTATCTTTATTCATCTTGACTTTTTAAAAGGCAGCATTTTTTTGTCGTTATTCTCAGCATTTCAAGGCAATCAGGGTTCCTCTGGTCCTTCCTCATATCTGGGAGGCCAGATGGCTTTTTAGGTCAAAATTGGTGGGAAAAAAAAAAAAGGATAAGGGGAGGTGGCTGGGTGATCTGTAGGGGGTGGAACAGAGAGGGACTGATCTGGAATTCAGAGACAGGACTGGGAACTGACATTAGGCACACCTCCTAAAAGATACCATTGTTCCATAGGATCCACCAAGTGTGCAAATCCTTGCACCTCTTTTAGTTCTAAATTTCTATGAAGGCCTCTAGCATTGCCCCCCCTTTCCCACCCTCCTATGCCTGTGTTTTCCCACATACTCCCATTTCCTACCAGACCATTTCAATTTTCTCATGTGGAAAGTGTAGATAATCATAAAACCTAGCTCATAGGATGACTGTGAGAATTAAATTGGTTAAAATAAGCAAAGCACTTAGAATCATGTCTGGCACACAGTCACTGTGTGGATGGTTGCTCTTATAATACTAGCTTTTTTCTTTTGCAAAAGAGATATAATAATACCCAGCTAGAGAGAGAGTTACAAGCATTTAACTGCCATGAACATAAGTGAGATGGCACATAGTAGGTGCATAATGAGTGTTGGTTCTCTCCCACATCACCTCGCTTCTCCCCAGCACTCACATTGGCCCTGTTGGTATTCTTGTGCAGAGATACAAAGTTCAGGGTCACACAAGCCCCCCTGAAGCCCATCCTGTCTTTATAAAACAAGGTGGGGCTCTTGTTCTTGCATCTCCTGTTCCGTTCACAGTGCTGGATACGGGGTTGCTAAGTCAGGATTTGGACTGCTACAGTGGTCAAGCTGATGCTAAAATGTCATGACTGTTGGAAGGTACAACTGCATGGAAGGAATTTTGGGATCAAATCTTGATTCCATTACTGCTTCCCTCCATGACCTTGAGTGATCCCTGCATCTTCCTAGCCCTTTATTTCTCTGTCTGTAGAGTGGGAGAGCTGCTAGCCTGGTTGGAAGATCTCCAGGGCCCTTTCCTGTTGTGTAGCCCTGCTCGGCGGGTCCATGCTGCAGGAAAATGGGTCGCTTAGAGATGGCCGCACAGTCTTGGCGACTCCTCTCACGAACCAGTGAAGTCTGGTTTCCCTCCCTTGAATCTGGGAAGAAATTAATGATCTATATGACTAACAGTGTGACAGAAATAATGTCCTGGGACTTCTGAGGCTGGGCGCTAAGAAGATACGCAGCTTCTGCCTAGGCTCTTGGAGCACTTGATCTGAGATGTCTGCAAACCCAGCCTCCACGGCACGAGAAGCCCAAGCCAGATGGAGACACACGAACAAGCACTCTGGCTGACAGCTCCCGCAGAGGTCCAGCAGAGCTAGGATCAGCTGCGCCGGTCCCAGCACTCACCCTCACTGGGAAGCGCAGGGGTCCTCCGCAAAGCGAACACTACAGCTCCAGATAACCCCCCCCCACCGAGGGCCAGGGACAAATCACCCCGCTGAGCCCTTCCCATGTTCCTGACCAACAACGCTGTGAACAGAACAAAATAGTTGTTTTAAGCCATTGAGTTTGTGGGTAGCCTGTTCTGCAGTAACAGATCGCTGGACCAGTGCAGGTGAACTGTGAACTGACATTCCAAAGGGGCTGAGGAGGATGCATTTTGATCACCAGATTGTCTGGGGTGGAGTCCAATAAAAAGCCCCTTCTGCAGCTGAGAAAACCAGGATGACACAGAGGAGCAGCAGGAGCGAAATGCTTCAGGGGGCAGCAGCTGCTCAGAGATGGTGGACACGTCCTCCACAGGGTGTCATGATTAAGTGCGTACAGACTTCTCTGGTTTTGCCCTCTAACTTGATTAAAATTTTGCAGTGTTTATACTGCCACACAGAATAGATGGAACCATAGCTTACTTTTCAAACTGTGCCTTGCTGACATCATTATGTTTGTCACATTTATACCTCCTCTCAGAGATAACGATTTTACACTCTTTAGCATACTGAAGGGAGACACACTCTCTCTTTCCCTCTTTTGATGCTTCATTCATTGTTACTTTCTCCATCCCTCGTCAAGAGGTGAGGGTCTCCCTGCAAGTAACTGAACATCAAAATAACAGGATAATTTTTATATATTACCTCCCAGATCAACCTCTCTCCCCATATTATTGCTCACTTGCATTACTTTTCTATTGCTGCTATAACAAATTGTCATAAACTTGGCAGTTTAAAAAACACAAATTATTTTCTTACAGCTCTACAGATTAGAAGTACAAGAGGAAAAAAAAAGGTCTCACTGGGCTAAATTCAAGGTATTAGCAGGGCTACATTCCTTTTCTGGAGGCTTAGGGGGGTGAGATCCATTTCCTTGCCTCATTCAACTTCCAGAGACTTTTCTGGCTTAATACGTCCTCCTCCATCTTCAAAGCCAGCAAGGCTGTATCATTCTAAATTCCTCTGCTGCCTCCCTCTTCCACATTTAAGGACTCTGATTACACTGGGCTCACCCTGATCATTCAGGATAATCTCTCTCTTCAAAATTCAGCTCATTAGCAACCTAAATCCATAGATGAACTTAATCCCCTGTTTGTCACGTAAGGTAACAGATTCGTAGGTTCCAGGAATTAGAATGCAGACATCCCTGGAAGGGGGCCATTATTCTGTCTACCACACACCTTATGACCCTCCCCAATTTGGGCAACTAGATGCTTGAGGATCACATTATCCCAGGAGAAGATGACCACAGCAGAAACAAATACCAAGAAAGAGAAGGCAATTAAAAAAAATTCAGGTTTCAGAAACTGAGGTCTAATTAGAAGGTATAATAATAACAATGAAAATAAATGGAAGAATCTGTGATCTGTTAGAGAAGTGACCTCCCTCCTACCCATAAAGATTCTATGAGCTGAGTGAAGAGAGCAGTGTTGGAAGTCAAACAAGACGATCCTGCAAAAGAGACCAAAGAGACCCTGTGCTCTCTTCCCACCAGGCTAATGACATGGGTGGTTGAAGAGGCTGAGGGCCATGGAAAATCAGATGAGTTTGAGGGATCTGAAGGCAAAGGGGGGGTTTGAGTCTCAAACTTGCCAGATAGTGTCTGATAGACAGTAAATGTGGTCAAGTGTTCTTCCTGGTAGGAAAGCTGCCATTTACAAATGCCTTTATGGTCAGTCTAGATTAAGAGGGCTTCAGCCAACTCCCCTCAGACCCTCATGCCCTCAGGGGGATACAAGAGCTTCTGGCCACTCCTCCCACCCTCAGTAGAATGAGGAGTTATCTGATGGTTAGAACCAGCTGGCCTCATGTGACCTGTGGGGGGATGAAAAGAACACAGTAGCAGATTCCAGGATGGACCATATACCCATATATCAGGTGGAACAAGGAGGTCCTGGCATAGACTAGAAAGGAGGGAGAGTGATGGAAAAGGGCCAGATGAGATAGCAGGTACTAGAACTGAGCAGTGATGGTCCAGTACCACGCATTCCCTTCACTTCCATCCATGCATTAGGCATGTATCAGCCTCCTTGAACTTACAGATGTTCAGGAAGGCAAAACACCTAAATTGACTAGACTTGAATTTTCACTACCAATGGATGGAGCAGAAAGGAAATAAAATTCAATTGTAGAAACACTATAGAAAATAAAATACGCTGTGCTGCTGAATTTTTTGTGACCCCAAAGAGCATATCCACTACATAAATACATCAGTAACTGTGGCCTCATCATCTCACACATAATGGCACTCTGTAAATCCCATATCATTTCCAGTTACCTTTTTTGGTTTTTCAGAAAACATATGTGTTCAAGAGTTTTTGTTCCCATTGGAAAAATGAAGAAACTGAGGCTAATAACATCCATGCAGATTCTAAAGCTCACCAATGACCAAGTCAGGGCGTGAACCCAATTCACTCAGACCAACCTTCTTTCCAGGATTCTTTGCTGCCACCTCCTCTCAGCTCCAAAGGAAAGCAACCCAAAATGGCTTTGGGACTAACATCAGACTTGTTCTTGGGTCTCCATCCTGCCACCTTGTGGTGAGACCTTGGAAAGTCGGTCTGCTTCCCACACCAGGGTCAGGTTTGTTGTGAAGATGAATTACTGGATGTAGACATAGCTTGAGAACTCTGAAGTGTTCTAAAAGTGTAAGGTGTTATTATCTTCTTGCCAGATGAAGTTTCTTAGAAGAGGGGCTGTAAGAAAAATTTTGTCTTTGCAGGCATGATGGAGAGTCTACAGAGAAATGACAGGCTTTAAATTTAAAGTGGGCATTTCCCCACCTGTTCTGAAGGCACAGAGGAGAGGCTGCCTCCCATCCGCTGAGCCCTGAAGTTGCTACTTCAAGATTAGATCCTTAATCAGGAAAGGAAGGTCCTTGACAACCTCATCAGACTATTGAATTTTCTCTTAACCTCCAGGGAACAAATGTTCTTTCTTTCTCTCTCTCTTTTTATTTCTCCAGTTTATATTAATGAGAGGGGAAAAGAGACAACTTCTGTGCACACACACACACACACACACACACACACATGCATACACACACAAACACACACACATCGCTGCGTTGTGAGGTTTCGTTCTTCTGGGACATCTATCCTCAAGAAGGAGCTTAGTTCAGAAAGAGAGTTGATGGAAAAGGGGGAGACGAGACAGACAATTTAATCCTATCAGAAATATCAGCCTGGTGTTGGGGAGACACCACCGATGATTTGGAACATCCTCTTGAGTTGTTTGTCCACTGACTAGCTCTAAGACTTGAGCAAATCCTCCTCTCTCTCACCAGGCCTCACTTTTCCAATACGCAAAATGAATAGCTGGGTTGTGACGCTCTGAAGCAGACAGCTGCTACACCCACCCAGCGTCCACATCCCCGTTTTCCGTTGCTAGCAGCCTACTTTTACTCTGAGAATCTGTGCCTTCCCCCAACTCACTACCATATATTACAGGTGCAGCTGCCACTAGCCCATGCCCCAGGTACAAGCGGTTCTGGAATGAGCCCAGGCTTTCCAAATGACCACAGTAACTGGTACAGGGATGGGCATGAGAACCAGTTGGCCCAATGAGATGAGATCCTTTGACTTTGGCTGAAGGGACTAGGAGATAGATGTCCATGTCCCACAGGACTCCCTGCGTGGAGAAGGTGTGGTGCTGAGAGAAGAGAGGGATCCCCATGGCATTGTTTGAGCCTCTCCATCCTATGGTGCCTAGACTTCCACTTGGGCCAACGTACTGCCTCTTTTTGCCAGAACTAGCTTGAATTGAGTTTCTGCCACTTATGATTCTAAGAATTCTCATCAATAAAATCTCCAATCACCCATCTACCTACAAAGATCTGTTGATCTTTGAGTTTAAAATGCATTTTTGTTGCATTATCTCATTCTCTAGAAGCTTCTTCTTTGTTTCGGTCTCCTGGCCATGGAGAGCGGACTGTGCGTTCCATTTCCCTTGGTCTCCTCCAAGAGCCTCGTCCAGAGCAGCTGTTCTCATCCTTGGCCCCGTTCCTCCCTTCCTGCGCCTCTTTCTTTCTTCCTTATTGACTGAGATGAGTACGCACGGGGAGCTGAGCTGAATCAACAGATTCCCTCAGTTCTCCCTCAGCTTACTGGGTGGGATAAACTTGGAAAAGTCAGTTTGTGCTACAAATGATTATAGGTGATGTAATAGATGTACATATATAAAAACAGTAAGGATATTCACAAGAGCAGGGTTATTTCTCCAATAGGGAGAGGGGAAAGGCTTCAGACAGGAGACAAATCTGAAAAGAGGTCCACCTGTTTGCTACGTGGCTTGGGGAGTAACTCACTGTAGGCAGAAGAAGGGCATGAGCAACAGCTCGGAGGCATTAAACAGGCACGTGTGCTCAGGAATTGCATCTAATCCGTTTGGCTCTAGTGTAGAATGAAGTAAAGAGAAGGTGGCAGTGAAAAGGGGGCAGATCAAGAAGGCATTGGATGCTGGGCTAAGGAGTTTAGCTTGTAGGACAATGTTTCCCAAGTGTGTTTCCAAGACACTCTTTAAATTGTTACAAATTCAGGTTCCTGGAACCTAACCTCCCTCTAGAGAATCAAAATTTCTGATGTGGAACCTGTATTTTAGACAAGCACCAGAGGCCATTCCCATAAAATAAATCATCCAGCTTCTTCCATAGGCAACAAAGATCCTCACATGTCTTCTGTGTCCCCAACCCACATTCAACACTAAAGCTCCAAGCAAACGAGGCCACCATCGGTCCTCCGTGCCTTTACCTTGGCCATCTCCGCTCTTCTCCTAATGTAAATCGACCCATCTTTTGAAGCCAGTTACAACACCAACTCCTCCAGGAAGCCGCCTACAAAATCCGTAGGTCTTAGCTGCAACTTTCTCATTTGGACATCTCATGACAGGCTCCCCAGGGTGCTCACAGAGAGAAGACGTGCCCTACCTCACTCTCACACGGACCGTAAGTTTCCTGAGGCCAGGAGCTCTCAAGGACCTCTTGTACACTGGGCACTAAAGCTGTAATATTTCATTTCATTCTTCCAACAATTCCAGGAGGTAAGTGTTATTATCCCACTTTACAGATGAAAAAACCAAGGCAGCCTGCTGCGCTGAAGGCCACCGAGGTCGGAGCTATGGGTAGCCTGATCCTCTTTGACCAACTCCCCCTCACAGGGAGGGGCCTCCGGCAAGCAGCCTTGGCACTGGGGCCAGCCCGCGTTCGTGGGCCAACAGCACTTACCACACATCCCGAGGAGTCCACCTGGCGGTCAGACACACACTTGAAGTTTCGAGTGCAGCCCCCGTTGTTCCGAGAGCAGTCACGGACTGGCCCAAAGGAGGACAGCAGGTCATTGATGGTTTCAAAGTATGTGGACAGCATCGCTTCTTCCCTTGGAGAGAAAGGGGATGGTTAAATCCCAGAGACACTGGTATTGTTGGGTTAAAAAGAAGTTTAATGTGCATTCAGTTACATTTGAGATCTTCATTTATTATATTTGTAATTAAGGAAATGATGCAAATACACATTTAAAAGGAAAGTAAGGAAAAAAAGCCAAAAAAATCAATACGAATACCATCATATGACACGATGGTTGTCTAATTTTGATAAAAAGACATGTACTTGGACGTGTGTGCCCTGTATCTCATGACTGCTCATGGGTTTGGAGAGCAGGCATGAGATTTCCATTTTACTGGCCAGTGGGCTGTGGCTCAGAAAGGTGTAGTGTCTTGCTGAAGGCCATCCAGCCTGTAATGTTTGTGGAATTAATGTTTGTGCCAAGCTCCATCTGAGTCCAGACAGAAAGCTCTTCCTCCTACAACCCTTAACTTGCATTATGCATGTTTCTACAGATCCCAGACTTCCCTGTAGCAACTCTGCAGAATGAGCACATTTCTATTATTCTGACTTAGTGGATATAAATGAAAATTATGGGAGGTGTGAGACTTATCCCAAATCACACATCCCATAAACAGTAGAGCCAAGACAGAAACACAGGACTGTCCGACCCTAGTACCCTAGAGCTTTATTTTTCAGACTGTTGCATGCAAATCATACCATCAAGAGTGGCAGCATCAGCTATTGGAAAGGTCATGAGATTCTAGGCTGATGCGTGATTCCTCACAAATCAGGTTCACGAGAGAGAAGACTAGACTGGATGCCATAATCTATGGATCTTCCAAAGTTCTACTAGATGAGACATACAAATGGGAGTTTCTGGATGCTTTTTCTGGAGAAAGGGCCAAAATAAGGAATACCCTAGCACTGGATTATTTATGATGCCTACATTTGCTGGAGATATTATCAAAGGGACACCTCAAGCAGTAAAAAGAGGCACTCTATTCTTCCATGATGTAGGCCTGGTGGAATCTCGAATTGTGAAAGAAGGGAGATGCTGGCATGTGCACATGTTGCAAGAGGAGGCCAAAGAGCACCATCAGTGATGTCTGTGGACCATTCTTCAATCCCTTCTCCCACACTCTCCTCTTCAGTCTCCTGGCTTATTCCCTGATCCCAGCCTTCTACCCTTCCATTCCATCTTCCATGCTGTCTGCTAGTGAACTTGGTAAATTCCAGCTTTAATTAGATACTCCATGGATCAATAGTTCTTCATTGCTTATAGAAGAAAATCTGAATTAGTTTCATTGGTATTCAAGGTCCTTCATGATCTGGTTCCTGCCTACCCGTCTAGCTACATTCTCCCGTGTCCTCATATTCTCCATTTGATAGCTACCAGCCTCTTCTCATGCCCTAAATACACAATCTTAAGTCAGGTTCCTGGAAACAGATTCCAAAACAGAGCATTGTATGCAGGAGGTTTATCGAGGAGCCCTCTTGGGATGTGCTGGTAGGAAGTGAGCAAGGCAGGATTGGGCAAAGGAGAGGTGGACCTGCTAGTGGATGATGCTGTGTAGATCTGAAGTCTCAGTTGGTCCTGAGGGGAGCTCTGGAGCTGGGATGGCCCTTTAGGAATGCCCTGAATGGAAGCAAGGGATCCTGGCCTCTGCATCACCATGTCTGCCAGTCACTGTCACGGGCTGCCATTTGGAAGGGAGTATCCTTGGGTGAAGCAGTTCCTTGCAGCTGAAGGCAATGCCCAGTGAGAGATGCAGCCACGGGCCTCAGCCACGTTCTGGAGAATGGGAAGGTCATCCCCGGAGAGGGGATCTGAGTGCAGCGCGTTCCTTTTCCTTTCTGAACCCTTAACCACGCTCTTCTGCCTGGGATGCTCATCTCTGACTTTCCTCCCTGACAAAATCCTAGGACTCTTTAAAAACTATTCTAGTTCATCCATTCATTCATTTACTCATTCATTCAAATATTGCACATGCTTAATGAGTGCTTAGCATGCACCAGGAACCATTCTAGGTACTGGGGATGCAGCAGTGACCTTGGACAAAGTCCTTACCCCCACAGTGCTTACCGTGACCTCCTTTGCGGAATATTCTCTACTTACGCCCAACCAGAACTAATTCCTTTCCCTTTGTTTAAATCTATTACCTTATTGCCCTTCATCATCTGCTCTGTGTCTTCCCAAAGAGACTACAAGATTCTTGAGTCAAAGGCTCAAGATTTACTCACTCCTCTTTAGCCCCCTGCACAAGACCTGGTAAGAACTTGCGCTAAGTCAATGTTTTTCAAGTGAAATAAAGTAGCAGAGGGTGTGGATGCAACCACCGCCAATCAGTAGTTTTACCAAGAGTCTCTTCCAACAGGACACTCCCTCCCCAACTCTGGGCTCCCATTCCAAATTGTTCATGCTCAGGGCTGAAGCACAGGGACAAAAAAGAATATGCAGGTAATGCTGCCAGCTCTCCATCATGTTCTCTTTGCACACAGTGAGGTTAGGGTGACAGGCGGGTAGGGGGAGATAACTGCCAGCCCCTAAACCGAAGCTCTTGGGAGACCCATCACTTTAGAATCATGAGTTGAGGATCCTGGAAAGATATTAAGGCTATTAAAATATTAAAATCCTTAGAGGGAGAAGAAGTGATAAGTGAGGGGAAGAGATAAAGACAGGGGGGAGAGACAATCTGAGAAAGTGTTAGAACAAAAAGGAGAAACTGTTAAAAGGAAGGATGAGAAACTGAGAGGCAGAAACACGGTCATCCAGAAGAAGATAGATGGATGGATGGATGGATATATGATGGAATGATGGGTATATATTTAGATATTTAGGTAGGTAGGTAGATAGATAGGAATAGATGGATGGATGGGCAAATGGATAGATAAACCAAGAGACAGAGACAGCAACACGCCCAGAGGAGAGTCATAGAGAGATTAAAAGAGGGGAAGATGGAGGCAGAGAAAGTGTGTGAAGAGAGACAAAATGCAGAGCTAGATCAGGAGAAAGAAAGAGAGGGAGAAACAGGAGAAAGAAACAGATTCAAAAGGAGAAAATATCAAGGTAAGGAGAAGAAATGTGCATGTGTATGGGGGAGGGGGCAGGAGGAGGGAGGGAGGGGAAAGGGATGGGGAAGGAGACGGACTCAGAAAGACAGAGAATGAAAGCGAAGAGAAAGACACTGCGTGAGTGGAAAAGAACACACACAGACACGGAGAGCAGAGACAGAACAGCAGAGAGAAACAAAGGAAGAAAAGAGAAAAACAAGCAAAACATGTCACCTTCCAGCACAGCTCAGGTTGTACAGATAAGGAAGCTGTTAGCTTTTGAAAGGATTGATTCTGCATAAACATCAGGAGGAGAACATTATTTAAAACACAAAGACCTGACACCGGGGCTGTTACAGAGTCTAGAGAAGTGACTTTGTCAGGCTCGGAAAATGAAGAACCTGGAGGCAAGTGATGGAGGGAGCTCAAGGCAGATGCTGGAATTTCCTTAACTCAGGACTCAGTCCCTCACCTCAGCTGCTGAGTCCAGGATTTGCGGTCCGGTGAAGCTCAGAGCTGCCCCAGTAACAGGACACAAAGGGATGTGGGGAACAGCGCAGGAGGTGAAGGCGGGCTGGGGTGACAGGGAGACCTTGGTGAGAGTCCCAGCTTTGCCAGAAATCACCACCATCACCACCATCACCTGCATCACCCATGACTGCCTGAGTACCTGCTAAGATTCCTTTCCTGTGCTCCTTTGGTTTACACCAATAGCCCTAAGGTACACATTTTCCTCCCCTTGTGTAGCTGGAGAAATGGGATCTTGGGGAGATACGTTGCCTTGGCTCACACGGGTGTGAGGAGGAGAGCCAGGGTGTGCACCCAAGTCTGCCTGAAGTCAGGTCCTGAGTTTCCTCCCCACCACGCTTGAGTTTGTCCAACTTGCTCTGTGCCCTTTGGGCAGGTCAGAGGTCTCCTAACAGGAAAGCTGGTAGAAACCTGTACCCCCTCCCTCTGCGTCTCTGGGGAGGAAGAACTGGATGGGCAGAGCCAGTGCAACTTCTGCACGTCTCCCACCACTGCCTCCAGTCAATGTGTGTCAGAATAAAGGCAGAAAACATGGCATGTTAGTTTCCCAGGGCTGCCCTAACCAGTACCACAGACCGAGGGACTTAAAACGACTGAAGTGTATTCTCTCACAGTTCTGGAGGTCAAAGTCCAAAATCAAGGTGTCAGCAGAGCCATGCTTCCTCTGAAGGCTCTAGGGCAGAGTCCTTCTTGTCTCTTCGAGGCTCCTGGCAACCCCGGCCATTCCTTGGCTTGTAGCCCCCTCCCTCTAATCTCTGCCACCATTGTCACATGGATTTTCCTCTCCTTACAATGACACCATCCATTGGATTAGTGCCCTCCTGAATCCATTATGACCTCTTCTTAATTACATCTGCAAAGACTCTATTCCCAAATAAGGTCACATTCTGAGGTTCTGGGTGGACATGAATTCTGGGGGGACACTACTTAACTCACTATTCATGGCTCTGAGAGAAGTCTGGAAGCTCAGCAGGATGGCAGGACAAGAGCCAGGACTAGAACACCCTGGTCTTTGGCTGTTACTCCAGTGCTCCTAACCCCACGCCAGCCCTTCCAGCTCTGGGCTCTGCATGTTACATTGTGCACTTACAAGTCCTGTAAAGTCCTAGAAAAAGGACCACAGTGAAGCCATTTCTCCTTCATCTGAGAGGAGAAAAGACCAACGTTAGCGAAGTACCTAACACACCCGAGGCAGAACAGGGTTTGGCATACTTTTCTACACAGGGATCCATAGTCAATATCTTAGGCTTTCCAAGCCATACGGTCTCTGTTCCAACTCCTCATTTCTGCATTGATAACCCACAAGCAGCCACAGAAAATATGCAATGACGATATGCAAAATGCAGCGAATGAGCACGGCTATGTCTCAATAAAATGGTCTTTACAAAAAGACAGAGCAGGCTGGATTGCTACTTCCTGTTTTTCAGGGGGAAACCTGCAGGTCAGTGTTGGAATTAGGATCTGAACCCAGGTATGCCAAAACCCACATTCTTTCTCCTCCATTAAGTGTCTTCCAAGCCTCACTCTTCTCATCTGGAAAATGGGAACAGCATCTTTCTAGCTCCCAACCATGTAGGATGACTGTGAGAATGCAATGGCATGGTGCACAGGATTGTGTTTTCTAGACTCGGAAATGCAATGCAAATCTATTTATTGTTCATTGATTCAACAAAAACTAGAAAACTGACTGCATGCCCAGAACTGAGCTGATCATTATTACGTCTCTTCTTTGGCCTCACTCTGCCCCTATTTCTGCCCCTTTGGAGTCCAGCCACCTTCTAAAGTGCTTCCTAGCACCTCTCCAGCTCTACCATTCTAATTCCCTTTTTTCTTCCCCTGATAATACTGGTTTCAAAACTGAGTCAGCCAGACCCTAGCAGACTGAGGGAGGCTGCCATCCCCTCACTACCTAATTGCTTAAGTGTGAATGCATCACTTGGGTTCCATTCAGCCCAGTCAGCTGAGCCCCAGCCGGGGTGCACCTTAGGCAGGGTGGCTGGGAGCAGATGATGACATAGCCCTGTTAATAAAGACCAGGAAAGGTCTGTGTCACTCACAGATAGCTGCGAACGGATGACTCAGGGCCCAGACAGTGACAGGCTCCCCTCGGGTGCAGACTAATCGTCCTCTGATACAACAACAGGCAGCCTTGTTTCTTTCCTGAGCTCCCAGAGAGGGAGGGAGGGAGGACAGCGCTTGGCAGGCATCAAGCTACCCTCCCAACCCGCCCTGCCTTGGGGTTCAGGGAGGCTGCCAAGTCCCAGTAGCAAGAGCAGCTGTGCACAACAGTGGCTACGAGGCAGGTTTGTCCCCTGGCTTCACGCACTATGAGACCTTGGGTAAGTCTCTCAAACTCTGAGCCTCCATTTTCTTGTCTGAAAAGTGGGGATATTAATACTGAGCTGGTAGAGTTAGAATGAGAAATCAATCAGATAATGCATGCAAAATATCTCACACAGAAGGTGCCCAGCATACTACTGGAAATTATAATCATCTGATTGTCCTACAAAATTGCAAGAATCGTAACTTGAGGATGTAAAGAGCTTGGGGATGCAGGAGAATAGGACCTGGGGCCTCTTAATCTTCATAAAAACACAGTGATGTAAATGGTATGATCATCCTGTTTTTGTTTTTGTTTTTTTTCATGGAGGTACTGGTGATTGAACCTAGGACCTCATGCATGCTAAGCATGTGATCTACCACCGAGCTACACCCCCACTCCCTGATCCCCATATTGTAGAAGAAACTGGGACATTGTTGTGAGGATTAAGGCGGTTTTGAGACCAGCTGAAGATAATGTAGGCACAGTGTTAGGACAGCGGCTGGCACAGGGCGGCTGCTTTATAAAGATCCATTGGTAAAGGCTTCTGGGCAGGAGTGAGCTGGCACAAGGCACAGGGAAGCAGATTTGGGCTTTTTTAAAGTCAGAGGTGTTGAGCAAGGGGAGCGTGCTCTCCCAGGGTCCTGCTGCTGCTGGCCGCTATAGGAAGGCGCCCTGAGGAGGGATGGCTGTTTTCTGGGAGGGGTGTGGAGGAGAGCCAGGCTTCCCAGGAGGGCTGCACACAATCACAGTGATGGTAACAACCACCACGGCTACTACCTCTTGAGAACTTATGTCCTGAGAACTTGACTTAACACGGATGATCTCAATCTCATTATTTCTGGCCATAGTCCTATGGGATGGTGCCATTCTTATCCCCATTTTTGTTGATTAAAAAGGAAACACACATCCTCGCATGCAGGACCCAGCACTTACAGAGGGGAGGGGTTGCCCTGTGACACACCATGCGTCTTAGTGGCAGAGCCAGGGCTCTGCTCTGCTGTGTCTGTCTCCAATCCTGAAGGTGTCCTGCCTTCCGCCTTAGGATCCCTTCCCACCAGAAATTCTTGGACTGGAGTTCCAGCTGACCCTTCTCTAGCAATTACGGTTCACACTGATTTAGGTCAGGGATACATATTGCTGTGCTGAGTGCTCTTGGAGCTTCTTGGCAGTGTCCCTGTCTTTGAGGAGCTTGCAAGCTTCCTGTGTACAGAGATCCCTCCTCATTCTCTTCCCCCTGCTCACAGGGCCCCCTGCAGCTGCTCACTGAATAAGCGGGGCAGTGAAGGACGAGGAGGAGGGGCACGTGAGGACCATCAGCTGTGTGGTCTAGGGGACAAAGAGCAAATGACTGTGTGTCCACTGCGCATCTGTGACATGAGGGCAATAAAATTCAGCTCACAGGGTCATGGTCAGGGCTCAAGGAGATAAATGATGTAGAAACCCCTCACCCTCAAACAGAAACCTTAATAAGAAGCTGTTGTATTTCTGGAGATGCGTTTGTCCATTTCACGAGTGTTTACCTGGGGGCTGGAGTTAGGGATGCAGAAAGGAGCCAAACAGACATGAGCTCTGCTCTCCTGGAACTTACAGCTCAGCCAGTGGAACAGGGTCACCCAGCAGGTTCCTGCCTCTACATCAACGTCCTTATCTGTGTCTGTATCCACAAACTATAGCAGCTGCTTCAGAATACAGGGTACTATGACGCCATATGGCAGAGGAGCCAATCTCATCAGGGGAGCTGGGGGCAGGAGTTGGGCATCGGGGGAAACAGATTTCTCTGGAGAGTGTCAGGCCCTGAAGTCAAGCCAGCCGGTGTCCTGGTGCAGTTCTGTCACACCGGGGCCTTCCCCAGGGGAGCCAGGATAACGCGTGACCCCCACGCGCATGGCGGCTGTGGAGTCCCTCCGATCTCTGAAGCCATCATGCCTCGGCAAAAAGCCGCCACCTCCTCCCTGTGCTTGCACTGTCTGCTCAGTCACGGCAAGTCTCCTCCTCACCTACCCTCTGTCTCCTGCCCCTTGCAAACCCCATCTTATATTCAAAAGAAACCAAAAAGGATCTGTGACAGTGCTGAGGCCTGAGAATTGTTTATTCGTGGACTACCTGCCCTGAGTTGCTAGGAGAGCCCCACAGCTCGCATCTCATACGGAAGCTCTTTTAGGTGGGCTCTGGAGGTGGGAGGGCTCTGTGTTCTCCAGAGGCCCTGCAGCTCCCGGAGGGTGGGAGGCCCTGCGGACCTGGGATGGCACAGGGGCTTGCCCGGAGCCAGGAGGGCCCACCCTCAGTGAGTAAATGGGGCTGCATCCTCCGGCAGGAAGGGTACCAGCAGGAAGCTGGAGGCGCGTAATCTGGATCTAGCTCTGCTTTGTGCTGCTGTGTGTCCCCAGGTGACCCCCTACCCTCTCTGGGCCTCTGCTTCTGCACTATACACTCAGTGATGGGGTGGTCTCTCAGGGTCCTTCCAGCTCAGATTTCTAGTAATATTATGTGGCTTCCCAAGAAGGATAAGGTGGAAGATAAGGCGTAAGAATGGGGGAGGGAGGGGGAGAAAATAGTTTTGTTTCCATTGTATCCATTACAGCGAATATTTCCATTGTTCTGCACCTAAGGAAGTCTAGGGATTTACACAGTCATCAGGGGAATTAGAAATAAATACAACTGTGCCAGCGGGAGGAAGCCCTGGGCTGAAACCCAGGCCCTGCCACTTATTAGCTGAGAAAACTCTAACAGCTCGCTCAGCCTCTCTGAGTTTCAGTTTCCCCAGTGGATCATGGATAATAACCCCCAACTCTCAGGGAACATCAGGACGACACAAGGTAATAAAAGCTCCCTGAAGCAGGTGTTCTGTCATGCCCACTGCAGTCCAGTGCCTGTACAGGCACCCAGATTTTTTATTGGACAGGTGAATGAATGAGTCAATGAATGAATGCAAACATATGTAAACCGCTGTACTGATGCACTCGCTTTTATCGTTGTGGTTCTTATTAACAATAGCCTGCTTTTCAGGCTGAAACCCTGAAAGTTACTCAAGCTGGGAAAACAAGGGTTCTTAACTCAACCTATAACCCTTTTGTCAGTCTGGAGAAGCGTATGGGCCACATCTTAGAATAATGTTTTTAAACACTTGAAGTCAAATGCAAAAGGCATTACAAAAGAAACCATTTATCAGAACATTTTTGAAAAAGCCAACTGGAATATAATCATATATAAGCTTCTTTATTGACACCTTAAATAAAAAGATCTAGGAATAGATGTAATAACGACCATAAATGGAAGGCATGAAGAGCATAAACTAGATTTTTAAGACATCTGCAACAAATGAAACAATAAATGAAAGATGATACGTAACTGCATGAGATTTCTATTGGCAGCTAAGTCACAGGGTCTACCAGCACACCCCTTGTCTGCAGTAGAAAGAGACATTCAATTTCAGTAAGAGCTTGGTGAAAGTAAAAATGTAGGCTTTTCCAGGGCCTTTCATGGGCCTCCAGCACAACCCTGGGTTGAGAGCCTCTCCCTAGACTGACACTTTGATGGAGAAAGCTTCTCCCTGAATATCTGTTGGTCTGTGAATATCTTGGGTCTAGATAAGAAGAGACAGGAAATTAAAACTCAGCTAAGATCACAGCAAAATCATTCTTTCCTAAAGGGACATAGGTGATGTGGGGAAAGAAGGACAGGTTTGGTTTCAGAAAAAAAAAAAATTAAACTCTCAAGGATGTGTCCTCACAAAAGTGACCTCCCTTTCTGAGCTTCAGTTTCCTCCTCTGTAAATGCATCATTGCGATGTTCCCTCAGTGCCTGGGGGACTGGGTGAAATATATGAGGCAATGCACCTTGTGCAAAGACGCAAGTGCTTCCCCTCAATATCCTCCTTCCTGTCCTTCTAGAATGAGACAAGATTTTTGCAGCCACCCACACTTAGAGCTGCTGAATGTACCATAGTGGGGATGCACTTCCCCATTCCTTAGCACCTACTGGGGACCAGGCCCATCTCCTAGATACTCAGCACGCAGAGGTGCCCAGATAAAGTCCTGCCCTCAAGAAGTGCATAGGCTGCAGCCAGAGACGAGATTTATAATATGAAGTAGAGTGAACACTTACAGCAAAGGTGCATAAAAATACACAGATGTCCAAGAGGAAGCAATGAATTATTCTGGGGCTGGTTGGTGACAGATTCTCGGAGGAGGTAGCAATGCATTGGCTCTTGAAGGAAGAGGAGGACAATGATGAGGAGGAGGAAGAGGAGGAAAGGAAGAGGAAATGAGAAGAAAGGCAGGACAGGTGTTAAAGGACAGCACAGAGTAGCTAAAACGTGGAAGAGGAAGGAGCGGGGAATGCTGAGCAAACAGGCAGTGAGCTCATTATCTGTGATGGGGGGTGGGCAGGAGGAAGGGAAGCTGGCTCAGCAGGCTACGCCGTGTGGATGAGATAGACCATCCCGGGTCTGTCCCATAAGGCAGATCTCATTACCCCATTTTAAAGATGAGAAAACTGAGGTTCAGAGTGGGTGAAGTCATGCACATCCCACAGTTCCTTAAAAACGGAGCCATTATTGGAATCCAACTGTGCTCCAAAGTGTACATTCTCTCCCCAGTATGGCACCCACTGCCACCTGTAGAAGACTGCGCTCTCTGGAATTCCACCCACAGTCAGAATCAGGAACACAAAAGCCTTAGGAATAGGACTTTGGTGATCAGGGTAGCACTGTTTCCCCCCTCTTCCCTCAGATGCAGCCTTCACCCCTTTCCTTGCCTTGCACATTCCATCTCCTCCTCTGGTTCCCGCAGTCCCAGCCACCCATCTACAGGGGATGCCTGGTGATAGTGAGCACAGGGAGTGTGTGGTGACGACAGTGACTCTGGCCTGCTCTATGGGTGGCTGTCACCCAGCAGCCAGGTGGGGCTGGGCTCTGGGGTCTTCTCTCCTGCCTGCTTCACCCCCACCCTGCCGGGGCCTCTGCTTCTAGCTGCTGTCCCAGCCAGCCTGGCCTCTGCCACGTGCTGGCATGTGATTCCCAGGGCCAGCACAGGGGTCGGGCTGAGTAAGCCCCTGCCTCCCTCCCAAGGGTCTGGCCAGTGGCCTGTAGTGGATCCTAGAGCATAAGACTTATTGGCGATGGCTGAGACATGAGGAGAAGTTTCTGGAAAGTGTTTGAAGGAACGGGGGCAGGCAGCAACTTTGTTTTCCAACTTCAGAAGCTTTTCTCCTTAGCCAGGGCAAGTCAATTCACTCTGCTGACAAATCCTATTGTCTTTAAAGACTTATTCTCTCTGTCATTCATCCAAGCCACATTAACCATGTTCTCCATGGCCTCCCTGAGTATGTTTCACGATCACTAACAATTGAGCGATAGGCAAGATACTGAGTTTTCCACATGCGTTGTCCCATGCAACACCCACAGCTATTCTGAAGAGAGGCAGGTGCAAACCCACTGTACAGATCAAGAAACTGAGGCTTCAGGGGGGTGCAGAGATTTGTTCCATGTCACACAGCTAATTAGGATTCAAATCTAGCTCTGTCTGACTTCAAAGCTGGAGGCATTTTCAATGTTCATGCCAACCCACCACCAACTTCAACCTGTTTCATGAGCTAAGTGTTTATAGTCCATCTCCGCTGTAAGCAACCCAGTGGGTAGCCCAGGGCTTGGCCTACAGAAGGGTATGGTGGATGTTTGAGCAGAGAAGGAAGGAGGAAGGAAAGGGGAGCTTGAGGGAGAGAGGAAGGGAGGAGACCCAAGTTTTATTTTTCCCGCTAGGCTGTGAGTTTCTGAAGGTAGGAATCTCTGCACCACCACGGCCTAACCCAATGACACCTAACAGAGGGCGCTGTGTATCTACTGAATATTTCAGTGAATGGATGGATGTGTAAACAAAAATGAGAGAACTCACTGAAGAAATAATGAAAGAATGAATGTCATGGGGCCAACTGCCTGGTAAATTGGTCTCTAAATGAGCCTGAGCTTTCAAGAGCTGAAAGTCCCATCCTCTTGATGGCTCCTCTTGTGGGATTACAGTAACACAGTTTTGGGAGGAAATGAGAAGATAAAAATAAAGATCAATGTAAAACCCTCTGCCCACTAAGACCACATGAAATGTGTTGTTCTTCAGTGGGTATACATTTTCCACTACGTAACATGAGTGAGTTCTAGAGATCTGTTGTGCAACACAGCACCTGTAGCTAATAAGCGGCTTTGTGCACTTACGATTTGTGTTAAGAGAGTAGATCTCCTGGTAAATGTTCTCACTAAAAACCTACCAACCAATAAACCAACCAACGGTGGGGAGGAAACTTTTGGGGAAGAAACTTTTGGAGGTGAGGGATATGTTTATTACCTTGATTAGGGTGATGGTTTCATGGGAATATGAATGTGTCCAAACTCATCAGATTGTGTGCATTAAATATGTGCAGTTTTTGTATCTTATTTATACCTTGATACAGATGCTAATCATTAAATAAAAAGACCCCTTGGAATCCCAACTGACTGAAAAGGTCATGATACTCCCGAGTCATCACTTTCACAAGAGCAGACACCAGCCTGGAAGTTTTCCTCAGTACACGTGTCCTTTAAAGTGGCTTCCTTGTGCCATCCCTCATGCCTTGATTTCCTTCTGATCGTAGATGGCTACAGCCCTGTGCTCTCCAGGTCCCTGGGCACAGCCAGGTTCCATGTGGCCAGCAGGTATGCGTGGAGAAACTCATCAAAGTTCCGGGAAGGGAATGCGCTGATGCCCTTTGGGAAGGTGAGGTCACGGGGACACCCTCAGAACCAGACAGTCCTGTGAAGCCCCTATAAGCTCTCTGACCATGCTGGCCGAGAGCTGGAACAGCAGAGAAAACACTGGACTGAGAATCTGGAGACTTGGATTCCAGACTGGTTCTGCTGCTCATTCAGTGTGATTGGGGGCAAGCCTTTCTTCTCTTTGTGCCTTATTTTCCCCATCTGTGAAGAGAGGACTGGACTTCACGCTTCTTCAGAAGTCACCAGAGCTCCCTGTGTGAGGAGGGCCGGGGGATGTCACACCCAGGTGCCCTGTATTTCTGTAGAGACGGGGGAAAGTTGCCCCAATTCCCTAGGCCGGTGGAGGCTCCTGCGGCCTCAGAACCAGGTTTCTAAGGAGGTGTCCAAGAGACAGAGGCCTCCTTCCCACAGCTCAGCTGGCCACACCACTACCCTCATGCTCATTCCTCATCTGTGCCATGTGGCTCAGCCCCCGCCATGTACCAGGCACTGTGTGTGGTCTATGGAGGTGGGAGAGATGGCCCTTGTCCTCAAAGACCTGGAATTTCAGTGGGAGGGGCACTGTAGACACCCCAGGAAATGAACTAACAGCAGAACTGATGAATTAGAGTCAGAAAATACAGCGCCTGTCTTTCTAACGACCCCTTGTGTGCGTGCAGTGCTACAGTATTTGCATTTTATTGGGCTGCCACAGTTGTTCCTGGTTTGCTGGTTCCATTTAGCAGAGGAACAGATTGAGTTCTGAGAGACAGAATGGCCTGCTTAAAGTCAGATCGCCTGATTCCTGGGCAGTGTTTAGGGAGGGCTTCCTGAAGGAGAGAGGTTTTGAATAGAGTCCTAAATATGGCTGAAGGATGAAGAGTTTGCATCCAGGGTAATGTGTGTGGGGAGTGGAGAAGACCATATGCCAGCAAGGGGAAAGGAAGCCTGGAGAATGCAATTCTACCCCACAATGTAGGGAAATCTATTCTACAGTATAAGTGCAGGGAGGACATAACATTCCAAGTGCTGTTGGAATGAGGGGAAGAAAGAAACGTAGAAAGAGAACAGCCAGAAACATCAGAAAGCACTCGAGATGCCAGTCTGGGGACTCTGAGCCCGAATCCCAGCTCTGCCTAGAAACTTCACTGTGTGACCTCAAGAGAATCACTTGGTCTCTCTGATCTTGGCTTCCTTATTAGTCAAATGGAGTTTACAGTAGCTCTCTCTCAGTACAGAAATGAAAACAGAATGAGATAAGCCAACTAAACCACCCTATATATGGCCCAGCACCGAGCAAGAGTCCAGCCTTCTCACTGCTCTTCTCAGTCAGCACCTGGGGTGCCTGCTGCCCCTGCGGGGTGTTGATGCATTAGAAGAAAATACAATTTTTCAAGAGACCCCAGCTTATGTAGAACACAAGGCATCTCTACCTGCCTGCAAACAAGGGCTTTACTCCATAAAGTGTAAATTCCAGGCAGGAAAAGCCTGTGCCCAGTCTATCAGCTACTTGCCAAAGGTTAAAAAAAGTAGTAGCAGATAGTGAGTTATGGTAATTAAACTCTAGTTAATCCATTTGCTGAAAAGAACTATTGCCTCTTTGAATCATCAGGGTTATCTGGAGCACAACTTAATGAATGCGTTTCTATGTGGTAGAAATCACTAGGTAATTCCTGGCTCATCATCCATAACTATAAGACCGTTAGGTATGCAAAACCTGAAACGATGATTTATAATTTCTTTGGAATCAACAAAATAAGCACCCATCCATCTATCCATCCATCCACTCATCTCCCCATGTTCCATCTATCTGCCCACTACAAAGATACTTACTGAGCACCTGCTGTTCCCATCCCTGTGCTATAAATAGTCAGAAATACAGATAAAACTAAGCCATGGTCTCTGCCCTCCAGAAAGCCAGAAATCTCAAAGAACAAAGAAGACATGGCAAAAAGGTCTGTGGGAAGTCAGAAGGGGAGCAGGTTATTTCCAATTTGGGAGGAGGGAAGTGGGTGGGAGTTGGGTGTACAGATCAAGACAGACTTCCTCCTTTTTGCATCTTTGGAAGTTTGAGCTGTGTGTATGTTTACGCTTATTCAAAAATAAGCAAATATTTCATTTTAAAAAATGAGTGAGAACTGGGGAAAGGGAAGAGGAGGAAAAAAGGAAGAGGAGGAGGAAAGATAACAGACTGAAATCAAGTCATTATAGTTGAGCTTGCATCATCAGTGGTAAAGTAAAGGCAAAAAGTAAGAAGACTGGATTCAAAGAAAACAGGCTTGAAGAAGTGAAAACCTTAAGTGTCCACTATTCTCCAGAAGTTTGCCTCTGTCTTAATTTGCATTTATTTGATAAGAAGGAAGTAGTGTCCATCAATGAAGTTGGCAAGTATTTTTGTCAAGTGCTAATTCTCAGTGTCGACGAGGGTAGAGTAAAATGATCTTCGTCCTGTTCTACCTGTGCTGGTATAAATTGCCAAAATTTATAGAATGCAATTTTGCAAAAATCTATCAAAACTACTAAAGCATTCATATGGTTTGACTTAGTGATTATAGTAGTACATTCTAAAGGAAAAATAAACAACCCAGAGAAAGATATATGTTCAAAGGTGTTCATCACAAAATCAGCATAATGGAGTTAAACGTGGGAATGATCTAAACATCCAACAGCGACAATGCGATCCATTCATACAACATCATGATCCATTTTTACAATAAGATGTTATGTGAAAATTCCAAATTATGATTTCCAGTTATAGCTAATTGTATGGAAAAACTTTAGAATAGTATTCTTCTCCAAAAAAAGCAAAAAACCATTTCAGATAAACAAATGAACACACACATATAACAGGGGGGAAAAAGACTTCAAAGAGGGAGTGTGTTATCACTGGGTTGGATGTGTGGTAACAGGGGTGAGACTATGCGGTAGACAGCCCTTCCTTAGATTTGTTTATACAATAGGTAAAAGTACCCCCTAGCTTTGTAGAAATGCGCTCCACTCTCCCTGTACACACACACACACCTTTGGTACAGCCTTGTAGATTTACCGCGTATGGTACCTTCCAATTCTCTGCCTTACAGGTGAGTGAGGGAATTGACAACTAGACCAAGCAGAGGTTCACTCCTGGGAATCTGCATCTTAGGCAGAATGAAATGAAGGATGTGAAAATTGATAGCTTGTAAACTCTCCATGTTCCTGCACCTCTGAAAGTCCTTCAAGGTGTCCCTATGTGGTAGGTCTACTTGGGTTTGCTGACTGTTGTCACAAGCAATGGAAGCCGTTGGAAGTTTCTGAAAGGGAAATGACACAAATAGGGCTGTAGCTACAAATAATTAAGGAACACTTTAGCTCAGAATGTCTAGGTTTGGTTCAGGGTGTCTTAAGTTTTGGCAACAAAAGAAACAGATGTAGATTTAGGGGCTTTGGAGACGGGTGAGAGAGGATACTGAGTTTCAGGCAGTTGTGACCCAGGATGGACGTCTGCCTTGCACTTTCTCTAAGATCAACCAGCAGAGGGCACAAGGCAAGGGAAGGGAGGCCTCCATCATGGCCCCATCTCCATCTGGAAGAGCACAGAGCAGGTAAGAGGCCCACATGAATAGAGTTGCTTGCTAAGTTCAACCTCACAGCTAGTCAGGCAAGCTTTATCTAGGAGCCCTGCCTCTGACAAATCCAGGGTGTGAGCTTACAGACTTGGCGGTCACGGAAGAGCCATAGAGCCTGGAATCCAGGATAGTGGGTTCAAGTTCCCTGCTCTGCTGCTCATGTGAAAGATCTTAGACGTCACTTTCCTTTCCTGAGCTTCTGCCCCATTTTCAACAGGGTAATTTACTCATTCATTTGGCAACATTCATTTGGTTGGTTCATTCATTCAGCAAATGTCTATTGAATGTCTACTATTTTGTATTGCCAGTTTAGATGGATTCAGGAAAATTGGTTCTTTCTTCAAAAGAGTGGGTAGGCTCTCGGCAGCATTGTTTAGGGACAATGGGGGAGCTGGGGGCCCCTCACTTCTGGGTTTTTCCCCTTGTCTCCACTTCTTAAGGATCTGGGTAGACCTACAACCCCAGGCAGCAGGGAGCCTCAGACTCGCTGTCAGAGAGAGGTACAGCACAGGCAAAGGTGTAATTACCCACCAACAGGCCTGCGCTGCCCGTCTCCTTCTAGACAAGGCCACTATTTGGCCTGCTGGGTGGCTGGAAAAGAAAGTATCAGGGAGGAAGCAGGTAGAGACAGTGCTTACGGGCAGGTCACAATGAAGCACTCAAATGCAGACAGTGCACAAGCAGGGTGGAGGAACTGACCCCTTCTGCAAATTGTGTTTTCTTTTTTGGTGGGGGAAAGACTTTGACTCTTTAGAAATATCCAAAGATACTTACTGTGTATCTATTACACATCAGGCATTGTTTCAGGTGTATCAAAGACTGTAACAGATTTTAAAAGGACCCTTCTCTCGTGGTATTTGTATTCTACTAGGGAGAGAAATTTCCAACAAATACACGAGGATGAAAGAATTAAATGGTTTAAGCATTAGACAGCTACAATGACAGAAGGGGGCTAGGAGTGTTGTGGTGGGCTGTGGGATGGTGTGCTGGTTTCTGCAGGTGTCAGGGAGGGCTTGTAGGGTCTTGGAAATAATGGGGTAATGAATGCAGAGTGATTAGCATAGCACTGGGCATAAAGCAAGTGCTCGAGAAACTGCTGCTGTTGGTGTTATTGTTAATTACGTCCTAAATTCCTTATCTGAATATGGGGACAGCAATGCCTATTTCACAGGGTTGCTGAACAGATTAAATTTGGAAATACAGAAAAATAAATTTACGTGACAAATTCAATAAGGGATGACTGAGAGCCAGCCATGTTTCAGGGGAGACTTGCCTAAACAAACACATGAATGAACAGTATAAAGTCAGAGTGCTAAGTGGAGGAAGGTCGGGGCTGAGACACAGAGTCCTGAGGGGAGAGGAAAGGACCTGCAAGGCTAGAGATGACCTTTGAGCAGAGGCAGGAAGGAAGTGCTGGAGAGAACAGGGCTGAGCAAAGCATGTCACAAGGGGAAGAAACAGCAGGTGCAAAGGCACAGAGGCAGGGTTGGGGGTGGCCCTGCAAGAAGCAGCAGGGGCCAGTGGGTCTTGGAGGTGACAGTAGGGGCTTTGGGTTGAATTATAGGTATGAAGCAAAGGTGCTGGAGGGTTCTGACCAAGGAGTATGATGATCTGATTTACAGTTTAAAACCATAACCCTGACCACTTGGTGTAGGTGGTATATACCATCTTATTCATCTCTGGTGTAGCATGAGATCAGAGGTAGCAAATGCAAAGGATGTGACACTCATTCTAAAATCAGCACACTCATTACATGTCTATTATGTGTAGGCTGCTAGATACAGCAGTGTAAGTAGAGACAGCCACGACTTCTTGCCCTCAGGGACCTTCTGATGCTTTTATTGGCAGAGTGTAGATACTTAACAAATTATTATCACCTGATATGGACTAATATATTGCATTGAATTACAAGGCCTTATATTATACTAAATGAATAACACAGCATTCATATTTTTATCTCTCTTGCCTCCAAAGTGACAGTGTTAAAATTCACCAGAGTCTCATTATTGAGGAAAAGGAAACAGGAAAAGGGGAAACAAAAAAGAGGAGGCAGAGCAAGAGGGAGCAGGGAATGTGTCATTTCTCACCTAGGCATCTGTGAATCAGTAGATATTACTTTCCTCTCATTTGACTGTCTGGTGGACTCACATTATGGAGCCCAGCTCACTCATTGTCCCCTCTCTGAGGCCAGAAGCCCTCCCTCCACCACACCATGCAGGCTGAGCTGCTGTCACCTGCCCATCCATCCTCTTAGATCCTGGATCCACCTTTACTGAGGCACCTTGAGGGGCACCTGGGCACCATGTTTATTCACAACATCCATTCTTCTCATTTGTGTAGCCTTGGAGATCAACACAGGGTCTCGTGTGGCTGGTGTAATAAACGTTTCCAGAAAAGAGAAGGGAAGAGAGGAAAGAAGAAAGGAAGGAGGGAGGGAAAAGGGGAGGGGGAAAGGGAGGGGAGGAGGGGGGAAAAGAGGAAGGAGGGAGGGTAAGCAATCCAATTCTTTCCTCCTTCATTTCCAGGCAACGCTAACGCTCATTTCAACAGGCAAGTGCTGAGTTTATTGATCAACATTTCTGAGGTACTGAACTGAGTTTCTATTGACAGAAATAACTACCAACCAGGCTGGGGGAGAGAGAAATGTGCTGACAGCCAGCAAATCATAGCCCTGGTATCAGAATGCCTGTCTATGCCAAGGGGGACAATCATTAATTTCCTGTTCCTTCACAGTTACATTTCTGGGGCTGACTGACAAGTTCATTTTAGGGATTCATCAGGCCCTTTATAAATAAACTCCCTTCTTATTCCATGTTTCTAACTGCACCTGCCACCCAGATGATGGGCTGCCCGCGACGCACATAAACATTTCAAATTGCTAGCAATAGCTCAACACGGTAGTTAAAGGAAATCTTCCTGGTTCTGTATTATATAATCAAGAGGGCCCAATTCCCCTAGCACATCAGGCGTCTCTATTCTGTGCACAGAACCAAAGAAGATGCCATCCATTGCTTTCCCCCTACCCCAACCCCACATTTAAATAAATGATACTCAAGCATTTAGCTTTAAAATGATTTGCTAGCATGTGGATCTCGAAATTAAGTCCCCTGCAAAAGCTCTGTGATTCTGAGTAGGTTACTTAATCTCTCTGAGCTTCAGTTTTCTGGCCTGAAAAAAGTAGATACATTGTGAATGGCAGCGTTGATAAAGAAGACACAAAGTAACAGAAGCAAGCCTGTTTAAAGCTCTGTAGAGGGGAAGCAAACTTGTGATATTATCTCATTAAGCCTCATGATGAACCCTATGATTGCTATCTCCACTTTACAGACAAGCAAATGGAGTCTCCAAGAAGGGAAGTGACCTTTACCAGGCTGGTAGGTGGCATAGGTATGATATAAGCCCAGCTCTGCCTGAGGCAGCTGCTCTCAGAAAGACAATTTCTCATTAATCTTGATGACTTGACTCCTGTACCTGGCCTAATATTCCACTTGGTGCTAGCGGCCTTGAGGTTAGCTTAGGAAGAGCTCAGCTCTCTGCTAGCCTTCACATAAACAAAGCCAATCCAGTCTCTCCAGAAACAAGTCTGCAGCTCCACTCATCACAGCAAAGTTCTTAGAATCCAAATGCCTGGTACTGATGCATATAATGTACTCATTGTTCAGTGTATGTTGCTAACAGTAGCCAGAGGTACTGTGACATTTGCATTAGCATACAGTTTCTCTTAAAGACTGTTTATATTTTGAAAACATTTTGAGTAGTTCTAACTGTTAACTTGGGCAGGAGGATTTTTCCAGTGAAGGACAATGAGCTATCTGTGGTAGAGCTGTGGGGCTGAGACATAAGACGTTTCGCATTCACTTACATTTACTGAATACCTACTGTTCAGGGGTCTGTGGCATTCAGTCCCCCGGGCCCTTTGGCAGCTTCTGTTAAGTCTGGAAGATGCACGTTAATCCTATAATGCTGTTCTCCCACGTGTCAAACAGGGAACAAGACACTAAATGTGTGCTATCTTACCTGAAACCTGTGAAACAGCAACTATGTTCCTTATTCCTATTGTATAGATGAGGAAACTGAGGCATAGCAAGGCATGGGGGCAGGCACAAGAAAGTGGCAGCATCTAGAATTTGAACACAGACTGGGATGAGCCCACATGGTGCCACTTGATTGACAGCTGGGCTCTGGGCCATGAGGTGAGATTATTCCAGCTGGATACGGGGGTCTATTGTACTGGTCTTTCTACTTTTATGTGTTTGGCATTTTCCATAGTGTATATATATATGTATATATATATATATATACACACATATATATATATATATATATATACACACACACACATAAAAAGTACATGCTCTGGAGCCAGCCTAACGTCTTAACTGTGAAACAAAAGTAGCAATACCACCATGGACATGGAGTTGCTCTGAGCATAAAGCACAGCAATACAGACAAAATATTCGGAACTGGTCACAGTGTAAGTATTCAAGACATGTTAGCTGTTATTTATTGTAACAGCTAAAATGGAAAAGTTTGCAGTGCTCAGGGTCTAGCACGCCCTTCCCCACATATTCTTGAATATAAGGAAACTCACCCACATCTTCTTCCTAAGAAGAGTTTAAGCATTACTTGATCTGCCTGAATATATAAACTTTGCTTAGAAATGTAAATGAAGCAGCCGTATCTACTCATAGTATTTCATGTATTACTTTAGTAAGACCCATACCTACTTAAAATCACATATTACACATAATAATAAATACATTTAGAATTGCTGTTCTTGCCCACTCTTTTTGAATAAAACTTTATTCCGACTCTTCACCTATCATTCCTCATCTAGTCTAATGCATCTTCCCTCAAGTCGTTGTTGTTTAAAATAAATTAGCTGAGAAAATACCATTCAAGTGTGAGAAAGCTGTACCAAAGGTGACAGCCTCTTGGGTGGGGTGGATTAAGCCAGTAAATGCTTCCCTTATATGCATATATTTACGGTCAGTTATGTGGTCAGAGGGTGCAAGATTTGTTAAAGAAGCAAAGGGGAGGGGGCTGGTTAAGTTGGGTGGGGTGGCTGGGAGCCTGGTCTGCAGGAAGCAAAGGAGAGAAGACTGATGGAGCTAAATGTCAGTCCTGCTCAGACCATGCTACACTCTATCCAGCTCACTGACTTTTAATCAATTTTTTTATTAGAGAAGTCATACATTGCTGTTGTAAGGTGTTTAGACAACACTGAAAAGTAAAAAGAAAACAAATCCATTAATTCCACTGCCTAGAGAGAGCCACAACTGCTGTTGTGCTGTCTTTGAGCCAAGCAGGAATGTACTTTCCTAAGACAGCCTCATGGTTCATATGTCACCAGCTCAATGACACTGGATGACCACCTAATGTTAGGGTTGCCAGATTTAGCAAATCAAAATTCAGGACATTCAGTTAAATTTGAAACAGACAAACAGCCTTTTTTTTTTTTTAAGTAGAAGCATGTCCCAAGTATTGCAATTACTCATTCTTTTCCAGAAATTCACACATTTCACGCCAGGGCAGCAACAACCAGCTATTCCCCACTTTGCTACCTCTGTCCAATGCTGACCAAGAGCCTCCTCCATGCAGGCTCTGCTCAGACACAGGCTAGAGGGGGATCCCAATGCCAAGACAGACCTTAACCTGCCAGTTTCTAGAAAGAAAACACCTAAGCCCCCTTTTCTGCCCAGAACCTGGGCCTAAATTGGGCTTTACTCTCTGTTTTCAAAAGGAAGTGGTAAGTAGGAAAGTGGGGTGAATGATAATTGATATTTGAAGGTGAAAGTAAAAGAACTGTAACATCTTTTTAAAATACAATGACTCCATTACAATTAAAAAAGAAAAAAAGCCACCTGGCAGCAATCACAAAGCAGTAGGAGCCAGTGCCCTGCTGTGAGTGTTGAGGCATTTTCTGTAATTCTGACAACAATCTTGATTCTCCCCCTTTCACTGGTGAGCAAACAGAAGTTCAGAGATGGTAGGTCATTTGCCCAAAGTCTCAGCTAATCAGGGAGGAGCTGGGGTTAGAATCCCAAATCTGTATGAAATGAAAACCCCTATATATAACTGAAAAACTGTGCTCTACACTGGAATTTGACACAGCATTGTAAAATGACTATAACTCAATAAAAAATGCAAATAAATAAAATAAAATACAAAAAATTTTTTTAATCTATAAAAAAAAGAAAAGAAAAGAAAAGAAAAGAAATGAAAGCTCCTGCATCAATTTTGGACCTGAGGCTCCCCAGCAGTTGCTAGAATGTGAAAGCAGCTGGCTTTTCTGCAGTGCTCTTGGTCATGTTATTTATTTATGGAAAAGCATTTTATCTCCCTGTGCATTTATGAAAGCGGCCCTGCAAGAGGGAGTGTTTGGGCAGAGATCTTGGAGAGCTAGCATGTTCTGAAAGCAAACTTTAACACATTCATTTGTACTTACAAAGCACACAATCCAGTCTTGACTGTCTCTATTTTTAAAGGGGTGGCAGTGGAAGCTGGAGGTGGGTTGTGGGAGGGTCAATTAAGGCTGGACCCCAGAAGGCTTTCTGGAGTAGGTGGTATCCTATCAAGGCCCTAGTAATTTGGGCACAGTTTCCACAAAACCCGGTTCTCCCGAATTAAACAGGACGGCAAATGAAGACTATATTGATTTCCTGCTCAGGTCAATAAATAAGATAAATTGACCAGAAGAGCTAAATACTGATCAGGGTGAACCGAACATCAACATTTACTAAGAGCAGAGGGAGGAGAAACATATATATCAGAAAGATGGAGATGCCGATAGCACGTCAGGGCGGCTGCTTGGCTTACAGTTAAGGTCTATTTTTAAGGATTAATATTTTAGTCAGGTCTTTACTATTTAAAAAAAGCAATGGAATTAACTTATTACAATAAAACTTCATTTAGTCAGACTGATTGCTGGGAAGACTGGCTTTTTTTTTTTAAGAATGTCATTGAATTAAAACGCACAGATATAATGTGGCAGAATGAGCACTGCACTGGGAGTCAGAAGACCTGGGTCACTGGCCTGTGACTTGTTAAGAGCAGCAAGTCATATATTATTCATTTTTGTATCCCCTTTTGCCCAGTACAGATCCTGGCATCCAGATGGACTCTGAATTCTGTGAAGGGCAGATCTTGGGTCGAGGATGTGGGTACAGGTAGTTGACTGGGGAGGTGATCCCAGGAAGCAGGCGAGGGACTGGGATACGAGACAAAGGAGGAAGGAAAGCCACTAAATGGGCCATCATGTTGGAAACAGGGGTGCAGTCTTTCTCAAAGACTGGACAGGATGCACCCAGAATCTTTCTACCAAGGGGCAAGGAACCTGGGGTGTTTTCCCACCAACCTCCTGTCCGTCATTTGTTGAGGGCTGTGCAATTTGTTGAGGGTACTTCTCCTACCCCCACTTCCTGCAATGGTTTCTGTAAAGCTCCAAGGCAGAGAGATTCAAGTGCAGTGCAGGTGACCACTGCCCAGAGCCAAGTAGAGATGGGAAGAACACAGGTAAGCAGTCAGGCTAGTTGAGGGGCTGCAAGAGAGAGCTCAGGGCACTGTGACTGCAGTCAAGTCCCATCGCCTCTCTGGGCATAAGAATCTAACTTTAAATAATGAGGTTTGGACCGTTACATTCCCTCCAAGATTCAGTGTCAGTAACTCTGAAAACCAGATGGTCAAACCAGAGCCCAGGATTAGAGACCCTTCAGGAGACTGCTTTTCACACAGATAAAAATGACCTATAATAAGCACTCCACTTGTTAGGGTTTAAGTGTGAGTTTTTTGAGGGCTAGAACATACACACAGAGATAAATGTGTACAAGGTGATCACTGAGGCATAGTTTGCAATAAGCAAAACGTTGGAAACAACCTAAATACCCTTCATCAGGGCATTGCTGAATAAAATTGGTATATTCATCCACTGGGATGTTCTCCTGCAGTGAAAAGGAATGAACCAAATCTGTATGTGTCAACATGGGGAGAGCTCAAAAAATACTTCTGAGGGAAAAAGCAAGATGCGGAACGTTATATATAGTATGACACCATTTAAGAAAACATGCACACATCAGAGCTTTCCTTTGGGTGGGTGACATATATGGAAAAGTATTTTTAAAGGACTGAAAAGTGACAACGCAAACTCATTTCAAGTTATTTTGGAAAGACCTGGAAAGTTAAAGCCACATTTACATGAGTGGCTACTTTTGGGGAGAGAAAATCAAAGACTAGCAACGGTGAAATGTGGGTGGGAGAGTCAGAGTGATTTTAGTGATATTGTTCTAATTTGTAAAAGCAAAATTGATTCATGCATTTTTAAGCCAACTCTAAAAATGGGAGAAGTCTAGTACACAGCCTGGTATCACAGAAGACAACACGATAATGTGGAAAGAGTTTAGAAAATGAAATCGGACCTAGTAATCCGAGCAGATAACTTCCCTGCTGAGTCTCTGACTCCTCAGTTGCAAAATGGACATGAGAAAAGGACTTTGCAAAGCTTAGTGCCAATAAAGGAACCAGCAGCGTCTTCTGTCTAGGGCACAATTTGCATTCATCTACTGTTTGTTTCCCACACTCTCAAAAAAGGGACATGCATTTTCTTGCTGTGTTTCTTACACTTTAAAAAAAAAACATTCCTTTACTGTGTTAAAAGGTGAGGTGCCTGCCTAATCTCTGTGAAATCAGGAATCTGATTTAATGGACTCACAATTAATGAGGCTTTAATGTTTTCCCAGTTATCACAGGGTCAGGGTTTGAACTGAGCGAGGTTTCAGCTGAACTTGAATGTGCCCTTTGACTTGCTTTATGAGTATCAATGAGTATTGGCGAGGGGCCACTCCCCAAGGACAACACCAGGCGGTGGGATCAAAGTCAAAGGGTCATTCGATGACCCTGAGTTAGAACTGCTGGGGTTAAGTCCAAACAGGTGAAGCTGTTGGGGCAAAGGAGTATCTCCTGCAAGAGCGCTCTAAACTCTTGGGACCTTGTGTTTCTACTAGGTTATCACACAATGTTCACGTGCTCACATCTGACTTTTCTTGATGTCAATTTTTCCCATGTCATCTTCATGGATACCTCCTCCCTCCGTAATAATGACCACAAGAATGATCATGATGCTGATGGCAGCCACGTGTATAGAGCAACATTAGTTACGAGGAACCATGCTGGGTTTCCATCTAATCCTCATGGAAACCCTGAGAACTAAGCATCCACATTCCCATTTTATGGATGAGGAAACCAAGGCTCAGTGAGTGCAGAAGGATGTGAATGGGGAGGGGTCATTATTTAACAGGGGCTCTGTTTTTTGACATCTCTCCCCCATATTGTCTTCATGGTTTCCTAGGGTCTGTGGTTTTTGTGTTATGTGATTTGTAGAGAAATCATTTGTTTAGGAATTTTCCTTGTTGAGGGCTAACCCTCAACTCCTTGGCTCCTAACTCCTTGGGCTTAATCCTCAGAAAAAGAAAGTTTAAAGTTAAAACACAAGTCAAAGGGGGAAAAAAAAATAGAGCCCTGTGAAATGACCTAACATAAGATCCATTCTTCAAGGCATAAGATCCATTCTTCAAGGCCTGGCAAGTAGACAAGGCAGAAGGCTTATCATTCATACCAGCTAACCCTTTAAGATGGTTGAGGAGGAAGCCCAGACGTCTAGTTACCAGCGGAACCCCTCAAAGCTACCCCTCAGCTGGGGACGGTAGGACCCTCCACTAGTTTCCACGAATAGTTTCCATTACAAAGTCCCAAGGGTGAGTTTTCCAGTAGGAAAGATCTCTCATCACCAGCCTAAGTGGTCCTCACCTGCTCCTTCCTCCCTCTGTACCCTGCTCTCCTTTCTTCCCTCTTCTCCCTCAAACCTCCTTTTGGTTCTGACGCCGCAAAGGAAGCAAGTGGGAGGGGACAAAAAACGTAAACTGCGAGGGAAGCCTCATTCTTTTCTTTAGAGTTTCTTCGCCTTAGGTCAGCTCCTGGCTTGCCAGGAGGTAAAACTATTTGCCACATCAAACGAAGATTTTTTTTTTGGACTTCTTGGAAACCAAGATAGAAGTATGAAGAAATTTGTCCAAGGTCAAACATAATGGCCATGGGTTGCAATCTGAAGCAAGTTCGGAATCCCAAATCCTCTTCTGACTACTGAGTGTGTGTGAGCGTGTGTGTGTGTGTGTGTGTACTTAGAGCTGCATTTTTCTTATAGCAATTTTTACTTCAGTTCCCTTTACATGATCATTATTTATGTACATGAATCACCATGAGAGCAGGACCCAACTTGGATTAATTTCTACATCTTCTAGCAGCTTAGCATCATGCCAGGCATAGAGTAAGTGCCCGTAAATGACTGTGAAACAAAACAGAGAGACAACCAAGGTGTGCTGACCCCTAAGCCTTCCTGCTCATGACAGCTCAGTGCAGATGGCGATGTGGACGGGGCAGCACTGTCCTGGCAAAGGGCAGCACCTGCAGGACCCAGCAGGCGAGAAGACTGTGTGCAGGAGGATAGAAAGGCCAGAGCAGCCTCCCAAACATGTAGGGGTAGGCAGCTACAAATCACGTGGATAACTGAAACGTGGCTGCTTTGATGATTTCTTCCTGGGAAAAAGGTCACTGAAATACGACTGGCCTTTCCCAAACTGTTCCAAGGAAGCATGCTAATGGAAAAAGTACCTGGAGTCAAATACACATGAGAAATAATGTGCTGAACTAAGTTAAACAAGGTCTTTTACTTTAGGACTTTTCAGAGGAAGAGCACATTGTAAATATTCAACCAGGCAGACATCCCTGTGGATGTGTTCACAGGGAGCTGGCCGTCAAGAAGGGACAGGCTCTCATTTGCCTCCAGGTCTCTGCCAGGAACACCGGTCACCCTACTCACCCGGCTTGTGGCTTCATTAATGCCTGCTAATTGTTTGAGTCTCAGATTAATTACTCCTTGCATCTAGAAGCCTATACGAACCTCTCACGGGTGGGATTCCAGCTGCATGTCCCAGGGCACCCATCCCTCTACCATCCTGGCCAGCGTCACGCCAGAGGGTGATGCTTTCTGCACGTGGTGAGGATTCTCGTGCATTTGCTGCAGCTTTAATGCCTACCACAGGGCCTGGCATAACCCCGATGTGAATAACGCTGGAGCTGTGTGTTTCTCCAGGACACAGGAGCATCAAGGGTTAAGGTTGCATGAGGTCCCTGTGGTGAAGAGAAAGACATTCCTAGAAGGCTGCGTGATGGTTTCTTCTTAGGATCCTGAGAGTCTAGGGCATAGCCATGAGGTGACAGGCAGGACTGTGGGACTCCACTCAGCGACCTAGTCATCTCCAAGCAGCCAGACCATGCTGTGGTTGAGACCTCGTCCTGGGGGCCAGTCTGCCTGCTCCCAAATCTCGGCTATGTCACTGACAAGCTATAGGACCTCCAACAACTTTCTTAAGCCCTCTGGGCCTCAGTTTCCTCATCTGTAAAAGGGGAATAACACCACCACCTACCCCAGGGGGTTGGAACTGCAGGGATTAAGTCAGTTAATAAGGGTAAAGCACTCAGAACAGTGTCTGGCATAGTTTAAGCGCGAAGAAGTGTCTGTTATCAATCTGCCTGTTGAGTAGGATCTATATCTGTTCTCTACAGCAGAAAGGCCTGGGCCACTTCCATCTCTTCAAAAATTCACATAACAAACAGGATTACAAAAATAAACTCAAGATTCAGGCCGTGTGACGAACATCTTTCAGGCCCCCAGCGCCTGTCTGTGACTGAAGGCTCCAGAACTCCATTTGGTGGTAATGTCAGAACTCTGGATTTGCAGTGTGAGACTGTGAGGCCCAAGCCAAGTGCTTCCAGCACCACCCTCCAAAATAACCCTCCCCCGAGCCCTCTAAAGACCCCTCTATGGCCTCTTCTTGCCAAGAACGAGGAGCCACTGCAGCCTTCTGAAACCCTCCCCACCTTGGGGGCCTCCTAACACCACCTCCCTGCTTGGAGTCTCGGCTATTTCAGGAGACTAAAACGACCCCCCCAGGGAGCTAACCTTTGCGCTTCACTCCTGGGGGAGGGAGTGTGGGGAGGGGGGAGAGGCAGATTTTCCTGTACAGCGAGGCGCGTGTTCCTTTTGAAAAGCCCTAGCGGAAATAAATCTACAACCTATTGTAGGCTGTGAGGAGTGACCAGCAGGAGCCAGCGTGATACAAAAGGGGCATCTGTGACGGCACGAAACACTTAGCACTTTACCAAGACATGCACAGGATATAAAAGGAGACGCAGGGCTCCACGAGCCCATCAGGCAAGCGACGTGCCCATCACTGCACCCCAACACAGGCTCTCTCCTCTCCCAGATGCCACGGCCTCCTCCAGCGTGGAAGGGGCCTCTGAACCGATGCAGGTGTGCAAGGCCAGGTCTGCCTGCCTTCTGAGCCCCCTCTACCCAGGCACTGGCCTTGTCTGCCTCAGACAACCGCCCCCAACATTCAAGACGACAACTAGAAACCCAGGGTTAAACTAAGCACGAAAAAGCTATGCATTAAAGGAAGACACTCAGTACACGGGTTTATCCTCCTAACTGACACGTACACAGGTATCCACCGCTTTTCAGAAGTTCACTTTACGCTGCTTTGCTTTTACGAAAGACCTGCCTTTGTACCTGTTTTCGCTAACTAAAAGGAATTCAAAGAGAATTTTCACTTTTACAAAAGGCGAAAAGCAAAAATACCGCTCAGCGTTTGTTTTGCAGGGAGCCTTGCAGAGGCAGCGCGCACCCTGAGCAGTGAGGCAGGCACCACCAAGCGCCTTCCCCGGGAACCACACTCAGCATCTCATAGCACCAGGCCGCCGCGGCTTTGAACTGTGTCTGTGAGCATCTGTGCTTTATCTCCACTTATTTTCTGTATCTGTTATCAAGATGTGCCCTACGGTGGCTGCTTCTTCACTGGACACCATTTCTGCTGGTGGAAAGTTTCATAGGAATGCTCTACTTTTGGACAACAGGGGACACCTGTACCTTCATAACAACCTGGAAGGTGAAGTTTCCAGGAAGCGTAGGAGCCCCCCCAACATTCACAGTGCCCAGGGCACCCAGAGATGTGGGCAGGAGAACACAGGACTAAGTGCGTCCCCGGTATTTTTAGCTTTAAGGGTCTAGGCATCACACATCCTCATGAGGAGACACGCAAGAAATACTGTCTGGCCTTGAACCTAAACCTGTCTCTCTAGATCTTTCTTTCATCCTTTCTAGCTTTTCACTCCTGCCCTTCACAGGCACACAGAAAAAGCAGATCTCTGTTCTCCACTGACCAGACAAGCCTCAGATTTCTGCCAAAGTCCAGGGGAGACCCCACGTGTGGCAGGCTCTGCTCCGGAGGCTGGAGGTAACCCAGCGAGGCTACAGGAACCCATCCCCACGGAGCTCACAGGCTAAGCGGGGAGATGGCCAGCCAGGCCCACGTGAGCTAACCCAGTGACGTACGTGAGAAGGATCAAAGTGGACGGTGTGTAAAGCAGACACATCTGGGAGCAAATTCTGGGATGTCAGCCCATAAAGGGACCAGCAGAATCTTTCTGCTCAATGTTAAAAAAAAATAGCAGCAGAACCTTTTAGTCAAACTACACTTTTTCTGGGACGTGGGCATAGAAATCTAAAGAAAGCAAAGCTGCTCTCTTGGGTTGAGGCAGGTGGGGGCAGGGCATGGAGGCCTCCAGACGTTTGCCTCTTCTCTCCCTCCAGGGCGCAGAGGACCACCCCCGTTCCCACCCGGCATACCAGGGGTCTGGGCAGCCCCATTCTTTCACTGTTGCTCTAGTCTAACTTCTTCATTTAGAAAGAGAATGATTTGCCTACAAGCCCATCCCTTCTGTGGACTGTCAGCTTCTAGGAGATGCAGCTTGGACCTTGGTCCTTTCTGAACCCGAGTCTGGCACACGCTGGCTGCTCAGGGAGTGTGAGTTAACGAGGTCAGAGTAGAGATACCAGCTCAGAATCAGAATGTGGAGGGTCTCATGTGACGTCGCTCAGTGGGATGTTTGAAATCCCTTTTAGAAAAGCAAAGGAAAATATGGGTGAGAAGTCTCAGGAAAGACAGACGACAGAGAAAAAAAAAAAACAGGATCTATAAGAGGCTAAAGGTACCTTGAAGTGAGAGCCTTATATTATTATTATATCAATAAATATAATCAATATATATGAAGTTAAAAACTGTCTCTGCTTGGTATTTTTCTATTTCATTTCTCTATTAGCATTTCTTCATCACTCTTCCTACTGACTTTTGCTCACAATTTTTGTAACAATTTGCTCGCAATTTGCTTTTGTAACAATTGTTCGCAGTTATTGAACAACTACCATGTATTCTTAACTCAGAGCATTGCTTGCGTTTTCTCACCTAATACTCAGAACAACCCTTTCAGCGAGGACTATGATTCCCTTTATATGGATGAGAAAACAGAGAACTCAGAGAGGTTAGGAGACTTGTCCGAGATCACTCAGCTGTGGAGTGAAGAAATGTGCACTGGAATCTGCAGTATGCATTTATTGATTATTTAACCAGAGTAGGTGATGGATCCAGTAATTTGGAGGACCAGTGCCCCTTTCCCTTGGCCTGTGGTCACAGAGCTGAATAATGTATTTCTCTTGCTGCTGGTTGGAAGCCTGGAGGTTGGGGTTACCTGTGTTCCAGGCTTCCTTTAGGGCCAAGACATCTCAGCCTTCAGTCTGGGTCCCCTGAAGGGCACCAGCGAGTGAGCTGTAGCCCCACCTGGGCAGGTTCCAAGTAGAGACAGCTTGCCCAAAGCCCAGACCCAAGAAAAATCTTCCAACCTCTGTTTTGGAGTGTGCAGTGCCTTTGTCTGGAAAAGCAGGCCTGCCTTCATGGGCTTTCCCATTGGTGTTACGCATGGCTTAACAGGGGCCACATTTCACCCTCGAAGTGGCTGCATTTCAGGAGCAGAGTGCGATTAAGAAAGACGGATGGCGGGCAATATCCGTTACCAGCACCTGTGCTGTGCATGGGGATCTATTTGGCAGAAAGGGACTGTGTAAGAGCAAGATCATTACCATTTGAACTAGAAAACAAAATGTGGCGGAGGTGGTGAAGGATGGGAGGGGAGGGAGGATGGAAGGGGGCACAGAGGTGCGGAAGTACGCACTGCAGACAAATGCTGTGTGCAGGAGGCGCTTGGCCCCTGGAACCAGAGGACTGGGTCCTAAGCCCCAGCTCTGCCACTAACTGATCGAGTAGGCTGGGGCCAGCCTCCCCTCCTGGGCCTAGCCTCCCTATCAGACTCCCTCGGAGGTCTTGTCTTGCTCAGGTTCCCAAGGCTGTAGGAGGGAACCACACCCCACAACAGACTAGATTAGCCTCCAAGAATGTTCAGAACTCAGCACTGAGCCAGATGCTGATGGCATCAGCCCCACCCTCCCCATTTTGAGAGGCAGGGCCCTCTGGCTGTGGAACCTCAAAACTGCAGGCTGAAGGCGTGCAGGCCGAGGCGAGGGTGGGACAAGGGAAAGGACACAGGCTACGGGGCTGGATGGACCTTGGTCCCAGTGCTTCTACCCAACCTGTAGGTTAATGAATTTGGAGTCAATGATTTCAGAAAGAGAAAGAAAGATAGAAGGACCTAATAAAAGACAAAAAAAAAGACTTTAGAGTTAAGCAGATCAGGGTGGGGGGACCCACTCTGACCCTTGTTCACCCTGTAAACTCAGGCAAGTTGCAATTCCCTAAGCTAGTCTTTTACTTATCTGTACAATAGGGATAGCAGCCACCTCATAAAGCGACTGTGGATATTAAATGGAATAATGATTTGTAAATTTTTGGCACAGACCCTGACATAAAACTGACTCAACAAATAGAGGTTTTCACCTACAAACTCTTCCTCCCCATCAAAAACATCACCATTATCACGACCACTGTCTTCAGCCAGCTTCTTTTTATTTTGGTGGTTTTACTTCTCTAGAGGCTTTCACAGAGCAGGAGAGCCCTATCCTGTGTGGCTCCAGAGGGAAGCAGGGACCAACAGCAGGTGGGGAAGAGGCAGGGGATGATCAGCAGGCGTTACACATATCTTCACTTGTTCAAAGCAGCCACTGTGCATTGCTTTAGGGGCTAGGTGTACAGAATTGAATACAACATAGGTATATAATGTGTAATATTATATATGCCTTCTATTTTAATAACAGATGCATGTATAAAGTGGATTCAAGAGACCTCGGTGAAGTGATGGAACCCGTTACTTAAACATCTGAGAGATGTAGACTCCCCAAATAGGGAATCATGAGGGCGAAAGCCCTGAAGCAGAATGAGCTTAGAGTGCTAGAAGGACAAGCAGGAGTAAGTGGCAGGGGTGAGGGGTGGTCATGGTAGGAAATGGTAGAGGGAGGCAGGGGCCAGATCAGAAAAGGTCTAGGTAGTGGAGGGGATGTTGGATTCATCCTAAGTATGAAGAAAAGCCATCGGGGCTGGCATTTGGGAAGGAGGTGGCATGGTCTGATTTCTATTTTAAATGATAATTCCAGCTGTTATGTGGAGAATGGAGTTGGTGGGGATGAATAAGAGGGGAAGCAGAGGCCAGTCTCGAGGCATTGCCATGTCCCAAGTGAGGGAGGATGCTGGCTTGAACTAGGAGGTCAGCTGAGAGTGTCGAGAAATTTTTGAATAATGGATATATTTTCAAGGTAGAGCAGACAGGATCTGCTGACAGTTTGGATGAGGCTGTGAGAGGCAGGACTAGCCAAGGATAATTCTAAGTGTTTGGGCCTGAGTAAAAGAACGCAGTTGGTGCCTTTTCCAAGATGGGACAGACTGTGGGAGGAGCAGGTGGAGGGGATAATGCGTTTGGTTTCAGACATGCAACGTCTGAGATGCCCATTAACCATTCAAATGGAAGCACTTACGAGGTTGGCGCTGGAGCTATTTGGTATTTAAAACCAGGGCACTGAACAAAATAACCGTGGGAGTGAGAAGCTGAGGCTGGTGCTGGGGTGCCCTCTAAAATTCAGAGGTTGGGAAGTAGGGAGGATCCAGCAGGGCCCAGTGAGTAAGAGCTGCCTATGAGGCAGCTAAAGTAAAGAAAACGTTTCCAGCAGGAAGATGTGACTAGCTATGCTACATGAAATGAGTCCAGCAAATGGAGATCAAGAATTGGTCTGGAATTTGGCAAGATGAAGGTCACTGGGGACACTGACAATGGGATTTTAGAGTGTTGCTGGGAGGAAAGTGTGGGTGAGAGCCTGGGTGGAAGTGGATTCAAGAGAAAAGGATGATGAGGTGAGAGGCTGGAGGTGATGAATACAGGTCACTCTTTGGTGGGGTTGTGCTGTAAAAAGAGGGCAGGGAATTGGAGTGGAGGTCAATTCCTATGGAGGGGTCAAGGAAAGTGTTTTGTTTTGCAAAATGAGAGATCTTAAAACATGCTTATATTGATGGGCATGACCAAGTAGAGGGGAGAAACCACAAAAGCAAAGTCTGTAATGAGGGAAAGGGGGTCTGGTGCCTGAGTGCACATTTTGTGGGGCCTGAGCTGATGCAATTTGGAGAGCCTTTTTTGGAGAAAAAGAGTTCAAAGTCATGAATTCAAAAGTAATTATGGAAATAAATATCGACTAAATATGAGAAAAGAAATAATAACAAATCAGCAGCACTTTAAAGATGCCCATATCTTTCTTCTGAGATTTCTTTAGGCCAGGATTTCTCCGTCTGTGCAAGACTGACACTTGGGGCCAGAGAGCTGTAGGGGGCTGTCCTGTGCAGAATCTCTGGCATCTACCCACCAGATGCCCATCACATCCGTCCCGTCAACTGTGAAAACCCCAAATGTCTGAGACATCACCCACCACCACCTTGAGAATGATGCGTTAGATAATTTACTTGAGATGCTTACATACAAATGTGCTTGGTTACAATCTCCATCTTGAACGTCTACAAGCCCTGGGAACCTCCAGCACTGACTGAGGCCAGGCTAGTAAAGGTCTCTGAAGCCTAGGCTTCCTTTGCTTCTGATAAACCCACCTCCGCTCAGGTTGAGAGCATGCACTTAGACTGGAGCAGGGAGGATGCCCATCACAAAAGAAGGTAAGGCAGAGTATGGGGAACAGATACCAGTAAACCCACAGCTTGGAACCTTCTCCTTACTTATGTTTTCTCAGTGCGATAAAAAGCAAGGGCCTCCGCTGAGTAGGTGAAGGCAGGAGGTTGTTAGAGATTTGCAGGAAGGGAAGGAATGAACAGTCACCCTGGAGAGTAAGAGAGTGAGTGGACTAGGGTTCCTATAAGCCCTGCAAGGCTAGAGAAAGCAAACAGTTCCAGCGACTCGAGGGTGGCTTGGGTGCCTTATAAAGCAGTGCCCACCTCATCACTGGAGCAATATGCTCTGTAATAGGCATTCAGGCAGCAATGGCAAGTCAGACAGAATGATCCTACTAGTCCTAGTTCTGGGATTCTGTGAGTTTAGAGCAAAGCCACCCGCTGCACTGGAGGGTACCATGCAGAATGATTCCACAGGCACAAGAGAGGAGGATTCGTCCCATAAAGTAATGGCTGTGATGGCCGAGAGCACTGGCCCCGACTGGGGGATTTCCATGCTTCCTCTCATTTAATACTCACAGCAAGATAAGATAATTTAAGAACGTATAAGTCACGCAGGCATTGTCACACAGCTGGTAGAAACAGTGTGACCCAAACTGAGGGACACTCTACCAAATGCCTGACCAATGTTCCTCGTGATTGTCAAGGTCCTGAAAATACAAGACAGAAAACCCATCTCAGTGCAGAGGAGGCTGAGCAGACATGATAACAGAGTGCAGTGTTGTATCTTGGACTGGATTCTAGAACAGAAAGAGGGTATCACCTGAGGGACTGGCGAAATCCCAGTCAAGTCTGGAGCTTAGTTAAGAGTCATGTTCTCATGCCGGTTTCTTAGCTCTGACCGCTGTATCACGGTAAGATGTTAATCTTAGAGGCAAATAGGTTAGACGCAAATGAAAACTCTCTGTGTTATCTTTGCAATTTTTCCGTGAATATAAAATTAGCTCGAAATAAAAACTTACTCAGAAACAACAGTAACGAGAAGAGCAGCAGTAGTAGCAACAGTGGCAACAAAAACCAAGATGCGTTAACTCCTCAGCATCGAACTCTGGGAGCCCTGCTTGTCTGGGATGTGCAGGGCACTGGGAGATGAAGGTCATTATCCTGTATTCAACGTGATGTGTCTGAGGCCCCTGCTTTCTGCTTTTACGCCTACATGTGTCCTCCAGCCGAGAGGCAGCCTTGTACAGCACAAAGGGACAGCTCTGAATCCAGGCAAACGTTGGTCCGGCCTCAGCTCTGCTATTAACTAACCACGTGTCTTAGAGAAATCGCTTTCCAGCTCAAACCTGTGGTTTTCTGCATCTGTAAAATGTAGCTGATAACCTCTCCCTGCTCTAGGCTTTGTGTGAGACTCCAAATGGAAACAGAGAAAAGCCAGCCCTTGACACATAGTAGGTGCTCCATAAACACAAGGTCAGTCTTCTTCCTTCTCGAGAGCCCAGAACCAAGAGCAAACCTGGCCTCTTTCTTTCTGACAAGAACCTTTCATGCTTGATTTATAGGCTGGTTTAGGTAGCTGAATTTTAAATAATTCATAGCCTTGCTGTTAATATTTGTAGTTGTTGAATTCCTCTAATAAAACATTTAGGGATTCCTTCCCCCCTGAAGTGTATTTCGCCTGGAGAATGATGTTTTCTGAAATGTAGGACTTGGCTACCCTCTCTCCTTTTTGCATCTAATCCTGTCTATCGCTGTGGCAATAGCAATATTGTGAGTAAGAGATGCCAGCTTTGGGTTTTGCTCAGTAGCTATGGGTATGCAAAAATAAGGTATCAATTCTCCCTATTTTTTGTATCCTGTTTTTTATGGGCTGCTGGCTGGGGCTTGAGGGGTGGGGTCACTTTCTAAGGCTCTTTGTGGTGGTTATGAACACCAATTTCTTATTAGAGCTGGATTGAAACTCAGATCTGCCATTTCCTTACTGTACAAGCTCATATAGGTAACTTAACCTTTCTGGGCCTTTGCTTCCTCATGCACAAAAAATGGGAATGAGAAGACGCCTGGTTACTTTGCCTAAGAAGCTTCTGGGTCTTCAAATTCTGCTGGTATCCGTGGGACCTGCTTTATCAAATCTCTCCCAGCCTCAACCCCGACCTCGTGCATGTCATGTGACAGAGACTCCCTATTTATTCTGCTTGCTTCTCACCTTGTTTTGGGCCATTCCCATGAGAACCCCAGGCTCTCTCCTGGACCAAACCCTGCTGGCTCTGTCACTTCTCGGTTGCCCTCAATTTGGGGGAAGGGGAAGGATGAGCCAAGCATGCTGTGGCATTTCTTGAAGGCTCTGGCTCCCTCTCGAAGACGCAGGAGAGTTTGAAACACAAGGCAGGCTTCCCAGGTGCCAACTGTATTGTTCAAAGAATATACTCCCTTTTATAGCACTTATATTTCATTCTCTACTGCCAGAATGGAGACACATGCTGGGTTTCTGCATTCGTAATTGGGGAAGAACAGATGGGAGAGACGCAGTTGGAAGTAACACTGTCATTAAAATAATCTATACCACTCGTAACTCTCGGGCGTGTGGGAGAAGGTGAGCAGAGCCACGTGGGCCAAGCATCTTCACCTTCATTCCTCATGGGAATTACGGGGGGCTCGCGCCTTGGTAACACCTGAAAATTCACATCCCCGCCAGGCACGCCTCTGTGGGCATACCTCTAGCTCTGGGGCCCCAAGGACAAGAAAAAGAGCAGATGGGTGGATATGTTTCCTTAGGTAGAGGCTGGGGGTGGGCATTCAGGAGAAGAGGATAGCACCAGCAAAGCGCAGAGTCTGGAGAAGATGGGGTGTTTTTTGATGGATAGTAAGTGCAGCAGCCTGGCTGGGACAGAGTTCTCATGAGGGAAGGAGTGGGGATACGTCTGGGAGAAGAGCTGAGGCCATGGTGATGAAGTTCTTAATGCCAAGAAAGCTGCTGAATGAAGAGTCCCTCAGGTTGGTAGAAAGAGCACTGGACTGGGAGTCAGGTTCAGTTCAGGCTGTTCCTAACCAGCTATGCAAACATGGGAAAGACACATCTGTCCTTCGTCTGTAAAGTGGGAATAAAATAGATAATCCAAGTAAATCTTTGGTAGTTTGAAGGACAATAGCTCATTAGCAGGACACAGCTACTTCCTGAGTCTCTGTTCTCGTCTGTTTAAACTAAGCTTATCCAAGTCCCTGTTGTTTGATTAATAATAATGATGATACAAAAAATAATAATAATAGTGGTGGTAGTAGTAAAGTAACAGTCCCCCTTTACTGAGGGCTACTTCGTGCCAGGCAATGTAAAGTGCTTTACTTCACGTTTTGATCTCAATTATCAGCATCACAAACCCACCATGCAGGGGTTGCCACCCCGTCACATCTGAGGCTCTGACATAGGATGTGCTGGTGTCACCCCGGGCTGAGTGGCAGGGCCAGGAGTCAGGCCCGCCCTCGGCAGCTGCCCTCTTCTCCCAAGCCGCATGGCCACGGCAATAACAGCACCTACTGAGGCAGAGAGCACTGGGGAAATGTTTAACGTCTGCTGGCTATTTTAATCCTTTCCACTGCTTTTCAAGGTAAATCCTGGGATCCCCATTTTACAGATGAGTACACTAAGGTAAGTTCTTTTCTGTGAAAAGAAATCACCAAAGTCATAAAACCAGACTGTGACATGGCTGGACTGTTGGCCGCTGATCAGCCTGGTATCAGCGCCCTGGATGCTACTTCAGATATTTCTGTGCTCAAATTCACACAGGTGGAGCCCTGAATTAGGGGGCAGCTCCACAGTCTCTTCTCCCAAAGTATGGAATGTTCTTTGCAAGGATGTCCCATCTTGACAAACTTCTAGACTGTCCTCTCCTGCCCTGGGAAGCATTCTCTCAGCAGACACGTCAATGCCATTGCCACAAGGTGACTGGGCTGATATCTTAACACGTGTGTAGCAGCAGCCTTAGACTAGCTAGAAGGCTGAGGAGTGCCCGTGGCTGGGTCCAGCCCTCCCCTTGGGGAAAAGGCTTATGATCAGTAGACCAGCACGTCGGCACAAGCTTCAGAAGATGATTTTTCATCATACTTTTCAGAGGGTCACCTTATTTCTACATGTCGGGGTTTCATGCTGTACCTCCCCCACTACTGACTGCCCACCATCAATGAGAAGTGCCGGTGAGGCCCTTCGGACATCACTTTAGGGCATCTGAGGTTGGGAGATGGGAGGGAAGAGAGGAAATTGACTGAGCAGATGTTTTACACAAATTAGCTCCAAAATGTCCAATCCCAGCCCTGCAAGGTAGGTACTACATTAGTATCCACATTTTACAGACGAGGAAATTAAGTGTAGAAAGGTTGACTTGCCCAAGATATGTGGTAAGTGGTAGAAGCAAGGTTTAAATCCAGGGCTTTGGTTTTTCTCACACCAAAAACCTGCAGCATTTTTGGCTGTACCACATGACCTCTGATGCTAAGAAAAAATGGGTTTGGCCCTCCTCTGTTTTGCCTCCACTCTCATCTTTCTCATTGATTTCTCATTACCGTAGGAAATGCCACTGTTCCAGCCATTTGGGCAACAAAAGTGCTAATTTCTCTAGGGAGATATTTTCCCTGCCATTTTTTGCTTAAGTGACAAAGATTTCACCTTTGGGCTCTTGCAAAGACTCCCAGTGACATTGACTGTGTTCTTGTCACCCACAGAGTCTTTGCACATGCTGTTCCCTTTGTCCAAAATGCTTTTCCCTCGCTCCTTTCCCTTTTTAACCCTGCTCATCATTTAGATCTTAGAACTACTGTGACTTTCTCAGGGAGGCTGCCCTGAACCCACGTTGAGATCAGCACCCTTCCACCCCAATGATCTCCCATAGCATTGTACTACTTTCCTCTCTGGCACATGGCTCAGTTTCCAAGAAGTGATTAATTGGTGAGTTACTGGGTTGATGCCAGCCTCTCCCACTAGACCACAGCTCTAAGAGGGCAGAGATCGCATCTACTTGGATCAGGGTTGAGTCTTCAATTCCAAGCACAGAGTATGGAACATAGTAGATGCTCAGTCAGCTTTTTTGAATGAATGCATGAAATGCATTAAAGTACAGGATGTTAAAATGTCTGGGTCTGGAGACAACAGAATTTCCTGATTTGTGCTTTAAAGAGGCACAGCTTTCTTGCTGGAGCTAGTTAGAAATGCAGAATCTCAGGCTCCATGCCGCACCCTCTGTGGTCCCTGGATGATTCCTATGCCTATCAATGACTGATCAGCACTCAAAGGAGAAAGGAAAATAGAAGGAAAGGGTGCGGCAGCTCATGTTAATGATCAACTGATTAATCTGGTAAAATTACCTAAGCACCAACCGTATGCCTAGTACTATACTGAGCCCTGTGACTCTGGCGTGAGCACAGTAGATATGGAGCCTGCCTTAAGGGGCACCTCATACCTGCTTGAATGGGCTGAGCTACTGAAGCAGAGGGAGGGAACACTTACAGCCTGAGGGACAGGGAGGGCTTCCTGCAGGTGGTGACTGGGACTGATGGGTAGAGAGGGGTAACCTCAGTGGAGTTTCTTGTCACATGTCACCAGGCTAGAGGCTGATGGATGGGTCAATAGGCTCTTGCAATACTCCCGGCTGGAAATGCAAGCTGGTCTTTATTTCCCTGTAGAATTCTCCAGCTCTTTTCTGCAAGCCTTTCTATGAAACCTGTGAATCGAGTCATGGCCAAAGCCCATGGCTCCTCTCTTGCTATAAAGAGCCTCCCTCGCTCTTGTCTTACTTACATTCTGCCTCCAAATGTCAATTTCCCACCTTCTTCTTGATTCTATGTCTTCTTCTCTCTTCCACACATTTCCTTCCTAGCCTTCCTCTGATATATCCACTATGTGGACTATAATGCAGCCATTAGAAATGATGCTTATAAAGACTATGTAATAACATGGAATATACTTAGGTTATAACAGGAAGCAAGGTGTAAAATTGTATAGGCATATGATTACGATTTTATAAAAATGAAAACACTATGTATCATGTAAGAAAAACAAAGCAAAACTCCAGAATGTATCAACAAATATTTCTGTTTGCATAGGGACTTAGAAGTATATTTATTTAAAATAGATGAACAAGTTTCTACTGTACAGCACAGGAAACTATATTCAATATCTTATAATACCCTATAATGAAAAAGAATATGAAAAGGAATATATGCATGTTTATGTATGACTGAAATATGATGCTGTATACCAGAAATTGACACAACATTGTAAACTGACTATACTTCAAATTTTAAAAGTATATGTATTTAAAATTTGTCTATTTTCCATTTTTCTTCTAACTGAGGATTTCTTTTATAAATGGGAAAACAAATAAACACCATAAATTTAAAACTGCTGCCATTTATTTACCATGTCATTTCAGGCAAGGTTGTTAATTTCCCTGAACCTCAGTTTTCTCATTTCTAAAATGGGGCCAAGAGTTGTGCTTCCCACAAGGGGTGTTTTAAGATTGTGTTCATTGAGTAGCTTGGCATAGAGCCTGGCATGAGAGAAAAGGCTAAAACCATAGCAGTATTATTGTTGTGATCGGTTCACAACTTTCCTGTTCAGTGCAGTTTTGGATCAAAGAACAGGACGAGTCTGATGTGATAGAGACAGAGGCTGGATATAGGAGGTCATTATTTAGAAGTTCTAAACTTTGGGACTAATTTTGATCCTAACTGGCTGTGTGACCTTGGTAAGTCCTGTTCCATCTCTGGGTTTTTGTTTCCCCAAATGCTGAGGAGAAACACAGCCTCTATGATCGCCAGAACTTAACTAAAAGATAGTATCTCAGCTCCCCTGGATTCATACTGTGAATGCTTTAACAGTCCCCAAAATTCAATTGGACAGATACTGTGATCTCTTTCAAATGTCAATCTTTGCCCTTTGAGGTCTGCTGACCTATGGATAAAGGTCCATCTCTGTTAAGGTCAGGAGGTCTCTCACTTACTTCTAAAGAGCTACAAGGCCCCTCTTCCTCTGCTGACCACAGAGCAATTCAGAGTTCCTTAGATTGTGTCAATTGTTTAAAAAAATGCCATGTTGATAGGTCAGGAATTAGGGTGCAGCTGTCCCCAGTTCTCAGCTGGCAAGCACACACCTCCTTGCTCTTTGCAATTTAGTTTTCAGAACCGACGAGTCTTGTTTCAAACACTGCCTCCTATTTCTCCCAACACTGTACACTGAAGGTGGGGGGACTGGATCAGATCCTCTCTAAACAGGCTTTGTGCTCCAAAAGTCTTCTCCCAAGGACAGTGGCAGTTTCAGCACATGGAGGAGAGCCTTTCTCCTGAGCACATGGCTCTGCCCCAGGACCAGCCTCTCCCCCATCCCAGTCCCCCTAGTCAATCTGCCAGGTTCAGAGGAGCCAGGCCAGCTGCTTCTGCTCTACAGGGAAGCTTTAAATCATATTAGTGGCATAAAAGCCAAAGAGCTGTTGTCCAGCTCCTCCTGTAAGAGGAATATTAACTGGGAATAATTTAAAGAGGAAAATATGTATGAGGAAGACAGATAAAAAGAAAGGGAAGAATGGGGATAGCCAACTTTCAGGATCACTTAAAAAATCCTGGGTCAACATCCCACCTGTGTTTTGCAAGCTCTCTTCATGCTTAGGACACCTTCTTGCCTAATAGCTTAAATAAAAATGCTTTACTATGTTCTAGGCACCATGTAAGCTCTTGACCATACATGGCCTCATTTCACCCTCAACTAGAATGCCAGCTCCATGCAGACAGCAGGGGGTTATGAGGCAGGCTCCCTGTTGCACCCCCATTTTCTAAGACAATGCCTTTTGTATGCGTTCATTAAGTATTTGGTGATATAATGAATGACAACACTCTGAGGTCACTAAGGTTACTACCTCCATTCTACAAAGAATAAATTGGGCGTTCCTAGAGATATAATTACTTGCCCAGGGTATACAGCTGGTAGAAAGTAGACCCAGGATTCAGTGTATCTGACATCAACGCTTGCTTTATTTCAGACCCTGTGCCCATTGACAATTCCCACCCCTCTCTACCTCCCTATTCAAGGCTCCTTCCTCCTTCATATGGCTGTTCCAGGGCCACCTCCTTCTAGAAGTCTTCCTTGATCACTTCTTTGGAAGGTGGGACTCCCCTAGGAATGACTTAGCCCAAGCTCTCCTGTCCTTTACCAAGTCTAAAGCCACTTTTCCCAGAAGGCCCCTTCTTATTACCCTGAGCTGTGCCTGAGTATCTGATACCCAGAATTGTTACTGTTCACAAAGTGTGTACACATAGCAAGTTACCAGCTTCTGGAGGAAGTCTCTGTGCCTGATTCATTGTGTGTGTTGCAAGAAGGCCTGGCTCATAGTGGGTTTTTAATCAACTTATGTTCAATAATGACTAATTTAACCCTTGGAATCACAGTTTCAGGGAGCAATTTGGCATTATCTATCAAAATTTAAAATAATTTTCCTTTTACCATATAATTCCACTTGAAGGAACTTAAAAATAGTAACTAAAATTCATGCATAGGGCTGTTCATTGTAGCATTGTTTATACTAGTAAAAAAATAACTTAAAGTCCTATTATTGATGGGTGGTTAGATCATGACACATCTGTACTGTAGAATATTAGTCAGCTATGAAAAAGAATATTGCAGATTTCTGTGAACTGACATGGAGTCATATTTAAATCTTTGTATTAAATAGAAAAAGCAAGTTTGGGGAAAAATATACAGTGTGATCCTATATGGATGAAAATGTTATTATGTAAATATGCACTTTGAATTGCTAAGCAGTGGGTACTTTGGGGTGGGATATAAGTTTGGTGAGTGAAGATTTCTGCTTTTTTCCTCTAAAAATGTTTCTTAATTTTTTTTTTTATGGTGACCTAAAACAATAGACACACAGGGCATGAAGATCGGAAAGGACCTTACAGGACAGACACAGCACAGGAAGGGGCTTAGGTTCACTGAGTATTCATCACCTGCCACAGATGGGGTTAGGTTCTTTGCCTACATTCCTCACTTACACCTCGTAACAGACCCTCACCTGTAAAGATCAGCGGTGCCACTTTATCGATGAGGACATTAAAGTTCAGACTCAAAGACAGCCTATCTGAATCTCAAGCTTGTCCGCTTCCAGAGCATAACATCCAGATTCTAATCAAAGTCCGTTCTGTGGGTGGAGACGTGGAGACGTGGAGACGTGGAGACGTCTGCGGGCTCACCCAGCTGGAGGTCAGGACTGGGAAGCTCTCTCCTGCAGTGCTATGTCTTCCTCTAATTGCTTCTCCCATCTGGAGGTTATCACCTCACCCAGCCAATTTGCTCTTTAGACAGCAACGGCTTTGCATTTTGCTTCTCTGCCCCAGGTCTGGGCTGATCATGTTTCCACGATGAGATAGTTACTCTTTTTGAGGGTCTAAGTCAACACTCATGTGGCTTCTCTTGCCCTTTTGTCTTTGGAGATGGAGTTGTCTTTGCAGAATCAGACCTGGACCTAGGGAAGAGTGGTGCCATCTGCATTTATTGAGAAGAGGCGAGTGAGCAGGAGGAGCTGTAGGAAACAGCTCCTGTTTGGTAACCAGGCTTCCAGGTTACCAAAGACAGAGATATCCACAACTTTTGTTCCCAGGGATGGAGATCCCTTCAGGGCCTTTGATGTGTGGCTGGCCTGCACTGGGGATGCGCCCATCCCAAAAGGAGCCAGAGGCTGGGAAGTAAGAATTCAAGTCAGAATCCTAAAATCTCAGCCTTAGGAGGAACTTTAGCAGAGGTGATTCAGCCCAACTTCTGACCCATGTGAGGGATCTCCCTGGATCCCACTGGTAGAGTGGCCACCAGGCAGGGCTCCAGCGACAGGGAGCTCACTACCTCCCAGAGGAGTGTGCTCCATCGTTGAACAGGTCTCATGAGGAGAATGCACTGGCTGGTAGTGCCAAGATCTGCCTCCCCCGAAACCTCATCTGCAGGACCTGAGGTGAAAAGACCAGAATCTTCGCCCATGACTAGTGTGTGGCTCAGGATAAGGCACCCAAGGTACTCAGGCGGTCTGAGAGAATCCTTAGCATCCAGTCTCTCTTTTCAAGATGTGAAAAATTAGGTCCAGAAAGTGGATGTTTTATGAAAATCCATGTCTCTTGACCCTCACTTCAATGCTAGAAGAATACACCCAACCTGCTTCCTCATAAATAAAATGAGGACTCATTCCCTCAATCCCAGTTACCAAAATATCAGACATTTCCTTTAAGTACTCAGCTCAGAGCTATAGTCCCTGCTTAAACACCACCACCACCGCCATCATCACTGTGGTAACAGTGACCGTACAATGAGTGTCTACTATGTGCTAGGCATTCCGGTGAATGTAAAACACATGTAATACACATGTAAAACATTTAGTGGCTGCTTCTTAGGAACTCTATGGGGAGGGGGTGAGGAGTCTCCCAGGGAAAGAAGGAATGGGCACCTATCATGACAGCCATCTTTTCAAGTACCTTTTTAACAAAGCAAAAGATGTGCTTCTTCCTGCCAGATCTCATCACCTGGGGCTTCTAGTCTCAGAGAGATAGAAGAGCGGGGCTCGCACACACACACACACACACACACACACACGAGTTTATACAGGCCCCTGACACACAGATACATAAAAAGGAGCCTGGGGTGGGCTCTAGGAGCTGCCTTCTCATTTGGAATTATCTACAGTCCCTGAGCACTTCTTTCACTTTCTCAAACAGACCCAAATCTGGCTCTGCTGCTCCTATGTTTTCAAACATATTATAGGTCATGATGAATGACTAAGGAAGACCCAACTTTCTGCTGCCCAGCTTGGATCTTGTATCTCATCTGCCCTACACCACCTGCTCCATACACAAGGACACTCGCACACCCACACACACACTCAGGCATGAATATACATATTCAAAAGTGTCCCATGTCCCCTCATTGCCAGTAGAGAAGTTGAAACACCCTAGCTTAGAAATCATGTCCTTTGTGATTAAGTCCCATTGCTTCTCCCAAACCTTACTCCGTCCATTCTTTGTCATGCTCCCTCCCAAGTGGTCTCCCGTGCACCCCAGCCTGGCCCTTTCTCAGACAGTGTCGCTGGCTGGAATACTAGCCCCTGTCCAGTCACCAAGGCCTACTTCAAACACCACCATGTCCATGAAATCAGCAGCGATGTCCCTAGGATTCTTGCTGTAAATGACCTCTCTCTCAGCAGAGCTCTTAAGATCGTTTTCAAAAACTGCCTCAAAAGACATAGTGATCCCAACGATTCATGCAGGTGCCTGAACTGGTTGTTACCACCCTTCCTCTACCCTCTGAAGCAGAGATTTATTTTTGGTGCACATTTCCCTTTGGTACATCCTATAGCCTTGCCAGTTTCCTCGGCTCTTGCAGGAACCTCTACCCCTCACTTCTTTTTGTTTCCTGCCTTTGTGTTATCAGGTTTCATTTTATAAGATGAGTATAGGTAATCTGCATCACTATTATTTTTCATTGGTGTTATAGGAAAACGTTTGATTCACTCTCACAATAATATGCTGATCATGTTGATAATGGCAAGTTAAATAAGGCATTTGATTACTGATTGCTTTATTTAAATCTCTCACAAAACGGATAAGCTGGGCACCTTTGTTTAATTCCCATTTTACAGATGAGAAAACCAAGAGGTAGAGTAGTTGTCACTCATGCAATGTCATCCACAGAGTAACAGAACTGAGATTGGAACCCAGGAGTAGCTGACTCTTAAGTCCAAGCTCTGGATCACAGAATAACCCAGAGATAATCAGTCATGTGCAGTTTACTATACATAAAGGAGCCAGCCATGAGGCCACTATTTAGAAATAAAAGGAAAAACAGGATTTGTAAGAGAGAAGGAAGAAAAGAGGAAACAGCCGGAGCAGGCAGTCTGAGGATGATGAACTGTGGACTACAAGTCTCGGGTAAACTAATTAACCGTATTACAGCAAAGAGGGCAGCCTGAACAGTCTATCCTTGAGCAAGCTGAACACACGTCCCAGAGACTCGTTTTCAGTGTTTGGATAAGTTCAGAAAACCTTGAGCAAATGTTTCGCTGGGAAGCGTAGGTGGCAGGTGTCCCTTCCCATCAGCACCTCAGCCTTCTTTGGGCCAGGTCTCCATCACTTCCTTCATCAGAACCTTCCCTTAGAGGGCACTGCTTCTTACCTCCTGAAAGACTGGTTTCTACGATTAAAGGACATAATGCATGTGGAGCCCTTAGCATGGGAACCTGTCACATGGTCATACAGCACTACATGTAGAGCTGCGTCAAGCCCTTCAGTCACGGGGCTGCTTATTACCTTTACATTTAGTGTCGTCACCGGGAAACTGGTGGATTTTATCCTCCTGGCTTCCCCTGGTGTTCAGGTTCGCTTTCTGCAGGCTCTGGTAACTCACCTGTCTAATGGCACACTCATGAGTATTCACAGAGTGCACTGCTTTGGATTGATCGGCTCCACCTATTCGAATTGTCTGGCCACAGGGAATATAGTTACAACAGAAATCTGTCCCAGACTGTTCACCATTTGACGCCCACGGGCTCCAAAAGGAACAGTGCCTGGGCTCCATCCGGCTCCACCTCCTTGTCTACCCAAGTGCTATCTCCCTCTCTGAGCATAAGCATCTCACAGCAGGGTCTTTTCTAAAGCATTTTTGTTTTCCTTGCAGCCCTTACTTCCACACCTGTAGAAGATGCTTAGGGAGTGTTCTTGGACTAAATGAGTGAGAGATTGAAAACACCATTGTATCGCCCTACTGCTACGCACGACGGACTGTCGGTGCTGACAGCCCCCGGGCTGTGCTTTCCTTCCTGGGGAAAACACACCAATTTAGCTTTGGCTACAGTTCTCTCCACATACCCTGCCATGCTGGTGCAACTCTATCTCCTCCTTGCTTTCAACTTGCTGTAATTCGGCATTCCCCAGGACACTCTGCAGCTGTCTCGACTTCCCTCCCCATCACTTTCCAAGTCCCCCCAACTGCCTCTGTCTTCCAAATAATGTTAAAACAGCTACTATTTACTGAGTACCTAATATGTGGCAGATGCTTTATGTGCAAAACCTCACAGGATCTTCACAGCAGCCCAATAAGTAGGTCTATTACTACCTGTTTGACAGATGAGAAAACTGAGGCTCAGAGAGGGGACTTTACAAGCCTAAGAGAAATAGCTGAAATGCAAACTTGGCTATGATTGACATTAACAACCAGCAGTTTAACTATCTTCACGTAGAAACACTGATTAACTTTTCCAGATATTCAAGGAAAACTGCACATATAGATTTGAATACTAATGGGGAGTCACACACCCCTGAACTCAGTTTTACTCACAAACCTTCATGGCAACGGCTCTTCGTCTTCTAACCTTACACATACATCCAGTTTCTACAGAAAATACCTAGCTTCCCATGTGCAAGGCACAGAGCTGGGCATGGCTCAGGGTTGTCAACTGTGTATGATACAAATCATATCCTGATGACATCAGAAAGGAACAGGGAGATGAGAAGAAAAAGAAAATTGTATCAAAAGAGTTGACGATTAGAATACTCTTTAGAAAGACAAAGACTTGTGGACATGCAAGGGGATGAGTCAGGAAGGGTTAAAAAAACAATATTTACTATAAGCCTGACACTGTAGTAAGTGCATTAATAACAATGGTGGCCTTTTTTAAAATTATTGAAGTATAGTTGGTTTACAATGTTTTGTTACTTTCTGGTGTACAGCATAGTGATTCAGTTATCCATGTATATATATATATATATATATGTATATATATATATATATATTCCTTTTCATATTCTTTTTCATTATAAGCTATTATGAGGTATTGAATATATTTCCTTGTGCTATACAGTAGGACCTTGCTGTTTGTCTACTTTATTTTATTTCACTTTATTTATTTATTTTGACTGAAGTAGTCATTTTACAATGTTACATCAATTTCTGGTGTAGAGCATAATGTTTCAGTCATCCATGTACGTACAAATATTTGCTTTCATATGCTTTTTCATTATAGGTTACTGCAAGATACTCAATATAGTTTCCTGTGCGATACAGAAGAAAGTTGTTGTATATCTATTTTTTATATAGTCATTAGTATTTACAAATCTCGAACTCCCAATTTATCCCTCCAACCCCCCTTCTTTCCCCACTGGTAATCACAAATTTGTTTTCTATGTCTGAGTCTGTTTCTGTTTTGATAAGTTGTCTCTTTTTTAAGATTTCACATATAAGTGATATCATATGCTATTTTTCTTTCTCTTTCTGGCTTACTTCACTTAGAATGATAATCTCCAGGCCCATCCACGTTGCTGCAAATGGCATTATTTTATTCTTTTTTATGGCTGAGAAGTATTCCATTTTGTGTGTGTGTGTGTGTGTGTGTGTGTGTGTGTGTGTGTGAGTGTGTGTGTATGTATACACACACACCACATCTTCTTTATCCAATCATCTGTTGATGGACATTTAGACTGCTTCCATGTCTTGGCTATTGTAAGCTGTGCTGCTATGAACATTGGGGTGCATGTATATTTTCAAATTAGAGGTTCCTCTGGATTTATGTCCAGGAGTAGTATTGATAATCCATATGGTAAGTCTATTTTGAATTTTTAAGAAATCTCCATACTGTTTTCCATAATGGCTGCACCAAACTACATTCAATGATGGCCATTTTAAAGCACCTACGATGTACTATGTGCTTTTCATACATTTTCCATCATCTTTACAAGAAGTCAGCACATCTTATCTGTATTATTAGTTCTATTTCACAAATGAAGAAATTTAGGCACAGAGAGGGGGAGCAAATTACCTAAGACTACACAGCCATTAAGTGGCAGAACCAAAATTAGAATCCACATCTGTCTGGATCCAAAGGCTGTATTCTTTCTGCTAGACTCACTGCCTGTAATTCTGGAATTTCTCACCTGAGCTTCTTCACCTTCAGTTGGATCCACCATTTATAGGTAAAGAGAAAGGGGCCGAACCTTGGGGTTGGATAGGACCTGGAAACTAGAATGTTTGTTTGGGAGAGAGAAGGTTTTGTGATGCAGATGAGACCTGAGCTGGACCTGATGGGATTTAATGAACAGACACTAGGAAGGCATTCCCAAGAGAAAGGGCTTCATGATCACCGGTGTGCAGAGGTGGAAGCCCCACACACACCGGAAAGAAGAAAAAGCCACTGGCCGATGTAGCTGTGGCATTAGGCTTCTGGAAGGGGACATAGACAGAATCCTGGAGCGCCTAGCTAGAATTCCTGACTTTGGCAGACAGTTTGCTTTGAATTAAGGGTGTTGACACCGTGGAGTTGACCCTGCGGGAAGTAAACCCCAAGCAGAGGCACTGAGACTATTTCCAGGGGACCCCGAGAAAGCAAGCCCTCTTACTCCAACCACGAGGCACATCACTCCCTAGACACTGGCTCTCTGCAGTGTCTTGGAGTATTCTGTAGGGATCTCTCCGAAATCCAGGGAAATAAAGTCTACAGCACCTTTGGGAGACAAAATAGTACTTTTTCCCACCATCTGATCTGAACAGCCCTTTGCTGACTAATTGAATTACTCTGACCCACAAACTGATAGACAGCTGCTAAAAATGGTTATTGCATTATTAATTCGCTCCAGCAATTTCACATTAAACCTATACTGTTAATAATTTTTCCCCTTCCATTTCTTCCCTCTTAATTAGACTATTTAAAACTTTGAAGGAATAGTCTTCCCATGTTAAATGGAGGCATCGGGCAAATTACATTTTTGATTGAATACTTCTCTGATAGGCCAGCAAATGAGACTGCTGAGTTGTTAATTATTGTCAGAGTTCCACACGATGCCTGCTAATGAGGCAGTCAATCTCAGCTGCCAGTCCCTGAATATTAATGGAGGCCAGTGGGATGGACTGGGAAGCATGCTTGTTGGAGGTCCAGGGTGTCCACTTTGCTGGCCGTGCATGAAAGGTTGGACCCAAGAGCTAGAGCTAATGGGGATTCGTGATGAGTTCCAAAGGGGGTGACAATAAAACAGAGGTGAGGACAGCCAGAACAGCTTCATGGCACCAGGTGGGCACCACTGGGATAACCCACTTGGTTGGCATTCAGCCTTTATTACTCCTGGCCTGGCCCCAGGGATCTTACTAGCAAGGCTGTGTGTTTGGAGTTTTTCGGGAGATGCTGGGTATGAAGAAGTAGCTGTTGAGCAGTCAGGAGAAGGTACACATCTTAAGACTGTGGATCTGGGCTCAGAATAACCTAGCCTCAGGCTCCAATGCTGGCTGATGCCTCGCGATTTAGCCCTGACTTCAGCGCTGGTCATGCTGTGGGCTGAGAAAGATGTCAGGTTTCATTCAGCAAGTCTGGGGTTGACAAAGAGGGGATGTCATCCAAGATTGGGCATCAGAGAACCATACATTTAGTCTGGAACAAAGTGAAAGCTCAGTAGAAGGGCAGAGAAGGGAGAAAATTGGATTTGATTCAATTAATATTTACTGAGTTCTTTGTATGCATGATAAAGACTTAAGTTCCCTGTGCAAACTCCCAGGGCAGACATTTTTGGGGAATCGTCCTTGACCTTCGCTCCTATTTCACAGCTGTCCACTCGTCCCTCCCCTCCACTGGACTGCTTCCTAAGGCTCTGATTCTCCTTTGCTATTGCTGCAAGAATTTATTTTCTTCTTCATGCTCATTTCTCCTTCCCTCATCCATGGCTCACTGGGCTACTGTCTCAGTCTAATTACTACTGTGTCCGCACCCTCTCACCCTTCCCTGCTGTGGCCTCTGAGACCTCATCCCCCACTCCTCCCCCCCAGTTTACTCTATCTCTCAAACACATCGGCCAGGTTGCCTGCCTCTCCTCTGAGCTTTTGTTTCACCATCTCTAAAACAGGGCATCAACTTGCTGGGGTGTCTGGTCAACACATGCTGGTTTCTATCTCCCTGAGCCTCTCTTTTCTAAGCTGCATCATTCCAACTGATGTTTAATCTTCACTCTTGGGACCATCTGCCTATACCTCTGATCCTACTTATTTCATGACAATGTAGATATGGCTTGAGAATGAGGATGAGGAGGCTGGCCTGTCAAGGCTACAGCATCCTGGAACAGGTCGGGGGTTGATCTCTAAAATGGAGACTTCCCTCCCACCACATGGGAGAGTTCTTGAAGACAGATTCCTAACCTGGGAGAGGCAGTGGGCAAGAAGCGTGTGAATTCACATAAGCTGACTTTCTAGATTTTACTTTGCAACTTTGTGGGGTAATAGGGTTAAAAACAACAACAACAAAAAAAGAACGGAACTTAACTTCTAAAGATAAAAACTTGCTATTTTGCTAACAGAACAATTGAGGCCACTGATGCTTTCTGACAGTGTGCTAGGTACCAGACACTGTTTTAGGTGTCTAGGATACTATGAATGACAAAACAGGCAAGATCTCTGCCTACCTGGAGCTTATATTCTAATTTGGGAGGCAAAGAGCCAATAAGCAAATCAATACCTATGTACACACAATTTCAGACAGTGAGAAAGGCTATGTAGACCCTATCTCTTACGGCATGAGAGTGATGATAAGACAGGCCATGTGTGGTTGGGCAGTGTTAGGGAAATACCAAGAGGCAGATCTGAGCTGAGATCTCAGGGAAGAGAAGGCGGCTAAATGAACATCGGCCACGGGAGAGCATGGCAGGCACAGGAAACGCATGCACAAAGGGCCTGAGAAGAAACACAGCTCGGTGAGCTGCAGGGACGGAAAGAATGCTGGTGTGGCTGAACCATGATAATAATGGGTGAGAAGTGGGTATAATGCATGTGAATTTAGAGAGGTAGAACCTTAGAGGCCATGATAATCAGCTTGAATTTGGAGCCAAGGTCAATGGGAAGGCTTTGTAGGAGTTAAGTGGTGGAAGGACACCATTGGATGCAGGTGCTTTTTAAAGATTTCTAGAGAGCACCTTACAGATGAAATCTGGTGCCAGGTGGTGGGCATACAACAATGAAGTAGCTATAGTCATCACCTTCTTCTTAAAGTTCTAACGGTGGAGACAGACACACACAGCCAGGTGTTTGATACAACATCAGGACAAACAGACTGAGGGTAGGCCTCAATGGCTGTTCTTTCTTTCTTCTATAGAAATAAGACACTTCAGTTTATGGCTTCCCAGAATAAATATCACGTTTCCCAGCCTTCCTTGAAGCTGGAGTGGCCATTAGATTCTTTTGTGGCTAACAGGATGCATGTGGAGGTAACTCACAGCAGCGCCTCCTGGGGAAACAACTGATTTTACGTTCTGCTTTCCTTCCACTGCCTCCATTGTACTGCTGGCAGTGTGGACGCGAGGGCCACAGTACCATCTGGGAGCACACTAATGAGAGCTAGATCTCAGGGACAGAGGAACAGAAGGCTGGCAGGAGCCTGTATCTCCAGGCATTCCTGGAGTAAAGAGTGACCTACCACTCAGCCCTGGATTCCTACCTCTGAACTTTTACCAAGAGACAAGTACACCTCCATCTCACATGGAAGCAGGTTTTCCTTAGGGCTTCTTTTGCTGCAGACTAACTAAGAGTTACACGTGCTAATAAGGAGGGCAGGGATTTTTTATGGGCATTCAGAGAGACAAGAGCTAATTCCAGCTCCTTTAAAACAAATTGCCCACACTTACTCTGAGCTCCCCTCCTAGTTCCTTCTCATTACATGCTCTTCACTCCTCTCAGCTCAGGGCTGCAGGAATGAGTAAGACTAGCTGTCTCTGAGACCTCACGATCTCAGAGCCCGAGCGAAGGTGGGCACAAGGCAGTCCCTCCCCGCAGAGAAGCCAGGCGATTCTGTCTCATGTGTATGAGACAGGCAAGCCAAGCCAAGTCTGGATTAGAAACAAGAGCACTTAAGCAATTAAACCAGAATATTCATTTCACAAGGCAGGAGGAAAACCGGATGAAAACAGAACCCAGCTAACAGGAGATGGCAACCCTTTTGAAGCTATTACTTATTGGCAAAGATCACTCCTGAATTTTATTAAGAAAAAAAAAAAGCCAAGGAAAATTCAGCCTCAACTAAAATACCACCACTGAAATGCAATAGGTGGAACATACCAATTATGCTGGAATCCAGATGAATCTGTGCAAGATGTCAGACAAGACAAAAAACAATACCGAGAGGATATTGTGGACGGTCTGTGAATATTCTGGACTGGTCTGTCCTCTAGCTAAATGATGCCTTCAGGCAGAGGTAACAGTTAAAGACTTGACAGTGGGTAAAGAGAAAGCACGGCCAATCAACCAGTTTGAACATGGTGGGGTCCTGGAGGCTTCTGTTTAATCAAGTGTTAGTCCTCTATTTTCTGAATCAAGGGGATATCTGAGGAATCCCAGCAGAGGGACTGGGGTCACCAGAGGCACCTGGGACTCAGGAAGCAGATATTTAGGATGTGGTCTAGATGCACTTAAATATTTTAACAGCCGCCACAGTATGCCATTGCATACCTGCCCAATATCAGCCCCTTTCACAAATGAGAAGCTATCGCTCCAAAGAGGTGCCTTGATGCCTTAGATGAAAGAAGCCCCATTTCTTTTCTCAACAGCCTCAGAGGTGCCAGTCTTCTGCAAGTTTTCTTCCAAGCCCCATAAAGGGCCCTGGAGTACCCATCAAAAGCAATGCCAGCTGCAGCTAATGCACACAAAACACTCTGCAATTAACAGAGCTGAGTGTGCCGTTAAGACGACCCTATGAGGAAGGCAATACTCCAAGTAAGCCTCAGAGCGTAATGAAGTTAGAGGCTGGTAAACACCTAAGCAATGGCCTTATAAAAAAAATGGCTTTGGAATTCATTTAGCTCCGCAGGCTGAGGCATGATGCAGACACACAGTGGTTGTTTCATTATTTTCTGCTGACATTTATATGCACCCCCATATACGGTGGCTGTTGGAGAAATGTTTGGTTTTCTAGAGTCAGGCTGTTATGCATGCGTGTTCCAGTTCTTTTCCTGTTCTAGCTGTGCAAACTTGGGGAAGTTACTTGAATTCTGAGATTTTATTTTTCTCATTTATAAAGAAGTTCAGGGGATAATGCCCCGCTACGTTGTTGTTCAGAATAATTACAAAAGGTGTTAATTAAAGGTATTTCCCTTAGCAATCTTCACGCCTGTGCTGCTTGAACATACACTTCTAGATATTATACTTCATATAAAACAGATTCTATACTGAATTCCAAGAAGGGTATCCCACTGTTCACTACGTTGGAGGACTGAGGCTGAGAAAGAGAATGGGTTTTAGAGTTTCATATCCCTGAATTTGAGTCCTATCCCTGCTATTTCACAATTGCTGTGTGATCTTGGGTGAGTAACTTAACATCTGAGCCTCAATGTCTTCATCTTAAACATGGAAATAATACTGCCTAGCTCATAGGATTGTTTTAAGAATTAAATAACATAATACGTGGTCTAGCAAATAGAAGATACTCAGTAAATGTGAGATTTTTAAGAGATACCCATTACTCTAGAAGCATGTTCTTAGATTTCGGGATGAGCCAGAAAAAGAATAAAGCTTCCAGTCATACAGTCTAAAGTACCATCTTGCCCTCAGGGAGAACAGGATTCAAATTTCATTTCCACCCTTTACTGACTGGTGACAGTGACACGGGCACTAAAATTACCTCTCTGTTTCTGTGTCGTCATCTGCAAGATACGGGAGCAATTCTTCCTCTATCTGGGGATATTCATGCCCTACCTTATCGTTTTGAGCACTAATTAGCTTGTACATTTATTTGACATTTATGTTTATCATGTTCCAAGAACTATCTTCACATGGTACAATTGTGACTCTTTACATTTAATCTTCATATCAACCCTTCAAGGTGTGTATGATCATTATCCCCCTTTTACAGGTGAAAAGCCAAGAAAGAATCATCAAGCAACTTGCTCCAGATCACATTTTGTGAATGGCAGACCTGGGGATATGCTGGCTTTGGGGCTGGCGCTCCTCGTCACCAAGCTGTGGGGCCACTACCATCACCACCACTACAACCCTCTCAAATGCAGTCACCAGCACAACCACGTGAATGGTGCACTGATTAGGTACCAAGCACTTTCACACAGTCTCCTTTGATTCTTACAACCCTATGGGCTAAGGTAAGGGACCTGCCCAAGATGGCGCAGTTAGCAATGCTTGCCTTTGATTTAGGTCTCTCTGGCCCCAAAGCCCATGCTCTTAGGCACTTTATGAGACTGTTGAAACAGAATGCACCCAGCATGTGACCAGGCACATATATGACCATCTCCAAAAGGGCATTTCTCTCTTCTAGGAATGTCCAAGTCATAAAGGTTGGATTTCCTGACAGCCCTTGAGCACTTCGGCATAAGTCTTTTTGTCCTGTGTAATTTGAAGGGTGAGTCTCAGATAACAAATGAGCCCACACACATCTCCCCCTTGCTCTCCTTTAGCACAGCTCTGCCCAAGGTCTGGCATCTTGTTTATGTCTTTGGAAAGGAAGACTGATCAGCAAAGGTGGTGGTGGAGCCATGCCTGTCTCCTTAGGAGCTGGACAAACCACAGGATGTGAGGACACAGGACTAAGACCCTAGTAACCTTGAACACATGAGAAGGTGTGAATGGCCCATCATTGTCTGGATTGTGTTGGGGGATTTCTAATTTGGTTTAATTCCATAAGCTTAGGCATAGGATCTCACAGAGAAGACTGGGTTCGGCGGAATCTATGACAGTGACCTTGCTTTCCCTTTCTGTCCACCTTCCACGCTGAGCCAGAACAATGGTTCTAGAATGGAAGTCCAGTCATTCTCTTTCCTCCTTAAAATCCTTTCATGGCTTCCAAGTGCTTTCAGGAAAAAAAGACAGGATCTCTGAGTATAATCGGTGAGGTTCTTCATGATTGGTCCCTGGACCAACCACTCTCCTCACTTTCTTCTTCCCATCTTCCCTCACCTTCTGCCATCAACCTTCACTCAATCATCCAGAACATCTTGCATTTCCCTGAATATCTAGGTACTATTTCTGCTTTGCCTACTTCTGTCCCCAGCTTTTCCTTCAGATCTCAGCTGGGGGATCCATGTTTCTCTGGGAAGCCAACCTGGACAATTCAAATCTTTCCATCCCCTAACCTCCTATTTATTGGAAATATCTATTATCTTTCCAGTCAGGCCAAGGACTGGGTGTAGTTTTCCACCATTTAGCTCAGTGACACAGTGGGTGAGCCCGCCATAAATATTTATTGGTTTAATAAATATTTAAATGAGCATTTCCAAGGATTAACATTCCAACTACATTTATTTTAGGAGGTTAAGTAGAAAGAAATATATTTAAGGTTTAGGACAAGATAAAGGTGTAAATGGAATTGAAATTTAAAGACAAATTAATAATCATTTTCATTCTCTGATTCCTAGTTGATCCTGGTAGTATACTAAGTTTGTTTTATAAGTAACTTATTTATTTATTTATCAATTGTCAAGCAACAAGATAGACTCGGCTGCAAAGATAAATATATCTTTTCTGCCCTCAGAAAGCTCACGGTCTAATGGGGGAGGCAGATACACCAAAACAAAGCTCACAGAATATATTTTGGCTGTTTGAGCCAGTGCCAAGCCAATTTTCTTAGCATTTCTAATCTTCTTAGTAATTGACAGGATACGCATTTATCCCATTTTTACAGATGAGGAAACTGAAACGCAATCAGACTTAAGTAACTTCGGTTACTTAATTCAGGTAAGTTTCCTTTGTTGGGTTGTGCAATGCAGTAATAGAAATATGAACTGAAACTCCTTAACACCTGTGCCCTTCTTGCTATGCTACCTTAATTCACACTCCACTGTGCTGTAAAACACTTAAACAGCATTTTGTACATTTGCCATCATTTGTATGCATATTACCTCATTTCAGTCTCACAAAGCACTGTTTACGATGCAGATGAGGATGCTATTACAATGCTCAATTTACAGATAGGAAACCAGAAACCCTGAGAGGCTGGATGACAACCTCTCGGGTCATATATTATTGCAAACAGGAACAGAATCCAGGTTTCTTAACGGTGGAGCCATTTTCTTGTCACTTTACAAATACACCGTCCAAGATCATGCCCCTCCAACCCCAAACACGTCTGTCCATTTGCCCACAAGATATACTGACATTTCTTTCTCATGGTAGATCAATGGCACTGCCCTATGGCTGGATGATGGTAGTTTTACAGGCCCCGGGGGTCCTTAACAATCCCCCATGTCCCCAAGCAGCGCTTGCATTAAGTTTGCTTTCAGGCCTTTATCCATTGCTCCCCTTTCGGCTGATATATGAAAGGGCCCTGGAGGCCATGGCCAGCTCTTGGCCCCATTTGAGACGGCACATTGGTCCAAACCGCAGCACATTATCAGGCCTCAATATTTTATCACAATATTTTTCTTCAGACTGATAGCAATTCATTACTTTAAGTACACAGGGGGATCATTCAAGAAAAGAACTGATCATCTCTCTGAGATATTTCCTGCTATTAAAAAAAAAGAAGAAGAACATTCCCAGGAAGCGATTCTCTCTGCCCCTTAGCATTTCTCAAAGTTTTATTTCCTTAATTCAACTCAACAAGCATGTACTTTTTTTGCTCTGTGTCCAGCTGTGTTAAGATTTGAAGGATCAAAGATAAACACGATTGGGACCCTTCCTTTTAGGTTCCCCCTCTCTCAGAAAAAGACAGATGTGTGAAAAAGTAGAACTAACTCAGAAATATTGTATAACACGTTAGGAAAAAGCTGAGGCTTTGCTGGAGGCTAGTCGTGAGCTCAAACCCCAGTTCTGCCCCTTAATTGGCACGACATCCTTGGGCCAGAGACTTAACTTCAGAGAGTCTTGAATTTAGTTCCAAAATCAATGCCTTATTTAAGGATGATATGCAATAATATACAGACAGTCCTGTATTGTATCTAGCACATAGTAAATGCTCAATAAAAACAGTTGTTTGGTTACTATTATTTTCTTACTTTCTGGCCTCCCGCGGGACTGTCGACTTCTTGAACACAGGGATTGCACGTTTCTGCTCTTAGTAACTCCTCTTTCCCTCATATCCAGCAAAAGGCTCATCACACATTTGACTCTCAATAAAAAATAAAAAGAAAATATCCCAGTATATTTTATACAGACAGAGATGAAGTCATTCTTGTTATTCTTTTGCACTTTTTTTTCAAATTGGCTAAGTGAAGAAAACATATCTTCAGTGAAAGCCTCTGGTGTGTGGGCCTCATGCTAGGGGCTGGAGAGAAATAAAACACCACCTCTGTCCTCATAAATCTCACAGCTTCACGGTGCCAGGGTGAAGGGATGAAATAAGAAAAACAGCATATACTATTCCTAATGATCTGGATAGAAACTAACAGCACATAGGAGAAAACTGAGGCCACTAGTCTGGGATCTGGAAGATCTGGTTAGAGCACATTGTTTAGCACTGTATTTATTCCTTTGCCCTCTCAGGACTTTGAAGTCCCTTTATCGGGGAATTATGATCATCTAGAATACTGGGATTCTGGCTTGACTTTTTTTTTTTTTGTAGCCTTTTATTCTGGAATAATTTAGAGAAGAGTTGCAAAGATAGTATGGGGAATTTCTGTACCCTTCACCCAGCTCCCCCTAATGTTAACATCTTATATGAGATAATCTCATATTTATATATAAAGAGACTTATTATAAAGAATTCTCTCATGTGATTACTAATGCTGGCAAGTCCAAAATCTGCAGAGCCAGTGGCCCAGTTTAAATTTCAAGGCTGCAGGCTGCTTTTGAACCAGGAAGAGCAGATCCTCAGTCCAAAGGCCAGCGGGCAGGAGGATTCTCTTGCTTGGGGAGACTTCTATTCAGGCCTTCAACAGACTGAATGAGGCCCATTCACATTCAGGAGGACAATCTGCTTTACTTAGTCTAGGAATTTAAATGTACTTTCATCCAAAAACACCCTAACAAACATCCAGAATAATGTTTGACTGAATATCCAGGCACCCCGTGGTCCAGCCAAGTTGAGACATAAACCTAACCATCATGAACCACAGTACGTTTATCAAAACTAAGAAATTAACCCTGAAACAATACTGTTAACAAAGGACAGACTTTCTTTGAAAACCAATTGGTTTTTCATTAGAATAACCTCTACTCACATCCAAGGTAGCATTCAAGTTAGGCCCCCAGGCTGGGGATATGGGACTGTACCCCCAAACCAGAGTAAGACATTCATCCACACAACATGGACAGAGGAATAGAAAGAACACTGGTCCAGTAGCCTAAGTGTTTGGATCTAATCCTGGGTTTGCTGCTAAAAGGCTCCTGTGCCCATTGTAGCACCTTTCTGCTTCTTCATTAAAGAAATCTAACTGGATAAGCCAAGGGCTTTAAGAGCCCTTCAGGCTCTTAAAAGTATAGAAATTCAAAGAGAAGGACACACCACCTACACACACACACACACACACACACACACACACACACACACACTGGCCCAATGTGGTCTGCAGCTCTGAGGTCCCATCCTTAGCATGGAGTGTGCCAACTGGAGTAAGATGACCACCACTCAGGTTCTCAGTTCTCAACACTGGCAAGTTCAGTCTAAGCCCTGGCCCCTCTCCAGCCACAGCTCACCATCCTCTCAGCTCATCTTGAACACCCTCTGAACTCATCTTCCTAATCTCCCAAGGCAGAGCCTCCTGTTGGAGCTGCCCCTCTTCTCTGATCTTTGACCAAATTCCCTTTGGGGTCTGGGGCTTCTCCTCCTCCTGTCAGCTCTCATGACTTCCTTTGCCCTGGACCCCTTGGATACTAGACCCTGCCCTGCCACCAGCTTCAAACTACTTATTTTAGGAATCTGTGCCTGAAATGCACGTCCTGCCTTTCTTGCACAAGCCAAGCCACTGATTTACTGCCCAGAGGCACATGTGCACACACAATGTGCGTGGCGGGGAAGACTTGTGGGGGCTCCCCTTGAGCAGGGTTCCCTTCTGGACTGAAGTAGCTAGCCAGACAAGGGGTTTTGCATTTAGAGAACATGTCTAGATGCCTCACAGAGTGAAGATTAAAACAATGAGAGGCCAAGTTCAGCCCAACACAAACAGGTACTTAGGGAACAGCCAGGTGGCCTCACTCAGAGGCAACAATCGCAGACCAGGTGGCTGATGCACTTGACCTGTAGTTGCCAAACAGGCAGCAATGACTCACAGTCTTCATATTCATAACTCTCCTCTTCGTGGTCCCACACCCTCTCCTGGATGGAGATGTACCACAGGAATGCCAGCCCATTTGCCCAGTGGAGTCCACAGCCAGAACTATAACAAATGGCCTTCTTGAGTTTCTTAACCATCCATCTCAAATCTCCACCTCCTGTGTGCCAGGTCCTGCTGCCAGGAGGTACAAGCTAGGGAGAAAAAGAGGTCAGCAATGATCCTAAATGTCCAGGAGCTCACAAACGGGAGGGAAGGTCAAGTAGGAAAAGTATGTAATCAATTATGTATAAACATTGAGCCTGAGGAGGAAGGGGAAAGACTGAAGGGACCAGGACTCATGGCATGCAGAGGTTAGGGTCCACACTTTCCAGGGCTAAGCCTCAGAGTAAAGGAGACAGATACTCATTTCGTCACCAAACAGAAGTTCATGTGCAGGATGCACAGTGAGGCCAAATGACATCGAAACGTCGGAGCTGGAGCAAAGACAGGTTTACTGCAGGGCCAAGCAAGGAGAGTGGCTCATGCCCAAAAAATCCCCAAAGCCCAGGTGAGGGAGGGGCAGGTGACGGAGGGGCCCAGGGTGCACAGTTCTCGATTGATTGATGGTGATCAACCCTTTGGGGCCAGAGGGTCTGGGGGCCACATGCTCGTGATCATCAAGTAGTTAATTTCTTCCATTTGGTGGCTGTTTTTAGCATCTGAAAAACTCAGGAAATATGCATGAGATACTATTATCTGGGTACTTCCGAGAGGAGCTACAGCAGAGGATATGGGGGAGGGGTCTGTCCCTGGAAGACCCCATAGAGTCCCGCTCGGTTACACTTCCTGCTGCTGCCGCCTCCGCTTCTGGCTGAACCTACAAGACTGGGCCCCTACATGGCCTGTTTACGTAAGAGTGTTTACAGTTCAACCCACACTTCTAGAGAAGCCTGATTCAAATGTTCTAAGATTGGATTTTGGTGATGGTTATACAACTCTGTAAATTTACCAAAACTTGCTGAAATGAACACTTAAAATGGGTGACTATTATGGTCTGTAAATTATATCTCAAAAAAGCTCTTACAAAAAGGCAGATTCATCTTTTGGATATACGTGTGATTATGCACTTCTGCAGATTGAGATCATCAATGCTTCCCTAATTTCTTCAAGATAAAACCTGTACCTTTGGCCTGACATTCAAAACACAAGCGCTAGGGCGGAGAGGCTTAGCTCCGTGCAGTGTCTTTTGCTTTAAATGCACTGGCCTCCCACACCATCACGTGTGCTCTGTTTCCTTCACTGCATTTCAAGCCTTCCATCCTACTTGAGCCTATGTCATCCCATCCCACGAGACTTTGTTGGTTTGCTTTGTTCTAGGCACTTTCTTTAGCAATGCATGGCTCTATGACAGGTGTGGAGGATAAAGAAATGAAAAGCTTCTGCCCTCAAAGAGTTCACAGACTCGGCTGTTCATTGTGAAGACGGATATAAAACAGACAAATAGAACCATAACGGTGAATTTATGCAGCACTTACTATGTGCTGGACACTGTTCTAAGTGCTTAGACATATATGAACTCACATCATTTCTTATAACTACACTACAGGGGAGGGCCTGTTGTTATTTGCATTTTATAAAGGGAGGAACGAAAGCCAAACAAGATTAAACAAAATGCTCAAGGGCACAAACGTAGTAGGTGGCAGAGCTGCAATTCAAATCCAAGCATCTTGGATTCCAGGATCATGCTCTCGACCTTCATGCTATAGACACACAGATCAGAGGAGGTGACATCTCAGTTAGTTTTGGGAGAGGAAATATGATCTGTCCTCTAGACACATGGGAGAGGAGACCAGATGAAAAGCAGGGGCAAAGACATGAATGAATCGATGGGATGTATTTGGGGAACCATAAACAACGTGATGCGGCTGGAATGTAGAGACAGGGGCAACGCTGGTTGGAGATGAGGCTTGAAATGTTGTGAGGGACTGGATTCCATCAGATTGAGGTGCTGTATTTGTTTGGATGCCTCTGTGTCAAAGAAGTAGAAAAGTATGACTGTAACTGGCTTAATCTATAAAGACATGAAGTGTTGCTTATATTACAAAGCCCAGAGATAGGGAGAGCTTCAGAGGTGTTCAATTCAGCAGCTCAACTGTGTTATCAGGCCCCAGGTTTCCATCTCTCCACTCTGCTAAGCTCAGCACTGGCTTAACTCTCTCAAGTTGACTCACTTCATGGCCTCAAAAAGGCAGAACATTTTCAGGCTTCCTGGCCAGACGTGGCAAAGCCCAAGATCAGATAGTAACCATCACTTACAGTGTCTCCTTAAGAGCAAGGGCACCTTTTTGGGACCACCTTCCCATCCCCACTATGTCTCACTGGCCAGGACTGAGGTTCACATACTGACCTTGACCAAACAGGCAAGTAGAATCCATCATATTGGTTTAGACAAATCCTTATTAGCTTTTAGAAACGGATGGGGTTCACCCTTCCCTGAACCACAGGGTAGACATTTGTACCAAATCCAGGTTTATGAGCAAAGAAAGGGGGAATGAATATCAAACATACAGCCTGTGTTTCGGAGAGCAAAACAGCCTTTTTCCTGAAGGTGATGGTGGGGATGGGAGTGGGGGACAAAGTAAGACATTCATGGTTAACATACAACCAAACTGATGTTTAGAAGCAATCTCTTATGCATATGTCCATTGCCTTTTACCTCTCTAGCCTTCACTCGTGCCCCTCCCTCCCTTTCTCCCTCCCTCATTCCCTCTCACCCTCTTACCCTCCTCCCTTCCTTCCTTCTTTCCACTTTTCTATTGATCACAAATGTTTTGAGGTTTATAGTTTGTTCAATATTATCCTTAGTGCTGGAATTGCAGTCATGAGCAAGATACACACAGTTCCTTCCTGCATTTTCTAGGACCACGAGTCCTTGGCTCCCCTCAATTCACCCTATTCCTCCTCTTCTGCCTGAAACCTTTTATGAATACTTCAGCCCCCAGTGAACTCTCTTCTTTCAAGAGTTTTCACCATCCCTGAGGCTGCTGGCCAATTCGTGTGGAACCTAGTGTGAGAAAATGGGAAGCTGCCCCGTGGGAGATTCTGGACATTAAAAGCATCTTAGAACTAGACAGCATCTGTTTATTTCCCTCACCCCTAACCCAAAACCCTCTCTCCTCCTTGCATTCTCTTTTAAATTCTCTGATAACGATTATAGGTTTTTTGGTAGCCAAAGGGAAAAATTAATAAATTCCTCAGCTGCACAGCTTTCTGGAAATCTAATAATGACCTTTGACTGTTAGCACTGGGATGAAGGATGAAGACAATAAAACAGAGGCAACCTGGAGCCGGGGCGTGGATTAAACCTGTCTACTCACGAGTGTTGTTCAGTAAGATCAGGAAATTGAGCCTTTGAGAAAGGGAGAAGGATCTCACCTCCAGGTGGGAAGGTTATGGGGCAGGAAGAGGGTACATGAGGGTAGTGAGTGATCCAGGAACTCTGCAGACTAGAGGATTCATGTGTCACCTTCACCTGCAAAGGCTTCTCGTCACCCTACACCCTACCTCCATACCTGAAATTGGGACCACAGGCTTCAGTTATCCTGAGTGACTGGCCACAAGTATGCATTTTGCCAAAAAATGAGATTGCCCTTTAATTTCAAGAGGGGAAAAAGGGGGACAAAATTCTCCAACATGTATAAAGCCAATACAGAATATGGGAACAGAGAGGAATGATGCATCTTTAGTAATCACAGACTAAATGTTGCTATTTCTTTGAGGGAGACGCTATGTGATGTGATCTTGGAAGGCAGAGGGTGAACTCTAAAGGGACTTTGGAGTCAGACAGTTCTGGATTTGATTCATTGCACCATTTTCTGCCATTTGTGTGGTGTTGGGAAGTTGCTTAACTTCTGGGGGATGTAGTTTCTCATCGTGTGAGACTGGATTCATATTCTCTGTTCACTCTGCCTCCATGGGCTGTTTGAGGAACAATGGGATAATGAACGTGGGAAATCTCATGGAGACGTCTGAGTTGATGAGGTTGTTACTCCTTCTGGGAAGATACTTCTCACTTCCCAAAGGGACCAGTAACAGAGCTCATGGAGTAATTAACATGTAAACAACTTTGATTTTCCATCTCAATTACTTTCTCTCTTTCATTTGCCTCTGTGTATCCCAGAGCTCTAGACTCTCTTCTTAAAAAAGGGAGGGTGGGCTCCATCTTCTTGTTACTCTTGAAGAGAGTTTCATTTGGTCCAAATGAAGAGAGACATTTGGTCCAAATCTAGCCAGCAGAGAAACAGACTCATTCTCAAAGAGCAAAACTTTGATTCAGGCAGTGTTTTTATATTCCTGGTCAGACCAAAGAATCTTTACCTGTGAACCGCTGGAGAGTAAGATGTCAGTCAGATTGCCCATTACTTTGAACACTGTAGTGGTATTGTCTACAAACAAAAACAGCCTCATACGTAACAACAATATAATCATCAAAATCAGGAAATTAACACTGTTGCATTACTACCATAGAACCCCCAAGTCCTATTCAAGTCTTGCCAAATGTCCCAAAATGGACTTTAGCGGAAAGGATCCAGGTCAGAATAATGTGCTGCCTTTATTTGTCATTTCTTTAAGTTTCTTCAGTCTAGAATGTGTCCTCAGTTTTTTTTTCTAATCTTTCATAATCTTGAAGCTTCTGAATATCATCTCTTCTCAATTTGGGTTTGTCTGTCTCTTCATGATCGGAGTCAGATAATGCATCTTTAGAAAATATTATCACAGAAGTCATGTTTCTTTGTCAGGGCATTCTATCAAGTGGCACATGATTTTGACTTGTCCCATTTAGGGTGATCCTTATTCATTCAATTCAGGTGTTGTCTGCCAGCCTTCTCTTCTAAAGTAATGCTATTCCCTCTATAATTATTGTCTTCTGTGGGGAGGTAATTTGAAACTGTGTAAATATCTCTTTCCTCATCAAACTTGGCAATATATCCACTTATTAATGCATATTAGTATTGAACAGTGATTTCCTATGTTATTGACTAGGTTATATGTCACTGTCATTATTTGATTCTGAAATTGTACCAGATTTGGCCAGTGAAAGCTTCTTCAAGCTGGCTCCTGTGTCCTTTAACATGTCCCCATCATTCTGACTTAAGATGTTTTATTTTTCTTGTCCTAGCCCTGGAATCAGCCATTTCTTCAAAGAAGTGGGACTCCATTTAGTGGAAGTGGTATGTAGAAGCCAAAATCTAGACACTAGGTATGCTCATTGCTATTGTGTGTTGGGGTGGGGGGAGGGGGCAGGCGTTGCTGGTCCCAGGCCCTTTATCTTCAGTAGACAGAGTTAAACTTTAGCTTGTGTGTGTGTGTGTGTGTGAGAGAGAGAGAGAGAGAGAGAAAGAGAGACAGAGAGACAGAGACAGAGAGAGACACAGGGAGAGAGGAGAGAAAGGTATTTTGGTTTCTTTTGGTATTAAAACAATTACATTTGATTAGCATCTCTCAAAATATATTCCAGTAGAGTGTTAATAAATACTCTGTGAAAAAAGAGATCTAAGGTCAACTGAGTCTGGCAAACATTGGATTTCTCTGAGTTTGAATACGCTCCTGTACTTGGTGATCATCTAAAAAGGCCACGTAGTACATAGCATCTATTTATATGTCAGTCCTGGTCTAGAATTATTTGTTGCTTCTCAGTGATATAAACTGGTATATGTACATATGTATGTATGTGTGTGTGTGTGTGTGTGTGTGTGTGTGTGTATGTTTTCCTCGAGTTCTTTACAATGTATTTATCATCACTTATTCAAAGTATACTAGAGAAATACTAATTCTCTCCCTCTCTCTCTCCCTCTCACCCTCATTCATAGAATGCTAATATCTTCTTGTCCTCTAGAGGAGGAAGAGATGATGAACTGAGACTGTTACCAGAACCCGTGCAGGTGCTGGAGCCTGGCAGAGCCGGGTGCAGGTCATGTGATGCCCAGTTCCAGAATGTGCTCATATCCAAGTGGGCCAATCTAGGAGGAGGAAGGATGATGCCTACCCTCACAGCTTCTGGGTCGATAGAGTGAGGGATCCAGAACACTTACTGCTTAGTGACCAAAGGCACTGACTCTGGAATCAGACAGATTTGAGTTTGGATCTTGGTTTTCCCTGCAAGAAGGATGTGAGGCTTTAGGTACCCTAACAGTACCTATTCTATAATGCCTTTGTGAGGATTAGAAGTGTGCAAGAAACACATTTAGTCCACAGCCTCACATATGGTAAATGCTCAATTAATGGCAGGATTTTTTTCTTTCTTCTTTGTTTGGTTCCAGTATCAGCTGGGAGTTTGGGTGGTCTCTCAGGGAGGTCTATAAGAGAACATGCACGGCAGTCAAGAATGGAGGCGACAGCTCTAGGAGAAGGGTCCTAGATTCCCCATCTGGGCGCTAGTGGCACTTGGAGCTATTTGGTTCTTTGCTGTGAGGGGCTGTGCTGTGTACTTAGGATGTTTAGCAACATCCATGGCCTCCACCCACTAGAAGCCAGTTGCATCTTCCCATCTGTGGCAGCCAAAATTGTTTCTAGACATCGCCAAATGTCTTGGGTGGTGGGGCAAGGGGGCAAAGGTGTCCCTGGTTAGGAACCACTGGGCTAAAGGAACCTATCTACCAGAAAGCTGTGAAGTGGCTAGGAAACACCAAAAACAGTTTTTTTTCATTAAATAAATGTGGCTGTTCATTGATGGAGAGCAAAAGTGGATTAACAGAAGGAGGAACATGATTAAGAGAGAATAATTATTGCTTTTTAAAATTATTTATTTTTAATAAGAGATATGGTTGGCTATGTTTAATACTGGATGCAAACTGGCCAATACTGGAAGATTGTCATGGTGGTTATTGTTTTCACTTGGTAAGCATCCCTTTCCACCTTATTCTGATAACATCACCTAGTTTTCTTTCTCCTTTTCTTTTGCTTTACTTTCCAGAATTACCTCTTTCTCACTTCACATGGCGTTGGGGGGAGAGAAAGGGACAGCTATATAAGCCCGCTGCCATCCTGGCCACAGCACATGCCAGGCTCGATCAATTACAGTGCCTGATCCTCCTCAGTAATAAGTGTCCCAGCAAAGGGCAGAGGCATCAGGCTGAGCCAGCACAAATCCTTCTCTGGGATTTTATACAACACACGGAAGAAAGGAGACATTCTTTGTTTCCTTTATGTTCAAGATGTAAAAATATGTCTCCAAAGCTCTTGCTGCCCACATCCCACACTTTATGGAGGATGTGGAAATACTGTGGTCAACACAGAGACAGGAGATAAGAGAAGGAGGGTGTGAGGGAGAGAGAGACAGAGACAGAGAGAGAGAGAGAGAGAGTCCCGTTTATCCATGTTTTCCATGTATGAACCCATCTCTATCATAAGAACCACCGGGTTCTCATTTATAATGAAGCTGGTTAAGGTTGGTTGTTGTCACCAACTACGAAGACAGTCTGGTTTCTATTGCAAAGATACAGGAAAGGGAGGGTATAATCAATAACATGAGGTCTCTCAGTAAGTCAGAGTGCGTGGCCTCCAGAGCCCAGGCAGAAGAATTTGCCTGAGACAGGAGCGGGTCATACCCCACAGGTCAATGGAAGAGGAAGAAGGTACAGATGAAGCCCAGTTGTCTACGTGGCGGCAGAAGCTCAGGGAGGTACCGCAGATTCTGTCAGTGGCGATGCGTAAGTGTGCATCACCAGCAACTTATATATTATCCCATTTTTCTCTCTTCTACTAAAAAGAAAACATTCCACAATTCGAGTGAAGGCTACTATTTTAGTTATCACTTTGAACCCACAGTATTAAAAAAAAAAACCCTCTCAGAGAAAAAATATTTTCAAACTTGAGTTATTTGACTGTTACTAGTATTATTATCTTTGCAACTTATCTAAACTCTGGGTTGAGACCTTGCACTTTAAAATATTACAATCCAGGATAATGTGAGTAATCTGTCTATTTTGGGTGTTACATTTCTTGCAACTTAACCAAAAACTTATCTGGATAAAACCTGTAGGCAGGGCTACATGTAGTTGAGAGCTGCTGCATTGATTGAAATAACAATAAGATGTAAGCACTTCATTTAATGTCTATAACTGCACGCTCTGTTTTTAACTGCCTTTTAGTTTATTTTTGATCCTGGTGAGGATTTGACAACAGAACTTGAGAGCTGAATGAATAGTCCAACCTTCACCTTCACTGGATGGAGGATTATAGATAGAGAACTGACGACTACTTACTTTTGACCCCCTGCAGACATCACTAATGGATTCTGGCTTTCATTCTTATTGCACTCACATCTAGCCTCAGAATCCGTCTCAACATCATCCTGCAGAAAGTATAAGACTGGCCTGAAAGATGTGACTTATTGGCTACTGGTGATTGCTTTAAAAGCCCTTGAGGGCTTTGGTCCTGTTCATTTCCTAGTGAAGAAGCAGCAGCTCCCAGGTTCTGGCCAGGCTAGGGAGGACCCTGGAGCAGCCTTGAGTATCTGGTGCTCCATTTCAGCATCCTTGTTCTCCCATTAAGTAGAGGTGAGATGTGATGAGAGTCTCAGGCTGTGAGGCCTCGGGTTTTTATCTCTGGTGATGACACGGACAGTGTGACATGCAGAGTAATGAACTGCCCTCTTTGCAGAAATGAATAAGTTGTGGTCGGTGACGCAATGATCAATTTGCTCCATCACGTTAAGCTGCCCATTCATCATCCACACCTGCTGTCAGGAGCCCAGGGCCGCTGATATTGGCCTCAAGCCTCCCCAAGGCTCAAGGCTGCTTTTGATTACAACCTCCAATGAGGGGCCCGATTCCTGCTCAGCCACTGGTGATTCTGGAAGAAGGGACATCTGTGCTGACCTGGACCGTGGAGATGCAGCCCAATGAAAAGCAAAGGGCCCCTTGACAGGGACCCAGATGGCCTGTTCCACTGCCTCGCAGTGTGATGGTGGGCAAGCCCCATGACATCTCTGCGCCTCAGCTTCTCTGTTCTAAAAGGATGGGATGGAGGAGTTTACTTCTCAGGTCTCCTCCTCCTCCAACCCAGTAGGTCCTCCACAAATATCTGTTCCTGGCAGGACAGTCTGTGATTTTAACTCTCCCATTCATCGAGGCAAATAACATTAACTGCTGATTGCTTGGCATCAGTGAATCCGTGCATTGACTTTTCACAGCTGAACAGAAGGTACAATGATTATGTTTTATTGATGAGGAAACTGAGACCCAGCAATGGTAAGTGAGGTGCCCAAAACCACAGAGAGGCTGTGTTAGAGTCAGAATTGAGTCTAAATGCGCTCGACTCCAAAACCCTTGCCCTTTCTACTAGGAATCGTTTTGGCTACAGAGCAAGCTATTGAGATACTCTAACCAAGCCAATTTTCTGAGTGTTCTGCAGGTAGCAGGTGCTGCTAGGGCCCGATGCCTGCTGAGAGGAAGGCAGGGAGGCCCAGAGGAGCCCATGATGAGACATTAATTTTTGCATCTGCAGTTTCCAGTTTGAATTTTCAAGCCCCTGGTTAGGACTGGCGTTATGGAGTCCAGGGCGTTGGTCAACAAGAATGTTGAGAGGATTTTCAGCATCCTCTGGGGTAGCTGCTCCCCAGGGGATAGAGCCATTCCCTGGGTATCCATGGAGGATTAGTTCCAAGACCTCCAGGATACCAAAATCCAAGCATTCTCAAGTCCCTTATATAAAATGGTGCAGTATTTGCATATAACCTTTGCACATCCTCTTGTATACTTTAAATCATCCCCGGATTACTTATAATACCTAATACAATGTAAAATGGTATATAAATAGTTGGAAATACAATGTAAATACTATGTAAGTAGTTGCCCCACACAGCACATTCAAATTTGCTTTTTGAAACTTTATGGAATTTTCTTTTCAAATATTTGTTTGTTTGTTTTTTGGGTCTTTTCGAATATTTTTGATCTGTGGTTGGCAGAACCCACGGCTGGCGCAACTCACTGATGTGGAACCCATGGATGCAGGATGAACAGACTATACCTTTACTGTTATTTTTCCTTAACAAAAAGGTTTGGTGTCCTGTATTGAGCATGTGCTGAATGCCAGACCCCATGCTAGGCTCTCAGTACTGTGCAATTGATCCTCCATCATTTAGGCCTTATAACTACCTGACAAAGTTAGTTGTTCAGTTTTGAATAGGGAAACTGGAAGCTCAGAGAAGACAAGGTGTTCGCCAATGGTCATTGAGCTCATTAATGGCAGAGGCCCCATCAATCATTGGTCGGTATTTCCAGCAATTCCAGGGTAGTGGAACTGGCCATGAAATGGGCTCAGAGTCAGAGCCCCTTGTGCTAATCCACTCTTGACTGGCCCACTGTGTGAGCCTGGACAGACCACATTTCCTCTCACATGTGTGACTGAGGGCCTGATAGAGGTGGAAAAAGTACCAGCTTTGATCTGTATGGGCAGGGATTTGAATCCCCATCTGCCCTATGCTCTAACTGGTGTGGTCCCAGGCAAATTGCTTCACCTTTCTCAGCCTCATTTTTTCCCTCCATAGAATGGGCCAGTGTTACGTATCCCACGGGGTTGGAGAGAGAGTTACAGACTTTGGCATTTAATTTTTTTCCCAGTCTATTCTGCACCAGGTGCTATTGCTGTGGATACGATGCTGAGCAAGAAAAACCTTCTCCCATCCCAGCTCACGCAGGATTCACAGTGTAAATGGAAACCTTCATGAGAAATTACAATCCACTGTGACCCATGCTGCGGTGCAGAAGGTCAAAGGCCTCTTCCCAGAGAGGTTGATCTAGGACGTCTCAACCCTTAATGTGCCTTCCCACCAACTGGGAGCTTTTAAAAAATGCCACTGCCTCAGTATCACCCCAACTGGAATTCTTGAAGGTAGGGTCTATGGTATTTATTTTTTTAATGTTTTATGTTAGTATAATATCAGACTTCCAGAACAGTTGTAAGAAGAAGTAAAAACTCTTGCCAGTTCTATTTAACATTGTACTGGAGGTTCTAGTTAGAGAAGTTAGGCAAGAAAAAAAAAAAAGACATCCAGATTAATTAAAATATCTCTACTTGCAGATGACAGGATTTTACATATAGAAAATCCTAAGGAATACACACACACACACACACACACACACACACACACACACACACACGTAGCACTAGTAAATGAGCTCAGCAGAGGAGATATTTATATTGAGGCCTAAAAAATGAAGAGGAATTGGAAACTGGTGATGGTGGTCATGGGGGCAGGGAGTAGATGTTCTGTGTTCAGAACAGACTTGGAGACAACCAAGCACAGAAGATGTCTAGACATGAACCGAGGCCAGCTGGCTGGGCACAGAGTGCAATTCAGGAGCAAGGCTGGAGGTTCAGGCGGGGCCGCACAAGGAGTTTGGGCTTCTTATAAGGGCAAGGAAAGATTATGCAATGAGTTTAATCAGAGGAACGACAACTGAGTTTTTGTATTAAAATGATACTCTTTTGAAGACCATGTGGGACATTGATATGACGGTGTCAAGAGCCAGATGCAGCAGCCCTGAGTCACAGTAGCACTATGCAACGTGAGTGTCAGATGCTGTGGACATGCACAGAGAAAGAGATTCTACACTGAGCTTGCAGGATCAGAAAAGGCTTCCTGGAGGAGGTGGCATTTACTGAGCCATGTTGATGAGTAGAAGACAGCCAGATGAAGGGGCAGAAGGAACAAGAGGCACGGGGAACTAAAAGCACTCAAGAAGGCTGGAGCTTCTAGGAGGGATCGTGGGGATGTGACAGGAGAGAGAAGCAGGGCTAGACGCCCAGGGCTGTGTGTCACAATGAGAAGTTTGGGCTCTATCTTCCTGGCAACAGGCAAGGGGAGCAAAGGAGGCATCTAAATCAGGTTTACAACCTCGAGGCATCCACTACAGCTGCATGCAGAGGATGACTCTGAGGGTAGGGGTTACGGAGGCAGGAAGAAAGTCTAAGAGGCCGGTTTGCCAGCGTTGTGGAGGAAATACGTGCACAGTGTGGGCACAGACCGGTGCTCCTGCCGTGAAAGCGATCATCCTAACTCACAGCTCAGGGAGGACGGCCAGGCAGACCCATCCAGGTCTTTACAAGCTTTAATTGGGTCTTTCCTGCAAACCTCCGGGAGGAGGGGTTAAAAGGAGAAAAGCCCTTCCTATGTAGAAGAGAGGGAGGAAGACAACCTGTCGGCTGTGGACGAGGAGAGAGAATGAGCAAGGGGCTCGCTCTGGTGCAGAATGAAGACAAATGGGCAGTGAGTTCCGGAGAATACATCCTTTCTCTGGAACACTTGCCTCTCCATCAGGGCCCCACACAGGCCTGTCAGGCGGGAACAGTGCTTTTGTGCCTGTGCCGGCTGCGCTCCCGTTGCCATGGCGATGGGGCCATAAGTCACGTCTGCTGCTGCTGCACAGAGGCGCTGTGATTTATGCCTGCCCGGCTGGGATTATAAACTTTTTTTTTAATGTGCAAAATACGTCACAGCAAGGAAAGGTGGGGTGTGGCCGGCTCATATTGGAGGTGTGGGTTGTGGTCAGGTCAGACCTCCCTGCGATGCTCCTTCTGGCCCTGTAGCTGGGCGGCTGGACCCATGCAGCCCAGCTAGGCTCTGCAGAGCTCTCTGGACCAGAGAACGGTACCAGAAGCCTGAGGCCGATGCTTACTCCTGAGGCCAGAGCACTGCTGTAATCCTGAGACCAAATCTGCCCCCTGTCTCCCCAGGGTTAGTCTATGCATTCCAGCTTGCCTATTCCTGCTTCAATTTCTGGCTTAACAACTTGCACTGTTTATACCCCAGTCCCTCTAGAACTGGGTCTTCATAAGAGGCTGGAGTACACATCAAGTTATTATTTGGAATTCCTTAGCCTCGATTTTCTCATCTTGTTAAAGATGCTAATAGCACTTCATCTACTGAAATTGTGGTTGGATAATTCTTTTTTTGTTGTTGTTATGTTTTTTACTGAAGTGTAGTTGATTTACAATGCTAGTTTCAGATACACAGCAAAGCAATTCAGTTACATATATATGTATACCCACACACAAATATACATATATATATTTTCAGATTATTGTCCATTGTATGTTATTACAAGGAATCGAATATAGCTCCCTGTGCTATATAGTAGGGCCTTGTTGTTTATCTGTTTTATATATAGTAGTGTGTATCTGTTATTAGAGGGGTGGTCCTGCACATCATAGGGTGTTTGGCAACATCCCTGCCTCTACCCACTGGATGCCAGTAGCACCTTCCTAGCTGTGCCATCAAAAATGTTTACAGAGATTGCCAAGCGTCCCCTGGAGGGCAAAATCATCCCCTTTAAAGCCCATTTTACAGATGAGGCTTTTCCTTTTGACTTCACTTTCATGGGCAACCAAAATTGCTCCTTGAAGACCAGGTCCTTCTGGGCTACGTGGAACCATGGACTTCTGCGACTGTTTCCTGTCAAGCCTTCCAGATGCTGTGTTCACCCCTCTGGACCAGGCGCCCTCCCAGCTGACTCAATCATCCCTGTGCGAGTTGTGTGCAAACCCAGATCCATGTCACACACCTGCTTAGGCTGTTCCAGTTCAACACAGTTAAGGCATTCCTGTTGTACGTAGAAGGATAGTGGAAGGGCTGAAAGGTACCCTAGAAGGGAGGATGGTGAGTGACATGCCACGAAGCCATCCCTCTGCCCCAGGAACTCTGTACCCAGGAGGCCCTTGAGGCGTCTGACATGCCTTGTAAGGACTGACTGGGGTGCCTGTGCATATTTCCTTCCAAACCATTCTCTTCCATGTTCTTATTCCTCTTTTTTCACTTAACTTTCCACTCCCGCTTTTTGTGATAAAACATACATAGCATAAAAGTTACTACCTTAACCATTTTTAAGCATACCGATCAGTGACATTAGGTACATTTATGTTGTTGTACAACCATCACCACCATCTCCAGAACTTTCCATTGTGCAAATCTGAAACTCTGTACCCAATAAATAATAACACCTCTCTGCCCACCCCGCCCCTGGCAACTGTCATCCTACTTCCTGTCTCTAAGATTTCTAAGCGCCTCACAGAGGTAGAATTATACAGCATGTGTCTTTTTGTGATTGGCTTATTTTCCTTAGCATAATGCCCTCCAGGTTCACCCATGTGGAATGAATGGATGGATGTAAGATTCATGCATGTGTCAGAATCCCCTTCATGTCTAAGACCAAATAATATCCCACTGTAGGTCTATCCCATGTTTTGTTTGTCTTTTCAGCCCTGGAAAGGACACTGGGCTGCTTCCACACTTTAGTTATTGTGAATGATGCTGCTATGTGTCTCTTACTCTTTTTCGAAGCATTTTGGGGCCACTTCCAATGACTCAATCCTCATGCACATGCTGAGTACTTACTGAATGCAAAGGACTAAGAAGGAAAAGTGGAGCTTACAATGGGCATGAATCATCATCCCTTTTGCTGGACAAGAGTTTAAAAAGAGCCTAATGAGAAGTTCCTGCAGTGGATTAAGTCTGGGCTAAACAGTTGTAATATTATTTTAACAATAATAGCCATTCTTCTTGTGCCAAAAACATCATACATATCAACTCACTTAATTCGCAATAGCAATCGTACAGGGTAGGTGCAGTTATCTCTTTTTTGCAAATGTGGACATGGAGGCAGAGGGAGGTCTAGTAACTTGCCCACCCTCCCCAGACGGTGAGTGGCAGAGATGGGCTTTGAGCACTAGTGCAGATCCTGCTAACCACTGGGCTGTGCTGAGCTTAAGATTTTCAAAAGGCTGGGTGACTATGAAGTTTTCCTCTCTCACTACTGTTTCTCCTTGCTACTTCCTTTCCCTCTTCTGCCAGTTAGGCGATCTTACAATTCTACTCAGCCAGGATTTGTTCCCTCTCTGGAATATTCCGACGTGCCCATCCTATCCCAAACCTGCACCCCTCATAAAGGCACTGTGTCTTCTGCAGGGTCGGGGAATAGAATGTGGAGCTCAGTGGGCAGGTGGACCGACTAACAAGTCAGCAGGATGGAAGCCAGCTTCCCCCTCTTCCCAAAGAACACATGTGTGCTTTGAAAGAGCTCTATCCCCTTTTCCTGCCCACCCCTCTGGAATCAAATCCCTCTTTCTCTGATGTTTTGTTTAACGTGTGTAGCCTCTGAGCCTCACTGGGTTAACATGGTATGACTTCAAGTGGGTCTCAAGGAGTGCTGGTCCTGAGCCTGCATCTAGTTAAAGAGCGCTGGGGAGACGGTAGTGTGCAGCCTTCGCTTTCTAAAAATTCATGACTTTCATTAATATATTAATGTCTTTGGAAAAGCCTCCACCAAGGAAATCAATATAGCAACTTCCTTTATCACAGGATTTCTTACACCTTTCAAATTAGGGAACCCTCCTTTTCAATTTTGTTATATCCATGAACACTGTGAGGCAGGAAGTTTTGATAGGGCTATTTGATACTAAGGATATTTCTATGTAAGGGGACTGGGTGATGCTCAGACACAGTGTAAAGATATCTGTTGAATATCTGTTGAGCAATTTATTGGTAATATCAAAATATCCTCAAGACCGTGCCAACATAGTCACATCTAACTGGGACATCCAAATGTTCTGTACCCCTTCCCTGAGCTGCTTACTTGCCTAGAACCGGGAATACAAAGATGGTTAAGATTCAGCTCTTGACTTCCAGGAACACACAGATTACCAGTTGAGGGCAGAGCGGGGTGCCCTTCTACAATGAACCATAACGCAAGGACAGTGTGCTGTCCTGTAATTAAGGAGGAGATATTCTAGCAGCACGAACACAGCAATGAGGGGGCTCTGATTCTGGTGATGGAAGGAGGGCATATTCCTGAAAGGCTGCTCAGAGGAAGTGACATTTCCGCAAGACTGCGATGGAAGAGTAGTGAGGACATAGGGGACACTGTGAGTATTAAGACAGTTCAGAAGGACAGCACTGGCAAAGGCAAGGAGATGGGAGAGTGTATTTTGCATTTTGAAGGAAAGGCCAATGGTGACATAGTGGGAAACGAGACCCTGGAGGGCAGGGTGGCCAGAATCTGAAGTGCTAATGCGCCCCAGGGGAAATGCTCTGGATTTTTACTCTGAGGCTGCGCGGTGCAGGTGGTGGGGCTCTGGATGGTTCTAGCAGGAGAGAGACATGGCTCGACCTGTGTAGGGGTTGGACTGGGATGTGCAAGGGGATGTGGTCGGGGGGAGCAGTGGGTCTCTCCAGGAGGATCTGATTCTGGGTGTGTCAGGGAAGATGGAGAGGTAGGGACGTCTGAGGATATTTTGGAGGTGGGATGGAAGGGCCTGGAGTAGATGATGGATCTCTTCTATCTGCTCCTCCACCTCCACCCTCAGCTCATCCTTGCCCAGCCTTCTTCCTTAGGAGCCTGGCTTTGGCGGCCAGCAGAAGGTCAGACAGGAGGTGGCTGAGTGAGGCTAGGATGTTCATTCCTCTGGCTTCTTTCCTATGTCCCTTGACTAAAGGTCACCACTCCTGTCAGGTGGCACTTTCCATGGAACTCTCTCTCCATGTTCTGGTAGCCTCACCCTCACCTGGACCCACTGACGCTAGCCACAGTGTACTGAATATCTCTTTTCTAGAACTATCCCCTCAACTTTGTGCATAGCCCCCTCTGAAACTTTCTCCTTTGAGCAGGCCATCTGCCTCTTGCTGGGAGCCTCATTGATACTGGTTTCCTTAGTTAGTGAGAAGAAAAGGAATTAAGCCTAATCAACTAAGCCAGATCAATTCATGACTCACTGAAATATCCAATCATCTCTCTGACCAGACTGCATAGTGTGTGTGTTGGGTACAAGGGGGATTGGCATTTCTCTAGTAGAGAAAGATACACTAAAGAAATGGGTGGTCCTACCTAGCCCAAGTGAGCAGGCCTTAGAAGGCAAAATGATTGCTCATCTTAGCTTATCTCAATGATCACTGCCTGGAGATAATGCTTGCAGAGCCTAAAGCCTGGGCTGCTTAGGTGAGACCAGAGCAGGGATTTCTAAGGGAACACAGAGCTCACATCCAGAGGCTAGGAGATACCTACAGGCAGGTGGACTGTATTAACTTAGAACCATCATGTGATGGCAGGGGGATTGAAAAAAAAAAAAAGACTCAGAAGGTCACATCCAGTTTGTGAGCTTATAATTGTTTAAACATGTCTTTAAAACTCTAAAATGCAGTTCAAGGCCCCTGTGATATGAGTGGTTTGTTTACAGCTTAAATTAGTGTTCCATTTTTAATGTATTACAAGTGACAATGACAGTGCCAGACAATATCTAGGAAGCACCTACACAGAAGCCTCAACTTTGCCTCAAGCCAGAAATCTATTTCAGGAAGCTTACTGGCACCAAGATAAGATTATCCAAATATACCCCCTGAGATAACAGATAGATGGATACAAAACGGTTAGATGGAGTAAGACAGCTCCATTTCCAACTCATCTTCAATATCTCCATCCACATGACTATCTTTCTCCTGTATCTCAGAGGCCAAAAATCTCTCTTCATTTTACGGTGGAATACAATCCACAAGTCATCAGATGCAAAAACAGAGGATCTCTAAATCTTACCAGGTTCACAGATGGCCAATACCTGACCTTCTGTCACAGCTCTCATCCCATGCTGAAGGCAGGCGTCAGGAGTTGATCGTAACAATCTTTCCAGCTGTGTCGGTCTATAGCCTCAGAAATCTTCCCAGCTTAATATCCTAGGCAGCCCCAACTCATTTATCTGAGTTGGCACATGAGATGTCTGCTATCTGCCAGCTCTGATTTAGTCCAGCCTCTAAGGCAGATGGATAAACAGAAGCCCAGAGAAGATTCTGAAGACATGGGTTGGAGATGTTCAGCTCATTCATGGTGCTCCCACTTTCTTCCATGACTGTGTTTGTACTTTGTGATCCTGTCTCCTAATCAAAAGTGACTAATCCAGAGGTCAGCTCCTAACCCTTGTCACACCAGGAAGATGCCTTCTCTAGAATTCTTCAAACTGCAGCTCAAGGAAGGGAAGCATTCACTCTTTGGTGGTAAGAGCACAGTAGTCTTGGAAACTCATGGTTATCACAACCCTTATCATGGGGTGGGAGTGGGGAGGAAGTAGCTGGGCAGGAGAAGAGGATGAAGCCATCCTGGAAGGATTCAGAGGGGAAAGACAGAATCCTGATGTCATGTAATTCCCTTCCCTCCTCTCAGCCCTGTGGCTAAGCTGATCTTTCACCCTTCCCATGGCAGCCTTCCAGTGCAGTCGTCATTAAGCTAATCTGAATTGGGTTTCTCTGTCCTGAAACCAGAAACAACCTGAATAATAAAGAGCAGAAAGTGTTCCCATGTAGCAAGAGGGGAAGCCACAGTGGCATGACGGATGGAGCAAAGGTCTTGAGATCAGAAGCCTTGTGTTCAAATTCCAACTCATCCTCTTACCAGCTGTGCTACTTAAGGTCTTAGAATGTCAGATTTCTCATCCGTGAAATGTGGGTGGGGGTGGATAAAAATAACCTTGACCTTGGAAGACAACTGCAAGGATCACATATGAGATGCTATGTAAAGGCCTCCGCCCAGTCAGGTATGCCCAAAATGCTGTTTATCTCTGTCTTCAATGTGGAGTCAGGACTGAAACCCAGGTATCCTGACCCCTAGCCCAGTGTGCTTGCCAAAAAAAAATCATACTTTCATGTCTCTCCCTCCCTTCACTCTCTCTCTCTTTTTTCATCCAAAGATCTGCAGTCCCATTTCAACATCAGAAGTCCCATTTGAAAAGTGTTTAACTTCTAATGCAGATATAACAAGTCATTTCTCAGTTTCACTGTATCTGCAAAGCCTTCTATAATTCAACATCAAATATTTATTATTACATTTATTAAAGTTTTAATAATTTAGCATCCCTTGCATGTAAGAGAGAAGCTTAGCTAACTGGTTCCCCTTTATCCAACCTGGGTCACTTCAATATTTATATTCCAAAGTCTCCATTTGAGTTTCATTTAGCGGAGGCTGTGTCATGGGTCTTCCGCCCAAGCTCACAATCGGTGTGTGCTACAGCCTCCCCAGTGGCAAAGACTAACAAAAATCTGGTGCCGAATGGTGTTTGAAGAGATTTACCGAGCCTGGGCAGAAACTCATCCTAATAGACTTCACTTTTATTATGATCGCTAAAGTAAAATGGGGGAAAAATATATATCTTCCAGGCTCGCTGGCTGAATGACAGGCAGTGAGGCTGTGAAACGATGTGGGAAGAGAGCAGATCCGTTTGGTGGGGGGTGTGGAGTTCTTCATACTAATGCATCTCAGAACGGCTTCATTCTTCTAAAAGAAGAGAGGGCAAATGCCAGTGCCCAGATTCCATTCCGCTCAACACACACACACATCAACAATGGCCAGCATTCACCGAGCATTCACCAAACAGCTTGAGTTCAAAGCCCGATTCTGCCTCTCACCACCTGTAACGTGCTGGGCAGCAGATTTAAACTTCCTGTGCCTCAGCATTCTCCTCTGTAAACAGAAGCAACCCCATCATTGAGTTGTCTTGAGGAATCAGAACTGACATCTGTGAAGTAAACGCTCAGCACATGTTTGTCATGATTATCTATGACTACGGGGCTGAGAGTTTAAATGTGTTATCGCATTCAATTCACAAAGACATCCAAAGATACAACAGCGATTGCATTCCCATTTACAGACAGGAAACTGAGGCTCGGAAAGTTTAAACATTTGTTGTCCAAGCCTGCTGTTAAGTGGCGGAGACAGGATTTGAACTCAGGAGGTTTGACTCCAAAGCCTTCACTGTTCCCTTGGCCCCAAACTCCTCTCTTCTGTGTTTCAAGCAGGTAAGTGGGCCGCCTATCGAAGGCCTCTTGCCCTTTAGGAAAAGAACATCTGCGTGGGAAACTGGGGGAAACAAAACTCGGGGCGGAGACTCTATCTAATGAGGGCTGAAGAAGCCCACCCCGTCTCAACATCTCCATTGGGAAGGGAAGTGTGCTCCGCAGTTGCCTACCATGCAAACACACATACACACACACACTCGGAGTCACTCACTTACAAAATCCCGTTGAGGTTGTAGGGAAGACAAAGGCAAGAAGTCTGAGTTTAACTCACGTCCCATAGGAGGGAGCATCTTGAGTATCAAACCATGCAAGGCCTCCATCAAAGGACTCCCCTGACCCAGGGCTCCGCGGCCCTGGGCCTTCTCACCCAGCTGTCCCAGTGTAACGCATCACCTGCACTGGCCGAGCCCCACTCCTGCCCACCCCACACACGCTGCTGTACCCCTGCTCTTACCTGCTCTTGCCTCTGCTGCTGATACCTAAAGTGATCAGGAGCAATGTACTGGTCCCTTCTGCGTACCGCTTCTGTGCCACAAACTACATCTTTTATCCCTTAACCCAACTGCATCACATGTTGACTTCCTTATTTGTACTAAAATGCCTACCAAAACTTCTAAAACCTTCCCACCCACTGAATGCCAGTTACATGTGAGGTGCTGCACTCTCACTCTATAGACATTGCATAATCCTAACAACCACTGTCTGAAAGAAACACAACAATCTCTACCTTCCAGGTTGAGAAATGGAGGCTCAAAGAGGTGAACTGACTTGGCAGTTCAGGTAGCAAATTGTGATGCCAGGATTCATACCCATATTTGTAAGAGTCCAGGCCCATGCTCACTTTCCTACCCCTTCCCCCCCTTCTGGTCTTTATGTTTCCAGAGCCAACACAGTGTCCTTCACACAGGGAAGTATCCAGCGTGCTTTTCTTGAGGCACTCCCTTTAAGATGGATGGCCCCACTTATCTGACTAGGGGCACTGCCTGGGCTAGAGTCAAATTCTGGAATCTGGAACCTTCACACAGGAGCATCTGCTACTTCAGTGTCATGCCTTGTCCATGAAGAAGAGGACTGGTTTTTGTTTGTTTGCTTGCTTTGCTGCCTATCCTGACTTTGCCCACAGGGAACTGCCCTACCTGCAATCTCAATCCACGTGGTAAAGGTACCCCGACTCGTGCTGGTTTAAGGGTGGGTCAGTGAACTAGATCTGGCTAATTTCAGGCACTGATTTGGGACATTGACAAATGTCCCCAAACCAGCCCAACAGAAGCATCACAGCCTAGAGATGAGGAATGTGAAATCAGGAGGCAGATTTTCAGGATTCAAATCCTGATTCTGCCATTTCCTGGCTGTGTGACCTTGGGCAAATTATACAACCTCTCTGTGCCTCAGCTTTCTCATGCATTAAATATGACTAATAATGGGTGAAGATGAAATAAGCTCATTTCAGCAAAGTATCTGGGAAGGTGCCTCATAATGAGCTCTCACTGCTGTCACTCAGTGCCGGGACTTTGGTTCAAACCCTGGGGGAGAGGTCATCTCTTTACTCTGGAAATGCTCCACTGAGGTTGTAAGCCTGGAATTGTTGGTGCGTGTGTACCTGAAGAGGACGTTAACCCAGAGAAAAATAGACATGAGGGATGAAGAGAGACAGAAATACTGAGACCCAACAATACCGTGCAGCATACAAATCCTGCGGTGCCCAAAGCCACTGCCACCCTGGTATTTCCAGGCCTTCCCATCCTTCATTTTCTGCTTAAGCAAGGGGAGCCTTCCCTTGTTTTGCCACCTCGTGCTTTAATAGTCAAACATTAGCGGGCATTAGAATCACCTGAGGACTTGTTACACCAGCTTGCTGGGCTGACCTCCAAAATATTTGATTCAGGTCTTGAGTGGTGTGTGAGTTTCCTGTGGCCACTGTAATAAATCACCACAAGTGGGGAGTGGCTTAAAACAACCGAAGTCTGAAATCAGTATCAGGAGGCCAAAATGAAGGTGTTAGCAAGGCTGCACTCCCCGATGTGACTCTGGAGGGAGAAGCTGTTCTTCGCCTCTTCCAGCTTCTGGTGGCTGCTGGCATTCCTGGGCTGTGGTTGTGTTACTGCAGTCTCTAATCCCATCTTCACATCTTCACATCTCCTTGGTGTGTACTAAATTTCTCTCTGCTTCTCTCTTACAAGGGAATTTATAATCTTTTGGGCCCATCCAGATCATCCAGGATAATCAACATATTTAAGACTCTTAATCCCATCTACAAAGACCCTGTTTTCCAAATAAGTAACATTTACAAGTTCTAGGGATTGGGAACTGATACTTGTGAGGGTCTCTGTCAGTCAACCACAGGTGGAGTCTGAGCATTTGCCTTTCTAACAAGTTTCCAGGTAATGCTGACGCTATAGGTCTAGGGATCACACTTTGAGAATCAGTGACCTAGTGACTTCCTGCTAATACTCTGCAGTTTGGCTCAGAGGTCCTCCCTCCGTGAGGCCTTTCCTTTAACTTCCAGGTGAGTTTAAGCACCTCCTCTCTTGTGTCCGCTCTCTGCCCTGAACTTTTCCTCTAACCTCTTCAACCATTCCAAAGTACAACATCTTTCTGTTTGCAGCTCTGTCTCATTTAATAATGCATTGAGATCTTTGTCTTAACATTTCTAGATCTTTAATACTTAGCGTATATCTTTAATACTGGCATATAATAGGTGTTCAATAAATTCTTAGTCTTGGAAATGAAAGGCCAAAAGAACAAGGAACTCTTCTTAATTCTATTCGGAGCTAATTCAGTGTGAAAACTGTCACCAAGTGAGCGATGCTAGCTTGCATTCTGGTGTCCCATTATTCTTTCAACACTGTGCAGGAATTAACAGGATTTCATCATTTCATTTTCATTGATTTGAGATCACAGAAAAATCACTGAGGGGCTCCTAAAAGCTGGGCTTTGTGTCTGATTATTATTCCAACTATAATAGCTATTCTTCCATGTCTCTTATAAGAAGAATCAGCTCTCAGTGAAATTGTGAAGAAAGCCCAGTGTGTAGCAATAAGCGTTGCTCACCATGCTTCTCTCTCCATGAGTATCTTTTATTTTCACCTCTCAAGTCAATCTCTTGTTCCGTGCTCCTTGCTACACCATGAGATTTCTGCATGCAGAGGTGAGCCTTATTCATCTCTGTATTCCTATGGCCCCTGGCACAGTTCCTGGCACACAGGAGGGGCCCAGCTAAGATTTTCAGAATTGAAAGGGATCTGCACGCAATTTAACTAGAGCTTGCTCCTCCACCTTTGTAGCTGACATCATTAGTGCCCCTGAAAGTTAAAAATCTCATTCCCAGCAACTTTCTGCTGGAACAGGCTGAAGAATGGAGATTGTCTAGGGGAGAGTTCTTTTCTTTGGCCCTTCAACCTTTGAGACTTGAAAGTCTTCCCTCCTGCCTCAAATTCCACACAGCCAAATACTATACACAATTCAAGGTTAATTGCCAGTGTTCTCTCTCCTGCAAATACTTTTCTAATTCCTGTGGTCAGGAATTTTTCCTTCTTTTTCCACCCCCAAGCACTGTACGTGTCCCATACATATGCCTTGTTGTTCATTCTGCAAATCTTCCCATACCCATAAGGCCGCTACACCTACAGCACTGTACTAGATTTTATATATTCATTTAAGTCTTCCCTAAGCCCCATGACAAAGGGACTAGGGTAAACTCTCAATACTAAGATCCTATTGATTTTAAGATGCATCATAAATTGGATGGAGCCTTTCAGCAAAAGAAAGAGAAAGGAATTAGGAAAAAAGAGAACACAAACACGCTCTGCTATGCTACAATAACAACAAACATAACAGCTAATGCTTCAAGTGAGCTCACATGTGGCAAACTCAGTACTTTACAAGGTATTGCATCATTTAAATCTCGCCACTCCCCTATGGCATTCTGTCCACGTTGTCCACACGGGCAAACAAAGCTACAGAAAAGCTCACGTGGGAAGCATGTGGTGGGGCTGGGGTTTGAGCTCAGGCTGTGCAATTGGGCTCTATAACATAGGCTCTTAAAAAAAATAAACTACCTGACATTGTAAACTTTATGTTTAATCAGAATATGGCACACATAGAGGAAAGTGTGAAAATCATATCTGTACAGTTTGATGCATTTTTACAAAGAATGAAAACCCCCATATCATCACCACCCAGATCAAGAAATCAAATATTATCAGCACACTGGTATGCTTCACTTGAATCATTGGCCCCCTCCGCCACCCAAAGGTAACCCCTAGTCTTTCTTATAACATCAGGGATTAGTTTTTACTGGTTTTGATCTTTATTTAAATGCACATATTCATTTGTGTCTTCCACAATTCAATCGCATATTTCTGAAATTCATAAGTGGTGATGTGTGTGGTGGTTGTGTTCATTAATATTCAGCATTAATAGCATCCCACTGTTTTGTTTTATTTATCTACTTATTCTATTTATTCACAGTTTTGTTACTGTTGGGCATCTGGATTTTTTTTCCTATAGCTTTTTGGCAGTCCAAATGAATACTACCATTAGTACTCTTGAATGCAGTATTTGCAGCACATAGACATATTTCTGTTAGGTATTTTACTAGGAGTGGAATTAGGAATCGGGTTATAGGACATGTAGATGCTCAACTTTAGTAGATACTGCCCAACAGATTTACATAGTGGTCATACTACTTTATAACCCCCCTATAAAAGTACAGGAGTTCCATATCCTCACCAACATTTGTTACCAAAAAATGTTTTAAATTTAGACACCCAGGTGGGTAGAGCCTGTACTTTTGACTCTAGGTTCTTCTGCCTCCCCTAGTGTGAGATTCCATACTTTCACAGTAATCTGTCACAAACAAACAAAATACAAACAGGGAAAGTACCTTTAAACTTCCTTCCCAATCCTACTGGAGCACTTATCTTTTCCTTCCTGACTCTGCTCTTCCTTTCATCTCTCAGTTGTGATTCTATGACATATTATTGGCTATCTATAATTATGATCTATTATTTATTAATTTCTAACATATCATCAGACCCAGACTTATTAATTCTTTAAACGTCCGTGATACGCTTGCCTGGGCAATGTCATGTCAAACAAGGTTTATTAGTGCAGCTTGGAAAACTCCATGTACGTAGCATAGGTTCTTTTGAATGATGACAACTGCAATATTTTATCCACCCTTGCAGTGAAACCAACGGGCATGTGACAGGGAGGATGAAGGTAAGACTTACAAAGCCTGCCTGCAATTGCTCCAAGCCTAGACAGAGACGTGCGGGCACCCCAAGCAGGACAGTAATTTAATGCTCTAATCAAACCAATATTCTTCAAACATTTGAAATTTGGATATTCTTCAAAGGGTTGAGAAGGAGGAGTCATAGCTGCAGGATTCCATCCCCTCTCCTATCCTGAGCAACCCTGCTCTGGTCTCAACTCAGTGAAGACACAACCTCCATGTAACCAGGCACAGAATTCTTAGTGGTTCAGAAGCATCTAATTGTTATTGGATCATGCCCTCTGAAGGTCTCACCCCTTTCAACTTATTAGAGTATTTCTTCCAACTACCTACAATATTCCCCCTGAAATAAATTTGAGTACTATACTTTTCTCAGTTTTGTTTTAGCATTTCCAAAGACGTTTTAAAGTCCCTGAAGGTTGATATTCTGGTCTCCTCCTTGTCTAGCTTGCTGTTTAACATAATAATTCACACTGAAGCAAAAAAGGCAACTAATTATCCCACAGATCATGGTCATTCTCAGCAGTATGACATAGTACACACCTTCCCGGCTCTGCCTTCTCCATCATCACCAGTTTCTACATGAACCACATCGCAGTGGGAATTTATTGCACTTAAAATTGGTAACACTGTACCTTTGGGAGTATATGGTGTACCAGGATTCACACATACGACTTAATCATTACAACAATTCTTGGGAGGTGTTTCAATGCAATAGTTAAGAACATGGATTCTGGGGCTGGAGAGATCGTGTAAGTGAAGGTATCACCTTTATGCCTCAGATTTGTTTTAATTTGTAAAATAAAAATAATAATAGCACCACTTTACGGGGTTGATATAAGGATGTAACAAGAGAACACTAGCAAAGTGTTTGGCACATAGGAAATGATCAATGGATACGAGTTGTCATTATCATTATACCCTGTGAGGAAGGCACTGTTATCGTCCCCATTTGCAAAGAAATGGAAAGTTAGCAAGTTGAATTTGGCCAGGATTAAAGAGCTCATCCATGGTGGAGACGGGACTGTAATTCAGACCTGTTCAGTTCCAGAGGGAGTGTTAATCACCAGCCAGTCTGACATCTATAGCTTCACTGAAATCACAAATTCAGTGTCAACAGTACAGAACTCTGAGGAAAGCTGGTGGAGACCTTTTTGCAGTTGATTTGAGGAAAAGTCATAGGGTATCTTGGAGAAGAGTCCTTAGACCAGATGGTCTTTCCTCCATCTTTAACATATGCAATGCAGAGAAACCTCAGCACATGGTTTGCTAAAGTCTTCCTGACTTAAACCCCATCAAAAATGGAAATAGTGGCAACCTCTCATGAATCAGCTTGTGTGTGCATGAACCCACCTTAGTTCCTAGCAATCACCACTTCATTTCCTAAGTGCTATCCCTTTAATTTTCTGTTCTTTTTTAAAATTGCCTCTTTGGAGAAATATCAATAAAAAATCATATTATGTTCATCCTTCCATGAAAAGTTGAGAAGGGGAGAATAAATCAATTGTAAAGCAGGAGACTCGGATTTTAGGAGCTCACTACTAAGATGCCATGGACATATGATAGCATCTTGATTCACAATGACCCGAAGACAGCTGTGCAGGGGTAAAGTAACAGTCACTGGAAATACTGGGGGCCGTGTCACCAAGTTCCAGCTCAGGAGCCAATAAACTGTGCACAAACCAATTCCAAAAGTAAAATCAGAGTCCATTTGTTGTAACATTTAAATTCTAGAATCCTTCCCCTAATCAAATTGGGAGGGGAAAAAATACTCCACTAGAAAGCTCCATAATAGTGCTAGGATCAGATCTAAGGTCACCGGTATAATTAAATCAATAAACATCTAGTAGATGTCCAATATGTACTGGGAACTGGGGATTAAAGAGCTAAATAACTTATTTTCTTTGACCTTGAGAGATTCACCACATAATAGGACAGAATGATATGTAAGCAACTAATTAGAACACTGTAGAGTAAGTCTATAATGAAGTTAACTATAAGGTATAAAATGTTTAAGAAAAGGTGTAGTCTCCATCCTTTCATGAGTAAAGAACAAATTAATTTGACCCAGACATTAGAACCTATGGATTAGCCCAAAGTCTGTTCCCAGTACCAGAGTCAAGACAGAAAGCACCTCACTCTCCAATCTTTTACCTTCATAACTCTCCAATATACTAAAAGTATGATCTTTTATTAGATAAGATCATTGAAGATCCCAGGATGAGCCAGATAACATGTTAACCTCTCTCATATTTTATATAAACCCAAAAGGAAAGTAATAATGTTGAAATATAAAAGCACTGAGGCCCACCATGGAGGTCACTTTCAGGAGTGTGGGGCACAGCACGTTGGACAGTGTTTCTTTACACATCTACTAGGCAGCTGCCTCCTTCAATGACATGAAAAGTACTTTTCCACAGGTGTTCCTGTGACCCTGAAACAGAGGGGCTTCCTGTGCTCCAAGAAGTCCTTGGTACAGGATGCTGGAGAAGACTTCCCTACCTGACATCTGCAGGGTCTTCCGTGACGAGCACGTCGGTCTTGCAGCTGGCCAGGGGGTTGATGGACAGCTCCACGGGCGGAACCACAAAGCTTTTGCTGACAGGAAGCCAGAGTCCTTGGCCCAAGCTGAAAGTAGACCTGCAATGTAAGAGTTTCCATTGGGGGAACTCCCGGGGAAGCAGAGAGAAACAGAAAAAGGGGGCCCCTCCTCCCATCCCTTCCAGGACCCTTTCTCACTCCCCCAACCAACTGAGTCCTCTGCATTCTCCAAGGCCCAATTTGGGCCAATGCTGCCCAGACTTGGATGGTTATTTCTTCGTTCTGCTAATCATTTAGTCCATGCAATGCTCTGTATTGATAGTTTCATTCTCCTGAGTCTAGGTCCTGATTCCCAAGTAGCAGTGGGCTCTGTGAGGACAGGGACAATTTCAGCTCTGCCTTTCCAAGCAGTCCTGATAGCCAGCAGGGGGATCAGAAGTGACTGCTAAGTCAGCAGGGGCAATCTGCACAAAGGTTAAGAGCAGACTCTGAATCAATTTCAGCCAAAATCTGATTCCCAGTTCTGCCACTTAATTTGCTCTATGTCTTCATCAGCTCAAGTACTGAAGTTTCACACAAGATTTCATGCAAGTGGCAAGAAGATGTTCTATGGCTATAGAATGTTTTAAAACCACTGGACTAAATAATCAGCAATGTCTCCTCCAGTTCAAGTATCTAAGTCTAGACAAATGGGAGTTAGATTCCCATAGCAACCTGGGCCATTGCATCCCGGAAGTGCACAGGCTTGACTGACTAAGGATGCATAACTATACCTCCCCATCAGACCCTTCCCCCTCCCCGGGAAGATGCCCCAACAGGACTGTCACCTCACCTGAGAATCTTTTCAGGGGCTTGCTCCCCTGTCACCAGATCGTAGCCCCTCTCGAGTGTCGTGTAAGGCCAGGGTCTGCGGGAAGAATTGAGAGAGGGAAAGAAAGAGGGATAGGAGATGGTATTAGTCAGAAGCAGGTGAGATTCACATGTGGACACTGCCTAAGAGCAGCATTACAAACAGCCAAATTTTGCAGAAGTAATTATGGATTAAGACTGTTTATTCCATAAAAGAATGTCTCCATTTTACAGAAGGACTCAGCACTTTAAAGTTCACTTTGTCCATTTTGGAGTTTACGTTTAAAAGCTGGTTCTTCTTCATCAGTCCGCTCAAGAGAGTGTTTTTGATTACGTATGGCTGGGAGGGTGAGCTTAAACTTCAGCCTTTGTTCTCTAGAAGACTCGTCAATCATGTACCCTTAATACTAAATAGGATTCACTCTCCATCAGGTGCACAACCATGGCAGAGAAAGAGTCCTCTTTGTGGAGCAGTTTGGGGCATTTGGTAATGCCACAGGGGAGGCGGGTCCTCCCCTGTCCCTGCCCTGATGTCCTTTGCCACTCACCCTTCACTCTGTCCCCAGTCACTGCGCACACACAGGTGTCTGTGAACTGGGTCTGGGGCATAGCCTTCATGACAACTGCACTCTCCTGTAAGCAGAAAGAGAAAAGAATCTGGTAAAATACTGCCTGCCCCAATAGTCTTCTTTTTTTTTTTTAACATTTTTTTTATTGATTTATAATCATTTTACAATGTTGTGTCAAATTTCAGTGTTCAGCACAATTTTTCAGTCATTCATGTACATATACACACTCATTGTCATATTTTTTTCTCTGTGAGTTATCATAACATTTTGTGTGTATTTCCCTGTGCTATACAGTGTAATCTTGTTTATCTATTCTACAATTTTAAAATCCCAGTCTATCCCTTCCCACCCTCCACCCCCCTGGTAACCACAAGTCTGTATTCTCTGAATGTGAGTCTATTTCTGTCCTGTATTTATGCTTTGTTTTTGTTTGTTTGTTTGTTTTTGTTTTTGTGATTTAGATTCCACATATGAGCGATCTCATATGGTATTTTTCTTTCTCTTTCTGGCTTACTTCACTTAGAATGACATTCTCCAGGAGCATCCATGTTGCTGCAAATGGCATTATGTTGTCGGTTTTTATGGCTGAATAGAATTCCATTGTATAAATATACCACATCTTCTTTATCCAGTCACATGTTGATGGACATTTAGGCTGTTTCCATGTTTTGGCTATTGTAAATAGTGCTGCTACGAACATTGGGGTGCAGGTGTCATCCTGAAGTAGATTTCCTTCTGGATACAAGCCCAGGAGTGGGATTCCTGGGTCATATGGTAAGTCTATTCCTAGTCTTTTGAGTCTTCTTTAATGGTTTCCTTGTTTTCTTAGAAAATAAAGTGAGCTGCCTAGTTTTAAAAATGGTCATGGAAAGAGGGTGTTCTGGTCTACCTGCCACTGTGGTTAACAAGGAGTTTATTCATTTGTTCATTAATTCACTTATTCACTCAACAAGTCCTGACCACATGCCCTGCCAGGCTCTCTGCTGAGCACCGGGCATGAGGAGGTCAAAGGTACAAACCAGATGCTAAAGGAGCTCAGGGCTTAATGAGGGAAACAGAAAGTGACCCGGTGGCTACAAGCAGAGGTCCTATTTTCAAATATTTAAATTATGATAAAGTACACTTGCACTAAAAGTGTAATGAGAAAACTGAATTCTCTCCACCTGAATGAACAATTCATGTTCATTTATAAGCCCCAAATCAAATGCCAACTCCTCCAAAACCTTTGTTTTCCCTTTTTGGAAAATTTGTTTTCATCTATCATCTCCAGATTTTATTTTGTTTTGCTGTTGTTGTTTGTTTGTAATGGTTTTACTCCCTTCTTCTCTCCTCCCCTCATTTCCCTTCTTTTCTTCCCTTACATCCATCCATCAATCATCCATCCACATATCCATGTGCCCTTTTTTTCTGACCATGCCTTACACCTGGTTGCATGAATACTTGCTAGCATCTCACACTGCCTGAACAATATTTTCCCATTGGCCAAGCTCATTCTGGGTGGCCAGCACCTCTTGCTTCCTGGTACACCTTCAGAGTTCAAAATTCCAGAAGGGTCCTACCTCCTTGCTACTATCAGTCCTGCTTCCCTGTACATTCCTTAAGGTCAGTGGATATTTTTTGATTCAATTCGTTGTTAGATTTTCTCAAGACGTATTTGTAGAATGTTCACAGATACATTACAAAAATAGATTTCACAAAAAAAGTTGGTGAGACACTGCGCCATTCCTTATATCCAGGACAGTATGATTCTTCATAAGGGTGCTACATATACAGTTTTCCCTAAACTTACGTCACCTTGGAAGACTTGCTGGGGTGACAAGTCATAGGATTAGTGTTCTGTGGGACATACTTTGGGAAATGCTGGTAAGGAACTGCCCTGGCTGAGCCCACTGCCTAGAACAGTGTCTCAACACTGAGAGTTGAATGAATAACTAACTATCTGCTATGGCTCTGATAAATTTCCCAGATGAGCCTGCAATGCTTCACTCCTACAGTGATTCTGGTTGGCCTGACCTGAGAGTTTCCCAATCATGTTTCATGGCAACGTCTAGCTCAAGGGGGGAGATTTAGGGACTTTGCAACTTTTAGCTTTTAATGTTCCTTTAAAAGTTTTATTTTTAAATCTCTTTAATAATAAAAGAACAAAAGCTCAGCACTCAGATGTCGCATGCTACAATTCAGGACACTGGAGAGCACTGTCACATTAAGCCCAGTTGCCAGGTAAATGTGTTTCATCCAAGTCTCATTAAAAAAAATTCTCCTGTCATCCTTGTTTCATTGAGGACGTGCGTTGAGGTGCTAACATGCTCACGCTTTTTACAACTTCAAGTCTTGTGAATCAGGATTTTCTCAACCTTGTGTAACCAAAACAAAACAAAGCGGTGAACACGATGCCAGCGTAACACGGGTTCTACAACTGTCACCCATAACTCCTGGTTTCTAAATGTCTGTATGTATCAAACGACCTTACTGTTTTCACTGATTCACTATCAACATTATACCTCTGACCTTAAACAAAGCATTCTGAGTGTTAACTTGTTTTATACATTTAAATGCTGCTAAATCTTTGTATCCCCAGCATTAGCAAGTACCTAGCAAACAGCCTGGGCTTAATAAATGTTGGTTAAACTAAAACGGTAGTAAAACAGAATATGGAGAGAAGAATGGGTCAGAGATAGTATTCAAAATATTCAGAACAAGATTGTGGAAAGACAGGAGAAAGGGAAGAGGGAGAGAAAGAGATCTACCTCTCCCCTTCTCTGGGTACCTGGCAAATAAGAGGGGACTGCTCGCAGACAGGCATGCTGTCAGTAATTCTCCCCTCCAGCATTATCCCTGAGGTCTGCCACTGAATGTGTGTGCTGTACGTATGTGCAGCCTAGTGGATTGATTGTTGCCAGAGGTAAGGAAAACGGAGGGAAAGGGCTGAGATCCCTCAGACTTGGCTGAGAATAATTTACTAAAGGGGGAGGGACAGGAGTCACTAATGATGTGTTAAAATGCAACAGTCCCTTCATGAAATATTCACCACTTTAAACGCGTCTAATATTAAAGATTAAAAGTCCTGGGATTTGTCCTCGAGACTCCCAGGACTGATTTATGATCTGCCACGAGCCACAGGCCTCATGATTCATAATGGGAGAGGTAAAATGGTTAGCTCTGGCAAAGGGACGGGAAGTCAGCTGGAGCAAGCCAGCAGGGTGGTGGGAAAGGAGGCTCCTTCCTCTCTCCAGAAAGAGCAAGGGCTGAGGCTCCTGTCTCTTCTGTCAGTGACTCAGGACAGGGCACAGGCCATTTTTTTTCCCTCTCCCTCCTTAAGGGAATATTATTGAGAATGAGAAATCCATACAGAAAAGAGGCGCTGCTACATTTTCCACGTGTGCTTACGAGGCAAGTTTCCCCTGCCTCGGGACGTGTCATTAATTACTGACATTCATTATACAGCAAATATGTATTTTGCAAATGAGAAGCATCCACCCTGGAGGCTGCTTGGAGAACAGGAGGTGAGGCAGAGAGAAAAGAACCTGAGTGCTAGAGACACACGGACCCGGGCTCCAGTCCTCCCTCTCCCCCTGGGTGTGTGGTTTTGGAGAGGAGGTTACTTCACCTTTTCGGTCTCAGTCGTCTCCTCTGTGGAATGAGAATGACAGGACTGCCAACCCCACAGAGCTGATGTAAGAATAAACTGAAGTAGTGAAGGGTAAAGCTCATGGCTCAGGTAGGAAGTGAAATAGATGCTCAATAAATTAGTTTTCTCCTCTTTCCCTCTCATTCCAAGATGCCTGCTGGGTTCTGACCTATGTTGACACATTAACTCTGGGAACACCGGATAAGTAATTTTCTCCTTGCCAGGACTTAGTCTCCCCATCTGCAAAATGGAAAGTTGGAATAGATGTTCATCAGTTCTGGGCACTAACAAGAGTCAGTTATTTGCACTGCTTTTCTGAATCACTGATCTCAGGTTTTCTGGACACCCGTGGTTTTAGCCTTAGCTGTGATCACCCTTAACAATCAGGCCGGGTGTCTCCAGCAGGGTTTCCCTCAATGCCATGGCTATTTATTGACTTCCATTTCCCCTTCTGCTGGCTCAGCGAACTCTCTACTATTTGCAACCAAGCATTTCCTTTTTTGAAAGATGCAAGCCTCTGACAGCCCGAGTGGAGGATTAGCCCCTGCCCTGGGTGAGTCCCAGCCTCAATCAATCCTGCCTTTGTATAGCCAGGGCGCCCAGGCTGTTGAAGATCAGCTCTCCAGGGACGCAGTTTACATGGTTTCCCTGTGCTGACTGCGAACGCCCATGCTCCCGTACTCCTGTCACTACAGCAGACGCCCCATGGAAGAAGGAACGGCCCCCATCTTGCTCAGCACGGTATCCAGCACCTGCTACACTGCCCGGTACATAAATAAATGAGGGGCTGCCCTTCATAATTGTAATACCTCTGTCATTGGGATAGGGATTTTTTTTGCCTGTTTTCCCCACTAAACTGGGAGTCTCTGTATTGCAGAAACATTTTCTTAATTATCTCCATATCTGAGTAGTTAGTACTGTGACTGATGAAGGGTAGGCAACTCATTGAATGGATGCATGGATGGATGGATGGATGAAATAGTGAATACATAAATATACTGTAATCATCATGAATTCAGGCTGAATTCCTTTAGAATAACGATGCTGCTGCTGAAGACTGGAAGGAACTTTCTTACATCCATGACAGGTATTTGCCAAGAAAATGGAAAGTGTAAACATGAGTGCTGATGAAATGTCTAAGATAGAAATCTATTTCACATCAGAGCAGAAAAGGCTGGTAACGATCATCTAGTTTGAATCTTCCCAGCTACATTTTTTTTTCAGAAGGAGAAACTCAAGCTCAGAAAGTGAAGGCATTTGGCCATATAACTGGACTAGACTCTGGGCCAGTCAGGATTAGAACCCAGGAAACTTGGCCATTAGCTCTGCATCCCTTCCATTCCACTGGTGGTCTCAGTATTTCAATACACTCAGTAACACTTTCTTGATTGTTTTTCTCTTTGTACTTCTCTGACATTTCTGAGTTTCCTATAATGAGAATGTATTACATTTAAAAATAGAAATTATTTTTTTAAATAAAATGAATTGAAAATCTCCATAACACATTAAAAACATACCTTTGTATGTGACCGGTAACGCAGACCTTAAAGAAGAGTTTAATTTCTTCATAAAGTGGTTCCCATAAGGGAATTCAATTATGTAGATTTTCAATGGGCTAGTTATTAGGACTCTGTATTATCGGCTATAGATGAGTGGTATTGGTTTTAAAATATTTACTCTTGATGTCTCTTAAGCCCCATATATTGAGTTCTCATTTTATGTGACGTGCGTTCTCACGCCATAAACTCTTGGGGTAGCTACAACAGAATCTCTCAATTATGAACAGTCTGAGTTTCTCTTGTGCAGGGCTCTCCTAAACCACTTCAAAGTGGACAGTACCTTCCTGTTAATCATGTAAAGCTCAAGGAGGACTGGTGAAATGGTTTAGAATGTGAGCCCCGGAATCCTCTTGTTTTGTCCCGGTTCTGCCACTTAGAAATTGCATGAACCTCATCAAGGTGCTCTCGCCTCTCGGAGTGTGTTTCCCAATCCGTAACAAGACTGATATCACCCATCTGCTGGAAGACCAGTGACACATTTGAAAAGTCCTCAGCACAGCACAGTCTTCAGCACATTCTTCTTGCTGAAAACATCATTAGCTGTTTGAGTTTTTTGGTTGTTTTTTTTCCCCCTAGATAAGAGGGGCCAATTTAGTATCTGGTTTTAGTGGAAAGACAATGTGCTTCCTAGGTAAACGATGATCTCAATTTCAAGCTATGCCCTAAGCAAGGCCAAAGGAACCTCAGTTTCTCAATCTGTCAATCTGGAGCAGCTTGAATGAAATAATCTCTAAGGCTGGTCCCTGTGTTCCTGGCAACACCTGCTGCCTTTGTCTATGGCTCCTTCTGCTGAAGGACACACAGGCATGGGTGAGGGCATCCGCCACAGCTCAGAGGAGAGTGTTAGATAAGTGCAAAGCCTTCTTCCCAGTCCTGCCCGGCTCCTTGGCTCCCCTCCTAGCCTCCCACCCTCTCATCCCATTGTGATTCCATTTTCACTTGCTTCTGACTCAGTCATCACTTCTTGACACAGGCCAGGGACACTGGCTGCTGTTCACTTTCCTATTCACTCTTCTTGTCACTGTGACTTGAAAAGACATCTCCCTGGGCCCTCGAAACTATAAGTGTGTGTGGCATCCTTTCCTGCTCTGACTCCGACGGGGCCACCTTGGGCGTCTGTACTGTGTGTTGCCGGAGCCCAGCTGAGGACCAGGCATGCGGTGGCGGAGGCATGGGCTGGCATTATTGGGGACCTGCTCAGTGCTCAGAGTGGTGGAAGAGGCTTGACATATGTCATCAATGTCATCATGCAGGTCACACCCATGACTTGTACCAGGAGGAAGGCACTATGTCCTCACCATAAAACAAGGAAAGGGAAGCTCAGATTCAACTAGTCACTTGCCCAAGGTCCTAGAGTCAGGGCTTCAAAGCTCTTGCATTCTCACAATCAAACATCACGACAATAAACATAATCATAAGGGCATGAGCAGAGGGAGCCGCTACAATTAGAAATTGCATGAACCTCATCAACGTGCTTTCGCCTGAGTGTGTTTCCCAATCCATAACAAGACTGATATCACCCATCTGCCTTTAATTTGACAACTACCATGAGCTTGACAATATGAGTTAGGGAAGAAGAGGAAGCTCCAATCCACCCACACTGAAACTGGCATCCTGCTGATTTCTAAAATTCCACTGTTACTAAGGGTTAAGAATTGCTCTTCCAAGTATACCCTGTTCAAAAGTAAATAATTTATGTACAAATTGCATTGAACTAATAATATCTACAGAATGAAGGGTCGTTGGGTTGATTCTAGCTGACCAGGGTCAGCCTCAGGGGAACCATCATACCTCCTGTTAAATGAGTGTTTACTATGTACTGATGTTACCCAAATAATATTGACATCCATAACAACACTGGGAGGAAGATGTCATTGGCTTCTTTAAATAATACGAAGCTGAGGCTTGGAGGGGGTGAGTAAGCTGCCCAGGATTGTGAACAGAGGAGCAAATATCCAAACCCAGGATTTTTCTGACTCCTTCCCCAGCCACGTGATGGCCCTCTAAGAAGACATGCTTTAAGGCAGTGTGGACAAGGGCAGAGGAATAGGAATTCAGGGGTTGCTGAAGGAAAATTTACTTTGTCGTAGACTGAATTATTGGTGGCAAGTCCTCATTTCTCTATCGTGGTATTATGCATTCACATCCTTGCCATGGCTGATTGTGGCAAGAGTGAGATTTCTTTCCTACCCTGTCCTCATGCTTGGCTCATGACTTGCTTCGACCAATGGGAAGGTACCAGACATGACGCGAACTAAGGTTTGAAGTGTGCTGTATGGCTGGACTTGCTCTCTTGCATTCCTGCCTCAAGCCATGAGAAAGCCTCACTCCAAGTAGCTGTTGGTCCAAGGAGGATGTGGGTCATGTGGAATAGGGTGGGCACAACCTGAGCTTGAGTCAAGTGCTCCTTGGTCTCAACTGGATCTGTCCACCCAAATGTGTCACAAAGGGGAAAACTGTTCAGAGTTGTTGGTGATAAAAGGCTATGGTTGTTTGCTGTACAGCATCAGTGTAACAAAAGCTGCCCCTCCTCTGTGAATAACGGTCCTACCTTCTTCCCAAACTTGAAAACTTAGAAGAGTTCTCTGAGTAGATTCATTTTTTTTTTTTTTTTTTTTTTTACCTTTAGCATCCAAATGGTACCGGCCTCCCACTAATTCTACCTCTTTGCTGCCACAGACCCATCCTCCCCATCTCTCCGTGGTGCAGGTCCTCAACATTGCCCCTATGTACTATTGAAAAAGTCTTGTCGCTGGAGACCTGCTTTCAGTGTACCCCCCCCCAACTATGACTGATGGCCAGTTATCTTTTCAAAGGAATAGTTGCACCCACAGCTCATCCCAAAAGGTCTCCAGGGACTTCAGTCGCTTTCATGATAGAATCCATATGCCCTAGTCTAACCTTCCAAGTCCTTCGTGACTGGCCCAGCCAGTCTTCCCCCTTATCAGCCACTATCCCTCCCTGTATGTTTCCTGCTCTAACTTCCCCTGGGTTTTCTGATAAGAACAGAGTTGTTCGAGACTCATCTGCAGACCAGGACCTGCTTTTTGCAGCCAGTCTGCCTTGACCCCACTTCTTGAGAAAAGCAGAACCTGAGCATAAGAGAGGGATGTACTCAACAGAGAAGAGACCAGGGGTTGAGAGAGAATAGGAAGTGAAGGGAAAATTAAGTGACAAAAGGACTATTTAGTAAAGGAAGGAGGTCATCTGGGCAGCTTTGAAGGTAAGCAGTGTCATCAGGGAATACATTTTACAGTGCTAACCCCTCTGCACCTTGGGCAAATCACTTCGCTTTTCTAGGCCTCAGTCTTCCCAACTGTAAAATGAGTAGCTGGTACTCAGAGTTCCCCAAACACTCCTTCAAACCTTGCTCAAACTCCAGTCCTTGATTCTACCTCAAACAGGCTCTGGTCTAGTTTCTTGAAGCCAGTATTTCCCGAGGGGCTGGAGGAGGGAGTCAGAAGATGTGTGGGAGGGTTGGGAGTTTGGAGAACAGAGTCCTGGGAAGCAGAGAAACAGGACTATAGTGAAATACCAAATTCCGTTCATGAAGGGAAGAGGGCTCCTTTGGAAGTCTACTCAGCCAGTTGTGCTGTGTGACCTGGGGCAGGGCCCCACCCTCCCTGGGGACTCAGTTTCTCTATCTGTACAGTGAGGAGGTTGGTCTTGGTGACATCTAAGCGACCTCACATGGGCATCTCTGATGTCCCTTTTTCCCTCACACTGCTGGAGTGAGACATTTAGGCCTTGTACTTCCCAGAGCATTTGAAACAGACTTGGATGCCTCCATCTGAGCTGCTGACCCTCACTGCCATTCATAATCACGCCTCTGAGAGCAAGAATTAAAAAAAAAAAAAAAAGAGGCCAAAAGGTGGTGGTGGCACAGGCTGGTGATGGGGCCTGATAGAGATCACAGTCCTTACAAGGCTACTTGGGGCCTAACTGGCTATTGCTCAGCTCAGGTGGGTAGCCCACATGGGATGGCCTAGGCTCTGAGAGGCCACCAGCCAGGCCACACCAGGGCCCCCACTACAAGGTCTCAGCCCTGGTGAACCCTCTCCACCGGCTCCATTCTCTCTCTTCCTAGAAGCCTCGCCCACCCTGAGTGCATCACACACACACACAATTATCTACAAATGAGTGTCTGGGGGAAAAGCGTGTGGGTAAGAGACTCCCTTAAAACTACGGCTGATTGAGGATGGAGGGAGGGAAGAGATCTCACTAACAGCCTGGAACGGATATGGACGCAGATGTATCCTTCAAACAGAGTAATCTGGTTCCAGCTGGGCACCCTGGGATTCCTCACAGGGATGCACAGAGCTAGGCCTGCTGAGCGAGGGGCTGCCATCCCCCCACCCCTGACCACCCTCCACCCCAGAGCCTGCATCATCCAGGCTTCTCAAATCAGTCTGGAATGGGTTGGAGGGGGGATCAAGGATCACAGCCCCACAATGGGGAAACAGCATGGACCTGGCAATCAAAGCAACCTGAGGCTGAATCCTCAGTCTACTTATGGATTGAGTGGCCTGGATAAGTTGTCACCCTTCTTTGGGCCTCAATTTCCTCATCAGAAAATGGGTACCTTAAACCCAATTTTTAAAATTGTCACAAGGAATGGCGATAACAGGTTAAAAACAATGACCACGTCACCAGACACGTAGGCAGCATTCAGCATGCGGAAGTTGTAACTAGTCTCACTACCATTCCGGCCAGCGCCGCTGTCATCCCCGATGCTGCTGCCCAGGCGGGGCTCCGGCAGGCGGTGTTTCCTCCCTGGTGTGGTGCCCTGGCCCCTCTCCTCTCCTCCTGGGTTCCTCCCTTTCTCCTCCCCACGTGGTTCTTGCCTCATCTCTGGTCCAGACAGTACTTCTTCAGACCATTTTCCCTCTCTGTACAATTCCTCTGTACCCAGCACAGGTGGGATCGATGCACAGAGACATATTCGTCTGATTCTCTGCCTTCAGACACTTGAGTGGAGAGATTGAGAACAAAATGTATCATTACTGCGAGGTGTTTTACCGGCTGTTGAGGAATTTGTGCAAAGAGCCCCAGTACGCAGAGGAAAGAGCTCTGAACTCTGCTCCCAGGTCAGAGGCACTCCAGTGAAGAGGGAGGGAGATGAGAAGAGGGAACGCCGAGCTCCTCAACTGCCAGGTGGAGCTGGAACTTCTCTATGTACATTAACTCACATGACCCTCCCAACAAGCCTATGAAGCAGATTCTATTTTCAACCCCATCTTCCAGAGGAGGAGACTGAGGCCCAGAGGGGTTAAGTGAGTTGCTTGCCTAGAGTCACAAAGCTAGGACGGCCTGAGCCAGGGCTGGAATCCAGCCAGCCTGGTTCCAGAGACAGTGCTGCTGCCCCCAGGCTGCACTACCTCTCTCTCAAGGGCAAGGAAGAGTTTTCCAGACAGAGGAAAGGATGGGACCCAAGGTAGGTCACAGCACAAAGGGAGAACCATGTGCCCCCTTGTTTCTCTGGATCAGCCAGATCAGCAGAGCCAGAGGGCTGACTAAGCACTGAGAATTCCCGCCCTAGTACTGCTACAGGCAAGGGGAAATAGCCCCTGCGAACTCCCGTACCTCCTCTGGAAAATAGTCATTCCCAAATGCTGAATCCAAGCATTATGCACGGAGAGAGGCAGCTGAAAGCAGAGAAGACAGGCACTGGGGTCAGAACTCTGCATGTTTTACCCAGTGGCCTGTGGTCTTTGTACAGTTTCCTTCTCTGGCCAAGACTCAGTTTCCTCAATTCTACACTGAGGTTAATCAAGCCTGGCCCTCTCACTGTACAAGAATGAAGATGCTCTATTCCCAGTACGAGCTCCAGAAACATAACCTGCTCTTGCTGTGATTAGCATCAGGAAACTGGTTTTCTTAATGTTCTTTTCTAACCATAGCTCCTATCCTGGACCCTTTGGTTATAATTTGGGGAAAGGGCAAGGCTAAGAGATGCTTATAGATCTTGTGAAGCATAATGTGTTAATCCACCCAGCCACTCTGTGAAGCAGGTGCTAATGTCCTGATTTTACAGGTGAGGAAACTGAAGCTCCCAGGGGCTAAATGACCAGCCTGTAGTTGACACAGTGGGGAAGCAACAGGGTCAGGATTCGAACCCAGTTCAGCTTCACCCTGGAGTCAGAGCACCCAGACACTATGCCTGGTAAGATGGAGGAGTTCAGCGTGACCGTGCGTCTCAAAATGAGCCCCCTTGGTGGCTCCTTCTGGCCGCCAAGCACACCTGTGTTGGAGCTTACAGAGATGTAGATGGCACTAGGCTTGGTGGTTGTCATGCTGCAGGACTCTGCTGCTCTGTTTCCCCACCAGTTAACGTGTGGCCTTGCTCAAGCCCCTTCATCTCTCTGAGCCGCCTCCTTCTCTCCTGGCAGGAGGGGAGCATAAGTCCTGTCCTCCCTCATTCACAAGGATGCAGTGATGACAACATATAGACTTATCCCATTTAGGACACACGATGATTAATAATGCAGTCGTTCCCCGACTTGCACAAAACCTGAAACAGCAAACTGAAATATACAAAATGGAATAAGCAGAGGGTAATTATTCATTTTGCAAAAGAGTTCTTCCGTGCACAAAAGAAATGCATTGATGTTTTTCCCCCTGAGCATCGGCTATCTTTGTGAGTTTAAAATCAAATTTCATTTATAGAATTAAAGCAAAAAGAGGAATGACTTTCTAGATGTGCACTGAGTACAATGTGCACTGAGCCCCAGACGTCCTGGCCATGCCATCGCGCTATAAAGCAAGGGGGTCCAGACTCCTGCAGGGATGGACCTTTGCCTTCCTCTAGTCAGGACTTGGGGGGAGATGGAGAGAACCAGGGGAGACATGCACACACTGATGCAGAGGGGTCCCTTCCTCAGTGACCTCAGCCCCAGCGGCAGGCAGGTGATCAGGGTCACAGCTAGCTTCCTGGGAAACTGGAGGGCCGTCATTTCCAGTTCCTTCCATCTGGAACATCATACCACTTTACACACTGTGCACGTGCAGCTGAACCCAGCTAACTTTCACTCCGCTACTCTCATTCTCGATGAATCCTCATTCATGTTCTTGCTCACGCCTCTGCTGCTTGTCTCTCTTCTGTTCTATGGTTCTCTCTCCCCACCATCTCCATCTCTCTTTGTTTCCCAACCTTTGTCTTTTTGTCACTGCCTCTGTTTCTCTCTTGGGCCTCTGCTTCTCTGTCCTGGCCTTGCCCCCTGTGTGCGTTCCCATGTTCCTCACTGTCTGTCTGCCTCATTTCCTTGGCGTCGCTCTGCAGTGAAAAGAACCTGAGTTTGAGTCAGAGGCCCAGGTTAAATCCCCAAGACCTACCTTCACTTCCCCTTCCGCAAATAAGAGGCCAAAAAGGACAGTTTGCCTATTTCAAGGGTTAATGGGAAGGTCTGTAAAGGTGCCTAGAACAGAGAATACGTTCATGTCCTGCTAACTCTGGTTCTCCTTTGTTTCTCCCTCTCTCTCCTGATTTCTCTCATTCTCATCTTTTTCTTCCCTTCCATCTTCTCTCCTCCCTTCCCATCCATCTCACTCTCTGTGCCTGCCTCTCACACAAGCACACAGACGACAGCCTCTGCCCCTCACCCCCACCCCACGCAGCCCCCACTTTCTGGGAATGATTTAATTCCAGGACAGCACCGGCTCCCGTTCCTAAGATGCACATTCTTCTGCAAAACATGATTACACCACATTTACTGGTATGTGATGAAGAATCAGCATGAATCATTAAAATTAGGCAATGTGAGTCCAAGTGGCCTGCTCCGGGCTCCACAAGGGAGTCGAGCTTGACTGTTAACGTCCATTTTTGACCATTTCAGAGACTGCAGCAGTCCGTTCACAGTGCACAGGGCGAGCCCACATGACTTTGCTTGACTTGTGAGAGGCAGTTCAAATTCCTGGACGTTCTGTCCTGATGGACAGTCTTGGTGTGATCAGCATAAAATCCACACCCCCTCCATCACTCCATGTGGTCTGGTAAACACTCACCTAGTGGGGTTTTAATGAAGAGACCATTTACCACTATAGCCAAAAGGCTGGGGCAGGTACACACACACACACACACACACACACACACACACACACACACACACACACACATACACACACACACACACACACACCCTCCTATTCAGATATCTTTAATCACCGACATTGAAATGAAAGCTGCCTTCAGCCAAGAGAGAGGAGAAAGATGGTACAGTACAGTGGGCTGGCTCCCTATAGATGGCATCAAATAACCAGAAAAGGCTGGTGCTATTGCTAAGTGCTGTGTTTTAAATAGTTTCGTGGAGACCCCTTTTGCTCCAAAATCTGTCACCACGCCTTCCATTCCATCATGATTAAGTCTTTTGTGGGTTAAGCATTGCCCACACTGGGGGTGCTTTTTGCTCCTGATGCAATAATTCCCATTTGTTGAACATGTGTATTTGCCATATAATGTATCAGGTACTTTGTACTGATTATAATCATCACAACAACCTAGCAAAGGTGAATACCTTTTTCTCCGATGAAAAAGAGCAGGAAATGGAGGCTTGGGGAAAATTAGGCAATTTGTTTAAAACCCTACCAAGACTGTAGTTAGAGGCAGAGCCAAGATTTTTAACCCAGATCTGTCTGACTTCAAAGCCTTGACTCTTACAAGTTTGCTCTGCCTCTCCAAAAACAAAACAGAGCCCCCTATGAGGGCAGCTGGATTATGAGCAAATACAGGAGGTGGCAGCATCTCATCCACTGTCTTCCCTGCGGACTGACTCAGTCTTGGGGCTCAGTCAATATTTCTGAATGACAGACCTTCATGAAGCTGATGGGGAACTCACCATGCCCCTGAGGTCCAGCACTGAAACACTTCCTTGCATGAATGCGTGATTCTGATCATAAGTCTGCAAGGCGAGCCTGGGAAAGCACCATCAGGACCAATACCTTCACACGTTGCAAAAGACTCCAGAAGGCATTGGGCCAGTTTGCAGCTGGGGGCCTACATCCCAAGGATAAAATGTCTTGACCGCATAAGATGTTCTCAAGAGGTAGGGAAACCAGCCATCAGCATGATAGTCTAGAGACCTCCTCTCTGCCACTAACTTGACTTGGCCAAGGTGCCGCCCCACCCTGAATGAAGGTGAAGACTTGCCCTCAGCAGCTGCAGAAGGAGGGGCTTGGACTAGATGGCAGCACGGCTCCTCCCTGCTCTGCCCCTCTTTGTTCTCTGACCTCGCCCCCAAGCTTGCCCCTGCCAGAGTCTTCTCAGGAGAAGGGCTGGAGAGGCCACAGTTGTGAACTAATACGTTCCCTCCCCAAGTTCGAGGGGGCACTCAGGACTGTACAAGTGCAGAGTTGCCACCTGAGAATGACACGTTAGATTCTGCGCTGGGGCCCCTTTCTCACCTGGCTCTAGTCCCAGCCCTGCGTGGCACGGTGTCCAGTAAAGCTCTGTCCAGCCCCCTCACCAGTGTCCCTTATTTCACTGTTTTCCTTCCTCTCTCATCCTAGGTCACTGGTGTTTGTAATAGACTGAAAGTCTGTGTCTCCCCCGAATCGCTATGTTGGAGCCCTAATCCCCAAGGTGATGTTATTTGGAGAAGGGGCCTTTGGGAGGCAATTAGGGTCAGGTAGGGTCATGAGAGCAGGGCCCTCGTGATGGGGTTAATGGTCTCATGAGAAGCAGAGGCGAGAGAGACTGCACTTTCTCTCTGCATGCACACGCTGCGGAAAGGCCAGGTGAGGACACAGTGACAGGTCAAGAAGTCAGCCGTCTGCAACCCAGGAAAAGAACCCTCACCAGGAACCAATTCAGTGGTACCTTGATGTTGACCTCCCAACCTCCAGAACTGTGAAAAATAAGTGTCTATGGTTCAAGCCACCCAATCTATGACATTTTGCCATGACAGCCCAAGCAGACTAAGTCAGCATCCTCCTCTCCCGGGTCCTTCCCTTAAAGACAGCATGAAAACTGGTCCTCGCACCGGACATAACAATTGGACTCCTCATCCTTGACGTCAAAGCCTGAAACCAATTCATCAGACAGGAAGCTCCAAGGGACAGAAACAGCAGCCTCTCTCACTGGCCATCCCCAGCACTGGGTATGATGCCCGGCATGTAATTGCCACTCACTAAATCACTGCAATGAATGAAACGCAGTATCTAGATTCTGACCACTTCTTTCCACCTCCATGGCTTCCACCTTGGCCCACAGTACCATCATCTCTGGACTGGACTATCCCATCAGTCTCCCAAGAAGCTTCTCTGCTATCACTCTTGCCTCTGCCCCTGTAGATTTTTCTCAATAGAGTGACTAGTATGATCCTCTTAAAATGTAAGTTAGATGATGTCAATCCTCTGCTCAGAATGTTCTGTGGCTTCTCCTTGCATTCAGGTTGAAAGCCAATGTTCTTAAAATGTTTGACACAGGCTCTGGCCCTCTGGTCCCTCTCAGACCCCATCTCCTAACATCCAGGGAAGCTCTCAGCCACGTTCTCCCCCATGATCTCCCTCAAACAGGTGAGGCACAGGCAGCCTCAGAGCCTTTGTCCTGGCTGCCCACTCTGCTTGGACTCTGCTCTCCCCAGACAGCCAAGAAGCATGCTTTGCTCCCTCACTCCCCAGTCATGCTTACCTTGAGCAGGTTACCACCGCTCCTCCACGTTCACAGCCCCCTCTTCCTGCAGTCTTTTTTTGTTTGTTTGCTTGCTTTAATAACATGTCATCATCTAACATAGATCTAATTTGTTTACTTATTACTGTATATAGTCTATATATTCTAATCATCTGTCTGTCCCCTGCCCCTACCAGAATGTGAGCTCCATGACGGCAGCAATTTTTATCTGTTTTCATCCTGTCACTGCCTGACATCCTGCTTATATTAGGTGCTTGATAAATACCAGTTGAATGTTAAATGAACACATACATGAATGAAAGAATAAATACAAAACCCAGTTCTTGAACTCAGATGCCAAAGTATTAAATCAGTCTCCTAGACCAGGGGTTGGCATTTTTTCTCCTACAAAGGGCCAGATGGTAAATATGTTTGGTTTTGCAAGCCATAGAGTCTTGACTATTGAACTCTGCTGTTGCAGCTACAAATAGTCACAGGCAATAGAGTAACTAGTGAACATGGCTGTGTTTCAATATAACTTCATAAAGTTTTATTGAGACACAGCAGTTGGCTGGTGGGCTGTAGTTTGCTACCACCTACTCTAGTCTATATTCTATCAGGCCAGACAATGGGTCTGGTTTTGCTCACTGTAAAATCTGGATTCATAGCATAGTGCCCAGCACAGCACTATCACTCAATAAATATTTTAAGTGAAATGAAATATATATGAAACATAATTTCACTCTCCATCACAGCTGTCTAACTGAACTTGCTGTAATACTAGAAATGCTCTTTAATGCAGCAGCCACTTAGCCACATGTGGCTACTGAGCATTTTGAAATGTGGGGACTGTGGATTAATTTACATTTTAGTTTAAACAGCCACATATGGCTATTTGCTCCCACATTGGACAGTATAGGTCTAGCACTTTCTTTTGCTTCATGGTCCAACTCTGGTCTCTCCTCTGCCAAGAAGACTTCCCTCACTGCTCAGGCTCTTAGTAACTGCCTTTTTTTTTTTTAAATTAGTCCTACAATATTTATTTTATTCAATTCATATTTTAACCATAGCTATAATAATAGCTAATGTTTGTTAAGTGCTATGTACCAGGCATTCTGTTATGTCCTTCATATGCTTTATCTAGTTCAATCCACATAATAATCCTCTGAAGATTACTATGTTGATATTCCTTCCACCATTCACCACTGAGAAAAACAAAGGTTAAAAGGGGTCAACAAAATGTCCGGAGTTGTGCAGGCCCAAAATGAAGGGGCTGAAATTTGAATCCCACCCCACTGGAACCCAGAGATCAAGCTCTAAACCATCATAAGATGTTTATTAAGAGCAGAAACTTGTAGTGGTCCCAGTTTCCTGTGTCTATATTCGTTCTACAGATCGGAAGCATGGACGTTCCCAGAGCTGGACATGGCACTGGCTTGCAGTGCAGATTTGCAGTACACAGAATTTCAGAGCTGGAGAGCACTTAGAGAAAATCTAATGTAAGCTCCTCTTGCATTAAATAGAGAAACTGAGGCCCAGAGAACACAGTGGCATGTCAAAGATTACACCTTGAGTAAAAATTGCAGATCCAGGAGAAACCCATGGAGTTTATCTCCAAATCCAGTGTTTCCTCTTTGATGCACTCATTCCATTATTCATCATTAAACGTCAGTGTGCTAGACAGTGGACTGCATTTGGGGATACACCAGGGCCTAATAACAGCACAGTCCTTGCCTTTACACATCATCCAGTCTCTTCGATAAGCAGGCATTGAGCACAGAAGCACACGAATATGTAATTACAAGTTATAAGTATGTATTGATAACATAGGATAGTGGTTAAGAAGATAAACTCTGAAGCCAGACTTCTGGAACTCCAATTTCAACTCCACCACTTCCTAGATGTGTGACTTGGGGAAAATCCATTCACTTATGTGATTTAGTTTTTTCACCTGTAAAATGGTGATAGTAACAGGGAAATTCACTAATTCTAAGACACAAAACCTTCCATATTTTAATATCCCTGAGATGAGGACTTTTCTGAGAACCATTAGTATCTTCTGGTTATTAATGGCAGCATTTTTTTTCCTTAAAAGCACATAAGATAATTGGTACGTATTATCTGATTGTATCTTGGTTTAGTTAAAACATGATTGTACCTACCTCATCGGGTTATTGAGAGAACTAAATGAGGTAATACCTGTGAAGTGCTTAGAAGAGAGCTAACACATAGTTTGTGCTATGCAGTGAGCATTATTATTATTATTATTATTATTATTATTATTATCATCATCATCATCATCATCATCATCATTTACTTTACTACAAAGAAAAAAGAGTGTACTAATGGAGCATAAAACGTGGAGGAATAACTGAGTCTGGAAGGTCAGAGAAAACCTCCTTGAGAAAATGACATTCAAATTAAAACAGGAAGAACAAGGAGACACGGAGAAAGTAAAGGTTGGGGCTTATAAGAAATGGGGACGGGTGAAGAGCAGACTGTTGCCGGCAAAGACCTATTGTGTTGGCTGCTGGAAAGGACTCACCCTTAACAAGTGTGGACACTTCCAACATGGCTTTTGTATCCTAATAGCACTCCCAACTCCCACCTATACTTTTGCCATCATCTTCCCTCTCCATACTTTCCTTTACTGATAATCCATTGGTCATAAGGCATTCCAAATATATTTAGAAGCTTCCTGAATTTTTCTTTTTAAATAGTAAGACAAAGACCACTTTTGGAGTCCCAAGTATATTTTTGCAATACATTTGTCGAATACATTTAAATATAGACTCTAAATTAAATACCAGGAGCTTGTATTTTGGATGATAAAACGTAGCTGTAGAAGCTGAGAGCCTTCCTCCTTGGTGGTACAATCCTCCTAAAGATTAGTCATCAGAGCTACCTCAAGTCATCTTCTAGATGCACCTTTACAATGATAGGCTCTTACAACCTCTTTCTTTCAAGTTCAGAAGTAAGGTTGCCTTGGATTTTCAGTGGGACTGACATGTTCCCAATAAGGAAAAGTTTTCAAAGTCTTTTTCGCAGCCCATTCTAACCTTCTCGTCCTTCCAATCACTTGAGCAGTCAGTCCTGTTTCTTGCTGCTGTGGGCTCTCTGAAATGTTATGACCTCCTCTTTGACACAGATTGTCCTTTTCCAAGGACCATTCACCCTCTTCCACAAAGTAACGTTTTACAACACATTTAAACCACATATAGCAAGGCTCCCAAACAGAGATAAAAAATGGTTTCCTTACAGCTGACACACGCTTCCCCAGTTCCACCTCTTCATTTTGCATGTTTCCCTTGTCCCCAGCCCAACTGGGTCCTTTTGTTTTTTTCAAGTCAACTTATTCTGTAAAGTCTTTGTCCAAAGGATTCATGCCTGCCTCTGAGAATTCTCTGCAAATACCTATCAAAGAGAGAACACCTCAATGTCTCTCTCTTCTCAGTGCTAAACAAACTTTCTCACACGCTCCTCAGAATAGCAGCTCCTGACTCAGTCTGGGTCCAAATTCCAGCTGTGACACTTAGTAAACAGAAGACCTTGGGAACGTCAATCAACTACATTTTAAGACACAACTTCTGCTCTGGAAAATGGAAGCAATAATGACTACCCAGAAGTGCTGTCATGAAGACCAGGAGAACTAGGAATGAAGTCTCAGCAGGATACTTGGTACACAGTGAGTGCATAATAAACAGCAGAAGTTGTTATTGTTACTCCAGCAGTCATGCACCTCTCCCACCTCACAAAGAGTCTGCCGTAACCTCTTAGCTGTAGGCTACCTCTGGCCATTGTCTCACACCCCCATCTGCTGTATGTAGATAATGAATGCATCAAATGGATCAATCTGGTCCGATAAATGGGCTTTTAGGATTAGCGTTCATTTCATGGAATTCAAGCAGGAAAATCTTGGTTTGTTGATGTTTGAATATCTTTTTGTTGGAAATGGACAGTTTGGTGCCACTATCTTGAATGTCTGAACAATAAGGCATCAAGTTCACTAATTTACAGTAAGTTTAGATGAGATGACCCCAGGTTCTAATAAAGTCCAGGATCAAGGAATGGTGAGGTAGAGAGCATTACAGATTCTGAGGATCAGAGTGACTCACTTGGTGGAGGATTGATTTCCCCAGCTGAGGTCCCCTGGAATAACAGCATGGTTGGACATGGACTGACATTACATAGATAAAGGATAGAGCTTACTTTATTTGAGTTTAGGAAAGACCAGTGATACTCAGCTCAAGGGAGATGAAGGTGACTTTCAACAGAGAATTAGCTGTCCCAGATAAAAATCTTTAGCAAAAACACCCTTAGCCAAAATGTCACTGTCAGCAATCTGAGGGCTATTCATTGTATTGACACCAGAACCATACACCCAGCCCACTGACCAAGCTTTGACCTCTCAGCAAGTGAATCTTGCTTCTCATTCATTCACTCATACATTCATTCATTCATTCATTCATTCAAGAAAAGATACATTGATGCAGGAACTGTTTCAGTCGCTGAGACACAGCAATAAGCAAGATGAGCAAAGGCCAAGTCTTTATAAAACTTACATTCTCACATATAAATTTCTCCTCTCCAATCTGCCAGAAAGCTGGCTCTCTTTGGAGTCATCTCAACTCACTTAGCTGCACATCACACCTATGCACCACCCAACTTAAACCTTACATATCTACAACATCACCTAGAAACCCCATATTACGATCCCCTTTAAGGCAGGGACATTCTTCTTCTCTGTAAATTCTTGCTCTTTACAACTTCATAAAGTCCCCATGTCCCTTTAAACGTTAATAATACAGGGATGAGCAAATAATAGAAACAAAAATCCATAAACATTAGAAGCATTCAGTACACTGGAAGACATACCTATGGCACAACTACACACTCTATATTCTCTTTTCTTGTCCAACTGCAAATGAAAAGTGACTGCTGAAGACATGAAAATAAACTGCACATGATGGTGAATGTGAGTGACGTGCCTATCAATTTGAAAAGAAAATTCAATCTGCTTTAAATGCCATTTACAAATTGTTTCAATCATACTTACGTTCTAAGTTATTAGTGCTTAAAAGGTCATAGAAACATGAATTTTGAGCTGGAAAATATCTTAAGAATTATTCAGGGTTGTAAATCACATCTTGCCTGTAATTTACTGAGTGACACTGGGAAACTTGCTTCGCCTTCGTGACCCTCAATAGATCCGACTAGATGATGGCTAAGGACCTTACTTGCATTAAAATTATGTTTCCACTAATCTTTTTGTTGAAGAGATGGAATATGAAGTTCACAGTACGTGACAGACACAAGGTCAAACAGCAAATCTGTGGCAAAGCTGGCACTAGAATTGAGAGCCTGTGGCTTTTTTCATTGTACAAGTGTAAAAGTCACACAAGGACTAAATGAAAAGCCAGCAGATAGAAATATCCAGGTTATTGTAAGTTTCCCTATTAGGTGGTCAGCTGCCAAGGCCAGGGAGCATACCTTATTTTCTTCTCACATGCTCTAACAGAGTTGTGCATTGCTGAACTGAAGGTGTTTCATAAAATAGCTATTAAATTAACTGAAAGATTTATTAAATTAATGAAGTGAAGACACTAGTGACTGAATAACTGATTACAAAAAGAGCAGCAGACACTACGTTTTGAGTCGGTACTGTGTTAAGCACATTTTAAGCGTGATTTTTCATCTTACTCCCACAACAACTATGCAAAATAGGAATTATTCTATTTTGAGGCTCAGATAGGTTAAACGACCTGCCAAAGTCAGCAAACAAAGCAGCAAGGATTTGAACCTAGTTCTGTCTGGCTCCAAAGGATATTCCAGCTCTACTCTGGTTCACTAAATGCGTGAATGAATAAATGAATAGATGAATGAATTAGTGACTAAGTGAATTAGTGTTCTGCTGTTACTTGCCTCATGTGGTTTGAGCCATATTGTCAAAGATTCTGTATAGAGAATTTAGCATGATACCACCCATGTGCAAGAAATTTAATAAAGCTGTTTCACACCAAGATTCACCCAGCCAGGGTGACATTCTTTTTTAAAATTATTTTTGTCGAGGTAACATTGGTTTGTAACATTTTATGTTTCATGTGTACATTATGTGTCTACCTCTGTATACACTACAGCGTGCTCACCACCAAAAATTTAGTTCCCATCCATTACCATACAGTTGCTCTCCTTTACCCATTTCAGCCTCCCCATTTTTAAGAGTCAAAGCCTGATCATTTGAACTGAATGATGCTATGTTTGATAAGACTACAGGAAGTAGTCTTTGAATGTTCACTTTCTGTCTTCTGAGAGCTGAAGATACCTGTAATTTATTCTGAAAAGAAGCATAATGCTACCCTCTGACAACATTTTCCAGCCTTCTCTGAGCCTTCACTGAGACCTTTCTCTGCCTTGGTCCTTAACTGGTTTGTTCTCATCCCATCCACTGTTATGAAGGTAAATGTTTATGACAGGCGTTTCAAAGAAAGTAAGCCATAATTTGTAACATTTACCTTTTTCTTGGTATAAATACCCCTACCATAGCCAATTTATGAGCCATCTACATGACATCACTGAACAAAGAGTTGGGAAGAGATGATCACAATCAACTCTCACAAGTTCATACAAGCCAGTTCCAGCACACGCTGGATCCAGTTCCATCATGAGCCCCGCACGTCCTACAAATTGCTGAAATTTCTGAAAAAACACCTGAGCTGGGGTATGGCACAGAGCCAGGAAAACCTGCCCAGGCTCATCCATACATCATGACAATTATACACTCTTCAGCTGCCCAATCCCCCCTCTTCCCTCCTTCTTTCTGGTCAGCTGGGAGGAAAGATCCTTCCTACTGACACATCCAGCGAAGCACTAAGGCATCATGAGCACTGCTTGGGCTCCATGACGTTGTTCAGCCCTGCAGACCCCACCCACAGAAGGAGGGGCTCTTTATGGGAGGTTAAGCCGCTTTTGACAGATCGAAGGCCTGAGACATGTACTGGGCTTGGGGGTTTCACTTTTCCATGACTTCCTCCAAATTCTAATTCCTGTTGGAAGGCGAAGGAGGGGACTCCCTGCTGTCCCCTTGGGCAGTGAGATGTTCCCTAAAACAACTCGATAGGTAGAGGGCAGTTTCTCTGCTTCAGTGGCCAACAGTCTTACTAAAACGCTAGGTGGTTCTCAGAAACTTCAGATCCTCCTCTTTCTGCGAGTTCTCTTCACTCTGCCTTTCCAACCTCATCTCCTCTTCCTCTACCTCATGTGCAGCACATCTTCCAGAGGCCATCTCAGTTATGCTGCTCTCTGGGTCTGGAAATTATTCTAGACTTACTTCCTCCTTTTCTCCACCATAAAGATTTCTCTGCTAAATCACCTTCTATTCATTCTCCCTACTGATTCTACAAGGCTCAGCTAAAAGGTCATCTTCTCCATGATGGATCTCCTGAAGTCCTCATCTAGAACACATTCCTCCCTCTTCTCCAGGCACCGGGTGCTCTATAAATGCCTGTTCTTGATTTATTCCACGTTATGTCTTTTATAATAGCTACATCGGAGCAGATTATTTTTATCCCTGTGAAAATGCGAAGCCCATGAAGGCAGGAACATTGTCCAATTTGTCTGTGATTTCCCATAGCACTTAACACACATGAGTTATGAGTGACTTATGAGATGTGGAATTAAGAAAATCTAGCTTGAATGAATTTAACAAACTGAAATAAATTTTGCAAAGTGGGTCTGAGGCAAGCCCCATGAAAATACAGTCAGGAAACTTATGTTCCTATTTCCACTCCTCATCTGTAGATAGTTCCATTCATTTATGTCTTGAGTGACTTGTAAGAGCAAGGTGCTTTGTTGAACACCGGGGTGGGAAGAACACAGGGATAAATTAGATACAGTAGTAAGCTTTAAGCAGCTTACATTTTAGCAGGGTAGAGAAGTTTCCAAATAATAATTCAAGTTTTAATCAAATTTTTAGTCAACAGAGAACCCTAACGATACCATAGAAGTCATCCAGTCTCCCGAGAGGAAATGAGAGGTAATTAATCAAATAGGATTTTGGAAAGTATGCAATTAAAGATGGAAGGAATTTTAGGTAGAGGGAGGAGCCTGAACTCCAGTTAGAAGGTAAAGCTTTGCATGGGATGTCTGGGGTTGGGGTGGGGGACTATGCAAATGTGAGCAGAGAGGAGAATGCAAAGAGGAATGTTTTAGGGGTATGGCTGATGGGAGGGTGAGACCAGAGCACTCTAGCTGGTCTGGCCACCGGACAGCTCTTGGTGACCCAATTTCTCTAGCACTGGAAAATATTTAATCTGAGTTTAAAGGTGAGTAGATACGGAGGAAGGAACTGAATATTGATGAATAAAATTTTTTCAAGGAGCATGAGGAGGGAAATTCCTTTCCTTCCTTCCTTCCTCCCTCCTTCCTTCCCTTCATTACTTTCTGTGAACCAATTATATGTCAGCATTATGCTAAGTTTGAAAGATACACAGATAAGTAAGATACAAGTGTTGAATCCCTCTCCCCGGCCCTGAACAAGGCTTACTGTCTGGTGATTCATCCAGACAAGGAAACTACAGTGACTCTGCACAGGGACAAGGACTATGACACATGGAAGCACAGAACCCATAAGAGCAGAGAGGAAGACCCTTAATCTGGTCAGGGCTGGGGATGGTGAGTCACGGATGCCTCTAGGAGGAAGGACATTTGGGCTGAATGAAATGGGGGTAAAAAGAGCCCTGGTCTCCCAGCAAAAGAAAGAGAAAGGCATTTCAAGGGGAGGAAACAGCCCATGAAAGGGATGCAGGCATGAGAAAGCACGGTGCCTTCAGGAAACTTCAGGTATCAGTGCACCAAGAGCCCACGGGATGTGGCAAATAGAGGCAGAAGAGGAAGTGATAAAAATGAGCATGGTTTCATCAAGAAAAATAAATTAATAAATGTGGCAGCTGGGCCTCCCACTGTTTGTTTAGAACACAAGAGGAGTGTTTGGGAATAAGAGTGCTCAGAGCCTTGTTGTATCAAGGTTAGTCCTTAGGTCAGGAGCGTTAGCAACAGCTGACAGCCTTGTAGAATTCCAGAGTCTTGGGCCTCACTTTAGATCTATAAAAGGCTGAGAAGTATTGGTTAGGAGCACAGGATCCCGAGTTTGAAGACGTTCTCTGCTACCTGCTGGCTGTGTGACTTTGGCCCTGGATCACCTTTCTTCTCTGGGCATCAGTATCACCAGTGATAAAGTTGAGAAGGTCAAGAGAGTGGATTCTAGTGATATTTCCAGCTCTAAGCAATAAGAGTGTGTGTGTGTGTGTGTGTGTGTGTGTGTGTGTGTGTGTGTGTGTGTGTGTGTCTGTGTGTCTGTGTGTGTCTGTGTGTGTCTGTGCGTGTAATTCTAGGGGATACTGGTGGGAAAGTTGATCATTGTTGAACTGGCTAATACATGCTTGCACCCTGAATGATCCACTGTTTGGAATTATGTCCGCAAGCCTGTAGCTAATCAGAAAGATGATCAGAAACCATGACCTTGCACCTGAAGGCAGATCAGCTGGGAAATCAGCAGGTCAGACCCTCAGACACGCGCCACTCTGCCGAGCTGGGGCTTCGTGGAGGGAGGAAAGCAGGGGAACCTCTTCTGTTCCCTCCCACCAGCAATCTTGCCTACTTTTTAAGGGAAGGAAAAAGCAAAAAGGATAGTCTATAGAACCAGATCCAGGAGCACAGAGTTTCACAAAGGCTTTCCTGGCTGTTGCATGAGGATAATCAAGAGTGTGCATGTCTGTGTATGTGTTGGGGGTAAAGGGATACTGCTTAGGGTGACAATGCCTTAAAGTCTAAATGTTTTAATTAGAGAAAGAAGATTCAGCTATCTGGTCAAATGGTACGCCAGAGCTGCACTGCGTTTTCTAAATAGCTTCCCCAATAGGCCTACGTAAAGGCTGCAAAAATGTGACTGAACAGGCTCCCAAGAGAACGATGGTTTAAAAGGCAAATCTTTTCCTGACTCTGCCGAGACACAAGGGTAAACCTCTCGTTACTCCTGAGCTTCTGCCCCCTGGAGAAGTGGGAGAGAACTTGGGTAGAGAAAGCACACTTTTGACTTAAGCCACTGAGACCCCTCAGGTCTACAGAGGCTTCCCCAGGGCATCAGTGCAGTGGGCTTTCCAAGCAAGATGGCCAGAATCTTGTTAACGGAGAGAGGGATTAAGTTCCAGAGAAAATAGGCCCATATAAGTTGTTGGGAAGAACAGAGGACTGGGAGCTAGGAGAACTGGGGTTTTAATCCCAGCTTCACTTCTAACTTGATTGGTGACCTTGGCAAATCTCTTCTTCCCTCTAAATACTATTTCCCTGTTTGTGGACATTAATATCCACTACTTATTGAGCAGAAATTCTGAATAAGACAGTGTCCATTTACTAAGCATTAACTATAGATAAGATGGTGTCTTCTGGGTTAATACCATCTATATGCTGTTGACTCACAACTTTCTATCTCCAGCTAAGACCTCTTCTTTGAAAAGACTTCCGGATTCCAATGCTTATTTTTTATCTCTACCTGATGTTTGCTCGACATTTTGAACTTACGTCTAAAATAGCACGATCCTCCCCCACCTCAGCCCTGACCCTCCAACAGGAACCTCTTACTCAATAAATGAGAAATCCATTCATCTCACTGTTTGGACTGAACAATCTGGAATCATCCTTGACTCCTCTTTGTTTCTCATCTTCCACAACCAATAACAAGTTCTGTCAAATCTACACTTGAAATATATCCAGAATTGGATCATTTCTCACCATCTTCTCCCCATAACCCCTGTGGTTCAAGCTACCACCAACGCTTGCCTACATTAGAATAGCAGTGCCCTTGAATGCCCTCTAAGCTGATTTTCCACACAGCAGCCAGAGTGGTCCTGGTAAAATGTAGGTCACATCATGTTGCTCCTTTGTTCAGAATTCTCCGATGACTTCTCGTCTCGCTCAGAGTAACATCCAGAGTCCTTCTTGTCCTTTATAAGGCCCTGCAACCTCCCCCATGCCCCGCCCTCCCCAGCCTCCTGCTTGTCAAGTTTCTCTCCTAACTCCTCTCTCACTTCCCTCCAAGCACACCGGTCTTCCTGCTAGTGCTGAATCAACGGCATGTTCCTGTGCTCCTGCTGCAGAGTGCTGGCCCTTGCTGTTCCTTCTGCCTAGAATGCTTTTTCCTCAGATAGCAGCATGGCTTCCAGCATCTCCAACTTAAAAGTGCCTGCTCAGATGTTACCATCTTGGAGAAGCCTTCCCTGACCCCCCTCTGTGTGATAACAACTCCACTCCCACTCCCAGCTTAGCATCCCATGTGCTCTGTGCTCGCCCCGCAGCACTTATCATCCTCTGACACAGTACATACATTCACCTGTTTGTCTGTTGTAGTGCTGTCCAACAGAACTTCCCGCGATGATGGCGACGTTCCACCTCTGAGTTCTCCAAGAGGTAGCCACTAATCACGTCAGCTATGGAGCGCTTGAAATATGGCTAACATGACTGAGGAAATGTTTAATTTATTTAATTTTAATTAACTTAAATAGCCACATGTGGCTAGTGGCTAGCTTCTTAGGCAATGCAGATTTAACGTCTCCGTAGAATATAAACTTAATTAGGGCAGAGATTTTGCCTATTTTCTTCATTGTTATATCCTCAATGCCTAGAAACGTGCCTGGCTACTCAACAAATACCTGTCAAATGAATGAACAAATAAGTCTACTAGGAGCTTTCCATATTTTATCTCATTTACTCCTAACAACAGGCTTGTGGATGAGATACTATTTTCATTCTCGGGAACTCAGAGGCAGGAAGTGTCTTGCTAAAGAATGTCTACCTAGTTTGTACCCGATGACGATATCTCCCCATTTAAGATAAGTTCTGGGGATCTAATGTGCAGAATGGTGAACAGGTAACAATGCTGCACTGTATCTTGAAAAACTCCTAAGACAGTAGATCTTAAATGATATCACCAGATACACAAAAAAGGTAAGTATGCGAGGTGATGGGGGTGTTAACAAACCTTATTGCAGTAATTATTTTGCACTATGTCTGTGTATTAAATCATCACATTGTATATCTTAAATTTATACAGTGTTATATGCCAATTATAGTTCAATGAAGAAGAAAAACTAACACCCAGCTAGTAAAATGTAGGCAGGATCTGAGCTCCGGGATGTCTGGTGACATTCAGATACTTTGCTTTGCTGAAGTTGGACTAGATGTTCTCTGTGGTCCTTCCTAACTCCGAGATGCTGCGGTTTTTACAAGAACTTCCTTCCTTGTCAGGCAATGGCAGCACAGAGTTTAATTACCAAAGGGACTGATGGACTTTTACAGAAAGCCACTCGTTAATAGCTTAGAAGCCATGATTCTTCCAGAAGGAGTGCAGACCATCTTTCAGGCCATACCCTCTCTCCCTCCCTCCCCAGCCCTGCTCATGGCTCACCGGTTTCTGGGTCACAGAGCTGCTCACAGGCGTCTGTCGTCCTCTGTCCGCAGAGGTCCCTCACCCATGGGGAGGTGGCATTGATCTGGTAATACAGGGACAGCTTGGCCGGGTTTAACCAGTCGGAGATGTCCAGGTAGCTCCCTTCACTCACCACAAAGCTGCTCCCTGTGGGTGAACAGACAGAAAGACAGCTACTTTCTCCCCAATTTTAGGGTATAGGTGTCTTGCTGCTGATGTTGCAGACCAAAAGCAGAGACAGGTGCTTACAAGCCATCCCCCCACCCCAGGTCCTGGTTCTTCCTTGTCCACATACATTTACAGAGCATTTACAATGAGCCAGTCCTGGAATCAGCAGCCGACAGAGACAAGTCACACGCGAGAGACAGGTCAGCCTCGTGCTGAAAAGCCAGGTCCTTAAGACTGAGTGAGATATGGGTTCAAATCCTGGATCCACCCTTACCAGCCATTGACTTTGGGCCTTGGCTACATCACCTCTAACTAGGAATATTAATGGAACCCACCTCATGGTTGTGAAAGTGAAATAATTTAATGTAGATAAAGTGCTTAGCCAGTGCCTGATTTGTCCTGGTAAACAATGATTAAATATTAAAATTTAAAAGAAAAATTGTCACCCAGGCATCCCCCTTGGAGCAGGAGTCATTAATGACCCACAGGGGGCAGGCAGATGGCATCGATGGGAGACACCGGCTGAGGGGAAGGGAAATAGCATCCTGGCCCCTAGGTCTGGCTTGTGTTTCTGTTTTGTTTTATTCTATTAGAGAGAGAGGCAGAGAGACAGAGACAGACTCAAAGAAATGTGTAGCATCTTTAAAAGAAAAAGCAGTACTCATGGAATGGAAAATGCCTTAGCGTTGGGAAGCAATAAGGAGAGCTGGGGTTTGGGGTGAACAGGGTGCTGCAGGCTCTGTCAGAGTGCAGCAGCCACACCTTGGCTCTAGCCAGCTCCTGTCAAATGGGTCTAAAGGTCAGTGGTGCAAGAACTCCAGATTTTCTCTAGGAGAGGCTGAAAATTTTGATTTTTATTGTAATTGGCCAATTTGGAAATGATGGTTTAAACTTGTTCTTGAAAGCTCATGTAGGCCAAACAAAAGACCCTAACTCTGCAATCTATACTCTAAAATGTTCCTCTTTAACATACACACACACACACACACACACACACACACACACACACATATCCATGTATAGAGTACATACATATGTTAGGTATATTCTTTGGGGGAAGGAACAGAAGCCCATTCAGGGTGGCTACATACTGGGTGTAAATGCTCACGAGTGCATGTATGTAGCAATACAGCAAAGGCAGAATTTCACATGGCAAGTTAGAAAAAAAAAAAAAAGAGCTCAAAGAGGACCAGGTTTCAGAAAGCTGGACTTGGAGAGAAGTTCTAGATTTATGGCAGACCTAGAGACCTCAGCAGGAGGAGATCTTAAATTGTTTCAAAATTAACATGACTCAGCTTCTCTCCCTGTATTTGCTTCTCTCTACCTCACTATCAACCAACGAAATCTTTCCATGTCTGCAACTTCACTTTTCCAAAGAGGGACTCAGTTAATAGGCATCCTATGGGTTTGGCGGCAACTTCTCCGTCAGATCAGATCAGACCCGCTAGCTAGTCAATGGTCAGGCTGCTCTGGGCTCTGGTACCCAGCTGTGGTCCAGTGTGCGCTGGCCAGACCGGCAGGGTCACACCAGACCTTACCTGGCTGACCCGAGGATCTAAGATTCCCTGGAAAGGATATGTGCGTGGCAGGCAATGTTATCGTCTCTAACTCACGCACATGTTATGATTTACATCACCTTACAGAATGAGTTGCTAAGTAAAAGCACAGCGGACAATGTGGTTTTGGTGAGGATGAAGGAGGACTCTGTTTGAAAAGCGTAAGGAGCAGAGAGCATCAGACTCAGAGATAAGGAAATGACCACACTTGAAGTTGGCCTTAAAATCCTTGGCAGGTAAAGCAAAAAGAGAAGTCTGCTGGGTGCCATAATTCACATTTCTGGCAAGGGAAGATGTGCAAATCTATCTCCAAAGCCATATTTTCTCCCTCTGGAACTAAGCCCAAGCAGAAACACGTCACATGGGTCCTTGTGCAAAGCACCGAACATCAGTATCAACTACCGATTTTTCTTTTAAAAAAGCACAGTCATGCTGTTTAAATGGATAATTTTTGTATTTATTCGCACTAAAGACTGAGGGATGGATATTGAATTGTGTCCCAGGGCTGAGTTTGGCTAATCCCGCTACTTTAAGAAAGCTACACAGTGCAGTGACATAGAGAATAAAGTCAGCAAGACATGTTCAGACCTTCACTATGCTACCTACTGGCTCTGTAAACTTGGGACAAGAAAACAAATCCTCAGTCATATTGTATGGAAGATGTGGATATCAATTTCCCCTTCACAGGGTTAATAAAGGTAAAGATTAAATGAGACAAGACATTTGTCTTAGGGGAGGCTCACCAGAAGTCAGACTCAGGCAGGGACTGGCATGCTGGAGGTTTGTGGGGATGCTTTCTGGTGAGGGCCTGAGCAAAGTGATGTTGGGCAGGAGGAGAAGTTAAATTTTCCATGCAGTTGTAGCAAAGCCCTCAGCTGATCCCATGGGAAGCACTGGAGCTGGGATGGCCCTTCAGAGTTGTTCCAAATCAAGAAAACAGTGTCAGGCCTTTGACCTCCACATTAACCAGCCATAGGCTGGGGGTTTTCCCTGGGGAAGGGATGTAAACTTGGTGAAGTGGTCCCTTTCAGCAGAGGGCATTTCTCCAAGAAAGACTCAGAGACAGTGGTCAACTGTCAACATTCCAGGCAGCTGAGGGGATGAGGGCCTATGTTCTAATGAGAGATTTGGATGCAGCGTTACAACATCCACTACAGCATGTTAAGTCCTTGGCACATGGTGAAGTCTTAACTTGCTGTAACTATTTTGATTACTATTTGGATTTCTTAGGAACTTGGAAGCTCTGAGTGCAATACTAGTTAACAGATCTCTTCAAATATGAGAAATACAATTCTCTTTGGAAGTGACTGACTCAGAAGCAGGTTATCCTCATCTTCTTTAAAAAAGATAATACATACCAACATACATGGTTGGTGTAACGGCAGAAGGGAGTTACTATTCTCTGAATGCATTCCCCGGTCCAAACCTTGGGATGAATCTTAATCCTTGTAAGAGCCTTGCAGGATAGGTATCTCCCCCCTTTTACAGAAAGACAACATGAGGTTCAAGAAGAAGTTGATTTGTCCCAATTCGCAAACTGACAGAGACAGACTCAACCCAGGTTTTTCAGCATTCAAAACTGAGACCTGCCCATCATTCCAGACTGTCTCAAGAACTGGGGCTTTGGGTGGGTGTGAGGCAGAGCTGTCTTCCCTGGTCCTTCCACTCTGCCTCTGGTTGTCTGTGCACTCCCCTTCTGTGTGTATCCTGGAGTGCTGGAGGGCTTTTGCTTTCTCTGATAGATTGATTTCCTACAGAGAAGAGATCATGACTTATCCATCAGTCTTTACTCATCATTAGTCCTGCACGCATCAGTGCACCCCTCCGTAAAAGGCTTTGCACATACTAGGAGTTTGGTAAATATCTGTTGAATAAAATAATGAAATCAAAGTTCCATGCTCGACTAGTGGAAAGTTTAGCTCACCTGATGATGGGACTGGGGAGCAGGAATGCTTCCACATTGATCCCAGAGTTTATTTTCATCCCGTAGGAGCCAGAATACAAGACTAGTTCTTTAGAGTCTCCTGAGTTCCAAACCAAAACTTGAACTTTGCTATCATGAGCTCTCATTCACCCCATGAGCCTGTGGTGTGGGTGGTTAAAACAGAGAGGCTAGAAGGACTCAGTATGAAGGACATGTGGCAGGCGGTTGGTTGTCACATCAGAGAAGGGAAGTAACTGTGCAAAATGCAATTAAGACCTAATCTGCATGTTCATTTAACCAACAATGATTAAACTCCTCTTTGGGTAAGAAATAGACATAAAGAATGAAAAACAGACTGACTAGATTAACAAGGGAGATCAAATGTACGTACAGGTAGATCTAATATAACCTAAAGTGTAATAAGAACTGCCTGCCAGGGATGGGCATTGAGTGGCTATAAGGGAAAAGAAAAAGAGGGATTGCAGAGGAATGATTAAAGAGTTGGCCTTTAAGCTAGACCTTAAAGACTGCAAAAAAAGAACAACTAGGCAAATGTTGAGGTGGCATTTGTCCCTTAAGCCTCGCCTGCAGACCAGGCTCCTATGCCTCTACATCTCTCTAATAATAACAAAGTATTGTACTGAACTAGCTATATATGCCCTGTTATAGACTCATTCATTCATTTATTCATTCATATATTTGCTCATTTAACAAATAAAGCGCCTATTATGTGCCAGGTTCTGTTCCTTGGCTCTGGATGATCATAACATGGTGTCTGTCCACTGAGAACTTATAGTCCAGGAAGGAAGGATGGAAATTCAAGATGGCAAATCTAAGGCAAAGCGTAAGTGTTCTATATCCCCTTTTCTTATTCTTCCATCTAGACTGTGTAATTCTTGAAAGCAAAGACAGTGCCTTATTTAACTCTGCAATCACCATAGCACTTAGGGTATATTGGAGGTTCAGAAGGGGTGTGTGTGTGTGTGTGTGTGTGTAGATGAGGGTGAGGAGGGAGAGAGAGAAAGATTATAAGGTCAAAGAGTGGCAAGCAGTTCTCTCTGGGTAAATTCTAGCATTACTTTGAGAAAAAAATACACAGGAAAGGAATAAAAATGCCTTATTCCACGTGTCTCATATACCTCTAGTTTTCCAGTGAGCCCCTGTTTTATTTTCTTGACTTTGGATCAAAAGTACCATCTTTTTCTAAGTTCTCTGAGATTCTTCTTTGTCTTCAAATCAATCTCCCCAGAGAGCAATGACTCTGAAATGAGTCTTTGCCAAAATCTCAACTTCAAAATGTCATCTTTCCTTATTTTTAAATATATATACATTTTTTCTCCCACTGGCTGTGGGTATATACATCATCTAATTAGCCAAATGGATTTTCAGTTCAGCCCAATCGTTTCCTTATCTAGCATCTGAAGCTTGGCGTAGCTCAGGGGACCACATGGGCACTGAGGTCCTCATTAACTCTGATCTTCAATTACATTGATTATAAGCCTGCTTCTGTAATTGTGCAGCATAGATCAGGGGTGAGCTGGGGAGCTCAGGACATTCTGCACAGAAGTCTGAACTGCCACGGGCACATCAGCCCCTAAAGAAGCAGAAAGCTACAGATGAGAACTAAAAATACCACAGAAGGAGGTATATCACTAGACAAAACTGCCTGGAGAGCCAGACGACAGTGCAAGTTCCTTTCATCATACCTCGAATCATGAGACAGACCTCTGAAAACTGCGGATAGAAGATTTCAAAAGAAGGCTCTGGTCACACTGGTGAATGGGGAGCAGAGAAGGGAAGGATTGCACGGCTGAGAGATGCTCTTCCTAAATGAAGCTCAGGGAATTTTTCTAGCCAAAAATACTCCATTCTCTCTTCTGTTCCCTCTTTCTTTGGGTGAAAACTCATTACAGGCTTCCTTCTTTCCGTTACATCCTGTATCCCCACAATGATCCCATCTGTCTTGGACCTGGGGGAAACGTCTTTCTGGGGCACAGGAGGAAAAGCTGTGGTGAAGCAGGAATGAGTCCATCTGCCTTCAGCCCAACAGACCCCTGAAGAATACATCCACTCCCACTTCTCCTCCCAGTCCACAGAGCCCCAAGTCAAGTCTGAATACAGTCGATCACCCGCCGTCAACTGTAACGTATTTAAGGAGCGACTCAACTCTGCAAAAATGAAATTAAAAACAACACTTTAAGGGTTTGTAAAACTGAGCAGAGAAAACCTGGGTAGGTGGGGGCTGTCAGGCTCTGGGAGAGAGCAATAACTCTCTATGGTCACAGGACAGCGGTGGGGGTTCTCTTACAACCATTTCTGAGAGAGGAATCTGCCTTCACCTGACCTGCTCCTTCCAGCTCTTTTCCCTTCAGTCATTTCTTTCTCTTTCACTTTGATCAAGTTCGACCCATTTCTCGGTACTGTCTCTTCCTGTTCTGGGCTGACTTGTGTCCACTGCAAAGGCCATATGTTGAAGTCCTAACTCCCCAGTAACCTCAGGATGTGACTATATTTGTTGCCAGGGTCTTTAAAGAAGTTATTATGGTTAAATGAACTCATGAGAGTGGGCCCACATCCAATATGGCTGGTGTCCTTCTAAGAAGAGATTAGTATACACACACACACAGGGGGAAGACCACACGCAGACACAGGGAGAGGACCGCCATCAACAGCCAAAGAGAGAGGTCCTCAGAAGTAACCAGTGCCACCAACCCCTTGATCGCAGACATGCAGTCTTCAGAACTATGAGGAAATAAGTTGTTTTAAGCCGCTCAGTCTGTGGTGCTTTGTTATGGCAGTCCTAGCAAACCAATATATTACCTCTTTTTTTGACAGCCGCTATCTCTTAAGCTTGGCTTTTGCTCCATTTATTAACCTTTATTTTGTGTCATGGGTCCCTGTGGATCACTTCTCAGAATAAAGTTTTCAAATGTATAAAACATAATGCATAGCATTACCAAGGAAACCAGTAACTGAAATACAGTTCTATCCACGGACCCCTCAGGGGTTCATGGAGTCCAGGATAAAAACCCTAGTCTGAGCTAAGCTATTTTCATCCATAACAGATGCCCAGTCTGTGGCCTGACCTGATTCCAAGTACGGCCAACATCACTGGATGCGCAGAGGGAGTGGCAGCCTGGGTGGAATGAATATGCCCTCCTCCTAAAGTATGTAAGTGACATTCTAATGACAAGGAGGTGAAAGACACTAAGAGAACGCTGAGATGGTCCAGTGGCTAATTTAAAGAGAGTCAATCTCTTTCATTTTGTTTATTTTACATGAAAATATTTTTTTAAGCTCTGAAGAAGACAGAAAGCTGGTTAAGATCAAATTTTTCTTGGAACAATCATACAACAGATGTATGATGCTAAGTCATATATTTAATTTTAAAGAGTATTAGAAAACTCAGAGTTCCTGCAGTCCAGAGTTTCTCAACCATTTTTTTTATTATCACCCACTAAAGAACTTTTTGAGATCTTTTTTCCCCTGATCACCCCAATCCATAAAATTTTAATACCATATATATATTATATATGTGTTTATGTTCCGTGTTTTGCTGTGCATAAAAAGAGTAAGATTTTTTTTTGTGCCCCCTGTACCTCCCAATTATCAAATTCATCCTTTTGGAAGCATTACTGTCCTCATTGAGAATGGATATTCCAATGAGACTCTCTTCTTTCAGAGGTAAAGAAACCGAGGGTTAAGGAAGGAGAGGGAGGTGCCCGAGACCCCACTAGGATTAGTGAAATATCTACGACTAGAACCGAGATTTTGTGACTCCCAACCTCTTAGCACTGTGAGGGAGGTGTGGGTCAGAGAGGGTAGCTGACTTTCCCAAGTCAACAGAGCTGGAAAGCGCTGGGGCTGGACCAGAACCCAATGCTGTGATTTCTAGCTCAGGTTTGTTCCAGGATGTCACACTGACACTCAAGAGCAGATTCCATGGAAGTAAGTTGTCATGAGGCTAGATGAGACTTTGATGGGAAGATAAAATGCTAATAACCTTGAGATGTCCATGTCAAAGAAGAAACATTGAAGAATGCGTCACTAGATATCCCAGAAAAAGAAGCGTGGTTATGGACAGGCTGCTGGTATTCTATGTTAGAAAAAGAGTTACTGCCAAATAAAGCAGTATGAAAGCCTTGCTCCCTCTCCCCCAACAGAGGTTTCCCAGAAGTGCCAGATCCACATTTGCTCCAGGCAATTGTTGTATTTCTACTGCTTTCTGTCTTCCCCATCTCAAATTGTGATCAAAGTCTGGCTAAAACAGATTGCCACAGAATTCCACACGCCTTTATGTATCCCTGGTCTTGCTTCAAAGTTGAGTTAGGGATGTTTGAGTCTGAACAAAAGAGGTTTGAAGTGTTGAAATTTCAAAAAATTATTTTTCTCCCCAGGGGTATAACAATTTGGTATCAAGCTAGGCAGCAGGGGAGAAGAACAAAGTCATAAGAATGCTTCTCATTTTTCTTGACGTTACTTAAATTTTTTAGAGAAGAATTGTGGTTAAAGATTGAAAGCAGCTATTTACTTTTAATTGAGTAATTCATTTCTTTCTTTCTTCCTTTCTTTAAAAAAAAACTTTCTTCATTAACTTACTGGAAATTTATGCATCAAATCCAATCTCAATGCTGGATTTCTTTTTGATCTAAGATCAGTGCTTCTTGAATGAACATGGTAGACAGTTGCTCCCAAAACCCAAAGATCTTTAGCTCTGACTTGCTAATACTGAAAAGCTTCCCTCTCTGTCAGCTGCTCAAGTAAGACATGAACTTAGATGAGAGGCAAAGGTCTGGATTCTGGAGTCAGACAAGCATGGATTAAATCCTAGCCCAGCCACTGAGTAGCTGTGTGACCCTGGAACAAATCACTTAATCTTGGCAAGCCTCATCAATTTCCATAGCTGTACAGTGGAAATACTTATTTCATAGAGATTTTGTGACCATTAAATAAAACGCATTTGAATTGCCTACGAATAGGACTGTGCCTGGCTAGGGTCTTTGTGCTGTACTATTCCAGGGGACAAGATTTACATAGTAAAAAATGCATTCTATGCAAAACTGTATGTCTATCCATATGTACTATGTACAGTGTGGTGTATTTCATGTATGTGTATACAATTGGATAATTGAGTTTGTGTATGTACATATGCATATATATGTGTACAAACACTTAAACACAAATAATTCTATGAATAATTGTATCCTATAGTAGATGTTGCTCTTAAAGTTGTGTAACATGGTGGCTCTGCCTGGGAAACAATCAGACAACAGTTTCATTTAAAAAAAAAAAAACCACACCTATCTCCTGCTTACCCACGAATGCTTATTTCCCCTATGCTGATTCATGGCTTATCCCAGCACTATCTCCTCTGATTTTCACAATATCCTGGGGTGAACTGGATAGGGTAGGAACAAGGGATAGTACTTTAAGATGTATTGCAGGAGTGAGGTAACACTGTAGAGGCCCTAGAGAAATACCTGGCACATATTAGGTTCAGCAAATTTGTAATGAAAATACAAAATGCGTGGCTGACTGAATTTAATAAATGCATGAGAGCACCGTGTGACTTTCCAGATCCACCGGCTTAATTATGTTCCCTGTCCTGTTCTCCCTTCTTCGAGTCTGCCTTTTTCTATGAAATACATTTCTTCTTGCCTTTCCCAGGGAATCTGCACAAACGTCAGGGGCTGTTTGGCAAAGACGACTCACAACTGTGATCACTAAGAATAACCGTATTAGCAATTCCTCCCGGATCTGTTTCATTACTACACTGTGGGTTTGATGCCAACCAACCAAATTAGGTCCAGGCACCTGCCTGCTTTTGTGTCTCTCACTGTCGTGTGTGTGTGTGTGTGTGTGTGTTTCTTCCTTTCTAGATCTCTTACCTTCTATTCTCTGCTCTTTTGAATCCAGTGGGAAAACTGCCGACCTTGGAATCGGCAAACCTGGATTCAAAAATTGCCCTTACCACTTTTTATTTGAATGACCTTGGGAACTGCTTAATATTCCTTTTCTTAGCTTCCTCATCTAAAAGAGGATGAATAATATTTACTTCGGAGCATCTGCATGAATATTACATGTGGCTGTGTGTGTACCTTACTTATCAAATGGCAGTTTTTATTACTGCTGCTGCTATTAATCTAATTGATCCTAGAAACAACTCTGGAGGGCAGATGTGACTTTTATCCCCATTCTACAGACAAGGAAATTGAAAGTGAAGGATGTTAAAGGTATGTGTCTTAAACTGAACATGGCTAGGAAGTTAATGATTCCAAGTTAGAGCTCAGGCCCCTTGTCTCCGAGTCTAGGGCTCCGCAGCACCAGGTTGCCGCCCGTTCCTCTCACTTAGGGGAGAGCGTAAGTGAGAGAGTCCACATGACTAAGCTGTGTGTGTGTTGGGGGGTGTGAGTTTGGCTTCTGTCAGTATTCCTCTCTGGTTGTTTCTCTAAGTCCTGAGCTTTTCATGGCGGTGGCTAAAACATAAATCACACCATGCTGAGACTATGTGTGTGTGTAAGGGAGAGAAATGGCAGGGGCAAGGTGACATAATATTGTAACTCGACACTTAATATCTCCAAAGACATGCAATACATCCTCTTGACATTTCCAGAAGGTATTTTCTGGAAACTGGACAATAATTCAAATTAATGCTAAGCCTAAATCTAATTGTTTTATGATGCTACAAAGGACTACATGGGGCAAAGCTTCCAAAAATCAGAGGTTTCAACAGTCATGTTGATGGAACAGATTTCACCACCTGGCACAGATGAGAACAGCTGCCTAAATATATAATATTGGTACCTGGAGCAACATAACAAAGGAGAGGTTCAACTCAGCCTCGCTGCGGCATCCGCAGCCATCAGCCCTGCACCAGCCAAGCCTACTATGAATCCTGGGAAAGGTAAGGAGAGAAAGGATAAGATTTTTATTTGAGGATCAAATGAAGGTCTTGAGGCTCAAATAGGATGAGATCCACATTTCTGGTATATGGCATATAAAGGATGAGTTCTTTTATCCTGTTCCCAGAGGGAACTGGTGGGATGGAACTTAAGAGAGCCAGGCTTTGGCGCCAGGCAGGACTGGCTGGAACCATAACCCTGCCACTTTCCAGTTGATGGACTTTATGCCCTTTACCTAACTTTGTGAGCCGTGGGGCTCCTCTCCTACGAAACGGGGACAATAACACCTACCACATACTCCAAATACCGCACTGAGATGAGATGTCCATGAATGATGAAGAAAGCAAGATGCCCAAGAATATGCGGGCTCTTATCTCAGGTTTGAAACAAACAAACAAACAAGTAGAAAATTCAGGGCATGTGTGTGTGTGTGTACGCACATATGTATATGTACGTATGTGGGTCAGTGCAGAAGTAGCAAAAATTCTGGAAGGAGATACACCAAAAGACTCATCAACCCAACAGACTCGGACCAGGATTATGAATGAGGGCATATTCAATATTTATTTCCTTCACTCCTGCATGACTTCTGTAATACAAGTTCTGCTCCTGCTGCTGCTACTACTATTCTTAGCACTATTACTACTATAAGACCAACAACTTCAGGAGGTCTGGGGAGGAGCAAAGGAAGAAGTTATAGTATTGAGTCAAACACACAGCAGGTGACCAAAATGTGCTTGCATTTCTTTCTTTGTCCTACACAACTTAGGAGCAGGTTCTCCCTCCCTTGGAAGAGTAGAGGCATTGGCTAAAGAAAGGCAGCAATTGACTAAATGGCTCTGCTCCTCCCTCCCCTGCATGTCCTTCCCAGCCCATCCCTTTGCCTTTGCTCAGGTTTTCCCATATCCCGGAGCATCCTTCTCACTATACCTGTCCTCCCAGGTCCAGCCAAAAGCAACTCATACTCCCTGGTTCTCTCATCTGGAAGTGGCCTGTCCTTCCTCAGCCCCTAATGGCCTGACTCTCTCCTTACATGAGTGTCACTGTTAATGAATTTGAGTTCAGCACATACTTATTGAGTACCCTCCACATGGCAAGGTTTGGGCAGGTTGATGTTTTTCTACGTTGGAAGAGACTAAGCTCTCTGAGGGTCAATCCATGTCTAACTCATCTTCAAATTGCGATCTCTTAGCATAGTGTTTGGCACTTAGCAGGGAACCAGCAAACGTTCTGAATGGTTGGATGGATGGATGGATGAAGTGACAAATAGTACTTTCATTCTTTGAAGAACACCACCTTAGGTGGGAAGGGATAGACTGGGATTTCAAAATTGTAGAATAGATAAACAAGATTACACTGTATAGCACAGGGAAATATACACAAAATGTTATGATAACTCACAGAGAAAAAAATGTGACAATGAGTGTGTATATGTCTATGAATGATTGAAAAATTGTGCTGAACACTGGAATTTGACACAACATTGTAAAATGATTATAAATCAATAAAAATGTTAAAAAAAAGAACACCACCTTAGATGTTATTAAACTGAATAAAAAGAAGACTACATAGTTCTCTCACTACATTCTCTAAAAGTGCTTCAAATTTAACCTGCGACTCACTGAGCCTTAGTAATAGGCATTTTCTGTTTAGTATCTAAGACACTGTGTAACACCTTAACATCCAGTATCTCACCTGATCCTCACAGCAACAGATATTGAAGGCTCTGGAGTCAGAAAGATCTTGTTCAAGCTGAGCTTAGGCACTTACTACCCTCTTTGGGACTCAGTTCCCTCATTTGAATAAAAATGAGGAAAATAACTGTAACTACCTCAAGGGTTATTATCAAGAAGAAACTTACGGAATATAAAAAAAACTTAGAGTGGTTGGCATTCATTTATACAGCACTCTGCATGTGTGCATCAATGTTCGATGACGTTATTATCATTCCCAAGTCACACATGACGTTGAAGGCAGCAAAGAAGCCTGTTGCCCACGTACACATAATTATTTAATTACAAACCTGGGACAAGAGTCCAGATGTCTGGGCTCTGGGTATCGTCCCTCATCTAACTGTCCCTTTACTTTTCAGCAGTCTGGTTATTGAGTTTAAGTCTAAATGCATTTACTCACAGGGTCGACACATGTTTATCGAGCACCATACACATGTCAGGCCTGGTTCTAAGAGCTGGGCAGGCAGCAGGGAACACAAAAGACACATCACTAGAGCACTTGGCCGTAGAGAATGTGCAGTGCTGAGCAGGAGGTGAGCATTAGAAAAGTAAATGCACCAACACGTATGTGGCTACAAATACGAAGTGATTTGGAGAAAGAAACAAGCTGCTGTGAGTACCAGGGCGGTGTGTGTGTGTGTGTGTGTGTGTTTGGGGTGGAGAGGACAGAGTGGTGGTATCAGTGAAATAATATTCCCTGCAGGAAAAGAAAGTATGGGACGCTCTAAGATAGAAAAATGCCAGGTTCTGTGTTCGGTTGGAACCAGCAGTTTAGCAAACGAGGTTAGTTAAACCAGGGGATATGAAGGATTTGGCGTGTATTTATGCTTTTGCTTTCAAACCTAATTGTCCTTTCTGGGGTGCTAAGTATCTGAAAGAGCACAGTTAAATACCTAAACTCTGATTCTGTGAATCCGGACCCAACCCTGTGATGCAGTTTACAGTTTACACCACAGGAACGGGATTTACCAGAGGCCACATAAACAACTAAACATAGACTAACGTAATTTCAATTTTGCAAAGAGCTAGTCAGTTTTCTCTATTTTTGGTGGTTGTTAACTTCATTTAGCTGATGAGGCCCCTTTATCTTTTTACAGAGAGAGTCAAGTGCAGTGTTTAAGAGCAGGACGATGGAGTCAGGCGGCCAGTATTCATGGTCCAGCCAGCCACGAACTAACCAAGTGACAATGATCCAGTTAAATGGGCCTTGGTTCCTCAGCGATAAAACCGTGGATAATAATCTCACAGGAATGTGGGAGGTAATATATGCAAATTAAATTTCCGTTGTTTCAAATTACTCACTTTTAATGAAAATGAGGTCACCTATATAAAGTCCTTAAAAGAGTACCTGGCACATAATAAATGCTTATTAAGTGTTAGTGATTCCTATATCATTTCTGCCTGCATAGATCTGATAACCCTACTGTGAAATACAAGGGAAAGTTACCCTGTTCACAGACAGTTCGGCAAAAGACAAACGTGATCACGGAGACTCCTGCTTAAGCAACACTCTAGCTTTGGACATAACAGCGTAAGCAAAAGCTCATTCTTTGACTCATTTCTATTTTCTTAATTGCCTGCTCTTGCTCTGGGTCTCAGCCAGGAGTCAGTCTTCAGCCCGGCCATGGATACACGCACATCAGATTGTGTGTGTGTGTAAACAAGAACACGCAGCTCCTGTTGCTTCTGAGGACTGCAGAGAAATGACATCAGAAGTGAGTGATTTGAAACAACTGAAATTTAATTAAAAACAAAATTAAAAGTGGTTCCAAGCCCGGCGCTTCAGCCAGCAAGACTCAGAGGAAATTAGTAAGTGCTGCTAATAGCTGGGTCCAATTCACAAGTCTCCATGATGAGACAGTCAGAGGAAAGGAGATGCATCCTCTTTAGATGAAACAATTAAAGATCGCCTCTGAGAGATAATCACAAACAGGATCCCAGGGCAAAAAGAAACATTATTTGCTGGTGTGTTTCTTTTTGACTTTCTCATTTCCATTATGGGAAAGTGCCCTGAGATTCCCCAAGTAGCATCTTCTCTGGCAACGGAGAAGGACACTGATTTTGAAAAGCAGATTTAAATAAGTGGAAGGTGGGGGCAAATTCTTTTAAAAAAATAATTGCCATCCACTGCCTGAAATTTCACCTTACTGATTCATTTATCTTTTAAAATTTCAAATATTCAGATTGCTCAATAAAATTCTAATCCCTCTCAAATTAGGGACCTCGAATAATGAGCCGACAAGTGTTTGGGCATTGGGGACTGGGTGCTAGGAGAATTAAATGAGCTGGTTTCTGCAGAGCCACTATGGATGAAATCAGGGTGGGTAGTGGGGCTGTGTCTGAGATGGACCTGAGAGGTGCATCTATCCGTGGTCCTCAGAGCAGCATGGAGACTGGCAGAGAAAAAGCAAAAACTATGCCAGGAGCCAAGAAGATACAGGAATTGAGCTCAGGACAATAAATGAGGGGAGGAGGGACATGCCAGGGGAGGATGGGACCAGAGCTGGGATGCCAAGACTTCATGAATGGTGACTGGCCAGGAACGGGGTGACCCAGCTTAACTGAAACACACAAAGTTGGGGCAGACAGAAAATGCCCCTGGACAAAGGAATGCTCATCAGAGCTCTACTTTGCTGAGCATCGATAGAAAGGCAACAAGAATGTCTATGTTGTAGAAGATCTGGTTCCTGCTCACCTCAGCAGCCTCACCCCACTCTGTCCCCCTAACCATGTTGACCCTGTCCCAGCTTCTCCATCACTCAACTGGCTTTGAATTTGCTGATCCCTCTGTCTAAAACACACCTTCCTCCCTGGTTCCCTTCACATCTCAGGCTAAATTTATGCTACCTCCTCAGAGAGGCCATCTCTGACCACCCTATCTGGAGGACATCCCAACTCTCCTCTTCATTTTAATTACTGTACACCAGTTTAATTATTTTCACAGCAGTTCTCACTTATTTCACTGCCTTGACATATTCCATTATTCTGCTAATTTGCTTTGGTATCTGTCTCCTACTGAGAATAAAAGCATTATGAAGGCAGGGCCTTTATAATGTCTTTTTTTCCGGGACAGTATTGTTACTGCCCCAGGACACATAAGGAACATGAAATGAATATTTGTTCCATGAGTGATTGTGTTCTGGGAAGATGAAATAAGTCATTGTAGGTAAAACAGCTAGCATACTGCCTGCCACGTCAGGGGCACATGATGACTTCTAGCTGATTATTTTTATATTAACCAACATTATATTGATTTGGATTCTAATAGTGAGCTTTATCCTGGGAGGGTGGAAGGATGGAGACTGAAAAGGTGGCTGGAGGGTTCCAAGTGCCAACTGACTGTCTCACACTGTGTTTGAAATATTCAGTATGACCTAAGTATGTGCTTGTTGTATAGATGGGTCTTATGGGGAGTGTGAGGATGGGAGGGTGTGGGCCTGGGTGCTGTTGTGGGCTGCTCAGCAGATAGAACAGGGAGAAAGAAGAAGCTGTGATCAATTCCCTTTTACACAAACCAGTCTCATTCTACCCTCAAATCCTTTTAGGAATTGGATGAATCTGTCCAAGCCCAACCTACCCTTAAAGTTCAACTCAGCCCCTAACTTCTCCAAGAATCCTTTGAGATCCACCTCAGTGAGAATTACCTCCATCTTCCATTCTATTCCTGACATGGCTTTAGAAACAATGCCATTTATGTTTCCTGGGCTTGGGCTTAGTGTTAAAGAGGCCATTTCACTGCCAGATCATGTGACCTAATTTTGGATTTCAAAATAAAATTGCAATAGGGATCATAATCAAAATCAAAATAGCAATAGTAAATTTTCAGACTGGCTTTTCGAGATCTGTTGTTTTTGTTTTGTTTTGTTTTGTTTTGTTTTGTTTTTATGTCTTCAATGGGTAATGGATCTAAATATACAGTGGGATGTAAATACCCAACTCTGTGTTGGACACTGTGACAAAATGTGGAGGCTTCCAAGGTACAGGAGAGAGACCTTGTCTGAAAGTAGCGTACAGTTCAGTTGCAAGATAACTAGACAGTAACCACAGAGAATCATCAAGGCTGTGATGAAGATGAAACAGGGAGCTTTGGGGGCACAGCAGAGGGGCCCTTCTCTCCCCTGTAAAGTCAACTTGGCCACATCTAAGTTGAATTTTAAAGCACATTACAGCACATAAAGTGGAGGGAAAAGAGGATTTAGGTACAAGGAAAGGCCTGGTTGTAAAGGAATGAAGAGACAAACTGAGCCTTCGGGAAACAGCCATTTCTGTTGGCCAGATGGGAACAAGATGGGAAACGTCAAAGATGAAGCTGAAAATATTTTCCAGCTCTCAGATATCATAGTTTAGAAAATTGCCAAGCTGGCTACTCTGCCACATGGTCACAGTGTGTCCTCACCCCTGTACCCACGTTGTCTCTCTTGAGGAAGCAGAAGCTGCCATTGTTAATTGATTCCATATTTCAAATGTGACACCAGCTCTGATCACAGGGCCCCTGGGCCTCCCTTTAGGCCTCTGCCTCCGTGGCAGGCCCACGTTAACGCTGTATTTGAGTCTCTGCAGGAAGTGGCCACCCCCGGAGCCTTCGCACTCACAGGTCATGTCAGCACCTGTGTGGGGGCTGGGACTGAGCACTTCCTCCTCCATCCTGGCTGGAAGACTGCGGTGAGACATCACCTGAAATATTACTTGAATGATTCAAACCTTCAGGAGCGCAGCCTTCAGAGATCTGGCAAATTAATTTTGCTCACAGAGCACAGTGACAACTCTTACTAATAATTTCCATCCAGACAGGATTTGTAAAGGTCCTAATACTGTGTGTTCTTCATAGTTGCTTGCATGTTTTTCCCCTATTTTTTCTATAAATACAGCCAAGAAGTGGGCATCTGATTCTTGATCTCACGTAGGAAAGCTGGTACATGAGCAGAATAGTAATAAGAGCTGGCTCTGGGGCGTGTTTACCACGGCCAGGTTCTTGCATTTAACGACCATTTGATCTTCACAATCCCAGTCTTACTCCTGGTGCATCAGCAACTTGCTTTTCAGAAGATGAAGCTGCATTTCAGGGAAGGTGGAGTTAGGACTTGAGCCCGTGCACTCTGCTGCTGGTGTTCATGCTCTGTGCTCCCCACCTCCACACTTCACAGCTCGGCAAAAAGAGTTCTTATTTTGATATCTGGGGTCACTAACCTCTAACGGACCCCAGGATGCAGTTGCCAAGTAGTCTTTGACTCCTGCGCCTCCTAGGTTGCTCCTTGCAATTAGCTGGCAAATTTCCTTGCTCAAGCTCCACGGGACTCCCTTATCTTCACTCTCACTTCTAATGCCCCTGCTCAGATATCATATAGAACAAACGTAACAGCCCCCTAATAAATAGCCTGCCTTCCTCCTTGGCTCCTCAGACTCACCTACACTGTGGTCACTCAGTCCACAGATCTGTACTGAACACCGACCGGCCAACTATGTGTCGGAGATTTCACTGAAACAAGACAGCTAGGGATTTCAATTACCCTTATGAGGGGCTATTGTTTCCTAAATCTTGATCATGTGCCAAGCCCTTGTCAAGTGCTTCATATACAATCACTTGATTGCCTTTTGAGATGGTTTACTGTTATCATCCCCCTTTCACAGATGAGCAAACAAAAGCTTAGATACTAAGTAACTAGCTCAATGCAACACAGCTGGGAGATATCAGAGCCTGGTACTGAACCCTGGAAGTGTGAACCTATAGCTCGGACTGTTAACCAAATCAGACATTGAATAAGCAACTGTAAATGTGCTGAGTGCACAGAAGAGAAGTTCAGGATCATTTGACAGGGAGACTTAGCTTAGACTAGGAGAGAGTGATGAAGATGATGATGTCAATAAAAACTAGTATTACCCAGTGTTTCCTGCTTGCCAAACATTCCACTAAATACTTGACAGATATCTTCTCACTTAAATTTCCCAAATGGGAGCTATAATTATGTCCACTCTACAGATTAAGAAACACAGCAAAGACTTAAATATCATTTGTAATATTAAAAACTATTAGTAATTCATAGAACCAGCATTTGAACCCAAATATGTTTTGATCTGTAGCCTGAACTCTTAATTACTCTATTGCATTGCCTTTTGTAAAAGTAACTGTGACCCCTACACACCCTTGTTTACGATCCTTCAGTGGCTTCATGACCCCCCAACAACGTGCACGGTAAAAACCCAACACAGAGACCCCTGCTCTTCTCATGTGCTCCTCCTGTTAGTCCTGTTCAAGCCCGGTGGAGCCCCAGATGCTCTGGATGCTATCTGTTCCTGCCATACCTTCGCTCATACTTTTCCCTTTGCCTCGAAGTTTGTCCTTGTCCTCACTCTCTCTCATCACCTCTGACAGAACATAGTCTCACTTCCAATCCCTGCCCATCCAGCTTCCTTCAATGGGACAAATCAACTCCTCTGGTTCCCTGAAGCTTTACCCAGATCTGTCTAGTGGAACACATTCCAGGCTTCCCTGGCAACCTTGCGGACTCTTATCTCTATGTCCCTCCTGGTCCAGATTATGATCGGCCTTCTGTTGTTGTCTTCTGCTTTATAGCTATTCTGTCCCTTTAAATAACATGTGTAATCCCTCTGAGGGCATGATTCGCATTTACTGAGCATCTGTTATAGGCTATTTTCATACCACATTCTATTTCAACCTCATCAACACCATGTGAAGTAGGGGCAAAGAGCTGCACTTTTATAGATGGTGAAAGTGATGGTTCAGAGTAGTGAGGTGACTCTTCCAAGATCCATAGTCAGCTGAGTGACAGAGGGCAGATTTGAATGGGAGGTTTTCTGCTTCTAAATCTCAGATCCTTTCTCCTACTTCATGTTCCTTTAGTGCTAATAGTATCTGAGTTAGTTCTAGAGTGTGAGTCTTGGCACTGAGCAGACACTCAGCAATGTCAGCTGACAGTCTTAATGTGTGGGCTCACTGATAAAGTCCAAATGAGAATCAGGGTGAAAGCAGAGGAAGGAATACATGGAAAATTCAGGGGTGGTCTAGGCTCTGGGGATGATTCCAGCTGAGGGTGAGATGCCCAGGGACTTTAGCAGAGCTTCAGGAAGTTACCAACAGCTGCCAAATACACACACGCACACACACACACACACACACACACACCCCATACGGCTGTGCAGCTGCAGATATATTTGACTTAGATAATCCAGAGGGGTGGCTGGGGAAGAAAGCCAAATAGCAAGGCTCTGCTGGGCACCAGAGGCTGGGAGAGGGGAGGGTTAAGCAGGGGGAGGTGGAGAAGCAGGAGGGATATGCAGGTTTTAATTATTCCTTCCATCTCATCATTTCCTTCTGAGTATGATGCATCCTCCCCCTCTCATACTTTTACTGGCATCCGAGATGTTCAAGGTCCCTTGGCAGCTGAAGCTGGGAGATGGAGATGGAGAGACACCGTTCCTACCATGGCCCAGCTCCCCACCACTTCCTGTTTCATCCCAGCAGCCCTGGGAGCCTGCAGTCCCTACACAAGCTTGGCTGTGATCCTTCTAAGCTTTCTTCAAATGGCAACTTGTGGGCTGTGAAAGGTTTGCTCAGCTGCGTCTGCTCCCAAGATGTTTGCTCAGGGGGCCGCCTGGACACAAACTTTCCCAAACAAGAGTTTGCAAACAGAGGATGGAAGGTGCTAATAGGATGGTTGCCTAAAGACTCCAGAGGTCAGTACCTAATGGGATGAGTAAAGAGGGACTTTGAACCTCAGTATTTCTTACTCTAATTTTAAAATGTTAGGCCAGGAGGAATTTTAAGCACCATCTTGTTATCTTTCCCACATTTAGCAGTGAAGAAACCAGAGAGAAGTAGAGATTTGCCTAAAGTCACGGCGAATTTGTGGCAGAGCTAGAACCTGACCTTGTCATTGAATAATTCTCTGTCTAGCACAGCCTGTGGCTGCTAATTTGAAATACTTCTGCTCTTCCTGCCTGTGTGATATTGAGGTGGTCACAGACTCCAGCTTTAGTTTCCCTTAAATTTAAAATGAAGAAATACCTGAATCTACTACAGGTGGTAACAGAATTAAATGAGGTAATGCTTTGCAAAGCACTCAGCACGGGGCCTGACACTTAGCAATGTTCTGTAAATGTTACCCATTCACAGTATTGTTATGATCCTAATCACTGGGAGGCTTGAACAGCAGGGTGGATATGGATGCAGTGAAAAGCGTCCATGACCCCTCTGGGAAGCCTGCCTCATCCATCACCCGCCTGCAGGTAAGCTCTAAGACCCAACTCAAGTAGCATCTCCTCAAGACATCCTCCTCGTAGCATCACAGCCCATCTCCAGCTTGAAGTACTTGGCTGCCCCTCCCCTATTTTCCCACAGCACCAAGTGTAAACCCCATTAAGACTCTTATCACACTGGGTTTAATATTTCAACTGCTTGGTAGCGTCTCACTACCAGCAAACTGGGGGAGGCCAGAGATGGTGTTTTATTCACCTCTGCATTCCTAGCATTGAGCATGCCACAGAGAAGGTGATGTGCTGTATTTGTTGACCACAGGAAGGAGGGAGGAAGGAAGGGAAGAAAACAGGCACCATATAAGAATAAGGAAGCAGTGTTTTAGTAATGAATTTTTAACTATTTAATTTCTTCCTTCTGGCCAAGCTAAGCCTCTCTAAAATTGTACCTTCTACTTACCTGGCCATACCCACTAAGATCTCTTCTCAACCTCTTTATTGTCTTCATACATAACAAAACACTGGACAAACAGAAAGGGAAAATCACCATGTTCTCATAATCAGATCTGTTCTCACAGTTGGCCATGTGCCTCCACACTCACCAGCCCCACTAACACTCATTTGAGTCAAGGAGTATTAACATTACTTTTGGATGAGAAAAGTGAGAATGGGGTGTGTGTGTGTGTGTGTGTGTGTGTGAATTAATATACTCAAGGTCACAAAACTAGAAATCAGAAGAACTGGAAGTTGAGCTCACATCCCCTGGGCCACAGATCAATGCACCTAACCTCCGTACCATGCTCCCTTCTCTCTCCTGGCACTGCATCACTGCCTCAACCCTGCCCCATTGCCTCAACCCTACATCCCTTTGCAAGTACCCAGATGACAGTGATGGAATATCTAACTCTATACTCCTGAGCTCCATCCCATCAAAGCTCCCACCTGCCATTCTCTCCTCCGAGTCAAAAATTCAAAGCAGCCTCTACTTACAACAGCAGAATGGAATTATTAATGGGAATAAATTAAATTCCCCTACCCCTTGCAACCATCCTCTGCCCCTAGTTCCTACTAATATATTTTTGGACTCGATTCACTATCAAAACACAGAAATTAGTCTCCAATTTTGGATGTCAAACTCAGTTATCCCTTTTGTTAAGAAGGGAAATTAGTAACAATTTATCCTGGTCGGAAGCCAAGCTAACATCTTTGCACAGAGTGTCATTAAAAATCCCAACCCAACTGGTTGTTGTGATATCTTTAAAAGCTTGAACATGTTCAGCTGCTTAGAGTGGTTTTCCAGCGTTTGTTCTCCCTCAAGCCCCTTGTCACTTTTAACCTGAGGATCAATTACAATTTAAGGAAGAAATGGCTTGAAGCATTCTTTTCCTTCCATGGTTTTGTGGATTTAGACTTTTCTAATGAAGAGCTTTGAGGGGAAAAAAAAAAAAAAAACGATTCCACTCTAGGGGGTACCCACAGCTCCCAGCACCAGCTCCAGGCCATCGCTAAGCAAGTTGCCCATTAAATACAAGAAGAGAGAGAAGGGAAGAAGTTTTCACAGTTAATAATTATATTACCAGTTTCATTATATATCTCATTTTAATTCTGATGGAAAGCTAGCCTTGTCTTCTCCCGCACTCTCGCACGTATAGTTATTAAACCTGGGTTGGAGTTCAACCTATTCTTTCTGATTTCTGCATATTAATATGGTTTATTGGTATTTCATTGCCACCTCCCTCCTGGGTGTTCTGAATCTCAGCTCAATTTATATTTTCCTCTCTTTCTGGGCTCTGGGATAAAGCTTGTTTCATTTTGGTGTTGTGGTGGGGAGAGGGTGGGCAGAGATGTGAGTCTGATTATAGTTTCTTATCTTTGGGGATGGGAAAAAAACCTCGGGGAGTGAAGTCAATCATAAGAAGAGGAGGCAGCCTCAGATTTTTTGCACTGTCATTGCCCAGAATGTATCTTCTTAGGGCATCTGGATCCACCTGCCTGCCCTCTCTCCCTTCATTCATTTCACAGTCATAATTTATTATATATCTACTGAGTCAGAACCATCATCAGGCTTCATAATAGTTTAAGACATGAATAAACTGTGGCTTTGCCCTTAAGGAAATTTAAGTCTAGCTATTGAAATCACTTATCTATTTTTTCCTCCATTCAACCAAATTTTGGGTGCTGTCCTGGTTGCTGAACATAATGCGCAAAACAAACAAATATCTCTATCCTTATGTAGTTCACAACCCAGTGGGAGAACGCAACATTAAATAGATAAGAATATAATTACAAATAGAAAGAAGTGCAGTCAAGGAATCAAGCAGGGCTTGAGGAGAATGAAGAAGTATGAGCCAGAGACTGGGATATGAAAAAGGGAGGTCAATCACTATAGGGTAAATGGAATTTATTCCGAGGAAACTGAGGAGGCGAGGAGAAATTTTCAGACAGTGAGAATAACACGTGCAAAGGCCCAGAAGCAGGAGACAGCCAAGGATATGAAAGGAAACAACAGAGAAAGTGGTATAAGGTGAGGCTAGAGAAGCAGGCAGAGGCCTGATCTGGCTGGGACTTAAAGGTCATGTTAAAGACTTCATTCTTTATAATGGTACAATAAGAAATACTTGAACAGTTTTACGGGAAGAGGCAACATGTTGAGATTTTTCATTTTAAAAGACTGCTGTTTGCAATGTTGAGAAAAGATTGGAGGCACACTTGATTTAATACGGGATGCCAGTTTTTAGGACTATGGCAGTTATTCTAATGACACATACATAACAATAACAGTGCTGGAAGGTAGACTGTGGGGTCATTAGAAAAGTACAAGTATAGTTTTATGTAATTTTCAAGGAAAGATAGATTATTTCTGGTGGGTGTTCTCTTTGAAGAAGTTTTAGGGTTTTGGTTAAAGAAGGGTTTCTGGAGGAAGGAAAAAAACTAAGTTAGGTCTTAGAGATGGGTAGGGTTACAATACATGTTAATTAGGAAGGATACTCCTGGTGGAGAGTGACATTTTAACAAATGTACAGAGGGAGGCAAATACAAGGCAAGGCAGCCTATCTGTCTAAATAGCATTATGTGTGTGCACAGAAGTTAAGGATGGAAAAGGCAGTGGTCATACCGTAGAGCACTTTTACACCTGAACAGTTTCCATGAAGCTCAAAGGTCTGAAATCAAAACTGAACATTTTCAAACAAAGCTCCAGATAATTCCAGAGAGCAAGATGTCCAAGGAACTACTCTTTTTAGACAAGTTGTTTGGCAGTTTGTGACGAAGCAGTCACCTTCAGTGTGGTGTAATTTTCACTTCCAAGAGCTGAAAATATTCCTCCCATGTATTCAAATCACTGCAAACTCACTCTGAAGTCAATTACGAACCTCATTCCTCATTAACGGCACAGCCATACATTAGTTCACTCTCTTGGGTGGAAAGACATAAAGCAGGGGCACAAGCAAATAAACATAGAACAAGATTCACTGTACATAACTGTGAGTTTCAAAGCAGCTACACATGTGGCATATTAATGAACCAGGCCATCCTAATGATGAACATTTCCACTTGATGACTTCATAGGCTGGTAAGGAACACATAATCGCCAATTCCTCAGTCATAGGGAACAGAGAAGACTTGAATATCACATTAGTCCAACCCAAAAGTCAATGCTAACACACTAACTCAATCTTAACAAATAGATATTTTGGCCTGGATATTTATGCAATGATCATATAAACGTAAGAAAAAGCCCACTGTGTGTACGTGTGGTGGAGGTGTATTTAACCAAGCAAAGTATTTGAGACATATCTGGCCATCACCTAGTCCTGAATCTCACTCTATTTCTGAGTCTAGGCAAAGAATGTGTGACACTCAGGGATGAGGTAGTAAAGAATAAACATAATCTCAAAGTTCTACAAATTTAAGTGTTTTAAAAATTTACATTATGATAAAATGGTTCTGAATCAAAATAATATGTAGCCTAGCCAAACACATTCCTTCACTTTTCTTCTATGGTTTCAAAGAAATATGGTCATCTATTTTCAGAAAATTCCCTGAGATGGGGAACTCATTACCTTACAATGATCCCCTTCCAATATTTTAAAAAGTATTATCACAACTACTAACATTTATACGATTTATTGAGCCATTACTAGGTCTCAGGTACTGAACTAAAAGCTTTATAAGTATTATTTCATTTATTCTTCACAATAACTCTATAAGTACTGCTATTATTCCCATTTTATAATGAGACTAAAGCTTAGAAAGTGAAGACATTTTGAGACGAAGGGGTAATCTTCCATATCTGATCACCCTCATCACTCATAAAGCTCTAATTTTGTTTCCTGGTAACTTCCAGAACAAGCCTGCTCCCTTTTCAAGACAAATGATAATCACTATGGTCATTTTGTGGAAGCACGGGACATGGAAGAACCCTGGATGAGAGGTCCAGGTAGTCTTGGGCTTTCATACCTTGCTCCACTTCTGTGTGTTAATCTGGTCAAATCACTTAACATCTCTAAAACCTAACTTTCATGTATGCAAAATGAGGATGCTAAATCCTGCCTCACAGTTCTGCTATGAGAATTAAATTAGTAACTCTCTGTAAAGTGTTTTGAACACTGCCATATTTATAACAGATATGTACAATAACACTAAGCTCACTTTTTTGTCTAGGTTCCTTCAACTCCTCTTACAGAATGATTCTCCTCCACCCTTTCCTTAATAGGTCATTAGGTATCAACAATGTTTCTCCAATATCTTGACTGCAATTCCTTTATTTTGGATAACTTCCAATATATGTTTCCCCTTCTTAAAGCACAACTACCAGAACAAAACAGAACAGAGAACTCTAGGTGTAGTGCTATCTGTTTGCACTAGAATAGAACCATCTCATCCACATAATCTAAACAGCTTTTTCCTTTAAAAGTTATCTCTTCTACTGACTTCCCATAGGGCCAGAATATTGGGTGACTATATCCTGACACACACTGGGAGACTTAAGGGATGAACAAACCAGTATCTCAATTCATATGTACTTTTAAAGTTAACCAGTAACCATCCATCAATAATGCTACCTGCATGGCAATTTGGATGAAGGCCAAATCTGTGTGATTAGAGCTGCTTTGTTATAAAATTCATACTGGACCATTCACAAGGTATTCAGTGCTATGGGAAATCACTGTAATTATACCATGAGGCAACTCCATTAAACAGCACTGATCAAGTCAAAGATGGAAGAAGCCAGAGCCCCTTATCAGGGCTCCACGGGGGTCTCAAGGAGTTATTAATCTGATGAAAGGGAGATAACACAGAGACACTGATGCAGCTCTCAAGCTTCTGTTAAGGGATCACCTCAAGTTCTTGTTAAAAATATTAATACTAGGGCTCTACTCCTAGAGAATGTGATTCTAGTTCTAGGGATCATCAGCCCAGATAAGCCAAATGCAGATCACCTATAGGCCACAGCTGGAAAAAAACAAATATCAAATTCAGTGAGCTTGGACACAAATCTAGTCCATCTCTCCACTATGTGCTTAGCAGGGCAAAAAGCCACCAGTGGCCTTGAGAAGGCCCAGATAAAGGAAGGGATGATATTTGCCAAGGGCTTGGATGGGGACTATCAGTATTTATTGCTCTTGCCAGCTGGGCTTTAGACAAGTACTATATTATGCTGACCTTTGCCTATAATGGGGAGTAAGCATCAAGTACAACTATGTTGTAACACAAGTGCAGAATTCATTTTCTTCCTGAAGACCAAACCCATTACTCAGCCACCTCCAATACTCCAACACCATGGACAGCCCAATGCACAAGTCTGGCTGAGAGCTCTCTCTACTAAGGCCAGCCTAAGGTTCATGGAGGAAGGTGAGAAAGGTGAGAGCTGCCTTGGCCATGGTCCTAGGGTGGCCATGGAGCCATTTGACAAGGGCTGCTCTCACCCTGATGGGTCTCCTTATGATGGTGTTGTCGTTTATAACTCAGCCAATGGCCTTGGGTGGAAGCCTACATTTTGATCTGGCTATATAAATATATGCAAAGAAAATCACTGAATTGTACACATGAAATCTGCATTCCTGACTGTATGCTATACCCCAATACATTTATAAATATTAATGCCAAGTGATGATAAGGGTTCAAGAAATAGGCACCATCATCATCACCTCCTCTCTTGCCTCCCTGTTTAACACTCTCATATCTCCAGAAATCAGAGCTAGAAACCCTGCTAAAACCCTTTTTTTTTTTGTCAGATCATGTTTCACCTCCAAAGGAAGTTGAATTCTACTCCTTTGCAAGTCCTGATTTATCTGCCAAAACAGGGGATAATGAAGATCACTGTGGAGAGCTGTTGGGGAAGTGGAATGAGCAAATGCACATAGATTATCCACCCACATGAGGCACTGGAATCGTGCTGTGGAAGGCCTGTTGTCTAGAACTATTAAGATAGCTGCCCACTTGACCTGGAGTATTTGCTGCTCTCTGCATTCCTGCTGATCCCCAGAAAATTGAGGATCTTCAAGTGTTAATGTCTTCCATTGGGAGTCATGTCCATGGGCCAGGGGTTGGGAGGGGCATATAGTGGACTTCCTGTTCCATTTTCCTAACTGAGAATAGGTCTCATCTATATAATTTATTATACCTTCTTGTCCTACCATGGTACAGCATCTGATATCTCTTCTTTCAAGATCATTTTAGGAATCAGATTAATAACAGCTGTTATTTACTGAGCAATCACAATGTTTCAGATAATCTATTGGCATTTTATACATATTATGACATTCAATCTTTTCAAAATAAGCACCATTTTACAGATGAGAAAAAGAAACTCAGGGAGCTTAACTGATTTTTCTGTTTCACAGCAGCTAAGCAGTAGAACTGAGATTTGAACCCAAACATATGTCATTTCAAAGATACACTCCTTATCAAGATATTATAGCATGTAGAGGAAGAGGGTTCCATTATGCCTTAAGACTGAGGCACTGGGCTTTGTCTTCCTAATGCTGCCCCCCATCATGTTTGCTAAATTGTGTCTGAAATACTTGTACATGCTATGGTTATTTCCAACTTTCTTGGACTTCCATGCATTCTCTGCCTTAGTTTTCCTTCACTCAGCCTCCCATTTCTGCTTAGAGATCTAATAAAAGAATCCCACAGAACCATCCATAATTCTGCTTTAATTTAGGCCCCATTCATTTATTCAACACATATTTATTGAACATCCATCATGGACCAGGCAATGTGCTTGTCATTAGAGATACTCTTGCTCTCACAGGGATTCCAGTCTAGAGGCAGAAACAGATAAGTCTACATGTAGTTATAAAGTTTTAAGTCTATGACAGGTCAGAATAAGAATTATCAAGAAAGGGCAGTTTTTAATTCATCACGTCATTGTTCATCCTTCCAAACTATCACAAGAGTTTTGCAGTTTTCTTTGGTGATCCCTTGATATTAATATTTCCCTCCTATGTGCTATCTGAAAATCTAACAAATATGGAATTGTAGGCTTCACAATAATCCTACGAGATAGGTATTATTATCATTCTCATTTTATAGATTCAGAGACTGAGTCTCAAAGAGGTAAGTAATTTACTTGGCTACAGAAGACGCAGATAACAGGACAAGCATTTGAATTCATGTTTGTATTATTCTATAGCCTCTCTTAGCCATAAAATCATTTATCATGACCTTGAGCATATTACTTAGCCCCTCAGAAGCTCCATTTCTACATTTATAAAAATAAATGTTCAAAATGTGTATGTCTCTAAAATCTATCATTCTACAGTTAACGAGTAATGACTGGTGAGAACAAAAGGAAAGGTCACATGACTTCAATAATGGTTAAAATTTGTCCTATTGGTTTTCCAGCTTCATTGTTCATCACTCTTACTCTCCCATCCTCATGTTCCAGCCACATCTAGGTTCTGATAGTTCTTCCAGTTCCGAGCTCCAGGAGCCTACACAACCAGTGCCTTGCTGCTTCAGTAAATTTTGCTCCTTCTGCCTCTCTCCTTGATGCCCCTGCCATCCCATACTCACGTGTTTTCCTGTCTTGTGTGCACATATGATTTGTTAGGGATGCACTAAAAGTCTTAGGTCAAAAAATCAATTTTTATATATATATAAAAATGAGAAATACTGAACTTATTTGTAGTTCAACTGAAAAGCAAGTAAGGGTTGGTTCACTATGGTGAAATAGGATCAATTACAACATGCTTTAATAGAGTCTGGGTGTTTCAGAAAAAGAAGGTGAATGTTCCACTCTGGACAGAACATACTGAAGAGGCTGGTGCTAAGTTATAAACACTGTAACTTAAAAAATGGAGATAAAATTAAATTATGTTGAGATAAGGCTGAAAAAATAGAGTTAGGATCTCAAAAACATTCAATACATATCCAGTTGGAAAAAATTTTAAAAATAATGGTACTAATATGGTGTGAGAAGTCAGAAGGGTGGTTATCTCTGGGAGGGCATTCGCTGGGAGGGAGTGTAAGGAAGCTGAAGGGGCTTGAAATGCTTTATGGTTTGATCTAGATGAACTCATGTAAAAAGTCATTAAGCTGCATACTTAATATGTCTTCTTTTTTGTATTTATGATAACTTTCAATACATTTGAAAATAATAATGCCAAGCATTTGGACAAGCATTCTGGGAAACAGGCGCCATCACATCTTGGTGGAATATGTAAACTGGAACAATTTTCTGGAGGGCACTTTAGCCATAGATACCAAGCACCTTAATCAGCTTCTTCGACAATGCTTTGCGAATGAGTATAGTGACTACAGTAACTCATTAATTCAAATTAATTGGGTGAAGAGTAAATGTAGGATATAACATGCTTGTAAAGTGCATTTATAGGGAATGAGATATGAGTATAACCCAGGACAGTCAGGAAATTCCAACAAAGCTCATGCAATCCTCTCTGTCATATTTTTTTAATTCACAAAGACTATTTTTTGGGGGTTATTTTTAGTCAGGGATAGCATGATAAGAAACAGTGGGTTCCCTGAAGTAGCTCAGTCTTTCTGTACCCACATTTGAATTCTTTCTTTATTAACAAACCTTATCCTTGCCCATGGAATAAAAGCAGTCTTTCGTTCCATTCAAATAATCCAGGATTCTAAACGATAAGAAACTCTTCCAAGGTCTTTGGATGTTCTTTTTTTGGGGGGGGGGGTAACATAATTCTAAGTGAGGACCACAATTAAGGAACATTCAACCAGACAAGGATGCAAGGTGCCAAGCAGGTGTGGGGCATCTCTGATGCTCAGCTCTTACCGTCTGCAATGAAGTGCTCCGGCACATGCAGAGTCACCTTCACAGTGAGTGGACAGGACATCTGACTGCCACACACCATGGCCAGGATGCAGGAGCTCACAGCAATCAGAGTCAGGGCCGTCTTGTTCACTGGACTTTTCAGCAAACCTAGTAAAACAAACACCACACAAAGACGTATCAGTCACGTCAGAAATAGGAATAGCATGGAATCTGGGACTCCTGTTCCTTTTCCAAGCTGGAAAAAGAAACCGTATTTTCCAACCTCTGTGCCTGTGATGATATCTCAATGACCCCTTTTTGGGTCTTGGTTTAAAATCTCTGCAAAATCCCTTTTGGTTTAAATGAAAGAAACAAACTTTCTGAAAATTGTGGCATTTCTCCCCTCTCCCCTCTCAATTAGCCTGGTCGTTCTTGATAATAATTAAATGGTATTAAACTCTCTGCTCACTTTAGAAGCAGGTGAGAAGATACCATGTTGCTGAATTCATGGGGCCTAGGGAAATGAGCATGGGCTTTGCAGTCTGACAATCCCGAGTTCAAATTTGGGCTTCAGTCCTCATTAACTTATGACCTGTTTCATTCTCTGAGCCTCAGTCTTCTTATGTGTCTGATGAAGATAATAATAGACATCACTATTCTGATGATTACGTAGCATATGTATAAGGGTTTCACAGACTGTAGGAGGCTGATCAATTCAAATGAATTTCCCAAGCATGTACAGATGACCAACTATGTGAGACACACATGGAGCAGAATAAGAATAGTTTTTGCTGTTCAGGAATTTACAAGTTGGGGGGCAAAGACAGGTTTATTCATAGCTAATTAGAATCCAAGGCAAGTTGTGTTAAGAGAAAGTAGAGAGGACACAGGATGGGGAGGGAAGTTTTGCCAAAGAAAATTAAAGGCAATTTCACGGATGCAGCAGAATGAGTAGATTGGATCTGCATGGCAAAGAGAGTGCTGGACCAGCAAAGAAATTCTATGCACTGCATTCTGAGCCCCTACTGGGTTTCATTCTTTAGGCTTTGCTGTTCACATCTAATTTCAGGGCTTTGATTACCATTTTTAGAGCAATGCTTCCCAAATTTCTATTACCTACTATGCTCTTATTTTGAGCAAACCTTTATGTCCAAACCTTCTGCACATCTCTCTATGAAAAGCCCATGAGCCTGACAAAACAACATGTTCAAAAGCAGACACATTATCTTCTACTTATGGCCTCCTCCTCCTCTTTCTCCTGGGCTCCCCAAAGTATTGGAAGCACCGCCATTTGAACTGGCCAGAAACCTAGATGTATCTTTCAGCCTCCTGTTTTCCTCCTTTACAGCATCGAAACAGCATGCAGTCCTAGGTGCTCCATGTCCTTAGCATTTTCACCTCTTTCTTTTCCCTCATCTCTTCTATCGTCTGTTTGCTTGTGAGATAAGGGAAGTGTGGGCACAGCTCATCTCACTTTGTGATGGAACCCCTTGAGCTGTTATCCAGCATCTGGCCGCAGGATGCCGTCCATGCTGATTAGCCTGGCATCTGAGGCCTTCGTGGTGGGTCCCTGTACTTAGACCTCCTGTTACTCTCTCCTACCCAGCCCAGGGGCTGGCAGGGCTGCATTACTACAGAGCTGCCACAGAAAGTGCCCTTTATCATGTTACTGTTAGCACAGGACTTATTTCTTTTGCATAGACATCCACTTGTTTCTTTGTCTCCCATCACTCACTGAGATTAATGGTATATGCAAATTCCTTTCTCTCTGGGAAGACAAATCGCCTGCATGCGTTGTCTTTCTTAAAATCTCATTCAGACACTAGAGTCTAGTAATTAAACAATAAACTCCTTGAGGGCAGGCATTGCATCTTTTGCCCAACATTGTATCCTGATGCCTAGCATAGCATCTGGCACATGTTAGCATCTCAGCAAATGCATCAGAACTTCCAGAAATGAGAATAACAATATTAGCAACCAGGCACAGGCACTGATCTATCAAAAAGCATGTCAACCACACACAACCAACATTGCCAGACTGGTGGATCCTAATGGGACAAGAGCCCATGACAGCCCACTTTGGGATTTTTTTTTGATAGATATCTATTTCTCTTAATAAACAGTGAGCTGCTTGAAGGAAGGGATCCCATCTTCACCATCTTTATGTCTCTCCTGCCAAGTTCACTGCCTGGAACCTAGAAATTGATTAAATTAAGAATAGGGGCTTTGTCTTTATTGCCACTCTTAGAACAAGGTATAGCATATGGCAGGAGCAATTCATATATCTGTGGTTGTTATCGTTGGTGAATATTAGTTAAATGGTAGAGCAGTTAAAATAAAAAGATGGCTCTGGTGTCAGGGGATGGAAAATCCCTAAACTTAAAATGACCACATAAAAAAAGGAACACATTTTCTCTCTCATCTGGGAGCCACAAGAAGCTATTTCAGACTCTGATAATATCAACAGTTTCAAAACTAAATGGCATAAGCAAGCTAATATCAATGTTTTCTACTAGAAGGGATATAGACGAGGGGTTGGTGCCTCGCATAGGTCTTTTCTTAAAAAATCAACACATTACTTTCAGCTTAGATCTTTAAAAATCCCCGCCCCCCTGCCCTGGTTAACAGTTGGCAGCAGTACCAAGTTTCCATTTCAGATTCTACAGAGGCTGTTCTGAGGGAAAGAATATGCAAAAATGAGTCCAGCACGAACAAACTCTTGGGAAGGTGAACTGGGTCTAGAGCATGAGATGTGAAAGGTAGAGGCACCTGGCAGTGGGGAGGTGGATGCCCTGGATGCGTGTGTCCAAGAAGTGCATCTCTCAGACTGGCCCATGCAGCAGCATGAAACGGATGTGACCAAGGCATTTCTTTCACCAATTAAGCAACCACCAGAAATACCACCCAGGCTCCACAGGGCTGAGTTCTGGTCGAGGGTTGAGGAGCAGGAATAGGAGTGCTCACACTAGCTCCCCGGGTTCGTGCTGGGCTAATTGCATCCCCTACATCACTTAAACCTTCACAGTAGCCCAGGGCCTTGAACAGTCAATGGGGTGGGCAGTAAAGTCATATCTGCTTTTTGACCCTTCATTTCCTCATCTGGAGAATAGGACTAAAATGATGTATCCTTCAAGAGTGTTGTTAAACGTTAATGAGACAACAAATGTCAAATGCCAAGCAGTTTCTGGTGCATGGTAGGCCCTTGGTAAATGGTCTTTTGCAAGCCAGATATTGGTATTTAACTCACAATTGATGGCAGAAACCAGGACGTATTTACCTCTTTGTCCAACACATTATCAGAACATACTAAGAATTGAATTATTCTTTACAGAAACTGAAGACACAAGGAGTGGATAGGGAGGGAGTGGAAGAGAGAATGCAAATAAACAGCATCCTGGGGGAGCCATTCACGCAGAAGATGCCTGAAACACCACTGCTGTCTCTGAAGTTCAGGAAAAAGAAAGCACACAGGTCAAGTCTGCACTCAGACCAGATGCCCATGGAGCAGCCACTAGGGCTTGGGGGTTTCCATGGCAACTGGATTTGGCAGAAAACTTCACAGTGGGACTCAAAGAGAGGTGACTTTTTAAGAGTTTCTGGCCTAGGGAACTGATCACGAGCAATAAGCTTGGATGAGGGGCTGTAGATAGTGGCAAGGTAGAAATTATCTATCCTATAATACCCAATCCCTCCTCCCCCAGGCTCCGTACTGCCTTGCAGGAAGCAGAGACAGGGAGGAGAACCTTCGTTTATTGGCTACTTAGTATGATATAGGCACCATGCCTAACATTTTCACTCATCCAATCATCTACCCAACAAACTTTTATTGATCATCAGTTCTTCCCCAACACTGTCCACACTGCTCTAGGCACAGGGAAAGGAATAGTTAACAAAACAGCCAATGTCCTTGAAGCTTACAGTTTAAAGGAGGAGAATTATTTCATTTAGTTCTTACAGCAAACTGCTACTATCTCTGTTTTGCACAGGAACAGAGGGACAAAGCAATAAAATGACTTGTCTAAGGTCACTCAATCTGTATGTGGCAGAGTCAGGATTAGAACTGGTTCTTTCCATTCTCTCCCCCATGTCATACTACCTTCCACTTCACCACAGAATAAGGGTCCAAGGATAGCATCATGTAACTGTGGAAAGACCATGGCCTTTGGAGCCAGACACGCCTATGTTTAAATTCTGGCTTGGCCACAAAATCTTGTGTGACACTTATCAATTCACCTAAGAAGACAAAATGTCTCCATCTGAAAAAATGGGAACGGTTGTCTTCTTTCACAGCTGATGTGAAGACAAAATAAGATAATGCATGTAATTGGTAAAAAAAACCCAAAACTCAATAAATGATAGTTCCAGATCATAATAAGAGCATCCGCCAATGGCCAGGGTCACAGTTATCCCTGGTTCACATCCCAGTTTGCAGTTCCCTCCCCATCACTTGTAAGGGAGTGAGCTGCGCTGTGGGAATGAAATTTCACCAGGGCATATCGATTGCTGGAACTGGAGAAAGTTAATAATCTAATTTTGCTTTCATTTCCCCTCCCTCTTACCCCCAACTCCTCTCATGGCAGCAGAGAATGGCATAAAATGCATTGCTTGAGAAATTCACCCGGAAATAACTCAGCATTGTTGATCCATGCGCTGCCTATAATTTGGGGTTTGATTGATTCTCAGTTTGGAAATGCCAGGTTGAGAGAGGAAAATCAAATTTAAGTTAAATTTGGAATTGAATCAATCACATTTTACAATGAAGAAAATAGATCTTACCCCATCAGACCACTGTGTATGGAAAACTTAAAGCTGCTATGCTCCCAATGATTCTTCCTCCTGGTATCCTCAGGGGACAAGAGACTAGGTTGTAAACTGAGAAATCATTTCTTTCTTTAAATAGCATATGGAATTGAGGTGAGGGACAGGGATTCTAGGAACCCAGGACATTAGGGTGGAAGAGCCCAAGAGGAAGAAAGGGCACTTAGAACAAAAGAAAGCGGTTGGGTTTAGGTTCTGGACATAGAGATTTAAATCCAAACTCTTCCCTTTAGTAGCTTCTGACTTTTGGCAAGTTACATACACTCTCAGAGCCTCAGTGTTCTAATGTATAAAATGGAAATGATAACCCCTAACTGGGAGACACGCTGTGCGGATTAAATGAGATGACATTTATAACAAGAAGCACACACACTCAGGGATCTATACATGCTCTTGGTATCATCCCTTTCAACTCGATTCCTCAAAACCCCACTGCCCAACACTGCATCTACATTGATATCAAGAGGACATGTGGTAATTTGGCTCAGGTGGAAATTCTGGCTTTTACACTCAGCTGCTGGCCCCCATGGACAAGTCACCTTACTTCTCTAAGCCTTAATGCCCTGATCTGGGAATTAACTCATCCAATAAGAAGTTTTGTAATGTGCATCTACTGTGTGCTGGACCTCATTTTTTGTGCCCTCCTGTTATTTCCAGTGTCTATAAGCATGTCTGAATATATTACGTGCTCAGTAATAATGAATGAATGAATGTTTAAATGCTGTCCCCCATTCTACCAAGAGGCGTCAGTGTCGGAATATTGTTATTGGTTCATTTCTAGTCAAATGCATTCATTCATTTTCTTTGGCAAGGACTGGTCCTCACCCAGCCAGAAACTATACAAAAAGCCCCTGAAAGGCCGCTCTTCTCCTACACATCAGGGTGAGCACTACAGATTGGAGGTGTGCCCCGTTAACCTCACTGAGCATCTCATGGGACTCCTGCCACACATGAGCTCCAGCCCCTCTGTGTTTCTCCGTGTATTTCTGGAAACTAAAATTGGGACACGCATCTGACAAGTTCAAGTGTCACACTGGAGGCAGGAGGAAAGAAGATTTGAAAGTGGGTCTTCCTCAGAACTCTGGGGAAGGCAGCCCTCTTTCTTTAGCCAGCCTCCAGTCAGAATTCTGCGCACACTACTTCAATGTGACATGTCAATATGGGACATCCTTTTCCCAGTCTTGTCCACCAGGGGCCAGGTCTCTCCTCATCTTCCACCAACCCCCGCCTTTGCCATGAACTAGTTTCTTGTGTTCTCCGACTCCCTGACCTTGGCGCTCTCAAATCCGTAGTGTCCTTTAAATCATCTGTAATCCCCCCAAATCTCCCATTTTTCATAGTGTTTTCCATTGTAAGATCTGTGTGGGTGTTCATCCAGCCTTTGCATACTTCCTGAGACAGCAAACTCAACCCCTGTGGAGCAGCGATTCTGCTCTGAGACAATTGGACTACACAGTCCCAGACTCTCACTCTGTGAGCCAGCTTCTGCTGTCCACATCGAACAGGGTGCATCCAATACCTCCTCCTCCCGGCAGCTATTTTAGTTAGTTAAAGATGGCAGTGTAGTTTCCTTGAGCCTTCTTTCCTCCAAACCAAATATTGCTGGCTTCACTTTATTTCTCTAAAGTAATATTTTGAGTCTCTTGAATATATTTTGTATAGACTTGCTTTTTCTACAACAGCTTTCCTAGCAAAGAATGTTGTCACCATCATCATCATATTTAACATTTGTAAAAAACAGTTATGTGCCAGACAATATAATTGAACATTTTTCATGTAATATCTCACGTACTCTTCACAGAAACTTCATGCCATGCTGCCTACTACCACCCACATTTTACACGAGGAAACTGACTGAGGCCACCACTTGCTAAAGGCCATGCAGCTCAAAGACAATAGGGCTGAACTTTTTAGAAAATTGATTTCAGAGTCCAAGTTCTTAATCAGTACCCTCCATAACTTTGCTATCAATATGCTAGATGTGGCCTGAACAGAGAAGGATCAACTCTTTCAATCTGCTTACAGACCTCAGCTCGCCCTGTGGACCTGTGGTGACAGATGGGCTCATAGTGGCCTCACTCCCCACCTGTGTTGACCATAGGTCTTCCAAGGAACTGCCTGGCACCACCAGAGGGAACTTCACAAGGAGGGCAGATGGTGAAAGGGGTGAGCTGGATGGCTATTTCTCTCCTCTCTGCGCCCCAGAAAACAGTTCTGTTGAGCTACCTGGGGCCAATTACGACCCTGCAAGGCCAGTGGGGAACACCTTTGACTAGCTCTGCCCCACAGATAAGCAGAGTGTCTGTAATGCAGGCTTAGAACACTCTGTTGAAGATAAAGGCACTGACAGCAGACAAATAGCTAGCTCTGTAGATTTCTCTGTGGCTGTTGCAGACACCTGTTCCTGGAAGTATGAAGGTAACTTTAAGATGATGACAACAGAGGTGGTGACAATGGTGTTGGTGATGCAGATGGCACAGATGTCATCCTTTTTTCAGTTCTTTTTTTTAAAATTTTACCTTTTATTAAAGTGTAGCTGATTTACAATGTTAGTTTCAGGTATACGGCAAAGCAATTCAGCTATACATATGCATATTTTTCAGATTCCTTTCTATTATAGGTTATTACAAGAAGCTGAATATAGCTCCCTGTGCTATATAGTAGGACCTTGTTTTTTATCTTCTTTATTCAGTCATCTGTCAATGGACATTTAGGCAGTTCCTGTTAGTTTACAAATTACTCACAAGTATCTCGTTCACTTTTCACCATCCTCTGTAGTGGGTACTGCTATTATCTCCAGGATACACATAAGAAATCAGAGGCTTCATGGCGAATTCATGTTTCAGCACTGGGGGAATAACTGGTCCTGGGAACCACATCTCCTAACTCACAGCCTGGTGCTCTTTCCACGACACTGGATCCAGGTCTCACTGGCGAGGAGTGAAGACAGGATTAGAATCTATGCCCCAATTTCAGGATCCACTGATCACACTATTGTATCCAAAGGCCCCAAAGAGCCAGTGCAGTATCTCCCACAAAACAAAATGTATCTTGAAAAGGAAAAAAAAAAAATCTTCTTCAAAAAATTCTGGGAATGCTACATTCCATATTCACCTCTTAAAGTGCTCGGGTACATATCTAGTATTACAATCTCTGAAAAGGCCTGCACTAAATCCCCTTTAGCAGAATTTCACTTGATCTTTTCCAGAAGTATTGATATATTGCAGAACTCTTATTCTACAGAACAAAGCAGGGAAAATAATGAGCTAGTTTAAAAATTTATACAGAGGTTGGTGTTATCAGTATCGGCTGTTCCTAATAATTAACTGTTGCTCTTATGCCAGCATTGTGTTAAAGATTTCATGTACATCTGCCTAAACTTCTCAACAGCCTTGCAAGGTAGAAATTACTACCTCTACCTATAAATGGGAAACCAAGACGTACCCACTGGGAAGTGACAGAGGATAGTTTCATAGTCACTCTTGTAGGACTCCAATGTCTTCTGGTTCCCAAGTGTTAGAAGAAAACATAGTCTTGCATTAAACTTAAGAGATACCTTCACCCCATGTTCACAGCAACATTATTTACCATGGCAGAGACATGGAAACAACCTCAGTGTCCATCCACAGATAAATGGATAAAGAAGTTTATGAAATACACACACACACATACACACCCACACACACAGAATATTATTTAGCCATTAAAAATAAGGAAATTCTGCCACTTGTAACAACATGGATGGACTGGACCCTGAGAGCATAATGCTAAGTGAAATAAGTCAGAGAAAGATAAATACTGTGAGATCTCAATTATCCACAGAATTAAAAAAAAACCTATAGAAAAAGAGATCAGATTTGTGGAAGAAGGTGGTCAAAAAGCACAAACTTCCAGTTATAAGAAAAATAAGCACTAGGGATACAATACAGTTAACCTTGCTGTATGATATATACGAAAGTACTGAAGGGAACTCCTAAGAGTGCTCATCGCATGGAAAACACATTCTTCTTTTTTTGCTTTTGCTTTTTATTGTATCTATTTGAGATGATGGATGCTAACTAAACTTATTGGTAATCATTTTACAAAATATGTTAACTCAAACCATTATGTTTTACACCTTAAACTTATACCATGATGTATGTTAATTATATCTCAATTAAAACTGAAGAAAAAATTTAAAGGAAAATGGATTTGAGTCACAGGAAAATCTATGCAAGGAAGGAAAAGAGGCAGGTACAACAGGCCAGTTTAGAAGGTTAAACACTATTCAACTGGAATTTAACTGGCTGATGGAATGCATAAGGGAAAAGAAAAAGATGCTGTACTCAATAGATGAAATTGCAGCGTGCAAATGAGAAACCATGGAGATGATTCAAAAGAGATAAAGTTCTACAAAGGCTCAGACATACATGGGAAAGAAGGAGGAAGAGAAGGTCACACTTGAATTTCAGATTCATAGGTGATCATCAGCTGGTACTGACTTATAAAACTAAAAATAAATAATAATAAGGCACTGGCACTTGATCTCTGGGTTCACCCTCTTAGACTGTGGGCTGTTGGCTGCATCACCACCGTCAGCCCACATCGCTGATGGAAAGGGGAGTGGCAAAGAAGAGTGGGGACCAAGTAGTGGGTGCAAAGGGGCAGAGCAAAAAGCAGCTACAAGTTTCCATGGCTACCAAGGAAAATCAGAGCCAGTCACGTCCCATCTTCATCAAAGGCACATTTCTAGCTGCTTTTTGCTCAGAGCTTGCCAAAAAGGGCACTGTTCCATTCTCCTACAAGATGTCACTGGACTTGGGTTCAACGTCTGTGAAAGCAGAAGAAGAGGAATGCTATTTATTGTATTTAATATTGACTAGGTCTGCTGTGGTGCCTTTTACCACAAGAAACTCTTTTATGCCACACGTCTACTGTCAACTCTAGGCAACACTGCTGTTATTTGACATTGGAGGAAATGGAAACTGAGAGATTTTAATGGACTTGCCCGAAAGTTCAGAACTAGCAAGGGGCAGAGATGGAATAAGAACCAAGACCGACTGACCTGCAAACTCAGTGTTTCCTCCACTGCATCACATGGCCTCTAAAGGAAGGAGGCTTCCTCAGTCTCCCTGTCCCTTCCCCCTCACCTCTTTCTCCTGATTCTCAGACTGTATCTGAGAAATCATAAGAAATAAGGCTTGGACTGATGTTCCACACACTCTCTGCTGCAGTTAGATTTCCCTGTCCGCTCCCTTGTAACAGGCTGCATGCTTTCCCCACACCTACGTGTTGTCCTTCCTACCTTCCTCGAAAAGTCAAAGGTAGAACAACTTCTCAAGAGAAGAGAATTCCCATCTCTTGGAAGTCTGCCCTAATTATTGCAACTCACAGGAACACTGTATTCCTCTTAACTCCTGCCACATGCATCATCCATTCCAACTTGAGTCACGGGATCACAGAATCATAGAAGACTAAATGGGCTTTGACCCTAACGTACCATATGATACGGGTGGTTTCCTACAATGTCATCCAACCATGGTCATCCAACCTGCGTTTGCACATCATCTAAACTGGGAGCTTGTTAGCTCAAAAGAAAACTCACTTAACTGCTGTTGCTGCTGATAATCTTTTCTTTTAAAGCATTTACTTTGTGTGATATGTTATGCCAAATATTTTACAGATATTACTTTATTCAATCTATCATTAACTTTTGTTAGCTCCTCATTTTACAAATAAGGAAACTGAGTCCAGCCCAAGCCTGGAAGGCTATTGAGCCCCAAAGCCAGAATTCAAATCCAGATCTAGATCCCAAAGCTGTTAACAAGTGTACTGTGTAGTCCTCCTTCATTGTTAGCCTGCAGGCTGAGGACTAGGTCGATCTGAAACAAAAATCTACTCCTAGAGTGGTAACCAGATGAACATGGTCCTGTCCTCAAGACTTCCACAGACCAGTCTCCATCCCTCCTCTCCAAGGCAGCCCTTTGGTTCTGAAGTTGGAAAAGAGGTTCCCTATTCTTTTGTTCCAAAAACATATTCTGTCATTAGACTCCCATATGCAGGAAACAATCATGTAGCCAAGAAGCAGCTGCAGGAATAGCTTTAGATCAGTTAGTCTAACCCAGGAGGCTAAAGGTTAGAAGGACAACAGCCTTGCCCAAAGTCACATTGCCCACAGCCAGACCTAGAACCCATCTGTCCCAGCTCCCACAATGATGTTTCTCCGTTCTCCACTTGGGATAGCTGTTGTCTTTTCCTAAGTTAATCGATATCTCCTGGAACAAAATTAGTCCATCTTATACCTCTCTTGTTCCCTGTGGCACTGGACGTGGTAGCCCATGTATGAAGGTATGTTAGGTGGGCTCACCTAGTATAATTTGGTCAATGTCAACACACAATCAAAATGAACCATACCCAAATATCTCCACAAAACAACCTCAACAGATTGGTGCAAAGTCCAAAGCACGGTAGAGTCAAGTAATGGTAGGAACGCGGACTTTGGAGTTAGAGAAATTTGCCTCATTGTTTTCTGGTTAACCTTCAGCAAGTCGCATTATCCTAATCCATAAAATGTGAATGACATCTCCTCGACAGGGTCATTAGAAAGATTAAATAGGAAAATATATATTGCATAGTACATGCTTGATGCATAATATCTTTTATCATCATCATTATCATCATCATCATTCAAAAGAAGACCAATAAATGCAGAGACTGACCTTTGAATCTAGAAAACTATCTGTATAAATTTAGAATGGGTCAGAAGTGAAAGAAAGACCAGGCGGCTGGAAGGATAGTGAGTTTCCACTAAGAGGAGGTTCAGACACACGCACAGTGCCTACTACGTGCTAAGCCTCTGCTGGGCCCTTTGTGCCCATCACTCAGTTTGCTCTTCGTAACAACCTTTGGCTCCCCAGTTTATGGAGCAGGAAAGTGGAGCTCAGGGAGAAGGAATGGTTCGCCCAAGGCCATATGCCTAGTAAGCTGCAGAGCAGGTAATGTAAGTCAGGTCTGTGACAGTCTAAATAAGACACAGATAAGTGGCCCATTATCTGAAGAGAGTAACCAGGGCTGGACTGGAGACCATGCCAGGGCAGGACACCAGATGAAGGACATGGGACATTTAGCCTTGAAACAAGGAAGACTCAGGCAGAGGGGCCTCTTGATGGGAATGTTGTGGAAGACATACAAACGTAGAAAAAGGGAAAGGACACAGATATTTTGCACGAGCAACTACTGTGAACCAATGCTCAGTGCTTGACTTGACTTTTTTTCACTGAGTCCTAAAGACAACCCTCTGATTAAGTATCATGATCTCCATTTTATAAAGGAGGAAAATGAAGCTCCGAGAGACCAAACACTTGTCCCAGGCTGCACGGTCAGAGGCAGAGCTGGGATTCAGCCTAGGTCTTCTTGACCCCAGCAACATCTTTGCTTTTCATACCAGGGCCTGTTTACCATCAGGTTCTTTGCAGGTCTAAGAGCCTAGAAGAAGCTTTCGCCTGAGGAGAGGATTCTCAAACCAAGGGTCTTGCGCAGCACCTGAAACCTCACTCCTATAAAGGAAGGCACCGGGGTCCCCTAGGGGACAGAGGATGCTGCCATGTCCTGGGTGCGGGAGTTTGGCTGCTAAGCACCTGGGAATGTGATTAACGTAAACACACCAGTCTCTAGCCCTTTAAATACAGGGGCATTTCCCACCCTGGTTTTCCAATCCATTGCCTCCTCTTCAGACCACTAACATTTCAGCAAAAGCACGTTGCATTGTGTTTAAATAGCCATTCAGAGATAGACAGCTCTGCCTTTAGACCTTTGAGGAGGGAATATAAAAGAGGATAAAAGAAGAAGAAGAAAAAAAAAAGACAGGAGAAAATGTTCCTGTAAAGCACTTCTGCCCAAACACATTTCCATACAGAGGCCTCTACCCATTTCAGGCTGACATTCTGGGCGCAAACCTTTCAAACCCGCTGGCTGAAATACGACGCGTCCAAAAGAACAAGTAGTCCTAGCCCAAGGGCCACGCTAGACCCACATTCTGCCTCATCCTTTAGTGTCAAGGATGTGCCTGGGGGGCTGTGCAAAGAGTTCTGTTCTGGAGTCAAGAGACCAAACCTGAGTACTGGGTCTGCCGTTATTCACTGTGCAACCTTCAGAAAATCCCTCCCCACCTCTGCACTTCTGTCTCCCTGCCTATAACAGGAGGAAACGCATTCATTCAACAAATATTTATCGAGAGTCTGTTCTCCACTGAGCTCTTTGCTGTGAGCTGGGGATTCAGAGAATCAGAGCTTTCAAGGGTCTCAATGCCCAGCAGGGTAACGGGTCCCTGAACAGAGAAAGCAATGCAAGGGGATCACCACGGCGGCAGAGGTCAGTGCAGAGGAGGGGACCCTAATCCAGGCTGGGAGGTCAGAGGACCATGCCTGAGAGTTGAGGCTTGTCATGTGAGAGAGTTAGCCAAGTAGAAAAACAGGACATGTGGTCCAGGAGAATGGAACAGCAAGGATGAACAGGGCATTGCACATAAACTGGAGATGTGGGAGCAACAGGTACCTGTAGCATAAAGCAGGCAGAAATGGACAGGGAGGTAGGTAGAGAACATCACAGAAAGGAAGTCATGGTCCACTGCCAGGAGAGTGGGCTTTGACCAAGAAGATGTCTCCAGTCCTTTCAGGCCAGCCCTCCCAGCACCATACAAACCTGAAACACATACCCATTCATTCACTTTGTCAACAAAGATGTGCTCGGTGTCTACCAGTGCCTGATGCTGTGTTGGGTGCTGGGGATGCGACAGGGCCTTCATCATCCCAAGGGGAGGGATCCAAAGACCTTGTGACAAAGGATGAGATCTACAACTGTACCTCTGGAGTGGAGGACAAGGAGAGGCCCTGGGTTAGAGCGCAAACCTTATTCTACAAAGTCACAGTGTATTACCAGCAGAGGGTGTTCACACAGAGGAGGCTGAAAAACACCCTGGATAGAATCTGAGAACCTGAAGCTTGGTGATGAACCATTCTTCAAGTCTATGGACACAAACAAGCATGAGTCACCTGAAATGAAAGAAAGATCTGGTCCAGAGAAAAGAAAAGAGGGCAGCGGAACAAGGTAGGCAGCTTCTAGAGTGGCTCCCGATGGCCCTCGCCTCCTGTCATTCACACCCTGGTGTACATCTCTCCCCGACAGACTTGCTGCCATCAAATGAAATGTCACTTCCAAGAGTGGGGTACAGAAGACTGACTTCCTCTTTCCTTACATTCTCTGGCTGTTTCTTGCTCTGGTGAAGCCAGATGCCACATCGTGAACTGCCCTGTAGAGTGGCCCATGTGACAAGGAACTGAGGGTTGCCTCTGGCTAACAGCCCTCATGGAACAGACTCCTGCACTGACCTCATGAGGAGCCTGGGAAGCAGATCATTCCCCAGTGGAGCCTTGAGAGAGAGCCCTGTTGACCACGTCACTGTAATCTCGTGAGACACCCTGAGCTGGAGGACCAGTTATGTGGTGTCCAGATCCCTGACTCAAAGAAATGTTTGTTGAGGTAATAAATGTTGGTTATGATAATAAATAAGGTGATGCCTGTTTGCTGTTTTAACCTGCTCCTGCTGGGATAATTTATTATACATGAACAGATAACTAATTCTGGGATCCACCCGAATGAATGACAGAGAGGCTGAGAAGTCCTTCTCCCTAGCACCCCTCAGGGCCCTTCAAGTTTAGAAGAGACCTCCCTTCATTGAAAAGAGGTTCCCTGAGCACTTGGTGTGTACGCCGCCCTGGACAAGTCAGAGGACTCACCAAGGAGCCAGACACAGCCCAGATCTGGAGGGGCATAGGTAAGCGAGAAGGTTGGGGGAAGATACAATTACACGGTACCTGGAAAACTGCTTGGTTGCTTTACTGAACACTTCACAACCTGGTAAGAGCCAAGAAGAAGGAGCCAATAAAGTCTGCTTGACAAAATCAGGGCTGGCTTCACAGTGAAGGAAGAAGTTCCTTCTATCTCTATAAAGGCATCTCTCTCTCTGTGTCTCTCTTTATCTCTGTCTCTTTCTCCCTCCCTATGTTCACACATTGATCCCAGAAGCTGGTGAAGTGGAAGGCTTGTAAGCTTTGCAATCAGACAAATTAAGCTTGAAAACCCAACTCAATAATTTCCCAACACTGAACTTAGGAAGTCAATAAAACAGAATAGTTAAGAACATAGCCCTTAAGTCCCCCCAGAGCTGGAATCAAGCACCAGCACCGCCCATTACTAGCTGAAGTTGCTGGTATATATAATCTGGTCTTTCTAAGTTTCACTGCCCCATTTATCAAACAGGAAGAATTAAAATGCATGCTTCATAAGATAACTTGAGCTCAAGCGAGAAGTTTCCAGCACAGTGGCTGATAATGAGAAAGGCTCAATGATTGTTAGCGAGTAACGCTGGGGAAGTTACTTAACTTCTTGATGTCTCTTGATGCATGGGAAGTTCTCGGCACGTTGTTCAGTGTTTACGCTGTTCTTAGCTGCTCTACCTATAAATACCATCAGCGGTGGCCCTGGACCTAGTGATTTGTCATGGTTCCTCCTAGACTAAGGGCTGGCTGGCAATGATGCATTCAAGACATACATCCTTGTGTATTTATTAAAATGCTCCCTACCCCACCCCTAGGGGCACTTAGTTCCTTGTGCTGGATGGAAGGACACAGATTATTTCTGCAGCAGGAGCTGTGCAGAGGCATCACTCAGGTAGAGGTGGCAGGGATACGGTAGTAGCAGTTCCCTAAGTAACTGTAACTCAGGTGCGACACACACCTGGAGCTTCCGGCGGGTACTGTTAGATTTATGGGACAGCAGTGATAGTAATGACGTTAGTGCTTATTTATTTATAAAATGCCCACATCTGAACATCCTAAAGAGCTAAAATAGAAGCCCCACTCAATTTTATAGAAATCTATGTACATGTGGGGGGGGGGTGAATCTATATATGAGTGTATGAGAACAGCAATGAGGATGTAGGAATGTTTAGAGCAGAAGTAACAGCAGCCCTGGGAATCATAACCATGAATTTCTTCTTCCACTTCAATCGTCAACCAGGGCCAGCGTTACCAATGCTGCTTTCCCCTTGGTTTTCCGGTAGTCAGCAGCTCAAAGAATGAAAAATACCATTGCAAAAGTCAGTAGAGTCCAAATTCCCAGATTCACCAGTTTCTGGTGACACGATGCTCATTTCTGTTTTGCAGTATCTGGTTCCTCAAATGATATAATGGGCATAATGCCTTGGTTGGTCCAACTCAAAGTCTAGTGTGGGAGACACAGACTCCCTCCCTGCTTCTCTCCCTTCCTTCTTATTTTAAACTACAAAGGACAGGATATATCCAAAGTTCACTGTTTTTTACAGACTAATCCCCCACTGGCTACTTGCAGTTATTTAGCAAAATCCTATAACTAGGGAGAGAAGGAGGTAGAACCTGCCATTCCCACCAGGTGATTCCACCTTCCTCAAGGGCATGGACCCTGCCTTATACTCTGCACCACACGACCTGGTACTGAGTAGTAGTTAAATTAATATTTGGTTCATGAATAAATGGATAAGTGAATGAACAGAAGATTCTGCAACCAATGACTTGTTTTAGAGAGAAGCAGCAGCCTTCATGAGAACCTTCCACAAGGGGAAATAAAATCTAGGCATTACCTCTTTGGTGAAGAGAATGAGGTGAGAATGAGTTTCAGCTGAGGTATCACTTTGCCTCCCAATAAAAGTAATAATAGCTACATGGGTAAGCACTTAACTCTGTGCTGAGTCCTGGGTGAAGGGCTTTACATGGAGTTACCTCATTCACTCCTTATAACACTCCATGATGGAGTCACTGGTACTACAGCCATTCGATAAAGGAAAAAAATAAGTCTGTAAATGCAATTGCCTACCTAAGATCACAGAGCTAATAAAACTGAAACAGAAGATGGCCCACCCCACAGAACAGCCACCAAAACTCTCTGCCACATTGCCTCCTAGGTGACAGCCTTCTGACCCATCAAAGGAGACGTTCCAAGACCAACATGGTTACCCTTCCAGCACCGCTAGGCACAAGGAGCCAAGACAGGAACAGACGTGGCCCCCACTCCCCTGAATTTTTCAGTCTGGTGGGGGTGGGAATTTATAGATGTGAATATATCATTCACACTCTGATTCATGCTAGAGTGGAGAACAGGGTGGGATGAAGGACCTCATTTAGAAAGGGAGAGTTAAGTCCAGTCCTGATGGTGGGAAGGAAGAGTGTTTTAAGCAGCAGGTCAGATTTTCCAGGGTATCATGAAAGGGAAAAAGTGATGAGTGACAGGAGATGAGGCTGGACAGGTGGGCAGGGACATGCAAGGCTTTGAAGGCCAAATTAAGGAGTTTGCTGTTAACTGTAATAGAGCAGGAGAACCACCAAAGGGTACCAAGAAGGAGGGGGTGTGATGAGATTATGCTGCTCAATCTGACTGCTGTGGGGAGAGGGCAGTCACAACCAGAGTGTGACATGACTTGATTATAGTGGCAACACTGGGGGTGGAGAAACGTCATCAAACACAAAGCACATCTGGAGGACAGAGTTGCTGGCTTGTGATGGAGCAGATCTCCTGGGAAGTGGAAAGCGGCGGGGGTAAGTAGGGTTTTGACATCTACACCCAAACTCTAGTCCCAGGCAGAATTTCTTCAACAGGTCATCTCATTGTCTCAGAGAAGTGCAGATAAGCACACAGAATCTCCTATTAAGAGGATGCTGTGTCCTTAATTCAGGGCTGAAGACAGTATTTCCCACCCTCCTCTCCAGCTTGACTATTTATGTATCATTCAATTGCTTGTCTACTCTTTAATCGACAACTATGTACCGAATTTCTGTATTTCCTCTTTGGGAAAAACTGTGCAGGCACTGGAGATACAGAGGAAGACAAGATAGCAATTCCTAGTAGATACATCCCGGGCTTGTCAGTGGGACTGGAGCAATGGCATAACGAAACTGGCTCCAGTTGGCTTACAAGAGAATAATACTTAGGGCTTAAATACTCAGGGATGCTGCTCGGTGGTTATTAAATCTATGACTCGAAACTGAACATGGTAGGAAAATATACACCATAGAAACAGGCAAGTGCTATAAATAAGGCTTTTTAGATTTTTTTTTTTCTTCAGAGAGCCAGCCTGCCAGGACACTACTGGGTTGGACCAGATTGCCTCAAAGGGGCTGACAGTCAGAGGGTTCCTCTTCTAAATTCAGATAAGTCAAAAGTATGTACAGAAATTTAGGTCACACTTACAAAGTACACACCCATCCTTTTTAAAGAACTCTTAAGCATTTCAGGGCCAGATCATAGATTTTGGAGTCAGACGGACCCACACTTGTATCCTGCTGCCAACACTTGCAATGAATGATATGCATTATCAATATTGTTCTTTTTTCCCTATTATTTTCTAGTCTTCCCTCTCAACCATTTCACTCTCAATTTTCCTTAGAAGCATCCAGCCTTAACTTACACCCTCACGAGAACAACTCTCAATGCAATCCATTCCATCTCTAATCAGCTCTGGGTATAAGAAAGATCTTTCTTAAACAGAAAACTGTAATTTCTACCAATAGTATTCACTTATTTAATAATATGCTATGCACATATTTGCTACATCCACCTTAAATTATTCAAGTGTCATCAAGGGTACAGAGCATAACAATCAACAATACAATACAAATTGTGTCTACTCTGCTGATGAACTTGTAAAAGGAGACCACTGGTTCTGGGACTAGAAGACCTGGGTTTAAATTCCAGCTTGATGTTTATTAGCTGTGTGATTTCAGGCAAGTTATGCAACCTCCCTCTATCTTCATGTCCTCATTTGTATATCTGTACTCTGTAGGTTTTTGTCAAAGATCAAAATAATTAATTTGTCCTCCATGCTTACGATAGTATATGATAAATGCAAGATAAAATGTCTCCTGACACAGTGGAGGTAACATTGTTTCTGAGGGTCCTTGCCATGCTTTGTGGTAGGTACCAGGGGCATAAAAATAAATCAAAAACAAGATTGTACACATCAGCCATCTATGACAGAGTACATGAGTGGCAGATATCATTTTTAAAAGGAAGATGCTGAGGGTCAGGATGCCAAGCTATTTACCCAAAAGAAGTATGTGTTCTGTACTCATAAGTAAGTCATCAGGTTCCAAAACCCAGTCATTGCAGCTTATCATTACAGCTTACTTTCCCTGCTTCCTCGCCTGCAAAATGAGGACGGATAGCTGTACCTTCTTCATCGATGGTTGTTGGGATTATATTAAATTGAATACATAATGTTTCTGATACCGAATCTGGTACATGGTACGTGTTTGACAACTTATTGGCTTGAGTCCCCAGAGAACCTGACTGTGGCGGTGTGGGATTAGAGCAGCCCATTTTCTTTATTTTTCTTTCTTTTTTAATTAAAATATAGTTGATTTATAATATTGTGTTAGTTTCAGGTATACAGCAAAGTGATTCATTTTTTGGACTATATTCCATTATAGGTTATTATAAGATATTGAACATAATTCCCTGTGCTATACAGTAAAATAAATTCTTATTGTTTATCTATTTTATGTATAGTAGTTTGTATCTGTTAATGTCATATTTCTAGTTTGTCCTTCCCTCCCTCCCTCCCGTTTGGTAACCATAAATTTATTTTCTATGTCTGTCAGTCTCTTTCTGTTTTATATACAGATCCGTTTGTATTTGCTTAAATTCCACATGCAACTGATGTCATATAATATTTGTCTTTCTCTGTCTGACTTACTTCACTAAGTAAAATACTCTCTACGTTCATCCATGTTGCTGCAAATGGCAACATTTAATTTTTTATGGCTGAGTAATATTTTATTATATATATATGCCACATCTTCTTAAGCCAATCATCTGTTGATGGACACTTGGGTTGTTTCCATGTCTTGGCTATTATAAATAATGCTGCTATGAACACTGGGGTGCATGTATCTTTTCAAATTAAATTTTTCATTTTTTCCTGGATATATGCCCAGGAGTGGAATTGCTGGATCATATAGTAACTCTATTTTTCAGTTTTTTAAGGAACCTCCATACTGTCCTCCATAGTGGCTGCACCAATTTATATTCCCACCAACAGTGTAGGAGGGGTCCTCTTCCCCCACAACCTCTCTAGCTTTTATTATTTGTAGACTTTTGATGATGGCCATTCTGACTGGTGTGAGGTGCACCTCACTGTAGTTTTGATTTGCATTTCCTTCATAATTAGTGATGTTGAGCATCTTCTCATGTGCCTGTAGAATAGCCCATTTTCATGCTTGCTATTTACCTCTGCACCCTCCCCTTTACAAAGCATTAACTCTTGCCTCCTCAAATTCAGCCCAGTTTCAATTCAATTTCTTCTTCTTTTCTTTATGGAAGGACAGCTGCCGCCACCAACACCCTACCCTGCCAAATTCTGCTTTGCTGATTCGTAGTTTAGCTGTATTATTCCAAACATTTATACGGGCTCATGGGGAACAGGCTACCTGTCTGTTTCTAGGTGGTATCTTTACACACAGATAATTTAAACCCATCTTCAGTGTCCAGCTTGAGCCCTTGACACGTGAGAGAGAGTGAAGTAGGTAAATCCTGAAGTTAGTGGGAGGCTATAAACTGTATATTACAAATGCACATGATGTGATTTGTTGTATAAATTATGGATGCCAGTCCAGGCCGTGGCTTGTTTACAGTCTCTGAACAAGGAAATAAATACCATCATCCTTGAACTTTCAGTAAGAGAATGAAAAGGGAGAGACGGTTCTCAATTCAGTCTTTAGAAGACTTTCTTGCCCCTGGGCAAGGAGAGGAGGAGGAAGGAAGAGAGGAGGGAAGGAAACATTTGGAGCCACACAGTCTGATAGTTTCTTGACCCACATTATTTTCCTTCAACCTCTTTACAACGCTGTCAGTACTTCTACAGATCAGGGAAGCTGTGTTGCTTGCCCAAAGCCTTGAAGCTGGTAAGCAGTGGAGCTGGGACTTTACACCAGGCTTGAATTCAAAGGATGAGCCCTCCCTTGCATAGCATGTTGAACTCTACACAGCAAGGAATATGCCCCCATCTGGGGCCAACTCCAGCAGGACTGACCCTACTCACAGTGAGGCTGCTGATTGGCCCAGCCCGTCCCCAATGCCAAGTTCATGGACTTATCAAGGTGCCATCCATCCCTGGCTACCCGCCTGACCAGTCACCATCAGAGCATCTTCTCATCTTGCACAGGAACAAGGCCACCATGACCCCTAGACAGCCAGTCTTAAACCACTCAGCAATACCTAGCACCTAGAAAGGGGCTCTCTTCAATCACATCTTCACCTTGTTGAACAGATTCAGCTTTGTTTGCTTACTAGCTCAGAATCCCCTACGGAGCTTATTAAAAATACAGTGCTCTGCGTCCATCATGAGGTGTACTGAACAAGAATATCTGGGGTGGGACCCAGAAATCTGATATTTAAACTTTTTTTCCTCCCAGAATTGTTAACCATCATTCCTGCAGATGGAGAATCAGAGAAAGATTGTTTAAAAACCACAGAGATGAGCTATACATTCAATGGAATCTACACTCAGGCCCCAAGCCACACCCTCGGGTGTCTTGGTCAACTAATCTTCGACAAAGGAGGCAAGAATATACAATGAAATAAAGACAGTCTCTTCAGCAAATGGTGTTGGGAAAACTGGACAGCAGCATGTAAATCAATGAAGCTAGAACACTCCCTTACACCAAACAAAAATAAACTCAAAATGGATCAAAGACTTAAAACATAAGACAAGATACAATAAACCTCCTAGAAGAAAATATAGGCAAAACATATCTCACATACATCTCAAAAATGCTCTCCTAGGGCAGTCTACCCAAGCAATAGAAATAAAAGCAAGAATCAACAAATGAGACCTAATTAAACTCACAAGCTTTTGCACAGCAAAGGAAACCATAAACAAAACAAAACGATAACCTACAGAATGGGAGAAAATTTTTGCAAAAGATGAAACTGACAAAGGCTTGATCGCCAGAAAATATAAGCAGCTCATACAACTTAATAAGAAAAAAACAAACAACTCAATCCAAAAAAGGGCAGAAGACCTAAAAAAGCAATTTTCCAAGGAAGAAATACAAATGATCAATAGGCACATGAAAAAATGCTCAGTAACACTAATTATCAGAGAAATGCAAATCAAAACTACAATGAGGTATCACCTCACACCAGTCAAAATGGCCATAATTCAAAAGTCCACAAGTGTCAAATGCTGGAGAGGCTGTGGAGAAAGGGCAACCTTCCTACACTGCTGGTGGGAATGCAGGTTGGTGCAACCACTGTGGAAAACTGTCTGGAGGTTCCTCAGAAGACTAGGAATAGACCCACCATATGACCCAGGAATCCCACTCCTGGGCATATACCCAGAAAGAACCCTACTTCAAAAAGACACCTGCCCTCCAGTGTTCATAGCAGCACTATTTACAATAACCAAGACATGGAAAACAGCCTAAATGTCCATCGGCAGATGACTGGATAAAGAAGATGTGGTATATTTATACAGTGGAATACTATTCAGCCATAAAAACGACAACATAACACCATTTGCAGCAACATGGATGTCCCTGAAGAATGTCATTCTAAGTGAAGTAAGCCAGAAAGAGAAAGAAAAATACGATATGAGATCGCTCATATGTGGAATCTTAAAAAAAAAAGAACATAAATACAAAACAGAAACAGACTCACAGACATAGAATACAAACTTGTAGTTGCCAAAGGGGAGGGGGGTGGAAAGGGACAGACTGGGAGTTTGAACTTTGTAGATACTGATAGGCATATGTAGAATAGATAAACAAGATTATACTGTATAGCACAGGGAAATATATGTAAGATCTTGTGGTAGCTCACAGTGAAAAAGAATGTGACAATGAATATATACATGTTCATGTATAACTGAAAATTTGTGCTCTACACTGAGAATTTACACAACACTATAAACTGTCTATAACTCAATAAAAAGTTAAACAAACAAATAAATAAATAAAATGAAATTTAAAAATTAAAATGAAAAACACAGAGATGAGCTATACATTCAATGGAATCTACACTCAAGCCCCAAGCCCTATCCTTGGGTACCTTGGATGCTGATACCTTCAGAGCAATGGTAATTGTGTGTGTGCGTGTGCATATGTGCATGTGCACATTCGTACACACTTGCACATGCTGTTCTAACACACTGCATAGAAATGCATGACGTATTTCTTTAAAATTAACTTCATAAAGGCTATTTATGTACAGTGAATGCAATGCTATTCATATTTCTCATATATAACAGGTTAATTAGGCTTGTAGACAAGACTGGAAACTTAATCCTTATTCATAATTCTTTCAATTTGCAGGACAACTATGCAACTTTTTGAGGGACCAGCCTCAGCTGTAAACCACCACTTTTACTATTGCCACACCTCAGGCACACGGGGGTAGAGGTTAGACAGAATGCCGTGTGCGGCCTCGGAAGCTAATCAAACCCTGTTATATTCTTTTACTTCAGGTGCATTCTAGGTAAGTATGCTTTTAATGGAATAGCCTTGGAACCCCACCACATTAGTTTGCACAGATTTTTATTATATACTTGCTAAATCAGGCTTAGTTCTAATTCAAATATGTCACATGGTGCCAACTAGGTCTATTCTTAGAAATAACCACAGTTAATAACCTTGTCACCTTTAAGGTACATTTTTTTTTCAGGTTAAAGAACCATTGGGGGTTAACTGGGCACATGGTGGGCATCTCAATAATCAAAATAGATTTGCAATGTTTTTGATTCTGTAGGAGGTTAAGTCGACTTTTGCAGGTTAAACCTGGAAGCTGTGTGGCAGTTTATAAGTTTATTATAAGGAAGCATACTCTGCATGTCAGAGGATCTCACAAACAAACTGCTGGCCACCAAGTGGGCTCCTAGGTTGAGCTTCAAGGGGTTGTAACAAAAACTGACAAGGGGGTATGGCTACGAGCCACAGGACCACAAGTGCGAGATAAAGGCAGTACAGGCAGAGAGCTATAAATAGTGTGCCAAGTGACCCTAACAGGCTCTTCTGTCCACTGGGGCCGCTCCAACAGCTTTCTCTTTCAGATACATGAAAGCAGCTGAAAGGATTGTTTTCCCGAGAGCTTTTTGGCTGCCCTGAACATGTCAAGGGACTTTGCTGTTTCTAATTATCTCCCTTTATGTTCAGGCCGAGACTTGTTAATACAATAAACCGGCGTTTCCAGGGCGCGCTCACAACGCAGAAACATCTCAAGGTGTTTTACAAGCAGAAGATCATGTTAAATCAAATCAAATACCAATTAAAGATGAACAGCAGTGTTAGAGAGCTATTATCACAGTCCAGCCAGGGCTGCTGGGACGGCCGGTGTTTCCTCCAACCTGCTGTGGTCCAGCTCCCGTCCAGATTGCTATTTTGGGATCTGGTGGGTAAAACAGTCTTTGCCTAAGTCCCAAGGTCCCAGAATATCAACATTGGAAAGATGTTAAAGATCAACTCAGCTGAGCCCTGTTGTTCTAAATGGGGAAACTGGGATCTAGAGAGAAGAGGTGACCCAGCTCGATCCAGCATCAAGGACCCAAGCTCCTTGAGATGTTCCCAGGAGCCCCCTGTTGTTGGCATAGGACCCCATCTAGCTGCTTTCCAATACCTATGAACCTTCTCTCTGATTTCCACTTGCAGTGGCTGAATTGTAGTTCCCATCTGGAGCCTCAGAATGTGATCTTATTTAGATAAAAGGTGCTTGCAGATGTATTTAAGTTGGGGATCTCAAGATGACATTATCCTGGAGGTAGGATAGGCCTTACTGCCAATGACTAAGGTCCTTATACGACAAAGACAAAGGGGGATTTAAGACCTTCAGAGGAGATGGCCATGTGAAGATGTAGGCAGGAGTGATGCGCTGACAAGATAAGAAATGCCAAAGACTGCCATCAGCTACCAGACGCTAGGAGAGAGGCGTGGAATGGGCTCTCCCTCAGAGCTTCTGGAAGAAATTCGCTCAGCCAACATCTTGACCTTGAACGTCTGGCTTCCAGAACTGTAAGATAATACATTTCTATTGTTTTAAGCCACCCAGTGTGAGGTAATTTGTTAGACAAGCCCCAGGAAACTAATATTGCCTCCTCCTGTAATGTCCTTTGTCACCTCTTCCATGCAGTGAGTACCTACTTTTCTTTTAAGATTCAGTTTTAGTGTTGCCACCAGCCTACATATGAACCTTCCTGGCTGCACCTCCAACTAGAATTGATCCCAAACATCTTGGTGTCCCTTAAGGGTATATACCCATAAAGTTCATTTCAGCATCAGTAAGTTGATATTTTAGTTACTTGTCCCTCCCTCCTACCAAATTCTGGGTTCATGTAGAGGATGGACCACATCTGATTCAGTTCTGGGCCCCAGGACCATTCACACTTAAACAAGTGTTTAGGAAATGTCTATAGAATTAACATAAGCATAAATGAATGACTTAATCCATGTTCTTTCCTTCCTTTCCAACTATAGAAACCCATACCTATTGCATCTCCATGCCTACCTACTAACCTTTCCTCCTCTCCCCTAACTTCAAGTCTATCAAAAAATAAACTTAGAGACCTTCAGGTCCAGGCATGAGGCAATATAACATCAAAGATCCAGGCACCAGCTTTGGAGACAAACATTCCCAGGCACATGCCCTGATTCTATCACTTTTTATTAAGTAACTAACCTCTCTGAACTTCAGAGCCCTCACCTCTGAAATGTAAGTAAAAAATTAAATCAGTTCATGCAATTAATCTGAATAACTCCTTTCGGACAATAACTCTATCACTCCCATCTTACAGATTAAGACCTTGAATCCAAGAGAAGTGAATTGTTCAGGGTGGCACAGACTGTAAGTGTCACTGCAGGACTTGAACTTCGGACTAGCATTCAAGTCCATGCTCCTGAACAACATGTTATACAGAATCCTAGGCTCTCTACCACCCCAACAAGATACTCCTAATCCATTTGCTGAGTGGTAAAAATAATTCTCTTGTTTCCCAGAATGAAGACTCCCCAGAATAGCACATACCCTTGAATTTATCTTGTTTCATCTTCAGGCTCCTTGGGAGGCCTCTAAATTCGTATCTAATATAGTCTTTGAGTCTCAGCTGGTTCGAGACACTGTGAATCGTAATGCTGGGAGTATGAAAACAAATGCCTTCTGCCCAAGCCATCATCTTTCAATTACAGATCGCTCTCTCCATTTGGAAGCACCTCCCTTTGGATGCAGGCATCTTGCAGTCTGGCGCTAGTTAGAACTGGGAAGAAATAGAAAGGACATGGGGAGAGGGAGGGACAGGGGAAGAAGCAGACAGGGAGCGGAAAAGCTGGAAGACAATGGAATCATCAATTTGACCAGATGCTTAGAGCTCATCTCGTTCAAGGCCCTACTATCATACAATTCCGGGGGCCCAGTTCCCCGGATCTTTGCCCTGACATCCAGAAATTGAAAGGTGGCTGCTGGAGTTAGTTGTAGGATGTGGTGGCACAGATACAGTACAGCCAATTGTTTTTCGAAACAGTGGGTGAAACCAAGGCAGAGAGACGTTAAGTGGCTTACCAGTCAGCAAGACAATGGCAGAACCAGGATCTCTGACTTCTCTAATCACTGCCCTGTGGCATACGGTGGGCTGGGTGCCCAAATACAGAACTGGAGGTATGGACCAAGGGAGTTTTGCAGGGGAGACAAAGCAGCTTAAAGGCTTAAAAGAGAGGGAAAGAGAGAAAGAAGGAATAGAGTGACAGAAGTAGAACAAGAAGACGTGTACAAAGGAGAAGAAGAGAGATGAGGAACACGAAGACAAGGGTGAAGAAAGTGTGAGAAAACTGGGAAGACCAAAGGCAATACAGTGCAGCAAAAGTTGAAACAACAGAGGGAGACTGAAGAAATAAAAATACAGGGTTACCTAAGCGTTTTGTCACTGTCCGATGAAGATGCTTGAAAGCATCCCTACGCTCATATCCACGAAGTCCTTGCCTCTTACCCAGGTCCCCTGCCTCTGTGACTGAGCCTGGCTGACCTCTCCCACCCCACGCCCCAGCCCCCTAGCCCAGCTGTCTGCTCCAGGAGTGCCTTCTGCCCGGACTGTCCTTTTTCTCCATTCCACTCCGGGATATCGCTAGGTTCACTTCACTAATCCTTTAAGATCTCCTCTGCTCCAGGAAATTCTCCTCTCCCCTGTTCCTATCATCCACCCTCCACTCCACACAGGTTGGAAGGTTCTCTTCTGTGTTCCCATAACACCCCAATAACCCCCATCGTATTATTTATCATAATGGACTTTAAATCTCTGTTTTAATGTTACCCTGCTTCTCCCAGTAGACTGTGTATTTTTCCAGAGCCAGGAACTAGGTTTGATTCAGCTCATATCTCCAGTACATACCACAGAATAAAGTATGCATTACACGCTCAGTGCGTGACTGATGAATGTGTGATTGGACAAAGGTCTCCTCCTTTGAAGAGTGAAAAATTATGTATATAACCACTAGGGGGCGCGCCTGGGTAACTCCAGCAGTGGACCCTGGGGCAGGAGACAGTAGAATTTCTCCTCCGTGAAACAGAGGAAGCAAGAGTAATTGAGAACTGGAGAAATCCTTCCAGACTTCACCAGGTGAGGCTGAGAATGGAGCAGAGGCTGCCCTGGTGGACCAAAGAATAAAATGAAAGTCAGAAGAAATGGACTCTAGTCTGTGAAACTGGCTAGCTCTGCAGCTTGGGGAATCATCATGGAAGGGTAACAGCTCACCCCCATCACACAAGCCCAGGTGAGGCCATGATTACCACCAGCCCTCACCTGCCAGGAAGAGCGGGATGAATAAGCAATAAAGCGTTGTGATCTGCTAGGGGAAAAAAAGACCTTAACAATACAAGGAATGAGGTTATCTGAGATTCTTATTCTAATTGGGAATATTTATTGCATACCTACTACATCAAACATGATTTCAGACACTAGTGTTACAGGTGTAAGCAGGTCACCACCCCTGGTCTCAACTCTAGAAGGAGGCAGAGACACACAGGACTAACCATAATTTTAAAGGAGAGACAAGGACTTGATAAGAGAGATGCAGGTAACATGCCACGGTGACATTTTGTCTACAGGGATCAGGGAGAGCTTCAGAAAGGTGGTGACATTTATTCCAGCCAGACCTAGGAGGGCAGTTGGCTTTATGAGACAGAGCTGGGCCGACAATGCACTCTAGGCTGATGGAACAGTACCAGCGAACACTAACCAGCAAAGATGTGCAGGTGTGCATGTGGGTGTTCGGGCAGAAGACAGAATGGAAGTTCAGGCAAAAGGGGCAGGTTTGGCTAACACCGACAACAAGTAATAGCAGTTGAAACAGCAGAAGCAGCAGTGTGGGTGGAAATGTCTGCACCTGCAGGGACAGAATGATAGAGAAGAAAGCTGAGGACCAGGCTAAGGGCTGAGCACACAATGCCTCCCTGAGTCCTAAGTATCCACACGTGTGCATACACACAAACATATATATGCATACATGTATCTGTCTGTCAGTGTGTAGTTTTTATTTCCATTTCATAAGTGAAGACTACGAAACACCAAGGGGTTCAATAACATGTCCACAGTAAGCAGTGATGCCAGGATCTATATATTCAGGTGTGTTCATCTCCAAAGGCAATGCTTTCAAATGCTATGCTACACCTCACCCAAAGGCATGCTAAGAAGTGGAGAATTTATCATGAAGACCAAGAGGGAGCCATCAAAGGCATATGAGGGAATGACACCATCTAACAAATGCTTTCAGAAGATACTCTGGTGTCACTTGTACCCCATCAGCTTTGGGTGATTCCTACTCTCTTATTCCTAATGAAGGCTCTTCTGGGGTGAGTAGGGGTGGACATGGTCCATTTGTAGCAGTACCCAAGTGTCCCAGAGGAGCCCTGGATGGGCTCAGCCCCACTGACAAATGCTCCAGCCTCCCCCGGCCCCAGGGAGTGATTTATCAGAGCAGCATCAGCGCCTCTGCCCAGCAGCCTGTGATCCAGGGCTCGCAGCCCAGCCTGGGGTTTTTAATTAGCTGAGAGAGGGAAGAGTCAAGCCCTCTAGGATGGAAAGAGAGACATCAAGAAGGCTCATAAATCCAGAACCAAGGATCCATCGGCTGGAGTCTGGCAGCGGTAGGAGGGAGGAGGGGGGAATAGGGAGGATGGTGAGGGACAGACTGACTATCTTTTTAGTTTTTTCCATACTCTCCCTTGCTTTCTGGTCTAGGCACTACAGAGAGGATGGGAATCTGTACCACATTTTCCAAAGGAATCCCTGGGGAAGCACTTTTTTTCCTAGCTTGTCTGTATGACCAGAAGTCAGGGAACCTCATTTCTAGTTTCACCTCTACTGCTGAGTTGCTGTGCAATTTGGAGCAAACATTACAACACAAAAGCTTGCAGGCTTTGAAGTCAGACATGAGCTTAAATCTCTATTCTATGATCCTTACCAGAACTGTGACTTGGGCAAATTGCCTTTGTCTCTCCATGCCTCAGTTTCCCCATCGATACAATCAGGATAAGACCTTGCATTGCAAGGATTAAATGAGAACACAGATAATGTGCTTTACCTACAATGGACACTCAATACATAACGGCTATTTTAAAATTTATTTTCCTCCCTCCTGGCCTCAGTTTTCTCATATGTAAAATGCAAAGTTGTACCATATGACTGATAAGGGCTCTTTCAGCACTGATCTCCTCTGGGTATTTTTATCTGGATACAAGAAAACACATCCAAATCTGGGGCGGGGGAGGGTGCTTCTTTACAATGGAGGATTTGAATGTACTCTTTGCAGAGTCCAGAGGAAGGGCTGGGGCTAACATAGGGTGTAGCATGGAAATCTTGAGGATTGCTTATTTCACACCAGTGTAGCAAGACAATTCTGAGAATCTGGGCCACTGGCTGCCTAAGTAGTGAGTGAGTGCCACATCCTCGGAGAATGCGAGCAAAAGCTGGACAACAGCCTGGAGCTCATGCTCTGAAAGAAATTTAAACATTGGACAGAAGGCCAGAGGTTTTCCTTTAAGGTCCTTACCAGAGCTAAAAATGTCACAACATGATGCTTTAGGGGTGTTATTAATTTACTGTATTGTTTCTTATTTAAACCTCACAGCCCAGTGGGGAGGGAATACTAACATCCCCACCTTACAGAGAGGAAACTCAAGATGCAGAGAGTGAAGCTGCTTGGTCAAGGCTGCACCCAGATAGAAGGAGGCAGAGCAAGACTAGGAGCCCCAGTGAGTCTAACTCTTAAGCCTCTCTCTTTTTGTTACACAGCCGGCCTCCCATCCCTGATTCTACACCCAATGGCAGAGTCCCAGCCTGGCTAATATTGATTGCAGCTGTCCCTTCCTTCCTCCCCAACCCCTGTCTCTGTCCCCTGACTGCTCCCCCACATGTATTTACACTGGGCTGCCTGGTAACAAACGGCTCGTTACCATGCGGAAGGCGACAGCCGGGCGATTAGTGAAATTTGTTACCCATGCGTCTCCGAACAAAATTAAATTAAAAGTGCTGCTTTGCTGTCAAGATAAGGGCCAAGCTGCTGAGATAATTTTTCACTCTCAAACACTCAATTACCCAGTGAGGCTGGATCAGATACAATCAAAGGGGGGGGAAAGAAGAAAAAGAAAGAAAAAAAATATAGAGGCAGGACCTCCAGGAACAGATGTAAGAGTTGTTATCGCTCTCTCTGGCCAGGGATGTTAAAGAGGCTGTTGCCATGGTGATGGGCTGGACCACATGAAGCAGGTAGGTGGGTGTGGCCTGTGACTACATCCTGTAATAAAGGAGATGATCTCCATCCCCACTACCCCAGCATTAGGCCAGATGCTGAATTATTGAAACAGCCTCCTCTACCTGCTCTCTCTTACCCCATTCTTGTCCCCCTCTATCTCAGCTTTCCATAAAATCCAGAGTGACCTTTCTACCACACAAATCTGAAAACAACACTTCTATGTTGAAATCTTTTGACGGCTTCTCGCTGTCATCATGCTAAAGTCCAAATCACTCAGCCAATGTCACCTCTAGCTCTCTGCTCCTCAAACTTTATATTTCAATGAAACAAACTAACCATATCTCTCTTTCCCTTCCCTCCTTTTTCTCTCCCTCCTTCCTTCCCCTCCCTCCCTTCTTTTTCAACAGGAATTATTTTGAAGGCCTACACTATGCCAGGCAGCTTGCTCAATCTCACTCTATTCACAGTCTCCCTCTGTCTAGAAGAGACTTCTCCGACCTTCTTCCCTTCAACAATACCACCTGGTTCTTTAAAACTGAGATATTTCCTATAGCAGCATCCCTACTCTGATCCCACCAAGATGGTCAGGTGCTCTTCCTTTGTGCCAACACAGTATCCACTTGCACCCTCTATCATAGCCTTTTCCACATTCTATTATTAAATTATCCATTTGGTTATCCACCAACCAGACTTGAGACCCACAGGGCAAAGACTGCCTTGCTCATCTCTGTATCCCCCCAGGATCCAAACAGCAGGCTTCTAGTATAAGTTTCGTGACTTGGACTTAAATGATGGATACCTTCTGGAGATCTCTTCTGGAGACTGGAGGAGTCTCTCACCTCCTTGTTTTCAGTTTCTCCACCAGAAAGAAAATGATTTCTTTAGATGTGTGTTTCAAGATTTTCCTTTTCTAGAGAACCATCCTTGGTTTTTGGACCCTACGTATGCCAACGCCTCACTCTAAACCTTCTCAGCCATTAGCACAAAACAAAACAAAACAAAAAGTACCCTTCCATTAGAATCACAGAATTGCAGAGCCAAGGATACCATAGAATTATAATCTATTTTGGTTACAGAGAGATTATAGAGGGAAACCGAGGCCACTGAATTTGATGGATCTGCTATTCTCCATTATATCTTACTTGCTCTGCCAGATTAAAAATACCCTGAGTGCATGGACCATCAGTCTTACCCTTCTTTGGTTAAGATCCCTAAGGCAGCGATTCTCAACCATGGCTGTACCTGAAGAGCTTTTATTAAAAAATCAGAGATGCCCCGGCTCTACCCCAAGCCTCCTAAATAAAACTCTGGGCTGAGGTCTACAGATAGGCATTTGTTTTTTAAACCCAAACATGTTTCCTATGTACAGAGGGTTGGGAACCACACTAAGAGAGGAAAGTAGCTTTCCTCAAAACATCATTCAAGGACAGGGTACAAGGAGATCATTCTCATGGTCCAGGACCCTTTCCACCTAGATATTTAGTTTTGACTCTTCTTCATTCCTTCTTTTACTTTTCCCTCTTTAGGTAAAGATGAAATGCTTTCACACCTCTAGGGATCCCAAGACCAGACACACAATGGTTTGAATGAATAATGAAAGAGGGATGGGCAATGTTTTTCAAGATTTAAAATCGATTTAAAGATGTAGTAAACCTTTGAGATCATCAGAATTGGCTGCTACAAGACACAGTTTCCCAGTGTGTAAAGGGAAGTGGGCAGACCTGATGCCACCATTTGTCCGTCACCTACCATTGTCAGGAACTGTGCTAAGTGCTTTACTTACACTATTCCATTTCAACCTCAAAACTACTCTTAGAAGAAAGAGCTACAAACATGCCATGACAGAGCTGAGGAAAGCAGAAGCCAGTGGGTTAAAGTGATCTTCCCAAGATCACTTTGCCAGGACTCACAACTAGCCTTTTAGCTTCAAAGACCATGAATTAAGCACTGCACACTAGGCTCCAGCAAGTCCACTCCCTTCAAATCCTTTTGGGGATGGGCAGAGCATAAATGATAAACAAAAGGATAAACAAATACATACATATATAATATATTGCTATTCTCTCACATTTTTTAAAACAAATTGTTCTGTTTGTCCTCGGAAGTAATCGTCATGGTTTGTGAATCATGCCCTTCTTAAAAAATCATTCTTGACAATTATCTGGCTACATAATATTCCATCAAGTTGATGGATCATAATTTACTTAGCCATTTCCCTATTGCCGGTCACTCAGGCTCATTCTAATTTTTCAGTATTACAGATTATGCTACAATGAGTATCTTCAGGTTTAGAGTGTCATGAAAAATGGGTAGTGTCATGAGAAAAATATGGTCATAATATAATTTTGATTTAAAAAAAAACAAGTGAAGTACAAATGTGTGTATTGATTACAGTTACAACAATGAGAAAAAATATATATGTAAATGAGGGTGAGAGAAATGAAATAAGCTCTTTGGTCTAGAAGGTTCTTGCTCCTTTCTATTCTCCTCTAGTAGAATTATTACATGATTTTGCATTGCTGAAAAAAAGATAAAAACAATCAGCATGCCATTCCCAATGTTGCTGAAACATCTCAGTTCCCTAAGTGTCCTCACTGTGGAGACATGAGCTTAGGAGTCAGTGGTCTTGACTTTTTCCATGGACAGAAGTCAGAGAAGGAGATTCTCAAAGGCTGGAACCATGTCTAATTAACCCCTGATTCCCAAGAAAGCCATACTTTTCCTGAAATCTACAATGTGTGTTCAATGAATCAAAACATAGAATTTCAGAGCTTGAAGAGGACTCAGATACAGTTTATTCAAACACCACTCCCCAACTGAATGGATGGGGAGCCAAAAAGACTTGCCCAAGGTTCCCCAGCATTTGAGTACAAGAACCAGAGTTGACCCCACTTTTTTCCAAATCCACTCTAATTAGAAAAGGCAAATGGTTAGCGAATCTGCTCAACAGAATCCAAGAGGGAAAAGTCCTTTTCCAGTCCAACACAGAATGGGCTTGACTTGTGAAGTTGGGGTACTGCACATGCTCATGCATGCTGAGTTAGTTTTACAGATCTCACCTGAAACCCTGAGTCCCACAGCCTCTAGGCTGTTCTTGTGACAAATGCCTCTGAGCTGTATTCCTTCCCATGAAGCACCTCAATTATACTTGAGATGTTGCGAGATGGACATTTTTCAACCCAGAATCTGTGACTGAGGGGAACACCCTCGAACTCTTCACTTTCCAGCCTACTCCCTCTCGTAGATAGCCTCTTCCTCTCATGCCTTCATTTACCATCCAGTAGGGGGAGAGGCTCTGAATCCTAAAATGGCCCCCAATATTCCCCCAAGATACATACTCTGAACATTCCCCTCCTCCTGAATGTGGGTAGGTCTCTGGATATGATGGGATATCCCCCCCGATTAAGATATGTTATCTGAGAAAGGTGAAGGGATATTTTCAGATAAAATTAAGTTTCCAAAGCAGCTGACTTTGAATTAATCATATAGGAGTTTACCCTGGATGGGTCTGGCCATATCTAATGAGTCCTAAAAGAGACTGGGGCTTTGAGGGAAGGGAGTCAAAGTGTAAGAGATGCTTTCCAGCTGCCCTTGAAGAAGGCAACAGTCATGCCATGAACTGCCATGGAGGGGCCATGAGCAAGGGCCTACAGTGACCTATAAGAACTGGGAGTGGTCCTTGGCTGACAGCAACAACAGAGCAGGCATGTCCATCATACAACTATAGGAAAACAAGTTCTGCTAACAGCCACGTGTGCTTGGAAGAAGGCCCTGAGCCTCAGCTGAGATCAAAACCCCAGCCAATGCCTTGATTTGAGACCCTGAGCAGAGAGGCTGGCAAAGGCATAACTGGACTTTTGACCTATAGAACTACTGTGAGATAATAAATGTATGTTGTGTGGAGCCTCTAAGTTTGTAGTAATTCGTTATGCAGAAACACAAAGTTAATACACAGCCACAGAGTGCTGACTCTGACTCCCTCTTCCCAGTTAGATCTCTCCTGGGCTCAGATCTGGTTGGCAGTGTCTCTGTCTGGATGTCCTATAGGTACCCCAAAGGCAGCAGCTCTAAAGCTGAGCTCATCCTTCTCCCTCCTGAAGGTCTGCTGCTCCTCCCTTCCCTGGTGCTGTGATTCTCTCCAGCCCCCATGCCTAAATCCAATGCTCATCTTCAGCAATCCTCAGTGGCTCACTGTCTTAGAGTCAGTCATCCCCTCTAACTGCATCTTAATTGTCCCTGGCAGCCATCCTGTCCCACGCTCTCCCAGAGAACCACGTTCTACCTCAAATACATCCTAACTGGTCTCCCACCTCTAGTCTGGCCCCCTCCAGTTCCTCCACCGTGGAGAGAGTGATCTTAGAACAGGCACATGGTGATGGATCTCTCTTCTTCAGAAACCTTCCTGGATTCCGCACTTCACATAGGTTCAAGTTCAAGCTCTCTCCTACTCACGTGGGGATGTGTTTTCTTGGTACCCGGCCACCTTCCATCCATCCTTCAGGTTTACGCTTTAATATTGGCTCCTCAAAGATGCCTTTCATGACATTCCCCATTATACGAGTTCCCCTACATGTTTTTCACAGGCACTTCTCACAGTTTGAAATGATTGTTCCTTCATGTGTTTATTTGTGAAGTCCTCCCTCCCACCCCATTCCTCTCTGGCAAGACTACAAGATTCATGAAGGCAGCCACATTACTGGTCTATTTGCCACTATATACCTGGTCCTTAGCATAGAGTCTCAACAGAATTAGATATTTAGTAAACATCAGTTGATTCAATGAATGAATAGATGAATGAACTTGACACTCAAAGCCTTTCCCAGTCTGGGTCAATTCACCCTTCCCTACCTTGTTCTCATTATCTTGCTTCATGTACCTTCTATTCTAGTGACACATTGTTCTGTTGGATCATCACGTAAATCCTATAATGGGATTCTCACCTCCATTTTTCATAAAAGTAAACTGAAGCCTGGGAAATAAACTAACTTGTCCAGGATCACCTAAACTAAGAGTCAGGAATACATAAGGTCGTGCACAAGCATTTCACAGGGCATTTGGTAGACGGCCCGCAATCATGATTGGTCATTTCACCTCTTTATCTAGGAAAGAGTTTCGCAGGGCAGAAGAATCCCAGCTATCGCATAGGATTGCAAAAAAAAGGAGATGACAGAGCACTCATGCTTGGACGGGAAGCAGAGAGTCACAATCCCTCAGCGTAAAGAAAAGAGGGGGAAATCCTGCTGAGCCTAGTTGAAAAACAAGAAAGCGAGAGAGACTGATTATTCCTTCTCGCTAGTGTAAGCAACTAAAAACGACATGTTTGCTTTACCGCCTTTGGTCTCCCATTTGATTCCTGACAGCTGTCTCCCTCCCTTGGAGGCTGGGCTGTCAGGTGCTGAGCTGGCTGGCATCACTAAGGAGTAGGAGGAAGAAGAACAATTTAAATAGTATTTTAGGGACCGTCACGAGCTTGGGGAGGGAGTTTTTGAAGTTGTCTGGCTCCCTCGCTGCATTCCGGGAATCCTCATTTACCAAGAGTGCTTGATGTCTCTGCAGACTGGGGACAGGTAGTCTGGGAGGGACCTTTAAGAGAAAAAACAACGAAAAAAACAACAAAATAATGTCTATTTCCTCTGAGGTTGGAGGGAAGAGAGAGAAGAGAGACATCAGACAGGAGCTTTTTTAGCCTATAACAATTTCGGAATACATAATGTCCTCTTCTCTAACGCCACATTAAACAAGGCCAAATGCAGGTGTGGATCAAAGGTAGGTTTCTGCATTTTACTGTCCTTTCAGTAACAGAAATCCAAACTTCCATTTTCATTTCTTCATGAGAGAAACTAGAATCTGTCCAGAAAGCCTGCATGAGCTGCTGGAACCTTCTGGAGGAAGGTATCCACCTAACACAAATCACAAACAGCTAACAATCAGGGTATGAGCTATGGGAAAGAGGAAGGAGATAAAATCTATATGACTCCCCTAGGGGGTCATACTGAGGTATGGTGACAACAGATTTTGGAAACAACTGAAATGGGGTTCCAGACTCAACCCTGCAACTTCCTGATTCTATGACCTTGGAGAATTTACTCTGCCTGGTTTTAGTTTCATTCTTTTGCATAGAAAGACAAGGACAGTAATAGATCACAGAGGATGATTGGTGAGTATGCAATAGACCTGGCACAGAAGTGACACTCAATAAATGGTTGCTATAAGTTGTTATTCATCCTGTAACTGTGAATCAAGTTCCTGGCTTGGGCAAGGGAGATACCCTCAGTGGAAGCCAATGCCAGAATAGGAACAGGGATGAACTGTTGGCTAATATGTCAAGGGAATAGTAGAGTGGTTTCTCTCAACTCTGGCTCAAAATTAGAATCTGGAAAGGATTTTATACCAATACCCAGACCCCTTTCTTGGCCAGATATTCCCAAAGAATGAGTCCGAGATAAGCATTTGGAACTGGTGTTTTGTATTTTAAGTTCTCCATGTGGCTCTGAGGTTCAGTTAACCCAGAGGACTGCCCAGCTCTGATGTTCCTTTCTACCACAGAGCTGAGGACACCTGCTCTGCCATTGGCTCTGATCTGACCCAGATTCTAGGACTCATCATTCCTTCAAGTAGGCTGCCCCAGTGTCTCCAATCTCCTACACAGGCCTTAAATATCCAGCCTCCCCAGCTGACCCTGTCTTCTGTTCCTGGAAAGAGATTTTCCACCTAGAGCCTTGAACTTGGTAGTTTGCTTTGTCCCAGGCCTACTGCATTGTCCTCTGGGAAAGATTCTGGATTACTCAGACTATTTCTAGAAAGAAGTCCGTGCACTCGAGCTTGTGGCTAAAATCTTACTTCTTACAGTTCCTACTGGCATGCTGGTAAATATTTAACAATGGGCTCTCTTAGGAGGAAAGAGAAGCTTCCAGTGCAGCATTTGCCAACTTCCCTAGTGTAAATACTTCCACCATGGTTGATTATAAGCTACCAAAATGATTTGACTCATAGCAGAGTTGGGAATAATGAGCAAAACTGGCTCTCACAAATGGGTGTGGGAAACTAGAAGATCTCTTTGTCATGTATTTTCCTTCCTGACCAAATACCAGGACCCTCACTGGCAGTAGTGCCCTGGTAGGGTGGGTCCCCAAGGATGCTGCCTTTTTTCCTTTATACTGAACTAACTTCTCAGTGTCTGAGCTAGTTCTGACCAGCCCTACTCCTGGTCCTAGCCCCTCCTGGACTGAAGCTCTGTGGAGGGTTACAGAGTTTACACCAGGATGTTCTCAGAAGTCAGACCAAGCTTTCTGTACCAGCACAGACATGTGTACATACCTCCTGTCTTGTTAATATAGATCTAGTGCTAGGTACTGAGGGACACACTCGCATTATCTCAGTCATATAATAGTCTGTCCAGATTTTGGAACCAAAGAGCTTAAGTCCAAATCTCAGCTCCCCTCACCTCATGGCAGTCTCAAGGATGTGTTCTAAGTCTCAGTTTCCTTAGGTATAAAACAGAGGTAAAATAATCCCTTTCCATGTTATTATTGGAATTCTATAAGGTGGTGCATATGAAGAGCATAGACCAGTGTAGAGAGAGTTCAATAAATCAAACATGTCTTCTACCCTCATACTTGGCAGGTTCTGTTCTGTTGAAGCTCAGCTTTCATCCCACCCCATTCCCACTTCCTGGGGTCTCTGCTCCATCCAGGCATTCTCAGATTATATTTCAGAACAGTCACCTACTCTCCATCCCCAAAGGCCTCCTCTTCTCAGATATGGCTTGAACTTTCCCTCACTTGTCCATTTTCCTCTAAAACATGATTAAACTCTGTGTGTACGTGTGTGTGTGTACGTGTGTGTGTGTGTTTTGGCAGGGGAGAATCAAAAAGAAAAAAAAACACACATCCATAGCAAGGTTTGCCTACAATTCAATAGTTCTTATCACTATAGAAAACCTCAGCTTAAGAACTGTCCAATTAAAACAAGCAACTAAAAACAAAGAAATAACTCAAACCAGGAGGCATCTATGCCCTGGTTCTTTAGGAACTAGTCAGCAAAGCTTAGAGGAAAGTGCATGGGATTGGGAATCACATAACCTGAGTTTCTCGAACTGGCTGAGCAACCAGCAGAGGTCCGGAGAGTGAGAGACTCGCCCCAGGCCACACAGCCACCCTCACAGAGCTAGGCTGGGAAGTCCATGCTGGGTGCTTGCCCTGCTGGAATCAGCTGCAGCTGTGGCTGCTCTGTCTTCTGCTCAGCACTGTGCCTGGGGCTGGATAAGCCATCTGCACTTCTCATCCACCTTCAATTATACACTGGCTTATCCTGATCAGCATCGCTCCTCTGTGTGAGCTGGATTTCCCCCCAAGGAAATTATCACCACTTGGAGGCTGGGGGCCCAGGGCCCATTGCCCACACTGCCCAGCATCATGCTTAGTAAGGTTGCTCATTCCGTAAATGTCGTTTAGACTACAATGAGCTTTGGACTTGATGAAATGAGATGTAAGTATTTTTGTTTCATAGATAGGAAACCTGAGGCTCCAAGAGGGCACATGCTGGCCAAGGGTCACTGAGTGAGTTAGTGGTCAGGGGTACAAACTTGACTTTACATCTCCTGACTGTGAGTCCAGTGTCTTCTGCTGGATGTAGTGTCATCTCTGGATAATAGAGGTGAAATTCTGCCCAGTGGGAACCTGTCGTATCAACTCCTTAATTAGTTAACGCTGTCAAATGCCATCAGAATTGGCAAACGTCAAACAAGTGATGGATTGGGTGGTTATTTACTTGGCCAAAAGTAGAACTCTTTGCTTGGCAAAGAGACTCATTTAGGCAGCAAGACCGTGAAGACATGAGATCAGATCCATTTCACAAAGCACTGTGAGATTTCACTTGTGCTTTCTGGACAGTTTAGGTCAGGGCTCAGCAAACTGTGAGCCACTGGTGAAATCTGGACGAGCATCTGTTTTTGGAAATAAAGTCTTATTAGGATGCATTTATGTTCATTCCTGTGTCTGTGGCAGCTTTCAAGGTACAGTGGAAGAGTCAAGGAGTTCCAACAGAGACTGTGTGGCCCGCAAAGCTGGAAACGTTCACTAACCATTTACAAAGAGAGGCTGCTGGTTCCTGACTAGGGAAATCCCTCCAGACACACATATCGTGGTCTCTCGGTCTCTGTTTCTCAGTCACTTTTTCTTTCTTCCTCTCTACTTACTCACCATCTTGATTACTCCAGCTCTTTGCTTTGGGATGGGGTTCTACCTGGCCACCCCAGACACCTTTGAATAGCAGTCCCATTTCCCTGACAAAGAACCCAAGACTCAGGGAAGCTAGCGCTGATTCTCAGACTGTATCATAAATATCTTTTCCAGTAGATCTCACTGCCAAAAATGAGATTTTAGCTGATGTAGTTTGGGGTCCAGACTGTGTTCAAGGGAAGGGGAACTTCAGAATCAAAATTTCTTGAACACCTTTGGGTGAGTCCTGGAACCTTCCTTCTCTGGACTCGCTCATTCTGTGAGGTCGGTGCCCACAGCTCTATTTTCTATAACAGAAGTGCCCCAGAGGTTAAAGGCCGATCCACAGCCACACAAAGCAGATGAAGAGAAGTCAGGATTCATAGGCAGGTCTGGCTGAATCTAATGCCATTTTTATTTCTCCCATGGGACATGCTAAAGAGAGAGACCGAGGCAGGAAAAAATGGTGAGGTGTTTCCTTTCTCCTCCTGCTCCATGTCCCCTCTCTACAATCAGCCTTGGGTGCATCCTTCTCTGCCAGGGACCTTCCCAGACTTGTCACATCCCAGTAAATTGCACTCGGTCCAACTGCGCCCAAAGAAGCCAGGCAGAGCGGGCTTTCAGCACCAGTACCTGGGCCCTCCTCCAGCTACTAAGCACATCCTTCCCTGATGGCCTTGAAGAGGAAGAACGGGCAGGGCTGAGGCCGCAGTTCCATTCACCAGGAGCAGTAAAAAGAAGAGGAAAGGAGAGGAAGCCTTTTTTTTGGTCCCAGTAACTGGGGATGGAGTGAGAGAAAACGAGAGGGGCCAGGCCGTAAACCAGCATCCACCCTGAGCACTCGTAATAATTCGAGCACTCGACTAGGAATTTCTTTCATTCATTCATTTATCACTCTTTTGTTCAAAAATATGAACCCAAAGTTGAATTAAAAATATGGACCCATCTCTGTGTTTGGTGTGGGGATGGAAAGCTGGCAGAAGTGACAATCTATGTGCCTATCCTTGAGAAGCCTCTAGTTCAGTGGAGGGTACAGACACTGCCCAGAGTACACGTCGGTAAATGTAAAATTACAGGGGTGATGAAGTCAGCCAAGGGAACAGCACAGGAGCGGATGTAGAATGAAACAGGGAAACAGGGTGTGGGATGACTTAGCTGACACAAGCCATTTAAGTGAAGATGTCAGAGTGAGTGGGAGTGAGTTGGAGGGCAGGAGGCAGCCTTCCAGGAGAGAACATTTTGTGACGGTTCTGGCAGGACAGACGGAGGAGTGCTGGAGAAGAGGCCTGGGCAGCAGAGCAGACAAAGCCCTGGAGAGATGCACGTGGCCAGACCACTCAGGGGCTCGGAGGTGCAGCAAGAAGTTCACATTTCACCCCAAATGCAGAAGGACAGATTAATTCTAAGCAGAGAAGAAGCAACATGATTTCTGTTTACATTTTTAAAATGATCACTCTGGCTGCAGGGTTGAGAATGGATTAGGAACAGTAAGTGAGACCACTGAGAAGGTGATTTTCATCGCTTTTAAGCAAATGATGCAGGGGACAGCCATTAGGATGGTGGCCATGAAGAAAGAGATCTTGTTGCCAGGAGTTGTAGTTATAAAGGAGATGCTCATGTTCCCATTCAATCCCCATAGTTACCCTTAGAGGGAGGCATTGCTACCCTGTCTTACAGATGGAAATGTTAGGATCATTGTTCATGTTATGTGGATGAATAGTGACAGAGTCAAGTCTGGGCCCAGGTCACTCTTCAGCTTCAACTCCTTCAGGAAGCCCTCTCGGACGTCTCCAGTGTTCCTCCATCTCTTTCTTTTCCCTCAAAGCTGCGATAACATCAGGTTATACTCTGTCTTCCAAAGTCTTCTAACATCTTTCCCAGCATGACTCGGCCCCCAGCAGGACCCTCAGGAAGACCTTAACTAGAATTTACTGATTTTCGATTGAACATCTCTTCTTGTCGATTGGGAAAGTGAGACTCAGAGAGGGGCAGTGATTTGGCAAGTCACACAAAAAGCTGGTGACAAATCTAGGACTAGAAACCACTGTTCCTGTCACTGTCGGGTAACCCAAGAGTCCCAGCTTCCTCTGAATACTTCAAAGACAGCAACAGTCAAATACCTCGATCTAAGCCCACATGGCCCTAGATTTGGGGAACACAATCCAGATCCTATTTTCAGATGGATTTCAGATGGTGAATTAATACGGACTTCAAATGCTAGGAGCTCTGTTTGCAAACAGCATAGGGGTCCGCCTTTCCTGGTATACTCAGCTCTTCCTCCCCCCACCTCATTGTACTTTATCGTCTCTTCTGGGTCATAGCCTGGCTGGCCTGCATGGCCCCGGGCAGACCAGTGGGAACTGCGGACTCACTGCATTTTCTAAAGAAGAGCTGGGATGGTGGTAGCAGAGGCTGGGAAATGGGCAGGGATGACGGGGGTTCAGGCAGGCTGGGGATGAAGGCACAGTGAAACAGGATGGATGATAGAGGCTACTCTCATGTCAGGGACAGACACCTTCTCCAAAAAGAGAACCAGGAAAAAGGAGAGGCACTGGCCAGTGAAGGCGCGGTGGTATGGGGCAGACATGCTGCAAAGGGAGTGGGAAGCCAGATACATTTCCAGACACACAGCCAGTCCCATTGGCATGAGTGGGAAGGGACCTCAGAGGCCAAACTCTCCCAGGTTCAGGTAAGAACAGAGGCCTGGATAAAGGGTGTAACTTGACTGAGGTCCCGCCACACGTTGGCAGCAGATCTGAGATTCATGCACACACTCAGTCCTAGGGTGCTTCTTCCTCGGCAGCCTGGCTCCACCACGACCTCTTCTCCCCCTCCTTAACCCCACCTACATGCTTCACTAACTAATTGTAATCCTTAGAACAACCCCTCAGGGCTTTACTTTTCCTGTCCGCTTTTTTTTTTTTTTTTTTTTTTAGATTGGGAAACTAACGCACAGAGAGAGGCTAAGGTTCATGTGCAAGATGGCATCTCTAGTAAGCAGCAGGGCTGGGGTTTAAACTCAGGGAGCCTGCCACAGAATCCATGCTCTTAATACTCTGCTCCATTGCCCTCTCACCCCCAAGGGCTCCCAAACCTCTCCCAGCTCACCTCTGCAACATACATTTTTCCCATCAGGGTAATGATCACTGAAGGTGCCCCAACTCCTGTACAATATATATGAAACAGGGAAAGGTCAGTCTTTCCCAGGTGACCGTGGTGTCTACAGTCCTGGGTATTGGGCTCTAGTCCATCTGGCTGGACCAGAGGCTTTGCCCAGACCAAGTTCACCCTCTATGCTCAACAACCAACCAACCATAGTAGCAGTGGCAACAGAAGCAATAACCTTGACAACACCAACCACAATGTCAGGAGTGCTTTCTCTGCAACCCTGCAGAAGAGTAGGGTAACTCGTGCTCAGGGAATCTAAACTTGCAGTCCCTTCCTTACTCCCTCAATCCCCTCCCTTGTTGTACTGTTTCTCCTTAGCGTTGGCCACCATCTCACATGTTTATATTTTGATATAATACAAACTCCATGATGGCAGGGCTTTTAAAAACTTTTGCTTGGTTTCTGTCCCCATTGCCTGGAAGAGTGTCAGACACATAGTTGGTGCTTAACAAGTATTTGACATATTTATGGAAGAAAATAAGGGAAGGAGAAAAGAAGGAAGGATTCACTAGGAAATAGCTGGAGAAAAGAGCAGAGTGGTGGGAGGAGAGGGAGGAACAGAAGAGACCAAAAAAAGGATAGAGAAGGAGAAGACAGAGGGACACAGGAGAGAAAAAAAGAAAAGGCACTACTATATACAAGAGCTAAACAACCAGGGCCTACTATAGAGCACAGGGAATTATATTCAATACCTTGTAATAACCTATAATGAAAAGTATATATTACATTGTCAGTTATATATGTGTAACTGCATCACTTCGCTGGACACCTGAAACTAACACATCAATGTAAATCAGCTATACCTCAATAAAACAATAAAAAGAAACCCACAAAAAAAGAAAAGACAGAAGAATGAGGAGGAGGAAGCAGTGACAGATGAGGGAGGAAAGAAGAGAGGAAGGAGAAGAGTAAAAGAAAAAAAAAAAGAAGTAAGATTGATAAGAAATATGCAAGCAAACAAATCCAAATATGGAGAAAGAAGAGGAGACGGAGAAAGGTGTGGTGGAACCGGAGGTGGAGGGAGAGGGACTTGCTATTAGTGGACAGTAAGTGGAGGAGAGGGACGAAGCAGCTTTTGTTTTCCACTGGTAGGAGGGGAAGGAAGGAAGGTGTGTGTGTTCATGGGGTGCATCACAGCCCATGGCATCCCCATCATCCTGGAAACACAGCCCTGCCTTTTGGAGTGTATGGAGGTACTGGGCCAAATCACTTATCTCAAGTCCTGCAGCTTGCCTTTGCTTTTCTTTTTTAAGTTTAACTCCAGTTTACGAGGGGCACGCTCAATGATAGATGCTTTTCCAATTAGCTGTAAAGAGCCCGGTCCTGCAGAGGAGACCCACCAACTTCCCCAGCCCTAATTCTGGCTGTTGTACTGGGAGAGGAAGAAGACAGATCAAGAATCATCCATCACCAACTTCTAAATTTCCAATGCAGCAGACACCAGAAAGCTGAGGCATGGGAAGTGTAAGAGGCAAGCCCACTTATTCTAACATCAGCAGAGGCTGCAAGGCCATCCCAGGTGATGTGTCAAGGGAGACACTCTCCTTACAAGGCCTTTGTGGTGAAAGGCACCAGGAGTAGAGAGATATGGAAAGCAACAAACAGAACCGAAAGAACATGAATGATGTCCACTTTATCTGCCCTTAGTATGTATCAGGTGCCATGATACATTTTTAAACAGAACCAAAATTCATCTCTGAGTCAATGAGACAGTTCCAAGACCCATTTCACAGAAGAGAAAACTGAGGTATTGGGTGGGTAGATAACTTGCGCAGCAGCCAAAGGCACCCAGAGAAGCTATGTGATCTATGCCTATTGAAGGTCCATCACACATGCGTAGGGCTGTTTTGTGAAGAAGACTTCCCCTGCTCTCCCCTACCACAGGTACATCCTCAGCCCACTTCCGTGCAGAGCTGGAGGTGGTGGTGGGGGGCACAGGCTGCCACATGCCTGCATTAGCTGCCATCATGTTTGTCAGAGGACCTCCCTTCTCTCCAGGGCCTGGTCTAAGCCCACAGATCTGCCCTTAATCACTGGCATGAAATACATGTTTGCACCCTAAGTTCTCTCCCAAGATTGCAATCTTGAACTTGCTACTTTGTCATCCTTCTAAAACACTCAAGGATGAGGTGTCCTATTCCCAGGTGACTGCATGACATATGATCCATTTTCTCTCCAGAGCACGTTTTACCAGAGAGAACGATGGACCTCGGCCACAAGGTCTAGCTCTTTAAGGGGGTTCCACTTCAGCATTCTGACATATCCTGACATTAAGTGGCATTGTGAGAAAAAAAATTATGCATCGACACTGATTCTGTCTGCTGAAAACACACTGTCTAGAGAGTCACAAGGAGTCCTGTTTATAGAAACCAACTGAATAACTTTCTGTCTGGTCTCTGTGTCAGATAAACACCATTTCCTGAATAAATGCTGGTTTTATCACATAGACCCTGTGCATTCTACTGCTGAGTATGTTACCTTTTGCACTTTGGTTGCTAAGAATCTCTGAGTTAAGCTGTCAGCTCCTTCTGAGAACTTCACAACACAGCACAGCATGGATTACCGTGCACACATCTGAGCTGAGTTTGAATAACTTTCCTTACTCCTATTTTCCTTTCCATCTGATTCTCTATTGTGATGATTTTTTTTGTAAAAAAACTGCATAAACTTAAAAAAATCCCCAAATCCTTTGAAAAATGGGGTAAGAAAGAAAGCAAATAAAGGATGGGCAATCAGGGTACTGAATGCCAAGCTCAGGGTTAACTGGATCAGCACCAGGCTGAAGAAAATCCAGGGTTTGTCAAGAAGCACAGAATCTGTTTCCCAGGTTTTCCTCCTAAAACCCTGGTTCTGGAACCTTCCCAAGGACTCCGTTACCTTTGCTGCGGCGACGGCTGCGGTACTGCTCCGTGTAGAACGTCAGCTGCGTTTCGTCGTCTGCCTCTGAACCCGACGTCCCCTTGGTCCTCCCAAAGCTGATGCCCCCTGTGCAGGAAGCACAATTCATCTGTCATCACAGGCCTCCAGAAGCTATTAAATCCCTCATCCGTCCCAAAGGTCAGCAACCCCATCCCCAGACCCTTTTCTGTAAATCCCAAGGGACCCAGGAGTCGGCATGATTTACAGGAGGAGCTCAGGCTCTGCAGTGATGTGGATCTAGGTTCTAACTATGGGCTTGGCAGCCTCGGGGCTGTGTGACCTTGAGGAGATGCCTCATCTTTCTGAGCCCTGGGTTCTTTCTTTCCAAGTCAGGGACCATCACTATTAACCTTGTGGGGTTGCTCTGGAGATTAAAGGAGATAAGATACGTAAAAGACCCTGCCGGGGTGGGTGTTGAGTAACTGATAGGTATATTGTTATGATGATCCAGCCTCTAAGGAAACACTCCAGGCAACTTAATTTCACACACATTTCAGTCAAGTGCTTACTATACACCAGGCCCAGAGTCAGACACGGGAGAAGCAAAGATAGAAACCACCAGTCCTTGCCAGCCAGGGGATCATAAGCCAGTCACAGGGACAAATGGGATCTTAAGGAGCCTTTATTATAATTCATGGCCATGTTTCCCACACAGTGAGACACCGGGAATATGGGAGAGAGCAATCCATCCCAGCACGGAGGGCCCGGGAAGGCTTTACAGAGGAAGGGAGATTGAGGTCAGGGCTGGAAGGATGGAGGGGCTTCCATGGTGGAAAATGGAGTTGGAAGGAGAGATAAGAGCTGGAGCATCCCTGGGGCGGGGTGGGGGAGGAGGCAGCAGGGGTGGAGTGCTGACTGGGAAGGAGTGGAAGTCCCCGAGTGCCACACCGAGGACAGGGACTAAGTTTGGGATGTCGGAAGCTTCTGAAGCAAGAGAATCAGTTCATCAGCTGCACATGCCAGGAAGGACATGATGGTGGCTCACAGGTCTCAGAATGGGTGCCAGGGAGGGCAAGCAGCTAGGAGGCTCAGCAATGGCCCAGGTGAGAGGAGGTGGGGGTCTGGGTAAGGCCAGGGGTGGTGAGGATGTGGAGGAAGAGATGAGCGCAAGGGATGCCTCAGAGACAAACTCAGAGGAACATGGAGGGGAAAGGGCAAGGCTTCCATATGCAGCGAACAACTGATCACAGAAACAATAAAGAAAAAAGCCTAGAAAGAAATATATCAAAATACTAATAGCAGTTAATTCTACAGGGAGAAATATGGGTAAGTTTTATTTCCTCTGTGCTTTTCTTTCTGTTTATTGTAAAAAAAAAAAAAGTTCAGGATGTAGAAAAAGAAGGATGAAAGGGTCAGGAAACTCTTTATCCCAGAGAGGAAATGGCTATAAGAGAGCCTCAGAGCATGGTGGGGGTGTGGGGTGGGCAGAGCAGGGAGCAAGAGGGACCTTGGTTTGGAAAACTGTTTAGTGGAAGGAACTCAGATGCCTACGTCAACAGACTGTCTCTGGGAGGACACTCAAGGATCTGGTAAACGTGGTTGTCCTGGATGGAGAAGTAAGTGGCCGAGGATGGAGATGGAGGAAGATGCCTTTCCCTATATATGCTGTGTATCTTTTGGCTCAAGCACCATGCAAACCTATCAGCTACTGCAAAACTTCCACCTGAAGAAAAGAAAGGCATAATTAGAGGGAAATGTTATTCAGTCCATGTAAGGATTTACTCTGTCATTTCCTCTGCTGGGGCATCGGCAATGATGTTCAATACACAGAAACACCACTTTCAGACACACTTTCTGCTATATAATTATTATGCATTTATTCATTCCAGCAACGTCTTCAGCAATCTACTAAGTACCCAGAAGATGTCTATACATTATTGCATACAGTTCTCATCATGACATATTCATGGGGAAGGTGTAATTAACAACTGAGACAATAATACAAAGACACAGAGACATGCAAAGGTGAAGTTACCTGCCAAAAGTCATACAACTGATGAGTAGGAAAGCTACAATTCAGGGCCACACTGCCCAGCTCCAAGTCTTGGCTCTCTGGTATGCAAGTTGCTTTCCTGGGAAGCAACTTGAGAGGGAAGCTTAGGGAAGACAGATTGTTCTTTAAGCATCAGGTGTCAAGTGCTGTGTTATGAGCTTTGCATATGTCATCTCATTCAAACTCATAGTCCTCATAAGAGGGAGGCAACATGATGCTCACTTTATAGATGAAGCAACCAAGGTTCAGGAAGGGAAAGTGATTTGGGAACAATGAGTGAAGTTGAACTTGGTACTCAGGTATGAATGATGGCCAAGCTCAAAATTTTAACCATTGTGACACTATCTCTCAGTTTAATAGTCTATAAAATGGAAAAATTAATACTCGCCACCCTCCTTTTTGGAGACAGTATGTTGTAATGGATGGTAGAGTATGAAGGAGAACAGAATTTGATCACTGTCCCCAAATGTGTCTCAGGGACATGGTCTGTCCCCATCTGTCAGTGCAAACCTTCCCAATCCCCAGAAACTAGGAGTTGGGCCTGGAGACAGCAGAAGACTCCAGATTCTACCAGATGCAATTCCCCACTTAAAGACTCTCCTTTGAAATGGAGTTGGCAGATGCCCCATGGAGATTCTGGAAGCAATGGAAGAGCAGAGGTCTCACAGACCAGCAGACTTCTAAAAATGCCATTAAAATATTTCACTGTTACAGAAAGAGGAAGGAAGGAAGGAAGGAAGGAAGGAAGGAAGGAAGGAAGAGGGAGGGGCTGAGGGAGGGAGGGGTAAGGAGGAAGAGGAAGTAGTGGGGGGAGGGAGGACTTTTTTTCATCTACGCGTAATTCTTGGCCAAGGGGAAAACCAAGGCATGTGATAAAATAGCCGCCTTATGTACAGGAAGCATCTGTCATACTTCCTGCTGTGTTTGGGTAGCAGAGAAAAAGGGAGGTGTCGCCTGTCAGGAGTCTACCCCAGGCCCTTCCCACATCCCCTTTCACATCACTGCAGTCCTTTTAAACATTCCAACTAAGTCCTCCCTCCTTTCCTTCCTCTCCTCCTCTTTCTCCTCTTCCTTTGTCTCCCAAGCAAATGACATGCTGCGCTCCTTCATGGTGAACATGGCAGATAGGATGCAGACAAGTCTTTCCTTACTGGGACAGTCCAGTGGTGGGGGGACAGAAAAGTTACTGGGCAATTCTAATATAATAAGAAACGCTAACCCTTCCATAGCACCATCTCTCTGCCAGGCACAGGTCTCAACCCTTTACTTGCATTGCCTTGTTTAATCCTTACAATAACCCTAGGAAGTAGGCTAAACTTTTCATTCCCATTTTAACGGATGAGGAAATGAAGGCATGAGGAAATTAAGTAATCTGCCCAGGGTCACACAGCTTGTGAGCAGCAGACCCACGATTCAAACCCAGACAGTGGCTGCAGTGTATTCCCTTAGCCCTCATGCTGTGTACAATAAAATATGAGTAAAAACCTCATTTAATGTCCACAGCCATCCTTACAAGGAAGGCATTATGAACCTTGTTTTACAGATGAATAAGCCCTGCCTCAGAGAGGTGATGTGAGGTGTGAATGAGCAAGCTGGGATTGAAAACAGTCTGCCTGCAAAGCCTGCCTCATGGCTAAAATTAGCTGAGAAATTGTGTGTGCATGTGAGTGTGTGTGAGTGTGCATGTGAGTGTGTGCAGAGGGAGCGTGGCAGCAAAAGCTTGAGGACCTGACCTCTGAGGATTAGCAGGTCTGTTACTTGCCCCCAGCACCAGGGCACATTTTCCACTTCCCACTGCTCCTCCCTGGAACATCGGCAACTGTATTATTGGTAGGAATTCTGGTCAGGCTCAGCTAGATCTTATTGATGCCTCCATCATTCCACATGTTCATGTACCCCAAGACTATGCCCCTGCTTCTCCAGGTGCCTCCTCCAATCCTACACCTCTGACCTTCATCTCCCTCCTATAAGTACCAAGGCACCACTTTCAGAATGGAAACTGAGGCTCAGAGATGCTGCCTCTACCTCAACCTGTCCAATAAAAATAAAATGCAAGACACACGTAATTTGAAATGTTTCAGTAGCCACAGTAAAAAAGTAAAAAAATAAATAAACAGGTGAAATTAATTTTGGGGATACACTGGATTTAACTAATATACTCAAAATACCATCATTCCAACCTGTAATTAACATAAAATTATTATTCATGAAACATTTTATATACCATTCACAAGTTTTCAAAATCCAGTGTATTTTTTTTGCTCACAGCACATCTCAACACGGACTAACCATATTTCAAGCACCCATTATATTGGAAAGCACAGTTCCAGAGGCACTTATGTGATTCCCGAGTATAATTAAGGGATGGAACCTGGGCACAGGAGAGAGATGAATAAGCCACAGGCCCCACTAAGGTGCTGAATCTTTTTCTATAATGTGACCTGGATGAAAAATGGTGTAGCTCAGATTCCATTAAAAGACAATAGTCATTGTCTCTGCCCTTGGGCACTTAGAGTCTAGCAGGTTTCTACATTGATTTAATCTATGCGTCATGAGAGGTAATACACTTCTGCACAAAGAAATTAGGGTACTGGAGTCCGATATGAGTTCTAACCCTAGGTCCCACTTATTAGCTCTGTGGGCTTGGGCAAGGCACCCAACCTCTCTGAATTCATCTTGAAAAGGGGAACAGTAGCTCTCCGATCACATGGTCATTATGAGGAAAATGAGACAGTGTATGTAAACAGCACAAAGACCAAAGAAGTGAGAGTGAGGGTACACTCCTCATTTAGTCAATGCTTGTTTACATTTCATAAAAGAAATGGATGTGCTTCTGAGTGGGAGTGGTGACTCTCTGCCTTCAGTGACATTGTAGGGAGGTGGCAGCCACCCAAGGCATACAGCCTCTGAGTGTCCATATAATCTGAAAAGGCCACAGGCCAATTACAGACTGACTTGGAGATGATTCAGACGGATGGAAAAGAGCCCCCTCTGCTAGCATTTTAATATGAAATTGGTGATTTAGTGACCCAAAGTGCAACCATTAATTATATAGAGCTGCTCAAGTATTCCTAGTTAGGGGCTGAGAGAAAGTGAGAATGGTCAGAGCCTGGCAAGAGGAAAGGAGAGGGGCCGGCAGCTCCTTTGCCCACATTTCACAGGTTCCTGGCTCTTCTGGTCCTGAGTGGCCTGGGATGGAGCCATGAAGATGGGCCAAGCACGTACCACAGCAGGCTAAGCACCGCTCTGGGCACTTTGTATGCAGTATCCCACCCATACCTGTCACGGGGTCTGAGAGGTAAGCACCATCCCAGTTTTACTGAGGGACAAACCAGCCTTCAGAACCTCAATATTGCTTATCTAAGATCACACAAATCATAAATGGTAGACTCCACAAATTTGAATCTGACTTTTGTCTGATTTAAAAACCTTCTGTTCTAGACAGATTCACAGACACAGAAAACAAACTATGGTTACCAAGTGGGAAAGGGGGTGGGAAGGGATAAATTAGAAGTTTGGGATTAGCAGATACTAACTACTATATATAAAATAGGTAAACAACAAAGTCCTACTGTATAGCACAGGGAACTATATTCAATACCCTGTAATAAACCATAATGGAAAAGAATATATATATATATATATATATATATATATACACATATATATATATATATATATAAACTGAATCGATTTGATGTACACCAGAAACTAACACTAAATCAACTATACTTCAATAAAAAACAAACCAAGAAAAACCTTCTGTTGTCATGAAAAGATCAGTCATTCATCAACAGGGAAATCCAAATCAAAGCCACAATGAGATAGATACCCTTCACATACACTAGGTTGGCCATAAGCAAAACAATGAGAAAATAACAGGTGTTGGAAAGGAAGTAGAGAAATTGGAACCCTCCTGCATTGCTGCTGGGAATCTAAAATACTGCAGCCACTGTGGAGGACAGTTGGACAGTTCCTTAAGAAATTCAACATAAAATTATCTCATGACCCAGTAATTCTGCCCTTAGGCATACCCGAAAGAACTGAGGAGAGGGTATTCAAATAAATACTTGGACATCAATGTTCACAGCAGCACTGCTTACAGCAGTCAAAAGTGGAAGCAACCCAAATGTCCATCAACTGATGAATGGATACACAAAATGTAGTATATTCATACAGTTGAATATTATTCAGCCATAAAAGAAATGCTGACATGTTACAACATGTGTGGACCTTGCAAACAGCATTTTGGTTCTTAGCAAAACACTTCGCTAAGTTAAAAAATCCAGACATAAAAGGTCATATATCATATGATTCTATTTATAGAAAACATAAGAAATAACTAAACCCATAGAAGCAGACAATAGTGGTTGCCAGGGCTGGGCAGAGGGAGGAGAGGAATCAGGAGTGATTGCTAATTAGTATGGGGTTTCCTTTTGGTGTGATGGTAATGCCCTGGAACTAAGTAGAGCTGTTGGTTGCACAAACCCCTGAATGTATTAAATGACAACAAATTTCTAATGAGGATGCAATTAAGATATTCCAGACACGATGCTAAGCCCTCTATATGAAAATGATCTCAATTTTGCTAATAAATAAACTGAAATATTCAGAAGTTTTTAGATGCTTTCCCAAGACGACATAGATAGTTGGTAGCAAAGAGAGACCTGACCCTAGGTTTGCTCTGGGGTAAATCAGGGCATTTGAACCACTCGAAAGCCATGCTGGAAAAGGCTGGAGCAGTTGTTAGGTGCATGGTCTTTCCCAGGCTTGAGAATTAACTCATTGCTCTTTGAAAATCCACTTTCCCTGACTGGGCTGCCCTGTTCACAGACCTGTTCTGTCAGCTCCTGGTAGGCCCACCCCTCCACACTCCATCTCCCGCACTCTTGGTATCATGATGGATGGTGGTGACATGTTAAATTATTCAGACTCCATGTCTTCCTCGAGCTGGTGACAGCGCTATTGCATTTTTAGATTGCCCAGAAATGCACCAGATAGAGAAATATGTAGCTTGGGAATGCAAAAGCCCATATGACCCCCACCGTCCAGGGAATACAAATGGTACCAGTCATGGGAAGAGGACAAAAGTGGCTAAACTTTCCATGCCCCCTAAACCACACAACTCAAAACTGCTTGGAGCTCTAGGGCTAAGCTATAGATGTTCACACACATCCACCACTTGCAGATGCTCTGACCACAAATGCTACCAGTCATCAGGCACCGTTATACATCAGCACAGTGCCAGGCACTTTGCCCAGAGGTGACCAGTTGTATTCCTATAACTCCAAGGTGGAAACAGAGGCTGGGAGAGGTGGCATTCCTTGTCTGTAGTCACATAGTCAGGAAGTGGCAGGATCTGGATTCAGACTCGGGTTTATTTGATTCCTAGGGAAGAAGATTCTGCAGAATTCTTTGAGGTTCATGTTGAATTTTTTTTAAGTTGGTCTGTATGGTTAAAAAATAACTTTATGGTAAAATGTAATTAAACATATTTGTTTATAATTTCAGAAAAAGAAATGGATATGACCTAGAGACCCATTTATAGGTGACTGCTTAAAAAATGTTGGCATATTTCTAATACAGACTTTTCATGAGACCATTAAATACAGTGACATAAATCTCTATTTACTGACATGCAAACCTCTCCCTAATACACTGTTGAGTAGAAAAGTATACAGAGAAGAATGCAAAAAAGGGATTCCCTTTGTGTAAATTTATACACACTTCCTGATATTTGGTGTGAATTCCATGGAGTGTGTGTAATAAAAAATAAATATATTTTAATTTAAAAAATAAAGAAGAGGAAAGTAAAAGTCATTTTGAGATGTTCATGATCTAGGGTTATGAACCAAGCTTAAAAAAGCTTATTGCAAAACTGTAATTGCAGAATGATCCTATTCTGTTTTAAAAATACACACACACATAAAGCATATAAATGTATGCATATATATATAGGCATGCATAAAAAGATATTGAAAGAAATATATTAAGGTGTTCTAGTGGTTATTCCCTGGGTAGTAAAATTTGGAGTATTTAAAACGTTTTTCTTATTGTTGCTCATCTGCATTTTATAATTTTCCTGTAATGAACATCTATAGGTTGGTAATTTTAAAAAAGACATTTAATAGAAGTTACTTTTTTTTTTTTCATAGATTGTCTTTATTGCTTCAGCTGAAGCTATTCCTTACATGACCTTTGGCGTAATATAGTGATCATTCCACTATCCAAGAAAGGACAAATCTCAATTTATCCCCAAATTTTGACCCAAAGAACTATCTATGGAGGAGAAGCTCTCCAATCAAGCTCAACTCAGTATTTCATGAAAACAAAGCTTTGTCGTCTGGAATATCCCACTGCTTCCTTTGGGAGGCTGTATTTTCCAAAAAGAGTCAAAACAAAATTCCTCATTCCCTCTTCTGCAGTGCAATTTTTGCCACTCCCCTATCAAAGGTGGAGGCTAATTTTTCTCCCCTTGAATCTGGGCTGCCTTGGGGATGTGTCTTTAATAAAGAGGTATGGCTGTGCATAACCTCTAGGACTGGATCATAAAAGGTGATACATCTTCTGCCTGGCTCTCTTGACATGCTGATTCTCTAGGTATCACTCCGTCTTTGGAAACTGCCACTGCACTGTGAGAACCCTTAGCCACAAGAAGAGGTCAAGTTTAAGTGGTCCAGTCAACAGTCACACCGAGACCAGCTTTCAGGACATCTCAGTCTGGGTGGCAAAAATGTGGGAGAAGAAGTTTCTAGTGGATTCAGCCTCCCGCCACCTTAGTCACGTATTTCCAGGGGGGTCATGGTCATGGTGAAGCTGAGACAATCTATCTTCCCTTGTTGTTTATGAATTCTTGACTCTAGAATCCATGAGCAGTCACTGAGTTTGGGGTGGTGTATTATGCAGCAGAAGGTAACCAGAACACTCTCCTTGTCTAGTCCTACAAAAATATCCACACTCCTTCCACCCATCACCATGTGGCAGATCTGGGCAATGGAAAGATGAACTGGATGTCCAGAGACCTAAGTCTTATGTCTGTCCTGTTACTAACATACTGTATGAATTTTAAAAAGCATTAACATCTAGTAAATACTACATAACAACACATTAATTTCTTCCCAAAGACAGTAATTCATTGGACTCTCACAATAACTGGATGAGATATTGTTATTCCCATTTGAAAGAAAAGGAGACTGAGAGTCAGAGACACCACAAGTGACTTGCTCAAGGTCCCATAGCTTATACACAGCAGAGCAAAGACTAAAATACAGTGGCAGGTCCAGAAGGTATAACAGAGTAAGAGAGCAGATTCAGGTCGGTGAGGCTGGCCAGGAATCAAGTTCCTTGAATTCCCACCCTTCAGATTCTATCGAGCTTTTTGGAATCATAGGCTCAAGCTGTTTAATGACCTCATACAATGGGCCTTCAGCTGTCTGAAGACTGCTCATTTGCCCATTTATAATCTTTCTATCCAAGCTAAATAGTCCTACCATTAGCTATTCATTATATCATGCATTTTACAAAAATCATGAATTTTGGGGGGGGGGTTATAGAGTCAATGCCTATTTATTGTAGAACACTGAGGGGAAAAAAGTAAGAAAGCACAAAGAAGAAAATAATAACAAGTCAAATACTATTACTCCCAACTGACTTTCTCTTTATCTTTATTACCATTTATATGAATGTGTTTTTACAACTGGATTTTATTATCTTATAACATGAGAAGTACATTTTGTGAGTTTTGTTAAAAATATCTAAGCATATATTGATCTACTCCTTTATGTCAAAAATACATTTGGGGATCCAATCATATGCTTGGTACTCTTTTGCTGTTATATAAATTACATATAAATAAATTACATATATCATATATGTTGCCATAGGCATACATCTAGATCTGTATTTAGATGTGTATGTATATCAATATGTTCATTTATACATGTACCTATACCTAGATCCACCAAACTGTTAATAGTGATTTTCTCTAAATACTGATATTTCTTCTTTTTGCTTACCTCTTTTTTTTCCTTTTAGAAAAAAATGAACTGAGATAGCTTATGGAATTAAAACAAAGCTAAATAAAATATCATACACATTACCCTATGCTATTAAGTATTGACTCCAATATCCTTTAATCCCTGCAATATATTCTACTCTATCAAAGTTTTATAATTTTTCATCAATTCCCTATTGTTTAAATTTTATGTTGTTTCCAATTTTTCATTATAATATTGCATCACACATTCCTAAAGATAAATGTTTTTACACATTCCTGTAAATCCATGTGTAGAATTTTCTTGAGAGTAAAAAGATGAATTGCTGGGCAAAGGGTATTGACATAGTTGAAGTTTTTGATCCATAATGTCATGATGTCCTCCAGAAAGGTTCGACCAGTTTCTTCCTGATCAGCTGTATATAGGAGTGATTAATTCACTACATCTTTTATAACACTGAGGATGAGTGAAAACACTAATCATTGTTTTCCAATCTTGGTGATTTTGATGTGCATCCCAAATTTCAAATTCATTTTTTCAGATTCTTTTCTACTCCAGTTTACTCAACTCTTTCTTGGATTCTGATGTCCAGAACTAGTCATGCTAACCCAGGTGTGTTCTGGCCTACACAGAGCAGAAGGGTGCTATCACCTCCCCTTTTCTGAACATGAGACTTACAATAATGAAGCCCAGGAATGTTTCTTTTTTCCTGGCAGCTGACTTGTATTCAGTATGCCCTCGGTTCTTTGTTCAGACACACAGCAAATAAATCTGGTCTTTCCCATCATGTATTTATAAAATTGATTTTCTAAAACCAAAGTAAAGAACAATTTGCATTATCAAATTTTATCTATATGTTCTGGCCCTTTCTTCTTATGTCTTGGGATATTTTTGGTCCTAATCCTGTGATCTCATGTTTTCATCATTCCCTAACTACATGCCCTCTATGAACTGGATAAATATGAAGAAGAGCAGGAGGTAAGAAAAGGAATGAAGGATTACTGAGTGTCTGCAACATGTCAAGCCACAGACTAGAAGTTTGTGTAAGTTAAATTCATACAGTACATATAACAGTATAATGAAGTTGCTGCCGATATCTTTGTTTTAAATGCTAAGAAACTGATGTGTGCAGGGATTACCTGTCTTTGGCAAGGCCATACAGACAGTAAGGAGAAGGGATGGACTGGGAAGTCTGACTGGTAAATGCTGTTCTCAGGGTTCCATGCCAGGTCTTCCCTTATCTCAGGTGAGGACATCAGAGTTAAAAGGAACTTTGTGGAGAACAGAATTTGATAGCTCATGGCTAAAGGACTCTCTTCAAAATGATATCAGGCCCTGAATGAAAACTCTCTGGAAACATGTAACTGAATAAAACTGACTACACTATCAAGCACTCTACAATTTCCTCCTTTGCAAATCAACAAAAAAAACATTGTTCATTCAATAAATATTCATGGAGAGCCTATAACATGCTAGGATATGCAGTGGGAAGTGAAACAGAAATAGTCTCTCCCATCATAGAACTTGAACTTAAGGGGAAAGATAGAATATTTGGATAAACACATGTAAAAAGCAACAGATCTGAGAAGCTTTGTCAAATGTCCTGCTGACTATCAGAAATCTTGTTCTGTGGTATCTCCCTGATCTTCCTGTGCAACAAATCTATCCACAGGGGAATAGCAATTTGCCTGGTATAATTTTTTCTTGGTGAACCCAAGGTGGCTTCTAGTGCTCCCAGCTCCTGTTCCCACACATTCACTATGTAAGTTTGACAAATGATCTTATTGTTCTTAAGAAACACAACGAAGTTTCAAAAGTGCTTTACCACCTATTCAAAAGCATGATTAGATTCTCCCTTTTCAGAATTTTGGAAGCCTCTCTACCTATCTTGATTCATCCAAAAGTATAACTCTGTGGTTCTGAAACATATCTTCAAATTATTTTAGCCCTGGAAAAGTAATTTACTTAGGTTTGAGACCAAAATTGAGGCAGACACTTCAAAATGAATACTTAGTTCCTCCTCTGTGTGTTAGAACTCCATTCCTTATGAAACATCTTTATTCTCCCTTTCCTACTTTTCAGATTTTTTCTTGCTATAAGTGACAGATCTGACAGACTCAGAATGAATTTAGTTTTATACTTTCATCTGGTAATAAGGTTTCAGTTGTTTCATGCAATGGGACAATCATTTTCTTGTTCTTATTGTTTCAAAAGCAATTTCAAAAGCTTGTTTTATTTCTGTTTATTTCCTTTCAAATTTGCCCACCATGCATTGACAAATCTGAAATCTCAGCCTTTCTGAGAGTATTTTCATAAATTTAGGCTAAACTGTTATATATATTTGGCCTTTTTCCCCCTCTCTGTTAGTTTCCTGTGCAAATATAGCTTCCCCCTCTATGCTCCCCAAATTCCTCCTTCATTGTAGTTTTCTGTGACTATTTGTTCAGAATTTCATTTTTCAGAGTCTTCCTCTCTGTAACACATCTATTTCATTTTAGAGTCTCTGGTCATAGAATCAGAAAAATCTATCCTCCAGCATTAAAATATTATCTGTATATGTGTTCATAAATTCTTGGTTGTAATTTTTCATCTCTTGAAATAGAAATGTTATTTCTTGGTTTAATAATATCCAGTGCTGGCAAGGGTTTTATGAAATGATCATTTTCCTAAATTGCTGCAAGCAGTGCAAATTTGTACAGCCCTTTTGGGAAGCAATTTGGCAATATAAAAAAGAGCCTTAAAAAAATGTCCATCCCTTTGACCCACTTCTGGGAATTCACCCTAAGGAAACCATCCTAAATATAGAAAAGGCTTTATGCAGCATTTCACTCATAATGCAGGTGTTATTTATAAAAATAGAAAAACGTGGAAAATAGCCTTAAAGCCCAACTGGAGGGGAATAACGAATTATGATGGAATATTAAATGGGTCTTGATGAAGATAAAATATTGAAGAAAATATTTGTGTCTGTCCAATATCAATTTTGAGAAAGGAGGGTAAAAAACAAATTATATATTATAAAGTGATAATTACCGACTATAGCAGAGATTTTGCTTATGACATAAAGGAGTAAGATATTAGCAGATCAACCCTCTTGTAGATAGCAACAATAAATTTTGGATAAAACACAAACAAACAAAACACTACCTAAGGCTCTGGAAAGTAAATAAAAGCAGGTATGTTCTGGAAAGGAGTAGAAACTTAGAGAAAGCAGGTAGCATCAGGGGAATTTCTCATGTTTCAGGCTTGGTCATGTCAGTAGTCTAGGGTAGTTCATCTCAGGCCAACTGAAACACCAGGACAAAGGTCCTCCTGGACTGAGAAGCCAGTGGACGGACCCCAGATCAACCAAGGCCACTAGGGAGTGAGGGAGGAATCCAAAACAAAATAAAACAAAACAAAACAGAGAGGGACCCAGAGAAGGGTCTCATAATCTGTGTGTAATCTCTGCCCACATCTCTGGCTGACCTCTGAACCACACAATGTGTAAAGGAGACTCCAAATCAATCAGTTCAAGAAAAAAATAATAATAATCGAATTTGAGCTGCTGCTCACCACAGGCAAGACAGTTGGAGCCTAACCAAGTTCACTGCCTGCAAAAACAAAACAGCAGCATTCTTTGGAGAAACAGAATCCAAGAATCTTCACACAATAAATTCACAATTTCTAGAATTCAATCCAAAATGATTCAACATATAGTGAAAGTTTCATCCATTCCCAAGGGAAAAGACAATTAGAAAAGGCCAATCTAAGATGATCCAGATGGACGAAGATTTCAACACAACTACTATAATTGAGCTCAGTGGGGTAAAGAAGAAGGTAATTATAATGAACAAAAAATATAGCACTTAGGAGCAAGAAAATTATACACACACATACATATAGCAAATGAAGATTTTTAGAAGCAAAAATGAAAGATATATGCATTGTTTTTAATCACTGGATGGTATTAACAGAATGAATAAAAGAGTAAATAGTCATTGGCATTGAGGATAAATTAATACAAATTCTCTAATCTGAAGAGGAGAAAGATTGAAAAAAAATTAAACAATGTTAAAGAAAGACATGGGACAATATCAACAGTTATAAATATAGATAAATGGAGCCATAGACAGCAAGGAGAGAAAAAAGAATAGTCATTTTTTAATTTAAACAAATAATGGTTCAAATGTACTAAATTTACTATAAGATATAAACTAGAAAATTCTTAAAGCTCAGGGAACAGGATACACATGAGAGAACAAAAAAAAAAGCCTGTGTTTATAGTCAAATGACTGAAAATCAAACACACAGAAACATCTTTATTTCAGCCATTTAAATATGGCAAGAAAAAGAAAGAAAAAGCATACAGATTAAAAAGGTAGAAATAAAACTATATTTGTTTGCAGATAACATGATTATTTAGAAAAATAATTATAAGAAATCTATAAAACAACCATTAGAATAAGTGACTTTAGCATGGTTGAAAGATGAAGGTTTACTATACAAAAGTTAATTCCATTTTTATATATAGGCAGTAGACAACTGGAAAATAAAATTTAAAAAACAATTCCACACAATAGTGCAAGAAACCCTAAACTACTTAATAATAAGTTTAACAAAAGGCATGCAAGATTTCCTCGATGAAAACAACATGAAACTGCTAAGAGAAATTAAAGAAAACCTTAATAAACAGAGAAATATACCATGTTTGTGGATTTCAAGACTCAATATTGTTAAGACATCATTTATGCCCTATTTACCTATAGGTGAAATGAAATCCTACTTATAATCTCAGCAGTTTTCTTTTTTGGGTAGAAATTGACAAAGTGATTCTAAAATTTATATGGAAGTGTAAATAACCTCAAATAGCCAAGCAATTTTAAAAGAGGACAAAATTAGAGGACTTACACTACCTCTTTTCAAGGTTTATTATAAAACTAGTAACCAAGACAGTGCATTACTAGCCAGAGGATAGGCATATAGATCAATACAACAGCTTAAAAAGAGTTCAGAAACATACACAACTGATTTTTTAAAAAGTCGTCAAATAAAAGTCTTTTCAACAAATGGTGCTGGAACAAAAGGAGAGCCATATGCTGGAGGAAATGAACACAGGCCCTTAGTTCATGCTGTATACATATATTAACTCAAAATGGATCCTAGAGCTCAATGTAAATTCTAACACTATTAGCCTTCCAGTAGAAAACAGGAGAAATGCCTTCCTGGCCTTGGGGTAGGCAAAAATCTTAAATGGGGAACCAAATGCATGAACCATAAAAAAAATATATAGAGAGAGAACTTAACAAAAATGAAAAAAAAAATTACTCTTCTAGACTTCTCTGAGAAAACTAAAGACAGGCATAGAATGGGAGAATTGTCTGTAATACATCTATCTGACTTGTATCCAGAATATATAAAGACTCCTTATAATTCTATAAAAAGAAAGCAAAAAACTCAGATAAAAAATTGGCAAATTATAAACAACCCAATCCCAAAATGGGCAGAAGATCTAAACAAGCAATTTTCCAAGGAAGACATATAAATGATCAATAGGCACATGAAAAATGCTCAATATCACTAATTATCAGAGAAATGCAAATCAAAACTACAATGAGGTATCACCTCACACCAGTCAGAGTGGCCATCATTCAAAAGTCTATAAATGACAAATGCTGGAGAGGCTGTGGAAAAAAGGGAACCCTCCTACGCTGCTGGTGGGAATGCAGCCACTGTGGAAAACAGTATGGAGATTCCTCAAAAGAGTAGGAATAGACCTACCATATGACCCAGGAATCCCACTCCTGGGCATATATCTAAAAGGAACCCTACTTCAAAAAGACACTTGCACCACAATGTTCACAGCAGCACTATTTACAATAGCCAAGACATGGAAACAGCCCTAATGTCCATCAACAGATGCCTGGATAAAGAAGATGTGGTATATTTATACAATGGAATACTATTCAGCCATAAAACAACAACATAATGCCATTTATAGTAACATAGATGTCTCTGGAGAATGTCATTCTGAGTGAAGTAAGCCAGAAAGAGAAAGAAAAATACCATATGAGATCACTCATATGTGGAATCTAAAAAAAAAAAAAAAGAAGAACATAAATGGAAAACAGAAACAGACTCACAGATATAGAATACAAACTTGTGGTTGCCAAGGGGAAGGGGTGTGGGAAGGGATAGACTGGGAGTTCAAAATTTGTAGATACTGATAGGTGTATGCAGAATAGATAAACAAGACTATACTGTATATATAGGACTTATGAGCAAGAAAATTATACATATATATAGCACTGGGAAATATATACAAGATCTTGTGGTAGCTCACAGCGAAAAAAATGTGACAATGAATGTATATATGTCCATGTATAACAGAAAACTTGTGCTCTACACTGGAATTTGACACAACATTGTAAAATGACTATAACTCAATTAAAAATGTAAAAAAGAAGGTGAATAGATAAAATTAAGCATATCCATATAACGGAATACTATTCAGCATTAAAAGAAGAACTCCGATATATGCAAAAGAGATGAATCCAAGATCACTAAGTTGCAGGACCAATACTAGACACAAAGAATACGTACTGTATGATTCCATTTACATGAAATTCTAGAAAAGGCAAATCCATTGTACAGTGCCAAAAAGCAGATCTGTGGTTGCCTGATGCACTGGGTGGAAAGAAGGATGTGCCACAAACAGTGACAAGGAATCTTTTGGCAGTGCTTAAAATGTTTACTGTTGTATACACCTTTCAAAACTCACTGAACCATGTACTCAAAATGGATGCAGTTAGTTGTATGTGAAATATATCATAACTTGGTTGATTTTTACATTGCATATAAAAAATGTAAATAAAGCTTGAAAATAAGCTAGAGCAAAATTCAAATGTTGGTAGTATTTGGATGATGGGGTTACAGGAGATTTTTATTTTTCTGTTGACCTTTTAGGCACTTTACAAACTAGCTTTAATGACATGAATCATTTTAAACTAAATAAAATACAGTTTATGGCATTTATTAGATTAAGGTCAGCATCCTGTTCCAGTTAAATGTATGACTAAGATATGCTTTTTTGCCTATGACATATTGTTTCCAAATTAATACTCTTCTTGTTGGTCAGACTCAAGGACAAAGAGGTAATCCAAGAGGGATGAGTGTTCTCCCTTCTCTACATTTCAGGCATGAAACTGGAACAGAGGCAAGTCAATAATTTATCATAAATAGTGTTTTTAGCAGAATAATTCTTCCTGTAGCCATCTGAAGAACATTTATAATTTTTTTATTATTTAAATATAGTCAGTTTACAACGTTCTGTTAATTTCTGGTGTACAGCATAGTGATACAGTTATACATATACATACATATATTCCTTTTCATATTACTTTTCACTATGGGCTATTGCAAGGTATTGAATACAGTTCTCTGTGCTATACATTAGGATGTTTCTGTTTATCTATTTTATATATAGTGGTTAGTACCCACAAAACCTGAAATCCCGATTTATACTTCCATCCTCCCCCCTTTCACCCTGGTAGCCATAAATTTGCTTTCTATGCCTGTGACTCTCTCTTTGTTTTGTGAATAACTTCATTTGTATCATTTTTTAAGATTCCACATATAAGTGGTATCATCTGGTATTTTTCTTTCTTTTTCTGGCTTACTTCACTTAGTATGATGATCTCCAGGTCCATGTTGCTGCAAATGGCATTATTTTATTCTTTTTTATGATTGAGTACTATTCCATTGTGTGTATATATACACACACACATACACACACACACACACTCTCCACAACTTCTTTATTCAATCATATGTCGATGGACATTTAGGTGTTCATATCTTGGCTATTGTAAATAGTGCTGCGATGAACACTGGGGTGCATGTATCTTTTTGAATTAGAGTTTTCTCTAGATACATGCCCAGCAGTGGAATTGCTAGACCATATGGTAAGTCTATTTTTAGTTTTTTAGGGAATCACCATACCGCTTCCTATAATGGCTGCACCAAACTACATTCCCACCAATAGTGCAGGAGGGTTTCTCCATACCCTCTCCAGCATTTATCGTTTGTGGACTTTTGAATGATGGCTATTCTGACTAGTGTTAGATGATACCTCATTGTAGTTTTGATTTGCATTTCTCTGATAATTAGCAATATTGAGTATTTTTTCGTATGCTTATTGGCCATTTGTATGTCTTCAATGGAGAAAGGTTTGTTCAGCTCTTATGCCAATTTTTTGATTGGGTTGTTTGTTTTCTGAAGCCCTTTGATACACTGCATTAGCTCTAAATTGTTTTGTGTATTCAGAATTCATATGTATATATCAATATCTCTATCTCTATCTATCTATCAACCTACCTACCTATCTATATCTATATCTATATCTATATCTCCATCCATTATGGAAGAGCCAAAAATGACTGGATTTGGAGACAGGATACCTAGGTATCCTGATTCTTCATTCATTAATTCTGTTTTACTGTGGTGGTTTTAAACACAGCCTCCAAATTCTTTTGCATATGTCCCATTGAGAGGTAGGATCTCCTATCTCTGCATCTGGGTGGGTGTGTTACTGCTCTGACTAAAGGAGAACAGCAGAGAGGAGGCTGTATGTCCTGCAAGGCTCAGTTAGAAAAGGCCATGAAGTTTCACCTGATTCTCTCAGGAAGGTTGCACTGAGAGAGGCCAGTCACCATCCAAGAAGTGATCACCCAGAGATGACCACGTTGGAGAGGCCACTTGTAGCACTAGTCAGCAGCCCCAGCCCAGCCCCTAGCCAACAACGAGAATCGGCCTCCAGTCATGAAAATGATCATTTTGGATGTTCAGCCCAGCTGACTTTTCAGATAACCGCAGCTCCATCTCGCGTTTGACTGTAACCACATGAAAGACTCGAAACAAGAACCGCCTAGCCAAGTCCTTCCCAAATTCCTGACCCACAAAATTATGTGTAAAATAAAATGGTGGCTGTTTTTAGCTACAACATTTGGGGTCACTTATTATGCGCCAATAATACCTTTAACAGTGACTGTGGGTGAGTCATTTGACATCTTTAAACTCAAGTCTTACATCACGAATGGAATATCATCTACCCTTAGAACTGTTGCAAGGCTTAGAAGGATCTTGTGAATCTTGGAGTTCTGAGCAAATACCTGTAGTTTTATTTCATTTACTTATTTATGTTTACTCAACACATTTATTGCATATCTACTGGTAGGTTAGGGGTATAACTGTTAATAAGATATAGTCCCTCAGGTCAAGTAACTCAGATTTGGATGAAGGGGTCAAGAAACTAGGTGATGGAATGAAGCGTGGAAAGGCCGCTGCAGATGACAGTGCAGGAAGAGCGGGAACACAGGCAGGGCTTGCTCCTACTGTCCTGGGAGCAGCAGAGAGAACAGTTAGGATTCCAGATTAGATGTGCGGAGATGCAAGGAGGTGTGAGAACAGACGAAAGACCAGCACGTTAGGTAAACAGAGCATCTGCTTAGTTCAGTAGTAAATGAGTTGCAACTAAAAAAGGAATGTGGACTGCTGCACAGAGGAAGGGGGTTTCTTGTGACTTATGTCAATCTTGTTGAAAAGGGACACTTTTGTGGTATGACAGGCAGTTTAATAACTATCTTCCATGCACGTCTCAGCACACAAGAATAAAACAATAAATAAACAAACAAATAATCAAGAACAGCAGACTTGCATAATTGCTACCCTTAGCTTATCTTTGTCACTTTGAACAGGCAAAGTGGGAGATAAGGCTAAGGTTACGAGATTTCATGAGAAACTTCTCATTCTGCTCACTGCAAGGATGGAGAGTGGTGATGGTGGGAGGCAACGGTGGAAGCTTGGCTCCAAAATCTTTGCAAAGGCCCTCTTTCCAAGTCAGAGTTCCATAGGGGCAGACCTGACTCCCTTGGCCTCATGGTTGTTCCACAGCCAGAAGAGTTATTCCCTGATTGTCAGATGACCACGATCACACTCACAAAGCGCGTGCGTGCATGTGTGTGTGTGTAGGTCAGGGAGAATCCAGGTATCAGCCAAAAAAAAAAAAAATCATCTTCCTAATTTGTCATTTAAGTAGGTCCATTTAACAACCACATGTTGTAAGCAGAATAAGCAGAATGACGTATCATCAATGTGCAAGGCCCTGTGTCTAGGAGATGGCAGTAAAAGAACGATTCCCAGTCAGCTCTTGCGTCTCTATGCCCAGGGCTCTTCCCCTATACTTCTCGCAGACAATATGACAACTGAACACTTCAGAACGGTGACTAGTGGTGACAACAGTGAGGTTCTCAGAGCAATCGAGGCCTCAGGCAGGTGAAGAGAGACAAAGGGACCCTATCTGGAACAAGGAACCTCAGTTTCTCCTTCACTGGGAAAGAGCCATTCCTCTCTGTGACGGAGACAAGAAGGGCTCTTGCAAATGCCAAATTTAATGAGCTCAGATCCATGTGAAATGAACTCAATGCAATGTGCTATTTGCTCTCCTTCTTTTCTCTCTTGGAGAAGTTTACGATTTTGGACAGCTTAGGGAGAGGGAGAAAAAAGTAAAGTTAAAAAAAAAAGAGGAAGAAAAAGGAAAACCAAGCAGCTATAATACCCAGAGTTGTGCCAATACAGCTGTTTTAGGAAAGAGTGGGGGACTTTCTTGGGTAACAGGAAGAATTCTCCCAGACAGTCTCCAAATGCGGGCAGGGGCTTTTCCCCTCCCGTAGCTCTTGCTATGGAACCAGGCACACAGAGGGTGCTAGCGAGTGCTGGCTAGAAGGAACGAAGCAGGAGAGGCTGTTCTTATCAGGACCCCCCACCCCACCCCATGGTGTGATGCTGCAGATGCTTTGAAGAGATGATCTCCAGTTTAATCCTGTTTGCTGAGTTATTAGCCTTTTAATCTCAAACAGAAATACTCCACCATGCCCTGAGAGTCTGCTTGTTCCTTTCCCCCTGCTACCACTCCCCACCCAGCCCTCCCACATTTCCTTCCCTGTAGAGAACAACATCTTTTCAAAGCAGACGCCACACTCAGTCTTCCTTCAGACTTGGCAATCTCAGGGTGAACTCTGCATCCCTCGGGGTGTAAGGACCCCCGCCCCTCACAACCCTCCGTTGCCCCGCAAAGGTTTCTGCATATTATGACAGCAAGGCTGAATGCAGGTGAAATCCCTTTTTAAAAACACTGTCATGCAAAAAACACATTGTTTCCAACTTCCCTCCACCTCCTACAAGAGCACCAGGGCCAGGGAATTTCATTGTCATTCAAAAAGGGATTCAATGGCAAGTTTATATAGACACATTAGCTAAGACCTAAGATTTCTGGGTCCTCACCCTGATTCTATCAAAGTGGCCACAAGGCTTCAGGTCAGTCATTTAACTTCCCTATTTTCTTACAGGAGAAAAATAATATCTTCCCCATATATTGTGCAAAGCTACTATTCAGTTCAGAATAAGAAACTCTCACAGAATTCTTGATGAGCCTTCCCAAATCTGCCACTCGGCCAGTCTCCCCATCCTAGAAAAAAATGACCTCCAGTCATGCACTTAACTCAGACCAAAACATGGCAGCCATTGCCGCGCACTTTCTTTCTCTCCCAGAGAAGAGCCCATCCAACCTCTTTCTGTTCTTCTTGTCACTCGCAGGGAATTATTCACTATGGCCTTTTTGCAGGTCATCCAACACATTAACCTTGTTCTTGCTCCAGGGTGATGACACTGTTCTTTCCTTCCCTGGAATGTCCCTTCTCAACTTCATGAAGGCCTTTATTTAAATGACACCTCCTCAGAGAAGCCTTCCCTGACTACCCTATCTGAGGTACTATTTTTCTTTTACTCCCACACGCTCTACACCCTGCTTTATCTTCCTTCATAACATTTATTACTGAGATTATGCCATATCTTTGCTTATTGCCTCTTTCTCCTGTCAGAATAGACAGGAGACTAGGATCTCTGTCTTTCTGTCACCACATTCTGGACTTAGTCCAGTGCTGACATACAGCAGGTACTCAGTAAATATCTGTGGAGTGAACGAATAGGTGATGCACGTGAAAACATGTGGAAAAGTTCAAAGCTGCACAGCTGAAAGAAAAAGTATACATTATAGCTGTGCCTGCCCACTCCAAAGAGGAGAGGGTTTACACACGGGCTTGGAAATCTCTGGCAAACACGTATCCATTTCAGGAACAACTCACCTATTTGGTTATGTGAGGAACTGTCCGGGGAAATGAAGGAAATGAAAGAAATGCATTTCATTTCACTAGGCATAGCACGTTATTTCCCAAATTGCTCCAGATTTCACCGGAAGTGCCTTCCGGCTACGGGAACGTGAGTGCCAAGGCGTGGTGCAGCCAGGACAGGAAGCCGCTCCTGAGGACCAGCTGCGCTTGCGCTCTGGGGCGAAGGGAGAGCCGGAAGTGGCCCCCGGGGTCCCTGCCCTTCCCAGCTCCCCCCTCACCACACTCCCTCATCCATTGGTTCCAGAATTTTTCTCCCCTAGTCAATGGTAAAGCCTACCCTTACAAGCGCTAGAAGGAACACACAACTGGGCACTAGATTTGCACTCGCCTCCACCTTGCTGTGGGATTCTGAGAAAAGTAACCTCTTTGACTCTTTTTTAAACAATATTTTTAACAATTTTGTGTACTATTAAAAATAAGGACACTGATGCCTGCCTCACTTCTTGAGATAAGAAGCTTGTAACACAAATGAGGGGAGCCCACTGTGACATGTCTGTTGCCATGAATTTCCCAGAAGGTGGTGGAGCCTGACTTTAGAATCTTTTTCGGTGGGGAGATTTTGCCATGCGGATGGGAACAAGTAAATTGCACTGGAGCATGAAAAGGTAATTTCGTAACTCGACACAACTATTACTTCACATTAAAGGAAATTCATTGTATTCAAAGATTATGTAACGTTGAAATGCTGGACAATTACAAAATATTTTGGCTCCAGTGGGGTACGGGGGAGAGATGAAAAACCCTGAAATAGTAGAAGGTGGTAGCTCACAGGAAAATGTTACCATATCTGTTTGTGAATGACTGAAGACTCCACCTTCCCACACACGTTCTGAACACTTCCGGCAAAATGAGTCATCATGTTATGATAGCAAGTATTTGCTAAGCCTCTACTATATGCCTGTTTCTAGATCTGAACCATTTCTCAGCTCTGAAGCCACTGACTGAAAGTGAGCCTGGATACCCATAAGGAAGGCTGCAGCAGGAGAGCACGTGTGCATAGGAATGCTTCCTCCAGGCCGTCCTCAGGGGACTTAAGGCCATTTATTTGGGTAACCATAAACCCAGGTAAGAGGAATATCCAGATTGTTCAAAGACAGTTGAATGCATGTTGGCACTGATACCCAGGGAACCAAGGTATACTTAGAATGGAGGGTTACATGGACGGCTAGGTAACCAGTGGAGTCCTCACCTAGGTCTGTTTCACAGTGATGATCATTCCCCAAGTCCCCAAGTGCATAATCTACATGGACATATGCAGTAGTTGGCAGAGCCCTCCTCCCATTGTTTCCTTAATCTCTATGATAAACTATCATAGTGGGGAAGGCAAGTGGAGTCATCTGCATCTCCAGACAAAAGAGGAAAACAAAACCAACATCACATCCAGAGGATAATGGATGTGATAAGCGATACTCTTAAAGACTCTAAGGATGCAGGGATGGTGGTGTCCATCACGTCTCCATGTAATTCACCAACCCCGTCCCTTAAAAATTCAGATGGGATCCAGGAGGATGGCAGTGAGCTACGACAAACTCCAACAAATTGTAGCCTCAACCAAAGCTGTCAAATGTGGTGTCTATGCTACAGCCAATTAACAGAGCCTCGGGGATAGAGTCTGTAGCCAATGATCTGGAAAATAAGTTTTTTTCCCATCCCTCTCAAAGAAGGATTGGAAGCAGTTTCCATTCACATGGGGTGGGCACCAATACACATTTAGTCTTGTCCCACGGCTGTATTAACTGCCTAACCCTCTGTCATAACAGTCTGAAGGGACGTGGACCACCTGGACTTTTTGCAGAATATCACTTTGGCCCACTATGTTGATGTACTATGCTAATTGGACCAGAAGGACAGGAAAGGGGAAGTATATCCAAGAGCTTGGTGATGTATATGTACTCCAGAAAGTAAGAGATAAAGCCTATGAAGAAATGGGGGCTTGCCACACGAGTGAAGACATTAGGTTTCTGTGGTCTGTAGTATGCCATATATCTGCTCCAAAATAAAGAAGAAATGCCTGAATCTTATACTTTGGAACTCCAGAAAGGAAGCAGAATGCTTGGTAGGCCTCGCTGGGTTTTAAAGGCAGCATACTGAACACTTGGGGATACTGCCCTGACCCATTTTTCCAGTGGTATGGAAGGCTGCCAGCTCTGAGTAGGTCACAGAGCAGGAAAAGGATCTGCAATGGGTCAGGCTGTGCTACAAACAACCCTGCCATTTGCATTATGTGATCCAGTGGACCCTAGAGTATGAGAGTCATCCATGGTGGTAATAAATACTCTGTGGAGTTTATGGACAGGTTCCAATTAGGAGACTCATAATGTAGAGCCTCAACAAATATCAAGAAAAAACTATAATTTGCAAAGACACATGCATCCCAATGTTCATAGCAGCACTACTTACAATAGCTAAGACATGGAAACAACCTAAATGTCCATCAACAGATGAATGGATAAACAAGATGTGATATATTAACAGTGGAATATTACTCAGCCATAAAAAAGAATGAAATAATACCATCTGCAGCAACATGGATGGATCTAGAGATTACCATATTGAGTGAAGTAAGTCAAGAAAAGACAAGAGAGATAAATATTGTATGATATCACTTATATGTGGAATCTAAAAAAAATTGATACAAATTCTATTTACCAACCAAAAACAGATTCATGGACATAGAAAACAAACTGTGGTTATCAAAGGGGAAAGGGCAGGGAGGGATAAATTAGGGGTTGGAGATTAACAGACACACATTATACTATACATAAAATAGATAAACAAGGACCTACTGATAGCACAGGGAAGTATATTCAGTTTCTTGTAATAGCATATAATGGAAAAGAATCTGAAAAGAAAATGTATGTATATAAATACGTATGTATATATATAACTGAATCACTTTGTTGTACATGTGCAACTAACATTGTATATCAAGTACACTTCAGTTAAAAGGTTAAAAAAAATAATGTGGCCCCTTAGGCTTCTGGAATAAGACCATGTCAACTGCAGCACAAGCTATGCATTTGTGGAGGGGAGGGTGGGGAGTTCCTGGTATGTTACCAGCCTCTATCAAGAGCCCAGGAAGCCAGCACTGCCCATTAGGAGCTGGATTCTATCAGATCCACCAAGTCATGTAGGAGAGGTGGCATAAGATGGAAATGGCCCATCCAGAATCAAGCCTAAGCAGGTTGAGAGGGCACAGGTGAACTACACAAGTAGATGGCCCAGATCTCATGTCGTCCACCACTGGCTCCTTTCACTCACCTTACACTATGTAAGTGGCAGGGATGAGGGGAAGGTGTAGCAGGGGTGGGAGGCTAAGCTGATTTCACAAAGAGGTATTGGCTCCGTATATAGATAAGCCAAAATAGACCACTTGTGCACAAAGGATAGACTTCAAAGGGTACACCTGGCCATTCACTTTGTGGTAAAAGAGAGGTGGTTCAAAGTAAGAAATAAGTGGATGTATGACTTGACTGGTTGTCAGGGGCCTTGGCAGAGAAAGACAGGAAGGTCCTCTCCCTTTGCTTGTTCAACACCAACTTAAACAAAAGCCTTTGAGAAGTCAGTGAGGCATCCCTGGCTGTGGTCATCAATGGGTGGTGGGTTTATTGAGAAGAAGGCAAACTGAGAAGACTGTGGAACTTATCTCTTCACTTTTAGAGGTTCAGACACATGCCATAGCTCAGCAATCTACATTAAACCTGTCCCAGCTCCCTGGAGCCTACTTGCAAGGCTTTTAGCCCTCAGCCTCCTTGAAGCTCACTTTGACTACCCCATGCAGACGTGCAGAGCACCAAAAAAAGAGACCACGTAGTAACAGAAAGCCCCAAAAGGGGCTGTAATCAGAGACCTGCAGGGTCCCTCTGGCCTTCAGATTCCAGGACAAGGGAGTGAAGGATGGGAACACTTTCCCAGTGCAGTGGTTTTCTCACTTAATTATGCATCAGAATCACCTAGAAAGCTGTTGCAACACTGATTGCTGGACTCCACCCCAGAGTGCAGGGTCTGGGAATTTGCATTTTTCAAGTTCTCCAAGGATGCTTACACTGCCTGTTCAGAAACCACCCTTTGAGAGTCACTGTCCCACAGCAATGGTGACTCAGAGGTCAACCTTGTGGGCACCATTCGCCTACGCTTTAGCAACCAGTTTCAGTGAAGGAGGCCGTGTGTGTAGTTGTTAAAGAGCCTAGGATTTGGGCTTCGACTGATTTAGGTTCAAATCCAGACTCTGACACTGACCAGTTATGTGAGCTGCGGCAAGAGGATTTTACCTTGTGAGCCTCAGTTTTCCCATCTATAAAATGGTATACATGAAAATATCAACCTTCACACTCATAGGGATATGATGAAGATTTAATTAATAATAACGAAAAACTAGGCACGGTGCTTGGCACATAGTTAGCCCTTTGTAACTAAAGATACAATGTCAACAGGTGATGCTAGTGTTTTGTAAACTGTAAAGTGCCGGCCAAATGTAAGAGATTGCATTCTACTGACATTCACCCTGTATTCTTCAATTCAAATTTTCATCTTCTAGGACTCAGAGAGGTAACAACATTAGAAGGAAAGCAAAGTGAAGAGACTTCTTAATGGGGGCTGTAACTCCTCCTTCCCCAACCCTCCCCACCTCCAAGGTCAGCTTGTTTAAATTGAGACTTGAACTTCCCTGGGAATCAGTTTCATATTCTTCTTACCCACAGTGCCCGATGAGGGTGAGGAGTCATATTGTCACTACAACACATCTGTCTATGCTTTTGTGGCTGATGGGAGTCACAACAGTTAGCACAATTCCTGGCACCTAACACCTGCACAAACAATGTTTGTTGAAATTGAATTAAATGTACATAAATTAAGGAGACAGGATTTAGGGTCTAGTTCTGTCTCTGGATCAAAGTGTAGTCTTGGGTAAGCTACTCCTCTCATTCCAAGCCTCTGTTTCTCACTTGTCAATAAGGAGACTTCCCAGACCTCTTCCTCCAGCTGAAGGTTACAGTTATAGAGTAGGAAACAGATCTGAACTGGCTGGGAGTCAGTAAAGCAGGGTTGGGGGTTCAGATCTGTCAGTAATTCATGGTGGAGAAGTCACTTCCCCTCTCTGTGCCTCAGTTTTCTCATCTATACCATGAAATGATTTCTAAGTACCCATCTCCCATTCCACAGTCCTGAATTTCTAGAATATTTTATTTTAGATCTCCTTAGGGTTCAAGGTCAAGGCATTTAAGCAGTGGTTGATGTGATGGAGAGAGTGTTTCCTTTCATCCTGAAGCGGCCATGTTTTACCAGAGGCTCTAGGATCTTTCTGGATGACATCTCCCATAATAATGCACAGTAATAATGATCATTAATATTGCATGCAATCATTAAGTAGCATCGTATTACTCTCAATTCAGATGGTATCTTTTAGCGGAGAGTCTGCTGATGCTTTAGCAAGACAAATGAAGGCAAAAAAAGGATTGCTATTTGAGACAGTCACTTAAATCTTCCCTGCTTGCAGTTTCAAACATAAGAGAGGTGGCATATGGAAGACAGCATTGGATTTGGCTTTAAAAGCTGTGGCGTTAGTGCCAGGTTCTTTTACTTTCTAGGTGTGTGACTGTAAGAAAGTGCCTCAGCCTCTCTGGGCCTCTGTCTCCTCATTTGTGAGTGCTTTTCTGCTCACATCACACGGTTGTTGCAAAGATCACCTAAGATAATGGATGTGAAAATTTGTTATAAACTGTTAAGCTCTCTGCAAACACAAGGCATTGCCATTACAGTAATAAAAAGCAAATGGCACATGAATATTTCACAAGCATGGACCGGGACAGAGTATTTGTAAAGTATTCCCATCTAATGGGGTTTTATAAGTACACACACCCTCTCCTTATTACGAACTTTCTAATAATCTCTTTCCACATCTTATCTTCAAATCCCCTTTGTCTCTCCCATCATTTCTTATTATTATCTCCTTTCTTTCATAGCTATTTATTACTGAACTCTGCGTCCCATTTGGAGAGACAGTTAGAAAAATACACACATACATATTTTGTACAGGGAGATAAACAAAATGAAGCCAGGACACTTCAATTCTAAACTAAGATATTAAAAAATATACATCTTCTTTGTGGGTCTGTCAGAGCTGTTCATATTAGCAATACTTAGTCTGAAATTAGGTTTAACAACCCCATCCCCATATGTAGCTTCAAATCTGTTCACATGTGGTATTAATGTGAAGCAGAAAGAAATGAAACAGGCTCAGGTGCAATTTTTTTCTTTTTTCTTTCCCCCTCAGGAAAAAAAAAGTGTAAGAGTTTTACAAAGCCTTTTGGAGTCTCTCTCGACTAAAAAGGAAATCCTTTTGCCATTAACTGATCCTGCAGAGAGAGCTCGCTAGCTGCAAGATCATGATGAGGGTAAGCATTAATTAAATCTAACTGCGAGAGAATAATTATGTACACATATCTGTCAGGGCAAGTTGTCACTATCCAGTAACAAAGTTGGATTCAAACTCCATCAGCAGAACTGTCAGGCGGCTGTTAAAAGAATATAAATGTGTCCCAAAGGGATAATTTCATTTAAGGGGGGGAAAAATTGGATTGCAAAGGATTAATGAGGCGAGGGGTTTGTGTTTTCAACTGGATGTAAAATGCAAACTGAGTAAGTCATGATATCATCATTTAACCTTAATGTTTAGCTGCCTTTGGATTTCTAACACGTGGTGAGGACAATTAGACCTTGTACATCAAACCCATATTTTCCATCATGAAATGAAATTAAAGGATAGATTTTTTTTTAAGTTCAACTCTGCAAAAGTTTACAACAAAATCATAAAATCTAATTTACACAGATGGCATATTCTTAATAATAATTAGGCAAGAAAATTAATGCAAATCCCACTAGGGTGATTAGGGGATTCAAAAAGGGTCCTTTTGCGGGGGGAGGGGTTGATTTTACTTCTGCCAAATTTCAGTCTAACCTCTGAGGTCTGTGTCTGTGCAAAGGCCCTGCACAGGTGATGTGAAATCAAGTCTTGGAGGTAGGTGCTGCAAAGAGGCACAGCTACAATGTGGGAGAAAGGGCATCAGTGTTGGAAGCAGACAGATCTAAGTTGACATCCAGGCTTCACAGCTGACTCAACCACGGGAGCTTGGGCAACTTATTTCATGCCTTTGAAGATCCATTTCTTTTTACAGAATAAAGGTTAAAGAAAGATGGTGACAAGAATACACTTGAAAGCGTGTGGAGCAGTGACTGGCACAAAACAGGTAGCCAATTATTGTTGTTTCCTACCAGATGTATGTCCCAAAGTAGGAAACTGGATAAAAATAAACTGCAGCCTCAGGATCTGCTCCTCCTGGGCTATCATCTTGGCTAGGAGAGCCATGGACAGTGATGGTTTCTAGCCAAGGCAAGGAAAAGGAAGCCTGGCAGGTTTCACCTCATGCTTGGTGGACAACTGTGATGGTCAAGACCAAGGTCATTGTCTCCAGTGCACTGAAAACAACGTGTAATCATTGTACTTGAATGCTTTCTTGCTTGATTGATAGTCTGCCTATTTCTTCCTACGTACCTTGAGTCCCACAGGGGTGGAGCCCTCGTCTATTTGGTTTTCAATTGAAGTCTCAGGACCATCATGTCTCACATTTGGTAGGTATTCAGTTGAAAGAATGAATGAATGACAGTGAGGTTGGAGGTCCTGGGCTGGATAATAGCAGAAGGAGCTAGAATCCAAGAAACAGGAGTCAGCAGCAGTATCTCTAGAGAGTAGTTTGGAAGAGTCTCATGCTATGACAGGAATGATGCCATAAGGATGGTGTGACTCGTCTGGCAGTGCTGGGACCAAAGAAGTCAACCTTAGTCAGAATGAGGCCAGAGTCTATCAGAGATCCTATAGCCATGCTGGGATGCTGTAATTATCAGTGTATTTACCTACTCTTGGGTTCTCAAGATCTTGGAGTTACTTCCATGCAGTCCTGCCTGTAAGTGGAACAATTTCTTCAAGATCCTTTTCCATCTTGGAATCTATGAAGGTTGCTACTAATGTCCTACTAAGGGGATCATACTGAGCAACCACTTTGGGAAGATAACCAGGCTGACACTGACACAGAACGTGATCGGACACTACAGCTATTCCCCACCCACCTTCACAACTAGACCACACATAGGTAATCGAGGGAAAGATCTTTCTAATTTCAGAAGACATCTTGACAAAATGGACTATTTCTTTAGCTTGAAGGAAAAATATGAGGAATATGGATTGAAACAATATACTTCTTTTTTTTTTACACTCATTTAGATTTACTACTATTGTTTAAGAATTTAGGAATGCTTATAGTAACTTGAATCCCACTTCATTTGCAGATTCAATCCCTTCTTGCTGAAGCACATCTCTTTCAGCAGTTCATTCATCAGATCTCAGAGTGGTAAAATCTCTCAATCTTTGCTTATCTCAAAATGTTTTTATTTTGCCCTCAGTTTTGTTTTTTGTTTGTTTGTTCTTTTATTGAAGTATAGAACATTAATTTATAATGTTGCAGGTGTACAGCAAAGTGATTCATATATATGCATATACATACATACATATATTTTTAAATTATTTTCCATTATGTTATCACAAGAGATTGATTATAGTTCCCTGTGCCATACAGTAGGTCCTTGTTATTTATCTATTTTACATACAGTGGTGTGAATCTACTACTACTTTATCTTGACAGTGACTATTTTTCTGGAAGAGTTCTCCTTCAACCATAACATCCCCCTATACCCTCTCCCCACCCAAAAAAAAACCAAAACCAAAACAAAATCAGTGCAAATATATTGCTATTCCCTACTCCTACCCCTAATTGACAGAAATGTCTTTAAGAGGCATAAAAATGAATCCACATTTAGCCGCAAATGCTGCAAAGAGTTATCACTGAAAATAAAATAAAATTTCAGGAAACTGGGCCAAAGCAAGAACATTCAGGTCATAAGATGTCAAGACCCATAAAGAGAATTTCTTACTTTTTAAGAAAAGTCTTTAAACTCTAATTCTTAGGGGTAGAATTTTATGTATGTTCATTTTATTGTACTTTTAATAGTATAGTTCAACTTATCCATATTATAAGTAGTATTTTGCTTACTTGATCTAATAGGAAGATTTCTATAAAGAATCTCCCACTTCGATTAGGTATTGACCAACTACTCATTTTACTTCTCTCAATTTATCCTTTATCTGTTTTGAGGTTGTGTTGTTTGCATATGTAAGTAGAGATTTCATTTGTCTCTGGGTGAACCACTCCTTTTATGATTCATTAATGACCATCTTTACCCCTAAGGAGTTTTTGTTTTTTCTTGTTGTAAAGTGTGTTTTCCCATATATTTATACTTTTCTCCAAGCTTTCATTTGAACAGTAGTTCCCGAGTATTAGATTGTTCCTTCACTGTCAAACTTTCTATGTCTTTATGTTTGGGGAAGATCTTTGGTAAGCAGCAAATAGGTAGATTTTGTTTAACATAATCTAGCTCTGAATTTTAATATGCAAATTAACTTATGATTGCTGATGCCTGGGGGCTTTTTTCTACCAAGTTATCTCTCATTTCTTCCTTGCTCCTGCTTTCTTTTTACTTTTATCCCATCCCATCCCACTGCCCACCTGGAGTCAGCATGACAGCTGCTAAACTCAAAGCCTGGGTGTTTGCGTTTCCTCCTCATTCTGCACACCTGAGGAGTTGCCTTTCTTCATTTTGGAGATAAATTTATGTTTTTTTAAGGTACATTTCACCCACTCTGCATGTGTGTGTATGTGCATATGCGCGCGCATGTGTGGGTAAGGAGCAGGAAGGAGGCCCCGCCAGCTTCATGTGCTGTGCTGTTGGAAGCTTTCGACTCTCCTTGCTAGCTTTCTTCCCATATACAAATGGGAGCTTCTATCATAAAAATCATTTTTGTTTTTAAAAGCATGTATTCTAGAATTGGGACTTTTCCCCCCAAAATGTTGAAGTCCAATGCATAAATCTAGAACAGGAACATGATGAAAAAGCCCTGCTTATGCAGTGATATCCCTCCCCCCAACTCTGTTCGTCCCCAGAGCACCTATTTGGAGCACAGCTTGAAAACTCCTGTCATGCACTCTACCCCGTTGGCTCTTTCTGTTTCACCATGTCTTTCTCAGATATGGGGAAACACAAAGCCTTCTCTTTGTAATCTTCTAAGTGATTTACTCATTTGATTACAGCTGAATTAGACAAGCTGCCAGTTTCTAACTATATGTTTTGTCCAAATTCCCCAACAGTTGATCCATATGTACGTAACTTGGCCTACACACTTTTATATGTTCAAATAGCAGGAAACAAGGACAATTTTGTAAGTCAGAGAACTGGGAATTCCATTCCTGGGTCTGCTAGTTTCTCTCTGTGCCATGGATGAGGTCTCCCCTCCACCACTTTCCACATCCACAAGCAAGTTGGATCAGATGAACTTGAGATTTCACATCCCCCTCTGGTGGACTAAGAGAACATAAGGAATTATTTCCCCTCACCCGTGCCTGGGAGCCTGGGGCAACAATGGCTCTGGGATATTAAGAATCTGCCTAAAATTACACAGCAGTTAGATCCTCATGAGTGGTTAGACCTAGGATTCCCAGAGTCCTAATCTGAGGTTCTACCTTATACCAGGGGTTGTGGGCCATATCTGGCCCACTGCCTGTTTTTGTCTGGACCAGGAGTTCAAGAATGGCTTTTACATCTTTATGTAGTTAAAAAAAAAAATCCAAAGAAGAATATATTAAGATGTGAAAATGATATGAAATTCACATTTTAGTGTCATAAATAAATTCCATTCTTCTCATTAGTCGAGCTTCATTACAAAACGTGGTACGTCATTATTACTGTATTCTAAATTTCATCCATAAAAATTGGTGAAACAAATTCTCTCATCGTTCAAGTGCCTACACACTACCTTCAAGTTTGCCTCTTGGTCAGAAAGGCCTGAAAGATTTTCTGTCTGGCCCTCTACTGAAAAGTTTTACTGCTCCTGCACTGGACCATAGGCCGTTTTAAGAATGGAGCCTGGATGCAAATCTACTGCCCTTCCATATACCACCAGCCAGGCTGTATACTGTACATAGCACAGGGAACTATATTCAGTATCATGCAGTAACTTATGGTGAAAACGAATATGAAAACGTATTTATGTGTGTTCAAAAAAACATATAATGGCTTGAGATCAAAAGTCTTTAGCACTGTTAAAGAGCGGCAAAGTAGCAGAGGTTAAAGAAAGGTAATCTTTAGATCAGCTATAAAAGGATTAGAATCAGGGACCTGGTCCTCCCATGACCAGCTGTACCACGATATAATGTTTCCTTCATATGTCTGAGTCTCAATTTTTCCATCAGCAAATTAGAAATAATTAGCTGGGATTCTGAGGATCAGCCCAATCTTTAACATAAGATAGAGGCTTAGTAAAATATCAATACTTGCAGGTTGCAAAAACCATCCAAATATTTTGTCCCTGTTTCCTGTAAGAGATGAACTTCGTTTCGCTACCCCTTGTAGCTAAATTGGCCTCACAATTTGCTTTTGAGTAACTGAATGAAGTTCAAAGGATGATGTGTGTCTTCTGAGCTTAAGCATCAAAAGGCCTTGCAGAGCCTGCTCATGCTGGTTTTGGAACCCTCCACCATGTGAACCAGTCTCGGAGAGCGGGCTGACCGAAGTACACGACTGAGGTCAGCTGAGCCTGCCCCACCCAGGCCAGAAGAACTGCCCAGCTGAGGCCAGGCCAAATGCTTGACTTGAATTAACAGCCACGTAAGTGGTTTCTGTGTAAGTCCCAAAGTTTCAGGGTGTGTATTAGGCTACAACTCTAACTGACATGGAATTGTACCATTGTGATGAAAGAAATATCTTAGACTGGTGTCCCCAGGCCCCACCAGACCTGGTCCAGAGCCTTCTATTAAGGCTGTTTACAGCTGCCTCTCCACCCACCAGGCCAGATGGGATTGACTGAGAGCCCCTTGACATATTTCAGACAGATAAGGAAAACTGTCTGGAGGAGACACATACTTTTAGGAATGCAAACTTCTCTGAAAGACACAGCAGGGAAGATTTATGGAGGCCGCTGTGTGCTCTGACTACCAGTCAGCTCTCCGGGCCTCAGTCCATCATAACCTAGGGGATCACTGGACTGTGGTGGGACTGGCCCTGGCAGCACCTCTTGGAAGGGGCCTGTGGTCAAGAAAAGGAAACCCAGAGCCCTAAGGAAAAGGCTGCCTCTTCAAATCTGCATGTTAGTCCCTGTCTGTGAAAGTGCCAAGACTGATTCCAGGATGCTGCTAGTCTATAGAGTGTTTTAAAGGGGCGTTTCCGTGAGCATTCTAGCACCTCCTCGCAGGAGCCCTGAGGAGCAAGACTGGCAGGTATTACCACCCTCGAGGTGCTGTGGAAGGAACCCCAGGGAGATTAAGCATTTTCCCTAAAGACTTACTGCACTTAAGATCTGGGATGCAAACCGGAGTTTTCTACTCCAAGTGCTGGACTTTTCTCCAAAAAAACAGTGCTTCTCCATCAGATTTATATGTAAAGACCATTTGAGTTGGAGGAGACCTGTGGAAATCATCGAGCCCATCACCTTTGCTTTCCATATTAACAACAACAAAGATTTATTAGGTACTTACTATGGTCAGTGTGGCCTGCTGAGCACTTCACATACATTGAGTCTAATCCTCCCAGCCTCCCTATGAGGTGGCCAGTTGTATGATTTTCAGATTAGGTAATGGCAATTTAGCACAGTAAGTTATTTCCCAAAGTTGAGCAAGTGGGAGGCAGAACTGTGGAACCACGTCTGCGTACTCTAGAACCTAAGCTTGTTTCTGGCTTCTTAGATGGGGACATGGAGGCTTGGAGAGTTGAAAGTCTTGTCCAAGGTCATGCAGCCCATTTGATTAACTGACCTTAATTCATCAAGCGTTAATTGAGCATCTGCTATTTGTCAGGACTAGTCTAGTCAGTGGAAGTGGAGGCATGATCTGGACACAGTCATTGTGCTTTAGGAGATCAATTAAGGGAGAAGAGAAGTGGTCATAAACCACTCTCGTCAAAGGTAATAAATGACAAGCATCACAAGGAAGATAGAGAAGAGGTTATCAAAGTTTGGAGGAAATATGCATGGCTTTCATTTGGGAAAAATTTAGAAAGACTTCATGGAGAAATTGGTTTTAAGGTTTTGTTTAGAAGAAAGAGCAAGGTTTTGGCATGTGGCAATGGAGATGGGGAGGAAAATCAAGCAGAAGAAATGTCACAGAGGTAGAGACAAGAGGTTATTTCATCATCAATTTAGGGCTAGACTCCAGGTAGCTGGAGTCTACCCATTCTTCTTTCTATTTCTGTAACTCAAGCTGAATGTCATTCTGATTATGCAGTTTCAAAACTTCCTTTGGCAGAAGGGGGACTGAGCTCCACCCAAAACTCCTTGGTAGGAAGGGGAAGCTGTTAAGGGGGCTCAGGGGCTGGGGAACAAAGATGGGAACCAAAGAAATAAAGACTGATCCTGTTGGCTGCCTTTTCAATATTTAAGCATAGCAACAATCCAATGAGGCAAATAATTTAAAGCCATAATATTTCTGAATATTTTTCCAACTAAGTGAATAATCCATAGCTACTTACTAATAAATATATACATACATACATACATACACACACACACACATATATACATACACACACATAAGCCTGTATTCTGATGACAGTGTCCCACCATAAAGAGCACTTTGGGGCTTAACTATCAGGGAACATACAGAAGCCAGAATGTGCCTCTCCTCCCAGTGTGGGGACACAGCTAGAGATCATGGGAGTTGAATCCAGGGCCTGGCTCCAATGGTAGATATCTGCCCACTTCACCAGCATCTGATTTGTTCTGTTTTCCCCAGATATTCCCACAATGCCCTGCACAGTGTCACTCACAGGCACCTTTGCATATTTTCTTTCTTCTACCAGCAGTGCTTTCTCAATCTCTCTTCTTGGTTGACACCAATGCATTCTTCAAGGGTTACCTCCTCTGGGAAGCCTTTTTAAATTATTCTCCCAGTTTTGTAAACACTCCAGGCCAGCTCATGCCACCTTTCTATCTATGTATTCCTTGTAGCACAAATGTCTGATCTCCTGCTTCATTCACTAAATGACAAAGTGCTGGTTGGCAGAGATCTGAGTGGCACAACCCAAAAACGTATGACATAGCAAAAAAAAAAGTTGGGTGAGTGCCTTAAAAAAGGCACAGAACACTGGACAATGACATAACCACTAAGTTTGCCACTCCTAAAGTCACAGCACTGGCTCCCTGTGGCCAGAGGGAGCTTGCAGGGGCAGTTCCGACACTTCATTAGCTAAGAAAGAGAGAGATACTTCACTATCCAGAAACATGTAGCTCCTGACCACCTTCACAGCAGCACTGATGATACAGAAATCTGCCAATCCAAGGGAAGCTACAACCACCTCCTTCCAGTATCTAGACTAAGCTGATACAATTTCAGAGCTCAAAGATCTTGACCAGGATGCTAAGACTAAAACTCTAGTCATCTGGGGACTGAAATGCAGGCTCAGTCTGGGCTGAATTCACAGTTCGACAATCTACTAGCTGAGTACAGTTGTGCAAGTCACTGAAACTATCCAAGGTTGGATTTCCTCTTTTGTAGAATGGGCATCATTATAGTCCTTACCTTGTGGGATTGGGGGGCTTTTAAATAAAAATATGTGATGAGTATAGTACTTAGAACATACTAAATGTTCAATAAATGCTAGTTGCACCGTATCTATGAGGCTCCTAACTATCTCCTTTTATTCATCCATGCATCCATGCATCCACGCATTCATCCATCCATTTATATATTCTCCCATTCAGATATTTGCTCTTCTGTGACAATTCTGTTAGGCATCTGGGCTGCAGAGACATAAATCAGTGTCCTTTCCATCATGGCGCTGTCAAAGTTGAGGGAAACAGATGTGTCCTGTACTGAGGGCTGTGATAGAAAGCAAATGCCCACACAAAGGGGTGGCTCACTCAGCAGGGGTTAGGGCTGAGGGTGTGCTGGGGGTGGGGTCTTCACAGAGAAGATTTTGAAACTGGAATGTGAAAAATAAGTAGCAATTTGCTGCCTGGAGAAGAGAGTGGGAGAAAGAGGGTGGCTTTCAGGTAGAACATGACCAGTACACAGACTTGGAAACCAAGGCATGTTGGGGAAGGAAAAATAGCCAGTGTGCTGAAGGCTGCAGAATACAGAGGCTCGGGGCGTGTGGGGAGCCAGAGGTAGGCTGCAGCCCAGCCTAGGAAGGAGCCTGGTGTAGCATGCTATGGCAAATTTTTAATTCTTTTAAACAGTGTGTCCTTCATCCTCTATACTCTTGCCTCTAAAACTGGGAAACTGTATCCCTAATGGCATATTGAGAAATATAATGATATTGACATCATCACTGTCATGATAATGATGTTGACAAATACAAACATAATAATAAAACAGAAGTGATGATAGTGAATAGAAAATAGTAAAACACACATGTTCAATGTGCACCTTTTGCCTGGCTCTGTGCTCAGTGCTTTACAGTCATTTTCTCACTTGAATCCATGGAAACCCACTGAAGGTGGTACCTTACTATCCTAGTATAATCAGCTTAAGTCTGGTTCTTCTTCCTGTGACATCAACATTACCTAAAGACTTGAAAAAAATGTTTCATAATTTAACTGACAAATAATACAATCTAAACTAAAAGAAACCTGTACATATTATAAAATCGAGTGGCATGGATTTTCTTTTAGGTGGAACCTGGAATTCAGAGATCATAACTGATGACTTGTGAGCACAGCTGCTGGCCCCTTGGAGGTGTGTTGATTCTCATTCGCCCTTAGGAATATTTCACTGGGAAAGCTTCAGAAGCCCCCAAAGCAAGTGACAGAGTATCAGGAAAATGTTCTAGGCAGGAGAGTGACATGGCCTGATGTAGTGTGTTTTCAAAAGATCACTCCACCCACCAGGGTAGAAGATGGATTTGTGGATGAGGAAGCTGTCACAGGAATCTGGGTGAGGGATGATGAAACCTCAACTAACTCAGAGGCAACGGCCCGGGGAGGAGGGGATGGATTTGTGAGTCCCTGGAGGCCAAGTGTGCAGGACCCTGATGCCAATGATAAAATTAGCTGCTCTTGATTGAGGGTCAACCATGTGCCAGAAACTGGACTAAGCATTTTGCAGGTATTATCTCACAACTCACGTGTGACTTTGGCATTATTAGCACTTTTTAACAGATGAGAAAACTGAGGCTAAAAACCCTGTTAGCCAATGGTGGAATTAAATATCAAAGTCCCACCTTGAAACCACTGTGTAGACTGCATGAACCTCAGTAGGCCCTTCCTCACATCCACAGAATTTTCCTCTGCTTTATTTGATTGCCAGCACCTCCTTTTCACTGCCTGTAGACCCTGGGGAGTGACTACCCAACAGTCGCCTTACAAAACCTGGTTGCAGGCCTGAGGACAGCATCAGAAACCACATCACCATCCTCTGTCGACCGGAGGACGACGCACTTCAGCATCTGCCAGGCCACTCAGGAGGAAGCCCTAACGACAGAACCACATTGGAGCTGCTTTTCACCATGTGTGCTGTTCCATGACACTGGTTCTCTGCTATCCATCCATCTGCTGGGAACCACTGAGCACCATGGGCTGGGAGCGGAGCCTAACGAAGCAGAGAGAGGCCAGGTGCTCCCACTCTAGGCCAGAAGGCCTAAGGCCACTTTAGTGGCAAGGGGAAGAAACAGACAGTGGAAGACTGGGGATTTTGGCCATCGTATCTGGGATTTCTGCTGGTCAGTGCAAGCCAATGGAGCTCTTCCAAAACTGTGTTTCTATAGATGCTTCTGTTCTGCAAGATGTTAATACATGTTATAAGGGGAATAAGAGTCTGTGGTCAAGATGGTTTTACAGATCATGTGCTAAACAAATCTGCCCAGTGTTCTGTACTGCAGGACTTCCCAGAGTCTTTAATAGATTAAGACACAAGTGGGATTTTCCAAGAGCAAGAGGGAGCGTGCAGAATTTCCAAAACTTTTATTGACCATGGAGGTCTTTTGTCCAAGAAAATCTTGAGGATCTGGAGTGGAAAGTGTATGAGTTAAGAAGTTCAGGACTGCCACATATGATCTTTACTCTCTCTTGAAAAATCTTATCCAATAGTGGCAGCAAAATCCTGAGCACAATGTTATTAAGCCATTCTGAAAATTGCTTTAACAGCATCCACTTGAGCACGTTTAATGTGCTACCCATCAGTGAGTCCATCTCTAGGGGAAATAGGAGATCTTCCCTGGAGATCCGTACCAGGAGGTTTTGCTTTATCCTGGATCCCTTTTACACCATCAGTTTGAAAGTTATAAAAAGGAGCAATTTTCAATGATCTTTGAGGTTAATGCACTCATTTATTCAATAAATATTTATTAAGCACTTTCTGTGTATTAGGTTTATGAACATGAAGCTTATATTTTAGAGAGAAGAACAGTAAACAAGCAAACAAGTGAAACTGATTTTAGACCCTAACATGAGGGATGGAGGAGAGTGATGGTTATGTAACAGACAGGAGCAGGTTCGGGATGGGAAGGAGTCAAAGTTTGGGTACCCATATTTGGGTAGTCACAGACAAGGACGCTGAGGAGCTGATGTGTGAGTTAACAGCTGAAAGATGAGAAGGGGCCAGGCAGGAGAACAGGTGGGGGGCAAAAAGAGACAGAGGGAGAAGAAACAGCAAGTTCTTAGAGTCTAAACTGGGGACTCATTTGCAGGGTTCATAGAACACGTACGAAAAGTCATTGTGTCTGGAGCACAAAGAAATGCCAAGTGAGGGAAGAGGGCAGGAGCAGATCCAGATGGAACAGGATCTACACGCCATGGCAAGGAGTTTGGATTGTGTTCTAAAGGTAACAGGAAACCACTGAATGATTTTAAGCAGAAGAGTGATCTTATCTGGTTTATATTTCTATAAATATGACTCTAGCTTGCTTTTTGAAGAATCTCAAGGAGGGCATGGTCACAAGCAGGAGGTGAGAGGTGGCAGTGGTCATAATGATGACACAGAAAGGGGGAACAAATTTGAAATACATTTAAAAAGGAATTTCTTCCTGCATTAGTTCTCTCAGGCCCCACCTGAATTGTAAATTAAAATAACTGGATATCCAATCATAGTCTAAGTCAAATAAGAGAGCTCATTAATAATCTAATTCTGCAATTCTACTGTAAGAGGGGACAACGGACCCCAAAGTGAAGGCTAAGTTTTAAGAAAAATAAATAAATAAATTTCACATGGTATTGTTCATAATGGTGAAATAATTAGAAACAGCCCAAATTCCTAACAGCAGGGGCCGTGTTAGAGACAGTTATGGTGCATAAAATAGATTGTTTTCAGAAGAATTTATTGACATAAAAATGTTTAGGATATGACATGAAGGAAAGTGATGCAGATTGGTAGTGAGGAGGGGGAGGTTATGGACTTGGATCAAGAGTATTTTGGGGGGCTGGATTTGTAGAGAGGATGTGGGAAGGAGATTCTTGGTGAATAGTGGAAGGACAGAGACAGACAGTTCAAGCTGAGTGGAATTACAAGCGACCCTGAATGCCCAACCCATAACAAATATAAGATAGCATTTATTCAGTTCCTAATACATCAGCTAAGCAATCCAAGGTAGCCTACATCCATCATTTCATCAGATCCTTACAGCAATCCTCTGATGTAGGGATTGGCATCCCCATTCTACAGAAGAGGAAACTGAGGCTCAGAGATATCCAATGACTCTTCCAAAGCTAAGCAAGTTGAAACTGACTGGGCTGGGATTAGCACCCAGACCTTGCGTATCTGAAAACAACTAGTCTTTATCATTACACAACGTTTCAAGCTGGGGTTTACTACATGAGTTCCAAAAACAAACTCCATCATCAACTTCTGCCTCCATTTATGACCTCAGCTTAATGTGTAGATCTTGGTTTTTCACTGGATACAGCAATTCGAACATTAAGACAGACATTATCTCTTCAAATAGCAAGTGTCTACTTGTGTGCAGACACTGATTTAGACCCAGAAATGCAAAGATGACTCAAATAATAAGACAATTCCTGCCTTCAAAGAACTCTCTGTCTAGCTAAGGACAGAGCCAGCAAAAGCAAATGATACTACACAAAAATGAAGTCAGTGCTTAACACATGGTAAAGATACGGGAGAATTCAGAGTGCGCTGTGACTGTGACAATGTCTTCACCAACATACGCCATGCAAGTTGAATTTGGAAAGACAGGAAAGACTTCACTAGTATAGAATATAATGGTTTAGTAAAAAAGTTTGGGACTCTGACTGTTTAGTTCCTCCTGGCTCTGCTACTTACTAGGGCATCCCTTTGGGCAGCTCTCTGTGCCCCAGAGACATCATCTGTGAAATGGGTGCTATCACTGTACCTGTTTCACAGGGTTCCTGCGGATCCAATGAGGTAAGACACGTATAGTGCTTAGCCTGCTGCCTGGAGTGAGTAAGTATTAAATGACAATGACTGCTCATAGGGGTTTTCCTGCAGAGAAAAGGGCATGAAAAAGAACATGGAAGTGGGGACACATGGACTTGGAAGAGCAGCAGAGAGATCGGAGCTCTGCAGTGGCCTGAAATGCCATTTTCATAAGCACAGACACTTCTGAAGACACTGAACAACCACTGAAGCTACAGGAGAAGGGGAGTGACAGAATCAGAACCAAGTTATATGAACTAGAGACGTAGGAACCAAGAGGAAGAGGCACCTGCTGGAGACTACTGAGTGAACTGAAGGACAAACAGACAAGATTCGGAAATCGATGGCAATGATGAGGGGTTTCGTCCCAGATACAAAGTCATACAAAAGGCCAGAGAAGCAGTAGATGATGATGATGACGATGATGATGACGATTTGGATGAATTATCAGGGAGACAGGGGCATTGGTTCTGAGCACAGGGAAGCAAGGGAAGAGGGCACAGCTCTTCCTGGCACCTTCAGAACCTGGGCACAGCAGCTGACACCCTGGCCAGAGGCGCTGGGAGGACCTACCTCGGGACCTGCTTCTTCTCTTCCTCCTCCCTGCCGAGGCGCTGCGTGGTGCTGGCTGCAGCCGACCGATCTCGATGGGCGTGTTGGCACGGAAACTCTCCTTGAACTTCTGCATCAGGGACTCCACTGGCTCCTGCGTCACCTCGGCTGCCGCTACAGGGTGGGCAATGGGGCTAAGGTTAGGGCTTGGCCCACCCTCAGTCCCTGGAGGACTGGGCCTGGCCCCCCTGAGTGTCTGGAGCTCCCTCCCTGACCCAGCAATGATGCAGAAGCCACCGGGACTAGTCAAGATGTACTTGCTGGCTTATGCATTTATTTCCTTAGCACCTAGAATGTACTCAAGGGCACTGCCCCATGCCCTTGAAATATGATGTTGGAAGTTAGACACAATCCTTGATTCAAGGAATCCATAGCTTGGTAGGATACATATCCAGGCATTTCCAACACTGTACAATACTTCTGTGACAGGAGAGTACAGAATACTAGAGGAGCCACAAGGAGGGTCATCTCACCCACCCTGGGAGTCAAGGCAGGCTTCCTGGAGTAGGCAACACCTACCTACACTGAGCCTTTAAACATGAGTAGGAATCAGCAAAGGAGACAGGATCAGGGTAGAGCTGCCAAAAAGATTTGGAATGAGAGTGTCCTGGGTGGAAGGAGAGGCATATGCAAAGATCTGAAGCCAGAGAGAACATGGTGCTTGAGCAGCTAGCTGTTAAGGCGTTCACTCTGGCTGCAGCAGAGCATGTAAAGAGCAATTGAGGCTGCAGAGGTCAGAGCATCTCGTAAGCAACCTTGAGGAGTTTGGATTTTATTCCAATGGCAAAAGGTAATCATCAAAAGATTTTAAACAGCAAACTGGCATGTTCCAATTAAGTCCCTTAGACAACAATTACTAAGTAGAGTACAGAGAATGCACATAGAGACAAGGAGAAAGGCCAGCGAGAGGCAATGATGGCCTTAACAGAACAGTGGCAGTAAAGGTAGACGGCAGGATGTGCGTCAAACGACGTTTCAGGAGACACAATTGCGGCACTGTGATACGTAGACCGCTTGGTACAATAGCCCCATTTTACTCAGGGAAATTGAGGCCCTCCAAGCAAGGCAAACAACTTGCTCTCAGCTAGCAAGTGGCAGAGTCAAGCCTTCTGACTCCTACTCCAATGTTCCATTTGCATCAACACCCTCCAATAATCTGTTGGTAGCCAGAAATTTCAATATTTAAACTGGTACAAAGTTCCAGAAAATGGACAGAGTGTGGTCAAAAGGGCAGAGCAAAAAAAAAAAAAAAAAAAAAAGGTAGAACATAAAAGTTTAAAAAAGCAGGAAAGCTTGAGAAAGAAGGAGAGAGGCAACATAAAAGGCAAGGAGAGGAAATGAGAAAGAAGAAAAGAAAATCAGCTGAATGGTCTCAATGCCTTTGTTCTGAGAAATCCCCAAAGAGAGCCCCGACTTTGAAGTCTTCAAACTCAGCCCTCCCTCCGCCTTTGTCTCTAGAGGCTGGGAGAGCTCTTCAGTTGGAGTCACCTGCTGTTTGATGCCAAGGAATGGGACATGCCAAAGATTCCTGTTTCTTTGATGAGGTTTCACTAGCCCGGACAAACAAGGCTTCTGAACATCCCAACACCAATTCCAAGGGGCTTCTGTTCTCCCAGGGAAGTTTATCTGCCTAGACACAGGTGTGTCTGCAGGGTAGCTCACGCCCAGAGGGCTGGCTTGGGTACTGGGCTCTGTGAGAGGTCCTGTCTTTGGGGACCTAGGGGGAATCTGTTTGCTAAGAAAAAGACAACTGACAATACAAATGACCTGCCGTAGCAGTATGACTTCTGTTCTTGCCTCCCTTGCTGTCTCTCCAGGTACCCCAAATAGGTCTACTGAAAAGTAAGCCAATAATAAAAACCCAGACATGAGCCCCTTAATCCAAACCTACAACACAGAACCTTCCAGCAAGAGGCTGCAATCCAATTCTGAGACACACTCTCATGCCCAATCCTGATGCTTTAAACCCAGAAAGGAAAGTGATTTGCACAAAATCTTAAGAGTTGGGCTATACTGTGGTCAAAAGTCCAGAGCATGCCACAGTCTGAAATCCTTCAAGGGAGGGACACATACAGGTCTGTCAACATTCATGCATTCATTCATCTACTCACTCACTCATTCATTCATTCATTAAATAGTATTTGCAGAAAAACCTCCTGTGATGAGCATAGGAGGTATGTCTTAGTCTGCCTGGGGTGCATAACAAAAGCCACAGACTGGATAATGTTAACAGGTCAGGTTCTGGCTTGAATATGGCTGCCTTCTCACTGTGTGCTCACCTTGCCTTTCCATGATGCATCCACATAGGGGTGGGAAGAGAGAGAGAGAGAGAAATCTTCCTCTTATAAGGACACCAGTCCTATTAAATTAGAACTTCACCCTTATACCCTCATTTAATTTTAATTACCTATCAAAAGCCCTGCTTCCAAATACAGTCACATTGGGTTAGGGCTTCAGCATGTGAATTTTGAGGATACACAATTCAGTCTATAGCAGACTGTATTTGGAGATAGGATCTTTAGGAGGTAATTAAGAATTAAATGAGATCATAAAATTGGTGCTCTAATCTTATAGCACTGTGGCCTGAGGAGAACAGAAAGATCCCTTTCCCTTCCTCTCTCTCTCTCTCACACAGATAGATACCAGCAGAAGGCAGCTGTCTGCAAGCCAAAAAGAGAGCCCTCATTACAACCTGACCATTCTGACACCTGGACCTCAGACTTCCAAACTCCAGAACTCTGAGAAAGTTAATGTCCACTGTTTAAGCCACACAGTCTATGGCATTTGCCTGTGGCAGTTCGAGTAGACTAAGTCACAGTCACATGGAGGGTTAAGGTTTCAATGCATGCACTTGAGGAAGACACGAATTTTCACTCCATAACAGGATACAATGGTGAAAAACACAAACCAACAAAACTCCCTCATGGTGCTCACCATATAGACAGGAAGACCACTACTAATGAAATGAGTGACAGAGAAATGTAAAATTACAAGCGATGTGTACCATAAAAGAGAGGTGAAAGATGATATCAGAGGCTATGTTAGGGGATTAAAGCCTCGTCTAGGAAAACCATGGAAACTTGCTTCAAGGGAGTAAGTAGTGTGACTAAGATCTGAAAAGTGTATGAGTTAATCAGGCAGAAAGGGAGCTATAAGGGAGGGAAGAGGTAAAGAAAGCAAAAAAGTCAGAGGAAAGAGTCTAAACAAAGACCTCCTTGGGGAGAAGGAATGTGGAAGGGGCTGCAGTCACCACTGGGGCTGAAACACTGGGGGCGTGAGATTATTCTACAGCGGCATGAAGCTCTGACACTAATGCTGACTCTCACCTTCACCCTTACCCTCACCTTAACCCTAATTATTCTGGGCTTGTGGAGGATAGAATATACTGAAGGTATTAGATAGGAAAGTGACTTGATCAGATCTTCATGTAGGGAAGATTGCTCTGGCAGGAGACAGAATCCATTGGAGAAGGACAGAAATGGAAGTGGGAAGACCAAACAGGAAGAAGGAGCAGTAGTCCAGGAGTCCGTGTAGGAGATGACAGGGGACAGGGGCAGAGACAGAGAAGGAGACAGAGCAGTGGAGAGAGCGGGGACAGAAATGGTGGAGTAGCGGCGGTGGAGGAGTGTGCAAGTCTGAGTGACTCTGCGGGTACAGCTCCCTCCGAATGCGGAGAGTTACTGGGAAGAGGGGGCGAGGGAGAGGGAGGTGTAGAGGATGATCCTGACATCCTCGGAGGCAGAACAATGGTACCTCTCAATGAGAGGAAGGGCACTGGAAGAGGAGCTTGGTTTTAGGTAAGCACACTTGGTGCCGCCCAGACGTCTAAGTGGAGTGGTGTTGAGTAGACAGTAAGTTAAGTGGGCTTTGCACTCCCAGGGGAGAGCTGGGCTCTGTGGAGACTCTACATGCATTCTTTGGAAAAGGGAGAGAGTGAGTGGGTGTGGTGGTTAAGAACATAAGCTTCTGGCGTGGTGCAGGCTACATAACACGTATTCATTTCTGATCTGTACTGTCTGATCTCCCTTTGGACCCCCAGATCCATCCTCCACTCACTCTGCCTCACTCTATGGGCTACTCTGCAGTGGAGCAGGCGGAGCGAGGCATACGGGCTATTTCACAGATCCTTGTTATCTGGCTACTAATTGAGTTTGCCCAGTGGGATGCCCTGGAGGGACATGGGAGGAGGGAATTTGATAGTAAGTCTTCCCTTGCTCCTTTCCTGTTTCTGCATCATATTTCTGATAGAGACTAAGACCTTCAACACCAGGGGCTTCTTTTCCACAAATCTAGCTCTCACAGACTCCAATGAAATCATGTTCTCCCCTAGCCCCTCTGTTCTAGGAATTAGCTCATTGTAGTTTTTTTTTAATATTTTATTTATTTACTATTGTATCATTTTATTTTATTTTATCTTGGTGGGGGGAAATAATTAGGTTTATTTATTTTTAGAGGAAGTACCAGGGATTGAACCCAGGATCTCAAGCATGCTAAACATGCACTCTACCGCTTGAGCTATACCCTCCCACCTAGGAATTAGTAGTGGCTTTCTGATACTTATTTTGCTTGGTTCCTCAGTACACCCTCCCCATTGATTCTCTTCATTCTGTCTACACCTCTATATATAGTCACTTCATTGAATTTCTCCTGAAAATCTCATTTGAGGGTGCCCTCTTTGCCCAGCTGGAACCTTGAAGGATATATCATCCGTTTTCACTGTAGCTTTGACATTCAGCAATTCCTAAAGGTCAGCCTCTTCCCATCCTGTTATTTGCGCTTTACTTTCTCATGAGCTGATGCAGATTGGACCGGCTGGGAGGAGAGGAAGACACATAGAGAGGCAAGGTTTGCTCCCCTGAGCAGCAAGGGTTTCTGATCCCGACTGTAGCAAATCCTATCCATCTGTTTGGCTGCTCTTGCCTTGGTGACAGTGCCAAGCGCCCAGACAGGCTCAGAGGCGGCTGTGCTTCTGCAAACCCCTCCATGGCCTAGTTCATCCTCCGTACCACCCTCTCCTGCCCCCATGCCTCTCAATCTCATTCGGTAGCTCTATCAATATCAATATATCAAGTTGTCCAAACAAGCCACATTACCTCCTGGTTCCCGCTGAGCTCTGCCTCCCCAGAGCAGCAAAATGCTCACCCGTCGCCTGGATGAATGCAACAGATGGTGCTTGATCTGAGCATCGCGGCAGGCCCAGGAAAGGGAGGGGGAAGAGGGGAAAGCTGCCTCTTTCTAATTGACATATGAGAGATTGTCAGGCTTAATGGGAATGAACCACTGGGGCCCGAGGAGAGATGCCCGGCCCCCAAGCCAAGACAGAGAGAGAGAAGAGAGGAGGAGAGGGAAAATGGGGGCGGGGAGGGGAAACAGGAAGGAGGAGGAAAACTGTGCTCAGTAATCAAGGTCAGGGGGTGAAAAGGGAGGCAAAGAAGAGTGGAAAGGAGAGGAGAGAGCAGGATAGTAATAAAGGGATATCAGAAAGGGAAGGACAGGAGAGGAGACAGATAGCAAGAGAAGAGAACGGCGGACCCCAAGTGCCTTTGCAAAGGCATGAGGGTTGTGTTGGTTTCCAGACACCAGGCAAGCTTCCGCCTGATCCTTGACCCTGCAGAACAGGCACTGTCTACACTGGCAGTCAACAATTTCCACATTCAACGCTCATGTGCTGTTCTCTCCTCCACACAGCCTGGGCTGTTCTATCACTGAAACTATTGTGGGTTTGGGTTCAAGATCCTGTATCACCTTTATCACCCTCTTTAATTTTTCTAGACTCATCTAGCCTGTTTAAGAAGAAAACTCACAATTCTTGAAAAATTCACTAACTCTCTGCCAAGCAAGGAGCCTGGCATTTTTTCCTATGTTTTCTCATTTATTCCTCCTAACAACTCTGAAGAGGAAACATCATTAGCTGTTTAGAAATGAGGAAACCGAGGCTCAGAAAGGTTAAATAATCTCTGAGGGTCATACCCTTAATTCACAGCAGAGCTAGGATTTATACCCAGGTTCCAATGACTAAGATAACCGGGCCCCATTCACTGCACTACCTTGTACATCCTCCTCCTGGCCTGCCTGGTGAAGGGACATGGATATCCCAGCCTTTGAGTATGGACGTGACTTCTCTGAGTCTGGAAAGTGACTCTGACAGTCACAGTGACATTATCTGGGCAAGGAGTCCCCGGCAATCTGGCCCCGGCTGGAGCCAGGGGCTCAACTTGATTGGAGACTGAACTGCCATGCCAAGGAACCTTGTTCAGTGTCGACAGTCAAGACTGTTGAGCCTGGAGGTCCTAGTCGCAGCTCATGCCCCATTTTGTCAGTCCTGTCTCACTACAGATCTATGTTCAGAAAACCAAGCAATAGGTGGGCGTTACTTGATCATATTGCCTAGTGTTACGTGTGAGAAAGCCCACCTGAGTTCCAGTGTCAGCTCTGCCACTGTGTGGCTTGGAACCACCCCCTTCTCTTTTATAAACCTCAGTTTCCCTAAATGTCTGTAGGGTTGTTTGGAAAGATTAAATGTAATTATGTACATAAATTGTGTAACAGAGCTTCTAGAGCATACTAAGTGCTCAAGAAAGAGTAGTCACTACCCAACTTCCTCTCTCTTCACCTTCATGACTGCAATCCATCCACCCATCAGTCCACCCATCCATCCATCCATCCATCCATCTATCTATCCATCCATTCACTCATTGTGCATCATAAGATATCCATTTTGAATATTCTTTTAGAGAGTATATATTTCCCCTTTTATTCAGATGTGAAAACAGAGGTGCTGTGAGACAAAGTCATGATAAAAGTCAGCAGAAGACCAAGATCCAGCACTTAAGTCTCCAATTTCCACTACTCCTCCCCATTTCCCCAAATTCTATGATAATCTTAACCTCAGATCTTGTGATGAATAATTTTATGGGTCAACTTTGCTAAGCCATGGTACCCAGATATTTAGTCAAACAGGATCCTAGGTGTTTCTGTGAAGGTATTTTTTCAGATGAGCTTAATATTTAGATTAGTAGATTCTGAGTAAGAAAACCTTCCATAATGTGGGTTGAAGGCCTTAACAGAAAAAAGACCGACCTCCCCCAAGGAAGAGAACTCTGCTAGCAGACTACCTTCAGACTTGACAGCAACAACTCTTCCCTGGATTTCTAGCCTCCCTGCCTACCTGGAAAATTTTGGACTTGTCAACCTCCACAGAATTATGAGATGAGCCCTTAAAATAAATCTAGATAGACAGACAGGCAGGCAGACAGACAGATAGGATGTATGTAACCAAGAGACGATATATCTACACATGTCTTTGTCTAGATCTCCTATTGGTTCTGTTTCTCTGGAGAAGCCTAAAATAGACCTCAATTTTTATTCCCAGGCTTTGGACTGGACACACTCAAATGCCAGGATTGGGGCGTAGGTAATCAGAGAAGACATCCCAGCCCTAAGGAACCCCTCAGCTGGGAAGACCTTGTATAAATGCAAAGAACCGTCAAATTTGGAAGTTGTGAGAAACCAGTCCCTGAATCTAACATTCCATCTCATATAGGAGTTACCTCTTCATAAAATAAATAAATAATAATAATAAAGTAACAAAGGAAACCACCAGTGTTCCTTAGCCAGATGAGAATGCTTCACTACTAGAATAAATTTAAAAGGCCCATGTATGCCCCCCCCTTTTTTTAAATGGCCAGCTCTTCCCAATTCTCAGGGATAAAAAATGATGGATAGAATTTTCTCACTTTTTAGTTTTTTCTTCCACATATTTCCTTAAACCGTAAGTGCCTGGTACAGCTCATCTTCAAGCAAGTACCTGCAGACAAGACAAATGAACAAACAGCAACAAATATAAATTGGAAAACTCAGGACTAGCCTTTTCTTAGATACACGATCTTGGGTCTGTCAGTTAATACTGCAGACTTAGAGTGGTCGTAACTTCTGCTGGAGAACTGCATGGAGTTTGAAGGATGAGATTAAAGGCAGTGATATTTCCTTCTGCTCTGTTAAAAACACGATACCTTCCAGGTTCTATGGAGCTGGTTCTACAGTACCAAGCCAGAACACAGATGGTCTCAAAAATTCCTCCCAACTCAACGGCCTCGTAGGCATAAATGTAAATGAAAGGTGCTTTCAGAAAGATGAACGCAGTAACCACAGGCACGGCATGCTTCCATGTGCAAAGTACTTTCACCTCTCTCAGCGAACGCTGCCTTCACCACCTGCCATTTTATAGAGCCCACAGAGGCAACGGAGGTTTCCGAAAGGTGGGCTGGGGTTGGTACCACAAATAGCAAGTCTTGTTCAAGGGAGAAAGGGTCCAGTATCTAGACAGGCTGGGTCAAAGACTTCTCGGTCACTATTACCTCCTTGGTGGCAAGGCATGGCTCTGGAAAGCCTTCAGAACTGGCCACACTCTGTGCTGTTAGCTATGTTTCTTACCAGCTGCAAAACGTGGGCAAATCACTTAACCACTCAGAGCCCCTGCTTCCCCAAGTATAAAAATGGGGCTTGCAATTCCAAATTAAGTAAGTTGTTAAGGGATTAAATGAGAGGTTATAATGCTTATCACAGTGCCTGATACAGAGTAAGCATTTTCAAGATGAAACTTAATATTGGTATTGCCAAAAAAGATCTTAAACAAACAGTCACGGCAAATCCAGATCTTCTACCCAACCCTGGTGGTATGTGCGTGCCTAGAATCTGATGGAACTCACAGTCACTAGTCAGAGTCTTCTAGATTCCTCCTTTACTGTAACTGCCCAGGAAAGCCGTGTATGTGGCTCAGCACTCCTCGGGACTGAGGGCCCCCTATGTTCTACAACTGGAATTCTTCTTCCAACACCATTGGCAGAAGTGGGCACTGGGGACACAGTGCTGAGCATTGTGCCTTTAAAACACAACACTGTTGAGTAGAAGAGACAGTTAAAGATTAAAAAAAAAACACACACACACACACAGCATGCTAAACGTTCAGTGATGAGACTGCGGGCAGTGTGCCCTCTAATTCCTTTTGCAAGTGGAAAAGCTATAGCAAATTCCCAAAGGAGACGTGGACTTGTCTGACCCTTAAAGAATGCAGAACCAGGAAAACAGATGACAAAGTGTAGCATCCGCCGGAAAAGGGGGCAAGAATTGTAGAGAAAATCCCACACAGTCTGGTTTTTCAAGATCATCTCTCACTTTCAAGTTAAAGTGAGAGATGATTTTATGACAAAGAAAATCCATCTTTGGGCTAGGAAGAAGGGCCAGGCTCTTTCTACCAACTCCTACCTCCTCTCCCAGACCACAGTTCAAAAGGCCCACCTCTTCTGAGAGCCCTGCCATCCAGCTCCCCGCCCTTCCCTGTGCCTGCTACTATTATCTCAGATACCCTGGGTGCAGCAGGTGCACACCGTTTAGGAATCCGACAGACCCGGGTTTAACCTCCGTTCTATCACTTAGTCCTTCTGGGACTTTGGGGATGTCTCTAAGCCCCAGCTCTTCATCTGTAAAACACTGAGCATAAATCTCCTTCAAGAATTGTGGGGTTTTGTTTCTTTGTTTACTTGTTTTGGTTAAGACCCAATGCAATGATATATGCAAAGTGCTTAGCACAGTGTGCAAAATGGATTAAGCACTCAACACAGGATAGCCTTCATTATCATTATTGTTAGTCAGCTTCAGTGAGGTAAGCTTGCAGAGGGCCTTGCACCGAGTCAAAGCTTAATACACACTAGGTTCTCCACTTCCCTTTTGGGTAACTCATTGCCTCTGACTAAGGACTGTGGACTCCAAGTCCCTGTTGTGCTGTCATGTATACATTTTTACCATCATCCCTGATCCCAGTGACACCCAGGGCTTCCACTCTGCATCAGCCAACCCTTGTCACGGTTACACCTTGGATCTACTATAACCTGGGACTTGAAGATGGCTCCTGCACTAAGCCGGGAGCCGAGCTTCTGTTCATGACCCTCTGTCTATTCTCACAGCCTGTTCTGTGATGCTCATCAACTTTGTACTTTGACCTCTAAGAGATCACCAGGTCCTGAATATAAGGCAATTGTGGCAAATATGTGGGAGCTTACACACACACACACATACACACACACACACACAGATAGAGGGAGAGAGAGACACAGAGGGACAGAAATCTGTTGCTGATGAAGATCTGACTCCATCATTTTGAGCCAGAGGACGTTGTTTTCCTGGCAGGTGGTTGGCAGGAAGGGGAGAATCTCACTCTCTTACCCTTACTCCCGTCCTTCCCAGAAATTTCACCTCTTCCTGGTTTCACTTCTTCCCCCAGAGAGTCAGCTTAGATGTTTCTGGTTGATCTGGTAATCCAGGTTCACCTAAATGTAACATTCCAATTTGCCAAGAACAGTTCCCAGTCACATAATCACAATAACAGTAATATTTAACACTTGTGGAGTGTTTATAATTTAACAGGCACTATTTTAAAGGAAACAAGCCACGGGTTAATGTAGTTCTCTTAATGACTATGGTACACGGAACTTTTCGCCGCTTCACCGCTCCCTGTACCCACTTCTCGCCACAGTGATGTGATGTTGATGGAATGTACTTCATTGCCCCTTGATTTGTGCTTGGCTATGTGACTTGTTTTGTCCAATGGTAGGTATGTGGATAAGAAGCTTGTGCCAGTTATGAACACAGGCTTCAAGAGGCACCACCCATTTCTGCTCACACACTTATTCCTTCCACCACCATGAGGAGGACCTGTTCCACATAGCCTACTGGTCCAAGAAGGATGATGGGCATATTGTGGACTCACAGCTCTTCAGCATGGAGTAGAGTCATCCTACTCCCACAGCCTAGGTCACTGACACCAGCCAACCTGCAGATGATGAGCAGATCCGAGATGAGCACACACTCCATCTGATCCTCAGATACAAGGCGATTCGATGCTTATTACTGGACGCCCCTGAGATGTGGCAGTGGTGTGGTGTGTGATGTAGCACTCTTGTGGAGATGATTGATCCACAATTTGTCAAGACACATATCATTATTTGGGTAAGGGAGGCATGACAAGATTAATTAACTCTTCAAGGTTCATATAGCCTATAAATAGCAAAGCTAGACAAATGGCTTCCCATGCTATACTGTGGCTTGTCTTCGAGTGGGACCAGTAAACATGGTTTAATGAATTGACTTCCACATTGGAGTGGATGAAAGGAGCCCCTCTCTGCCAGCCTCCCTTTAGAACATATTAATGATAATTATAAGAATAATCCCAGAAATAACCACCACCTGAAACTGAGATGGCTCTCTTCAGTGGTATTAAGTCTGTTCACACATCCATTCAGAGCTGTCAGGGTTGGGCTATGCTTGCTGAATGAATGAAAAAATGTTTCACAGTTTATATGACTGAGCATGGGAGGAGGAGTTTGAAAAGTATATGTCGTGACACGGACACACGACTGACCCACACGACTGTGGGGGAGCAGAAGAGGAAATGTGCACAGTTTTAACCGTTTCAACTCACAGATCTCCCGCCCATGTTCCTTTAAACCGAGGGCAACTCTTCCCAGTGCAAAAAGGTGGTTATAAATTTAAACACATTTAAGTCAACTATAGCAAATGGTAGGGATTTTAGACTAAAATGAATGCAGCTGCATTATAAATATGTTCTATTTTTCAATATTAAACTCTTAAAAATAGACTGGCTAAATATATAGACAATAATGGATTGAGGCTGAGTTGGCGTTACACTACGAGGCTCGGGATTTTCCATGTAATGACTTATAATTTCAATTTCCCATTTCTTCATGGCAGTTACAGCAGGCTTGCTTTATTATTCATGATTACATGCCACTGCCACACAAAAGCACAAGCAGAAAGCTTAGAGAGCAACTTGGGGGAGGTGATAGCAGGGAATCCTAAACTAAAAACTCAGCAGATCTGGAAGAAGATAAGGTCTTCAGTTCCAGCTCAGCTGCTGTGTGACTTTGAACACCTCACCAGGCCTCTCTGAGCCTCAGAAAACAAAAAATGTCTGTGAGATGCATGTTAAAGCATTTCGTAAGCTGGGTCATGATAAAGTTTGCAGTACTGCCTTTCAGAATTGTTAGAAAAAACTGGGGTTCAAATTCTGCTGTTCACATCCTTAATCAAGTAGACAGTGTACATATAAAGAAGTGTACATACAAAACAACATGGGGAAAGTATGATGCAAACTGACTTTGTTATTGCACTCTGGGGCAAATCCTGCATCTGCCTCTTAGCATCTTCTCACCCTTGAGTACAATGACAATGCCTCTCTGAGCCTCGGTTATTTTGTTAACTTACTAAATGGAGACGATGGTATCTATAAGAGAGACTTAAATAAGCACACCAGCTATACTATTAACTCATATTTGTTGACTAGTTGAGTATTTATGCCAGGCACCACTACCCTATATGCCACTCACCGCAAGCCTGGAAGTGGATGACGTTAGTACCCCTGTATGGGAACAGAGCCTGGCCCGGAGCCCAAGCTGATCTGACTCCTACGATCTTACCCACTGCTGAGAAGATGAAAATAGGAGAAGGAACAAATGAAGGATGTGGAAAGGGCAGAGACGGGATCAGCCTGTGGGATGGTGGGGCTGTCCCAAGCATCTCTGAGGGGCTGCTGTGTGGATACAGGCTCACATGTGCATTTTAGGAATTACTTTGAATCCATAGCTAGATAATCCTGAATTATCTTCTTCTTTCCTTATTTAGTCCTGGTTAAATGGGCTCAGCTAAGTATTATGGATACCTCCTTTTTTCTCTCTATCCTTTTCCCAGGGAGCAGCCAAAAAACTGAGCTAAGGCAGTAGAGAAGACTGGAAATCATGTCTTTAGTGGAGCAGAACAAATTCCTCCTCTGATGTTTTTTGGTGAAATAATAGAGATCCATCCTAGGGAGCCATTTGTACAGGGAGCCTGTGTGCACGGGCGGATGGGTCTTGAGGAATACTCTCATTTTGCTAGATGTGCACAATGAAGTAGAGCAATGTGATAACAGAAAGGGAGAGAGAGAGAGAGAGAGGCTGTGATAAAACCTCCAAACTAAGCGTCTAGTAGCAACCCAGGAGATTCCGGTAGCCCAGGAAGGAGACTCAGGCTCCAGCCACCGTTCAGATAAGGGGTATCCCAGGATTGTAAAGCAACGTGTGCCATTTCCCCTCTGAGTGTGCCTCTTCTTCCTCACCCTTTATCTCTTATCAGTCACCTCCTGATTTAAATCTCTAGAGTTTGGACCTTGCATGCCTGGATTAGACGTGGGTGTCCAAGTAAGCTTCTTGGAGTTCTCCCCAGTAACATAAATCTTATAAACACACGTTCAGTTGGGTGTTATTCCTCCCTTTCCTGTCATTTCCACTCAATAATCTGGGCGTCAGAGATCTCAATGTGAGTTAATGGTAAGGTGACCACTGAGAAAGTAATGTACATCCTTAAGCTACGTGAATAGAAGCATAAAGTCTTGGAATGAAGAAAGGGACAGCTCTATGGTACACTGCTCAGACCACACCTAGAGAACTGTGTTAAGTTCTGAATGTCACATTAAGAATATCATTAGGGAGAAGGGGACAGCTCAAGTGGTAGAGTGCATGCTCAGCACCCAAGAGGTCCTGGGTTCAATCCCCAGTACCTCCTGCAAGAGGAAATTCATGAATAAACCTAATTACCTTCCTCTCATAAAATTTTTTAAAAAAGCAAAAAAAAGAATATTATTAGCTAACAACTGGAAATTTCAAACTCTCAAATTTATCCCCTCCCACCACCTTTCCCCAGTAACCATAAGATTATTTACTAAGTATGTGCGTCTGTTTCTGTTTTGTAGATGAGTTCATAGTGTCCTTTTTTTTTTTAGATGCCACATATGTGTTCAATATCTTATAATAATCTTTAATGGAAAAAATATGAAAATGGATATATGTATGTATATGCATGACTGGGACACTGTGCTGTACACCAGAGACTGATACATTGTAATTGACTGCACTTCAATTAAAAAAAAGAATATTATTAGTGCAGATCCAGATATGGCAAGCTAGTCTTACATGAAGGCTTATAATGGTATCATAAGGAACAATAAGACACTATGAGGGAAAATATGTATATATGAATCATTATGATACATCAGAAATCAACACAACATTGTAAACTGACTACACTTCAGTTTAAAAAAAGACTCTACAAGGGAATAAAAGTCAGCTGCCTTCGATTATGTGAAGGGCTGGAGTATTAACAGCACTTATAATACTGATATTTAACATTCTTTGTTTTTTGATGTTTAACATTCTTATTACTGTAACTATGACCCATGCACCATGATACATGCATTATTTGTGTTATAATTACAAGAGCTATTTCTTTGAGTGCTTACGCTGGGCCAGGCACTTGCTAAATGGCTTTGCAGGCATCAGTTCATGTAATTCTCAATGATGCTGTGAAGCAAACTCTACTCATATCTCTTTTACAAATGGGAAAACTCACCCTGAGACAGTTAAGGTTCCTGACCTAAGGTAGGGTTTCTCAATCTTAGTACTATCGACGTTTGGTGCTGGATGATTCTTTCTTGTGGCAACTGTCCTGTGTGATGGAGGATATTTGGCAGCACCCCTGGCCTCTGCCCATTAGATGCTCGTAGACCCCTCCTTGAGGTACGCTAATCACACGTATCTCCAAATATTACCTAATACTCCTGTGGGGCAAAATCACCCCTGGTTGAGAACCACTAGACTAAAGTAACCTAGGTGGGAAGTGACAGGGCTGGGATTCAAACTCAGATCTGTCTGGTACCAAGATCCATGATCTTAAGAATAATATCAGTAACAATCATGATAGTAACATTCATTTTTTTATGAGCTCACTACATGACAGAGCTTTCTAACTATGGAAAGAAGAGCCAGTGGAGGTGGTAAGTCTTCTGAAACTGGAAGTTAGTAGGCAGAGGTGTCACATTCCAAAAATAACATAGAAGAGATCCAAGTATTAAATTGTAAAGGTGGATAAAAAGACAGGTCAAATCAATGATAATCCTAAAAGTCCGTTATTCTGTGAATTTGTAACTTAAAGGTGACAATTTTAATTCTAAGTGTCTTTCAATAATTATGGAGGAGAGAAACAAATAACAATCTGAACTGTCTTAGACTTAGCAGAAACCCAAAGAAATTTGCCTTTCTCTTACACTTAAGAGATTGGGAAGATGCCATTCCTAACTTTCCTTCATCCCTCCAACCTACATAGAGACACAAACCCTCTTGTCCATGCATCTGGGTTCAGAAACAATTGGTCCATTATCTGGTTCTCAGCAGAAGAAAGCTGAGATACAATATAGCACGTAAGCAGCTGTGCGGCAAACTGGCAAGCCTCCACCGGTGTGTAATAAGTTAATGATGCCTGAGAAAGGAAGACATTGACAAGACGGAAGCCCACAGCCTCCCACCTGCCTCTTTTCATGGCCAGAGCTTCTACCTCCTGAGCTGTATCTGAACACAGAGGAGGAAAGTGGAGGAAAGATATGCACATTGCTAGTAATCAGAGACTGGAATGAGCAAAGGCATATGGATCCAAGTCAGTAGCAAACCCGCTGGAAGCCAATCATCCATCCAGGTGACATTTTAGAGCCTGTTCCCAAAAGAGCCTGATGATGCAACAAATTACACCAAGATGGAGTGAAATTTAATCTGAACTGGCCATCAAAAAGAATTCTTTAATTAACTGGTGATTCAAGAGGAGGATGTGAAGGTCACATCCAGAAGGCCAAGTGGAGAGAGATGGCTAGCCATCTGGCTGACTTTAGCACTCCCTTGCAAAGCGCAGGAACTGAAGCAACACTTTGATGACAAAGAAGGATGAGAGGGCTTTCCTAGGTGGCATATACAGAGAGCAGAAGTCCAAAGACATCTTCAGTTCCAAAAACGATGTCATTTAGTAAGACTCAAGCTCAGTCTTCCTGGAGGGGTGCTGCTGCACGTGAGGTGAGGAGGAGGTTATGCCTACACCAGGAAGAGACTTGAATGCCAAGCTAAGCACCTGAACTTTAGTCTACAGAGTAGGGAAGATTATATGTACGTGTATTATAAGATATATTTGTGGGTACTGATCAGAGGAATGGCACCATCAGGGAAGTACTTAAGAAAGATCAATGTGACTGTTGGTGTGGAAGAGGGATCCGAGGGAAAATAATGCATAACAAAAATAATGATAAAAAGAGCTAAAACATACCAAGCCACTCAGCATGTGCCAGTAACCATGCGAAGCATTTTACCTGAAGTTTCCAATTTAACACTCACAACAATCACATGAGGTAAGCACTTCAATACATTGCTTTTTGCAGAAGAAAACTTTAAGCTTAGAATTCACATTGTGTTCAGAGTCCCAATACTTAACGTCGATGGAGTCAAGATACTAACCAAGGTCCAATTCTAGCAACTATGCATTTATTCAAGGAATCTCTGTAAGTCCCGACAAAGAGAGACACAGATCTTGACTATAAGAATGTCAAAGAAAATAGAAAATAAGAAAATAAGATTTATATGTGAATATATATATGTTATATACATATTATACACACACACACACACACACATATTCACGTAGGGGTTAGAATGGACAAGAAAGATAGGACTTATATCTAAATTAGAAGAGGTAAGAGAAGTCAAGGTGCATCCTAGTTTCCCCCCCAGGAGTGACACATTAACTATATAATTTTAAGGTTAACTACAACCCAATATAGTCGAAGATCACCTGAATATTCCCCTTTCCAATTACAAATGGACTACTTGCCACTGATGCTTTCCTTACCATGATCAACTTGCCTACAGAACTAAATTAAAGCATTCATTACAGAAAAGAGAAAAAAAAGTCATGGCATGAAGAAATTTCTTCATCTGACTATCATCCTCACTGAGGGATGGCAATAGGGCAGAGACTGTCGGGCAAGACCATGACCCGGACCCTGGGATTTGGGCAGAACTACAGGGTTTAGGCAGATGGCCAAGGAGGGCACTGGTTTCATGAACAGGAGGGTTTGTGGATGACTGAACTTGAAACTTAAGTAAACACAACTCATGCAAATATTTATACTCACCTGTTCAATGAACCAACATGAACATCTCTGTGACTCTGACCTATAAGTCCAATTCTTAACGTCTCACTGCTCTTCCTGGGCACCAGGTATACTGCCTACTCTGATCTTCACTGTTTTCCCATCCTCAGCAAAGTATGAATCCCCTTCTCACCCCTGTCCTTCTGGATGTGTCTCACCCTCCCTACTTCATCCTCCAGTCACAGCCTTCCTACACTTCCAAGCTAATTGTTTCCATCCATGTGTGCAAACCAGCCACTTATGGGAAATGCCACAGGATGTTAATTTCATTTGGAATTGGGTAATTGCAAAAAGGCACTTCCTTTTTTATTATATAGAATGAATAAGTGTTGTATTAATAGTGCCATTTCCAATTACAACCACAGTCGCAGGTCTGTCGTCCAGTAACTGTGGGTTATTTTTCATGAAGCATTTTTCTGAACAGCTTTCTTTTTAAGTCCTCCCCCCATTCCCTTCCTCACCTCATTGTAATTGAGATAATGCAGCATAATTATAAACACATTTTGGAAGCTCAAATGCCAGCCTGGACTATCCAACTAGTGCTACGTGCTCGCTGAAATTTCTCAAGCAAAACCGAAAAAGCGTTGGGGTCACTATAGAGGGAGAAGAATGAAGATTGGTAGAGTCAGCAGGAACAAGCCAGAGCCGTCCAGAAAACCTGGCCAGAGCAGACCATGTCCGGGGAGCTGAGCTCGCTTCGGTATTTCTAGAAGGCAACCAGGAAGCATGCTCAAAGTTTTGAACATTGAGAAAAATCTTATCAAGCCTCTACCATGCATCTACCATGTTTCACGTGCATCATTTGATTTACAAGGCAAATCCATGAAGTTTGTTTTTTATTACCATTTTACAGATGAAGAAACTGAAAGTCTAAGAAGTTAAGGACATTGGCCAAAATGAAGAGTTGGAACAGGTAAGCTGAGATTTAACCCTTATTGCTGGTATGCGCTCGTTCCTGCCATTAAGAACCATTCCGATTTTTTTTTTTCATTCAAGATTCTACTAATTCACATGTCTGTGTGTCAAACGAGGGTCAGATTACTCAGGCTGAGATTAGTTTGGCTGCAAACTACAGGCTGAGTTCAGGTCTGCTTCGTATGTCTTTCATCCTCTTTGGACCAGCAGGCTGTGTGGGACATATTCCCACAGAGAATCAAGAAAGTACCAGAAGGAAACTTGGCTGTGCAAGCACACTTCAAGCCTTGCCGTCACACCTGCTAACATCTCACTGGTCTAAGTAAGTCAGATGAACAAGCTCAATGTCGACAGGACAGGAAAATCTGCTGTGATCACAGTGGCAGGTGGAAAGTGAATATCTGCTGAACAATAATCCAAGTTATTACACCTAGAAATCTTTCCAGTTTCCAATACACCATGAAAACCAAACCACCGAGAATCCAAGTTTCTGGAACGTAGGGACTCATGTCAAAGGGAGGTGGCCATGGTGACACAGAAGTGGCAGTAAGTACACGACCTGGAGCTTTTCTCATCTGCATAAAGGCAATGATATTGACCCAATCTTCCCAAGAAGGCTGTTGGAAGATGCCTATGCAGAGTTTTAAAAAACAGAATGCTTCCTGGTATGCTCATGTTCCATCACCTGGCCCTGCTTCAGTTTATTTCACCAAATACATCACCGCTGACGTTGTGTTGAATATTTATTTTATTATTCATCCCCCCTTAACCATTACAAATATAAGTTAAATGGATGAAAAGACATGCTCTGTTTTAACTGTTATATCACCAGCCCCAAAGGTATTGACTAAAATGTAGTACATACTCTATACATTTTTTTAAAAATAAGTGAAATGTAACATTAGGAACCTTCGCTTTTAGATACTCTGTGCACGCAACACAAAAGATTCAAACCTGTCCTGAGCTCTGAAGAGGGGACAAGATGTTTTGAGAGGTACAGTGGAATCATAATAATGATAATGGGTGGTGGTGGTGGTTTGATGTTAGTACTAAACATAATGGAAATTAAAAGAATGTATATTTAAAAGATCTCTGGACTTGGGATAAAAAATACTGATGACTCAGTTCCGTATCTTTCCAGCTGTGCTGCTTTGGAAGGTCCTGCAATTTACAATTCTCAGCAATCTCATCTGTGTAATTGGTTCAAGTACATAGACTTTGCCAAAGCAGCTCAAGTCTCCAGGATAATCTATTAAGCGGCTGGCACAAAGTAGGTAGCTACCAGGAGGAAGACGAGGATGGTGATGATCATGATCATGAGCATTCTCTTAACTTGCAATTTTTCCTGGGGAAGGTATATAAAAGCAACTACTGCCAAAGCAGGCAGAATTAAACTTCTGCTATAAGAGGTATAGCAAAGGGCTGGGGGTCATAAGTTGGAGAAAGCTTCATGGAACCAGAGGCTTTTGAACCGACTCTTGAAGACCACGTAAGATTCATCTATGGGAAGATGAGAGGGCAAAACCCCAGAAAGGGGAAACAAAACAAGAAGATCACTATGCTGTACACCAGAAATTAACACAACATTGTAAATCAGCTATACTTCAAATACATACATACATTCATGCATATATACATAGAACATTTCCAGAGAGATAAGGGCAGAGATGACGGTTACAACTGTCCAAGCAACTTACACGCTTCTTTCAGAAATTTTTGTTTTATCTGAGCAATTCCAGATTTATTATATAAGTTGATCTCTTTAATAACCATGTAGATATATAGAGGCATTATCACCCCTATGGTATAGATGAAGAAACAGGCTCAAAGACAGTGCATAATTAAACTTTGCAACTAGATGAGAAATGGAAAGTTGAGTCGAGACCCCAAAGTGACACGTACCAGAGATCGAAACGAGCTGAAGACAGATCGCTCCAGTAGCTCATGTGAAAAGAGGGTGGCTAGGAACCAGTGAGTGAACTGTTTAACCTGTCAATCCCATCAGGCGAATGACAAACGACTACTGGAGAAAGTATGAGAGGAATTCTCTTGGGAAACAATATCACTGTGAGCCCCACCTCCTCCTTCCTGGGGGAGGCTGTGAAGATGTAGGGGGTGCCTAACCTCTCTGCAGACCTAGTAAGAAGGGCTCTCTCAGTGCTGCTCAGAGAGCTTCGTGTGTGGCCCCTGCTCAGTGAGCAGGTGTCCAGAGCTTCTGCCAGGGAAATGTAAAGGGTGAAAGATGGGCTGGCTAGTTCTTCTGGGGAAAGCAAAGCAGAGGCGCCAGTGTGGGCATCATCCCGCACCCCCAGAGGGTTCTCCATGGCCCAGGATTCTGAGTCTGAGAACCAGCACGGGGCTGGGGTACAGAATACTTGTTCTAAGAAGGACTCTAAGCTAGACTGTGTGAGCTCAAATCCTGGCCCCTCCACACTCGAGCTGAGAGGTCCTGCTTCATGCTCCTTGTTCCTTAAGCTTTCTAAGGCTGTTTCTTTATCTGTGTAACAGGGCTAAGCATTATGTACCAATACATTCTGTAAACGCAGGTTTAATGGAGCACGTGCAAGTGTCATACAAGTGTTAGCTACTTATCGTAAGTTCTGAGGAGTACGGTTGCCTGGAAGGGCGAACAGATCTCCCCAGGGGGAAGCTGGAGAAATTACAAAAGTAATAGAGTGAGTGAACCAACATGGAAACAGGGATGCATCCAACCACATTAAGGGACCTCCGAGGAGGGCTCCTGAGGAATGGGGGCTGGTCTCTGAGGACATCATAAAATGCCTTCAGACAGAGAGCCAGCTCCACCTCTAGTAGGCTCACTCAAGTTGAAGTCATGTTATGATGACATCAATCAAGTCGCACCTTTCCTGACCCTCTTGTGTTCCCACCCTCTGCTTCCACACCCCAACTCAGAAGGGTTGGAAACGATAGCTAAAAAGCAGGGGAAGAGGTAAGTGAGAAAGGGAAAGCAAGCCAGGTTCACTGACCTTCCTCAGCTGCCAAGATAACCTCGTTCCTAGTTGGGGGAGCAGCAGGGAGACTCTCCTTCTAAGGGAGACCGAAGGGTTGATTATCACATGACACTGGACAGCCCTGATCAAGACTGTTTTTGTTACATTAAGTAAATGTCAGCCTTTTATTACCTAATGCTCATCAGAAAAGTCACTGTGTTTTTTATACACAGAGAGGGCAGAGGACAAACTAATACCATTCAATGATTACAAAGGAGTGACAGAAGACGAAACTAGAGATGCTTCAAGACTATGTCCTATGGGGCATCGCTGGGCAGGACACCAGCTTACACCTCTCTAATACTATTTTTCTTAGACTTACCATGTTATCATATTAATACAGCTTTTCCCACTTAACTAGGACTTCCTTTTTGTTTTTAATTTAGTAAAATCATCACAACACATACAGATAAAAATTACTTAGCAGGGAAGTGGAAGATTTTGACTTGAGTCTATATCTCCCAACTCATGAATCATTCTCCACACCATGAGACAATCAATATATTCACTTTATGGTTCTAAATAATGCATTTTTTCCCTTTAGCTCAAACCTTGGACTAACCATTAAATCTTTCTTCCACTGGATCAGGTACTTTTACTATATGCTCCCATCTTATCAGAGACTCTTTGTTCTTGTAACACTTCTCATATTTGCAGTGATGTATGATTGTTCTCTTCCCCACTGGATATGAGCTCCATGTTGGCAAAGACCACGTCTGTATAATTTACAACTGTTTGTCCAGTGTGCATAATGCCTGGCTCAGAGTAGACATTCAGTGTACGTCAGGTAAGTGACTGAATGAATAGATTAACTAACAGGGACTCACCATTTTCACTCTGAGTTTCAAAGTACTGGTTTCAAAACAATTGGTTTCTGTCTTAAAACACATTCCCAAGTAACATATCACTTGATTGGGTTTTAAAATCAGTTTTAGAAGTATCCCCATTTGGAAGTACACAAAACCTTCAAAAGATCATTTATAGGTGGCAAAACAGGGTCCCAGAGAGTGGGGATGACCTCTGAGGCAGGGCTGGGATGGGAAGGCAGGTAGGCATCTACCTTTTAGTCCAGCGCTCTTTCTGCTGCACCGAGCTGGCTGAAGAATCCTTTGGCCCTGTGTAACTGATTGTTTTTATGGATTCACACTCCAGGGCATCACCAAGTGAGATGGTCACCAGGTATAAATGAAAAGTGAACAGAAGCTGGAGGAAGCTTCCTTTCGGACATTAATGAACGTACGGCAAAATCCCAGTGTAATGTTGCATGAAATTTGGGGAAAGATCAATAACCGTCAAGTCAAAACAGATCTTCAGCCTCCTGGTCTCCTGAGACTCCCGCCCCCATCTCCTCTAGGCAGCCAATGGGCCTTGAAGTGTGTTATTCATGGCTGGATTTGAATAAAACGTCTTTATGAGGCATAGGTCTGAGCCAAAGCATGCGAGTTTCCTTCAAGCACAAGACACAGGGATACCTGACTTTGCTGTTGGGTTCAGGTGTCAGGCTTTGATGAAACTGTCCTGGCACAGGGCTCACCCCTCTTGTATGAACTCTGCTGGGAGACTCTCCCCTGCCCCACTGGGTCCCTATTCTCAGCAGGCATCAGGAGGACAAATGGTGATGGCCAACGTTCGCTCTGCCTTCCCTATGTTGGCACTGAGCTCAGTACATTTAGGATTGTCTTTTACTTCCCACGATAATCCTATAAATTAAACAACTTCTTATTATGGCCTCTTTACAGATGAAGAAACTGCATCTCGGGAAGGTTTCACTAACTCCCCCAAGGTCACAGGCTAGCATAGGACAGAGAAAGTGTTGGAACACACGATCTGCCTTCAGAGCCCACGCAGGCAACCACTAAGCTTCATAACTCCCACTGCCCACGTGGCAACCATGCAATAGCTTGGGGAGGTCATGGTCTCTTCCTCCAAATGCCTCCCCTCTGCTGCCCTGCCCCTCCACATCCTGTCCACCACATGCATTTGCACTCATGCAGAGGGTGCGTGTTATTTGCTGAACACCTCCCATATGTTTTATATGATTTGGGTACATCACACTCAACACTTTACTTCACTTCTGCAAAGGAGGTATTGTTACCCTTGTCTCACAGATGAGCAAACAGTGGCTCAGGGAGGTGGAGTAACACACTTGCCAGCAAGAGGCAAGGCTAAGATTCTGTGTGGGAGGCCCGGGCTCCTTTCCAAGTGCTCTAGTATAGCTCTGCCTGGCTGTCCCAGTTCCAAGAAGAGAATCCCTCACCTCTCAACTGGCACTTCTCCCTCCCTGCCCGCCTCCCATGGAACACAGCACGACACAGTATGAAAGTTTGACAGTTACTCCTGGGAATGAACCGCTCGTTCCCCGAGGCTGCAGGTTCCTAAGAACAAGGGCCAGGCAGGTTTGCTCTATATTCCCCTCAAGCCCTTTGCCTGGCACCCTGCTCATCGCAGATACTTGAAATTCTAGTGGCAAAACATGGTCCTTTTCCTCCACACGTTCAGCTGTGTTTTGCTGAGGAAGTCACTTCACATTCTTCAACTTTACTCTCCATGTCTCTCCAAAGGGCACACAGTACCACCTCCCAACAAAACTGGTGGCAAGATGAAATAAGAAACTAGAGGGGGGAAGGTATAGCTCAGCAGTAAAAGTGCATGCCTAGCATGCACAAGGTCCTGGGTTCAATCCCCAGTACCTCCGTTAAAATAAATAACAAATAAATAAACTTAGTTACCTCCTCCCCAAAACAAACAAAACCAATAATAATAATAAAAAAGAAACTAGATGGGGAGCCTCAGTGTGATGCCTGACACAAAATAAGTATCCATTTTTTTAAAAAAAATAGCTATTATCTTAGGAAGATCTGCACTTGAAGCACTGATTATCTGAGGTTTCTAAACCTCTGGAACATAACCATGGAGTAAAAATCACCTCTTTAGCATTTATAACAAACAGTTCTTAACTTACTTAGGTAACTGGTTACCCAGTACAACAGGCGTTCGGTCTTATTAAGATAATAAATAACACTGCTGATAGTATCAAACATGTGCTCTATAGCCTCAGGTTGTGTTCAGTTAGTAACGGTGCACTGGAAAGAGGGGGACAAAACCAAAGACGCAGCTATGGAGTCTGAAGGGTCAAGTCACAAGGCAAGCCTGAAAATCTGCTGGCTGGTTCCACCATCTCTCCCCTCTGCAGTCTCACCCTCTCCAACCCATCCTCCCCACTATAGTCCATTTGATCTGCCAAAAATGCAAATTGGATCTTTTGAGTCACCAATTTAAAGGCCTTTAATGGCTCCCCAAAGCCCTTAGAATAAAGTCAAGTGCTTGTACATGGTTTGCAATGAAAGCCTTTTATAACCTGTTCCATAATAGCCTCTTCGTCATTTGCTGTTATGTGTTCGTTGCTCTGTGATCCACACCCAGCCAGACCAAACTTCCTGCTCCATCTTCCCATACCCTGGTTCCCCCTAGCTGGGTGCCACTTGTCCTCCAGCTCTCTAATCAGCTCTCTGCTACTCAGAAAAACCTCTGCTGACCCTCTGAATCAGGTGGGTCCTCCTGTAAACAGATGTAGCACCACCTAATCCTCCTCATAATATATGCTTATTGTTCAATATCTTCTCCACAAACTACACACTGCCCTAGAATCAAAGAAGATAGCCCGTTTAAAAGCCCAACCCAGTCGCAGGTGCATAATACGATGTTTGATGCGTCCCCTCTCAGCCTCAAAGGCCAAACGATGTTGAAAACATCCATTCTTCCTGCTATAGTGGATTGGTGGGAGGACACAGAGTAGAGATAACTACTAAAGCTTTCAATCGCTGTCCAAATAGAGAGATTTCTCTTGTTTTTTTTTTAATTTAGAAAGATAACCTAAAAAGGCAAAAACCAAAATAATCAAAACGTAACTGGATTTTGAGAGGTAAGATTGACAAAAAGAGAAAAATACCATCAGCTAGACCCTGAAAAATCCCAAATTTCATGACAAGTGCAAGATATTATCTATATCCTTCTATCTATCTATCTATCTATCGTTGATCATAGTAACTTTTTTTCCTGAAAACATCCTTCCTTAATTGTCAAATTCTTGTGAGTTAAAGAAGAAATGAAATCCATATAGTTCTAAGTCATCTACAATTAAATCATAAAACCTTTATGCATATTTTAATGTCTTGAAGATTCTAGAGTGACTTGTATAAATCCCCTAAAACCACTCTGTTTTCCTTCCTGTGTTTTTACCACCTTCCCCAAAAACAATGCCTCACTAAGGAAAGGAGCAATGTCCCAGGCCAAATTATAGTAAATACAAAACGTAATGTTGAGACATGACTTTCTGAGAATTTGAAAATTTGGCAGAAATATTACTGTCTCTCTTGAACCTGAATGTGGTGGGCAAAACGATCTGAGTCAGAAAAACAAAACCAAACCATCCATTCAGTAAATATTAAGCACCTATTCTACACCAGGATCTGAAGAAGGAGGACATTATCCCTATTCTTATGGAATTTACATTCTAGAAAGGGAGCTAGACATCAACTCGAGTAATTTCTTGAGTGGCAGACCCTGCACAGGAGGCTGGGTGAGCATATAACAGGGAAATCTGATGTGAGCTGGGAGGTCAGTAAACTTTCTCCTGAGGAAAGAACCTTTGAGCTGGCATCTAACTTGACCTTTACCCTAAAAACAACAAATTTTAGTCATGACATTGAGAACTTATCTATCTACATTTTAGAAATATAATCTGAGTGGCTTTCAGGAGCAAGGACCACAGGGCAATAGGCAGTGTCACAGGGTATAGACCAGCAACAGGGACCACTAACCAAGACAGCTTCTTTGAGATTCAATTCCCTACCCTCTAAAATAGGGCCATAATTCTTCTTCTGCCTCTCTTGCAGACTTATACAGAAAAATTAATAGTGGGAGGTGTTAAGAAGATGGTGGGAGGAGCTAAAGGGATAGCGGGAGGAGCTCAGAGGATGATAGGCTGAGTAAAGATGATGAGTGTGCAAGCAGTTCACAGCTTATGCACATTAAATTAATAGGAATAAAAAGTTGCTTTATCAATATCTTCATCACCACAAGAAAATGCATAATGTGATAGCCTGTGGTCACAGTCCCTCATATAAGGATCCTTAACTTATACTTGGAGGTAGGAGTTCAACATCCTGGAGAATCTAACGTAAGTTAGAGCCATTTCCTTTGAAAAACACTTAGTGCAAGACATAGGCCTATAATCCCAACTGGTTTCCAGGCACATGTGCCCTGAAGTCCATCCGCAGACCTCAGGCTAGTAACTCCAGAGGCAGGAGGAAGCATTCAGTCATCAGAGCAGCTCCTTCCTAACTTGTCAGACTGGAACCCATAGTAAAATATGCATTTTAAATTGCTACCCAACTGAACAAAAGTTTCAGGAAGCAATACTAATATAATATACTACACTGTTTTTTATTCTCTCTTACTTTACCGTTCTCTGTTTTATTTCATTGCAGTTTGTTTTTCCATGTTTCTAAATGCTGGCCATGATTCAATAAATTGAACCTAAGTTGCAGTTTAGAAAACACTGTTTACAGAATGGCAAGCATATGTCTGAGTTTTGCCCTGTCAATTAATTGCTGGTGTGACCTTAGACCACAGGCATCTTCTTGGAGCCTCAGTTCCCCTCAACTATGAAATAGGGATAAGAATGCCTACTTGAAGAGTTGAGAGAATTAAAGTTAATACCATGGGAAATCACTACCTAGATTTCCTGGCACAGAATAGGTGTTCAATAAACAGCAGTGATTATAAACTGAGGCTGCTAATGGGGGAATTAGAGCATAGCTAAATCCCTTCTGCCTCAGGGGGTAAAAAAAATGGAAGAAGCAAAAAAAAAAAAAACCAAAACATAAAACTCATTCATTTTCTACCCAGGGGGTCTTTTCTGTCTTCCAAATGTAACTATTTGCTATGGGGAGGAGAACTCGGTCCAAATGCCTCTGTTTGCTGTGACAGGATTTATAAATAAGTAAAATGCTTCATCAAACATTTATAGTTGTGTGTGAGAGTCAAAAAAAAGGCACGTGGGCTTGGGGTTTATTTATAGTGACTCTCTGTTTTCCCTCTCCACCACGATTTCACAGCTTAGCGTTCGTTTGCTTATGATTGTTCTTGGATGAACTTCACTTCCAAGCAGAAGGTATTAATTATTAAAACACAGACCAGAAAAAAAAAGTCCATGCTGCTCCCCCAAACATTGACAGGATGATGCAGCAGAAGGGAGCCACCAGAAAGAAGGGCTTAGCATTGCCAGCACATGTTTTCTTGCAGAGCCAACAACCGTTGGCAAAACATGCTGTAACAAACAATCCAAGGGCGCCTGCTACGTGCAGCCCGGGGGCTGCGCCAGCCCACGGTTGGGACAGAGATGTCAAAGATGAATGAGACAGTGTATAACTCACCTCCCCGTGAAGGGAGGGAGTTTCCAGCCAAAGGAGGGAGGACGTATGTAAACGGTAAACTACAAGAGAAGAAAGACAAGTATTTCTATAAAAAGTTTGCTAGAACCACAGAACAGGAGTTCCTCTTAGCCCACTTTTAATTCCCAACTAATTTTCATTTTTGAATTAATTGGAGTTTTTTTTTATATCATACTCAGAATGGCAACCTGAATAATGTTTATAAATAGTTCACATAAATTGAAAAGAAATACATTCTCTATTTGTAACATGCATCATTCTTGTTTATCTGAATTTTCTTAATTTTCTACAATGAGCTTGTACTATTTTTGTTAAGAGAAAAAGATGGATAAAAATTAATTGACATAAAAATTCTTCTGGCAGTATTTAAGTCATGGGTTGTCTGTTAAAAAAAAAAAAGGAAGGAGTCCCTCTTAGGAGGCTTCGCAGTCTGGAGAAAGAGCACCTGTGGGGTCAGGCCACGTGCGTTTCAAATCCCGGCTCTAGCACGTTCTGAACTTGTGAGCTCGGGTATGCCACAGTCATTCCATTTGTAACACAGGTGTGATAATACCTCCCTGGCAAAGGTCATTGCTAGGATTAAATATGAAAAGTCATGTGGACTGCTAGACATATTGTAAGCTTTCATTAGATAGTAAATATTAATATTAATAATATGGGTACTATTTAGCACATAGTAGATACTAAACAATAGTGCTTCCCATCTTCCTTTCCTTTCAGAGTCAATTTGATTGCAAAGTGCACCTACTTTCTTGCCACTCCAACTACGGTGTGCCTGGATATCACTGACATCCTCTCAGTAAGGCTCTCATCCAGACCCGACCCCAGCCTCAGCTGGCCTCAGAGTTTGTCCACTGATACAGTCATTGAGCACCTGCTATTCCTTAACATTGACTCATTAACATTGATTGACATGGGCACCTGCCATGTGACAACGCTGGTTCAGGCACTTGGGATTCAAAGAAGAAAGACAAACACCCTACCTTCATGAATCTTGTCACTAAGGAAAGATGACAAATAAGTGGAATACAGGCCATGTTAGATGGTGCTAAACACTAAAGAGAAATGTAAGGCAGGAAAGAGGAACAGGAATTGCTGGGGAAGGGGGATTCTATTTAAAACCAGGAGGCCTGGGGGGGCCTTACAGAGAAAGTAATATCTGGGCAGAGACCTGAAGAGTCCATGAAGCAGCCAGGTGAGCATTTAAGAAAAAAGAATCCCAGCAGAGGGAAAGGCAGGTGAAAATGCCCTGAGCAGGGAGCATTCTTAGTCTCTCAGTCTGGGCCTCTGGAAGGAAGGAGACAGTAGAGTGATTTGATTTTGCAAAACAATTTTGGTTTTCCCGCACACTGGTATAAGCAGTCATACCTTATCAAGTGATATTGAACCAGTGCCCACACTGGACTCCACAAACACATTTATAAAGAAACAGCCCGGCTGTGTGCTCTGCCCTTGGCTCCACATGAGGAACAAGTGTGGCTCTGGACTTGGCTCCAAGGTATTCGTGACTGCACTGTCACCACTACCGCCCCATTCTCAGACCCTGAGTGCCACAAGCATACAAGCTCTCAGCAACATCCAAGACCACGGACTTTGGAATAACCTCTGATGACATCAGGGCCTTGTAGAAGGAATTTAAACTAAGTAAAACCAGAAACAAAAGCAAAAACAAACAAGCAAACAAAAAACAAAGAGGAAACATGGAACAGAAATAGTTCTTTTAGCACGACTGAAATGCTCATAGGTACATAATGTTTGCCAGAGTACACGTAAGAGGGTGAATATCATGTACAAAGAATAAGGGCTCCAGAGGGAACCTGTCTACCTGGTCTCTTGGCCTCGCTGTGTGACTTGGGAAAGATTGCTTCATCTCTCTGTGCATGAAATTCTTCACCTTTTAAATAGGAATAATAATGGTTCTTATCACAAAGGACTTAAATTTAGGGTAAAATGAGTTAATCTGGGTCAATGTTTACTTGGAGTGAAAGATCACAAAAGATTTAGTTGGTGTTTGGGAGAATGGATATATACATTCTGGTAAATTCACACAATGCAACACTACACAGCAGTAAAAGAGTGGATTATCCATACCTGTAACAACAGGATGAATCTTGCACATGGTATGTTGAGTAAAAAGAAGTCAGACATCATAGAGCTCACATGTAGGCTCCCATATACATAAAGAATAGGAAAAAACAACTGATGGTAAAAGTCAGAATATTGGTTACTTTTGAGAGCCCACTAGAGCTTTCTATGACAGAGTTGTCCACTCGATCTGTGCTGTGCAATGCAGTACGCACCATACATTACCAAAGGCATGTGTGACTGCTGAGTATTTGAAATGTGGTCTGTGTGACCAAGAAACTGGGTGTTTGAGTTTAATCAATTTTAATTAATTTATGTTGAAGTGGCCACATATGACTGCTGGCCAATGTACTGGGAGGCACAGGTCTATTTCTCCACCTGGATGGTGGTATCATGAGTACACGTGTTTGTTAAAAAAAAAATCAAAGATAGACTTAAAATTAATGCAATTTATAGACTTTACATGTTTAATCCTTCAAAAGTTAGCCAGGATTATTAATTTACCTGCATTACCTCATACAGTCCTCCCAAGCTCGAAGCAAACAGGGAGAACTATCCCTATTGTGCCCATTTCCGCAGTGGCTACACTGAGGCCTAGAGAGGTGGTTGTGATTTGTGAGTGGTCCTGTGGCTTGTGAATGGCTTGGTGAACAGCAAGTCCATCCAAGCCTCTTCTCACAAATGGGAAAAAGGCATCACACAATGACCTGCTGAGATGATTCCATTCAACAGTTCATTCATTCAATACATATTTTGTGATCACCTGCTAAATGCCAGGCAGTGTTCCGGATGCTTGAAATGAAGCAGTGGACAAAGGAGGGGTATGTCCTGGCTCTCCTGGAGCTGACATTACAAATCTTTGCTGACCTCACTCTGCCACCATTTCAGAATCTCTTACCTGAGATGACCTGACCATGGACCAAAAGGGGTGAAATCAGACTTAACTAAGCACCTATCAGTTGTCTACCTTCTGCCAGATAATCCTAGATTTCATTCCTGATTATCTTCTGAGCTGACTAGCGTACTTGTTTTTCCAGGCCCTGGCTCTTTCATTTTTAAGACAAAGCATGAAAGAAAATATATTAAAGAAATGCTAGCTAAAAAAGAAAGGCAAAAAAGCAATCATGACATTCATTATTTAATGATAGAAGATCAACTCCCTACAAAAATATTAGCAACCCAAAACTTTAGGGCAACGTAGCCCTAAAACATAAGAAAAGCACACACTGCCAGAAATGAGTGAAATTCACAGGTCTAAATTTTGATTAAAAGATTTTAGCACATGTGTCTCAGAAACAACAATGACAACCCTCCCCAAAAAAAGCAGACAAAAGTTTAGACATAGAAATTTTGGTCAATAAAATCAACAGGCAGGATCTACTGGTTAAACATGAATATTTTGTCTGATAATTAGAAAATACATGATGTTTACACACAGAAATTGCTTACACAAAGTAGCCATGTCTCAAGATACAAAAGAAGTCTCAACAAATAACTAGGAATTGAATAGTAGCCAGATCATATTCTCTGACAAAATATAATAAAATTAATGCCAATAGCAAAAATCTTTTTAAAAAAAGTATGTTTAGAAATTTTTTTTAAATTGATATAATTGTTCAAAACAAAAACAAATACATTTTAAAAATACTTAGGACCAAAAAACAACATGCACAATACATGGCAAAATCTGATATCTAGAGATATAACAACACTTGGAAGAAAGTTAAATATTTAATGCAAATATCAGTAAGAGAGGAAGAACGAAACTTAGTGAGCTAGGCTTTTAATTCAATAATTTAAAAAAAAGAATAAAATAGTAACAATAAATGATGTAGAAAGAAGAAAATGACTAAGACAGCAGAAATTAATGAAATAGAAAAGAAATAGCACCAAGTATCAATAAACCATTACCTAATTAGTGAAAAACACTAATAAAGTAGATATATCACCTAAAAGATTGAGAGAAGAGGCCAAATAAACCCTTACCTGGAATTAAAATGAGAATATAATTGTAGGTATGGTAGAGATTCGGAGATGTGTTTACACATGCAAATGCATATCTATACTTATCACACAGATATATACCCCTATATATATAGTGCTGTTTGCTACATATTTAACACATAAGATTAAAAACACAAAACATTATATACATAAACAAGATAACCTGAACAAAAAAATCAATGATTCTAAGGAAAAGTATCCAATACCAAAACTGACTTAAGAAGACATAGCCAAGTGAACTAGCCATATAAACATCTGAATCAGTAGACAGAATTTACCATTAACAGAACAGAAGAACAAAAACATCAGGCCTAGATAGATATAAGCATAAATTCTAAGGGGTAGCGTGGCCGAGCAATCTAAAGCACTGGATTAAGTAGAAATTCTAACCGATGTTAGGAGATAGTCCCCATTTCATACAATAATCATACATTCAAATAGTCGTATACAACAGTATGATAGTATAAAAGAGAAAGCCGTTAATCCCCGATTTTATAAAGCAAAGATAATGTTGTTATTGAAACTTACCAAATATGTTAGGAAATGTAAGGATGTTCTACTAATAGAATATGTATGTATATTTTGTTAGTAATATATATACTCTATTAGTGTCTGTCTGTATATATAGACACTACTCAATCAGGTTAAAAGAGAAAACACGATCATCTCACTTGATGCAGAAACAGTATCTAGTAAAATACAACCCCAGATCATGATTTTTAAAATTCTTAACATACTAGGAATAGAAGAGGAATTTCTTTATTAGTAAAAGCTTCCTAACTTTTGTTATTTGGTTATGTATGGAAAACCTACAGAAACATAATACATAATGATAGTGTTTTAGGATCCTTCCCTTTAAGGTCAGGAACAAAAAGGACATGTTCTCATAATTCAAATTCAGCACTGAATGAAAGGCCCTGCCTGTAAGTACAATATGACAAGAGAAAACAAAGACAAGATACAGAGATTTGCAAAATGATTGTTCGTGGTGTATTATATGATTTTTAACATGGAAATTAAGAAAAATATATAGGTAAAAGGTAATAAAATAATCAATTTTCTGGGTTCAAAATCAATGAAAAACTAGTATTTCTATACACAAGAAAATAACAATTAAGAAATGTGGTAAAAATCAAAAGATACAATTTGCAATAATACTAGAAAGTGGTGATGCTCTGAGAAATTAGACATAATAAAAAGGGAATAATAGGTGTATAGATAAAATTTGTAAAACTCAACTCCAAGGCATGAAAAAATGGCCTAAAGAAAGAGATATATTTATTTCATGGATAAGAAGTCTGAATTTTGTGAATTTTGCAAATTGATCTGTAAATTCAATGCAATCACAATGCCAATCACAGCAAGATGTTTTCAAAAATAGGAGAAATGTATCTTAAAAATTCACTTGGAAGAGTAAAGAGAAAAGAATAGCCAAGATACTTGAGCAAGAACAGTGAGAGGGGGTCTTGCCCTATCTGGTATCAAGATATTATAAAACTATAATCATTAAAAGCAGCATATTACTAGAGCATGGATCAATAAATAGGCCCGTGAAAGGGAAGAAAGAGTCTCAGAAACTGACCTCCACACACACAGGAACCTGTTATAGGACAGCACTATTATGAACCAGCGGAGTAAAGATGGACTCTTTGGAAAGTGGACAGAACAACTCGTTATCCACGTGAAAAATAAAGCCATTAGGTCTTTAAATCCTACCATACACCAACAAACCCATGTCTGAAGACCCGTAAGTGGCAAGCCAAATCTTCAGGATTTAGAAGAAAGTGCAAGAACATCATTAAGACACTAGGAGAGTGGGAGATTTCTTCCATAATTCATGAGAAGTATACACTAGAAATTAAAAAATAACTTTGCAGCATTATAATGAAAACCTTCAAAATGAGGAAGTAATTCTCCTGGCAAAATCATTATGTAAGCCATAGATTGGAGGAAATATTTTCAAATGACAGAGGCCTACTTATTTTTGTAAATTTGATTATCATCAATAAGAAAAAGAAAAACAATCCATCAGAAAAATATGCAATGGATATAAATGAGGAAAATAAAAACTTAATATAGGAAAAGATATTTAACCTCTAGTAATCTCTGACATGCAAATTAAATCACCACTGAAATTATAATTTCATCTCTCACAGATGGACAAAGTATAAACTGTCTGATAATAAGTGTTGTTAAGAATTGGGGGAAAATGGTAGTTTTTATACATTGCTGGTGGGAGTGTAATAAAATAAAAAATTTAAAACATAGGCAACCATCCTAGATATGATCATGGAAACTATATAGGAAGTAAAAATGTGAACATTCAAATAGAAGGGAAACATCAACTCTAGGGTAGTGAGGAATGGAATAAGTGGAGGAAATTATTTAGCTGTGAAATTTAGTATTTTACTTATGAAAATACACAAAATATTTACATTTGTTCTAACTCAGTGGTAAGAATATATATAGTATATATATAATATATTTATATATTATGTTATGTATGTACATATATGTATGTGAATTGTATTACATATTTACTGCATGGTTAAAGTAGTTCATGACCTGAAATAAAATCTATTTTAGGAGGATTTTAGAATAAGATGTAATCCAAGAGAAAGAACAATAAATGTAAGGATATAAAGATGAACCCAAGGGAAGGAGCAGCCCTGAAAATTAACACTTATAAAATTAACACCTCCTAGCGTTGTAAGCTTCAAATAAGACTCAGCATTCCAGCGGACAGCAGAAAGGGGAAACTGGTGAGAAGATTCGGATGTCCACGGCACTGAAATAGTCACTGGGCCAGAGAACACAGGGATCTTGGTTCTGATTCCTGAGGTCAAAGTTCGTATTTGCTGCCCTGTGTAAGTTATTAACAATATGCTCAACTAGACCCTTGCAGAAATTAGAGTGAGCTGCAGCGAGCACTCATGATGAAAACAGCCCCTATGTAGGCCAACCAACTGTTCTAAACAGTTCACGCTTTATAGCTTCTTTAATACTTACAACTAGCCATATTTTATTATCACCATTTCAGTATAAGGAAATTGAGGGGGAAAGAGGTAAATAGCTTACTTCAATCCCATAGCTATAAAGAGGAAAAGCCTGGAAGAGAACTTACACAGTCTAGCTCTCCATTACCCTGCATTAATGTCATTACAGCAAAGCAGTTACATAAAAGTAGTTTCATGATCTCAAAGTAAAGTGGTCCGGGTGTGCGGCTGCCTGGAGGTCTGGCTCTTCCGGCAACTACATTTTTGAAGCAGCTAAACCAGTACTCATGACTTCTGCTTACGTCTGGGAAGTTTTTGATTGAGTGACATAGCTGTGGACCCTCTGGCCAAGGAATTGAAGTTACTCTCAATTTTGCAAATAATTTTAGGGGAAAACTCAAACGTGAAAGAACTCAAACATCAAGTCCCCTCCTACTCTGGGGAGGAGTGAACAAACTGTATATTCTCATTCAGTGAGCCATGGATACAAATTCTCACCACTGAGTAGCCTTAATTAGGGAGGACTGCAGCTGTAATTAACGCAGAGCACAAAGTACTAGCTGTGCTCAGAGCAGTGATTATTGTCACTGTTACAGGTAGCAACCTCCTGCCTGTTCTCCCAGCTTCCAGGCTTGCTCCCTGCATTCTCCACCTGCCCATCAGCAACATACATTTCAACTTGCTGCTCCTTTGCTCTATACCCTCCAATGTCTGCAGATCACACCTAGAACAAAATTCCAGCTCTTTGCCATCATCCCCAAAGCCTGGTTTGATCTGGCTCCCCGTTAAGTTTCCAATCTCACAGCCTATAATTCTCCCCCTTTCTCACTCTGCCCCATCCCTGCTGTGTCCCTCACTGCTGGAACCCATCTCAAAGCTTTGGAAGTTATGTTCTCCAACTGGCCGTCTTCTCTGTAGTAGCAGCGCCCCACCTCTTCTCACTCTTTATTCCTCTGCCCATCATTCACTTATCATTGCCCTGCATTAAGGTTTCTACAAGTGGATTCCTGTGATTAATGTCTGTCTTTCCCTCCACCGCCCTGTTAGCACGTAAGCTCCTGAGCACAAGGACTTGTCTCTTGATCTCTGCTCTGTCCCCACCACCTGAAATGTGCCCAGCACACAGTAGGCGCTCAGTGAGTGTTGGTGAACAGAAGAAAATGAAGGAGGGAAGGAGGGAGAGAAGTTAACTGGGGTTTATGATTGTGATTCCTGGACACTGCTTTAGACATGTCCAGGTGCCCAACTTTGACAGCAACATAGGGTAGACTGGCTCCACTCCCAGCTCCTAAGGACAAGAGAAGATGTGTGTGCAATGCCAGGGGACACTGTAGACAAAAAGCAGCAGTGACTTCCCCAACACCCCTCACTAACTGCTCAAGGGCAGGCAGAGAAGTGATACCACACATGCCTTGGAAGGGCAAGGTTCTCAGGTCCAAGAGTGGTATCCTCAGGGCCCTCCCAGCCCGGCACTAGACCCCTCACACTTAGATTTAGTTAACAAGGCCCCAGAGAAGGAGCCTGCAGGGCAATCAGATCACCAAACACCAGCAAAGCTGCGTCTGCAGGGGGAGAGGGCTGAACCCAGCTGGACTGCGCTGAGTGGCACTGACCCTAATTAAGTTATTAGACACACACTGCTACAGCGGGCTGTGCCCAGCCACCACACACAGACAGGGCTGGCCGGGAGGGAGGCTGATGGCCGAGGATACCAGCTGAGCTGCCTCCTGTCCTCTCACAGCTCTCTCATCCTTCTCCTTCCTTCATTTTTTTGTCAATATGGTAGACAAGAAGGAGACTCCCCCTAAGAGAGTAGTAACAGATTAATTTACATACATATGCACAGCCCTTTATAGTCTACATTGACTCCATCCGCTCATGTATTTTATTTATTCAGCCAATATGTATTGAGGACTTACTATATGCCAGGAAATAGTCTAAGTGCTGAGACAGTGTGTGGGTGAACAGATCTCAAATCCTAAGTCTCTTGGAGCTTACTTTCTCTATTTTGGGAAGGGCGACACTATATATGTGTATAGTATATATATATGTGTGTGTGTGTGTGTGTGTGTGTGTAAATAATGTGTGTGAGTATATATGTGTAAATATCATACAAAATAAACACATCAGATAATTTACATATATGATCAGCTAGAGAGAAGTGAGCCAGCACATCACCATGTGCATCTCCCACGTGATAGAACAGAATCTTTCCAAGAGGTAAAATGGACGATGAAGCGTAAGATGCCATCTTAATATGAGACCCTATGGAAAGAGACGGGGGATATCCTTCCTGCTCCCAAAGGGAAGTCTCTCATCTTCCTCTTCTCAGTTGCCTCTCATTCTTGCACCTCTCCCTTTCTATTTCCTTCTTTCCCTCAGTAAACCAAGGTGCAACACAGGGACACCAGGGATGGTCCCTGCCAACTGCTTGCTGCAATCCAGGCTTGCTGGGATGGGGCAGTGGCAGGGCCTTTCTGTCTGACTCTTACGTCCCCAACCCCACATTTCCCTCCCTGTCTCGCTGCAGATCTGTCGTTCAGATCTGTTGAAAATTTGTATTTAGGGACTTACCTCACTCTCTCCCCCTTTTATTTTGCCATCGCCTCACCTCAGACGCCTCCATCTTCTTTACCTTTCCTCCTAAAGATGTGGGATATAGGAGGTGGAGGTCTCCTTGGAGATCACTGGGTCTCATTTACCAGATGAGGGAACCGAGGTCCAGAGCAGGGCTGCTAAGTCAAATCACACGGCACATCTGTAGAAGAGCTGAGTCAAACGTGGGGAGGTCTGCCCCCAACAAATACTGTGGCATCTGCTGGAACATGCTGACTCTTCCCTATAAAAGTTTTCATAGCTGCCCAGTGCCTTTCAAATAAAGTCCAAGGCCACAGGGGTCTGGTCCCCGTGCTCCTCTCCAGTCTGCTGTTCCCGTGCATGTCCTTTGCTCCAGCCACCCTGCACTTGTAGCTCCTAGAAGACGCCATTCTTTCTTGTGTGCCTCAGGGACTTTGCACACCCCTTCTCCTTGCCCCTTGGGTTCACTGATGACCTTCTTATCTTCAAGATTCAGCTCACATGTCACCTCCTGAGGGAAGCCTTCCCTGGCACCCTTGGCACATTGAAATGCTATTTCCAGTGTTCTCTTGAATACCTGTTTGTAGCCACATTCCAGCACCTTCCCAGCAATAATTTATGGACTTCTCACAATGCACCTAGCATTGTCCTGAATACCTTACATGACACATCTCATTTAATCTTCAGAGCAATTTTTAATCCCAGTATTTCTCTACACTTGTTTCAGAAATGGGGAAACTGAGGCCCAGAGAGGTTTGGTAACTTGTCCCAGGTCATAGAGCCGGTAAATGTCAGAACTAAGGTTGTATACTGGCCACACTCTCAAAAAATGTCCTACTGCTGTCATTACCTGTTGACCCAGATTTCTCACACACCATTAACTGCCAAAGATATTAACCCCTACAGAACTCCAGCACTTGGCACAGTGACTCGAGTCTCTGCATGGAGTATACACTTTGTAGGTGGCCACTGAATGAGTGAGTCACTTCTCTCTGGCTTGTTTGTCTGTTTTAATAGCATGCTGGAGAGCAGTGTGGTGCAGGGACTACGAAACACAGACTCTGGAGCTGGACAGACACAGAGAGACAGGTCCCAGTCCTCGCTCTGTTACATCTTACGGTTTCAAGCAGTTCACCTCTCTGAGGCCCATTTTTCCTGGTCTGTAAAATGGGGCTCATGATGATACCGTGTAGGATACTCATGAGGATTAAATACAGAAATGCATAAAAAGTGTACAGCATAGTGCCTGGAACTCAGCAGACAGCAGGGACTCTGTAAGCATTTGCTGTAACGGCCATTACTATTCAGTGTGTTCCTTCTCCTGCCAGCACCTCTCTTTCCCCCATGTCTCCCCTTAATCAAGAGGCATGCTCTCTCAGCAATGCTCATGTGGGGTCTGGAAAGGCCAGGAGGGGAGCAGGGCCACTCTGGCCTGCTGAGCCCAGTGTCCCCTTGCCCACTCCACACTGCCACCTTCCAGCTGTGAAATTGAGTGCCTGCTCTGCCGGGCCCAGAGCTGTCAGGGGGCTGCCAATTTCACAGTTCACGAGGCTGCTGCTCCCCCCTGATTAATGGGGTGACAGCAGCCACAGGCAGGGCTGTGACACCAGTCACATGGGGCTGTTCCCCCTCTTCCACTCATGCTTCCTGAGGAGGGGAGAGCAGGCAGGCCTCATGCATATTTATGCAGGGAGAGAAATGATTTCGTACTGCATGCCTTCCCCCCAAATAGATTTCACCCAAGTCCCATGTATTTCCCTCTGTGAATGTGGCAAGCTCCAGGGAAGAAAACCATACACGTGCACAGACACACATAGAACAATGAGAAACTGAAGACACTTTATGCCACTGATCTGAGCAGCGGAGTCTGATGCCAAGGATGACCCAGGGGACACAGGAGCTATTAAACCCTGGAGCACAGATAAGGTTATCTTGAAATTAATCCAGTTCTATCCTGTAACCCTAAGGGAATTAGAACAGATAAGGTCCAAACTCAGCTGGGAATCTGCAGGCCTGCCGCACCACCTTCTAAGTCATCGCTCTCCATCTACACCACCCATCAGCCCAGACAGATGCTCTCTCTTTCCTCTATAAGCTAGCCAGCGTCAGCATCCCTGGTACTTCCCCTAATGAGGCTGGAAGGAAAGCTTCCATCTCCCGCAGACCCCAAACCTTCTGTGCCAGATACGCCACCTCTGTGAAGACACTTGGGCTGCCCATGCATCAGTTTCCCCATCTATGTGCACGACAGCCCCCTGGCCCAGTCTCCATCACTGTGTTCTCATCATATCAGCCTTCAGGATCAGGGAACGGGCCAAGCTTTTTCTTTGCAAAAGCCCTTCCACTGTTCTGGGCATTTCATCTTGCCAAACACTCTACATCCTTCCGACTTCAGTTTAATTCTTTTTTCCTCAGAAAGGCCCTCTTGAACACCCAAACTGAGGCCAAGGACCCCCTTCTCCTCGCCCAGGGCACTTTCCTTCCTGGTGGATTGTGTTGGTTAAATTAGTAACTGCGTGATAATTCAGTATGGGTCTCAAGTCTCAAGCCTTTAATGTCTTCCCATTAAAGGACAAGTCTGAGGGCAGGGTCACGGCGGTCACTTTTGCTGTCCTGTCCTAATGAGTATTTGGTAAGCGAATGAATGACTGAATTGCTGAGTAGTTGTGAGAATTAAACGAAACAGCGTAGAAAATGCCTGATCTATTGGCAGAAGACTCTGAACACTATCATAACGAATATTAATAGAAACTTTTCTTTGTAAAAAGCACTCTTCTGAGCCCTGTGACAGGTTTTAACCCATTTAGTCTGACAACAGAGGATGCATACTCTGACTTTCTCTATTTTAAGCATGAGGACAGTGAGAGACGGGGACAGTTACTCATATGTCCAAGGTTATGCACACCTAGTAAGTCTCAGAAAATACCAGGAGGCAACCTAGGCAGCCTCACTCCAGAGCCACTCGCCTAACCACCATGTTGGAGAGGGACCTTAGTTCCGTCCCCACGCCTCCCCACTTGGATCTTTCTTGGCTTTAAATACCCTGGTTAAATCCTCTCTCTCCCATGGAGTCTCTCCTGGTTTGCCAGCCCCACTCTCTTAATTCAGGAATCCATAGCCCCGCTTCCCCAAACCCATGCAAAGACAACTGAGGCTACAAAATGCAGCCCGTGATATCAGAATAGTCTCTCCTGCCCTCTGGCAAACCTTGAAGGTGAGGCAAACCTTGTTTTCTTACAAGGTGAGGACACAGGGTCCCCACAGGTGACATTCAGACCTCAGTACCAAATTAACCTAACACCCAGGAGCATCCTCCCCTGTAAAAACATCAACGTTATTTGCCTCCTGAGATACCGACAAGTTGGGAGCTGGATAAGGGTGCAGAGGTGTCATGGTGCGCCTGGTTGTGCACAGTCAGGCTGAGGTCCAGGGAGGGGGAGGACCCAACTCAGGCCACACGCTGTGCTGAAGGCAGTGTTCGTACACCCTCATTCCTGCTCCAGTGCCCTCCCTTCTGTCTCCCACTGTTTTCTCTTCTTCAAAGGGGAGCCTTGGGGACAACACGCAGTAATTACCGAGCATGCAGCTGGATGAGATGCAGCTGTGCTGAGCTCAAGCCGGCTGCCGGTCTGTCCACCAGGCGAGGCTGCTTTCGGAGGGGTGGGGGTGATGAACAGCGCCAATCAGGCGGCACTTAACGTAATTATAATGAAGTGGATGCATCTGGTCTCTAAAGGCTTCATTCACAAGGGAAATGATGAGGAAGTGATATCTGTCTCTGCCAACCTCGTTGGGACACTTAGAGAAGAGTCCTGGAGCCAGGAGGCTATAAAAAGAAGCTTGAGACTGGTCTCTGCCGCCCATCAGCCCAGTTAGAATGAGAATGACTGGCGCCCTTTTCCTTTCTGTATCATTTCTTTACAAGGAGGTATGAGGAGATAACGGTTTGCATGAAAGTCTTCCTCTCTTCCTCTTAAAGACCTCTTGGTTCTTCTAATAACCTCTCCCCCCTACACACACACCATTAGTCATGCCAACCAGGCATGTGGCACTGAGTTCTGGCGCAGTTTCCACTGGTGCCATGCCATATGTCTATAAACAGCCCCAGAATTCTGCTGAAAGGGGTAGAAATTGAAGAATGCAGGAGTTCAGATGGCAACGGTTCAAGCTGCTCATTATACAGATGGGAATACTGAGGTTCAGGAAGGAAATATCATTTTCCCAAGACCATTCATGTTTATAGCAGGTGCCCTCTGCACAAACTATTCATATGTTATTGAATTTCATTCTCAAAGCAACCCTAGAACTCTGACACAAGTATTGAATCAGTTTCACACGGGAGGAATCTGGGACTTAAAGAGGTTGGCTGACTTGTCCAAGATTGAGGTGTCACGTGGGGACATGGCTGATACTCCCATCTGCCCCATTCCAAACCCATCATCCTGCTGCTGGCTATTCCTCAGACAGCCATGCCGTTATGGTTTCGCTTTGGTTTAAACATTTAAACATAGTGCTCAGCTAAAAGTTGGTTAACTCCCACCCTCTTTCACATGCCCTGGTTGGGTGCTAGATACTGAAAGGGATCTTATGATGAATGCTTTCATAAAATAAAGAAGCATTTAGGAAAGTAATCTGTCAGTCTTTGATTTATTTCTTGGCTAAGCTGAGCTCTTCACAAACCAGGTCTTTTGAAGCCAGCATGCCAGCCCTGCTCTGAGCAGGTGGGACTCCCCCCTCTTCTGGACACGATATGATGCTTTGAGGGTGAAAGGAGCTGCAGGTACTTCATAACCCAGAGGGTGCCTTGCTGGGGACCCCGAGACCCCACCATTCTGGCAGAGCTGATGGGACCAGAGCTCCACATCCGAGCAGAGGCAGACAGCCCCAGATGCATAGACGGATGGTGGCGTGGCCAGATATGAGGACTTGCCCCTTAGGACATTCAATATCAGATGTGACAGATTCTCTCATGGGCTATTTGAATAGGTGGCACAAGAGTAAGAGACAGAGAGTGAGTCTCTGTCTCCATCTCACAAGGAACAGAGAGGAGCCACGAGCAGAAGCTATGAGGCAGGAGAAGCCATGGCATGCACAGCTTAGGAGACAAAGAGAGGTCGTTGCCAGATTTCTACAAAAGAGTTGCAGGAAGAGACACCAATGCATGAATTTAGCAGAGCTGCTTGCGGCAGAAACAATGTGGCAGTTTTTCTATATCCTAGCAATGGCTCTTTCTCCATGAAGCCTGTGGCTGTTTTATGATTGTGCCTGATCCCTGTGTTCACCAACAGTAAAGGCAGCAGTACTGGTGAGAAATGAGGACTTTGAGGTCACCCAGATCTAGGTACAAATCCTAGCACAGGATCCTGGGGCAAATTACCTGGGCTCTCCCAGTCCTGAAAAAGGGGGCAATTAGAGGTACTGACCACACCAGATTTTTTGAGGACTAAAATATTTACTGAGAGCTGATCACAGAGCTTGGTCCATACAGACGAGCTAATACTACTCCTATTGCAACTGAAAATAAACCCTCAGTGGCAAAATCAAAGTCTGATCTTTGAAACCTAAACAAGCCAAATGAAAATAATGGCAGCCATGCATTGACTCATTTATTTATCCAATTTATCCATTCATTCCAGAAGCTCTTTCTTGGTTGTCTGCTCTGTGCCAGTACAGCACTAAACAAAGTGGACGAATATGTGGAGGGAGGCAGATGACAGACACACAGATATGTATGACGGGTCAAATCGTGACAAAGGCAATGAAGAAAGAGAAGAGGCAGAGGGGAATAGAGTATGGCCTGTGTGCATGTGATGATGGGTACCATGCTGTTTTACATGGGGTGGCCAGAGATGGCCTCAATGATGAGGTGAGAAATAAGGGAAGGTACTTGTGGAATAAATCATGCAAATACCTGGGGGAAGAATTGTTCAGCGATGCAAAAGCCCTGAGGTAGCACCCTCGAAACAAATCCTCCTAGACGATGACAAAAATGTAACAATGGCAAGCAAGACATCACCATCCTATGTTTGTGTAGCATGTTAGTTTACAAAAAGTATTTGCCTCCATAACTGTTGGTTCCACATTCTTGTGGAATTGGCTTCTGCTTTTGACCAAGGTGACAATGAAGGCTTGCAGCAGAGTTTCTCAACCTTGGCACTCCTGACTTTTTGAGCTGGGCAATTCTTCGCTGTGAGGAGCTGTCCTGGGCACGGCAGGGTATTTACCAGCATCCCTGGTCTCCATGGATTAGGGCAGCATTCTCCACCCCTTTCCCAGTCATGACAAACAAAAATGTCTCCAGACATTGTCAAATGTCCCCAGTAAGTGGGAAAGGTGACAAAATCACCCCTGGTTGAGAACTACTGGCTTAGAGAAATGAAATAGTTGGTCCAAGACCTCAAAATAAGTGTGAACAGATAAGGTTGGATTCTGACCTTCTTTTCAATGTCTCTGTGAGCCAATGTATTGTACGGCTGTCTTCCTCATATTGCTCCTTCCTATTCCTGAATGCTCCCAGTGCACTATGCTCCCAGCATCCTGTGCTCCCAGCACAGGGCCTTTGCACTCGCTAGTCCCTCTCCCTGAGAAGCTCTTTCCTCAGATATCCAAATGGCCTACTTCTTCATCTACTATGGATTAGTCCTCAAATATCACCTCATCAGTGAGACCTTTCCTGAGGGTCCTAGTTCCCTTTCTTCTTTGTTTCTTCCTCATTGTGATTATCATGATTTCTATTACATATATAATAATATATATTTTATATAATGTATCATTTTTCTTATAAATATACATTTATAAAATATTTACATTTAATATAATACGTAACTACACATATTTTATATATTTTTATTTGTTTATGATCTTTCCACACTCAATAGAAAGCTTAGCAGAAACAGATTTGTATATATTTTATTCACTGCTTTATCCTCAGTGCCCTAATTAGTGCCTGACACAGAGTAGGCACTTAATTAAAGCTTGCTGAATTAATAAATGAAAATTTAGATGAACAAATGTTTCCTTATTTAACAAATGTTTACTGAGACTTCCTGACACAGGGATGTTGAGCTAAACATACATTAAGAATTTTAAAAGTTTCGTACAATTTTACCCGGTAATTCCACTCCTGGGAATACATCCTGAGGAAATAAAACTGTAAGGTGAAAAACAAATTTAAGTTCAAAAATGTTTGTTGCTGATGAAAACAAAATCGCAAGGAAAAAAAAGCCACTGAAATGTCTATCAATAAATCCAAAAAAAGCCACTGAAAAATGTCCATCAATAAAAAGTTATACAACAGAATGATAAACATGTTGAAATACTTATGATATAATATTTAACAAAAGTATAAGACATAAAATATTATAGGTTTTCACTTTCAATATGTTAAATAAGATTTTTTTTTTAAAAAAGGAAAAAATGGTAAGAAGTTACTGTGGCTATTTGATGAGGCATTCTGAAAAACGCTAATTTATACTTTTTAAAAGTTTTCTAATTTAGGGACATACAACCTGTATAATTAGGAAAAATATTAAGAAAAAAGTATTAGGAAAAATAAGAACCAGTCATTATCCAGGTAAGGATGGAGATTTATTGCATCCCCGAGGTAGACAAGGATATGGAAGCCAGAGGCAGGCGGAGTCCCTGTGGGAGATGTGAGGCTGAGCTGCCTGGACTCTGTGTGACAGTCAGGCCCTCACTGGGTGATTTCCAGCCATTTCAAGGGAGGCCAGACAGGAGGTATAGAGTCCCCTGACTGCTGGGAAATCGCTCCAGCTCTGATCAATCAGGGAAGTCTCTTCAGCCCCTGACATTTATCAAACCTCCTTCACCCCCATCTGTCAGAGTGTGGTGGGGCTGCCTCACTGGGCACAGTCTAATCAAGTCAGAATGCCCCAGGGTCCCTGGAGATAAAAGGAGGGGGACTCTGAGGGAGTAGGGAGAAGGGGGAGACAGGGCGTAGAGTGAAGATCATGAGGCAGGAGGGGGAAGAGCCAGTGTTCAGAGAACACCCGTTTGTTTTGCTATCGTGGCAATTAATGCTGGGAAGTGACATTTTAAGGGGCTCTGGTGACAGCTTTGGTGACACTCCTGTTTGTGATTCCATGACAAATCTCTGTCTATATCTTACTTTAGAGAGTGTGGCGACAGCTCAGGGGAAGGCTGTCTGGGGATGCTGAGCTCCTGTCTGTCGGAGGCACTGCTCCCGCCTGCTTTGCCGAAGCCAGGCAGTCAGGCACCCAGGCCAAGGTCCGGAGGGGAGGGGCTTAGAAATCCAAGTCAAAGACCTTTGTTGCTGAGTTGCTGGCCTTCCATGGTCCTGTTAACTCCACTAAGTGGTATGATTAATTGGGACAAAAATGAGCTCTCTACATTCTACAAGTGATCAGTTGGTCTTAAAAGAAAAAGGGAAAAAAAAGTCTCAATTCTGAACACTTTCCAGGCTAACTAGTTTAGAGGAATCTATGTTTTCAAACACAGATCTTAGCCTCCTTTGTTCAAATTTTACAATCTGAGAATCAGAAGGAATTACTTAAATTGTGTCTCATTGCCAACCCTGCTACACCATCCTTGACAAATGGCTACCCAGGCTGGTTTAAATACTTCCAAAGAGCAGGAGTTTATGATCTTTAAAATTAAGATTGGGAAGGCAGTGTGGATGTAACAAGTTGCTTGCCAAAAGATATTCAGGATACTGCAAGGATAAATACAGTGTGGCAAAATGAAGAGAGCACTGAACTTAAACTTGAGAGATGTAGGTTTCAGCTATACCACTACACTCGCTCTATACTGTGGGATGAGTGATTTAATTTCTCTGAACCCAAGTAAGGTTACTTGTCTCTCAAAAGGGTTCACGAACACACAGAGTTTATCATATAACGTTTATGAAGTCATTCTATAAATGTTAAAGGACCACATAAAATAAAGTCCTATTATTGAGACTATTACTGTTTTATACCCCCTCTAAACTGTGAGCTTCTTGGAGAAAACTATTTCCTATTTTGCTTTGTATCTTCTGCATTGAACACAGTGCCTCGCACATAGTAGGTGCTCAGAAAAGATCTGTTAATAAGTGAATGAATGAGTGAATGAATGAAAGAGAAGATTCAGGAACTAAAATGTCAGCCCATCTCTTTCTGCAGACAGCTGATGAAGGTGCACAGGAGACAGAAGACACACCGAATAGCCTCTGGAATGCTTTCCAGTGCAGACTTCAAAAAGTGCTTAACAAGGAGAAGGGAGAGGCAGCTTGGTATAAGGGCGGCAGGGCAGTTTGGTGGAAGAGAGTTGTATATAAACCTTTCTTCTTTTTATGCTGGAGAGCCCATCTTTCAAAAATAAGCTTCAGTGGAATCCCAGCGTGTGAACCAGTTTAGAGCAGCCCTGCATTAAAACAACGCTGCCCATTCCGTTTTCCTCATGTCCTGGGTAGCACCCTGAAGGCACTGTCAAAATGGGAGCTGTTGTTAGGAAGGAGTTTTCCCCAAGCTCTTTGAGAAGCTCCTTCTGGGCTCCAGGTCAGCTGGGAAGAGGGAGGTGCTGAGTTGCAGCCTAAAGGATGGGTAGTTGGAGAGTAGGAGGAAGAACTCTGGAGGGGGTTGGGGGTAGAAGAAAAGTAGGCAAGGAAAGAAGATAAAGGAGACACAAGGGATCCTTTGGGAGGGCAGGTTGAGCAGTTTCAAGGGAAAGTATGGAGATGGAATCAGTGGGCCAGAGGGTTGGGTGAAAAACACCAGTGGGTTGGCCACAGGGACAGCAGGGTAAGACGTAAAGCCATCACATGGGTCTTGCCTATCTCAGGCACCATTCCTAGTTCCTCTATCAACCCCTTACCTTGAGTCTAATTATCTCCATCCTTCAGCTTTCTAGGCAAGGAACACCTCCAGGAAGCTATCATCACAGACCCAGTGATGAGGAATCTGTCTCCCTAAAAATATCTCAACACAAGGTAGCCTCTCTGAGGCTTGAAAGGTCTTTGAACTTCAGGTTATGACCCACTCATAAGCTGTGAAATCAATTCAGTCGTTCACACCAGCAACAAAGAGATGACCAAAGAATAGAAAATCTCAGAGCATGCTACATGTAACAAGGGAAGGATTCTTTTGCAAAACTTATAGACACACATGCAGGCATTCACAAGACGACACGTGTGACCACAGTGCGAAATATATTTCTTATTGGGGTTTGCGTTCAACATTTTTGGTCGACACATTTCTAGCATCTAAGCCCATGTTTTACCTCTCCTGGTCAGATAAATGGACAGGATTATGCATGTTTGGGGCTTGGGGATTAGACAAAGCTGGGTTCAAATTAATATTTCATTACTTTGAGACAACCTCTAAATTTTGATAAGGATAACTTCTTCCTTGTGAGACAGATGGGAAGATTCAACAAATCACTGATTTGAAAATACAGTTTGTATTTTGTATCTTCTGCATTAAACACAGTGCCTCGCATAAACACAGTTTGTACAGCTCAGAAAAAGGGTTAGGAGTCCACGCAGTGGTTACCAGTCTGTGGGAAGACACTGAGACATCCATCTATCCATTTAATTCCTTTATCCATTCCTTCACCTATCAACCCAATACATATTTTAACGCCTACTATATGCCAGTCACTCAGGCACAGAACAAAGCAAACAGACCTGGTATGTGATCTCATAGAACTCTGAGTCTAGTAAGAGAATTAAAATATTTAATAAATAAACCCAAATAATAAAAGTACCATTACAGGAAACAAAAGAGGAGAACTCAAAGAAGTTCTGATGAAGTAGGATTTAAGCTGAGACCCGAATGATGAGAAGGAGTCAGCTGTGACAGACTGGGGAAGGAAAGAGTGGGATTTTTTTTCAGACAACAATAAGTATGGCATATGCAAAGGGCCTGTGGTAGAAGAAGCTTAGGAAGTTTGAAGAACAGAAAGGAGAGCACTGTGGCTGGAGCACAGAGGGTGAGGGTGAGGGTGAGGGTGAAGAGCAGTGAGAACTCTGCAAAACTTTAAGCATGGAACTTCTATGACCAGAGTGATCAGGACAGAGCAAATACTGTGTAGAGAATGGAAGGGGAGGGTAGGCATGCAAGCAGAAGGGATGTGAGGATGAAGTGCTTTGGACATGTCAGGAAGCCTGATGTGGCCTGAAGAGGGGATGGATGAGTAGAGATGAAGATGAGGGATCTGGAAGCAGGCTACAGTCTCTGTGTGAGGAAGTTCAAACATCGAGATAAGGTGCTGAATAAGGTGCTGACTATGAAAGAGCTCTGAAATTTTAGAAAACACTGCACAAAGATGACATTTCCATGGCATTCACAGGGGATGTCAGAAGGGCTAAAAAACAGCTCCTCAATTCTCTGTCACCCTAGAGTGCTTTACTGACACTAAACATGAGTTCCCTGCACCCTTGGGGACCACTCAAAACACTCCAAAAAACTGGGCTCTCCCTGTTGCAAAGTCCCTTCTGCCGACTTAGAAGCTGGGGATTACTGTATAGCAGCACCCTGCCTTGGAGAACAGAAGCTAGTCCCGTTTTTCTTCCCATACTTGTGAGTGAAGCAAGCTCATGGGCGCTACGTTTCAGCTCTCCCCGGGACTGCAGGAGCTCGCTGCCTTCCCAAGGGACATGATATTCAGTGTGCTGTCTTGTGTTCACATCCCAGCTCTGCCGCTTCCCACGATGGCTCTCATGCTATAGTTCTGATCTGGCTTAGCCACTTTCCCTTGTGTGACCTTGGACATGATATTTAACCCTTCTTGGCTTCAGCCTCCTGCTCTGTAAGGTAAGGGTGTTACTAGCGCATAACTCATAGGGTTGTCGTGAGGGGTCAATGACATAATTCATGGAAAGTTCCCAGACAGTGGTTGCCACTAAGTGGAGGTCAGCTGTCATCTGTATCATCATCGGCAGCAGCCTTGGTTTCCTAGCCGACCCTTCCATCCGCCTCCCCCAGGGTTTATTACAAATGGGTCAATGAGGCAATGTATAGAACAGCAGTGGGGCTCCTACAGAGACTCAGTGAAAGTCCCACCCTCTCCAGCCTCTCATCAAGGGTCCCATCTACCTTGAGCCTTTCTGGTCTGCAATCCGGCACAACAGTAAGGCTGAGCCTACTGGTGCATGTCAGAGACACCGCGACACCCCCCACCCCAATCACTGAGGGTCAGGGCTCATATTTGATGCCATTTCTCTTTCCTTTTCCATCCTGAGCTGAAGTGGGAGAGCCAAAGAAAACCCTTTAGTTGGCATCACTTCACCAAAAAATCATTGCTCAGGGTAACTACAAGGACTGACATCTGACAAAGAAAATAATTTGGATCCATGTTCATTAGAAAAAAAAACTGACAGAGAAAAGTGCATCTTTAAAATGATGGCAGCTATAGAGATAAAGACCACAAGGGTCCGTGCTAATATATGAATGGCCAGTGTGATAGGGTAGTGGGCTGTTAATGCAGATCCGTGTGGGAGAGGATATATAGGCCCCCTTGAGAGTGCAAAACAAAATTTAAAGTGAATAAATATGGCAGTACTTACCAAAATTGTAAATGTGTAATTGGTAACTACAAATGTATAACGTGCACCCTTTAAGGCAGTGATTCTGCTTTTAGGCATCTGTTGTACAGAAATAGTCTCATGTGCATAGTGTGTGTGTGTGTGTGTGTGTGTGTGTGCGTGTGCAAGGATGTTTACTGACTCACTGTAAGTGCAGCAAATTGAGATAACGATCGACAAAAAGGGGTAGTAAAGCAAATGCTGGTGTATGTGGTATATTCACATGATGGGATTCTACACAGCTTTCAAAAAGAAGAAGATAGATGTGCAGGGCTGATATGGAAAGATGCATTTCACACATTGTTCGGTAAACTATGAAATTGCTGCAGAATGACATATGAGGCTAAGACGGCCCTATCAGTGTGTATCTAGGTGCAAAATGCATATACCTGTATCAACACCATTTATATATAACACATACATTCCAAAAATGTGTATGTTGGAAAATATGCTAGAAGAAGATATAAATCAAAGTATTATCAAAGACTAGCCTTTGGGTCTCATTAGTGGGATGGGATGGAGAGACAATGGTGGGACTTTTAGTTATTGCTTTAAACAACTCAGACTTCTTCCTCCCTCCCTCCCTCTCTTCTTTCTCTCTCTTTCTCTCTCCCCTCCCCTTTCTCTCTCCCTCCCTCCTACCCTCCCTCACAACCTTCTATCACAAATAGTGTGCCTTTCTTTCCCAGTAATAAAGCAAAATTAAGAAACCCCAATATCCATTCAGCCATCCCCTACCCTGTCCCTTGATAAAGTGATAAATTTGTTATTTTAATTTCCTTGAGCTTCCATGCATAATATTCAGGAAAGGGAAACATAAATTTAAGGACGGATAAGGAGAATTGGAATTAAAACGCATAAAGTTTCTGTTATATACCCAGCGCTGTGCTGAGCAGTCACATATTGACATGATTAAATTCCTAGCAACCTGCTAAGGTGATATCAAGGGTGATATTCGCTAGACCTGAGAACTTCCAAGACACAGGCACTAACCAGCAAGATGAAATGCCAGCCATAATCCTGGAGAAGCATCTAAAGCCACCCTGTCCCTGGATGGTGGGGACTTTAGGAGGGTCCTTGGGAGGGGTTGGACTCACCGGGTAGCAGGAGGGCACCGGGAGGTGCGTACTTAGGCCGGCAAGCTTCTTGCCGACTGGCATGGAAGAATTTCAGTGTTTAACTGAAATTAAAGGTGTGGCTCCACATGGGGGTGTATCAGTGAAAACCAGCCTGTTCAGCACAGTGCTCCTGGGGTCTGGGATCCCAAGCTGTTGTCTCTTGCTAATAAAACTTTGTCCCTTTGCACTGTAGACTGTCCCCTCTACTATTTGCAGGCCCAAGCTGCAAAGCAGGGTGACAGTGCTCAAGTCTGATGAGGCAGTTTGACTCTATGGGCAAATTCTAAGTGTGAGATGCACAGGTGAGACTAGCCCCTGGCAATGTAATTTCAAAGGTATTTCAGGATTACTTTTATTTGCATTGCCCAGCCTCTGATACCTGCCCACTCTGGACAAAATGCACAGCTGTTCCCAGGTTCCCCCGTAAAAGACAGAATCTCATGGTTCTCTCCAAGGGCCACCTGAAGCAACAGAAAGCACATTTGGTCTGAGCTGCTGCTGTTACATTCTGCAATCTGCCAGCAGAATCATCCCTTTTCTGTCCAGCAGGAGGACCAGACGCTCAGGGGCTACAAGACTGCAAGAACAGCCCCAGCCGCCACCTCCCCACGGGTGGGGTGACCGGTTTCCAGACTGCAGTCAGGAAAAGCGGGTCCTCTACTTCCTTCTTGCCTGGCTTTCTTCCTTTCCTGCCCTTATTGGATCAAACTGTGGCTGGGATACGCTATTAAATAAAATGGTTGGTTTTATTTCAAATTATACTTTGTTTTAAAGCCAACTCAGAGGAACATGAAAAAAAAAAAAACGCACACAGATGAAAACAGGAGAAACAAAGGCATGCATCTGCAGATGGCTAAGAGGTTCACCAGGGCCATGCCGCCAGTGAACTCGAGAGCTGGGTTCCAAGTCCATCTGCTCACTCCCACTCATCAAGCTGCCTTGCAAGGACTGGGCCTCAGGCATCCACCATTCATTCACTTTGGATTTCTTTTGTATGCTCCTCATCTAATGTGGAGATTTCAAAAAATAAGAGCCTGGTTTTGTCACTGTTTAGATACAGCTCTGCTTGAAAGAAAACACAACAGATGGGGTCGTCTTTAAGGCAGGATGCAGCGGGACGCCTGAGGGCGTGCAGACCCCAGAGCGGCTCCTGGGGAGGGGGGCCACAATACGTCCCTCTACCTCTCGGGAGTCAGTCTTCTATATCCTCTGGATCCCGCACGCGTCTGTCCCCTGTGCTGTCTCTGTCACGCAAGAGTCAGGCCCCTACCCTCTGTGAACATGAGCAACTGAAACGCACAGCAGCTGAAATGGCAAAACTGAGTGTTCCCTTTAAGGAACACAAGGCCTGGAAGGGCCCAACCCCCAGTGAAATGGGACGCGGTGGGCCATTCTGAGCAGGACAGCTGTCTGTAGCACAGGTTCTTTCTGGCCAGGATGCTAGGACTTACCTGGACTCTGCCACATCTTTGCTGTGTGGCACAGAGAGATCCAGGACTTTCTGAGCTTCAGCTTCAGTTGCCTAAACCCCAACCCCTTCTTTTCACCCAGGAGGTTTACTGTAATGCTCTTTAAGGGCAAAGGTTCTGCTTTCCTCACCTCTATTCCAGGGTCTATCATGGCCTCTGGGACAGTGTAACAACTTTGAAGACTGACAGTATGAATAACAGTAACAGAAATGTGTGTTGAATGTTTACTGCGCACCAGACCAGTTACATAGGTTACCTCATTGACGTTTCTCAGCCACACTGCAAGGTGGAATACTAGTATTATGCCCCTTCGATGGGAGAGGAAGACGTGACTCATCAGGGTCACAGAGCTAGTAACGCTAGATGGGGAACTTAATCCTGTATTATCATACCTCTTGACTGCAGAGTCTTTACTGCCATACTGTACTGCCTTCCAGGGGAGGGGAGGGGAGGGAAAGGAAGGGACCTGCCTCCCCCACCTGCTTCCCCGTTTTGAAGACGTTTCCTGTACTCCATCTGGAGCTTGCTGGAGGCAGTGAAGCGGGGAGAAAATCTGCCTGTATTAGCTTCTTCTGGTCTCTGTTCCTTGTCGGTCACTTACCTGTCATCTATGACTCTTTCTGGGTTTTCACCCCCAACCAGTGGCTACTCTCTGCTGGGTTCTGGTCATCACTACCAATGGTCTCTGCTAACCCTTTGATTCCTAGATTTGAGGATGGTGAGATAGCTCGAGACCTGGAACTGAGAATTCTAGACTCTGACCAAAGAGTGGATTTATCTAATCGACCAAATGGCTGATGAGTGTTGTTAATCATTCAGTCAACAGGTATTTTCAGAGCACTTACTAAGCTCCAGCCACTGTGCTGGACACTAGTGAGACAAAGATAAAGACACAGCCCTTGCTCTCAAAAATCACCAAGTCTCATAAATCATGGGGATGTAATGCACAACATGGTGACTAGAGTTAACAATACTCTATTGTATATTTGAAAGTTGCTAAGAGAGTAGATCTTAAAAGTTCTCATCACAAGAAAGAAACTGTAACTATGGGAGGCGATGGATATTAACTAGACATCACGGTGATCATTTCTCAGTATAGACAATTACTGAATCATTACGTTGCATACCTGAAACTAATACAATGTTACATGTGAATTATATTTCAATAAAAATAAATAAATAAAAATCTCCAAGTATCATGTAGGAGACAGAAAGAGAAACTGATTATTACTGAACAGTGATAAAGTAATCACAGCCTGCTCCAGGAGCTGGAGGGAGTGGACCCCTCTCCCCATGGCTAGGTTGGGGAAGATTCTGGTGTGGGAAACAAATGCCAGTCTAGGGAAACTTCAGTGTTTGCAGTGCATTTATGATTTGATCTCCACAGCAAAGCTAAGGCATGGGCAGACTGGCTGTTCATTCACCCATTTTCCATATAAGGACAGTAAGGCTCAGTAAATTGGGCTACAAAACCCCAAATCTGAGAAAATGGGAAGATGGGTTCTGCCTTATCCAAGTGATTTTCTGCTTCAGACGAGACACAGGATGCTCTGGCCCGATGGCACTGCTCCCAAACATGCTTATTCTCCGGGGCCATCTTTCTTACCTGACACTCACTGGGCATTCTCTACGTGCGAGGCCCTGTGCTAGGCATTACGGGATGTGAAGAGGTGAAATAAACGCAGGCTGGTCTTGTTCTAAGATGGGAAGTCACAGGAAAAAAGATAAACAATGCTTGAGAAAGCAAAGAATTGAGGAGACTGTCAGTAAACCAACAGTTTAAAGGCAGAAGAGATCGTGGCAGACAAGGGAAATAACGCAGGCGTTCCCGGGCACTGAGCAGACCATGGTGGCGGGCACTCAGAGGGAGACTGCAGGGGAATGGATTAGGGAGTCTCAGAAGCCAGCTGAGATCGAGGGCCTGAGGTTGACCGAAACGGCTCTCAGGGATTCAACACTCACCAGGTGCCAGGCCCTGGCTTCGGTATTTTGCACACATTTTGTTTTTATATGTAATCCTTCAATGAGGAATCTGAGGCTTGGAGGGTTGAAATTCCCATTTTTCAAGGTCATCTAGTAAATAAAGGAGATGAGATTTGAACCCTGGTCCAGACAACTCCAAAACCTGTGCTCTTACCTCCTGCTGTATCACTCTTTTCCCTCCCTGGGTTTCTAAGCTTAACAAAAATTTCCCCTTTCTAAGAAGTCCCCAGTGTTCCCCTCTGCCCACTGAGCATCATGGAAAGATGGATCTGACATGAAGGATTTTAGAAGTAGAAGAGAAGACTGCAAATTTCAGAGCTCCAGGACTGAGCCAAGCAGTGACGGTTCCTCTCGGCTCAAAAAGAGTAGTTCTAACACTGGGACCTCCAGACCAAACCTTTAACCCATCATCATCACCAGTGTCACAAAGACAATATGAAAACAACAACAACAACAACAACAAAAACAGGACAGCACTTTTGCAGCATTTATCTGAAGGAAAAATAGCCAAATCCCATCTATAAACAAGCTGGAGCCATAGACACTTACTAAACATCAATGTAAACACACCCTGTGCTTACATCCAAATAATTAATTGTCCTCCACCAGAGCAAGGTCTTTGCAATAGCACATATGAAAAAGAGGGGGAGGTTTCAGTCAGCAAAAAGCCAAATATGAGCCAGCAATAGCTGCAAAAACCCAAATGTGGTCTCAAGCTGCATCAGCAGAAGCGTAACAGCTGACAAGAGGGAGGTGAAAACCACATTTTGCTCAGCACAGGGGCAATCCCACCTTGAGGAACAGAAGTGTCAGTTCTGGTGTTACACTCCAGGGCATGAAACATTAGGACGTCTATTTAGAGGACAGTGACCAAAATGGTGAAATGTCTGAAAAACACATCACATCAGACTCGCTGAAAAGACTGGGATTGTTTACTTTGGTTGATTTTTCAAAGTGACAGGGCATCTCTTTTTTTGTTTTTTCCTGTTGTCAAATTTCCTGAGAGCTGCCTTGGAGAAGGAAAAATCAGATTCACTGTCTTTGAGGACGTGAAGGGCCAGGGAAACAGATTTCAACTCAGTATAAGGAAACATCTTTTGATAGAGTAGTGCCTGGAAATGAGATGCACTCTCTCCTGGGCTGTGAGAAGGCCATCAAGGGAAGTAATCAAGAGATACTGGAGAGACGTTTGACTACATAACTTCTGACGCTCCTCAAAACTCCAATTCCAAGAACGCTGATACTTTTTCCCCCTCCATTGAAGAGCCAGAGAAGACAGATTCTGGAAACCCAACAGAAGTTGGCCATAAACCCAAAACGGCTTAGCCCAGGAGACACCGCCTGTGTCCCCAACCGCCAGCTCCTGCGCCTCTTCCCAGTTTCCTGAAATGCCCCCTGGAAGGTGGGACACAACAGGGAAGACTCACCTTTCTTCTCGAAGTCCCCTTTCTCTTCCCCTGGTCGGCCCAGGCTGTCCAGGGTGTGGGTCACCTGGCTGCCAAACTCGTCCTCCCGGGAGACATGGTTGGCCCGCCGGGGCAGGTCCTCCTCCTCCTCGTAGTCATAGTCGTCCAGGATGGGGGTCTCCCGGATGGGCACGCCGATGACGGAATTGTGGGCCTGCAGCCGGGAGGAGCGGAAGCTTTCCCGGGCCTGGGGGCCCAGCAGCACGGAGGGGATGTAGTGGATCTCGTGAGTGGCTTCTGTGCTAGCGCTCTTCTGGGGGATGCGGCGACGCTTCTGCCAGCGCCGCTGGGCGTAGAGTGCCACCGTGAACACCAGCAGCAGCAGCAACAGCGCGATGAGGCCACCCTGGAGCGGGAGGGAAGAAAGACAAGCAAATGGGTCACTGTCCCCGGGGCTGGAGTGACAGAGGGGGGTTTCCAGCCCACCACACTCAGTCCCGATCCCTAGGTCCTTAGGTTTGGCTCTCGGAGCCTCAAGGAGTCACCAGCCATGCTTTGAAGCCAGAGAGACAGTTTCCAAATGTGGCTTCCTCACCAATACACTGTGTGACCTTGGAGAAACTGCTTCACCTCTCTGAGCCTTGCTTATCACTTGCATAAAGGTGGTGAGTAAAAATCCCTGCCCTCCCTTCTTCAAAAGGTTGCCACGAGGAGCAACTGAGATGGATAATGGTCATGCCAGAGCAATGGAGACTGCTAAACACTGGGAAAAGTCAGGGTTGTGGCTTCACACAAGAGTCTGAGTCCCAACTCCGCCTCCTACCAGCAGAGTGACCCCAGGATATTTGCTCATACCCTCTTAACCTTGCTTCCTCATCTCTAAAATCAGTCCACCAAGAGATCAAGAGACAGTAGCCTTTCTTCCATTCTGCTGGGAATATATGATAGCACTTTAAGGCAAACAATTTCTACATAATCCATTTTTTTATTATCAGAAAAACTAGTCTTTTAAAATTTGATTCCCAACAGGGGACCTGGGACAAAGGTGCTTCATTAATATTTGTTGAATGAATGAATGAATGAGCCTTTCTAGGGCTCCCTTAATCAGGAATTTAAGGCATACTGAGGTTTGTTTTCCTTTAATACATTCAACTGGTAAATATTTGGTTATATCTGCACAACATATATTAAAATGAAATAGGTTAAGGTGTTTACAGACGTATCTGACAAGATTCATGAGACTCATGAAATAGCCTGCTCTGTGAACTCCTCAAGGGTGGGGGTGTTTCCAAAGCACGTCTGTACTTCTGACAGCACCTGTCCAGGGCTTGAGGTGGAAGGTCTGCTTTCTCCGCACCCTCCTTCTTTCACTCTGTGCCAGAAGCATCTCCGAGGAACAGGGGCAGACCCTCAGTTACCTTGCTTCTCTTCATTATATCTTCTGCCTGGGAGATTTGAGGCCACTGTGCTGAGTCCCTGCTGTGTAATCCTTAGACCTGGGGAGGATCACCCTCTTGGTATGGGGTGGGGTGGGGGGCAAAGAAATCCAGAGAGTCTGAAACTCAGATGGTGAGCAGCATAGCAAGCTCTGAGCCTCACTTTTTGTGTGTTTGTTTATTTTGGATTTTTAGCTCTAAAGCCTGGATTCTTTCAACCACACCCATGTGGCTGATCGCGTTTCCTTGATGATGATCTCATTGGAGGAAAGGACGATTTCTGAAAACGACTTATATAACATCTTGCAAAGATGAGAGATGTTAACTAACCTTGAATACATCATCTCGGTGGGGAGTGACTGCTGTTAAGGATACTTGTTTAGGCCAAGAAGCAGATTATTTACTAAAATGATTCAGCTATCCCGCTGAATACTTTAAAAAATGATCACGTCTTTCATCTCTGCAAGTCCCTCAGTTCACTAGGCTAGAATTCATTACCTCCACGGGGATGGAGGTAAGGAGTAGGAGGGTAAGTGGCTAAGAGGTGGCCAGGGATGCAGGTATGGCTGGCAGTCAAGCCCTGTCTTGACTCCAGCAGTGAGTCACTGCTAGATCCCCAGGAAGGTTGTCTCTGGATGTTGGAACTCAAAAACAAATATACAAACCAAATAAAGCTACAAGTATATGTACTTACGTATATGTGTGTGGGGGTGGGTGCCATCTGTTAACTCTGTGTAAAGTGTGTGTGTGTGAGTGTGTGTGTGTGTGTGTTGTTTATCACCTCTGGAGCCCTAGAAAAACAAGAACAAATGCTTTTTCCCTCCAAAAAACACACAATAGAGACCACACTGCATCTAGAAATCATGTGTGACATGGTATTACTTGGTATTATTAGCTTTTTGCATCAGCGATAACAAAGGAAGGAGACTGGGGTGGGGAGGTATGGAGGGAAGAGATAATAGGAGAGGTGAGTGAACAGAAAAAGGAGGCATGAAGAACACCACCACTTGATAAAAACAATAGCAGGCCCTCTCCTTACTACTTTTACTTAATGTTCTTTTATTTATTCTTCAAGACAATCCTATGTGACAGGGATTATTGTTTCTGCTCCATAAATGAAAGGAGGGAAAGGTGGTTCAGAGAGGCGAAGTAACTCGCTTGAAGTCACACAGGTTTGGATCCTGGGTCCAACTGAACACAAAAGGCTAGGATGTGGTAAAACAGGGATGTGAACCCAGTCCTTCACTGCACAGCCAGTGGCTCTTTGACAGCGTAGTGATTCTATAGACCAAAAGGAAGGAAAGGAAAAATGGGTGCTGTGCACAAATAAAGCAGCTCAAGAGAATTATGTGGCCACCTTTGTCCTAGTGGGACGTTCCACCCAAGGAAAGCGGATGTAACTCAGAACCAAGAAGCAACTAGAATCTGCATCCACCTGGACTGGTCCAGGCTGCGGTTCTGCTCCACTGCTGCAGGGCTTACCCTTCTCTGCAGTCTTCTTTGCAGTCTTCCTTCATCAAGGACAAGCAAACGGAAAAGCAGGAGCTGTTGCTGGAAGGGTGAGCAGGACTAGAGTGTCAGTCCACCGAGTCTACAGGCCAGGGGCAAACACAGATCCAGGCAGCAGATAAAAGGCTGCCGGGAGAGCAGGGAGCCCAGGAAGGAGAAGAGGATGTAGAGAGAAGGCTATGAATTTTAAGAAAGCAAGTTAAGGAGAGGTCAAGGCTCGAGGAGGCGCAAGCCGAGGTCCTGCCAGCCTCAGGGACAACCCGACGCCAAATCTGATTTGGACGAGACAAGTCAGGTTGGAGAAGTGGCAGCGAGTTCCAGAAATACAAGTCCCAGTCTGGTACTGAGGGGTAGGTGTCTGCGAGCCTGCAAGCAACACAAGTCTCCGGGTAATTAGCTGTACCTTCTTCTTTTGTGTCTAAGGATTTCACTAAGCTGTCAGGCAGGAAGTGGGAAAGAGACAGGAGAAAGAATGTGTGTTCCCATCTCTTCTGGAACCTTCCTTACTAAAGCCTCTCTAGACTAGGATCAGCCCGCTCATCTTCTATTCCTGACACTGAGTCTCGGACCCCTCAGTGGAGCCAGGCCAAGGTGAAGGTGGGCAATGCCAAGGGCAGAGTGGCAGGATGTGGCAACCAGGTGTCTGGGGGCACCCGGGCCAGCGTGGGAGTCCCTGCTTCCCTGCATGCTGTTGGCCACCACAAGCTGGCTAAGACATTTCACCTCCTTGTGCTACAAAGGCTCACCTACAAAATGGGCTGATTGTTCCCAACGTGAAGGGTTAATTAAGCTAAGGATTAAAGAAGACAATAAAAGATCTGGAGAAAAGGTCTGGCTCCACAAATACCAACAAATACCAGCCTCAGTCCCTCAGCCTCTCTATTCCTTCATCCCAAAGCAAATCCTTTCGCACCCTTCCCCCGGTGTAAAACACTTTTCTGGCTCCCCTCCCCACTCTCAAAATAATGTCCAGATCCCCAGCCTGGCACCCAAGCCTCCTCGTGCTGAAGTGTCTGCTTCCTTCTCCTGCCTCACCCCTCCACAAGTCCCATCTCATATCTTGTCCTTGAATCACACTGTGATTAGCATTCCCCCAAAGCATAATGCTCTGAGCTCTTCCCCAATGGCTTCGCAGCGCAGAGCACTCAGTCACTCACTCCCTACAGTGGTTGGAACAATGCCCCCCAAATTCATGTCCATCCAGAACCTTAGAAAGTGATCTGATCTGGAAGAGAGTCTTCGCAGTTATAATTAAGATGAGGTCACGCTGCTTAGAAAATAAACATGATTACTAAGGAGGAGGGGGCGGGGAGGGGAGAAAGGAGGGATAAATTGGGAGTTTGGGATTTGCAGATACTACTATACATAAAATAGATAAACAATAAGGCCCTACTGTATAGCACAGGGAACTATACTCAATACCTTGTAATAGCCTATAATGAAAAAGAATATGAAAAGGAGTATGTATATATGTATATGTAACTGTATCACTATGCTATACACCACAAATTAACACAACAGTGTAAACTGAATATACTTCAATGATAGATAGATAAACAAATAAACAAATAAATAAATATTTTAAAAAGATGAGGTCATACTGGATTGGCTGGGCCCTAAATCCAATGACTTGTGTCCTTGTAAGAAGAGTAGAAGAGACACATACACACAGATAGCCACGTGAAGACAGAGACAGAGACCAGAGGGCTGCAGCTACAAGCCAAGGAACACCGAGGACTGCTGGCAAACATCAGAGCCTCCAATTGCGCAACCCCTGATGACATCTTTTCTTTCTCTTAATTGAAGTATAGTTGGTTTACAATGTTGTGTTAATCTCTGGTGTATAACACAGTGATTCAATTACATATATAATACATATTTATTCTTTTTCATATTCTATTTCATTATAGGGTTTTTTTTTTCCTGCTGACATCTTAATTTGGGACTTCTGGCCCCCTGAACTGTGAGAAGATAAATTTCTGTTGTTTTAAGGACCCCAGTTTGTTGTTACTTGCTACGACAGCCCTAGGACACTAACATCTCCTCCTCATCTGCTCATCTCAACTTGCCCAGCCATCCCAGCTTGGACGTCAGGTCACCGGGGGCATCTTTGCCTCTTCAAGTTGGAGTGAGGCTATGCTCTCCTCCCTCACACACGCCATGGCTGTCAGCCATCTGGCTACACTGCTACAACCTCATCATCTGGTTGACCACTTTCCCACCCTAGCTTCTGCACGGCCATTTCCCCAGACTGCAATATAGCACATGGCCCAGGAAGGCCCTTAATAAACATCCAGAAGCCTAAAATCTGGCCCAGACTTTGCCAAAGGAATGTAAATCTGACAGTCCCTGTATCAGCACTGACCCCAGCAACCAGAGGACACCTGATCCGACCTTGTATGGCCCGGCCCCTCTTTGCTGCTCTGCTCTTATCCAATGCCGGTGCCTCCAGCTGGTTTGCTTACATACACAATATCAAACACTGAAAAATAACACAGAGGTGAAAAATAAAAAGCACCCCCAAACCACCCCACCGAGAGAGCCTTCTGAAAAGTCAAACTAAGAACTCTATTCAGCCTGGCCCCATTCTAATCTATTTTTTCCTGTTAAAATATCCAGGCACAGAAGAAGGAGCCAGAGAAAGGAAAGAAAAGGATAATGTGAGAAATGCTTTATTTGACAATGTGTCATTCGGAAACTGATTATTTCTGTCTCTGGCCTTTTTAATATTCCCTCATGACGGCCAAGCCGCAAAAGGATTTGGTATTCTAAGACTGGATTTATAATACTCTGTTCGGCAGTGATAAGAACACGGGCCTTTAATCCTCAGAGCTGTGAACATGCATATTCTCCTAAGTAATGTCCTTCCCCTCTGTCACTTGTGTCTGGTCCCGACAGCCAGCCCCAGGACGTCTGAGGTCTGACGACCCACCGGGTCTTCTCTGGGCCATTACCTGAGTGACGGAGCTAGCACACAAGGGCCAGGGCTCCAGGCTCTCTGGGATGTCTTCTTTCAGACCTCAGTCTATGTTTAAGCTGGAGGGATTATTAGAAAATAGCCCAAACCCTTGGGACTACAGATGAAAAAAACAGGCTCAGAGAGTGGAAGTGACTTGACCAAGATCACAGAACATCCTAAGATAATTTTGGAAGCAGTATATGCAGCCAACACCCTTCAAAGCTGCTGAGAAACCACGACTCCTGACAGTCTGATCCACAAAATAGTTTCTGTAATCTTTCTTTCTCTCCACTCTATGTCTCATCATGACTGCCTTTCACCATGATAATTTCAAAACACCCCAAATGACCTCCCAGGCTTTATTCCACCTCCTTCACTGTCTCCAACCCATCTTCTATCATAACTAAGGCACAGCTGAAAACAAAGCCCCTCCCCACTGAGCAATCGAAAAGTCCGACAGTTTGATAGTTCAAGTTCGTGTCAACTGGTTCTCTACCTTTGTAGATAACATATAGCTCAAAAGGTACACCTTGACATATATCCATAGGAAACCTTAATTTGAAAGATACATGCACCCCAATGTCCACAGCAGCACAATTTACAACAGCCAAAACATGGAAACAACCTAAATGTCCATCAGCAGATGACTGGACAAAGAAGTTGTGGTATATTTATACAATGGAAAACTACTCGGCCATAAAAAGTAATAAAATAATGCCATTTGCACCAGTATGGATGGACCTGGAGACTGTCATTCTAAGTGAAGTAAGCCAGAAATAGAAAGAAAAATACCATGTAATGTCACTTATATGTGTAATCTAAAATAAAAAGACTAATGAACTTATTTATAGAACAGAAACAGACTCACAGACATAGAAAACAAACTGATGGTTACCAGGGGGGAAAGGGGATAAGAAGGGATAACTTGGGAGTTAAAGATTTACAGATACTAACTACTATATACAAAATAGATAAACAAGAAGTTTATACTGTACAGCACAGGGAGCCATATTCAATATCTTGTAGTAACCTATAATGAAAAAGATTATGAAAACAAATATATGGATGTATACGTATGACTGAACTATTTTGCTGTACACCAGAAATTGTCACAACATTGTAAACTGAATACAGTTCAATTGGAAAGAACATTTTTAACGTACACCTTTGTGTATCCTTCTCAAAACGTATGCTTCCCCCCACACACCACCAGTTCTACTGAGAGCCTATTATAGAGCAGACATGGTGCTGAGTCTGCAACCACATTGGAACTCACTGTTTCTATTTACTGTCCTGAGATCTCCTCTGTTTGGAATGCTGCCCCCATTGGCTCCCACGGTTATTCCTCACCCTGACATGTCTATGCCCAGAGACCCCGAAGACTTAATGCCAACTTCAGTGCAATCTCCTTGGTGAACTCTTCTGGGGTGAGTTCTGGGGATATTCCCTCTCTAGGCTCAGCCAGAAGGAATCACTTGATCCTCTGAATTCCCACTGTACATCATCCCAACCCTGATTTAAGGAGCATTTTCTAACTTGTATTAGAGTTATTGATGCTCAAGCTCCCCTACTGGTTAGATTATTACACCCATTGCACAGATGAAAAAGTGGGGCTCAGAAGATAAACTTGCTTGAGAACACACCCCAAGGTGGCAAGTCCATGGGATAAGGCCTCCCAGCTGGGGCCACTGCAGTAAACTGCAGGCCCACTCTCTCACAGACTGGGAATGCCCACTGGGCCTTGAGGGAGCTGCAGGGGAATAAGCTGATAACACAGGTCTGAACCACACTGCAAATGGCATGACAATTTTTTAGGCAGTAAGGATCCAAGATTTTCTTTAAAGCAACAGAGTAATGAGATCACACTGGATGTATGTACTGCAGGGATGGGAAACAGGGAGACCAGAGCGATGGCTGTTGACAATGGTCCAGGACAGAATTTCTCAACTGGGGGTAATTTTATCCCCCAGGAGACATTTGGTAATGGAGACTTTTTGGTTGTCTCAACTGGGGAAAAGGTGCTACTGGCATTTACTGGCTAGAGGACAGGGAATCTGTAAACATCCTCCATGCCCAGGACAGCCATGTACACAAAGAATGATCTCTGTCAACAGTGCAGAGGCAGAGGAAGCCCTGGTCTAAGAGACAGACGATTCGACCTGATATATGGGCAGCTGAAGTGGGGTCGTCGGCTAACGGCATACAAATAAGACATTCCACAGGACGGGAAGACCTGGTGTTTCACCGGCAGGAAGGGGAGAGAAAGAAGGTGCCAGTGATGACACTGAAGCGTGGATTCTGTCACTGGATTACAATTGTATCTACGTGTGAATTTTTTCCCTAGGTAAGCTCCCAGAAGGTTATGAAAGATCCCAGCATATAATCAAATGAAGAGATAAGTTTTACATGTGAATATCTAGGAGAAGATAAATGCACAACAGATAAAGATGTGCATAGACATACATGTATTATACAGATATGTATATACTCATGTGTATAAAAATACATTCACGCCTATCTTTATGTCGATAGTTGGCTATATTTAGTTATCTCTTTGCCTCTAGACAAATATAGGGTGACCTATTTAAGGAAGTCCCATTATAGAAAATGAAACATTTTCCTTTTAAACTAATCATCTACTTACACTGTATCTGTTAGAGAAACTATTTTATTTCCTAAGATAATGCCAAGGGAATAAAGTAAAAATGCAGAAATTCTTTGGAACTTATTCATTCTCCACCCAGCTCAACCTTCCTTAATCATCTTCAGATCAGAATGGGGGCCAAATCCTGGGTGATCATTCTGAATCCATCAGCAATTCGCCAAGGGGAAAGCTGGTGAACTCAGGGACACCTGCACTTGCCCGAGTCAGACAGACAGGGATTCGGGTCACGGCCGTACTACCTTTCAGATGGGTGTCTTTGTTTTGTCCCTTAAGCTTCGTCAGTTTTCTCATCTGTAAACTGGGTTACTAACCCTTAACTGAGAGGGTCTGCAGAGGATTAAATGAGATTGCATTACAGAACTCATTGAGTATAGTGGCTCGCGGGTAGAGGATCTCAGGGAATATTAGGATCCTTGTTATTCACGCAAGACCTTATTCCCTGAAAAATTAGATACAAGGTAATGATGAAGCCGCCAAGTTCCCTCTACTATGGTGTGTGGTACTCTCTGTACAGTTTCCCAAAATATTACCATGATCACCCTACAAACTCTATGTTGTGTGACCTTGACTATGGCCCCTCTTCCCTCTTTGGGGTGAGTAGATAATATTGCCTGGTTTTTAATGATCATCCCAGCTCCAATATTACAGATCAGAAAGGCAAAGGCAAATGTGAAAGTGTTTTTGAACTGATGAAATATACGTATTCCCATAACATCCTGTCTAGCATTTCAGTTGTATAAGCATGAACCTCACCAGCAAAACCTCCTGCATCCCTTGCACCATCTCATGCAGCTGTGCTTTTGCTCATGCTGCTCACTCTGCCTGAAATGTTCCCCCACCTTTTCCTTCTAGTCCTTTAAACTCAGCTCTTGGGTCATGAGTTCTTAACAAGCCTTTGTGAAACCTGCTGCCTCTGGCTGGTTAAGTACTCACCTGTTAGGACCCTCAGTGACTCATGCTGCTGTCTGCCAACTACCGTCTCATCACCCTGAGTGCCCCTACAGGGCATCCTTAATCAACTCAGTGTACCCAAGACCAAGCCCCGGGCCCAACACCGAGTAGACCTCATTATGCATTAATTGTATTTCTACACTGAGAGGCAGTGAAGGGGAGGGCAGGGTTTTATTTATTTCTGAGTGAATTTGAGTGGTACATGGTACATAGTAGATCCTCAATTCCTTATTGAAGGAATGAATGAAAGAATGAATCCATTATAAACGCATCTTTGAGGGTAGGTGACTGAAATATACCTACATCCGTTTGGCAAGTTTCCATTTGCTTGAGGGAGAGGTCTGACAATAAGTCACAGGAGGTATTTAGCACAAATCAGTATTCCAGATCCTCAGGTGGCCTCTCATGTTTTGTCAGAAATCCCAGTCTGAAGATGGATGAACGGAGAGGGTGGGAGAAGGCATCGTTGAGAGGATTGATTTTCTTCCTATTCTTTGAGTCATGAAGATAAACAGATGAACCCTGGTGACTACAGAGGAGCCTTGCACTCATTCACCAGGTCAAGGGCATGCCTGGAAATAGGCAGACCCAAGGTCAAGTTCTCACTCTGCCACTCAACGGTGGTGTGACCTTAGAACATTTGCTCCGTGAGGCTCAGTTTTTGCAGCTCTAACTTGGAAATAAAACCATTCACTGAAATGGGCTGTTGTGAGGATGAGATAAGGTGATATTTGCAAAACACATCATGTAGCCCTTCATCTGTAAAAACATTCAATACATGGCAGCTATTGGCTTGTTTCTGCTGTTACTGTTATGCCCCATCCTTGCACCCAACTTTCTGCCTGGATTTAGGAACACACAGATATGGCCTCAAAGAACTTGCAGTCAGTTTGGGGAAATAGATAAATACACAGATAATGACTGCCATGCGCAGTTTGATAAGCTCTATGCCAGAAGCAAACATGGTGAGAAGCAAAGGTTCTGATAGCTTCCAAGTGCAAAACAGAGAAGAAGTGGGAATAAAAAGAACTTGCTTGCAATTCCAATTACAGTCAAGTTCAAAGGTGGGGGAGTGGGCTGGCCCATCTAATCAAGTATACTCACACCCAAAATGAGACAGAAAGACTGGATAACTAACTACGCAACATGGCTGACCACGCAGGCTCTGAAGGACTTGGCCTGGGTCCGACCTGAGCTGTCACGTATCAGCTGCGGAGCCTTGAGTGGGTCACTGCCGTTTTCTAAGCCTCGGTTTTCCCACTGAGAAGTTGAGGACAGCAGTCTTTACAGAATGTGGCTATCGCAGGAATTAAATGAGTAAATACACAAAGATGGACTTGAGATTATGTTTAGAACACAGTCGGTGGTCAATAAATGGTGGTTTAAAAAATTCTGACAGAGGAAAATTGCCTTGAAAAGGAAATCAGAAAACTTGCACCCTAGTCCTGGTCCTGGCCCCTTCTAAACTGAAGACACTCACAGAACTCTCACTGGTCCATGCGTATTTTTTAATGAGGTGGCCATAGCAGCCCCATGAGCGAGATGGCCTTCTTTCAACAGACAAAGGAAGAGCCTCCAAGAGGTGACTTTGCCCAAAGTTGCAGGTTCAGGCAGAGGCATAGCACACATTTGGTTCCAGAATTCAAAGTCCATAATGATCCTGAAGCTCTCTGTTTGGCCCTAGAGTTGGTGGTATCCAGAGCCTAAGTCCTTTGCTCAGGGCATCATTCTCTGAGATTGTGTTTCAGACTCACAGTGTCCACGGAGAGATCCCTAATACTGTGTCAACCTTAAACCACTGTGCCAACAGCCCAGCCTTCTGAGATAGAAAGGAGGGCTAAGAGTTGAGAGGAAGCTGGAAGCCATGGAAAGCCTTAATACACACAAAATAATTTTCATACAGGCTGGGAGCTTCCCACATTAGCTGGCTTCTTGGAGAAATCATGGGTGGGGAAAGGAAGTTTGGTGCAGGCGCAGTGCGTAGTGGGTGCTTGTCTGCAAATAAGACACAGCCTCATCTGGGAAATCTTCCCTTTGCACCCCTGGTGGGCGGTGTACTCTCACCCATGTCCATCACAGCATCTCTATGATCTTTCCACTCTTTCTTCATAGTACTTACCTCCCTGCTGTTACATTATACATTAATAGATTAACTCTGTTCGTGGCTCTAATGGAACAGAACTTCCATAAGGTCGGAGTTCCATTCTGTCTATTATTTTATCATCAGTACTGAGACTAGCACTCTGTGCTTCATTGGTGTTTACTAATTATCTTTTGGATGCATGGATGGATGGTTGGATGGATGGATGGGTAAGTGGATAAACACAGTAGACAGATGTCTCCACAAAAGGCGTGGAAGCCCCTAAAGGGAAAGGGCTGGGTCTGAATCATCACTGAGTCCTGTCCTAGGGCCAGAAGACTGGAAGATACATAGTGAATTAAAACACACAGACACACAGACACACATCGCTGTCAGTCTCCTCCTGGATCTGGGGAATGGGCACTGGTTATATGGGTAATTAGGAGGCAAACATGCCAACAGTCTGGCTAGGTCTCCCTGCTTTAAGGGCAAAGAGGAGAAGTTGGTCTGCATTCCAAGCTTGTTTAATCATTTATCTACTTGTAAATGCTCAGGAGAAAATGAACCAGAAAGCAAAGAGGTCAGGGGATGTCGGACCCAATTATTCCTGCACAATCACCTTCCACAGAAAGCAAACTGATAGCTATATCTATTTGCTATTCCTCTTCCTATATTTGCATGGCAATATTAGGACTTTAAGTGAAAGGTGACATCCATGATGTAGCTCAAAGAGCACTGGATGGTTTCCATTCCCGGCTGTCACTGATCAGCTGTACAGCCCTGGACCAGTAGGTTTACTTTTCTGAGCCTAAGTTTCCCCTTCTTTAAAAAGATCACATTAACAGGTGCCTTTTTCTCTTTATGTAAGGACCCCACTGAGACTCATGTTTATAAGAGAACTTTATATGTTGCAGTGATTTACACATATCAGGGCTTAGTGAAAGAAATGTTGAAAAAGAAGGAAGAAACCAAACGCCAGTGGTAACTCTGGCAGAGAGTAACTGAAGTCACAGAAAGAAAGCTGCAAATCCAGAGGGTTTCCATTATTTCCTATTTCTCCATCACCTACCCATCAAGCGTCTTCAAAACCTATTACAAGGCACACAACAGGGGTCTTTTGGAGGCACTGTTTTGCTGCCATTTCCCAGCCCTGGTGCTGGAGCTGCCAACTGTCTGGAAAGCACGTTGTGATCGCCTTGGAATCTCCCTACTGGGCCTGATTGGGAAAACCCCAGGAAAGATAGTTACCAAGGGCAGAGAGTCAAACACAAGATGCCAACCAATGAGAAGGGGGAAGAGAGAGGACTTGGCTGGAGGTTTCTGCGCAATGATGGAGGCAGGAAGCAAAATCGCTCAGTGCCCTTGCTGCAGCCACCAGGGCTGACCTGGTCTGATTCACCCTCTCCTCTTCACCGTCCTGCTCCATGGCTCCTGAGTTCTCAAAAACATAGAATTCAGCATTGCCTGAGTATCTCAAGTTAGCAGAGAGACTTGCCCAGTCACCTACGACCTTACTCTTAGTAACCCTTCTTAGCTTGGTGATGTTCTCCATCCTAGCCAACAGCTCCAGCAACCCAGGGCACAGGCTGCAGGGGGAGCTGGTAGGTGGTGCTTTTCTTCCTTGTTCAGGGAACATCCCAACAGAAACACTGTTAACCCCCCTACCCCTCCATGAGTGCTAAGCTCCACAGAATCTGTTCCCTGAGACCTTGCTGTCACCAGCTGGGCTGCTCCAAAGCAGCTCACCAAGTCCTGCATCCCCAATCTCTTCCTAAGATTCTGCATCCATATCCTTCCAAGGCCCACCCTCAGATCCAGCACCAACTAGGCTTCCAAAGACTGTACACTGTCCTTAGCTCAACTCTAGGGTCAAGTCCAGGGACCCAAAGATCTAGCACACCTCAGCCTAAAGGGGTCAGTGATAGCTCCCCCAAGCCTGCCACCCAAGGAGACACATCCCTTGGGGGCTACTGGAGCCTGAGGCTGGAAGGCTGAGGTCTGGGAGAGCCCAGGAACTGTGCAAAGAGGAGGTAGAATGTCACAGAGCCATCCCCTTCTCCCATCGGTGAGGGGCCTGAGATCTATCGAGAACAAATAGCTGGGGTTCCTGGCGCCTGCAAAGCTTTGTGCATTTTGAACCAACGAGAACACCCTGGAGGAACAGGTGGAGGTGGGACAGGGACTGCCCCAGCGAAAGTCCCTGCTCCCAGATCTCAGCTTAATCCTTAATATCCTCCAAGGAAGCTGAGGATATTCATTTCCGAGGCTGCCATAAATATCATCACAAAGTAGGCTGCTCAACACCCACTACATGGTCCACAGAAGGTTCTCAGTAAATTCTTCTCTTATTGTTACCACATTCACCAGCAACTACACTGTCTCTCTTTTCTTTATAGGGAAACATTTTTTTTTTGCTTCTCTTTCTCTTTCTCACTTTGATATCCCCTTCCTTTATCCATACTCTTCTGAAATTGCACCACAGTACAACTAGGTGTGGATTTCCCTCCCATTTTTGTTCCTCAATTATCGTGCTTGGTTTTCAGTGGATATTTTCATTCTGAATATTCACTCCTTTCTTCTGCACAGGGAGGAGGAGTTCTGGCATTATTCCCTCCCTTCCATTGTCTGTGCCTGGTTTCTGGTTTCTGGAGCTCCTCCCACTTTGCTGTCAACAAGCACATTTTCTAACCACTTGGCCAAGGTCTTACGTTCATGAAGCCTCCTGGATACAGGGCTGCATAACCATCCTTCCAAGAGGCAGAGAGTAGGCTGGCAGTGCAACTCCTGAGAAAATCAAGGAGTGGCTGGGATTCTGGAAGGACGCCTTGTCTCCAGTCTCCCTCAAGCAATCGGTCCTCACTCAGAAGCAGGATATCCTGGAAAACTGCTGGACCTAAACCAGTATCAGGCTCAGTGGAAGCCAGGAGTTTGGAACTTAATCCTCTTAAGGAGATTTTGGGCAAGTCACTCAGCCTCCTTTCCTCATCAGTCAAGTGGCAACAATGATTTACCTTCCCTGACTCCCAGAGTGGTTGGGAGAGCCAAATAAGAAGATACAGGGGAAGAGGCTTTGAAAATTACTAAGTGCTACTTATATACAAGTATTATGTGTGTGGGCAATACATATGCATGAAATTAAAATATACTCAAAACTCTCACCGCATTAAGGAGAAAGACTGAAACATACTAAACACATCTCTGCTCATCCTTCAAGATCCAGCTGAAATGTTGTTGTTATTACTTATTTGACTCAGCACCTGAAATAAGTGGCTTGAATTTAGAACTGTGTTTAGAAAGGAAGGAAGGAAGGAAGGAAGGAAGGAAGGAAGGAAGGAAGGAAGGAAGGAAGGAAGGAAGGAAGGAAGAAAGAAAGAAAGAAAGAAAGAAAGAAAGAAAGAAAGAAAGAAAGAAAGAAAGAAAGAAAGAAAGAAAGAAAGAAAGAAAGAAAGAAAGAAAGAAAGAAAGAAAGAAAGAAAGAAAGAAAGAAAAGGATATATCTAAACAAGGGAGTTGCACACAGGACAGAGCAGCATTGACTGTGTGGCGTGGACATTTGAGACTGACTAAAGAAGACAGCAGTTTCATGTTTCCCATCCTATTTTCACTCTGGATTCCAGATGCTCATGGAGTGTAACAGTGAGAAAAACGACCTAACCTCTTAAATTTCTGTCTCTGTGTCTCTTGTCATAAAACATACATAGGTTAACTCATGCAAATTAAAAGTACTTATGATAGGCCTCCACTGTTATAAAAAACTGCTTGTTATCTGTCTTGTGAACTGGAGATCTCTCCCCGTAAGATTCCATTTGGATCAACAACTCCCTGCTAAACTGTTGATGGAGTATCTCTCTCTCTGTTACAGAAGGGTGTCTCTGCAGTGCTGTAGATAAAGGCTAGGCAGCAGGAAGGAGGATTATAGGAGAAGTAACTGGGCAGAGGGCAAGAGTCAGAGCCACCCGTCTCTCCCCAGAACAGCGAAGGCAGCAGTGGTACCCAGCTGCCAGCAAACAGGCTGCGAAGGGAGCCGTGGGCAGGGACAGAGAGTGTCTGGGTTCGAGGGTGAGACTAATAACTCAGAGGAGACAATACAGACGTGCCTGGCATCCAGACCGCTGCCCCGTGACCCTGCTTCCCTCTTCTCTTCTCCTTCCAGTCCTCCAGGGCCAGCTAATCTCTCCTGATCAGGCCATGTGCCTCCTACTGTGCCCAGATCATGCTCAGCAGGGGCTGGCAGGAAACCCAGTGGGGACAGACACACTCATCTTTCTAAACTAAAATCTCACTTTCCAACTGTCAGAAAAGAAAGGAACTCAGAGATCTTCAGGGGAGCCAAGATTGTTATGATTTTTACCGCTTGTGAATACTTTCCTTTAAAAAAAAAACTTTAATTGGGCACTTATTTCTGGGAAAAAAAAACATAAAAAAAGAACTCTTCTAGTTCAAGTGGAGGTTGGGAGTCTGAAATTTCTAGGGTTGCATGGAACAGAACTAGAAAAAGTACTCTTTCATTTTGCAAAGGAGAGGATCAAGATACTCATTGTCATTGACAAATTAATCGCACTAAATCAACCTTTGAGGGAAACTGAGGTTGGTGCTAATGTACCCATTTTGCAGGTAAGAAAACTCAAAGAGGTTAAGTCATTTGCTCTGAGTCACAAAATGAATCTGTAGCAGACCCATTATCAGAACCCAGACCCATAAGACACTGTAGAAAAATCTGAGAGGGTTTTGCCTACCCTCCAGAAAAAACTCTTCTCATCTAAAAGTGTATTACTGTAACTACAAGCAAACAATATAAACCCCCGCCACTGCAACAAAACAGGGTCATTTGCACAACACAGGTTTAAAAGCCTTTCCCCGCAGCACCGGCACATCTGAGCAGCTAGCTGTGCATTACACAGCCGGGACCAGGCTGAGGAGAGGGAGGCACTCGTCTGGAATGCAAAATTTAAAGGGGTGCCCAAAACCTAGTAATCAAGATAAATAATATTTTAATGAAATCTTTTTAAAAATCAAATTAATGCATTGCTGAGTCTTGGGGCAACCCTTTCAATTCAGTGCTCAAGGTGAGTGAAACACTCATTCCCTGACTCTAGCCCCAGCCCCGCAGTCTGCAGATCTCTGAAATAGGGAGAAAACATATTTTTGTATCAATTTTACAGACAAGGAGGATGATTAAATAACATTTCCAGAGAACTAGAGGCAGGTTCTTCTGACTACAGGCCTTGAGCTCCTCTTAGTCCAGCTGCGGGCCTCTCAGCCCTGGGAATCCGGTGATGTCGGTGTGATGGGGCTGGGGAGAGCTAAGTCCCATTGCACATATCCCAAAACCGAGGCACAGAGCAGCCAGATGAGTTGTCTGAGAACCTGAGACAATGAGTTGTCTGTGTGGCAGAGCTCAGCAACAAACTCATTTCTGATAGGATCCCGCAGTCCGCTCCGCCTTCCATCATTACCGAAATGTGAAGGTTATGTTTCGGAATAACACGCAGAAACAAGGAGGTGCTGAGTGAGCCCATGGACAGCCACCGTCCTGGAGCAGTGGTAACTGGGCTCCGTGCCTGCTACCACACTGGGGAAGTGCCAGTGGTGGCCGTCCTGGGCTGGAGAGCATGAGTGGCAGACAAGTGACCAAGCAGTGGAAGAAACTCCCAGGCCATTGGTTGATGGGAGACTTGACCAAAAAATGCCACGGGCCAAGGACAGGGTGCCCAGGGCACGATGTGCAGTCCCGGGGCTGACTCTGCCATCTGAGTCTCACTCTGTATTGAACTCTAAGTTCCACGAGTGTGGGGGTGTTGCCTGTTCACTGCTTGGTATCTTCGATGCCTGAAACAATGCCTAGCGCAGAGCAGGGGCTTGATAACAGACAAGATAACGGCTGGATCTCAGACTTTGAGATTCAGTAGAGTACCGTGAGCCCTGGCTTGTAAATCGACCCTCACCCTCTTCCACTGACCCCATGGGAAGGGCGACCGCTCTCTGCCTCAGTGTCCTCACCTGGAAGATGAATGCAATGTACCTCACGGACGGATGAGTTGGGAGAGAAAGGTGAGTTCATATAGGTCAAGCGCTGGGTAGCGCGTCTACCACCTCAGAGGTGCTACATAAGATACTATCAGGCAAAAGAACAATAAGGAAAGTTAACCCCAAATGCAGACAAAGTAGAGACAGCTGACATTTTCTTTCTGTGCCTGACATTGGCTCAGGCTCCATGCTGGTCTCGGATTATGGAATGAAGAGAGCAATGACTGGAACTAAGAAGGGAGGGAGACAACCAGTCTTCTGGCACCTGCGACCCACCCGGTCCCTGCCTTCCCCACTTTACCGGCATGATTTCACTTAATCCTTACAAGTTTGTGAAACAGGCTCCATTATTATCCCCCTTTCCCAGATAAAGACCCTGAGCCTCAGGGAGAGGAGGTGATCCGCTCAAGGCCGTTAGAAGGGCTGATCAATGAGGCCAAGTAGCTCTGAAGGTCGAGTTCCTCGGTGGTGCCAGGCTGCGACCCACCTCACTCAACCTCTCTCTTGGGCCCCTGTGCCCAGCTGGAATGGAGAGAGTCAGAGAGGAGAGGCTGGTGCCAGGCCTCCTTCCTCCAACATTTGGTGGCTACAGGCCAGTCAGTCTCCTTGGAGATGCACAGTCCTGTTTCCCAAGGATCCTGGGACAGAGGCTGCCACTGGCATGGCTTTGGGAAGGTGGCATAGTGAAATCTCACCATCTCACAGAGCTGCAATCACAACTCCATTCTTTAGAAAGAGGATAAAGGCTGTTTTAATAAAGGCACTCCCACCCCCATCCAGTGCAGGAAGGAAGGGCAGAGATACATCCCTGGAGGCTCTGGGCAGAGGACCCACTGGTCCCAGGTATTCCGTCCGGTCCCTTGGCCCAGCCCTGTGTGCCGTGTCTACGGCCCTGGAACAGGGGCCAGGCTCCCTCTGCAGGCACTCACTGAGGGACAGTGGGGTGTCAGGGATGTACGTGGCAGAGAAAGAACTCACACCCCGCACAGCCTGACTCTGGGAGGCTGAAGAGTGATGTGTGTCAAGTCCTTGCCTCTCTCAGAGCCTCAGTTTCTGCATCTATGAAGAGGGGACCGTAGCAGATGGTCCACAAGGGTCCTCCCAGTGCTGAACATCTTAGGAGTCCATGAATTAAGGCCACAGCCAACATCTCTGGTTCTGCCCAGCCCGTGGCTGAATCTCTTAAGTAATGCCCTTCAGTGATGAGAAACTGATTCTTTCTTGTGGGTACAGCACCCTGGAAGAAATTTTGAATGACTCTTTCTCCGACTAGCTGTGCGACTTAAGAGAGTGAATTCTCTTCTCTGATTCTCGCTTTAATCATTAGACAAACAAGGATGCTGTGCCCACCTCAAAGGATGGCTCTAGGGATTAAAGGAGCTAATGTGAGTGAAGTTCCCGGCACCTAGTAGCACTGACTACCGTTCTCCAAGTTGCCAAGCTGCCCCTCTCCCAAGTGGAAAAAAAAAAAGCTCTATTCACATGCACATACGAGGCTCCCAGTCTTTCCCAGCTGTAAGAGGGTCCATAATATTCAAGGATCAATTATGCAGGAGATTCTTCTTCATAGAACCTTAGATGTATCACTTTATCAGTGTGAAAACTGAGGCTCAGAGGGTGTATCTGCCTTGCCCAAGGACACACAGTAAATCAGTGGCAGACTCAGGATTCCTGAATCCCAATCCATCATATCTCCTCTTGGGTAATGGAGAGGCCCTGCCATCCTTGGCAAAAGGCGGCAATGAGTCCCTACAACCAATTCAGTCAGTGTTTCCTAAGCCAGGTGTTGGGCGGGACACTTGGAGCCCAGAGAGGAATGAGAAATGGCCCCTCTTCCCCAAGAGTACACAGGCTGGGGACGGACAGAAGGACGAGTTAGTGAATCCTGTCCACACAGTTTCTAGAATGTGATCCTCCCTCCCTCCTCTGTTCCCCCCTCTCTGTAAAAGGCCCAGCAAAGCAGACAGATGTTGACAACATCTGGGCCACTGTTGTCGGGCGGCAAGTGGCTCTGGGCTGCCACTGGAGAAAAGAAGCTGTTTGTGTTAGGAATGATAATAAAGAGCTCACATTTGCAGAGTGTTCTCTCCTGTTTCAAGAGACATCCCCACCCCGTCTCACTCCCATTCATCAGTCCCAGCCAGTGCTGCAGACTGCAGCTGTCTGAAAGCCAGGTAGAACTACTACTTCTCAGGAGGCAAAATCGAGGCTTACGGAAGTTAAGCTCCCTGCCCCAAATCACAGCTAATATGGCAGCGAGGGCCCAAACACAAAGCCACGTGACTCCTAGAGCAGTGCTCATTCTCTTTGCTAGGCTTGGACACCGACTGTAAATGAGTGAAAATACAGATGCAGCCCCATCCCTGTATTTAAAGAAAACATTTAGTGTGTGCATGCTAGGTGCCAGGCACGGTATCACGTGGCTAGTATGCGGATTTGTTCGTTCTCTCAACACTGTGAGATAAGTATTATTTTATCCTCCTTTTCTGGATGCGTAAGTGAAGACTCAGGATTGAACCCAAGCTTTCTGCTTCCCAGGCAGGCACTCTTGCACCGCCTGCCCTGTAGTCTCAGCCTGACTCTCTGTGCAACACAAGGCTTTAGCAAAAGGCTCACATTTGCTCCCTGACCGCCCAAGTCCTGGTTACACTTCTCCTTTCCCATCTGAGCCTTTCTGGGTTTCCCTTTTTTTTACTATAAAAAGAGCCACTCAAGATGAGAGGGAGAAAAGGACAATTCTCGCTATGCCAGCTGCTCTTTCTGAGCCTAAGGCCATTCAAAGCCAGTGGGACCATCAGCTCTGACATGAGCCGAGTCCGGTAAACAAAACTGCACTCAGGTGAATCTGTCCTTTTGATGCTTTTCAGAGTCGACAGAGTAGCTCCTCGGAGTCTGCATGACTCAGGAGTTCTCTCTGACAGATTTGTTTGGGTACACTTTCAGCTAGGAGAAACTCTGACAACCACACTCCTATAAGCCAGGAGTACCTTCTAAAGGATCCATCTGGTCTCATTCAAGTTAGAGGTCATTTTGACATTTGTATCACTTCAAACGGTGAATATCCTGTGAAGAAAGGGCCCAAACAGAAATACAGACAGAGAATATAAATAGGGAAGTGAGCAGGATACAATAAAAGGGACAGTAGAGACTGGTGAGGACTGTGGCAAACTAGAGCACATGTGATCTTCCCAAAGGCATATCTGCCACTGAAATGCAGTCGGTTGTTGCCATCCAAGAATGTGCATCAATTGGACATAGAGCATGCAATTTTCATATACATGCACGTACACACACACACACACACACACAAGCTATATTTTCGCTTGAAGTATGATTTTCAAATTTTGGGCCACCAATTTTTTTTTAACCTTTGTCCCAACCGTGGACAAAATGAGACCCATGTGTGGCTTAGATATGGTCTTGGGCTCCCAGTTTACAAACTCTGTTCTACAGGGTCCAATTAGTTTCCTTTAACTTGGAGCTAACTTTGACATCCGCATTATTATAAATCCTCTTAGAGAGTGTTTCCCATGTGGAATGGTTCCCCTGGACTCAGCTGACACCCTTCAGAGCATTCCTGTAGATTACCAGACTGAAAATTGGCAAGTTTCCACCTAGAGGCTGTAACCTATAAATATATCTCAAACCTCCATTCCCTTTACACTCTGCTGGTGGATATAATTGAGTTTCTCTCTGTACCAAATGAGCTGAGTTCTTAGTCCTTGATGTACTTAATGGAGGAAAGTCGGGAGGAGTCTGGAAAAGCAAGAATAACATGGAAATGAAACAGGGATATGCGGGCTGGAGGTATCATAAAGGTTTTATCGTCTCTTGTTAGAACAGAAAAGCAGAAGTAATGTTATCATCGCACCCTCTGCAAAATCAGCTCTTTATGGTATCCGGCCTGGAGACACAAAGGAGGGTCCAGCTGCTGCTAGGAGTCGATTCTCAGTAGGAGGCCAGCGAGCCCAAGGATGGTGGAGGTGATGTGGTAAGACTTCCTTAAGCAGGTTTCTCAACATGTGCCATGGGCCTTGTTGGTGTGTGGAAGGTTGCACACAAGGTTGGCGCTGCCTAGAGAAAACTCTGGTGCCAGAAGCCTGCAGGGAACTTAACCTCTTGTGTGCCCCGCTCTGGGTGGCCCTGCAGAGGGAGGACACTGACTCCAGCTTCTGGTTTGCCTGTGGACGCATTCATTCCTTCACTCATTCATTTGTTCCAAAAATACTGAGTGATATATCACCATCATTTTGTCATCATCATCCCCACAAACATCAATGCCATCTATTGAGTCTTCTATTTTTCAGGCCCTTCGCATTTGCTTTAGATAATTCTCTTCAATTCTACAAGAAATCGGTAAGGAAAGTATTGCTATTCTCTCTTACTAGTAAGCAAACCAAGGCTCAGCCAGGCTATGTGACGTGGCCAAAGTCACAGGTCTGAGAAGCAGCAGAGCTGAGGTGTGAAACCAAGGTTTCGGACCTCCCCCTCCCGCAGCTCGTGGGTGTTCTCATTGCAGAACACTACCTCTGTAACAGTACCGCATTTTGTGTGTTGGAAAGTAATTCTTTGATTCTCATAACTGAGAATAGATCTAATTAGCCTGACTTTCTAGAAATGAGACTGAGTCTCAGACAAGTTGAGTGACTTGTCAGAGGTCACTCAGCCATTATGTGGGTCTTAAGGACAGGTATTCTCCCTCAAACCCCAGAATTCTTTAAAACAGGATATAGCACCTCACTATATGGTTCTTCCAATGGTAATGAGAGTCATTCATAATCCTGTAAGCCATCAATTATCAACGCTTCACAGTGTGCCAGAAGCCCTACTAAGCACTGGAATAGAATACACCCATTTCACGCTCAAACCGCCCTATAAAGTCAGTGTGACTGTCACCATAATACAGAAACTGGGTTCACGGAAGTAAACAAAGCTGGCCTAAGCTACACAGCGAGTAAACTGCAGAGCCAGCACTTATACCAAGGTTTTTCAGACCCAAAATCTTAACCCTCCCCATGATGTGTAAGAAAGGCCTTGTTAGGGCTATTGGAGCTGAATCAGACCCAGAGACTCTGTCAAAGACGTAGGGTGCCTATTCAATACGTATTCTCCCTTTCCTCCTACTAGCAGACCCTGATTTTACCTAAATGGGTACACTTCCAGCTAACAACTGTGTCTGAGTCAGGTGACTAGGTTCTGGCCAATGAGATGTCAGTGTAAGTGTTGTGAGCGATGCCCACAACAGTGTAAGTTTGTGAGCGATGCCCCCTCCTTAAAGGGGGCTGCTTCAGCTAGGAGGTGGCCTCATCTTCCCTTTCTTTTTCCCCCTTCCTGCTGCTTGAGACTCGATTATGACAGCTGCTTTCCTGCAGTCATCTTGGACCATGAGGATGGATGCCACAGCTTAGGATGACAGGTAAACAAGGAAGGAGGGAGGGAGGAAAGGGGGGAGGGAGGAAGGGCTAAGTCCTTGAAGACATCACAGAGCTGCTTTGCCAGCCTTGACTATCCTCTCATCAGATGTGTTCTACGTAAGACAAAAACAAATTTCATCTTGTTTAAGGCACTATTATTTTGGCTTTCTTGTTATATGCAGTCAGATTGGATGTTAATTGATACAGATCTGCCCTCAGGTAGCTCCCAGTCCTGTAGGGAAGGTGAATGTGCAGCAAATTGATCACCATGATATAAGAAGGGGGCTCCAGCCCTTAACAAAGGTGAGAAAAGGGCTCCATTCATTCCCCCATGGCCTCCACCGCTGTGGCCCTGATCACAAAACCCACAGGCTGGGGCGTGCTCTCTGTGTAACCGCAATGGATAAGCTGTCCATTCTGAAAGGCAGACACATCCATTTCAATTAGATGTGCCCAGTGCTAGGATGCTAACCAATTAATCCTGCCCATCTGAAGGCTGATTAGTCAGAATATTTGGGTGAATGGATAATAACAGGCTAATGAGCCTGCTATCTGAATGCTGCCACACGTCTTTTTTGACACAATATTGTGGATGTGTTTGCAGCATCTGTGACTAATCTTCGAGTGGCGAGAGGCCCAGTTTGCAGAGCAGCAGATGGACGGGGCTCAGGGGCGCCTGCTCCGGCTAGTCTTCAGCGTCTGTGTTTGAACCCGAGTGGCCCAGGCTCTTCCTCTAACTGCCCTCTACCCACTGTAAGGTGGAGGCCTGCTCCATGCAGCCAAGGAGGTGGGACACAGCCTGGGAGGGGAAGGTCTCTGCCATGTTCTTGTCCACCCTGAATCCACTGGACAACTCAAAGCAAGTCCCTTCCCCTCTATGGCTTTCAATTTACTCATCTGTATTACTCACAATCATTTTTTTTTAAATCAAGGTAATAACACTTAACACAAGATCTACCCTCTTAACAAACTTCTAAGTGTACGATGTGGTATTGTTAATGGTAGGACCAGGGTTGTAGGGCAGGTCTCTAGAACGTATTCATTCTGCACGACTGAAAATGTGTACCCACTGAATAGCAATACCACCTTTTCCCTTTCCCCCGGCCACTGGCAATCATCATTCCATGCTCTGCTTCTATGAGTTTGGCAAGTTTCAACACTGCATGTAAGTAAAATCATGCAGTATTTGTCCTTCTGTGTCTGGCTTATGTCACTTAGCAAAATGTCCTCAAGGTTCATCCATGTTGTTGCATATGGCAGCATTTCCTTCTTTTTAAAGGCTGAACAATATTCCTTTACACGCATACATCCACACACACATATTCCATTATATATTTATATCTGTATAGCTCATTGTCTTTATCCACTCATCTGTCAAAGGACATTAGGTTGTTTCTACATCTTGCCTTTCATGATGGTGAACAGGGCTGCAATAATCTTGAACCAGACTTACTACTGCCTCCTGACACTTGCACAGAGTCTCCCTGCCCAGTACAGTTCTTCCCAACACTGTCTGCCTAGTTAACCTCTTCTCATTCTTCAGATCACTGCTTCCTTCTGGAAAACCTCCAGCCACCACTTGCGTACATTACCCAGAGTCTTGTGCTCCCAGCACCCTAATGACCATCATACTCTATTACCGCTATGTATTTACTAGTCCATGCACCGCTAAGCTCCCCGAGGGCAGAGGCCACGTCTGATGGCTCATAGTTACGTCTGTGGTGCCTGGCCTAGTGCATGGCCCAGACGCAAAACAAAAGTGTGTTTGCTAAAGCCTTATTCTGCCCCAAACCATTGAATCGAGTAAGAGGCGAATGGAATGTAGGATTAGGGGGCGGAAAAAAAGCCACTTTGCAAGCCTCCAAATTGATATACAAATGTAAGGAATTAGGAGTAATGAAAAAGTCCTTGAAGGTGCAGAAAGAAAGCATTTCAATTCTTTAAGAGCTTCACACTTGCTCAATGTGTCACCAATAATTACCCTGGATTTTCCCCCCTTCATTTGTTGTAATTAAGACATAGTGTCTTTGTTAGGGGAGAAACCGAGGTCCAGGTCCACAGTAGCGGAAACCATGCCAGGTGTAAATCCTGGCAGCGTGGCGCGCCGACCGTAGGGCCCTGGACAAGCCCTGCAGCCACTCTGCTGTCCCCTTCTGTGTGACAGAATGAAAATCTCCACCCTCGAGCTCACGGGTCATGGTAAAAATCAAACAGAGTTAATGTGTGTAAAACGGCTTGTAATCTGTAAGATGCTATGAAGGTGTCACTTTAATAGCTTCCTGTTGGTGTCTCTAGAGAACACACAGTGGATATTGGAACTCGGATTTCCAGTCTCTAAGATCTCTAAGTCCTGGGGAGGATGACAGAGGTAAAGGAGAGTCTTGGGGGTGAGGGAGTGGTCTGGCACATTTCTTCACTAAATTCACTGAGTATTTGCTGAGCATCTACTAAGTGCAAGGTCTATTCTAGAAACTGGGGGCTAAGAGGTGAGCAAAGCATGCCCTTCCCTCAAAGACCTTCCACTCTGATGGGTGAGGGTGAGGGGAGCAGGCAGGTGAAGAAATGGTTACCAGACGTCAGGTGTCGCTGCAGGACTGTGAGCTGAGGGGAGGGAGTGAGGATGGGCACTAACCCTGATGGAGTTGTTGTGACCCGATCTTGAAGGAACTTCTAGAACAGGTGAAGGTGCATGGATTCTATCCTGGGAAAGATTTTGAAGAGGAAAATGACCAGGTCAGATTTACCAAGTCGAAAGGACATTCTGGAAACAGGCAAAAAGGTAAAAGCACTGATAAAGGAGACCATGACAGGAGTCTTCTCAGAATACTGGAGAGAAAGATGGGAAAAAGAAAAATTGCAGCAGAACAGGAGAGAAAAATAAGAGGGAATCAGAAAGGAATGTTAATTGAAAATGTGAGGAGAGAATGTCTAATAAGAAACGTGTAAAGATAAAGAGAGAAACAGCAAGGATTAATGGCTTGCCTCCTTATCTGAGGCCTTCCGAGGCCATCCTCTGCCTGTGCTGTTCATCACTCAGGCTGCGCTCCTGGCTACCCGACAGAAACCTGCCCAAACAGACTCTCTGTGGCTGAAGAAGATGCAAGGGACAGAGGGAAAGTGCAGGCATGGATTCTGATCCCAGCTCTGGTCTATGTGCTCTGAGCCAGATGTAGGGAGTTACTTAACCTCTCTGATCTGCAGCCCCTTCATCATAGAGTGATGCGAGGTTAAAGAAAGTTGACACGAAGGACACCTAATAGAGTTCCTAGGACGAAGCAGTGCTTTCATGTCCTTCCCTTCATCCATCCTTTGCCCACCTCCAGACCCATGGCCAGACAATGACACTGAGCACTAGCTACGTATCAGCCTTGGAGGAAGACAATGCCTTGCATGGGGTCTTGCTCAAGGAACTGGCCGCATCTCACTGGGCACTCAGCACTGCCACGAAGTAAGTAGGGAGACATCGTCCCTATCATACAGATCTAAGACCTGAAGCCAAGAGAAAGGAAGAGACTGTGTCCTGCCCAGAACTTGGCTCTTTGGGTTCACTCTCCTGCCCTAGTGACAGCCAGGTCCTTGCACAGTGATCAGAGCCAGGCCCTAGGGCTCAGAAGAGCCTCGTCTCAGTGCCAGCAGTTGTGGGCAGAGCCCTACTGTGTAGTCCTGTTCCCAAAGCTTGGTAGCCCACTAAAAAGGGCTCCTGTCCCATCATCTGGACCTGGACAAAAACATTGGCAATTTATGTTCATGCCTATTTTGCAAAGAAATAATTGCCTGTGGGAACCTAAGGAAAATGAACTCATTGTTTTAGTCCTCAGTTTCCTCATTAGCAAAATGGGAAAATCCTGCTGAATTCACAAAAGGCTATTACTAAAGTCACTTGAGAATATATGTGCAAGTGTCCCCATGGTACAAACATGATACTTGTGGTAAGACTACCTTTAACCAGAAGTACAAGTAATAATTTTTGTTCTCTTGACTTTTAAGGCTTTTAAGATCATCTTAATTTTGTTTGGATCTAAAATGTCTGCTGGAGTCTGCAAGACCTTAAGCCTCCTGGGAGCAGCGACTCCATGCTGAACAACATTATACCTAGGACGGTGCCCGATAGTAAGTAGATACTCAATAAAATATGAAGGAATGGATTTAATTAATAAATTAATTAATGGATAGATGATGGATGGACGGATAGGTGAAGAAGGGCATATTTTAACTTCAAAACATCATTCTATTTTGAAATGAAATTATATATATGTACATATACACACACATAATATACGTATATATACAAATATATGGTTACCATATAATGTTGTGTGTGTGTGTGTGTATGGTCAGCCATCCATATTTACAGATTCTCCATCTGTAGATGCTGAGGGCTGCTAAATACTACACCATCTTATATAAGGAACTTGAGCATCTGGGGATTGCTGTATTCACAGCATCCTAGAACCAATCCCCGGGGAACACTAAGGGACAACTATATATAGACACACACCTCCCAGCTGGAAAGAATCTCAGATACAAAATAATTAGACTCTGTAGTTTGTAGGAAAGGAAAGTGGGGTGAAGGGATGGGAATGGGGGCTGGTCCAAGGGCAACGGTGAATGAGTGGCAGAGCAGTAAAACCCCGTGACTGAGGGAAATGTACCCTGAGCTGGAGGGTCCCAGGCACTGGTCCTTCCTCTGCCCCTATTTTAATGTATGCTCATGGGAAAACCCCATCCACTCTGCCCTTCAGTCTTCCCATTTATAAAAGTATATGGCCAAAGAGTGAGAAAGGATGTCTGTAATGAAATAATCTTCCACTATGTAGTATGTCTTCTTTTTCTCCTTCCCCGGGGAGATTCAAGTGCAGGTGAAGGGGTAAGGTAGCTTCTTCTCCCTTAAACTCCCCGAATTCTTATTTCCTTTTTAAAAAATCTGTTCAGATGAAAGATAGACAGGCAAGTCTAAAGGCAAGAAAAGCCATGTGCGCAGGCCTTCAGTGTGGCATAGACTGTCCTGACGTGGTCCTGGAGCTGAGCTGGGTTTCTGGTATCTGTCTGCAGAATGAGAACGGAAGTGCTCCTGCCCTGGTTGGCGGCTCCTTCCTCAAGAGGAAGCAGGGCTGCAGTGACAGGCCAGCAGCTGCCCACACCTCTAAGGAACTGGCCCTAAGATCTGGTTCAGCTGCCCTACTGGAAATAAAGCCTCATTTCTGAAGGAGAAGGAGAGACAGAAGGCTGCATCATCCTCTTTTCCTAGATATCCCAGGCCCTGGGGGGTGCAGCAGGAGATGGTCAGACACAGCTCCAGTGTGTGTTAATAGCAACAACTCCCTCATCTGCACGAGGCGTGGCTTGTGAAGCCCTTTACATAAATACAGTCTTACTTGTCCCTCTCAGAGACCCCTGTCCAACAGCCTTATTAATCTCTGCCTCCCTCAGACAAAGCAAATGAAGTTCAAAGGGGCTTAGGTGTATTCAGGTCAACAGTCACGTGCAGGTCTATTTACTTAACACTGTCACGTGCCAGGCTCTGGATACACCCAGGAGAATCAGATGGAATCTCTGATCTCATAACGTTCCCCACCCAGCAGGGCCACAGACAGGAGGAGGGGCCCCTTGACTATAGGAAGTAAAGTGTTATTGTAGATGTGAGCTTGAGATGGTCCGTCCACACTTAGGACGGTTACATAACCCAGACAGTGAAGATGAAAGCCAGGCTGGTTTTCTGGAGAAGCTGAGACTTGAACTGACTTGTAAACAATGAATAGCAATGACCCTGGCTCAAGTAGAATGAAATAAAAGGAGTGAGCGTTGCAGGTGGATGGAATCGTATGAGCAAAGGCCTTCTGGTTAAAACTTATGGAGCACTTGAGATGCTGCAGGAACTTCACAGTGTCTAGTACAGACAGAAACGTGAGTTTGGGAGGAGCAGAGAATAACGCAGCTGCTTGGTTTGGACCACAAAGAGCCTTAGATACGAGGTCAGGGTGCTAGATCTTAATCCTTAAGGGAATGAGAGCCAAAGAACATTGCAAGCAAGGGGAAGATGCGAACAAGATGCGTGTTCAGTGACTGGGCTGGCCCCTCGGCCGCTGTCCCATGATCTTAAACATCCACAAAACAGGGTCTTGTTGACTGTACCTTTCTAGAGATAGGAGCAGAGTGTGGTAGTCCCTGTATAGTTATATGATCGTGCATTTGATCAAAAAGCAGAAAGATAGCACCAAACAGACCCCAAAGACATAATGTCAACAATCTGCATTTAAATTCAAGGTCAGCCCCACCCACCTCCTCTTTGAACCACTGTGTTGTGTCCTCCCCCCGCCCCCGGTTAGTGACTGCACCCCAGATGGCTTGACAATCGGCTGCCTCACCGCTGATGCAGTGACCTTGGGCAAGGTCCTTCCCTCTCCAGGTCTGCATTTCCCCATCTGGATGATGAGTGATGGAACCAGAAGCTCTTTCTTTCCTCGACTGAGTATTTGAAATTGAAGGTTTCGTTTTCACTCTGATTCTCCTCTCACAGATGCTCCAAACCGGACCATTTAGGATCATTTTGGCCAGAGGTTTTCAAACTTCTTTTTGTAACAGAACCCTTTGTTCAAATGAAACTGGGTACTCAAAAATGCAACACAGAAAATCTACGAAGGGAACACTTCTGTAAGAGTGAGGGTGCATGCTGCATCTTCCCTCACTGCCCACCACCTTCCTCCTGGGCCCAGAAGCACAGCCACAAATCCCTGAAGTCCCAAGAAGCATGATTTTAAAACCACTGACCTAGTCTCTCTTTGTTTTAAATGGAGAGACTGAGACCCAGATGAAGAAGACACTAGCTCAAGCCACAATGCTAATAAAGTAAAAGGGTTGGAACGAGAACCCAGGTCTCTGGGCTCCCAGGCCAGCATGTCTGCCACCGTCCTATTTGCCTTCTTGGTCCCAGCTTGTTGAGCCAGCAGCCGCAAGGGCCCTCAAGGTGACAGTCTCTCCAGAGAATGTCACCGCCTCCTCACCTCCTCTCTCCCTTTCCCTGGAGAATCAACTCACAAACCTCCCACACTCAGTGCCAACTCTGCTTTCTGGAAGCAGATATATCAGCCTCCCTTGACCTGGCAGACATACTCTCAGAGCCTTGGGCTTTTCCTTGGCTTGCTGCCCATGCAGGGACTTCTGGGGCCATGTGGGACCAGGAGGCTTCCTTGGAAAGGTCCCTTCCCTGACACTCCCCACATATCCCTCCCCCAACACACACACAGGCTTTAATGCTGCAGTCTGAGGAGCTGGCAAAGCCTGCAGTGGGCTGGGAGTCAGAAGACTGGGTTTGAGTTCTGGTCCCCCTTCTTTTTAACCTGGCTGATCTTGTCTGACATAAGCTGCTTTGCTCCTTGAGGTCTTCTCCACCTTGCAAGCTTGATGATCAAGTGAGATAATGAAGCTGGAAGGATTGATAAGCTGTAAAGTACTGCCTACAAGTAAGGAATGATTTTATTTGGTAAGTTTTTCATCATTTTCCCGAGCCAGGACATTTTCATCAATTTCAGTTAATACCTAACAAGTCTTTCCATTTGTCCATTAATTTACTAATGGATGCTTTTTAAGAAATCATTATTTGGTCCTCCTGCCCAAACAGTTCATTCATTCATTCATTCACTCAACAAGCACTCAGGGGCACCTACTATGTGTCAAACACTGGATCTGATGGCCTTACAAAGCTCACAGTCTCACAGGAGCACAGACACTAACAGTCCTGTGGGCAGTGCTAGGAATGGAGGAAACAGAGAGGGATAGGAGCATGTAGGGGCACATACCCCAGCCTCGCAGTGGGAGGGTCACCAAAGGTTTCCAGGAGGAAGTGAAGTCTAAGCTAATATCTGAAGGTTGAGTTGGAGTAATCCAGGAGACAGGAATGGGGGGGAGATGAGAAGGAAGCAGAGGACCACCCTGATGGAAAGAAGAGCAGGTGGAAAGAAGCTATATGATTCAGTGAGGCTGGACCAGGTAGGGAGTGATCAGGGAAGAGGCTGGGTTAGGAACAAACAGAGTTCAAAGCCTGAATGTTCTGTAAGTAAAGCTAAGAAGTCAGAACTATCCCAGCATCCTTATCTCATAGAGAAGAAAGTGAGGACAACAGAGATGAAATGATTTGTCCAAGGTCACAAATGGAAAGCAATGGCGGTAGAATGTCAACCCAGGTCTGTCCCTCTGCCTGCAACCCTACTCCCCCAGATGCCTGAGTGGCCTGTTTACTCTCTTGCCTCATTTGCAGAACCAAGCAAATGATACCTTCTCAGAGGAGTGTTTGCTGGTCACCTTACACAAAATAGAGCCATCTTGCCATTCTCCTACTTCATCTTTCCTCCTGGCACTTATTACAGTCAGATAACATAATATAAATTTATGTATTTGTGCAATATCTCCCTCTCTCTCAAAAACATAAAGTGAGTATAAGGACTTGGTGCTATTCATGCTGTATACCTGGTGACCATAACAGCACCTGGCACACAGAAGGAACACAACAGATGTTGGATGAGTAAGTGAATGAATTTCAAACCATCTAAAATCCTTGCTGACACTTAGCGCTACAGTACACTCCTATGACTGACTGGGAGCCTTTGACCTTTTAGTTACTACTGGCCGGAAAACAACACGACAGGATTTGGCTTTAGAACGTCCATGCTGGGAGCAACGTGGAGAACGAATCAGACAGGGACACGCTCGGGGGCCAGGAGACCAGCGAAGAGGCAGCCACACTCTTGTCTGCCAGGAAAGATGATGGTCTAGACCATGGAGTAGTAAGAGGAATGGAGAAGAAAGACCCCCAAAGGACCTGAAGCCTCAGGGAGACCATCAGCCCAAGACTCGGCGCCCACTAAGAGAAGAGGCCAGAGTAGGAAGGTCACATCTCCAACAAGGCAGTTATTCCCATTTCTGGAGATTAAACATAAGAGTGGCTAGAATAGGCTCTCAAATTAAATATTTCCAGAACAGCCTCTGATAAAATTATACCCTCTATGGGTTGGAGGAGAGGTGTCTTTGGGGAAGGAAAACAGATTTTTGTACTGCCTAATGATGATGAGGATGAATGTCTAAATCACATGGAAGTCAAGCTCAGGCTCACTTCATAGAGAGGCAGAGTCTGATACCTGGGGAGTAGCAGGCTGACCCCTCGGACAGTACTTCTAACCTCCCTACTCCTTGCACATACCTGCCCATCTGCAGCCAAGACTGGAGAGGTAGAACTAAAAGGTGGTGGTTTTCATTCCAACAAAACCTGAAAAGAAATTAAGAAGAGGCTACAGATATCTAAGTCAATTGCACTCATTCACTCACTGATTTATTCATTTAGTCAATCCGTCCACCAGAGCATCATTCAACTAATGCTTCTAATACCCTCAAAGAGCCAGACGCAGCGCTACCACCAAGGACAGAACAAACAGCAGGACAGATGTAGTCTCTGTCCACATGATGTGAATGGCCTAGTGTTTCCCGACTACGTTCTTTGCACAAAAACATTACAAAAATCAAATTATTGCTACCTCGTTAGAGTCTTTTATATTTGCCAGGGACTAGACACGTCTTGTACCATTTAATCAGCAAGTCTATAAGGCAGTTATCATCAGTCGCATTTGTCAAATGAGGAAGCAGAGGCTCAGAGAGCTTTAGGAATGTGCCAGAGAAGAGACAGCCTGGGATGTGGGAGCACAAATTTAAACTCATGTCAGGTTTTTTGCCAAAGCCCTTCCATGGTCCTGTGCAGCCTCACACCTTTGCAGAAGTCTGGCTCTGAAGTCAGACAGCCCTGGAGTGAGTCCAGGCATCACACAATATGCCCTAAAGCACTGAGAACAGTGCTTGGCTCTCAGTGAGTGCTATATGAGGTTATCTGTTGTTGATATTGCTATTACTAATAGGCAAGTTACTTCCTCTCTGAACCATAGCATCCTCCTCTGTGAAATGGGAACACTAATGCCTCACAGAGTTTAATGAGAATTAACGGAGATTTAGAGAGATGGTGTACACTGTGTCCTGTCTGCTGCTGACATGTTTTGGGTGGTCATCAGTAGCAGAGTCAGAGTCCTTGACCATGGCTGAAGGGCACTACTATAGCTCTGAAGGACAAACCTGGGCCTGGACACAGAAGGAGCCCTTTGATGAAGCTGCTTTATTCCCAATACCTGGGGCTACTAGTTCAGAGGGCCACGGCAATCTCCCAGATCTGTTCTGCCATGCCAGGTTTCTCTCCAGCGAGGGGAGGGGAGGGGGAGAGGGGCAGAGGAGGTCCTAGGTCATGAGGCCAGGAATAGAAATGCCCTGCGGAATGCCCTGTGGCAATTAGAGCTCCAGGCTTGGGGCCATTCCAAAAGAACTTTCTGTGGCCATCATCAAGGATGTTTCCCTTCTGCTGAAAGGCTCCCCTGGGCTAAGGAAAGAGCTGGCATGGCAGGAATCCTGTGACTCTAGTCCATTGCCACCCAAGGGGGAATGCACCTCCATTTAGTGAGGGGCTACTACACCAGACCTCTGCCTTCTCCTCCTGTTTCCCCCATTCTTATTCTCAGCACACCTCTAAAACAAGCAGGGATTACCCGCTCCATGTGATACAAGGACACGGAAGCTTGGGAAGGCCAACGGCAGTCACTGCCTGCCTCTGTCCCTCTGACCAGGCAGCATCTGATGTCTGTGTCACAGCAGCCGTGAGTGGGGAATCAGGGCACAATGGGGGAGTGGGTAGGTTTATGATGACCCCAACTCCCTCTGCCAGCATCCTGTCCTAGCATAAGACTGAATCCAACTCAGAGACCACTAGCCTCAGAAATCTAGTCTCTGGGTCCACTCCTACACCTTCTGTTCATCATCCTCACTAGCCACACACCCAGAGGTTTTTATCTGTATCTACTGCCAGCTTCAGGAAGCCTTACCGAGTCTGAATAGTCCTGGGCGGTCTACTTCACCTGCCTTGAGCGGCCTATGAAGTGCTTAGAGAGCACAGAATTCTTGAACCTGACAGAGAGCGTGGGGAGGGCATTCCAGTGCCTGCTCTGCTTCTACTGGGATTTACTTCCTCGGGCAAATCACTCTCTCTTGTTGAACCTCAAACTTTCCCATCCAACAAATAGGGGCATTAACAGCTACCTCCAAAGGACGGTGTGAGGAACACAGGACAAGAGGCACTGAAGCACCTAGTAAGTCTTAGCTACGTGGTGATAATTGAGGAGGTGGGGTAAGCGTGAATAAGGCTACTACTTATTAAGCATTTACTATGTGCCAAACCCTGTTCTAAACACATGAGCAGTGATTGATATTTCTAAGTAAAACTTATTGTTCTTGTTGACACATCTCCTTAAATCCACCATACACTTCGGCTACCATGTTTTTGTAGGGACTACTGCGACAAAGCTCAATGTATTCTTCTGTGAAGGGTCGGGCCCAGATTTAGGGGATAAAGAGACCCGGATGGAGATTAGTTATGGTTCCTTGTCAGGGAACTTACCATCAACTTAAGCAATAACACAAGGACATGGCTGACTACCAAACCATAAAGTAGTGAATTTAATTTATTTCCCATTAGAGTCTATGATAACAAATACATACAGTTTATTTTATACGTGTATGCAAGTATGTAAATGACCTAAAAAAGCTGCACACACTAAAAGTACTTGCCTTGACAATAATGGATGCATGCCAAAGTGTCTGATCTGTTCTATTCTCTTCTAGTACATTCTGCTCTACTCCATTCTAACCTTTTATATTCTGGTCTGTCATTTTCTATCCTTTTCTATTCGATTTCATTCTATTCTGGCCTGTTGTGTTCCTTTCCACTGCATCCTGTTCTATTGTTTTCTGTTTCATTCCATTTCATTATTTGATATTTTCTTTGATATCTCTTAAAAATGTTTGCAAGCCGCTCAAAATGTTATGACCTATTAAATGATTTTGACCCACCTTCTGAAAAGTACCAAATAAAGAAGCTCTTTTCTGGTTATTTCTATCTGAGATACTCTCTCGAAATTAAGTCCTAGCTAACACTAGTCTCTCAATAATCATTAAACAAATAATTGGAGTTACTCTCGCTGAAAAGCGTGAGGGCCCTATTTGGCCACCTCCTTTCTAGACATTCAATAATCGATGAGGATGATTTAGGGCTGATATTGATTATAAAGAACTCCCTCTAGGCATTCAAGAAAGGACGGGAAGGAGATGATTTAAATTTTTGATTAATTGTTCATTTGTATATACTCATCAGATGCTTATGTGTTCCATGCCCAGTGCTAGGGCTGGGCCTGAGTAAGATGATTCTTACCTTCACAAGGTTATATCAAATGCCCACCATTTATTAAAGCACTCTACACACAGCCTCACATTAAGCCTTCACTGCTCCCTTGAGAGACTACTGGCATTGTACCCATTTTACAGACGAAGAAACAGGCTCAGAAGTAGCCCATGGTCATACAGTGATACACATTAAAGCTGGGATCTAAACCCAGGTTGTTTAAATCCCAGATTTTACTTCTAGCTGGAACAATTGAAGAAAGGGTTTCAAAGGAGGTGGTTTTTGAGATGTCTCTATCTGTAGGGGCAAGGGAAAGCCTTTCCTTGCCTCTCAAGAAACAGAATAGTGTGGGCAAAATACTGGAAAAAGACTGAAGCTACAAGGTGCATTGGGAGAACATGGAGAAGCCAAATTTGGCTGGAGCACAGACTGCATGACAGAGAGAATTTCAATGGTGCTTGGAAGCTGCACACAGCAAGGGGAGGGGAAGAAGAAGGTGGCTGGGCTCCGGGGAGAGCTGCATCTGGCTGGGGCCTCCAGGCAAGTCCCAGGCTGAAAGGCAGGGTTGACAGTCCTCTGGCAGAGATTCAGCTTCAGCTTTGGTGCAGGAAGGGCACAGCTCAAGGCAGGAAAAAAATTACTTCTTTGGAAGCACACATCCAGAGATGGCCATCTCTCCAGGGAAAAAACATTTTTGGTCTGAATTAAAATGAAGTCCACAAAAATAAAATTCTCCCACCTGGATCACTAAAAACCACTGCCTCATTCTCAGTTTCATCTGATGCTTGGACCCAGCAGAGATGATCATTGTCTCTATCTGACGATGGGGGAATGGAGAGCTGGGTAGCAAGACGCAGGGCTTGGTGTCGCCTCACTCAGGCTCCTGTTACAGCTCTGTGCTTCCTTTCCGCCTGCCTTCCAGGGAACCCAATCTCCTTTCCTTGTGCAGAGGCTGCTACCAAAGTCAGGCAGCACAAACATTGATTCCTGGAATCCTGAGGCATCTGCTGCTGGCATAAGCCTCAAAAATGCCACTGTTTCCCAAAGGCCATGAGAGAGAAACATTATCACCAAGAAACCTCTTGGAGAGATTCAGACACATCTTCTTTCCCTGTTAGGGAGTCTGGACTCAGCTGAGTCCTGATTAAAGAGACTGACTTCAACCTATGAGAATATGAGTCTTTCTGAGGGGATTTGGGAATGGGGTGGGACAGGAGAGAGGAACCTATTATTTATTGCATTCTACTACGTGTCATGCGTGTTAGACAACTCATTCAATCATGAAACCTTATCATTTTTATAGGCTGGGATTCCCACCTTAAAGGTAAAGCAACTGAGGCTTGGAGAGGTTAGAGGACTCGTCAAAATCGTACAACCATGCAAAAGGCTGGCTTTGAACCAGGGTCTGCATGTCTCTTGGTTAATGGGAAACCTAGGCTGTGCTAAACCAGAATAAAAAAATGGAGAAGCATAAAAGGAGGAGGAGGAGGAAGGAAAAAACATAAGGAATAAGAGAAATTATTACTACTCTTTTTCCCACGACTACTACCATTCTACCACTACTACTATAACTCAAACCTCTTTCTAAATCAGTTTCACATTCAACACATTATTTGATCCTCACAAAAATGATGAGAAGAAGGAAAGACACATGCCACTTTCTCTACATTTAATAGACGGGGAAACTGAGGTTCAGAGAGTTTAAGTAATTGTTAAAGAACAGTCAGTTACAAACCTGAAATGATAACCCATTAAAAAAAAAGAGGTTTAGTCTTGAAAAAAAAAAGGAAGACTAAACAATGTTCCTTGAAATGTTTTTATAGCACTACTTATAGTAAGAAAAACATTTTAACTTTTTCCCAGCTTTATTCAGGTATAATTGAAAAGCAATATTGTGTAAATTTAAGAACCCTTGTACACTGTTGGTGGGGATAAAAATTGGTACAGCCATTATGGAAAGCAATATGGAAGATTCTCAAAAAATTACAAGTAGAACTACCATAATATCCAGCAATCTCACTTGGAAGTATACATCTGAAGGAAATGCAATCACTATCTTGAAGAGATACCGGCATTGCCATGTTCACGGCAGCATTATTCACAATAGCCAAGACAAGGAAGAAAACATTTTTCAAGGGGACCCAGTCCATACACTCACATATACAAACACACATGCACTCATCAAAATTTCAGAAACAAAACTCGTCCTTAACTCTCTACAATTGATTCTGACATTCTCCATTGTATTCTACACTAATCCATTCTATTTTGTTGCAGACGAGGCTGGTCCTGACTCATTAAATGGATTTAATATCTTGCAAAGGAGTCAAACACAAGAGTCTGGGAATGAACCATGGACTTTCAGAGCATGAAAGCATAAGAGAACTAGCTCAAAAGATCCAAAGGACTCCCACATGGAAGAAAAAATAGATTCATGCTTCACTGTTAGAGATGGTAGAACTATGACCAAAGAGTGGAAAATGAACACAAATTTTAGGTCAACATAAAGAAGCCTTTCTAAATAGGCAAAATTGTCCAAACATAGAAAAGTCACCTTGGGAAGCAGTGAGCTCCCTGACACTAGAGCCATATAAGCTGAAGCTTGAAGATCACTTGACGAGGATGCTATAGATGGAGTTGAAGGTGACCCTCAAGTTTCTTTCTAGGACAGAAATGCAATTTAATTTCTTTTTTCTCATTTTTTCCTCCCTATGGCAGTAGCCATCACAGCAAATTTGGCTTTGATGTCAGAGTCAGAGGACACAGAGGAAAAATAGAGATGCTGAATTTTGGTTCCACTGGCAAATTGGGAAATGTAATACACGTTTCTCCATTCTCAGAATATAGGGGAAATGAGGAATAAAATAGCTGTCTAGGGGAGGAGTCAAGGTATAAAAGAGTACAGGAAGTCATAGAATAAGACAGATTCGTTTTAGTCCACGTTCGGTTTTTTTCTCATTGTGAGACACAGGGCCAGCCTCATTTTTCCCAGCTAAGCAGTGGGGATACAGCTGAACTACATCTCCAAGGACTATTTCTGGTCTCAGGTTCTAGGTATTTCTGTTGCCTTATTCCTGGGCTCTCCTGTCACCACGCATGATGCCAGCTCAGCAGCTAAAGAAGGTAAAGGAAACAGTGGGTAGTAGCTTAGCTTCTCTTTTGAAGGGAAGGAGGAAGGAGCAATTATGGTCCATCTCCATGGTCTCATGCTGACTTAGAGAGTCTCATCCCATCAAACGTGTGGGTTATGGAGTTCAATTCATTAATTTTGGTGGTGGAGGGCGGCTGACAAGACTGGTGCTGACATGAATAATGATGGATCTCACCAGGAGAGGGCCAAGCAAAATCTGCAGCTTAATCAGACCCAGAGAGTCTCCCTGAGCATGTATGTAGGCCAAGTGCTTTCCAGCCAATCAGACCCAATTTCAATTTAATGTTGCAAATTGTTACCACGCAGCTTGGCCTCTCAACGCTCAACTCAGACTCAAACTGGCTTACTCATTTGTTCTTTTTTCCTGATCATTTGGAAGCACCTGCCTGGCCATTGTTTGGACTACAGTTTGCAGCAGGGGAGGTGGCTAGACCGTGATGGCTAGAATTCACACAGGGCCATGAAAAGTCCCAGACCAACATCCCCTCTGCATCACTTTGTACTCTTGTTTCTAAAGCCCATTCGGTGCTTGATTATGAAGACCTGCTGTTCATACACAGCCTGCAGGATAAAACTCAAGTCTCTACCATCAGACTGCTCCAGCCTTACCACCCACCATGCTTCCCCAAGCAACTTGTGCCTCAGTCACAACACATCACTTCCACTCCTGAAAAAGCACAGTGCCCTCGCATCTTGAAGCCTCTGTGTGCCTGCGTGTGCTGTGCCCTCTGCCTGGAATGCCTTTATCTGCTCCTCTCTGTTCTCCACCTCACCTCCATCTACCTTCCTTTAATCCAGAGGACACTGGCCAGAGAGAAAGGTACACACCAGGTTAGCAGAACCCTGAGGGGCAGGGATTATTTATTTCACCTTGTACCCAGAGTAGACATTCAAAAGAAGTAGAATCAATGAATGAATGAAGGTGTAACTCTGGACATTTCCAATCCTCTGTTTTCTCAGATGTAAAATGAGAAAAAAACAATAAAATTAGCTCCTACGCAGATACTAGTGTGATGAATCATAAAAGATGCTTTCCTTTTCAGCCCTCCTACTTCCCCAGTGTTTTTCAGAAACACTGGGTGAAAGCATCAGTGTAGACTCCTGCCCTTAGCTTGTCCTGTGCTTCACATCTCTGTAGCTCAGTGTCTTCATATGTAAAGTGTATGTACTAAATCCTAGAGTGTTGGGGAGATGAAACACATTCATTCATTCATCCCTGCTTTCAGTATATATGACAGATGCAAATTATTGAAGTGATGAATGTTAAAGTCACTTTCATAAGATGGGGTACAGAGTGGATGCTCAATAAAATCTTCTACCTCTTTGTCTCATATTCTCTTCTATTTTCTGTCTTTCTTTTTCTTCCTGCCTTCCTTCTCTTCCCCCAAGGTATGATTTTGGAATTATCATAGCCTTGGATGAAGGGATCAGGCACAGACTAACTTTATCCCTAAGTATCATGATGCAGCTTCAAAGCTATCTACCCCTTTAACAGGACACCTGGACACAGAGCACTGAGATAAGAATGACTCTGTCCCAGGCAACTGTTATGTGTATGGGGCTTTGAGCTCCACTGAGCAAGCTACCATGTGAACAGAGAGTGAGAGGTTACTATTAATTAAGGAAATTGAGAATCCTTGCTATTCTTCTGAGAACCCATCTTTAAAATCACACCTCATCATTCCGTTCTACCTCCTAGTAAACCAGTGCCAAGATTGAGAGACGATCTAAAGCAATGTGATTTCACTTCCAAAACTCACTTCTTGCTCACATATTTCATCTGTTAGCCCACAAATAAACCCCCCACCCCAAGCTGCCAGAAACCATATATAAATAGCAGGGATCCACACCATACCTGATGTCAGGAAAACATCAGTGTTGTTAAGAAGAATTAAAAGGTCAAGAATTGTTGTTTCTTCAGGTGGTCTTTAAATTTAGTCACCAAAGAAGGGGAATCGAAAGGTCTGGAGAGTGACACTGTGTAGGTAAAAGCAGGGAAAATGTCACTGTTCTCCACTACTAATTTACTGTGTGACCTTAGGCCATTGATTTCTCTCTGAAATTACGTTTTTAAGTCTGTGAAATTAAACTAGTTCAGTTCAACAAAAATACTAGGTACCTACCATGTGCCTTCCAGACATGGAACTAGACGCAGATACAGAAGCAAATAACTTATAGCTTAAATTGACCAGGAAGACTGAATTTGAAAGTATTCTACACATTATGAATTCTGTACGTTATAAAGTATGCTACAGAAATATTCTGTAGCTCTTTCGATTGTGTACGGATGCGAGTGTGTATGCATGTACATATGAAGGTATGTATTATTCCAGTGAATGAGTGAAAAAGTGAGGACAGTGTGATTAGTAAATCCCTCTGACCTAAATTTAGCAAGTGTCTAGCTTGAATGAGATGTTATCTGAGACACTGCAGACAGAACAGTGAGCATAATCAAGTCTCTGCTAAAGCTTACATTCTAGTGATGAAAATGTCACATTTGAAGGGGGAAAGAAGGAACCTTGGGCTTTTTACCCAGTTACGGAGACATAATTAGAGGTGAGCCTTTGGTCACAAATAGGAACCAAAACAATTTGAGGCTGTGTTCTTCAGACCAAGTGGTAGTTAAACAATGTGTTTATTCAGCACCTAGGACAGCACCCCACGGAGAAGCCATGCTTCGGGCATTACTAGGGCAGCTGATCTGTTGAACGTGATGTGGGCTTAAAAGAATTTACAGATCCTCAAAACACATGGGGTGTGCATGCAGGACCTGACTCTACTTTCATATATACGCCTGAATTGTTCGGGAGTTGTTTATATCACCAAAGATTTCCCCAATAAGTGCCCCAGCCAGGCCTCCTGCTTAAACACGGTGGACTTGAAAGTCAGAAAATAATTTAACACCACACCACTTCTCTTAAAATGCCTCCAATAACTCTCTTCATTCTTACCTCTGCTTTCTATCTTTCCCACCATCTGTAGCTCCAAAGTGTGCATTTGACTGGAAATGCATCACTCAAGGCACCTGTGGTGGAGTGAAATTGGTTAGGATTTCATGGTCCCATCCAATTTCAGCTAGCAGCAGGCAAGGAGGGGAGAATGTTCAGTTATGGGCAGTCCCTTTTTTTTTTTTTTTTGGTTTTCTTAAGGTAAAGTTTGGAAAGAAACATTTTTGTTGTTATTCCTCTAGAGAACATTGTCTCTTTGGAATTATTTTGCTGAAGACTTCCATGGAATCTTTTAGGATATATCCTTAAAAATATCCTTCTCAGGTGAGGAAGACAGTATTCTTTATTTCTTAAAGAATATATCAAAACCTTTTTTGATCAGCATGATCCTAGTGGTCAAGCTCTTGTTTGACCATTTTGGAATCTAGAGTATGAAAAAAATTAATAGCATACTATTTCTCCTAAAATGCCTCCTATAACTTTCACTCGTGGATTCCATCATCTAGAAATCAGGAAACTATATAAACAAGACAGTAAATTTAGGCTTAGGAATATCCAGGGCCTTACCTAGGAACAGAGAAAAGAATTTTTATCATGAAACAAAATCAGCTATTTGCTTTTTTGTAGTTAGGCACAGCTGTTGAATATGGTCTTCAAACATCAGAATATGAAAAAAAATCTTTGCAATCACTAGTTTCACCTTCTATCTAATTTTGAATACCTCACGCCACATTGTAGTTGATTTTTTTAACTTCCTTGGCATCTCTTTCCTTTTCTTCTGTAACAAGGACCTAGCATTACTTTGAGAGACTACATGATACGCCTTCAACATTCAAAGCCTACCCAGTCTGCCTCCAGCTTACCTGAGTTTAAGTCCAGGGGCAGACACTTGACTCAGAATTGACCAGCTGGAGCATCACAGGAACTTTTTATGGTTTGTGGCAAGCAGAATAACGTCCCAAAGAGGACCACATCTTTATCCCTGCAACCTGTGAACCTGTGAACATGTTAGGTTACATGGCAAGGGGTAATTCAGGTTGCAGATGGAATTAAGGCTACCAATCAGCTGACTTTCTGAAGGATAGACTGTCCTTGATTATATAGAGGGGCCCAATATAATCACAAGGGTATTGATAAATAGAAGAGGGAAGCAGAAGAGGAGGTCAGAGTGATATGATGTGAAGAACCTGGCTCACTTGTGTTGGTTCTGTAGATGGGAGAGGGGGCCACAAGTCAAGGAATGTAGGCAGCCTCTACAAGCTGGAAAGGCCGGGGAAACAGATTCTTCTCCCCTAGAGCCTTCGGGAGGAACATAGTCCTGCCACCAACAGCATCACTGTAACTCAGGGAGAACCATTTCGAATTTGTGAACTGCAGACATAAGGTAATAAATGTATGTTGTTTTATGCCGCTGAGATTGAGGTAATTTGTTACAGCAGCAATAGAAAACTAACGTAGGGATAGACGCATAAGCAAATGATAGTCTGTCCAGGGACTTAGCTTAAAAACAAGGAGCCCTCTCTTTCCTTCCTGGCTGTACTAAAGTATAAAGTAATCTTATGACCTGCGGAGAGTTAGCCCGGGAATGAAACCTACCCAGAGGAAACCAGAGTAAAAGAATAGAGAGATATTCCCGAAGATTCTGTGGATATTTTGATCTAACCATACCTGCACTAAAGGTAGCCTTAGATACTTCAGTTCCTTGTGGAAGTAAAGGCCTTATTTATTCTTTAGTCAGTTGGAGTTGGAGTTACATCACTTGCAAAAAAAAAAAAATCCTACAGGCACGGTGGAGTGAACACCACCTCTTGAAATATCCTATTCCAATTTTGGATTCTTTTGTTATTGTGTCTTTTAAAAATAGAGCTGAAATGGGTGGTCATGTGGCATCTTCCCACTGCTTCTTACATCCTAAGGCCACACAGGACAAATTTAACTCCTACCTCCTCTTGAGAGATATTCAGGGTTTGAAACGGTAGTCCCCACCAAGATCCCCATGTCTTCTCTTCTCCAGGCTAAATCTCCCCGGTCATTTTCAGAACTGCGGTAACATGGTTTTGAATGCTTTCACTGTGGTTAATCTTCCCTGGACACACTCAATTCTGATCTCTTTTTTTTTTTAAGATAATAACCCCAACTAAGCACCACATTCCAAGAAATGATTAAGCAGATCAGAATATCCTTGTTCTAGGTGAGACACTTACACTGATGAAATCTAAATTGAAAAAAAAGTATTTTGCTGTTAGGGAACACTGTTACTTCACTCGGCTTACTGTCCAGTAAAATCCACCTGTGCTTTTCTAACGTGCTGCTATGTCATTTCTTCGCTCCTCCCTCTACATTACCCAGTGTTCTGAAGTACACAGAGGTCTTTAGGGTTACACTTATTGAATTTCATCATGGAGATGAGCAGGGAATGGGTAAAATATAGAATTTCAATTCACATGAGCTTGGATTCAAATCCTGGCTTCACCACTAACAGCTGTGTGACCTTGGACAACTGCAGAATCTCTCTCAATCTTAGCTTCCTCATTATAAAATAACAACAGTACCTTCCTTGTAGGGCTCTCATAGAAATAAACAAGATAATGTAAGGGAAGTGCTTGGCACAGTGCCTGGCATGTACTAAGCTCTTAAAAAACGCTACCTATTACTATATTCAATCTGGAAAAAAATTAAAAGGTCAGAGCTTTCAAGCTCAGGATTGTCCTCCTTCAGGTGTGCAAATGGAACAGCGCAGGGAGTGGGATGGAGAATGAGGAGGAGGAGGAACGGGAATACAGCTATCCTTCCCCGTATTCTGCGTTTACATCCAAAGTCAAAGCCAAGCAGTCCTAGAAGACAGGCTATCCAAACTTCCTTACCCCTCAAAGTGTTAAACTTAAGAGTTTATTTTCAAAATGGGACCTGGCAGGCAGGAAGCATACAAATTTCCTTAAAGCAAATTAAATAAAGTCCTGGAAATCATACACATAAAGGTGTCTGGAAGTTGAAGCCTCAGAAAAAAAACTTTAGGAAGGGCTTTGGCAATCCCTGAGCCAATCTCTCCTCTGACAACTACAGAATGTAGCCTCAGAGAGGGACAGTGCTTTGCTCTGTTTCAACCAGCAAGTCTGTTTCACAGCCACTGGAAGTTGGGGTCATTTTTAAATTCCCTTTTGGGCCCAAACTTCCTGGTCAAAGAGGCCGCAAAAAAAGCCCATTTAAGTTTGTCTTTCTCCAGATGAAATTCAGAAAAGGATTTGAGGGTACAAAAAGGATTTGGAAAGTAATTCTGGGAAACATTGGTAGGGAAGCGGGGAAATGAGGCAGGGGAGGGAAAGAGGCCAATAAAGGATGGCTTTTTAAGCCAAATATCACAGTGGACCACAGGAGACCTACGCTGCTGGCATGGCAGGGGTGACCGGGCATGTATTAACCACACACCAACAATCACCAGTTAAGGGCGGCCGTTAAAGAGCTGATGATTCTGACTCTCCAGCCGGCCTCCAGCCTGGGCAGAGGGGTACCCAGCTGCCAGAGGGCCTCTGGCCAGATGCGTGTGTGCTGGCAAGTGGAAGTTGAGCTAGCATTCATGGAAAGGATTAGTGCTGAGGGGATCTGAGCTGGACCTCAACAGAATCTGCAACAAAGTTCAAATGGTAATAAGACAGTCTCTGAATGAGCCTAAAGCTATCAACCAGCAAACCAATCAGCCCACTAATCAATTAAGAAAAATCATTAATACTGTGTCACTATTCCAAGATGTTAAAGATACAGAGAAAACATTCAGTGCTTGATCACTCTACTGATGCAAGTAGCCACATCCCTACACAGTATGTCCTCAGAATCAAAGAATTGTCAGCAAAATGAGTAGGAAATCCTCCAATATTTTTATGGGTAGGGAACTTCCTAATATCCTTAGACTCTTGCCTGCTAATTTCTGTCTGGAATACTTCCTGCCACCCTCAGTTCTTCAAGGATCATCTCAAAGGTCATCTCTTTCATAAGCTTTGTTCCAAGGGATAAATGAGATGATCTGATATGGTCCAGTGATTCGCACCAGATTCCCCCAAGATGTGCCAGGCCTGGACAGTTCATTCACATCTCTGCACTTCCTCATCCATGAGCTTCAAGTCAGCTGTATTCATCTAGATCTTATGGAATCTCACCAAGGGTTCAAGCTGCTCTAAGTGACTGCTCAAAGCTAAGATACAGGAAAGGAAGGATCTGTAACTCCCTTCCTCCCTAAATGCCATGGGACCCAGTAATACAAAGAAGAAAAGCAGCAGCACACACACAACATACAACACACACAACACCCACACATACACATAAAAGCATAGATACTATCAGGCTGAGAGACATACCTTTACCCGCTTCCTCAACTCGGTGTATTTTAAGATGAAATATGGAGGAAAAAAATGGACATTTTAGGTGTTATTGCATTGCTCCCTGTTGACCTTTTCCTAACAGAGTGAAAAGACCTTCCCTCGGCCTTGGAGTGTGATGGTTACTGACAGTGCCATGGTGATGTCAATTAGAATGCCCCCGTATTGGGATGAGGTCTGCAAAGCCAGTGAAGATGCTGCATCTCCTTTCTGCCCAGCACCTGCTCTGACCCAGGTGTACCACCTAGAAAAGAGGTTGGCCTTAAAAAGTGTGCATCTTTTTTCTTCTTCCTTTCCCACCTCCTTTTTTTTCCCCCTTCATATTTTTGTTTTTGTTTTGCTTTAAAAATCCCTTTTCTCCACTGCAGTAATAAATCACTGCAGACAAGATCCACTGATGAATGCAAAAATTAGTGGGGAAAACCTCATGGAAAAATAGGATGTTTGCAGAGTCTCAAAATGTCTCTCCCAAATATTAATTAATTACAGTCGTGGTTAAACAAATACCTTCACATCCTTTGACACCTCTTCCTCCAGGAGGTGGATCTTAATCCCCCTCCTTATGTGTGCTGGACTTAGTAACTTGCTTCTAATAATATAGAATGAGAAAAATACAAACTTTAGAGTGGAGAAACCTGGCAGATACCACCTCACACAAGAGCTCAAGGTTAACGTATTAAGTATTAGATTCTGCTGATGTCACATACCTCCTGATATGATGTGATGAGGCCACTCAGTCTTTGCAGTGTTTTCCCTCCAAGTCTATAATCCCAGTCTAACTATGAGAAAGCATCAGACAGACCCAGAGTGATGGACATTCTGTAAAATATCTGACCCAATACTCTTCAAAATAGTCAAGAGGATGATAAGCAAGAAAGACTGAGGAGAAGGAGACTGGGGGAGACAGGACCCTAAATGCATTCGGTAACCTGGATTGGGTCCTGGATCAGAACGAGGACATCAGTGGAAAATCTGGGGAAACAGGAAAAAAGTCTCTAGTTAACAGTGTTGCATCAATGTTAACTTCTCAATTTTGCCAAATGTACCGTGGTTATGAAAGAGGTTGACATTAAGGGAAGTTGGTTTAAGGGTATATGGGAATTATCTGTGCTTTTTGGGTAACTCTTCTAAAACTATTTCAAAATAAAAAGTGAAAAACATGAAAACAAACAAACAAATCAATCCCTTTTCTTAATAGTGCTGTAGAAAGCCCTGGGGTAGGACACCAGAGAGCCAGCACCTGGCTTCAGCTTGCTGACTGACTCCAGCTTTGAGTAGCTCCTCTCTCAGGGCAGACCCTCCATCTGTTACGTACTGGGGAGTGGAGGGTAGTTTAGTAGTATTCAAGTCAAGTTCACTAGGGCACAGACTTGGTGGTGCGTGGGGTAAACTAAAAGTAAAGCCAGGTCCTGTCCACCCCTACCCACCACCAACTCCTCCAAACTTCCAGCCAAAGCAGATCCATTTTCATTGTTATGCATTAGGTGTCCATATAACATTTCATCTGATGAAAGGTTTCTGGTGTAAAATGTTGAAAAGAATGGAATCGATCATTCATAAGGTTCCTTTCTAAATGTACCTTCACCCATCCCTGACAAGTCTTCCATGATTAACTAAAAAGGACTTAAATACTCCCTTCCCTGTGTAGTCTGAGATTTTCATAGGAGAACCCATGTCTGTTTACTTGTATTCATAAGTCCCCAACCTTTGCCATGGGACGGAGTAGTCAATACCAGGTGAACTGGTGTTCAATAGGATGCTAGGAATCTAACCATCTCTGGGAAAGAGAATGAGTGTGGCCCTAACATCTTGCTCATATCATCTACTGCAAAGAGATCTTGGCAAAGAGGCAGAAGTTGTCAATTATTGAGTGATGTCCAAATCCATGTCACACTTTAAGACCTGGATGAATTTTCCCTTCTTCCGGGAAGTTCCCTTGATCTCTCCAGCTGGAAGTGACTGCTTCCTCCTCTGTGTTCCCACTATCTTTGGTCTGTGTCCCTGACCGGGTGCTACCTTGTCTTCCTTAAACACTTGACTCACCATCCCTACCCAAAGATGTGAAAACCTTCATCTTGGAACCCCCTGGAGTGATTAACACAGTGCCTCGTGCATATGAGATCCCCCATGAAAGTTGAAGAATTAAATGAACAAGCTCCAGGCCTCCTTGTTTCAAAGGAATTTGAACGAGACTCCAAGAGATCCAGGTTTGAATTCCAGCTCTGCCAGTTCCTATAGTGTGACCTTAGAAAAGTGACTTAACGTCCCTGGGGCCTCAATCTCAAGTCAGTCTCTGGTGTGTGCAGTGAATAAACTCTATATACAAGATCACACAATCCCAGGGGTCTGACACAGTACTTGACACACAGTGGGTGGTTGTTCAAGAAATACTAGTTGTGTAAATAACTAAAATGTAGCCTCTCTGAGTTTTGGTTTCTCTATCTGTAAAGTAACAATAAGAATACCTACACCTTGCCTCTCTGTGGTGAGATTAAATAGCAGAACATAGCCGTACATTCAGCACAACGCCTGGTGCATGGCAATTGCTCAATAAATGTGTTTCTCATCTAGTCTTTTCCCATCAGGCATTCTCTCCAATGAGGGGACTAACTTAAGCACTTCTCCCAGCCATGGGCTTCATTATGGAGGCCAAATTAAGAATCCAAGGTGCTTAATTTGAGGAAAAGCAAAAAATGCTAAACCATGGAGTGTGGTATGCAGTGTAATGTATGCACAGTAGCTCGACTAAGAAAACATCCAGGCCCCCAGTTGAGAGACTAACGTAGCACCATTAGCATAGCAGGTGTCTTTGCAACAAGAATGACACTTTAAAGATAAATCCCCCCAATGCATTCCCCAAACACAGGAGTGCATATTTAATTACACTTAACGCTATCTACTCCCTCTAGCTCTGTGCTTAGGACACATCACTCCACAAAGTTGGGAAGATTTTTACAGAAATGGCTGGAATCCAAAATTGCTTCCTAGCTCCAGTGCCCAAAGGAAGAATATCAACAGTGGTGCTTCAGGGAAGGAGCCATGGGCTTTCTTTGTTTGCTTGAAGGACAGGGAGCTGAGAGAAGAAATCATGGGATGGGAAGAGCAGAACGCACTGGGACCCAGGAGAGTGGAGGTTCACTGTGGGCAAAGCCTGGGGCTGACCTTTGTCATAAATTAGTTTTAATACACACAGCAAACAAAATGGTGCAGGAATAACCATCATTCTAGTATTTCGAGAACACTGAGGTTCAGAGGATTTGAGTGATTTTTCTCAGGTCTCAGAGCAGATGATGGAGGAGGTTGGAGTTGAACTCAGGCCTGTCTGGCCCCAAGCCCACGCGTTTTCTTCTTTATCCACCTTCCCAGGGGCTCTCACACAGAGGGCACACATTCTGTTACATGCACAGTACCACCCATTTCACATACATCATCTCACTGAATCCTCTTCCTGTTTTGTAGTACTTTTAAAATACATTTTACGGAACAGAAAACCGAGGCTCAAATAAACTAATCTGTCCAAAGTCGTAAGTAAAGGGGATGGAAAATTTGGGTTTTAAATCCAAATTCATCCATCTTTATCCTCAATGTCACACTAACCTGCTGTGTGAGTTTGAAAAAGTGAATTTCCTTCACTGGGCATTGGTTTTTGTTGTCTTAAAAATCAGACTTTTATAAGCAGAGGTTCAAAGGTCCCTTATGCCTCTAATATGCCATAATTGGATGTGCCTCTCTGACATAAGTTCTTCCCTATTTTCCAGCACATGACACGCCCAACCTTTCAACAATCCCCAGGGGATGTTGAGATATTTGGTAAAGGTGATTTGGCTCTAGCATTTGGCTTCCCTGTGTGATCTCTGACATGATAAACCTTTTTAAGCTGCAAGCAGGGCTGATAATAATAACAATAGCTACTATATCAATGTCTAAATACACAAGGATGGTTTTGAAAATAAAATGTGATAGTAGATGTGTGAACACTGTCTTGAAACTGCCAAAGCACTGTACAAATATTAGTTAGCATTAATAGTATTATTATTGCCAGGTAAAATACATTCCTTAAGGATGATTAACTTCTACATCCACATAACTTGATTCATGAAAGTATAAATGGTCTTCATTGGCCCCCACATGAGAACCCCTGTGTTTTACAAGATCTGCTCTTCAAAATTCCTCACTCAGCTTTTAACAGATACTAGGATATTTGTTACAAATGGATACTCAGAGCATTTTATCCAGAAGGCAAGGAGGTTCTACTATGGCACAGCAGCTAATGGCATTGACCTTGGACTTCCACAACCCTGGGCTCAAGCCTGAGCTCCATCGCTTGTAACAAAAGGGTTTGCTGCTCTGAGCCTTGGGTTTCTCCCATGTGAAAGGCAGTTACCAAAAGCATTTAGCTCTGTTCCTGGCACATAAAAAGACTCAGCAGACTACGCTGTTGTTAATAGCAAAGTGGTAACAATGCAAATTACAGCAGCCAAAAGGATGGGGCCACGCACATGGGCACAGAGAAGTGGATCAAGAAGAGGGCTCAGGTGTTCCTTTTCAACGCCCGTTTCCCAGGTGCCCCTGCTCAAATGCGTACCATTTCACGTGATGCTAAAGGGTGAAAAAGGCATTTGCTTAAAATCCATCTGCTTTTTACAACTTCCAGAGACCAAAATCTGCACAGGCAGCTCCTGTGCAGCTCCTAATTAATTCCTAAACAAAGACCGCTCCAGCAGCAGCACAGTTTAGGAAGCCAGTTGACCTCCTGGTGCAGAAATGATGACACAGATGTCGTTGTTGCTTCACAACCTCATTTTTCACTCTCCAGCACTTGGTCAGGCCAGCCCTGTCTTCACCGCCTAAAGAGCAGGAGGTGGTCCCTGGGGTGGCTCCGGGACCCCACTGTCACCTCCCATAGCTGCTGGCCTTCTTCCACTGAGGGCCCTCCCAACAGCAGTCTGGGGTGACACAGTCCAGAAAAACATCAGCCCGGACTTTACTTTAAGAGATTCCCAAGTTGAGGACTCTCTAATCTCCATGGTATTTGAGAGGCTATGAGTAATCACAATCATAGTCATCATGAATTGAACATCTATTATGTACCAGACACTATCCTGGCCTTCTGCCTGGGCTACCTCATTTCATTCAACACAGTCTTTTAAGATATGAGTTACTGTCCTTGGTTTAAAGTCCAAGAAATCAGATATGGGAGATAAGAAGGAAGCCTTGCACAACTCCAGAGCCTCCAGTTACAGAGCACTTCCTACAGATGAGGCACCAAGCACTTTACTGTGTCACCTTGGAGCCTCTCTCCACCACTGTAAGGATCTCTACCAGGTCAGACCGCATTTCCAGGTCACACACGTAGTAAGTGGAGAAACAGAAGCCTAATAAAGTGCGGCTCTCTCCTCTGAGTTAGCTGTTATTCCAATTTCACTGGCCTTCATGCACAAACAGGGAGAGCATAGGCTCGAGACTAAGATTCCAGGTCTTGAGTTGCATGTGACCTTGGACAATCTCAGTTTTCTCACCCATCAAATGGGCACAGTCTTACACAACTCATCTGTGAATAACCACAGACGGGTAGAGTTTTGCAAATTTTAATGAAGTGGTATGTGACGAAGACCATGCAAGCACATAAAAGGTACTAGAAAATAATTGTTACAATAACTTAGTGGAAGCTGGTCTCTTCAGCTCTCTCCCTGCAGCCTGGGAATCTGCACCCAGGGCTACGATGCTGTGAAAGTTAACAGCCGTAACACATGACAAGATCCAATCATCTCTCTCTCGGTCCATCCATCTAAATTTACTGAGCTCCCAGTACATGCCAGATACTCTAAAAGCCTTTCTCCTCTCCTCTCTCCCCTTTCTATCCTGTCCCCTTCCTGCTTTGTGATCACCTCCTCCCCTCTGTTTTTCCCTTGTGTTCCAGAATAAGAGCTGAGGAAAAGGAAAATATTTATTTCAGCTTTCCTGATCCCTCAGTCACTGGCAGCTGGGGAGGCACTAACCACAATTCTCCACTGTACTAATTTGCTCAGGCCTCCATAACAATTCCACAGACAGGGGCTTGAACCAAGGAAGTTTATTTTCCCACAGTTCTGGAAGTCTGAGATAAGGAGCCGACAGGGCGGTTCCTGGTCAGGTTCCTGGTTCTGGCCGCCTTCTCAACGTGTCCTCACGTGGCCTTTCCACTATGTTCCTGCATCACTGGTCTCACTTCCTCTCCTTATAAGAACATCAGTCCTATTAAATTAGGGCCTCACTCTTATGACTTCATTTAACCTTAAATATCTTCTTAAAGGTTCTATCTCCAAATACAGTCCCATTGGAGGTTAGGGCTTCCATATATGAAATTTTTTAGGGGGGGTGAGGGGGGACACAATTCAGTCCATAACAACTGCCACCCTGAATCTCAAAATGACAGGCTGACAGCATATCCAGCCCAAATTTCACCATGGACCTTAAATTACCTTCCACAGGACTGCAAGCAAATTTTGACCAATCCCTCCCCCACCCCCCCCCACCCCTAGTTCTGGCAGGGATTCAGGGACTTTGTATTTTGGCACTGACCAACTGTGTGACCCTAAGCAAGCTCCTTCTCTGAGGCTTGGCCTACTCTGCTATAAAAGGACGTTAAAATGGACACCTACTTAATATATCGTCAAGTTTTCATGAGATGTTAAATGACAACGTGTTCTGTGAATGTCAGTGGGTCAACAGTGTTAGCACTTAAATAGCTACAATTTATTGAGAAACTTCTATTTATCGTATACCAAGCTTGCACTTACCACGGATGCTTCCATATCTGGCCCTGTTTTCATCAGAGGAGGTACGATTGTTATGCCTATTTTACACCTGAGGAAATAAAGGCTCAGAGAGGGCAAGCAGCTAGCCCAAGATCACACAGCTAGCAAAAGGCTGACAGAAACAGGTCCCATTGATTGTCCCCTCCCCTCAGCCATGCTGCTGTCATCACTGTATTGGCAGAAACCTGCCCTAAAGGTGAGCTTCCTTTACCTGAGATCATGTGCAATGAAGGGATGAAGGACTTCCTCCCACATCTCCCCCTAGAAGACCCCCGGTGGCTCTGTGAACCATCCAAACAAAGCCCCTGGCACAGACACCGACATATTTCACTCCCTATTAAGGGAAGTCGAGACAGGGCAGGTCTCTAGACACTTCATTAGAGGCACATCAGGACACATAAGGACTCTAATAAAACAGAAACTGAAGAGGGTGTCTGCTGGGAAAGCCCAGAGCCGCTCTTGCTTGTGCCCCTGCAGAATTTGCAAGAAAGAAGGGAGGGCTGGGGAAATGGAGGGTCAAGGGCAGTAGAGGGTGAGACAGGGATGCTGTGTAAGAGCTTACAGCCATTGAGGTAAATGTGGCTTCTAGATCCCAGCTCGGACTCCCCCATCTGTGTGACCTTGAGTGAGCCCACTTAACTTGATGTACTCCCAACATTTCCATCTGTAAGATGGTGATAGCAATGCCAGTATGGCCGGGTTTTGTGAGAATTAAATAATTTAAGAAATTAGCGGCTCAAGGCTAATGGTGTTTTCCCACTGCTGGTTTCTGTGGGCAGCAGTTAGCGATTCTCCACCTTTGCTACTGGCAAGCCTTAGGGGCAGAGCTTGCTGTAATGCGGATTTCCCATCACCTCACACCAGGGGTTCAGATCTGGCATCACTGGGGCAGGGCCCAGGAAATGGCCTTTTAAACAAACACCGGAGGTAATTCTTACGTAGGAATGAGATCTGGCTTCAGATCTAGTGAAATATCAAAAGTAATCAGTGGAACTTAATAATCGTAGGCAATTTTTTAAAAATCCTAATGCATAGAGTGGTAACGCAAGGGCTTTAGAAGCAAGACACTTGGTTTCCAACCTTCTGTTGCTTATGTTGGATAAAATGTTTATCATCTACAGATTTCAGCCTCTTCCCAGGTGATACAGACAAACTACCCTATAGAACTGTTTTAAAAATTAAGTAAAATAATGCATATAAAGCTCCCAGCACAATGCCTGGCATATAGTAAGTGCTCAGTATTATTCCTATGACAAATTCCTTGTTACTTAGCACTTGAAACTTGTAAGAACCCCATAACTGTGGAAACCCAGGTGTGGAAACAAAGGCACAACATTTTTTTTCCACCTTAATTCCAACCTCACATTTTGTTTAATCAAGCAATTTACAGGGGGCAAAAATAATTGGTGGTTTTAAATGCTTTGATACAAGCAGGCGCTTCAATCATGATAAATCATCTCCGACATATGCCCGGCTCCTCCAAGTGACAGATGACAAACAAAAGCAGGACAAGGTCCTCCATCACAGGCGGAATCATTGAGTTAATGGAAGAATTATTGCCTCTGAAATCCACTCCAGTCCTATTGAGGGGAACGTTCCAATTTATCAAAGCCAAATGAACATTAATTGCAGCAGTCTGGTAAGTTTTCCAGCCGCTATGACCTTCATTGAATTTTAATCCAAAACAGATAAGATTTCTTTCCACACAAGAGGAAACAACACAATTAGCTCAAAATGACAGCTGGATTACGAAGCAGGCACACACAAACAACGCACACACACTCACGTGCACGCACACACACTCACACGCACGCACACCCCCAGTGAAAATATTGATTCTGCTTGACTTAAAATTCAGCGCCAAGGAAGTGGGCAGAGAGAAGGTAAATAAAGACAATCACACATCTTCATAAACCCCCCTCCCTTCTTCAGGAGGGAAATTTTGGAGGCAGAAGCCAAGATGGAGAAGGTGGCAGGCAGTAATGGAGACAGAATTTCCGTTAACTGCTGTAATTAATGTTATGTCTCATCAGGGAGAGATTAGGAAAAAACAGAGAGGGAAGGAAGAAAAAACAAGTATTATTTTGCTATTAAAGACGCCCTTGAGCAGAAGTTTGAATTGGGTAATTGTTTGACTGTATTAGTGGATGTGCAGACAGGATGATTACCACAGTGAAGTGAGACACCGCTGTGCTGAACCTGTACGTTTAGGGTTCCCACAGCGCAGAGTGAGGGGCTGTCTGCTGGGTGCAGATCACAGAGTGGGGAGGTTTGGAAAGTGGTGCACTTGGGACCCCCCCTCCACACACACACACACACACACACACACACACACACACAGTCATGAAATCTAGATGGGACGGCCAGCTCTCTCATTGACCTGCCCCATGACACGGGCTGAGTCACTCTCTGAGCCCTCAGGCTTAGTTTCTGTATTAGTTTTCACTTTAAAATGAAGGAGTTGGACTAGAAGCATTTTCAAAGAGCTGTTTGGGTTTTTTGGGGGGCCGGGTACTTAAGTCAGAAACTTCTGCTTTCATCACTTCTAAAGAAGATGCCCTGTCTTCTCCCATAGCCTATGGTCAGGTCTCCCTTAATAACACACAAGAGACGAGTATAATTAGATGATTGTGGAGATGGGCCTCTAAAAGGTCCTCACCATCCTTGCCCCTATAAGAGAAGAAATACTACAGAGGAGAGAGAGCATCCAGAATCAGAAACTCAGGTTCAGTTCTGGGCTCAAGCACTGGCTGTGTGATCTGAGAAGAGAGTGGTCTTAACTGTCCAGCCTTGGTTTTATCACTGGTGAAACAGGAACAGTAACAACATCGATATTAATAAAAGTGATGATACAACATGTGTGTAGAGTTTACACATGTGGTTTCGTGTTAATTCCCGGAGGTAGAAACTATTATTACCATGTTTCACAGTGGAGAAAACGGGCACAGAGGGTAATTGAACCGATGTCACACTGAGAGATTCGTGGGGAGGCCAGGGTTCTAACCCAGGCAGTCCTGCTCCCCAGTCAATACTCCTTCTGTTTTTAACTCTTTTGTTTTGAAATTATAGACTCATAAGAAGTTGCAAAGTTAGTACAGAGAGTTCCTGTGTACTCTTTACTCAGTTCCCCCTAAAGGTAACATTTCTTGTATCAAAATAGAGTCGGTCCTCCTCATCCGCAGGTCCTGCATCCATGGATTCAACCAATCCACTGTTGGCTGAATCCACAGATGCGGAGAACCAGCTGCACTACACCGCTTTATCTGAAGGACTTAGCATCCATGAATTTTGGTATCTTCCAGAACCTGTGACTGTGACCTTATTTTGCAGGTGTAGTTAAGTTAAGGATCTTGTGAGGGGGTGGTCATCCTGAATTACCCAGTTGGATCCTAAATCCACAGACTTTATGAGAGACACAGAAAAGAGGACACAGAAGAGAAGGAGATATGAAGAGGAAGGCAGAAACTAGAGCTACGAGGCCACAGACCAAGGAATGCGTGGAGTCACCGTAAACAAGAAGAGGCAAGGAATGAACTATCCCCTAAAGCAGGAAGAGCACGCAGCCCTGATGACACCTTGATTTTGGACTTCTGGTCTCTAAAACTGTGAAAGACCAAATGTCTGTGGTATTAAGCCCCGCAGTTTTTGGTAATTCGTTTTAGCAGCCCTAAGAAACTAATGCAAGTGGTATCTGCCAGATTATTCACTTACAGTAAAACCACTATTCTCCTTTTGTAAATCATCCATATCTAGGGGGTGATACTTTGAAACTCTGCAAATGTCCTGTTTCTTCTCGAAGTTTCACCCACTAATTTTAGCATACATCAACAGATCTTGCTGGCAGTAATTATCACAGTGATGACTGCCTAATGGTGATTTTCTAGATCCCTCTTTCCTTCCACATTTATTAACTGAAATTTTACTGTAAGAAAGAGCTCTCTCTTCTATCCCATTTATTTATTTAGTCAATTATTTATATCAGTATTTTAGAGTTGATATTCTTAATAACTGCTGCCCAAACTGAGCTCAAAGGATATTTTCCAAGGCCAAGTACAATGGCAAAATAAAAAGGAATATTTTAGAAGGTAAAAGAAAAAGAAAGGGATCTTCTCTGAGCACTGTTCCAAGACACTCCATGTGTCTTTTATCATTTATTTCTCCCCTCAGACCCATGAATGAGGGATTCACAGCCTCACTGGAAATTCAGGAGAAAGTAAGAATCAGAGTTCAGGAGTGTGTCTAAGGTCAAACAGCAATAAGGGAAAGAGTATGGTCTGAATGAACATCTCTTTGTCTCTAAACGCACATTACTTATACCAAACCAAGCTGCCTTCTGAAGATGGGGATGTGGAGAAAGGGGAGTTAAGTGAAGGGGGAGCCAATGGATCCAAAGGTAAGCCCACCTCGATTTTTCACTGCGGGCGGAGGGTGGACTCAGGGCACGTGGGAAGGGGTGTAAACACCGGGAACTCTGCACCCTGCTTGTGCCCACGCCCCATTCATCCATTCACTCTCCGTTGTTAGAACACCACACATAAGCCCCAGGTTCTTGGAGGAAACTGAAATGTGGAACAAGAGGCTGGAGGAAAAAGGGTGGGGTGTGGCCACGTAGGGAACATTCTCCTGGAATCTTCTGCCAACCCCATTGGCCCCTCCCATTTTGCCTCCCTGCAGTCTCTGCATCTCCCCTCGCCCCTCCTTTCTCTGCAACTTGGCTCTGCAGCCCCGGCTACCTTGCCCTCTGCTGCCTCTTCTCAGATCCACTAGTCTGGGGACCCACCACAGACCCTCCCTGTCTCTGCTGGGTGTTGACCCCATCTGTCTCCTTCCTCCTCAGTCTGGTCCTCGCTCTTAGCCCCCCACCCTTCACCCCTGCAGTCCACCCTCTACAGCTTTTTCTGGGGATTGGATTCTATCTGTCCCTCTTACCCTGCTGTCACTTTTTCCCTACATACATCTCTCTGGGTGGTTTCCTCCACGTCTTCCATTCTCTGTTACCTCTTGCCCTGCCTCTGCTTCTATTGCTAAATTCTCTTCTGTCTTTTCCTGCCAATTCCCCTTTATTTTCCTACATCTCTCTCATTGTCCTTGGCTCCCTTTTTCTGTCTCCTTTCTTTCTCTCTGTCACTGGTAGTTGCTATACATCTAGCATACAATAGTTGCTCAATAAATACTGGTGGATGTCTGCTTTTCCTATCTGTGTTTCTCTCTCCCCTCCCCTCACATTATGCATTTTTTTTCTTATATGCATTTCCATCCTGAAATCCTTTTGGACTGAAGGTTCAAAGGAAGTACCTCCCTGTCCCCTTCCTGACATGCATCTCCAGGATGCCTTGGTCAGCCTTTTCCACCAGGGCTTGATTGCTGGCCCAGACGAGTGGAGTAGGGATAGAGAAAGTCCATTTTCTGGTCTCTGCCTCCATCTGTAAAATGAAGGTGGGGTATAGCCTACTGCTATTTGCAGTTGTTCACATGCTCATTCACCATCTAGGACCGCATATCTCTGCCACTGGCTTGGGCTTGGCCCACAGAATGCGAGAGAACCCACGTCTGAGCATTTGCTTTAAGAGCCATCCTTGATTTCTGCCTGCTCTCCTGCTCATCCCCATTGCCATGAAAACCACACATCTCAGACTGGGGTCCCCCCCTTGGCCATCATTCCAGAGTGAGCAGACAAGCAGAGCTGAGCCCCAGCGACTGCAGCTGCCGACGTGCAGTGTGCATGAGAAGTCAACCACTATTTGGTCAGTCATAGAGATTCAGATTAATCTGCTCACAGGAAAAAAATAAGCAAACTGACTCATCCCACGAGTTGGGTTCTGCAAGGTCTAACTAAGGTGCTTGCAGCTCCAACATTCCAACCAAATTTTACGTTGTACTGCTTTGGGGGAATGGTTTCATGTGCCTTATTTTAGTTCAAGGTTAGGATTTTAATTTTGTTTCCATTTTGCAAAAGACCAAATGAGAAGCTCAGAGAGGCGACGATCTGTCCAAATCTCTGCAGCTGGTCTGAGGCAGTCTACACTGGAAACGAGGAATCCGGACAACAACCCCTGTGCGCATTCTTTTTCCCTAAGCTGCATCCCTAAGTGTGGTGGGAGATAAGACCCGATTCCTTAGGACAGAAGCCATGGCTTACTCTCCTAATCTTCCCACAAGCCTACCTAGGGACCCTGCAGGCTGTTCCTGAATCTTTGTTGTTCAGGCAAGTCAAGGCCAAGCTTCAAAGTCCATGTGATTCACATGTTTAAAAAGTAATAAAATCTAGTTGTGATTTTAAAAATTCCACTTTCTAAGGGAAAAAAAGTAAATGCGATTCACGAGGTACGGCAGAGATATAAAAATGTACTTGGGGTATTTGTATTGCCAAACTCCATCATGTCTTGGCAACAGATACAAGCGGGATGATCTCAATTTACAAATGTAGATACTAAGGCTAAGAAGGCAGTGTAACCTGCACAAGGTCACGGAGCACATGAGCGGCAGGGCAGGGACCCCTGACTCCCAGGCCATAGCTTTTTGTGCTGTGTGTATCACATGGTTTCCCCACCACTAGATTTTTTTCTGCTATCCTTTTTGAAATAATCCTTCTTAGTCAGTCGACTCTGCCCTCTCTCTGAAAGGCTTTGGGACTTGCAGTCTGTAATGGCTTGGTTTCTCCCACTCTGGTTGCCCTGGGCATCCTTCCTTAATATCACTTATAAATAACACAGTGATAGCACTTATTGTTATTGGTTGAATTGTGTCCCCCCCAAAAGATGCGTTGGGCTCCAAATCATCAGTACCTCCAAACGTAACCTCATATGGAGACAGGGGTTTTAAGTACAGAAGTAATGAAGTTACAATGAGGTCATTACGGTGGGCTCCAATCCAATATGACCAGAGTCCTTATGAAAAGGAGAAAATCCGGACACAGAGACAGACACGCACACAGGAAGGATGCCATGAAGATCAGTTATGTTGCCCAAGCCCTGGCACCGCTAGAAGCCCAGGGAGAGGTCTGGAGCAGATCCATATCTTGGCCTGCCCGCATCTATGATCTCAGACTTCTAGCCTCTAGAACCCTGAGGCAATATATTTCTGTTAAGTCATTCAGTTTATGGCACCTTATTATGGCAGCCCTAGGAAACACACACTCGGAAACAGCAGAGCGCTACCTCTTGTGATGACTGGACCTTGTGTCGGACTCCAGTATGTGCACTCTAAGTGATCATCTTTGGAAGTCCTCACAACAGCACCCTATGCCAGGTACTGCCCTCCTCACCCCATTACAGACGAAGAAATCGAAGCAGAGGGAAGAAACACACCCAAGTCACGTGGCCAGTAAGTCAGTTACGGAGCCAGAATATGAACCTTGGAAACACCAGAGCCACAGTTCTTGCACGTTAGTTACATTCTCTATGCCTACAATTTCTCAAAAGTAGCACAGGAGTAATGATGACACCTATTGAATCAGGATTATCGTAAGAATTAAATGAGTTTAAAACGTGTCAATTACTACAACACGACACATTAGAACACTGCTTGTTAGCATTATTAAGATTCTTCACCGTCTTCATTATTTTCTCATAAATTTTCTAGTTAGTTATTGCTTCTCTTAACATATGATCCCCCAAAGGAAACACAAAATTTCATGTCTCATCCAGAACCTTCTAAAACTACTTGCTCAGAAAACTCATTTTGCATGAATACAACTTAAAATGTATGACCACGTTGAACAGTCAAATCCCAAGGAGTTGGTTTGTTCTGAGCCCATGGCTGAATTTTTTTAAAGCTTTTTTCTGCTTTTTTCTGCTTTTTCCTAGCAGATAGGATTTTCCTTATTGGGTTTAGTGGGCAAGTAAACCACTGCATGATTGAGTGATTAAATCAATGAACTAAGGGATGCGTGATATGCTGTGAAGGGATAAATGCAACGGTTGGGGAAATGATCTAAAGCCATTTTTCTCAGAAAGCTTTAAAAAGTATTATCCCCATATCACACAGATCCTTTAGACAAAGCTACTGATTGAGAACGGTAATAATAATTGCTTAGATTTATGTGGCAGTTCATAATCCTCAAAGTATTTTTCTATATATTATTATGCCACAGAATCATAGATCTTTTAAGTTTGAAGGAACTACAATAGTCATCTAATGTCACTATTATTTCTCTCCAAATCCTGATGAAGAGGGCTTCTGGCCTTTGCTTGCATACTCCCAGAGACAAGGAACTCACTACCCTCTGACTCAGTTCCCCCCAATGGCTGGAGAGCTCAAACAGTGGGAAAGGTCGGTCTTTTGTAACCCCTCCCCACTCGCTGGGACCCACCGGTTGAAATCCCTGGCATTTTCTGTGGGATGGTCCCTTTTGAAAGAAACATGTCCTCAACGGCCTTCTCTTCTCATACATCAAATCAAACATTCCCTTTCATCCCCTTTCCCAAAACAACTTAACAACAACATTTGTCACTGTTGTCATTACAGCTAACATTTTAATAACAGCTACCACTTTCTGAGCTCTTACTGAATCTCAGACACTGTACCATGCAGAATCATGCCCAAGAGCAAAGACTCGAAATCTGTGCAGACCGGAGGTGGAAGCTCAGCTTTGGGATGCATCGGTGGTGTGAACTTCAGCAGATCACAAAATCTCACTACCTCCCAGGTTCCTCATCTGTGACTGAGGGACAGCAGCAGGACGTATCTTACAGAGGGATCAGAACAGCTGAACGGAATGATGTATGTGCTGCCCCTAGACTGTGCCTGGCATACACACAGCCCTCACCCGGGGATGGTAGCCACTACTTTCATTATGAAGGACCCTTGCGTGTGAACCCTCATTTAGTACTTCAAAAAGAAATCTAAGAATTAGGAAATATTACCCCCATTTTACAGACTGTGAGGTTGATTTGGCCAAGGTCATAGAGCCAGCAACAGAGATATTGTTTAACCTTGGAGTTGACTCCCAAGTCATAACCCACCCCTCCTTAATCTGCCCATAGATTCCATATAAGGAGGGAATCTTTGTATAAATTTGTCCATAATATCTTATAATTTAAGGCAGCAACTTACAGGGAGAAGAGAAATGGTGGTCTATAATACAGATTAAAGATGGAAGATCTGGAGTCAGCCTATACAGAGTGAAATACTGGTTTTACCACTTAACCTTGACCCACTCACATGGATAGCTATTGATATCATTAACATCTCGGGTTCCACATCTATGAAATAAACATAACAATGGTATCCGCTTTAAGATCTGTTGTCAGGCTTAAATTTAACATTGCATGTAAAACAACAGCTGGAACACTACCTGGCATGTAGTGAATACTCAATAAATGTCAGGTATTATGAATACTTCTCTAGATCAGATAGCAAGATAGCAGCAAAAGTAAGACTAAACTCCACGTCGCCTTACTCCTGCCGGAGAGTCCTTTTAACACCACTGCATCAGTAATAGCCACTGTTACTGTGTGCTCAAGATGTGCCAGACCAGGTACTAGGTTCTATGTTTTATGTTTCTTTCACTCTTCTCCATAACACTGTGAGACTGGTACAATCAGCTGTTTCACAGATAAAGAAACTGAGGCTCAAAGAGGTGATGGGACTCCCCAGAGTAAAACCATCAGGAAGCCGGAAGCAAGAAGGACTGTGCATTCCAAACCTCTGCTCTTCTCTCTGCATCCACTGAGCCACCTGCATGGCGGAGGCAGGCATGTGACTGCTCAGAGGAGCTGAAGCTGGGGCCACAGACTAGATGAATGACCGTCTGCTCTCTTTCTCTGCCCAGGGGTTCACTGAGTATCTCTTTGTCACAGGACCCCTGGGATATTAATAGTCAGATGATGCAACCTTCTGGGATAAAGTAGCTGCTCAGCTCAGGACTTAACAAGCCCGGAAGAGCATGCTGGTTCCGCTCCAGCAGGCACAGACTGTAGCAGGTTCGGGTGACTGAGCCGGCGCTGGCTGCCTTGCGTGGGTGGGCAGGACATTTATGCTGAGAAAGTGGATGGAAAATATTGACCCTGACCTCCAGATTTCTTTGAGATTTGACTGGATGATTTTGTCTTTTCCCAAACCATCCCAGATCTTCATCAAAAATGAAAACAATGCAAAATTTGACAGGGTGAGAGCCATGGTGTCTTGAGTGGCCATGTGACATGAATTTGGAATCTTGGGGAAAGCCTCATCCCAGAAAGTGCCTTCTTTGTTAGCCGTGCGGCCTCAGGCAAGTCAGGTAAACTCACTGAGTCTCAGATTTTTCATCTGGGAAATGGGGAGGCAGATCCTAGCCACCGTGAATACCATTTTAAACATTTGAGATTTTAAAAATTAAAATATTAATGTTTTTTTTTAAAGATTGGGAAAGTGAAGTTGTGGTGGGAAGCAAACACTCTTTTAGTTCTTGCTGAATTATCTGTGGCCAGAGTGGCCAGGACAGAGACTGAGCCCCAGAGAGGCCTGTCCTCCAGGCCAAGTCCCACTGACTGGCTGGGGAACCCTGAACAAGTCCTAATGTGTATCTGGACCTCAGCTTATCCACCTGTGAAAGGTATAACACAACAGCACGTCTCCATAATAAAACTGTCCCTAATAATAAAAGCTAATGCCCGTATATGCCAAGCTCCTCTGATACACAGTAAGTTTGAGTATAACTTTCATTTTATAGATGACAAAACATGTCATAGAGGGGGTTCAAAACTTTGCCCAACATCGCCAGAGTGCTAAGTGGCAGAGTGGAACTTTACACCCAGGAACTCGGGCTCGGGTATCTATGCTTATAGGCTCCATGCCATCCCACCTCTACACAGAGGGCAGTGTTCTCTGAGCCCACTCCTGAGAGGCTGGTCTGTCATCCACGGATGCAAGGGGTCCCGTGTTTCTCAGACAGGACTGTCTCCTGAGGACAAGAACGGTCAAGATTTTGGAGCATGAATGGGGAAAGACCTGGTGGGACCACAAGGTGGTAGCCTTGGGCCACTCCAGTTTGTGGGCAGGGGGGGTCTGGAGAGTGCCAACCTCTGCCTGACCTACTCTATTAGCCGTGTCCTGAATTACACGGAATTTGAGAGACATCTGGGTCTTAGGGAGTTCTCTTTCCAAGCTAAACTCACCAAGTAGGAAAAAGTGAGGAACACCTACAGTTTTGGGAGATTATCTGATTAAGTGGAACTAACCCTGGGCCTGGAAGCAGAGAAGCCCACACGAGACTCGTTTCTCATTGAGATAACACTATCACTGGGTTGCGGGAAGGACGTATGAAAATAAATGCTGTGCTGAAACACAGAAAAGCCTTAATAAATATTAGCTGAAAACGAGTCTTACTCTCAAACATTAAAAGAAGAACAGTCACTCCCTGTCAAGCCTTCTTAACACCAGATGGTGCCCCAAGCCCCATGAGGAACTCAGTGAGTACCCTGAAATGGTGCTTACAAACTTGCAACCCAAAGTTAGCATGCAGGCACCCACTTGGCTTGGTGTGTGGCTGCATCAGTCGCTAAATATAAAAATGGGAAAAGTCTATCACACTCATTCCACGAATAACACAAAGGCCTTGATTTGTTCCTCCACGTGATGAGCATGCGTTAGGTCCAAATTTAACGTGGCTGTCTGGCTGGGGTATGTGTGTGTTTTTCCAAAAAGAGAAAACTTCCAGGCACTTATCCCTCATCGGAATGTCTGATGCACAGCGCAGGTTGAAGAGGGACCAGGAGAACAGAGATCAAAAGCCAAGATCTGCTCCACCGTAGGCTCTGATACATACTGTCAACTACTGAATGGGAGGAAGGAATGACGCGCTGGGTCATAGGGCTATTTTGTTGAGTAGCCTTAGGCCAATCCCTTCCCTTCTCTGAGCCGCACCCTCCTCGCCCAAAGGTTGGGAATAGCATTTCCTACCCTCATACATCTGGCAGAGCTCTGCTAAAGGAGAAAATAATGTAAGAGTGGCTAAGGAGTAAAAGGCACTAGACGGATGTCAGCTGTAGCTATTATCCGATTTCTTCCTGAGCCCATGAGACCCTGTGCATGCCGCATTGTGAATTTTTTTTGCTTTTTAAATAAATCATTAATATGAGCCTACCCACATTTTAGACTACTGTTGAAGGGATTCCCGCCCTTGTAGCTTTCTCTGTCATCCACAGATGCAAGGGGTCCAGTGTTTCTCACACATGACTGTCCGAGAGGAGGCAGCAGACTCAGAGAGTTCCAGATCACGGGACCAACAGAGGTGGAAGGTCACGTCATCTCTCTGTGTCTGTAACTTCCTCCCTAGTATGGAGGTGACACGCCAGACTTCTTGGTGAGAATGCAGTGAAAAAATGTCCACGAACACGCCCAGCATAGTGTGGACATGTGGTAGACAGTCAGCAAATTCCCGCACTGAGAGAAACGGGGTGTAGAGGACAGAGTTCAGTGTTTGTAGCCAGACATGGACGGGTTCAAACACCCAAGAGCAGCTCCATCTCCTCCTAGCTACGCGACCCTGGGGAAGCATCTCTGCCCCTCTGACTCAGTGTTCACAACTATACAGTGAGGGTAAGAAGGGGCTTCCGTGTGCAGTAGTGCTGGCCACGCCCAGTCCAGCGTCGGAGGCCACCATGGGCTGTCTGCACGGCAGGGGCGTCGTGAAGGGTGCGTCTGGCATGTGAAGGGCGTTCGGGAAAGGGCAGTCCCATTCCAATTTGGTTTGTTCAGTCATCCTTGGAAAGGCCAGTTGTATTTGGGAGCACTGAACCTCAGCCCTCGGCCAAGCACGTGACAGATGTTAAACAGCTATTCCCAGAGACGTCGGCCAAAAGGCCAAGGAGTTGGAGACCCTTTATTTTCTTCTCTGTAGCACAATTAGTTTGTCACAGCTGACAGATGATGGATGAGTATGCATCAGTCCGAGTGACACCAGAGAATCCATCTGATCTTCCGTTTATCATTCTAACCTCTTGCACTCGGCCAGCCCTTCCCCTCCACCTGCTGCAATCCCCTGCCTCCTTCCACAGTCTCTCCATCGAGCCCTCCCCACCACGCCCCCAAACTCCCTACAGAGTTCCCCCCCTCACTCACCATCACAGAAATGTGGAGAATGTGCATCTGCTCCTCTACGATCTCTGAGGGCTCCTGGAGGGTGGGGGCGGTGGCCCGGGCCAGCTGTCCAGAGCTGCTCATGGAGACGTGGAAGTACAAGGTGCCATTCTCCAGCCACTGCTGCCGCCAGTGCACCAGCGAGATGTCCGCTGCCGTGCCTGACATCTCTGCAAGACAAGACCCAAGGCGCTGAGTGAGTGGCCTGCCTGGCCTCGGTGCCCCACAGAGGAGAGAAGTCACACACGTTCAGGAGCTCAGAAGGTACCTACCTTGTACCAGGAAGCCTTTCCCCACCTCAAATCTATGAGCCAGAGATCATGACTTCCACTCACACATGAGTCAACTGCAGCCAAGATCATTCCCAAGCAAGAGTGGCAGAGGCAGGATTTGAACCCAGGTCTGCCTGGTGCCCTTCTAGTAGCCCCAGACATGACTGGGTAATTCACTGGACTCCACCACTGGAATGGAACTAAGCAAGAGGTGGAAGTGCTTACATTCTTCTGAGGCCATGGAACTAGAAGAAGGTGAATGGAGGCCACCTATGAGAGGAGTGGGAGTTCAGGGTGGACATGCTCGTGGCAGAAATGCAGAACCTCAGAGCCTGGAAGGCCCAAGAGAACATCCAGCCCAGCTGAGCTGCCTCAGGATCATCCTTCCGAGAAAAGGAGCTCAGCGAGCGGTTGTTCTGAGCCACTTCTCCTGCGTCAGTCAGAGCAGTTCCTTTTTTCCCCCCTTGTATTATACATACTGTGCTCTCAAGCAAGGCAGTGTTGGCACAAAGGTTTCCACGGCTTAAAAAATACTTAAAAACCCACTGTCCCACTCCAATGTTCTCATACAACCAGCAGGAAGTAAGGACTTTCTAGTCAATTGTAAGATCACCTGACTTGACGTTCCTAACTCTTACCTCTCTGCTGTTTTTCCCTCTGAAGATACTTTAAAAATAATAATAAGGATCACTTTAGCAGTACTTCCATTCAGTATAATCGTACCAAAACAGCTTCTTATTAAGTAAGACTTGTGATGGCGTACAGTATGAAGAGCATTCTTGCACAAGGATCGTATCATCTTTTCATAGTGCTGTCTACGAAAGGGATGTGTCCCAGGAAATATCCTAGAAGGCCAAGGCCAATAAGTGTGTCTTGTGAAGAAAGAGGAAGAGTGATGGGGTTCTTGAAGAATTATCAGATCTTCCCTCAAGTGAGAGTTACTCCAGGAGACAGAGGCAATCCATCAATAGACAAGTAGCCTTAATAGCATCTGAGGCTTGGACCTTTGGACCAAGATACGGAACTGACCTAGAGTCGGTATTCCTACAGTTGCCAAAAGCCTCGTGTGTACGCACACACACGTGAGCTTGAGGAGGACTGAAGGAAGCCGAGTTGGAACTCCTTGTCTAATCAGTTCTCTCCATGCTCACTGCAGCCCCCATCATACCTGGTGACACCGAGTGAAAAGGCACCTTGAAGAGATGAGAAGATGACATTAGCTTGCTAAATTCTACTGAATTATTCTTACATCGTCCATTCCCAATAGATTCTAACTCCTTCAAGTTCACAATCAAAAGTCCTTAGGGGAAGAGCATCTGGCACTTAATAAGTGCTATAAAAAGTTAGCTATTAATATTTATTATCACTAATATTATTAATAGGGACAGGATCTAATTCATCCTTCAGCTGCTCTGAAAAACACCTTGAGACATTCTTGATTGCTTGCTTTCTCTCCCACTCCTCATCCAGTCCATCAGAAAATCCTTCAACAGCCGCCTGAAACACAGCTCTTCTCAGCTCCTCCATTGTAACCACCTGGGTGAAGACGCCGTGTCTCCCTCTCCTCCCAGCTTACTGCAAGGGCTTCTTCACTCGACTCTTCTCTTCCACCCTTGCCTCTTCTGTCTGTTCTCAACCAGAAGCCAAGGAATCCTGCCATGGCATCAGCCCATGCATGTCACTCCTCTGCTCTAAACCAACAGCCTCCCACCTCATTCCAAGGCAAAAATGTAGTGGCTGGAACATAGTAAGTTATTGGTCCAAGTGGAAACCTCCTTGGATTTCTCTTGCTACGGTAAGAGTTGAGGGGGGCTGGGATCATCACAGGAGTGCACTGGCTCCTAAAACATAGGCCCTAAAGGACCCCCAGAGCTCACTGTGAGGCCTTGGGGAGGAGACTGGCCAAATGCCCAGTCCCTGAAGCAGGTCTCTCCCCAGCATCTTCTCTGCCCTAACCGCCCCACCTCCCAGCCTCAGCATCCCAAGACTTGGCGGCGACTCCTCTGGCAGCCGGCCAGCTGGGCCAAGGCAACGTGAAGACATTATGGTAAATGGCCTTGCTCGGTACCTTGCTCATTTTTCTCTCAGTGCATCAAAGCCAGAACCAGATGTCCAGGGAACCCAGGGCTGGGATTTGCCTCTGGAAATGGTTGTTTCTCATTAAGCAGCTCAAGAAAGAGGATCTGTGTGTTGCCTACTGGGCAGCCACTTACTGTGCTAAGAATCCCTGGGGTGGCACCAGCAGAGAGCCCCAAGCCAGGCCACGTCTGGCGCACACAGCCTGGCATAGAATGAGGCAGAGTAAGCAGAGAAATGCCTGCTGAAATCTGCACCCCTTACTCCTGGACTCTCCAAGCCCGTGCCTGAAATCCCCCCATTAAAGAAGCTTGCCATCCCATATTCAGATTAGAAAAGAGGGTCATGGAGGGTCAGTCACTTGCTTGAGGTCACTGGTGAATTGGTACCCAGCTGGACCCAGTGGATTTCCAGTCCACATAATTTCTACTAGTCCAGTTGCTCTCACATCTCCTTTTCCTTGACTAAATTAGCCCATGGACCAAAACTAGACTGAGATCTGTTTGCTACGGCGATGAGTGCACCGTCAGCAGACAGTAAACGTTAAATGATAATAACAGTGTGTGAAACACAGTAAACATTGAATCACAGAGAGCAGCACTGGACTTACTCTATTACAAAGAAAGAAAAACGTTGTCAGGGAGGGGAGAAGGGGCACAAAACCGCACAGGGAAAATCGCCTTAGTGGAAGCAGGTGTTGGTCATTCATTCATTTATTCTTTGTTCAGTCATTCAACACAGTGAGGACCTAGTCAATGGCAGGTAGCTTAGCAGCCTGGAATATGGAGCTTTGCCTTCAGGGAGCTCATGGTCCTTGAATAGCAGAAATTCTACTCCTGCCCCACGTAACTGCCCACACATGTGCACACTCTCCATTTAATGTGACGCAGGACACTGTGCACTTTCCTGACCCACCTCCTACATCATCCCCGCATCGTGTGCCCCAGCTCTGTGGGGCTCACAACTGTTCCTCACACAGGCCAGACTTTCGCTTGTCTCAGCACACAGGGACTTTCTGTCCAGTCTCTCTGGAACTCTCCACCCAAAGCTTGCAAGCTGGCTTCTTCTCAGCCTTTGTCTCTCAATCTGATCAACACCTGCTCAGAGAGGCTGTGCCACTCTGATCTAAAGTGCTCCTCCACGAATACATGTGTAAATGCATGACTGGAACATTGTGCTGTACCCCAGCAACTGACACATTGTAACTGATGGTACCTCAATAAAAAATACATAAGTAAAAATAAAAATAAAGTGCTCCTCTCCACACACGTCCATTCTTTACCGTGTCACCTTTACAAACACTTTCTATGGGACTTATCACTATTAGAAATTTGCCTCGTGTATTTTCTTGAGCATGTGTTTAACGCCTGTCTCTCTAGGGACCTCGTATGTCTTATCTCCTGCCACATCGCAAGTCCTTCGGCACATATAAGTGCTCAATAAAAAAATCACTGAGTCTTTGCTGGTGAATACACATACATACACATACGCGCTCATACACACATGTACTTACACATATTCATAAGAAGATGATGAGGGTACTGTTAAGGCTTGCTAGGGAATTAAAGAAAAAGCAAAGGTCTATTGGGAACTTGAAAGTGGGACAGGACTCTCCTAGCTTCGAGATCAAGAACAACTCCAAAAACATGGGAAATGAGCATTGCCGAGGTTGGACATCTCATTATCCCTGAGAGGACAGAAAGACGCAAGAGATGGGCTGGGTGGCTGGGTATCTCAGGGCAGTGAAGCCACAGTACAAGTGGGAGTGCAGCGGAACATCAGGTTGCAAATGTAGTTCAGACCCTGAGTTAAGGGCTCTGAATGTTTGGCAACAGAGTAAACTTTATTCAGCATGTAGTAGGGTATTGGTGGGGTAGACTTGATCCGAGAACTGGTTCTGTGTCCATTAAAAAACAGGTCGAAGAAATAGTAGCATAACCAAGGCTAGTTCTTGAAATTCCCTGCTGATTGATTTTCCAAATGCATTTTCCCCTTTCTCTTCCCCTAGTCCCTCCATATAAACATTTCATTGAAGTCTTCAAGTCACATTACAATCAAACTTAAAGCAAAAGGGGGACTAAACGCATTTGGTCGGAAACCAAGATGATTCCCATAAAGGCAGATTATGCTGACATGATGAATATAAAATGAAACAGCAGATATTAAAGTGGGAGAATTGGTGCGCCATGCCTTCCGGCAGTAGACTGGCTCCAGTGCTTGCCTCCCTCCCACCCCAAAGAGCTTAGTTTTATATTGGAATCATAAAGAAACACAGGAATTGCCTTTCACCTTTCCCTGTTCTCCCCAATTGGGCTGCAACTCGTGAAATATTCAATAGGCTCAAATCCCCTCCACTGCCCGCTAAAGCCAAGCAAGAGGATCAGCCTTCATCAGTGATTCTGGGAAGACCTCTATCCTGCCTCAGCAGCCACAGATAGCTTTCAGCCTCCTGGAAAAGAAATAAAAAATCCCAGAGGCGTGTTGCGGTTTTAATTGGCTTGTTCTTCCTAATCTATGGCACTCATTGTATTTTTATTTAATTCCTGAAGGTCATTATGAAAATAAGCAGCTCTTCTGATCACCAGCCATCTTGGTAACATCTCCCAAGTGGCTAACTAACCCGTCTTCAGATTCCACAGCACCAGCTGACCCTCCGGCAGATTATTCACAGAAGGCCTGAGAGCGCTTCAGATGAGTTTGCAAATGGCCTTTGCCTCACCGGGGGTAAAGCAGACATTATGTGAGATGAACTCACCGCCCAGGCAGAAAGAGCTGGGAAAGGTGGTGACGCTGACTTCAAGTAGCCCTGCCATTAGCTGTTCAGCCTCCATGAGTGGTTACCTCTAAGCAGCAAGTCTTGCTGAGTGGGCTTCGGAAATAGATCTCAAATACGTACCCCTCATTGTCATTGCTACAATGTCCGTCTCTACACTGTCATCTCTACAGTGGTGGCCTTAATGCACACCTTCATCATCTTCCTTGTGGACTGCTTCAGATGGCTCTGTGCCATCATCAGAAAAGAGAAGATACACTCAGTAAGGTTACTGAGAAGTGTGTAGTTACAGGACCACCTACAAAGGCTTTGGAAGTGTCTCAGGGTTCTCAGAGAAGCAGAAGCAACAGAGCATATACAGACACATAGAAAGAGATATTGAGAGACTGGCTCACATGGTTATAGAGGGTAAGAAGTCCCACAGTTGGCCATCTTCAAGCTGCAGGCTCAGGAGAGCCAGTGGCGTGGTTCTAGTCCAAACCCAAAGGCCTGAGATACAGGGGAGCCAATGGTATAAGTCTCAATCTGAGTCCAAAGGCCTGAGGACCAAGAGGACTAATGTCAGATGACAGGAAAGGATGGATGTTCCAGCTCAAGTAGAAAGCAAATCCACCCTTCCTCCACCTTTTGGTTCTATTCAGGCTCTAGAAAGACTGGATGATGCCTGCCTGCATTGATGAAGGCCTTCCTCCTTTACTTAGTTAACCCATTCAAATGATAATCTCTTCCAGAAAACACCCTCACAGATACATTCAGAAGTAATATTTTACTGATTCTCTGGAAATCCCTTAGCCCAGTCAAGTTAACACAGGAAATTAATCATCACAGGCAAACCAATGATGAAGTACCTCAAAGTTGGCAACAGCATGGAGCTTGTTGGGCCTAAAGAGGCAAGGGGAGGGAGGTTCCAACACCCTGAAAGAGCCACAGCCATAAGAAAGGGCTGTCAGACAGTAGCTGTGGCCTTCAGGCAGTATAATCCAGTAGAATCACCCAGCTACCGACAGGCATGGCCCAGCATGGAGATGGTGGGGTAAGTGCTCCAACCTCACTCCCCTCTACCTGCTAATCTCTTGGTGGTACCTAACATGGGCCAACCCCTGACACTCCAGGGTGCCCCAGCAAAGCAAACCATGCAGGTCAGCCTTCCAAGGAACACAGCAGGGGGGGAAAGGATGGAGAGTGAAACTCCAGGAGCAAATGGAGACTATCTAGTAGCCCAACAGGTATCCTTGTCCCCAGGCTCCCCTCCTTCCAGCCACCCTTCAAATGACCCCCAGGATTAAATTTCTAACTTGTAAACACGCTCATGTCACTCCTTCACTGAAGACTTTTCAATGGCTCTTGATTTCCCTCAGGAGAAAACCTCATTTTACCAACACAGCACCTGCATCTCTCCCCTGGCTTTTCCTCTTTTCACTCCTTTTTTTGCACTTGTATGTGAAATCCGATCAAATAGTTATGTGATCTTCCACATACGCTATGCTGTTTCCTAATTCAATGTCTTCAAAGATTTTTTTTCAGAGTTTGGAATAACCTTTCCTACTGACCTCTATTCCTTGCTCTGGAAGACTCCCCTGACCCCCATATTATCTTCTCTTTACGCTCCCATGAAGAGGGAATATCACATGCCATATAGGATCACAGACTGTGGAGACCAACTGCTTAATTTTGAACCCCAGCTCCCTCGTGTTCAAGCTGTGTGTCTCTGGAAAAGCTTTTCAGTTTCTTCATGCCTCAGTTTCCCCATCTATCAAATGAGGATATTATTAATAGCTCCTGCTTTGTAGGGTTGTTGTGAGAATGAGATAATACAAATAAATTAGCTTTTAGCATTAAATCTTGATCCTCAGTAAGCATTCCACAGTTCCATCCATTACATATTATTTCATACACACTGTGATAGCATCCTATTTTAACACACTATTTATTTATGTTAAAAAGACCTGTTTATACAACTGACTTCTCTCTCTGGGTTCTAGAGAAGGAACCCCTCATAGCCCTTTGTGTACCCTCATGTCTTGACACAGTGGCCAAATAGTGAGTAGAGGGTTCTATAAATGTTTGGTGAGCTGAATTGAGCTGTTCTCACATCTGAATTCAGATGGACATCCCCAAAAGACAGAGAGAAGAGATGGCAACTCAGGACGCCAGTGATGACTTGATGCCCATATAACTACTCTGCAGAAATGTGTTCAACATCTGGCTCAAGTTTCAGCGCCCTGGAGAATGCAAATGAAGAGAAGGATAGAACTCTAACTTTGAAGGAGCTTGCATTCTCTGGAGAGGGAGAGGAAGTTTATATAGAAAATACACAATCTCATGATTCTGTTTAGACATAAGTATGTGTATATACAGCTGGAAATAAATGCACTGGAACATCAAGAAAGGGGGGATCGGAGGTGATTTTAATCATGCTCTGATTCATTTTTCTGTACGTTTTCTACATTGAATATATATTGCCTCTGTAGCAGATGCAAATACATGCTCACTTTAAAATTCTGTTAGTCAATCAACTTTTTCTGAGATCTGGCATTGAGGAACTCTATCCTCAGGAGCTCAGTCCAAGGAAGAGAGAAAAAGCATGCTGTAAGTAGTTATAAATCAAAGCAGGAAGCTTAGAGCAGAGGAGATAACTTCTGGCTGGATCTAGAAGGTATTCATAGAGGAGTCTTAAAGGATGGGCAGAATTTCAACAGGTGGCCATGTGGCAGAGGGCATTTCAGATAGAGGAATGATACAAAGGCAAGAAAGCAGAAAGGCTGCAAATGTTCAGAGGGGTGCATTGGGTGCATGCCAGCAGAAAATACAGAAGCTCATCATTGCAGAGGAAACACAGGGAGACCAATATAACATTCTGTAGAGAGGAAAGTAAAAAGGGAGTTACCACATTCTATCTATGGACAATATTCTAGCAGAATAAAAAATGTCAGGTCCCACTTGGGATTCCTTCATGAAATCAGACCAAATCCTAGTTCAGAGGCTAATGAAGCTCTCCAAATGCTATAAATTAAAATAAAAAGATGGATGGGTAAATGCATGGACAGATGGATGGATGAACAGGTGGATGTATGGGTGGGCAGGAGGATGAATGGATGGAAACACAGATGGATGGATGGACAGATGAATGGGTGGGTGGATATATCCCCCTCTTTCTGACTTCATCAATAATCACACAGCCTGGGTTAGTGAAAGGAACACTGACTTTGGAGTTGGAAGCTTAGGTTTGTGTGTTACCTCTGCACCAGCTGGCTAGTTTACCTGAGGACAAGTCACAAAGCTTCTATGATTTTCTTTATTTATTTGTAAAGTGTGTGTGGGGAGGGGTTGGTCATACTTATATCACATTCAGTGCTGAGAGAACATAAGGCCACACCTAGCAATGTGCTTAGAAATCTGCAAAGTCCCACAATTTGTCCTGAAAGCAAATGCAATTGTGTTTACCATTGTTCAGCAATGCACCTTACCGTAGATATTTACTGACTGTCTAACATGTGCCTGGCACAGAGCTAGGTCTTGTGGATAGACTGGATGAAAAGATGAATTTGACTGCTGCCCTGACAGATCCTCCATTCCAGTCTGCATTTTCCTCAGTTCCCACTTAGCGATAGCAGCAGCAGCAGCACCGTTTCCTCTTGCTTCAGTCTCCTTACTCATTCACCCACTTCATCATTCATTCATTCACTCATAGCAGAAGACTGTTTCTCTAGGTAATTGCTCTCCCCAGGGATTAGCATGCAGTAGGCGTCCAATAAATACTTGTTGAATAAATGCACCACTTGATACACATTTTATAAGTTTCCAGCCCTCGAGTCAATCACAATCTAGGAGAGCAGAAAAGGGAAAACCAATGACACATGATGTTACAAGAACATGTCCGAAGGGTGAGTCAATGCTCCTGGTTTATCAGGGTCCTGGTGAAGCCAGTAGGCAGCGTATGATCTGAACATTTCATAGGTCCACAAGATCCTGACGTCAGGCCAGGTTTCATCACCGCATCAGGATGGCATCACTGGGATGCTAGGTTTGGGAGGTTGCCTGACGGTGTGGGGGTGAGGACAGACAGTGGAAAGACGGCAGGGGCTGTGACACAGCCAGGCCCTGCAGTAGCAGTTGGAGAAGAAAGTCCCAGGAGAGCCTCAGACCCTCTCCTTTCCCACCCCCATCTGTCAGAGCTCATCTCTGCCTTTGCCTCCAATCTGCCCAGTCGCACCTCCTTTGGGAACTGCGTCTTTTACACAAGACTGTTTTCCCCAGCCACTCGGTGGAGATAAATAATACAGTTATACCCGGTTAAATAAGGGAGGAGAAGAGAATTAAGAGATATTGGCAAGGGAGAAAAACATATCGTTTCAGATTAGATTTGGAAATAGATGGAGGGTTGATGGAATTGATTCTCATTACCCCTAGTTATTCTCTCCTGAACCATTTCCCTCCCTCCTTGCTGCATTTTCTTCGCCTGCTCTTTCTTTGTCATTTAGCTTTCGCTATGCACCCTTGGTTCCTTTGTGTGTTTGCTGTTTTCTTTTTTTCCCTTTATTAAAAAAAATTACATCCAGACAGTCAATGAGTTTTTCTCCCCGCCCCTCCCCCATTCCACAACATTGCAAACTGATTAAGAATGAGGACGGGAATTAACATTCAGCAACTTCTACTCATGAGCCAGGCACTAAGCTAGGAGCTTTCATCCATTGTCTCAGTGGTCCTCACGGGAAACCCACACAGATAAGGTCGCTAGGAGCAGACCCATATTTCACCTGAAGTATCTGAGCCGCGAAGGGTGACTGGACTTTCCCAAGGTCTTCCATCTAGTAAGTGGCAGAGCATGAATTTAAGCTCCAGTTTCCTGATTCCAAATCCAGTGTTCCCTGAATTTGGGCTGAGAAAAGGAGTTGGCACGTTTGAATTAAAAAACTGAGGGATCAAGTCCACACTGGGGGTATGATTAAAGCACCAGGGCTGGCATCCCCCGGGCTGAGTCAGATGCTCTGTCTCCACATTCCATCTTAGAAAGACATTTGCTAGGGCGAAGTGATGGCACCCTCTGTTTTTAAGATACAAATCTCTCCTGGGAGGGAGGATAATGAAGCACTTTGTCTTAAGGTGAGTGACGTTTTAAGACCACTTTGCTCCTTCCTGTATTTCACTGGGCGACATTTACCCAGTTCAGTTCACCTCTCTAAGCTTCACTTGCCTCACACGGAAAATGGGAATCATAAAAGCAATCTCTTAAGATTGTGTGGGAATTAAGGGAGATAAAGCTTCGGAAGGAGCCGACACCGCTTTTAGCATATGCATGTTCCCTGTCAGCTGTCTACCCTCTCTTCACTCTTTCTCTGTCTCACCACTGTCACGACAAGAAGAATCAGGTTGTTCTGAGAGCCATGGAGGATGATACAGTAGCAAATAGAGAAAAGAAAGGAGGCAGAGGTCACAGAGATCAAACTTCCCGTTCTACTTGGAAAGTCTTCAAGACCTTTCCGTCTGGTGCCTAGTGCCCTCCACCCTTTTTAAGTCATTCCTATTGGCTATGACCTGGGATCATGGAAAATCACGACAGAAAAAGAGGGCAAAGGGATAGCGATCAATGATCTAATCTACCATTTTACTGACTGGGGAAATAAGGACCAGAGAAGGGTAGCAACTTGCCCTAAATCACACAGCCTTGTAATCCAGGGCTCTTCAAGGATTATAGCAGGGCTAGAGACACAAATTTATAGAGGCATTGGAAGAGGTGAGAGGCAGAACCTCCCTGACACCTAAAAGGATGTTGCAGCAAGAAGGGAGGATATAGAATTCCCTTATAACTCCAGGGCTCCCTCAGCCCCTCCTGAAGATGTTACCAGGATGGCTCCTTATGTCTCTGTTGCTGAGTCTGACTTGTCAATCCCCAGCATCCTCACTTCAATCCACAGGGTTCTGCATGTGAGTGCCACATGCCTTGATCCCAACCTGACAGGTCACAAAAATGTGATGAGTCAGGAAAGTGTGGCACTGTGCAGTGCGGTGGGTGAGGGAGGAAAAATGACACCTTAAAACCCAGCAACTGAACAGAGGAACAAAGATGAAAGTGAACGTACGTGCCACTGACTCCACCAGCTATGTGCAGCAAGGCAGGAGGGGCTGGACCAAGAGGAATACCTTTACATCATGGATTCATCCCAGTGCTGACACTGGACTACACCCAGTGCCTATGTACTCCAAGCCAAAGTCCACTGGACCCCAGCACATCCCGGCCTCCCAGGCTTTTTTCATGCTGTGCCTCCTGCCTGGGATGCTCTAATCGCTTCTTCTGCACACAGACATTACCCACCCTTCAGAACCCAGCTGGAGTGATGCCCAAAAAACCCTCTCCCTCCTCTGAGCTCTAAACTCTTCTGCCAGGTTTCTACTCCCTTCCTTGGTTCCCTAACCTCACCTGCCCATCATTCTCATTTCCTTTGCTAGATCATGAAATTCTTCTGGGCCAGGAATCAGTATTATCTCCTATGATTCCCTCTTGGCAGCTCAGCATATTTTGCAATAGCAGGTGCTTGACAAATATAGGCTGATAGAAGATTAAAATAGAGGTCAAAGAGGGCAAGACTCCCTGTTCCAATTCACAGATGGGAATATTAAGGCACAGGGGTGCAGAAGGTACTTAGAGAGACTGAGACCCAGATGTGGAAGGAACCAGGTGAAAGTCTCTTAGCCTAAGACCATATGGGTCCACCTGTCTCCCACCCTCACTCCCATCCCACCCAACAGCCCCCACAGCCTCTATCAAACCAACACCAACCTGGATCCTATGGCATTTGATGGTCAAATCATGACGAGTGATCATTCTGTGCCTTGACTGTGTCTCCAGTTGTTCATTTCCTCACTGTCCCCCTGCTTTTGGAAACATATATCTCCATGCTCTTGTTCACACCATTCTCTCTCCCTAGGCTGTTCTTCTCACCGGTTTTTGCCTGCCTAACGGTCAGAGCTCAGCTGTAAGTAAACTGAACAGTCAACAATTCCTTTGCTCCTTACCTCTACACCACTGTAATGTGACACTGCAGACCGCCCCCTTTCTCCCATCAAGAGGTGAGTCTATTTCTCCTCCCCTTGAATCAGAGTTGGCTGCAGGGCCAAAGGGGCAATGCCAAAGATGACATATGCAGGGACTTGAAAAGTGTGTACCTGGCTTGCTTTCTCCTGCTGCTCTTGAAAATCCTAAAATTGTCATGGGAAGAAGCCCAGGCTACCCTGCTGGATGATGAGAGAAACACGGCCCATTCACCCATAATGCCCCAGACAGAACCTGTTGAACCCATTCTGGGTGATCCAGGTCCCAGCAAAACTGCCAGCTGACCCCAAGAACATGCGTGAGCCCAGCAAAGGTTTGCCAAGACCAGCAGAACTGTCCACCTAAACTCAGCCTAAATGACAGCCCATAAAACTATGAGTTAAAAAACTGCTTGAAGCCACAAAGATTTTAGGAGTGCTTGTTACACAGCCATAGCTAACTGGAAGAACAACTCAGATGTCTTCTCCTGGTGAAGCCTCCCTCCTTTCAGAGCTGGGTGGGGGCCCCTGCTCTTGGCTTCCTTTCCCTACTGTGTTTATCACACTGTACTGTAATCCTCGCTCTAGTTATTTCATACCTCACCTACCCTCTGATCCCCAAGTCTCAGAGCTTCTTAAAACTAAGCCCTGACGCCCTTGTTGCTTATTTCCCTAAGACCTCGCTCAGAGTAGGTGCTCAGCAGGCATGCGCAGAACAGAACAAATGGATTCTGAAAACTTCCGGGCACTCAGGATCCTACTGCATCCCCCCAGCCCCTCCTCCTCCTAATCAAAATCTCCGGGGCCCTGATTTGAGAGAGTGAGCGGGTATTGATTGGCTCCGACAGCACAGCTTTGGGAGCATAATCTGCCTCTATATTTCTTAAATAAGCCCCGTGCCTGTTCGGTGTGTTCATAGCAGCCTTGATTGTAATTCAGCCTTTACTCCATTACTCTTATTTATAACACGGCAGAGCACAGAGCCTGGGGCCATCGGCGGAATGATTACAGGACCCTTTTGACTTGCAATTCCACATCATTCAGTCCAATTTAAACCCGCCACAGATGCTGCCCTGTGCCGGGGAAGGGACGATGAGAGGAAGCCAGGCTGGGTGTGGGGAGGAGAAAGGGGCCCTCCAGATTTTCTGACTGTGTCAGAGGAGAAGGAGAAAAAGGCTCAGGCCGAATGATGTCCCTCTGGACCAAAACAGTGAGCACCTAAATGATGGCAAATCATGGTCTTTTCCAACAGGGTCAGGCCCTGGACTCCTGTGACCATCGCTGGACACCTTTTTATTTGATTTAAATTCCAGACTCCCCGGTGAAATGATGGAATGTAGTTCCCCTATTGCCAGGCCTCCAGTCAGAAAGGACGAATTCCACTCTATTGGCTCTGTGATCCTAGGGGAGTCCTCAGTCTTCTCATCTGTCAGATGGGAGCACCGATCCCACCCCCCCCCCAACTCCTTCACTAGATGACTGGAAGAAGCAAAGGGAGAAATTCATAAGAAGATGCTTTGAATAAAGCGTTGTCTGTGCCAAGTTCATAGTTAATGATTAATACTATTCAAAGTCATGGAAGATGTCTGGAAAACTGAAACCAACAGGCTCAATGAGACAGGCTAAATTTCCTTCCTATGCATTAATACTCCAGCTCCCTAATTCAGCACAGGGTCAGGAGTTGGTCTCTGAAACCAGCCACATGGGTTCCCACCTCTGCCCCTCGATTTATTAGTTGAGTAACCTTGCTTCTAACTTAGCAAGGTTAGAAGTCACCTAACTTCTCAAGGTCTCATTTTCCTCATATAAACTGGGGAGAATAACATCATAATAAACACTGAAGTGTAAGTACCAGGAAGGCACTGACTGAGCTGTCTTACTCATCCCTGTATCCCAGTGCCTAGAACAGTGCCTGCTATAATGTAGCCACTTAATCTAAAAGAATAGAATGATTGACACTTACTAAGTGCTTATGATGTACAAAGTCTGTTCTATGTTTTATTTCATCCTCCCAACATCCTGAAGGTTTACAAACAATAATAAACCCACAAGTATGTGGTGCTGAGATAATGTGGCAGCACAAAGCCTGGCACCAGCATTTGCTCAATAAGGTTTGTAACAGGGCGTGCTGCTCCCACCACCATCTCTTCTGTGCTCACAAATAGGTTGCTTTTACGCCACTCAATACAGAGGTTTGGAATTGCTTGTTCTGAAGCTCTAGGACCTGTCTTTGTAAATTTCTGGAGACTACAAATCAGGTCTGTCCAATTACCCCTTCAGGGCACTGAGGTTATAACCAAGAATATTATCTGGGTGTGGGACTAGTAATCACCATCTCTGGATTGTCACACCTCCCCTACCCTCACCCCACATGCTGGCTCCACTTTCAGAACCACAGACAGCAAACTTGAACTGAACCAACTCGCTAATGAAGCTTCCACAGCACTAGGTCCTTTGCTGGAGCTTTGAGCATCATTTCCCTGAGTCTCTACTCAGAACTGAAACTCAGAGAAGCCAGGGAGATGTCTCAGATTACACAGCAAATGGGGGAATTGTGTCAGCAAGAATCCAGAATCTTGACCTCAAGGAGAGACAAGTACTCTATCTGCCAGATTCCAAGTGGTGGCCTGGCTCCGCCACTGACCTGCATCCCTTTCTGAATCTCACTTTTCTCCCCTGTAAAACGGGAGCACCCACACCATCCTCAGAAGCTGTGCAGAGGATTTACCAGAGAATGTTGTTAGTGGAAAAGGGGCTTGGACCCGCTTCTCTGTCTTAATGGAAACTGTCATGCTATCAGAGAACATAGAGAACTGTGCCTCCTGCTCCACGGTGTGCACGGGGGAACCTCACCCACCTGGGTCAGTTATATCACACGATAATTACAAATGAAAACTGGGGGCAGAGGGGCCCATCTCTGGGTGGCCCAGGCACTCATCCCACGTACCTATACGACAGGGCTTTCATCTTTTATGACTATGGCTCTTTAATGACCACTTGGTGGCTTAGCTCCTACCACCATCACCACCACCCAGGTTCCTGTCCACAGAGTGATGTGGAATACACTAGAAAGAAATGTGCTACCAGACGCCCCTGTGATGGGCAGGTGTGCCTATCACGGGGCGGGGGGTTGCGGGGAGACCAGGCAGTGTGCTGACACTGGGAGTGAGGACAAAGTTAGACAAATCATCTCTAGAGAATATATAAGGGACTCAGCCCAGGGGAGTCAGAGGTACGGAGGAAGTCAAGTCTGCACAACCTCAAAGTATCTGCAGAGATTCCCAGCCAGGTGAGCATACAGTCATGTCTGTACTCCCAAAGCACAAGCATGCTCACGGACATGTGCACCTCCTTGTGAATGTCTGCACCTGTGTGCTTCCACGTCTCCTTGCACACACAAACACATGTGTTCACACACAGTCATGTTCTCACGCTTATGCATAAATACACCAATCGATGCATTTATGTATGATACAGACACCAGTGCTACAGAAAACGTGGGACTGCGTGCAGATTCATGGGTACCTTCTGCAAAACTGCTCCCTCCCTTACATTAGCATCGTGAGTAGCCGTGCACGCACGCACAGCTGTGCATTCCCTGACACACATAAACAGGTATCTCCATGTACATGTACACATACATATGTGGACACTCTGACAAAGCAGCAACCACAGGCATATGCAGGGCCTTCACACGTGTACTCTCTCACCCTGTGTTCACCTGGTTCACCCCCTTTATACACTGCCACGCATGCTCCATACTGCATGTCCAGACTCACTTGTATGCGCCCTGGTATCTTTACACACAGGTGCAGACGGTGCGTTCGTGGGTAAAAATTCACATATGTGCTCAGGCATGCACATACCTACAGACAGGGGTACATCCAGCCTAAGGACGTTCCCAAGCCCTCATACATGTCCTCACACGACTGACATCAGGAAAATCCTCTCTATGCCCTAGAAGTATCTCTGTATCTGTCCTCCAAGAGGCCTGGTTTGCACTCAAGGAGAAAGATCAAATCCGCTTCCACACGGTCTCTGAAAGCTGTTTCCTCTGTTCTAGTATGACTGGCAGGCCATCATGGAAGAACGGAGAGCAGAACCGTCTCTGTGCCCGGGCTGTCCATCCACTCAATCCTTTCTGATTTTGTTACGGGGAGAAAAATTCCACCGATTTGCTGTTTCATCCCCTCAGCCTGATGTCCTGGATAGGGAAAGATTCACATGAGGCAGAAAGAGGCGCCGGGCCCCAGGTGACCATGGTGACGTTCCCATGGGGCTCTGACTCCAAGTACTGTGCAGGCAGCTTGGCTAGAAAACCAAAGCTGATGCCCTGGTCTCAGGGGCTGGAGAGCCCAGAAGCAGAAACAGCAAGTTCCGAATCCTCCTTGTGCTCTTCTGACAGCAGCACATGATGCTCGGCACCGTCACACACTGAATCCATTTGATCCTCAAAACATTGTCAAGGCAGCTATAAGCAAGCCCATGTTGCAGAGAAGCCAGGATTCCCAGAGGAGCAGGCACCTGCCTAAGATACGACTGCATGAATGAAGGGCAGGAATGGAGATGTGAACACAGGTCTTCCTGCCCCCAAGCACTTTCCAGGCTCAGGGGAATCAGGAAGGAACCCGGCCAGCCCAGTGTTACTGCCTGGCCTCTGGAATCCTCCTCATTTCAAGTGCACTTTCAGGAGTTTCATTTCAGAGAGAAGTGCCCAGTGCGCTGCAGAGGTGATTTCTCAGCCTGATCCGGAAACGGGGAACCAGATAAGGAGATGAGCAAGGAGAATAAGTTTGGAGGGGAAAGGGAGAAGAGTAAGGAAGGAGAATGGGACAGTGCTGGGAAAAAGATGGGGAAGAGAAGCTGGGGACAAAGGGAAACAGCTTAAGAGGTGGTAGGGTCCATCTTTCTTCTAATAACATGGCTGAGCTCCTCGCTGTTGAGTCCCACGAGAGATGCTGGTGGGTTAACTCCCAGACAAGGGGGGCCAAGGTCTCTTTCATGTTGAAGCCGGACCAGATGTTTTAAAAGTATTTGCACAATGACTCTCCAAATCAGTGAGAAAACCTAGATGCAAAATGATCTCCAACATACCCTGTCCCTTGCCATAAATCTGTCTGCAACAACGTGCATGAATTATCCATCAATCCTCTTACACACATTTTCCCACATAAGTCTTACAACCACCTTTCAAGACAGTTATTAGAGCCCACCATATGTTCATGGATACATGCATATGCATGTATATATGTATGCACATTTATGTATATGTACACACATACATACATGCATATACATTTGGCTCAGAGAAATGACACTAAGCAAAGATCACACAGGATTTCAGTAGCAAAGGCAGCACTCAGACCCAAGCAGCCTAATTCCACGGTCCTGGCCCTAAGGTATTCATTCCTCCTACTGCCCCTCCTGCAGCTGCAGCTGCTGACAAATGCCCACAGTGCTGGCTGTTTAGCAGAGGACAGCACAGCTGGATGACCCCTGAGAGAGAATCCAGAGATTATAGCACTGAGGTTGGAACAGGTGACCTGGCTTGGCCAAGGTCACTGTACAGTAAATGCCAGGACGGGGACCAGGGCCTGCCCTTCTGACCCCTAGATCAACACTCTCTTCCGAACGTGCTCTGTGGTGGGCGAGGCATTTTCAAGATGAGAAATCCTCACTCTGAGGTCACTGACCCAAAGGCAGAAACACACGTGAGACAGCTCTCCTCTCCTGGACAGGGGTGAAAGCACTGGAGGGGAAGTAATCCTTCCATCCTGGCAGCAACAGGATGAGCAATTTTGTTTCACAGATGAGCAACCTGAGGCCCTGGGAGAGGAAGGGATCTGCTTGAGAAAAAAAGGGAGCAGGCTTCTCCAACAAAATCCAGCTCCTTTCCCACAGAATCTACTCCAACCAGCACTAGAAGCCACTGAGTGTTGAGGTTAAAAAGACAGGGGTGGAGACAGGCACACCAGTGGCTCCAGAGGTGTCACTTATTAGCCCTGAGATCTTTGGCCAGAGCCAGCTCACAGTGTATTAACTTGTGAGGTCACACAGGGATCAGTTAAGGCTCTGCTCTCACCATCTTGAAAGTGTTAATCTGTGAACAGGGGGCCCCACATTTCCGTTTTGGATGGGCCCTACACATTCCCAGCTGGTCCTGTCTTTGACGCTTCCCTTTTCTGAGTCTCAGTCCCCAACTTTGAATGAGGATGGCAATGGGGCTAACTTGGCTTGGCATGTAGCTGACACTGTCTGTGCCTTGCCCACAACCTCCCAGTACTCACCTTTCCAGAACAGGCAATAGAGCTTTCTCGTGCAGGTATCTGCACTCCACCCAGGTCCTTCCTAACCCTCATGCAGAGGCCAGAAATACCAGGGAGTTTTAATGTCCTCCACCTGTTTCCCCCATCCCTCAATGTCACAGCCCTTAGCCAATGACAGGTGGAAAGTGGGGAATAAATGCCCCAGCTCGGGATAGCCCTTAGCATGTTCTAAACTGTCCCCCAGAGTTCCTCAGTGGGACTGAGTCTCCAATGCCCACAGGAGCCCCCTGCCCAGCTATAAACCCTTCACTGGCTCCCTGCCTGGCCCTGCCTCATTTTTCCTATTGGGGCTTATTGGGACCACCTCCCAAATAAATTACTTCACTCATTTCCTCATCCCAGGATCTGCTTCCAGAGAACCCAATTTAAGGCAGAGCTGCTGTGAGCTTCCTTGAGATAATGCATGTAAAATGCTTAATAAAGCATCAGACATAGACCAAACCCTCAATAAATGGTAGGCTTACAAATAATAATAATAATAATATAATAATAATAATAATAATAATAATAAGGATCTTTATGAGATGACATGAGGAAGACTACAGAGCATTTATAATTGATTTGTAAATTTATCCTCCTAATGAAATCATCTTCGCAGACCCCATGCATGACCAATCAGGAATGATTTTCAGGACCCCACAGCCCACCAGAGGCAGATGCCAGTCATTCTGGCTCCTAGGATCCAACCCCAAGTGAAAACTCAAGAAATCACCATCCAATCCCTTCCTGACCTCAGCAGCAAAAGGGAAGCACAAACCCACCCAGAATCTCAATGCCTAGAAATTGAACGTCTTGTCTACCCTTTGTTTTACAAAGACAGAAACTGAGAGACAGAACTATGCCAAAATATGCGTATTTCACATGCAAACTAGTGTGCGAAGGGCAAGTTCAGAAGAAGGAATCAGGAGGCCTGTCACCTATTATCCTAATAAACCCCATCATTTATGATTCATTCTTTCTTTTTTATTGCCCTCGGCATACACACATACACACTAACCACTACCTCCACAGATGCAAGGATTTTTGCCTGTTTTGTTCACTGCTGTGTCCCTCAGGAGCCCAGCGCAGTGCCTGGCACCTATTAAGTGCTCATTTATATTTATTAAGTGAATAAACGTCCTTCTCAGGATACCCATAGTATATCCCTGCTGAAGCTCTTTCTGGCCTTCCTTGGGAGAAACAATTCCAAAGGGCTCAGAGCTGTCCCCCTACTATGATCAGAATAGTATGGTTAAGATGGGTCTCTGGAGCCAGCCCACCAAGGCGACCCCTGGCTCCACTAGTTAGCCCCTACAAGACCCTGGGCAAGTGACTGACCCTCAGTCCCTCCATGTTTCAATAGGGCTGCTGGGGGTATTTACCACAGGAAGTACAGGAGGTAAAACATCAACCCCAGGGTAAGCACTCGGTACAGATTAGCTATTATTAAGATAACAAGAAAAGCCCTCTCACCCCTAAGGCTTCTCTCTTGCTGCTAATTTATTAGGGGAAATTTTCCAAAGTGTGGGGAGATGCACTAATGAACCGAGAATGACAACATGAGTATCTTTCAGCCCTTCTGTTAACCTCAAGGAGAAAGTACCAGTGAGGTGCTGCAATGTCTCTAACAAGCCAGAGAGGGCAGCCCTCCGGCTCAGATCCCCCAGGCTGCTAGCACCAGCAGGCTACAATGCAACAGCATTGCTTTGCTTTCACTGTACTTATTTTTGTAGTGGCCTTCTAATTTCAGTAAGTGATGCCAGTTTTCTCCTTATCAATATGATAATGAAGTTTCCATTTACAATACATATATTACTTTAGAAAACAAAAGAAGTAAAAAAAAAGAGTATGCATATATGGCCAAAAGGATGGTGTCCCTGAAATGAAGGTTGGGGAGTTCTGGTCTAGACCTAGGTCATAAGTTCCCCAAGAAGAGGGCTATGGGGTCCAGGGATTCAGACCCAACCCTGCCATTCACTATGACTTTGAACAAGCCCATTCCCCTCCCTGAGCCTTGGTCATCTCATCTCGAAAATGAACGGATCAGAAGTCCAAAGCTTCTGAAACATTTTTAAAAGTGTTGAGTCCTTTCAGGATTCCAATAAAAACTGGAACAAACCCGTGGAAAATGCATCAAGGCCATGTGGCTGCCCCACCTGTCTGCATGATGTCTCACTCCCCAGTGAAAGTCTGCAAACTCCAGAGACTGTTGGCAGCCTTTTGTTTATTAACCAGGTTTCACATTTTATGTTGCTTCCCCTCTCCCTGCCCAAATCCTGAAAAAGGAAATAAAGCCAGCATTTAAGACCCCTTGTTTGGGTATCATTTGACACCAGTCACAATGACCATCATTAAAAAGTCCACAAATGATAATTGCTGGAGAGACTATGTAGAAAAGGAAACCCTCCTGCACTGTTGATGGGAATGCAGTTTGGTGTAGCTGTTACGGAAAACAGCATGGAGATTCCTTAAAAACTAAAAATAGAATTACCATTTGATCCAGCAATCCCACCCCTGGGCATATATCTGGAGAAAAGTCTAATTTGTAAGATACATGCATCCCAATGTTCACAGTAGCACTATTTACAATAGCCAAGACATGAAAGTAACCTAAATGTCCATCAATAGATGACGTGATAAAAAAGATGTGGTATATACACACACACTCATATACATACATACAGTGGAATACTACTCAGCCACAACAAATAAAATAATGCCATTTGTAGCAATATGGATGAGCGTGGAGATTGTCTTACTTACTAAGTAAAGCCAGAAAAAGAAAGAGAAATACCATATGATATCACTTATATGTGGAATCTTTTTAAAAAATGAGACAAATGAACTTATTTACAAAGCAGAAATAGACTCACAGACATAGAAAACAAGCCTGTGGTTACCATGGGGGAAGGGAGGAGGGTGGAAGGATAAATTGGGAGTTCAAGATTTACAGATACTATTATATACAAAATAGATAAACGGCAAGCTCCTACTGTAGAGCACAGGGAACTATATTCAATACCTTGTAATAGCCTATAATGAAAAAGAGTATCAAAGGGAATACATATATATATATACCTATATATGCCTATATCTATATAGATATATATATATATATCTGAATCACTCTGCTGTACACCAGAAATTAATACATTGTAAACCAACTATACTTCAACTTTTAAAAGACTGCTTATTTAGAAACCTGACTGTTTATAGTGCCTTGTTGTGCACACACTGCCCTGGGTGCCAGTTTCCACCTCCTTCGCCCCTCACTGTCTGCACTGAAGTCCCCGTGTGGGGTTTTGATGGAAGGGGCCTTGGGGAAGGCACCTGTGTTGTTGTGGCATGTCCTCAGAACAGTGGAACCCTGGGCTTTGGTTCTCACTTTGGGTTATCTCAAATTTACTGAGCTGTAGCTCCAAGGAGCCCATGAGCATGGCATGTCCAAGAGACAGGTAGGAATCAGACCAGGTCTCCCCCTGCTTCAGGGAGGCCTCAGATTGGTGGGATGTGCATTCAGCTCGTCAATACACTAGAGTGAGAAACACATCTCCAAAATGGTGCACATGACAGAGAGGTAACGGAGAGGAGGCGATTATTAAGGAGCAACCATGGAAAGTTTCCTGGACAGATGATGTCCCAGTGCGGCCATGACGAGTGGACAGATGTTTGCCAGGTGAAGATGGGTAAAGCTTTCTGGGCACAAAAGTACAAAACCCTGTGTTGAAGTTACATAAATCCTTGGGCGTCCCTGGCTCACAAGGTTGGGACCACTGCCTGCTGGGTGACCTTGCAAAGTCACTGAACCTCTCTGAGACATGAGCCTCCAGCAATGCCCAATCCCAACAGGCCAACAGGCATCAGACACTGGGGATGGACTCACATGTGAGATATGTGGTCCATCTGTGAACACGTTGCTGAGGATAATACAGTCACGGATATGCACTGAGGACCAGAACCTCCATGTCACAAGGCAAGTTGGAAAAGGGTATAGAGGTCTTGAAAACCAGACCCAATGAGACCTATTTCCGTCTTCCAAATCTTCTCTGGATCTTTCTCTTTCCCTTTGTGCTTTGACACTGATGTCGCTGCTTCCTAAGCACTCCTTCCAATCCTCTCTTCCTGCAAATCCCCTCCTTCTCAGGAACAAAACAAAACACTATGTGTCACTTCCCTAACTAACAGGCAGAGGCTTTTAGCAGGTTTCCAATGCACTGCTAGACAGCGCCTTAAGGCTTGAATCCCCAAGGACGCCTCACCGGAAAGGACAGAGAAGCTGTAGATATTGGGGCTTTGGAGTTTATTGTTTTCATAAAACACTGCTAAGAATGTGTCTGTTTCACTTACAGGGAGACACACACACAGTGAGTCTACCCACCCCCACTCTGAATGTTTAAGTGAAGTGACATACAGATGGAAGCCTAACTCATTCTGAACACACAGCATCCCAGGAAAAGCAGGGTCTGCGTTAGTGATGAAGATGCAGGGTTCAGAGAACGGGTGTTGGTGGCCAAACGTGAAGATCACTTCCATCTCCTGAAACCTCATTCAGATATCTTGCCAAGATCTAAATAGCTACCCACCTTACCAACTCCAAGTCAAGGCCCCATGGCCCTACAGCTGCCCTCTTAGCTTCAAAGGTTTTCTAGATGCATCCACTACTTTGACCCGAGTGGGATTATTTAAGGACAAATTCTTTCAGATCTTTACTGGTCACCTTTACTGTGCTTGCTGCGTCCTATTCTTTGACATGTTTACAGGTAAGGGCTCAGATTCTACCTGATTCACACTGCACCCAAGACTGCTCCCTAAGTCCACCTATGTCAGTAAAGAAAACTCTTGGGAAGTCTTTCCAAATAGAAGGAACTAAGAACAATCTGAAATTGAGATCCTATACCTGGTCTACAAGAGAAGACTTTCTTAGCAGGGTACTTTCCATTGGCTCTTTTGAAACAAATCCATGACACTAATAACAAATACTTAACTATATTCAGTATCTTATAATAACCTTTAATGAAAAAAGAATGCGAAAACAATATATGTATGTATATGCATGGCTGGGACATTGTGTTGTACAACAGAAACTGACACATTGTAACTGATTGTATTTCAATTAAAAAATATATACATACTTAAGTCTAATATGTCCTGTTATTTACTATCAGAATCCCCTGAATTTAGAACCTCTACTCTTGCTAGAACCATAAGTGGTTACACCTCCCTAAATGACCTAGGTATTCCACCACGTTTTATGAACTTTTAAATATTATACAAGGTAGTTTTCTCCCCTTTTCTATAATTCAAAGAATAAACACAGCGATGTTTAAGAAGTCCTCATAGAATGCTCAGCAGTGAAACTGTCGAGCCTGTTTTCCAGTTTAAGAATAACAACCCAGAGGCACTGTTATGTACTCGGCTGGGTTGTTAAGTCAGTGAAAGTCAATGTCTCCATCAGCTTTCCCCCAGCTGCCAACCTTGGCCCTCAGATGGGAAGATGGCAAAAACGTGGCTCTGGAACCAGCCTGGATTAAGATCCCACCCAGACTTCTTACGAGACACATGAACTTGGACAGATCCTTCTAACTCTCTGAAGCTCAGATTCGTTAAGTAAACACAGGATCACAGCAACCTCCTCGCTGGGGCTGCTGTGATCCGGGCAGCATTGAGCACACAGAGGCTCTCATCCAACATCCCATCTCTGGTTTCTCTCTTTGAAACTTTGCAGTTGTTCCTTTGAACCCTCGAGCAGAACTTTTCACTGGTGGGAAGTTTCAGTTCCCTAAATTCAGCCCAGCATGAAGTGGGCCAACTCTCTCTGACCTCTTAAGATTCATCTTTGCTGGAGGACTTAATTTGAATCTCCTACTCCTCAACAGAATTTTTTTTAAACATCCAATATTAAGTATTTGGACATCGAAGAAGTTCAGAGAGTAAATCTCCAGGCATGTAGGTATAGGCTGCCCTAACTCCACACAAAATCATGGGCAGGTGGTAATCATAACAGGCAATATCTTTTGAGGGCTTGCTGTGTACCCAGCACTTCTAAATGATCTAAATAAACTCATCTGCCTCATGTCACTTTTTCAGCAATATTAGGAGGTAGACATTCAAGTCAATCCCATCATGCAGATGAAAAAAAATGAAGCGCCGGAAGATTTGATCACTGATCACAAATCACACAGCTCAGACTCTCCACTCTCTGGCAATCCAGCCCATGCAATTATCCACTCCTCTGGGGTTGCCTCCCTGATTTGGGCTCTGGAATCTGGCGGCTTTGTGAAGCATGTTGCGTCCAACACAGATTACCTGAGCACCTCCAGCCAGTTCTTCCATGTGCTTGGGAATCTCATCCATAAACTGGAGGTAATTAAAGGTGAACATAACTTACAGGACAGTATTGATAATTCAAAGAAGGAGAGAGAGGATGAGAAGGTTGGGGAGAAGGGAAGGGGAGTTGGGGAGTAGGGAAGGGAGGGAAGGAGGAAGGGGAGGGGAGGAGAGGAGGGAAAGGAAGAGAAGGGAGGGGGTATGGTAGGCTTTCTCTCCATGGCAGTATCTTTCCTCTCTCCCTCACAAGAGCCTCTTGGTGGGGCTGGAGGGAGGAGAGGCACTGGAAGGGATGATGCTGTTGATCCCTGGGCCATGGTACTCTCAGTGGTCAGGAAGGAGCCCGGAGCCCTGCCCGGAGGGATACAGGATGATGCTCGCCCTATTCACATGCCCTCTTGCGGAGGACCTCACCCTCAGATTTGTGTCCCTGTCCCAAAGAATGGCTGGACTCTGACCCCCTTAAATCCAAACACTGCTGGGCCTCTCACTTTCAGGTTTCCTAGCAGGTCCTTCAGGGAAGAGAACAAACTGCAGACAAGTGTGGGGCTGGTGGCTTCCTGACAGACAGGCAGCAGGCGGGATCCCAGTATAATGTGGACTCAGGCCTGGTGATCCTCTTGCCTCTGGGGTGCAAGGAGGTCAGAGGCTGTCCCAGAGTGTACGAAAGATGGATGGAGTGCAGATGGGGAGGGTACACTCTGGGTCTATCTGGGCTCCAGGAGCATAAACAGAGAAACCTCTGTCTCTGTTTATTCTTTCCTCTTCTCGTCTCTTCCCTTTGTTACTTCTTCCTCCTGTTATGCCCTCTTCCTTCCCCCTTTCCCTTCTCCCTCTGTTGTCCCTCTTTTATCTTTCACCATCCCCTCTCTTCTCTGTCCCCTCGTCCTCCTCTCTTTCCTCTCCTCCCCTCCCCTCCTCTCCCTCTCTCTCTCATTCACACACACACACACACACAGAGTCCCATCTTCCTCTAAATGCTGAAATGAAACACATCTGGAGTATTTCATGTTTTTGAAATAGGCTTGTACCCCTAGATGGGATTTCAGAGCCTCAGGAAGCATCTCCCCCTCTGTATACATCTCCGGCCCCAGCCCACCGTGAGTTTAAAGGTCACCATGGGCCCATCAGATGCCAGGACTGACAAGGAACTGAGGGCTGTCATTCACTGCTGAGTCAGGACAGCCTAAAACATGCCTGCGAAAGAGTGCACATGACACAGGTTTACTGAATGAATGTAAGTTCTTGATCCCATTTTATAGGTGGGAAAACCACGGTTCCAATGTAGCTGAGTCTCTCGCCCAGGATCACACTGTGAGTTAATGTAACAGAACCAGGATTTTGCCTCACATCTCATTTCTTACTCCTAACACTATCGGGACTGTCAAACCCAGGTCTTCTATTAAAGGCATCGAAAGCATCCCTGTGAGCCTGCGGGTCCTCCTGGGAGGGGAGAAGCACACTTTTATGCTTCGTCAGCCATTAACAGCACGGCAGAGACCACCCCCCAGCCTTGGGAGAGCGGATGGGAGGATTCCTCAGAGAGCTGGGTCCTGGATACAGGAGCAGTCCTCCTGGCCACAGCACGGGCAGGGCTCCTGACACTCTGCGAAGGCAGGCCCAGTGCCAGCCCTTCACTGTCCACTCCAGAGCAGGGCTGTGAGCCAGGGCAGACAGCCAGCAGGACTGGGTGTGTCAGATGGCTGAACCCCAGTCCCAGGTGCTGCGAGCTCAGGAAGGCACCAGATCCAAGGTGGCCGGGAACATCTCTGCCCTCTTTTGGATTCCTGTTGGAGCCAGAGTGGAGTGCAGGCAGAATGAAACTGTCCTGCCAATTTACATGATGGTCACCAGGGAGACTGTGTGCCACAGAGTAAGGACATGGTCCCTGGAGTCAGCCTGACTGAGTTCAAATCCCGCCTCTGCCACTCACTGGTCTGTGTGCCTTTCAAAGGTTGTTTATGTTCTCTATGCCTCAATTTTCTCATCTATAAAATGGGGATATAATAATAACCTCTATCCCTGGACTTTGTGAGGATTAAATATGTTATTACATGCAACATGCTTACCACTTTGTCAGAAAATCTGTATTTTATCAATGTGAGCTGTTCTCATGATCACCATGCATCTGAATACAACACGACCACAGCAATCTCCCAGTTTAGGTTACTCCAAACCCCCCAGGCCCTCACTCCAGGCTTGGTCCATCTTGGACTTTCCTTCTTCCTGGCTGAAGGAAGAAGTCACCTGGGAGAGTCAGCAGACACTGAAGCGTCTCTAGTAGAAGGGAGACCAGGAATCCAAGGTCAGGGCTGATTTAGTCATGTTGTGACTCTAAGGGATACGTCACCCCTTTTCTGTTTGCCCAGCATGGGGCTCTCTTGGTCAGGCTCCAGGTATAAAACAGCTAACTCAACGATGGAACATGACACTGGAAGAGCTTCAGAATGCCATCATTTTGTGATGAAAAACGGGGGCCCCCAGTGGAAAAGAGGTGTGCCCATGGTCCCCCAGCAGGTGCCCAAGCTGGATGACAACCTAAGTCTTGCATCTCAGATGCTCACTAGCTGCCACTTATCCCACACTGGGCTGCCCTGCCAAAGGCCTGGGGTTACAAAGGCTCCAAGACTTTCTTGTTATAAAGCTTTTTGTAAAAATCAAGTACTCCAGAAGGACCAAGCCCGGCGCTGGTTCTGCTGTTGCTCTGAGGGAAGGGGACTCAACTAGTCACTCTGGGAGGCAAATTAAGACACATTTGTTTTATACAGGGTACCACTTAGAAAATTGCTTCCTCCACAGGCTCCTGGGAAAAATTCCTCCTCTTCCAAGGGGTGAGACTTTTGCTCTCAGAAAGCCATTTATTCTGATAAGATCGAAGTAATCATTAAGGGCCGTGCTCCTCCCTGAATTGCTTTTCATTAAATATGTAGTGACGCCCTCTAATGAGATGTTTTATGCAGATCTATAGTCGCACCTTCACGCAGCAGTCTAATATTCAATGAGATTTCACCTACATTTTAGTCCAATGCTTTCTCCCAGCAGCACAGGGAGTCATCCAATTCAGTAGGAAAAAAAAAAATCAAACCTGAATTCTACCACTTTATAAAAACTGTCCAACCTCAGACAAGTTACTGTCCTGTAAAATGGGAATAATAAATTCACCCCAGTCTACTTGAGTAAGTGAGGAGTCCGCATTCACTCCCTGCCAGTGACCCCTGGCACTTCACAAATTAGGAAAGCGAGGCCAAGAGATCTGGACATGGAGGTGAAGATGCCCAAGACCCATAAGACACTTAGTGGGAGACACAGGCTGCCCAATTTCTAGCTCCATCACTTCTCTACTACACCCAGGGTTCAAGTTAATAACGTTGGAATTGATGCACTGAAAGCTGACATAAATGTAGGAGTTGTTTTAAACAAGTCTTTTGGTCCTCTTATCTCATCCACCAAATGAAGACAGTGAAAACATCTACTTCCCAAGGCAGCAGAGAGATTCAAATTAAACCACCAAGTGAGCCTGTTTTGCTGGCAGGGAAGAGATGCACTGATTGAAGAGATCGCAAAGGGCTGTTTCCCCTGTTCCACTGCCAAGGAAACTGAGGCCTAGCAACAACAAGGACCAATGGGATGCTCTTTGGTATGCATATTCCCAGGGCCCGCATTCACTGGACTCAAACAAGAATCTGGCCAGAGACAAGGCATTTGCATTTTAATCAGCTTATGCCTGGGATGACTTTGTGCCCAAGTTTGAGAATCATCAAACAAGACTGTTCTACATGCCTCTCGGAAGAGAAGATGAAAAGACCTTACCAGGGGCCCTTTCCAATAACATATTTACTGCTTAGAATCAACCAATTAGGAAACAGGCCCAGAGAGGTTAAGTAACTTGCCCAAGGTCACAGAGCTAGGAAGTGGTAGCTTCATACTCCATGAAGGTCTAACTTTTAAGTCCCTGTGGACCCCATAGTGTCACCCTGCCCCTCCTTAGTGACTAGAATCAGCACCTTCTGCTTCCTTTCAAGGCATCTGGAGGAGCAAAACGTCTGCTATGTTCTCAGACTCTGGACAGCTCTGTCTGATATACTAATCACCACTCACACATCTCTTTGCTTTCCTTACCTACAGCCTAACCAAGGAGACAGATGGCCCCTCCCGTACACCTACTCCCCATAACAGCCACCCACCACCCCCTCATCATGCAATCCAAAGAACAGCCACCCATGTCCTCTCTGCATCCCTGCCTGGGACGAATACAACAGCAGGAATCGAAGAAAGGTTCTGGAGATTAGAATGTGGAGCATGCAATGGCAGCTCAGGTGGATGGGCAGCTCGATGCTCCAGCAACCTGTCTGCTCACATACGTTCCCGATGCATGGAAATGCACATCTCCTCCACTGCTCTGTCAGGCAGGGACACGCACTGCACTGGGTGCAGCTTCCTTCACTAAATGCTGTCCAACACAAACCCAAACCAAAGTTACAGCCCAGCTAGAGAGAGGGACACAGCCACGTCAGTCCACGGGAAGGTGACCGGGCTGTGAACAGGCACCTTGGATGCTAGCCCAGGTTTTGTGGCTTTGGACAGTGGCATCCCCTCTCTGGCCTCAGTCTCTTCACCTGTAAAGCGGCGTGGTAGTAGCTGAACTATGAGGTCCAGCACTTCACACAGTGTCCGGCAAACAGTGGGTGCTCAGTGAATATCTATAGACCAAATGGAGGAAATGATGAGGTCCCTCTCTAAGAAATTATACAGTGATATGCCTGGCTTTCCTGGCCCTCCGAACAACCCAATTCCAGAACTTTACAGCCCCCCCACCCCCACCACATCCAAGGCTGTGGTCCTTGCTAAATAACTGAATAATCTGGTGAAATGATTCAGGCTAAGGTGCAAATGGCTGCAAGTGACTACGTCAGGTGGATGGAATCAAGCCAGAGATGCCATCTGCAGGTCACTCATCATGAATATTCAATCCTAAGAGGGGAGTGGTCAGCCCAGTGACAACTTTAGGGGATTTTTGGGATGGGGTGGGAGATGACTCTGTGACTAAAGTCAAATCAAATAGGCAGCCACCTTCTCTACCAGGTGATGTTCTGAGGTTCCAGAGCAGGGTTTCTTAACCTTGGAACTACATCCGGCGCCAGATAATTCTTTGCTGTGGGGATTCTCCTGAGCTGGGTAGGATACAGGGCAGTATCCCTGGCTGCCACCTGCTAAATGCCATAGCGTCTCCCTCTCTACCAGCTGTGACAACCAAAAACATCTCCAACACAACCAAATGTCCCCTGGGGGGTAAAACTGCCTCCTGTTAAGAACCACTGCTTCAGAGTAAAAATAATAAAAACGCACTAACCAAATAATACAGAACTAATCCATCCCAGGGTCTTGAACACATCATGGTACCTCTCACCACCTGCACATTCTATTCCCTCCTTCTGGAATCTTCTCTCCCTGCCCTGTTCCCACTTCACCACCTCGCAAGGCTCTACTTCTCCCCAACTCACAGGCCACTTCCTCTGCCAAACCTTCCATCCCCCCTAAAACTGGGACGGCAGAGAGATGCTCCCCATGTCTGCAAGTAAGTTATGCTCGCTCCGTCATGCTGTGGTTATTTCTCTGCGTCCCTGAAGGAAACATTGCATTCTTGGAAGGCAGGGTCCCTGCCTTATTCATGTTTCTATCCCAAGCCCTGAAAGCTGTGGCCCAGGACGGAATAAATAAATGCAGGAACGGAGCACTAACACTTAATGAGTGCCCACGCCGTGTCAGGCCCACCAGGCATCCTGAGTCAGCACGTCCTCACGCCTTTAGTGTCTTCAGCACATCACGGGCTATTACCACCATGCGTTTCTCGTGAGTCACAGACTCCCAGAGAGCAGGGAGCACTCATCCAGTGTCACACAGGCAGCAAGTGGCACAACTGGGCGTGTGAACTTAAGTCTGTATGGCTCCTGCTCTGCCAGCCTGACCTCTTATCTTTCCACTTGTGTGCTCACCTGTCTTGTTTCCTGCCTTTGGCCCCTGGGGCTCAAAGGGCACTCCACTGCCTCCTCTTATAAGGCCCCTGACTCCGCTGGCTGTGGGTAGGTGTGGGTGGTAATGATGTGTGTGCACTGCCCCAGCCCAGCACAGGCACAGGTGGACTCCAGCTTCCAGCTGAGCAGTCGGCTTTCTCCCCGGCTCTGCTTTCTAAGCAGAGAATGTGGGCATTTTCAACACACTCTCCTGTCTCTGGCGGTATTATTACACTCCTTCAACTTATCCAGTAATGGGGACCTTCGGGGGCTGGTACAGAAACAATGATTTCCCCCCTCTCCTGGAGTCAAGACCAGAATTTAATAAAGGCCAAAAAAAAAAAAAAAAACCCAAAAACTAAGGTATTTCAATTCCTCTTCACTGCAGTTTTTTTTTTTTTAATTTAGTTTTAGTTGTGATGTTAGATTGACAGTCCTGAGGGCTGAAGTTTATCCATTCCCATTACGGGTCTGGTGCAGACTTAGAGCGAACCATTTTTATGCATATGCACACACGCATGCACACAGACACACACACAGAAGCACACTGCTTGAAAAAAACAATTTCTTTTACAGAAACAAAACAAAAATCAGCTGACTTGAACTGATCTGGGCACAGTCTATTTGCCCCATCCTAACTCCTGAAGCCACATTCTCAATTGTAAATCGACATTCCAGGCAATCAATTAAGACCTTTCCTCTGGCCAACCACCACACCACCACTGGATCCTACCTGCTTGTGCTCAGTGCCCACTGGCATCAACTTCTTGGTTCTGGCCCTTCCCAGACAGTCTCTACAGGGAGCATGAACATTAGCCTCCAAAATGCTTTATGGCTTTGCCAACCCAATGTCCTGGTGGTGGGAGGCCCCACTCAGGCCCCTACTCTGCAGAACACCACTGCCTCCTGCTTTCATCCTGTATCACCAGCATTGTATTCACAAAGAGAGGTTGGGAGGGGTGGGAGGAAGATTCCACAACCACTGAGAAACCTTTGATATTAGAAGTCAACATGATTTCAGTGTGAAATATGTCCAGGATTGACTCTCATCCTAATATTAATTATGTCCCTCATATGGAAGCATGTAGCATGCTAATCGGTTTCCTTTCTTCATGTACATTTTTGCTTTCCATCTTCATTGTAGGAAGGTAGACCTAGGGCACACACACTTCACAGACGAGGAAATAAAGATGGAGAACAAAGCTGAGTTGAACCTACTTGTATTTAGCTCAATTCACGTAATCAAATACTAACTGCCTAACTATCAGCGGGACTCAGCGGACACAAAGAGAAACAAGACAGACATGGCTGCGTGCCCTCCTAACTGGGAAGAAACACGTGCCAATCAGCCATATGGTGCCCGATGCCATGCGGAAAGCATTCGATGAATAAGCACAGCAGGGCTATGGAAGTTTAAGGAGACCCAACCACAGTGTGGTCTTGCAGGCTCACAGGAGGACAAGACATTTCCACAAACAGCAATAAGACCAGTAGAGTTTTCAAGGAGAACAAGAACAAAAGCCTTCCATCCAGAGGGAGCAGATGTGAATATGCAGGAAGAAGTAGTGAATATGAATCCTTCAAAAATCTGGGGGAAAAAACGCAACACAGCTGGTACCTAGACTTGAGGAAGCAGGGCCAAGGCCATAGCAGCTATGAGGCTGCAGAGACGGACTAGAGCCTGATCGTGCCAGGCCTTGCAGGCCGTGCTTAGGATTTGGCGTTCCCCCTGATATCCAAAAGGAGCCCCTGCAGAGATTTAAGCACCTTCAAAAGAGATGAGACTCATAGGTCAGCCTTCTGCCAACTCTACCTGCAAAAGGAAGAGACTGGATCTGAAGGCACTTGGAGGGGGTTAGGGGTGACGCTGAGGGAAACTTACTGCAGGGGGCAGGACTTGTCCTGGGTGACCCTACAGCTGCAGAGGCCAGGAGTTGGCATCTTGAGGAGTAATGGGTCGAGCGCATTGCATGTGGTACTTCAGGAGCAAAATAAACTGGAGAGGGCAGGAAGGAGATGCTGCTGGAGCAGCTGGTTGGCAAGAGATTGTGGCATCATCCATGTAACTTGCTTAATAATAAAACAGGCAGACAAGAGACGCCATCTGAAGCGTAGATTCTTGGCCCTGGTCCCTGAGGGAATGGCTGATGACAGGCCAGACTCTTGTAGGTCCAGCGCAGACTGACCTGCCCTTCCAGAAGGCACTAGATCATCCTGGATTATCCACATGAGGAATGTGGGTCAGAGGGCAGGGGCTCACCTCTTACTTTCTGGCCCCACAACACAGACGCAGACAGTACAGCCCCTCTTCCACCTACTCTGTCACCATGGGCTCTCCAGGCACCCTCTCTGATGTCTGTGAGAGCAGCCAGTGGGTCGGTCCTGAGTCTGAGCTGGGTTAACCTAGACTGATCATGTGGCCAAGAGCTGGGCACTGGGGACTGGAACCCCACTCTCCTTCCCGGATCCAGAGTCTCCTCTTCCCTCTCCCTTTCCCACCAGAATCTTTAATGATGAAGACTGGCTCATCCATTCCCCTCCTAATTACCTGCGGTATGTCCTCATGGAGCCTGATAAGGAAGTAATTAGGATGGACATGCAGGGTTTACAGGAAGGGAAAAATGTTCCATTGCCAAGATAAGGCCTCCTTCCCACCCCCCTTCCCTGACAAATGACTGAGCAGGACTTGGGAGTTTTTAGAGATGCAGAGCTAGAAGGGGAGAGAGGGAAACAGTATGGAAGAAGAGGATGAAAATGTATGTTTCAGTGCTGAAGGGGCCCTTAACTATCACCTAATTTGGGAGCCCCAACCTTAGAACCTTTGGGTGCCAGGCAGGTAGTGAAATGGGTGGAACAGAATGGATGGGGGTGGGGAGAAATCAGCAGCACATGCATGACGGTAAATGACAAGTGACACTCAGCCTTAGGGAGTCACCGTGCAGGAGGGATGGGACTTCAGGTCCCTTTCAGAGGAGGCAACACAACTGGGCCTCAGCAGCACAACGCCATGCAGGAAGCAAGGCCAGCGTTGGCAGCACTTCCAGTTTTTCCAGAGAAGCTGGAAATCCAGCTGTTGTGTGAAATTTCTCATTTATTTTTTTTTCCATTTTGGAAATCTATCCACTTTTTTAAAGCAAAATGTTTTATGAGCCAAGCAAAATGGTATCTGCACGCCAGATGTGGCCTGTGGGCAGCCAGTTTGAGATCACTAATTTTAGTCCAACATCTTCTTTGTAGACGTGGAGAAGACACGGGAGCTCAAAATCAAAGATGGCCTTGCCCAAGGTCATGAAGCAAGTTCACGGCAGGGCCAATATTCGTACAGGCTTTTTTGACCCCTCACCCTCCCACTTTTCAAAATACAAAAAAAAAAAAAAACAACTGTAGGCTGATGACAGTAAGTAATAATCAGTGAGTGCAAGTAGAGATATCCAATTGCACAAAGAAAATTCTACAGCAGGAAATGAAGAAATCACTTCCAGTGGTGGCTGTGGGGGAAGGAGGAAGGGCAGATGAAGGGCTTCATAGGGAAGGGACTGAATCATATATTGCTCCCATATGTGAACGTGGGAGCACCCTCTTCTACATTAAGGGGCTGAGACTGGGGATATGGGCACAATCCTAACCCTTCAAGCAGCTAGCAGACTGGAGTCGGGGGAGGCAGACCCGTACATCGACGTGAGTGATGAAGTGTTGCAAGTGCCAAGAAAGAGCATCTTCAAGAAACAGGAGTGAGCCAACAAAAAGGGGTGTCCAATCTACGTGGAAGTGAGGATGACAAGAAGCTCCTCAAAGACAAAATGACGCTTAAGATGGTATCTAAAGGGTAAACAGCTCACGGGGGGATAGAGGCAAGGAATGTAAGGTAAACACTCTAGGACCGGGACTTACGAGACGGAGTGGAGAGCATGGATTCCAGGCAACGCGAGCACATAAACAATGGTCTTGAGATGGAGATGCAGGTGAGTGTGTGTCACTGGGAGGCGGAGGTCATGGTAGCTGGAGTATGTGTTCACGAAGGTGGCCTTGAGTGCAGGGCTGAAGAGGGAAGCTGAGCCCACAGCTGACAAGGCCGAGGGTGCCAAGCAAAGAAGTGTGTATACGTTAGGGAGGAAACAGGCAGCTGCTGAAAGTTTGTGACAAGGAATGAAGGTGGCGATGCTATCAGCACTGTGTCTGGGGAAGACTCACCGACAATACCTACACAGTGAACTGGAAGATAAAAAGCTGGTGCAGACACCCCTTGGAAGAAGCTAAGAGCACACTCGTCCTTGTTCAATAGCTACGTATTGAGTAACTCTCATGTTCCAGCCACCAGGCTACGACTCAGGTGTCCAGTGATGAACCAAGCAATCACTCAATACACGTACTGCACACCCAGGATGTACCACAGACCCTTTGAAAAGAGGGTTTCAGCCTCATTCACTTGCGAGCCAAGCACAGAGCTTGACATACAGTAAGTGCTCAGTAACTGTTTGCTCCATCTAACTGGACAGGCTCGAAAAACAAATCGAAGGACCAAGTCTGAGCAATTCCAGCAGAGCTCAGAGGTGGGGATGAGAGAGAAGACGTATGGTGGGTGGAAACATCTCTGATTCTGAGGTCAGGATTCTCGGTTTGTCTCGAGTCTTTGTGATTGTTATATAAGCCTGGACAATTCTGTCTCCCAGCCTGGGTGGGGGCACTTTCCACATCTGCAAAATCAAGGAACTTGGGGTAGTTCCAAGGTTCTAAGACCCAAAGGTCATATATGACATTGAAATCCCGGGAAAATGGGGTAGACTGAGATGGAAGAAGTTAGTATCACATGTGCAAAGTCTCTGAGCCTGGAAAAATAAGAGTGCCAAGAAAAGGAAGGGGAGGGAAGCCAGATTTGGGAAGCGTTGGGGCTACACAGAGCTGTGGAGCTGGATATCTGCCAACTTCCAGAATCACCGCTCTACCTTGACCTGTTCCTGGAAGGACCTCAGGCTGAATGGCCATTGCTGTTTCTCATCACTTGCATTATTATAATGACTCAGTTCACTGGTCTTCTGTAGGTATTCTATACACTGCAGAAAAGCACTTTCCTGAGGACTGTTAGTGAATCCCTCTCTGCCCCTGGGCATGGTAGAGGCTGCTAAAAAACCTCATTTTTCATCCCAGGGAAACAGGCACAGAAAGGGACTGAAGGGTCCCTCAGTCAGGCTGAGACTGAGTCAGGACTGGAACCTGGGGCCTTTCTCCAGCCACTCATCACCAGCCCCAGGGCTGACCCAGCCTGAGAGACACCAAGTGATCAAGCTAATAAGCAACGAGTCGCTGTAAGAAGAAAGTGATGGCAAATCCTTCCCAGAGTAGGGGATAAATGGGAGTCTCATGGAGAGAAAAAGAAGAGAGGATGCCCTCTGGAGACTGAAAGGGAAACAAGGTTTGGACACCATCCCAAGGAGTCTGGTCTTTATGGGAGACATCTCAACTTCTACTGGGATTCAGAGAAGGGAGCATGACCTCCAGCTATAGAAGCAGAGAAAGGCAACCTCTGGGAAGAAGGTTCACCTCTAGTTACAGGATCAGAGATGGGTGACCTTCTACAGGAGGGCAGGGAAGACCTACAGGCAGAGGAGGTATTGGAACTGAGTGCCCTCAAAGAACAGCAAGTCAAAAAAAAAGAAAAAAAAGAGCAGACTTGGGAAGCTACTGTCACAGCTCTGAGCAAGTGACAACTGCCCCACCTTCTTGGGTTAAGCTGTTAACTAGTCCAACTCACTGCTTCCAAGCCCATCATATTTTCACATGCATTCAGGGTCCCTGTCCCTGGTGAGTGAGGATGAATTAAGACTGGGTTCTGCAGGAAGAAAGAGAGGAGGAGAACCACCCAGGAAGTGGGAGAAGAAACCCTGCTGTGTTTTTAATCCACTAAATGAGGAGGACGGGGAGCAGGAAGGGAAGGGGACGAGAGGGGCCACGTGGTGCACTGCCTTCTGCAAGATCACTTGGCAAGAGGTGTTAGCTCTCAGGACTCCACATAAAGTGGGCCGTGCTCAGTTGCTGCTGCAGTCATAAGTGCAGGGCCAGGAGATTGTAATGATAACAGCTACCATTTTTGTTCAAGGAATGGGGATCCACACTAAAATCATAATGGACATGATCATTTTTAAGCACACATAGTTCTGGGAGCCTGTGCTCGGCCCTTCTTGTGCACTATCTCTTTTACATCCTCAAACTGCCCTATGACACGAAGTGTTATCACTCCTACATCTAAGTGAAGAAACTGGGAGTCCAAGGGGTTATGCGGTTTCCCTAAGGTCACCAGTGATGGGCAGAGCAGGGACTCCACAAGCCCAGGACTCTCTGGCCCCACAGCCCTTGCTCATAACCCCTATGCATCCATTTGAGCACCCACAGCTTCCCCACCAAGGAAGCAAGCTAATGTGGCCAGAGACCCTGAAGGACAGATCCCCGAGGGAGCCTGACTGCTCCCATCACACCCTCCCGCCAAGTCACTCCAGCCAGTTCCCAAGAGGGAATGATCTTGAGGCCTGAAGGTGGTAAAGAACTCCGTCTCCACTTTACATACACTACCTAAGGCTTCAGGAAACCCAATGGCATGGCAAGAAATGAGGCCAGTTGAAACCCAGAGAAAAAGAGCTTAGCCAAATGTCAGGACAGATGGAAACACAGAGCAGAGCTTTTCACCATGAGCCCTTCTCCAAAGCCCCTCTAGGTTGGTTCCTGGAGGACTCTCTGGAAATTGATGCTCATGCAGAGAACAGAAGGGAAGAGAAAAAGGCATGAAGCCTTGTACTTCAGGCATGAAAACAGCCAACAGCTCACAGTCCAGCTAGACTTCAACACTTCAGCTTCATCTCTGGTGCAAGACCTTGCCTCCAACCAAAATAACCTCTTTCTGCCCACTCCTCCCCACCCCTGTCCTCTGTGTCAGCCTCGAAGGATACACGTGGGGAGAGAGAACACAGCGGAGAAGTTAATGCCGCACCTCACCCCACCAAAAACAAAATCTTCCCCTCTCAGCTGAAAGAGAATTCCCCAAGTTCAGCTGCACAATTTCCACCTTCCCTTGGAGCTGGTTGTGACCACATACCTGAGTCCTGGCTGAAGAGATGGAAATGGAAATTAGCTTAACTTACAGACAATCCCTAAAGTGAAGGCATATGCCCTTCTCCTGGACTCTGCACCTTCACATGGCTACAATTTGGACACAATGGCTATTGCTGATCTAGGAGGTGAATTTGGGAATCAGGCCATGCACAACAGAGCAACAAGGTAAAAGGACCCTAGGTCCCTAACACAGTGTCCAACAGCATGAAACATTTACAAGAGAAGCAAACATCTGTCTTGTGTAAGCCACTGGAATGGTGGATTTGCTGTCACTTGCAGCTGAATCAATAACAACACAGGGAGAAGGAATGAGATAGTGGAGATTTTGAGTGTCTTGATGGCAGGAGTCACATTTCCTATGTCTTGTGTTTATCCCCAGTGTGGGTTAATAGAAAAAAACAAAGGCTTGGAAGACAGACTAGAGTTCAAGTAGGTTTCTACCATTTACTAGATAGCTTATACTTGCCAAGCCTTGGTGTTCTCATCCATTAAATGGGGTTCTGAGGATTAAATGAGATAAGCTGTACTCCCACGGAGGAAGGGCTTTATCTGTCTTGATCACTTGCATATCTATCCATCAACACTAAAAAGCAAGAAGGAAGTGGCACACTGTGAGTGCTAGAGAGAGAACTGATGAATAAATGGGCAGGGTGCACTTGGAACATTATTAATCAGCAACACAGTCCTGATAGACCTTCCCCATCAGAATTTCTGAAGATAGACCAAAAGACTATCAAAGAGGGGGGGAAAAAAAACTAAGTCTGTGAGTTAAATGTCTAGGTTTTGGTTTTGCTGCAAAAACACTTACACAGGGTCTCTTTGCCCTTTTAAAGTCGGAAAGCAGAAAGATAATTACCTTCCTCTTTCTCCCACCTTCAGAGAAACTCTCTCCTCAACAATGGCTCCATTTATGCTCCATTTAATTTTCACACATATTCTAAGATGCTAATTTTCTTTCAGACTTCACCAGGCAGGCTCCTCAGCTTCTGTCTGGAAGGGACAGAACCCTGAAAGCTAGAAAATATAAGGCCAGTTGTGGAGGTAGGGGTCTACTCTGCCACGAAGGAGCCTGTAGATTTAACAAGTAAAGAAGAGAGGAAGAGGGGAACTCTGTTTTGTTTTTTGAGAACCTGCTTTGTCTCATAATAAGAGTAAATGACTACTTATCAGATATCTATCCTATGGCAGGCTCTCCCCCCGTGTCTCACCATGCATTCTCTTATAACCCTCCCATCAAGCCCACAAGCACACAGGCTCAGCTTACTTAACAGATGAGAAAATGGAGACAATGAAGGTTCAGGGGGCTTAAGCTGCTTGCTCAAGGTGAGAGCTGACGCCTGCCCCCTGACAGACTGGTATATGAATTTTTACAACAGCATTATTCACAAAGGCCAAAAGGCTACCCAAATGTCCATCAACTGGTGAATGATCAACTAAATATGGTAGAGTCACAGAATGGAATATTAGATGGCACTTAAAAGGAATTTACTGACACAAGTTACAACATGGGTGAGCCTTGACAACATCATGCTAAGTGAAAATACCACCTATTGTACGATTCTATTTATATGAAGTTTCCAGAGAGCAGATTAGTGTTGCTTAGGGAGGTGATAGTTAAAGGGTATGGGGTTTCTTTTTGAGGTGATGCAATGTTCTAAGACTGATGGGTGGTGGTTGCACATATCTGTGAATTTACTAAAATCCACTGAATTGTATAATTGAAATGGGTGAATTATATAACATGTGACATGTCTCAATAAAGCTTTTTTTTTTTAAGCTGATGCCTGAAACCATGTCTGGAAGGCTTCCAATTCCTATGTATTCCAACTCATCATCTGGCTCTTGGCGTGTGTCACCTCATTGAATTCTCATGATGGTTCTGTGAGGTGTGGATGACTGTTCCCATTCCATAAATGAGGAAATTGAGGGGCAGAGAGGAAAAATAATGAGTTCTCTTTCCAAAGGGAAATTTAATTTATAGAGATGAATACTGCTTTTTTTTCAACATCTCCATATAGGAGGTACCCACCCGTGTTGATTATAAACAGAGAATGTGAGTGCCAGAACAGATCCTAAAATGATCTAATCTAGTATCAAATGGCCCCAAAGTGCTGTCCCCTAAAGATGCCCATGAAGTTGTTCAGGGGGATGGTAGGGCAACTGGAAGGTTAATTTAGAGCAGGTTTTAAATTCTATCTGACATACTGAGCTTCCATGTTAAGACTTTAATGGAAGATACTGCCAAGATAGTCTGGAAACCATTGATCTTGTCCCACTTGCCCATTTTAAACATAAGATAATTTAAACATGAAAGAAAAAAAGGTCTCTGAATCACATGGTGAGTTAATATTAGTGCTGGGCAGGGGGCCAGTTTTCCCTCCCTCCAGATCACATGTTTATCTTAGACCAGATTAATGGCCCAGAGCAAGGAGACCAGGGTGGAAACCTTGGTTCTGTTCACCAACTCATGTTCCAAATCAGAGGTCAGCAAACTTTTCTGTAAAGGGTCAGATGGTAAATACCTTTGGCTTTGCAGGCCATGGGCCCTTTAGCAACTCACTTGGCCATGGCAGTGGGAAAGCAGCCACAGACAATACACAAAAAGATGTGTGGTTGTGTTCCAACAAAATGAGAGGAGAGGGGCATAGCTTGCTGACCCCTGCCCTGAACAGATCCCTTACTGTCAGTCGTTTCTCCCCCCAGGAATGAAAGGGGCAGGATATGATGAGGAAAGTGGTCCCTCCTCAACACCTCTGTTGGAACTGCCTAAGGTGGCAGTGTGCTTTGGGGCAAAGCCTTGCACCTGGAGTCAGGCAGATCTGCTTTCTGGTCCAGGCTTCCAGCCATTAACCTTTGAGACGAGGCTAAGTCAGTCACCTCCTTGAGCTGTTTCTTTATGTACAACATGGGGACAACAGTGTTGGCCCTAGGGGACACTGCAAGGATTACAAGGAAGGGTATATCAGGGCTTCTTTCAACAGCAGGAGGGTAATGATGATAAATAAAGGCCGTCACAGGCTCCTCCTTCATCTCCCAGCATTCTGCTTTCACCCAGCCGGCTCCCTTTAGTCACCCAGCTCCAGCCACAGCGCCCTCCTTGCTAAATTCCTTTTACACAGTGAACTTGAAGCAGCCTCTGTAGTCTTGGAATGCTTTCCTCCAGAACTTCCTACAGCTCATTCTTCTCATTTTCCTAGTCTCTGCTCAATTGGCACTTCCTAGCAAAGTTTTTCGAATAACACTATCTAAAATAGCAACCCCTATTTTACCACACACCCCTAGGCTCTCTACCACATTACCCTGCTTTACTTCCTTCACAGTCCTTCCTGCTGCCTTAAATGCCGACACTTAAGTATCTATTTATCTTTTATTGTCTCCTTCTCCCTATTCTCCATAAAGCTCTTACTGGGTCCTCTGGTTTCCCAGAATCAAGGATGGTGGCTAGAATATAGTAGGCACTCAGTACATATTTGTTGAAAGGAGAATAGAACAATAATGGTCCCCGACACTGTTGCAATTCTCTGAATTGACTTCTCCACCTCAAGCACCTGTGTTTGGGAAGAACCAGGCTTGAACACAACACAAACACCTCTACGTTAGGAAGGTCAGTCTAATGATATGGGGTAAACCAATAACATACCCCCCAGTGAAGTACAGATTTACTTGGAACTCAGAAATCCTGTGTTTGGGATGATCTGGGTCTCTAATGACATTGATTACCAAGAGCTGGCATTGCAGAAAGACCATTTCAGTAACCTTCATATTAAATTAGACCTGCAAGGGTCCTTGAACTCCCTTCCCTACTTACATTCTGCTGATAGGGAAACTGAGGCTCTAAAAGGAGAATGGACTTTCTCATAGTCTTGTTCTTCGCTGAATGAGGAATCCCTTAAATCAGTCAAGTCATGAAATTCTAGAGCCATAAGGTCCCTTAAATATCACCCCATATGATAATACAGATGGAGAACTCAGAGCAAGAGAGAGAAACGGACTTGCCCAAGATCACACAGCATGTCAGTGGCAGAATTACTACTAAAACCCATGTCTGTCTGTAACCAGAGTTGGAATCTCACCACTCCACTTCATGCTGCTCTTTGGAGAGAAACAGAAAAGAAAGAAAAGAAAACTATTCTAGGCACACATCTAGCAATGCTCATAAATCCTGACAATATTAACAGTACACGACAGCTTCATTGAACAAATTGGCAGCCAGTGTAGGCAGCTTAAGGAGGCAAGAGGTCTGGAAAGAAAAAAAAGACCAGCAGGCACAGAAAAATTTTCCCATTCTGCTCATTTCTAAGCCTGTCTATAAAACAAGGGCTCAGACAGGAGACATCAGGGTATGGTAAGAGTTTGAAAGAGGTGCATACCTTTGTGTGTGTGTGTGTGTGTGTGTGCGCACGTGCATGCACATGCACAGCTCCCAAGAGACTGCATGGGGAATAATCCATTTGTAAGATGTCACTCATCTTTACAAATTAACCTCCACCCCCCTCATGCCAGGATTAATTTGCTCTTTGTTGCCTTGGTATTTAGCTGGGGAGATCTCAGAGGAATCAAAGAAAGTTCTTCAGGAGGTGAAAGGGGGAAGTCAGGGCTTCGGGGCCACAAAGGCTGGGTAATCAGCATCTGCCACACTGCTTCTCCACGGGGACAAAGAGGACACCTGCCTTCATCACTACTCCATCCTATCCACAGGGGAAGCCCATCCCCGTCTCCAGATCCCGGTCAGTAACAGTAACATCTCATTTCTACTCTGTGCTTAGTGTGTGCTGAGTGCCTTGCAAGCATCTTACCAACTCCCACCAATTCACTGCCATCAAGGTCCAGCCAACCTAGTCTTCTGCAACGTCCCCGCCCTCACCTAGGATGTTCGCAGGCTTCTGGTACTAAAGGACCATCCTCATCACTCCTCCCACTTCCCAGATGGCCCCCCAACTCCTTTATTCTCTACTCAGAAGTCCCAGGTCTCCATGTATCTGTGTCCTCAGTGGGACCAGCCCATGTCCCTCTCCCACAACAGAAGCTTGAGTCATTGTGAAAAGTTCTGCTGTAAAGATTGAGTTTAATAAGAAACACAAAACAACACTAGGTCCATACTCAAAAGTATGGACCTGCCATTGTCCCCTTAGCTGTGTATCTGCTTGCGGCCACCATTTGTGTGAATAAATAAGCCATTTAACATTATTTTTGGAAAGAGGAGCAATATAAATAAATAAATACCTAAGAATAAAAAATGCTAATGTTGAATTAAATTAAGATGGGTTTTAAAAATACACAGATGCAAATCACATTTAATGTGAGGGATCCAAGGAATCACACATACCCCTACTGCACCCTGCTCCACGCAAGAAGTTATCAGGAAATCCCACGTGAGCTCCTATTTTACACGAAGGGTCCACAGAGGGCAGTAGGGGTAAGGCAGCCAGAAGCTAAATGGCTTCTTCAAGGAATTAAACCTGTTTAGTTGCAGGGCAATGACCTGTGGCTTCTGCATTCCAGAGATCAGAATTCCTTCATATTAGGTCCATCCTAACAATCCTGAAGAAGTTAGAACAAGGAACACTGAAAAGAGAAGTAATTTTCACTTGTTACTATGTCTCACATGTTGCATGAGACCATGTGCATAATCATGCCTGGCACTAGACTGGGTGGTTTGCAATTCTCTTAAAAACCTCATAAAGCAAAAGCAGTACACCCATTTTTCAGATGGGGATACTGAGGATGACAGAGAGAAAGTGACTTTCTAGAGGCAGAAGGGCTTTAAACATAGTCTACACATATTTCGAACTCCAACATGTATAATTTTCACTGTTGAGATTCCCTCTTAAAGATGCAGATCTCAGGTAGTGAGGCATCATGGGGTGGGGGTGGGGGAGTGGGGAACTCTCTGCAAATAACCAATGAGTAGAAATTCTGTTTTAAGTGAAAACACTGTGTAGGGCACACTGAGTAAAGCTCACAGTCAAGGGGAGAAGCAGAAGCACACACAACTAACCTAATATCCACGGCGTGAGGATCTGGGGGAATGGGCTGACCAGGTGCTCATGACCTTGAGCAAGTGGATGTAAGTTGGCTCATCTTCCCTCGTGCAGTGGAAGTGTTATCAAAAATCCATCTGAATCCAATTCTGTTCTTATTTATAAGAAAAATAAAACAAATAGTGAACCAATGACTATCTGACTATCTATCTATCTATCTATCTATCTATCTATCTATCTATCTATTTATCTATCATTAATCTAGCTATAAGTTCACAAGGTTTAACACTTTCTAATCATTCTCTCATCTTCACAGACAACCTGGAGAGAATAGGAGGATTAGGAAAGATTCCCATTCTGCAAATAATAAAGTGAAGCTACCAGTCCTCTATGTAATATTGAACTGTTTTTTTGTAAATTATTATTTTCTACTCAAATTACCCTTTAGGATATCTAATATCCTGTGACAGTCTCATGTTCAACATAACCTTAATGGTTGTGTCTCCTCCCCAACCTTTTAACTTCCCGAGTAAAAATATGCCCATTTATTCCTTCTTCGATCTACATGTAAAGACGCCCTTCTTTAGGTATACAAGTACTCCCAACCCCAAGCTCCTCTCCATTTATCCATTCATCCATCCATTCATTCATCCATCCACCCATCTGAAAATCTGTCCAAAAACTTCTTCAGATGGACTACCTCATGCTGGGTACTCACAAGACAGGGTCCTTGCCCTAAGGGGCTTAGCAACTAATTGGCAATACAGATGACATATGTAACATACTCGGAGACATAGAAGAAAGTGACAAATGCATTAGGGTAAGAAAGACAAAGATCTGCCTCTGAGCAAGTGCAAGAGAAAGGAGAGGGGAGATCAGGGTAGACCGCACTGCGGAGAGAAGCTCTCATTTACTATGCAGCCAATACGTGTCGGGCATCATACTTGGCATGTCTTGTTTACTGTCTTACTTACTTTCAACAATAAGATAAATCAATCAGATGAGATAAATACAGGGGAAGCAGTGTCTTCTCTCCCCCACTCCCATCGCTACCACTAAGCTACCAAGATTTAGTTCTTTAATGGTTTAGTGAGACCTGTGAAAATAACTGGATCACCTTCACATTCAGGCTGGGTCACTGACCTTTAACAGAGCACCCATCCCTCTTCCACCTCTCCTGACCCAACAGATGGGTGGATGAATTCAATGACCCAGCTTTGATAGCTCTCTCTAATCAGTCAGGTGAGTTCGTGCAGCTATACAGAGACAATTAGATGACATGATCAGACCGGCTGGGAAGTGATGATGGAGGACTTGTAGATCCCACTTGGGCGGCTGTTTAAGCTGCTGGCTTCATCCCAGCCTTCCTCAAGCTCTGAAAAGTAGCCCTCCAGGTGATCTTGGGTCCCGCAGAATCAGAAGAGGTGACAGACATGGCAGGATCCAGGCATCGCTGGGCTCCTGGCTACAGTTCTGGCAACCTCCCCTCCCATTTTTCTCTTAGCAATTGGTATTAGTATTTCCCATTTTGCCAATGAGGAAATGAAGGTTCAGAGAGGGGAAATGATTTCTGTTCCAGATCACAGAACTTTCAAGGGACAGGGTCAGGACAGTAATGTAAATGCATCTAACTCCACAATGACTCTTCTTTCTACTACATCAGAGCTGAGATTTGAAGGGTACAGGTGATCTTTATATTGTATTGTATTGTAGAGGCAAGAGGAGGCATGGTAATCCTCTCTCACTCTCAAAAGTCTACTGAGATATCACACACACACACACACACACACACACACACACACACACACAAAATCTATTGCCACCACATATCCAATGTCATCAGACCAGCAGAGAAATACCCTACTTTCTCCTAGAGAAACTTTTTCTCTGTAAAGAAGCAAAAACCCAACAGCTTCCCTGAGACCCATTTTTCATACAATTAATGTCAGGCCTCCCATGTTTCCTAATGAAAACTGACACTAACGGAGAAAAATGGATACATTAATATTGAGTTCATTAGTAAATAGATTACCCAAATGTTTGGGGTGAGGGGAGGAGGAAGGTGAAGGAAGAAAGAGAAAAGGGGAGAGAGGCACACATACCCACTCAGCTATTCTGACAAGAGTCTCTCCAAGGACCACATGCTGATCAAATATTTATGGATTTTAATGCACTGATCTGTTAAGTCCAGAAATATTCTCTATTACCAAAAAAAAGTAATTTTTTAAAGAGAGATAAAGAAGACTGGACCTGCTGCTGTAGCATTTTACAGAGATGGGAACTGAGGCTTGTTGAGGAAAAAGGGGACATCAGAGGGAAACCTTTTTCCCCATATGGGAAGTACAAATGTCTATTCGCCTGTGACAGCAAACCCCCTCCCTCACGTACACCCCTCCATGCCAACATAGTGACATAGAAAGGAGGGGAGGTGTGGCTGTGTGGGGAGAGGTAGTATGCTGGCAGGAAGCATGGCTGTAGAAGAAAAATGGCTTGTGTATCCTGCTAAATTCTCCTCCTACCCTCCTAAATAATCTGTCAGTGGCCTCATGGTCACCAGTCTTTTTCATACTCAGCCCTGTGAGAGGAGTGAAGCCAAAATAGCAACAGAAGCATGTGGTCCCAACCCACAGAGCAGAAGAGTCTGGTTCTGCCCCTTCCTTGGTTGGTACCTCGGACAGCTCTCCTCACCCCCAGCCTCTGTGGGAAAAAAAGAGATGCTAATGGCAGTCTTAGCCCAGTCTCACAGAATCACTGCTACCATGGTCAAATGATGTCACAGGCGGGGAACTCTTAATGTAAACTGTAAAGTACCATAAAAGGCACGCTGCTGCTGTTTTTAGAAGACATCCCCATCCCTCTGTGTCTATATGAGTTGGAAAGTAAAAGCAAAGGGAACCATGACAGCAGCCCGGCTCTGCCAGCTATCCCGTGTGAACTTGAGCAGCTATTACATGTGACTTTCATCCCTCTGGGCCTCAGCTTGCCCATTTTTGCCAGGCTGGACCACTGCTAGATAACCCCTCAGGACCTTTGCAGGCTGAAGAAGATTTCAGGAGGAGGCCAGCCATCATAGTACTGGCTTCTCTAGAGACCCAAGATTGTCCTTGATTCAGGTCAGAGTGAAGAGAGAGAGAATTGGATGATCAATTGGAACTACAGTAGCTCTCACATTTTGTGAGATGGGACATTCTGTGTCTTTTAAAGTCTTTGAGCAAGGGAATCTCATGTCATGCTCTAAGGAGAAAACAACTTAATAAAAGTGAGGTCAGAAAGAAAGAAGAAAATAGTTCAGGTAGAAATGGACCCCAGAGAGAGCCGGTGTTCGTGAATCAAATAGTTTCTTTTCTGGTCGCTGCATTTCGCTCTGTTATGGGCATTTTATTCACTGAGATAGGAATGATCTGCCAAAACATTTTTACACACAAGAGACGGAGATACACAGACAGATGGTGAGAGACAGAGGCAGACACAGCCTCCAAGCTAGAGGCAGTAACTTTCCTGTTCATTGTGAGCAGGAGGTTAAGAAAACAAAAAAGAGGAAGAAAAGGAAAGAAAAAAAAAAGTAAAGCAGCAAACAATCAGGAAAAAAAGACAATGCCACATTTAGGGCAGGGTCTTTGTATTCCGAATAGCAGTGACATTTCCTTAAACAGCATGATGAATCCTTTTATATAGGCCTTTTTCATATGGGCCTCTTGACACCCAATTTACCAGCAGAGAGAGAAATACATACATGGGAAAGAAGGCATAGAGAACAGGGGAAGATATGAAGCAGGAACCAAAGATGCATTTTTGTTCCCCAAATCTTCTGATGTGACTCACTAGCTCTATTGTGACAAAGTGAGAGGTCTCTGAGGAGTTCATTTCACATCTAATCCATCCTCAGAGTAATGGGGAAATCCCGCCTTGTTTCTGCAAAATATCAGCACACACTGTGTGCCACAGATACTCGATTCCATTAGACATAATGGAAGAAGATTGTCCCAGAAGTTGTTTCCAATTGCTTGAGTGCATCCTTCATTTACGGAAACAAGAATATATGAGCTATTTGACTCAAGTGGAAGTGAGGACCCAAGTTTGCAGTGAAAGCCATGGCTATTTTCTGGTATGGACGGCTAGGTAGACACCTGGTCAGATGACACCCCTCCCACTGGTTGAAGAGATAATCTTTAGCATCTCCATTTCACGCCATCTATTACAAAGCAGCGCATAGCTATTCATTAACTGTGGTTAACTGAACACAGGTCCCTGAACGGCCCACACCCACAAAGGCATTTCCAGTCTCCAAATGCCATGGTCTGGTTCAGAGCTGGAAGAACACATAAGCTGAAGTGCCAGATGGTTAGGAGTTTGAATCCCCCATCCTGCCACCTCTAGCTGCTTGACTGTTGGCAGTCACCTAGCCCTGCTGAAACTCAGCTTTATCAGGTGAAAAATGAAACAAAAATGATACGTGCTTGGTGAGATAATTCGATTTAATGTGGCAAGGACAGCGGAAGGCCTGTGGGAGGCATACAGAACTCAGGAAAGGCGAGTGTGCAGTGAACTGTAGCTTCCCAAAGTGAGTCCTACCTCGGGAGCCCCTGCCGCTTAGATCTGGGTTTCCAGTGCCAGGAAGAGGAGCTCAGGAACCTCCAGTTTAATTCTTCCTGCTGCCACTAATCTACCAGGAACATTTGGTCATTTGTCTCCCCTGGCTGGGCCCCTGTTTCTTCACCTATAAAGTAATGGGGAGTGGACTTGACATGTAATTTAGCAATTTTGCAACTGCACTATTAGAACAGATCATTTCCTCAAACACAGCTTTATTATAGAAACATTGCAAATGAGAGTGGGTTTTTTTGTGGGCGCGAGGGCCACAGGCCCCCTTATACTCATGCCTCTGACAACCTTTCATGGTATGTCTTCTGCAGAACCCCAGGACACCGCGGAATACAGTGAGAAAAACCGCTGTCTCAATGACATTGAGGTCTTGTCTAAGGACATTCTGTGAGATGACAGAGGAGAGATGGTGTGGGAATTTCAGAAGCTTGGGTTCCTGGACAGATCTTTCCTGACTTCTGCTCCCAAAGCTGGCTTCTGATCACCATGGCTACAGATCATGCTTACTCTTTCGTCCTCACCACAAAAAAAGCCAAGGCAGGGAAAGCCGATAGGAGAAGCAATGCTTTGGGAAACAACAGGCAGCCAATAGGAATCGTGTCCACAGCCATCCACTCCCACACAGGGACAGTGCGCCTGCTAAGGCGCCATCCCTGTGCTGGGCTGGAAATAAATGCAAATATTGTTATTGTTTTTATCTGTTTCCTCTGGCTGCTGTAACAAATTACCACAAATTGGATGGTTTAAACCAACAGAAATTTATTCTCTCATCTTTCTGGAGGTTGAAAGTCCAACATCAGTTTCACTGAGCCAAACTCAAGGTGTCAGGAAGACCGTGCACCCTCCGGAGGCTCTAAGGAAGAATCTGCTCCTGGCCTCTTCCAGCTTCTGGTGGCTGTCGGCATTCCTCGGCTGCTGGCCGCATCACTGCAACCTCCACCTTCTCCACCTCTGTCTAAAGTCAAATCCTCTTCTGCCTCCCTCGTGTCAGGATGCTTGTGATTACTTTCAGGGCCCAGCTGGATAATACAGTGTAATCTCCCCATCTCAAGATACTAACTTACTTGCATCTTTCTTATAATGTAACATTCACAAGCTTCAGGGATTAGGGTGTGGATATTTTTCTGGTAGGTGGGTGGGGGGTATATTATTCAGCCCACCACACTAATGTTCTTTATTCATAGTAACAGTGCAAGCTTTAAGCAGGCAGACAAGTATACCTGATAATGCACCTTAGAAGCTATTTAAACTGTGCAAACATAAAATCTCCAGGTCCCCTTTGTCACTTTGCTCATCTGTTCCTTTTGTTAGAACTATACTCAACTCTCACCCCAAATTCACTTGTACACAGCCTACTCGCCCTTAAGAATCAGTCTGAAAATAACTCATCCAAGAAGATTTATTGGATCACCTCAGGGCGTGAACTCACTTTTCCTGGGAGAGACTCACAGAAAACATTAGCTAAATTGTCACGATGGCATTGAAAAATGGTGTCCGTGGATAATGTTTGTACAGTACTCACTAAGACTCAGGCACTGGGAGGATGCTTCACTGAGTAACACTGCTGCATCTTCATAAACACCCTACCAGGTAGATCCTATTATTTCATCCCTATTTACAGATGAGAATATTGAGACTTGGAGAGGTTACGTAACTTAACTTGCCAAAGATGGCTCAACTAGTGAGGGGCAGTAGTAGAAGAAGCATTCCAGCCCCACCCATGTGTAAGGTTCAGGATCCCAGCTCTTCACGGTTCAGGATCCCAGCTCTTCACACAATCTGTTCTGTCTACACTCCTGCTCACTGCCTTCCTCCCAAGCCCATTCCACCCTGCATTAATTAGTTCCATACCAACTTTATCTTTCCTCCTAGAATGTGCCTTTTTTGAAGGCTAAGCTAGTCCTTTCTGCAGGTTGGTACCCATCCTGCACCTGGCCTACTCCCTAGTATCATGAGTAAATGAATGAGTACGTGAAAAATAAATAAAAAAGAGAATGCTAAGGGAAAAGAGATCCAGGAAGGCAGGGAGAAGAGGAGAAAGTAGAAAACAGAAGAGAAGAGGGAAGGAGGAGGGATGAAGGTCTGGAACTACTCAGAAAGTATCACCGGAAGAGTCTCCCTCTTATTTGTTACTCCAAACATTCCTGAAGCAGGAAAAGCTCCCACTCCCAAGGTGGCCCTGTCATTAGTTCTAGTGAGAGACATGCAGAAAGAGGGAAAGAGAGAAAGAGGGGAAAAGACACAGATCTCCAGCACAGCATGACTGAAAAAGAAGCCAGAAAAAAATACATACAAACAAGTGGAGGAAAAACCCGTCCCCCAAAAGCAACATCAACAAGAGAAAATTAAACCCTACACCATGGCACAGCTAATAAGACTTCAAAGCCCTCTACATATGGAAATGAATTCTGCAGGCAGGTTGGGGAGCAAGGGTGATGATGAAAGCACAGGCAGCAGGGAGGTGCACTAAGCTGTAATGAGACCAGAACCCCAGAGACCCTGTCCCTCCCCAGCTTTGTTCATCGCCGGGACCCCGGGAGTCTCCAGAGGAAAAGGGCGGTGTTAACTCAGCACCGCAGACATCTGGGGAAGCTGTCTGGATTCTGGAGGACAGCAGTGCCCAGGGGTGGTCATGTTCATTTGTGTGTACACACCCCCCTCGCTCACACACCCTGCAGAGTGACACAAACACCCAGGCGACAGCTCTCCGTTTCAAAGCCTGTTCTCTTCACGCAGTTCCCTCTACTTCTCGATGATTTATTCTGTTTTCATTTCTTCATTCCCGAGCCTAAAGCTAAGGGAAGAGGAAAGAATGAACATGGATTTCAACTCCAGACCTAAGAGTAATGAAAAGTATGAGGCACAAGGAGAGCAGGGGCGGGGACCAGCCGAAGGAGGTACTGCGTGCAATACTAATACGAATGCTGCCCTCTCATTGCTCATTCTTTCTAAGGGCCTCAATGCGTTTTTCATCCAAACATAAATTAGCTTTATTTATTTATTTTTCCTCCAGAATGTGGAAAGCAACGCTGACACGCGCAGCCTGCACAAGAGTGAAGGGCCTTTATTCCCCACCAGGGCATGAACAGCTTATAGCTAAATGAAGAGACCCAGGATCCTGAGGGAGCTGGGATTACAGTTGGGAGGATCCATCAGAATTTAAAAAGTCACCCCAATGCTCTGCCTTGGAGCTGTGTTTCCGCAGCACAAAGGAATCCAGGAAGTGACCGCCTGGAGCTAAGCCTGTGTCTTTTGAATCCTCCATCCTGCAAGGTTCACCCATGATGCTCTCTCTTTCAGGTTTTTTAAAATTATTTTATTACATACATTTTGTTCATGCAACCAGCATGTGGTCAAGTACCTAATATGTGTCAGACATAGACTAGGTCCTTGGTGTTCAGTGGAGAATAAACAGACAAAATCCTTGCCCTTAGGGATGTGTATGTAACACAAAGAAGCGGGCAGACATAAACAAGAGTGAATCGCAGTCACAGCTGGTTTGTGAGAGCTCTCTCTATACCTTGCACAATTCTGAGTGCTAAAGATGTAGTAAATCATTACCTCATCACAAAATCCCTGGATGAGAGATGAGGGAGCTGGGACTCGGAGACTATAAACTTGCCTAAGGCCACACAGCTGGGAGGTGGCAGAGCTGGGCTTTGAAGTCCAGGCAGTCTGGCCTTTATCCACAAATCAAAACAAGGCAAGAATAGATGCATGGTTACAATCGGTGTTCAGTGCCAGAGGAAAGGAACAGGATGCAGTGGTACAGAATCACCGAGGCAGGGGGCTTTTTTGGACAGGATCGTCAAGGGGGCTTCTTGGAGAAGGTAATATTTAAACAGAAGGAGGTGACAGATGAGAAGAAGCCAGCCATAGAAAAGCAAGAGAAAAGATGGTTTCAAGAAAACATGCAGGCTTCCTGAGCCCATCGTCTTTCATCTCTTAACCTCTTTCTCTCTTTCCCCATCCCTGTTCTCCAGCTCCCTCCATTACCAACATGCTCAATTCTGCAGTTTTTTCTCCTCTCCCTTATACCTTTTTACTCCCATTAATTAGTTTCCTGCATCCACTGTGCAGGTCTTCTTGTGGCTCCCACTCTGACCTATATTTTAATCTTCATTTTGCAGTTAGGTAAATTGATGGACAGAGAAAGGAAAGGAGGAGAGGGCATGATTCCTCTAGGCATTTTCTAGATTTTATCTTGGTGTTACGAAATTTGCCCAAAGCTCCATGGCCTGCGGGGGTTACAGTCAAGACTAAACTCACGTGCCCTGATTCTCTGCCCAGTGCAGTACGCTGTTTCACCAGAGTTCTGGTTACTTAAAAGGATTCATAGATACCAAATCGAGGTAAAGCACAGAAAACTAGGAAACCAAGTATGACCAATGATAGCATGTATTAGTTTCTTAAGGAGAACCCAAATCTGCAACCAACTAACACTGAACTTGACCACCTGTTTATACAAGTTTGTCCATCAGTCAATCAGTCAGTGCTCACCTGCACTCATTCTCTAGAGTCCTATTATCTTAGTGTAGGGAGGGTCGCCTAATCCTCTTATTTTGTAGACATGGAAACTAAGACCAAGCCAATAACAGAAACTCATTTACTGATAAATCATTAAGAAAAAACCAACAATTAAATTGCCCACATAGTGAAGAAGGAATATCGGTACTTAAATTTTTCCCCTACATCCCCTTCTCTTGCAGGTGATGTGAATGAATCTGCCCTAAGCCATCTCTGCATTCTAGGGAATGTACATACTACATAGGCATTGAAATCACACAGACTTGGGTTCAAACTCTATCACGGCCGACTTTGACCAATTTACTGAATTTCTCTGAGCTTAACTTTCATTGTCTGTAAAGCAGGGTCACTCACACCTGCATAGCGAAAGTTGCCATGAGGATTAAATGGAGAGACATATGAAGAACTGGGCATGATGCTGATAATCTGTGCTCAACACATGTGCATTCCCTTTGACTTCTGGGGAAAATAAAATGGAAGGTAACTGACCAGAGTCAAACGTGTAGGTAAGTATCACCAAATCGGTTGAAGTTTACTAGCTGACCACCAACCTACAACCTGAAGGGTATCACATGTGTGTTACCTGAGGTAGGGTGAGCTGGTATAGCTGGTACCCCATGGACATCCAAGGAGAGGCCACTGGAGTGGAAACCATAGAAAATTTAATGAAGGTGCAATCAAGGAGAAAAGGCACATGCGACATGACTCCAAAATCATTAAGGGGCTGCCACTTAGGAAGCACTCTCTATAATGACTAACAGGCTTCATGGAGAGGGGAAGTTTTTGAGTGAGACACTTTAGAAATTACTACCTAAATACATTATACTGATAGCGCACGTGTGGATGGCCCTCAGTAATCACAGAAGCACTTCCCAGTTCAGTACCTCATTGGCTCTCATCACCACCCTGGGAGGTTGTCCCTGTTATTCAAGAGTTAGCCCTTCACTAAGCAAAGTGCCTGCTGGGCCCTCCTCACACTCGCACAACAGCCCTGTGTGTCGGTCCCACTGTTAGTCCTACTGTATCAGTGAGAAAACCAGAGTTCAGAGAGGTTAACAATTTGCTCAGAATCACACAGCCAGTGAGTAAGGTCTTCCACTTTATCTAGTGTGATTCCCTTTTCCTCCTATAGTCAGTGCTCTGTCCTTTATATACATATGTCTTTCTGGAAATAAAAAAAATAGAGAATAAACAAAAAGCAAGAAGATACAGGCTACCACCACATAAAGACAGAGGGATGTTCTCAAGGGCAAAGAAGGTGTGAATTGCTAAAAGGGAACAAAAAAGTGCATCTGACCTCACGTCTCTTGGGGAAAGCACTCAGCACTGGATGACAAGGGCAGTGAAGGCCCAGGGACCCAGGTGCTACAGTCCCGCTTTCTGAAAGCTAACATGGCATTCTCATTTAGCTTCCAAAGCCCTGTGTGTGCTGCTTAGCTGGAATCTACAGGAAGTGGGAAAATGCTAATCAGAGAGTCTATATTACCAGATCAGAATACTACACTTAACTTACATTCTCATCATTTTTAATGTTTCAACCAACACTGCATCGAGCTTAAAATCAGAGAGGAGCACAATCTATTTTTAAGTAAGTAGGTAGGTAACTAGGGAGGCCTACTCAGCCTGGGCCTGGGAATTCAGGTCCTCTGTGCTCTCAGGGAGCATGGGGACGATTAAGCAATTTGGCCAGAGACAAAATGAAGCAGGGATTCAAGTCACTTTTGCAGGCACTTCAATCTAAAATTCATCACTCTGACCAAAGAAGCAGACAACTGAGGACAAAAAAAAAAAAAAAAAAAAAAACCCAAAAAACAGAAAAACATATTGGTGACTGGCTGTATCTCCCTTTCCACTCCACACATTCTTATTTCAATTCACCACTCTTTGCTGCATCTACATGATCAAGGAGGTTCCAGGTAGTATCAGTTACATGCTCGTTTCTCAAAACAAGTTCTGTGGACATTAACAGAAAAGAGTCTTCTATGGTCAAATACACTTAGGAAATACTGAGACAAGCAAAGAGAAATGGGTCTATTTCCTGTAAAGCTGCTTGGAGCATGTTTCCTTGATAACATGATGTGTACCATGAACCTCTAATGTGTCTCTGTGTGCATGTGTCTGGGGCTTGATAACCATTTATCCGTGCTTATTCTGGACCAGTGCTGGAAAATTCTGGGGTCGATTGTTCCAGCTTTACTCTATGGTGGGAAAAAGAGAGGCAAGGAGAGACCTCTAAGCTTTTATTTTACAAGTGTCAGACACTTTGTGCAAAGCCAAGGGCTTCATTGCTACGATATTAGATTGGAGTATTTCATTAATAACTGATCTCTTAATTCATGTTTTATGATCCTGTCAGTGCACAGAGGCATTGGTCTCTGCCGAAAGAGAAAGTGTGTGTAGCTTCTCATCACGTGCCTCCCCTCCCTCTGCCCCATTAACTTGGAAAAGAAGAATCACTGGAAAAGGTGGACGAAAGTCAAAACAATTGAGTTGTCTCTTTATGGATTTATCGAGTGGCAACTGGTGCCACAGAGAGGGCGAGGCGGGGGCGGCGAAGCATGCCGGGAAGGCCATTGATCATCAGGCACCCGGGTCAAAAAGGATTTTATCTTCTGTCCTCATGTCTAAATGGCAAGTTCGAACACAGGTGCAGCAGACAGGAGGCTGAGTCCTCCCCTCGCCAGCCCCTCCCAGGGAGAGGTCTCCAAGGTCAGAGGAGGGTAAAAGACCCCTATCAGGGAGAAGTTAAGTTGGGGTCAAATTTATTGCTGAGAATCAAGCACAGGCTAAATTCTGAGGAGACAGACAAATTAGACATGCCTTCTGGATTCGGGAGCCCACTGTTTAATGGGTGTGGAGGAGGGGACAGACAAGTGAATGCCAAAGGGCCAGAAGAAGTACTGAAAGCAAACAGCTCCCGGGTTCTTCAGGGGCCAGAAAGGAAGGCTCTAGAAATGTCAATACCCTCTCCAGAAGGTGGAGCTTAATTCCCCTCTCCTTCAGTGTAGACTGCACTTAATGACTTACACCCAATGAACAAAGTAAAGAAAATGAAAAAGAGTAACTTTGCAGTGGAGAAACCTGGTAGGCGCCCCCTTACCCATGTGATCAGGGTTGAGATCATACACTCTGATCCGGTATGGTGACAAGGGCACGTCATCTCTGTGCTATGCTCCCCCAAACCTGCATGACCTCAGACTAATCATGAGAAAACATACAGAAAGCCAAAATGAGGTCCGGTCTATAAAAAACTCAACTGCTGTTTTTCACAATTGTTAAGATTAAAAAAAAGAAGAAGAAGAAGAATGGAAGAAAGGAAGGGAGGGAGGGAGAGAGGGTAGAAAGAAGGAAGAACTGAGAAACTGTCATGTATCAGAAAAAGCCAAGGAGACATGATGACTAAAAGCAACATGGAAACATGAACTGGAGAGAAAAAAAGATATTGGTGGAAATCATGCAAAACCTAAATAATGTCTGTAAGTTCAGTTAATGGTAACATACAAATATTGATTTCTTAGTTTTGACAAATGCACTAATATAAGATGTCAGCGTAACTTAGGGGAAGCTGGGTAAAGGGCACATGGACCATCTCTGTGCTATCTATGTCAATTTCCCTTTCATTTAAAACTATTCCAAAAAAATTTTTTTTAATCTAAAGAAAAAGAAAGATATGGTGCTTAAGAAGGGCTTTGAGAGGTTAACTACTTCTGTAAAGCAGTTTATGGAAGAGAGAAATAAAAATCACAGGAAGACACTGCAGTCAGAGGGAAATGTGTGTTCAGAATGATCATGTGTTCAGAGCACTCTGTGTACTTGAAATGGCGGTAGAGCCCGCTGGGCAGTGGGGAAGGACAGAGACTAAGAATCAGAGACAATGGCGTGAAGCATCTTCTAGCTGAGGTGAAGGATGTTAGATGTCAGAATGTTAGATGAGGGATTTAGAGCAGAGAAAGCCTGTCAGATGTGAACAAAATGTCTAGAGGTCAGAAGAGTTGGCAAAGACAACCAGCAAGTCATGTTTAATACGGAAGCAGCAAAGTGGGGAAACCAGCGAGTAAAATCACAACGAAGCCATCCTACGTGGTCCCTGCTGCCCCGTGACTTCTACATCGAGTGGCAAATGGGAGAAAGTGTTTTTCACATTTTTGACTTCAAAGCATAACAATCATGAAGGTGGAAGCCTGTTTCTTCTGCTTGCACACAGGGTGTCTACACTCCTACTCAGAGAATAGGGAACAGGTACAGGCAACTGGATACGCCTGAGAAACATACATTAAGACCTTAACCCATGAGGGCAAAGCTATCACTAGATACGTAGAAGTAATAGGATCGAGGGGAACAGATCATGGCAAACCCAACTGAAACACCTTAACTACCCAGTGTCTCCAGAGTAAAGTCCAAACATCTAAGCCTGGCATTCGACACCTATTATATTTGCAGTAAACTACCTCAATAACTCACTTTCTTTCTTGTTGGATTTTACAACAGATATTCTAAGCCCGCATCCTATAAAAAATAATAAAAACTTGAATTTCCAATTCCTGTGCCTTTGTGTAAGCTGTTCTCTCAGTCTGAGCTGCCCTGACTTCAGCCAAAAGCCGAATACTTCACACACAAGTCACCGTCTCCATAAAGGATTCCCTGACCATAGAGACAGTATAAACCATTCCTCCCTTCAACTTTCTACATCCCGTCTCTTATAGGATTTATTCTGGTTGACTATGTTTTTGATTAGCTGGGAGCACGCATGACCAAACCTTATCAGTATCTATACTTCGACTGCACCTTGTGCACAGGTGTTCAGGTAAATAGTGTTGGTTGACTACCCAACACAGTACTCAACCCCTACCCACATCTTTCTTACATAACGCTCTCATAAAAGATGAAAAAGCTCACTTTCCCAGACTCCACTGCAAACAGAGGTGGCCATGTGACTCACTTTTGGCTAATGAGTCATAAGGTGAAAACTCTGAAGGCACTTCTGGGAAAGACTTTCTTCTAATAAAGGAGAAAGCTCCCAAGGAGAGCTGTTTTCTGCCTGTCCTGCCTTCGTAAAAGATTATATGTTAGTTCATGAATCTTGGGGTGCTATAGCCACCTGGGAACAGTAAGGAGAAGGCTGAGACAACTGGAGAGATTCCAAACCTGGGTACTGCAGCCTTGAGCTGCAAAGTCACCTATCTACAAACTTTATGTCACATGAGATAATTAAAAGTCCTCATTATCTAAGCCTCTAGGATACAGGTAAAAGTAGCTTAAATAAGATGCTGCCTAATTATCTTTTGAGTTGAACTGAATGTGAGGGTTTCCTATCATTTGTGTGCCTTTAGAGAGAAAACCCGGACTTCTCAATGTACCTCCTACAGAGAGAAACGGCCCTTTCCAACTCAGAATCATGCCTCAGACTTTCAGAATCTACACCTCAAAAGCCGTGGACTAGAAAAAACAGAGTGTGGCCCCAGAAAACCATCACTCTCTCATGTGAATTTCTAATCTGGCCCAAGAAACACTATGCAAGGCCAAGTCATAATCTCCTTATGACTTCATCCACCTTTAAATGTCAAGTGCTGATTTTCGCTACACTTCCCTTGAGAGGAATTATTAGTTTAATGAGGAACACGGGCCGTCATCTGCATCCCAGGACGTCTGACACTTGAGAGGCATTATCTCCACCAACCTGGAACCTCCCACACTTTAAACACGCAGAGGTCAAATCAAATATTCTCCTCACATTCCACAGTCCAAGAATCAGAGCTGAGCTAACGGGCCCAGAGAGAATCAACAATTGGCAAACAGTGGCTGAGCTTCTAATGGTCAGGGTTCCAGGTACCAAGAAGGGGGTTGACAGAGATGAACAAAAAGGGGGAGGAAAATTCACAACTGCCAAACTGGAAACCTTATCTCAAGTGCTTTATCTGTGGTGTATCTTCTAATCCTCATCACAATCCTAGGACTTAAGGGTTAATACACCCACTTTATTGAAATGAAGTTCAGAAACTAAGTAGATTATTCAAAATTGCATCACTAAACCAAAAGGTGGAAACAACCCAAATGTCCATCAGCAGATGAGCGGGTAAACAAAACACGGTGTATCTATACAATGGAATACCATTCAGCCATAAAAGGTATTAAGTTCTCATATATGCTACAACTTAGATGAACTTTAGAAACATTATGCTACATTAAAGAAACCAGACACGGAAGGCCAGATGTTGAATGATTCTACTCACATGAAATATTTAGAATAAGCAAATTCACAGAGACAGAAAGTAGGTTGAGAATATCAGGGGTGTGGTGGTGGCGGTGGTGGTGGGGTGTGTATGTGCGTATGCGTGTGTGTGTGTATGTGTGCGTGATCGGGAGTTACTGCTTAATGGCTGCAGAGTTTCTCTTTGGTTGATGAACGGTTTTGAAAACAGTGGTAATGGTTGTACAGCATTGTAAATGTAATAATGCCACTAAATTTTATACTGGAAAAATGGTTAAAATGGCAAATTTTGTTACATATGTATGTGTGTGTGTGTGTGTGTATACATATATATACATATATACATATATATATATGCATAACCAGAACTTAAAAATCACATCACAACCAAATGTCTTAACAGCAACTTAAAACCTATCTCTGACTCCAAAGCCTACAATCTTTCCAGAAAACCATAAAAGGGTCCTCAAAAATGTAATCCAATGCTGTCCAATAGAACTTTCTACAATGATGGGAATGTTCTATAGCCATACTGTCCCATATGGTAGCCACTAATCACATATGGTTACTGAGCACCTGAAAGGTGGCTAATGTGCCTGAGAAACTAAAATTTAAATTTAATTCAATTAATTTAAATTTAACTCATAGCCACTTGTTGGATAGCACAGACCAAGTGAAGCAGGGATGACTAAGAAGACACTGTAACAAAATGGAGACACCCTGGCAAGTCTTTCAAGTAAAGACCTCAGTAAAAAAAAAAAATGTGGACCCACCCAAAGCCCCAAAGATTACCAGTACAGCTCCCAACCTGTCTCCCTGATTTTGGTTCACCTCTGCCTCCAATTAATCCATCAGGAAAAGCAGCCTTGATAATAGCAGAGCTGAATGTGCCATCTGCTTCCTAAAAAAGCCACTAAATAGGAGCCTTGAAAGCATATACTAAGTGAAAGAAGCCAATCTGAAAAGGCTACATATTGTATGATTCCTACATGACATTCTGAAAACTACAGAGACAGTAATAAGGTCAGTGGTTGTAAGAAGTCAGGGGGAGAGAGGGATAAAGAGGTGAAACATAGAGGATTTTTAGGGCAGTGAAACTATTCTGTACGAATAATAATGGTGGATACATTTGTCAAAACCCACAAAACTTAAGAAGACCAAGAGTCAACCTTAATGTAAACTATGGCTATTGGGTGATAATGATACATCAATGTAGGTTCATCAGCTCCAAATACACCACTCTAGTGGGGGATATTGATAGTGGAGGAGCCTGGGGCAGGGGGACAAGGGGTTTATGGAACCCTCTGTACTTCCTGCTCAATATTGCTATGAACCTAGAACTGCGCTAAACAATAAAGTCAATTTTTTAAAAAAGCACTAAAAGGTAAACCATAATTAAAATTCACTCATCAGCTGTCTCCTGCCTCTCCTCCAGTCCCCTTTCTCATTGCCCCCTTGCTCCATTCATGCCATGTGCCAGCTTCCTAAACTCACCAGTGGTTTCTCACCATAGACCTTATCTGCAGTTTACCATTCCATTCCCTTGGACTTAAATGCTCATCCTCTCTCTATTAGAACTGCTGGGCAGACTCACTCATATCTTTTGAAAAAATGGAATCCCCCTTATAGAATACTTTGTTGAGCCTGGGTTGAAAACTGAGTTAAGGACTCCCTCCTTTGCACTGGGGAGTCCATGCACTGAATAAATATCATAGCTCTTATCTTTGTTTTGTTACTGATCTGTTCTAACAACCTCTCTATCGCTCCAGGGTAGGTCTTATTCCTCTCCACAAGATCTTGTGCGATCTGGCCCCAGGCAATCCCTTAAGGCCCCATCACTCCTCCCTCTCTCCAGCCTCACTGGCCTTCTCACCACGAGAACACACGCGGAACTCCTCCCTGATGCCCACCTCTCCTCCCTCTGCTGGAACCCACTCCCCAGCTAACTCAGCCTCAACAAACTGGACTCGGACCCCACCTCTTGGGGAAGCATTCCTGATTTCCCAGCCTAAAATAAATGCCCCAGTTATAAGTCCTCAAAACATTCAATCCTTTTTCCTCTAAGGCATTTACTAAAAATGTGTCTAAATAATTACTTATAAAAGTATTTGTTTAATTTTTATCTCCTTCTTCAGGCTTTAAGCTTCTTATCCTGTGGTCCCTTATTTTTCCCCCCTCCTAGTTTTATCCATGGTTCCTGCCGTATCAGAGTGTCCCAGTATGTGTATGTGAATAAATGGATTAATTTCTCTATCTTCCAGGGACCCCTCTAGGGTCCTAATTATTACTTGTAAAATGGAGTGTATTTCTTTTACCTCCAGGGTGAGGACAGTCCCTGACACAGAATGAGTGGTCAGCAAATTCAGTATCTGTTGAGTGAACGAATGAATGAGAAATTCAGAAATCCTTGCATAAATGAATTGGTCCATTTCTTCACCAAAGAAATGATTCAGCAGCAGTCAGTCTTGAAGAGGCTACTACAAGTATATACAAAAATCATGCTCTGAGTATGATAAGTTTTTTTTTAATTTACCAAAGATTTTTCAAGCATGTTCTCTACCTTATTCTTTCAGTAATGTTGGTGTTGGGTAATAGAAACCCACTTCTAGAAATGGGCAATGGAGTTTACAGAGAGAAGCTGACCTGTCATGTATAACACAGTGAGCGAGGGGACAACCAGAGGCCAGGCTGCCTGGCTCCCAGAAGAGGCACAGGGTGAGAGTAGAGGCTGCAAAGCTGGCAGGACAGAGAAGCAAAACAAGCCCTCTGGCTGCCTGGGGACCAGAGCCGGATGGGGAGAGACAGAATGGACCCTGATTACAATCTGAGGGGGATTCTTCCACTGAAAGAGAGTTGATTGGATTGTGCTGTAATGCCAGAGTCTGTGGGCAATCAAACACCCTCTGCCTACCTCGGAGCAGCTGGACGTGAAAATTTGGAGGCAGAGACTGGCCTGCTGCTGGGGTACAGGCTTGGGGATGCAGGAGCAGCTGAGCTTCAGGCTCCAGCTAAAGTGGTAGACGGCAGACTTATCCCACCACAGCACTACAATAACAAGTGCTTCCCCAAAGAACCCAGAGGAGGGAAGCAACCTGTCCTGGGGGTCAGGGGACAGAGGAGAAACGGGAACAACCTCTTACAAGTCCAGAGGATGCAATAGGTTACACCGTGTTGCACCTTATCATCGCATTAGTTCCTCCCTAAGCCCCACTGAAATCAGTGTTATAACCCTCATTTTACAGGTGCATGCATCTGGGTTGGTAGAGGGAAAATGTCAAGCCCAAAGTTACAGGGTATAAGAGTAAAGCTGATGAGAATTACAAGTTGGCCCTACCCTCCCACTGAGTTCCCTGCCATCAATCCAAAGCAAGAGTCTCCAACATAAAGTCAAAATCGCAAAATCCTGAGACGCATTAGATATTCCCAGGAAGATAATAATCATGGATCTGATTCTTCTTGGACACCAACCATGTGCCAGGAGGAACGCCATAGGGGCCATCACATACAACCTGTGTGCATGAGATTATTACCTCCTATCTGATAGGATGAAGCTGAGAGAGGCTCGAGAGGCAAAGCCATTCACTGCAAATGGCAGGGCCAACAGTAAAAACTGGACCAAGTTCTTGAGATTTCACCCTGAGAAATATGAGAAACAACAGCAATGCAGGAAGGTAGCTCCTTTTCCCTCCCTCAAGCAACATGCTGGGACTGGCTCGACAACACAGCGAAACAGTGGTGCCACGTCTTCCAATGTTAATGAGCTTCCGTGTGAGGTTGGTCCAAAAATAAAAAGTAAGTTGAAAAGTGGTTAGGAAAGGGGAGTTCAGAGAAAACAAATAAAAGAAGGGAAGGAATCTCTCTTCATACCATCTCAGGGAAGAAAAAGAATTGAATCTGAAGCACGTCCTGGCAGGGCTGGGTTACTCATTGAGCCCTGTGTCTGGAAGCCCACAGAACTTTTAGGAACCAATAAAAATGTTTCAACTTTTCTTCAAACCAAAAGCAAAAATGCTTAGTTCAAAGAAAATGTTTCAATCTATGATACTAATATCATCTTTATGCAAACACAATTGTACATTTTAAAGTAGATGATAATAATAATAATAAAATAATTTTTTTAATGATAATGAGGAATGGCCCACAAAGGCAAAAGTGTCTACTCCCTCGAAAGTCTTAAAGCTGCCCAGTATGCTGCCTTTGTTATTATATAACCTTGGCCACTGAATGTGGCACTAAATGGAGATAATGAGGCTTAGTGGGATTCGGGAAGAGGGCTTTCAGTTGAGTTCTCATGGACTCTTGCATGGAATTATTGGGGGCAGAGCTAAGGTTCTGAGCATCACCAAGAAAACTGGAAATATACTCCTGGGTGCACATGGGCACTTCCTCTTTGTCTATGTCAAGCAGAGAAGACTAAATTAAAGTTACTTTTAGCTTTATCATTTTCTCCATCTCAAGAATCACTTCTTATGGATCCTTGGAACATAATGGAACCCTGGAGATTAGAATCAATATCTAATCTATGGTTAAGCAGGTCTTTGAAACCTAACCCAAACCTTGCCTGTTCTAGCTACAGTCTTTCATCTTGCTTTTTAAGAGTGAAAATCTACAAATGTTGCTTTCCTGGCATTGTTGCAAGGATTTCCTTCTAATAAGGTCCTTCTGGAAGTTCAAGTCTGTAACCTCTTGAATGGACAGAACACTTGAATGGCAGTGAAAAGACAGACTATAGTAACAATTCTGTCATAAATGTTTGTGATCTGGGCAAGGCACTTCCTCTTTTGGGTCTCAGTTTCCCTATCCGAAAAAGGAGGGTTATTGACGTAAGTAAATGTGGAAGGTCTTTTAATGCTAAACATTTAGGGTTTTATGGATGGTCCTATCACAGATTCACTTCCAGTAAAATCAGTAGTGAGGATCTATCATGTTTGGTGTTTAGGAAGCCTTCTTCTAGCTTGCCCCAAAGTCAGGATATGCCTGTTTGTTTCTGCACAGGCAGCATCATTTCTAAGAATTTGCAGAGGGACAGTAAAGGTCAGACAGGTAAGATAATGCACACACATTCACGTACATACACACTTATACACACATACATACACAGACCCATAGAGCAAAGCAGAGGCAATGCCAGGCTCAAGCCCTGGGGACAGAACAGGGGTATACATCCCCTGCTTGAGTTGTCACATTACAAATACCTCGGTCCTACGGTTACAAACTCTGCTTCTGGGCATAACAGCTGAATGAGAAATTCCATTTCCTTTTCCATCATTTGAATCAGAAAGGGGCCAACATTAAACTGGGGGCAATTGTCTTTACATCACCCTGGGCACCACTTCTAATCACAAACTTGCGGACCACCAGCGTCCTGTGGCACTGATGTGGAGTGTGGAAATTATCGTGTAATTTACGACAGGCAGTGCCTGAAAGTGACTTTCTCCACATCTGCTCTCTAGTAGTCCCAAGAGCAGGGGAATGAAGAAAGCCCCCTAGGGGCTGCTGGAGAAACGTAATCTCCTCCAGCTGCATCCAACAGTTCAAAAGCCTCCCTCCAAACTCTTCAAACAGATCTCTTTCCTCTGCTTCCCTCATCCTGTCATGCAGGTCTCTGCACCCATGCTGTTGAAGTTCTCCCCATCCTTCAAAACTTTCCTTCATAAATCCCACTTTTCTCCAAGATCCTCCCCACCTCAGATCACCCCCCCACTCCCCACTCCTGGCATCTCAATCTCTATCACTGGTGAATTAGGGGGAAATTAAGCATGGTTTGCACTGGACTCAAATACAATTACTCCATGAGTAAACCCTGGTTGGCCCCTGATGTCTCTCAGAAACTTTTTTTTTTTCTGTGCAACATAAAGCACAGGTTCAATAATAAACTTGAGCTGACGTAAGAGGATCAGTCTTGTATTCTGGACCCCTCAGTTATGGTTCTAGTTTTGTCCTTTCCTAATGCTGTGCCCTTGGTCAAGCCCCTTCCTGTCACTGAGCCTCAGATTCCCCATGGGGAAGAAAATGCTTAAATCTCAAAGTTTATTTTGAGAAGAAAGCAAACTATGACTGCTGGCAGTGATATGCAATATAACTATAAGGAATGATTATTACTAACTACTCCAAAAAGAACAGCCGGTATGTTAAGGAAAGTAACAAATGAAGCTGATATTCCTCCCTTTTTTGTGACTCAAGAAAGGCAGATAGTATCTTTGAGATGTATCTATTATATGCCGAGATAAGGGTTTAGTCATTCAACTATGAGTTAAAAGATACAATTGAACACCTATGCACCCATTGAAGTTCCAGAATTAGAATGCGATCAAAGTATCATACAAAAATTACCCTATATGCCTTAATTCTGTTGAATCATATGGGTTTTAAAAGCTATGGGTTCCTGCCTGGACTGTGGGAGTCTTTTGGTTAATAGCCAGCACAGTGTCAGTATGTGGTCAGAATTTGTGAAATGACTGCATGGATATTTAACAGGGACTTCCAGTACTACAGCACAGATTCGGGCTGGGTTCTCTGATTGTAACAATGTGAGTTGAAGAAAGAATACAGAAACTTAGACCCTCAACTATCAGAGGCAGGAGAGAGGAGTGAACTCAGACCCAATTCCGACCTGGCCACTGTCTTGCCGTGAACCTGTGTAAGTGATTTTACTTCTCTGAGCCTCAGTTTCCCTGAAAGTCAGGAGGGAGAGATGCATAAAACCAAGAGCAACTGTATAAAACCAAGAGCAACTCGATGAAGAACAAAACACAGAAGCAGGAGTTAGGATATCAAATAAGGGTGGTTGCAGCTTTTCTCAGCATGAATAAACCAGGGAATAAGAGAAAGGGGATGCAAACTCATTGCTGATTGCTAAACGTGAAGCAGTGGAAATCAATGAACGTCTCAAATCAACTGACTCCCAGGTCCTGTGGGTAGCTGTCCAGCACTCAGGGGTCCTTGGAGTTCACTCTGAGGTTAGGACCATCTTGGTTTCATCCTTCATGTATCTGTCAAACATTTACAGAGCCTGTCTGGCCCTGAGCTAAGCACACTTACTGGGAAAAAACAAGAGGAATTAAAACAGCCACTATCCCTGCTCTCACAGAGTTTCTAGTCTAGTGGGTAAGACAGTTACACAGGTAGTGAAAATGAAACATCATGGAGAGATCAAGACAGGGTCCGGGGAATATGGCAATATGCAACAGGGGGTGCCTAACCCAGAAGGCAGTCAGGGAGGGTTTCCCATTTGAAATATTACGTAAGTTAGAATTTTAAAATGAATCAAAGGTAGTCAGTTAAAGAAGAGTGGAAACTGTATCAGAGAAAGGAAAGATCAAGCGTATGGGAGACACAGAGATACGTAATTAGCTGAAGCCTTCCCTCCTGGTGCTGCCAGTCTAGTGGCTAGACTGTAGTCTGAGTCTGTAGACAGGACAACCAGAATCACATGAAGTTCCTTTCCAGTCCATGACTCTGCATCCACAGTGGGCAGGGTGTGGTGCAGGGGACACTGGAACCGAACGACCCACCTGATTTCGAGGCTTGGCTCCTTTAGCAGCCCATTGTATGACCATGAGCAAGCCCCTCCCCTCTCTGGCCTCACTCTGCCTGTCTGTAAATGAGGTACATTAAATCATCATTGACACCTTTCTACACCCAACACCCTATGCTCCAGAATGACTTAGCGCTTTCCAGGGTTCGTCCTTTCCTTCTAACAGAACCACAGTTGTTGTTTTCTTCTGCTGCTGCTTCCACGTTATGCCCCTTTATGTGGAGTGGGTGACGTTATTTATTTCTCATATCCTCAGGACTTAAATCCCTGAATTATTCTAAATCTTGCCCAGGCTTGACATCACAAATAAATTCTCAATCCCAGGGGCATGGAGATAAATGGGGGCTGCTACTCTGGTGACCTCCATCAGGGATTTGGCTCCACCACTGGACCTAAGCAAAATGCTGTCAGGCTGGAGGGGGAAGGAGGACATTTAAAAACAACAAGAAAAAAACAAAAACAAAAAAAGGAAAGAAAGACACATAAAACTGGGTATTTGTGAAAAGACAAAAGAAATAGCTTTTTTCTGGATGCATCTCAAAGACCCCAGCAAGTGGAGGGGACTTGATTTTGGATCTGTGCTTCTCATTCTCAAAAGGAAGGAGCGTCCCCTAAGTGGGAGGCAGCCGAGCCGGGCAGAGCAGGGACTCCCAAACCGGGCCTCACGCAGAGCTGACTCAGAGCTCTGCCCCCGCTGGAATCTGTGTGACCTCCAGCTGTGAGACTCGGTTTCCTCAGCTATAAAGTGAAGACACCATCATTTCTTCAAGGAGTCACTGTAAGGATAAAACAAAGCCACATATATGGAAACGCCTGATACTGGTGTGGACATCTGAAGTATTTAAGGAGTGGCTGAAGCTAAAGCAAGGTTGGGGCTCAGTGGGAAGCTGGAGGAAAACACCTGCAGCTCTCAGCTCTCTGTGGGGGGGATTTGTCCGGCCCCCGCCCAGTCCAGTGTGCAGGACATGGGCAGTGGAGTGTAATAGCTGGGTATAATTTTTAGCTCCATCCATCTTGAAGACTCTAACCCTTCTGAGCCTCAGATTCCTCACCTGTAAAAAGTAGTGCCTACTTAAGGCTTTTCTGAGGATTAAGAAAGATCTGCAACTCAAGTACGACACCTGGACATGATGTATGCATGGTATATGATGGCAAGCACGGACTCAGAAACTCGTGGCTCCTATTTGATCCCTACCTGCTGGGTATCCTCCATGTGCTCCACCCCATCCCCAGACCATTTTCTCTGGTGCCCTTTGCTCCCGGAGGCTGACTCACTTCTCCGGACTGTATCACCCAGGGCTCTTGCCTTCTGCTTCCACGTGGTTCTACTCAGGAGATGCCCTGGCAGGAGATTAGTGGGCAGCAGGCGAGAAAGATCAGGGAATTTTTCATCCTTGCCCCTCCCTGTTGAACTGTGCTCCCAACAGTGATGGGGGTCCTCTACGGCCTGTCCCGGTGAGGGAGCCCCGCTTCCTGGCATCATCATTCTCTCCCCTGGCTCCTTTGGGGTGGCAAGAGCTTCTCCTTTGAAATGAGGAGTCTGGCTCCTATTTTTGATGTTTGATGGCAGGCAGTTTTTAAGCCCCACCTCTCCCTTTCTCTCTGTGCTGTGTATCTGGACAAGATGATAAAATGTCTGAATGCTCCCTCCTTTTGTCTCGGGCTAGAGATTCAAATCCTGCAAGTCTCTGCCCATGCCTGTGAACTCTTACCCCAGCCCCACTCTTGAACCACAATTAACACCCAAGCCAGTCCCTTTTGCTGGCTCTCCAGCCACGTGGACCTGTTGAGAGGCCAGCCCAGCTCACCGCAAAGACTTCAATTATGTGAATAATCTACCCTTTCACACCCACTTCGCATCATCAGTCTCAACATCTAAAGCAAATTTGGGTGGGAATCCCTTGTGCTTTTGCAGGGAGACCGAGGCACCCCACATGCTGGTCTACAAAGCCTCATGACCCTGGGTGAGTCCCCTCACCCCTGTGTTAAACCTTCTGCCCTCTTCTGAGTGGGTTCAGAAGGGAGCTGCCTGCTTCCTGACAGGCCCCCAACTGACATGACACTGAAGGCCCAGGAGCACGTTCACGCACCAACCACCTGTCCATCACCTACCAGGACGAGTTACGCTGAGTCTGAAGGGAATGGTTAGTGGAGGAGGGCTTTACAGTGTGAGAAATAAAACAATTACTTTACACACATTATCTTATTCATCCTCTCCACAGCCCTGCGATGTTGGTATTGTAAGTACCATTTTATAAGTAAACCAAAGTGCAGGAGAAATTAGAAAATTGCTCAAGGTAACAAAGCTCGTTTATGGCCAAGAGGTGACAAGGATCTAGGACTGACTCTACGCCAACCCTCCTCCTCTCTTTGTGCAGACAGAGGCACAGACAGCAGCAATGTGGGGCAGAGTGTGGTAGGAGACACACGCAGAGCATCCTCTGAAAGGCAAGCAGACAGAGAGGCCCTTTCTGTTACAGTTGAGGGCCTGAGAGAAGACCCGAGTGACAGGCCTGCAAGTATGAGTAGGATGTGAACGTGTGTATATGAGAAGGGGGGAAAGAAGACAGGGCTACCTCACGAGGATCACGTTCCAGCACTGGGGACATAACGTGGAGATGTGGGGCAGGGACATTGCATCTTGGCCTGTAGACCTTGCATGCCATCGGCTAGCAGTCCCTACTTAATGCAGCCATGCTTCATCCACAGTCATGAACATACCTTTGTGCCCAATCCACTAGGACTGCATAGTGCATATTGCTTTTTTACAGAATCTGTTTCCCCATCTACAAAATGAAGGCTGTGCTGTTTTATATCCACTTACTTAGACATGGATTAAATCCACTGGTAGCATTACAGTTGGTAATGGACCCATAACTCATAGTGACATGTTTCATCTTCACCATCCACCTCCACTAGCCTCTGGACCATGTGATAGAAGACATGACCCATACATTTCACCTTTAAGCCTCCACAGTACCTAACACAGGGTAGACCTCCAATAAATGTTTTCATTTCATTTCATTTCATTAATGTGGTCCAGCTTCTTCCCCTGATAACTCAGAAAATTAAGAACCAAGGAATCAATGATTTGCCCAAGGTTACCAAGCAGATGAATGGCTCCCCTAAAGGCATCAACCTAATAAAGACCCACTCTTAAAACCCATCCCCACCCTCATACACTGTTGGTGGGAATGTACATTGGTGAAGCCACTGTGGAAAACTGTATGAAGGTTTCTTAAAAAACTAAAACTAGAACTACCATATGACCCAGCAATTCCACTCCTGGGTATATATTCAAAAAAAACCCAAAAACACTAATTTAAAAAACATATGCACCCCAATGTTCATGGCAACACTATTTACAACTTCCAAGATATGGAAACAACCTAAGTGTCCATCAGCAGATGAATGGATAAAGAAGATGTAGTACGTACACACACACACACACACACACAGAGGAGTATTACTCAGTCATAAAAAGGATCAAAGTTTGCCATTTGCAGCAACATGGATGGACTTAGAAGGCACTATGCTAAGTGAAATAAGCCAGACAGAGAAAGACAAATATTATATGATCACTTATATGTGAATCTAAAAAATACAACAAAGTGTGAATAAAACAAAAAAGAAACAGACTTACATATGCAGAGAACAAACTAGTGTTTACCAGTGGGCAGGGGGTGGGGGAAGGCAATACGGGGTAAGCCAAAAGGAAGGCTATTATGAGATTATATGAAATCATGTGTGTGAAACTTTTGGAATTTGTAAAGTTCTACAGAATAGACTCTTTCATTCAATAAAAAATATATATAATTAAAATGAATTAATATTTTTTAGATGTAAAATAACATTTAAAAAATACATAATGACAACAACAAAAAACTTGTCTCCAAGGGCTTGCTTTGCAGGCCACAGGGCACAGTTTGCTGACACCTGTCTGATATCATAGATGAGAGGTTAAACCAAGAAACAGGCCAGGTGAGTCTTCTTTTCTACGAGCAGAGAAAAACACGAGCCTTTCGAACTTGCCTGAATTCTCTGACAAGTTTAATCAAGTACAGAATAAAAGGCAGGATGATTTACTTAGTTTTTTTCAAACACTGTTGATGAGGTACCTCCTGAAAGACTACAGACGAAGATAAATAGCTGGGGGATGGGGTATAAAACGTGGTTGCAGAAGAGAAGACAGTGAAGCCTCAGGGAATAAAGGTCTGATAGCTTCAAAGAAGAAAAAAATGCTACTTGAGGAAGCCGAAGAAAATCCCCCTAGACTAACAGCTGTAGCTGGGCTCCAACTCGGAATACAAGGTGTATCAGGAACCCTGAGCCCCCACAATGCAGCGTCAAGGACCCTGTAAAGGGGCACAATAAATATGAAAACTGGTTTCCCTGGGCTCTTCCCCAAGTGTCATGACATGTCATCCTATGCCAGTTACACTAGTTACAGCGTATGTTTCAGTAACAGCTCCCAAACCTTCGGGACTTAAAGGACAACGGTTACGTTCCACTTATGCTATATACCTCCATCCCACGTTGGCAGGGGGCCTCGACTCGCTGGAATTTCTCAATGATGGGGCAGCCACCATGTTAAATGTTGCCAATCTTCACGTGAGAAGGAAAGAGAGTGCTGGAGGGTCTTCCCCTGTCGGCTAAATGCTCAGGCTCACAAGCGGCATAAATCACTTCCACTCACAATTTAGTTACTTGAGACATGCAAAGAGCGGTAAGCCAGGACCCGCAACCCTCATATGAACCCAGAAAGGAGAGGCATCGGGAGGACTTGACAGAGCAGTACTCCCAGTTTAGCCAACAGACCGTCCCAGGAAGCCTGCCACATTCTGATGATACGGGAGGCTAAGTCAGCCTGTGAGCTTTCCAGCAAAGGGAGGAGGCAGCGTGGATTCCTGGAGGAGGGCACTGGCCTGGGAGTTTGTGGGTATCCTCGGCCGGCCACTCCCCTCCCTGTTGTCTGCATGTGATGCTCTGTTTTGCTCCTTCTTAACTCCTTCTCAGCACAGATTCACCTCAGCAGAATGTGACAGGTTAACATAGCATTCTGTTTGCTATGTGCTCCTGGCACGTTACATAACTTAGCCCTGATCTGCAGTTATCCCAGGCCTCTGCTCGTCTCCCCTTGCAAACTCCTTGAGGGCAGAGGCCCTGTCTTACTCATCTTACAAAACCTAGCACAGTTCTTTACAAACTGGAGGCGCTCACCGCATGTTTATTTAATAAACAGAACAGGGCAAAAATGTCTGAAAACAATGACTCCGTGGATGTCCCAGTGAACACACACAATAATAAGACTGACAGTGTCAATGATCAGTGAATAATTTTAACAATAAATATTAATAGTAAAATTACATGTATGGATGGAGCCCTTTCCAAGAGACAGATCTTTTTCACCTTTATTCTTTATTTTGATGCTCTCATTAACCCTGTGTGGAAAGCAGGGCAGAAATTGTCATCAGCATTTTAAAGAGGAGGAACTTGAAGTTCCCAACAGGCAACGGGACATTCCCCAGGATCATCAGTGAATGAAGCTACAGCTGGGCACTTCTTTCCGTAAGAATTTTTCTCCTCTCCCCTACTCCTCCCGTAACAAAGGAATACGCCTTTATTGTAATATGTGGACCCAGTTTTTCCCTGAATCTTGCAAATTAGACTCCTGTGCCACCCTCGTGACCTTCACCTTGGTGTCTGAACTCCATGTCCCCACTGTAGCCACCCATTTGGCCACCCTGCTCCAGCAACCCCAGCTCCCTGGGAACACCTACTCTGCACCACAAATCGCATCAACGACCTAGTCTTTCAGTGAGCTCTTCAACTGCTAGGGACATCATCAGAGCAGAATGGAGGCTCAGTCTCACGTGGACTTCACCTCTCCATTCTGTGTGCTGTTTTAAAGCAACAATGATACACACAAGCCACCCACAACAAACACAAGTCATCCTGCTGCACAGGCTCCTCCCAGCAACTTCCTGTAACTGTGCTTTCCATGAAGCAGGGCCACCCATTTCACAGAGGAAGAGCATGAGGTCTGTAGCAATTGAGTGATGGAAAAGGCAGCATGGTGGCTACTTGCGAGCATGAGCCCTGGGAGTCAGCTAGATCTGGGTCTAGCGTTGGCCCTGCCACTTATGAGCGCTGTGATCTTCTGCTCCTCACTAACACCTTCAAGTCTCTAATTCTTTCTCTGTGAAGTAGGGACATCATTCTGATCCTCTTAGGGTTGTTGTAAAGATAAACAAGAGGATGCATGTGAAGCTCTTGCAGGGGGGCCCTGCTTATGATAAACACTGAGCACACGGACTGCATCCTCATGCCAGCCCTCCCTCTAGATGGGACACTCATAAGGCTGAAGTCCTCTCTGCTTGTTCACAGCTGGTTCCCCAGAATGTAACACAGTGCCTAGGCTGTGGTCCCTGCTTGATCAACTCTTGTGATTACGATAGGACTTGATTGAGTTCACATAGATATTTATCTATAAGGTCACTGAGGCTCTTGCTTCTCAGACATACAGAATCTGGCAAGCTCTCACCCAATGTAATCACAGGAACCTTGAGGAAGAAGGGACTGTAAGACAGCTCCATCCAAGTCATCTCTGCAATGCCCTGTCTTACTTCCATACGATGAGTTCGGTACCATATCCCTCAAAGCAGTGTGCAGTATATGCGCTTTTAACAAACAACTTCCACTTGTCATTCTTCAGTTTCTCGCTTGTAAAATGGATAGCAACCCAAGGTCTCAACCTCACCACAAGAAAAATGAAGGTGAATCAAAAATGCCTTCCTTTCGCTAATGATCTGGAAGTGGGCATGGTTTAAGCAGCTACTAAGGATCAGGGACTCACAAAAGTAGTGTCATATTAGGTAGTGACTCTTCATTGACTTTGGAAAGCTACAATCACTGACAAGAATAAATCTGAGAGATTTAGAATTCTTATCAAATAAGGATTTTGGGAAATATACCATAAGCACACGCACACACACACACACAAACACACATACAAACACATTTACAGTTGTGAATATCACACCCAATACAAGTAAAAAATGCATCCATTGAAACAAAAACAAAACAAGAGTCAAAGGAGGGTTTTTTTTTTTAACATGCTAAAGGTAGCTAATATACTAAATAATGACCTCTCTTCACACGGTGGTGAGAAGTGCCAAAAGAAATTCTCAGATGTGGTTTCCATTAAGCCTGAACCTCATTCCAAAGGTTTTAGGTTAAACTAATCCCACGTATTTCGGAAGGGTAAACATGTGATCGTTATCTTCCATCTGCTATTTTCATTTTCCCAAGGTGTATAACAGACAAGGTTTTCACATTATCACTGGGTTAAGGGCGCAGGTGGGTGAGAGACAGTACCCTCACCTTCTACTGGAAGGTAAAACAAACAGTTCCCTTTTGTCTATACTAACCTGCAGGACTGCTTGGTTCCCAGGGGACCACACTGATTGTCAGGTCCTGTTTAAATAAGAGTTCTGATCTGAAAAACTTGTGCATAAAAATAACACATTTTTAATATGTGGTTTATAAATATAAAATCTCATTATCACAAAGCCACAGTCAGCCATGGCTTCAAGGATTACCGTGCATTTAGCACCGTGAGAAGCACAATCATTTGCAGGCTTAAGAACTGCCCTGAACCTTGATTGCAGGTGTTGGCACAGAATAGTCCTGTTTGAACTTAGGTCAAGAAAAATGGGGCAAATCTCTGTAAATTATCGCTTACTTAGGGGAAACTAAAGTGCTGTTAATGAAGACAAAATCTTACAACAAACGCAGGATAATACTTGCCAACAAAAGTACAGGCCAGCCAGATTAATAAATTCTTTAAGTGTCCTTCCCGGCCACGGCTATTTGTTAAAACTGGAAGAGTATTAGTCAAACGTAAAGTTCTTCTTGTTGTTAATAATATTATCTTATTTTTCTAGGCACCAGTGATCCTGATTGCTCTCGGAATCTCTTGGGAAATGAATCTCTATATGAGGTGATTATAATGATTCATTATATTTGTGTAGGGTTTTGTAGCTTGGAAAGCACTTTCCCATCCATTATTAATATTATCATTATTAATAATAATAGCTACCATTTATTGTGTGCTTTTTAGGGGCCAGGCACTGTTCAGTGAACAATAAACACGATATCTCTAATCTGTACAATAACTCGACAAAGAGGCTGTAACACCAGTTCTATGTGGGAGGAAACCAAGGCCGCTAGAGGTCAAATAAATGACCTAAGATGACACAGCTCAGAAGCAGTGGAGATGGAACTGAAACTCCTGCCTGCCTGACCCCAAGAACCAGGCCATTTTCACTCTAATTATGCCATTTTATGTGACATGAAAAGTTACCTGTTTATTATCTATTATCTGTCATCCTTTTAGACTAAACAACCTTGTAAGGTAGGAAACTTACCCTGTTCAGAGTCTTAAGACCACTGCCTCGCACAATGCTGGGAACACTACAGGCACTTGATGAATATTTGTTAAAAGACTGAACAGATGAGCAAGTGAGTGAGTTCTGACATCTCCTCTGAGACAAGGAGATTACTCAGTATTTTCGCTATTAACAAACAGTGATGTGGAAACTCTAAGAGGTGAAGCGACTTCCCCAAGGGCAGCTGTTAAGTGCTGGTGCCAGGACCCTATGCTCAGCCCTCTGACTCTTGGTGTGACTGGCCACCCACAGGCCCAGGCTGCTACCTCACTGCAGCAAAAGCAGGTGCATGTGCTATGTCACAACACCTCAGCTGACAAGCAGTGGGCAGGAGCTGCAGGCTAGCCCCGAACCCAGGAATACTGCCCGCCTCCCCTACATCCCCACCCCTGTATCAGCCCAGGCTGGAAGCCCATGAATGATGGTGAGTATAAACATGGGGGCTCCTGCTTGCGGGTGGATGAGGATGTGGAGGGTAGTGGATGGAGAGCTGACAGCTCAGGCAGCCAAATTCAATTTGAGGGAATTTGGTTCAGTGCTTTCCATTAACAACACTCTAAGAAAAATATAATTCCCAGGACTAAAGAAGGAAAGGAGGGGGGAAAAAGTTTCATCGTGCACAGTCAATGCAAAGCAAATCAATCACTGTCTTTCTCCCCGAGGCCAGCAATGCCTGGTGAACACCAACGGCACAGGCAGGGCCTCTGAGCCGCAGGCCACACCTCACTCAGGATGGTGGTGAGAGATGGACCAGGATGAGAAACAGATCCACAGAGGTTATCTACAGTCCAGGCTGTGCTCAGTCATCCAAAAAAACCTTTACAGTTTAGAAAACATTTTAATTATGTTCGGTCATTTGATTCTCAAGAGAAGCTTTGGAAGTAGGGGTTATCAGAATTCCTATTTTATAAATAAGAAATGGAACGGGAGTAATTAAGTAACATGCCCAATATCAAACAACTAGCAAGTGGCTAGGATCTGAACCCAGATCTCTATAACCCCACAGGCCCAACTCTTAAACTCTACACTAGCAAACGTCCCCCATGACCCGAGCGAGAGCCAAGACTAAATCCAGCTGGACGTCCCACACACCCAACTGGGAGTTTTCTATTCCAATGCAAGCTCATCCCAACATAGGAACTAAAAGGACCCATACATATTTTAATATGGTAACATTTCTCCCTACCTTGCCTCCCCTATCCAAGCAAAACCTAAACAAGAATAGCAATGCTCTAAATTCCCTCAGTACCGTTCCCGGAAAAGTGCCCCCGCCATCACCTGCCGACAGCAAGGTGGGGAGGAGCCATGTTTCCAAGGAAGCCTGACTAAAAGCCAATGAAGCACAGGCTTAAACTTGTGAAGCCAGATGACATGAATCTGAATCCCAGTTCACTCTTCGGAGCTGTGTGACCTTGAGCAAGACCTGTAACCTCCTTGTGCCCCAATTTCTTGATCTGTCAAGTCAACATAGCGGTGCACCTCACCTCGTAAAGTTGTTGTGAGGATTAATGAGCTAATACCTGAAGCACTTAGACAGTGTCTGCAAGATGGAAAGCATTTCATAAAGTGTTGTTATTATCATCGCAAGATGTCAAAGCACAGATGGATCATAGGATGCAAAGTTGGGGAGGCCCTCGCAGAGTCGAGTCTAATTTTCTCATTCTATAGAGGAAAAAACCGAGGTTCAGAAGGAGGAAGCCCCACCTCCCCACCACCACCACCAGAACGCTAAGAGAGCCAGTGTCAGCTTCCTGCACCCAGGTGGGGTTCTTTTGCTGCATAAGCACGCCTTTCTCACTTTCCCACAAAACCGTTCATCTGAAAAGAGCTTCCTTTCTCTTGCTTGTGAGAGGTGGTGCGCTGGCCTTGGCTGAGCAGGGTTTTCAGGGAATCCTTAACGCTACTTGGCAAAAGCAGCTACTGATTTTTCCAACGTCTTGTTGAACATCCGCGATCCAAGAGTTGCATGAGGCCAGACTACTGTCCCCAGGGACAGTGTGGGCACGTTAACTTCCAGGCTGATTATGTCCTTGGTGGATTAGCCATGTGCCTGGCTTTTCCTTTCTCTTTCAGATGTCCCTTGGTCATTTCATGGCTCATTGACTCTGCCCCCCCCAGAGGGTGAGGAGGGAAGGGGAGCGCCTCCGAGTGGCTAATCAGACACTGGTACTAGTTAGCAACTCCCACCACGGTTTCCAGTGCAATGGCTATATCTGCAAATGTGGACCCCATTCATAGGGATATTTGAGAGCTGAAGGGTGTTTCCATAGTCCCAAACCAGGATCCTGGATTTGGAGGGTTCAAATCCTTAGCGCTGTCACTTATTAGCTATGAAATTTAGGAAACCCACTTCATCTCACTAAGCCTCAGTCTCTCCATCTGTAAACTGGAAAGAATAATAGGACCTACTTCAAAACATTGCAGGAATTACATGATACGATAAATGCAAAACATATAGCACAATGTCTGACACATAGTAGGTATGGAATGAGTTTTACCTGCTATGAAATTTTTTTAAAAAAAATACATTCTGTCTAACACATTCTTGAGATCCCAAAGTTTTGCAGCTCACCACCCCTACCCTGCTGACTTCTGGCTGATGTTGGCTACCTGGAGGAATACTTGGCAAATTCACCTAGCAGGTTCCAGTTTGCAAGCACATCAGAAGGAAGAAGCACAAAGAGAAAACTTGAATGTGGAGCTCAACTTCCACTCAAGTCCCATGTTCTACCGCTTCTGAGTTGTAGCATTAAGTCTGGTACACTGCTGAATTTCTCTGAAACTCAGTTCCCTCCTTTCTCCATCGGGGATAGTTATATTTCCTGATCTGCCACCTCAAAGTGAGTGTGGGAAAAGGTGATATAGACATTTTTGTTGCTGTCACTAGCATTGTCATTGGCATCATCTTCATCATCATCAGTGGGGAAGCATATTCATAACTACTGAGTTATAAATGTATACTCGTATTAATTTATGAGTATGAGTGTGCATTCGTATATATACAAATATAGACATATGAATATATACTCATACTACAGTATGATTCATGCTTTAAATAGTCACCTGGTTTTATGTGCAAACTGAAAAGTTAGTGATAATCATTCCATTTTACAGATGCAGAAATTATACCTTATAAGGAATCTGGCCAAAATTTCACTTCTACAGTTTTCTCTGATGCCCACCTGCTCAAACTGTCAGTCTGGCTTGTATTCCCTGAGCTGCTGATGTGATCTGCAATATTTTACTATTTGATACTTGAGCACATGTTTATCTACATGAGGTGCTCAAACCAAAGACAGAGCTTTCTTCACTTCTGCATCCTTACTGTCTCACATGGTGCTGTACATTTAACAGACATCAGTAAATTATTAACCACTGCAGTGAAAAACCATCAGGCCAAACTAAGGGATGCAGACCAGTGAAATGTGCTCATACTGTGTTAGTAGCATCTGCTCAGAAAACTCTCTCTTTAAAAAAAAAATAATAAATTTATTGACATGTTACAATTACATCTTTTTGGGGGAGCAGTGGTAATTGGGTTAATTGATTGATTGATTGATTTAATGGAGATACTGGGAATTGAACCCAGGACATCATGCACGCTAAGCATGCGCTCTACAACTGGGCTATATCCTCCCCGCTAGAAAGGACTCTTTTGAAGGGGAAATGTGATTACAGAGAGGCTGAGATTATCAAGAGTTCTTAGAAGGAATCCAGGTGGGAAATCAGAGAGCAAACTGGAACATACTCCTGCCTTCATAATGAGGAAGAAAGGAAATTAATGATGACTCTAAGGTGGCAAAGATCCTGAACCCATCTTTGCTAATCTGTCTTTTGCCAGAAAAAGAAAAGAAAAAAAAAAGGGAAGAGAAGAAATGTGGACAATTAGGAAGTAATTAAGTTCTCACAGAAACAGCTATGACAGAGAGCAGTTAAGGGAATACTTAGCAATTTGGGGGAAAACACAAATCAGCAGGCTGGACAGCAGGTATCCTAAGGTGTTCCAGAGGAGAGCTAATATAGTTACTGAAGCACTTAACAATTATTTCTGAAAAGTCACGGTAGAACAGCAGCAGAACATAAACTTAAATTTTTTAAAACATCAAATGTCATATTGATCTTTTAGACAGAAGGGAAAAAATACATGAAGTAGGAGCTTTAAGAACTAAGAGAGGGGGAGATACCTCCAGCTGGTATGTGGCAGGCATTTGCAGACAGAGCATCCTATTCAATCATTCACATGCAAGCTGGGCTTGGATTCTTCCCACTTTTCAGACCAGGAAACCAGATCTCAAGAAGGGGAAACAAATTGTCCAAGGACAGCCGCTAATCACTGCCTGAGCTGGAATTCAACCCAGCTGCCTCACCCTGGCAGGGCCCGTGTCTTACCATTTTTATTGCTATTCTACAACAAGGATTAACAAATTGGACACAGCCCAAGGAAACAAAGGAATTATGAGACTGCATAAGGCCGGGGTTATTAAAAAAAAAAAAAAGGCACCGATCACAGCCCACAAACATGATAGCTTTTCAATAAAATTACAAAGACAGCGGATGAAAAGATCACAAGATGACTTAATCTGGACCACAGTAACTCCAAAACGTTTCTCGCAAAATTAATTCAAATGGACTGGGAGAGCCAGCATAACTGCAAGTCTCAAAAATCAGCTCAAAGGCAGTAAACAAAGAATAATGGTGGAACTAATTCAAATACAAGGAAGGCACCAAGTCTGGGGCAGCTCAAAGCCCCCCATGACGTCATTTTAGGAATCCTCCTATCTACTTAGTCATGCACAGCAGGACTAGGCAAAGGAGTCGTGTGGCATGAAGCCTCATTTTGAGGCCTAGGGTTAATAGATGAAGTAAGGTCCAGAGAAGGGCTAGTTTCCTTCTCACCATTAGCACCTACAAAAGAGGAGGTGTGGGCATTGCATAAAGGAGGAATGAGTCAGGCTGGACAGAAGCATGAATATCTGGATGAACCAAATATCATCAACCCAGAACTGGAGACCCGTTATGTCAGGTCCCACCTAACCACTGTGGTCCCCATCCTGCCCTTTCCAGTTGACTAGCAGGCCAAACTTTAGAACCAATTCTTCCTCCTAATGGATCTCCCTGATTCCTAGTCCTTACCCAGACTCACCTCTAAGGTCTGGGGTTCACTCTGATACTACTCTCTCCCATCACAGTTCAGAGTATGCAACAAACATCTCCATGCACAATTACATGCCACGCACTGTGCTAGGTCGTGAGGATAGACAGATGGACGAGGTAGGAGTCCCTGTCTTGCCCTCCAGAAGCTAGAGCGAGAGGGGGATGTTTGAGCTAGGGTTTGCACAGTGCACTCATTTAACCTTGCTTGAATTTATGTTCAGAAGATTCACAGAGGTTGAGGTATACTGTCCAAGGTGATAGTTAGCAAATAGCAGAGCTGGCATTCAGATCTGTGTCTCTTTGGCACAAAAGCCCATGTTCTCTCCACTCTACTACACAAACTCACCAAAAGCCCCCCACAACCAGGATCTGTACCACGAGTTCACGGCTATAGGTCAAAGGAAATAATAACTTTCATGAGGAGCATCTGTGTTGTGCCAGGTATACTGCTTACAAAATGGTCTCACGCAAGTTTCACAGATCTTATTTAAGAGTCATCATTAACCTCATTGCATACGCAGAAAGGGAGGCTCAAAGAGGCATAAGGTCACTCACAGCTTTTAAGTACAGAAGTGAGAGGTTCAAGTTCAAGTGCGTCTGCCTTACAGACTGTAAGAAGCCCACCATTTAGTGAGGATATATATTAGTTTCCTACTGCTGTTGTAACAAATTACCACAAACTCAGTGACAGAAAACAACACAAATTTATGATTTTACAGTTCTGGATGTTAGCAGTCCAAAACAGGTTTCCCTGGGACAGAATCAAGGTGTTGGCAGGGGTACATTCCTTTCTGGAGGCTCTAGGACAGAATCCACTTCCTTGCCTTTTGCAACTCCTTCGGCTGCATTCCGTGGCTCCTGGGCCCTTCCTCCCTCACAGAAGTCTCTCCGTGCCTCTCTTCACATCTTCTCAGACTCTAAGGCTAGTGTTCCACTCTTAAAAGGATTATATCAAGCCCCAGATAATCCATGATAACCTTCCCATCCCAAAGGTCTTAACTTAATTGCATCCATAAAGTTCCTCTTGCCCTTCACCATAGCATCTTCATAGGTTAGGGAACTAGGATGCAGACATCTTGGGAGGGGGTGTTCCTCAGGACAGCAGAAGCATATGTAACTGTAGTGGGAACTATAAATAATAAGCCCATTGTCCTAGAGAAGACACTGAGGTTCATGGAGGTAAAGTGTGTCTATTGGGACATGTGTGCGAGCGGCAAGATAAAGGAAGTCTGAACCGGAATCAGTCTAGCTTCAAAGTCCAGTTTGCCCCCTTACCATGACACATACCCTCCAGGAAAATGTCATGGATAGATAAACCATCTGGCCCATTCAGACAGATAAGCAGACAAACCCAAACAAATAATCATCAGGGAAGGCTTCAAGACAGGCTTGGTGATTCCCTGGGTAGGTGGGTGGGAAACAGCTGTGGGTGATCTGATACTTTGCATCTTTGGAAACACCAAGAAATACAGGTTTGGGGGTGAGTTCAATGCTAATGAGTGTGGCTAAAGGTTAAAAAAATAAGTAAAATAAAACTATGTATGTATGTATGTGTGTGTGTGTATGTATATATATATTTAAATCCTCCTTCTTAGCAGTTAGACACTGTGGAGGGGGAGCAGATCTGGGACAGGAAGTCAGACAGATGTGGATTCGAGTTCCAGATTTCCTGACTCTAGTTATAAGCAGGTTAGGTCACTGCTCTGGGCTCAGTTTCCTCATATGAAAATGGGGACAGCAATGTCTTCTTGGGAAGAGCCACCGAGGTGCCCAACACTGCATCCAGCACGTAGCAGGAGCTCAATAAATGTGGGCATTTTTATTTTCTCACCTTCTCTGCCCTGACTCAGGCTTAAGAGTAAGAAACAAAGACAACTGGGCTTTGTATGAAGAAAGGCCGCTATCTGTGCAGCTAATCTTTGAAAAACCAACACTCCTTCCTCTTGTCTGAGCTCAACGCACTGGCTAAAGGCGTAGAGACACCAGGCAGACAAAGGAGGGAAAGCAGGCAGCTGGAGGGAAAATTCAGCCATCCATCAGACCGAGAGAGGACAAATACAATGCATTATTCAGGTGTTGGGTGGTGGGCCTCTATCAGGACGGGACAAGGGAGCTGGAGAGGTCTTTTGAACTCCTTGGGACGTGGCCAATCTCCTAGCGAGGCCAGGTGCCGCAGGCCCTATTAGTCAGCTGTTTACCAGTCCTTGGCCGTGCTCAGGGACCTGCTCAGGAAACCCAGGGCTTTGAGCTGGGCAGGAGGTTAATCAAGCCACCTCCCTATTGTGGAAAGTCTTTTCTAAAACCCTGTTTTGGAAGCCAGGCAAGCACTGAATTGCAGGAAACCAGACACAGGAGGCACTCGGAGCAGGACCTGCCTCACCTGTAAACAGAATCACTCACAGCTTGCAGAGGGTGTTTTGAAAGGTAATGGGCAGCATCCTGCACCCACAAAGATGCCCTTAACTTTGTCCCCACATCTAAAATTCCACCTCAACTCTTTGAATGTTAATCGTTATGGCTATTTCGGAGGACAATTCAGCAGTAGCTACTCAAATTAAAAATGCCCATATTCTTTGATCTAGTAATACTGGCCCTAGGTAGCTAACCTACAGAAATAAACACCCAGTAGAGAGCTAGATATACAAAAAAGTTCACTTTTGATAGTGAAGCACGCTTTTGATAGTGAAAGATCAGAAACAAGATAAATGCGCATCAACAGGAAAGTGCGCTGCACAAATTGCAGTGTATCCGTACTACAGAATGAGGCCATTAGAAATAACGAGGTAGATCCAAACGTTCTGATATTGAAAGATTTCCAATTATCTTTAAGTGAAAACCATACACAGGCAAGTCTCAGAAAAACAGAGCAGTAATCCTGCATATGGGTAAAGCCACAGATGCTTATGTGGACTTACCCATACACGGGGATGTAAACAAAGAGAAAAGTCATCGGGAAGGATACACACCAGACCAACAGTGCTTATCTCCAGGTAGGGAAATGAGGCGGGGGAATGCCAAGGGCAGGCTGTTACTTCTTACTCCATGTGATTTCATTTTGTTTATGTTTTTACAAAAAGAACGGCTTTCTGTAGTACTTATGTTATTTAGAAAAGTATAAATTTAAAAAAAAAAAACAAAGTCCATTTCAACAGCTGATGAAAGCAGGAAGCGGCTGGGCAGGTGGATTCGAGTCCTTCATTTCCCAGGTAGGGAGAGCAGGCAGAGACAGATGAAGTGATCTGTCCAAGGTCATTAAGTGGATTCAGAATAGATCCTGGGCTCCTGGAACCCAATCCAGAGCTGTCCCCACCACCTTCAAGGTCTGGAGTCCTTAGGTGTTCATGTTATGAAGCAAAACTTCCACAAGATAGGAGAGCTTCCAACATTCTGAGGCTCCCTGGGGGCAGTGTGCTGTAAGTGGCCTGGATCAGGATGCTATCTCTGCCACTGGCCGGCCCGTGGCTGCAGCCACATAATTTTCCTCCACTGAGCCTCTGATTTCTAATCTGCAACATGGGGACACCAACTTTTTCATGGAGATATTATAGGAATCAAATATTAGTTCCCCTTCTTCCTTTCTACACAAGTCTCATTCTCTGCCCTTCCTTCATAAGAGGGATACCTCTCCTGGAGACATTGAGAGACAACTAGGTTAAGTATGTCCCAAAGCTCGGGGTTCTAATTTCTGCTCCGCCCTAGCCCCACTTGAGAAAGTCTGAAACATTCTCTGAATGCCTTTGCATCCTTCCTACTTATCAGGAGGAAAAATAAATATGTCTTTGGGTCAAAATGCTGTCATCAGGAACAAAGGGTTCTATGTGCTTCTCCATCTCTGGAGGGGAAGGGACATGTGAGGCTAGATGTCCCCTGGAGGAAAAAAGAAACCCGGGGTTCCACAACCAGCAAGAGGGAGAGGCACTAAGCCAGCTCAGGGAGAATTAGCTTCAAGTTCATGTAGAGGAGCAGCCTTGACAAGGTGAGGTGGTGGTGATTGGCTGGCTCCAAAAATATCTCCCCAACCAGGCTGCCTTAGATGTCTGGAATTCCATCATTAATCCTTCCAGTTAAGTCTTCCAAGGCCTTTGTTAGCATGTAAATGTTTCTCTTGGGAGGAATGATAAAATTTAATTCAAGTGAACAAACATTTACTGACAGTTGCTTTAAACCAGGTGCTTTTGAGGCATAGTGGGACATCCAAAGATGCACAGGATACTTTCCTATCCTCCAGGAGCTCATGGCTCATTAGAGCTATGAGATGTGCCAACCAAACTTAAAACAAGGGAGAAAATTCCAAAATAAGGTATAAGCAAAAGTTCCAGAATTATTCTCCCCTCTCTATATTTTACCAAGAGCTCAACTATAGAGTACATATCATCTTGAGGGTCTTCCATCAAAATGGCTCAAGATTTTATACTTTATTTAAAGTAGAATAGGTAGCCATGGGTGTTTTCTGAGTGAGATGATTTTCAAAGTATTTGACAAAGATCAGTCTGACAGTTTTGTGGATGATGGGTAAAAATGGCAAGGCCAGGGGCTGGAAAAAAAGATGAGAAGTTAATGTGAAAGATGTTAGAGAGCAAGACACCACAGATTGTGAGACTATGTGGCAGGAGAAGGTAGGGTTTGGAGGAAATGAAGGGATCAATTCATGTTTTCATTCAAAAGATCTTTTTTGGGTGGGCAGGTACTTACTACATGTAAGGCAATGTGCTGGAAATACAATAGATGTGTCCTACCCTCCTTGAGCTTGGAGTTGAGTGTGGGGATTATATAGTAGTTTAACATCACAAAAACACATGTATAATTCAAAAAAACATGATAAGGATTCTGGAGGAGAAGGTCACAGGAAGCTAAGAAAGAACAGGGAGACCTGTTCTATCTGGGGGTGATGCCACTGGGAAGTTTTCCTTGAGGGAGTAATATTTTATTTGGCTCTGATGGAGAAGTAAGAACAAACCAGGTGAATGAGATGCTATTTCATCCCACTAGGGTGGCCATAATCAAAAGAAAACAAGTTTTGGTAAGAATGTGGAAAAATTAGAACTCTTAGGCACTGCTGGTAGGAATGTAAAATGGCGCAGCTGTTTCGAACATTTAGAACATTTCATCACCCCAAATGATGGGAGTGATCATCAGTCCCAAGAGAGGGAAGACAATAGATGGATCACTTGGGCAGGGGAGATGTGTTTCGGGGCTCATAGGGAGAACTGAGGTCAACGTCAATGTGGCTGGAGTGTTGGGAGCCAGGGAGGGTGATGATACCTAAGATTAGAAATGTAAACAGAGTAGATCATGGGCACCCTTTAAGCTACTTTAAGTAGCTTAGTCCTTATCCTTGAATAATGGGACATTGGTGGGAGTTGTATGTGTGTCATACATTCACTTTCCCAGTACCAGGCAGCATGAATTGGAGGGAGTCAGGGAGGGTGTAGAGAGCAACAGTTGCACAGGTCAAAGCAAGAGAAGATGTTGGGTCAAGAGAGCATGATGGGGCCGGGAGTATGTTCATGGAGAGAACAGGCTATAACTCTTGATGTTTGGGAGTGGTTGGCTGGGAAGATTCTGAGTTCACCAACCAGGAGGAATAGCAGGTTTGGACAAGTAAAACAACTCTGTTCTACAGTGACATTTAGTCAGCACCTACTGTGTGTCAGGGACTGAACAAGGCATCTTATGTCTCTATTTCTTTTCATGTTTGCAAGAAACCAATGAGATTGGTTTAATTATTCTCCTACTGTTTAGGGAGGGAAACGGGGGCTCCGAGATGCTAAGTAACTTGCCCAAGCACACAGAAGTGGTAGGTGGCGGAGCAAGGATTCAAATCCAGGTTTGTCTGATGCCAAAGGTCTTTGTGTCTTTGTTCTACATGATAATGGTCCTAGAACAGGATGGCAAATGACTTTCAGCTCGTACTCAACTCTGATCTATTCATAGTGACAGCCTGGAGCACTGGGTTGAGACGAATTCTGAGGCCAAGCCCAGGCCAGCAGGAAAACAGACCATGACTGGTCAAGAATCTAACCCGTGGGCACAGAAAGAGGCATGGTGGGGGAACCATTCCTGCTCTGGGAGTTCAAAGGGACAAGATATGTCTAGCTAAAGGAAGTAAAAAGAGCCAGTTGTGAAGTAGCCTTATACACAACAATAGATGAATCTCAAAAACACAAACCTGAGCAAAGGTGTCAGAAAGAAGTGTGCGTTCTACATCAAGGGCCAAGAAACTTTGTCAGTAAAGGGTCAGACACCAAACATGTTAGGCTCTGAGGGCCTGAAAGTCTCTGTCACAATAATTCAACTCTGCCACTGTAGCAGGAGAGCAGCCACAGACAACACATAAACCAATCAGGAGGGCCGCGGCCAGACAAACTTTTTATGAACGCTGAAACTGGGATTTTCAATACATCATTAAATATCATTCTTTTATATTTTATATTTTTTATAAAAATATTTTATATTTTTAATACACCATTAAATACCGTTCTTATTTTGATTTTCTTCCCAACTATTTAAAAGTGTAAAAACCGCTCTTCACGCACAAGTCCATATGGGCTGTATTTGGCCCACTGGACGTAGCGTCCTGTCCCTGGCACTGTATGTCTCTATTTATAAGGAGATCAAAAATAGACAGAATTAATTAATGACAATAAGTATCAGCCCCATGGCTGCCTCTGAGTGGATGAAGGTTGACTGGAAGAGATCACCAGGGAACTTTCTGGAGTGACAGAGAGGTTCTTAGTTACATGGACGTATCCCTTTGTCAAAACATATTGAAATGTACACTAAGAGCTAGGCACGTCACTGTATGTAAATTTAACCTCGATGTAACACTATTGCTTTGAACTGAAACACTGATGGGGCGATGGCTGCATGGAGGAGGTGCCATCTGAGTGAGCCTTGAAGAATGAATTCAGCCTCCAAGGTGGGGAAGAAACTGTTGCAGGGGAGTAGGGGTAAGATTCAACCAGGGCTCAAACACTAACAGAAAATGGGGCAAGAAGCAGTGTAAGTACACCCCCATCCACAAGCCTTATTTTCCCAAAGCTCCAGCTCAGAAATAATTGCCTTGCACAATAATTGGGGGATGCAGTCCGGGAGCTGATACAAGTGGAGCCGGATGCAATTTGGGGAGATTTGTTACGCTAAGCTCCCTTCTATCAATTCCAGCGGCTCAGACGTTTCTGACCTGTTGCTTGGCATATTGTGAAAACAGCTTTTATTTACTGCACTTCCATTAAAAGATGAAATCCACGAACAGGGGCTCACAGGCCTGAAAATCACCATTTACGTCTCCACTTATCTCCCGTCAACAGCCAAGAACCTCAATTCCTCGGTGCCTGGGATCTGGCTTTAGCTGCCAGCTTCAGGGATGCCTGGGAATATAGGTATAGGGGCCCACTTTTGGGTAGTGAGACTGGGCAGCCAGGCAGTGCTGGACTGGGTAAAGATGGTGGTCCCTGTAAGGGGAGCAGACAGCATGGTCGCATGGGGTAATGCTGAGCTGCAAGAGAAGGGATGGATGGCAGAGTCTGGTTTTATCCAGAACTCAAGGTATCTTGGGAAATGTGGGGATAAAGAGGTGTGGTTCATTGAAGGAAGTACTGGAAAGGGCTAGTGATTCAAAGACAAAAGTCAAACCTGAGATACCCTTAACCTAAGCAAATCACTGGTCCTTTCTCAGCATAACACATGACTGACCCTAACCATGTCAAGACATGTCTGTTTAAATGTCAGCTTTGCTGTCAGATGAGTGACTGGTAATAGAGTTCCTTCCCTTCTCTGAGCCTCACTTTCCCCCTCTGTGAGAAGGTAAGGGCAAGATCTATTTCAGCTCTACAGTTCTTTCAATCCAACCTCAGTTCTCCAACTTGATGTGCAACTCTGAGCAAGTCATTCCCTCTGAACCCTAGGCACTGCATTATACACCGAGAGGGCTGAATGTGGCAGTCTCTAAAGATTCTCCTGGATTTGGATTTTTCCGCTCTTGCCTGCTTAGAAGACCAGACATTTATCTCATTGCTCTCATCAGATTGCACTTGGGGTTATAGCTAAGCACACATCACCCCTCCTATCCTTATTTCTCCTAGCCTGAATGCTCCCTAAAGGCATGAATCCCACAATTCTTAGCACAGAGAATGGAGGATAGATGGTAGATGAAGAGGTAGAAGGCTGATGGATTCAGATGGATAAATGGATGAAAAAGAATTGGAGAATACTGGAGAACAGAGAAATGGGAGGAAAAACATCCATAAACAATATCTCAACACCACCTTTACTACCATAGATCAGTCCCAGCACAGAGTGCCCATTGTAATAAATCCCATTATATGAATTCTTGTAATTTCTGAAGCTTTCTAAAGTCCTTTCTTCAGGAAAGAGACCATAACATTCCTTTATTTCAGAGTAAGCACATGAATTATAAGCACATATTGTGCCTATTAATATGCCAACTGTGAAAAGAATATAAGGGAATATGTGAGCCCTTCACCTATTGGAAAGCATAACTCAGATCCAGAAAACTGTCGGGTAAAGAATAAAAGAATTACTTTTTTTAAACAAACTGTTTCTACATTATGTGGTCCAGGCGATAAGTACTGAATAAGAAGTTATAGGCAGAGAGAAATATGTGTGAATGGGGAATGCAGGTGACTAGATTTCCCAAGAAAGAGCTTTGGAAAGTGGAAAGGAGCCGTACAGGGAATGAGCACAGAGCAGAGCGGGGGATGCATAGGTGGAGGGAAGGGGATATTGACAACTGCTTGATCAAGACCAAGGATCCTGGATGGATGGGGGTGGCTCAGCAAGGGACGTGCCAACCAAGAATGCATAAATCACCAGTCTTCTGCCTGCCCTAGGAAAGACAGAGGGAGGCAGAGAGAGAAAGGAGAATGAAAGAAGTGGTAAAGAAAGAGAAGTAAAAGGAGAACTAAGTAGAGAGAGAAAGGACAGAGACAGACACAGGGAATTCTCTGCATCCAGGAGTTTCAGTGCTTGATTGAAAAGGGATGAGGCTGAGGCTGAAATCCCCGCGGCAGCAGAGAATGGTCAGGCAGCTTTGGAGTCAGCTCCGGCTGGGCAGCACCGGGGGCTGCTAATGCAAAAAAGGGACAAGTGTTTTCAGAGCGCCCAGTGCTCGGGCATGTGGGGCACCTGGAACCCTGTCTCCTTCTCCACTGTCAGCTTCGAGTTGCTAAGGTTACCTTCTCAACTGCCTAATTAGAGAAGCCGTCACTCTTTGACAAAGATCAGGAGGGAAGGAGGGAAAGAAATGAAAGCAGACATTTCATACTCTGAGACAAGAAGGAAATAATAAAGCCAGTTCCGCAATCATAGAAACTCTGCCTGAAGTCAAAGAAGACAATGCCTTCACCAGGACCACCCTCTGCCACCAGCTTGGAGAGAGCTGGGAACGAGCAGCTATTCCCAATTAGCAGGGAGCTGCTGACTGCCTGCAGCAAGGTGAAATGGGGTGTTAAGAGGCAGGTGGGGAAAAAGGGGCATTTGTACCCATTTTGCTGCCATGGTCTGGTGAGTCTTAATGACCCAGAAATATGGCACCCTTCTTAGCCAGCAGAGCTAAAGTAAGCTGATGCAGACTTTGCACTGGACCCATCATTTTGGGGGCAACATTACTGGGACCAGGATGAAGCATGAGCTGTTGCCTTCAGATTGCATTTCTGGAGCAGAGAGCTGAGGAGATGGGAAATGAGGTGGAACAGGAAGGGATCTGGATATAAAGGAGAAGGCAAGTTCCATGAAGTCACAAAAACTGCAAGACCCCAGGTGAATGTCCCCCTCTTTGACAGCAGAGGGCACGCCACTCTGAGATGCCAAGTCAATTCCTCAGCCGACTTGAGTATCACTGGGACCATCTGGCCTGCGGAACGCCCACGTTTACTGCAGAAACCCATGTGTGCTGCAGCACCCTCCTCTGCTAAGCCCCTGTCCATATTTCCTCCCTCTGCACCCACACACCTCAGCCTTGCCTAGCCAAGATGCTTCCTCCCTGGCGGAAAGAACGGAAGCACTTTCTGTGGTGTGGAAAAAAAAATTCATTTTCCCTAATTACACTTCTCTCCACAAGAATGGGAGAAGCAGAGGAGCACTGGGCCAGGGGTCAGGAAGGTCAGGCTTCAATCCCGGCACAGCCACCAACTCACTGTGTGACCCTGCTCAGGTCACCTGACCTCTCTGGGCCTCACGGTACACACCCTGTTGACTTCCTGGGGTAGGCTGGGGATTAAATGGGAAAACAATGAAATTCTCCTGATCAAGAAAACGAGCAGCTCAGGGGCTAGATCCTGTTTAGAGTCCATCCCAGCCCCCAGGAGAGAACCTGGTACACAGAGGTGTTCCGTTCAGTAAATACTGAACTGAATCAACCCTGGGAGAATTGTACTCCGCTTTATATTTCTTTCTTTTTCATTCCACACTTCTTTTAGCACCTAATAAAGACATGATTTCTGCCTTTGCTGAGCTTATAGTATGGTAGAAAATGATAAACATCAAAAAGAAATAAATGTATAATTAAAATCTGTGACTAAGTGCTACCAATATCAGGAGCTTTTATATAAAACAGGGAGACTAGCTCTAACCTGAGAAGTCAGGACAGCTTCTCTGAAGGAGTGATATTAATTGAGGGTCTGAAAAATTAGCAAGAGTCAGTCCGATAAAAGAGGTAGGGGTAAGACCAGGCAACACAAACAGCTTGTGCAAAGGCCCAGAGGCAGAAGGGAGATTGTTACATTAGAGGAAGTGAAAGAAGCCCAGCAAAGATGGGGAAACAGGACACTGGGAGACTGGCAGGATGTAAACAGGGCTCGAACCAGAAGGTCCGCACACTTTCTAGCACCATTTCCCTAAGGAAAAGCCTTTCTCTCTAGAGGGAGAGGCTGAGCTCTAATTCTTCTGGGCATGAGTACAGAGGTCACGTGAAGGTCATCATCTTTGCCAGGCAAACCAGAGTCTGCTCAGCCCTATAACTACTTCCCAGAATCACCCTCTCCTCTTTGCAAGTCTTTATAAAGCTCTTGACTTAGATGCTCTGTTTTGCTGCAAAGGCCAGAGTTCAAAAGGGCCCTGGAGATCACAGAGTCCACTGGTACCTAACTGCACTTCATGGATCTCTAGTTTCTAAATAGATACTTCAAGGACCACTTCAGGGGAGGAGGAAGAGAAGGCCTGCAGGGCAGGGCTTGGGGCAGCCTCACCCCTACCTCAACTGAGCAATTCTGCTTTCCTCTGGTTTTTACAGTGGGTTGCCCGAGATTCTATTTGAAGGAAAGCTTCTAATTTTCTTCTAGAAGAGAATTTGGAAAAACCACTATCCCCTTACAGATGAGAACACAGAGGCCCCTGCTGAGGACATGTGTTGTTTCTGCTACCCAGCAACCATCTTGGTATCAGCCCCTAGACTCCCCTTTCTAAATATAGTTCTCCCCCAACACATGCAGCCTGGAGAGAATGTCAGTCCAGGTGTCCTCCTCTCCCCTAGATGAGGGGTACATATGAGGCCACGATAAGCCAGTGGATGCTGAAGGGAGGGAGGAAAGGCTGGACGAACACTTGGAGCCCCTCTGCCCTGGATGGGATGCTCAGATGAGACTGTGGACAGGTTACTGCGGTCAAGATTCCCAGAGCTGCCCTTCCGGAGCCTGCACCTCCAGATCTTCCATTGTTCTGAGTCATCCCATAATGTCTCTATGCCTAAGTAAACAGAGTTGGTTTCTATTGCTTGCCACCCCCCCCACACCCCCACTCCATACAGCTGGAGGATGTATGGACAACTTGCTCAGGGCACTCAGAGAGCTGGAAGTATACCCAAGATTAGAAATCGGAGCTCTTCAACCACCGCCTGGGGCAACCTGGGCTACTATTTGCAGCTCCATCTTAACTGGGTCCTTAATCCCTCGTGATCTGCCTCATCTTCCCAGCCTCTTTCGAATCTCAACAGGATAAAAAATATAGCTGCCTACCTTCCTCTCTACATCCTTCAACAGAGCTCATAGGCTATCCTGCCCTCGAGGTCCTTCACCATAAATCTGACATCAGTCACTCCTCATTGGCCATAAGATAATTTATTGAATGTGCAGAGAAACAAGGACAGATATTATGCCAGAAGCTGGAACTCAAGCCAAACGAAAACAAGATAAATTCTTAACTGCTTCCTTACTCTGCTTCTCCAGTGATATGTGTGTGTGTCTCTCTCCCACCTAAGCAAGGATTAAAGGAATCTTTTGCAATTTTCTCTGCTTCAGAAAGCACCTGTGACTATCCTGTTTCCACATCACTCTTCCCTTTGCTGGCAATCTCAAGGCAATTTAATTTCCTATAGGAAGGAAGCAGCAAAGGGGACTGGCTTTGGAAGGCGGAGGGCAGGGGGGAGTAGGGCTTTTGGTTTTTCTCCTTTCACTCTGCTCGCTGACTACAGAGCTGTTTCCAACAGTTGCAGAAGTCACTCCCAAGGCACTTGAAGGAGCTGGGAACACGGAAGCCTAATTGCATTATACCGCAGTTTGACCAAGCGATCACAAACTTTATTGCAGAGAAAGAAAATGGAAATGACACAGACAAATTTAACTCATCCATTCCCTAACTTAAAGTCAGGACTCAGGCCACCAGCTGGAGGGCAAAGGGAACAAAGGGGAGTGTTCAAGGGTCGTTAAGGAAATTATTTGCATTCTGTAAGCCCCTTTAGGAGTGGAAGTGGGGTATGTGTACACATTATCTTACTCAGCTCCAGACACCCACCCACCATTCTGCCCCGAGAGTCTCCTCTGCTTGTCATTATGGGGCAACAGGGAGGACGCCATTCAACTGTTCATGCACTCAGTGATATTTACAAAGTACTAACTGTGAAGCAAATGCTTTGAGACGCACAGCGCTGAACAGTCCCTGTCCTCAAAAAGTCTGTAGTCTGGAGAAGCCAACAGACACTAAACATGGACAAACAGATATTCAAGTACAGTCTAGATCAGGGGATCAGTGAGGGATTCTGTGAAGCCTCTGGCAAACGAGAGAAACAGAGTGGGTGAAGGTGGAAGGAGGCAGGCCCCCTCTGGGCAGAGGCCCTCAAGCCCGGCTGTATGTTAGAACCTCTAAGTCACCTGGGAAGATTACAAATAAAACAACAGAACAGTAATGCTGGGTTATTCTGATTTAATTGGCCTAGGGTAGACCCCAGGTTTTTTGCGTTTTGTTTTTTTTTTAATCAACAGACTTTATTAAGAGCAGTTTTCAGTTTACAGAAAAATTTATGGAAAACTAGAGTGCCTACATACTGCTTCTATGTGTGTGTGAATGTGCGCACGCACACACGCACACACACACTCTTTCCCCTGTTATTTACATCATGTGTTAGTGTGGCACATTTGTTACAACTGATGAGTGAATTAAATACTTCATTATTAATTAAAGCCTCTAGTGGACATTAAGGCTCATTCTTTGTGCTCTGCTTTCTAAGGGTTTTGACAAACACATAATAATGTATCTGTTATTACTGCATCATACAGAATAGTTTCACTGGCCTGAAAGTCCACTGGGCTCCAACTGTTTGTCTCATCCTCCCTCCCCTCAAGCTCTTGACTTCTTCCTGTTCTGTAGTTTGGCCTTTTCCACAGTACGTAGCCCTTTCAGACTGGCTTCTTTCACTTAGCAACATGATTTTAAGGTTCCTCCATGTCTTTTTGTGGCTTGATAGCCCATTTCCTTTTATCACTGAATAACGTTCCATTATCTGGATGGGCCACAGTTTATCCATTCATCCACTGATAGACATCTTGGTCATCCAAGTTTTGGCAATTTTGAATAAAGCTGTTGTAAACAATCACGCGCAAGTTTTTGCGTGGACTTAACATTTTCTACTCATTTGAGTAAATAACAAGGAAGGCAATTGCTGGATCACATGGTGAGAATGTGTATAGTTCTGTAGGAAACTGCTCAACTGTCTAACTCCTGGTTATATTGATTTAATTGATCCAAGTTAGATTCCAGGTCCTGGCACTTTTAAAAGCTTCCCACATATTCCGATGTGCAGCGAAGTTTGAGTATCTTGTAGGCCTTGGTTGGGACCATGTATTTCACTATTAGCACAGTGGGAAGTCATCACAGATTTAAGCAGAGAAAAGGTGTGACTGGATGCACAAGTTCATAAAGTCCTCCTGGTAGCATGAGAGAATGGACTGGGGAGGGCTGGGACGGGAGTAAGAGCAAGACTGAATCTGAGTTAGGAGTCTACTGGATTACAGGTCAAGAGAGGAGACTAACTTGTACCAGAGCAGAGATAGAAAGAAATGAACGCATTCAAAACATACATTGGGAGGAAAATTAATAATCTGGGGGTAGAGATTAAATGTTGAAATGGAAGGAAAGAAAGAGCAATCCAAGATGGTAAGAGATACTCCCCATCCTGCTCCAGAAGCAAACTGAAATCTACCCTGCGGATAGACACCCACTTTACTAGACTCTTTCCTTTTGTCTTCCCCCTTTCCCTTCTCTCCCTCCTCTACTTCTTCTTCATCATCTTTTTGTTTTGTTCTTTTATCTGTTTGGGGTTTTTTTGGAACAAGAAATCCTCTTGACTCAAGACAACTGCTCTTTTACAGTCGTGAAACTCTCGCAAACTAACTAAGCATATAAGCCCTTAAGGTTGATCTCAAAAGGGCACATCATATTTGGGGGATAAGATAACTTGGCTCAGATGCCTTCTGTTGTCAGTTACTGCTAAGGGTTGAAATTTTAGGAGGAATGATCTCTTAAGAAGGTTTATCATTCTTGCAACTTTTCTTCTAAAACTATCCAGCAGATGTTTCTAATGCCCTGAGGGAAAAAAGCTTTTAAAAAGAGCTGATGAATAGTGCAACACTAGCAGAGACGGTTGAGAAAGAAGAGCCCACCAGGGTCGCAGAAAAAGAGCTTGGAATATTTAGCACAACTGAAATGAGACACCCAGATTCTTTTTACCAGCTTCTCTCAAAAATCCACCTCACACTGAAAATCAAGGTCATAGCTGAATGTGTCCAAGATGAACCAAACAGTCATGGAGGCCTCTAAAGTCATTCAGGACATTTGGAACCACATCTGACAGCAGGGCCAGGGGTCCGGACCAGAGGTCAACAGCTCAGAGCTGTGCATCGGGCCATGTTGGTCAACAGAGGGCTTGGGTTGGTCAGCAAAGGGGTTGGTCATGGTAGGCAGACAAGAGTGAGTTGTGCTCAGGAATCCCCAAGAGGACTCAAGGCTGTGAGGCAGAAGGACAGAAGGACAAAGAGAGAGAGACGTGGAGATGAAAGGAGACAGACAGACACACACACAGCAATGTAGGGAGAGAAAGGAAACGAGACATTAAGAGTAAAGAGAAAAAAGGTGAAAAAAGACACAGAAGAGAGAAAAGAGAGGAGGTTAAAGAAACAAAAGAGAACATGGGCATGAAGAGGAAACTGAGAAGGAAAAGAGAAGAGCGGAAAAGGATGGGTCAGCGGAAGAGAGGAGAGACTCCTGCATCCCATTCTCATCCCATCGGTCACAGAACAGAGTTTTCAGGAGTTCTCTCTCAAAGAAACTCTCATAAATCTTCCATGAAACAACCACAGAAGCTCAAATTTGTGCATTCATGTCAGACAGGTCTGTCCACACCTGTCTCCCAGGGAATGACATCCCAGGACCGCTCTTTCTAAGGCCCAGCTATGGGATGGACCTGTTCTGGGCAGGGAGGGAGGAGATTAAGATGGGAAGAAAAGGCATGACTGAGAAATGACCCATCAGGGCTCAGAATTCCTACCAGTGCCATTAAGGCCCCCTGAACTATAACATACATCAGACTTTGCAAATGAAAACCTAATATTTTAATTAACAAAACTTGGTGTGTCTGAACAGTAAATTTCTGCAAATTTCTTTCTTTAAAACTAAATCTCTAATAAAACCCAATTAAGACTTGTTGACTCACAAACAATATAGGATTTTATAGAGCTCAAGGGATAGGAGTCTGAGCATCACTTATTATTGTACAACATTGGAAGTAGATTGTTTTGTTATGGATTTATATTAAAGTTCTGATCTCCTATAAGAATATACTAAAACAAACAAACAAAAAACCGAATCTCTTTGAAGTTAGTGCTTACACAGTGTTGCCCAAACATCAGTTCTACCAACATGTATTAACACCTACTCAATAACAGGCCCTGTAGAAGGAACAGGGTCCAGAAGGGACAAGACTCCATGCGTGCCCCTAAAGATCTCATAAGCAGTTCTGTCCAGCAGGATTTTCTGCAATGGTGGGCATGTTCTTTATCTGTGCTCTTCAATACAGTAGCCACTACCAACATGTGGCTATTACTTAAATTTGAAGTAATTACCATTAAGTAAAATTTAAAATGGAGTCCCTCAACCATGAGAGCCACATTTCAAGTGCTCAACAGTCATCTGTGGTTAGTGGCTCTTGTACTGGACTGTGCAGGCCAAGGATAAGACATGGATGTACATATTTCAGTGTAAGCCAGGTGCCCTGAGAGGTATGTAAGTAAAATTATCTGAATAAAGCTATTCAGTCTAAATTAGGAGAGGAAGGAAAGTGAAGGAAGGAATACAGACGGAAGTTCCCATGAAGAAGTGGCTGATGAAGGCTGGATAGGGTTCCACCAGCAGAAATGGAGGTGAACCAGGGCATCCATGGTGGAGGACCAGCTTGGGAAAAATCACAGAAATGCAACTTTAGTAGAGCTTGTCTTCTGAGAGCAGTAAAACACCACCACCACCACCACCACCACCAAAACCCAGTTTAGCTGAAGTGTAGACAGAGGAATAGTGAGAAAGAAGGATAATTAAGGTGGAATTGGTCCTCAGGTGGAGGGCTCAGATGCCAAGGAGTTGGCTATTAGTCCTATAAGCAATAGGAGACACTGAGGATTCTAAGCGAGGGAAAATCGCTTAGGGAGATCCTTCAGGAAGCACATGACATATCTACTCCAAGGAAGACACTGAAGCAGTATTGTAAGAGACTGGGAGAGAGAGAGAGATGATGTAACATGAAGAAGGTGAAGAAATGAGGGCTGAGTGGCTGGTTTTTAATTATAAGAGAGAGGGCTGTAAGAAAGCCTTATTTTGCCCCAAATAAGAATGACATCTAAAAGTCTAAATATAATTGTGGAATTCAGACCCCTGAAGTCATGTCCTGAGCCAATGTCCAGGAGAGGTAAGCTTTTCCAAACCATCTGCCAGCCCATTAACCTATACTGCAGGATCCCTGCCCCGAGTGCCACCCCCACTGTGTCCCCGCAGAAGCCACCAGGGGATTATCATCCAACGAAAATGGGATGGAAAAGAAGGAGGCAGAGAAAAGAGGAAAATGGATGATGGAGATGGAGAGAAGAGGTATTTAAAAAACATGTGCTGGGGAAGTCAAAACAAATTCCCAGCCATTCCTGCTGGAGGAGATTTTATGGGGTGAGACAACCCCAAAATGAGTTTTGGATTATATTCTGCACCTCATAAAGCACGGGAACTCTTGGCAGTCTGCAAACACACACACTTCCCTTTCAGTACTTGACCAACCCTCCCCAGCAGGTAGGCAGGCTAGGAGACCCAGGGCTGCGCAGGCGGACCAGTGGAGGTGAAAAAACACAGGGCTGGATGGATTAGGGTCTGCATTCAGAAGCAGCCCCAGTCCCTTGATTTTAGCAAGGTATCGGCCTCCTCTGGGTCTGGGTCTCCCTCAGTGCAATGAGAGGGCTGGTCTAGATAGGCCTGAGGGCCCTGGGGTTTCTAAATGTGGATGGCCTGGAACGTTGGCTGCAGGACAGACAGAATTACAAAGAGCCCCTACAAAACTGGGCATGTCTAAGAGGATATGTGGTGACAGCAAAGAAGACCTGAAGGGCAGTCCCTGCTCTGATTCCCTCCTAGGGTGAAGGAAAGATCAGGTGTGGTCATCAGTGAAAAAAAATTACTTGATAAGGTTTAATTACTTTAAAAGACACTGAAAAACTACACTAGAACAAAGGAATATTTGGAATGGCATGTAGGAAGTCAGCATGATCTGGGAATTGAACTGCAATTCTACCTTGCTCTCTATCTCATGCTAGGTCACCTCAGTATTTGAACCAGTCTCCTCACCTGTAAACAGGGGAAGTGTGGAGGTGCCTCCCTTAAAAGGCCACTCAAAAGGAAAGGGGCATTGGTGACAACTGCTGGGGAGACCCAGGAGGGACCATGAACTCTAAGAGTCTAATGACCTGAGTTCCCTACTCAGCTCTGGGATTCAATTTTTTTTAAATTAGGTTTTCCAGCTTCACTGAGATATAATGGACACATAACATTGTGAAAATTTAAGGTGTACAGTGTGTTGATTTGATACAATTATATATTGGAAAATGATTACCACCATAGCATTCCCTAACACCTTTCACCACGTCACATAATTACCATTTCGTTTTTGTGGTGGGAACATTTAAGAGGACTCTCTTAGTAACTTTCAAGGATATAATACAGTATTGTTAACTGTGGTCACCACGCTGCACATGAGATCCCCAGAATGTATTTCTCTTCTAACTTGAAATGTGTACTCTTGGGCCAACATCTTCTCATTTCCCCCACCTCCCAGTAACCACCATTCTAGTCTGTTTCTATGAGTTTTTGTAGCTTTTGTAGATTACATGTATCAGTGATATCATACAGTAACTGTCTTTTTCTGTTGGACTTATTTCTCTAAGCGTGATGCCCTCAAGTTCCCTCCACGTGGTCACAGATGGAAGGATTTCCTTCTTTCTCATGGCCGAATAATATGCTATTGTATGTATAAACCATATCTTTTTTATCCATTCATCCTTAGATGGACACATAGGTTGCCTTCATATCTTGGCTATTATAAACAATGCTGTGATGAACATAGAAGGGCATCTACCTTTTTGAATTAACAATTTCATTTTCTTCTGATAAATACCCAGAAGTGGAACTGTTGGGTCATACGGTAGTTCTGTTTTTTAATTTTTTTGAGGAACTTCCACACCGTTTTTCATGGTGGCTGCAAAAATTTACATTGCCCCCAACAGTGCGTACAAGTCCCCTTTCCTTCTTCTTTAAATCAGAGTTCTGGGCAAAATGCTATCTAATGGCTCAACCACTAAAATATCTGTGACATTAATGCCTCTGTCAATGTGGAACATATGTAAATTTCAAAAGCTTTTAGCTGGCCTTCTCAGCACAGACGATTGGTTTAACCATTGTTCTCCATCATTTCTGTATAACATCCTGAAACTCCGAAGCCCTCTATGCTCCGACTAGTCAGGTACTTCCTCTGCAGCATTCTTGGAATTTCGCCGTCAGTGAAGCTGCATTTTTACAGCAGCCAGCTTGTTTCCCAAACCTGTTTATGCCTGTTGTGTTTCCCATAATTCTAAAATTTAATAAAATATTGTGTAAATTTAAAATTTATGAGCATCAAAAGAAAGTGGCTTCTATGAGGACTAAGTTGATTTTATGATAAAAATAAAGAAAGTCACTTAAATATTGCTATTGAGTTAGGTCAGGTGTGACAACTATAAAAATTTAGGAAGGAATCATAAAATTCTAGAAGAATTACTTGGCAAGAATCCTTAAGTTCTCAGTCCCCTTTAATGAAACCAACATTGGAGATCATATTTGGTGCATTATGAGCACAGTTCATGCAAGAAAGATGGCATGGAACTCCAATCAGCTGACCCAGACTCAGAGGCAGCTCAAATCATTGGCAAACGTATACACATTTATGTATTTTAAGTTCAAAGTGAAATGTTTAAGGTGCATTTTTTTTTATGATTCCCTGCTTTAATAGACTTTTTCTATTAACTGACCAGCTGCCAATCTACGCAGCTTCATAAACGAGGGTTTCTAAAGGCAACAATTCAACCTAAGCCCAGGTAACCCTCTCCTGAATAGCCTGTCTCCCCACTCAAGTGAGGGAAAAAAAGTTAAGGGAGGAAAGAACTGCTTTATCCATCATGTCAAATACTGTGCCAGAAAGAAAGAGACACCCACCCCCGACCCAGGATAATTGTTTCCTTTCTGGTTCCTTCCTTGCTGGGTTCAGTTTCTTCTTTTAGCTCTCCAGACAGAAAAATCATTATCATACTCTCTCTCCCTCATAGATATCTGTATGTATATATGTATACATGCAAGTATGTATGTGTGTGTATACAGATACATTTGTATATATACAGACATAATATATTTATTTATTTTATATATATGCATTCATTATATATATTTATTTAATTTATTTATATTCATTCAAGTAGGGTCAGTCAAGAAGAGGACTCCCTGCTTGTGGCCTGGAAGAAATCTGCAGTTGTCGATTCTGGGGCCTGAACTTACCCGGAGCTGGTTTATACTGGAACATCTCTTTAGCTGAAGCCCAGAGCAATTCCAGCTCCCCAGATCTATCATGGAACCCAGTCTGAAAAACCAATGCCCTAATGAAAAGACGATTTCATTAATACCCCTGAGCTGCTTGCAAGAAACTTGCAGAATGACCTTGGACAATCACTTCGTCTGTGTTGCATCACCAAAGGTGGCTGTTCAGGCCCTTCTTTATTCCACATTTCACTAGGATCCCAGCAAACTCTTCATCATGATCACTTCTGGGGAATGAGACTGGGCAGAGGGAGAGACTTTCATTGTTTCCTGTATAATGTTCCTGAATCATTTTAATTTGTTACAAGTTTGTATTCCTTTTGTTGAAGCCTAAAATTAAGGTTAAAAATTTAATAAGTATGAAAGCGCTAGTTGCTGGAGTTACAGATATTAAAGAGACACGGTGTTTAACTTGGGAAGCTTACAAGACTAGCGAGAGAGACAGACAATTAAACAATCACAATATTTTCATGAAAACACGGACTGCAGTGAATATACAAAGTGCTTGGGAGGTAACTACTCTTGGGGGAGCCAAGAAAGTCATTTGGAAGCAGCAAAGGCACATTCAAGCTGGATCTTTAAAAAATGGGGAGTAGTTATGAGGCAGGGAAGATATTTTTTAAAGTATACATTAAAATAAACCTCACAATTAAGTGGGCAAAATTTAAATTTTAAACGAATATCTTTATCTCAGCAGTTGGGCTAAGTCAATGTTTTCCCAAGTGTGGTATGAGAGACGAATTTAGATGACACGTGAATACTATACTTACTTTTGTGGGCTATCTTCCATTTATAGCAAGTTATTCTGGTGTTCCATTCGTGAGAGTGACACAAAGATTCCTTTTAAAAATAAATACAGCTAATTCCACTTACTATGTGACCTTGTGCAACTGACTTGATCTCTCTGAATGGCCATGTCTTCATCTGCAATACGCAGATATTAAAAATACCCATGAAAGGGAGTTTTTTTTTTTTAATCAAAAAAGTGCAAGTATTATCCTAATAGTCTGTGAACTCCTGGCATTTCTGTGCCTCCAAGGGACTCAGCACAAGGTCTGGGGTGGAAGGACCACTGACTCCAGACTGAAGGAGCTTAGCTGCAAGCAAGGGGAACTTAAGGTGACCCAGGGGTTTTAGGTGAACTGGTTTAGTCTAGGGAGCTTGAGTAGATTTGTTAGCCATGCAAACCCCAACTGATCCCAGTGACTGATGCGGCATCACTGAGAAAGCATCTGAAGCTGTGATTCAGTTGACTAGCAATGTCTGATCATGTGCATTTTCCAGTTACTCATTCCTTTATTCAACAAATATTTACTGAGTGCCTACTATGTGACAGGCACAGCTCTAGACACCAGGGATTCCAGTCACACACAGGGCTAGGAGGTTCCTCCTCTCTCCTGGAGTATCTCATGCAGCCCAGTCTTCCCCACCAGCTTCCTGAAGGAGAGATGGCTCTGACAATAGGCACTTAATCTTACCTGAGGCCCATAGAGGAACTGTCATTTATTGGACGCCACAGCAAGTGAATGGCAGAAACAAGACTAGAACCCAAGGCACTGCCTCCCAGTCTAGCTGAGTTTGGTATTTAGCAGACTTGCCAAAGCTGTTTGGGTTTCCGAGGTCTGCAGCTGCCCTTTCTCAGCTCCCTGCCTACTCACCCGCTGGCCCTCTTGAGGGAGGGCTGCCCCTCCCGTCCCTGGCTGGGAGCAGGGAGGCAGGTGAACTGGAGCCCTTCCCTAGAGGGTTCCGCAGTTTGGAGAGATGGTTTAGAAGCCAGGAGAATAAAGTGGAGAAAGGAAAGCAGGGAGGGAGGGATGATAGGGATGATAGGAGTCCTGCTATTGGCAGACAGGTAATTGGCTACTTTGGGCGGTCAGCTTCTCCAGTCTCCCTCCCTGGGGGAGGCTAGAGAAAGTAATTGAAGAAGGTTCCCTAACAAATTAGTGTGAGACTGGGCTTGAAAATTTGAGTTGCACCTGGGTTCAGAGCTGAGGATTTGATCTTCAGACACTCTGGGAAGGATGCAGGGAGGGAGGGAGGAAGGGAGGGAGTCGGCTTTATCCGGCTGCAGCTGCTTCCATCCTCAGAAGCTCCTAAAGGGAACTTTTCTTTCCCTCCTGGGCCCCTGCTGAGCTGAGGCGGCTGAGAAGAACCTCACCTGTCACTTGCTTTAATTTTATCACATTAGAAATGGGGGGAAGAAGTCCAGAAGGTGGAAAGGACTTGACCACAGGCACCCAGCAGAACTGGGACCGAACCCCAGGACACCTGGCTTCTAATCCTGGGCACCAGATGACCCTGCTCCCTGGCTCCATAAGGTCTTTAGTCACAGGACTTCCTGTGAATTCTCCTAAATATGCTCCAAATGCAAATCAAGTGGGGAAAGGGCATGGCCTAGGGATTAAGGTACAGCCTGTTTCCTTCTGTTTATTTCACAGACACCCAGGTAGCATGTGCTGAGTGGTGGGCTCTGCTTTATATGTGCTACAAACTTCAGCTCTTAGAATCCTGGGAGCAATCTCCTAATAAGCAAGAGGACAACCCCTGATGAGGCGGGTACCCTGTAAGGTGGGGCTCACAAACTGTCACCCCATCCCTGCCCCTGTTTCATTCATTTGGTCAGGAAATATCTACTCAGCACCTACCATGTGATGTGTCCTGCACTACATAGTTCTGAGAGCAAAAAGAGGAACAAGACAGAGTCCCTACCACAAGGAGCTATCAGATAAAGATTAATGAATGAATGAATGAATTAAGCAAGCAAGCAAGCAAGCAATGAGGGAACGGTGTACCAGGGTTCTACTTTGGTCAGGGAATACTTCTTGGAGGAGGTGATGTTCAAGTTCCATGAGCAAGGGAGAAAACAAAATAGGAACTCAGAAAAGAAGGCAATTTTTTTAAAGGATTTTCTAGAGTGTGAAAAGGAATTAGGATCTTATCTTAAGAGCAATGAGAAATGATTAAAGGCTTTAAACAGGAGAGTGGCAAGATCTAATTGGCCTTTTGGAAAAGATCACTCCGGTTACTGTATACAGCAGGGCTGGCAAACTTCTTTCTATAAAGGAACAGTTAGTAAAATATTTTAAGCTTTGTGGGCCAGATACTCATTGTTGCTACTATTTGACTTCTGCTGAAAGGTGAAAGCAACCATGGACAGGACAGACACGAGTGGGTGAGTGTCACTGTGTTCCAATAAATATTTGTTTATGGACACTGACATTTGAATTTCATACAATTGTCACATATTGTGAAACATTCTTCTTTTGATTTTTTTCAAGTATTTAAACAAGTAAATAGGCTTACAGGCCATACAAAAGCAGGCAGCAAGCTGGATCTGGCCCATGTGCTAGCTATCAAATGATATATGGAAAGGATAAGGAAGACGGAGAGGCAGCAGGAAGACCAGTGAGGAGACTGATGTAATAGCCCGAGTGAGCTTGGACAAAAGTGACGGCAGGAGGAAATTATGAGAAGTGAATAATTTCAAGAGTCATTTTAGAAGTAAGACCAACAGGGCTGGCTGCCTGAAAGACTGAGTAAGGCAAGGAAAGAGAAGTATCAAAGATGATTCCTGCGCTTGAGTAACTGGGTGAATGGTAGTCTGGTTTCCCGCGATGGAAGAGATGTGGGGAAAACAGGTTTGGGACACAAATCACACACTGGTGGTACGACTCCCTGACAGGAGAGAGAGAAACACACGGTCCCTGCAGGATTGCCACATAAAATACAGGTTGTCCAGTTAAATTTGAATTTCTGATAATCAGAGAGTCATTTTTAGTATAACTATGTCCCAAATGTTGCACAGGACATATGGGAGACAATTATACTAAGCAAGTATTCATTGTCTGAAACGCAAGTTTAACTGGCCATCCTGCATTTTATTTTTTGCACTTATTTTTGTTCACAAAATGTGTCAACCCTACCAGGAAGGTATGAGCATTCAGGGTGGGGGGAGAGGAAAAGACCCTCTACCTAGACCTTGGTGGAGAAAGAGACGCTTCCTTGGAAGAGGTAACAGCTGAGCTAAGACCAGGAGCTAGCCAGGTAACTCAGGAACTAGAAAAGCATTCTCAGCAGAGAGAACAGCCTTTCCACTCAGGGGTCAGATGAGGGGAACACGCCCGGTTCCCTCAGAAATCTGCTACCCGTCTGCTAGTGAGGCTAGAGCCCCAAGTGCCACGGGGAAGGTCAGGAGGTGAGGCTGAAGAGGTGCACAGCGGCTGCTGCACCCAGGTGGTCCAGGGACATACCAAGGATTTGGCACACTTGTTAAAGTACAGATTCCCAGGCCCCTCCCAGGTGCCTCTGCAGAGCTGGAAGGGAAAACTTGGCTTCTAAGGTGAATCTGTAGAGTAGCTACCTTTAGGAAAAACTGGGCTAAATAATCTGGGAGCTTTCCCACTGACAAATCCCAGGAGCCTGGGAAGTTGCTGCTGGCTCTGAAGTCTTGAAGAGAGTAACCCAGGTAATCAGAGCAAAAGCAGCAGAGAATGAGTGTGCTGCCTCCCCTGGGGACTCCTGAAAGGGGGTTCTGTCTGTTTGGAGGGAAGAAGGAGGTTCAGAGTGTTTGTCCAAGGACCCACCCGGCTCCCCCAGAGGCACTGGCCTCTGGCACCTGGTTCTCACTGGCGCTGTCTCTCAGCTCCTGCAGGCAGACCAGACGTCTCTGCGCCTCTCCTGCCGCCCTGCCCCCTCCCCCCTCCGCCCACAGCCACCACTGAAATGATTCCCCCAAATGCAGCTATTACTGTGACTGGAAATCTCTTTACTGCTGATTCTGCTAATGGAAATGTTCCTTCCCTTTTCGGCTGCTTGCAAAGCCACTCGTGACTTCCCTGGGTGCCTGAGAGCAAGGCTTTGTCAGCCAGCCACCACCAGGAGGGAGGGGGCTCTGCCCCGACTGCCTCCCCCAACACCCAACTGCCTTAGACTAAGTCTCTCAAGCTTCTGTCCAATCTGTCCTCAGAAAACCCTGGAGCCCCCCGCTTTCCCCTGCTCCTGGACAGGGAGCGGAGATCAACGGTCAATTTCATTTTTTTCTGCCTTGCGGGGAGGGAGGGCAGAGGGCTAAGCAGAAGCCTAGCACTGCCAGAGTGGAAAGGAGGGGAGGGAAATGGAATTTGCATTCATTATTTATTCATACCTCCACCTCCTTCCATAAAAAGGATTCCAGGTGGCTAAGAGGCACGGAGCACAAACTGTGCCAGACGCTATGCTGTGTGCTTTGCACACACCATCTCCAGACGGATCATACGGTTTAGTGTAAGTAAAAACTGAGCACGGTGCTGGGCACGGACTGCAATTTAGCTTACGGAGGGCTCTCCAAAAATAATGATCATAGCAACGCAGGGACGTGACTGCTACGTTATCGTTACATTATTGATGGGCAAACAGAGGCTCAGAGAGGTCGCATATAGAAGTCCACAGTGAGGAAGCAGTGCATCTGGGATTCAGTCCCAGGGCTTTGGTCTTCAGAGCTGGCACACCGAAGTCACAGGAGCTGAGCTAGGGGCTGGATTTTACTGCGGCTGAGCTTTGGGACCTTGAAAAATGTGCTTCTCTCTCTGCTAGGTAAGGAAGGGAGTTGGGCTGGATCTCAAAGGTGTTCTTTCATTCAGTTCTAATACTCCAGGAGACCTAGAAACTATGTATTTGGATTTTTACAGGATCATTATATATTACAGCATTTTAATAAATATAAATATAACATATTATGAACTATCCCATATGTATAATGTAATATAAATTTCATTTTCAAGGTGGGAGTATAAAAACCACAGAGTGCTGTTAAGAAGCACTAGGTGGACGGAAGTCAACTAGTATAACAGTGTGCCCAGCAGAAGGTGGGGCTTCCCTAAGCACTGGGAGAAGGAAGCGGAAAGAAGAAAGGGGAAGGAGAGAAGGAGAATCAAGAAGGCACAGCAGCCTCGGAATCTGCTTGTCGAGTAGTCCGGGGTAATGAGTGACGTCTAGAGAAAGTGAGATAAGGCCCCACGCTCTCCTGGCAAACCAGCAAGGAGCGACAGGGCCTGGGGAGATGCCGAGTCAGCTCCTGGCAGCCCAGAAACCAGGTGTTCAGTCCCCTCGGGCCTGTGAGGCTGTCACACCTGAAGTTCCTCTATAAGAAACGTCTGCAACTTCTCGGTAATGAGAAGAGGGAGAGATAAAAAGTAAAAGAGGTTGTCGAAGAGATGAAAATTCAAGAGCACTCCTAGTTCTGTGCAGCATGGGAGGCAGAGAGAGCACAGGGCTTGGAACCAGGCAGACCTGGGTTTGGACCCAGCTCAGCCATATAAGAGCTATGTGACCTTGAAGATTCTCCTTAACTCCTTTGGGCCTCTGTCTCCCCAGTAACATAAGATGAATCCTATCTGTCTTCCAGCAATATGGAAAGGATAAAATGAAATAACAGATGTGCCAGCATTGCATCCATGGCACAGTAAATGTTCAATAAATGGGTGCTTTTTTCATAATCTACCCCATGCCAGAATGGTCTGCAGTACCAGCTCCCCCGTCTCCCCATCCCGCAGTGGCCTGGACTCAGGTGGGAGGAGGACACGTCAGATTAGGAGTCAGTACACTGGATCTGGTTCCTGTTCCACAATAGACTTGCCACTGTGACCTCGACTTCTCCATCTCTGTATAGAAGGGTTCTGTTTAGGTATCGTCCTAAATTCTTACCCTTTATGACAGCTGATGATTCCCAACCATTCAGTGCCTCTCTGTTTGGCACAATGCAAAGGTCCTAATCCCTTATCTGGCTCCTGTGATTCTCAAGAAAAGGTCTTCCCTAAACCCAATTCTCTTTCCTCTACTCAGACAGGTCTCACTGCTCATCCTACAAACACCCCAGAATAATTTGGAGGCAGGAGAAGATGGAGGAAATCGCTGCGGAGCTCAGAAGAGAGAAGGTTCCAGGGAAGAGGTGGCATTCCAGCTCAGCCTTAATGGAGGAGTGGAATTTCAACACCCCTCCTGTTTTGCACAGAATGGATTCTGAGATGAGATTTGGCAAACCCAAGGTTCTAGTCAGCTACGATCCCCTGAACACCTAGCATGTGCCAAGCCCAGGGTGAGTCACTGCAGCCCCACAGATGAAGGAGGCATGTTCTCTGCTTATGGAATTCGTAAACAAGCAGCACAAGACAGAGAAACACAGAAGCTCTGCTCACTCTAGGCCAAGCCACCATCATCTCTCACCTGAGCAGTCTTCCACTGACCTTCCTCTTCCATCCATGCTCCTCTACAGAGCAGCCTGAGCAAGTCCTTTGAAATACAAGTCAGACAGTGATACCCTTTTGCTTAAAATCCTGCCTAGTTCTCCACATCACCCACAGTAAAAGCCCCAATCCTGACAGCAGTCTATGGCCCTATGTGATCCCCATTTCCTTCTGTCCTGCCCACCCCCCACCCACTCCACTCCAGCTGTGCTGGCCTCGCGCTGGCCCTCGGACACTCCAGGGAGTCAGGTCTTTGCTGGAGCTGTTCTCTGCCTGGAATGCTCTTCTATGTATTTGCTTGGCAACATCTTCATGGCCTTCAAGCCCTGGTTCCAACCCTACACTCTCAGGTAAGCTCTCCCTCTGCCCTATTTAATATTAAAACTGGTTTCCTCATCTCAAAGATGTCCACTTTTCCCCCAATTTATTACAGTCTCACATACTACATAATTTTCTTTTTTATTACGTTATTGTCCTTTTACCACTACATACACACACGTACACACGCACATGTATGCACGTACTGCTGGATATGAGCGCTCTGACTCTCTGAATACAGGAATCTATGTCTTTTATTCACTGATGCACCCTGTGCGCCTGGAAGAGTGCCTAGCACATTGGAGGTGTGCAACAGTTCTAAGGGACTAGCCATTGTTACAATAGTCTTTCTATTGCTTGTGGGCTCCAAGGCCCAGAGTGTCCAACTTTAGTGTGAAGAAGTCAGGAAAGGCTTCAAAGGTAAGCTGGTACTTGAACTCAGTCTTGAAAGGTAAGGAATTTCCCAGGGCCACTGGGGCAGAGTTACAGAACAAGAAGAGAGGGCAGTCTGGGCAGAATCTGACCATGGACCTTACATCACAATAAGAAGCTTGAACTTCATGTTAAAAACTATGAGGAACCAGTGAGGTGCTTTAGAAGAGGACAGCCATGATCAGATTTGGGTTTTTAATGAAATTACTCTGTCGGTGAGTACAGATGCTGGATTAGAGAGGATGAGACTAGAGGAAGATAGACCAGCAAGTTGACTGCTGAAATTGTGGTTTAGAGAAGTGTTGAGGTCTGAGCCCACCAGGGGCTGCAACAACACGGGTAGAGAAAGGGTTCCTCCTCTGGTGAAAACCCTGATGGTTTGTAACATACCATATCCTTGTCCATTTCTGACTCACAGAGGAGCTGCTTGTATGTTCCAGTACGCCAGTGAGGAAGCTGCAAATACTTCAGTCTTACATTGGGTTGTCACCGCCCCCATCCCTTCCAATCCAAAGAGACATCTTTATGGAGGCTGTTGTCCAAAAGAGCTACAGACAGCAGCGAGCTAGTGAAGGGAGAGCACTGGCGATGCAGAATAGAGCTGGTCCTGCCAAGCACGGCTGCCTGCCTCCTTCTGGGGCAGAGAGGCGGCAAGCTCTGCTGGAAGGAAAGAGAAGCCAGCTCTCTCTCGCTATAGTTAATCTTCTGTTGCCACTAGCTGGTCAGTATGAGAACTTGGGAAAGTATAAGCAAAGGAAGCATCTGCTCCACCTCAAGGTTAAAGCCAACTCTTCCTCTTCCGGGAAAAGGGCAGGCTTCTGCTCCCCTTCAAAGGCAGCTGGAGTGAAAGGCACTGAGGCTCCCTCTCCCCCAGCACAAAGCCCATCAGCTCAGGCTCTCAGGAGAGCGTGGAACCAACCAGCTGGATACCTGGGCAGGAGAACAAATTCAGTTTCCCTAGGGATACTTTTCTCCTTAAGATGTTTTTGGATTTTGTTTCTTTTTTGTTTGTTTGGTTTTTGGTTTGTTTTGCAAGGGAGAGGAGGAGAGAGTGGTGGTATGATGTTTGAACAAGTTGTAGATCTGAGCTGTGTTTAACCAGAACCATGTGTTAGTGGTCAATGTGATGGAAAGAAGCATGGAGTGGGTGGGACTCAGGACCACTAGGTTTCAGTCTGAACATCTGATCTTTAAGTAGGTCTCTTTCCTTGCCTGGGCCCCAGTGTTACCACATAAAATGGAGGGGCTGGATTCACTGAGCTCTGAGAGTCTGGGATTCTGGGAGCCCATCAAAGTTGATGGTCATGGTAACAGTTTTCATGGCTTGACTCAGAGAAGTCACCATCACGCTCCATCTTTCTCTCTCCCCAGCACACATGTTCACACCATCCTATGGCAGCCAACACCTAGTTTACAGCCAGGCAAGGAGGTGAGAAGGAAGAGGTTTTGCCTGCCAGAGGCCTAGTCAAACCTACTGCTGGAATTTCTGTAAATTAAAATGATCAAATGATCTTGCAGCTGGGGGGCCCCATTCAGGAAAATGATCAAACACTGAGCCACACCAAAGCTTGCAGCGCTGTGCTGTCTTGCTGGCTGGTATTCCTGACACCTAGAAATATGCAAATCTGGATGGCCTTGGCCCAACCTGGGCCTCTCCTACAGCTGAAACAAATCCTCCTCTTGCCCTGCCCTATCACCCGCTCCCTTGGTATCTGCAGGGGACTGGTTCCAGGACACCAACCCCTTCCAAAATTCATGGATGCCCCAGTCCCTTAGACAAAATGGCATCGTGCAGTCAGCCCGTGATTGGTTGAATCTGTGGATATAGAACACACAGATTCGGAGAGCCAACTGTACTTTCTGATGGCAGACAATACATCTCTCTCTCTCTCTGCCCCAATTATTAAATAGATTTCATCAGATTTGAGCTGCCAAAGCAGTGGGAACGGAGTAAGGGAAGTGAGCGGAAAGGTGAGAAAACTCAGATCAGAGACCACTGAACAGTCCCCCTTATTTACAATGTCCCAGAAACCTGGAACATCACAGCAGGATGGGACATTGAAGTCTGATGCTACTGAAATACTTTATTTAGTGATAAGGGACTGGGAACCCAAATAAGAAAATAACATTTTTTAAAGCCTAGCTTTGTTTGAAGACATCAAATTCAGCCTCTCAGCCACCCCAGAATCTCTCTCTCTTACCCATACAAGGAAAAAGAAACACTGGAATTGATTTTAATGAGTATTCTGTGGTCAGAAATCCCTCCAGAAAACTCAGTTTATCTATCTGTATATGTTTTTTCTCCCACTTAATAACTGGCACCAGAAACCAGAAACCATAAAGGGCTGATAGCCTCAATGCCTCTGGTCCTTTCTCCAAATGCCTGCCAAAGAACTGCGTAGCCTCTGCTTGAAGGCTTCCTCCCATGTCGACCCCTTCATCATTAAGGGTCAGAATGTGGGGTTGTTGGACAACTCCCTGGGACACATCCTCCCGTAGTGTTGAACTCCATCTCCTTAGTATTTGCACCATTAGGACATTCCTTAGAACCAGGCAGAAAAAAAGCACATGCCTCAATCCATGTTGACATTCAAAGGAAGCTCCTCCAGCCCTTTGTGGACTGTTTCTCTTTGGCTAAACTCCCTGCTTCCAGCAACCCTTCTGACCTAGTGCCTGGTCCCTCCCTCCTGGAGGCTTTTCTATTTGGGTATCCATTTTTTATTTGCATTTTAAGGAATCTTCGCAGACCTGACCAAGTTGGCATTTCAGGCCATCTTTTTCTTCCAAGCCAATCAGCTTCCTGCAAAGAGCATCCTTTAGGGACAGATCTTCAGGACACTGCCAGGTCTGCTCATGCAGGTGCCTTTAAACCAACTACTGGATGGTTTTTCCTTCTCCCCACACCACTCTCCCCCACCCCCACCCCTGCAAATACAGAGCACATTCCTCACCTGTGTGATATATATGATGAGGCAAATTAGTAACAAATGTTGATAATGAGTAGTTACTCTATTTTATCTCCTTCCCACTTTTGCTGAATCAAGGCTGGTGGTAAACAGTCCAGACTGGCCACTATGAAGCACAGGAAGAAAGATGCCATTTCCCTACCCATGGGCATTAAAGCTACATCCACAGGCGGACCCTGGGGCTGCCTGGGGGGAAATGAGAACTGACTGATATGCAGGTTCACCTCAGAAGCCCTGCAGTGACAGGTGCTCCTGCTCAAATTCTTTCTTTTCAATCAGTCCTTCCCAACACCCCCATGCTACCAGCAAAGGAAAGGAGAAAGTGAGAAGAGGAGCTAGTCAGAGTTACAGAGTGGGTCAGGGCACCTCAAGTTCACAGAGTCTTTACGTCGACAGATTATTCTAGGGCTCCTCTACCCACTCATATCACAGCACAAAGAACTGATGATCTGGGGATAAATGAGTTGTTCAAGGTCATAGTGGGGCACAGCTGAGAGTTCCAGGGTTGTGGAACAGTTCCAGTTCTCTAAACTGTGTTGGGGCATACTTCTCTTCCAGCCTATCTCCATGGCCTCGCACGGTTTTTTGTTTTTGGTTTTTTTTTCCTGTCCAGGAAGTGTCCCCAGATTTCTCTGAGTCTAAAGAGATGCCTTCCCTCCCTGATGTTACAGAATGTGTCATCTACATCACTCACTGGCACCATTAAATAGAATGTCCTTTGACATCCCATGAGTCACAGAACTTGGAGTTGGAAGGGTCATTGGCGGTGATTTCACTCATGCTTCACTCTCATACTTCAGCGAGCCAGTGTAGCTGGGGTTCCCTTAAGATAGGTTCTTGTCAGATTGATGACTGTTGTTTCTTTCCAGGACCCTGCACCATACCTACATGAATGTAGCTAGCTTGTCAGTGCATACTTGGCTCAGGGTGGCTGTTTAGCAGTTACCAAGAATGTAGGTGTCTGGTGAACTGAGGTTCCAGGCTTGGGTCTGCATTCACTCACAGTGAGACCAGGTACCTGACCTAAGAATGCTTCCTAGCCTGTAAAATGGGAATAAGTAACAGCAGTGCCCACTCCATGTATTTTATATTAATCAATAATAAAAGGTAAAAGTCAAATTCTTAACACTATATGAAGGATTCAACAACTATTTGCTATTCCTTGAGCAATTTCAAGGAAATTTACTTTATCAGTGCCATTGACTTAGATTCTGAAGAAGAGGCCCAGACACAGAAACCTGGGGGAGATTTCACCTCTGAGGGAAATTTCCACCTACATAAAGCAGGCTGGAACATAAAGGGAAGATCAGAAACATGAAGAGGAAGAGACCTGAAGAAAAGTCTTTTGAGTCTGGGCCCTACCAATAATAGAGCCAATAATTCAAACAAGAGAGGTAGAATGGAGGGAGGGAGGGGCAGGAATGTCAGCGACCTTGTAGCCAGCTTGTAAAGGAGGACTGGCAGACAGTGTGTGCAGAATAACTGTGAGGTGCCCCAACTGGACTTGGAGGAAAACGGGAACTTTACCTTTTGTTTGTTCACCCTCTTTAATGCCAGGAACGTTTTACCACCACAAACTCTGGCCCACAACCCAAAGCATGGCCCGAGGGCTTTGGCAGACACTGTCACCCCCTAGCGGTGGCTCCACACACTCCACTATTGGCAGGATCTGGCACTGACTTTGCAAGCGCATCCGTGGTATAATGCCTTCTCCAAATCCCTTGAACCGGCAACGTAATAGTAAAAAACTCACCCAACCCTCCAGAGTCAAACACTAAGCAAGGATGTTTAGAAGGTGTGAGGATATGATGATGGGATGGGGCAGCCTCGGGACCCCAGGGAAGACCTGTCCACAAATGACTCATAGGATCCACCCCTCACCAGCCCTCATGTTCAGCCAGCCTGGCCCTCCCAGAGCTCATTGTGCACTCTGTGTTTACACGCAAACAGTAGAAGACCAACACAAACAAAAAGCCCACGTCTCCCTACACAGCTCCTGCTACACTCGGCCATCTGGTGACTACCTCCCTAGCCAAATCCCTGGCAGAAATGCCTTGAGCTGCCAGTCCAGGGCGCTGGGGGAAGAAAGAGGAGGCAGGAACCCAACTCCCCAAAGGGCTCAGAGCTGCCAAGGAGGAAGGCACCCCGCCACTTCATAGCAGGCAGTCCCCAGCCACCAGACTCAGCTGCTTGCGTCAGAGAAGACAGAAGGCTCCAAGTGGAGGGCACCAGGAGACTCTTCATGCTGAACCATGGTCCTGAGGGATTTGAGACTTCCAGATCCTCACTCAGCCTACCCTGGGCTCCCAGGCACGCATTCCCTCTTGAAAGCCAAAGTTTAAAAAGACAGCCATTGCCAGCTCCAGGAATTCAGGAGCGGCTCCTGCAGGTGGCTGGATCAGGTCCTCCACATCCAAGGGGAACTGGAATGCTCCCAGGTTCTGGCTTCCAAGTCATGCCATACCCAAGAATGTTCCCCTTTGCCCCTCATTTGGACAGCCATTTAGCGGATTCCTACTCCCGACCTCTGGGGACAACGCAGAGTAGAGAGATCTCCCAGGGGAAAGGAGAAGGTTGGGATTGGAAGTGGTGTGGAAGGAACCTCGAGTCTCTGGAAGGCCTCTACCCTGCTGTGGGGTCATAGGAGTTGACCATGAACCCAAGATTAGCTCTTTACCCTAAGGAACCCCATTTCCACCCCATCCCCTTCCTTGGAAATGGGCAGCCCTCAGGTGCACGTGGGAAGGGTGTGTGTGTGTGTGTGTGTGAGAGAGAGAGAGAGAGACAGAGCACAAGTGTGTATGCTTGAATGCTGTAAGTGTGTCCTAAGCCAGACACGGCGCCCCCCGCGGGAAGTCCCCAAGGAACCTGCAAGGCGGTCTCCTGTCTAGTATCCCAGAAAGCTCAGAATCCTCAGGTTACAGCCAGCTGGGGAGAGCCAGGGGCCAGAAACTCGAGGCTCAAGCTTAGACCACGAGAGGGCCTAGCACTTGTTCAAATCTTCAAACAGCATGATAGGGAAAGGGAAGGGGGTCACAAAAATACATCAAAAATATCATGGCTCCCAGGAGAGAGGCATTTAGTCCATTGATTACTCTTTGGGGCTTCTCAGGTGAGCAAAGAGTTAACCTCAGAGGTTCAAGCCAGGATCTTGAAGGCGCTGACCGATAAAGCCCTTCACCCCCGCGGTGCCGGAGCTGAGCCGAATCTCGAGGAGGAAACGATGGGGAAGTCTGGAGTCTGGGGCGAGCCCCCCGCGCCTTCCAGGAGCTGTTGTTGGCCAGAATCCGACGACCAATCGCGCCCCGCGCCCCCAAGAGGGGAGGGGAGAGAGAGAGAGCGATCAGCGAGCGCGGGAGAGCTAAGGGGGAACAACATTTTTGTAAACGCTCTCCGAGATAATTAAGCTATCAATTACCCGGGTGGGAAATCAGCCGTGCTTCCCACAGCTCCACCGAAGGGCCGACTCCTCCGGGATTCGCGCTGGGAACCAGCAGGCAGCAAGCTGCTTGTGAACTTTCTGATTAACTTTTCCGTTTGAGCCCCCATCCCCACCCTTTTCCTCTCCTCTTTCCTTTTCATGCCTTTAAGTTATTATTATTAGGCCAGTGGGTGAGCTGTGAGGACAAACCCGCTCTCCGCTGGGAGGGGAGAAGGGAACGAATGCGACAACGGAGATGGAGGGAGAATCTGAAAGTGGAGACCTTGGGCTCAGAATGCCGGTGCTCAGAAATCCCTCAATCCTCCCCAACCCCACTTCACAGATGGCCAAAACTGAGGCCCAGAGAGGGGAAGCAGACTTGGCCAAGGTCACCCAATCCATAGGAAAACCGAGTTTATGCGGACTGCGTGATAATCTGTCCGGAAAAGCAGAACCAACAACTCCGAGGCGAGAGCGAGGGGGCGGTAACCGCAGGCGGCCAGTGGCCGTGCCTGGATGAGCAGTGGGCGGCTGGACTCGGACCTGGCTTCCGAGCCGGGGACGACCACTGCGCCTAGCTCTAGCACACTCAGTCATCTGGGGTCTCCGGAGTCGGGGATGGACTGAGAGACGGAGGGACAGGTCCCCGCTGCGGGAAGACTGGCACGCCCCCGGGCTCCCACCACGCGCTCGCCCAGACCTCCTGCCCCGTACTCCTTCCAACCACCTGTGCGCCCTCCGGGCCCCTCAGCTGTCCTCTCTTAACGGCGCTCCGGGTAGCCTGGGGCGGGAATCCCCAGGGCGCCCCCACCCGTCCAGCTTCACTTAGGGGCTCCGGGTTCCTTAGGATCCCGCGTGTGCCGGCGCCCAGTCTTACCCAGGGTGAAGAAGGGCAGCTCTGTGTTGTCCAGGTCGTCCTGCACCGCGATGCGCCCCGGCAGCTCATTACGCACAAAGAGCAAGAGGCGCGACTCGGCGGCGGTGCCCGCTGTGCCGGCGGAGCCCGGGGACGCGGCGGCGGCGGCGGCGGCGGCTCCGGCCCCGGTCCCAGTCCCAGCCCCGGCCCCGGCCCCGGTGCGGGTGCCGCTCCAGCCTATGTCGCTCTCCCGCAGGGCGGGCAGCGTGGACACCGTGACGGTCTTGAGCCGGCATGGGCTGTCGGGCTCCCGCGAGGCGGCGGCGGTGGCGCCGGCCAGAAGCGGCGGCGGCGGCAGCAGGAGCAGCAGCAGCAGCAGTGGCGGCGGCGCCGGGTGGAAGCCGAGCCTCAGCCGCCCCCGGAGCCCCGAGATGGGGCCGGGGCTGAGCCGGGCGCCGGCGGCGGCCATGGCGGGAGGGGCTGCGGTGCTGCGAGCGGCGGCGGCGGCGGCGGTGGCGGAGGAGGAGGAAGAGGCGGCGGCGGCGGCGGCGGACGCCGAAGCGAACCAGGACGCCGGAGCTAAGGAGCCGTGGGAGCCGCTCGCCAGCAGCCCCCAGCTCCGGGCTCCGCCTCCCGATCAGCCCTGGACCGCCCCCCCGCGCCGCCTCCCCGGGCCCCGCCGCCCGCCCCCTTCTCTGGCTCCCCCCTCAGACCCCGAGCGTTTCAGAGGCTCCGCCCGGCCTCATGCAAATCCCAGTCGCCCCCTCTCCTTTCCCAGGATCCCCCAATCCGCCCTCACGATATTCTTTAGCCACAACACCCCTCTCCAAATTCCTAAGACTTAGTGACCCCGGGCGCTTCCCCTAATTTCCCCGGGGCTCAACCAAGCTCGTCTAGCTTCACCCCACCCCTGGCTCAACCCGGAGGCTGCACCTAGGGGCGCGCCTTAGCCCAGCCTTGCTCCAGGTCCCGCCTTCTGGGGGTCAGGGGCGCCTCTGGATGGCCAAGACTTAACTTTGTCTCCCCTCAAGCCCCATAAAAAGTCCTGTACCCTTTTCTAATCCTTAAAATAATTCCTTGAGGCCTGAGAGCCCCCTCCCCACCCACTTGCCCACAACTCACGCACTCATCCCCCTCTCCCCGGACCCCACCTCTCCTACCCACTCAGACCTCGGAGATTGCACTAACTGCTAATGGACAAAGAAGTCTGGAATTCCACCTTCTAGCCCACACCCTCCTACACAGACTCCAGCAGGATGCTCTGGCCTCCAGGCTGCTGCCCTGCAAGCCAGCGCTTTTATTTTGGATCCTTACTCTAGCCCAGAGCAGCTCTGCTTGGCTGCTGTGTGTGTGAAATTCCTGAAAAGGGTGCGAGGTAGAGACCTACTACTTGGTCTGCTTCTGGCTCACACGGGCTCCTACATCCTTTGCCCCATTCCCAGAAGAGGGGTCTGTTCACCAATTCTTCACCCCGGGGTTACTTTTCTCCTAGATTCAAGTTGAGTTATAAACCTAGCTCCTCGGACACAGGGCAGCATTTTGGCCCTTGGCTGGTTCTTTCTGATCCAGGTACCTAGGATCCTGCAGGGAGCCATCACCTGCGCAAGGATGTAGTACTTGAGCAGCCCCCCTTCTCCACTCCCCTCCTTTTCTCTATCTTTCCTCCCTCTGTTCTCTCTTTCATCTCTCCACTCATTTCATTCTTCCCTGTCTTGACTTTAATCTTATAAATGCTCCCTACCTATCATTTGTGAGCCATCTCCCATCTCCCCGTACATCTTGCCCATCAGCACCTTTGTGTGGTCTCCTCCTTGCATTAACTTCTCTCGTCTTAGCTCTTCCCTCTTCTGCCCCTTTTATCATTTCTGTCTTTAACCCTTCATAGGAATTGCCTTTTCTTTCCCCCTCTCCCATCACATTTTATATACTTTTTGTATGACTTTGGATAAAGGGAGAGGACTGAAAAGAAGAAAATTTAAAACTGTTTTGTGACCTTGGACCTGATTATACTGTTTATTATTAAGCATTCTCCAAGTGCCAGACATGTACATATGTGAGCTTTTATATATAAACCGAATCCAATGAGATGGGTATTATGATTCCCAGTTTCCAGATGAGGAAACTGAGATCGGGAGGTCAGGGAGGTAAAGGGACTTTGCAAGGTCACACAGCTAATGAGCACAAGAACTGACATCTGAACCCCAGGCTCCAAAGCCTTGGCTGTTTCCACTAAATCACACTGTCCTCAGTGACCTTGGAAAAGCCCACCTATCAAAGATGTTGTTAAAGGTACATCTGCACGAGCTCATCTGGATCTGTTTCAGCTCTGAGGTTTGTAAGGTATGCTTCTCCTGTCTCAATTTAATAATTTGTAAACCCAAAGGGGTGGCGGTGGGGGGAATCTGGCCTTTCAAGTCCTCCAATTTTCCGTCGTCTCCTGCCTCTCTGATGCCTGCTCCAGTTCATTTACTCCTCCAAAATATGTCACCCTAGCTCCCTCAGTCTCTCCTTTGTACCCTTACAATCCGCCACTATCCTCTGCAATGGGGCTTTCTGATTTTCTATGCCCCTTTCTTCAAATATGCTGACATAGTCCATTTATAGAAGTGCACACCAGGAAAAAAGGGCTCCCTTATGTAAGGCAGAGTCTGTGCAAGTCCTTCATGGTCCTCTGGTACAAAGGCCTGTCAAATGAGACCAACACTTTCATTCATTCATTCACCACCAAATATCTAGGGCTCCTACCAGGCACTATATGGGGACACAGAGATGGATAAACACAGCTCCTGCCCTTGGAGAGCTTATAATGATGGGGACGGAGGTGGGGGGATGAAGCAGGCACAGAAATATCTCAGATACCAGGCAGGTAGGCAGGCAGACAGACATGTGTTTCTTTTATGAGATGCTCTGAAACCTGCTTGGAGAAATCAGAGAAACCTTCTAAGAGGAGGTGGCACTGGAATTGAGCCATGTAGGACTCGTAGCATGGGGGTGGACATTCCAGGTTAAAGCTGGCATTTGGCACTCTTTGCAACTGCTCAGCATCTGAATGAATCCCTTTTCTAATTTAGAGCGTGTTTTACAAAGCCACAGCCCACCTCCCAGGAAGAGGCTACAATTTCCAGATACTTCCAGCCTCCACTGCAACTAGGACTTGAACACATGACTAAGAATTAACCAGTCAGATTCATCCACCTCAGATGCTGGGAAGGAAGCTGGAATTAGGCAGAATCCACTTGGAGACCAAAGTGGCAACAGGTGGGGAAGTTACATGAGGATTTCATTGCTAGTAGAAATGGTTCTAACAGCTCTGCTCAGAGCCCAGTGTCATTGGTGTCAAAAGGGTGAATTGCTCTATTGGTGCCTGGCCACAGCTGCAACAATGTCTCCAACTGCCAGTTCTGTGATGTGATTTGCAGTGGTGCTCTTGAATTCACAGACTCTCAGCCCAGATCCCGGGCCCTCCTGGAAATTCTGGGTAACCTAGCATCACTCTACTGAATTCTGTTTCTGCTTAAATTATCAGAATTGTTATCTGTTGCTTGCAATTAAGATACCTGACTGAGAACAGAAAGTGGAAACAAATGGAGGGCAGAGAGGGCAAAGCTTATGAAGGGAAATGGAGGAAGTTCATCGAGGGGGAGAAGAAGAAATTGAAGACAAGACTGAAAAGGCAGGCAAGGAATTTGCTGTTCATTTTGAAGAGGACCCACTCTATCTAGTAGGCAGTGTCAAATTGGGAATGACCACAGCAAAAGAACTCATGTTTCTGAATACATGCTCTGTAACTTTAAAACTTTAAGCAGTATATCAGTGAAAGATGATGACAGTCCCTGTCTTCTGGTGGTAGTGAGGTTTCAGAAACCATTATGCAGAGTGCTTAACATAGTAGGTGCTCAATAAATGATAACATAGTAGGTGCTCAATAAATGATTTTGATGTCTAATCCCAGCAACATCTGGAGGGAGGCTTGTTATGCCCATTTGATAGATGTGAAATTTGAGGCTCGGGAAGCTAAGAAACCTGACTTTGATCATGCAGCTACCAAGCAATGGAACACAGGTCTGCCTGACTCCTAACCCTTCGCTGTCCCTGTCACACCAGGCCACCTCCCTGCACCAACCCTTCCCACCTACCCCCAGTATGGTAGGACTTCCCTGCTCACACGCTGATGCCCTGTCTTGTGGACAGTGGTACCAGTCTTCTCCCCCTACTCATCTCCTCCTCACTGTCACAGTTCATTATTGATTTAATTAGTTACATTTCATGATTGATATAACTTATTCTCCTCTAGGGTCCGCTTATCCCCCTATCTCTGACTCCACTGATCTGAAATTCCTTTTTATTCTTTCTAACATCTTCCAGTCCCCCCAGCAAAAACTTCCCTTCTGCTTCATCTTTCATATTTCACATTTGCCTTTCTAGATAGTTTTGTAACTTTTTTTCCTTTCCTTCTCCCCCTACCTTTTAATTTTTAAAAAAATTCCTTTTGTTCATACCATGTGACTGAGACAGCCTAGTGTAGTTGGAAAAGCAGGGGTGGAGGGGCTTTGGTTTAGATATCATCTCTGCTATATACCCACTGGGTCAGGTCACTCCTAGACCTCATTTCTTCATTTGTAAAATGAGGTAGTCCTCATTTCTGAGGAACACTATGGGAATTAAATGAGATCACGTGTGTGAAAGTGGCTAGCTCATTAATTTTATAAGTGAAGTCAGACATCTACTATCTCAGTCCCTACTTCCTTCTCCAGCCCCCGTGACAAGATTCTCACTGCTACCTCTCAGTTCTAGCCAGATGTACCTCTTTTCTGTTCCTGGAGTATTTCAAGCTCTTGTGTCCCCAGTGTTTTCACACAGGCTCCTCCTTCTGCCTGGAGAAACCTCCCTCCAGACTTCACTTTGCTACCTTTTACTTAGATGTAAGTCTTACTGAATAGAGCACTTTCCCTACTATGACTAACCCCCAGTCTAAGCTGGCCCCTCTCTGTCTTCCCAGTATATTCTTGTATATCTCATTATATATTTGTAATTATATTCATTACACAGTTTAATAATTGTCCATTAATTAGTGTATTTTCTTGATGCACCTTCTCCACCAGACTGGGAACTCCAAGAGCTCAGAGACCACGCGTGTCTAGCTTAGCACCATGTTCATACAGGTTAGCACTGTGACTGACATAGGGTAGAGACATAAAAGCAGTATTTTGTAAAAAGTATTGACTTTTTACTCTAAGACAGGTATTGTACTGGGCACTAGCCATAATTCCGCAGTGAAGAAAACAGAACATCCTTCTCATTTTTCATAAGTGCATTGTCCTCCCTCTGTCCATCTGTCTGTCCCTCTCTCCCTCCTTCTTTCCTTCCTTTCATCTTTCCTCCCTTCCCAGCTTTCCATGAGTCAGGTGATTTTTATCAGCAGTCTTTCTTCTTAAAGCCTCAAGATGATGTCTAGAACACAAACTCTAATTCAGGAGGAGAGCTTGTGATCTCCATCCCTATTCTATCTGAGTTCAGTCTTCCATCAATCCTCTTCATACCCACACATGCTCACCATTTGTTTCCCTCGCTTCAGTCATGGCCCTCTCTGTAATTCACCTCGTCCATCCGTTTAATCCTGCCCCACTCCCTGCAGCACGTCGATTCCATTTCTCACCCGGCATACTGTTTCCTTTCCTTCCCCTCAGCTATCTACCCCCACCCCGGACCTTCTCTTGTTTTAGCTCTGCCAACTCCTCCGCATCTTAAACCATGCAGAGCCCAACTTCATCTGTTGGTTCAGGATCAATTACCAGATGAAGGTCAATCTTGAAGCTTTTCCTTTTATTGTTGGTGTCTCTAAAACAGATCACTGGAAATATTTCTATTACTGCTGTTTTTTTGTCTCGGAAACCTCTCCTTGGTGTAAATTCAAATTCTTTTCTCTACCACTTACTAGTTGGCTAATTCTATTGATTCACCACCTCTCTGAGCCTTAATTTTATTTTCTTTCCTATAAGCGGGGTGCTGGGAAGGTTGGATGAACCAGCAGGTATAAATGGAAGTACCCAGTGCTCTCTGGGACACAGTAGGTCCTCAGTAACAGTAGCTTGTTTCCACCTCCAAACATCTCTTTTTTTGGTCCTTCTATGACCTCTCTCTTTGCTTTCATCCCTCCATTTCTCACCTCCCATTTCCACCATATCTCATTTAGAGCAAATTTTTACCATTGTCTCTAACCTATCTTTCGTGAAAAATGAAAGAATATTTTAATCATCCTTGTCTTTCTTCATTTCGACTTACATCTGTCTGACTGATTTCTGCTTCAACTCTGTGCTTCTCTGACTCTTTCCCTTAACAATTCTCAAATTTATTATCTTTTCTCTCCAGCTCATACCTTTCACTACCTTCCACATTCCCTGTCCCTGGTCCTCTAAATCAACCCCTTCTTGTTCCATGATTTACCGCAGTCATGTCATATCCTTCTTACACCGTCTAGTCAAAATCCTCGCAATGCTCCTTGAAAGTCTCTCTCTTTCCTCATGTATCCTTTTGCATTTCTCTTTCAAGTTCACTCATCTTTAATTCATCCCCATCATTCATTTGCTTGTGCCCAGATCGCTGTACCTCTTTGCCTACTTAATCATTTCACCTTTTCGTGTTTCCTTCTTCCTTTGTTAGACTCCTCATCTTTCATCATTAACACATATTAATGGGTGATGTTCCTTTGGATCTCTTTTCTTCCACATCTTACTACTGGTGTGTTTTCAGGATCCTCTTTCTGGGTCCCATTGGCTCTTTCTGTCTAGAATATTTTCTTTCTGGGACCCTGCTTTAGTTGAAATTAAAAAAAAAAAGCCTTGCAGTGTCTGCTCTATATTTATTCAAGCTGAACTGCTAACCTGGTGCATTAGAATGTGTATTACTAATGAAAAGTGTAAGCTTTATTCTCTGCTAGTGAGTACTAGGTCATTTTACTTTCTGCAGCACATTATTTGTACTATTATATTTTGAACTGGTGAGGGGGGTGGCAGCAGAGAGTGACTATTTCTACAATATTTTCTGGGTGCCTACTATGAGTAAGGCACAAAACACATTTTCTTATTTAATTCTCACAGCCACCTGTGAGGTTGGAATTGTAAACCCAGCTTTACATAGAGAGAATTGGGAACACGTAGGAAACATGCAGCCTGCAATATACTAAGCAATTTACATCTAATAAAGTCCTTCCAACTTCTTTGGGTAGAAATTTGAAACCGGGCCCCGGAGGCAGAGGGCAAGGAGAGACCAAAGAAAGAGGCTGACCCCTCCAGATTGGTAGGTGGCACTGCTAATAAAAAGCAAGGGATCTTACATACAGGCTTGTCTGGTGCTGCAAGAGAAGTGGATCTCTGCATCTGTCTGCCAGAATCTTGAAGGTTTATATATAGAGGTATTAACAAGGTTCAGTCATTTATACTATCCAGAGGGTCTCAACAACACACTGCTCTCTCAAGGCTGCGTCCTTGAAATGCTTCTAACTATGGGAACAGTGGACGAAATGTACATTTCAAAGATAGGGGAGGGGGTGAGAAGCACAGGTCCAGCTCGCAGGTCAACTGGAGGTCATGTCCTCTCGATGACCTCCAACAAGGCAGTAGAGTGTAAGGGTTAAGAGTTTCCATACTTCGGTAACAAGGGTGATAACAACCACTTTGCAGGAGTGTTATTTAATATTTGTCTTCTCTGTTAAATCATAGTTACCACGAGGGCAGAAAGCCTGTCAATTTTGTTCTCTACTGCCTGACATGTGTTAGGTCATCAGTGGTAATTTGTTAAGTGAGTGAATGAATGAATGTGAAAAGCACACTCTCTTGCATAAGACGACTCTGTTTTTGAATTTCAACTCTGCCACTTAATACCTATGTGACCTTGAACACAGTAGGAGAGAGCAGATATCTTTTCACAGTCTGTATCTTTAAGTTTGTTGATGGGTGCTGTTCTACGTATGTGGTTTTTAATTTTTAAATAATCTTATTTAGCAACCTTTAGAGTCAGGCAAATCAGGGTCCAAATCTCAGCCATCCCAGTTGCCAGCTGTGATGCCTTGAGCAAGTTAATTACCTCTTCAAGCGTCACTTCATCTACAAAATGGGAATAATATATTCTCTCTATTATACTCAAGAACAAATGCTAGTTTGGTTGATGATCTGGAGTGAAACCCCAAGACTGCCTGTTTTCAAGTCCCCTGCACGTTTTATTACTAGGATCTCCTCTCCCTGACTCGCAACTCCATGGTCTCCTTTCACTATCTCTCCCTCTGTCTTAAGGAGCTTTATGTAAACATAACTCCGACAGCCTTTGTTTAGATGTATCTCAGAGATGCAAAGGACATCCCCGACTCCTGACCCACTTATCAAGCTCTATTTGATGACTATTGTATGAGAATCTGCAGACTCAGCAAGGCTGGGGTTCCGCAGGCTTCTTATGTCTCCTGAAGGTCCAGTGGCATTCCATCTCATTTAGAGAGGCTTTCAACAAAATCTATTGGCAGTCCCTCATCCCAGCTCTAGGCACTATATACAATATATATGTGATTTTTTTTTTTTTTACTGAGACTATAGTCTATGGAGGGAAAAAGAAAAAAAAATTTACACTCAAAAGAGCCCTTTCTCCCTTCCTTCATTCTTTCCTCCCTCCCTCCCTGCTTCCCTCCTCCCTCCCTTTCTTCCTATTCTCTCTCCCTCACGGAGGACCGTGGAATACTATGCTCCAGGAATATGGATGCAATGATGATTAAAACTAAAATGGTCCCTGGACTCATGGAACTAAAGGAGAGCAGACATGCCACCCCAAAATATGTCACGTTGGCATATTGATTTCTTTGAATTAAAGTTACTTAAGAAACAGCAGGTGCAGGAACTCCGATCCTCCTTTGTACCCTGAAAATAGGAAATGCATCTTCTAGGTGAAAAATGCCTTCTGTACCAGGAGGTAGAGCGATATCCTTATCCCCAGAGATAGGGGATTCAGGGCCAAGAAGGCTATATAAACAAACCTAGTTACTTCTTCACTAATTAGCTGCCCCTAGCCCAAACCCCTTTGTTTTGTCAATTCTTCACAAATTAATCATTTCTTTGTCTAAAAAGTATAGAAACTGCCTGCTTTGGTCACTTCCTGGAGTCTCAGATTTTTATGAGCTTCCATACATATGAAATTAAAATTGTTTTTCTTTATCTTATATCAACTTAATTATTAAGCCAGCCAAAGAATCTAGAAGGGAAGAAGGGAAAGGTTTTCCTCCCCTACAGAGCCTACAGTCTAGTCAAGAGATTAAAAAAAAAAACAAACAACCAAATAATCAAAAATGAATATATGGGAGGAGAAAAATGGAGAGATGCTATTCAATCAAGTTCTAATGATCTGCTGTACAACCTTGTGCCTATAGTTAAAAATACCATATTGTATTCATAAACATTTATGAAGAAGGTAGATCTCATGTTAACTCTCGTTACCAAATAAGAAAGAGAATATATGATTTAAATTTTTAAAAATGTTCTGTGATAGAAGAGAACATAGTTCTATGAAATAGAATGATGACAGAGGTATTAATTTATATTTGAGGACCAGGTGATGCATCTCTGAAAACATGCCAATCAATGAGAAACAAGGAAGAATGAACACATATTGTTATGGGAAGGGGATGAGGGCGAAGTCCAAGCCAAGGGAGCAGCAGGCACAAAGGCTCTGAGAGAGAACCTGGCAAATTCCAGGGGCCAAACATTTGCAGTCAGCATGGCTCAGCAGTCAAGAGGGAAGAATAGAAAAGGATAACACAAGTCTCGGAAAGTTAGTACAGCTTAAATTATTCGGGTCTATGTAGGCCATGGCAAGGAGTTTGGATTTAATTCTAATTTAAATGGAAAGCCATGGGCAATTTCACATCAGAGGATGGCATAGTCAGATATACGTTTTTAAATGCTACTTTGGCTTTAGGTAGAGAATGGATTGGAGTAGTATAAGACAGAACAGCAGGAGTCCAGCATGGAGTCTATCACAGCTGCACGGGTGTAAACCTCTCCAGGATGCAGATCTTTCCAAGACAGCATCCGCGACCACGAGGCCCTACAGCATGCACACACGGGTAGTGGGGCACTCATTATCTCCATAGGAAACTGGTTCTAGCTTTGGTTGGCTCTGACCAACAGAATGTACTGATTTATATTTTCCTTGACAAATCTACCACTATAGAGTCAAATTCCATATTTGGGAGCAGCCATACAGGGCAAGTTTCATGAAAATTCTTCAAGTGTTTGAAGGCCTCTACGTTTTTCTCCCTTTCAAGGAATGACTGTCCTTGTCAGCTGCCTCTACCATCCTCTGTATGGGTATTAAAAGAAAAACAACCACAAAAATTAACAATAACTTTCACTTACACTGAATAATTCAATATTCATCACCATAAATTTGAGTTCTACAACCTTCTGAGCCAGCAGGACAAGAATTTTTAGCCTCAATTTATAAGTGGAGAGAATAAAATTTAAAAATGTGACTTACCCAAGTTTGGTCAGATAAGTGGAAGAAGTGGTTCCTAAATCAAGTTCTTCAACTTCAAGTGCAAGCTTCTTTTCACCCTAGAGCAAGAGGCAGAACAGATGTAGAATAAGCTCAATTGTTCTGGTTTCATATTGATTGTCTAAGTTCAAATCCTGACTCTGATACTTGCTGTGTGACCTTGAATAATTTATTTAACTTCTCTGAACTTTGGTTTCTGTATATGAGAACAACGAAAGCACCTACCTCATGGAGTTGGATTAAATGAGGATTAATGAGCTAATACATTAAAAGCATGAAACAATGAAACAGTGTCTAGCCTATATTAATAATCAATAAACATATAATCATTAGATGTTAGCATCTTAGACCTTCATGTCAAAAGCAACAGCAGTGAAATAAAAGTTGCTGTGGATTTAGTATAAAGTATCTTGGTTTAGAATATTAACTCTGCCATAATGTCATGAACAAGGTATATAATCAGTGACCCAATTCTTCATCTGTGAAATGGGCACACAAAGTTTCCATTGTTGTTGTGAGAAGTAAATTCTATAAATAATGAAAGAAATCACCTAGAGCAGGAACTATGTACTCAACAAATGTTAATTTCCCTCCTCTGTGCTTTGATTCATATCATTTCCCCCAAGGAAGACTTCTCTGAGGCTCTAGGCTGGCTTAGACACCTTCCTTTCTTTGCTCTTAGCAGCTTTCATTTGCCTACAGCAGGGCACAGAACAAGCTGCATTAAAAATATTGGCTCCTTGAGGATGTGAGGATGTGGAGAAAAGAGAACCCTCATACACTGTTGGTAGGAATGTAAACTGGTACAGCCACTATGGAAACTACTACAGAAGTTCCTTAAAAAAAAAAACTTAAAATAGAGGTACTATATGATAAGGCAATCCCATCCCTAGGTAAATACTGAGAAAAAGAATGAAAACTCTAATTTGAAAAGATACATGTACCCCAATGTTCATAGCAGCACTATTTGCAATAGCCAAGACATGGAAATAACCCAAGTGCCCATCAACAGATGATTGGCCTAAGAAGATATGAGATATATATACTGATTACTTGAATGGAATTTTATTCAGCCATTGAAATATGCCATCTGCAGCAATATGGATGGACCTAGAGTATATTATACTTAGTGAAGTAAGACAGACAGATACAATATGATACCACTTATATGTGGAACCTAAAAAATAATACAAATGAATGTATATACAACACAAAAGCAGACTCACAGACACAGAAAACAAACTTACTATTACTGAAAGGGAAGGGAGGAGGGACAAATTAGGAGTATGGGATTAACAGATAAAAACTACTATACATAAAATAGATAAGCAACAAGGATTTACTATATAACACAGGGAATTACATTCAATATCTTATAATAACCTATATATAATGGAACATAATGAGAAAAAAATCTGAATCATTATGCTGTACACCTGAAACTAACACAATATTGTAAATCAACTATACTTCAATAAGAAAAGAAGGAAAGAATATAATGAAAAAAGGTATCTGCTCCTCTGTCTCCACCTTTAAACTGGAGCTACTTGATTGTACCAGGTACTATTCTAAGCACTTTGCAAATAATAATGTGTTTAATCTTTCTATGAATCCTAGGAAGGTATACTATCATTCTCTTTATGTCAACTGGAAAACTGAGGCAAGAGGGTTTGAGTTATGCATCCCAGGTTGCAGGCAGGCATGGGTGAGGTACTCACTTCTTCCTTCTGCTCGTCTGGGTCTCAGTAGATGTCATCCCCAGAGAGAGGACTATCATGACTCCCTACTGTACAAGAATCACCCATTCGCCATTATTTCTATGTCGATATTTTCTCCACCACAGCTGACTCACAGATTGATTGATGGATTGCCTCCATCACTCAAATGCAAGCTTTACTAGGAAAGGGATTTTGCTTCTCTCATTCACTGCTGTGTATCCAGCCCTTAGGAGACATTCTGACACACAGGGGATGCTCAATAAGTATTTGTTGAATAAATTAGCAAACACATACATTTATTAATTATGGAATTTATTTTTGCAACTTAAAAACAATGGCCTATGTCAAACCATGTTTTTTACATTCTTGTGAAAGTTAATGGCATTTGAAACTGAAGATGGGTCTGGGGACGAGGAAGGCTGCACAGAGCTGGGACTCCCTGCTGCCCTGCACTGGGTCTTCTGGACTCTCAATAGCTTTGCTTCTCTCTGAGCAGCTGGCCAACAGCTGGTGAGATACCCTCTTCTTGGAAGGCAGGAGGGGTTTCTGCTCAAGGTGACAGGATGGGGAAGCAGAGGGAGCTGCACGGGGGAGAGATATACTGCCATCATGGCATTAAGCCTGAGTTTGAGATGCCCACTAAGATTCACTGGGAAAAAATAATACTTGAAAAAAGTGTAATGTCTAGTATTTATCACCTCGGTCTACTGGTAGTTCATTGTCCCTGACATCTATGGAGATTCTTAGGAACTAATATACTGTCTAACACCTACCTTCAAATGCACTCTGTGCTTTTTTTGGTTGTTAGCTTTAATTCTCACCTGTTATTCTCTAATTAATTTTTGTTACTCTAGGTCTTATGTAACCCATTAGCATGATATTTAAGTTCTTAAACAACCTTTCTCATCTACTCTCTTGCTATTTTTTCTTCCTGTAGCCTATGCCCTCATAAAATGAATGTCCCTGCTATTCCCTGCACACACTCCAAATTCCCTGTTACCTCTGTCTGGATGATTCTTCCATAACTAGCACTCTGCATGCACACATAGCATCTGCACTTCAGGGCAATTTCTGATTCTCATCATATCCTTTATATGTTATAGTTTTTTTCCTTTACATACTTATTCATTACAAAACTTATTTATTGTATTTAATGTTTTCTATCACATATCCTATTTGCATTTAAGGCTGTGATGCTGTAGATTATTGTCCAACAAATATTCATTCCCTTCTTCCTCTCTGAGTAGAGAGCCTTCCCCAGAACTTGTTGATGTTGACCTTGGCCATATGACTTGCACTGGCTAGTGAGATACTGACTGTCATGCTATGAGCCAAGGTTTTTGTAGTGGTGTTGTCTCTTTGTGCTTCTGCCATTGTCATGAGAGGAATATGCCCTGTCTAGCCCACTGGTCCATTTAGGGTGACAGATATGACAGCAGACCTGGATGTAACCCACAGTTTGGAGACAACTCTAGCCAAGCCAGCCTAAATCAGCAGAATCCCCCAGCTGACCTTCAGATGTCTGAGTGAAAATAAATGATTGCAAATGTAAGCCACTGAGTTTTAGAGTGCTTTTATTACACAGCATTATTGTGATAATAACTGACAGATACAAAGTTTTAGCTCCTTTCCTGTGATAATAACTGACAAATACAAAGTTTTAACTCCTTTCCTATAAACCAAATTTCTTGAAGCTAGGGACAGTTTAATTCATCTTTTTTCACTCATGCAAAATTCTATAGCAAAATCCTAATATGTATTTTTTTGAACAAATGAGTGGACGAATAAATGAATGATTAAAGAGCTCTAGAGATTCAAGAATCAGGGACACTAATGTACTTATTAGCTCAACAAGAATTAATTGAATACTTACTTATTTACTGTTGGGCATTGTACTAGAGAAACAGTGTTTGGTGCTAAACAAGCCAGATTTGGCTTCTTGATGCTCTTTGGTGCTTGGTAAAGCTTGAAAATCAGGAATTCATAATGCAGTCAACGTGCAAACTCTGATTATCCTTGAATCGCATGCGAGGGCACCAAAATAATCAGAGAAGTGATAATGGATAGAAAAGAGCAGAAGATCCCTCTCTCACTGCTGATTCCCATTATCTCAGGTTAAGAGCAAATCCCCAGAGAGATAGGAGGAATTTGCATCCATTTGAGAAAATGAGTAGTAGAAGCTGACCCACGGGGTAAAATTGAAATCTACAGGGACAGGTATTGGTTGGTCATTTTCTGATTGCTGAATGACAATCCTTCAGCCCCTGTCCCTTTCCCCCTATTATGGAGAGGCTGTCAGCATGCTGTGCCTAAATGCCATTATCATCTGTAAATCAAAAACCTGGGTCCATGACGTCCAGATCTGATAGTGTGACCGCAATACCCTTTTGTAAGAGCTTTTCCTGACTATTAAGCACTTCTGTCACACTTTCCTGCCTACCCCACCTACTCACCCCAAAGGTGTGGCTAAGGTAGCTTGCAGCTGGTGACTTCCATTTCACAACACAAGTTGCTCCAGGAATGAGGATCAGAGTGCTGAAATTCCTAAATCACAGAAGGCATCAATGGAGCCAAGACTTAAGTTCAGCTTCCTTGCCTTGGACACCAGCCACCGGGGAGCAAAATTCATCCAGCCTGTGCTTTAACATCACCTAAGGCTTTTCGTTTGCCTCTATGTTTTGAAAGAGCAGGCGGCTAGTACAAATGGGCTGCGAGAGAGAAAAGGCAGCTTTCACAGGACTTGAAGAATGACACTCCAAAAGAAATGCATGGCTATTTCCAAAACTAGCTTCTTTTTGCCTGAGAGAATAAGGTGGGAATTTTTACTAGCTTTAATCCAAGTGCCACTTTGGTACGCTAGCAGATCCGAATGCAGACAGCAGTCAGAAGAAAATAAACTTTTTGGTCAGGTGGACAAATCTCGACAGAGATCTATTTTCTAATCACTGTGCAACTTAAATGTGATAATGCACGTATGGCATTTAGTACATTATTTAGCATACGACAGCAACAACAAAAAATAGTAATAGTGATATTTATTGAGTCCCTGCAATACACCAGGCAGTGTGCTAAACGCTGTGAAGGTCTCATCTCAGCCCTTTCAACAACTCTAAGCTAGAACTGTCAGCACCGCCATTTGTCATATGAGGAAACTAAAACAAAGAAAGGTGAAATTCCTTGTCCAGAGTCGCACACCTCGTAAGTGACGAGGCCAGGATTTGCTCTCGGGCCTCTTGCCCTAGAGCTCCTGGTTCCAACCACTACTCCCCATCCTGGCTCACAGTCAAGACTAGACATACAATACGTGAAAGTTACATCATCACCACCTTCTTCTTTATCATAATCATAATTACTAGGTGCCGAGAAAGTCACTGCATGAGGGTATTTTCTGGACTATTTCTACTGAAAGAAATTGTTGACTGAAAAGTCAGTATGCAAGTTTAAGTGTGGCCTTTGGGAGCAAACTGTAGGAGACAAGGGAGAAAGGGAAAGGTCAAATCCAAAATACCCTGTTCTGATTTCACTATACAGCAGCCTAGGCAAGGAATTCCCTGAGTCATTTGGAAAACGAAATGCAGTAGATTATATCACAGTCCCAATTCTTCACCTCTCTCAGTGTCTGCAACCTTTGCCAGGTGTCTTTAATCTTATTAAAGAGCCAGAGTGTATTTACCCACCCTCTGAATCAGGGCATGGCCCTGTGACTTGTTTTGACCAATAGACTGAGGCAGAAGTGAATGGTGGGTCAATTCCCTGCCTTGTGTGTTTCTGCCTTCTGTCTTATGCTTCTGTAATCACTAGAAGAAGCAGATGCCTGGGCTAGCCTATGGGTCTCAGAAGGAAGATGGCCAACAGTGGAGCAGAGATTTCCCAGTTAAGGTGCTGCAATCAAGTTCCGCTTAGAGCTGAATCCCCACTGACCTGCAGACACATTGATAAGTCTAGCTCAGATAGCCAACCTCCAACCAACCCCCTGACCTGTAAGCTCTAATAAAAAATAATGGTTGTTTTAAGCCACTAAATTTTGGGATGGTTGGTTAAGCAGTAACAGGTAACCAGTAAAGAGAATGATCATACATACTTAACGTCCAGTGCCTGGCACACAGCCGCTGTTGAATAAAGGATAGTATCTTGCAGACCTCTTTAATCAATCAGAAAAGTTTCTAGTCCCTGCCAGTGAAAGTCCCAAAGTTATGTCAAGATCATCAGTCACATAGGTGGAGGAAGAGACCATGATTCAGGGCTTCAGGGATACCATGTATCAAAGCTTCCACTTTGGCTCCTTGCTGGGGGTAGGGAGGTAGAGTAACAGACACCATGTACCAGGAGCCTGCAGCTCCACCACCAACACAGGACAGCCTGACAGCCTCCGAGCAAGTTTTCCTCCAGTAATTATTTCCATTGCCATGATTGGTTATTTCTGTGTCAAAGTCAGTTCCCCTCTTCACTCCTGATTTCTCATATCTGTAAAAATGACAGTGTCTGATTTAGCTCTTGGAAGAGGACAGGGTGTTATGGGAGGGATGGAGGCATGGAAGAAAATGGCAAGGGAGGAAAGAAACAAAATGCCTCACCCCAAACGGGCTTTACATATGTAAAGCGCTAATGAAATTCGAAATGACAATAATTATACTTCCAAGGCTGAAGCCTCACATTTCTCACCATGAATATTCATCTCCATGTTATCTTTCAAGGGAATAAAAATTGGGTGAAATAGCAATGTACGTACAGGGCTTTTTTTTTTTTTTTTTTTAACCTCTCATTCTACTTTTACCTGGACCAAGGCAGGCCCCTGGCTTGATATTGTCTCTATTGTAATATTCTTTGTAGCTATGATTCCTGTCTCAGTGGGTGTTCATATGCAGGTATCTTAAGTAGAAGATGCTTAAAATGTCATTAAAATGTAAGTAAGACAGAAGTGGGGGCACAAAAGCTGAAACTACTCTCTCTGTGGCTGCTAAATGATCATAGGTAGAATATAACTCTGACTTGGATCTTGGCAACCAGGAATCTGGACAAGGCCATCCAATGCATCAACTAGCATGGAAGATTAGGAGGTCATCGCTAAGCTATCAATAGAGGGGTGCAACTTGCTGTCCGAAGAGGTCTGCAGATGACTCCCAAGCTCAGAGGAGCATCTGGACTGCAGCACACATTACAAGGCACTGTATATGTAGACTGAATGCTATTGCCTCAGGCTGCCATAACAAAATACCACAGACTGGGTGGATTGAACACCAGAAATTAATTTTCTCACAGTTCTGGAGACTGGAAGTCCAAGATCAAGGAGCAGCTGGATTGGTGTCTGGTGAGAGCTTTGTCCTTGGCTGCAGATGACTGCTTTCTCTATATCCTTGATGTGTATGCATGCAGCCAGGTGGAGAGAGAACAAGAGTTGGGGGGAGAGAGAGAGAAAGAAGGAGAAAGGAAGGAAGGTAGGGAGGTAGGCAGGGAGGGAGAGAGGAAGGAAGGAAGGAAAATGTCTTTCTCTTCTTATAAGGCCATCATTCCTATTGAATTAGGGCCTGATCTTCAAGACATCATTTCAACCTCAATTACATGTTAAAGGCCTTATCTTCAAATACCATCATATTGGGGGTTAGGGCTTCAATACATAAATTTTAGGGAGACACAATTCAGTCCATAGCATATAGTACAGTCAACCTTCTCTGCAAAGGTGGCATGGTTCCCACTGTCCCCAAGGAGGGAAAAAAAAGGCTCATATTATCCAGCGATGATGTAATCATTGGCCTATATTTCACTGCTAAGAGTCAGAATGTCTGCATTGATAACACCATCCCTGAAGGGGTTGGGGCAGAGAAAGTGGAGGAGGGAGACAGGAATCACATGCTTTAGCAAATCCCAAGGGAGCAAGGCGGCCTGGAAGCTGTGAGCCAGAGGGCTTCCTTCTCTGGGGCTCTGAGAAGCAGCCAGGTTTGCCTAAGTCAGCAAGTCATCAAGCAGAGATCCTCAGAGACAGGAGAAGGGCCTTGGGGAGCTGCTGACGGATGAGGTGCCCTGGGACCAGGTGGCACCCAGGTCAGTGGGCTGACGGGGTGGCGATGGGAGAGAGAGCATAATAAGATGGTAAATGTCGACACATGAAGACTTCTCAAAAAATAGCTCAAATGTCACTCACAATTTTGCTTACAAACCTTCAGCAGCTTTTGGTATCTTCATAATAATGGTCTTAAGTTGGCATCTGTGTCTCTGTGTGCTATTTTTCAACTAACTCTTCCAGGTTTTTTGAGATGGAAGTGCTAATATTTAGGGCTTGCTTATTTGAGATGGCCAGGGTTCTGAGCCCTCTATACATATAAACTTACTTAATTCTGACAACTTGAGAAGATATGGGTTACTATCCTCATTTTACAGATGAAAAAGATGAGGTTCATGGCAGCTGAATGGCTCAGTCAAGCTCACATGGCTAGTAAACAGCAAGCTGGAATTCAAACCCAAGACATCTAGTTCCAGACTCCATGCTCATAAATATTACACAATATGCTTGCTTCATGCACTTTATGTGACAGAATCTCTGGCCTTCTCCCAGACATGTCCTGTATTTCCTGTTCCTGGGATGTTCAACATTATCCCATTCTCTGCAGATCCTGACTCTCATGAATATTCAAGACCAAATTCAAGGGGTGTCTCCTCCATGAAAATTTTCATGGTTCCTCCCGCTGTAAGTGGCATCTCCCAATTCATATCCCACTGAGCATTTTATCTTTTCTTCTCTTGTGGTGATTACCATTTGGGGACTGAAAAGAAAATTAATATGACTGGAGTGCAGCGTGTCAAATAATCATCAGATATGGATGCATCAAAGCTCTCCTACAGGCTGTGAACTCCAACAGGCGTGGGATAGGAATGTCAGCATGCCTCATGATCCCTAGAACAGTGCTCTGTACTTAGTAGTTATATCAGTTGGGATTAGGTTCAGTGCAGAGTAACAACAACAACAAAAACAGTGAATTTAATAAGATAAAAATCTATCTCTCTTATAAAGCAAGCCTAGAATAGTGCAAAACTGTTCTAGCAGTTCTTTGGTCATCAGAGACCCAGATTTTTTGCTTCTTAATCCCTAAGGTGTGGCTCTGGTCTTCCTATTCCAAAATGGCTGCTTAAGTTCCAGCCATCACACATGTGATCTCAGTAGTAGCAGAGAGTAAGAGAAAACTTCATGGAAAGTGCAGCACAACACCTCTACTTATATCTCACAGACAAGATTTTTGTTATACAGTCATTCCTAATTGCAAAGGAGCTGAGGATGTCTTTTCAGTCATTTAGTTGGAGGTATGATCTTCCAGGTAAAAATGAGAATTATGTTATTAAGGAAGAAGGGAAGGATAGGTGTTGGAAGCAACCAGCAATCCCATCATAGTGGGTACTCAGTAAATAGTCAATTCAACCATTATTTTTTTTGAACCTAATCTGTGCCAGTCCCTGCATGAAAAACTAAGGATACAGAATTCAATAAGAAAGCCAAGGTCCCTGTTTGCTAAGAATTTATACTTTAGATGGGAAGATGGACAAAGCACTCTTATCAAAAATTTGTGATGGGGGCTCCCATAGAATGCTATAGGAGTTTTGAGTGGATGAGATTTTGGTTGATGGAATGAATAAATTATTTGCATACAAAGATAAAATAAGCCCTTTTTTTTGGTTCCATTCTGGTAGCTGTAGAAAATGGGGGAAGACAAAGGGGTGGGGAGGGAATGCAAGTTTAGGAGTAAGACTATAGTCAGACCCACCATATTCTAAACATGGCTGGCCCACTTGTTATATTTCGGACAAATTACTTAACATCTCAAAAATGCAGTTTCTTCAATCTATAAATGAAATAATTTTTCACAGTTTGTGGGAGAGCTGATACAGCACATAGTAGGTGCTCAACAAATGTTAGCTTTTTAAAATTGAAAGCCAGAGGGATGTAGCTGTTACCACATCACATGCCCTCCTCCCTTCTTGCTTCTGCCGTCTAACACCAGGGAGAGCCCTCCAGCTTGGACACAAGTCAGTTTTGGACGAAGCTGAGATTGAATTTGATTTTTTTTTCCCTTGAGTTGACATAAAGGGGTCTGAACTTTAATTACTAGTCATTGCCCTTCACACACAGAAAATGGTAACCCGCTCAGCCCATCAAACCATGCCCTTTGAAATGCTGAACTAGACAGAGAACAGAAAGTATCTGCCAAAAGGCGTCTTTGCTTCCAGAGATAAAAGCAACCTGAAATGCATGTAAGTCCAGTGCCCTTGTTAATTAATCAAGATTCACATTAAAAACTTAAACATCTTTGATGCAGGAAGCTCAGGGAGCTGGAACTTTTTTTTTCTGTTCTGTCAAAGGGAGATGGGTGGACAGGGCAGCCCAAAGAGGTGTGTGTGGGAGGGGAGCAGATCACCAGATGACCTGTTGCCTACCGGGACAGATGTAACAGGTGGAGAAGGGACCGGTTTCAAAGTGGGGAGACAGCCATGTTTGTGCAGAGTCCACTCATTTATTAAAGAGAAACGCAGGGCTCTGGGCTACTCACGCTCCTGACACAGCTTTCTTCCCAGCGCCCTTCGTTTGGTAGGAGTCAACAGTAGAAGCTTCGAGTCATATATCATGCAGCATATGATTAGTGGGCTTCTAAATCTACTTCTACCTGCCAGAGTTGTGTGTAAGACATCGTCTCTGCCTTCTGAGGAGTCTGGCACAGTGGTTCTCAGATGAGGGTGCTTCTGTTCCCAGGGAACCTTGGGCATTGTCTGGACACATTCTTGGTGGTCGTAATGGAAGGGAGTGAGACTGGCGGCAGGCTGCCTGGCATCCTCCCGTGCACAGGACAGCCCCCCACCACACAGTTCCCCGTCCAGAATAGCAAGCGTGCCGAGGCTGCGACCCTGGGAGAGCAAACATTCCAGCAAGCACTCTGGATAAAGCATACTAAGCACCATGCTCTACAGGAGCAAGGAAGCAGTGTCAGGGAAAGCCTCTCTGCAGAAGTGGCAGATAAGCTGACTTTCGAGGTGAGTAAGAGGGAAGGGGGTGGGCAGGGCAAGCAGGGGGAGCAGCATGTGTGAGAGCTCAAAAGCAGGAGAGTGAGCAGCCCCTGAGAACATGAATGGTCAGTGCGACCGGAGGACAGCGTGAGGAGGAGAAGGGGGCAGAGGCAAGGGTGGCAGGCCAACGGGCTGGGACTTATGAGCTGCGCTCAGCAACAGAGTTTTGTCTGAAATTGAATGCAGAATTGCTGAAGGGTTTTAAATCAAAAAGCAACACAATAGAAATGTGTTATAGGAAAACATATTGCTAGGTACTGTCCCAAGTACTTGGGAGGAAATACAAGATCATCTGTGCCTTGGCAGTCTGATAGGCAAAATAAAATGAAATCAGAGAGCTGTGATACAATTATATGTGAAAGAAGACTAGAGACAGATTGGTTTCCATTTACAAGACCAGGGGAAATCAGTCTTGGTTTAGTCAGTGTGGGCTGCTACAATAAAATACCGTAGACTGGGGGACTGAAATAACAAAGATTTCGTTCTCACAGTTCTGAGGGTAGGAGGTCCAAGACCAAGGTGCCAGTAGATTCCATGTCTGGTGAGAGCTCTCTTCTCCGTTGGCCAATGGCTGCTTTCAGCTATGTCTTCACATGGTGGAGAGAGATCAGCTGTGTCTGTTTATCCCCTTTTTAGGGCACCAATCTCCTCACGAGGGCTCCACTCACAAGACCTCATCCAAACCCAATCACCTTCCAAAGGCCCCACTTCCAAGTACCGTCACAGTGGGGATTGGGGGCTTCAACCAATGCATTTTGGGAGAACACAGACATTCAGTCCAGACTAAATGTATTCCCGTTTCTTAAATGCAACAGGTTCTCTCTTGCCTCCCAGTTGTGCTACTCATTAACACCTTCTCAGCCTGCAGGTCTCAGATTGGACATCACGTTTTCTGGAAATTTCTCCATGGATTCCTCAGTCTGAAGACGGGAATTGCTTATCTCTTTCATGTTCCATTAGATGATAAACTCCACGAAGGCAAGGACATGAATTGTTGCCCATCGCTCTATCCCAGAACTTAGCACAATCCCAGCAAATACCAGGTGCTTGCTAACTATTGACTTGGCTTGAGTTGGAAGCCAGGAGAAAAGAAATGGGGTGGAATCTAATCTGAGGAATGGCTCAGGGTCAGGGTCAGTTTCTGAACCAAATCTGCAACCTCATAGAGGACAGAGAATCCTATTTATTTGGTGCAAGCTGAATGTTGTCAGGGTTGGCATGAATGCTTAAAGATCAGAGTTACCCCAATAAAGTGAATCAAGTACACAGATCCGGGAGAAGTTAATTTTTTCATGGGGAGAGAGGAGTGCTGGAAAGGTCCGTGGATAACATGGTATTTCCTCTTGGCTTTGAGGCACGGACAGGCTTGATGCTGCCACTGCACAGCATTGTTCTCCCTGCTTTGGCATATGTTGATCTTCCAAAGACTTCTCTCCCCACCACTGTCTCTGTCAGAGCACAGGTGCGGCTTAATGTGCAGAGTGTCACCTAGGTTACATCCCACAGAGGACACCTATTATGTGTCGTTACAGGCTAGGATCTCCAGGCACACGCATTCAAAGCACAAAACACCTACAGGGTATTCGACATGGCGTACATTGTGTATTCATGATCATGAATAGTGTATGTGTGTGCTATCCATACATACTTAAAAACTGGCATTTCATTCAGAGGTTTAACTTTTCAAAGAATTTCCACAGCCAGAACCTCATGTCTTCTGCATGGCAATAATATGAGAGAGGTGAGGAAGACATTGCAGATGCAGTTTGACTTGTCCAAGGCCACACAGCTATTGTTCTGCAACTATGGATGGGACCCAGGTGTCATCACTGCCAAATGATCAAACCCTTCCAATTCAGTGTAGGTGAGCTCTAGTTTGTGAGAAAATATGTTCAAATGTGTTTAGCACAACTGCCATTAATTCAACCTCCTGGGCAATGTTTCATAAAGTCTTAAAATATGATCGTTTGATATGTGAATGATTGTTAATTGTTGTATCTTCCTGATTGACCAAAGAAATCAATTTCTTCAATTATGAAAACTGGGCTCTTGTGTTTTAGTAATATGTGTGACGCTGAATTATTTATCTGTATTTTTTATATAGTTCTCTCTGCTATACTGTAGGTCCTTGTGTAATGGTAAATTTTAGAAACAAATGAATTGGTAATAACATGAACTAATATTCATCTAAAAGTAAAAGCATTTGGTGACACACCTAGCTTATAATGAAATCAACTGAAGTAAATCAATAAGAATCAAAATCCTCCAGGGGAGCTGCTTCTTCTCTGAATTTATACTTAGGCCAAATTACCAGAAGGTTAATATTTGGGTGATCTGGCTAAGGACAAAGCATATATACATATGCAACTACGTAACCGTAACTAGTTACATCGCTGTATAGTGACCTTTTCAACTCAAACTTGGAGCAAATGCAGTCTCTTTGTTCCCTTGCCCAGACCCCTCCCACCGAGATTCATTTTCCCTTTTTCATCTCTTTTCCCACCTGTTTCCCTCTAAGACTGTCTCCTCTCTGTGAAGCTTTTCATACTAAAGCCAGTGATAATGTAGGCTACTAATTCTGAAGAAGAAAGAAGTATAGCTGTGTTGAATCAGTATAGCTAAGAAGAAAGTACAGCTATGAAATTCATTTCTGTGGTCTGAAGTCTTTCTGCATCGTATGTTTTCAAGCATTCGTATAAAGAAGTGCCTTTTTATGGCATTCACGTTGTCTTTATCTTTCACTCTCTTTATGCACGCACGCACACACACATGCTTGCAGAGACAGAGGCTGTTCCTACGCAAACTTTGCCAAAACAGTGTTCTCCCACAGATAAATCACTTCCTTCCCAAGGAAGCAAATACCTTTGCCACATGGCTGGAGTGGGCGGGAGGACTGCATCCTGAAATACTCACCCTGCCTGTCAATCATTTAGCACGATAGCAAGATAGCAGGGAGAGCCTCTCGGAACGCTGAGCGGTCAGGAGAGCTGCCCACACTGGACATCGGCCCTGAGGCCCTGTCCTCAAGGTGACTCCAGTAATCAGCTCCAGGATTGTCTAAAGGATCCTGTGTCAGGAGACAGATCTGATTTCTGGTACTAGCCCTACAAGATGACTTCTGTGATCTGCCCAAAGAGCAAAGCCTGCATGTGCTTCCCAGAGCTAATGTCAAAACCAAGGGGATGGCTGGGACAGATGAATTACGGCTTGGAGATCCTGTGGAGGGCATCTTGCTCCTCCCACAGTACTCAGGGGGAAAAAAAAATCACATACAACATACTGATGGGTTGCAAATATATGAATGCTGTTATTTGCTTCCCCTACTGCACAAAGGAAGAAAACACATAAATGGGTTAATTAGCTCCTATGCAGAATTTAATTAGAGCATCTTTGTTCACTCTGCTTCAACCAGAATCTCAATGATCAATCCCTATTTCCAGAATTTTTGAGCCTGACATACGTTTTCACTCAGGGCTGCCCATCTGAAGCTTGGGATCTCAGCTATCTTCCACGTGGCAGTGGTAGCCAATTTCAACATGAAATTTTGATTACTTTGAAGCCCTCCTGTTATCACAGGGAACAATGGCTCCTTTTAACATTCAAAAGGCATTTTTTTTCACCCTGTATGTGTATAATGATAAAATAGAATTTTTTAAAGCCCAGATTGGAGCCAGGGCTGGGAACTTGGGGACTTTTTTCCCCATAAGATGAAGCAATGATAAGTGACCTTGATCATGCAAGAACTCACTCAGTCCTCACAACAATCATTAAAGGTAGGTACTATTATTATTCTCAGCATTTGCTAGATATAGATACTGAGTTACAGAGAGGTTAAGGTATTTGCCAGAGACTTGACCCCAAGTGGTCTGGATCCTGGGTCCACACTCTCTGTCATCATGCTGCTGTGTCTCTCAGTAATACCACAGCCTTTTGCTGCAAGAACACCAATATCAATTCTACTGGAATCATAAATTGACACAAATCATTCCTTTGCAGGAATAATATTAGTTAGAGCTATTTTGATTCTGAGTAAGAGAAATCGGACCCATACTAAACATATGCAAAGGGAGAAATTTATAATAAGGGGGGAGGCGATGGCTCTTGGGAAGCCAAGGGCAGGAATGCAGCTGGACGTCAGAAACAATGGGAACCAGGGGCTGAAACAGCATCAGGACTCTCTCCTTGTCTCTCTTCCTTACTTCTTTCCATTATCACCTGCGTCTGCTTTCTTCTTCGTTGTCTGTCTGCAGGGCTGCATCCTGCAAATCCCTGTTCCTTAGAGAGGAGAGCACATGCCCAGAGTCTGGGCTTTATTTTTCACACACTTGGATCTGAAGAGAGACTAGTCCAATATTTGCTCCAAATTATGTCCATAAAGCCCAGAGTGAAAGTGATGATTATTATTGTTGTCACTGAGGCCCTTGTGCTGGATAACTCTATTGATTTCTGCATCTGGAGCTTGGACCAGCTCCTTCTCCCTACACTACTCATATGTGTGAAATAGGAGCAGCTGCCTTTTAAAAAACAAGCATCACAAGGGTCCACAATCCTTACTGGGCCAGTAAGGAGCTTCCTTGGACTTTTTCAAATCTGTAACTGTTTTCCAGAATTTGATACTTGAAACAGCAACAAGAAGTAGGCAAGGTGGTTACTACTACTATTGTTGTTCCCTTTTTTTTTTTTAACAGATGAAGACACAGAGGTTCAGAGAGATGGCAATTTTCATTCAATTTTGCATTGTTATCAAATGGCAAAGTTCTTTGTCAATGACATTCTGTACAATGAAAGCAAAATGTAAAATTAAGCTTTTAGTCCTGGTCTACCTTCTACTGGAGAATCCAAAGGCAGTGCACCTGATTTGAAGATTAGGACCCAGATCTCCCAACTTCTGGTCTTGCCACAGAATATTTCTCTGCACTTATAAGGAGTTTGAAACACACCTTAGTTTGTCAGCCCAGGCTTCAGAATTTAACCTTTTTCCTAGAATCATTCCTTTTTGGCACAGAGCACATACAATTTTCTTTTATTATTTTCTACTTAGCTCTTTGTTTTTCCTGCCAACTCTGGATTCTGAGACAGAGGCCAACGTTGTAGATGTTAAAGCTACTGAATGTCCAGATATCCCACAAAGAAGTGATGAATTCCCTTGCGGCTCCTCTACCTTCTTTTAAGAGCATTTCCTCCACTCAGCAACCTATCAATCATTGCCACCAATTAATACATATGGGCACCCACTCTTCAAAGCTTCACACTAAACTAGGCACAGCTCTCTGCAGGGGCTCATGCAACACATTTCCAGAGAAATGAGAACAGATCTCTTGGGTGAGTGGTGTCCTACAAATCATGAATATGTAGTTAACCAGCTGTACAGCATCTCTCACTCTAAGGCACAAAAGAGTTGGTTTTAATTCTGAATTTAAAGCAAAAAATAAAAAAAATCCAGTTGCATCTCAAAGAGAGCTTCTTGATCACCCAGGGGAAACACACCAGCATGAACCACTCAATGAAGATGTTGCATCTTTGTCCCTAGAAACCTGTTCTAGTGCTGGCTCTTGCAGTAGCCAGCATTCAAGGTGGTCCCTGATGATACTTACCACTTGATATTCATGCCATTATACAGTCCCCTCCCACCAAGAACAGGGCTGACCTGTGTAACCAATAAGATATTACAGAAATGACAGTGTGCTACTTCTCAGGCTAGGTCATCAAAGAAATTGTGGCTTCTGCATAGTCTTTCTTGAATTGCTTACTCAGGGGAAAGACAGCTGTCATATAAAGATACTCAAGAAGCTCATGAAAAGGCCCATAGTGGGAGGAACTGAGGTCTCCTAGAAAAAGCCAGCATCAGCTTTCAGGCATGTGTGGAACTGAGCCTCCTTGGATGTGCAACCTCCAGCCCCAGTTAAGCCTTCAGGTGACTATAGCCCTACCACAAGGGAGATTTTGAGATATAACTTAAGCTAAGCTGCTACTAAACTCCTGATCCATAGAAACTGTGAGATAATAAATATTTGTTTCATTATTTTTCAAGCTTAAAATTATTATTTTAAGTCACAAAGTTCTGGGGCAATTTGTTATGCAGCAATAGGTGACTAATATTGCTCTGCCCAAATCCCATCTTGGAGAAGCTAACTTTCTATAACCTTAATGAATGAGCACAGCTCAGCTCAATCAGTAACTGCTGGGTGCTGCTTTTGAAAAAGGAATAGAGAGTTGGGGGGTTGTCAGCCACTATGAGCCAGGGACAAGCAGAACCCAGAGGATGCTGCGACTGAGGAAGGAAGATAAGAGGCAAGAGAGAAGCAGAGAAAATAAATAAAATAAAACAAAAATGAGAAAGTAGCTTTGACTCCTAGTGGCTTCTTAGTGCCTCTTCTTGGGGTACTTGAAGCCAATTCTGAATTGCCAGGTCTCTATGACATTTCAGACCCTTTGATTTCAACCAATATACGATGCACTCCAAAGGGTCCTGAAGCAGAAGTGCCTTCAAAAGTCATTAGAAAACCACCTTTCCAGATGTTGGGATATTTACCTAGAAGAAAGGGCTCAAGACTCTGACCTCTTAAGAGGCAGCGTTTCATGGAGGAAATACACTTTCTTTGCCAGCTCTTCACTCTAAAGGCACATAAATAGCTTAGAGAAAGTGATTTTCACATAGTTCTGTTGTGATTTAAAGAGATAATGCAATCTCTTATATCAGATAGAGACATAACTAAGAAAACTATGTCTTGTGTAGGTGCCTATTTACTCATTTCTAAAAAGCCCAGGTTCAAGAACAGAAGAGATTTGCACAGCATTGGAACAATGATCTTCCCTGTCTGAATCCCTTGACTTGCCATGATGGATAGCTGACAAGCAGAAGCAATGTCACATCCCTGCATTGCTTGTTGTGTTCGGGGAAAGAACACTTCCTCCAGGGGCCCTGAATTGGCTCAGATATTAATTTGTCCTTGAGACTGAGCCCACTGTGTGCAGAGGAGCTCTGGTTGGGAGCTTTTAGTAAATCTAAATACCTAGATTATGGTATTTCCTCTGGAGAGGAACTCCTTCCTCTGGAGAGAACTCACAAAAAGGAATCATGCCATGTGAAAAGTGGTGAGAGTTCCTTTTGCTCTTCATTGCTAGAGGGTATAATGACAGATAGGACATATGCACCTGAGAACATGAGGTTCATGAGGAACTCAAGGTCAGAAGAAGTCAGATTAGAAAGGATGGGTGCAGCCGAGGAAGTCTGTATGCAGGAGGTGGGGGGGTGAACTCTGCCTTGCACAGGTCAAGAGATGCTGGGTGAACCCTGCAGACCAGAGGCAGCTCTTGTGCTAATTTCCAGAGGGACACTGATGGTATTTCCATCACGAACACTAAATGATGTCTCCTGCAAGGAATGTTTTATGCTTCCATAAACAGCCCACGCCTGCGTGATTTTATGGAAGAAATTCTCCATAATGGTAAGGGATTTCTACTTACAGGGAGTTTTTAAGTGAGCTTCAATGATGTGTCTTCAATAAAAGAAGAAATGAAACATCAGAGACACTTACAGAGATGGTCTTGGAATGTGTAACCATTTTCTTTCTTCTGGTCTCTCTGGAGTACATTGGCTGCCTTGTTTTTTTCTTCTTGCTTCTCAGCCCAGGAGATTTAAGATTTTAGGACCTTGGCCCTGCTCACCTCTTCAGCCTCCACTTTGACCATTCCTTCTTCCAAATCTCTTCCAGATACACTGAACTATTGCTATTTCCCATCCCCAAGCTTATGTACCTGCTACTCTGTCTGACTTGAATACTCCCTGGACATGCATTTACCTGGCTAACTTCGTTCCTTGTTTCAGAGCTCAGCTGAGATTTCAACACCACTGATAAGCTAGTTGTGTTCCCTTTCACAGTCCATCCCCCCAGTTCTCCTGTGGGGATGTGTAATGGATCCTTGTCTTGCTTTTTCTGCTACTCAGCAGCTTTTGAAGATACACACACACACACACACACACACACACACACACACACACACACTGGCTGGGCAATGCCCTGCCTTATTCCAATTTGATTGGTTACAGTTCCAGCCTGACCAGTCTGGCACACCCAAGTGAAACCTTGATTAGAAAGTCAGGAATGTGAGAAAGGAGACATGCACAGAATCTCTTCCCTGACAGAGAAGCTTCTGGTGTTCAGGCCACAGGAAAGGACAGTTCTGGTGACCAGCAGATGTGGGGTCATGTTTGGTCAGGGACCAGCAGGGTGGGATTTGCTGGCCCAGTCACACAGTACAGGTTGGGTGCTGTGTGGTGCACAAGCCTGGCTCTCTATGAACCACCATTGATCAGTTCCTTTCCTCAATTCCTTTTCTGCTTAGATCACCTGAAATAGTTGTTTTCGACTAAAGACCCTGAATGAGGTGGCACCCCCTCCTCTATGCCCCCACAAACTTCCCCTTCACTCCCTGTCGTGAGTTCTTCTACCTGGCCACCTGTCCTTCTATCTGTCCCATCCATTCCCTGACGGCTGGGGCAGGTATGTCTTCTTCATAATCCCAATCCTGGTGAAATCAATATTTATTGATAAATAAGTATACAAATGAAGATTTCTTTTTCCAAGTGCCTGTTACCATCCTGTGACTCAGGAGGACCCTTGTCAGCTGTGCTTTCATCCAGGAGGCCTTGTCCCCAGAGCACACATCTGTGGGCACCAGGGTGTTCTGAGAGAGTGGCTTGGGGTCCAAATGGGAGTGGACAGCTGCCCAGAAGGGCCAGAAATAAAACAGTGGCACTTGGATCTAAAGAAATAGACAAGCTTATTACCAAGTGAGCTCAACATCAGGGGCTTCTGCTGGATTCAAGAGGGGAGTGCAAGTTCACGGGTAGGGAATAGGGAAACCAGGGACGGGAGTGGAGGGCAGAAACAGGCTTCAGCGGGGCATGTCAGGTGAGAGGGAGAATGAGCAGGGCTTCCCTGGTGATGAGTGGAGGGTCGGCAGAGGGACACAGAAGTACAGTGACCTTGAGGTGGAAGTTCTGGGCACGTGCCAGGAGTCGGAAGAAAACTCGTGGGACATGGAAAGCCATGGCTCATTCTTTACATCACCTTGAGTCTACGATCCCTGCCAGAGAATTTTTTCTGACCCTGGGCTTGGTTTGGATCATTTACTAGGACCTCAGAGAGCCCTGCTGTTTCTATTCAAACATTTATGGCATTAGAGTATAGTTATCTGTTTACATGCTCATTTAATAATACTAACAACAATAACAGTTACTATTTGCTCAGTGGCAGGCACTTTATGTACATTATCCATCTAGTCCTCCCAACAGGTTTATAACATAGGCACTACTACTATCCCCAATTGTCAGACGGTGAAAGGAAGGACCAGAGAGGTAAAGTGACCAGCCTAAGGCTGCACAGCCAGTCAGTGGCAGAGAGAAGGTGTGACCTCAAGATGTGCATTTTAGAGCCTCTGCCCTTAAACTCTAGGTTATAGTGACTTGTGTTTATATCTCAGCTGAGTAAACAAGTATTCATTTCCTTACCCCTTTTGAAGTTCTAGAAGTCATATAAGGATCCAGGAGTGAGGAAAGAAAAGACCCTTGTCTGGAAGACACAGTGAATGGCAGAGCTGTGATTAAATCCCAGATCTCTCAGCTCATCCCAGATGCTCATCTTGCTTTGGGAGGATAACCTAGGGAGATAAGTCTGGCCCAAGTGATGTGGGAGGAAGAAGGGGGTACCAACAACTGACTCTCTACATGGGCCAAACACCAGTGGTCAGAGAAGATGACCTTTGCATGGAGAGTCTGCAAGTGTCTTGTGAGTCTGGGTAAGCCGCTGCCACCCAAAGCCGGCACAGCCTGTGCAGCCTTGCTGCACCGCTCACCTGACGTACCCAGACATTAGATGCTCGGAGGGGAAAATGCTTCTGATCTGTGTTGGCTCCAGTCCCAAAAAGCTGAGATTTATGGGCAGGCTCAGTGGGGAGAGGGGAGACTGGCTCCAGGCCCTCTTTCAGCTATCTCCACGTGGGGCCCATCCTCCTTTTCTTACCTCCCAGCTGGGAGGTTAAAGGACTTGAGAAGTATGCAGCCTTGAACCTGGTCATGCTTTCTGGAGTCCCCTTAAATGAGGACCTAGCTGATCCTCACAATTATCCGGGGTATGGTGAAAAACACACATTGTGAGGCACCCTTAAGACTCCAGAGGCCTGGGTATTGCAGTTTTCAATAGCACCTTGAGAAGCATTGATGGTTAGGCAGGGAGAGGAATCTCTGATCCAATTCAACAGAATGACAGTCCCATCTCACAGATGAAGCACAGAGTGGGAGAAGGTAAGTAGGATAAGAAAGAAAGTAGCAAAAGCCTGAAATCTGCTCGGTGCTTGCTTGTGGCTTACAGAGAGTCACGGAGCCTTCTCAAGCTCCAGTTTCTCGTATTTAAAAAACAGACATTAACAGACTCATAGCGCCGTTGTAAGATTTAAGCGTAAAGTTCTTAGCTCAGTGCGTGGCGAACTAAATGTTTGCTCTTATTAACTAGTGGAAGCAGACAAATTATTATAATCTAGTAAGATAAATAATTTTGATCATTATTTTCATTGTTGTGGCTGTTTCTTTTTCTTTTACAATTTTTTTTTTTTTTGTGAGATTCGAGACTACTTGCCGTTCTTTCTTTTGTTCCCTGTTAGAGATGACCATTTCCTGGACCACGAGCTGATGCTCCCATATGTGTCTTTACAGTGCTGTGACCTAGATCTCCTTTGGTTCTCTGAATGTTCCTCTCTCACCAGGTCACCCTACAAAGACCTAAACAGACCCCACAGCCAGCCTGACCTGCCATCAAAGTCCCTCTAGCGGGGAACATCTGAGAGAGTAGGCCTATTCCACAGCCCAGGGACAGGGCAGGAAAGGCATGGAGCATTTCCAGGGACAGTGGCCTCAGGCCTGGCCCCAGGGCATCTGCAGTCTCAAACTCCCTGGGCCCCTCTCTGGAAAGAGACCAAATGCACAGAGCTGACTAGTGTGACTGTGTGGCCCTGGATGAATCTGCACATCTGCATATGAATGCAGGTGCTTGTGTTTCTATGTGCATGCCTGTATGTTCACATATTTGCAAGCACAGAACAGCCCAATCCACCACACTGAGACTGGGTGGAAAGAAAAGGCACTGAGGCTTACACATCGTCTATGGTAATAGGTATGCAACACATGTTCATTAAACAGCTGAACGAGTGATGATAGAAGGAGTGAATAAATGGCTGAACAAATGAAGAAAACCAGGAGCGTCTCAAATGGAAGCCAAGGAGACTGTCTGTAAACCTACAGTCTAAAGTCAGGGTTTGACAAATCCACGTCCATGAAAGTGTGTGCACCTTTGTTTGACATCGCATTATTTGGAAAGTCCCACAGATTTTGTAGTTAGGCAGGCTTGTATAAGAATCCTAGCACACGTAGCCTCTCTAAGCAGTAATTTATTTGTCTGTAAATCAGGGATGTCAATGATTAAATAGAATAATGTGTTGTTAGGTGCCAAGCATGGTGCCTGTTACGGGAGAGTTTAATAAGTCTGTCCTTCCTTCCTTCCTTCCTCCCTCCCTCCTCTCCTTCTTTTCCTTCCTTTTCTCCTTCTTTCCTTCCTCAACCCATCCTTCTTTTCTTCTCTCCCTCCTATACTCCTTCTTTCAGGGACACAGGGATGCACTACCTTTAAACCACTTTACTCAATGTGTTGGCAGAATTGCTTAGGGTTGGAGTGGTACCTAGGAAGGTCAACTTGGAGACAGAAGAATATTCCCGTTGGGTCCTAGCATTCTTTCCAAACTTCAAGCCCTATTAAGAGTTTACTAATGCAATTTGCTTCCTCTTAGGGCAGTGTAGTTTGTCCATGTCCTGCCATTATGGCAGACTAATGACCTCGGATCAGTCCCTTCCCCTTTCTGGTCCTCCTTTTTTCCTGCATGGCAGATGAAGTGATTTAATTAAATGAAGGCTCTTATTTATTTAGATGAGAATATAAATATTTTGGGTGCTGAAGGAGAGGAGAGGGGTTCACAGTGTTCAGCATGCAGCACCCAGGATACCCAGTCGGGACAGAATTTGTACAAACTGCTATTCAGATACCCCAGCCATCAAAGGTGGAATTGTGACTGGGGGTGGCTGGCATGGACCTTAGGTGCTAGGACAGTTTAGGAAAAGGGGGAGCCCTGGAGAGTCACAGTCATCTGGAAAGGTTCTCCAGGTGTGAGGCATTAGAACCTCCTTCAGGAATGCCTCCTCTCACCAGGAAGAAACAATAATTATGATAACAATGATCACTACAATTTATTAAGCATTCACTCAATTCCAGGACCTGTACAAAGTGCTTTACATGCAACACCTGGCACATTTCTCACAAAACATGGGGTTGATGCTACTACTATTATTCCCGCTTTACAGATTATAAGTGATTTGCAAGGTGAATGGTGAGGTGGGATGTGAGCTGAGACCATCTGACTCCACAGCTGGTGCTCTGAATGGCAACCACGCCCAGAACCCAGCACCTCTGAGCGTGGTTACAACCCAACTGACATGACCCCGGCCGCTTCTGCGGGCACCAGACCCACTGCAGGGACTGAAGGTGCTGATGATAGGCTGCCCGTTATGTAGCCATTTCACACTTTTCCAAAATGCCTTTTCATGCATCCTCCCCACTGCTTCTCAACACCATCCCAAAACAAAGCTGTAATGGGATTATTCCCAGCGTGCAGATTAAGACAATGAGGCTCTGTGAATTTGTTTCTTGCCTTAAGACACACGTGGTGACAGAGATCATAGCAGGACACTAGGCTCCAAATGTAGCCTTTTCCTTCAGTGTGACATGGAAGTGTCCCCAGAGTGAAGTGCAACTGCACCTCTAGCAAGAGGGTAAACTGAGGCACAGAGCAGACCAGCTGTTTGCCACACACCTTGGCAGGGAGCTGTGAGTGCACTGGGCATAGGGACTGGGCTCCCTCCTCGCCATCCTCTCTGCTTTGGCTGTCCCATCCTGTGTGCCTGCTAGAAGGCTCCTTGGTGTCATTTTAGACACAAGAGCAGCCCTTGGGCAGACCCGGCTCTCTAACCCACACGCCTCAGTTCGGCACTCAGCAGAGAGAGCTTAAATGTCATGAATCACTGTTCTGTTTCCATAAATGCCGTCATCCCTCTTCCCAGGCAAAGGCAGATACCCCTGGGGGAGAAACTCTAGAAAAAGAAGTCAAAGCGTGCACCCCAACGCAGCCTGAAAGGAAGGGGCTGAGGTTACTGCAGTGTCAGAGGGAGGGTGAAATCTTTAGCGTTCCTGTGGGGAAAAAGCTTTGCTTAGAGACCTGTCAGACAACCAGAACCTCAGCCTCTAGGAACAACTCACCCAGAATTAAATCCTGATGCCCTCTGTTGGTATTTTCCAGTAATGTTAAAATTTTGGAGATTTAGAAAGGCAGCAAGATTTGTGGGTCACAAACACAAACCTCGTACTCACACATACATACAAGTTCATATATACCATGTTTTCACTCTCAGGATCTGTAGAATAGAATCACAGACCATCAGACTTGCAGAAACTTTATAAACATCTGAGTCTTGTCCCTTATAATAATAATGATGATGATAATTATTATTATAATTATTTCACAAATGAAGAAACAGAGACTGTCAGAGGAAAAGACATTTTTCCAAGACAAAAAATGATAGCTGTTCTAATGGCATAGTGCACTGAGCATTTACTACCTGCCGGCAGTGTGCCAAGTTCTTTACACGCACCACCACATCTAAGCCTTACCGCGGTCTCCCATAGAAGGCACTACCCTCCCCCATTTATGGAGGAGAGGAGGTGCAGGGGAGTTATAGAATGTGCCCAATGTTAGTAAAACTACTACTTGGCAGGTGTAGGATGCTAATCCAGGCAGATTTGGCTCCAGAATCCATGCTGCCTCCCTAGTTAGTTAGAGCTTCAACTTGAACTTGGCTCACCTAATCTTTAATTTTGTGACCTTTATACAAATGTGTGCAAAATATATATATTCAGTCTCTCCCCGTCCACACAGAGACACAGTGAGCTGACTTTAGGCGCATGCCCTGAATATGACTGTGCAATATAATGTTTGTTCCAATAAATGACATCTTATTATCCACCTGTGTTTAAAACCAACTGAAAGACAGGCACAGGAACCAAAAGAGAAAATCAAGCTAACACCATTGTCACTGCCAAAGCTCCTATGGCTTTGGGTCTGTTGCCCAAGTGGGCCTACCTACACTTTATCCCTGAATATGATAAACTCACCTCCCAGTCCCTGGTGCAGTGGACAATCACAGGTCTCCACTCAACTAGGCTTAGCCCGTGGCAAAGGGCATCTGAGAACGCACCCTCCCTACAAGCAGGCAGACCTGAAAAAATACAAAACAAAACAAACAAAGATGCACATTGAGATCTGCATACCCATTTTTGTGTAGAACCCACCAATCCGTAAGTCACTTCCCCTCCCCTGGGGGTCAGAGGAAGGCCAAGAATATTATGCTAATGGAAGTTCCCTTGCAAGGAAACATGAGAAGCTGAGTATAAGCCATTCCACTTAAAGCTATTATTTCCCGGGCCCACTAAGAGTATCAAGTTCCTTGCATTACCTGAAAAGTTTGCCAAGTAAGTTAAAGCTGTAGTCTAGAGTATGCAGAATGATTAGACTCCTCAGAGAACAATTTTTAAGTGCTGTGTTATAACTAGCACGTTATACTCCAGTTATCAATGAATATTTTTTCCCATTTCCATCAACATGTCCCCATAGGGACTTGAATTGAATTCTAAAATGTGCACTTCTCGAGTTGAGACTGGCCTTCCCTTAATTAGTTACAAATGACAGGTCTGGCTCTATGTAGATGAGTCCCCTAGCTGACTCATGTGAGCTACATCGCAGCACAAAGGACGGGTTTCATTGTAAGCCCAAATTTCATCTGCTTAAAATTCTTGGAAAAGCCTCCTTCTGTGTGGTAACTTGTCAGACCCATTTCTTGTCATAAGTCGGAGGAAAATCAATCCCACTATTTGGGAGTTGGACTCAATCTGAAAGCAATAGGCTTGTCACATTTAATTATTTCACACTCCACTCACCAAGCCTTGAAAGTGTCAATTTCACCTGCGGGGTAATGGGACCAGGGAAGAAAAATCTGACCGAGTGTGGGCAAACAATAAGTTATGGTTAACAACAAGAGCAGCCTTTGAAAGTTAGAGAAGTTTCCCCAGCGAGGAACTAGAGGAAGGCTGGAAGAGAGAGACTAGCAGATTGATTTTCTTCTAATTTTTCTCATAAAAAAATTAAAATTCCGAAAAGTGCGTGCAGAAAGGGACCTTGGAAATTATCAAACTGCTTTAGTGTACTGATGCAGTCACTAAGGCATCTCCGACACTTAATAACAACAACAACAACCATTATTTATTCAGCACTGATTTATGTCAGTCACTTTTCCAAGGTCCCCCAGACAGTCAGTGGGAGAAAGCAGGCCAGAGACCAGGTTTTCCAATTGCTACTATTTTTATACTAAATTCTAAAGTAAGTGAGGATCACAAAGAAAAGCTTGATAATTCTTATTTTATCCCCCTCAAATTCAAAGGATAGTAAAGTTTCAATGACCTCATCTGTTTAACTCTGTCATAGACCATATCACTGAAATCTCTTCCCAAAGAATCACGGCTGATAGATTTTTTTTAAAAAAGATAAACAAAGAAAATAGAGAGGTAATAACATGGTATAATATCATTGTTCCTCTAAGGCTGTGATATGAATGAAAACAAACCCAAGCCTTGTTATTTTCAACAGTTGATGTGACGGAGGTGTGAGGGGTTAAGATTCTTAAACTACATACAAGATCTAAGGTGATGGAAAATGGTGATTTGTTCCAAGTTACTAGATGCAGGCAACAAAAAAGCAAGAGTTTAAAAAGATCTTTTCCACCAAAACATAAAGGAATAATGTTAAGAGTGTGTCTCCATTGCACTCTGCAATTTTCCCCAATTTGTGAGTATAGAAAAGTAGAATGATCTAGCTCATAAGGGATCTGAGTTAATCGGATATGGCTTTGCCTTTCACCTCTGCTACCTACTTATTGTTTGACTTTGGCAAGTAACTCGACCCCTTTAAAAAAAAATTGTAGTAACAATATAACATAAAATTTGACATTTTAAACCATTTTTAAATATATGATTCATTGGCATTAACTGCATTCAGTGTTGTGCAATCATCAACACTATTTATTTCCAAACTTGTCTGTCACCTCTAGCAGAAACTCTACACCCATAAAATAACAACCCCTCATCCATCCTTCTCCAAAACCCTGGTAACCTCTAGTCTATGTATTTTCAGTCTCTGTGAATTTGCCTTATTCTGTATAAGTGAAGTCACACAATACTTGTCTTTTTGTGTCAGGTTTATTTCACTTAGCATTATGTTTTCAGAGTTCATCGTGTTGTAGTATGTGTCAGAATTTGGTTCTTTTTCAAGACTGAATAATATTCCATTGACTGAATAGACTGCATTTTGTTTATCCATCCATCTGCTGATGGACACAAGTTGTTTTCACCTTTTGACTGTTGTGAATTTGAATATTGTGATGGATGCTTGTTGGTTTGAAATCTCAGGAGCTTCCCAGATGAAATCTGAAACTAGCCCTTGTACTCAGAGGGCAGGGAGAGACCAAAGAAAGAGGTAGACCTTTCCAGGTTGGTAGGTGGCAGTGCAAGGAAACTTACATACAAGGCCTGTCTTGGGTGCTGTGAGACATACAGATCTCTGCTCCTGTCCACCAGACTCTTAAAAGTTTACACAGAGGCCTTAAAAAGATTCAGTCATGTATACCACCCAGATGGTCTCAACAACACTTTGCTGTCTCAAGGATACATCCTTGAAAACACTGCTGACTGTGGGAACTGTGGGCAGAATGTATATTCCAAGGACAGAGGTGGAGGTCTGAGGATTGCCTGGGTCCAGCTTGTAGGTCATCTGGCAGTCATGCTCTCTTCATTGCCTCCTCCAACAACGCTATGATTGAACACTGGTGTACAAGTACTTGTTCAAGTCCCTGTGTTAAATTCTTCTGAGTATACACTTGGAAAGTGGAATTGCTGGGTCATATGGTAATTCTCTGTTTAACTCTTTCAGGAGCCACCCAACTGTTTTCCACAGCAGCTGTAGTATTTTACATTCCCATTAGCAACATACAAAGGTTCCAATTTCTCCACATCCTTGCCAACACTTGCCATTTTCTGGGGTTTTTTAAAATTATTATCATTTTTTTAATTACAGTCATTTTAGTAGATGTGAAGTGGTGTCTCATTGTGGTTTTGATTTGCATTTCCTTAATGAAGTAACTCAATCTCTTTGAAATTCAGGATCACCATTTACAAAATGGTTAGAGTGATGCTTATCTTGTAGGTTTTCTGCGTAGAATAAATAAGACTCTATTATCCGAAACACAGAAAAATCCAGCAGAGGGTAGATGATGACACTGATGCTCTTGGAAGTGTTGATGCCTTTGTACATCCAAATTGTTCCCTCCTTTTAAAACGTCCTCTCTCATCACATTTCCAAGTTTTTAAATTTACATTTGCCTCTCGGTATTTGTGGGGACTTGGTTCAGAGACCCCCCTCAGATAAGAAAATCTGTGGATGCTCAAGTTTCTTATATAAAATGGCATAATGTTTGCATATAACCTATGCACATCCTTGCATGTACTTTAAATCATCTCTAGATTACTTATACTACCTAATATAATGTAAATGCTATGTAAATATTTGTAAATACAAGGCAAATATTGTGTAAATAGTTGTCAGTGCAGCAAATTCAAGTTTTGCTTTTTGGAACTTTCTGGAATTTCCCCCCAAAGACTTCTGATCTCTAGTTGGTCGAACCCGGTCCATATGGGTTCCATATCTGCAGGTGTGCCAAGGACTGAAAGTGTATCTATCCTCCTGCCTGTTCACAGAGTAAGAAAATACACACTTAAAGTTAGAGAAGTGGTACTGGGGTCCACACTTTGCTGGCAAGGATCTAGGAAAACATCAGCTTTGGCTAATATTTATCCCTCCTTATCTTTATTCACCAGAAACAATTTTTTCAGCCTTATAACACATTTTATTTCCAATACATATTAAACAGGGACACCTGTTGAGAAGTCATCACCCTCTTAGGACATTTTACTTTGTCTCCTAGATGATGTGTAGGATTTAGGCATTTTTACTCTATTTTTAATCTATTGAGGCAAGACATGATCAAGGACCAGATGGATACCATTCGCAGCAAGATGGTGGGGAGATCCCAGAACTGCTGGTGGGTGTTTTAAATCACAAGATGCCAAGAGTCACAAAGAGAACACTTTCTGGACAGGACCCTTGGACTAAAAGATCTCTGAATTGGAGGCAGTGGTTCTTATGGTCTTGCTCTCTCTACCTATTCTGAGCATTCCCTCACTGCTTAAATTAATTAATGAGACAATGAGGAATATATTTGAAGCATTTAGATCAGCACCTATTACAGGTTAGGAGGTGAGAAGTGTTAGCTCTTATTTGACTGTGGAGTTCACCTTAGGTTGTTACAGTGTCCGAGCTACTGAAATGAGGGAGGGTTACAAAGGATGCAATGGGAAAATATTATCCCACTCTATTGTTTATTAGTGGGATAATATTTTGAATTACTAACATGATCTTACCTTGCATTGCCTTACAGACTGTGGCCATCCCTTCGAACCAGGAGTAGGGACATTCATTTCCACGCCCTCAGGGAAGCATTGTTCTAGCAGAGTGTAGGCAACAAAAAATCAGTTCTTGGCCTTTGAATTTAGAACCAATAGGTGTGACAGTAGTTTAAAAGAAAAGGATTTGGAATTTCAGGATTCTGGACATTAACAAATAAATGGCCCAAGATTTGCATAATGGAGAAGCGTTGAGTTTTGTTGCTGCCATGTTGCCAGAGGCACCATCGGGTAAAGACAATCACCTATGATTCTGGAAAGATTAGCTTTGGCCAAAGGTAAAAAGGAAGTTTAAATCTTTATCATGATCACACTTTCATGGGGAACTTGTATCACCTTTTGCTTGGAGAATTTATTGATCACTTTGGAGAATAAGTGATCTCTTCTGCCCCAACTTTTCTAGTAGTTTGTTTGAACATTCCTTAAGAGTACTTAATCATTTCACATATTTTGGTATATTAATCTGCACACATAACTTTCCTCTTTTAATCTTCAGGACCCTGGAAAACAGGAACTGCAGCTTTTAAGTGTTATCATAGATCTAAAATGTCATGGTGCAGATGAATCACTTGAGGTGTTAGTTAGCATATAGATTGCTGATCTCCACCCACAGAGATTCTGATTCAGTTGATCTCTAGTGGCATCTGAGAATCTACTTCATAAGCAACTATCCCAGGTGATCCTATTATTAAATACAAAGACCACATTTACAGAAACATTTCTTTGTTTTGTTGAAAGTTGTGTCTTGCAAACAAAATGTGCGCAGTAAATGAGTGCTGGATTAATGCAGAATAAGGGGTTAGCAACTTCAAGAATTGGTGTTTTTGTTGAGTTTTTGTATCTGAAGAGATTCTTAGGAATGAGTTGGGAGGGAAATAAAACGTGATCAACTGAATGCCTCCCACTCAATCAAATTCCTTGAGTGACAGGAACTTCTTTACCATAATCCCACCAGGTTATTTACACAAGAGGAAACTGAGGCTCAGCGAGTCGATCTCTTGCTTAAAGTCATGGAACAAGGAAGCAGCATAACCAGGCTTCACACCGGGTTGGTCTTATTTTTAAATCCATGCTCTTTTCACTCCTCCAAGCCTCCCAGGTTACAGGGCTCAGACACCAAGGTCCAGAAACGACCTCTCTCAGTAGTACTGAGGAAAGGCATTTAACCTCCATGTGCCTTGATTTACCACAAGCAAAATAAGGGCAAAGATACTGAATTATATAGGGGAATTAATCGGTGGAGTTTTGGAAGGGGAGGTGAAAATGTAAAGGCAGCATCCAATCAATCATGTCATCATTATTACAAACAATAACATTATCAACACTGGGTTCACAATTTAATCCTTGCAACATTGACCCACCAGCTCTGATGATTATTACTGTTAATTAATAAGGATAAGTCATGAGGTTAATGAGGGTTCTTCGTGGCTTCAAATCTTTACTGGGTAGGAGGAGAGGAAAATTAATTCTTTTCTTTACATCAAATGTAACTCGATTTTGGTTTGTTGTCTATTTTTGTGACTCTTTATCTCTCCCTTAAAATTCCCTGAGGCCCACTTGGAATAATGGAGTAAATGAGTCAGTCCGTAAAAACGCATTTTAAAGCCCACAGTGGCGGCGGCTGCAACACATGGTAGCTGAGACAGTGGCTCATCAGGGATGTGTTCAACCCAAAACTTGGCTATTTTCTGAAATTCAGAGGGAAGTGCTTGACAGGAATATAGCCCCCTATAAATGTTAGTCTAGGAGTTAGGGAATCTCAGCGAGAGCTCCGGCTCCATAATTAACCAGTCTGTGAGTTTACCTAAATTGTTACACCTCCATGATCTGGTCTGCAGAACAGGGGTGACAGTCTTTGTTCAGCTTTCAAGGCTGTTTCTACGATTAAATGACGTGATGTATTTGGAAGTCCTGTTGGTGATTAGCTCAGTTTGCAAAGGTAGTCAGAAACAGAAAGCAAAGACTCTGAATTCTAGACACACATCCAGATTGCATGCTTTATTAATAGATTCACTTGTGAGTTATAAATTCAGAGGAATGATCTGGGTCTAGTGTTTGAAACTTGCTGCTCCAGAGTGATGTCTGTAGTGCCTGGAAAGTCAGGCCACCCAACCCAGACACCATCATTCCGGGCTGTGGTTATCCACCTGGGAGCTTGTGAGCGGCTTAGCAGACCCTCTACTCCCACCCTGTATGGCGCAGCAGAGACGTGCACATTGGCAACTTGGTTACAGAAAGTTTGTTATTGAATTCTTGAAGATAATTTGACCAGAGAAGTGGTCCCACTTCCACCTTTTCATCAATTCTAAACTCAGCATCTAAACAATGTAATGCCAAATAGCATCTTGGCCATGTAGGAGAAATAGTTCCATGATTAGGAACTTGCAGAGTAAATGCAGAATTGGCCACAGTTCTTCACCTTTCCCTGTATCCATACCCTTTGCAATACAACTTGGCTGCCTCTTTCATCAACTGGTGAAGTCTGGTCCCCTATCCCCGGAATGTGGCCTTGTGTCTTACACTGGCTAAGAGAATATAGTGGAAGTGACAGTGCAGTGGTTCTAAATCTAGGCCTCTGGGGTATTCTGCTCACTTTCTTTGGGAACCCAATCATTAGCCATGTCAAAAACCCTCACTAACCTTTTGGAAGATCAGACTCTTTATAGAGGAGAGCCCAGCTACAGCCTTCTAAGAGCAATTTATAGTCAGCAGGATTGATTAACTGACAAACAGCTGCTGGCAGATTCACAAATAAGGCAAGCTAAGACAAGAAGAATCACTCTGTTGATACAAAACTCTAGAGCAATAAAAATGTGTGTTTTAGGCCCCTGAGTTTGGGATGGTTTGTTAGGCAGCAGTTGCTAACTCATACAAATGTACAACAGAGATCTTCAAGTATAGCACTTCTTTTTGTAACTTTATGAAAAAAGAAAGTAAATGGAAAAATACTAATTTAGCATGAGTTTACCAGTAACCAGATTTGTCTAATCTCTAATGTAGTAATCTCTAATGTAGTAATGTAGTAATGTAGTAATCTCTAATGTAGTAATGTAGTTTTTGAAGTTTTTAAATTGTGATAAAGTATCTAATGGTTGTTTTATTGCTCATAGTAGAAAAGCTCTTGATCACCTACAGAGTTGAATGTAAGAGACCATGAAATGACCTCTTTATCTTATTGATTCATTTTAAAACAAAAATAAAATACTTTTTTTTTTGAGCAACTGCTCTGTGCCATAAGTGTTGCTAGGTGCTGAGATAAAAAGTCAATTAAGGCATGTTTGACATTTCATCTTTAGGAAATTATTCTTTTGAAATCTGCTTTTAAATATTCCCAGAAGTTAGACCATTTTAAGCTGGACTCAATTACCAATATAGATGGGATTCACTGTGTGTTTTGACTCAACTCTTTTTTCCCTCACCTATGATCAATTTTCTCACTTGAAAAGCAGAAGGTTGGGGCCAAGTTCTCTTCCATCTCTCTATTTAAAAAAAAATGGGGGGAGGTAACTAGGTTTATTTACTTATTTACTTTTGAAAGAGGTACTGGGGACTGAACCCAGAACCTTCTGCATGCTAAGCACACTATCTCTCTATTAATTGATGTGAGAAAGTTTCATTTTCATTCCCAGATGGTATATGACTGATATAGTGACTTAAGAGATACCAATGACTTAGCTCAAAGCCATGACATTAGTAAAAATAATGGTGAAAATCCTGGATACTGGATTTCAGCTCCAGCAGATAAAGAGCTTGGAACTAATAACTTCAACTTTAAAAATATGAAAAAAAGCTGGAAAAACTGAAAACCAAGCACTGTTCTTGGACCCATTAGAGAACCGATGCTGCCACTCTGAAATATGGAGAGTTTTATCCAGAAACACAACTAGGCTCACTCCAAAAGCTACTGGAGACATACGCTGGTTAAGAACACTGTAACAATCATCTTAAGAATTGCTTATGGCTGAGTACTGACTAGCATGAGAACAAAAAAATGCCTGGGTACCTCAGTCTCAAGGGACCTCCTACAATTGTATAGGTTTTACCTTTAAGAACCTCATCAGATTCTCATTTTTAAGATGTGGGAAGAACCCTGTGTTTCTGGTAGGTGGATGGGGAAGGATAAGTAATAATTATGAAATACTCCCAGCACCTTTTCATCACAACATCCTGCACTACAGGTGAGACTCTTATCCCAGCTGGGGAGAGGAAGGACATTCCTATTATTCTAGCCCTTCTAGCATTCCTGTTAGGTGAGAATGAAGAAGCACACGGCTCATAGCATCTGGGATTCAAGGAAATTGATTGAGAGTGCTTCATCCAAGGAAAGGAATAGGAGGCAGGTAGAAAAATAAAACTGCAGTATGGGGAGGAAACTATGACGATCACAGTCCTAAGACATAGCCTCAGTAAAACACTGAGCTTTAATGAGAAGATTCAATAATGCTCCTGTGGTATGCTAAGTGGCCCACAAAAGACAGCCACATCCTAATCCCCAGGGCCTGCAAATGCATTACATGGTATAAAGGACTTACAGATATAATTAAGTTAAATGATCCTGAAATGGAAAAGTTATCCTGAGCTATCCTAGTGGGCCTTAAATTTAATCAGAAAGGTCCTTATTGGAGGGAGGCAAGAAGGTCAAAGAAGGGAGTAGGAGATATGAAGAGAGAAGCAAGAGTTTGGGGGATTCAAGGAAAGGGTCGCCAGCCAAGAAATGCATGTGGCTTCCACATGTTAGAAGTCAAGTAGATAGATTCTCCTCTAGAACCTCTAGAAGACACCAGCCTTGCTGACATCTGCACTTTAGCCCTTTGACACAAATTTCAGACTTCTGACTTCCAGAACTGTAAGAGATGGCATGTGTTGTTTTAAGCCACCAAGTCTGTGTTAATTCATTACAGCAATAATAGGAAACAAATACAGCTCCTCTCCCCTGTACTTTACCACCACATCAACAGGGTTACAATATACTGTCAGTGGATTACACCTGAAATAACTAAAAGATACAGACTCTTTTTGAGGAATAGTACTTAGGGAAGCCTGACATCAAGAGGCGAGACAAAAACAAAGACACTAGAGGAATTTGAAGCCTCTGGAACATAAAGCTACACTAAATATTACACATACTCAAATCCTAGCCAGTTTACCATAAATCCTCACACTAAAGGTCTATTTGCCACAATTCTTGTTACTTGATACAACATGTCTGCCTTTCAACAACAACAAAAAAATTACAAGACATGCCAAGAGGTAACAAAAAACACAATCTGAAGTGACAGAGTAAGCATCAGAATAGACTCAGACATGGCACAGATGTTTAAACTTTCAGACAGGGAACTTAAAATAACTATAGTTAGTATGTTAGGGCTCTGATGGAAAAGGTATACAGCATGCAAGAACAGATGGGTAGTGTAACTAGAGAGATGGAAACTGGAGAAGAGCAATTTAAGCCTAAAGCAAGTAGAAGAAAGGGAACAATAAAAATTAGAACAGGAATCAATGAAACTGAAAACAAATAAATGGAGAAAATCCATAAAACCCAAAGCGGTTTCTTTGAAATGATCAATAAATGATCAATAAAGTGGTTTCTCTGAAATGATCAATAAAGTGGTTTCTTTGAAATGATCTAGGCTAATCAATAAAAAAAGAGAGGAGACACAATACACTGATATCAAAAATGAAAGAAGGGTCATTACTACTGATGATTAAAAACCCCATATAACATTAGGAATCAAGGGGAATTTCCTCAGCTTGATAAAGGACATCTACAAAAATCCTATAGCAACATCATGCTTATGGTGAGAGATATGGCACTCTCCTCCTAAGATCAGGAAAAGGGAAGAAAGTTCTCTCTCATCACTTCAATTCAGCATCACAGAGGAAGGCCCAACTAGTGAAAGAGTCTAGAAAAGACTCTAGAAAAGAGTCATAAACAGTATACAGATTGGAAAGGGAGAAATAAAACCATATTTATTCTCAAATGGCATGTAGGAAAATCCCAAAGAATTGATTAAAAAAACTCATGGAACTAATAAGTCATGATAGCAGGGCTTCAGGATACAAGAATAATATACAAAATCAATTGGTTTTCTATATACCAGTTATGAATTTTATTATTAAAAATACCACTTACAATAGCACCCCCAAAATAAAATATGAAGCATAAGTCTAACAAAATGTTATAATATCTGTATGTAAAATCTACAGAACACTTATGAAATAAATAAATAACTAAACTAAATAAATGGAGTGGTATTTCATATTCACAGACTGGGATATTCAGTATTGTTAACAGTCAATATTTCCCAACTCGATCTATAGATTCAATGCAATCACAATCAAAATCCCAGCAGAGTATGATGGAGATATTGCAAAACTTATTCCAAAGTTTATACAGAAGGCAAAAGACCTAGAATAACCAACACAACACTGGAGGAGGAAAGTTCAAAGGCTCTAACCACCTCATTTCAAGTCTTATAAACCCACAACAGTGGGTGCAATATTGGTGGAAGAAAATAAACAGACAGAGCAATGGAACAAGAAAAGCTGCAAAACAGACCTACACAAATATACTCATCTTTTACAAAAATGCAAAGGCAATTTAATGAAGAAAGAATAGTCTTTTCAACAAGTGATGCTGGATCAACTGGACATCCATTTATAAAAAAAAAAATCATGAAGCTCTAGGCATAGACGGTCCACCTTCCACAAAAAAGCCACTCAAAATGAATCATACACCTACATTTAAATGTAACATTATAAAACTTATAGAATCAAGAGTAAATCTACATGACCTTGGATTTGAACATCAGTTTTTAGATACAATAGTGAAAGAACGATCCATAGAAGAAAAAAATGGGTAAGTGAGACTTCATTAAGATTAAAAGCCTTTTTTTCTGTACAAGGTATTCTTAAAAGAGTGAGAAGACAAACCACAGCCTGGGAGAAAATATTTACCAAACACAAATCTTCACTTGTATTCAAAATATAAAAAACTCTGAAAAATGGAACAATGAGAAAACAAGCCAACCAATTTAAAAATAGGAAAGAACTCTGAACAAGCCTCACCAAGGAAGATCTACAGATGGCAAGGAAGCAAATGAAAAGATGCTCAACATAACTTATCATTAGGGAAATGCAAATTAAAACAACTAGACACCACTACACACCTATTAGAACGGCTACAGTCCAGAAAGCTGACAACACCAATTTCTGGCAAGGATGCTGAGCAACAAGAACTCTCATGTATTTCTGGTAGGAATGCAAAATAATACAACCATGTCAGCAGTTTGGCAGTCTCCTACAAAAGTAAGCAGTCTTACCAAATGCTTCAGAAATCTTCCTGCTAGATATTTTATCCAACTGAATTGAACACTTACGCCACACAATAACTAGCATGTGAATATTTATAGTAGCTTTTTTGAAAATTGCCAAAAAATTTATAGCAGCCAAGATGTCCTTCAGTATGTGCATGTAAACAAAGGGTGGTGCATCTGTACAATGGAACACTATCCAGCAATAAAAGGGAATGAACTACTCACCCATTCAAAGACATGGTTAAGACTGCTAAGTGAGAAAACCAGTCAAACAAGACTACCAAATGTATGATTCCATTTGTGTGATATTCTGGACAAGGCAGATCTACAGAAATGATAAACAGAGAAGTGGCTGCCAGGGATTTGAATCAGGAGAAGAGCACACAGGGTGTATTTTTAGACAGTATATGGTGGATATATGACTTGAGGTATTTGTGAAAACAATCAGAACTTTGCAATACAAAGAGTGAACCTTAATAATGTGAAAAATCAAAAAACTAATTTAGGAGTTCAGAGAATCCTAGGATGGGATGCAAAATGTGAGAAAAGAATCCAACTTTTTTATTTTTAAAAATTTTGTATATTTATATTTATTTATTTATTGAAGTATAGTCAGTTTACAATGTTGTGTCAATTTCTAGTATACAGCAAAATGCTGGAGATTGTCATTCTAAGTGAAGCGAAAAAAAGAAAGAAAAATATCATATGATATCATTTATACATGGAATCTAAAAAAAAAAAGACAAACTAACTGTATTTTAAATATATGAAACAGCCTCACTGAAGGGAGACAGGGGGCTGACCTACATAGCTTTGGAAATTAGTGGAGTTATAAGAGTAAAGGCAAAAAAAAAAAAGTTCATAAACACTGTGCTCTAGTTGAAAAGTTGTTTTCCATGGAGGTACAAGTTAGCAATTCTGAAGCCACTACATATGTACACTGGAACTGAAAAATTAGTTACAGATGGCAGATAGGAGTCAGGTTTCTCACTGTTGGAGGGGAAGGATATAGACAAGCTAGAAAGGGCTGGAATGATCCATGTAGCCACAGATTAGAGTTGGCAACATTAGAATGAATCCATGTTTTGTTTAATATAGATACAGATGGCTACCTATAGAACTACTTATAATATGTATCTATCCATGAGTTAGGGCACACACATATATTTCCTTGTGGTGTCAGCTGAGGGGCTCTATAAGCAATGATACCCTAGTAGTACCAAGCATATGTAGCATTCATATCTTAGTTTCTAATACCATTCTCCAGTAAAAGTAACCAGGGCTTCTTGAAGAAAAGTCTGATTCAAAGACTAAGGCAGGAAGTGCACCAGGTGAAACTGGAGCATCTCACAAGTGCCAGAAATAAACCACACACACACACACACACACACACACACACACAGAGTAATGGAGATACGTCAAAGGGACACAGAAGCCAACTGCAAGAACCCCCAGTGGTCAATACTGGAAAAAATTGCACAATGCAAGAAATTACATGTAGTACAGGTATCCCGTGCTTTGCAAAAGTTCACCATATGCTACTTCTCTTTCATGAAAGACCTATATTAGTACCTGTTTTTGCTAACCAAAAGAAATCCAAAGAGGAAGACTTTTGTTTTTATGAATAAAAGTGAAAAGCGAGATGACCTTCAGTGTTTTTTTTGTTTTTTGCTTTGTTTTTTTGTTTGTTTTGTTTTGTTTTGCAATGAGCCATTATAGAGGCAGTGTGCACTCAGAGTAGCAGGAGTGATACTGCCAACTCCTTCCTTGGGAACCACATTCAGCATCTCAACATCAAGTCTCCAGAGCTTTGAAGTATGTCTGTGAGCATCTGTGCTTCATCTCCATTTACTCTGTACATCCATTTGCAAAATGTGTCCTAAGGTATTTGTCTTCACTTTATGCCATTTTGGTGTATGAAGGATTTGATAGGGATTTCAGACAGTGGGGGAAACCTATATTGGAATATAGCCTAAAGTATAAAATAAATATCCATGAGTCCACACAGAGTTAGACAAATGATTGAGTAGACAAATAAATGGGAGGGTATAGATAAATCTCTCATGCAGAAGAATTCCAAGTAATTTTTATTGTCTACTCTGTCCTTGTGTCCCCTGTACCTTAAAAAGTAGGCTTCACATAAGGACTCTGTTACAGGGGAAAAAAGAAAAAAAAAACAAACCTAGAAAACACTATCTTAGCCATGTGATTCAGATGAATATTATCAGTGATGTCATGTTGATAAAAGGTACCCTTGGTAGGAGGTGATGACACCTCACCTCTGTGATCTACCCCCCCAACACCCATAACCCCAGTCCAATCATGAGGAAGAACTTCAGACAAATCCCAATTGAGGTATTTCTACGAAATATCTGAATAGCAGTCCTTAAAAACTGTCAAGGTAATCAAAAACCAGGGATGAATAAATGTGATGTGGGAGCCTGAAACAGAACAAGGGTATTAGGTAAAAGCTAAGGACATCTTGATAATACATAAATGTTTATAAATAATAATATATTAATATTAGTTCACTAATTGCGACATGCTCATGTGAGATGTTACTGATAGGACAACCTGGGTGTAGGTTATATGGGAACTCCGTACTCTTTTCACAATTTTTCTGTAAATCTAAAAGTATTCTAATTTAACAAGTTTATTAAAAACTAATACTGGGCACTGCAGCAAGTTTGGGGAGAAGATGATTTCCTGGCAGAAGAAGCCAAGGAAGTCAGCACAGTGTGGATATTGGGCATTAGCACTAGGCAGAGCTGGGTTCCAACATCAGCCCTGCCACTTCCTGCATGTGTGCTGCTAAGCATCAGTTTAACCTCAATTTCCTTGTGTGTTAAACAGGTGTCATCTAATGATCACAGCTGAATTGTAGACAGCATAGGGCACTTAGGCCATACAGCTGTAGCTGTAGCTGTAGCTGTAGCTGGTACCGCCATTCTCACTGCAACGTGACTCTTGGTTTGGCTGTCCATGCTGATTACCAGCATCCCCTCGGTACATGTCTGTGGTGTGTTTGGATGACTACAGCATTAAGACAGCTCTTCCTTGTATTCAACCCCAGGACTGCCTGCTGTCATTCAAACATGTCCCCTCTTGGGGAGACAGAAAGCAGATGCTTCCTTTTCCCTTGAACAAAAATGCCAATTATTTAGTCAGAGTTCTCTGCAGACTTAGGGTTCCTTTCTGTCTTTTGTGTTCATGTAAACTGGCCCTTTTATTCTCACAATTGAAGGGAGTTGAAGCTGGAACGTTTATTGTGCATCTTATAAATAACTGTTCATTATTTTTCCTTTTTACAAAAACAACAGCTGTTCAATATAAAAAAATAGGTAACATCCTAATAATCAAAAAGGAATTAAAAATTACCTAAAATGCCAATGGTCAAATTGTTTTATAACCTGCTTTTTAAAACTAACATAGATCTTGTAAATGTGTGATCATGTTTGTGTCCCTAAATATTGTAACACAAATAATTTTTAATTGCTGCATAGAATTCCACATACAATGACGGCACCATAGTTTTATTAGTTTAAGTGCCTACATTGGGGTGTTTGGGGAGCTCCCTTTTGTTTATTTATTTTTTGATATTATGAATAGTTTAGTGATGAACATCCTTGTGGTTAAATCCTTACGTATGTTTTTAATTATGTCCTTGGGGTGGTTGCTTGAGATGGTTGGCCTCAGGAGGATCCTAAAGCTAGTACTGTTCTTAGGCCAAAGGAAGGATGAGACGGAGGGGTGAGATATAGGGAGTTTGAAATTAATACTTGGGTAATTCAGCATAAAATGAAACAAAACAAAACTTGTATTTATGCTAGACTGGACTTAGCGTTTCTGTATCTACATGTCTGCCTTGTTCCAGTGGTAAATATTCTAACCACTATGCTCTTTGCAGCTAGAGACACTTGGGTGAGAACCTCAGTTATGCTACATCCTAGCACCATGACTCGTCATACTTATCTGTGAAATGGGGATGCCTTGTGAGAACTAAAAGGGGTAAAACATGTGATGCCCTGATGCACAGTACAGACTCAATAAGGAATGGGTTGCCTCCACCTGAGAAATGCTTGAATTTTCCCACCGCCAACAGCAAGGCATTTATCCCCCCCTCAACTTCGGTTGATTTATAGTATCTAGGCAATATTTTCCTTCTGAGAAAAGCAAAAGGACATTTTTCTCCCTCTTTTGCTTTCTGCATCCTCACAACCCCAGGCCCTTCTGAGACTCCTACCACCACAAAGTCATTTCCATTATCATCACGACTAGAAGAGTATCTGTCCCTGACAAACAGGGTTTTAATTCACTAGAGGCCCCCTGATACCTCGGTGTCCAAAATGCTTTATCTGGCCTTTTCTTAGCCAATGCACAGATAAAAAGAAAAGGCAAGATGCTGTGCAGGATTTAAATCTAATAAATTCAGAAAATTCAACTCCTGCTCCCCTCCAACCTGGCCCTTTTTCTTTTGGAGATACTCATATTCAAACAGCCTTCATTTTATATCACGAGGGACATGAAGAAAAGGACATAAGCTGGGTAGCCAGGCATATTGGGGTTCCACACCATGGCTCTGCTATTTACTGGCTTTGTGATCTTAGGCAAAGTCATTCATCTCCTTGAGCCTCGGTTTCCTCACGTGCACAATGAGGACAATGACAGCTGGTTGGCAATAAATTTCACAACTAATATAAAATGCAGTGCATAATGCCTGCCACATAGCAGCACTTTCCCGTTTTTTGCCCAACCAAAATTTTCCTTACCACACCTCTACTCCAGTTACCTTGGAGATAGAGGAACGTTTCACCAGTACACCCCTCCATTGGGCCTTCCAGAGTGCTTTGGTTAAGATCGTTGCCTAAAAACCTGCCTAACTAGATTTATTTTCACCCAACTAGACTTGTTCATTCATCCACTCACTCAGCTTGTGCCAAGAATCAGGCTGGACACTGAGAATGCCAAAATGAACAAGACATTCTCTGTCCTCGGGGAGATCATAGCCTAGTGTGGGAGACAGACAAGTAAACATAAAATTATAATTCAGTAAGAAAGAATTCGTGTTGTGGCAGAGGGATGGATGTGTAAGGGCTTGGCAGGGCATCGAGCAGGGATACCTAACCAAGCCTCGCTCACAGCGTCCTCAGAGAGGGACAGCTGAGTTTGATGAGCTAGCACAAATTAGGTGGACATAAGTTAAATCATGTAGTCTTTATGACAATTCTCAACAACAAATATTTCCATTTGGCAAATGCTCAGAGAGACTGAGCTATCCAAGATCACCCACAAGTGTGGGAACCCAATAAAATCCAAGGCAGCCTGGCTCCAGATTATATCCTGGATGGTGATAGTCCCGTCACCTTGTCAGCACTGTTGCCTACTTAAAGGAAGCCCTGATGTGTGCTTTTCAGCTTCCTTTCAGACTCCCCTACTCACCAACCCCCTCCATCCCCTCCCTCGACCCTCACCGTGCTGTAGCTCTTCTATTTCCATGGATATGCTGGGGATTTGGAGAGAAAGCAGGGACTCAGCTTTGCTCCCACTGCCCAGCCCCGTATGTGGGCTGCAGGAGCCACAGCCACCTCCCAATCATCATTCTTTCTTCTGGGGACAGAGTTATGGCCCTCGGGAGAGGTCTGTTTCACCAGAGTAGTCAGTTACTAATGAGCTTCATGCTGCTTCTCCGCCTCCGGCTCCCCAGCCGTTCTCCACCCCAGATCTCCTAAGTCACCTTCATCTGGCAGCTGGAGACTGGTGGGAGTCTGCGGGGGGCGGTGCCCAGCCCAGGAGCTAGAGCAGCTCCTAGATCCCTCATGTGTACACTGGGTGTGAGCCAACCGCCAAGGAGAGGAGGAGAGGGGTTCAGCCTCTTGGACCCCTGCCGAGGACAGAGAAGCCTGGTCTCAGGACATCAGGCCTGCCTATGGGTCCCTCCCTTCTGGGGAAAAGCACATTTCACTGATGCCTACAAAACTCTGGTCTTTCTCTGCCAGAATCCCAGGATCCCTCTGCTGAGTCTGTGCCTACTCTGTGATAAGATTATATAATACCATATAGATTCAAATTGGGAACATTAGTATCACAATAGTTGCCATTTATTGAGAATTTGTTACATGCAAGATATTCTTAAGTTTTCATTTTTATTTTATTTTTATTGAAGTATAGTTGATATATATTATTATTGAAGTATAATATTAGTTTCAGGTGATAGAATTCAGTATTTTTTATAGATTGTATTCCATTAAAAGCTACTACAAGATAATGACTATATTTCTCTATGCTATGTAATACATCCTTGTTACTTATCTATTTTATACATAGTAGTTCCTATCTGTTAATCCCAAATCCCAATTTGTCCCTCCCCCTTCCCTCCCTTCTTTGTTCACCACTGGTTTGTTTTCTATATCCTTGAGTCTCTTTCTGTTTTGCATATACACTTGTTTGTATTATCTTTTAGATTCTGCATATAAGTGATACAATACACGCAAGATATTCTTAAATACCTTATCTGAGTAACTTCATGTGCAGCTCAGTCTAACTCATGAAATAGCTACAATTATTATCTCTGTTCTATACATGAGGAAACTAAGGCTCGGGGATTTTAAGTAACTTGTCCATCCTTCCACAATTGAAAATGATAGATCCAGGATTTCACCCCAGCACCCTGACTACAGAACATGCACCCCTAACTACCAAAATGCAGGGAGCAGAGCTAATGTCTGAGCACTTACTGTGTGCCAGGCATTGGGGTAAACTCTGTGCATGGATTATCTTTGTGGCTTCTCCCAACCAGCCTATTTTTCTTATTTTACAGATGAGGACACTGAGATTCAGGGAGGTGAAGAGTTTCTCTAGGTCACAGAATGAGCAAGTGGCAGATCTGGGATTAAAGTCCCAGGCAACCTGACTCCTGAGTTCACCCTTCTAGGCACCATGCTATACCATCCGTGCTGGGTTGAACAGTGCTCCCCCAAAGTTCACGTCCATCCAGTCTCAGAATGTGACTTTATTTGGAAATAGGGTCTTTGCAAATAAAATCTGGTTAAAATGACGTCATGCAGGATTAGGGGAGAACTTAAATCCAATGACTGGTGTCTTTATAAATAAGAGAAAGGAGAGGAAGATTCAGACACAAAGACATTGACACACAAAGAGGAAAGACAGCCATGTGAAGACAGAGGCAGACATTGGAGTGAGCTACAAGCCATGGAATTCCAAGGATTGCTGGGAACGACCAGAAGCTAGGAAGAGGCAAGGAAAGCTTCTTTTCTAGAGCCTTTGGATGGAGTATGGCCTTGCCAACAACTTGATTTCAGACCTCTAGTCTCTAGACCTGTGAGATAATAAATTTTTGTTGTTTTAAGCTACCAAGTATATGTATGATCTGTTATGGCAGGAATCCAATATACCATCTGAGTACCATGTTATCTTCTTGAAAACAGGAGACTGGGCTTTGTGCTGTCTTGAAATTCTTTTTTGGCTCCAAAGGTATGAGCCTATGATTCTTAGGTAAACCGAATAGGGTTCTGGAGCTACTGAGGTGAATAATCCGGGGGAAACCACGGCCGCCAAGGAGGTCTAGCAGCATGAATCCCCCTTTGCCCATGGTGTTCTCTGGAGTAGGGAAATAGACTTGTGCTTTCAGCAAGGCCTTTTGTGAGTCAGTTAACCTCTTAGCCTCAATGTTCATATCTATAAAATGGGAGTAATTACATCCTTGATATTGTGAGGATTGGATAAGGTAGCGGATATACAGTGCCAGGCACATGGAAAAGCAAAATGTATGCATTAATCACCCACCCCCATTTCAGGAAAGTTTCTTTGAAGGCAGTGGCTTTTTGTAAGGATGTTCTCAATAGGAGAAGGGCCAAGGCTATGTGGAGGTGGGAAGTCAGGGGTCCAGTGCAGCTTCAGTGGGTCTCAGGGGGATGTTTGTACAGCAGCTCTTTGCTGGTAGGGGAGGGGTGTTGAGCAGGATTCAGAAGGTCAGTTCAACAAAACATTTGCTGACCCTCTAGTGTGTCCTGGACCCTGGGCTAGATGCCACGGCAAGGGAGGAAACCCCCGAAGCCGTGTGCCAGATGGGGCTGCTCACTCTGCCGTGGAGTTCGGCTGTAACTTTCTATATTTAGATTCTATCTTTGTCAAGCAAGAAGACGTGTTTGACAGGGCTCCGGTTTTTCATCTCTGAAAAGCCACTCATCCACAGAGCCTGGGGTTTGAGGGCAGAGGGAAGGGGGAGGAGCCCTGGCGTCTTTCTCCCACTCCGAACAGATGGGATCAGAACAGGGTCCTTCCACATCCCCAGCCAAGATGCCCAAGCCTTGGCTGTGGTCCCAGGACATAGACAATGGGGTCTGATGGCAGCTTCTCAGGCCTGGCTTTCCCCGGGCAAGAGGCTTCTCCTGAGGCTGGCAAATCCATTCCTTCAGAAAAGGGATTTGGGGAGAGGGAAGAGGGGACTGCATTGAGGCAACTCCTGACAGCTTATCCTGGAAAACTAGGACACAGCTTGTAGGATACCAGCCCAGTGGCTCTGCCATCTGACCCTTCTTCTGTCCTTGTGAGGACCATTGTCTAGGGAGACACGGGCAGAACTGGCCCAGGAATGTTGGTCTGCTGGCGGCCAAAAAGAGGATGTTGTATGGAGTGAGGGGTGGGGAAGGACGGTCAGGCTGTGGGATGGTACAGCTAGTTAGAGTCTGCTGTTTCTCTTTATTGGAAAGGCAGGGCAGGGAGGGAATGGGTAAGGACAGCTGGCCTCTGAGCACAGCTAAAATAGCAAAGATTTATATTAGGTAGGGGAAGGGGTCCATCTGTCCGTATGTCTTAGATACAGACCTGAGAAACGAAGGAATCAGATCTCGAAGAGGCTTTCTGAGCTGCCTGAGCCAGACTCCTGCCTTCAGAAAGATGAATCTTGAAACCACTCAGGGAGATGGCTGAGCCATAATCCCTCCATTTATCTCCCCTTGACTCTGCATTGCAGGCCCGGTTGCTTTCATCCCCTGTAAGTCCTCAGCTCCCTCCTTTCCTAAGTAGATGACTTACCCTGTTCTTTACTGAAATTGAGTCCATCTGCCATCTCCCTCAACTTCCTTTCTCTCTCTTTCTCTGAAAATGCGTTAATCTTCAGCCAAGCAGATTGTAAGCATTTCAAGGGCAGGGGTTCGGTCTTCCTCCTTGTCCCCATCATCTGGCTCAAAAGCAGGAGAGAGAGTAGGGAGGAAATGAGAGATGGGTGTATACCTAGGTAGAGAGAAATGCAACAGAGTGATGGAGAGACATACAGAGAAAACCGAGAGACAGGACACGGACATATAAAAACCCCTCTTACGTGCTAGGCACGGTGTTAGGTATACTGAATGTATTTTGGGGGGGAGGGGGTGGTACTTCATTTGGTTTTCTGTTCAAATTATGAAGGGCAGTAAATACTGGTGGATGGATGAATACCTGCCAAACTACCCTGATATGAACACAGACAGACAAAACCAGTAATCTTCCCTTCTATGTACACAGCCTCCCACCCCTCCCCCATACTGTAGTAAGTATCAACAATTAAATATGAGAGCTTTTGTCCTATCTGGCTTTTCCATATGCTTATATAAATATAGTCTTCGGTTTATTCTATTTCTTTACTAAAAAACAAAAACATATCCTACTATGCTCATTTACTCCATATTTGCCTTTTTCACTAACAATATATCACAGACATTCCTTTTTGTCAATATCCATAGATCAAACTCATTCTTTTAATAACTAAACAACTCTCCATAGGCTAGATGCAGAAGAATTATTCTGCTATTGATGGACATTAAGGTTGTTTCCAGACTGTTTTACGTTACGATAAACAATTATCTAATAAGGATCCTGGACTGTCTATTCATGTATGCTGGTACTTTTATGTCTGTATGCTGGATTCCTACAGGAGGGATTGCTGCGGTAAAGGTATACAGTTTTCAAGTTTTATTAGATCCTTCTAGCTTCATTTCTGAAAATGCCACAGGGATTTCTATTCTCACTGGCAATAGGAGACAGTTTTTATTTTCCTATCCCCTTGTCGGCTACTAACTGGAATCAATCTTTAGTCTTCATGCATTGGTTGGACAAAAATGTTATTTCATTGTTGTTTTGATTTGTGTTTCTCTAACAACTAGGGGAGCCTCACCCTAGTTTAGGCTTGTATTATTAGCATTAGGATTTTCTCTTCTGATATTTGCCCATCAAATCCTTTGCCTTTTTCTAGTGGGATGATTCACCTTTTCAAGTGAATTGGATGGATTGGATGGTCCGTCCAATTTGTAATGGATAAGAAATTGTATATAATGCACATGGTACATATAGTATTTCATTTAATTGTCAGAATGATGGTTCTCAAATTGTGCCAAGTTGCCCAGGGTGGGCCACAGAAAACTTAAAAGGGGCTTGAAGAGATATTTAACACTTGAGAGAGAAACTCAGTGATATTTAACACCTGCTGAATACCCTGGAACTACCACAGTGAGGGAGTTCACCATCTCAGCATTAGATCACACTGCAGTCCTTTCAGTGCCATCCTGTGCAGGTGATGCTGGGTTTTAGTGAGTTGATGTAATTAAAAAAAATAGTAACATGCAAGGATCAACGTGGAACAGGAAATGGGGATTTTGGTATTCAATCTGATCCCAGTTTTGAGGAATTGTACAGTGTCCACAGTCCCTCACCTTCCAGGAGTATGTAGGTGATTGCATTTATTTAAGAACAAAATGATGATGTTATCTTTCTTTCAAATTATGTGTAAAAAGTGTAGGATATACATAATTATTAAATTGCTTGAACTTATCAAATACATACTCAGTAAATGGAACTGTTGGGTATTTCTTTTGGCCCAGGGACCCTATGAAAAACTACTGAGATACTAAGAATAGTACCTGTGAATCAAGCAAGTTTGGGAATCTCTGCTTTGGAACATTCCAGTAAGCTGGGTGATGACATCTCTGTTTTGCATCTTTTTCACAGATGCAGAAACTGAGGCCCAGAGAGGTTAATTGATTTATTCAAGACCAGAGAGTTAGAAAGTGACAGAATCAGAATTCAAACCTAAGTCTGCCTTGTTCATACCCTGAGATTTTCCCACTTCAGAAATCTGATATGATTTATTCACTGACTCAAATCTTCATTACGCCTGGAGTCTTAGAGGAAGGTGACCCTTCTTTCTGAAGTGCAATCCTCCAACATTGCCTTTGATCACACTATTGATTATTTCTTCTCTCTCCTATATCTTTGATCTCTCCCTCTTCACTGAATCCTTCTGTAGCCCATGAAAGGGTTCAATTCTTATCTTAAAAGAAGTAGGGGGAAGTCCCTTGACCTTGATAATCCTTGAAGCCCTTTTGCCAATGTGCTCTGTGACTACACACTTCTCCATAGCTTGCTGGTACCTGTCCTTCCTCACTTCCCACTGTGACTCTGTGCATTGTAACCCAGCCTCCTGTACTCTGCTGATAAAGGTATTCCCAAAGGCTACAGAATGATTTTAGAAAATCTCTAAATAGTTTAGGGCTTTTATAAGGATCCCCATCCAAATTGCCCCGTGCCTATTGCAATTGCATGCACTAGGTGCTCAGTGTGTGCCTAGGACATGACTGGCTCTGCAGGTGTGTCTCCAGTGTCTTTCCTCAGCTCCAGGCCCCTGTTAGTCCAGTTGTCTTATGAGCACCTCCAAGTGAATGAAGTTCTGAAAGGATTATCTACATAGATCAGCCTTCCTGGCTTCCTCAGAACTCCACATATCCCAACTCTAAATCTTCCTCTTCACTCACTTCCCACTCTTTTCCTTTTTCCATTGTTTAGTAACAGGGCAGGAATTTTAAATCTGTCTAGAGCGAGGTTTGAATAATCCCCTATATGATATTTGGCTAGTCATTTTACTTCTCTGAGCCTGGTTGTTCATCTGTAAAATGAAATAATAATAATTAATAATAATAATAATAGTAGTAGTAGTAGTAGTAGTAGTAGTAGTAGTAATGCATTTTATGGCTGTTATAAGGATTAAATGAGAGGTTTCACAGAAATTACCTAACATAGGGCTTGACATTTAGTAGGACAAGAAAGATGAAGATAATTTAAGTATTAATTTACCAGCATCATCTTTGTCATCATCATCACTATCATCACCCACAGAAGACCTGATTCTCTTTTTCCTGATGGAAGAAAATGTACTTTAGTGAAGAGTACTGGGTTTGGAGTCAGAAAGACCTACATTCAAAACCCAACCACATATATACTCTGTAACTCTGGACAGCTTCAAGACTCTGAACCCCCTATCCTCCATAAAAGGGGATTTGTATCATTCACGATGGTTTGTCCAATGAGACAATAAATGAGAAGATACATTATGACATATATTGCAACACAAAGGTAACTTTTAGCTTATGGCTTATGGTTGTGTCCATTCTCACAGGAGAAGAGTTCAAAGTCATCCTTGACAACCAGCCTCGGCCCCTCCTGCCCAGACCCAAGGCCCAGGGACTACATTTTATTCCCTAATCTTCTTGAGCTGGTCAGAGACATGCAGTGGATCAAGGAGCACTTTCTCTGCTTTGCGTTTACTCTGGACTCACAATTCACATTTAACCCACAGCAGGGCAAGAGATTTAGCCCCATGGCTGCTGTCCCAGCATCTTTTTTCTAGCACCATATATGTCTACTTGCCTGATAAGGTTTTTCTAACAAAGTGAGTATATTTTCCAAGTATCTCCAAATCTTAATGGAAAATTCTCCTGCAACTTTTCAGACACTTTATCTGTGATTAAATATTAACGTTTCCAACCAGCATATTTTTCACTGGAAAGTGTGAAATATTACAAGATCATTTCATGTCATCTATTCATGTGACTTCCTGAAGCCAGTGCCAGATCAGGAAGCTGACTGGAAATACAAAGAATATTAAAAAGAGGAGAAGGGAGCGCTGATGGGGATGGGGAAGGAGAAAGAATGCAGACAGACCCCTTGATAATTGCAGGGACTGGCTTGGAACTGCTTCTTTTGATTGTGCTTTGATTGGCAGACATCTCACAAGGTTCCAAGATAGCCCCTATTCAACTGATGTGCCCCCTGAGATTTATTAATGTGACTCACAGAACAGGGAGGCAAAATGCAACTGTCAGGAAGATATTATAACCAGAATCTGTTTTTAATGCAAAATCTTTAACTCACCAACGTATCCATCTCCAGAAAAAGGCTTTCCTGTCCAAACCCCTTGCATCAGAACTCAGTGAAACGTAAGAGGGAGAGGAGAGCGTTCGCTTTAACCGATAGCATTCACCGTTTTTTACGGTGCTATTCGTCTAAGTGACAAAGCCAGAAGGCAAACCTATACTTCTTTCTGACTTTTTATTGCTTTTCATCCCAGTGGGAACCAGCAGACGGGGAGAAAAAAAAAAAAATCTTTCGAGTGGTGAAATGTGCTTAAGATTTTTTTTTCGGAAGGAGGAAGGAAAAAAATGACCAACAAATACGATTCAAGTTTGTTACAGTCTGGAGAAAAATGTTGTTGAAGCTTGGCTCCTGCAAATTCTTGGTGACTTCTGTAGATCTAGCTAGAGCTGAAGGGTAGACATGAGACAAAAGGAAGAAGCTATTGTGACTTGCATATTGGCTTTAATGTAAGAGCTCTTACCACACGGAACTGTGTACAGAATGAGCTACCATACGAGGTGGTGAGGTCCCCAACAGCAGAGGTATTTAAGTATATGCCACTTGGTGGATATATTGTAGAAAGAAATTAAAAATTGCAGAACAGGTCAAGTGGGTGGCCTCTGAAAACCTTTCTAGGCCTGAGAGTCTATGATTCTCTGAAGTCAGCTGCAATAAGAAAAAGGATGTGTGGGGGGAAAGGCTTTAGTAGTAAAGGTACAGAAATTTTATTATCTCCCTTTGATCCAAATAGAACTGAGTTTTGATCACTTTACTGAGTAAGAGGGTATATATCCCATTTTATAATGGGAAGGACTAATAATGTTAACATTAGCAACAACCACAGTGATGTGAGTTAATTTATTTTTAGTGTTGGCTATGTGCCAAGCACTGTCTTAAATGCTTTCCAAGCATTATCTCCTTTACTCCTAAGAATAACCCTATAAGGAAGAAACTGTAATTACGCCTCCTAATTTAGAGTGGAGGGAACTGAGATGCAGAGAGGTTGTATAAGGTCACTAGAGCCTCCTTTATAGATGGAAAAATTGTAGCCCAGAAGACTAAATAATTTACCCAGAGTCTTAGAGCATGTTTGAGGCAGAACGATCAGAAAGGAGAGTCAGAATCTGGAGTTAGAAGACTGGGGTCCTGACGCTCTAGGCATCAAGTGTGACCATGTATAGTACTAGGCACATTGATTCATTTCATCTCACAGTAACCACGGGAAAGTGATCATTTTATCCCTCTTTCAGAGATGAGGAAAGTGAATAGGTTAAGTCAGAGGGGTTAAGTAACTTGCATAATATTACACAGCATGGCTAAGGTAAAGCTTGACATTTTCAGACTGATGGATCTGTTAGTACACAGAGACCTTCCATACTTTCATCAGATCTCAGGAAAGTCATTAAACACCTTTTAGCTTTGTTTATCTCATTTAAAAAAAGAGACAACATTACAAATATCCCTGGCTTGTCAATTGCCTGAGGTTGTTATAGGTCCTCATAATGCAGATGTAATGTACTGTGAGTTAAGTATAGTGATTCTATTTATTGCAAGCACTGGGTCTCCTGAGTATAAGCTGGGGGGGGGAATCCTCCTACTTGTTACTGTTCTTTGTTTATTTGTTTTGTTTTGTTTTTTGTCTCTTAAAGCAGCAGCTGGAGACCAGCGCCTGAAGGTTCTACAGTGGGTCCATGTTCTTAAGTGCCAAGGACTTGGTAGGTAGCAGCTCTGTACCTGTAAGCAGGTGACAGTAAGATGCTGGTCTCCCTGCCTGGCATTGTACTTGACGGGTCTCAGAAAGCAGAGAGGCCAGAGGAAAATGCCCTTTGAGTGAGCCTGACGTAATGGGACCAGGCCTCCCGATCCTCACCTGGGTTCTCTCTCACGGGTCACGGGGTCGCTCTGACCTTGCTTGCCCCTGCGCAGCATTTGTGGCAGAGCCGCTTTATGTGCTTCTGCCTAAAGGTGCTTCTACTCTGGGCTCATGCCCTTACAGATCTCCTAATGTTTCCAGTCTGGAGGATAGAATCCAATTGCTAAGTTTCCCGAGGGCGCAGCTTCTTCCTCTCTGGTAGTCCTAAAATTATCCCTTAATAAACTCCATGTTGGACAGGGGTTTTTTTTTGTTGTTGTTTTGTTTTGTTTTCCCTCAAAATGTGGGTTCCATGGAGGGGAAAGCCAAGCCTTGAGATTTTCAAAACACTTCAGTATTCTGCAACACACAGAGCCCTGGAGCCAAAAGAAGACTTAGTATTTTGCCTCTTGCCTCTGCCATGAGATCTTGGGGAAGTCATGTTCATTTAACAATCCTCTGTCCACCCAGGAGAGGGGGACCCAGTAACAGAAGTGGATGGAAGCATGGGGTGTTTAAATGCCCAGAACAGGCACTCAATTCATTCTGGTGTGAAGGAGCAGCAGGCAGTGAAGGCTTCCTGGAGGAGGTGTGATGAAGCTGAAATGTAAATTATGAGTTAAGTTGATAGGTAAGCAGGTGAAGGAAGGGCATTCTGCCGAGGGGACAGTTTGTTCAAAGACTTAGAGAGACAGTGAGAAGGCCTGGTACATCCAGGGACCCAAAATCATTAAGCATGGCTCGAGCTCAAGGTGAATCTCAAGGGATGGAGAGGCCAGATCATGAAGAGCCTTGGGTGCCAATAGAAGAGTGTGCCTTCATCCTAGCAGCAATTAGGGAGACATCAGAGAATGCCAACCCATCAGTGGGGAGGAGAGATCCACACAAAAAGGTCAGTTTGGTTGCAGTTCAAAGGGTAGGCGGAAGGGGACAGTAGAGACTAGGAGAAGCTCAGACATTAGTGCATAATTCCAACAGAGGATAAAGGAGGCATAATCCAAGACAGCAGTGGTGAACAAGAAGAGTAGTTTTAGGGTACAACTTGCATCTTTGGGCTCTACTTTCCTCGCCTATAAAATGTGGACACCTCTGTGATCCAAATCCTTCATCACTGCACCATTAAGCTTTCCTTCCATAACTTTTTCTTTTTCCTATAGACCCCCAAAGTTTCAAGAGGTTACATCTAATAAGTTACATTTATTAAGGGATAATTAGTTTTCCAATAAGTACCAATTTTAGTTGATATAATTCCCACCAAAAGCAATTAAAGTCTGATTTTATTGGGGAAATATATGATTCCCGTTAGCATTTTTGAAATATTGAAAAGAGTTCATGGACTGCCATTATACCTCCTGGGCTCTTCTTGTTCTGAAGTGTGCAGTAGAGTTGGGAAACCACTGGATACGTTCATCTTAAGGTTCACCTTTGAAATTTTATGAGTCTAGGAAATAACCCTCTTCAACAAGTGCTTGGTGAGTTGTAAATCACTCTGTAAGCATGAGGGATGGTTATAACTCATTATGATTATGTAGATTCTCCCAAAATATTAGACTTCAGACACACAAGGCAGTAAAGTGGGAGCCACTGTCATTTAATATATAAGAAACCGGAGACTTAAAGAAGTTGAATAATTGGTTTTAAAATGTCAGCAAATTAGCAAAAATAGCCACAATTGCTTCCCCTGCCTGACTTCCTTGGGTGTCTGTTGATTTTAAAGAATGTTTGACATTATCCTCCCCTCTGCCCCGGTTTCTAACATCCTCACTTAGTGGGAAGTGATTCATTTCTTGGTGCAAGGGAGCAAGGAATCAAATGGTGTTGCAATAGGAAACTCAAAGGAGGCTTGTGATAACTCATAATTGACCTCGGGGTTGGGGAACAGGAGATACCACCCTGTACCACATCTCAGAGGGAACCACAGAGACTGTGAGGAGTTAGGGAGATGCTGGCAGAGCAAAACCATGGGCCATTAGAGAAAGGCATTTTAAGGGCACTCAGTTCAGCTCCCAAGAGGGAGGAGACTGAGGACAAGATTAAAAACCAGTAAATGGAATGACATTAAAGCCCTCTGCTAATTTGAAACAGCTATGGAAGGAACAGATGGAGTCTGAGTTTACACATCAAGGTATACCTAACTACAGCATATTTTAAGTGAAATAAGCACACTGCGAGCTCATAGATCTAGTATGATCCCACTTATACATTAAAGAAATAGCAACTCTGCCTCAGCTTTTGTATCTATACACTGGGGTTAAAATAGCTCCCATCTTACAGCACTGTTTTGGAGATAGAGAGTTAATGTATATAAGTGTTTAGAACCATGTTTGGAATGTAGTTAAGTACCACAAAAAATGTCTGCACTCATATTTATTACTATATCTAAACACTTCTAAGCCTGTGATGGAATAGGATAGATTTGAAAGAGTGAACAGTGGTTCACTGTGGGGAAGAAAGAGGATAAGGATGTTGAAGGAGGCCCCTTCTTTTGGCTGTAATTATTTGCGTATTTTTATTTTATATTCTTGTAGTGATTATTTCTTTTGTGTGTGACAGTATTCATGTACCACATATTAAGAGACAAACTTGGCTTACTGAAAACTCCAAGAGCGTAACACAATTCTGGAAATGTAAAGTCAGAAAACAAAGTATTTTCACTTACTTGTTTATTCATTTACCCTTCATTCAGCTGGTTCCTACTGCATGCCTATTTTGTGCTAGGTATCTTTTTAGGAACTAGAGATAAAGTGATAAACAGAACAGACAAGCCATCCTAGCTTTCCTATGAAAGGTGGAGACAACGAATAAATAAGCAGAATATTTACTATGTTAAATGGACGTTTGTTCATTGCTATCTATTGTTAGCCAGCAATGGATGTTCTGTGGGGAAAAGCAAAGCCAGAAGGGGGATGGGAGGGATCCAGAGGGAGGTGTGCTGCAATTTTAAATGGGATGGACAGGAAAGGCCTCCCTGAGAGAAGGCATCTGAGTAAAGGCCTGGCATGTGTCAGGGAACTATGCAGCTATTTGGGGGAACAGTGTTCGGGGCATTACTACATTTAATCCTCTCAATAATCCTCACCATAGGGAATGTAAATTGGTATAGCCACTATGGAAAACAGTATGGAGGTTCCTCAAAAAACTCAAAATAGAAGTACCATATGATTAGGCAATCCACTCCTGGGCATATATTCAGAAATGATAAAACCTCTAATTCTAAAAGATACATTCACTCCAATGTTCATAACAGAACTATTTAGAACAGCCAAGGCATGGAAATAACCTAAATGTCCATCGACAGATGACTGGATAAAAGAGTTGTGGTGTATAGCTACAATGGAATACTACTCAACTGTAAAAAAGAGTGAAATTATGCCATTTGCAGCAACATAGATGGATCTAGAGATTATCATACTAAGTCAGACAGAGAAAGAAAAATATCACATATCACTTAAATGCTGAATCTAAAAAAATACAAATAATCTATATATAAAACAGAAACAGACTCAAACACAGAAAGCAAACTAATGGTTTCCAAAAGGGAAAAGGGAGGAGCAGGAGGGATAAATTAGCAGTATAGGATTAACAGATACAAAATATTATACATAAAAAAGATAAACAAAAAGGTCCGACTATACAGCACACAGAACTATATTTATGTGTTAAAGTAACCTATAATGGAAAATATTCTGGAAAAAAAAGATGTGTAACTGAATCACTTTGCCATACACCTCAAACTAGCACAATAGTGTAAATCAATTATTATTTCAATAAAAAATAAATCCTCATTATAACCCTGGGAGGTATGTATTATTAACATCCTCATTTACAGGTGGGGAAACTGAGGCTCAGAGAGGGGGATGCTGCCCAGCTAGGAAGTGGCAGAATTGGGGCTCAGCCTAGTGCTCTTCTTATTATGCTGGTGACTCTCTCTTGGATCCAGCTTCAGAGAAATATTTGTAGATTTGTTTGGGGCAGTATGAGGCAGCTCTATGGCAGCTCAGGAGCTATAAATCTGGTAGAAAGTTGTCCTCTAGTGCCACCTTTGCTGTTCTTGCAGTATTAGAAGATGACACAGCCCTTCTTCCTCTCACTCCCTCTTTCTTCTCTTCCTTTTCCTTTCTTTCATCTCTTGTCCTGAGCCTAGGTAGGACACAGGTGTAGGCAGAACATGGCAACTCATTTCAAATCTTCACAGAAGTTTCCATCTCTCCAATCCTGGCTCTCCCAGTGTCCTCCTGACACAATGATGCATTAGTAGGAGGCAGAGTGATGATGTGGAAGAGCATGGGATTTGGAGACAAAAGACCAGGCACCTTGCCATCCGTATGAACATGGCCAACACTCTCATGGTCTCAATTTCCAATTTTACCTGGCCTAATTCACAGATCTGTATTGCATATCAAATAAGAAGCAAAATAACTAAGATTCTGGTCACAAATTCCAATGTGTGTGTTTAGGGGTGGGGTAGGTGGGTTGCTCACACTAATAAGCAACACCACTCTCCCCAAATCTCCATGTGTTCACCGACTCAGAAGCTCTCCAAACACCATCCCTTTGAGTTTTTATAGCTTCATAATATAAGCATAATTGATTGAATTATTGGTCATTGGCAATTGATTCAATCTCCAATCCTTTTCCCCTCCCTGGATACAAGTGGGTGAAACTCAAAGTTCCAACTCTCTCTTCCTGGTTGGTTCCCCTAGCAACCAGTCCCCATATTTGAGTACTTTCCAAAAGTCACCTTTATTAATATAAGCCTAGTTGTAGTGGAAAGGAGCCTGTTATGAATAACAAGACATCCATAACACATTCATGGCTCTGAGGACAAGGGACCAATTATTATGACAAAAGATGCTCTCATTGCTCTTATCACTCAGGAAATTCCAAGGGTTTGGGGGGCTGTGAGCCAGGAACTGTGGGTTGAGATCAAACATACATGAGAAATATATTTTGGTCTTTTGAATGACCAAATATATATTTTCTATAAATCACAATATTACTATAATTTTATTAGCAGTAATATAATATATGGATACTAGATAGTTAGATGGACTAATAAATGTCTCACTTACTAGAAATCTACACTGAGGTGTAAGGTCTGAACAATAAAGATAGCAAGAACCAGAACTCATCTAAGGATCCAAACACCCAGATAATATTGTGATCATTTTATTTTCCAAAACAAAACTTAATGATGTATAGTGAGAGAGAAAACAATCAATATTTTACTTTATAACTTGGAAGCAAAATTCAATCAGATATACCATTTGATGCTGACTCCACTTTCCTCATCCAGGACACCACCAGTTACGACTGGAGTGACTTCAGAGCTCTGTTCCTCTTTCATTCACTCATGTGCACAAGCAATAGTCACAATGAGGTTCATAATAAACTAATTTAAACATGCTACTCCTCTGCTGAACACCCTTCCATTTCCATGGCTTCCCATTGCCCTCAAAATGATTTTCAAACTTTCCAACATGGCTCAAAAACCTCTTGATGACTAGGCCCCCTCCAACATCTTCAGACTCATCTCTTACCATCAGCATTATTCCCCATTTTTTCCCAGCTGTAACTATGAACTCCAGCCAATCTGAGCTGCTTGCAGTTTCCAAAGTAGCCACACTCTTTCTCATCTCCTGGACTTTTCCACATGCCCTTGCTTCACCTAGAGAATGTCTATTCCCCACCCCGACTGCTGTCCACCACTGCCCAGGTGATGAATTGACCCTGTGCTGCTACACCATCCTGCCTGTCCAGCCACAGCACTTATCACCTTGGATCTTAACTGTGTGCAGTCAGTATCTGCAATTAGACCATAAGGTCTTTTGTGGGGGAGGGTCAAGTCTCTCTGCTTCATTTTTTAGTGCCCAGAATCCACCACAGTTTCTGACACAGAGAAGGTGCCAGAAAAAGAAGGAAATAAATATCAAGAGCTGCTACTTATTGAGTTCTTCCTGTATAGTAGATACTGTGCTAAGTACTTGACACAATTATCATTTAATCATCATAATAAGGGCACTGATCCTTCAGAAAGGACTCTGTCCATGGTGTTGCATTGAAACAAGGATCTGGATGCTCTGCTGTGCTCGGCGTTAATTCTTTTTTTCCCCCCTAGTTTGTTCTTTTCTTTTTATTGAGGTATAGTTAATTTACAATGGTGTGTTAGTTTCTGGTGTACAGCACAGTGATTCAGTTATACATATATATGTGTGTATATATAAATATATCCTTTTTCATATTCTTTTCCATTATACTTTATTGCAGGATAATGAATTTAGTTTACTGTGCTATACAGTAGTACCTTGTTGTTTATCTATTTTACATACAGTAGTTTATATCTGCTAATCAGCAGCATTAATTCTTCAGTAGCTGGTATGTCTATTTGTCCAGGGTTGGACTGTATGGGTGTGTATGTGTGTGTGTGCGTGTGTGTGCATGCACATGTGAGTGTGCAGCTGCTGTCTATCAAAAGGGATGGGATTATTTATCAAAATATTTTATCCAACATAGGGTAGCTAAAATAGCCATATTTAAGGTGATCATATAATTCATAGTCCAAATAGGGACACTGAGAATTGAAAAAAAGCACTCTGAAAAAGTAACTAAATCAAAAAAAAAAAAAGGTAACTAAATCGGTGATTTAAAGTGAAACTTTAGTGTCCATCAGAATCACTTTTTGCTGAACTCCACTGAAGAGATTCTGATTCAGTAGATCTGGGGAGGGGCATGAAAATTTGTATTTATGGCAAGTTACCAAGTGATTTAAACGCGGGGTGGGGGGCAGAGAGACAGAGGGGGAGGGGAGAGAAACATACAAAGAAAAACAACTACAGAGCCAAGAAAAAACTGAAGTGACCTAATTTCTCTGTCTGACTTTCTTAGATATGGTGGTATTAATCAGTTTTAAAAACAGTTATTATAATGTACTTTTCTTAATAGAAGACAGTGTGTTCAGTAATTCTTAAATTTTACTTTCTGCTAAACTAGTTCCAGATATGATAATAAGTGATTCCTGAGGGGGAAAAAAGGTTTCTAGGGGTCAGATAACATTTCTAGCGTAAGGCACTGAGAAGGTCTGCACAAAGAAACGTACATAATTGAAAATTCAATTTTATTTATTCTGTGAACCCTTAACTTTTTTTTCCCCTAGAGCATATTTATTATCATTTCATAGAACTAGACTTCCCTTATACCCAATTTGGGAAATGATTATGGAAGTGAAAAGTCTGTAAAGTGTAAACAGTCATTTCAACCACAAAAATACTAACGTCTGTGTGATATTTTTGTACCCTGAAGTGTACTTTAAAATGCATGGGATAGTTTGATTTTCTCACAACCTGGGAACTTGACTGAGAAGTCATATTGGACATGAAAACCAACACTCAGAGAAGTCGTCAAAGATTAGTCCAGGAGGAAATGACAGAAGCAAGAACTGAAGGTAGGTTTTCCAGCTCCCTGACACCATGCAGGACACAGGCAAAAGTAAGCTGGAAAACCTGAGTCAGAACATCAGGCAAAGAGGAGAGGTGTACATTTTTGTGGCAGAAGAGAGCATCTTGACAAAGCAAGTCCCATCACAGCCAAGCTTATGCCAAGAAAAGTTATAAGATGTTCATCCAATATTAGTGGGATAATGAGAAGAGGGAAAAAAAAAAGGCTGTTTATCAGTCAGGGTCCTGTGAGGACCAGAGAGCAGGTTCTGGCTGGATGATGTGTGAATGATATTCTGTAATTAGTTGGCAAATAGATGCTGATATTTCTTTTAAGTGCCTGGAACACAGCCGCCGGCACTGTGCCTCCACCCGGCTCAAGCCAAACGTGGGGTCCCAGCTGCTGTTACAACTATGCGTCTTTTGTTTTCTCCCCTGTCATTTATGATCAGGTCATGCAGAGACCTAATTTCCCCATTCGAGAGCTCAGGTTGCCACAGTAACCCCATAAAGTTGCTCAGGTGCTGCAGCTGAAGCTCTGTCACATGGATACATGTCACTGGGTCCCCCTTGGGCCCTCGCTCTCTTCAAGAAGAAAGAGATAAAACAAAAATTAATATAAAAGGGATTTAGCAAAAGGAGGAAGAAACAGATGGATTAAGTGAGTGCCTCCTTCACTTGTTTGAGATGAGCACCTCTGATTGGACCACTCAAAGAAATTCCATCTCACCCACTTTAGAGATGGGAAAACTGAGGCATAGGAAAGGGAAGTGCCTGGTCAGATGTGTCACACTGAGTCAGAGGCAGAAAGAAGGCTAAGCTAAAACCTTCAGACTCCTTGTACAGTGCTCTTCCAACACCAAACTTTTACTCAAAATATTTATGGCCAATTGTTTTCAAATTGCATTCTCCAGAGACTTGAGATTTTTCAAGAAAAGTTAGAAAAAGAGGGAGGAGAAGAAGAGAGAGGGTGACCTGCTCCTCAAAGGAAATTTGAAAACTCCAGAAGATTTCAGAGAAAAATCATTCTCTGAGGTTTGGAATTCCTTACATGATGGCATGTGTATCTATGTATTCAATGTGAACATGGATATATGTTATCCTGGCTTTCCGAGCCAACAGACAGAAAAGTAAGGCCTTTCATTTATTTATCCGACAAGACACTGCTCGGGACACAGAGCATATAGCAGTGGACAAACACAAAATCCTGCTTCTGGAATGCTTAACATCTACAGAACTGGTGACCTTCCTGCTAATTCTGAAATAACAATCTCTTATAAGGATGGTGATTTCTGACATTGCGAAGGACTCCTACACCTTTTACCTCACTGGAGACACTTAGCAGGTCCCTGGGAGGCAGGGGGAGGTGGCATATCACATTCACTTCCTAAAAGGAGTTTGTGGTCCCGGAGCAGAAAGAGGCAGAACCAAGGCCTCTGGCTCTTACTGAGAAATGGTGTCTGATCCCAGAGTCCAATAAAGCTTCTGGCGTATGAACAACAGCGATGATGATGATGATGATGATGATGATGATGAATATAACAGTCAAGGTTTTCAAGGGAAACAGAACCAATTACACAGATGAAAACCCTGAAGCCTACAGACGTGATGCTTCATATCTGAGTCTCACGTGTGGCAGCCACCATGCTATATAAGAAAGACCTAGAAGTTAAATGTATACACAGGGGATTTGGGAAGACTTCCTGGAAAAGGTGGTATCTAACCTCAGTTTTGGATTGATAAATCTAGAGTTTCTCATGCATGATAGAGAGAAGGGTATTCCTGTCAGAGGTGGTAGCTTTTCAGAGTAAAAAGATGGCACAAGATTACCTGAAGAATTGGGGATTTAGGGATTGGATCATGAAAAACCTGATATGACAAGATCTTGGAGTGTGGGCATCCAGGGTTGGTGGAAGGTTTGAAATGGGGTAAACATGATTTTCCTTGAGTTGAAAATATGATTGTGAGGTTTTACAAATCCAGCAAACACAATACTCTCTCTACATAATGGATTCTAACAGTCACATACCTGCACCAAAGCACGTAGCATCAAGTTTTCTCAACTCATCATTACCTCCCTCTGTGGCACAGGTAGGACAGGATCACAGCTGGAGCACATTCATGGCTCAGTCATCCTGGACAAAAGGACAACACCCTCCTTTTTTGCAGGTGAGGGGTCAGACTCAGAGAGGCCAGAGGACTTACCAAAGGACACTGAGATAGATGATGCTGGGGACAGCCTGGGTCACTTCACATCAGAGGTTTTGTTCCTTTCCTCCCTAGGAGATATTTGGCAACGTCTGGAGACATTTTCATTTGTCACACTGGGGAAGAGCTACTAGCATACAGTGGGTAGAGGATGAAAATGCTGCTAAGTTTCCTGCAAATCACAGGACAGGACCTCCCAACAGAGAATGGTCCTGATCAAAATGTCAGTCATGTTGAGCTGAGAAGCATTGCTCCACACCGTGCCTATATGAAGCTCTGCTGGGTAAAGTCCTTGCAAACCATCTGGTTTCCTTCCAGCTGAGAACATCAAGGTTCCTAGAAGATGAGTGCCTTCTCCAAAGTCACATAATGGAACTGAGACTACAGTGATGGCTTCATTAACTTCCAATTCAGCCTTAACATTTATTGCCTCTCACAAGCCTGAGCATAAGTCAAGTATCTGATGGAGAGAGAAGAGAGAGGCTACCCAAAACGGCCAGAGGAAGTTGTCTAGACCAGCGGTGTATAGCAGTCACTGATATCCTCAATTAGTAAGACAGAAAAAAAAAAAAATCCCAGGCCCTAATGGAACAAACACACGTGAACTCAACTTGGGGTGTCTGTTCCCGTGTAGGCACCGTGATAAGCACTGAGGACTGAACAATGGACAAGATGTGGTCCCTGCTCTTTCAGCACACACACAGGCAAAGAAACACAATTCCCATCCACTACCCAAACTCTGATGACTCAGTGCTTGGGGATCCAGGCTCTGAACTCAAATGAACCTACTTCACACACACTTCTTCATCACATACTAGCTGGTGCAGCTCAGGCAAGTAACTTAACCTCTCTAAACCTTCAGTTTTCTCATCCACATAATGAGAGTAAGAGTCCCTCCTTCCCAGAATTGTTTTGAGGACTGAATCAGGCAATGAACGTCAAGCATTTAGCCTGATGCTTTGAACAGCAGATAGAAGTAAGAGCACTAGTAGCAGCAGTAGTTTTAATTGCTATAGACAGGAGCCCTGAATCCTTGTCTGGCTTCTCCCACTCTCAGCTAAGTCATCCTAGATAAGGCTCTTCCATTTCTGGGTCTCAGCAACACAAAGAGGTTGGACCAGCTCTTTGTGGGCTATGAATGTTACCCTCTATCCCTTAACTGAATGACTCCTGGGTCCAGCACTGCCTTTCTCTTCTGGAACCTAGCCATTCTGCCCACCCCATGCTAAGGTCATCCATGCCCCCACATCACTCACATCCCAGCCAAGGTAGGGATGGCTGGATCCTGGAGATTCAGCAAAGCGGAGGCGATGAGAGAGCTGTGGTTTCAGGTAGGCCAGCTTCCCGGGCTGCCCACTGGCTGTCCCTGGCTGCTCGGAATGCACATCAGTGCCAGCCTGCACTGGTCATGAACAAAGCCATTAGAGAGAAGATGGTAGTGTTTTTATTTTTAACAAAATGACTCATTTCCCCTCTGGCTGTGAGCTGTTGAAGGCTCCGGAAGGGAGCAGGAGATGTTAGAAGTGCAAGTTCAGGACACTTTTGCCCCATTGGGAGCCAACTGCAGGGGATGCCACACACTTTTGCTTAGCTTAATAGGGTCTGGAAAAAGGTGTTTAAACCAAAAAGGCTGTGTCAGGACCGTGCATTTAAGGGCAAGGGGAAAGGAGGACAATCACACAACCAGTAAGTGACAGTGGCAGAATTAGAACCCTGGCTAGTGGAGGGGAAAGGTGCTGATGGAAGCTTAATGTTGGTGTGATCAGGGGAATGGAGCTTTCTGGAGCTTGGTTTCCAGATGTTGGCTTAAATCAGGAGCTTTTAAGTTGTGTTCTGCAGAATCACAGGGGTTCCCTTGGAGGACCCCACCACCAACCATGAGGTTCTGGTTCTCTGGCTCGGCTTGTATCTATTTCAAATATTAAAATCTCAAGAGTTAACATAATTATTGGGTCCTTATCATGTGCCAGGCATTGCACTAAACACTCAATAGGTATGAAGTCATTTAGCTTCATAATAACCTTATGAAATATTTACAATTACTACTGCTATTTTACACTTTGTGAAATGGAGGCTTAAAGCCAAGGTAAATCATTTGCCCTGAGTCACAAGGCTAATAGGCAGCTCTGCCGGAACTGGAAATCAGACCTGTCTGTCTGCAAAGCACATTTTCTTAACCACAATGCTATATGGCCCCCCATGCTGGGTTTCCACATAAGCTTTCATTTTCAAAACGTGTTCCATGGTTATTTTAAAAGGAATAAAATAAAAGTTTGAAAGTGACCGATTAGATGTTCTGAGATTCCCTCCCAGGTCCAAATTTCCAACTTGTATGATTTACAGATGGAAGAAAACAGAGGCCTTGTTACAAAGGTCGGTGGTGGGAGACAAAACAGGCTCTACTATAATAACAGTAGCTGATATCTGAGCCCTTAATAGGCCAGGCACTGCCCTAAGTCCTTCATACACATGAACTCACTCAGTCTTTGCACCACCCCTCTGTAGTAGGTGGTGTTCTTATTATTCCCAGTTCCAGATAAGAAACAATATAACAAGATCATAACCTATTCAAGGTCATGCAAATAGAAAGTAACAGCCAGATTGCAGGGCCTGTGCTCTTCACTGCTGCGCTGTTGAGATGACTTAGTCTGGGGGAGAGCCACTTTCCGTAATAATCAGCATTTATTTTTTAACATCGTGCCAATGCAAATTTATGTAAATAGACATGCAGATCAGCTGCCACCCTGGCATTGGTGCCAGCTTCCCATCAGGGATGTTGATGCAACAAAATTTGACCACTGTTGCCGATTGATTTGAGTTATCATGGTGGTAGACATTTTAATAATTCCCTGCATTTCTCAGGCTTGGAAGAAATAGATACATGCAACCAGAACCTCATGGTTGGTGTGGGGGGGGGGTCCTCCAAGGGAACCCCTGTGATTCTGCAGAACACAACTTAAAAGCTCCTGATTTAAGCCAACATCTGGAAACCAAGTTCCAGAAAGCTCCATCCCCTGATCACACCAACATTAAGCTTCCATCAGCACCTTTCCCCTCCACTAGCCAGGGTTCTAATTCTGCCACTGTCACTTACTGGTTGTGTGATTGTCCTCCTTTCCCCTTGCCCTTAAATGCACGGCCCTGACGAGAGAGCTATGTGCCTATACATGCTGCAGTTTTGCATTTTTTTCTTCTAGTTATTTTTCCAACTGTGGATAGTTGCTATCCGTTGAAAATAAGGTAATGTCTAGTACCTCATTTTCATACCGATTGACGCATTTGGGTCTTGCCGCTGCCCTGCAAAGAAGGTAAAACATTTCTTCTTCAAGAGGCAGTGATAAGGTGTAGGGGCTTTCTTATGATATTCCCAAATGTTGCCTTGGTTTGTCTATGTCTACTAGCCCCTTCATCATTGATTTTTCTTAACATTGCAGTACTGTTTTCTTAGTTGAACGCAGGAAAACTAGTGTCCACTTTGTCCCATAGAAAGAAGGAAAAAGAAAACTGCGTCACCTGTCCCTTTAAAAATGGATGTAAGCATTCACAGTAGAAGACTAGCAACCTAATAAAGAAGAGAAAAACTAGGATTCGTCAAGTAACTACCACACCCAGCAGGGTGCCCTGTACTTTGGACAGGCTGACTATATCGTTTATCATCCAAAGAATGAGAAAGGGCACTATTGGTAATTACATCAGGACCAGAGGCATAAAATGAGACCATCCTGGGGAAACTGGGATGTATGGTCGCAGAAGAGATACTATTCATTTCATATTCACCATAGCCCCATAACATAGGTGGCTTTCTCTTTGTTCTGAATCTCAGAAAGGTGAAGCATGCCCAGGGTCACAGAGCAAGTGCTTGGCAGAGCTGTCTGTCTAATTCCACATCGCTGGGTCAAGGCTGACATCAGAGATGGGGACTCTTGACATTCTAGCCACATAAGAGCTGACTCTAGAGGTTGATGAGTTGTCAAGCCTTTCTTCTCCCCACCATATTCCATTGTCCTTGGCCATCAGCTCTCTGGTGGGGACGCGATAGCTGTGCTTCTCCAGCAGAGGGCAGTGTTGCCATGCCGGCAGAGACAGAGGGTTCCAGGAAACAGCAAAGAGGCCCTGACTTAGCAGACCTGGTGGCCAGTGCAGCGCCCCTGAAACAGCCAGCCTCACAGGGCTGTCTGCCGCCCAGCTGCTTCCCTGGCTCCCATTCCCTCAACACTCACCACAGATAAACCTGTTGTCCCCTTCACCTGTCTACTGGCTTCCAAGATAAGACACCTGAACAAATCCAAGATCTCTGTGCCACCTGGGGTGGAAGGAGACCCAGGGAGAGTTTCCAGACTGGAAAGAGGAACTGTTGCCATCTTCTTGTTTGCTCAGAACTACTCGAGCTAGGAGTGCTGTTGACAAACGTGTTTTACCACTTAATCTTTCATGAGAAATCCTTCTCATGGGGGAGCTGAATTCTGGGTCCACGCCAGTTTAGATAATTACATTCTCCCAGAAGATAGAAACTCTGAAGGCTGCATTCTTTCTCCAGCAAGAGTTAGGGGTTTCAAGGATGTAGGTTAGACTTTGGTGGGGGTTGACAAAATGGCCCCTGGAGAAAGAGAGGCTAGGGTTGGATGAGGAAAAGTAAACCTCAAAGTGATACCCACTAAGAGCTCCCTTTTTCTCTTGTTTCCTTCCCTTGGCCTCATTCAGAGTGAGATTCATTTGTAGTTTTTGTCTGTAACTAGGAATTCAATTTTTGCTCTTTTAAAAGAAACCTGATTTACAGGGGGTGTGAAACAAAGCAGAAAATGATAAGAGGAGGGGAAAAAATAACAATTCAAATGGAAAAAGGAGAAAGAAAAAAAATCCTTTTAACAGTTTCTCTCATCTAAAGTGGATGAGACAACATTTTTATATTAAGCTCAGCATTTTGTCAGGAGGAGATGACAATGCCCTCTGATCCTCAAACTAAGAATTGCTGGTCATTTTATACCCTCCTGCTGGCATAGATCTTAATCAACCAGAAAACCTCAAAATGACAAACAAGCAAAAGACAGCTTTGCTCTCTGAGGTTCGTTAGCTCAGGCCAAGGTTGAGGAGATGCACTGGAAACAGGCAAGCTTGAGGAGTCACTTTGTGAGTAATTCTCCCCTTCCCCTCACCAGCCCTGTTCTCCTCCCACCAGTAACCAGTGGCCTCTCTTGATGGTTTCCTGGAGATTGTACTCAGAGTTGGTGGTGAGAGGAGTTGAGGCTGTTGGGGATGGTGGGGAGGCAGGAGGGCCTCTCCGGTGTGCCAGCTCACACAGACTCCGAAGTTACTTGCCTCTGCTTTCAAGGGCTTTGCCAGCATCCTGAAAATCACAGCAAACAAACCAGGTCCAGCTCTATCTCCTCATCTTCCTTCCCAGCCCAGCTCCTCTTCCTCTAGTCCCTCATCGTGTTCAAAAGGCACCACCATCTCCTGGATTAGAAGCCCCAGAGACACCTCCCTATCCTTCCCCTGACTCTTTCTATGACCAGACTTCCAAGTCCTATCCAAACATCTTCCAAATCTCTCTCCCTGACACATCTCTTCTTTCAAGGCTCCAGGTCTGGCTCTCAATATCTTTCCCCTTAATAACTTCTTAGCTATTCTTCCTGCCTCTTTGTGCATGACAGCCAAAGTAAACCCCCTTAAACCCATTTCTGATGGTATAATTTCTCTCTGATATCCTTCAGCAGCTCACTACCACCTACAGGATCAAGTCCCAAATCCTTAGCTTGGCATTTAAGGACCCTGATGATCTGACTCTGTCTTGCCATTCAGTCTCTGTTAGTATCCAGTGTCTCTCTAGTCCCTGGACTCCAGCCGTACAGAGCCTCCCCTTACTCCTCAGCATGTTCTTCTGCAGACCCATTGTGTTTTCTCAACTCATTGCATGTACACATTTGGTTCCCTTGTCCTCGCTGATCCTGTCCAAATTCTGTCCACTTGTTATGCTTCAGCTTAAAGGTCAAACTTCTCCTGAAAAATACGCTTCCTACTCACCATATCTCTACCCCGAATGGAAATAAATCCTCCCTGCTTGCTAGCTCCCACAATCCTTTAGTTGCAACACATTTTGTTAGTTGATCTAATACTTAGCCTTTTTATGCTCATGTTTTATTTCCTCTCCGCTTAAGTGTGCATTCCATGCAGACAGGGAATCATTTCTATTCCACACAGATTAATTCAGTGCTATCTTGTATGGTAAGTTTTAAATGGCAGTTTGTTGAACAGATTAATGAATACTTTTGAGAACCCATAAGTGAAGGAGTGAATCAAAGTTGCATGGATGCATGGATAAATGACTTCGTGCATGGATGAATAAATGAACTGGTGTACTTATGCATTCAAATATATCTTGGGAGCCTACGATGCAAATTAATCCAGGAATAGACGAATGCTTACATGCATAAATGAATAAGAACATCCATGCGTGAATCTGTGAATCAATGGCTCTATGGCTGGATTTCTGATTCGTAGGATTGTCTTTTACAGAAATGTTGGCAGAGACTCCTGCATACTGCTGTTATGCTGTATCTTCACCAACATTTCTTGGGTCCAAGTTGGTTTTTACTAATTAAAAGCCTTAACTATGTTCATCTCATTAACCAAACCAATCCATTTTCTTTCTTTACTGATCCTTTTGGTGAGTTGGCCCACTTTTGCACATACCATTGAAATAAATAAAATTAATTCCAGGCAGTTTCCCAAGGATTCTTCTGCATCTTGTCTGGGCTTCCTATTCAACTCTTAGATCTTTATTCTTTCGTGATTGTAACACCCACCTGTTTCTATTGAGGATGGTCTCTGCCAACCCCAAGCCAAGACATCCCGGAAGAGGGGAATATTCTGCTCATATTTGTACTGAAGTGGTCTGGCGCTTTCTCTGGGAATGCGTTGAATGATCAGTTCTTAAGTGTTCTCGAAGGATGGCATCTTTGCCTCTCTGTATCACATAGTGGCCAAAATGCATGAGTTCTCCTTTAATCCCCAATAGAGATTATCTGCACTCTAAGTCCTTGATTGTGAATCGAATGAGAGCCAGCACTTCTCAGAGGCTCGTTTATGACATCTGATGTTTGACAGAGAAAGTCTAATAGACATGCTAACTATCCATTCATCTCCAGTAACCCCTGGAACAGAAACATCTGAGTCACATTATGTCAGCCCATGGCAGAAGTGCTTTCCCTGAGTTATGACTTAATATTTTGCTCTTTGCCTTTACAGAGGGTCGATAGGAAAACTGCCCAGGAGAAAGAAGTGTGTATTTTTCTGAAACTGTGATTGAAGATTGCATCCACTATTTAACTCAATGGACTTCAAAGACTCTAATTATATTATAGAAAGAGTCCTAAGATGAAATAATGGGCCCTACCATGAAGCTAAGCAAAGAACATGTGTACTGTGTTCTACTATGATGTACATGCCCCTGTGAAAGGGTGTTGCATAGTGACTGATGACTGATGTGGGCCGTATCTGACATGAGAAATGCCACAGTGTGTGAGTTAGGGCCTGGGACCAGGCCTGAGTCATGAGGTCTTCATTGGACAGAGTGGGGAACTGGGAGGCCACTAAAGTTTACTTGCCTTTTTACCTGGCTTATCACCAAATATCAGAGGTAGGTGTCTAGAGAGCATTTGAGAACAGAGGTGGCAAACCTATTGCCCTTGGGCTGGTTACTTGTTTTGTAAATAAACACAGTGGGACATTATTGGAAAATAGCTACATTCATTGTGTGCTATCTGTGGCTGTTTCCACGCAATAAGGGTGGAGGAGAGTACTTGATGCAGAGACCTCATGGCCTACAAACCTAAAATATTTACTACTTGGCCCTAGAGAAAAGGGTTTTGGGACCAAGTCAAAGGACATGGGTTAGAATCCAAGTTTGCATGCACTTAAAACTCCCCGTGCTATCTGAGATACAGTATCCTCAACTGTCAAATGAGACCAGGAATTCTCTCTGTATTGTAGGTTTTTACAGGATTGAACAAGCAAACATGGGTGCAAATATTAGCATGGTGCCACCGGAGCCATCATGAGCAAGGCATCGTGCTCGTTCTGAGTGAGGCTTAGGGACTGGGACAGGACAACACCCACTCTGGGGCCAGACACAGACATGATGTCTTCCAAACAAAAGTCAGTGCTTCACTTCCTCTCCAAGAGAGCCACTCTCAGAAGAATTTTCTCCAAAAGCCGTGGCCTAGAGGAAGACCATTTTCCTGCCAGAAAGAAAAGTGGTTGTGGGGTGGGGTGGGGTGGGGGGCAGTGCATCCCCTATTTGTCCTTCTTATCACACAGGAACTAAATAGAGATAGTCTCAGGTGGAAAAAGCAAGATCCATTTCCTCCAGGGCCTCATATGTCAGGTATGATTTTAATTTCAGATAATGTCCCACTAGATAAGAATCCCATTGGTAGTGTGAACAGATCTCCTGGTGTTGCCTATGTCTATGGCTAGCACCCTCCTCCCTCCCTCACCCCAGCTCTAAGCTAGGGGAGACCCCACTGGGATGAAGGTACACTCAAGCTCACTTTCTCCCATTGTTTCCTGAAGCTGGAGTCCCTAATGGAAATGACCATTTGAGACCCAAGTTGGCTCTCGTTCCTGAGGTAAGCAGCTCCTGATATGTCTTTACTGATAGGACCTAGTACCAAAATGTCCAGTGCACTCAGACCATTCAAATGGACCTGGTCCATCCAATGACACAAATGCAGAGGGCAGAAATCCACCATACAGCACGATGTAGACACTCAAGTAATTTCACTTCAAATTGAATTGAACAAAATTGAGTTTGGGGCTTGCTGGGAATGATGATGATGATGATGATGATGATGATGATGATGAAAGCAAGAGAGGTAGTGGTAATGAAATGATGGCAGCTACAATTAAGAGATCAGGGTGAGGTTCTGCAAAATTGAAATGTATTGCACCAGGAATTAAGTAAATGCTCAAGAGCTAGTCTGCTGCTCACACACCCTGGGGCTCTCAACTGAGACGACTATGTACATTGGGAAAATATCCATATCCTCTCTATTAACAGCTGAACCAACATCCAGTAACCTCCAACGATGAGCTCTGGTAAAAGCCAACGTGCAGCATGAGGCTAAGGGATCGAGGCTGGTCTGTTTAACCCCCTTTTTAAAATGTGAAGTGGCTGAGTCTGCAGAGGAGGTTACATAGCAGGAGCTTCTCACTTGGTTCTAGGCACACGTGAAATGGGGTAGACATATGGATTTGGTTTATCTTTCTCCAAGAAGGCAGAAGTGTTTTTCTTACCCTTTGCGAGCAGGAAGTAACCCCGAACATGGCTAATTCAACATCCTGGGGATGACCAATTAGATCAGCTGCTAGAGGGGCTGACAGAGGTGGAAACATAAAAGATGTGGTAGAATTTTCCTCTCCCTACAATTTATTACATCAGAACACTTGGCTAAGCATTTACAAACTTTTATCTTTTCCCCTTTAACCCTCACAACAACCCTAGGAAACAAAAATCATTTTCCAGATGAGGAAATAGGTTCAGAGGACTTAGGTGACTTGCCTGAGGTCACACAGCAAACAAATGGCTAAGCTAGATCTCAGACTTATGTTTGCTTGACTCCAAAGCCCTTGCTTTTCCCACTACGCCCTTGCTACCCAAAATGCGATCTACAGATCAGATACTTGGCATCACCTGGGAGCCTGGAAGCGTTTCCACAGTGTAAGTATCTCAGGCCCACTCCAGTCCTACTGAATAAGAATCTACAATTTAACAAGATCTCCAGGTGACCTGTCTGTGTTAAGAGAAGCACTGTGCTACACAACACTGCCTCATCCCTGCCAGTCTCTTTTTCCAGAAAACAAGAACACCCATCTGGTCACACCACACATTGAAGGCTGACCTGGATTTGGGAATCCCCAAGTAGCTAGATTTACTCTGCCAGCTAAGATGGAACCCTAAGGCCTGCCAGACCATGCCTGAGTTTTCAGAGGTCCCTGAGCCTTATAGTCCCTGGTCAGTTGCCCTTACTGGAGCCAGTATCCCCAGTTCCTACTCCATCTTCTTTTACTGACATTCAGTCTGAGACCATGGAATCTCAGCAAATGTTGGGGAGGTTTTGTTGAAACACCCCAATGTGTGGCCACCCCAGACCCTCAGAGGAGTAAAGGGTCTGTTTTACTTTCCCTTAAGGGAAAAAAAATGTACAGATATGTATATGGAATCCTACAGAAATGAAGTCCTGAGATAATTAAAAAAAAGTTTGCTGTGGGTTTAAGCCATTTATTTTCCTTTTCGATTTGGTATAGTTTTGTTATTTCTCAGTGTAATTTCCTATGGCACACTAAGCTCCGTAATGTTCCAAGATACTACGACTCATGCACAAGAGATATTTGAAACAAAAGATAAACGTTGGTTGATACTTACTTCTCAGGCACTTGATATATATTCTCTCACTGAAACCTCAAAACAACACTTTGAGGATGGGGGAAATTACCCTCATTTTTTAGGTGAAGGCAATAGGCTCAGTCTCTCATCAAACTACCAAAGCCAGTTTTCAGGTGTAGGTTGGTACCATTCCCAAGATGCATTTGCTTGAGATGAGTGACAGGTAACATGTGAGGGGGAGAAGGATGCCTAGAAATGAGTAAGACATAGAGTCCCAAAGAGACCATCTGATTTGAATACTCGAGGTGGGGGAAATTAATGAATTTCACTCGTACATTCTTCTAAACTTTTAAAAAGAATCAAGTTTGTATTAAAGAGTAGAAAGCAAGTGTTGAAAATCTGAATACATTTAAGACAAACAGAAGACCTGATAAAACTTTTGAGATTGTGGATGGCTAACTTTCCAGTTATGTCCTGAAATCCCCGGGCCAGGCTTTCACTCTTTTCTCTGTAGTGAACAGTTGCCACAGCAGCAGGAGTAGGAAGAGCAACAGTGATGGTAGCCTGAGGGCTCCTTATCTATTGCTGCCTAACCAATTATCCCCAGGCGTTGTGGCTTAAAACAACACACGTTTGTTATTTCACGATTCCTGTGGATCAGGAAGTAGGGTATGGATGGACTCAGTCTCACACGGGATGAAGTCCTGCTCTTGGCTGGGGCTGTAGTCTCATTTCAAGGCTTGACTGGGGAAGAGTCTCCTGCTGGTTGTTGATAGGATTTCGTTCTTCAGAGGCTGTTGGAGTGAACATTTCAGGTCCTCACTGACTGTTGGCCTAAGGCCACCCTCAGCTCCTTACTGCAAGGATTTCTCCAACATGGCAGTTGGCTTCATAAAAGTGTTTAAGCTGAGGAGGCAGTGGTGAGAGTCCAGCAAGATGGACGTCATGGGCTTTCATAACCTGACCGTGGAGGTGACATCCTATCATATTTGCTGTATCCTGTTTGCTAGGAGCAAGTCAGTAGGGGGGAGAATTATATATGTACTTGAATACCAGGAACAGGGAGCATTTGAAAGATGCCCAGCATAACCACTATTCACTGGGTTTCTCCGATGTGCCTGGAATTCTGCTAATCACTTAAGTTACATGATCTCATTCACAATTGTCAGTTGCAGCTTGGATCACAATTATCCATTGTACAGACAGGGTAACTAAGAAACGTAAGGTTAAGCAACTGATCCGGGCTTACATAAGTGGTAAGGTCTATGGGAAAATCATGATTTGTGTGACACTGAAGTCCATGTTCTTAAATAAACTCTCTAAAAATGTTATTTCCTCTCATGGGGTCCTTGTAGGGAGCAAGGACCAGGGGCTTCTTTTCCAGCCAAGTTCTTGGAACTCAGAGGTACTACACATCCAGCGGGCTCAATCCAGGGAGTCAGATACTTATTAGAGAAACATTTCAGTAAGTGACTGAAGTGGGCATCTATTTACACGAATTGCTGTTCATAGGAACATCTAGTGTTGGCTGAAGCAGATGGGAGGAGACTCTGGGGAGAAAGGAAAGGGATCATTGCCCCAGGCCCTCATGATGCATTTTGTTCAGACACCTCCGAGATAGGGATTAGGGTTAGAAACTGAAAAAAACAGTACTTGAGCCAGAATTTAAAAATCTAAACATAAGCAGACTTTGGGAGCCATGAGTCTAGGAATAGCACAGATTGGGCAGGTAAAAGGGGTGACGTTTTGTGTGTGTGTGTGTGTGTGTGTGTGTGTGTGTGTGTAACAAATGATCTTATTGACTGGAAGGTCAGAAATAGGGTGGATTTCAACTTGGTTTAATTCACTGACTCTGTGGTGTCATCAAGTCCCTGGTTTTGTCCTGTTTATTTCCTCTGCCTTCTACAATGTGAACTATATCCTAAAGCTGTTTCTATTTCTTGGCCATGAATTGACTATCAGAATGTCCAGGGCTGTATGTCCATCCATATCTAGAGAACTCTCTCTGAGAAGGACAGTCAGCCTTGGCCAGAAACTCTCTACAAACTGCTCCTCCCTCCTTGCCGGCCTGAATTTTGTCATGTGTTCATGTAATGATGATGTGGGGATCATGCTGATTAGCTAGAATGAGACACATGCCCTATGCTTAGATTCAGAGACATAAAACATCCCTTTTCAACCCAGTTTGTTTCTGCCTTCTGATTTTTTTTTCAGGGTTTTATTGGACCTGGCTGAGATTAACATCAACCTGCCTGAGAATGAAAGTTCTCTCACTTTCTCTGCAAATCTCTGTCCCTAGACCTTCCTCGTATCTGGACACAGGAGTCAGGGACAGCATGGTTTGTTGAAAAGAACACTGAATATTGAGTCAAAGTACTTTTGTCTTAGCCATTCTTCACTCAGTGATCTTAGGCATTCTTCAACTCATTCTATTACTGTTAACAGTCAAATGAATCTGGGGCCACACACTGTGCTAGGCTCTGTGGGAACAAGGAGAACATGACAGAAAATGGACCTTCCCCTCATGGGGTTTCCAGTGGGAACATAAGCAATAAACACATCACTTTATTATAGGCCAAAGATGACACTGGAGAAAATACAGAATGGTGTGAGAGCACAAAAGGGAGGCAGATAATACAAACTTCAGGGGAAAAGATATGTCAACTGATATTGGAAGGATGATGTCCATGAGGCAGTCCAAGGGGTGCGGGTGACAGAGGGGAGAGCCCCACAAGGAAGTCACTGAACATCACAGGCCTCAGTGTACCTTTCTGGACTATGGTCAGAGCAGGTGGTGCTAAGTGAATGTGAAGGTTCTCCTCCTTGGAAGACTTTATGATTCTGTGTCCTGGGAGAGCAGCCCCGAGTGATGTCAGGATGAGATCCATTATCCTGAGGACCAGAACAACTGCGTGCAGATGAAGACCAGCCATCTTGGTCTCTCCTTCCAAATGGCAATGAAAGGGATGGGGCCGTTGGGAGCCATTTCCAAAGGGTAGAGTAAGAGTTGGAAGAGGTTTTGAATAAACTATGTGTGCATTTTTTTGTCAGTGGAGGAGAGGAGGGGCTTCATGATTATGGTGGAAGGAGGTATAATGCCTAATTGCCTTAAAAAACGAAGGACTTAGCAATTACAGCTTTATGTGTTTCTTGACATTTCCCTAGAACAGAGCAGAAAGGCCCTTCACTTCCCTGCATCACACAGAGTTCTGCATGTCTATGAATGTTACCTGAAAAAAAAATGTTTTGAGACTAAATAAGAGGGAAGATTCAGTATTAAAAAACAATGAGCAGACTTTTTTTTTTTTTAAATGAAGGACTTCTCAGAGGCAATGCACCAAGTTTCCCGGAGAGGGGGTTAGTATGATGCATCTCCAAACATATTGGACCACAGAGCCCTGTTTTCAGATTATCCGTGCAACTGGTGAGCTGTGAAAAAGACTTTGGGAAGTGCTCCCCCGAAGGCGTTGTGGTGAGAGAACACTGCCCCCTACCTCTGCCCTAAGAGTTTTGGAGTGCTGCCTCTCCTTGGGTAGCATTTCCATAATTGTGGTTATGTATGTGGTTGTGGAATGTCTGGTCCCCTCTCTCTAATGTAGATACCATGTGCTTGTCTTTCTCATTGCTATGCAGATGTGTATCTTCATTGCTTCCCAGGTAAGTGCTCAATACCTGTGTGAATGAATGAATTGATGCATGATTAAAAGTAGAGGCCTGGATTTTAGTGCCAGTATTGAGGCTGATTTGGTGTCTGACTCTGGGAAAGTCACTTCCCTTTTTGACCTCAGTCTACCTATTTTTGCAGCAGAAGGATATGGAGGTGAATGAGGTCTGAAAGGCTTTCTAGCTTTAAGATGTTATGATCTAATTTCTTATCTCAAAGGTAACAATTCCATACTTTCCTTACAATAGGATGTTAAATATCTTGGAAGATGTGAGAAAGTGTGTTACTGGCGATACACGAAATAGAGTCTATAAAGCACTTAACACAGCGTAGTACCAGGTCCCTAGTAAATGTTTAGTAAGTGGCAGCCTTTCTGCTCTTGTGGTTGTTGATGGGATTTGGAATTCAGGTGTTTTGACTTCTAATCTAGAGCTCCCTAAATTATACTTGAATACATGCAAGGCTTCTGATACAGGCTTGCTCCATAAGACCAAATACAAACTAGGAACTCAATATGTCAGTTGAATGCATGAATGTCTTTTGATAATATAAATATCAAGTCAGACAAATGTCTCTAGTCAAAATATCCCTAAATAGTACAAAGTGCAATTCCAAAATTCTAAGCCAACACTTTCCTTTTTCCAAAGTTTATACCTATCACGGCTTAAATCCCCAAAATTGACTAAAAACACCCCTCTCCACAAGCTGTTCATAAGGTTTGAGGGGGTCCAGGTCAAGTGAAATTTTTCTTAATCATAAATTGATCAAGTTAATCCAGGTGATATTGAATTAAGACTGAAATGAAAGACATTTTTAAACAAAAAGAATTGAAAAGAATGGGTAGAGCAGAACAGAATGGTTCTGTTGAAGAGAAGGCACAAAGGGCCACGTGCATGTTAAGGAATGCACCTGAAATCAGAGAAGGGCAATGCCCTGCTGCTGCTGATGGAGGAGCTGTTATAGACTGACTACATGAAACACTGCATTATTTCAAATTAGTCTAGAGAAATATAGGACACTAGACACCAGAACAGTTAAAAGGTGTTATTTTCAGTGAGCACCCATTAAAAACAAAACCACTCCACTGTAATTAAGTGTGCTCCATTACAATGGGGAGAGTGATGACAGTATGATCTTATGGGCAGGAAATGACCTGTATTGATATCAATGTGTCTCAGGTCGCTTCACAGCCACAGCACGGTGTGGGTTTTAATGGACAATGACCATGACATCACGGAAGTCTAAGTGGCAGTGAGCTTGTTTTGTTTTGTTTTTCCAGACAGGTTGGGGTCATAAAATTTTTTTAAGCATTAACTTGCAATTATGCAAATGCATGTACATTACATGTTAATTTTAAAAGCGAATTTAAGAGAACCAAATTCAAGAAATATAATTGCTCCAAGCAGAGCAAGTCCAGGACATTCCTCGTAAACTATCTACTGCTTTTTCTTATTTGTCCTCTTTCCTTTTCACCTCTTTTCATTACTTCTCTAAGTCTTCAGGGACTCGCTTCTTAATGTGGAACCCTATATGGATTTAGGGGGTCAGGGAATAACCTGACATTTCATAAAATTTTGTACATGGGAGGAAATGCATTTTTTTTTTCCTGGAGAGATTGTCTCACATTCACAAGGGATGTATCAGTGCATCCATTCCTCCACTACGCCAGTGTTAGAATCATTACATTAATTAAAAGGAATAAAGTACTGTGAAAGGAGCCACAGGTTTTAAGAGAAAGACAGATTTAAATTCTAGTCCATGAATTTCTTGAACAAATTACTAAACATTGATATGCCTTAGACCCCTTCTTTTAAAAATGAGATAATACCTGCCCTACAAGGTTATTATTTAGATCAGATAATCAAATAAGCCAAATAAATGTTTTAGAGCATCTAATTCAGTACCTGGCATATAGTAGATATTTGGAAAGTGACAGCTGACATTATCATTATGATTATTTTTAAAAATACTATTTCCAGCAGCAAGGGATCATGTCATGTTCCCTGACTGTCCTTCAAAAGGTTCTGTTTACCACAGACTCTTTCATCTATACAACAAGCCATCTAGCTACCCACCCACAAATCCATTCGGCCATTCCTGTATTTCCTGCTTGGCTACTTTGTTGAAAAGGCCTTTAGTTTTCCATCTGTCTATTTAGCCGCCTTGCTTAACCTAAACCAACTCAGACAAAGACGAACAAGACTGGATTTATTAGGAAAAAAAAAAAAAGAACAACCCAAAACGAAGAAAAACTTTGATCTTTAATCGTGGCCAAAGATAATTCAGTCTGGTCTTCATTATTACAGTGGTTTATATCCAGCAGCTGCAAACCCTGACTCACATAAATGCTTGCCCTGGATTCTTACAATAAAACCAACATCATAGAATGATATTTCCCCCCTTTCTTGATGATATCATTACAGAGAATTAATATTCTGGATTTTTTTCCATTACTGATTCACTGTATGAAATATGGACTAAATCAAACCTCTGGTCAGATAGTTTCATCTACAATATTGAAGAGGGGGTGAGGAATGCAACCATTGAGCTCAACAGGTGAAAACTCCAGTGTGGAATAATCAGTGGAGAATACTGGGTATGTGTTCATAGAGAGAGGAGGCAGAAATCATGCCCCCATTTAAAGCTTTCTCCTTAATCAAGCTGTTCTGTGTCCTTTTTTAGTTGGTGGCATTTCTAGTCTTACTAGCATGGAGTTCCAAACTTCATCTTAATAATGTTTAAGTTTTGGAGCATTATTAAATGGTATTTGGCTAAAAGACACATAGAATACCTGAATCCTGCCTTACACCATCTATTTGTTTCTTTGCAAGAATCTCAAAGGGAAACAAATATATAAACAATGACAGTAAATAAGAAATCAAAGTTTCACCTTATTTTGGCAGTGTCTGGGCCAGAAACCCAAACTTGATCTCTTTGCTAAACTGGACTGGAACACCTGGCCTAGAACCAAGGGCTAAATGGGGGATGAGGAAGGAGAAAGATTTTTCCTATTATGTCCAGTCTAAATCTTAACTTTAGTCCAGTGGTTTTAAACCTTGGCCATGTATGGAATCACCCAGTGAGCTTTTTAAAACACATGGGTCCTACTTCCAAAAGTTTTAATTTAGTTGATCTGAGATGCAGACTGGAGAAATGAGATTTTTTTAGAAGTTCTCCAGGTGATTCTAATATGCAGCCCAGGTTGCAAGTCACGCCTTCTAAGCTAGCTGTCTGACACTGAAGTGATAATTTCCTGGAGCAGTACTTCTCAAACTTTTATGTGCATACAGATTACCTGGCATCTTGTTAAAATGCAGACTCTGATTTAGTAGCTCTGGAGTGAGACTCAAGAGTCTGCATTTCTACAAGCTCCCTGGTGCTGCTGCTGCTGGCTCTGCTGGTTCACGGACCATGCTTTCTGTACCAAAGTCTTAGAGGTCTTGACAGGAAAGAGAAGGGGAAGTTGCAAGCTTGATCAGCTAACCTATTGATCTGGTTGCAATGAAAGGAAGACTAGAAGAGAGCATGACAACTGTGTTCATAATTCAGTGACTCCACCCTGCGGTACCTTCTCCCTATCTCTCTCCTAGAATCTGACCTAAACAGATTAGTAACTCTTTTTAAAGTAAGGTGGGGTAGGGAGGGGAATGATGTAGGAAAATCTCTTCCCAGCAGTATCTGCAGTGATAGGAGGGACAATATGAGGTTCAGCTCTGCCTCTTCACTCTTCTTCCCTTTTCTAATCAATCGATGGCCATCTTCTGTGATCTTTCTCTGAAATATCCCCCACTTTCTTCTTTTAACTTAGGCTATAACTATTTCATTTTGTTATCTTATTATCTAAAGTAGGATGTCTGCCTCTAGTTTCTCTCTTGCCAAATTTTTCTACACAGCACTGTTAGGTTCATCTTTTCAGGAGATTTTCCTAGTTATTTACATAATATTAAATAAAATAAACTTGAAATTCTGTAGCCTGTCATATAAGCCCAGCTCACTGTGTACACAGATAGGCTATGTCCCAATCCCTCCAGGCTTGCCATTTTCTGAATACATCATACATGATTCCATTCACCCATCCATTCATTCACATGTGCATTCATTAATTCATTCATTCATTCAAGAAACATAACGTTAGACATGTAGACAAAGAGCTGTGCCAAACTGTGATATTATCTGAGAGCATCAGGTAAGACTTCATAGAGGAGGTGATATTCAAACTGAGACTTCCAGGAGAATAGTTTTTCAGGTAGATAAATAAATTTTGAATACAAGAGATAGCAAATGCAAGCTTAGAGAGGCATGAAACAGAGGACATAGTGTTCAAAAGATACAAATAGTTTCGGTGTAGTTTTAGGATAGGTTAGGTAGGATAATATAGTGAGCGGACTTAGGCTGAGAGGTGTGTTTTAGGCAGCAGGGAATTTAGAAGGATTTTATGCTAATAGAGCAACATTGAGATGCACATTTGCCCATCTTTGGCATTTGCATCTTTTGTTTTTTTCTCTCTGGAATACTCTTTTTCTTTTGTTTTCCCTGATGAGGATCTACCCACTTGTGCTTTAGATGAAATAACTTCCCTGTGCTAGACAGAATCAATCTTTCTTTCTGCATTTTGGACTCAAGACATTAGGTGACATGTGAGTCTTTGCCTAGATTTTAAGGTATTTAAACAGCAAATATTATGTTTTATTAATCTTTGAATCTCTTTACCTTTAACACCTGGGCTTTCTCTTGGCACCTATTACCTGTTCAATAGATTGTTGTTGAATTAAATTAAACAGGATTGGAAAAGCTGTGCCTTCAATTATGGCTTAAGCATTCACCGTCTCCACTCTTTTTGTATTTGACTCGAGTGTTGATCAAAGAGTATTTACTGACAAAACCATGTATTCACTCCAGTACTGTCTCCCAGAGACATTGCTGAAGAGCAGAGGGTTGGGAGTTAAAAGGCCTCTTGCATCGCAGCCAAATTGATGGCTCAATTTCTCCTCTCAGGGTTTCAAGCCCAGATGCTGAGTACCACCACAAAGCACAGCTGGGTCTTCTTATGCCAGGTTGAAATGAAGGAACAAAAGGATAGAAACAGCACCGGCCATTCCACCTGCTTTTGCTACCAGCTCTCTGGAAATAACAGCTGTCTGTCAGGCCATTCTCAATGCCAAGTGTGCATGGCATAAAAACAGTAGTTATCATTTCTAGTGCATGTATCACAATTCAGACACTGTGATAAGCATGTCCTGTAAGTTTGCATGTAATATTTACAATCATCCTGCAAGGCAGACATTCTCATTCCCTTTTCATAGATGGAGAGACTGAGGCAGCGAGTGGTTAAATAACATGCCCAAATCATTCACATGGTACTGGTGAGCACTGGAATTGGGAATTAAGCCAAGGCTGTTTGACTCCAAAGCCTGCGTCTTTAACTATTCTGTCATATTGTCTCCAGGTATTTAAAGAAGGGTATTCTGAGTGTCAGGGGATGTGCTGGCAGGTGCAGGGAGGGCATGAAGAACTTCATGCCAACTAAGATTCTCTAAATCTACATCCCTATTGTCATCAGCTCCCACTGATGCAATAGCAGTGGACACGCAGGAGTATTTGAAAATGTTTCTATTGATTGGAAGGGAGTAATTATTATCTTTTCTATATTACGGATTCACTATCAGAAAGTTACAGCAGCAAGATTAATGGCCATGTTTCATTATTTTTAATGCAAACTATTGATTTTAAAGTGGTGTAAGGTATGGCGGTTTATTACAATAAAACAATAAAATAGATTATATGAAATAATTGAGAATAATCTTTCCCTTTTTGCTGCAGCGATGGGACATAATGTGCCGTGCGTGTGAAGGCATTTACGGTGAGCTCTATCCAGCGATGGCAGCTTAAGCACTCTATAAAGAAGCACTTTGGAACCAGAGTATTATAAATACTCGGCAATAAAGCTGGTAAATGGGCCTTTAATTTGATTCCATTATGTCACAGGATCACAAGAACCAAGGGGGACCTAGCATCAAAAACACAAACTGCTGGGCGGAACACAAAGTTAAGTACATCAGATGGCTCCAAGATGGCCTCCCCCCAGGGGAATTTCCGGGAAAAACCTGGGCCATCCGCATCTGGATTGGGGTAATATCTTACCTGTGAACCAATATGTCTATGGCCAACCACACCCCCACTGCCATCACGAGAGTCTGCTAACCATCTTCCTCAGCAGGCATTGTTTCTCCTTTACTTTCATTCACTTTACCCGTTTCCACAGTTAACAGTTGACACCTTCAGAAGCAATTTCCCTCTGGACTCATTCATTCTGTTGATTGGGGTCTTAGAGGCTGTCAAAATAATGTATGGTTTCATTGCCAGAAATAGACCATAAAGGATGAAGGAGGTGATAGGCCACCTGTATGTTGTGTTAATCAGACCACACCTGGAGTAGTGAATACAGGTCTACACCAAACTCCAAAAACAGATTAACACTGACACACTGAGGACGAAGTGGAGATGAAGGTAAAATCATGGCAGATGAGTACGGCTGGACCTGTGGTTACTGAAACTAGAGGAGACTCAGGGAAACTTAAGAATTGTTCCCTAGCATTTGATGGGCTACCACATGAAGAAGGATTCAGGCTCGTTCTGTGAAGCTCTCAAAGAAGGAAATTTGGTGTCAGCCAGACATAGGCTTGGGTCCTATCTGTCCACTTAGAGTTCTGCAACTCTATGCAAACAAGTGAGTCTTGTTGGGGCTCAGTTCCTCTGTCTGTACAATAGAGATAATAATAGTAATTGTTACCCCTACAGGGTTTAGAGGAGGGTGAATAAAGTGAGACAGAGTAAGTGCTTAGCACAGTGCTTGGTACAAAGCAAGAGCTCAACAAACACTAACTTAAAAAACCAATACCCGACAACAACAAAAACAAAACTGGAAGGCAGAGGGGCTGGAACAGACATAGCTGACACTGAAATTGGGGTCAAGGGGGCTTGAACTAGCTCCATAAAATTAGCCAAAGCATCTGGGAGATCCAGTTTGAGGGCAGGGTGGGAAAGCCAGACAGTTCTTATCCTTTCAAAGCACAGTGGATTAAAACTGTGAAAGCCAAAGACAGTCCAATTTTAAATGCAAGCATGAGGCCAGAGGCAAATCCAAGAGGAGGGATAAACAAGGGGACGGGGAGAAAGTGAGAAGAAGGGGAAGGAATGAGAGGTGACAACTGGTTCTTGAGACTGTTCATGAGTTGTCTGTGGCTCACTCTGGCGACCTGTGATTACATAGTGAGTAGGATGGTCAGCCAGTAATGGTCTTTGGTTTAGAGTGGGTACCAAAAAGACAGATTCCAAGTGGATATGAGGAAGACATTCCTAATGGGGAGGTAGTATAGTACAATAGGTTATGAAAAGAAGTAGCAGGCTAGTTAACAGCACAAGCTCTGGAGCCATACTGGCTGGATCCCAGTCCCGACCATCCAGTGAGACCAGCATACCCTCTCTTTGCCTCCACTTCCTCATCTGAAAAATGGGGACAATAATGAAATCTACCTCTTTAGGTTATAAAAATTTAATGAAAATCATGCCTGTAATGATAGTAATTATCATAGTCAGAATTATCTAACGATGATATGAGTTTCCACACGTGAGTCTAGGGTCAGCAGCAGAAAGTAGAAGGACTTTGATTAATTTCATCACCCATATTTCTGAGCAGCAAGCCATGCCCATTCCCCTGGGGTGACAGCCTATTGTCTGTTCCACTACCCACAGCAGAAAGGGCATTGATTAAAATAGATTTTTGCTTTAAAAAAATTGCCAGGGACATCTGGGGATAGGGTTCAAATACAAGAATGTGCGTCAAAGGGTCATCTGGGGGAAGCAGTCCCTTCCTCGGATGCTGATGGCAGAGAAGGCTGAGACTATTCAGGGCAGTTTTAACCCCTGATCCTGCAAGAGCTTTGGATCATCTCTTTCTGGACTCTCACCCTCTTCTAAAGCTCACGAAGTGGGTTGAAAGTTGAAAGTCGGACTGGAGTTATATTTTTTGTAGCCCACATCCTTTCCCCTTCTGTCTACCTAAGAAAACCTATTAGCTCCCATATCCTCTAAGGTCATCCAAGAGGACTGCCCACTCCCCTCCTTGCTGCTCTACTTCTCTGAAGTCCTTTAATTTTATAGAACACAAACTCAGGAATCTAGTCAGGCCACTAGACGCTCATGTTTCACAAAGATGCAAATCTGTACCCTTTACCATGTCTCCAAATCCCCATGTCCCAACCTCACTCATTACTCACAAAAAAAAAGTCTCCACCTAAAACCTGAGTGTAGATGCTCCATGAGCAAGAGCTGCTTCGACTTAGTCTCTCATAACCTCTAGCACCCATTACCTTCCGTGTGTTACATTTTCTCCCTGAACCACAATCTTCATTTACTGAGGGATGGTAGGAGTTCATTGAGCAGATTCAGAGCATGTGTGGTGGACAGTGGTTGTTGTCTAAACAATAACTACCTCCCTTTATTCCACTTAACAGAACCCCAGTACCAAGCCCTAGGTGATGGGCATGGTCGATCCCAGTGAGTCATTTCAAACCCACCTTTTACTCTCTCAGCCTCCCCCCTGCAGCTAAGGATGGCTTGTCATGCGGATATGGCCAGTGAGACACAAAGGGGTGTCAGCCACAGCGTGGCTTCTAGGAAAACTCTTATTTTCCTGGTGGAAAGGACCTGAGGCTCCTATTTCTTCCCTTCTTCCTGCACTGGAGGCTGACTTGCAGGCCCTGGTATTATTAAGCCTCTGAACGATGCCAGCCGACATCTGCCTTGATGCTCATGATATGAAGAACATAGCCTCTGTTTAGTTAAGCTATTCCTAGTCAGGGTTTTACTCATATGCAGCCCAAAACATTCGTACCCAATGTGGGGGGAGGGGAATTGAATTTTAAGCCGAGGCAACTAGTTAAGCAGAAATGAAGAGATGTGGAAGTGGTTAGTATGTAAGGGGAAGGGAGGATGTTGTGGGATAGTGTTAGGGAATGGATGGGCAAGACAGAGAAGAAACAGAGACGGAGGTTGGGTCAGTTTATAAAGACTGAACAGTGGACATTCCCAGTCCTGGCTGCATATGTGAATCATCACCTGGAGAGCTGTATGAAACAATGCATGCCCAAGGCCCCTCCCTATGGGACTCAGAATGAGCACCTATAGTTAAAAAAAATCTCCCTGGCATCGAACGTCAGGGCTGAAGAACACCGCCCTATAATGCATGACATAGTCAGGCCCTACCTACCCGTCCACCTTCACTTCTCTCCCTTGAGAAGTAGGCTCCTGACACACTGTCATTCTTGAGCACATCATGGGGTTTCTCACCTCCTACTCACGTTCCAAGCTTTAACTAGATCGTCCCTCCCTCAGACTCCAGAGAACCCCCCTGGGCTCCTCATGCCAATCTAACTTGGGTGTCTTATCTCATTTTCTCTCATAGTAGTGTTTATTTCTTAAGTAGGTAGTTCAAAGCTATATATATATATTTTTTTTTTCCTGCTATTTATTTATTTACTTATTTATCTATTGTGAGAGCAAAGGACATTTCCCATTTTAATCACTGCCGTATCTCCCAACACCTTGTACAACATACCTGCCATATACTGGGTACTAAATAATTCTTTGCAAAGTGAATTAATAAAAGGCTCTGTGTCTCAGACTCAGGTGTATGATGGAAATTCTTGCAGCCATTGTAGGGAAACAGTTACACCAGTGCTTTAGCAAAGTGCTGCAGGGTGCCTGGAGCAAAATGGTGAGGGAACACTAGTTGGAAGCTTATTTCAGCATCCTAGGAAAGAGACGGGGACAGCAGACACACATTCAGTTGTGTGTACAAGTGCCCAGCCCTGTGCCTGACACCAAACAACCCAAGAACATTTGGAAAGTGAACGAATGGAGGGCTGAGTGAGTACTGATGGAAGAGAGTTTTTATACGGAACAGATTTCAGTGGAGCAGTAGACCTCTGGATTTTCAGAGAGGAAAGGATGCAGAAAGTACACACAAGGGTATGGGAGATTAACTTCGTCAAATTCACAGCACCTTTTGCCGACGTTATGAATTTTCTCAGTGTCCTCAGCTAGTGCATGTAGTGGAGGACAGCAGGTTAAGGCAGCTTGTGGCATTTTGTTTTCTTTCTTTGTTAGTAGAGGGAGAATTTAAATGAGTTTAACCTTTGATGATCTGGCGATTGTAAAAATCAACCTACCAAAGTTCAGGCAGTGTCAGATGCAGAGACACCCTTTCTGAACAGCTCATCTTCCCAGACCTTTCTCTGTCAAATGTCAAAGCCCAAATGAGCTTGTTTGGAAGGCAAATTACATGTTGCAAGCAGTCATTTTCCGTAGCTGGTGACTTCTGTTTTGAATAATTAAATAATACAGCAACAAAAATACTCTGGTCTTCAAGTCTAAACATAAGGGTACACATATTTAAAATTGTCCTCATAGTCCCTGGACACTGGGGGGGGTTTAGGTCTTGAGCCACGAATCAATAATAATCTACCCAGAATTAATCATTATTTAAGGACTGCAGTCTGTTTGATATAAGGGCTGAATTATGAGCACAGTTTTAATGGGACAAGAGAAGAGAGAGAAATTTTTTTCTTTCTGGAAGGGTAGAGGTGCTGGAACAAGGTGCCATGAAGGATTAACTGAAAGGGTAGGACTTGGTCTGTGAAACCAAAGGGAAGTGGTTTCTGGAAAGGAGTGGTCATCATCATCCTCATCCTCATCCTCACCCCCGTCTTCTACATCTGCATGATACAGCCCTCACATTTACATCACAGTTTCATATTTGTAAAACACAAAAGTGAGCTGACTTGATCTGCACATAAGCAGAACAGGTCCTACTACCATCACTTAACAGGTGAGGAAACCAAGACTGAGAGAAATAAAGGGCTATTTAAGATAACCCAGCTGGTAAGTGATAGAGTCCAGGGAGAAGGGTCCATGAAAACCCCAGTGTTCTGATACCTGAGAGACAATGTGAAGTAGAGAAGGCAGTAAAGACTGTAGAGGGAGTATGCATATCCCCAAACTCATCAAAATGTGTACGTTAAATATGTAAAATGTTTTGTACATTAAGTATACCTCAAGAAAGCTGGGGGGAAAAAAACAACCTGTACCTAGTTGTGTGGCCCTCAGCAAGTCAATCGATGTTGACTCTTCCCAGTGCTGCTTCCTGATTCAGTGCTCAAACCTCCCACTTAGAACTCTGCAGCAGTGTGTACACTTATCTCCCAGCATCAGGCTGAAGCTCACTCCTGTCCCTCCACCACCATGCAATGAAAAGAATCATTCCAAAACATCTACTTGATCGAGATCAAATCATGCCCTTATGTAACTATCCATCATTCCACGGTCAAACTCTAACCTACCCAAGCCTACTCATAAAACCACTAAGATCTAAATAAAGCCTTTTAGTTTTGAACTTGGCTTCTCCCAATGTCCTTCAACTCCTGGAACCCTATGTTCTAGTCGTTCAATGGGTTAGAATGTGTAAAATGCTTAGAACAGGGTCTGGCACGTGGTAAGTTCTTTAAAGTGTTAGCTTCTGTATTTCTGTTACTTTTATTATTAGGATTCCTGTCATTGTCAGCACTTGGATTTCCCAGCAAGCATCATGTTCTCACTCTCTGCATTTACACATGCCTCTCCTTCGTCTGGTTAACTCTAACTCTCCTGAGAAACTTAGCTCAGATACTGCTTCCTCTGGAAAAACTTCTTTGACTTCATCCAGAAGAAAGAAGTACCACTTACAGTGCTCTGTGCTTTCCATAGAGGCATGTTCACCAGTTTGTATTGTAATTCTGTTTTTTTTTTTCTGGTCCACACTCCTTCCCTAGCCAACAAAGACTTATAATTTTCTCTATAACTGTACTTAGCATGGTGTTTGGCACACAGTTACATTCTCAGTATAGGTTTGTCAATAGATCAATGATGTGGCTGAGCCAGAACAGGCAGCTCTGGATGTCTATTTCTTGAAGTATTGTGTTTGGGGTCCTAACTGGCATGTAAATGCCCTTCATTCTCTGTTTTTTTTTTTTTTTTGAAAACACTAATTGTGGATAAGCTGGTTATTTATTGTCAATTTTTAGCCTCCATCTTCCACGCCAGTTAGTAAGTATGTAACAAATGGCCCTGGCTCTGATCTTGTGGCTCCCTGGGGATGAGGGAGGGCAGGCTGGGTGACTTAGGGAAGGGACTAAAATACAGTGACACCAGCGAGTCCCCAAAGCCATTCCTGTTGATTAGGCTCTAAATGGGAGATGGAACTGTGTGTGCAGCAGAGAAGGGAATGGGCTTCTTCAGGACTGCAGCACACAGGCAGAAACACGCACAGGTGCACATACATGCAGTCACACACTCATGCATGCACACTCTCACACACATACACACACTCGCATCATACTTGAAACATCTTTACCCAGCTTCTGCTTTCTAACATCTACTTCACAAGTATTTTCTGAACCTCTTCTGTGTACAGTCACTAGGTGAAGAACCAGTAATGAGCAAAACAAGGTACCTGCCTCATGGAACTTGTGGTCCTGCAGGGAGACATACTTGAAATAAGTAGATAAATCCAGTGGTGTCTGCTCTAAGCTCTTGATGATGATGAAGATAAAATTGGTGCTCATTTGTTGAGACCTTACTACAGAACAGGCCCTGTACTAAGCACATTATGTATATTTTTTTGTTTAATCTCCCTGGTGATGATAAGTGATATATGCCACTATCCTGGTTTTCTGGATGAAAAAATTGAAGCTCTGAGAAGTTATGTAACTTGGTGAAGGTCAACTGTGACTCCAAATATGTTTATTCTTTCCAAAAGCCAAGCTTAGAAGAGATGGGTGTTGAAGAGGAAGAAAAGAGGATGCAGAGTAAAGACATTAGGGAAAATGAAGGCACTTTTCTTCTGAAAGTGAGCAAGTTAGGAAATGCCAGGAAATCAGAGGTGCCCTTAAATCCTGTGGTACAGGTGTGTCTGAGGCATCCATGACAATGGCTGTTACCAGGTCAAATATGGGCAAAAGGGAAACACAGCCATCCAAGAACCCAGCCACTCAAGAAAAGGCCTGGGGTTAGGTATGGGAAGATGCCAGTGTTGCTGTGCCAATAGCAGCGGTACAGGGAGAGATATGCACCAGCATTGGGGGTTGGTGGTTATTGGAGTTGGCAGAAGAGTAACCATCATGGTCAAGGGCACCTCTTAGAAAACCCGGTCTCCATGGGTAGATTTTTGGTTTACATACAAATTGTTAAAATCCTGGGTTTCATGGCAGCTCTTCCTATAGATTTCAGATGGAGAAACACAGAGGGGCCAGACGTGTAGGGAAGTCTGACAATGAGTTAGTGGCAGAAAAATGACTAGGAGCACAATCCATTTTGCTCTTGTCCTCTTCCCCTGCAGGAGAAGGGTTTGCTCCTCCTCTGTGTCCTGGCCAGCACAGCAGAGTCTCCACGGCTCCCTGAGGCTTGGCTCACAGTTACATTCTCTCCTGTTTCCTCTGTTTTTGGATCCTTCACTATGCCTGCCTGCTGGCAGGTGCAGAGGCCATCAGAGAGCCTGCTGGTCACACCTGCTCAAGCTGTACCTGAGAGATGGGGCATGGGTTCCTGGTCCCAGCAGGATTTCTTGGAGTGGGCCTCTGGCCAAAGCAAATGCCAGCCCTGTACCGGGAGGAACTGGCCTTTAGGGTCCTGGCTGGCAGGCCCTGGACATTTCTCCTCTTTCTCTGTGTCCATCCTCCCCTACCTTCTTGGCAGACCAGGAAGTCCCTGGTGAGAGAATTCAGCTCTGGGCCACTGATGTTTTGCTAGGACAGTACATTCTGAAATGATACATTTCTTTAAAAGTATATGATGGTCTAAAGCAAAGAAATCAAACTATAAACTACCATGTTGTAGAGAAGGGTTATTTTTCCAAAATAGCTACAAAATAAATAAAATTCATATTTGTCTCTAATTCTAGAAAAAAAACTCCCATAATATATTTTCAGTATTTCATACCTGCTCCTTAATTTTAATTTTCCTCCACAATTAAGAATAAAGTCAATTTGATTAAGTGCAATGAAAGTCAGAAGTAATTAAAACAATAATAAGAACCGCAAAACAACTAGGTACCATCTATTGAAGACTTGTTATACGACTGATATGTTTTTGAATTTTCATTACGAATCCAGGATAAACACAATTTTGTTTTAAATTTGCAGATGAGAAAGGCAAAGGCAGACACAGGCTGTAGAGTTCACCCCAAATCGCACAATTACTAGGAGGCAGAACTGGAAGTTAAATCCAGATCAGTTAACTTCTGAGCCTGTTCTTCTCCATCATAACATATGGCAGTATCAGCATTAGAGTGCATCAGAGTCACCTGGATGGCTTGGTGACACACGGCTGCTGGGCCCACTCCTAGAGTTTCTGATCCAGTAGGTCTGGAGCAGGGCTGGAGAATTTGTATTCCAAACAAGTTTCCAGGTGATGCTGATGCTGTTGGTCAGGAAACTCTATTTTGAAAACCACTGCCTTACAGGGTCTCTAACTAGCATCTTTCATGACTATAAAGTTTAATCCTCACATAACATATGAGAAAAGAATTTTGTTATAATCCCCATTTTGTAGAAGACAGAAAAGCATTTTGCCTAAGGTCATCCAGCTGGTAAGTGATGGAGCCTACATTCAAAGCAGCCTGTATTCAGAGCCCACACACATCCTGAAGATTATGCTGGAGTGACTTCCATCTTTTCCTTGATTGTATTAAGCTTATTATATCTCTGCTTTTGCTACAAGCAGCAGCACTTGCATGTTTTCACTGTCCATCCACAATTATACGACAGGAAGGACAGAATGCAATTAAATAAAAGGCAATCACTTGGACAAACACACCCTGCTAGACAGAGAATGTGGCAAAACTGCCCACTCTGAACTGTTGGCTGGCATGCAGTGCCACTAGGTGGTAGCTCAAAATGCTGAGTGATTGGCAAGTACACAGAGGTCCAAATTCAGTTTTTTATATTGTTGGGTAAAGTTGAAAAATGATAGTAGATGATTGTTTCTAACTGGCTTTTGAGTCTTGGTCCTCCTATAGCCCTGGGCATCAGCTGGACCACCACAATCTATGTGAGAGACTTAGTTCACGAGGTAGCCATTACAGTTTGCACAATGAGGTCCAGTCTGACATCTTTCCCCAAACACAGACCTGCTTCTCCTACTGCATAAATCAACCAAATTCAATGAAAGGAAAGCAAAGTGGGGAAAGACATTAATAATTGCCAAGTGTTTATACTTGCTGTTGATCAGAAACTCTCTAAGGTTAGTTGGTTGATCAGAAACTCACTAGGTTAGTTGGATGAAAATGATTAGGCAAAGCACTTTTTTCTTACCCACAAGGAAGAAGGAAAGTTGTTTTGAAATTATTCATTTCTGTTTTGTTAATGAAGATTAGAGAAGAGGGAGTTTTATATTTTAGTTTAGCCCTCTCTTTGGCCATGACAGAGAATCCTCCTATCTCTTGGGCTTGGATTAAATGAGATCAAATGAGATCATGCTTGGTAAACTGTAAAGTGTAATGCCAGAGGGTGAGATTATGATGATGAAACACAGCGGAGTGAAATGGTCAATTTTCTAGCTTTGAAGACAGACAAATTGAAGTTTAAACACCAGTTATGCTAATAGTGGTGTAATTTTGGAATGAAAATTAACCTCTCTGAGCCTTCTTTTTCTTTACTATAAAATGGAAATTATAATCCTATTACATGAATGCAATTGTGGGGATGAATAAGGAAATAAAATACAGTCAAAAAGGTATTATAACTGGATATTATTTGGGGGTAATACTGGTTTGAGATTTTTTTTAAAGCCAAGAAAAAATACCATAACTAGGGTACTGAGAACAATGTAATTAAAAATGGATAAACATTTGCTAAACCATTCTCATTTTGCACCAAAACAACATCTGAAAAATCATGAATAAAATGTTTTTTTGGCCAAAATCTAACCTTATCTGAAGTTTTAAATAATTCATAAAGTAAGAAATTGCCTAATGGTATTAAAAGTATGGTTTCAAGATACTCAAAAGATTTAAAGTTGTGCCCAGCAGGCCCTCTCAGTCAGATAAAAGGATTCTCAGAATCTTAAGGGCATTTTTGCCCCAGCAGCAATACATGGCAAAAGTAAAGAGAAGCATATCAAAAGGATTGTAGCTGTAGCTTCTGTTAAATGAATTGGACATTTAATTCTACATTTCTACATTGATATATAGAAAGCCCATAATGCTTTTAAGGGAGCAATATCAAGAATATACCATCAGCTTGCATTTAAAGGGATTGAGATTGCTATTATTTCTAAAAGGTCTCCAAGCCCCCAAGTTAGCCTATAGGGAAGAAAAAAAGCTAAGAAATTTACTTAGTTGTAAGCAAGGGCCATTTCTTGTAAAATAGCAAGAATGTCTCAGAGGGTGAAGTCGAGATCCACGAGGGAGCATCAACACCTAAAGGAAGTAATGAATTTGTTCAACATAGTATTGGCAGTCCTAGCCACAGCAATAAGACAAGAAAAAGAAATAAAAGGCATCCAAACTGGAAAGAAAGAAGTAAAATTTTCCATATGCAGATGACATGATACTATACCTAGAAATCCTAAAGATTCTACCAAAAAACTATTAGAACTAATAAATCAGTAAATTTGCAGGAGAATTAATAAACAGAAATCTGTTGCATTTCTATACCTTAACAATGGTCTATTAGAATGAGAAATTAAGAAAACAATCCTATTTACAATCATATTAAAAAGAATTAAATACTTATGAATAAATTTAACCATGGAGGTGAAAGACCTATACTCTGAAAACTATGACACTTATGAAAGAAACTGAAGACAACAGAAATAAGTGGAAAGATATACCATGCTCATGGATTTAAAGAATTAATATTGTTAAAGTGTCCATACTACCCAAAGCAATCTACAGGTTCAATGTAAACCCTATTAAAATACCAACAGTGTTTTTCACAGGACTAGAACAAATAATCCTAAACTGTATATAGAGAGCTACAAAACACCCAGAAAACCAAATCTTTCAGTCTTGAGAGCTGAGAGCATAATATGCCCTGATTTGAAATTATACTACAAAGTTATGGTAATCAAAACAGTATGGTACTGGTACAAAAACAGACACATAGATCAAGGGAACAGAATAGAGAGCCTAGAAATAAGCCTGTACTTATATGATCAATTAATCTAGGACAAAGGAAGTAACAGCACACAATGAGGAAAAGGCAGCCCTTCAATAAATGGTTCTGGGAAAACTGAACAGCTACATGCAAAAGAATCAACATGGACTACTTTCTCACACCATATACAAAAATAAACTCAAAATGGATTAAATGTAAGACCCGAAACCATAAAGTTCCTAGACAAAAACATATACAGTATGCTCCTTGACATAGATCTTTGAAATATTTTTTTGGATCTGTCTCCTCAGGCAAGGACAACAAATACAAAAATAAACAAATGGGACTGAATCAAATCAAAACCTTTTGCACAGTGAAGAAAACCATCAAGAAAATGTAAAGGCAACCTACCAAATGGGAGAAGATATTTACAAATGATATATCCAGTAAGGCATTAACATGAAAATTATATAAAGAAATTATACAGCTGAATACCAAAAAACCCAAACAATCAGATTAAAAAAGGGACAGTGGACCTGAACAGGCATTTCTCCAAAGATGACATACATATGGTCAACAGACACATGAAAAGATGCTCAATATCATTAATCATCAGGAAATGCAAATCAAAACTACAATGAGATATCCCCTCACACCTATCAGAGTGCCTATCCTCAAAAAGAATACAAATAGCAAATGTCACTGAGGATGCGGAGAACAGGGAATCCTCCTACACTGTTTGTGGGAAAATATCCATTATGGAAAACAGTGTGGAGGTTCCTCAAAACACTAAAAATGGAACTTCCCTAAGATCCAGCAATTACACTCCTGGGTATATATTTGAAAAAAAAATGCAAACACTAATTTGAAAAGATACATGCACCCTAATGTTCATAGCAGTATTATTTATAATAGCCAAGATATGGAAGTTACATAAGTGTCCACTGATAGATGAATGGATAAAGAAGATGTGCCCCCTGCCACCACATACACACACAGACACACTCACATACACAATGGAATACTACTCAGCCATAAAAAGAATAAAATCTTGCCATGAGACAACATGGAAGGACCTAAAGGATATTATGCTAAATTAAATAAGTTAGACAGAAAAGACAAATGCCATATGACTTCACTTCTATGTGGAATCTAAAAAACAAAATAAATGAGCAAATGAAACAAAACAGAAATAGACTTATTCCTTATTTCACAGAGAGCAAACTGGTGGTTGCCAGAGGGGAGGAGGGTAGAGAGTTGGGCAAAACAAGGGGAGAGGATAGCTCAGTGGTAGAGTGCCTACCTAGAGAGTTGGGCAAAACAGGCAAAGGAGATTAAGAAGTACAGACTTCTAGTTATAAAATAAATAAGTCGCAGGGATGTAATACACACCATAAAGAAATACAGTTAATAATACTGCAATAATTTTGTATGGTGACTGACAGTTACCAGACTTATCATGATGATCATGTTGCAATGCATTTAAATGTCAAATAACTATGTTGTACACCTGAAATTAACATAATATTGCATGTCAACTATATTTCAATAAAAATATAAAAAAACAAGCAACAAGAAAACAAAAAAATAAATAAAGGTAGTAACACATTTGGGAGCTACTCCCAAGGAGTAAATGCAGGCCCTTTTCAAAGAACAGTAACTGTTCCTAAATTACGGGGCCCTGACAACACTCACCCAGAAGAGTGACAGCTCTGGCACTTTCATTTCTCCCCATTTTAAGTGAGATTATCCTTTGTGGTTATCCAGTCTCTAGCTCATCGTGTGTTGGGTCAGTGGGAGAAGGCGTTGCCTTTTTAGGTCACAGGTTTTTAGATAAAAAAAGATCACAAGATGTATCTGAGGAGCTTCAACCACATCTGGAGCTGACTTTAGTAATAAGATTCTGGAATTGAAGTCTGATCCTATAATGGCTTTTGTCAGTGGATCCTCCAATAGCTTCAGCAGAAAATAAAGGGAAAAGCCAACTGTCTGGGAGAAAAGGATCTCTGATGGACACTCTCTAGCAGTCCTATGGAAACAGATTTTGGGTCTATTTGTGTTTTGCTGCAGTAAAACCTCCAGTATGGAGAGCCTTCTGGGACTGTCTTTCCACTTAGCAAAAAGTTCCCATGTGGCTAAGGGTCTGCCATGTTAAGTTCCTAAAGGTTGTCTTTCCACAAATTTTAGAGCTGTGCATTTCCAAAGTATACCATATGCTTCCCTGATTCTTGAAATAGTGAAGTCAGAACATCAGTTTTGTGTCTTCCTACAACTATGCCTTACTTATACTCTTCCTTCTCTTAGAACAATCCATCTGACTTCTACCTCTGAGAATCCTCCCCTTCCACTAGAAGCTGCTGAAATACCACTTCTTTCATGAAGAATTTCTTGATTCTTCTTCTCCAACTAATTTAATAATATATGTGATTACAAGATAACAGCCATCACTTACTGAGCAGTTACCATGCACTAATTACTTTGCCTGAATGACATGATAAATTTTTTTAAACAGTCAGATAACCATTCTCCTATTATTATTTGGTCTCTAAAGATGAGTTAGAAAGCTATAGGATTTTTCAAATGAGGAAACTGAGGATTTGAGATTTACTGAACCTGCAGAAGTCATAAGCCAAATGGCATCTGTTTTAAGCAAAAAGAGTAAGGAAGAGTCCCAAACCATACTGCTCCCCAGTCAGGTTGCTTTCCATCCCACATATAAAGATCTGTCCGACCTCAGGAAAAGGATGAGATTCTTTTTCCTGTTCCTTCCTCTCCTGGGATATTTCTCCTTTCCATACTAACTCACCTTCTGAGGTTATGTAATAGAAGGATTTAAAATGTTAGTCTCTGGAATGAGACTAGCTGGGTTAAATGCTGACTCTCCTTTTCTACAAGCAGTTAGACCTTGGTCAAAGCACTCAATATTTCCACACTTCAGTCCTTACCTATAAAATAGGGACAAGAGTAACCTCCCTATAGACTTACTATGAATAGTAAATGTATTAATTTATTCATGACACCAAAAACAGTGCTGGGCACATAGTAAGCACTCAATAAACACTAGCTATTAGGGTCTCATTCTTTTCCTTTCCCTCTTGCTCTCTCTCTCTCTTTCTCTTTCCTTGCCTTATGTTTAGAGATTTAAAAAAAATAGTAATTTGGCTTCGTTTGATGAAGCTGAAAAGTAAATAAATAGCAGGTGCAGACAGAAAGCAGATGGGATGCACTCTGGGTTTCTTTTCCTGTTAGCTTTGGACAGGTTCGCTGTTTGCATAACTTGTTCTCTCCCTTCTCCCAAACAACCCCATTTGGGTGGGATCTCTGTGTTTGTTATTTAATTCACAAATAATTTCCACTTCCTTTTCCTCTAGCTATCCCACCCCATCTTTCCCTTCAATATTAATAACAGTTGTTATTCATAGAGTGTCACACACCCACCATACTCTCTAGTATAATGCTCACGTGATCCTTAAAACATAGGTATCATTTCCTTTTCACAGATAAAGAAATTGAGATTTTTATAGAGGTAATCTCTTAAATTTCTGCTTGTGATCATTTGATATTTATGTGACATTAAAAAACAGATGAGAGAAGCTTCAATTTGTTTATGGAAATTTTTATCTTCAGAAATTCTCTCTTGTAGAAAATAGAAAAATGCCATTGTTCACTGGATTTGTATGTTTTAACAAAATTTTTGACTGAGTTAAAAGATGACTTTTAGGAAATAGGATCCAGGCTGGAGAATGTTTGATTTATTGGAAATATTGCTCTCAGTAGGAGAAAGGAGTTGACTTGATTATAGTGAGATTACTTCTCTTTCACTTGCTCTTGGGAGGAAATACACCAATAAGCAATGAGCCCCTCACTTAAAATATAAGGGCCTTAGAGAGCTGCTTCTGCTCTGATGACAGATACAGGGATAAGGTTGCATACAGCATCTCAGCTATGATGGTACCCTGGGGCTACTGCATCTGGCATTGCACTCATCTTGCAATTGTGATGTCCTGAGAGCCAACCCTATCCCTTCAGCTCTCCACAGGAAGGAAATGTTGAGATATTTTTCTTTAATTATTTCCGCAGAATAACTTCCTTTGCTTTCTTAGAGGTTTTCTGTTCCTTCACATATATAGTTGCGTATGACCTTGCAAACTCTGTGGTTAGCTCTTGGCTTGAATGTAAATTTATCAGTCAGCTTTTATCCAGGCTATGCTGCATAACAAACAACCTCCAAATCTTATCAATACATATATAATTATGAAATTTCTTGAGGGTGTTGGGTCAACTACAGGTTAGACTTAGCTGGATTCCACATGTTTTCTCATTCTGTAACCTAGGCTGAAGGGGAAACCACTATTCGGAATATTCTGTCCAACATAGAGGTGACCCAGAACAAAAGAATTCAGCCAAGCCACGAAATCAAACTGAAAGCTTCTGTGCATATGAAAATCACATCATGTCCGCTCATATCACATTGATCAAGATATGGCAAAGCTCCAAGAAAATGGGGCAGGGAAGCATAACAGGGGATGAGGATGGAACAAATAATTGTGATCAAATAATATACAACAAATAAGGAACACTGGACCTGACATTTAAAGTGTCCATCAACACTGGACTACAACTTGTGTCATACTGAAAATTCTTGATAGATGTTTCAATTCACTTAGGATAGCCCAAACTATGGATTGGTTTTCCTGGATCAGATGTCCATCCTTAAGTCAATCAGCAATGGCCAGGAAGAGGGGATTCAACAGCATCAGATAAAGGGAAAAATAGGAGCTGTGACCAAGGGCAAATTATTTAGAAAGGATGCATGGGCAAGGCATGCAATTTCACAAAGCTTACATTAACTGAATGTTGACTTCCTACTTTTCCCCTTATTATTAACATCATTATCATCACCTTCACTTTTACCTCCTCTCTATCATTCCCGCAATCATTATCATCATCATCTTTATTACCTTGATGGCTTTACCAAGTTCATCCTCTTTATTCCTCTTCACTACTTTGTCATCTTCATCATCTATACCATTATCAGCATCAGCTTTACTCTCAGCATTGTCGGGTACATTTTGCTATTCATTCCAATGCCTATTCCTTATCTTAACCACTATGCAGTACCCATGGAGTTTAGGAAAGAATTAAATTCCCTCCCTGGGTCAAAGAGCTGGTGGTGATTTCAGTAAGTCTACAAACATAATGGTACCATGATGATAGCTGTTATATCTTATTCTATCTATGGGCTCAGGATGGAAAAGTAATCCAAGTTGGCCCAATGAGATTCAGATTCAGAACTCTGTGGGTCAGTCAGAAGAAACAGATGAATTGTCTCTCATTGGACATGCATAAGAAACTATACAACCCAGGATGTTGCTAGAAACCATCTCATAACTATAAAAGGAATCAATCTTAGGATGAAACCCACACTGAAGTAGAAAAAGGTGACAGAAAAGCTCTTAGTGTTTTTCTTGGTGACACTGTCACTCTATTGGATCAATCCTTAATTGTGGCTTGCCTATATGTCTACATTTTATGTATTTGATATAATAAATTTCCTTTATTGTCTAAGTCTGAATTTCATTTTTAAAGCATCCAAAGTTATATAATTAAACTAATGACCTTCACTGACTTCATCAACACCAATATCACTAATCCTACAGCTGCTACTATTTCCATGACTGCCTCCACAAAATCTCTGGAAGTCCTTAACTGGGTATAAAATTACATATGAAGGGAAAAAGTGCAGAAGCAATGAGGAGATGCTTTGTTTTCTGTTAATATTGTTGGCATTTTGAGAAAAAAAAAACCCTCCTATTTTCTCTTCATCTTTCATATCAGTAAACCTGTTGGTTCTAAGAGCAATCTTAGGCATGCATAATATATTTTATGTTCCAAAACTAATAAAGTGACTTTATATCCAAAAAAATATTCTAAAGTATATCAAGTAATGAATGAATGGATAGCAAGGCAGTGGGGTGGTAAGTGCCCTGGACTGTCTTCCTTCTTGAATAAGAATACGGAGGCCTGCCTTCTAAGAGTGCCAGCTACTATTTGCATGTGACCCTGGGCAAGTTCTTTTTCCTTTCTGAACTTTAGAGTCTTCATCTATAAATGGATAGGGTTAGTCCAGGTTTTCACTAAGGAGCTTTAGATTCCAAGGTGGATTTCAGATTTTCTGAGCAATGGAGAAATGTATTTTAATAGATTGAGTATTTCTGGACAAGTCATACATCTAAGTTTAGTAGCTTATAAGTCTATAAAAATCAATGTAGAATCATAGACTCTAAGAGCCAGAAAGGCCCATCAAGATCACCGAATCCAACTCCCTTACATTTGAGATAAGGAAACCAGGGTCCAGAGAGGTTAAGTGACTCATCCAAGGCCACCCAGGCAATTTCACGGCCGTACCCTTTGCCTACTCCTTATGACCTTAATTTTATCTGCTTTTCTTGTCATCTCTTCTAACATTGAGAATTCCTCAGTGGTAGGTTTTTTTTTTCCCCTCCCTCATATAGCAAATGAATTACAAAACCATAAGCTCTTCTATAGCGGGACTGTTAGTTATTTCTGCAGCCTCCAGTCCTCTTCGCCTGACAATCAAGACAAGTTGAATGAATGAACTTCAGCAAGAAGTGAGGTCATTTTAACCATTCCTCTGTCTTTGTAATGCTTTCCTTAAACTATCCCAGATGAGTTAGTTGGGTGACATTTTAACCCTTAAAGAATTAGGTTGGAAACACATTGAAGATCTGGGTTTGTATCCCAACTATCTAGAAGATGTTAGGGAAGATAGGAAGAGTCTCCTAAAATCATCTGCATTTCTACACCACCAGCCCAGTTACCTATCTCAAATTTGCCTTCCACTTCTGACATACCTGTCAAATTATCACTGATAATGGACATAATGGTTATTTGATTATTTTACTGTGAGATTGTCAGTTCTGCCAGTTAATAATCTATTAGCCTTCTTTGTCCAAAGCGAGGAGGGGGAGGTCCTCCATGACCTTTGCTGACCTCCAGAAGCTGAGAATCCAAAGAGAGACTTTATTTTGCAATTATAAGAAATAATGCAAATGAGGGCCATTTGAAAGTGGCTCCCTGGAGTCCCTCCTTTTGACTGAGATCTGTGAAGGAGGTTGTCAGCTTATTCGGCTTTGAGTAACCTGTAGGGTTCACAGTAAGATCACACACACAATCTCATACTCTCCTTGAGAGAAAAGAAAAAAAAATCTATGAATTTTCTGGGAAAACATACTTCAGGATCTTTGCAGGGAATTAGGGACTCATCTCCTGCTCAGTCTCCTCTCTGAAACTTGAAGCTAAGAGACCAACATGAATATGGATGAGCTTGCATCTCTGTGACCCTCTTTACCTCTTCTCTCCTCTCAGACACAAGCAAGGTAATGGCTTCAGAACACGAGTCTCACAGAATGCCCTTCCTAGCAAACATCATGTCACGGAATGAAACTCAGGAGACCTGGATTCCAGCCCTAATCCTGCCAGTTTCTGGTTGTGTCACTTTGTCACTCAGTGTCCATTTGATTCATCTCTTAGGTTGGAGAATACCTACTTCATGGGGCAAGTGTGTCTGTTATGAATTATATAAATAAGATGCTTGGCCCATCGTTGGTGCTTAACAAATACTATCTGCCATTGTTATATTTTAATAGCCACCAGGTTGGGAGGAAGTATTGTTTAAGACTATTAAACTCAAGAATAGTGTTTGCCTAACTTTAGGATGTACAGAAATATCATTTGGGGAGCTTATTAAAACACAGATTTTAGACATTAGCCCCAGAGAGTCAGATTCAGTAGGAGTGAGTCTAAGAATTTACATTTTTAACATGAGCTCCAGGTGATTCTGATGCAGGTGGTTCACGATCCACACTTTGAGTAAAATGTCATGAAGGGGAAAATGAGCAGCAAGCAGGCTTAGTAAATATTTCTTGATTCATTGATTGACTCATTGGGGACTTGAGCTCTCACCTGTAGAGGAGAATGAAAGTAGGCATCATTTTATCCCTGTAGTAATCAAGAAATCTCTCCCCAGGTCTAATTGCATCCTTGCCTGCAGTAAGCAAAGCCTGTTCCTTTTAGTAAAAGTGAGAACAAGTGATCAACAGCCCTATCATAAAAACTCTTTAGATATTTGCAGAGAGCAGTCATGTCATCCCCTAAAGTCATCTCATGTTTTCAGAAAACTCTTTTATTTGCAGTAATTTCAAGTCATTACTAAGACTTAATAAATGATCTCTAATGAATAAAGTCCTGATAAAACAGGAATAAGGATCAAAGCATATCAGAACTCATTGGGACCTTGGAAATTTTCTAACATAAATCTCTCATTTGACAGATGAGCCAATTAAGACCTAGAGGTCACATCTCACATTGGTGACAGGATAGGGATTTAAACCCCGGGGCTCCTGTATTCCATTTCAGTATTCTGACTGCTACATGGTGTAGACTCTAATTCATTTTAAATCAGTGAACACCTATCCTTTCTGAGGCACTGTGCTGGGCTCTGCCAGGAAAGAGGTGGTATGCTGACCTAAGAAAACAGACCCTGCACTAAAGATCACTGTCTGCTGGAGAAAACATAAAGCTAACATTGATGAACAATATAACAACTGTGAAGGAGGCATTATTGTCCCTATTTTGTAAGATGGAAACTGAGGCCACAGTGGCCTGAGATTGAATAATATCTGAAAGAACCTAAATGTGGTCTTTTAACTCATTCAGTCAACGAATATGGCTTACTTACTATGTGCCAGTCCTATACTAGGCATTTGTTATATAATGACAAATGGGACCTCTCACTATGCCAGCATAATGAGTCAAGCATGGAGCAGAAGAGGTCGGGTCCTGGAGCTCATGGTCTAGAGATCTAATCCTTCTCTCTCTTTAAGCAAAGACTAACTGGCTTGCAGTCATCCTGGGAACTTCAAAAGTCAAAGAAGGCAGTTCCAGAGAACTCAGGCAAGGAAAGCCAAGATTCCTTCCTGCCTAACAAAAGTGAAGACATAATCCATGGAAAGTCAAATCAATCTTTCCTAACTCTCTGGAAGCCCAACTGCTAAAGACTCCTAAAGATGGATGGCTCATCTTAAGGCTGTAATTAAATATGCCACAATTATCTTTCTAACAGTCAGATGCTAGGGCCATGAGGGAAGGAAACGTATCCTGGCTACCCCCACCAGTGTTAAATGTTGAATTATCTTACAGTTGATAGTTCCCTAGATTCCTCGACCTTTAAATGCCGAACACTACATGTCTGTTGAATTTTAATCAATTTATTTTTTTCAACTGGAAATGTCAGACTTCTGTATGGAATTACTCGGCGCTGCTGATGTGACAAAGACTCAAAGTTCAGTGTCTGAAGTCACAGAGTAGCAGAGGAACTAGCATGCATTGAGAGACATCACTTGCAGGCAGCCAAATAAGGGAGTGAGAGAATATACATTTTTCATTAGTTTTCATTTAGAGGTTTGGGGGCCTGAATTTATTTTGTCTCCTATCCTTCAGATAAATAAAACTACTTAGGATTGTTAAAGACTAGGACCATGTCACTAAGAAAGCTGAAGAGGGAACGTGATTTCCTGTTTATAAAGAACCTATTGTGTGTCAAAAAAATGTATTATCATCTAATCTTCACCCAAACTCTGTGTTATAGGAGAATAGTTATGATTCTTATTTTGCAGAAAAGAGGAAACTGAGTCTTGAAGAAATTTCCTAGATACTGTGAAGGATGTTAGTGACAGAGCACTTGCTGATTCCAAAACTCATGCTTTTGCCATTATACCAACTGCCCTGAACTGAGTAAATATTCTTTTACCCATTTCTTATAATGAGGCAGTCTTCAAGTGTGTTTAAGCTGAGTCCAAGTGGTCCATCTAATTTCTACCTGCTCTTGGCTTAACTGACCCAGAACCTTCACATTAATATATTTCTGTATTCACATAAATAACTTATATAATGTTTGTCTTTTGTGAAAAAAATAATGTCTAGCATGTTCTCCACCATATAGTCACTAGTCTGACCACCAGGGGAGGTGTCTGGCACACAGTAGGTATCCAATAAACATTTGTTGTATTTTCCTCTATTTGTAGTTGTCCTTGTCTTGTTTCTCTCTTTCCTTCTTTCTCCTTCTCTTTCTTCCGTTGATATGTGCTCCAGCAGTTATCTCTAGGTTAAGAAAATGCCAAACCAATCTTACAAATTCATGGGTCTCCCCCTTCACTGAGCCATTACTGTCTCCCTAGCTGGCTAAGTAAAGCTAACATTTAAGTCACAGAATGGGGCCCCAAGGTAATAATGGAGAAGTAGGACTTCACTAATCACTGACTGGTTTTACCTTTTAAGAAAAGGCTGTTTGGCCAAGCTCACTGCTCCACAGCCCCACATCCCATCCATATGCCCACTTTCTGTCTAGAGAACTATCTGCCCAGCACATTTAGCAGCCTGAAAATTCCTAGGCAGGACTGGACTTGTCCAGGGCTTACACTGCATTCTGGCTCCATCTCTGCATAGAGGGAGGTGCTAAAAACATATTTTAAGCAGCTAACAGCAGACTCAGTACCCTTAGGTGACTTTTCCATCAACTGATCCCTGGGGAAGGAAACATACCAGTGCCCCAACCCATCTTTGTAGCTTCATCTGTTACCAATTATTCTGTATCTTCTATTCAAAGGCTTGAACTCAAATGCACACAGTGGCTGAGCAGATAATATAAACGCATACACCAGCCCAAGACGATTAGACTAGATGCTTCCTATGAAAGGACAACTGTTACCTAGCTTCAGTAGATTGTGCCTAAGGGGAAAGATGGCTCTGGGCTGCTATAGCTTCACATTTTCCAAAGGATTCTTATATCCAATATATATGTGAAATCTGTCAATCTTAACTATTGTTTAAGTGTTCTAAAATTAGGTGTGTGGCTATGGAAACCTCTCTTCTTTACTCCTGTGATTCCCTGTAATCTGTGTCTTCTGACCCCTGGATTTTCTTCATGCTGTTCCCTCCACCTAGAATTCTTGGCCCTCTGTCCTCAGCTATATACACTCTGAGATGCCACCTCCTCTGTGAAGTGTTTCCCCACCTATAACTGACCTTTCTTTCCTCTGTGATCCCAGGACATGATTCGTGGACTTAGATAAATGCAATACATTTTAGATTTGAGTTCTTTGGATCTTACTCAAATTCATTATCCCTCTTCCCAAATGACTTATCCCTAGGACTAAGGCTCAACAAATATCTTTTGGAGCAAAGATTGAATGAACGAATGAACTAATGAAAAGACAGTGTGGTGTGACAGAAGGAGCATGAACCTTGGAGACAGACTTTGGTCTTTGGGTTCCAATTTTAGGTCTGCCACCTACTAATTTTGTGGTCTTAGAAATACTATTCTTATTGTCTGTAAAAGAAAGACAAAGATGTCTACACTGCAAGATTGTTGTGATAATTAAGGAAAATGAGCCTTGGAGGCTGGACCTACTCTTTCACTTCTCCTATTGCTGTGTTTTTTAAACATAGCTGATTATAACAATCACTGAACCATTTATTATTAATCATCCAGGACCCACTCAAGGCATATTAAATCAAAACCACTAGTGGAAGAGCCAAGGGATGTTTGTTCTTATAACCAGAAGAGATCAGAAAATAAAACACACTCATTGTTACCATATCTATATCTCTAATAGCAGCCTGATGTCTCAAGGTATTTCAGACTTTTGGAGTCAGACTTAACAGCTCATATTTAAATAAAAACAGAACACACCCTCATTCCTTTCCCTTAGTCTGATGGTGAGGCCATGTTCCAAGTAAGAGCAGTTATTGAAGATTTATTGGTAGGAGTCTTACTGTGAAAGTTACTTTAAAAAGAACTTCCTGACTCCTCAGGATCCCATTAAAATGTTAGCACCATAAGGACAGGAATTTGTCTGTTTTGTTTGTTGTTATATTCCCAGAACCCAGAGCATGCCTGAAACATAGGTGTTTGATTCATGTTTTTTGAATTAGGATCAGATAACTCAGTTTGCAGCATTGTGTGTTCCAAGAATAGGCTCACATGTTGAATATCAGATGGTTCCTCCCCTTCAACTCTCAATCCAAAACCTCACCTGGAATAAAACCACACAAAGGGCACTTCAAGTCCCAGCTCAAAACCTCAACAGCTGAAACTTGAGCAGAAGAGTTAATCTTCTGAGTGGTTCTATCGCTACCGGTTTATCTTTTCTTTAGTCACATTGTGGACTGTCTGTCCAAGTACAAGCCTTCGTGATGTATAGGACCGAGGCATGGATAAGAAAGATGAAAGCATTAGTATGGCCATTCACTGTGGCAGACCCCAAGGAATATTTCCGATGAAAAACAAATTAGAAACCTTGAATTGTTCTTTGTTAAATCACAATGGAAGGAAGTAGAGAAATAGAGACAACTTATTTACTCAATTGCTCTATTGGTCAAAAACAATAACTATAAATTGGAAAAATTTAGAAAATATATATTGTATTGAATGTACATGATTGCTTACACAATATAAGGGAGCAATGTTATACTAACTCACTGATTAAATCAGGAGTTATTTGCAATTTTACAATTTATCAAAAAGAATTAAGTATATAGTGAAAGGAAAATGCCCTTTGCCAAAGGAGGAAGAGGCAAGATAAGCATTTGCTCTCAAGTGGCCAAGACACAAAAATCCTCACATAAGTAATCAAAAACCAAATAACTATATTAATATAGAAATAAATAGCAAGAGCAAATATTTCAGGACAGGGAAATAATATGTAGCTGAATGGCATCAAGGGGAAAGATAATTTAAGATTTTACAGTCACTTGAAATAAAAGACCTTGAGTTAATTCTTCCCGTTCCAGTATGATTCCTTCGGTAGAATGAGTTTTTCTCTATTTTTCACTCCTTCCCTTTAGTAGAATTACACACCTGTATCTCTGGCACGTGGCTTTGATGTGCCTCCAAGCAGAGTAGGGGATACTGTATAACCTCACTCTGATCCCACCTCCAAACACTTTGGCCTTATCCATCTGGCTTTCTCTGGCCAATGATATATTGGCAGATACGGCAAGAACAGAGCCTTTGAATGTGCTTGCTTGATTTGTTTTGGTCTCTTGTGCTTTTTCCACCCACCATGAGAAGACCATGCCCTGGATAGCCTGAGACACCAGAATGAAATACCTGTGGAATGAAGGGCACACAACCTGTGGCAGAGCATTCTCTGTGCAGGCAACTCATAAACTAGTGAACAAAAGAGTCAGAATCATAAAAGATTTTATGCAACATTATTACAGTAATATCTGGCTACTACAGTCCCCACAAACCTGCAGTGTCTGATGAAGACTACTGTTGATCAAGGTGACTTCACTTCACCTAAATCACTCCAGCCCCCTGCATGCATGGAACTTGGGCTGCAGGAAGCCATGTAATTCATAGCATCTCTGGGACAATCTCATGGAGCTGTTTGTGACAGACTAGGTGGTGCATATTCAGAGACCAGCCATGAACTTTAAATCTTAATGACATTTGATCTTACCTTGAACACCAACTATAAATGGAACTATGGCCACATGCCATTGGAAGAAATCTTTATTGATAAGGAAAGTCTACATTATGCTATAGTGATTTTTTAAAAATCTCAGTGGTTTAGCAAAACTCAGGTCTATTTTTTGCTAAGACCAACTCTCCTCCCTGTGGTGACTCAGCAATACAGGCTGATGGAGGCTTCACCAATCTACAGCTGTGCCATCTGGATTACATGGCCTCCATGGTCAATGTAGCAGGTAAAGCGACTGCAGAAAGGTCTTATGTTGGCCACTAAATATTTCACCTCAGCTACACATCACCTCTCATAGCCCATTGACCAGTACTAGACACGCGGTCCTATCAGACAAGGCCATAGGGAAGTGTAATATTATCCTGTGCCTGCAAGGAGAATGGAACTGGATATGGGTAAACACGGGAAATCTCAATCACAGGATCATATTGTCCTAGTTTATTCAATGGAGAAGATAATCACTGGGTTGTCAGTATGCTAATGATAATTATTTTGTCAAATACAACACATGACAAACTTTAGCTGACTGACATGTGAACACAATTTTTAAAAAGTATCCTGGTGTATAACTAGTGATATATATACATTTAAAGTGAGTATCTCTATTAACATGAAAGAATATTCAGTAAGTGCTCGCCAGGGCTAGAATGGTGGGAGTCTCCAAGGTACCACTTTCTATACCTCAGTTTGGGGTAATGAACCTGTCTGATATAACTGGAACCCCACTGAGAGAAGGGCACAACCTTTGGAGCCCTTTGGGGAGTAAAACTCTAAAGGATATCAGGTAGAAGGATGGAGTATTTTAAATCTCTACACAGACCTAATGGCTTTGGGGCAGATAAAACATCCCCAAACTGCTCTGAAGCCATCCAAGCATTGAAAATTCTGTGTAACAGAGAGCTGTGCTAAACTGAACTAAGACACCATGTAGACATGCAGCCTGGGAGAAACAACCAACTCTGCTCCAGGGGTCATGGTGGTTGGGAAGGGGGTTGATCATGAGAGCATGTGGCCACGGCTCACAATGCATGATCCCGGCAACGTTTACCAACTATCTAATGGGCTAGACTCTCCAGGAAGACATCAGTGCCCAAAGTACTGAAACTGTGAATTGGAGGAAATGACCAAAGGGATAATAAAACTATTTTATAGGCTCAGAAAAATAGAAAGCAGCGTTTCAAAATGAGTCATGCTATACAGTTTGTAGGTCCATATGGGAAGAAAAATTGGTAATAGTTAGGGAGTTAATAAGAGAGAGCTAGATGAAAACTCTGCCTTAGTATGTCGGGTATGATTTTATTTCTAACATCTCTATTGGGTATAAAAAGTAAGATCTGCCTGGGAAGTAACAGAGTCCAGACATGACTCCCAAAAGTATCATTTTGATTTTTTTCTTCCAAGCTATTGTGTTAAATTTATAACTACCCCACACAGCCACGCCTTCTGGGTGTGTGCTGCTGGACCACAAGGTTCCATTTTCCCAGCTCAGCACAGGGTCCTAGGGACCTGTTCATTGCGGCTTCTGTAAAACTACCTGGTTTTGCTCTAAGGAGTAGTGGATGCCATAGATAACCATTCCTCAAATGGTGAAAAAACATGAGGTGACTCTAATATTGGGTTGAGAAACTATGTGCATCCATGTAAATAAAGTGACATATACACCTGTCAGTGCCCTTGGGAGTGGCACTGCCTTAAAGGCTATGGGATTTCTAACTGTTAGCCTTTCTTTACTGGCTGAGGGTAAATGGTGTACCTTGGAAGGAATCTACAATGTTTGGGTCAAGTTTTTTAAGGGCTACGAGGGCCATTCTTGTACACAAGACCTTGAGGTGAATTGGTATTTACATCATCTGTAGGTCGTCTTGCATAAAGTTGAAAATGCGTGAACCCAGCACGACACACACACTCACACATGTATACACACATATGTATATACACGGCTCTCTTTATACATATATATGAGTTGTACTCCATATACACATATATGAGCAGACTGTTGTTATTTTAGTGGCCTTATGTGGCTAGGAAACACTAGTTTCTTTTTTAATTTACCATGGGTTCTGGCTAAATGCGAGGATTTCTGTGCTTTGAAGAGTACAGCATTACAGCATTCACCTTTTTTTCCCAGTTAGTGGGAAAAATTAAATAGTAAAAGTATTAGAGACTTGGAAAATCCTTCACTGAAAGCCTAGGCATTTGGGCCGTTTTTATGATTACAACCATTCTTTCACCTGGGGACAAGAATGGACTTGAAATATTGTTACCTGGAGAACACAGAACACAAGGTGTGAGCCTTTCAAGTCTCAAGGGAAAATTTGTGTAATTTACCATAAAAGTAGAGAATAAATATTGAGATATTCTGCAGTCTTTTTATCTAGCATCATGATATAATGTTTCATGTCTACTATTTTGTCGCATTCCTATTAGTAGGAGAGACTTGACCTACTTTTCAATATTTTAATAGAGAAGAGAGGAAGCCCCACTCCCGGAGCCCCACACGCAGAAGGAAAAGTTGTAACTGGATGTTACTACTATCAGACATACTGAGCGTCAGTGAGAGAGGCAAGCCCTCAGCTCCAGGAGAAGTAGTGTGGGGTCTAGCCTGCTGAGGCTAACAGGGATGAACAAACACACCTGTTCTAAGTGAACAGGTGATCTAGCATCACCTCTTCTGAGATGGAAGAGGGCACTGTCTCCACTGCTTCTAGGAATGAAAATAAAATTAGAGAACCTATCCCAAGAATAGGCCAAGAAGCCATATCAGGTATTTTCTTCATTTTGTACAATTTTTTTGAGTAGAAAATAAAAATATTTTTCTAAAGGAACATGTATCACGTGTCTTCTCACACATCCACTCACTGCCTTAGACAAAGAATCAGGTATATCTTTGCTGATTCCTAGAGTACCAGCTTTCCACTGCATTTGTGGAGTTTTTCCATTTCCCCCATCACATCTTCCTCTTAATCCTTGCAGTTAAATCATTTATTTCCTCTTACCTTTTGAAGATTTTCTTTTCTCTTCTGTCATTAAATCGTGGGGCTCAGATATTTTTCGTTGAAGCACAAAATATACCACTCACAAAGAGATCTGAGGTCCCAGTGGAACTTTGATCCCAGCATTGGTGACCTAAAGTTGAAGGCAACAGACAGAATGAGATGTTTCAGTTTGGGGGGTTCTTAGCCTTCTTCTTCACTTCATTCCTCTCTGTCTAATGTTTTCATCCAAAGGGGGAAGAGACAGGCGTTACTAATCCATCTTCTTCAAACCAAAATATACATTCTATGCAAATCTAAACACTAAGTCCCTTGGCCATTATACCACCTAAATTTGCTGATTGGTTATCTCTCCCTCAGACTTAAGTACCCTTGGTCACCCATCTGTCCCAAGATTTACCCCATTTCCAACACTGCCTGCTTATGGACACACAATCTCTTTTCTCCTCACCTGATAACTGGTTCTCTTTATCTCTTTTCTTGGGTTTACCTAGAAAACTCAAAATCCCTCCTATCTTTTTTAAAAGTAATTTTTCCATTGTGTTAAAATACACATACAATTTTATCATTTAAATCATTCACAGTGTGTAATTCAGTGGTATTAAATACATTCATAATGTTGGCTAAACATCACCATTATCCATAAACAAAATTTTTCATCATCCTTAACAAATACTCTGTACCCATTAAATGATAACTTCTCCTTCCTCTCTTCTCCCAGACTCTGGTAACCTCTATTCTACTGTCTGTCTCTGTGAATCTGCCTTTTTAGGGACCTCATGTAAGTGGAATCATACAATATTTGTGTATCTATATTTGGTTTATTTCACTAAGCACACTGTTTTGAAGGTCCATCCATGTTTTAGCATACATCAACATTTTATTCATTTTTCTCTATTGAATAATATTCCATCATCTGTATATGCCACATTTTGTTTATCCATTAATCTGTTGATGGGCACTGTAGCTACTTCTGCCTTTTGGTTATTATGGATAAAGCTACAATAAACACTGATGTACACATATCTGAGTCTCTGGTTTTAATTCTTTTGGATATATACCTAGGAGTAGAATTACTGAGTACATGGTAGTTCTGTGTTTAACCTTTTAAGAAGCTGCCAAACTGCTTTCCACAGTGGCAGCAACGTTTTACTTTCCCACCTGTAATGTATGAGGGTTGAATCTCCCCATATCCTCGCCAACATGTATTATTTTCCTTTTTTATGATTATAGCCATTCCTATAGGTGCTAAGCGTTATCTTGGTGTTTCATTTGCATTTCCCCAATGACCAATAATGTTGAGGATGTTTTATATGCTTACTGGCCATTTGTATATTTTCTCTGCAGAAATGTCTATTGAAGTCTTTTGCTCATATTTGAATTGGGTTCTTTGGTTTTTTTGCTTTTGAGTTTTAATATTTATATATTCTGGATATTAATCTCTTATCAAGCATGGTTTGCAAATATTTTCTTCCATCCAGGAGGTTGTCTTTTCATTTTCATGATGTTATCCTTTGATGTACAAAGTTATTCATTTTGATGGCATTTAATTAATTTTTTCTTTTTTTGTCTATACTTTTGCTATCATATGCAACGGAGTCATTGTCAAATCCAAGGTCTTAAAGATTTTCCCCAATATTTTCTAAAAGTTTTATAGTTTTAGCTCTTAAGGTTAGATCTTTGACCCATTTCAAGTTAATTTTGTGTATGATATGAGTCCAGCTTCATTCTTTTGCATGTGGATACCCAGTCATCCCAGCACCACTTTTTGAAAAGACTGTCCCCAATTTATCAATTTTATATTCAAATAGCCAATAGAAGTCATTTACCCTAGAGAGACAAGATCCTAGAAGCATGTCCAGGCAGTCATGAATTTATAGGGTAGGAATGATTCACTGTTAGATCCATGAAAGGAGAAACTGTTTCTGTTGAGTTCAACACAGTAACCTCAGATCCTAGAATCATGCCTGGCACATCATAGGCTCTCAATAAATACCTGGTGGCAAAAAAAATGGACGAATAAATGATTTATCCTTTGCACTCTAAAATAAAGTGTAAGAAGAATGCAAAGATTTGTGTGGACTAGTAACAGAGTTTAATGTTCTGCTGATGCTGGTAATGGAGACATTTCTGGGGAAATGAGACCTTCTTAGATCTCAAAGACACTAGAGCACTACCACGGTTTAGCATATACAACTGCAGTCTGCTGGTTTCCATCATTCTCTCGATCAGAGGAAAGCTGTGAAGGCAGCAACCACCCTCCACACTCCTTCCTCAGGGTTTGTGCCCATGCTCTTTCCTGGACCTAGAACATGCTTCACTTCTTAGTGACGCTCACCTTCACAATCCAAACACAACTGAGCATACACTCAGCACAGGTGTGCACACACACTTTGCCTAGCTAACTCCTTATCATTTTGACTCTCTCAGCTCAATATCACTTTCTCATCAATACTTTCTCGGTCTCTATCTGGACTAGGTCAGTCGTTCAACTAAATCACCCTTATCATTTTACACATATCAGTGCAGGTAACTATATATTTGTGACACGATTTGATAATTGCTTCTTTCCCCCAACTAGTTTAAGCCTACCACACTGATATGTACTTAGTAGGATCTCAAAATTTGCCCAGTAGACAAGCATGTGGGAGACACCCCAAATGTGGCTAACTGTCCTTTATTCTGAATAAATTATTATCTAGATCTAAAGGTGATGTTAAAATAGTGCGTTGGACTGGTAGGCAAAGAACATAAGACAACAACCAAGAACACAATGACAAAAACAACTCAAGAGAAAAACTTCACTACATTCCTCCCTCACTAATCGCAAGCAAGCAACACTCACATTTGAAAATGAGTTTGGCTAAGGACTATTGATTTTCTCTCTACTCTGCTTCGGGCTTTGTGCTGAGACTCCAGCTCTCAAGAGGAAGAACACCCTGCCCTGATTCTACTTGGCCTTGGTTTATCTTCAGCTCAAACATGCCTACCTGCCTGTCAGATTTAATTAAAGGGCAAGACAATAGCAACAAAGCAGAAGCAGGACAGTCAAGAGACCTTGCTTGTTTTGTGAAATGGAACATTTAGAGGAAAGATCCCTGGAGCATCACTCTGTCTGGCAGTGGTGGAGAAGGCAGCTCCAGAGGTCTTTGGGTCCCTTGCCTTCTAGGTGGTCAACGTGGGAGGCAAGAACAGCTCTGCTCGCTGTGGCCTGAGAGGGCATAAGCCAGAGTTTCTGGAAGACAGAGTCAGAACGACGGCTCCAAGCAATTCAACCTAGGACAGCAGCTAGAAATGTTCAGTCAGCTATGATTGCGCCCACAGTCCCCAGCTCAGGTCCTTCACACTGAGTGGGCATGAACTAGTAGCCTAGGGCAACTGGGGATGGGTTATAAGAACACTAGAGGGTGGAGAAAGAATAAAGTGCCCATGATGAATGAAGCGGGCAGGGGTCGTACCAAAGGGCTACCATGCAGCAGACAGCCTCCCTCGTGACTTCTATCAGCCCCTCTTACTGCCACATGCCATGCTTTTCTCCTCCATAGTCTCTAGGCAAACTCTTCTACAGTTTTACCACACATATGTTCTCCTCTTTCTTATCCTGGTTCAACATCCCAAGTAAGTCTTCCTTATTTTAAAAGAATACATGTGTGGGGTGGGGAGAAAAATCAAGTGACAAAGTCAAAACCTTCTGTAATGGTTAAGGGAGAGGACAGGATAGGGGCTTTCTGGGGACTTTTGTTCCATCACTCAGGACGCCCTCAAAGAAACATACATTTTAAGAGGTCGGAGGGTCTTCCATCTTCTCCAATTTTTATTGCAAAAAATTTCCAACCCTCAGAGAATCTGAAGGACTATTATAATAAATGCATATATATATTCTTCATCTAGATTCACAATTGCTAGCTTTTTGCCACATTTGCTTTATCTGCGTGTAAATGCACACACACACATTCACACAGTGGCTTTCACCCTCAAATCTTTTGAATGTCACTTGTAGGCATCATAACATTTCAACCCTAAATACTTTAGATCTATCTATAGAACACAAGAATCTTGTCTTACAGAACTACACTATTATCACCCAAGAATTTTAACACTAATATGGTAATTGCCTAACATGTAGTCCATATTCAGATTATCCTAATGCTCCCCAAATATACTTTATAGACTGTTTTAAAACATCCAAGATCCAGTTAAAGGTCTCTCATTGCATTTGTTTTTTTATGTTTCCTTATTGTCTTTAATACACACCCCCCTCTCCTTTATTAATCTATGTTTATTTATTTGTTTGTGTTCCTGGGCATTTTTTAAAGAGAGTTTCAGGCTAGTTATCTTGCAGAACTGGCCCAAATTTTGGATTTTTCTGTTTCTTCATGACTAAAGTTAAGTCTTTTTGAGGAAATACCATGTAATTGACTTTGACTTACATCAGGGGGCACATAATGCTACTTTATCCCATTACTGGTGTTGCTAAATTTGATCACTTGGTTAAGGTGGTAGTCTCCAGGGGTCTCCATTATAAGAATCTCTTTCCTTAATTAAGAAGTGACCTGTGGGATTATAGTTTGAAATCCCACAAATGCCCTATTTTTTCAAGACTCTTTTACCCGATGGCTTAAACTTCTGTTATTGGCAGAAGTCAATAACAGTGAATCAGAAATCAATTATTTCTTGATGGTTACCAAATGGTAGCTTTCTATTCTATTATTCCAATGACCTATATCAGTTAGTATTCTTATGTTAAGAACTCTCCCTTTGTCCTTCAAGGGGGGGAGGTGTAGATTGCATCTTGAAAACAAGACCCAAAAGTGCATAGGAATAAAGCCCACATTACTGATCACATCCTGCTTAAAATGCTCCATATGTAGTTAGATGCTTTCCTTTATGACTGGTCTTTTTTGATGTGGGTCCCAAGCCCTCCAAGATCTTTGGATACCCCAACAGCACAGGTGCCTGCTTCTTCCTGGCATCACCAACATTATATGAGGAATTTAGATAATGTACCCAGGAGTCAAAAGTGTGGAAACATTTTTGTATACACAATGTAATTCCTCATTAGGGATGAGGTTAACCCAGTAGAAGACCAATGTGGTAGAAATAGGGTAAAAGATATTAGGGTCCAGTTGTAGTAAGGAAGATGCATTCAGCACTGTCAATTCCATAAAAGTTTAACTCCTGGCATACAAACTGAGTAGGGTAAGAGAAATAAGGGGGAATGAGCAAGAGACAGAGGATCCATCGTATGTCTGAGACGGGAAGGGTAGGGGCACACTGGGGCTCTCTTATCTACTTCAGAACACTTTGGACTTAGGATATAATGCAGGTGTAGCCCCCCTCAATGGAGCCCCCTGGTATCTGAGAACAGACTGGGTTAAATGCATCTAATGTCTGAAGCCATGGCTGTTGGGGTGGTTGTCCACCATGACACTCTCGCATCTCCTCACCTGGTCTCTGAGGCTCAGTTCCAGTGGAATTTTCAACATGTGGTCTCAGCAGCAAAGCTGCCATGTAATCCCTCCACCTCTATCTGGCAAGGACATTCCTGCAAAGATTAGAGAAGGGCAAAGTGAGTGCGGGTGAGGGGCATGGCAGTAGGGAGCAGAGGGGTAGAGACAGTTGTTTAAATCAGCAGAACAATTGGTACTAGGCAGGGGCAATTTTGAGATTAGGGCTTCGTGTTCTATTTTATTTTTTAATAAAAAGAAACGATCTCTCTCTGATGAAGTCGTGGTGCTCTATTGTTGTAATCTCACCTCCACTCACACAGTTTCATGCCGATTCATTTCTGACCCACTTTCTTCATCTCCTTTGCTTGTTTCCTTCAAGAGCAGTTTCAGCTCCCAACCCCAGCCAGTACCTTGCTTAAATTGCTTTAATCTCCAAGTGCCTCTTATATTGATTTTAAACAGTTAAGCTGCCAATCAACTCCTCTCCTTGTGCAGCAGCCGAGGGCAGAGAGATTAAGACAACAAACAAATAAGGCTGGAGCTGGGAAGTTGGTTAGAATTTCCAAGTGAATGTGAGCACCTACCAGCAGCGCCTCTGCCCCCTCCCACCGTAGAGGTGCAAGGTTATTACAAACAGACCCAGCCTAGCTTTGTCATGTTAATAATAGCCAGCATTTAATGAATAGCTGCTCTGAGCCAGGAGCTATTCTAAATACTGTACTCTTTTTAATTCATTTAATCCTCGCAGCAGTCCTACGTGGTAAGTCATATCATTGTTCTGCTTTTAATGGAAGACGAAACTGAGGCATAGAAACGTTCAGTGGCACATCTAAGGTCACCTGTCTTTAGAATATGAACTAGTAGCCAGTAAGCTATATGGACTCCCTTGCTTTGTTATAAAGTTTCCACCGGGCTGTAGCACAGAATGAAGCAGGAATGCCACCTTCCAAGAAATAGAGAGGCGACTGGTCAAAACATGTAAAAGTTAAATACCTTTTCATCTAATAAACATGCATAAAGCCCTGATTATGTACAGGCACTAAGCTAGACATTGGAGTTACAGAGATGGTGAAGATACAGTAACAGCTTGCAGAAACCTCAAAATCTAACGGAGTCTAATCACAGATAAGCAGTCCACCTGGGAAGATGGTGGTGAAGGAAGGAGAGGCAGACAAGTGATCACACAGCTCTTAATCCTTCAAATAATGACTCAAAAGTCACCTCTTCTAGGAAGCCTTCCCTAACTACCTTTGGCTGCTTCCCTCTTGTCATATCACTCACTCTTGAATACTCCAGCAGTAGGATCACTTGTTTCCAACTAGGTAACAGGGAGGTGCCAGCAGAGTAGAGACTCACAGCTCACTCTCTCCCACAAATACACTAAGAATTACATTTACAAACCCACTGAATCACACAGAACACCTACTGAACTCTGGCAGAGTGTCTCTTGCTTTGAAATATAGGAGGATTCTCACAAAATCTGGTAACAGAAAAAAAAAAAAAAAGTCAGTGTAGGACCAGTTCTGCAGGGAGAGAGTGGCACAGGAAGAAAGGCACCCTCATGCTGGCACACCTCCTCTCCAGCTGGGAGGTCAGTTGGGACAGAAGTGGAGCTTCGGAGGCTCAGAGGAGAAAGTGGCAGCCATTTGGCAGAGCTAAGGGAAACTGACACAGAAGGTCCCTGTGATCCCCAAGACCCTCAGTCCTAGATGCCAGCTGGCAGGGACAGGCACCGGGACTAGCTGCTGGAGATTGGTGAGGACCCTGGGCAGAGGGCTGAGGCCCACTGCACGGAGGCAGCCTCAGGGGACTGGAGGGCAGTGTGAGCTCTGGTTGGGGATGTGTGTGGAACAGAACAGCCTGGGACCCCCATAAGAAAGCACTGCTGCTGGTGTGTGTGGGGGCAGGGATGCAATGCAGCCACACCATAGCCCCTGTCTCCACTTGGCTGCATTGTTGATGTGTTCTTGGGAGAAGAGAGGTGGGGCTCAGCTTCAGTGCTGCACAGAGCTGGGGCTGAAAGCTGAATCCATACCCAATGGGCCCTGCAACTTCACAGGCGGGACTGAGATTTGTTTACAACCCCAGGTATAGAGGGTGGATTTGCTCTCTCTGGACCCTTTGTGGACCCGCGCCTCTGGGGTGAACAGACAGTGAGTGGAGTTCTGACTCTGGGGCAAGTACAGGTATTTACAACAGGCCAGCATACCGTACCATATATGGAGGTGGGGCTGGGGTCTGCATTGACCCTGTGGTGCACCACGGATTCAGGTGTGTGACTGCATGCTCGCTACAGCGGATCCCAGCACCTGACCATGGGGAATCTGCACTGGTGGTTCCTGGGACCCAGAACCAGGGGGACACCTGAGTGGGTGGCTGACATTCTCGCAGCTAAGGTGGGGACAAATGCAACATCAACAAAGAGTACTTTGTAAGCCCACATAAAAAGTGACAGACAACACCACATTAGGTACCTCCCAGTGGACATCTCCTGCAGAGGTACACCCAGTAACTCTCCTTCCTAGCTGGAGTGTTCCAACCGTGCCTACCACACACCACAGCTCAGAAACGGGCCTAGAAGCCTCTATTCCAGCAACAGGGGAGCAGACCTGGCCTCTGTCAAGGCTGTGACAGCCACAGAACAAAAAAAAGGCCTGGCTCCACAACAATCAGGGCAGGCTCTGATCACAATACCAACCACACCACAAATCAAAAGGATAACAGCCAACACACACAGAAGAAAGACGTGACAACCATCCACACTAGGAACAGCCTTTGCAACAAAACTATTAGATGCACACAGTCTACACAGGAACACTCCACTCCCACTTTAAATAAAAACAAACACACAAAAAATAAAACAGCCCTTCAAGACAACTGTAGATAACTGATACTCCTAAATCCACAGAGCCTGTGAAATATAAGTAACATGAAGAAGCAGGGGAACCACTCCCAATTAAAAGAACAAGAGCAGTCCCCTGAAAGAACAAACAATGAGATAGACCTCGACTGTCTACTAGATCATGACTTCAAAAAGGGAGTGATAAAAGCACTGAAGGATATAAGAGAGACTATGAATAGAAACACAGAATACTATAAAAAGGAAATAGAAACTATAAGGAGGAGCCAATTAAAAACAGAAAACTTGATGGCTGAGATGAGAGCCGAGCTAAAGGCAGTTAAAAGCAGATAATGCAGAGGAACAAGTAAGTGACTTAGAAGACAGAATAACAGGAGTCACCCAATCAGAACAGCAGACAGAAAAGCAAGTGAAAACCAATGAAAGCAATATAAGGGTCCTATGGAATGATATAAAGCATGCCAATGTATGCATAATAGGGGTCCCAGAAGAAGGAAAAAGAAAAGGCGATTCCAAAGGTATTTGAAGAAATCATAACTGAAAACTTTCCAAATCTAAAGAAGGAAACAGATATCCAAGTACAGGAAACACAGAGGGTCCCCAACAAGAAAAGCCCAAACAGACCTACACCAGGACATACTATAATTAAGGTGGCCAAAGTTAAAGACGAAGAAATGATTCTGAAGGCAGCAAGAGAAAAACAAAGAGCTAGTTACAAGGGAAACCCCTTAAGGCTTTCAGCTGATTTCTCTATGTAAACACTGCTGGCCAGAAATAAACACTGCTGGCCAGAAGGGAGTGACAAGATATATACAAAGTCCTGAATGAGAAAAAGCTACAACCTAGAATACTCTATCTGGCAAGACTATCCTTTAGACTAGGAGAGATAAAGAATTTCACAGACAAGCAAAAACTAAAAGAATTCAGCAATACCAAACCTACGCTAAAAGACATATTGAAAGGTCTACTCTAAATAGAATAGAAGCAGGAAGCTATAGAAATGAGAGAACCATAAGTGGAAAAGTGATAACTACAATAAGTTGCAAGAGAATAAATATGAAGATTAAAAAAAATTTCAAAATAATAAAAAAAGAGGAGCAAGAAAATATAGATTTTTTTCCTCTGTCCTGTTTAAAAAAATTTTTTTCCCTTTGTTCTTCTTAGGATGTGTTTGAGCCTACATGACTACCAGTCTAAAGCAAACAGATATAGTAAGGGATTAACATACTTGAAAAACAGGGTAACCACAAATTAAAAGCACACAGTAGAGTCACAAAGACAAAAAAGAAACCAAGCTAATACTAAAGAAAATTATCAAACCAACTAGATAAGAGGCCTGCAGATGATATCTTGAGGGTCAAACCTGGCCCAGCATCTGTTTTTTATAAATAAAGTTTTATTGGAACACAGTTGTGGTCATTTGTTTACATATTATCTATGACTGCTCTTACACATTTAATTTAATTAATCTACAACAGCAGGAATAAACAGTTGCATCAGAGACTGGCCTGGGAAAGCCTAACTAATTACTAACCAATCCTTTTCATAAAAAGTTTGCTGACCCCTACACCAGACTATGAGTATTTTTAGGGCAGGGAGTTGCCCTTTATTTCTGAACCTATAGTAGGCAGCAGAGCAGGAATAGGATAATTCTGGGTAACCTTGCTTGTTTTTGTCACAGCAGCATCATTTAAGCTTGACCTGGGATAGATTCTTAAAATGCGGGTTCCTGCTGGACAGAGAAGCAAGGGGGGGATGCTGAAACTCCTACCCAGCTCTTCTCTTTCCTGGCTCTGTACACATCCCACCAATGACACAGCAAATGGCCAGGTGATTTAGCAACCCAACCAAACCTAGGCCTGTTGAAACCACTCTGCAGGAACTAACACACATCACAAAGAGAGGCTTAGGGGCAGGCAGAGGGAATGAAGTGGAGACAAAGGAAAAATAGACCATGCGTAGGATGACTTGACACTTTAATTTTCCTGGGGGGTGACATAACTTCTGTGACAGGTAGGTTATTTTGGTTCTTCATTAGGACTCTTACTAATATGGTGTTGGATGTATCTAACTGCACCTGCTGTGTTAAGGATCGTAAAGTAGTGTGTATAATGTCACATCTATCTTGGGAAGGACCAAACGGGAGCAAGCGTAAGGGTGGGCAAGCAACAGATTGGATGGCAGGTAGAAATTACCTGCAAAACTTCTGTGCTCTGAACTGGAACCAAGCCCAGCATGTTTGAATGAACACTCTCTCCAAGTAGTTGCTGGTAAGAGGGTCATCCATCTTGAAAGAGAACATTTTTGCTCGAATTGTTATGCACCATGAAAGAGCTCAGCTGGTCTGAACATTTTTGTTCAGTTTTCCCCCAAGCAGTATGTAGGGAATGGAGCAGAGTTTTCAAAGGTTGGCTGCAACCTGCAGAGAGGCCTAGGAGTCAGGAGGGAGGTAAAAACCTGCTGAAAAGGGCTGACCTGTGATCCCTATTTTATACAACTAAGACATGGCCAGAGTGAGAGAGTCTGGGCTTTTGTTGTTGTCCTGGGAAATCTTGCTGTGTTGGGTTACAATTCAACATGAATCAGAGGCCCTGAAGGCTGTCGAAGCCTATATTCTTCCTTCCTTGTGGGACAGCTGAGAGTCTCAGTTCCCCTGTCATACGACATGGGTCATTAGAACTTTAGGTTTAAAAAGATGTTAAAAATGAGGTTCTATCAGTTAACTATTACAGTTCAATTAGGGAGCTCTTACAACTGATGATGAGCAGACTTCGTGTGAATGCCTCCTGTCCTGAAGAACTCAGCTCTTCCCAAAGCACACCATAATATCTTGGACCAATTTAACTGTTAGAAAATTATACAGTGCACTTCACATTGTACCAATAGCTGACTTTCTGATGTCACAGGATGAGTCTAGTCTTGCTTTTCCATGTTGTATCTTCACATATTTGCAGATGGTTTCCTTTCTCCCCCACCCCCCATATCATGAGTGTTCTCTTCTCTAGGCTATATAATCCTATTTCCTTCAGCCCTTCCCACAGACAGAGTTTTCATTGCACTCACAACTCTGATTGATTTTTTTGTAACATGCCTCAACCTGTCTTTAGCCTTATTTTAGTCTGTTATTCAGAATGAATGCATTGATGCAATACTCCTTTCCTCCTGCTAAGTGAGCTTCTCTCACAAGACCAAATACATAGAGAGGACAACTCTCAGATGTCAAAAATAATCAGCTCTTGAGGAGAGGCCCTCACACCCCCATCATAAGTTTAAGTACAAAGACCGGGAAGTATTTAATGGGAAAAAAAAGGGTGTTAGGCACAATGGATTCCTCCTCCTGATTTCAGAAGTACTCAACCCAGTCACCGATTGGGTTCTGATTTAGATTCAAAGATAAGGTTTTTGGGTTTTGTTGTTGTTGTAATTTTTCTTGCATTTGGGAAAATTTGTTCATTAATTTTGAAATAATTTTTTTCTAAGGGACTGCTCTGCAGTAAAAGAAAAGTAACCTGCACAGTTGTTAGCAATGCTTTGTTAACTTATGCTACTCACCTCTGAACTAACTTCTTCTCAGTGACTACACTGCTTTGAAAATGCAGAGCTAATATTCATGAGTTAACCCAGCGAGCTTATGTTTTCTTTTTCTCTCTTTATGATTTTGGCAAGAAGTTTTACTTTCCTAGCTATTCAAGTGATTCCCAAGCCATTTTGTGGACAAAGATGTGGCATTTTGCTTGGGCCAGAACTTTTTTGAAAGAACCAAGCTGTAGGATGTCAGCAGTTGGAGGAATCCAAGAGATCGTGAAGCCAAGGCTCTCACTTTATGAGTGAATGTCAGCTATAGCTGATCCTGGACTGGATCAGAACATGAGCCAAGGCTTCCTAAGAGTCACTCACTTCTGCTGAAATTGAGGGGTTCCACTAACATTCCTTTTCACACTTACAGAATGGTAACAACAGAAATGCAATCATGGAAAATTTGACAATCTCTGTACTGTTTTTTCCTCTTCCTTTTCCCTTGGCTTTTTTTTTTTTCTTTCTCTAGAATTCTTCTTGAAAATGTCAGTCTGTCTCAGGCACACCAAGGGGAGATAAGAAAAGGGGGATAATCCAACACAGAAGTAGAGTTTTAGAGAGAAGACTAGGAATGCTTGGGAGTCTATGGTGAGGATAGCAAAGCAAATTAAAGCCAGAGAGAGATAGGAGTTAAGTGCCCTGGGGTGGCCCTGCAGAGTCATCTCCATGAGGCTTTGGGGAGCCCTGGTGTTCTGGGCACAGCCTGCACCACCATATCCCATACCCCCAGGGGACAAGGGGTAGCCAGGAAACCCCTGCAGAAACTGCAGCCAGCTTCAAACAGCTCCAAAGCCTCCCATTTTTGTCTTTAAAATTTTATGTGAATTGTACATTGTACTCCAAAATACTATAATCCATAAAATATAAGATGCATTTATTGGGAGACACATCATTGTTTTATCACTCAGAAAGAAAGGAAAAAACACTGCAAATTAAACTGTGACAAAGCATTGATTGTAAAATGCATTCTAATTTCAAAGGTGTTAAAACACGGATGAAACATTGGGTATTTGTCTGTATTTAATATAAAAACATCATTTTCCTCCTGTCCTCCCCTCAGTCTTTAAACAAGCTTGCTTCAGAAATGTACCATGGTGTCCTTTGGCTTTGTGCATCTGCTGGTACATCACCCCAAACCCCCCGAAGTATTCACACTCCCACTTCAGACATTCATTACACCATTTCCTGGAGGGAGTGGTAAAAAGCATCTTCACGGGATAAAGGGAGAAGCTTGTGGAACCATTTTTCATTTAAAATCCTACAAACTCAAGAAAATTAAAAACATATGTTCAAACAAAAACTTGTATTGTGAATGTTTATAGAGGCATTATTCATAACAGCCAAAAAGAGAAAACAAAGCAAATGCCCATCCACTGATAAATGGATCTACACACTGTGGTCTACCTGTGGAATATTATTAAGCCATGGAAAGGAATGAAGTACTCAAACATGTTACAACTTGAAAACATTATGCCAAGTGAAAGAAGCCAGTTACAAAAGACATATATTATATGAATCCATTTACATGAAATGTCCAGAATAGGCAAATCCATAGAGACAGAAAGATGAGTGGTTTCCAAGGGCTGGAGAAAGGAGAGACTAGGGAGTGATGAGTGACTTTAATGAATGGTTTATTTGGGGGGTGATGAAACTGGTCTGGAATTAAACAATGAGAACAGTGGTACAGCACTGTCAATATACTAAAAGACTAAAGTGTACACCTTAAAATGTTAAATTTTATCTCAAAAAAACAATGGGTAAAAACCCCACAAAAATGTTTTTGCTTCTTTCCATTCCAACTCCCAGTTAAAAGCAGAAGCAACTCTGTTGGAAATAGAATTGGGAGGACGTTCTAGCTCAGCTTTGCTCTTGCTCCCTAGGGTGACCCCCGAGGTCATTCTGCAAACCCCTGGGGTTCTGAGGAGCCAGTATGAAACCCACTGCCTTAAACTCACCCCACAAAGCAGCCTCCTCTTTCCCTGTGTATTGCAAGACCCAAATTGCCTTCTTCCAGGAGCGGGTTCCCTGAGTTGCAAGAACAGTGTGCTGCTTCCACATATGTCCTCTCTTTTCCTCCCCAGCTCTTCCAGGTACTCTGGATTCAAACCGCTCCCTCCCTGGCATGAAGTTCCTCACACCTTTGGGAGCCAAGTTTTTATACCACCCACATGCACCGTGAAAGGCCAGCCATGAGGACATTGGAGAGGCAGTATGTTCTGCCTAAAAGATTCTTCCCCAACCTTGAATTCCCTCTGGAGAAGTGCACACGCACATTTCATGCTCATCTGTAAAGTACGTGGCTTGCTCAGGCCAGGTGCTGCTTTGCTCACAAATGCCCAGTTGAATCTGCCCGAAGCCTGGGGTATTTTGAAGGTTGGTCACAGCAGACCCACTTATTTATTCCATATTCTGACTTAGCTTTTGTTTCACAGTGATGTACTCGCCCCACACCTCCATATCCCTGGCTTCATGGCAGACACATCATCTCTGACCCCAGTCTCATCTGTCCCCTATGGCTGCCACTGTGTATTCTCTGCCTCCAGTAACTGACTGTTGGTTCTGTGAGCAGCTGGGATAGAAGCAGCCTGGAGCCCCCGGCTCCGCCCACAATAAGTCACCAAGATGGAGCCCTCAAGGCTGATTTCCACTTCTTTCTGTGTGCTGTTTTCTCTCTTGGAAGTACCTGTCTCTCCCCTTTTTGCCTGACTGACTCACTCATGTTTGAAGACTTCGCTAAGATCCAGTAAACAGAGGCTTGGAAAGATTTACCTCATCTCCCACTTGACACATATAAAAATGTTAAATTAAAATAAAATAAAAGTAAACAATACAAAACCAGTCTTAGAGCACAGAGGGGAACCCGTGATGCCAGCATTGGAGAGGCACCTGGAGGTGGAGCTATGCATACAGGCTGATCCCTAACTCACTGAGGTGGGGAGAGGTTATATAAGTGAATATGGGTTCTGCTCACCTGGGTGAACTGAAATCCTGAATAGACAGAAGCATTAAAGAATGCACTACCTGTGAAATAGGAATTTTACCATAAGCCCTCCACTCCCAGGGCTGTACGTAGAAATCAGAGCCTTGGGAGAAGTCAGAATCCTTGGCAAAAGCCAAATATACTTGTAGAGTTTAAGTTCACACAATCACTGGAGTGTTTAGACTCCAAACGAAAAGTCAGTATTAAAAAAAATGAATCTCTAATTAACCCATAGGGACACTTCTGTAAGACAAAACACAGTAACTCTCACTAGACACACCCCTACTGAGATGACCTCCTAGTGAAAATTACTGCACAGGAGATAAGCCACAGTGAAGGAGGGTCTGCATATGAAGCAAATGGAAGAATTTACACTGAATGAATCGGACAATCTGAAAGACATTTTAAAGTATATTTAAAGTGGTAAAAAGAGACAAATGAAGGAAGCGTACGTAAGTAAAGAACAATAGAATATGGAAAAATAATAGGTGGATTTAAAAGTATAATTAGAAATTTCAGACCTGAATTATTTGTACATGTTAAAAACACAATGATGGATGATACAGTAGATGAGAAAAGAAGTGAACTTGTGAGCTGGAATATAGCTTTGAGGAAACTAACTCAAACTGCAACAAAAAAGGTTCGCAGATACAAGGAGAAGAAAGATATGATTACGTCTCTCTGAAAACTAAGACTATCCAGTGTGCATTTAATAGAGAAAACGTAAATCTAGATGAAAGTGATATTCGTAGAGAAATAGGCTAATTTTCCAATTTTTTACTGTAAAAAAAGTCAACATAAAATTTATGACCTTAACCATTTTAAGAGTACAGTTCAGTCGTGTTAAGTATATTCACATTGTCATAAAACAGAATCTCAGAAGCTTTTTATCCTGTAAATACTAATCATATATGTTAAACAACAAATCCTCATCTGCCCCCTTCTAGTCCCTGGTAACAATCAGTTTCCTTTCTATTTCTATGAATTTGACTACTTTAGAAACCTCGTATAAGAAGAATCATTCAGTATTTGTCCAGTTTTTAAAACAGATCAAATCAACATACAGGGTCCTAGATAAGACAAATTAAAACAAATCGATACTCAAGATATTTTATATTAGTATGATAGATGATCAAAGATAAATTCTTAAGAGCTACAAAAAGGGAAAAGAGATTTCCAACAGACCAATGACTATTAGCCTGACAACCAACCTAACATTCTATACCCTGTTTAATCTATCATTTTGAAGTGAGACTACAATGAAAACATTTTCAGACAGGAAAAGACTGAAGTAATTTGTCTACTCACTGGCTTCTCCAGGACTATTACAGGCTGCGCTGAAGTGAAAAAGGAAACTGAATTTGCCTAGAAGGTATAAGGCCCAGGAAGCAAAGTTGGGTAAACGGTATTAAGTATACTGTTAACCACTAAGTAAACATAAACCTCAGATGTATACATGTATGTGTGTGATACACATACACATATACACTAATAATGGAGTGGCTTAAAAAGGGTGGAAATAAAATACTTGCCAATTACATAGACTACAGGGGAAGAGATTTCATAGTTAACGGGTCCTATGTGCCTCACAGGAGTCATGTGGAAAACAGAAATGATCAGTCTTAAACTTATTAAATATAGCATGCATCTTTAAAATTAAAGGGCAATCTCTAAATTAAGTCAAATAGAATGCATAACTTTCAATTACAAAAAAAGAGGAAATAAAGACACAATTTCCTACTTAATAGAAGGCAGGAAAGGAGCAAGGAAAAAGAAGCCAGGACAAGGAATGCTACCTAGAATGTCTAGATCTGGATGTATTCACATGGGCAGATATACATCATTCAGAATAATAGAGAAAATTGACAAAGTTTAGGTATATTTCTAACATATGTACTTCCTATTAACACATGAAATTGTGATATGTATTGTTCATGGAAATGTACAAATACATAAGTATGACTGTGAAGTGCTAACACCGTCCCCAGGCTAGGAGTTGCTTCTAGAGATAAAAGAAAGAACATAGAATTGAAAAGGCCCACAGAGAAGTTCTCTACTACCTTGGTATTCTCTAATTCTATATAAATTTTGAAGCATCTATGAAACAATGTTGGCATTGGTTACATCCAGGTGGGGAGGATGTAAGGGTTTTGTGATGTTGTTTTATTCCCGTACATTACTACAGATTTGAAATATTTCATGCCTCAAAGATTCAGCTCAGGATGCCTCTTTGCCAGGGAGCCTTCTCAGGCCCTTTGTCTGTAGAACACATCATACCGTTCCCTGGTGCTCTCACAGCTCCATGCACCCACCCTATCAAAGCACCAACCATATAACGGCTTAGCAGAACCCAGATAGGGATTTGGATCCACACACTTTACAGAGGGAGAGTTCTTCAGTAAAAACCTGTAAGGGAGGGACTAAAATGGGGTAAGCAAGAGGAAAGAGCCAAGCACAGACGTGGTCTGAGGCACAGTCCAGCCTTGGCCTGATTCATAGGACAGGACTCTAGAGCAAAAACCAAATGACAGTGTCGTCCCTCCTTAGTGCCTTTAGGGCTGTGGATCACTCATAGTGGAAGCCAAGTGTACTTTTCTCAAACAGGAGGCATGGACCTTACCAGCCAACAAGCACTATAAGTAGAGCTCAGAGCATTGACCCTGTAAATGACATGTGGGTCAGCCCCTATAACACCTCCATTGACCTTATATGCTCATGCCTCTTTTCACCTTTCCAGTACATGGGCTTCTTAAATCAGGGGCTGGGTCCTACTAGTATTCTGGCCTCCACTAGTATTCTGGCCTCCGGACCTAGCTCAGTGACTATATAGTGTAGACTCTAACACACATGGAATGAACTGAAAACGATCCAGCAATGCTAAAAGTGGAAAGTCAATACGAAAAAGACCAATAGTCTGTTCTTGCTTCTACATTCCGAACCCATTGGTGAAGTGCTGACTTGTTGATTATCTGATGAAGGTCCATGCATGCATGCATCCATTCATCAAGTGTTTATTCGACGCCTACTATGTGCCAAGTATTAGAGATTAAATGCTGTATATATTATGCTTATGTCCTCAAGGAGGTTACACTACAGTTAAGAGTAAGGCAGTTGATTCCTATCATCTTCTATTCATGGAGGGCCCAGCTTCTAGGATCTGTGGGACTTAACCATGCTGAATACTTGATGCTACCCACCTATAAGCACTTACAATTCAGAAAAGGAAACAGGAATGCACACAAACAAATCTGGTATCAGATAAGCTGTTGTAAACGCAGCAACTTGAGTTCATCTATGTGATATATGTTCAATACAATATATAATTCATTCATTCATTCAATTATTCATTTGTTCCTTTTTCCTTTGAGTAAATATTTAACAAGGGCCTGTTGTGTACTAAACCCTGAGAGGCACTGGGTAGAGAGTGTTGAACAAGACAACATGGTTGATAAATTTACAGACTGTAGACCAGTAGGAAAGGCAAACATTCTAAAGTTTCTCATAAATAAATATATAATGGCAAACTGCAGTAAGTCTATGATTGAAGAAAACCGAGTACTATGAAGCATGGTAATGGAAGATCCCCTGATTTGGTCTTAGGAGACATGAAAAGCATCTCAAATGAATTAAGTTTTTTGTTTGCTATGAAGGAAGAATTAGGACAAGCAAGGACTGTGAAAAAGAGTATTTTAGACATAGGGGGAAAAAATCACAAAGTTTCTGATGTTGGTTGGCATTTGCACAGGATTAGAGTGAGTTGGAGATGACTGAAGTGAGGTTATAGGGGCTGGATCATGAATTACTTTGTAGGCCTCCTTAAGATATTTGAATCTCATCTAAATGTAAAGGGAGGCCATCAGAAAGTTTAAGCAAAGGACTAATATGATCTGATTCATGTACTTTAAAAGATTAGTCTACTGGAGCAGAGAATGGATTGGAGGCAAACAAGAATGGATGTGAGAAGGTAAGATAAACAGTTGCCCAGCAGTGAGATGGTAGCGGCTCAAAGTAGGCGTGAGATATTCAATACATATGTTGAGGGTTGGATGGACAAAGCTGGGAGACGGACTGGATATGAGGGGTGGAGGAGGAAAAGACATAAGAATGATTCCAGATTTCAGGCTTAACTGAGATGCAGAAAGATCAAGTAGAGATTAATGATAACTAAGAGAACTCAGGAATGCCTCCAGGGGTGGGTTATATTTGGATGACAGGAGTTATAAAGTAGGACATTAGAAAGATTAATATAGGGAAAGGGGGTTGTTCTAGGCAGAGAACAATGTGAACAAAAGCCTGGGGGATGAAAGAGTGCATGGTTTGGAGAATGGCAGTGAAAGAGTATGGCACTGGGTTTGCAGAGTGAAACAGTGTGCAGAGGTTGCTACCAGGATACAAACTCACAAAGTTATGTAGACATAGGATATCAAAGATTCTGAAATTAATTCGAGGTAAAGAGGTAAAGATAATCTTTAAAGGTTTCTAGGCAATGGAATAACATGTTCAGACCTGAGTTGTTGTTGTCTTTTTTTTTTTTTCTTTTTTTTTTCTTTTTTTTTTTTAAGGAAGATCTCCAGAATTTCTGGAGCTCTGAAAGGGGAAAAAAAAAAAAAGTTGGCGTTGGAGAAAGAGACATTTTGGGAAAATTGAAATATATGAAATCTTTTTTTAGCATCTCTAACAGATCAGTTTAAGAATATGAGCATGCATTATGTATAATTTGGGCTGTTTTTAAAAAGATCATGTTTCATGTTTGTTATATATAGAGCTGCTAAGGTCTGGACAATTCTTGAAATAGATTTTATTTTTCCATTAGGATGAAGGTGGGGGTTTGGTGGCTATCCGTTGGTCAACAATATTGCCTGGTCAAATCTTATCATTTCTAACCTAAATTTTTGTATCTCTTTTATAATTCAAATAAGGAAGGGTTGATTTGCTTTTGTTTTTTTGGATGGCCTGCTCTATTGCCCATGAAAGTGTTCTTTGAACCAAAAAACACAGGAAAGAAGACTACAAGTGGAAAATTATGGGACAGCATATCCTGTTCATGGTGTGGTATTATAAAAAAGTGTATATAAAAATAATTTTCCTATTTATGCTTTCTTGGTACTTTATACATTTTTTTAAAAAAATCAAAGCAGTGTCCTTGACCCAGAAGTCAGTAAAGTTTTTCCGTGAAGGGCCAGATAATAAATACATTAGGCTTTGCAGACTCCGTGATCTCTGTTGCAACTCTTAACTCGTCCTGTAGCACAAAAGCAGCCACAGATGATACACAAGCAAAGGATCGTGACTGCATCCTGATAACTTTGTTCACAAAAACAGGCATTGAGCCACATTTGCTGTCCCTTGCCCAAGACCTCCAAATCTAATAATATCCTAGTTTTTTGTTTTGTTTTGTTTTGGCTATTTTTTAAACATGTCTCTTTCTCCCTTTGCATATCATGTGTCGTTAATAGAGTAGCACTATGTCTTATTTGTCACTTACAAAGGATGCTCAGTTCCACTCATACGCAGTAGAGTCGCTACCCAATAAAAGTGAACCCCAGCTATGGTAGCCCTTTGTCTTAATCTAAGTTGTGAGAATTCGTTCCCAAATTTTACCTTATTTTTGTGTCCCACCCTTTTTGATTTGTCTTGAGTTAATGTTTTTAGACTTCCTTCCTGATAAACTAATAAAATTTGTCTCTCAGATAAAAGTCTCACTCACCCTCAGAGAGTGGGGAAGAGAAGCTGCAGGAGGAGGAAAGGGAAAACGAAAGTAAGGATGATGTGATGAGGATAAGGAGGAGGACACAATGCATTTTGTTTGTTGCTATTGTTTTTGCTAGAACTAATGGGCCAGGCTCTGGGACAAAACCTTGCAAACACTATTAATTTCCCCCAAAACCCTATAAAGAAGGTAATGCTCACCATTTAAATATTGGCAAGAACCCTTTTAGAATGGGTTTCTCCACCAGCCGATTTTGGGACAAGGATTTGAATGCAAATAGTCTATCTAAGAGGCAATGTCAGGAAACAAAGTGAAGGAATGTGCAAATGATCCAGGAAAAAGGAAAGCCCTCAGGGAATTTATTATCCAGGGGGCAACTGACAATCCTTCTGGGGACAATTTTAGAGCCTGTATAGAACATACTCACAACTATTCCACTCAGAAGCAAGGAAGCTGGGGTATTGAACCCCTTTCCTTGTTGGTTAAATCTGCTCCTAGGGTCCTCAACCCCTTGGATCTTCCAACTTGCCCCACATGTGAGTTGATTCCATTCCCTTATTCCAAATAAATCCTTTAGGGGGAGACAAACAGGTGCTAGAGGCAGGAAACTAATGATGTGTACAGGAATTGTCCATCCAACCTCCTTCCTGATGACCTCTGGCATGGACCAAAGGGATGTCGGTAGGATACCAACAGTATATGCTACAGACACTGAGGGCAAAGTCTCTAATGCATGCATGATGCTGTTTTACCCTGTTCACACCCCTTATTTATCCCTCTTTTTTCCCGTTCAACACTATTATCAGTATAGAGCTAAAGGAAAAACTCGGACCAATCTACAGGAAGGGACTTTAACTCTTGATTCCTCTAATTTTCCCAAGCTTTCTCTCTTCCCAGTATGTCAGACTCCACTCTTAAAACGAAAAACTTCAGTTTGCATTCACTCTGGCATGATACAATTTTAGTAAGAAAGAAATCAAAGCAGCATAGTCACAATCCACTAAATCATCCCCAGTCTATCATTTACCTGCATGGAATATAGATGCAAGATTTATTAGGTAACCAACACCCATAGATAAGCGTGGTTCACAAGTCTGATGATGGCTGCTTTAACAGCCATGAGGAAATCTTCTTTGTTTGGAATCTTAGAGGCATACGCCCAGAAATGGAGGGGAAAAAAAGAGTCTTTTGACAAAAATATTAAGTGCTTGATAAGGGTCAGCTAGTACCATTATCGTAGATTTTTTAAAAATAACTGTCCAGTTTTTAACATACCTTCTTCCCTTCCCCTCTTTTAGTTCCACCTTCCTGAGTTGGAGCAAGCAGGAGACTGATTTAATTACAGCACAAGGGCTAACATATGGGAAAGGCATGAGACCTTGTTTCCATGATCCTCCAGGGGGCAGATCCAGAATTGATGGTGGGCAGGAACTCCAAGAAATGACTGAACACAGTATGAGGAAGAACTTTCTGGCAGTTATTACAGTCTAAGACTAGAGCTATACTGCCTTGAAGTGGTGAGCTCCCCACCACTGGAGATGCTGGCTTGCCATGTGTTGCAGCCAGAGTAGCGGGAGCTACGGCATTAAGTGGATGCAGGGAAGAGATATTATCACTGCAGTCTCCTTGAAATAACAGTCCTTGGAGTCTGACAGCCCCGATTTAATCTTGGCTTTGGTATTCTTACCCACTCTGAACTTTACTCTTCTAATGTGTTCGAGCGGAGGTAATAATAGTATATTTTTATAGGTTTGTTCTGTGAATTTCCTAAGATTATGTATGTAAAGTGCTTGCAAAGAGTCTAGCCATAACACTCATTAAATTGATGTTGCTGTTTGTTGTCATTAAGGAGCTCTAACAATGCAGGGATTTACACAGAAATTCTCTTGGCTAACACACACTGAGCACGCTCTTTGTCTCAGGCTTGAGCCAGATGTGGAAATACAGAAATGGACACACCGGATTCTTTTCCACAGGTGCTCCAAGCATACATGTGCTTGCGTAACAGGGATCTCTTAAGGATAAATTAGTCCAGGGGGACTGCTGACCCGAGTCTTAGGGAATGACGCAGCTGGCTGAAGCCCTGCCCGGGAGAGGGCTGTTCTTAGGGTGATGGAAACAGGTGAGCCACACTGTCCCATGCCATTTCTAGAGGGCTAACAAGCAGCCACAATAAACTCCAGAGGATGACAGGTAATCGGACAAACAAATCACACACACTTATTCAGGAAAATTAAAATGAATGCTAAAATCAGCCTTCCAGAGAAAAAGAAGCTTCAGAAAGTCAGTCTGTCAATATGTAAAGGGGTTAGCTTGTCCTAAGCCCTTGAAAACAGAAATTAAAGGGGGAAAATGGAGCTGCAAAGAACCACAATTTGTTGAGTATTTACTAAATACCAAGCACTGCCCTACGTCCTTCATATGCATGTAAGTATTTGATCTGTTCTGTTCAGTAGCCTTATTATTAAGGCATACTATTATGATTCCACCACTAGAGAAGAAAGTGAAGCCTGAAGAAGTTAAACTATCCACGGCGGGTCACAAGGTGCACAGGTAGGGAGACTTCTGTTCACCCAGAAGGGGAGGGCTGTTGGAGAATCATCTGTTTGCTCGCCATTTTCCCTAAGCCAGGATGGTGCTGACTGTGGTTTCTGGGCTTTGTGAGGACAGCTGAGCACTCTGAACCTGGGATTGTCTGCTGACTTGTTTTTGCCATCCCTACTTCCCTGTTGTAACCTGGAATCACAGCTGTCCATAAAAATGCTTCGAGGTGAATAAGATGAACTGGGGAACGGGGAATGAGGACAGAAGTGGCAGCTGCCATGGAGATGCAGGGATCTTTGTACAGCCCAGTTTCAGGTGGTGACACTCATAAAGGTGTGTGAGATGAGAACGTTCTTCTTGTGAAGGTATGTGAAGGTGGGATGATCATATGGGAGACCTCGTCTCTGAAAGCAGTGGCTGGGTGGGTTGACCCACGTTGGGACACAGAAATAGTCCAGCTCTTACAGGTCCAAATTCTATGTGACTTCTTAGCTGTGTGATCTTGGACTTGTCATCTAACCTCTCTTGGTTTCAAGTTCCTTTTAGGTAGTGATGTCTACTTTGTAGATTGCTGTCCATACTAAATGTGTTAATAATGCAAAGTGTCAAGCATTAAGTCAAATATTTCAGACTGTTAATAATACCTGACCCTCTGTGTGACCTTGGATTTAGCCTTCTACCTGTCTCGGGTGAGGCTCATTCAATGTGAAAAATGGGCCAGAACTCAGCTTCTTTCCTGACTTGGCAGCAGAGTAAAGGTGGGAATGGTTATCTCTGCCAATCTCAGCTATGTCTGACCTTGTGGAAAAATCAAACAAACAGAATCTTATTTTCAGTCCCCACAGGAAGAAGCATGTGTAGGGGTCACAGTTGCTCTGCCAACTAGTGGCTTTCTTTCATGGACATTTTAAAAAATATATTTCACTGGTAAAACAAAGCCCACCAGTGTCTGGCAGAAAAGCAGAAAGCGGAACAAGGCGTCTACTCTCATGCCTTATTACTAATGCTTATCCAGACCTGCTGAGCAGAAAGCAGTATCAGTGTTAGAAGGTCTGCAACTACAAAGCAGAGATTCCTAGGGCTTTCCAGAATGTTTCAGCCCCCAGATTTGTAAGCTGAGACCCCTCCAAAAACAAGTCTGGACATCAGGAGAAAAGAACATTGTGGTTGTACGGTAGAGTTTCTCTGTGATGCCTAGTGGTTCTCAGTGCATTGACTGGCATGAAATACCTGCTCAGATCTTAAACACCTCTACTCAACTAGCTCCTTCCCCAAAAAACAATCTTATGAATGTAAAATCAGTGGATTATAGAGAAACCACTCTGACCAGGTGGGAGATGACCAGTCCTTTCGTAACTGTGGGGTCTTGAACAAATTACTATGTCCTTGGGGTTTCTGTTTCTTCCACTATAAAAGGAGGGCAGTGCTGCTTATCTTGAAAGATCATTATGAGCACAGAGACTTCCTACCAACTTATATATTAATAGATACATATTATTCTGAGGGCTGGGAGGCAGGGGTGAATAAGACAAAATTGTCCTCAAGGAGCCTATGTTCGTACATGGAAGTCAGACAAAAACCACATAAACAAATGAGATAATTTCAGCTACTGGGATGAGCTATGTGATACAGTAAGACAAGTGGGGCTACTTTAGTTAAGTGATTAGAGGAGGTCTTCGAAGAGGTGACTTCAGAGTCGAGGCGTGAATGATGAGTGGGTGTCAGCTCTGCAAATATCTGAAGGTAGGACATTGTTGGGAGAAGAAATACGTGGAAAGGCCAACAGATGGGAGCACAATTTGGAATATCTGAAGGTTGTGGTTAGTGTTCAGTTAGTGAACAAAGGAAATACTGGCACGAGATGAGAGATCTTAACAGCTTTTTAGCCACAGACTAACTCTCAGCTCACTTTCTCGGTTCCAAAGCTAAAATCTCAGTGGAGAGAATTACTGGTTCAGCTTGGGAGAGGTGCGTAGCTCTCAACCTATTAACTCTGGCTGGAGGGTCAGGTTTATATCAGAACATAGTAGCTCCAATGGGAATCATACGGGTGGAGTGAGGGAAAAATGTTGTTCCCAGAAAGAAAAAGGAGAATGATATTTCCAAAGTGAAAGGAGAATGGCTGGTGCTTAAAATGAGTCATTCATTATATCAGGTGTTGTGGTTCCAAAGAAATTTGACCTTTCTGGCTACCTCTTGAGGTAGGTTGAGCAGGTCATCCTGTGTACAACTTAGGAAGAGGGACCATGAGGCAAAGACTGCAGAGTCTTGTGAAGGTTACATTGGCTATAAAAGGCTACACAGGTAATCAGAGTTGAGGTTGCAATCCTGTCACTATCTTCTATTCTTTGTCCACTTACCCATTCATGTTTTTTGGATATTAATTATATTCTAACAGCTGTTGTCCTTTAAAATAATAATTTTTTTCAAAGAACTTAAAAAAAATAACCTACTATCTTTTGAGATTCTTAAATTATACTAGCATAAAGAAACAAAGTTCTTGAAGCACAGCATTTATGAAAATTTCTTCAACTGTGGAACTTGCTTTCTACTATGTAAAATGCTAAACGAAATGCCTTTCAGTTATTCTTATTCTTTCAAAAATCATATATCAAATATCTACTGTAAGATATAATGGAAAGAACAATGATTTGAAATCAAAACATCCAGTTTAAATTCAGACTCTGCTGGGTTATCTTAGGCAAATTACCTATTATCTGTACACTAGGTTCCTATTTCTTTATCTATATAATGAGGAGAGTTAGACTAAATGAGGCTAAAGTCTCTTCCTGCTCTGATAGTCAGTAATTGTATTTCCATTCCCCAATGCTGTAAAAGTTACAGACTAGAAGAAATATGGTTCTCAACTTCAAGGAATTTACATTTCATTTGCAAAAGGAGAATGTACACACCCACATACACATACAAGATCATAAATGTGTGATTATATAGTTCTAATTATATACAGCCTTGCTCATCTCAAGGTGAGAGGGACAAACAATAACGTTTGGTTGTTCTATGAGGAGTGCAGCAACAATAGAAAGGTTACATCGTTTCCCCAAGGTCACACTATGTTTAATTGTAATTGCTATTGCCACACATGTCCACAGTTTGGGATCTCCACAAGTTAACTCATCCTTAGAATAGAATTCATGCTGTTTGGAAAACCGCAAAATGGGTAAAATAAGAACTAATATTTGTATAACTTTTCACAGTTTAAAAAGAGCTTTGCTTAGACATAATTTGCCCAATCCGTACAGCCTAGTATATATGTATTATTATGATCAGTACCTTTATATAAATTAGAAAGCTGTAGCACAAAGCATTTCAGCAACGTGTCCTAGGTACAATAAGTGGTAGGGCTACTTCTGTCCAACCCCATAGATGTCTGTTTCCAATATTCTGTCCTCACTGGCCTAGTAAAAACACTATATTTCTAAACCTGGAGGTCAAAAAGGGATGCTTTTTCTGTTTATACTGAAGTCCCAATATTCAAACCAGAATGGGAGAAAAGATGCCATCCCCATTCCCTTTTCCTCTCACAGTGTGAATATCTTCACTCCCAATTTTATTTTGGCAGTTGGGATATTTGAGATGGAAAGAAAATAAAAGATATTAAAGATATTACTCATCATATAAAATACTTTGCAGATCACTTGACATTTGCTTCTTGATGGCAGGACGTAAAACATACAAATGCCTTAGCTACCACTCTAAGTTTCCTGGAAAAATAGTTCTCATAGAGTGAGCTTTAAAATAGAATATTACATAGGAGAGAGCATATTTAGAATCCAAAATCCCCAACCTGCAATTTAAGGGTTGTAGAGTCTTGACTGATTTACTTCTTTCAACTTCAATTTCTTAATCTGTGAAATAAGAGTAAGCTTGATACTTTAATAATCAACTGCTACTGCAAAGATCAAACAAATAACCCTTGGATGTGCATTTTAATTTTCCAAGAGAGATGCAAACACTAAGGAGATACTGCTTTGAGAATGAATATTCTGTGGGTGGTATTCAAGGAAAGTGTGCAAGAGCTTACATTCTGTTATAACTAGATAAAGAAAACATCGTTCCTAGGAGGCAGCTACCAAAGTACAGACAGAGCTTTGTTCTGTAGAATTCTCCTTTGTTATTGTTATCTTTTTGAAATGGAATTTGACCTGTATTCAAGAGAGAATGTAGCTAGATGTTGGAGTCAGGATTTGCAAAAGACAAAAGGCAGCAAAGGAGAGGGGTGTGAAGGAGAAAGGGGAAACAGTGAGCAAATCGTGATTGTACGGATCAGCCTCCAGGTGAATCACGTCCTTTCCCCAGCAGTTTCCAAGCACTATCTAGGTAAACGCATTGTCAGTTGTCAAGGCTATGTGCTCTCCTCTCCCTTGTTTAGTGCCTGTCAGTCACAGCTTCTAAGCTCTGACAACGGGGAAAAGTTTAGCAGTCTTTTAGCTGTCAGGCCCAAGTCTCTGCAAACAAAGCTACAGCAGTCAGAGGCAGGGCTCAGTGTGAACTCTCCAACTGGGATGGGATTCCAAACCCCTGCCATGAAAAGAATGCTAGTATTTCACGGCAGTGTTTTGAGTTTTACCCCCTGTGACATTCCCAAGGAGACATCTCCTTCCAACTGTAGTATTTTACAAGGTAGCACATATGGACTTTGGGACAGACCTAGGTTTGTCTGAATAGGTTGCCTTAGACAAGTAGCAAGTTTTCTGAATATGTTTCTGTTCTTTATAAAAATAGTCCTCTTCTACTTGCCTCAAAAAGTTATTGTAAAAATCATAAAGGTTAAATTGTAAAAGGGATTAGTTCATTGTTAAGGTCACCATTAAGCAGGAAAGCCAATGTTTGAAATTAGGAATTCTGGCAGTCAGTTAAGTACTCTTTTCACTACTTCTTCCAGGGGGTCAGTGTGAACCAAGCAGAAGTCTCAGAAAGAAAAGAACATGTATTTCTGTCCAATATTAAGGTGAGATATATTTTGAGAATCTCTTCTCTGCCCACCAGATAATTGGAAAATTGCTTAAAGTTAGGGCTAAGATGTCTGCCCCGCAAAGGGAAGATGAAAAACATAAGCTTTCAAATGCCACTACAGTCTATGATTTCCAAAATGCTGCACATTTAGGGAGGAGGGACGACACAGACACAGCCCGTAGTCTTTCCGTCAAGAAGTTAACCAAGCTCCTACTGGCTTTGTTCCGACCTCTGGAGAACTTCTGTTGTGATGCTTTTCAGACTCTCTGTGGAGATAATAAGGTTTGGTTTTTCACCCCCTTATTTCATCACAGAGGTTTGTTTGTTTGTTTGTTTTAGTAAAATACAATTAAAGCAAATTGAAAAATGAAATAAAAAATAGACATACAAAAACACAAGAACAAACTTCGTTGTGTTAGATTTGACAGAAACAAAATTGCTTTGTCAAATTGATACAAAAGTTTCCAGAGCCCTTCTCTAAACGTTTATACTTGCCTCCTCATGGACAGGTTACAAATAGTCTGTGGATCAGCACAAATTGTGGACTTCACTTTAAATAGTACTGCTCTATATCACAGCAGAGCAGGAACCCCTAAGCAACATTCTAGTCCCTGGAGGAACAGGTGCAGACAATTACAAGATCATTAACACGCTATATGATTTGTACATGTGTTAAGTTTATTGTCTATTTTCTCCCTCTGGAATGCAGACTCCATGCAGGGAGTGATTTTTTGTGTGTTTTGTATGCTAGATATCCCCCAGAGCTAGAATAGGGGCTGGTTCATAGTAGCCACTTGAATAATATTAACATATAAATGTGTAGATGATACAGGAAGGGGTCAGAAGAGGAATAGGGAGGAAAACAAACATCAAAATACACACACACACACACATACATACTTTTCTATGAGGAAAGCTAATACTGAGAAAATTAGGCAACAAAACTAATAATCAAACATGAATACACAATGAATTAAATCAGTTCTGCAAAATGTTTGACAAAAATTCATAAGAAGAATGTGTAAATTGCTCACAGAAAAAAAAAAAACAAAAACCACTTGAATCACACCCAGAAATTAGGAAAGAAGCAAAATAAAAGCAATTGAGAATGTGGACATAAAAAAGAACCAGTAAGAAATTTTTTAAATGCACACATTTAAACAGAAAACACAAAGAATGGAATAAATGCTAGTTATTAAGCAATAAAAAATAATGATTTGGAATGGAATAATAAGAACTTCAGCCAGAATTCTCCAACAGAGAAGCAGCTACAAAGAAAAAGAGAGAGATATCAAGGATAGCTTGAGAAGCTCCAAATTAGACCCTGCAAGAGTTCCAGAAAACTTAATGAAGGAAAAGGGGGGAGAAATATTCAAACAGGTAATTGATGGCCTTTTACAGAACTGAAGAAACACAGTCCACAGATTTAAGATCTACAGAGAAAAATAAATTATACAAAATAAACACCTACTCACTGAATAAAATGGTAGAAGAACTAAGGCAAAAATACAATCTTAAAAACTACCAGAGATAAATCAAAGTGGCCAAAGAGTAACTGAATTTAGATTGATAAGGTGTGTGTGCGTGTGTGTGTGTATATATATATATACATTTTTTTTCCATTTGCCAATTATGATGCCCAAAGGTCAAAGGGTAATATCTTACTACATCTAAGGAAAGCATGCATTAACCCAGGATTTCATATCCAGCTAAACTTTTACTTAAGTTTGAAGGCAAGATAAAGCATTTTTTAGAATTCAAAGATTAGGAAAAGTTAAGACTCTCAGGGTCTTTAAAGGAGAAAAAAATGAAGAATACATTTTATTAATAGGGAAAGGTTAACCCCAAATAAAGATGCGGGAAGATGTAAGAAACAATGTTGAATGTTAAAAAAAAATAAGAGAAAAATTTCTGTGAGCATAGAAAATGATAAAATACCAGTATATTTAATTAACTAGAATTAATAATTATGTTTGTGTAAAACATATAATTCAAACTCTAAAGAATAATTACCATGATGGGGGCTGGAGCTCGGTGGTAAATAATATGTTCTAAGACATTTGCTGTGTTCAAGAAAACAATAGAAAATTCTGAATACTTTTAATCATGGTTAAATTTTTATAATTGTAATTGTCCTTTGCTATCTGTGTAAGACTGGTTCCAGGACCCCTGTGGAATCCAAAACCACAGATGTTCAAATCCATTATATAAAATGGCATAGTATTTGCCTGTAAGCTATGCATATGCTCCTGTATACTTTAAATCATCTCTATATTATTTACAATACCTAATACAATGTAAATGCTATGTAAGTAGTTGTAAACACAATGTAAGTGCTATATACATAGTTGCCTACATGCAATACATTCAAGTTTTGCTTTTTGGAACTTCCCGGAATTCTGTTTTAATATTTTCAATCTATGGTTGGTTAAATTTGTGGATGTGGAACCCAAAGACATGGAGGGCTGACTCTATTTATATAATGTGGAAAAAAATACATTCCTAAACTATCAGAGGCAAATAATACAGGTAGAAAATGTATCAATCCTAGCAGAATCAAAATAAAGGAAAGGTAAAAAAAGATAAAAATAAGTCTAAATAATTTGTAATCACTATTAATGTATATGAATAAAATGTGCCATTATAAGATATATTATCAGAATGGATTTTCACAAATACAGTTATAATGTTCCTCAAAAGAGAATCACTTGAAACAAAATTACATAATAATTTTGAAAAGTAAATGATATATTATGCAAGTACTAATGCAGTGATATATAACGAGGCAATACACCAGCAAAATGAAACCCAAGGCAAAAACGTTACTAGAGATAAAGAAATAAATACGTAATAGTAAAATTAACAAATAACTAAGCAAATATAATTTAAAGAATATTGATGCAATTAGCAACATGGCCTCAAATTATAAAAGCAAAATTGATAGCATTTTTCACAAAATTGACAAACACCCTATCATTAGTGGGAGATGTTTAAGTATCTTTATCAGAAACTGATAAATTAAACAAACAAAAATAGTCAACAAAATTAACAAGCTTCGTCATATGTGTGTGTACGTGTTCACATACATAAATACACAAAAATTGATAATTTTTCTAAAACATACAAAGTACAAAATCTATTTATCTAACTATACATATACATTTATGACAGATGCAATCATAAATAAATTATTAAGCATTTCAAAAAATTGATATTGAATAGACTATATTTTCTTTCTGCAATGCAAATAATTTAGACATTGACAATAAAGTGGTAGAAATGTACTTTACATTGGGTAAGTGAGATAAGGTAAGAGAAACATGTATTTTGACAATCGTTGAACACTGGCATCATCCAAGGGGACTATAATAAATACTGATGCCTAGATGTCACTCCTAGTGGTTCTGATGAAACTGGTCTCTAGGGTGTGTAACATGGGTTCTACTGTGTAGTCAAAGTTAAGTACAGTGGTCCGTCAGTATCCACAGGGGATTGGTTCCAGGACCTCCCCTACACCCTACTCCCATCGCCGGCGGATGCTCAAGTTCCATATATAAAATGGTGTAGTGTTTGTATACAACCTACACGTGTCACCCCAGATACTTTAAATCATCCCTAGATTATTTATAATGCCTAATACAGTGTAAATGCTATGTAAATAGTTGTACATACAGTATTAATCTATATAAATAGTTGCCAATGGCTGGCAAATTCAAGTTTTTCTTTTTGGAATCTCTGAAATTAAAAAACTATTTTTTTTTGACTTGCATTTGGTCAAATCCACAGATGTGGGACCTATGGGTGCAGAGGGCTGACTTTACCACTAATTTAAGTTCTGCCAATATTTCTACCTTATATGTGTTAAAGCCTTAAAGATGCTATCACATAGACAAATATTTTTATTTCTCTTCAAGCGTTATCAAGATACAATCCTCACTGAAAGTCAAGTGTCTGGTGATGTAATCACCACAGCAGCTGTTGAAGTGCCTTCAGTCACTGTGACCAAATTCCTCCATCTGTGCTTTAGTTATTTGCACGAAACCATCAAGCACACATCTTAATTGACCCTTATACAGAAGGCATCTGACTGAGAGCTGCTGTGGTCTCCATATGTGAAGGGGTCTGAGTCAATCATTTTGCCCACCTCCTCATGGAAAAGAAACAGCAGACACGCTGAAGCATTTCTCCTCAGGCTAATCCAAAGGCCAAATGTGAGGTGGATAAAGTTCTCCCTGAAGAGGGGTGAACTGGAGTGCAATACAAATGTTCTGGAGTTGGCCAAAAGCAAGGATGGATGACTGAGATTTTCAGGAATAGAATTCTATATGTAAGCAATAACATATAATGTATGAACGTGTGGGTTTTGAAATTACATATAGTAGGAACAAGTCTCAATTAATTATGGGCTATGTCTCCTTGGGCCCATTACTTACTAGTAAGATTTGTGACATTTTAATGAGATGACATGAATAAAGTACTCAGCTCAGTGCCTGGCACATAGTAAGTATATGGTACATGGTATCCATTACTATTGTTATTGTTGTTATTATCCAATAATTTTCCAAAGATACACACCACAACGGTCATGCTAGCTGTCAGTGTTTGGAAACTAATGCATCTTTTGTCCATTAGAGAGTATCACCTCTAATGGGCTGGGAGCTCTGAAATAAATCTCAAAAAGTGAAAAATATAAAAATAAAGATCCAGACAGGGAAAGGGATTTTAGCATTGAAATACCTCGGTAATACCATTTCCAGGTTTTGGTGGACAGGGATCTCCTTTAGGAAAGGATCACTCCAGTGGGGCAAGGTACTCTAAGGCTTCAGTGTGGTGATTGGTAGATGATACTTTTTCATGCCATTACCTCAACCAAGGGAACAAAAAAAACATTTAAACTTAAAGTGAAGCAGAAAGCTGTAGATCTTATTATCTACTCCCTGAATTTACATCTCCCTTCTCCAACAAGACATGGACAGACGCCTATTCATTCTGCCACCTCCTCTTCCTTCTCTAATATTGCAGCCTAGGTACAGAGCTGTCATGATTTACATGTTTTGGTGTGGGCTTAATAGGTTATTTTCTTCTCTGATAATCCATCCACTTCTGAGCCTCCAATCTAAATCTGCTGTCCTACTTTCTTGTGTTCAGAAGTTTCTCTTTCTCATTGATATGACACACCTGGACAAATTGTTTTCCTCTGCCCTGCATGAAGACTTGTATCTCATGGAATAACACCTCTTCATTGTGCAAACAAAGTATTTGTTGACTACCTAGTATGTATACTGTGCTATGTGTTAGGGGCTCTGGAAGCGGCATAGAGTCCCTGATCTCAAAAGGAACGCAGTCTACTGGAAGAGTGATGGAAACAAGTTATGATGGGAAGGAAGAGCAGGAACTCAGCATGACTACTGAGCATTTGTACTGTGGCCAGTCCTAGTTAAGATGCACTGAAACTGTAAAATATATACCAAATTTTTAAAACTTAGTCCTGGAAAATAGTATGCAATATCTCATTAATTATTATATTGAATATATGTTAAATGACAGTATTTTGATATATTGGGTTAAATAAAACTATTATTAAAAATAATTTTACATGTTTATTTTTACTATTTAAGATGTGGCTGCTAGAAAGACTAAAATTGTATCTGTAGCTTACATTTATAACTTGCATTATTTTTCTATTTTTCTGAAGCACAATGTGCTTCATTAGAGGCTTTTAAAAGACAGAATATGTGATCATATTTAACAATACTTTTCAAGGATGGATATTTCCTTAATATGATAAGTATCCTGCTTACTGGGGAGAAACACTAAACATTAAAAGCACTTCCATTAAATTTAGAAATAAAGAGCTCACCATCAAGAAAAATAACAATGACAACAACAGCTATTACTTAATCTTTTTTTTTTTTCAAAAGGTGCTAGACAGTGCCATGGGGCAAGAGAAGGGATCACTGATGTAAGCATTGGGAACGAATATGTAAAATGATTACTAGTGTAGTTAATATGATGGCATACTTGGAAAATCTAAGAGAATGAAGTGAAAACTATTACAAATAATCAAGAGAATTCAATAAAGTAGATGGGAATAATATTATACTGAAATCAATAACTTTCATAATATAAATAACACACTGAACAGTTAGAAAAATATAGTGGGAGAAAAGATTCAATTTAAAATATCAATAAGTAAGAAAATGCCCAACATCTTTACAAAGGAAAACTGTAAAATGTTCTTGAAGACTTAAACAAGTAGAAAGACAGACCATGTTTTTGGATAGGAAAACTCAGTATTTTTTAATTAAACTTTTTATTTTGAAGTAATTGTAGACTCACATATTATTGTAAGAAATAATATTTTCTAGAGTGATGGTACCATGTTACATTCCCACCAGCAAGGTATGAGTGACTCAGTTTCATCACATCCTTACCAGCATTTGGTGTCACTATTTTTCATTTTAGTCATTCTGGTAGGTGTGTAGAGCTATTACATTGTGGTTTTAATTTGCAACTTTCTGATGGCAAAGGATGTTAAAGTACTTTTCATGTGCTTATTTGGTTTATGTGTATTGTATTTGGTAGAATATTTGTTCATGTCTTTTGCCCATTTTCTAAATGGATTTTTTTCCTACTGAGTTGTAAGAGTTCTTTCTATATTTTACAGACTAGACATTTGTTAAATGTGTGGCTTGCAAATATTTTCACCTAGTCTGTAGTTTCTCTTTTCAGCCTTTTAAAAAGGCTGAAGCCTTTTGCAAAAAAAGTAGTCTTAAATGCTGATGAAGACCAACTGATACATTTATGAATTTCTTCCCCTTTCCTCTTTATGGATTGTACTTTTGGTATCAAACTGAAGAACTTTTCACTTAGCATTAGGTGTTCCATGAATTTCAAAGCTCTTTTATTAGATTTCTACACATTTGAATGAGAACTCTTTGCTTAGGCTCAGATCCCAAAGATGTTCTCCTATGTTTTTCCTAAAAGATTTATAGTTTTGCATTTTACATTTAAGTCTGTGATATATTTTTAGTTTAATTTTTATGAGATGCATGGTTGAGGTTGAAGTTCTTGTTCTTCCTGCCCGCTGCCCCCACTGTGGATATCCAATTGCTCCAGCACCATTTGTTGAAAAGGCTATCCTTTCTCCATTGTACTGCTTTTACACCTTTGTCAAAAATCAATTGGCCATACTTGTGTGGATTTGGTTCTCAGTTTTTTATTTTGTTTCATTGATCAGTGTGTCTATTTCTCTACCAATATTACACTTTGTGATGACTGTGGCTATAGAGCAAATCTTGAAGATCTATCAACTTTTCTTCATACATTTTACAACTCTGTTGTTTGATGCACATACATTTATGGCTAATATGTCTTCTTGGATTGATCTTTTTATCATTATAAAATCTCTCTCTCTGTTTTTGGTAATTTTTTTTTGCTCTGAAGTCGATTTATCTGATATTAATATAGCCATTCCTGCATTCTCTTGATTAATGTTTTTTTTAACATTTTTTATTCTCTTGATTAATGTTTATATGATGTATTTTTTTTCAATTTTCCCCTTTTAACTTACCTATATCATTCTATTTGAAGTGAGTTTCTTGCATCAGCTTGCAGCACAAAGATGATACATATTTTAAAATACACTCTGTCAATCTCTGCCTTTTAATAGGTGTGTTTAGACCATTTAAATAATATAATGATTGACAGATTAGGGTTTAAGTCCTCCATTTGCTGTTTTGTTTCTTATTTATTTTGCATTCTCTTTCACTTTTCCTACCTCCCTGTTTGTAACTTGAACATTTTAGAACTTCATTTTGATTTACCTGTAGTGTTTTTGAGTGTATCTCTTTTTTTCAGTGGTTGTTCTAGCTATTGTTTTTTATTATTTATTTTCTCTCAGCACTGGAAAAACATTGTGCCACTTCTGTAGAAGCCTCCATAGTCTCTGATGAAAATTCTTCTGTAATTGAAATTGTCCTCTCACCCAACCCGCTCATAGCTAAGGTACTATTTCTTTCACTGTTTCAAGAATTTCATTGTATTTTTTTTCCAGAAATTTTATTTGAAGTTTGACTTAATATCCCTTTGTAGGTTTATTTGGGTTTATCATGGTTGGGGTTTACTCAGCTTTTTGAATCTGTGAAAAGACTAATTAAAAGGCAATAGTTTTCACTTTTTAGATAATCCAACATCCAAAAGTCTGACTAGGTATGCACTTTATTGAGGAGGATGTGAAGAAATAGGCAATTGCATACAATGCTGGTAGAATTTCTATTCGGCAAGTACTCTGTAGGGTAAAATTTGAAAGTATATATTTAAATTATAAGTGTGTTTACTAACACAATTCTACCTCTAGTAATTTATTCTATATAGATACTTGTATGCACACAAGATAATAAATAAAAAAATATATTGCAGCACTGTTTATAAAAGCAAAGAATTGCTAACAACCTCTATGCCCACTGAGGTGACTTGCTTCTGTAGATGACTTGCTATAATGGAATACTATGAAACCAAAAAAAAAAAAAAGAATAAGGAATCTTTTCACACACACATATGACATTATCTGTGAGTCATACTAATATATGGAAAGAAAGAAATAGTGTGAATTATATGTTATTATCTGTGTAAAAAGATGAAAAGGAATATCTGAATGTATTGGCTTGTATATGAATAAAATTCTGATAGAGGGTATACATAGAAAACAGAACATTGGCCACCTTTGGTGTGGAGAACTGGGTTGTTGGAGAATGAAGTATTATATCCTTTTGTACTTTGAACTATGTATACGTTTTAGCTATTAAAAAAGCACATTTAAGAATGCTCAGCCAAATGGTACCATACGTTAGTATGCTTCATCAGAAACTTTTCATCAGGGTGAAAGGGGATCTGATAAGAAAAGTAAAGGAGCAGAGCAGAGTATGGATAAAGACTGGGAGTAATAATATCCTAACGGTAGTGAGAGAAATGTAAAAGTGAGAAGTTCAGTGATGCTATGAATTGGTTAAGTATGCTGCCACTTGTGCTAGGCAAACCAAGAAGCATGTATGAATTTGGTTACTTCCTAGCTAAGAGATTTAACTTTTTTTTTCCTTAACTTTTCAAAGTGTTAGTTTCTCTTTTTATAGATAGATAGATAGATAGATAGATAGATAGATAGATAGATAGAGATAGATGATAATAAAACAACTTTATGTAGTGAAAAATGATGAAATAATTTGGTACATGCACACTCATGCACAGGGTGTAACACATAGGAGGCATTCAATAAAGGGCAATTCTATTTTTTCTTTTTTTATATTTATAACAATCAATACACACATGCAAAAATCTTACTTTATAAAAAATTGGATCATACCATAAAACTATAAAAACTGTTCTGAAATTTTGGCTTTAATTTAAAATATTATGAGCACCCCTTTTCTGTCAGTGCATGTGACTTTACCTCAGTTTTTAAAATGGCTAAGTACTGAACTCTGTGCACAAGCACTATGATTTATGGCATTGTTCCCCACACAAATACTGTTAGGATTTTTTTCCTAATACTCTATATTCTTACAAATAAGGCTGAGTGAACACCTTAAACCTGTATTTCTGTATTTATTCTTTGGATATTTTCCTATATTAGATTATTACTATTTCTATTTAAGTGGTCATGGAGCTTGGTTAACAAATGAATTTTCTCTTATAAGTCAGCAAAGCTTCTCAGAACGCTTTGCCTTTCATTTCCAGGTGGGTCCACTGAAGGATTCCTCTGTAGGACTAGAGGATGAAAACCACCAGTGTGACCTCAGTGGAGAGTGTCCTGGTCCCTGCAATTTCTCCAATCACTCTCTTAAGCTTGATGGATGCTGAAGGAGATAGATCCCTGTTGGCTGGGTAGTTTTTACAGGGCAATAATGGTAGATTATTTTTAAGTGAGCAAAACTTAAGCAGAACATTCTGTTAATGAGGTGGGAAGCAGAGTAATGAGCAGAGTTCAGGGTATGAAAACATCACAATAAAGAAAACTGCTTTTGAGCAGAATGGCTAGGAGAGTGATTAAGGAGCAATGTTGGGAATGAAATGATGCCGGGCACAGCAGAAGGAGCATGGAACCACAGAGCTTAGATGGGCTTTCAAAGGTCATCTAGTGCTTTCCTTTCGTCTAGGTAGAATTACTGACTGTTAGAGCAGGTGGTTGTCTAGAGACCCATGGACCTGTGCCAATCAATAGGAGTCTATGTGACCCACGGGTAAAGCCTCAGGGGTTCAAGAAGCCTATGAGCATTTTATTTGGAAGAGTTTTAAGTATACAGAACAAATGAAACCAGCAAAAACACAGCAGAATAAAACAGCAAACAGCCATCTACTAGCTGCTCAGAATTAACAAATATTTAGATTTTCTTACTTTGTCTTACACTTAAGAAATAAAACATCGCAGGTAAAGTGGAAGACTCTGCCTCTCACAGCTCCCTCTACTTTTAGTCTATCAGCATGTTATATGTGTGTGTGCGTGTGTGTGTGAGAGTGTGTGTGCGTGAGTGTGTGTGAGAGTATGTGTGTGTGTGTGTGTTTACAGGTAGCAAAAATGGCTGCCATACATTCTTCCCTTTCTTGCATGCTCACAGCACCATTCTTATCAAGAGGTAGAGTCTATTTCCCCACCCTTTGCATCTGGGATTGTGACCTGTATTGACCAATGGAATGTGGCAGAGGTGACACATTAGGGCTTCTGATCCCAGGCCTTAAGAAGTCTGAAAACTTCTGAGCCTTCCGTCCACAAAGCCAGCTGTCATGTAAGAAGCCCAATGACCCTGAGATCACTACTTAGTGAGGAATCCCAAGCCAGCCACATGAAAAGGCCATCTGGAAGAATGTCAAGTTTCCAGATATATGAATGAATTCTTGTAAATTCTAGCCTAGACCACCTGCCAGCTGAGACCCCATCCAAAGCCACATGGAAGAAAAGACCCACCCAACTGAGCTAGGTCAGCCAACAGAATTATGAGGGAAAAAAAATCTTACTATTTTAAACCACTAAGTTTTAGGGTGGTTTATTATTATGCAGCAACAGATAAATAAAATATGCATTTATATTTATACCGATAAAATATTAATAGTGCACATAGCAATAGCTGCTTCCACTAATGGGCAAATTAACTTCTATCAAACCGGCCCACCCATGGATAACAATAAATAATGGACAAAATACTAAAAAGCAACTACTTCAAGGTAATGTAAAGGGACCAGAAGTGGGTGTATCCTGGAAGGGAGTTGACACTGGGAGGAAAAATGTGGTCTTCCTTTGCGTATCTTATCTCAGCACGAGGGCGGTCCCTAGCCTGCACCATGCAGGGCAATTAGAACTCTGATAGAATGCACACAGCCTTTCTGGCTTCACAAACAGAGATTAGGGTTTGGAGCAATCATATTTGCTGGAAGGAGAGGGGCAGATCTAGAAAGGACAGAGCCAGAGGTAGACAGCCCAAATTCTATCTATAAACTCTTCCCAAATCTCTGTCTGATAACTGAACCACTCATGCATGGAGTAGAGTTTCAGTAAGCTGGCTATGGCTAAAAGAACTGAACTTTGAACTGCAGTCCAAGAGACAGAGTTTGCACTTTGCACCCAGACGTGTAATCTTCTGCTAGAGCAAATAAACAATAACTTTCACTATGAAAAAGTATGGCAGAATCTACCATCTCCAAACCATGAGATTTTCAATATCCAGGAGATAACCTTAGATGCTGTGATGTATGAAGGAACAGAAACATGAGACAAGTCCTCAAGGGTATAATGACTTCGCTAAAAGCAGACTCTAACATTTCATGAAAGCTTTCTAGGCCATATTTTACAAACTTTTACACATATTATGTAAATCCTCACAGCAATTCTATTATGTTGATACAATTACCTTATCGGTTAATATGGAGTCAAGAAGGCAGAAACCAGTTTAAGGTATTTCAGGCAAAGAGGGATCAAACACATTAATATAGAAAATTGAGCTATTTAAGAGATAGAAGGACCAGAAACTACCCACCCCTCCTCCAAAAAAAGGGCAAGTTATCTAGAAGTAAAAAACTATGAGAAGCCACGCCTGCCTTAACATGACTCACATGGTCCCCCGCAGCGACTCTTGCATGGGTTGGCTTTTGCATAGCTACTGAGTACAAGACCCTGCTACTGCCACTACCTCCGCTGGAGGGAAACCTCCTCGCCCGTCTTAGTCAGCTGCCACCACTAGGCTGGAATCAAAAGAAGAATGGCTCTTCCTTTTTTCTGCGACATAATCTTGCAGAAGTCCTATTCACGGGTGGAACCTACTTTGGAACACTACTGGTGAGGAAGTAGAGGAAACGTAGTTCCTAATCTTCTAGGTCTTGTAATACAGGGGAGAAGTTAGAAGGGCGGGGATAGTGTGAATATGAATGGACATTATTCAGCACAACTGACATTATTATTTACAGAAAGGAAATAGAATTTTAAGGAGCTTGCCCAAGATGACACATTTGGGATGTGGTGATTAGCACCTGAATCTAGAAAGCTCAACTCCAGAGGTCGTGCTCTTAATCCAATGGACACTTACCTTGTTTTCAATTATTTAAAATTTTAAACAAAATCACAGAGAATATATTTGTCTTTGGGTCCACATGCTAATTGTCATTTTGATGATGACCTAAAAAGAATTAATTTCGATTTTCCAAATTACAGCATTACAGTGGAGACTACCATCTAATTTTAAATCCCGTATTTGTACTTGTTTTTCATAATGATGTCAATGCCAGAATAGGATGCCAAGTGACAGCATTTAACTTTTAATGTGTTGGTAAGCAAGTTTGACAGTATGTAGCTTTCACGTCCTAATGTCAGAGTGACAATGTTTGTTCTGCATCTGCCATTGTATTCTTTAATCCTTTAACATTTATAATGACAAAATTACTCTTTCTCAGCAATGGGTTGTAGTCAAAAGATATTTTCATGGTCTAAGAAATTAATTTATTGACTTAGTTGATAAATTAAGAATTTAATTTGACACCATGTAAATGATTCAGCGAAGGGTAGTGTCACGCTATCTTGAAGGTTGCAGGCTAATGAGAAAACTGTACTGCCAAAGATTTCATAATAAATGATGCACTTGAGAGCCAGTGACCTCATGACGAGCTATAGGGACAAATAGTTCTTGGCAGTTTGAACAAAGAAAAGTGGTGGGGAATTGAGTCATCAGAACAATGGTGTTCCTAAAAGAAAACAAAACAAAGCATGTACCTTTGCACTTACTGACATACTAAAGTTTTGGGCAAAACTGGAACATAGGTCTGTACTTTAAACATATTATTTATTTAATATAAGTTTAGCAATAAATTTGTGAGTTAAAAACATTAGGAAGAATTCATGTATATATAAGTAAGTAAATGTATGTAAATGTACATACACATACTTAGGAACCTGTTGTAAGGTGTTGTTCTTGAGATTGGCTATGCTAAAGCAACTGATAGACCCCAAAATTTTAGTTTTTAACCCAGTCAACGTTCACTTCTGACTAACATAACAATCCAAGGTGATAGGCGGCTCAACTTTATATAATTCAGTCTTCTTCTATCTTGAAACTCTGCCATTCCCTGAGCCTCGGCCACTTCATCATCCACATCAGCAGAAAGAAGGAGAGAACTCAGAAGCTTATATGGGTCAGCATGAAAGTGAAACAGGCCCTTTCCCTTACATGCCCTGGTGATCAAGCAGAACTGCAGTCTTATTTGCCTACCAAAACAAAAGCAAAGACAGAGTTTGGGAGTGCCAGAGCAACTGGAAATTAAAACGGGGAAATACTGGAAGACGGGGAGCCACAGAAAATGCATTCTAAAATCTGGGTCTAAGCTTCCCTTGGAATCCCTGGCTGACTCCTGAACTACACACCAGACACATGAGAACACAAGCAGTCCACAGGCAAAGCAACGCCTGGAAGCCCTAGAGTTTTGAGCAGAGATTTCAGCAGCTCCTTAAAGGCAGAGTTTGAGGTTCCGGTCAAGTTATGTAAGAGGGAATAGGTAAACACCTTAGGCTTGTATTTAATCGAAGCCACGGAAGAAAATCTCCCCAGGATTATGGGGTTTATTTTAGAACTCAGGAAAAAATTGGAATAGATCACTTTTCCTAAGCTCAAATCTAAGCCTCCAAGAGCCAATTGATCTGCTAATAATTTAATTGTCTCTCAGAACAAAACTCAACACTCTATAAAGGAAAATAACAGAATCTAGAATCGCCATAATTTATCATCCACAGTATCCAGTTTACAATAAAAGGCAAACCTCAGAGTTATTTAGGTTCAGTTCCAGACCTCTGAAATAAAGCAAATATTATAATAAAAGCAAGGCAAATTTTTTTGGTTTCCCACTGCATAGAAAAATTATGTTTACACTATATTGTAGTCTATAAATATGCAATATTATTATGTCAAAAATGTATGTATCTTAATTTAAAATATTTTATTGCTAAAAAAATGCTAACCATCTTCTGAGCCTTTGGTGAGTCATAATCTTTTTGCAGTAAAAACATCAAAGATCACTGATCACAAATTATCATAACAAAATAACAATTGAAAAGTTTGAAATATTGTGAGAATTACTAAACTGTGACAGAGACATAAAGTGAGCAAATGCTATTGGAAAAAAGGTGCTGATAGACTTTCTTGACAGCAGAGTTGCCACAAAGCATTAATTTGAGGAAAACACAATAACTGCAAAGTGCAGTAACTGCAAAGCACTATAAAGCAAAGCACACTAAAATGAAGTATGCCTGTAATTATTAGATATATACCAAACATAACAATGTGATCTGTAGTCAAAAGAAAAAAATCGGTCAATAGAAACTCTGGCAATCAAAATACTGGAATTAGCAGATAAGGACTTTAAAAAAAGATAAATATGTTAAAGAATTTTCAGGAATTTAATATAATTCATAAAAGTTGTGAAATTTCAGGAAAATATTAAAACTATAACAATGAACCAAATGTTCTTAAACTGAAAATAAAAAAAAGTGCTACTTGAAATTTTTAAAAAATGGATGTGTTTAGCAGAAGATTTTATTAAAAAGAAATAACAGAGCCTCAACAACTTGTGATAATATATCAAGTGACTAGCATATGTTAATTGGAAACTCAGAAGGAGATGAGGAGAAAATAAAGCAGAAAGATACAGTGAAGAAAGATTTGAGAGGAGGGAAAGGGGCAGGGCACAACCATTAAAAGAATGACACAGCAATTAGCACCAATATGGCAGAAGATTGAACTCCCAGGAGACCTTGAGCTTCATTATACACTCATTGTAATACATTAGCATGCTAAATGGCACTCCCACAGGTGTCATGACAGTTTCAAGGATGACCATAAAAAGTCAAAAATTGGGTCATGGCCCAACTCCTGGGAATCCCAGCCCCTTCTCCAAAGTAGTTGGAATAATCCTCCCACTTGTTTAGCATGTGAAGTTATGAGGTGCACCTTGTGGTCACTCTGTCTTGCTTTCAGAGATGGCCTGCACTCTGTCTATGGAGTGTATATCTCTCTGAATAAACCTACCTTCACTTAATTATGACTCACTCTTGGCTCTTGAATTCTTTCCTGCGTGAAGCAAAGGAACCTTACTTGGTGGGCAAATCCCAGGGACTTGACTGAAATCTGGGACATGACCATACTCTTGCCCCATATTGGTAAAAGTTGGTAAAAGCCATTCCACGGTTAATCAGAAATAGAAGCATAGATTCAGGAAGTTTAGAAAACGTCATGCAGGAAAAACATGAAGAAAAGCACACAAAAGCACATTATAGTCAAAGTACTGATAGCCAGAGGAAAAGAGATTAGGAAAAATCTGAATGACAGAGGGAAAAATGCATATACACACAGGGAATGCTGGCTAAATTCTGGCCAGAAGTTAGGGAAGATGGAAATCAAAGTAATGACACCTTTAATAGCTGAGAAAAACAGTAACAAAAATAACTGTTAACTAGAATTATTTATCCAATGAAAATTTATATTAAAATTGAAGTTGAAATAAATATAATTTCAGACAAAAATTGACAGCATTTTTCCACTCCAAAAAATACTAAAGGAAATTGTTTTGGCAGAACAAAAATTCTAATATGTACAGAGAGTAATAAAGAACACTGAAAAGGATCAATAGGTAGGTAAACACATACAAAAATATCTTTTTAAAAAATTATTTAAAAGTTAATTGGTTAAGACAAAAAATAATGCATTTGGGGTTTATATCATATGAAGAAGTAACATACGTGATATATGAAGGATGAGAGGGAGTGTACATGAAATAACACTGTAGTAAATTTCAACATACATGATATGGTACAATATTAACATATATTGTTATAAGTTAAGGACACATATTTTAATCCTAGAGTAATTAGTAAAATATAAATAAGTAAAACAAAGAAGCATAGATTTTAAAAAATGATAGAGAGGAAGAATGAAATACTAACAGTACTTCCTTAACCCCAAAGAATAATGGAAAGATGTAACATAGAAACAAAGAACAGGAGCTATTAAAATAGCAAGAGGTTGGCTTTAAATTCAATTATATTAATAGTTACACTAAATGTAAATGGAGTAAACACTTTGATTAAAATGAGAAAAATTTTCAGACTGAACTAAATAAAAAATGTCCCAAGGATACATTATTTACAAGAGTCACACTTCATTATGATATAGAGAAGTTTAAAGTAACAAGATAGGAAAAGATCCACTACACAAACTCTAAACCAAGAAAAACTGGAGTTGCTATATTGATATCAAAGTCAATTTCAAGACAAGAAGTGCTGCCAGAACACTTCAAATGATAAGAGTCAATTCCTCAAAAAGGCAAGGTGACATTAATGTGTATCTTCTTAGTAAGAAATTTCAAATACATTGATAAATCTATAGAGAGAAATAGGATGAAAGCTATATTTTCTACCCCTGCAAAGGTGTTAAAACGATATCCTTTATCCCAAAGGGCAAGTGTTTGGGCCCAATATTACTGATGTTCTCTTTGACATTCCCTTAGAGGACTTATCACTGTTTACTTCTGGAATTTAAGAATATATCTTTAATTTTAGCTAATTTTCTTTATTGAGCTTAGTTGTGTCTTTATTTCCTGTTAAAAAATTGTGCATTTATTTTTATTAAAAATTATTTTCATTAAAACACTATTGTGCAATTCTATGTATTATAGACAAAACGGAAATGGTGTGCATTGGTTCAGACTGCTAATATGCCCAGACTAAAAATCACAGACCAGCCCAAATCTTACATGGTGCATCGTGACAGCTATATAAGATGGATCTTTGGTGGAGGGCATAACTAGAATTTGCAAACAGGTGAAAGCAGGTGAGAAAAATGACTACTATGTAGTAAGTACACACTATCACCTAGGCTCATGTTGAATACTTTCCATACATCACGTATCTAATTCTTGCAATATCCTAAACGGTATCATTTCGCTAGTTTTAGAGTTGAAGATAACTGCCCAAGATCATATAGTTTGTAGACAATAGAGATGAGGTACAAATTCTTTCCCCCATGACTCTAAAGTCTGCATTTCTATGTCAGCAAACCAACTTCTACCAATGATGAGGAAATAACACCTACATTAAGGAAGATGGAGGGAAAATAATGCATCTGTGACACAGCAGGACTGTGACATGCAAGTCTGATAATTAAAATGACTGAGGAAGACAAGAGGAAGCGGGAAAAAGCAGAAGGAAGAGAAAAGAGGAGGTCAACATCTTTTCAGAATAAAACTCTGGTTCTCGACTATAGCCTGGCTCTGTCACCTACTCCCTGGGTTGCCTTAGACAAGACTCTGCCCCTTACTAAGACTCAATTTCCCCATCCAAAAAATGAAGGAAGTAGAGGGGTAGATTTTGAAGACGGCATCCAGGTCATAATTCCCATCCTTCTCAGACCAGGTTGCCAACGTCCCCATGCCAGCACAGTGGCCAAAAATTGCTCAGCAGGACCTCGTCAAATCTGCATCAGCAGGAGAAGGAAAGGTGGAGAAACCACCTCAGGCTAAACGTGTTAACAGTCTTTCATTAATCACAGTTTGTGTTTCAAATTCAAAGACAATCTGTCCAATTAACATTAAAGCTCTGGCCTCCGTGTGGAGACCTTTAGGAAAGGCAATTTGACACAATTGCTAATAATGCTTGCATTTAGAAAAGTGCCTCCTAAACATAACATTCTCCTGGTGACAACTTGAGTCCTGTCCAAAGAGGGAGCACAGGCTCCAGGCACTTCCACATTCTGACCGCTTCTCTCCGCCTAGCCTCACTGCCCTGGATGCCCTTCACATGCCAGCTGCCTTAGGGGGACCAGTTTTCCAGAACACACCACCGTCATTCACATTTCCGTATCCTTGTCCATTTGAACCCACAGCCCAAAGTGTGTGTGCCCAATGCACAGTGAAGCCAAACAAACTGAAACATTGTAGTTTGGAGCAGAGAAAGGTTTGTTGCGAGGGCCAAGCAAGGAGTCCAACTGGCTCACGCCCAAATGGCTTCTGGGGAAGGGTTTTTGTAGGCAAAATTTTGAGTGAGGGCTGCAGAATGTGCGACTTTCTTCTGATTGGTTGGGGGTAAGGTAACGTGAAATTCTAGGAATCTTGTACTCAGCCTGAAGTTACCATCCTCCACCTTGGATGGGGGCCTTAGTCCCATAGAACTCAAAGCTCTGTATCAAATTGTTACGTATACCCTGCGGGGGAGAAGCTAGGACTCTGCTTTATTGCTGCACTATTGTTTCTTGACTGCTGTTTGTTTCTGCATTCCCTCACTTCCCTAATGAGTAATTGTTTGAAACAGTTCTCTGGAACTCAGGGAAGGCCTACAAATGAGAAAGGAGGGACACAGAAAGGTTTTCGTACCCAGAAAGGCCCTGCAGGGCCTGCTCAGTTTCAAACCCACGTGCCTCCCTGAGTTTTTGTGGCCCAGAATAAGCTCCTCCACATTATATTCCCGGTTATACTTACTGCAGCAAATAATTATTGAACTCTGTTGAGTTTGAATCTCACTTTAATAAATTATTAACTTGGGGATGTTTTGTTTTTGTTTTCAAATAATACGTATACACAGACAAAAACATTCGAACAGTACAAAGGGCTACAGAGTAAAACCTAAATCTCCCTTTCTCTCTAAGTACCAAGATCCTCCTTGGATGTAAACTCAGTTACCAGTATCTTGAATTTTGTTCCACAGATGCCCATACAAATATATAAATAAGTAAACTTTTCCCCATACACAAACTAATATATTAGGTACACTATTTTACACCTGGCTGAACGAAGTATCACAGAGATTGTTCCATATAGGCACACATAAAATTTACCACCTTCTTTATGACCATGGGCAAATAAATTGAGCTCTGAGCATTGGTGCCTTTATAGGTGAAGTGCCACAATAAAACGATTCAAGCCTACCTCTTGGGTGTCTACTCTGGGTCCATCCCTTCTCTCTTGGGTGAATAGCACTTAGAGGACACTGTACTGTAATTGTTGGTTAGTACTTTGTGCAATGCTGGCAACCAATTACTGATATTTGTGGAATGAATGACTCCGAATCTAAGGAACCCAGTGTCGTCGTGATTGTTACTTTTATGTGCCAATTGGCTGGGTTAAGAGAGGCTGAGATACTTGGTCAAACATTATTTCTGGGTGTGTCTGTGAGGGTGCTCAGGAGGAGAGTAGCATTTGAATTGGGAGGGTGCATAAAGGAGGTCACCCTCATCGGTGCAATGGTCATCACTCAATCCACTGAGGGCCTGGAGAGAACAAAAAGGCAGAAGAAGGGCAAATTTGCCCTGTTTGCTTGAGCTGGGACATTCATCTTCTGCCTTTAGACATCAGTGCTCCTAGTTCTCAGGCCTTCAGACTTAGACTGGTAGGACCTACATCATCAACTCCTCTGGTTCCCAGGCCTTTACACTGAGATTGAATAACACCAGTAGCTTTCCTGGTTCTCTCCCTTGCAGGTGGCAGATCATGAGACTTCTACTAAATAATCTCTCTCTCTCTACATATCTATCTATCTATCTATCTATCTATCTATCTATCTATCTATCTATCTATCTATTATCTAGCTCGCTCTATCTATCTATCTACCTACCTACCTACCTACCATTGGTTCTGTTTCTCTAGAGAACACTGACTAACACATGCAGTTAAATGAGATCACAACATCAAGAACAGCACCTGACAGGTGGAAGGTAGGTAACATGAGAGTCCTCTTCTTCTCCTTACTTTTAGAGTAGGCACAGGCTAAACTGCACAACAAAGTACTGAACTTTATTCTCCCTAACTTACCACTGTGCGTGTGTGTGTGTGTGTGTGTTTGCGCGTGTGCGTGTGTGTGCTATGACCTACTGATACACTGGAGGCAGGGGGTAGAGGGTTTAGAACGAGCTCTAGGAAAAATGATAAAGTTCGTAAAGTTGTCCCTTTCTCACTCACCAGTTCTGAGGAATCTGTTGAATGGGAAAAGCACCAGACTAGAGAGAAGCTTTGGTTGAAGGTCACAGTTATACCAATTCCGTGGAGCAATCATGACTTTCCTCAGGCAGTTGTCACTCATCTGCATAATAGGAGAAAGGGACTGATCCTGGATAGGATTATTGTGAAGTCTAAATCAGATGATGCGTATGAAAGCACTTCAGAGGTGACAATGGCACTGAGGGAATACTGCATTTGATCTTGATATAATCAGCTCTCTACTTTGACACTCTTGCCTGGCTGCCTTCCCTACTTCTAACATTTCTGAAACAGAGATCAGATAGCAAAAGGTTCCAGGCAGACCATAACAGTAGAGACTCATGCAGAATCGCAATGTGTTTGTGTGTGTGTGTGTGTGTGTGTGTGTGTGTGTGTGTGTGTGATCTGCCCGTTCATAAAAAAGCCAGTCCCTCTGTTAGGGATATGGTGAACAGGAGACCCCCTGGGGCAGAAACAGGCAAGGGTCAGTCTCCAGACCCCTGAAAAAGTGACTGAAGGTCATGGTGAATCAGTCCTTGAGGGAGTCTGAAGTACTGAAAGCAGAGAGAAGAGAGGCCACGGTGTCAGGAATGCTCTTCTTACGAATAAACTCTTAGACCCACCAGTTTCTGGCAAAGGTGGATAAAGAAAACCTATTTTTACAAGTGTGGTTTATTTCAGTGAGAAGTGGGGTGTTGGAGAGTGGAGGAAACTGTGCAACTTTGAAATTGCCTAGGTGTCCATGACTTACCCAAGACACCCCAGATGTGGAGTGTGCAGCTAATTTCCTGTCCTGGATAGGAATGGCTCAGCTATTGTTGGGTAGGGTGGGGGGAGGGTCTTTTGGGAGAACCACACATGAAGAAGTGCAGAGGGCTCAACAAGGAAGCCTCAAGCACTGCTATAAGCTTTCCCAGAGCCTGGCCTTCTTGGAGGGTTGGGCATCCCATGGCTTACTGGTAATTACCAGATACACTCAGCTGCTCAGCAGGCTCAGACATCAGATGACGGTACCTCCCTCACCCCTCCCCTCTCCTCCTGATGGCTGGCTCTCCTTGGGTGCCCTTGCCATTTTTCCTTCAGGTTTTTTGCTGGCTGTGGTGGGGCAGCAGGCCAAACAAAGGTATCCTGTTGATTCTTTTCTCTTTTCCCCATGGAATAATTGAACTAACCTGGGGAACAGGAATGAAGGGAAATGAGGGGGTCATTAGACACTGGGGGAGGAGGAGACGACCTTTGAGACAGTCTTTTCTGGTGACACCTGAGCAGTCCAAGCCTGCAATTTCCTCTGTGACTGTTCAGCCTCTTCAGATAAGTCCCCTAATGACAGCGTGGGCGATGGATGGAGACAGGGCAGTTGAAGCTTAAAATATATGCCAAGGAGATATTAAAAGCCATATAACTACCTAGGGGTGGGGAAAGCAGGCAGGAGAGCAGAGGAAATGGGATAGAAGCTCTGCTACTTGTCTTTTAAGAGGCTAGGATCATCTTTTGCTCGCCTTCTATTGTTCAGCACGCTATCATACTGACCCTTCATAATGCCTTCAGTATCTCCCCACTTCCTCTCTACTTCCACAGTCACCATGCTAGCCTAGACCATAATTGCCTTTCTCCTTGACAATTATAGTTACAGACTCCCTGCCCCCAGGCTCTGCCACTTCCAGTCTACCCTGTAGATGTCACCGGATTGAACATCCTAAAATATCACTTTGCACGTATCATTTTTCCTGCTTAAAAACTTAAAACGACTCCCCACTGTCTGCAAAGCAAAGGCTGAAAATCTTAGTCTAGAAATCAGTGCTGCCAAGACCTTAGACATTCTGTGTCCACTGTGAAGGCTGCAGCCAGATCTTACTCATCTTTCTGTCCCCAGTACTGATGTGTGAGCTCTATGAGGAAATACAGGAGTTATTCTTCATTGTTGGCATTTAATAAGCACTTGGATGTTCACTGTTGAATGAATACATTAATTAACTTATTAATAGTGTATGGCATAGTATATGGTAGGTATCCAAAGTCTTTGTTGAAGGAAAGGGTGAAGGGAGACAGTCAGGGAAGGAAGATGATGCTGTATTAGATCAGGTGCAGATCACAGCTGGATGGCAGCTATGGTCAGGGCCCTCCAGAATCAGAGCAAAGCAGTAGAAACTTCCCATAAGGAGCTAAAGATAAGGATGAAGCAGGGGCTTAAGTGGCTTAAGGGGCTTCTGAAGTTCAGACCCATACTGGGAGCAGAGTAAGACCCTAGATGGAGGCTGGCAGAGCTGAGGGACCACTAGTGGGCACTGCTTAAGCAGACAGGCAGTTATGGAAGCAAAGTTGCAAGTGGGGGGCTTGGGAGCCCAGGAAAGAGGACATGGAGTAGTGAGCCAGGTGGGTGAAGAGCCAGGGACTCATAGAGAGTTTGCACACCAACCAGGATGTGCTGAACAAGTTTTAACAGCCATGATTGCTTCATATGGGGAGCACTTCGGTTTTGGCTATCATGAATGTCTTCGAGACTCGGATGACAGCTGAAGACCCATTTGTCAGAAAAGTGAATAAACCCACATGATTTTGCACACAGTTAAAGAGGTTGAGAGATTTCTCTGAAGTCAGTCCCCAGGTTAGGAAAATCTGTTTTATGTAGTCTGAATACTTTGCATTTACATTTTATCGTCTATTAACTTGAAGATTTTTATCATCCATTAACACACTGAGTCCTTGCAACTCTGAAATTAGTAATAAATTATTCCTATTTCAAGGAAACTGAGCTTTCATGAGAAAGTATGCTATGTCCAAGAGAGAAGTAAGTAACAACCTATTTAGGGTAAAAGTCAGGCATTTTGGTTTCAAGCGAGCAATTTTTTTCCCATCATATATTCACTGAAGCAAGCTGTGCTAACACTTCTGTGTGAAACAGAAAGCCCTTTTACGAATATCAATGGAGTGCCTGGTAGATGTCAGATGCTGTGCTAGGCACTTGGGATACACCAGGGAGTAAAAACAGCCAACATCCCTGCTTTTGTGGAGTTCCAGACCCAAATTGAGGTCAGTGCTTCCCCATCCTGAAAGCCTGGGTGGGAACATGTTCTGGCCATAAAGTGTTGATTCAGATGCTTAATGAAAACCTATACTCCAGTACGCAGCATCCTAGGTACAAGCTGTTGTCAAAGGTAGGTTTCACGTCCGCTAACACTGAATGAACAGTCCTCATCCTCCATCACTAGCTCCTCAAGGAATCCACTAATTTTCATTTCTTTTTGTTGTTGTTGTTCCAAAAATGTAAACTTCAAGTCTCTCCATTTTCCATCTCACCAAAAGAAAAAGATGTAAATAAGTCATCGGACGCACGGTTGTTCAGAAGAGGACTAATAAAAACCAGACTGAGAATTGGGAGACCCAGTGCCCCAGGACCAACCCCATCATTTGTGGTGTTCCTTCTTCTTGGGTCTTAGCTGCCTCACCTGTAAAGTAAATCTGTATGTTTCTGTGCTCCTTCTTTGTCCTAAAATGCGAGGTATGTCTGAGAGCTTTGAGCCTGTCTGAGAGAAAACTTTAATAATTGCAAGGTGGTAAGACATAGATAGTGAAAGAAAACTCACCCCCACGATTAGCAGCTGCCTCCCTTGGCTCTGGGAACCAAACAGTTCTTAGCTGAGTGGTATGTAAGGGACAAGAAAGGTGACAGGCAGGACAAAAACTTGGTTTCATATCAGAGAAGAAGCAAGACAGATCAGTGGGCTGGATTCATGCGTGCAGAATGTCATGGGCTGTGTTTCCTTCTGAAAAGGTCAGTGTCCTGCCAAGCCAGGGCTGCGACAAGGTGGCCTTTTAAAAGCAGACAGTCAGAGAGGCTGCCACCGAGCTTGAAAGTGTGGGGCAAACTCAGACTCCTGGTGTGGCAGAGCAGAAAGGGACCTGATCACATCGATCCAATCCCCTTCTGTTTTGCACGTAAAGACACTGAGGTTCAGAGGGTGTTGTTAGGAGAGGTGACATGCTCCTGGTCACAGAGCTTGCAGCCAGCAGAGCCATGACCAGAGCCCAGGAACTCCCCACTGCTGCCTTAATCAAAGCGAACCTCCCCTTTGTTCTGCTTGTTGCCACCTTTAATAAAATCATTATTTTTCTTTCATCTGCTACTTGCTCAGCATCTCAGAATTAATAAAATGTGGTAATAACAGTTATCCCTTCTTGACAGCATGGAATCTGACACTTAAAAATTGAAGATGTGACTCATTAAACCTCTAGGTATTTTTTAAAGAGTTATTTTGTAAATGATTAAGTGTTTATAATGAGAGTTGACAAAATTATACCTTTCATTTGAAATTTCAATTTAAATACACTCTCCTCCATTCATTTCCTTCCTTGCTCTCCACCTCGTCTGAGTTATCTCTCCAATGAAAATATTAAAAAGCGCTCTCCCTGCTTGTACCTAAAGTATCTCACTGGAGTCTCTCAATGGTTATTGGTCTCGCCCTCCTAGACTGATTTATACCCAATGCCCCACACTCTTGCCAACTCCACCTTGATCTGTTGAAGCATCATTATTGTTTCAAGCAATCCAGGCAGGATGACTTTTTTGGTACCTTGAGAGCAAAGTTACTCTAGGAAAATTATTTAACTTCTCTGTGCCCAGCTGGATTTTCTGGGAAATGGAGAGAGATGTAATTCTTAACTCAGGTTATTGTAGGGCTAAATATAAAAATAATACCTACTGTTTCTCCAACACCTACCTGTGCCGCAGCAAGCACTTCACACATCTTATTGAATTCACCTATCATCATTGTTCTCATTACTACCTCCATTTTACAGCTGAGAAACAGGATCAGAGAAATCCCAGAATTGCCCAAGGGGTGAAGCATTTGAATAAGCAAGTCTTCCTAACTCGAAGAAACCTGCCTTTCTCTAGCTCACCACATAGATTGCTATACAGCATTGGTTCTCAACCTGGGCGACCTTGCCCCCCAGAGGACACTTGGCAGTGACTAGAGGTAATTTTGGTTTCACGGCTGGGGAGAGGCACTACTGGCATCTAGTGGGTAGAGGCCAGGGATGCTCTTAAGCTTCCTACAAGTGCCCACAACAAGGGAGTACCCAGCCCCACACATCAACACTGCCAAGATCCAGAAGGCCTGCACCGTGGCATTCCGTCGTGTGAATTTACCATCATTCATTCTGCCAGAAGGACATAACAGGTGCATATAAAGGGCCAAGCATCCTTGTTAGTATCGCTGGTACTGCTGCTTCCAGACCGACTTCACGCTTTGCCTCTTTTCATTTGCGGTTCCTCCCTGATACTACCAGACAGAAGTTCCCTTACCTCTTTCAATAGCTCTTTACTTTCTTTAGTATTTGATACTCATTCATTATAGTTATTTACACACATTCTTTATCCTCTTTAATAAGTTGCCAGTTTCCCAAGGGAAGCAGTTGTGTTTGTTTATTTTGTTGGTATCTCCCCATGTATTTAGTACAGCGCCTGGCCCGTCCTCACTGAATTTGAGAGACCGAACAATTTTCTGAAGAAAGGGAGGCAGGGACTATTATGCTTATTTTCTAGCTGAGGAAACAGACTCAGGTGCCCAAGTTATTTAAGGTGCATGACTTACAAGTGATGGAGCTTGTCCTGAGGCTCACCTCGGAGTCCAGTGTTAGCTTGTTTGGCTGCTATGTGTGCAATCCACTACAAACCACCAGAACTGGAGCCCGTTCTTTTAAAGAGAAGTGTGTAAGAGAACCTTTGGATTCAACAAGCAACACTGGAAGGAAATCGGTTTCAATGTGCATCTGACCTGGAGATGTCTATTGTAGGGTCCACAAAATGGAGCTGGAGAGAGATGACCACGAAGGTCAGGCCACCGCAGAAAATACACGGTAGGAAGTCCAGGTACCTGGTGTGAAGCCTGAATTTGAACTGGCTAGTGGTGTGGCATTGGGAAAGCTGTGGTACCTCTTTGTTCCTCACTTTCCTTGTTTGTCAAATAGTGACATAAGACCCATCCTGAGAAGTCTGCAGGTTGCTCTGAGGAAATGCACGTCGAGGACAGTTGATCCGCATTATGCACTGTTGTTATCTTCTATAAAATCACTGCAAACCCTGACCTGATGAACCCTGAACCGTTGCTCCAAAGGGAAATAGGGATAGGGTTGCTGTGAGACTCTGATCACAACATTTTCACCAATCAGTATATAAGCGTGTTTTATGTGCATTTCTTTTAAAGACACTTGATTTAAAAGAACACAAGTAACAAATCTTAGTGAGGATGTGGAGAAAAGGGAAACTTCATTCATCCTGTGGGAATGAAATTTGGTGCAGCTACTGTGGAAAACAGTATGGAGGTTTCTCAAAAAACTAAAAACAAAACTACCATATGGCCCAGCATTTCCACTCCTGGGTATATATCTGAAAAAAAAACCCCACTAATTTAAAAAGATGCATGCACCCCAGTGTTCACAGCAGCAAAATATTTATAATACCCAAGGTATGGAAGCAACCTAAGTCCATCAACAGATGAATGGATAAAGAAGATGTGATACACACACACACACACACACACACACACACACACACACCACCATGGAATACTACTCAGCCATAAAAATGAATGAAATCTTGCCATTTGCAGCAACATGGATGGACTTTTGCCCCATGGAGAGCATTATGCTAAGTGAAATATCAGACAGAGAAAGAGAAATATTGTATGATATCATGTATACATGGAATCTAAAAAATACAACATACTAGTGAACATGATTAAAAAAAAAAGCAGACTCACAGATATAGAGAACAAACTAGGGGGTTAACAGTAGGGGGAGGGAAAGGGAAAGGGGAAATATAGGAGTTGGGGGGGTTATTATGGGAATATGTGAAATCATGTGTACGTCTTAAAAATTGTAAAGCATTATAAAATTTAAAGAATCTTTCATTCAATTAAAAATTAAAAAGACACCTATTTAATATAGAGTGTCAATTCATTAACATTGAACTTGTGGCAACAGCCCTATAACTCATGCCTGAACAAAGCTGATTTAACACATCTATTTTCTCTGTGAGGCACATTAGAGCCTTCTTGAACTTAAGAACACTAGACAGCATTTTAGCACTATGCTTGGGTGACATTTCAAACAGTGAAATCACAAACAAAAAGAATAAAAATATAACAAACTTGGCACCAAATGTACCACAAAGAGGATACTTGTTTATAGGATGAAGCTGACTTAAGAAGACAGAGCATCACCTTGTTTGATCTCAGCTGGGACAGGGCATGTTGGAATAAAATTCTTCACTATTCTGCACATGGGGTTACAAATAAGTTCTAGCAAGTAGGAGAATTTGGAAATTGAGTCCATGAATAAGGAGGATCAACTGCACCAAAGTTTTAAGAATTGGAGTGTTAATACAAAAATGATGCCAGGTAATTCATGACAGAAAAAAATTTTAAATGTCCAATGAACATTTGAAAAGATGTTCAACATCACTATCATCAAGGAACTGAAAATTAAAACCAAAATTCAATACCACTGGACATCCACTAAAATGGCCAAAATGTAAAAGATGGTAATATTAAATGTTGACAAAGATGTGGAGCAATGGGAACTCTAGGTACTGCAGATGGATGTGTAGAGTTGGTACAACTTTGGAAACCTATTTGATAGAATATACTGATGTTGAATATATACCAATGTTAAGGCCCAAGAATTCCACTCCTAGATGTATGTATACCCATCAGAAATATCTACACGTTTACCAAATTACATGTATATGAGACATTTATCTTTGATTGCCTAAGAGAGGAAAGAAACCAAACATCTATCTAGTAGAATAAAAAAACATACAAGGCTAAATTTACAATGGAATACTATACAAATGCAAGAATAAAGAAACTACAGGTACACTCAACAGCATGGATGACTCTCATAAGCATAATTCTGAGCCAAAGAAGCCACACATTAAAAAGAGTATACAGTATAATTTCACTTACATAAAGTTAAAAAACAGGCAACGCCTGTCTATATTGTTAGAACCCAGAAGAATGTTTCTTCTTGGGGCAACAATGACTGGAATAGGCCTGAGGCTACTTCAGAGAGGCTGCTGAGATTCTGTTACTCGATCTGGGTAGGTACACAGCACCCTTACTTTCTAGCACTTCTTAAGCCGCACACTTAGAGCTGTGCATTTTTCTACACATACTTTAATAAAATTTGAAAAATAGATCTTTTAAGTGAAAGTAGAGACAAAGCACTTAATGAACACTATGTATCCAACATCTTACTTAGCATCTCATTTAATCTTTGCAACACCCTCTGTGTTTTCATAGCTTGCTTAATAATAAAACTCACAGATGACACTTAAAATTAGAAAATCACCAGATCCTACTTCAGGGCAAATGTGTTAAAATCTCCAGTGAAAGGTACTGGACACCAGACATCTAAATAGATGGTTTTACAATCAGCCAATTTTGACATATATTGTCGGATAAGTGTACTGGGTTCAGTGTGGTGTCTAATACACAACATGAACATAAATGGTAGCTCTTTTCATTTTGGGGTACCCTTGCCTCCACTTTATAGATGAAGGATCAAGGTGTAGTGAGGGAAAATGATTTATTTAAGGTCCCAGCTGGAAGCTAAAGTTCTGTGTGTTATCTCACTTAATGCTAATAACCACTCAGGGGAGTCAAGCCCATTATGCTTACCTTAGCGAGGAGCAAACTGCAGCTCAAGGAACTTAAGTAACTTGCCCAAGGGCATTCAGCCAGGAAATGGTAGAGGTGGAGTCAGGTCCCACTAACTCATGAGGCTCTGATGGATACATTTCTCAAAGTTCTGCCATCGGTTAGGAAGAGTAGAAGAAAGGCAAACCTAGGAGCACAGAAGACAGACTTCATTATTTTTACATTTCATGTACTTGGTCTTCAACATACACTCTCTTTCCTACTGAGATTCTTCACCTCTGAGGAGTTAGGGTAGGCTGCCTACTTCCCAGTTCCACCTTCAAACAGAACATGCAGAGTAGGCGGGAAGATGATAGGATGCTTGTTGATAGGACCTGTGTCTAGGATAATTGTAATCTGTGCCATTTACTCACACAGATAACATACCTTATTTGGGCTGCTGTCATCACCGATTGAGGGAAACCTGAAACTACAAGGCCGCCCTACCACAGATTTGGAAAAATCCTTTAGTCTTTTTGGAAGACAGCTCTTGGAAAGTCCCTGTTTGAAACAGAGCTTCCTCTTGTCCTTCTTTTTCATGGCTAAGTAGTATCTGTGGGAGTCAAGATGGTAGCCAGAATCTATTTTGCAATGTCAAATGTCATGAGCACTGTTTCATCATTATCGTCAAAGAGCAAGAATGCTTTTGTCTCAGGATAGAGTGAAGATGGTGATTTCTGATCCCTTTTGCTCATAGAATAGAATAATCTTTGGTCTCATTGCCTACCACTTTTACTAGTTCATCATCATTTTTTTTTAATTGAGGTAGAGTCAGTATACAGTGCTGTGTCAATTTCTGGTGTACAGCACAATGCTTCAGCCATACATAGACATACATATATTCATTTTCATATTCTTTTTCACTGTAAGCTACTACAAAACATTGAATATACTTCCCTGTGCTATGCAGTATAAACTTATTTATCTATTCTATACATACCAGTCAGCATCTGCAAATCTCAAACTCCCAGTTTATCCCTTCCCACCCACCTCCCCTCTGGCAACCACAAGTCTGTATTCTACATTTCTTAATGACAATGTCTTCATTCCTTAAAGAAAAGAAATAGGCGCTGACCTACATTTTTTTCTCTTCCTGTACTTAAGTGTCATTCATTTCCACTGAGCAGTGATCATCTACTTGAAAGAAGCAGGACTTTCTCCTTGAGTAGGAGGCTAGGAATCTCTATTTTTATAGCTTGTTTTGGAGCTTTGGATACAGGCTACACAGATTATGCCACCTTAACACTAGAGATCATGGGAAAATGTATTCTCTGTTGTCTCTCTTGCTCCTTCCTTCCCGTGACACTGGTGGATGTCATGTTGACTTAACTTTTATGACCTCACAAGGGCAAGATCCTGACCTTAAATAAGGCTTTGACGGGAAGGAAACAGAAACACCACTGAAGACTCCTGTCCAGCTTTTATTAAGAAAGTCATAGTTGGTGTTTTTGCTTGCCTACTGCTCATGTGCATATAAATTCCCTGGCCAGAGGACCCTCTGTTGTATGTCCATATCCCACCATCATTTTAGTCATCTCATTTTTATCACTGTCAACATAATTATCCTTGTTCCCAACATTAGAAAGTGTTGACAACTACTATTAAAAGCCTTGACCATCACTGATTGATATCCTACCATGATGGCAGCATTATTCTTGGTATACTTAGTGGTCCCCAGAGGCAGAGACTCTCATTCAGACATGATTGACATGCTCCAGCTCCCACCTCTTCGTCCTCCCAGGGGATCATACACCATGCAGATTGACCATGTTTACACACGGTTCTGGATGAAACATAAAGACGACAAAGAACTCCCACCATTTCTTGGAGACTCCTAAACAGACAGAGGTGCTGAGCTTTCAGCAGGAGAGATGGAAAACCAAGCAGATATGGAGTCCAAAAAACCAGCTGCAGCCATTTTTCTAACATTCTGGCTTTGATCAAATATTACAGTTTTGCTTCGAGCCATTTTACACCTAATCATTTAACTCACATGTGGTGGCAAAAAGTACAATAATCGATCATGTTTTAGATTCATTGACATTCAGCCCAAACATTCTGGCCTTGTAAGAGCAGTCCAATTTCCCAGTGCCTGCAGGCAGTTGCTAAGCTGTTGCCCTGTGTTTCAGAGAGTGGAAAGGTATCTTGTGTGAGAGACAGAGATCCCTAAATCAAGAAGCTGGAGAGAAGGAGGAGAAAGAGGAGGAGGAAGGAGAGGAAGAGAGGAGGAGGGAGAGGAGGAGGAGAGGAGTGGGGTGAGGTGAGTGCCAAAAACCCTTTTGTGCCCTTGCTCAGTTTTTTCATTCCAAAATGGGGGTAGAGGTGGGGGGAGTCATCTGGCTGAGTGGTTGGGGGAATAAATGGAACTAGGGCAAACTTCTAATTAAGAGACAGATTGGCATGAAGGACAGAACACTGGCTTTGGAAACAGACAGGTTGAGATTTGAAATCTGGCTCTCCCACTAATCTGTTGTGTTACTTTGGATAAGTTTCCTCACTTCTCAGCTTCCCAGTTTTCTAAGCTATAAAATGGGGATAAAAACTTGCTCTTTCAAAGGTTGCTCTATGGATTTTAGGAAATGCACCTAATGTAGGTGCTAGCACATTGATTGGCTTTCAATAAAAGACCACTCCTAGTATTGTTTAATTCTAGATATTGACTAGATACAAGGATATAAAGGTAAGAAGCACACACACCTGGTTCTCTGGGGGCTCACTATGTAGTAAATGAGATGCAAAGTTGCCTAGTTACAAGAATAAAGCAGGACTGTAAATTCATGTTTGATTTGAGCATCAGAATTATTCCTGTCCTCCAAGTAGATAGTTTGAGGTTATCTCAACTCTTCTCCATCCTTTTATCCCCACATCTGATTATTCATTAAGTCCTACCACTTTCATTGCTAAAATATTTCTCAAATCAAAACCTCTCATTTCTATACCTGCTCTTACTACCTTCACCCTATAGTTCTGGACCTAATCCTCTCTGTCCCAGGCTGTTTCAGCTCTTATTAATTGAGCTCTTCTAATCTTTCTCCACATTAATTTCTTTTCCAAGCAAGTTATCTTTTTGAAATGGCTCAAATTCTAATCAATGTTTGATTATCCTTTATTGTCTACTAAACAGGATTTTATTGTTTATCTTGGTAGTCAACATTGTCAGCATTTTCATTCTGACCTCCCTTCCTACTGGTGGTTCTCAAGTGAGGGTGACTGTGCTCTCCAGGGGACACTTTTGGTAGTCATGACTGGGAAGAGGGGGATACAACTGGCATTTAGTGGGTACTGGCCAAGGATGTTGCTTGACATCCTACAATGCACAGGACAACAAAGAATTATTCAACCCAAAATGTCAATATGTCAAGACTGAGGAAACTTGCTTTATAGTTGAGATAATCAGAGCAAGGCTGCAAACAGAAACACTAGGTATTATTGCTAGTTAACAGATGGGAAGTTGGGAGAAAGCAGGAAGGGGTGCAGGCCAAGAAGAGAGCTTTAAGAAGACCGTGCCCTTCTTACAAATCATTTGCTCCACAGAAGGAAATGAGCGCGAATGATAAAGGAATTGAGCTGCACTGGACAGCAGGGTATAGAGAAACATTCAGGAGAACCCTGGGGCAATGTATAAAGGAAGTAGAGGGTTTGGGAAAGGAGAGGAATATTGCATTTCTCTAGGGCACCTCTCTTTTCTGTTAAGAAAGTATGCATGGTAAACAAGTTAATCATCTCTCTCAGAAAATCAGAGAGATTTTGTATAAGTAAATGCAAAAATCATAAAAATTATTCCAGAACTGCACATTTATATTATCGAAATATAAGATCAAATTAATTCAAGTAACAGAAATTTAACGAGAACAATGATAATACTAATAATGATGATAGTGATTTAGATTAACATGTCACCTTTAACCTGAAGAGTTTGATGAAACAAAGAAATCCGAATTAAGTTTCTATGGTGATATAAAAAATTGTGTGATAAAACCTTTAGTGATGTTATTTTCAGATAAAATATAAATTTCTAAAGTTTCAGGTGCAAGGCAGTGAAAAGTGTTTTTGTTGCTGTTTTTGTGTTGTTGTTATTGTTTTTTGCAATAAGCCACCGAATGTGAGGTAATTTGAAAGAATTTAATGATAAGATTTACGAAATGAAGATGCTGAGGGCCAGAGACACACACCTTCACATTCTTAGGTTGCTGTGGCTGATTTGCACTTGTATTAGGACCTCTGTGAGGTGACATGCATAATTAATCACTAATATTATTAATATCTCTTAATATAGAAGATGGATCATAGTGTATCTAAATTGCACCCTGCCTCAGCTGTTACTTAATTAAAAAACAGACCAGCAGTCTGAGGGAAATATTAATGGCATGCAATTTAGCTTAAATCTTGGTTCGCAAAGAGGTCTCAAAAATAATTGTATGTTTTGCCATGAGGAATACCTGTTATGCCAAAACCATTTTGGACCGATTCCCTTGCTCCTCAGATCAAATGAATGTCTGTTTCATATTAACATGTTAATTTGATCTCAGATTGTCAATAAGACCATTAGAGAACATTCAGCTTTGGAGACTGAGAAGGAACATTTAAGACATGAATGTAAATTATAGGGTGAAGCGAGGAATTTATTTTTAACCTCATGGAGGATTGGACTTTAATGAGACACTACTTTAGGTCTGAAATGGATGATTTGCAGCAAGAAAAAAAAAAGTTGATTGTTATTATTAACACAATCTTGTTTTTACAAGTCATTTTCTAAATGACTATAGCTTACCTCTGGGTGATACTGAGTAGTTTATATGTGAAACACCTACATATGGGCTATTTCATTAAATATTCAGTGCAACCTAGCCATTGGGCAGAGCAGAAGTTACCACCTCCATTTTACAGATTACAAATCAAATGATCCAGAACAGACAAGTGATTTCCTTAAAGCCACACAGTAAAATACCACCCCCCTACCTTATCTAAAGTAGGATTTTTTTCTTTACCTAGGTAGCTATTATAGTCACTTCTAGACTTGGTATTTCAAAATAATATGTTTAAAAAGTATTTTACATTAAGAAAGTACTACATGATTTATATACTGTTTCTGAATCTCATTTGGTCCTCACAAAAACCATCCAAGCTAAGTAGTGTTATCTCTAATTTCAAGATGAAGACATAGATGTCCAAAAAGTTCAAGAGATTTGCCCTAGGTCACCATTTTGGGGACATGCCTGGAACTCAAGCCCATGTGTTCTGAGCCCAAATTCAACTTAAGTTTCTATTATTCTTATTCTGAAATGCAGCTTAAATGTCAGCGGATGGCAGATTCCTAGGACTATTTGACTTTTAGTAAGACACTTGGAAGCCCAGCGTCTTTAACGAACCAGATAGATGAATCTGTCATATAGAAACTCTAGGTTCTGCCGGGGATAGATGAGGGTCCTCATTTTTGGTTAGGCTGCCTTCTCCAGTGTCCTAAACCTTATTGTGTGAGCAGCTGTGATTAGGATATTCTGAAGAAAAAACTGACCCATCTGATTCTACTGTCCAAATGGAAAGAAATACATAGAAGGTAAGCATGCAAAATAAATGTCCAGCAAATCTTTTTTTTTTTTCCAGGAGACTGGAGCAGGGGGAGGCTAGAAGGAAGTCATTTATCACTTTAAAGGTGGCTTTGTCCCTTTAAATGCAATCTGTAATGACTTATGACTCCAGCGACCCCTCTTGATTACTGCCTGTTGCCATTCATTATCGCCATGGAAACAGCACTGCTGCCAGCTGTGTGCTTGGTGGTGGGGTGGAGGCTGTGCTATTGACTGGGGACAAGAGGCTACTGCATGTGGGACTCTGGATTTCCAGGACTCTGTTTTTCAAGAGGAGAGAAATTGCAGGGAGATGGCTCCCTCCTTCCCAAACCTCTAGATGGGGTATAATCCAGAGGGGAACACCAGGACAGATGGTCTCAATGCCTTTGTCTCTCTCTGGGAAGAAAATAAGATGAGATCAGAAACACTCCAGTCTGGATGATAATCCACCACGTGGCAGAAGGCATGAGCAAGGGGCAGACTGTGTGCAAATTTCATTAACGCAATTTCTCATGGAGACTCTTCAAGCATGCAAGCCAATCTTCTCTGCTGCCTCACGCCTAAGCCTCTCGAGTATTGCATCACCAGGAGTGATCTGCAAAATCCGTCCAGCCTCCCTCTGCCTGACTCAGTCTTAATTTCATCCCTGTCTTCCTTCTGCTCCTTTTCTGCTCTTCTTTACTCCTTCTTGTATGTGACCCTTAGCCTTTTATGCCTGCTCGCTTTTTGTCATCTCCCTTTTCATCCTTAATGAATGAGCCTAGCAAGATGGGCTGGAAAGGGGCGAAGACAACCCACTCCAACCTCCTATTTCCCCCTCGCTTCTTAGACTAATTCTCCACCGCACAGCAGAATAGTCAAATCTCAACTCTCTAGGCCAATTATCATTTAATGCAGAATAATCCTTGCTTTCACGGAGTCTTTCTCTCTGAAGAACTTGGTTTGCTCCAGAGACTTCAGAAGATTCATTCTCATGAGATATCCAGGATGGAGGGGAGCAGGACCAAGATGGCTTAGTCATCTTTCTATTTTATTTAGAGTGAGCATGAAAGTCCCAGGACATGGAAGGCCTTGAAATAGGTATATAAAAAAAGTGCTAGAAAAATCAGAATATTGCACTCTGCACTGCTGAACCCTGTTTAAGCTGCAGGCTGCTGGGGAAATGAGAGACATCATCTCTGGGTTTGCTGCAAAAATGATTCACACAAACATTATTTGGTTAGCAAAGAGTTTTTTTCATACATGACATTGTATTCAACTTCTAAGATCTCTGGAGAATGCCCACAGTCGATGACTGATGTTAAGATAGAGGCAGAAAAAAAGTGTTTCTGAAGTTTTTTTGTGGGTTTTTTTTTGTTTTTGTTTTTGTTTTTTTTGGTTTTTGCTTTTGCTTTTACTTTACTCTTAGGTAAAAAGTGCACTGAACTTGGAGACTGTTGATCTGGCCCTAGCCCTGGCTCTGCAGCTGAGCTTGCAATGATGGTGTGATTAAGCCCTTTCCCTTCTTGGACCTCCATGTCTTTGTCTGTGATCTCAGGTTGTGGGCCAAGGTTAACTGTCCCTAGAAGACCTTTTCCAGCCTCAGCCTAATTGTAACGATAATAGTAGGGGCAGGAATCGCTACCGTCTATTTAGCCCTACTGTGTACCCAGGGACTTTGTAAGCATCATTATCCCACTAATGCTCATAACCTCTCACATAGATAGAAATTGTTATCCCAAATGAGAAATAAGAAAATGGATTCAAAGAGATTAGAGATCTTGCCTAGGGTTATTACATACTAATTTAAACAGCAAAACTAGGATTCATGCCCAGGTCTGTAGGTCCAACACCACTTTACCACACGACAATGTCTTTGAACAGTCTATGATTTTCTATCCCCTCTGACTTCTTTAAAGCCACATATTGGTTTATTCAATGAGTACTGACTGAGTGCCTCATACATGCAACTTTTCTCTTTGTAATACTTTTATTTCAGACTTACACAAAGGAATGAATATTTTTATTACCTCTCTTGAAAGTAATTTGTCTCTCTTGGTGGTACTTTGACATTGAAACATTATTTTAGCCATTCTAGCTTTAGTATGATTAGTATGGAGTACCTTTCCCCATCCTCTTACTTGAAACCTATTTGTGTCTTTATACTTAAAACGTACTTCTGGTAGACAGTATAAAATTGGGTCTTATTATTTTATCCATTCTGACAATCTCCGCCTTTTAAATGGAATATTGAGATGACTTATGTTTAATGTAATTATTAATACGATTTGGTTTAAGGCTGCTACTTGCTATTTGCTTAACATTTGTTTGATCTGTTCCCTTTTCCCTCTTTTCTGATTTCCTTTGGGTTAGTATTTTTCATAATTTTGTCTTACCTCTTTTCTTGGCTTATTAGATAAGGCTCTTTACTGTGTTATTTTAATGGATGCTTTAGGGTTTATATTATAACTTATCATAGCCTACCTTCTAATGACATTGTACCACTTCATATATAGTATAAATAGCTTACATTAGTATGCTTTCATGCCTCTCTTTCCTGACTTTTGTTTTATTTTTCTAATATATTTTATTTCTACTTAAGAACCCCCAAATACATGACTGTTTTTGCTTTAAACGGTCAATTATCTTTTTTTACAGCTTTTTTTAAAAGAGCAGTTTTAGGGTTCACAGCAAGATTGAGAGAAGAAATAATATGCAACCTTTTAAGAAACTAGGGACATGAACAAAAGAGAAAAAGCCCATGTTCTCCTGAAGATTATAGTCTATTTTGTGAATATAGGAAACAGTAATCAGAAAAATGCATATAACTTTAGGTAGAAATTGATGCTCTAAAGAAAATAAATAGAATGATGGGACAAAGCCAGTTTAGGTGGCTTCCCTGAACAAGTGACATCTAGGCTGAGACCTGAAAACTAAGGATGAACCAGCCATTTGAAGAGCTGGGGGAGAAGGATGGCAGGGACGGAGGAACAAGAAGGGAGTCCTGCAGAGGGAAGGAGCTTGGAGTGTTTGAGGGAGAACGAATAGAGTGGAGACAAGGAGGGGCTGGGTCTTGGGGAGAAGAAAGAGGGTGGAAGATGACCTGGTCAGAACTAGACAGGTGCCAGATGAGTATAGCTGTGAAGGCACTGTAAGGTCAGAGGGCCCCATTTAAGTCTGAGGAGATGGCAAAAGAATTTAAACATATATAACCAAGATGTACGTATGCAAACACACTCTCTCTGGAGTATAAATATGAAATAGTTTAAAATCTTTCAACTGTACTCTATGCAAGTCTCATCGTCAGCATCTTTTGATCTTGTTCCTTTGCTTCTGAGCCATTTTTATATATTAGAACACTCCAGCTATTCCATTCAATTCTTAGCCCTGGTTACTCTAATGTCAGCCTAAAAGCTTCTTTAAGATTTTTGTCTTCTCCCTAAATAGGCATTTCTCCAAAGAAGACATACAAATGGCCAACAGGCACATGAAAAGATGCTCAACATTGCTAACCATCAGAGAAATGCAAATCAAAACTACAATGAGGTATTCCCTCACACCTGTCAGAATGGCCGTCATTAAAAAATCCACAAACGATAAATGCTGGAGAGAGTGTGGAGAAAAGGAGTCCTCCTACACTGTCGGTGGGAATGTAGCCACTCTGGAAAACAGCATGGAGATTCCTTAAAAAACTAAAAATAGAGTTACCAATTTGATCCAGCAATCCCACTCCTGGGAATACATCTGGAGGAAACTCTAATTCATAAAGATACATGCACTCCAGTGTCCATAGCAGCACTATTCACAATAAAAAGCCAAGACATAGAAGCAATCTAGATGTCCATCAACAGATGATTAGGTAAAGAAGATGTGATGTATACACAATGGAATATTACTCAGCCATAAAAAGAATAAAATGGTCATTTGCAGCAACATGGATGGTCCTAGAGATTATCATACTAAGTGAAGTAAGTCAGACAGAGAGAGAAAAATATTACATGATATCATTTATATGTGGAATCGAAAAAAATGATACAAATTAACTTATTTACAAAACAGAAATAGACTCACAGACATAGAAAACAAACTTACAGTTACAAAAAGGGAAAAGGGTGAGGGAGGGATAAATTAGGAGTTTGAAATTAGCAGATACAAACTACTATATATAAAATAGATAAATAACAAGGTCCTACTGTACAGCACAGGGAATTATATTCAATATCTTGTAATAATCTATTATGAAAAAGAATAGATATATATAACTGAATTCCTGTTGCACACCAGAAGCTAACACTAACAACACAGTCGTAAATCAACTATACTTCAATTCAAAAAATTAATTTTGTCTTCTCACCTCCCAGGTACTGACTAGACCTATCCAAGGCGCTAGCATTGGGGGACCAGCAACATTTTTCTATAAAGGGGCAAGTAGTAAATATTTTAGGCTTTGCAAGGCCATATGTTCTCTGTCGCAGCTACTCAACTCTGCAGCTATAGTGTGAAAGCAGCCACAGACAATACAGAAATGAGCGGGTGTGGCTGTATTCCAACAGTACTTTATTTATACACACTGAAATTTGAATTTCATATAATTTTCAGATGTCTTGAAATTGTATTCTTCTTTCCCTTTTTTTTCTTTTTTTCCCTAACTTGGCTTACAGGCCAAATAGAAATAGGCAGGAGAGTTTTTAGATGCCTACTCTGGTGATATGGAGTTAGAGGAGGTGTATGGCCCACTTGTTATACAGTTTATCTCTCCTCTATTTTACGTCTTCCATCGATGAGCAGGACCAGGGGTGATAAAAGTCTTCTCTATGCCAGTGCATGGTCAGTGTGCTAACACTGAATGGGAATAGCAGAAACTGTCAGTACTCATCCATATCCCCTCAGCCTGTATCTTTTTCATTGACTGACTTTCAACTGCCAGCACGTATGTCTCTTGGCTTGACGGTTTTTCCTTGGCTTCCAGAGCCCACTTTTATTATGCAGTAGCAGGTTGGAAGTGGCAGGAAATTAATATTCCTGAAGAGTAGCCCTCAAGCCTTCCTCAAGCAGTGAGTGACAGGAGGGAGTAGATAAAACCCCCAGCTCCCTCTCCCCATGGGAAATCCCAGGCATGTGTTTTACGCTGGCCCCAGGAGGATTTAGCTACCACTGTCCTCAGCAGCAGCTTGCCCGATGAGTCCTTCTTTATTGGTTGCCTTTCTAACCCTGTCTCGCTTCCTTACTTCCTTACACATGTTTTTAAGGGTCACCTCCCTAATAAAGTACTTGAAGCCTTGCCTCAGGTCTGATTCTAGGGGAATACAAACTAAGATAACAGGCATCTAGACCCTCTGTGTCAGCCAGTGTCCAGTGCTGGTCCCCTTTTGAGGTCTTCAATGGGGTCCGTCTGTGAATGGTCAGAAGTGAATGTTGTATTCAGGTATCTGAGATTTATCCTAGAGGAAGTGTTTGATTTAAACCCATGTGGCTCTAGAGGACAGAAATAGAATCTTCAATAAGCATTATGGAAGGTATGGTTCAGATAAGGAGGAGAGTTTTCACAGTCATATTTATCACAAACTGACTCCATCTACCTCATGAGTTAGTGAGCCCCTAATCTATGGATTTGTCCACATGAAATCTGGCAGCTTCTTGGTGGGGATATTAAAGAATATCCGATCAACAGACTGAGGTCAGATCAGCATCTGCATTAAGGTTCCTTCACACTCCTGCATTCTTGCATCTTGGGTTTAGACATAGAAATCCTGAAGCACTGGGAAAGGCAAACCAACAAAATGTCAGGAATTGATGCATCACAGAAAAGAAACGGCATCCAAATTGTGATGACAGAGTTTAGGACACTGTTTCGTATCTAAAATCTCATAACTTGTTTCATGAGACAGTTTCCAAGGGATCCTGAAACTGTTGATGTGGAAAACAGTGACTCATCGCCCAGTCCGACACCTCTTCATACCTGAAGAGAAATTTATCCAGAGTTGAACAACCATAATCTCCCCGAGGAAGAATTACGGCACCATTACCTTGCCCTCCAGTGTCTCTTTCTCTTCTCTTCCCAGAGGAAACTGAGCAAAAAGTAAAATATTTTATTGCTCTCAAAATCATGTCAAATATTTATTGGGGCAATTCTCTAGTTGTCACCACCAACTGCAAACCCTGGCCATGTATAAATCTTATTAGTGTCATACTCACTGAAGAGACCAGTCTGACTTGGGCACTTGGTTAGCAGGTCTTTCTTAACTCCCTAAAGAATGGGATTTTAACATTTCATGTGGAAACTGCCAAGGGTGATGGAGATTAAGAGTTAGCCAAAAAGTACCAGAAAGATAATGAATCATTTAGAATCTTAAGCAATGGAGTTAGAGACATTTCAGAGTCTGTCAGAGCTAAATCTTGTGCTTCAGTGTTGAGGAGAATGAAGAAAAGAGCACATAAGTCATGGTACTAGCTGACCAGAGTTCTTGTCTCAATTTTGTTCCTATTTCACTAGGAAACAATGGGTAAGTCGGTTCCCTTCACTGGGTTTCAACTGTTTTCATTTTTAAAGTAAAGGGATTGGAACATTGACTGCTAAGTTCTCTTCAGGTTTAAAATTGTGTAATTTGCAGCTGTATCTATTATTATCCTTTTCCAAAGAATTTTTCCTATTATTCACTCAATAATGTGAGATGAATGTATGCATACCAAATACACATATAAACATATATATGTTTATATATACAAACTTGTATATATATTTGTTTACATACATGTTTGTACATGTATACAGATGGTTGCATTCATATAAATATACACTATAAGTAAATATACACAATCATATGTGTGTGTATATATATACACACACAAATAAAATATGCGTATGTACATAAAAAACAAGAAAGCAGAATGAGGAATATCTAGTGGAGGGATACAACTGCAAAATAAGGGAAAACAATTGTTCCACCTTCATCAATTAAAGAAGGCTTCCTGGAAGAAATAGAATTTTATTAATTATTTGACTGAGGAACATTAAATTCTAGATGGATTGATGGTGATGGGTGGCATGTGGTCACGTCATTTGCACAAATAATATCTTGAGAGCGGTGTGATCTTTTTAAGATGGCATTAAAGTCATCATGACAATGGCCGTGGGCAGAGATTTTTAGTTGGATTAGTAGAAGATTTCAACATGAGCTATGTTTCAGCAATCTACTCTTGCAGAGCATTTATTTTCACCCAGGTGCTAGAAATACCTGAAAATTAGAAAACATAAATAAGATTTAAGAAAAACAAGCACTAGAAAAATAAGTCATGGTGTCCGCTTTCAAGAAGCTGACAACCTGATGAGGAATAAAGATTACACAAAGATTTAATTATTAAATTGTGTACTAAGTTCAGAGTAACAAAGAAGAGGTGGAGAAGGAAACAAACACAAAAAAGAACAGACAGCATAAAAAGCTTGGTGGCAAGAAAGAGACAACTGGGTGAGCGTGGAGACAATGTTGATGAAGCATGCAGCAAGGAGTGAAGTGTGGCTGCAGAGAGGGCAGAAACATCAGATTGTGAAAGACTTAAAACAGTGTTAAAGACTTCATCATGTTTCATTCAGAGGAGTAACATGGCCTTAATTAGCATCCACTGGAGAATAGTTTGGAGGGGGGCTAGACTGAAAATAGAGGGAGAAAGAGGCTAGCACAGCCATCCAAGTGAGAAAAGGTGAGACTCAGGTATGGAAGTGAGGATGAAGAGAAGAGGGCTCTATTAGTTCCTGTGGCCACTATAACAAAGCACCACAAACTCAGTGGCTCAAAACTACCCAGAGTTCTGGAGGACTGAAGTTTGAAATCATGGTGTCAGCAGGGCCATGCTCCCTCCAGAGTTTCTTAGGGGAAATCCATTCCTTGCCTCTTCTGACTTCTGGTGGATGTTGGCATCCCTTCGTGGTCCTCGGTTTGCGGTTCTATCACTCTAATCTTTGTCTCTGCTTTCACATCACCTTCTCCTCTGCATGTCTTAAATCTCCATCTTCCTTTCTCTTATACAGATTGTTGTTATGGCACTTAGGACTCACCTGGATAATTGAGAATGATCTCATCTCAAGATCCTTAACTTACTCAGATCTGCAAATACTCCTTTTCCAAATAAGGTAATATTTACAGCTTCCAGGAGTTAGGATGTGGACATAACTTTGGGGGCGCCATTCAGTTTACTACAATGACAGTAGAAACATATAGGATGGAAGAATTGTGATTAAGAAGGATCACAGAGAAAAGCCAAGTTTCAAACATAAAGTTCTAGTATAGATAACTGGGTGAATAGTAGTATAAGTGGGTAAATAGTAGTGCTACTAATTGAAACAGAAAATAGCAGAGGAGGGACGGGTTTGGAAAGTATGATAATGAGTCTTATTTTGGACTTAACGAATTTGAGCTGTTCTTGGTCATCCAAGTGAAGACTTATGATCCTAAAGTTAAAGAAAAGGGTCTGATAGAAGGCAGCTATTTGGGGACCAGCACCTATAAATCAGCCTAGAAGCCAATGAGATAACTTAGAACAAATGTGTAGTAACATAAGCAGTATATCAATGGTGGAACACTAGGGAACACTGCTTGGAGAGAGGCAGGAAAGTTCAAGGAAGCGTAGCAAACATTTAAAGTAGACACTTACAGGGAAAAACGGTCACATATGAAATGGGAAGACCAGTTGAGCATATAGATGCCAAGCGAAAATAAAATATCAAGACACAAGAACTCCAAAATGTCAAATTTACAGGCTCCTAGTAATAATAGCTGGCATTTCCTGACTATCAGGGCTTGTGCTAAGAAATCTACATGCTTTGTGGAATCCTCCCAACTGTCCTGTGATGTAGGTGCAATGAATCTACTTATAGACAGGAACTAAGGGTTATGGAAGAGTTTTTATATCAAGATCACAAAGCTAGTCCATGGCAGAACTTGGATTCAAATGCAGGTCCGTCTGCCTCAAGAATAAATGATCTTTGGCAATCTCTGTTGTCTCTCTTTTAAATAGTGGTTGGAGAGTGAATAGGAGAAGAGGACATGAATGTACCAAGTGTTCACTGGTCTTCCCAGAGATTGGCTGATAAAGGAAAGACAGAGACTGAATGGTTAATAGAGAGTAACCACAGGTCAGATTATTTTTTAAAGAATCTGTGATGCCTGTTTACAATATAAGGAGAAGGATTCTAAAAGAAAGGGTTAATTATAAAAAGAGAGGGTACTATTGCTTGGTTACCCCAAGTTTGTGGAAGAGGGAAGGGGTTCAAAGGCAAAGGTGGTTGCACTTGCTCTTGAATCTCAGCTTTCTCAACTGAAAAACATGGACAGTAAACCCATCACTTATAGGAGAGCTGTGCAGATTAAATGAAATAAAGCCCTGGGAGCACTTTGTAAGCTAATTATCATACTAATTATTGGTTTTCTATCCTTAAAATGATATCCAGAGGAGATAGATTGGTTGGTAAGAGACCCCAAAGAAGCTGGAAGATATCTATTTGTGTGGGTGACTAAGTTCTCTAAGATGAAGTTGGCAAGAGATAAATAGAGAGTGAGGAGATCTTAAATCATAAAAGCTGTGTTTCTGGGAAACTAAGTGGAGTTGCAGTCTTCCTGTTTTTGCCTATCTTCTGACAAGAGTTAATTCGAACCCAGGAAAGTTCCAGCTGAGGACAGAAGGGGCTGTATCAGCTATCATGTACTACTAGAAGGAAGCAAGGTTGATTAGGTGTTCTGGTAAAATGTTTTTAACAACTGGCTCTCCAGGTAGAAAAAGCCATTATATAATATTTCCTGATGTCCTGGAAAAATTACTTCCACCGTGGTGGATTTCAATCCATCAGGTGAAAGTAGAGTTGAAAGAGGTATACACAATCAACCTTGTGAGGCAGCATGAGCAGTCTCTGGCACTTGCTTTATATAAAGGAAACTCATAGTTTAGAAAGTGAGTAGTGTGATTTCTATTGTCAGAGATGGAAACAGAAGTTCAGTAGGATGAAATATCTTGCCTACTTTTATATAGCTAGCCCATGGGGGAGAGAAGTGGTTAAAAACAGTTGTAACACATGCAAAACACTGTGTGCATATTTTATTTTTAATCTTGATTCAAGTGTTGAGATTCCAAATCCCATATTCTTTCTGTTAATGTCTGTGGTAACTATTAAGCATCTCTGATTATTTTCATTCCTCTTCCTGGGAGATATAATCAGAGGTTTCTGTTTTTAATATTGTTAAAGTCCAAGAGAACTTCTTTCCAGACTAGGCTATGGACTTAAGGCAAACAGAGTTCAAACTATTAACTTTGCTATACATAAAGTTAGTATTAAGAAAATAGTTTGTGCTGTAAGGAAGTAATCTTTCTAAAGCTGAATCCTATGTTAGGGAGACTTGGGCATCCAGTGGCAGGGATGCTGGGCCAAGACAGGCCTTCCTTTCCTTGTTGAAACTTAGGGCATTGAAAAATGAGATCTTGCTTCCCTTGAAAGTGGTTCACTCACAAGTGAAAGACAGAGAAGGAGAGGTTGCTTATGTCCAGGTGTTCCTTCCAAATTCAGTGGGTAGGTTACTCCACTCCCTTTTATATAGGGATTAACTCCAACCCTTCTCAAACTCAAAAAATAAAATAAAATAAAAGAACAGGGAAAATTCATTCTAAGAGACCAGTATTACCATGATACCAAGGCCAGACAAAAACATCACACACAAAAAAATGAGAAACCTATACCCTTCATGAATATAGATGCAAAAATCTTCAACAAAATACTAGCAACTGAATCCAGCAGCACATAAAAAGGATTATACACTATAACCAAGAGGGATTAAACCCAGGAATTTAAGGTTGGTTCAACATATGCAAAGCTAACAATTTGGTACACATATTATTAGAATAAAGGGGAAACAAACCCCACATGATGATCTCAATGCATGCAGAAAAAACGGTTTTAACAAAATACAATATCCTTTCAGGATAATAATACTCATCAAATTAGAAGAGAAAAACCATCTGCAAAATGCAAATGGAAATTTCTTCACATGAAAGGAAACATCAGCAATAAGGGGAGAAAGTCCCTTCCCTAAAAAAATTAAAAGTGTGAATTTTGTCAATCACCTTTTCTGACTGCTGTTTGGAAAGAGCAGCTTGATGTACATAGAAGTTGTTATGGAAGGAATAGAAAATCCTTGAGGCAGACCTGGGTAGACTGCATGATATAACACAATTATACAAATGCTGGTTTAAATTTTGAATGGCTATTTATTAGCTGTGTGATCTTTGGGCATCTTAAGCTTTGTGAGACTTAAGTTTCCTCAACTGTAGAATTACAGTAATTCTTATTTTCCAAGGTTATTACAGAATTAGAGCTAATGTGTGTGAAAAGTCCAGGATAGTCAATAGTCAGGCACAGATTAAGCACTTCCTAATGATAATTTTACTGTTTATTCAAAATTATGGGAAGTAGGATGATAGGATGGGAGGGGGAGTCTGATTGGCTAAGGGGGCACCCACTTAAGATGTGGATTTGAGTATATACCCTAAAAAATGAAGTCACTATCTGAAAGAGATAGCCATACCCCCAGGTTTACTGCAACATTGTTCACAATAACTAAGACAGGTAAACAACCTAAGTGTCAATGGAGGGTTGAATGAATAAAGAAAATGTGGTGTACAGAACTAGAACAAATCATAACAAAATTTATACAGAACCATCAAAGACCCAGAATTGCCAAAGCATTACTGAAGAGAAAGAAAGAGGCTGGAGGAATGACTCTCCCAGACTTCAGACAATACTATAGAGCTACAGTCATCAAGACAGCATGGTATTGGTACAAAAACAGACATATAGACCAATGGAACAGAATAGAGAGCCCAGGAATGAACCCACAAACTTTTGGTCAACTAATCTTCGACAAAGGAGGCAAGAATAAACAATGGAATAAAGACACTCTCTTCAGCAAATGGTGTTGGGAAAACTGGACAGCAGCATGTAAAGCAATGAAGCTAGAACACTTCCTTACACCATACACAAAAATAAACTCAAAATGAATCAAAGACTTAAACATAAGACAAGATACAATAAACCTCCTAGAAGAAAATATAGGCAAAACATTATCTCACATACATCTGAAAAATGTTCTCCTAGAGCAGTCTACTCAAGCAATAGAAATAAAAGCAAGAATAAACAAATGGGACCTAATGAAACTTACAAGCTTCTGCACAGCAAAGGAAACCATAAGTGAAACAAAAAGACAACCTACAGAATGGGAGAAAACTTTTGCAAATGAAATCGACAAAGGCTTGATCTCCAGAATATATAAGCAGCTCATACGACTCAATAAGAAAAAAACAAACAACCAAATCCAAAAAATGGGCAGAAGACTTAAACAAGCAATTCTCCAAGGAAGACATACAAATGATCCATAGGCACACGAAAAAATGCTCAATATCACTAATTATCAGAGAAATGCAAATCAAAACTACAATGAGGTATCACCTGACACCAGTCAGAATGGCCATCATTCAAAAATCCACAAATGACAAATGCTGGAGAGGCTGTGGAGAAAAGGAACCCTCCTACACTGCTGGTGGGAATGCAGTTTGGTGCAGCCACTGTGGAAAACAGTATGGAGATTCCTCAAAAGACTAGGAATAGCTTACCGTATGACCCAGGAATCTCGCTGCTGGGCATATACCCAGAAGGAACCCTACTTCGAAATGACACCTGCACCCCAATGTTCATAGCAGCACTATTTACAATAGCCAAGACATGGAAACAGCCTAAATGTCCATCAACAGATGACTGGATAAAGAAGATGTGGTATATTTATACAATGGAATACTATTCAGCCATAAAAACCGACAACATAATGCCATTTGCAGCAACATGGATGCTCCTGGAGAAGGTCATTCTAAGTGAAGTAAGCCAGAAAGAGAAAGAAAAATACCATATGAGATCGCTCATATGTGGAATCTAAAAAAAACCAAAAACAAACAAACAAACAAAACATAAATACAAAACAGAAACAGACTCATAGACAGAATACAAACCTGTGGTTACCAAGGGGGCTGGGGATGGGAAGGGATAGACTGGGATTTCAAAATGTAGAAATAGATAAACAAGATTATACTGTACAGCACAGGGAAATATACACAAGATCTTATGGTAGCTCACAGAGGAAAAATGTGAAAATGAATATATATATGTTCATGTATAACTGAAAAATTGTGCTCTACACTGGAATTTGACACAACATTTTAAAATTATTATAAATCAATAAAAAATGTTAAAAAAACTGGCGGAAAAAAAGAAAATGTGGTGTATATACAAAATGGGATATTATTTAGTCATAAAAAGAAGGAAATCCTGACATTTGTGATAACATGGATAAAACTGGAGGGCATTATGCTAAGTGAAATGAGTCAGAGGAGGCAATTAGTATATGATCGCACTTATATGTGGAATCTGAAAAAGCCAAAATCATAGAAACAGGGAGTAGAATAGTGGTTCCCAGGGGCTGGAGGATGAGGGAAATGGGGAGATGCTTGTCAAAGGGTGTAAACTTCCTATTAGTTATAAGATGAATAAATTCTGAGGATCTCATGTGCAGTTAACAATACAGTACTGTATACTGGAGAGTTACTAGGAGAGTAGATCTTAAATGTTCTCACCATCACAGCAAAAATGGTCATTATGTGAGGTGAAGGATGTGTTAGCTAACCTTACTGTGGTACTCATTTCACAATGTATTTGTGTGTTAAATCATCACGTTGTACACCTTAAACTTACACAATGTTATCTCAATTACATCTCAAAAATGCTGGAAAAAAGAAGAAGAAATGGAGTAAGACAGCACTAGGAGTTCTCTCCTGTTTCTGCTCTGACAGCTTGTGCAATCCTGGGTAAGTCATGAATCTGGCTCTGGCTTTCCCTTCCCCCATCTGTAAAATGGAACAGGTGAGTTATGTGATCTTTGGTATCTCTTTTAGCTCTAAAACTCAGTGACTCTACAAAGTGGAGATGGCACAGAATGGAGGTGGAAGAATGCCATGTGCAACTTTTTGAGTGTAATTATAGATCGTGTTTGAACACAAGCTCCAATTTACTTCTACCAAAGGTAACCAGAGGAAAGAACATCAACATGATGACACACTCCTTTTTTTGGCTCTAAAAGGCTCCCAGATTGTGTCTAATTTTAAACCACTTTCTGGAGGCCGAAGAGGTGCCTGTGGACAGCTTGACGATAAATCTTTCAACACACATAACTCTTCTGCTTGTCATCTCAGTGTGAGGAACGTGAGCATGTCAAGCTTCCTCCTCCAGAGTCATCAATCTGGCACCTGTCACCAGCATCTGATTCATTATAAAAATATTTAATTCTTCCAAGATGAATTGGCAGAATGTCCAGAGAGAGGGAATAAATGGCACAGAGGAGATGGAAAAGGCTGTTTGCTTCCTTAGGGCTTCTGCTTGGCTCAGAATCCAATAAACATTTTTAGAAGGGAAGCCAAACCAATGGTTTTCTTCATCACCAACATCACTAGTGTCATTTTGGTCAAATTCAGTAATGTTAATAACCCATTGATTGTTCTAGCCTGACAGTTCTCTAAGATTGTCTCCGTGGGAATCTGTGTCTCCTCTAATCTTTGGTAGCCCTACACATTCAAAGTCAAAGTTAAGGAACTTTCAGACCTGTTTCTCTTCCGAGATTTCTAACTCAGAAGGCCTTTTTTCTAATTCCAACCTTGAAAGAACTTTGATAGCTTCCCACACCTATAGGATAATGTTCAAAGCCCTCACTTTCAAAGATCAAAAATTGTCATTTGCCTTCAATCTATTTTCCCTGCATCAAGACATTTCCATCACTCTGAACTAATCATGACTCCTGGCTGCATGTTCACCTTGGTTTAGACTGTACTTTCTTTCTTAAGAGCTTTACTTCAGTGTTTCTCAACCTTATGCCTAATGACATTTGGGGCCAGATAATTCTTTGCTGTGGGAGCTGTTTGTTTGTGCATTGTAGGATGTTTTACAGCATCCCTGGTACACTCCAAGTGTGACAAACAAAAATGTCCACTGAAGTGTAAAAATGCCTCTGATTGAGAGCCACTGCTCTTACTTGGAAAACTTGTAACCAGCCTTCACTACCAGTTCAAATGTCACCTCTTCTGTAGAACCTTTCTAACTTCTCTAGGGAAACCAACTGATTTCCCCCCATAACTTTAGTATCACTAAAGTTAGGCACTCTAGATAGGCACTCTACGCTGTAGTTACTTCTATAAATGCTTGTCTCTTCAGCTAGACTGAGCTTCTCTAGGAAAAGGACCTTGTCTTATTCATCACTGTATTCCCATCTCCTAGCATAGTACCTGGAACTGGAACTAAGATTAGTGATCAAAATCTGTTCATTTATCTGATATTTATATCAGTTCTATGATGTAAAAAAGAGCAATTTTAAAAAATTAGGCAGATAATTTTCCATTGGGCAGATGTACTTCCAATTGCAAGTGGCAGGAATATAACTCAAATTGGCCTGGGAAAAGCAAGACATATTATGGCTCATGTATTTAGGAAAAATATACATTTGGATCTGGACTTCAGGCAGAGCTGGATCCAGGTGATTAGATACTGGGCAGGAGAAATGATGCAGTGTTAGTTCAGATTAGGTGTCTAGAGACTTGAGAACTTTTAAAGAAATGTCAGTGACTAGCCCCAAGCACAGCATTAGGCAGAGATTGAGGATGGTAGAAAATGACAATGTAGATTATACTCAGGTTTGCTTTAACCTCAGTTCTAATGCCTCTGTTAGTAGAGACAATGGTGTATTTTGAAATAAGGATTCAGATGATAAGTGTGGATGCCTATTATTTCTATATGCCATACAAATGTACTCAAGGTTCAATGACTTTAGGTCCTGTGTAAAGTTTGATGTTTTCTAGGCCGAAGGAATCTATAAAAGTGTGATTTTTATAGTCCCAGCTATCTTCATTTCCAAAAATAACTTAATTTAGTCAATAATTCTGCTGTTCATTTATCCCTGTCACTCAAATGTAATGTCTGGGTTCTGGGCCTTGAACTACTCTTTGCACCAGTGATGAGTCATTCTTCTCTTCTCTTTGACTGACTAGTAGGCCTGAGGGTTTTTAACTAATGTCCTTTTAGGATTTTTTCTCCCCCTGAGGGAAAGTCTAGCCATAGACCACACAGCAGAATAGCTGGGATTTGAAACTAGATCTCTTGATAAATGAGTGATGAGCTTTCTTTATCAATATAGTGTAAATTAAAACACAATAAACTTCACAGGAAGACATTACCACAGACAGACAGATGGGTAAATTCCCTGGGACATAGATCAGATGAGGGCTTTCCAGGGATCTAGAAAAGGATACAATTTGGAGATACCATACAAGGCTGCTCTTTTATGGAACGAGACCTCTTCAAAAGCTATACAACACACATCTCTGAGCTGAGATAACCATATACAGTAGAAACACTCAGACTAGGAGTATGGCAACCTAGACTTTGGTAAGAACTTAGTCAAGTCACAGTATTACAGACTATCACAGACAGAAGAGATTTTAACCATGAGTTGCAAGCCTTTTATCTGTGATGATGTAGATATTGGTCCAGAGGGACACAGTTCTGGGCCAAAACTGTAGACTGGCAGAGTCAGGATTAGAACCAGGTGTGTTCACACAGCACTTGCGTATCAGTATTTCCTTTGGTGTTCATGATGCTCCTGCTGTATAGGTATTATTATTATTATCTCCATTTTAGAACAATACCATCTGTCTCTAAAGGGACTTAACCAGCATCCCTGGGTAAATATTAGGGTTGAAATCACAACGCTGGAATTGGTCTCCTTGTTACAAGCTCAGGTTTGTTTTTTTTTTTTTTTCCAATACTGTCTATAAATAAGAACTGGAGACTAGGGGTCTTCCTGTTCTAGGCTTGGAAACACTCCTCTGCCTAACGAGCCCTCCTCAGAAACCATCCGTGTACCACAGTGGGCTTACTTGAAAGCAGTCTTCCAGGAGAGCCAAGGCAAGTGGACTCCAAGAAGGCACTTTGGGAGAAGGCAAGGAACAATCTTATAAGGGTACACTGTGAACCCAAATGTGCTCAGCCTTTTAGTCACATTATCACACTGAATTATCACAATCACTTCTGATTAGATTTTGCCTTGCTTTACAAATAAAGAAACAGAGGCTCAGAGAGAGGTCACGATCAGTTCAAGTTCACGTAGGTATTTGCTGAGATCCGAATCTCTTTCTCTGTGGCGCCAAGTTTACCCTCTCTCTATGCTCCCTCCACCCTGGGAATAAAGATAACCTGGTTTATTTTCCTACTAAATTTCCGATGCAATCCATACAGTTCCTTCACCACCTGTTGGCCTCCCATCTGCATTTTGGGCTTAGCATTCTCAGTTTTCCACATGGAGCCAAAATCGAACTGAAGCCTGGTTCAGACCACTATGCTCATCTCTGTTCTCTGGATTCAAAGTTTGTTTCTGTCAAAGGGAATGAAAGAGATTCCTTATCTCTATCCCAGCTCAGGTAATAGGGGCTTGTCCTCTCTCATTTTCCAGAAATACAAGCCTGCTGGTGGCTTCTTGACTTCAAGTTACAAATTTTACAGGAGTTTTAAGGAAGGTGTGGGGAATATTTTTTTTAATCTAAAAATAAGATTTTGATGATAGCTGAATTGAAGGCATTTATTAGAGGATTTGGGAAACAGAAATGGTCAAGGAATGAACTATATGTGGGTCCTAATACTAGGGCTGCCTCTCATGTTAGGTTATATTAGGTTAGGTGAGGTTACTGTAAATAAAATCTTCAACACTCTGAGCTTTTCTCTATTTCCTCCTCTGGAAAAAAAAAAAACAGGATAATTATAGTAACTCTGCCTTTGATATAATAATAACACACACGTATAATATCATTGTCTTGAAGATTAAATGATATAAAATAGTTGCATACTTAGGTAATGTCTTTTATATGTATATACACTATACACACACATATCTATCAATGTGTGTATATATATTAAAATGTATATGCATCAATGCATATGTATACATACACATATCAATGACTTATACTACTACTAGCTAGGGAGGTTTAACATTTTTAAACTCAATTTTACTCATCTGTAAAATATGGATAATATTCTCCTGTGAGATTGCAGAGATGATCAAATGTGATATCCAGGGAAGCACATAGTAGAAGGTTAATGGGCACTGAATGTATATAAATTGACAAATGTTAAAAACAGGTCAAACGATTAGCATTTATACATTCACGTTTTATGTGTCTCTTTTCCGCCAGTCTGTAACCTGTATCTCACCCTCAAATGACCACATTCTTAGAATTATTTGCAGGGGAGAAGCACTCGTGCTAGGTTCCCAAGCATATGAGGCTCAGTCATGGAGCCGGAGAGATTGGCTCAAATGCCGTCATTCTCAAAGGAAATAATCAGAGGCATGCATGGGTCTGATCATCATAGTGTTGTTTCAGTATTAAAATGTCATTAAAACCCACAATCCACCAACAGAGAACTGTAAATTAAATTGTGAAATATCTACATAATTAAGTCTTATACAGCCAATAAAAAACATCTTATATAGTATGTTTGACAAACTTGTCTGATCATAGGATTCTCCTGGGGTGATTAATAAAAGCATAGACTCCACTCTGACTTAATGAATCAAAATATCCAAAAAAGGAGATTGGAAATATGTATTTTTATCAAGTTCCCCAGGTGATTTTTATGCTCAGGCAAATGTATGAAATTCTGTTCTAGAACATGTATTCTTTTAATGCTAAGAGAAAATAAAATATTATCAAATAATATGTACATTTCTGGCAAGAGAAATAATAATTAAAAAGAAACAGAAGCTCTTTCTCGGTGCTGAGTTTTGTAGTGGTAAAAGTATTGTATTTGCTGTCAGAAGATCTGTATCAAATCTCAGAACTGCTATCACTAGCCGTATGACACTAACCAAGTACTGAAACCCACAATGTTTTAGAGTCCTCGTCTTTAAAATGAAGAAAATGAGGTATATCTCTTACATGTCATAATGAGGAAAAATAATATAATCAATATAGTCTACTATGAGTATTATTAGGGATACTTCCACTTCCCGCCATGAGGAAACAAGATGGTACACTGTCTACCCACTCGACAGAACACAGGAAGAAATAATTTGCAGAAATTGGACAGCAGACAGCTGAGGTTTAATACTGCCACCACTGAAACTCCTCTGGGTCTCAGTTTCCCTGGGTGAAAGGTGGCTTCCAGACTCATGGCAAAGGCATCTCCTCATATCATCTCTTGGCAAAGTTACAGGGAAGAAATAACCCTGCTAACTTTAACCTGTCCAATGAGCTTTCAGGTTCTGCCCTGGGAGTCCAGCCTTCTCATTTCTTTACAGCTCATTGGCCAGGATGTTATGACTGACATGCACTGAACCCAATGTGTGATGAAACCTGCCCTATGTAGGTTCCAAACAACACTGAGACTCCAGGGGCTTGACCTGGGAAATGCATGAACTCTTCCAATTCCTTAGAGCTTCATCGTCTGTAGACAGAGGAAGAGAGTTAGTTCTAACTCAAGAACAAAAGAACACCAAACCAGCCTCTGAGAATAGAAACAGATTTACCAATGGAAGGGTTATAATCCAAAATGGAGGGTAGTCACACCTCAGAGGAATGTGCAGCCCCCGAAAGACACCTAGACATGTGACAGACCCTGACAGGCCCTGGGAAACCATAAGAGTCACTGATCAGTCGTGAGAATCTGAACAGCCTGGGACTGGTCCTAAGAGGTTCTGGGAAGACCCTGGCAGATTGTCAGGCTCCAAAAGATTCCAAAAGGTGGTGACTGATCAAAGGTCTAGACCAGAATTCGTAAGACGGAGACACAGAGCTTGCTGCATAGGACTTGAGAGAGAGTGAAAGGTGCAAGAGATAACAAAGAGACCCATGGTGAATTGACAGATAGTGACAGGAAAGGGGTGCAAAGAGAGAAGAGGAAGGCTGCCGGTTGGAGGCTGGAGATGACAGCCCAAAGTCGGGTGGATGGCTGCACCCCGGCTGCAGGCCCTCGGCTGCAGGCCCTCAGCTGCAGGCCCTGTTTAAAACTACTTCAGCGTCTCCCATTTCCCTTAAGATAAAAGCCATCCACTTTACCATGACCCTAAGAACCCGCTCCTTGTTTAGAACTTCAGCCTCTTCTCATTTATGTTCTATCAATTTCCATGTAGAGAGTACTTAGAGCTCTTTCCGCTCAAGGCCTCAGAACATTCCGTTCCCTCTCCGGGGGAGCACTCTGCTTCCTCTCATCCTTCAGCGGGGTAATTACCACTCAGCTGTCAGGGCTCAGCATGTACGGCACTTCCCTCTGGAGGCCGTAGCTGACCCCTCCGGGCTGTGCTCCGTGCCTTTCTCCACCTTCGTGTCCCATTACCACTCCGTGGGAGACAGGGACAGGGTCTAGGAAATGGTGCCAGTCCCCAGAAGGATCTGAAAAGTGGCTCCCTTCCCGGGGGAAGTGATAGACGGAGGTAGAGGGTGGTAGAAGGTCAGGAAGAGCGAGTCTAGAAGGACCAGTGTGAGGATGGGAGGACTTCTGAGAAGAGGTCTGAGGCAGTGGCATGAAGAGAAGGGCACTGACCAGAGGGGACAACTGGTGAGAAGTGTGGAGAGATAATATCGAGGCCACATCCCCAGGAGAGTGGAGCAGGGCACGTCTGCCGTTGACAAGAAAGGTGGGCACTTCTGGAAGTGAGTGTGTGTATGTGTGTGTGTAAGGCGGTGAAGGATCTACAGAGCTTTAGACAAAGCACTAATATATTGCTTCAGAATCTCAAATCCCCGATCTTGTTTCTTTAGCCTGGTTGAAGCCCATCTTTTCATCCTGCAGTGAGCTTCTGTGAACCTTGGGGTTTCACCCCAGAGCTCCATGCCTGCATGGTCCTTACAGCTTGAAATCCCAGAGAGGAAAAAGCATCTTTGTAGATTATTCTAAAAAAAAAAAAAAAAGTCCCAGGGGTGATCTCATTAGCTTGGCGTGAGTCATGTGCTTGTCTTTGAACTGATCCCAGTAGCCAGGATGACAGTTGGTGACATGTCTCTAATTGACCTGGCCTGGACCAGGCACCGCACCCCCTCCAGGCTCTGATGGGGGAAAATGTGTGGTTCCCATGTCCAAATAGCATGTCCAACATTCCACAACACACCTTGTTCACAGTCTTTGCAGTGCTATTTTGTTATACCTTTTGGATGCTCCCAGGCTCACAGAGGTTCATGAGAGAATTTAGAACTTTTAAAATTAAGTCAGAAAGAGCCCTGGGCAGTTCTAAGAAAGACCCAGGTAAGTGTAAACCAGTAACTAATAAATGCTCTCACTTTCTGTGCCATCCTATGCTCTAATAAACCGTCTCTTATGATCTGTCCATCCCTTCAGGGTCTGGGTGAGTTTGATTTTTATTAACTTTGTTTTTCTTTTTATAATTCTCCTCCCATTCAGAGCCAGGAAATTACAACAAAGTAACCAAGTGCCAGAACAGCCTTAGGGAGACCTGCTGAATGAAGGCACAGTTTCAGGTGTCACAGCTGGACTTGGCCACCTGCAGTGTTGGGTGACCTTGGGCCAGTTACTTCATCTCCCTGGGGTTTCCTGCTCTCTACTTTTGAAGAATAACTAATCCATATTTACCTTCTCCCTGTGTGTAAAGCCTGGACTAGAGAAATCTCGGATGGCAGGAATTCTTGCTGCATGCCAGACGGATGATTTGTGTACTCTTTTTTTTTTTTTTTCCCAGAAAAGGTTTTATTACACACAGACGCGAGGGAGGGGCTCAGTCCTTCTTAGCGGCCGCTTTCCTCATGGCGGCCAGGACGTTGCTCAGCTCCTCTCTCTTCCTCTTGGCGCGGATGTGTGTCCCCACCTGTTTCTTGATGAATTTGAGGGCCCGCTTGTCCTTGGAGACCTTGAGCAGCACCATGGCCCGCCGCTCATAAGGGGTGAAGCCACACACCTCCCGGATCATGTCCCGCATGAACTTGGTGTGTTTGGTGAGGCGCCTGCAGCGGTGGCTTGCCTCGGCTTGCTCACGTTCTTGGTCACCTTGTGGCCTTTGTTGAGGCCCACGGCCATGGGATAGCGCAGAGCCATGGCTGCTTCTCTCCAATGGCTGCCGCGGCGGAAGGCTGATTTGTGTACTCTTAAATGAATCTCTTTTTCACCTAAACTCACCTGGTGCCCTGATTCTCCCCTGCTCCTCCTGTCCTCAGGTAATGAGCTCCTGGTTTTGGCTCATGAAACATTCAGTGAAATAAACTCTCTCTGGGCTTATACGTGGTTGGGGCAGGGTGGGAGGAAGCAGGTGAAACTGGAAATAAGAAAAATGGAATAAAGTCTTTGGAAAATAAAAGGCCTTTATTTCTGGCAGCAGGTTCAACCCTGGCACCAGTAAGAGAGTTAGTTTATTTATTTAGTATCCAGAACTGCTAAGAAAATATTTCTGTGATTGAATTGAACTACCTGCTCTGTTCTTTCTCTGCTTAAAAAGACAAATCACCAGAGATAAGACTGACATGAGGGAGCTACGAGAACCTTTCTGGATATTCTACAACTTGAATGATTTACCTCTAGATTACTGAAAACAGCTTAGGTATAAAATTTGTAAAAAGTCAGTTGCTGCCATCTAAAAAGTAATTATTAATTAATTTATTCAATAGATATCTACTGAGTATCAAGATGACATCATTTACTTATTTAACAAATATCTGTATCATGGAAACAACCTAAATGACCACTGACAGATGACTGGATAAAGAAGATGTGATACATACAATAAATAAAAAAGAATGAAATAATGCCATTTGCAACAACATGGATGGACCTAGAGATTATCACACTAAGTGCAGTAAGTCAGACAGAGAAAGACAAATATCATTTATCACTTACACGTGGAATCTAAAAAAAAAAAAAAGACACAAATTCTATTTACAAACTAAAACTGGATTCATAGACATAGAAAACAAACCATGGTTATCAAAGGGGAAAGGGTGGAAGAGGGATAAATTAGGAGTTGGGATTAACAGACACATACTACTATATATAAATTAGATAAACAAGGACCTACTGTATAGCACAGGGAACTATATCTTATTCAATTTCTTGTAATGACATATAACAGAAAAGAATATGAAAAGAAAAAGTATATATGTATGTATGTATATAACTAAATTGCTTTGTTACACACCTGAAAATAACACTGATGATCAATGATGCTTCAATAAAAAATAAAATTAAAAAACCTAAACAAACCAATACCTATGTTTTGAGTGCCTTCTGTGTGTGCTCTTCCAGCCCCTGGGAACAAAGCGATGAACAAAACAACGTAAGTGTCATCCCTCATAGTGCTTGAATTCTAGCAGAAGATAAGCATAGACTTTGAACAGATAAATACATAGGATAATTTCAGAGAGTGGTAAGTGATCAGCAGAAAGTAAAACAGGTGGAAATGAGTGGAGTGGAGCTGGTTTAGACATGGTGGTCAGCAGACCCCTTCCCTAGGAGACAGCCTTTGAAATGAGAGCTGAAGGTGGAGGCAAGTTAAGGAGCTCGGAGGAAGGGCTGGGACCCAAAACTAATACGTCATCTCACTTTCCAGTCTATCTCTAGTTAATAAAAATAAAAAATTCTCTCCTGGTCTGTCCAGCTCTCCAGAGCCTGGGGGAATTTGATTTTCATTAACTTTTTCTTTCACAGCTAGCTTCTCATTCGGAGCTGGATCAGCATCGACTGAGTTTTGTGAAGGTTTTGGGCACAGCTTTCTGAGGAGGTGGAGCAAAGCAGCAAATGTGAAGACCTGAGCTGGAACAGAGTTCACTGTGGGGAGTAAAACAAAGCTCAGTGTGTGAGGGTAGGGGTGAGGATGGAGGAGACTAAGAGATCAGAAAGGGGTCAGATTGTGTGGGGCCTGAAGCCTGATGCCCTAGAGGGAGTTTGGAAGGTTTTACATAGGAGAGTAGCAGCATGTGATTTATAAGCAGGGTTTGGCTGCTGTGTAGACACTGATTGCAAGATGAGAAGTCTTTCATTTTAGGAAGGTCATGGTCTCATAGAGGAGATAAATATTCGAACAAATGATTATGCTACAGTGGTATGATTCAACATATGCTGAAAGAATTTCCCAGAACACAAAAATACAGTCTGATATATTTACTAATAATTGGACCTTGTAAGGATTCAAAACTGAGCGGGAAACTGGGTAGAGAGTATACAAAGAGATGGGGGTTAGCCAGTTCAAAACTGAATGGGAAACTGGGTAGAGAGTATACAAAGAGATGGGGTTAGCCAGAGGTAGGAGTGATTAATTCTGCCTAGGGGAATGAACAGAGGAGTCCCAATATATATGGCAGTCCTACTTTATCCTGAATAACAGAGAAGATTTTGCCAATTAGATGGAGAAGGATGGACCTTCAGACATAGAGGACAGCACTAATAAACGCCCAGAACCATGAAATTTCAGGCTAGGTGACCAGAAGTCTCTTTGAAGAGACTTATGTAAGTACAGAATGGCTGGGGGTGATTCTGGAAGACCAAACAGAGGTCACTTTGTAACAGGCTTGTTTGCCATTTGAAGGAGTCTGGATCTTATTTGAAGACCCTGGAGAGCTACTGAAGATTTCTGGACTGAGGAATAACAAACAGAGGACCTCTTGTACCTTGGAAGGATCATTCTGACGGCTCTGTGGAGCCTAGATTCAGTGGGATCATAGTAGAAGGGGAGCCCAATTAGGAGACTATAGCCATATCTCAAAATAGAAGTTAGGAGACCATCTTCAAGGACATGGAAAGGACATGGACAAGCCAGGAAAAGAAACTAAAGGAAGAGATAGGAAACAGAAATTGTCCTGTGGTGCAAATGCCGTAAGTTAGTACCCAGCGACATAATTATTTTCCAATGAGTAAGACCAGTGACAAGACAATTCTTTTCTGGACTAAATGGTCTCTGCTCCTGACACGTGTCCAGGTTAATGGGGATATATGATGCCCCAATATGAATATTTCTCACATGGTAGATAAATCACAGCTTCAGACCAGGGGCATGCTTGAATGTGAAAGTGCCCAGCCAGCTTTCAGTAATAGTTCATATCTTTTTTCGGATGGGATTCTCATTTCCACTTACTGAATGATTGCTGAGGTCAGTGCTCTAAGGGAGCATCACACATTTGTATATAATGGTTTGTAACATGCTTTCATGGCCATATCCTCAACCATCACAAGAATCTGGCCAGGTAAGGAGAGGGAGAACCACCACGCTTATCTCGCAAAAAAAAAAAAAAAAAAAAAAAAAAAGAAAGAAAGAAACCAAAGCTCGTGGAGAAAAAGAGATTTGAATAAAACTCTTCAATCACTTTATGGAAGAGCATTCAAACTCAGCGTTCCAGTCCACACCCCAGCTCATGCATTACATCACTCAGCCTTTAAAACTAACTAGTAGGGAGGGACCTTGATCCCTGATGACAGCAGAGGCATACTTCGGTGCTTTCTCACCCTTGGCAGACATCACAGACCCAACTCAACACTCTTTCCCACTGAACTTGGACTTGGCCTGAGTGGTTCTAAGAATAAGGCTCCAGGCGGCCACTGAACAATAAATTGGGATTAGCTTTAAAATAAAAACGGGTTCTTGTCATGGATCAAATGATCTCTGAGGTTTATTCCAGCTTTAAGTTTTTAAATTTTCTATGTAGTGGTGATGATTCGAAGAACTCGATTTAATCCAACTAAAATTCACTGGAAAGCCAGTGCTACCCTAGGTATCTCTGTTCATCATAGGAGTAAAATAAATTTTCTAGACTTCTGTGCTCATGGTCTGGTGGAGGTGACAGGCATCCACAATAACTGAGCTGAAGTCTAGTTTAGAGGCAAAACAAAATGTTAAGGAAGAGCAGAGGAGGCAGAATTTTGTGTTTGTTGAGGGTAAAGAATGTGCTAGGTAAAGACAAACCTGGAATCCCTGGGTTATCTAATGTAGCATCTGAGCAGAGCTCAGACATTAAGGTTGTGAAGGAGACATTTGAACACTGACAACTGCTTGAGAAAAGGCACACCTGAGTGTGGTAGGTTGGAAACTTTCTGAAGATGGAGTATAGACTTTTGTTCTGAATCTCACTGTTGATGGTCAGATGCTAAATAGGAATGCAATCTGAGCATTTGATTGAATAATTTTTTTTTTAAATCCCAGGGTGGAAAAAAAAAAAAACTTGCTCATCCTTAGGCAGCCTGCAATTGAAAGAGAGAGGGGAGAAAGGTTTTCGGATATCAAAACTGGGTTCTAGTTACTATCCTGCCTGCAACTTGAGAAGTCAGCCTCCCAAGATCTTGGGTTCAAAGGTTAAAAATAGGTTGCATCTTCCGTGCCTGCCCTGATTCATCTGCAGGGATGTGTTGAGGAGATGCTGCCAGACATAAATGGCTTGACGGACTAGCAAGATCTGTCGCAGGCGGGAGCTGGGAGCACACACCAGCAGAGCCCAGATTTCCCATCCCTAGGTGAGTCTGTCTCCGAGGTCTCTGTGAACTCTGTGCCCCTAGGATTCCCATCACAACCTCTGTACTGTGGCTTAAACCCAAAAGACAGCACTTTATTCCACTTCAACAGGAAAAGGAGCACATATACTATTGGCAAAAAGAGAGGAAAACTCTCTCCTCTCTTTTATTTTGAGATACATTTTGAAAAATTCCTGGTCTCAGCATCCTCAGTTCCTGGCTATCAGCCATGGTGAAATCAGTCCCTTCTGGTCCATCACAAATTAAATAATCATAACTCTATTCATCAGGAAAACATACACAGAAGAGATACATAAGTCAGCAATTAGTATTAAGGCTTCCAGCCTTTCATTGACTAACTCCGAGGGCCTCCTGGTGACTGTTCCACTTGAGACCATGAATATCCAAGCTCCTGGCTCTGTGCTTCCACAGCAATGATTCTTCAAGTGGCTGCATTGGGAGTAGATGTCTGCCCAGCCTTGTTCCTGGGCAAACCTAGAATGTCTGATAATATTGGTGGAAAGAAGAGTGCCAACAGGCCATGGTACTGAACAACTTTAAGCACATGGACCATGCCTGAGCCACTGCTGGCAATGGGAAGAGGCCTCCCCAAACACAACACGCTCTTTGCTGCTTTCTGTGCATCTATGAAAAGAGGAGGTTGGGCTGGACTATGTCTAACAATGTATGAAACAATGTGACCAACCACACCATTCTGCTCAGGATTCTGGTCACAGGAGCAGGGCAATTTTTCAGGTGATTCCCATCTGGGTAACAGCATGAGAGAGGCTTCTGGAGTCAGGCTGAGGGTCCGTGGCTAGTGTTTCCAGTAGTTGCTGCCCTCTTCATGTCTGCCTGGTCCCCTCTCCCTGTGCTGTCCTCATCGCATCTCAAACGCTCTCCTCCCCTTTTATCTAGAGCCAGATTCCTTTGGCTGGGAAGATGACTTGCTCTCTGAGAAGCCTTCTCTGAAAAGTCCACCGCAGCCTCCACTGAATGTCATTAACTCTCCGCATAGTTTTTTGCAGCGCACTTATGTCAGGAGATAGAAAATCTAAATGTGAGTTCTGAATGAAGCTGTGATGTCGGCCATGCACATGTTTTATGTGGCCATTTTCCTTGTTGTGTTGTGATGTGTTTTGTTCCAATTAATATTTTCTTCCAGATATTTATTGAGTGCTTATTCTGCATCTCCAAGCCCTGTGCCTTGGGGTAAATGCGGAAAGATCAAAATTGTGGTACATCTTGTCTCTCTTTGTACATTCAGAATTCCACTAGTTATGTCATAGGTCTGTGTAAAATTACCCATGTCATCTGTCTGAATGAGACCTTAGTGATTAGTTTGATTCAGTCCTCTCTATGCAGCTGGGAAAACTAAGGCTGAGGGAGGGAAGGTGACATGTCCAAGGACTCACAGCTCATCACGTCATATGGGCAAAATTTAGTTCAGATGTGAAGGCTTATAATATCCCACCCCCAGTTTTCTCAAATGTTTTTCATGGGAGAGATATATATCTTCCATATACATTCCATATGTATATGTGTGTGTGTGTGTATCTTTCATATGTATATGTGTATATATATATCTTCCATATATATATATACACACACACATGTATCTTCCATATATATATCTTCTGTATGTGTATGTGTATATACATCATCCATATATATGTGTATATATATCCTCCATTTATATACATATATCTTCCATATACATATACATATATATACATATACACACATATGTGTGTGTGTGTGTGTGTATGTATGTGTGTGTCTGTATATATATATATACCCTGACAATATTCTTAGCTTCATCCCCTGCCATGCTCAGCACTGCACTGGGAAGAGTAAGGACTGGCCAGCAGGTAAGTAAACGTTGGGTAGCTAAAGAATCAGTGGACCATTTATCTGCAGTATTTTCTCCTTCCATCAATATGCATTTAAAGATTCCCTACTATTTGCAAATTGTGAAAAAATAAAACCCGGTCACTACTGCCTGCCAGTTCACTTCCTGGCAGGGGAGAGAGCTACACATTTAATTTCCATTCAGTTCAGAATTTTGGTAAGCAGCACAATCACAACAAGTGAAGTGAAACGTGTTTGAAGGTGAAAGAGGTGAGTTGTGCTCAGATATTCAGGCAAGTGTCTTACAGCGCAGGGGTAGTAGTACTTGGACTGGGGGCGAGACATTTCATGAAAAGGGACCAGCGATTGGAAAGATGTGTAAAAGACATCCAAATATCTTTTGCAAAATATCCCAGCACTCCTTAGAGGAACATGAAAACCGCCCACTCGTGATCCGTTAGAGGTCAGCCCTGATCTTCCTCCACATCGCGGACTCATGGAAGCGGTCACTGGTTTTTGCCGCTTAAGTGGCTGCAGTGCTCTCTTTAGCCACACGATGGCAGTGCAGGGCCACAGAAGGATTGAGCAATCTCTAGTGCTTTTTTTTTTTTTTTAAGGGTCTATTTGTTAAAAAAAACAAAAACAAAAACAAAAACAACAACTCCAGGAAAGAAGGGTGCGGTGCCCCAGACCAGGGCCAGAGCTGCGGGGACGGGCTTCTAGAAGGCTATAGCTTTGGAAGCTGGGAAGGCAGGTACTGCCATTCCAAATCTCTGCCCTGTTCGAAATCTCTAAAAGCAATTTAGGTGTTCTTCCGGGTTCAGCCAGTGAAGAAAGAAGCTCTTTTGAGTTAGACCCATTTTAAACAACATGGAAGCTTGAAATACCCGACCCCTCCGCTTCCCTAAAGGTTTTTCTTCTCTATCGGGATTGTGCCTGTGGTGGTGCCTGTGATGGTTGAGGGGCAATGGCTTGTTGCCACCTGGGGTGAGGAAAATAAAAGGTGATGGTGGAAAATAAGTCAGTGTTGCCAGGGCCCCTGCGGGAAGACCTGGTGAGGAGAAGAGGACAGGAGAGAGAGAGAGAGGAAGAGAGAATTCCTAGAAGATTCCTAGGGTTAGGGAAGTGATTTGATTGAAATCTCTGGCAGTCAGCCAGCTTCAAATTAGAACTTTTTAACCCCTGTTCTTCGACTGCTTGATTTCCACCTCCACTGCATTCTCTGTGTCTGTCTTGCTGTTTCTCTGTGGGAATTAATAGCCACCCTCTTCTCTCCTCTGTCTCTCTCCCTTTTCAACTCCCATTACCCTGAGTTCCATCCTCTTTTCTGTTGCTCACAAATAAAAAATTGGTGAGAGAGGGAGGGATTAAGGTCAGAATCTGCAGTCCTCCCAAGAAGGGAAAGAAAAGCATGTGTGTTCTTTGTTTATGCGTTGTTGTTGTTGTTGAGTGTATGTGCGTGTGTGCCACTGGGATGGGAGGGGAAGGAGCACTGGAGGAGAGTAATGATGACCAGGTCAGCCCCAGATCAAGAAGGCTGCTGTCCAGGAGAAAGCCTGCCTTCAGCTACAAAGGAGAAACACAAGGACTGTGTCCAGGAGATGAGTGTTTGCGTGTGTGTGTGTGTGTGTGTGTGTGTGTTTGCGTGTGTGTGTGTCTGTAGAAATTGTAGCTCTTTTATTTTTTAAAAAAGCAGAACCTCTCAATTTTCAAGTCACAATCAATTTCCAGAAATCATTTATTTCTAAACATTACCAGTCAAGTCCCCCATTTCTTTCTGCTTTTAGAGTTTGAGTGAAATTGATTTGTGTTTTTAATTTTAAAGAAAAAATTGTCCCTCTGGCTTGGAAATTCCAGGCGTGAATTTTCTCTCTCTTTCCTTTCTTTCTCACTCCCTCTCCTCTCCTCTCATCTATACCAGGGAGGGCCCCAAAGGTGGGGAGCCAGAGTAATCATTTTAATTTGCTTTTTTCCTTTATTATTGATGATACAACAGAAGAAACATTTTTTTCCATAAGTTGATATTCATAAAGACGATTTTCAAAGAGATACAAGTAAAAGAGGCTGCGTGGGTGGGATTCAAAAGAGAATGTGTTGTGATTTTTTTTTATCATTATTATTTACTAACCTTTTATTCAAGGACTGCGATGGAAGATCGACAAAACAACTTTCATCCCATAATCAATTATAGCTTGAAGACAATAAATAGCTACTCAATGTTTTTTTTTTTTTCATGTTCTGGGAAAGGAGGATGTATCGACTGTCTTTAAAGCTGGGAGGCTTTCCATAAACCCGGGGTGGGCTGTCATAATTGGCTCTTTTAATCCAATAATCTCTATGAGCTTGGCATAAATTAAGATAATAATAATGATAAAAACAATAATTTACTCTGGTGTTAGCTGTTAGGGTTTAGAAAACAATGGTGCATGCCTTGTGAAGCTGAGTTCCGTCCACTGCCTGTGACATAATGATTGTTCTCATGTTACTGATGAGGCAATGAAGGCTCCGAGAGCTTGCATTTATTTCTCCCACTACAGCCACGCAGATCAAGGGGCAGCCTAACACGTTCTCTTTCCACAGAGACAAAAATCAAGGCCAAGGGAGATTTAGCCAGAATGAGTTGTGATAGATACAAACTTCCTGGAGACTAGAGTGAGCAGACCCTGAGCAGAGAATTCTTTTTTTTCTTTTTTTTAATATTTTTCTTTTCTTTCTGTCTTTTCTTTTCTTTCTTTTTTTGTAATAGGAACATTGACCACAAGATTACCCTCTCAACAAACGTTTAAGTGTACAGTATTGTTAACTGCAGGTGCAGAGTTGAACAGCAGACCTCTAGAACTTACTCATCTTGCATAACTAAAACTTTATTCTCATTGAATAGCATCTCCACATTTCCCCCCGTCCCTGGCAACCACCATTCTTCTATTTTAGGTACTGCATATGAATAGAATCATATAGGATTTGCCCTTCTGTTGCTGGCTTACTTCACCTACCATAGTGTCTTCAAAGTTCATCCATATTCTCACACATTGGAGAATTTCCTTCTTTTTTAAGGCCTCAAAAGTTAAAATAGAATAACTATATGATCCAGCAATCCCATGCCTGGGTATTTACCACAAAGAATTGAAATCAGGATCTCGAAGAGATACCTGCACTTCCATATTCATTGCAGCATTACCACAATAGCCAAGATAGGGAAACAGACTAATGACTAATGCCCATTGACAGGTGAATGGATAAAGAAGATGTGGTATGTGTATACACACACACACACACACACACATATACATACAATGGAATATTACTCAGCCTTAAAAAACAGAATTCCTTTTGAAGCAGAACCTCTTTCAAGTTGATCTCACCCATATTAAAGCAGAGGCCTTGGACGTAGTAATTGACTTCTCTAATCTTTCATTTCTTTATCTATAAATTGGGAATAATGGTATCTGTCTCTTAGGACGATTACATGAAATGATGCATGCAGAGTCCTTAGTATGCATTCAAACTTGCTAGTTACTGTTACACCAACTAGTATCCAAGTGGATCATCAATTGATTCCTAGACCCTCTTTAAGCCATTACCAGACATGGAAGAGAGACTGTACATTTACTATTTTTGTGTAACAGATTACCTTGAAATGTAGCAGCTTTACAACAGTAACCCACACAGTTTCAGTGGATCAGAGCTTCAGGAGGAGCTGACTAAAGCAGTTCTAGCCCAGAGTCTCTCAGGAGGTTGCAGGGAAGATGTTGGCCTCGTTTGCCATCATTTGAAGGCTTGACCAGGGATATGGGATCTGATTCCAAGATAGCTCAACTGGCAGGGTGATGGTGACTGTTGCAGGAGGCCCAGTTCCTAGCTACATGGATCCCTCCACAGAGCTGCTTGAGTATCGTCGCAATACGGTGGCGGGCTTCCTCTAGCAAGAGCCATCCAATGATCCAAGAGAGCAAAGTGGATGGCCAGCCTTAGAAGCCACATTTTGCTATTTCCACCATCATGGGCCACCCAGTACGGAAGCAGGCTACACGGAAGCGTGAATGCAGGGAGACAGAACCATCCTCTTGAGACACAGTGCTCCTTCCTGCAGACTCAAGGACTGGTAGTTTTATACCAGGGATTGTTTTCGGAAACCTCTGCCCTTGTAGTTGGGTGCTCATGAGATAGCAGCTGTTGGCAAACAACCCCTCAGAATCCAGGGGGTCAACTTCAGAAGGCTCTGTGTGGACCTAGCAGGAAAGGTGTGAAGCTGGCCAGGGAATGTTGTAGACTGAGGCAACGTGGCCCAGAGTTTAAGTGACCTTCTGGCTCTAGTTTCTAATCTGACTTCCTTCTGCACCTTACCCTGAGGACCTGGACACTCTAATCCCTGCACCCCAGCCTGCCACAAAGCAGGAATTCAGCTCCCATCACCCAAGGCAGGGTTTCCCTGCCTCCTTGGTTCCTAAGAATCATTAGGAACACTACAATGATTTCTGGGTGCCTCTTGGAGAAATTTTGCTGTAGGAAGCTTGGGATTGAGGCTGGGAATCTGTATTTTAACAATCATCCCAGGTGACTTTTAATATTAAGTTTGGGAAGGTCTAAGGTACTTTAGTCAAGAGCTGATGGAGTTATAAGATCTGAGTCCCACTTCCTGTAGCCCCATGTGTGCATCGAAATTGCTTACAACCCTAGATTTTTGGACAAACAGGCTATGTGAACCTCATGCATCCTCCAACTTCTGGTGCCTCTGCTTCTTGTCTTGTATGTGTGCATATCTGGACTCCTAGTACTGCTCCCCTCCACTGCCAGCACCAAATTAACTGCTCACAAAAACACACATAGAATGTTTGTGTGTTTTGTCTGTTTGAACAGGCAGGGGGTTCCCTGGGCATTTGGTGATAATTTCTTGGTTAAATTATGTATTTTTTCCTTTCATCTTTGAAAAAACAAATTGGCTTCCTTATAGTTGCCTCCTTTCTCTTTTCATTTCCTGCTGTGGAGAAAAATCTCCTTTTTTTTTTTGTTTGTAAATCCCCAACACACACATGTAATCAGTCTGATTATAAAGCCACATATTCAGTTCAAATATTGCATGGAGGAAAGAAATGAAGGGGGAAATCCTGTTTAACCAAATAGTATTTCCCTAGATTTCCACTGTTCAACAGTGACCATTTGACTGTTAAAATGGGCATGTCTACTCTGCAAAAAAAATCATGAGGTGTGGTTCTGGTCCACCATTTCTATGCTCTGATATTTATTAAGTCCCTATTGTGTGCACTTTTAAAAAAGGAATCCACTGATATGGATTCAGCGCTCATCTTACCTAGGAGGGGAAAGGAAAGTGGGGCATGGTTTCAGTGCAAGGTACAATGTGGACAGTGTCTTAGGAGAAGTGGACACTAAGTGTCAGTGAAGCTCCAAGAAAGGAGAACATTCCAGGGGGAATCACAGAAGGCACTGAAGTTAAAGGCATGAAACTCTGGGGTCGTGTCCTAGAGTTCAAATCCCAGCTCCACCTCATATTGGCTGGTTGATGTGGGGCAAGTCCATGAGCTTCTCTGGGCCTCAGTTGCCTCATCTGTGAAATGGGGATAATAAAAGTCCTCATCTATGGTTGATATGAGAACTCAGTGAATTAATGCAAGGAAAGCAGCTAATCAGTGTCTGGTATGCAGCATGGACTCAAGAAGTATTAACTGTTCTTGAGCTGAGCCTTGATGGAAGGGTAATGGATGGGTGACATGGACAAATGGAGGTCATTCTAGACTAAGACAGTAATAAGAGAAAAATCAGAAGTTGGGGGAATTTCCAGGCATTTATGGGGTTAGGGGAGGTAACTTCAGTGGAAGAAACGGATGAGTGAGGAATGGAGAAAGATCAGGTGAAAGGATGTGTTGGAATCACATCCCTGGGTGGCGTGCTTACTTCACTGATGGCACTAATGTAATACAATTACAGAGTTCTGTCAATTGTAGAGTTCTGGTGGGGAGTATATAGTGGTAAGTACGATTGTCTTAACTTTCCTTTTGGGGGAAAGAGTTATATTGAGATAGTGGTGGCTTATTTTGTTCTCTTTCACTTCACTAAATATTGCATCTCAACAACTGTTTCTGATAAAATGCCCTCCAGCTTGACGACCGAAACAGTCCACAGCTATAAGGTATTGTTACTTTTACTCTCGCAGCTTAGAGACAGATTTTGCAAGATTTAAACTTGGTAAGGTATTTGCCTCATTTGAAGCCCATCTAATTCTTTATTTCCCTCCTCTTTCAGTTACAAAGAAGTGGCCTCTTCATAATGGAAAAGTCCAACAATAAAGTATCAGGTGCATCTTTTTCCCAAATCAAGTACAGTCCATCTTACATAAACAGGCAAGGATCCAGCCTACAGAGGCAGGATTTTTCAAGGCTCCCTTGGCCCAGGTGGGCTCTGTAAACTTCAGGAACTTTTTTTTTTTTGCAATGCAAGGTGCGGAAGTTTGAGAAAAGAGCAAGCCACAGGGAACAAGGTATGTTCTCTCTGGGGAAAGACAGAAAAGCAATACCTAGTGGGTCAGAGAGCAGGAAAATACAAACTGGGGAAACAAATATTTCTGATAAAGATTTTTAAGGTAGATGCTATGGAAAAAAGAAATATTAATGCCCTATTCTGTCTCCACAGGAAAACTTATGGTAAAGTCTTAAAAAAGAAAAAAATATCAAGTGATTTTGGCTGTGATTGAGTATCTGGAGGAAAGAATGTGGGCAAACAGGCAGGTTTACACCTGGTGTCAAAAGCAGTGGCTTCTTTTATACATAAAAAACCCTATAAGTGGGTGTAGGTTCTCCCCTGGAAGAGGTGAGGAAGCTGAGAACTAGAAGGTTAAAGTAACTTGCTTATGATCACATAGTTGATAAAGATGGTCAGGGCTTCATCTCTAGACTGTAGGATAGTAAAATCTGTGCCCTAGACGTCTGCATAACCCATTCCCCCTGAAACAGGGCCCTGCCTCACTCATCTTCATATCCTCTAAATAAGTTCAAAGCCTGGCACAGAGCAGATTTTCAGTGCTTGTTTACTGAGTGAACGTTTCAAGGGCTCCCTTGTCTCCTGCATACAGCATAGAGATGGGTTGGTTTAATAGGGAAGGCGCCTACTTTGTTAGCACTGACTCTAGTTGATGGAGTGACCCAGGCATTGATGCTCAGAGGGTATGTGACCCTAAGCAAACCCTCATGAGTGAATGGTACCTCTCCAAGTTACTGGCAGTGGCTTTCACCACCAACTGGAGGGGCCGCTGTAATAGAGTGCAACCATTTGCTTTCAAAGCTGTTTAAGAGCCAAAATGTACATGTGGTGTAGGTTGCCAGACCCTGTAATACACTGGCCCAGAGTAGAGTAAGTCATGGCTGCACCTTCCGAGTAACAGACTATCCTCACAAGCTGTGCACCTAATTACACTCTGATAATCTGTATAAATTATCATTTGTTAGTGATAAATATCACACACGAAGCCTTAAATAATACATTAGACTTAATTGAATAAATGCATATATTATGGCCTTCTAATGCATATTTGCCATAATGAGTTATCTTTTATGCACAAACAAACAGCAATTCTGATTAATCAGGTGGGGTAATTGTGCTATTAAAACTCCAGATTCCCTGAGAAAGGTCTCAGTGTTGGTCAGATGACAGAGAAGGAATAAAACAAAACTGTTTCCCTTAACTACTTGGATACATTTCCTATCTTTGAGCCCCTAGAGTTTTGCAATGATATCTATGTCTATACCCTTTTCCTACTCCCCAAATTCGGATTTGAGTCTCAAATCTGCTGTGATCTTAGACAAGTCACTTGCATTTCTTATGTCTAGTCATCCCTGTGGGTTCAGAGGAGACTATTAGCACTCCTCTTACCTGTTTGAAAGAATTAGATTTACACATAATTACACGTAAAGCATCTCATCCAGTGGCAAGAACAGAGAAGGTGCTTGGTACATGGAAGCTCTTATAATTGTGAAATATTAAACAACTTGCCATCTATTACCTCATTCAATCATGACAAGAAATATGCGACGAAGGCAGCGCAGACATTATGCCCAATTTTAAAAAGGAAAAAAAAACTGCCCCGGGAGTTACATAACATATATATTTTTCCATTTGACAAATATTTATTGATTACACAATGTTCACGAGTTGGAGATACAAAGATAAAAAGACCTGGCCCCTCCTTGCCTTGGTGAACTTAGTGTAGTGGAGGTGGGGAGGGGGAGAGAAGATATTAAGAAATTACCAATGATTATAATATTGCCGTAATGAAGTGCACAGAAAATGCAGCGGCAGAATCCAGGAAGCTGAACCCAAGTCATTCTCTCAAAGCCAAGGAACCTCTCAAACAGATGGTTAGAGTTAAATGAATGGAATGTGGAGGAACAAGTTTGATGCTTGGGGTTGGATTGGGGGATGCTCTCTGGGAAGAGGGAACAGTCATATCAGAGAGTCCCAGATGAGGAGTCAAGTCGAGCATGAATAATTAATGTAGAAATTCAATGCATCTATAGCAGGCACCTCACCCTCAGCACTCGCCGTACTTTGTTTAGTTGTGGGGATTGTTTTTGGGGGCTGTCCTGTGTATGGCAGGATATTTAGGCCACATCCCTGACCTCTATTCACTAGATGCCAATAGCATTTCCCCCGAAACATGCCAGTTGTAACAGTCAAAAGTGTTTGCACACAGTGTCAAATGTCCCTGGGAGGGGAGAGAGTGCGGGGCAGAAATCTCCCACAGCTGATAACCACTGGTCTACGATGCAGACTGCAAGGGGAGGAGTCATGAAAAATGAAATGAAGCCGGATCACAGCAAACTTGTGCCATACTACAGTAATTTCTATTTTCCTTTCAGGTAATTGGGAACAATCTTGTTATAAGTACATGGGGGAATCCTCTTACTTTAACCTTTAGAGAACACACAGTTTCCCACTTTACCAGCCTATGAATTCATTAATAGCCATCATTCAAATTGCACTAGCTCCTGCCTCCACCTGCTGACCCAGGAGCTGCAAATTTTTCCCTTCCTCCAAAAGCTCCTTTCCTCCCCACCTCCCTCATTAAGTGTTTTCTGGAATTTTTTTTGAGTCCTTGGAATTTTCTCATATATGCTCATGAACACATTTTCCACAGCTTCCATTGCTCCGTGAGGAACTGTTGCTGTGCTAGACAGCAGAGTTTCACACACAGAAGACCAAAGAGTCATGGCTAGGATAACACTTACAAAATCATGACCTTCATGGTCCAATCTTACAGCATCATAGTGGACAACATGGCTCAGTCCCCCAAACACTTTTCCAGTACAAAGTCATCTTCTTTATTTGCAGTCCTCAAGCATCAAGATAGCAATGCCATGCATAGACTATGTCCACCCTCACTAACCTCCCTGCCTTTCCCTTCTAGCCACAGCCATTACATCCCATCAGTTTTATGGCACTATTTCCTTAAAATATCACACACACACACACACACTCATAGACACACACACACACTCACCAACCCCCTATACCTTCTCTATCCCATCTCTATGCAGCCTTGCTTTGTGCTTCAAAAAGAAAAAACAAAAACAAAACACAAAATTCCTCCGGCCACAGTTCATGATGCACCTCTTCTGTTTCTTTTCTGCTTTCCTATAATCTTTGTGGTTCTTTTTCCATTTTCTGTGTCATAAAAACCCAGAGAACCAATAAGGAATTACAGAAAAGTCCTTGGAGGGCAAGAGATAAAGTGGTGAGCAAAGCAAGCCCTTTGTGGGTAGCAGGAAGGGTAAGGCTAAGATTTTTGGTCCCATCCAGAAGATGCAGCAGTCTACACAGTTGGCACTGTCACTAATTTAGCACTCCTGCACTGGTGTCACTAATTTAGCACTCCTGCACTGGTGGCTTCCATTGTTGCACCAGCCCCTGCAGTGTCCCCTCTTTTCCATGCAGTATGGCTTTCCTGGGAGAGTATTTCTGTTCCTCTGTCTACCATGCACCCTGGTTTCTCCTGTTGCTCTAAACTTTCCTAGGCATGGTTGCCACTGGCCTGCCAAGTTTCACCGCTCTTTGATACTTGAGCTAGAACAGAGCAAAAGATTCTCAGCAGCCTCAGGTGAGCTGAAGGAGATATTTAACTCTCCTTCTTCCTTTATGTTACATTCTCTTAGAAAGGCCATAGCGGTGAAGACTGTCCCACCATGCCTAAAAGAATTTGCTGAATTGGGGCCTTCACTGTTTAGTGACGGTGCACACACCCTTCTGATTGGCTGGCTTAGCAACAGATTTGAAAAACAACCATAGTACTGTAGTTAAAATCATTACCCCCTCTGATGATTCAGTTTTTGATCTTGGTCAGCTTGTCTTTCCTCCGGACATACAAATACTGCCTGCTGTCTCTCCATGCCACCCTATGGTGCTTCTTACCACTTAGCGTACTGTTGGGCCACTTGGGTACCAGCCAGGCCCATCATGGATGCAGCCTACCTGCAAGCAAACTTTTCCACTGAAATAGATTTCCTGATCCTCATTTTTATGTATTTATTTCTCACTATCAGTTTGTACGCTTCCCTGTAAGCCACCTGGAACCCTTTGTGGAGTGAGATGGGCCACAAATAAAGACATAAATGAATCTATACTTTAGATGACTACATGAAGTGGATACAGAGTACAGATAAGGACCCATTGCAAATAATGCGCCGAGTCAAAACTTTGCTGACCAGCGGGAAGGGAGAATGGTAATCTGGGATAAGAGACATACAACCTCTCATCTAATGTAAAAGCACAACAAAGATCACACTGGTTAACATGAATAGGACAGTTCTTATTGGCCTGACATTCCCAGAAGATGGGACATTGTATTTAAGTGATGTTTTTCAAAAACTGAAGCTTGGTCCTTTCAAGAAAACACACTTTCCTTTTAAGTAATTTTCATGGAAATCTTTGTAAATAGAAGATTATAGACTTTTGGAAAGTTTCAGTAGAGACAGACAGACTTCATTTGACCTCTGTGTGACTGTTGGAAATTGGCATTATGAGCATCTGCTCCAACACCGTAGCCTGCCACAATACTGCCGTGATGTCTTCTTTTTAGCATCTTTTTGTAGCTCCTTTATATTGAGTGCTTACCTCAGACCTGGCACTATGCTTAATGATACCATCCATTATCTCATTGTCTTCTCACAAGGGACAACCTACTGGAGGCACGCAGAGAGATTGTGCCCTTTCACCAAATAGCTTCCTTTATGTTGCTTCTTAAATTCTTGAGCCTGCATTTTATGGTTTTTCTGTCTCCTTGCTTATTGTCTGGAAATCATCTCTTACCCAGTTTCTAATTTTCTTCTTTCCCTCTGCATGTTAGGAAACCTGGAAACCATCCTTTTTAGGATTCTGTATCAAGTAAGTTGGGGTCTAAATGAGTCTCATTGGTTTGTCTGTGTTAAAATGAATGCATAGCTTCAGATCCTGTCACTCGGGAGGCCCCACTGTGCCAACCATGGGGGCCAAGTTGAGAAAGCCCTTTCTAACTCTTTCCATTTACAGAGTCAAACTGGCTTGGCTTTTATGCAATTTCCCTTGAATGCACAGGCTTCCAGTTATCATGGGGAAAAAGAAGACATGCTCTTATTTTGTGTATGTTGATACTGACAGATGATGGGAGGGCAGGAATTGCTTATCAGAATTTAACATGCCTAAGTGTTTAATTGATCTTTTAGAAATTAATCTTAGACTTTCAACAACATGTAACTCTATGCATGTCATTTGAACTTACTACAGTGGCTGAAAAAGGTTTCTAAGAATTGTTTGTACCACTGGGTATATCTTAGTAAAAGACTTTTGATAGAATTTGTTTAAACCTTATGAAAATTGTAGTTAGTCATGGCATAATATGAGTTGTTCATGGGATTCATTAGGGATTGTCTCTGAGAATAAGGTTTATTACATTTATAATAAAATGTGTGAATAAAGAAATAAAATGTTAACGTTTCTGAGTATCTGTTGTGATCTGCTAGGATGCCGCGTGCTGTGTGGGTATGGCTGATTGATTAGGATGCTGAGTCTCTGGTTCTTTCACAGTTCTTTCTTTTTGGCAGACACCATAGTGAGCCCAAGAGAAGGAACTGTAAATAGACATTTCTATAGAAGCCTTGAGTTTGGGGATGATACAAGATCATTCACAGCATTGGGCCAGATGGAATTTTTATGGGAAAGGGTACATGACTATATGACTTAGACATTGGAACCTGGGTCATTTCTTCTCACGACCTGAGGATGGTCTTCCTTCAATAACTGGGATCTGGACAACAGTCATGGGACCTTAAAAGGATAGTCCCACAGCCCATTCATATATGGCGCATCTCATAAATCTGGGTGACAGAAAACTCAGCATGTTATGGACATAATGAAAGAGCAGGGAGTGGGGTGTCTATGGATGGGGTCCAGTCCTTCACTGTATCACGTCCTAACCTCACTGTTTCTAGCAAGTGACTTTCAGTTGTATCTCTGAGTTGCAGAGGGCAGTCAGGCCTTCCTCACTCAGATGATTGTTGGGAGAGGTTGAAGCAGTGGCATATATCTGCGAAAAACATTTTGGAAACCTTAGTATACCATATATGCTTTCCTTTAGTATTATTTAGAATTTCACCCCCCCACCCCAGATTTAATCTCCTTTTACATCAGCATCTGGATGAAGGTGAAAGTTAAGGTGTAAATCCCTGAAGGGATTAGGGTCACTAGTGGAATTTAGTGAACCGTTAATGAGGCTCTTTGGAGTGAGATGTCTACCCACCCATCTGTGTCTCTGTGTTGCCTTGAAGTAGACTCTTTATAATTACATTGATCCTCATCAGCCATAAAGAAAAAAAAATGTTTCTGTTTCCCTTCTGTAGAAGGACATAGTTCAGGCAGCCTCCTAGGCAAGCTAGCATGGAGTCTTCACCTTGGTCCTGTGCACAACTGGCCTACATCACTATGTTCACAGTATCTCAGTATCTCTCTTTCTCTCATGGGAAAGGTTATCCTGTATAAGTGAGCATATTCTTCAGGAAGAAGGAAAAGAATCAACATACAGTGTGCAGGTATATGCCATGATGTGTCATAATTAGTCCTCAAACTGGGATCCTGGGAAAACAGAGTACTGTCCTATATCATGGCTGAGGGAATTGATGCTTCTAAGTTACTTATGTAAATTCATACTGATGGCGATGGCCAGAGATAGACCTAAACTTTTCTCTCTGACATCTCAGTATTGCAGCTCCACTGGTCCGGGCTGCCATCCAGAATATTAGGAGGCAGATGGAATCTGCCTCGTGTTTAGGAAGGTCCAGGAGATTCCACTGAAAAAATTGTGAAGACATGTAATACAGTATTTTCCTCTCATTTTTTCTTTTACACTTGAGAAAATCTTTTAGCTTCTTTGAACCTGTTTCTCCCCACCCTTGCATATCTGCCCTGCTTGTCAAGGATCAAATGGAATAATAAAAGCAAAAGTGCTTGGTAGGCTGTCACGTGCTATATGAAAGCTCAAAATTGATCTTATCCAAAGAGACCTTAACAAATTTTGTCCGATGTTTAAGAGGGTACAGGTGAGAACATCACTCAGCTACTACTTCCAGAAAGCAGCATTCTTCCCCTAACCCAGTTGGTTGGCATGGGAAAACCAGCCACTTGTGTTCTTGGTAATGACTGGTACCAGTCAAATCTCAGAAAAAGCGGCCACCTGTTTATCAGACTTACGTTGGATTTGTGGTATCATCTAGTTTTAATGGCAGCACATTGACCACTTTTGGTATGTAAATTTAGGAAGACTGGGCTTAGCTTCCCAGGATTATTAACTTCTTAATCTGGGCTAGAATGCATGGTGTGCCTATTATATTTTCTTTAGAACTATATAGGAGACAACAAATGGGATGGTTTAGCATAGAAGTATTTTCTAAGTTTATTAGAACCGTCTATAGAAATAATGTTGCAACTGGAAGGAAGCATGTACAAGTCAACTACCATTGGTTTGCTTATTTATTTAACTCCAACCTTCACTAAGAACTTCTATATGGCATGTCTTATGCTAGGGATCTGGGAGACAAAAATGGAACAGCAGGGTTCTTGCTCTTTAAGGACCCAAAGTCTGCAGAGATATAATACATTTTATAAAGTCCCTAAGTTGTTCACTAAAGGCTGCATAATTATTAGTAGTCAGATCAAAGAACCCAGAACATTCTAATCTAGAAAAGTTTGTAGACAGTTTTTCTCCTCACTAACTCCTTGCAAACTTTTGAATATACTTAAGGCTTGCATTCATTACTTGGCCTTTTAGAACAAAGTGTACAGTCACATCTTGGTGTTGTAATTCATGGCTCGTTATGTCTGTGAGTTTTCTGTGTGTATTCAGGGAGGACACGGTAAATAGCACTGTGATGGATCCCCTGGCTTTGGAAGTTAGCCTCGTCTGCCTCTATTACAGACTTTTATATGAGCACTTGGGCGATTATTTAATCTTGTAAAAGTCCATTTTCCTTCTCTGTAAATCGGAGTACCAGTTCTTACCTTGTAAGGAGTTGGGAGGATGAAAGGAAATACTATGTATAAAATTACTAATGCAGTATTTGGCACAAAGCAAGCATTCAAAATCCTAGTTGTCATGGAAATCCATACATGTATACACATCCCTGCAGCATCTCAGGAAGAGGCCTCCCCCATGGTGATTCTGACATGTGGATATCAGCGGTATCAGTTATACATAGAGAAAGACACCTTGTCTCTCCAAAACTGTTGCTTTCTCTGCATAAGGAAAATAATAATGACTACCCTTCAGGGGCAGTGACGGGGTTTTCATTTGTTTATGTATTTATTTCATAGATCTAAGTGAAGCCCCTATTATACTCTAGGAAACGTACTAGTTACTGGAGAATCAGCAGTAAGGGTGACATGACACATGCAAAGTGCTTGGCAGACAGTAGGAACTTAATAAATGTAAGCTAACTACATGTTCCTAATAATAAGAGCAGATCATCTATTACTGTTCAATCAAACTTGGTTATAATTATAATTAGCATTAATATTATCTATTCAAAATTATCAATGCCCCTATTAGATGTATTTATCTTCTTATGCATCTGTGATTTTAATAGACTGACAGTCTGAATAGCCCGTTGCAGGTTACAGAGATCACTGGGACCAAGCATTTGAATTTCCAGATATTTGCATGTATTTTCTCTTTCATGGGACCTTGCATTTGACCTCAACTCCAGCCTCTGAATTTCCATTTAATAAGAAGCTGAGTGGAAAATCAGACCTTCACCCCTGGAAATCCTTTTACTTCCATCTGTGTTTACAAAAATGATGATGCCTTGCAATGAATTTCCTCCTCTCACTGGCTACTCAAAGTGTGTTTGAGATCAGCAATGGTAATTCGGTTCTTAGCTCAACTATCTTGATTTAAACCTTTAAACTATCTTGATTGCACCAGCAGCTGTGGGTTTCATTTCCTTCCTAGGTCCATCTGCTTCCCGGTGTATTAGGTTCACGTAATAGATCTTGAAGATGTACCTCATTAGACCCTGAGGTGATCTACTGCTTGGGAAGGAGAGGGCTGTCTCCATTGTTCATGAAATGCCTTAATTCCTTAGCTGAGTGTTGGAGCCACCCACAGATCCGCCGTTTCCTGGTGTGGAGCTGGCCTGGAAGTCACCTGACGCAAGCATTGGTTTGTTCACCCCTAATCTAAGTACAGGCACACAGAACACTGTGATTTGTGACTGGTTCACTTAACTTTGTTCAGCGAAGGACAAGTTCAGGCCACTTCCCCCAGGTTGACATGTTGTCCCCCAGTTGTCCCATAAAAGCTGGTGCATCTAGGCCAGCTTTTTCAAACTAGAGTTCCATGGAGGTGACATCAGGTCAGCCTGGGTGGCGGTGGAGCAGGCAGTTCTGAGGTTCTGGTTCCCCCACTGTTTTAGGAAGAACAGCCTTGCTTGTATTTGTTCTGTATTTTGCTTCTCTATAAAATTTCACTTTAAAAAAAATATTCTTGAGCCCATTTATGTATTTATTTTTGGGAACAACACTTTAAGGTGATCATTCCAGCTCTTCTCCCCTCTTAATCCTTCCCTTCCTCTCTTAAACATGGTGATTGTACGATCCTCCTCACAGATTTCTGGTGCCCCCATCACTTTCATTTTCTCTTCAGTCATCCAGTCACCTTTCATTCTTTCTAATTTTTCTTTATGTCTCCTTTTCATCACTTTTATCTTTTCCCCCTTTTCCCACATTAATTTTCATCATTCCCATTTTTCCTTCTCTTTCCTTCTCGTTTTTCTCTTTCAATTTATTTCCTTACTTATACATTCTCCCTCTTCTTTGCTTTTGCATTTCCTCTTTTTTTCACTTCCTCGTTCTTTTTTTCTTCTCCTCCTTTTCCTTTTTCTGTCCTTCCCCTAATCTCCTTGTACAGCCTATTTCACTCCTCCCTACTTGTCTCCTCATTCCATATCCCATCTGTCCCTTCCTCACATTATACCAAAAGTTTTCCTTTCATCTTTTTTTCTTGCAAAGACACCTCTAGGAGCAGATGTGCAAGTGTGGATTCAACAGAGCAAGAAAACAGATGGTGAGCAGTCTTCTCTGGGGGGAATCTCTTGTGGCAACCTGACCCCATCCCCCACACCTTTCTTGTTTTCCTTTCTTTCTTTTTTTTTTTTTTTTCTTTCATAGGAAAGTGCCTGTGTTAGAAACTCTTTTGCTCTCCTTTGAGGCAATGTTGCTGACATCTTTTAAGGAGAGGATAACAGGCACAGGGTATTTTCCAGCCTGGCATGAAAACTGTAGCAGCTGAAAAAAGTCACGGAATACATAAAGGGACCTAGATGTAATCACCAGTTATTTTGTTGTTGTTTGTGGGGTGAAATAAGAGAAACTATTGTCTCTTGAACTCTCATATGTGCCAGATGCATGCATCATTTTGTTTGATTTCTATAACAATGTCATGAAGAAAGTAAGCACTACTGGTTACCCTATTGTGCAAACAAGAACCGAGGAGGCTCAGGGGGTGAGAGTTGGCCCGAGGCCACAGAGCTGGTGTGGAGCACTTCTAAAGACAGCATTTCTTTATGACAGACAGTTTTCCTACAGAGATTCATAGGGAGCAGTTGGGACAGAGGCACTGTTATGGAACTGCTAATCTTTGTGAGGTGGCATGATACAGCAGAATCATGCAGATGAGGTTTAAATCCTGGCTCCCCAGTTACTAGTCATGGGCATGCACTATCTCATTTAATTCTTGTGCCACTTGTTAGGTCCACTTCATAAACGAAGGATCTAAGGTTAGATGTTCATAAGCACCTTGTCCAAGGTCATACAGATCTGACTCCAAAATGTAAATCCTGTATACTACATTGATGTGGGTTTTAAGGGTGAACAGAATTCCTTAGGCAGAAAAGTAAGAGTAAATTCTCTAGGCAAGGAGAAGAGAGGTTGTAGGGAAAATACAAAAATAAGGATACAAACACAGTATTTACAGGACATTGAAGAGATTGGTCTTTCTGGCTTATACCCACTTGCAAACTTGAGTGAGTCACTTACCTTTGTAAGTGGAAATTCCTTTGTATGTGAAATGGAGATCATATCTGTCCATGCAGTTGTTACATATTTCAAATTTTACACTGTCAGACAAAATAAATTTAAATAAAATATGTAAAATAAAAGGAACACTAGCAAAAAAATGTCAAATATTGCACCAATATGTCAGAGTAGGGTGGGTCAGAGAGGGTTTTTCCTTCCTTTATTTTTATTTTTTCTTCAGCATTTTCCAAATTTTCTAGGATGGCCATATAGTTCCATCTTATAGCGAGGAAAATACTTTTATTTTAAAGTATTAATGTCTATTCTGTTTCCTCATGTGATTGCTACAGGGATATTTAACAAAGCATGAAGAATATCAAATATAAGAATATTGATATTAATGTTACTTTCTTCCCCTTAGTCATCTTAAGTCATGAAAAATACTGAAATATAACATGGCTCATCAAAGATTAATTTCCCTCAAAGTACTTAATATTATATTTTAATTCTTTTGAAAAAAATTAATCACATCTTTGGCTGCACATATACATATGAACATTTTTCCTCTAATTGTAATAACTATGCTCTCATGTCTATCTTTTTTGGTGTTTACCGTGTAGAAGTATTGAGGGCTCACAAACTTAAGAAAATGGGTCAACGTAAGTTGGGGCAAATAAGAAATACCTTTTTGGAAGCCATGAACTTCAACCAAGGTGTTCAAGAAAATGCTGTCCTGCTAAAGAGGAACCACAGGCAATCTTGATAAGGAATATGATAAGGCTAGATACATGGAGAGGGAAATAAGCAAGATATGCACAGATAGGTTCTAAACAGGATAAATCAGAAGGGACAGGTTACAAAAGTTAAGATACAAGGTTGGAATATTACAGAATATAAGAAAATCATCTAGCAGAGGGCTTAAAGATCAGGAGTGATCAATACAGTAGGGACAGTTGAATTCCTGGGGACCAAATGTCCAAGGCCTGAATTCACACCCTAGTTGCTGTGTTCTGAGCCACCTCCATATATTGACAGTGAGAGGTGGACATATATTTCAGAGGGGGGAGGAGAAGGAAAAGGATCCAGGCTTTCCGAGAGAAACATAAGCACTAGAAGCCTGTTAAGGACTTTTATATTCACTTTAACTAATATTTTTCCCACGAGTCTATTTATAAACCAGTTCTTTCCACCCAGGCTCTGACACAACTACTCATGAGATTTCCATATAAATCCTTTAACCTCTTTCAGCCTTATGTTCTTTATCATCAAAATTTGATCATTACTGCTTCCGTTTTTTCCCTTAGAGAGGTCTTCTGAGGACTATATTATTTCAAGACTGTTAAAGCACTTGAGTATAGTAATATGCTGTCTAGAATTATAGGTAGTAGTTGCATCTTCCTATTAGAAGGAACTAGAGGTATCTTCTCATATCAAGCATACTCACAAACAACTACACCAGAAGACAGGCCAAACACCATCCACTGGCTTTGAAATGTGATGGATAATGATGATGATGAAATCAACTGCCGAACTTTGAGTTCTTACCATTTTCCAAGACTTTTACCATTTTTCATCTCTGAACTAAATTTATCTTGCCAAGAACCTTGCACAGTAAATACTACTTTTATACCCATTCATCTGTGAGAAAGCTGAGACACTACGAGGCTAAGAAACTTGTCGAAGGCCTTGTAGCTAGTAAGGGTTGGAGACAGGAAACAAGCCCAGGTAATCTGGATTTGGTGTTAAAAGAATAGCATTGAAAGAAAATACAAAAATGATAACATTGTATTTTAAATCATTAAAAAGCTATCTTTTACATTTCTAATTAAGTTTACCTTAATATTTTCTTTTGACAAAGGTTTATCAGAAAAACTTATTTATGTTTATTGTCCATTGTTAGAGACTTTGGAGACTCATGAGTAGAATCTGGGGAAATAATTGAAGGAAGAATGTAGATTTATTGAATGTAACAACAAGATCTGGAGGAGGAAGCAGGGGGAGCGATGAAGTTAATTTTCATGCTTATGGATATTTAAAAATGAATTAGGTGGCCACTGCTACAACACTTCTGAGTAACAAACTATGCTCAGATCTCAGTGGTATACAGCGAACAGTTTTGCTTTCACAGGTCTGCAAGTTAACTGGGAGGCTCTGGTTCAAGCTATGAGTTGGTGGTTCCGGTGGGCTCCATCTATCTTTCATTCCATGTCTCAGGTTTAAGGAGCAGTGCCTACAAGGGTATGATCTGCTTAAGGTGCAGGATGGGAGTGCAAGAAGCCAAGGCAAACAACAGGAGCTAGTGTGAAAGCTCTGGTTGCTATGGTGCACTTTACATTCACACACATTTCATTGGCCAAGAAAATCACATAGCCAACCCCCAAGTGGTTAGAGTGAAGAAGTATAATTTGTGCTCAGTGAATAACGACAGAGGTTGGGAAGGAAGGAAAAGCATGATCCAATACTATAATCTACCACAGAGAAGCCATCTGAGGTTGAAATAACTAAACCCTACCTAGGGAAAGGCCATATGACTATCCCTACTGGAGGGGGTTAAAAAGAAGTCTTAATGGGAAAATATATATACATTCAACTTAATGGGAAAAAAAAAATCACCACTGGGTGGTACTCTTATTCCAAGACAGCTTTTTGTAGGATGGATCTGTATTTGAGTGGTCAAAAGAGGAAATTTTCAATAGGACATTTACAAGTTGAGTTTTTATAACTCAAGCTGTGAATATATTTTCACTTGTACTTCATGATGGTAGTGTATGTGTAAAGTACTCAGAACAGTGCCCGAAAGAGAATAATGCTAAGAGAGTGTGCTCTGATGATGATGGTGATTATGATGATAGGATGATGATGATGTCAAAACTGTGGGGCACTTCTGTTCTTTGTGTATTTCCTTTAATCAACAATGGTTCTGCAAGATATTCCAAAATGCTTACATCCTAATGAAGACCTTTTCTAGGTTTCAGGTCTCATGACCAAGCGAGAAGAAAGCAATATATTTTGGCAATGCTGGACATTTTTAATAATATAATTTTGTCTAAAGCATTAAGGATGAGTTGCAAAGAGGATTTAATGAGAAGCATTCAAGAATAGATTTGTCTGTCTTCTTCCCCCCAAGTCATTTTAACTATCAAATATGAAATAGATTTTACTTACAGGGACAAAAGTTGGGAAAGAAATTTGGCTCTTACAATTTTGGCAGAAGATATGGCCAAAACTGACACAATCTGGGAACAGCAAAGTTCCATTGGCAGCTATATAATAGGTAATCTTTCTATTAAATTATTCAATCGTACTTTTAAAATGTATGCAAATCTTATAAATAATCAAAATAAATAGCCAATGTCCCAAAATATCTAGCCAAATGTCTTTTTCCCTGAGACATCTCCACATAGCAAGAAAGTACAACACTTAAAAACAACCAACCAACCAAAAAAAACATGAACTAAAGTCAAGGACCTAAAAGCATTAGGGAAAAACAAATCCTGGAACAGCAGGGGTCTGTTCATCAGGATGCTCTCTCTTCATCTGGAATACGAAATGAGAATTTCTTTGGAAAGAAAAAATTCCTTCCACCTCCCTATCCTCATAGGTTTGGGATTAAAGCTAATATGGTCTGTTCTTCACAAACGTGTCTAATCAGAAAAGAGTCTTGGAATGTCTGTGCTGACAGCCCTTGAAGACCACCCTGAGACAGCCAGAGAGAGTTAATGTCACTTTCTCAAGTGCACAGTTAGTAACAGAGCAGGGACAAATGACTCAGATGTTTTTATTCTAAGTCCAGTGTCTAGTATTGAACTGGATCTAATAACAGTTTTCCCTCCAACTGCTTATCTTTGGGGAAATGACTTTAATGTTTTCATTTTCCTTGTCAGCAAAATGGAAGGACTAGATCAGTGGCTTTCCCAAAGATATCCCTTCTACTCCATTATTTAGATCCACTTCTTTTGAGCCATTTCTCATAGAGAAATGTCTCTTCTCCATTTTTGTTACTTTGTGCATTTGATCGAAAGGCTTACCAATCAAAGGAATCAAGGAAAATTGGGGGGGGAGGGGAGAAAACTTCTGAGAATACCATGTATAAGATGGACAACAGACAACTCTCTAACTGGTCTCTATTCCGTTACAGAATGATTACTTTTCAGAAAGAAAAGTTTTTGCTGAAATTTCTCAGAGAAGTAAGCTTTAAAAGGCATCCTATTTAGAATGATGGAGCCATGCTCAATTGCTGAATTTAGATAAATGTGGTTAATAGACCATTGTTCGACACATGCTTTCCGGTGCATGAATCAACACTTTGAGGTTAGAATCTCAGAGATTCTTAATTTCAATTGTTGGCAAATATTCAATATTTGTCTCTCTTAACCTTTTATATTAAACCTTTTTAATATAAAAAGGTGGACCCAATCTTCCTTGAGTCTCTCATTCACTGTGTTCATTATCTAAAAACAGACACTTAAAGAAATCAGTGATAATCACTTTCAACAAAGGTAGAAAAGGCCTGAGAAATCATCTTGTCCCATTTTCAGACAAGGACTTTGAAACAGAGCAATTAAACGACTTACTCAAGTCTTCTGTGAATAATATATTTGCAAGTTTCTGCCTTCAGCTTCTCCCTGGTTTTCTCAGTGCCACAAAACCCTCTCTGTGGCAGCTGTAGGGAAAGACAGACTCCTCCATCCACCCTCCTCCTTCCTTCAAGGACTGAAGAGTTTCATTATTAATCATTTATATATTACCTCTACCCCACCTGCCTCTTTATTAATCACCTCTATGGAACCTATTGCTATTAATCATCTGATGTGTGTCTGAGTATTACCGGTAATTATCTTTGAATGTTCGTTACCTGTCAATTTAATTACTTCTTTCCCCCCAGGAGTAAAGACTGATTCAGGACCCTGACTCTGATGGGTGTGTGTGTTTGTGTGTGTGTGTGTGTGCGCGTGCGTGCGTGTGTGTATCTATGTGTGTGTGTGTGTGTGTTTGTGTGTGTGTGTGTGTGTTTTACTTTTAGGCCCCAATTACCATTGCATAAAGTAAAACTATATTTCAATGAACTATTCCTAACTTTTGGTCGCCTATGAAACCACATACTTCTTATTGAATGTAAAGGCTGAAATTCAGGTATAATCTATGATTTTCTTTCATTTAATCTTATGTCTTATACAATAACTCTTTGAAGGCCTCTATAAACTAATTGATTTTACTTCTCCAGGAATAAGCACTATACATGTACCTGGGGTATTTATTTCTTTATGTATAAATGTACTTATTTATTGACACTTATTTGATGCTTTAGGGTATCAGAAAAGAATGAGACCAAAATATGTAATGTTTCTGTATACTTTTCTAAAGGTAACTACACAACGCAAAACTCTGTATCCTCCCTTTTGGATGGGTGGGAGTAGAAAGAGAGTTTCTGGGTCTTAAGAGTATTTAACTTTGCAAAGGATGTTCAAAGAGTGCCTAGAGCAAAAGAACATTTTGTAAAAAAAAGTTCATCTTCTCCGAGGAGGGCATTTCACCATAATAGAAGAGTGTCATCAAGGAACCTACAGTCCCACAGTTAGAAGAAAAAGAAGAGGGTGAAAAGAAAGAAACTAACATTTGCTGAACATCTACATGTACTGTTTTATTTCACTCTCCCAGTGACAGCTTTTATATGTAGGTTCCATTAACTCAAAGAATTTGCCCAAGGACACTCAGATGGTAAGTAACAGAGCTGGAATTTAAACCATGATCTGCCTAATTCTGAAATCCATGCTTTTGCCACTACATCATACTGCCTCAAGATAAGAAATGTATAAGTAATATCAGAGAAGGCTCAAATGTGAAAATTAGGGGAAGCACAGATAACGTTCCTCTCATACTCAGAAGAGGGGTTCAATATTTCTGGATGGGTTGTCCAGGGAAAGCTTAACGGAGATGATATTTGAATTGAACGAGTAGAATGAAAAGGTCTAAGCAACTCCAGTGTGTGCTCTTGTGTGTTCACTTCTACTGGAGTCAGAGGAGCCTGGAAAGGTCTTGGCTTCTCACTGGACTTCATGAAGTCTGTGGTTCATTTTAGCATTGAATGCTTTGGAATGCAGAGTCACAGACTTCCCTGAAGATATGCTGTCTTTTTGTTAGCTAGACATTGACTAGAGGAAGTACTGTTAAAAACACACATGTGTGTGCATGCACATACACACACACCCACACACAATTATTTAATGTAGTTGTGTTCTAGGAAGATATTTCTCTTCTCCTCCCTTCTGAAGGCCTCTACTATCAAATATTTGAAAGATGTTTAGCTTTATTTTTTTTTAATGAGTGCAAAATATTTTTATTCACACAAAATTGTCTCCTAATATAGATGCCTCTACATTGGTCATCACATATTGAAATTTAATTGGCAGAGTAACATACACAGTGAATATGCATATAATGTGACTTCTGGAACCAAGTGAATATCTGTTCAATTATATCAGTAAAGTTAATCTGTACTATTTAAAATGATGTTTAGCTTTCAAGATACTTTTACAATCAATTTACCCATTTAGTCGGTATTGACTTATTGGATCCATCCTTTCTGTACCCAGCATTGTCCTATCTACTTTGAGATTTGCAGAGAGCACTTTGGGAGATATGACATAGCCTCATTTATCAAAAATCTTAGAAGTTACTTTGAGATATAACAACCATAGCTTGCATGTACTGGCCTTACTATATGTCTGGAACTATTCAAAGCCCTTTTATGGATTTTTTACCTCATTTAATTGGTTCAATTGAAAAGGTTCAAGTTGAAAAGAAGTTTGATTTTTCTCGCATCACAGTACCGGGCAGATAAGTTACTTGATAGAGCTCATTATGAGTCAATGAATGTGAAAGCATTTTCTAAATTGTAAAATGCTATATAAACTTAAGGGAAGTGTTGGGAATTTCATGTAAGGTAGGTGGGTAATTTGGGGAGTAGATTCAAGTTAGTGAACTCTTTTTAAAAACCAGATAGTAGAGTGCAGAGCTTGGATTATGAGTCCTATTTACAGACAGGCTATTGAAGTGTCTGAAAGGCCTACTGGTGTGTTCAAGATCATATTGCCAATGAGTTAGGGAGCCATTCAAGTCTCCTGACATTGGGTCTAGTACCCTTCCCTCTAACCCTAGTGCCACTGGCCAAGTATACAAACAAGCTAAAAGGAAGGCTAAACAAAGAGCAATGAGGTAGACCAGACAGTCTCAGGTAGGGGTCAATGTCATTACTTACTCTAGCCACACCAGTAATACCCAGAGAAGAAAATTAGGGGCATGGAAAATGCTAATTTGTAGTTTGAAAAAAATAAAAATGAAAACAGTGGTATTTGACACATCTAGCACACCTACTATATGCCAGGCATGGTACTATGTGTTTTGCATGTTATTTTTTCATGTCATCCTTTTGACAACCTCCTAAGAAAAGTACTTTTATCCCCATTTTATAGATGGCCCAGAGTTCTGCAGTTGGCCAATTGGGAAGCAGAGATTCAAACTCAAATATGCCTGGGTCCAAAACGTACTCCATCTCCATTCCATCACTGTGCCTTAAGCAGAATAAATCTGCTGCATGAATTGTTCTCCAGTCCTCTTTATTTATTTTCTCCAAATTTGATCATAATTGCTTACACAAGAGCTGAGGAATGATTCTTAACTGTTTGGGAAAGAATTATTTTCAGAGCAAGATTATAGCTTCTTTCTCTTCTCCTAAGAAGTATGTTTTTCCTTCAGTAGGTAATTCCACATGAACAGAGAAGAAACTAGATGAAAATGCTTACTGAAGGTTAGATTTTGACATGATGAATCCATATCCCTGCTACAGCCTTAGGAGGTATCTTCCCTTGTGATGTCAGTGGGATTCTGATATTTTATTGGCATTTGTCAGAGACAGCTGCTGGCAAACTGTTGTTAAAAAGCCTGGCCTAATTTGGAGGATACCTTATCATAAACCAGGAGTAATTCATTCCACGATCTGGGAGAAGTGTCTTGACTTCCCTTGTATAGTTACATATTGAAATTTCAATCCTCCATGGAGAACTTGGACATCTTTTGTTGAACTATTTGTTACTGCAGTTTTATATGTTTTGATTTGGAGCCAATATATCCAACAACCCCTGCTTAAATGAAGTTTATGTTTTGTGCAGTAAAGGAAGCAAATTCCCTTCCTCTCAGAATTATCCATTTCACCTTCTCATTTGCTTATCATCTTGTTCTTATGTCTACTCTTTAATTGAGATGTTAAGGTCCCTCACAGCTCTGAGTGGCAATTTTAAACCAGATTTCTCCATAGACTTGGAAGCTAGCAGCGTCTGCGAGATGAGGCTGGTCCAATTATCTAGGCTGAAAACTCTGGAGAGAGAAGATTTTCTAAACTGTGATGTTATGTCCAGTGTTCTTTCTCTGTTAAAAATAAACATTTCTAAGTTATAGGCTCTTTGTTCACACTGGTGTCATTGAGGGAGGAGACGGGAAATGTCTTTTTGGAAGATGAAGTGGAGTGTGTAGCATCATAGAGCTATCGTCACCTTCTCCTTGTATTTGTTCATTTAATTTTCTTAAATGGTCCCTGCTCTTACATTTATAATTAACTGAGAATTTGTTGCCCTTTCAGTTGTGCTTTTATCATAGGCCTCTTTTCATAGCATCCCAGAAACAATGAGCAGAAAAAAAAACTTATTATACCTCCCATCATTATAGATGAAGTAACTGAAGTAGACATAAAGGTGCTTTGCCCAAGATCACATAGCATGTTTTAGTAACAGAGCTACGAGGAACAGAATCCTCTATTTTCCTGTTCTGTCTTTACTCTCCACAAACTTACTGAGTTACTTTCCTTAGTTTCTCAATCTGATATTATGCACTTTTCATTATTTCTTTTCTTAAACTTTTTTTTAACATTTTTTATTGATTTATAATCATTTTACAATGCTGTGTCAAATTCCAGTGTAGAGCACAATTTTTCAGTTATACATGAACATATATATATTCATTGTCCCATTTCTTTCTCTGTGAGCTACCACAAGATCTTGTATATATTTCCCTGTGCTATACAGTATAATCTTGCTTATCTATTCTACATTTTGAAATCCCAGTCTATCCCTTCTCACCCCCTGTCCCCTTGGCAACTACAAGTTTGTATTCTATGTCTATGAGTCTATTTCTGTTTTGTATTTCTGTTTTGTTTGTTTGTTTGTTTAGATTCAACATATGAGTGATCTCATATGGTATTTTTCTTTCTCTTTCTGGCTTACTTCACTTAGAATGACCTTCTCCAGGAGCCTCCATGTTGCTGTAAATGGCATTATGTTGTCGGTTTTTATGGCTGAGTAGTATTCCATTGTATAAATATACCACATCTTCTTTATCCAGTCATCTGTTGATGGACATTTAGGCTGTTTCCATGTCTTGGCTATTGTAAATACTGCTGCTATGAACATTGGGGTTCAGGTGTCATTTTGGAGTAGGATTCCGTCTGGGTATATGCCCAGCAGCGAGATTCCTGGGTCATACGGTAAGCTATTCCTAGTCTTTTGAGGAATCTCCATACTGTTTTTCACAGTGGCTGCACCAAACTGCATTCCCACCAGCAGTGTAGGAGGGTTCCCCTTTCTCCATAGCCTCTCCAGCATTTGTCATTTGTGGATTTTTGAATGATGGCCATTCTGACTGGTGTCAGGTGATACCTCATTGTAGTTTTGATTTGCATTTCTCTGATAATTAGTGATATTGAGCATTTTTTCATGTGCCTATGGATCATTTGTATGTCTTCCTTGGAGAATTGCTTGTTTAGGTCTTCTGCCCATTTTTGGATTTGTTTGTTTGTTTTCTTCTTATTAAGTCGTATGAGCTGCTTATATATTCTGGAAATCAAGCCTTTGTTGGTTTCATTTGCAAAACTTTTTTCCCATTCCGTAGGTTGTCTTTTTGTTTCACTTATGGTTTCCTTTGCTGTGCAGAAGCTTGTAAGTTTCATTAGGTCCCATTTGTTTATTCTTGCTTTTATTTCTATTGCTTGAGTAGACTGTTCTAGGAGAACATTTCTGAGATGTATGTCAGATAATGTTTTGCCTATATTTTCTTCTAGGAGGTTTATTGTATCTTGTCTTATGTTTAAGTCTTTGATTCATTTTGGGTTTATTTTTGTGTATGGTGTAAGGGAGTGTTCTAGCTTCATTGCTTTACATGCTGCTGTCCAGTTTTCCCAACACCATTTGCTGAAGAGAGTGTCTTTATTCCATTGTTTATTCTTGCCTCCTTTGTCGAAGATTAGTTGACCAAAAGTTTGTGGGTTCATTTCTGGGCTCCGCTTTTCACTATTTCTGACAATCATTTATTCAATTCATTCATTCAGTGTTATTCATTCATTTGATGAAGACTATGAGCATATCATTGTGCCAGTCTCCCTCCATGATTTAAAAAAAAATTCTCTATCTGTATCGATTAGGGTTATCAATTCTAAGTTTACCCTGGTTAGCGTAAGAAAAGAGAAACACATTGGAAGGATCTCTGAGGGCATCTCAGAGGATTAGATTTGGAATAAAAAGGAGCCAGGGAACGCTGGAGGAGAGGTAAAGATGATAATATCACAAAAGAAATACAGATGAATTATTTAAAAAACATGAAAGAATGGAGAGAACAGACATCAAGATGGCTGTGGGTACATAAGATGATGCTTTATGGAGGAGGTAACATTGGAGCTGATCCTTCAAAGATAGGGAGCATTTATATATTTTCAGACAGAAGGGGGAGAGGCATGACTTTTGTACAAATTCAAGGTCACAGTTGTTTTAATACCTTTATTGTGGTATGGTTCCTGTACAGTACACTATACATATTTCAGATGTACACTTTGATGAATTTTGATAGATGTATACACCGAGGAAACCACTACCACAATCAAGATACCTAGCATTTCCATCACTCCCCAAGAGATGCAAATTTTGAATTCCCAATTTGTTCCTTCTCACCCTCTTTGCCTGGGTAACCATAAGTTTGTTCTCTGTGTCTGTGAATTTATTTCTATTCTGTCAATAAGTTTGTGTGTGGCCTTTTTTTAAGATTCCAAATATAAGTGATATCATGTGGTATTTTTCTTTTTCTTTCTGCCTACTTCACTTAGAATGACAATTGTCGGTCCATCCATGTTGCTGCAAATGGCATTATTTTATTCCTTTGTATGGCTGAGTAGTATTCTATTGTAGTGTGTGTGTGTGTGTATACACCACATCTTTATCCAGTCATGTGTTGATGGACATTTGGGCTGTAGCCATGCCTTGCCTATTGTATATAGTGCTGCTATGAACATTGGGGTGCATGTGTCTTTTGAATTATATTTTTCTCTGGATGTATGCCCAGGAGTGGGATTGCTGGTATGATAAGTCTATTTTTAGTTTTTTAAGGAACATTCACACTGCCCTCCATGGCGACTGCACCAATTTACATTCCATCAACAGTGTAGGAGGGTTCTCAAGGTCTCTTTTAGGAAACTTGATACACGAACACCTGAAATACTTAGATGATGCTGGAAGGTCAGTCAGTATGTGATGTAGGGCCAGAGTGAGGGATATTAACTTTATGTCAGTTTCTGCATATTTAAGTTCATTCTGAACCAACATGGGTCAAATGTGGCAGTTTTGTACTGCTTTTTCCATCTGTTTTTCTCTCTTGCTGCCATTTTTTCCTCTATCATGTGCCTTTCTTATTGTTCTTCCTTTTTCCTTTCTTTAAGCCTCATTTACCTCTTTACTGTTTTGTCCACTGACTGTGCTATGTTATTTGCCTTACTTTTAGGACATTAATATTGGTATAAAATTACCTACTTTCGAGTTCCACTTCTGGAATGACAGCATGAGGAGCTCTGTAGATATACTCCCCCTGGATTTTGCCTAGGGGAAGAAGTAAGCCTTAAAACAAGTAGTTCCTAACCTCCTGCCAAAGGAACTGAATTCATTTACAAGACTGTGGGGAATTTCAAGCTCAAGAGTGCTCTCAAAAACAGTAGCGGTTATGATGGGTGGCAATTGGGAAGATATTGTTAGATTCATTGGGGATACAATGGCTAAACTGTAGGCCATAGAATTATAAAAATGAACCAAATGGAAATTCTAGAGTTGAAAAGTACAATAACTGAACTGAAACAATCACTAGATTGTTAGATGGATTAGAAGACTTTAAATAGATAAGACAATAATATTCCCCAAACTGATATAGAGACTCAGTGCAATCTCTTTCAGTATTCCAGGGGGCTTCTTTATAGAAACTGACAAGCTGATTCTAAAATTTGCATGGAATTTTAAGAGACCCAGGAGAGTCAAAGCAATCTGAAAAAGAACAAAGTTGGAGGACTGACTTTTTTTTTTTTAATTTCAAAACTTACTGCAAAGCAACAGCAATCAAGACAGTGTGGTATTGGCATAAAGATAGACGTACAGATCGATATGATGGTAGAATTTAAAGTTCAGAGATAAGCCCATGTGTCCATGGCCAACTGATTTTCAGCGGGAATGCCAATGGGAAGAGATTAGTCTTTCAACAAATCTTAGTGGGAAATCTGAATAACCACATGCAAAAGACTGAATGCTTACCTCACACTGTATTAAAAAAATTAACTCACAATGGTTTAGAGACCTAAACGTAAGAGCTAAAACTATAAAATTCTTATAAGAAAACATGGTGATAAATCATCATGACCTCAGATTTGGCAATGCTTCTTAGGCATGACATCAAAAGCACAAGCAACAAAAGAAACAACAGGTGATTTGAACTTCAAAACTTAAAAATATTTGTAATTCAAAGGACACTGTCAAGGAAGTGAAGACAATCCATGGAATGGGAGAAAATATTTGCAAGTCATATACTGATAAGAGACTAATATCTAGAATACATATCTACATTACATCTCAATAATAAAAAGACAACTCAAAACATGGACAAAGAACTTGAATAGATGTTTCTCCAAAGATATTTAAATAGCCAATAAGTACTTGAAAAGATGCCTCACATCATTACTAATCAGGAAATGCAAATCCAAACCGCAGGGAGATAGCACTTCACACTCACTAGAGCGGATATAATAAAAAAAGACAGTAACAAGTGTTGGTGAGGATGTGCAGAAATTTGAACCCTCAGACACTGCTGGCAGGAATGTAAAATGGTCACTTTTGAAGACAGTCTAGCCATTCCCCAAGTGATTAAAAACAGTTACCATATTATTCTGCAATTCCACTCCAAGAGCAATTAAGATATGTATACACAAAAATTGGTCATAAATGTTTATGTCAATATTATTTGTAATAATCAAAAGGTGGAAACAAACCAAATGTGTACCAACTAGTGAATGGCAAGCAAACAGTGGTATATCCATACAATAGATAAACCTCAAAAACAGTATGCTGTATGAGAGAAGCCAGTCACACAATACCACATACAATAAGAATTCATTTAAAAGAAATATCCAGAATAGGTAAATCTATAGAGACGGAAGGTAGGTTAGTAGTTTCTTAGAGCTAGAGCAGTAGACATCAGATAGGACAGTGATAGCTAAAGGGCCTGGGGATTTTTTTTTGTGGTGATGAAAATGTTCTAAACTTGATGGTGGTGATGGCTGAACATCTTTGTGAATATACTAAAAAAAATTTTGAACTGTACACTTTAAGTGAATGGTGTGCTAAGTCTCATTAAAGCTGTGACAGTTCAGTGATGCATTGTTATCAAAGCTACTCCCTGGTTTATGGACTGAAGCTCAATTAATGATGGCAATGGTGATGATCTTAAGAATCTCACTGACTTATATTTCAGAGTTCTAAAACACTTTCTCTCTCATGTTTCCTTCTTCCCCAGGGTATTCTGTGATGGTTCTCCCTTTTTCCATATTAAAGGATTTTCCCATTGTCTACTTGTTTGTTGGTTTATTTGTTTGATAACATAGTGTAATTATGCAGCTAGAGTTAAAGAAAATGTGGTTTTGAATTCCAGCTCTGCCAGATTTAATGATATGAAAAAACGCAGTTGCATAATTAAGTTTTAGTTTTCACAAAGAGAAAAAAATGTACTTACTCATGGAAACAAAAGCCTTCCTTCTTGAAAACTTGACTCCATAAAAGTTTTGTTGGGGCACGGCCAAACCACTACCAGTTGGCTCAGTCAACTTTCTGGAATTTGACTCAATTATGATAGTATTCTTTGTCTTTGTAATAATGATGGTATTGGTTGTGAAGTGAGGTGAGGAAGACATGCTGTGGCCCAGTATTTTCAGAGACAGACCCTGAATTATTTACTTCCTTATGCATGCTTATTCTTTCTCTTTAATTCCTAGAAGTTGACTCCCCACTTTTCTTTTGTACCTCCTTCTTTTCAGGTCTTTCAGCTTGTTAAAAAAAAAAAAACAGCTTCCCAACTTGGGCCACACAACTTCTCTCTCCACTTATCAATTCACTGTGATAACCAGGTAGCATTATGCTCCCTGTTTCCATGGGACTTATTTGTCCCCGTCTACAGTTTATGTTGGCATGACCTAACTCTGCAGGGGAGACTTAGTTAAACTGGCTTAAAGTCACATTTCCAAGGGACAGACCATAGCTCAAGTTCACAGATTGCATCTCTACTCCTAACAGTTTATGTCTCATTGATCACAAGTTGGAATACAGACATTTTGCTTACTTTACCTCCACCATGACCAAGAAACTAAAACGAATTTTACTATAGATGTTGTATTATGAATCTCATTTTCCCACCTGAAGAACAGAGCAATTCAAAGTACAGAACTCCAACCCTATCACTGCCTTCTGTGTAAAGAGAGATGGAAGGTGAGCTTAAAGATGCTATAGATCAGCACTGAGCAATCTGCCACCATATGCTGCCCCTCAGCTTTGCCATATGGCTCTGAGACTAATTTCAAGCTCCTTTTCAGCACATTTAAAGGTGAAGGAGTTAACACAGGACTGAGGGACCTCCATGGAAACCACCTACCAAGAGTAGAAGAGAGATTTTAGAATGGTCCATCCTCTGGCATGTGCTGTCCAGCTGCACTGGGACAGAGGTAGAAGCAAAGGCTTGTGGTCAGTGGAAACAAAGCAAATGTCTGTTGAGAGGCCCTGAGGCAGGTGGGCAGCCCTGACTGAGGAGTCCCAGAGCACCTTACTAGAGCTCCTCTGTCACAAAAGGAAGGAAATGGGGAGAATATTCCCTTCAGTTCTTAGAAAATGAGAACAATGAGAACTCTTTTTTTTTTTTTAAGTTTCTTACTTTTGAGCTTCACATTGTGCTTTATCTGGTGTCAAATAATTTTATTTAGTTTGGGGAGTCATGTTATAGAGAGTTTAATAATCTTTAGTTCTTACAATTTATTTTGTTATCAAGTTTATTTATTATTTGTCTCCCTTTCTTCCTCTTTCTCTTCCTTCTTTTGTTTCTTTCTTCCTTCCATTAGTTGATTTTTGCTACAGGGTAAAGTGCCATGCAAGATATATATATATGTGCAAAGTATGTTCCTGGTTTTGAGAGAGTATGAGCTAGAATAAAATGCTTTTCAAAACAGATTAAGTCTGCATAAGGGCCTGGGCAGTATTTCTAAAAAGATTCAGAGGGAACTGAGGTCACTGTGACCACAATGTATGAATGTGTAGGGCTGGGAGTAGAGGAAGCTGAAGAAGGAACCAGAAAACCACACGGACTACAGCTCTGAACCGCGTTCTAAAGCCTTAGAAAACACGTTTTTCCCCTCATGAACCCTGAGTCACTACTTCCCTTTCACACTCAATCCCAGTAGCTCTGGCAAAGGTGACATGTGCTCCTCTAGTGAAGGAAACACTATGGGAATTAAACCCCAACATACAAAGTAACAGGGGCTCTGTCAGCCATTCACTTCCCACCTTCTCACCTGGTGGAAAACTCTTAACTCAAAGATGTAAGATATTTAGAAATCAACCTGGAGTAAGCTGTCTGTGATCCTAAAGGTGCGCTGGGTGCCCCTCTTCCACAAGCAGTGAGAAATCTCTATTAAGTACTAACATCAATAAAAATAATAAACCTTACATTTGTCATGGTCTTAGCCTACATCATTTCATTGTCTCTTCACAGGAAGCATTCTACAGGGAAGGAAACTAAGGCTTATCAAAGTTAAATAACCTGGTGGATGTCACACAGCTAAGAAGGGATGAAGTGTTAGAAGCAAAGACTCCCAATCAAATGCACAGTCCATGCATTTCAGTTATTATTCCATGCCAAGTCACTGAGACCTTTTTCCCTTTGTTGAGTCATCCAGGACACATTCGATGGGTATTTCCTCTGAGCAGGTCCCTGTGCTGAACTTTAGAGGCGTCAAAGATGAAAAAGGCATGATCTCTTTGGATCAAAAGGGCAGAGTCCAAATAGAAACATATTTATGTTTAGTACTCTAAGCATATTTGTATGCTACCCAAGTACAATCCCTTTCCACAATGTCACATCAAACCTTTTACTTTCTCCTTCTCCCTTCATCTTCTTGCTCCCTAGATCCTCGATCTTCTAAGACCAAGGCACTAGGAAAGGTTTTCCCTTTTTTTTTTTTAATTTCCTGTTTTAACTCAAAGCAGGAAAAGAGGCAAGTCCTTATATAAGCATAAAATATAAAATAATTGATTAAAAAGAGTTTTACTTTATCCATGTAACTATCCATCCTTTGGGTTTCTTTTTCTTTTATTTTATTTCCTCCTACTTGGTGGTCAATCCAGAAGGGCCTTAATGGCCTATGCTCTTCTCCTTAGGACCTGTAGATTTCCCCTTTTCCCTACTCAACAACAACACCAAACCAAACAGGGAAAACTAACAACTCATATTGAAGTCTGTAGCTAACACAATGCTTGGACTTTGGAAGGAAGTGAAGCATCAGGGACCAAGAGTCTGCCGGGGTCTGGGAGGGCACATGAGGAATAGGGTTTGGGGATGATACTTTTTGCAGTGGGAGGGATAGTTTCTAAGTAGGATTTTCTCAAAGGCGAGGGATAAAGCTGAGGTAGTAGGAACACCCCTCTGAATCCTGCACCACACTTTCCACTCTGTATGGGTTGAACTATATCTCTTGAACCTCAGGGAAGGCATTTGCTGGATACTTTTTGCTGCTTCATATGTATTTGTTTGCCCAGGCTGCATATTTGTTCATCCTTTTCCCATATGATCGATCATCTCCAGATTCCTGAGTTTCTCTAGTGAGGGAGATAGGAGACAAGGGGAGCTACTTGTGGAATCAACCAGCTAGTTGACAAATAATATTTATTTATTCATGTCCTTACCCTTTTCCTTCCAAAGATACATAACCCACGCATAACCCTGGGTTATGCAAGCATGTGTTGTCTACAATGACGTGTTACGTGACCTGCGTGTGTAGCACATCCTTGCATCAGCCACCAGCTCAGATTTGTCACGGGCTGTCTTCTAGAAAAAAGGGCAGATATTCCTTTGCAATTTCTCCTTCCTCTTTTTTTAAGAGAAGTTGCTGAGAAGAGAAATCTGCCTGACCAGAAATCAAGGAAAGTGCTGATCATATATACTCTACTCCTTCTTGTATTCAGTCAATGTTTATTGAGCACTTATTATGTACCTAGTACTGACTAGGCCTTAGGGTGACAGATATGAATGTCACAGACACATCGGCCTTCTCATGGATCTTATTAGCCTGTGTATGAAACGAAAATCGAATCAATCAAATAGAAAGTTATTATCATAATCATTGGTGCAAGTAACATGCACTGAACTCCTACCGGGTATTAAGCACTGGGACAGGCCCAGGGTATACCTGATGGGCCGGGTCTGACTGCCATCACTGAGGAGGTGAAAGCCTAGTGAGAGAGGCAGATGATAAGAGAGTCACCAGGAGCATGACAGCTGGTTGCTGTGGGAGGACTGAGGAGAGTGACAGTGCCTGTCTGGGGCGGCTGAGGCAGGTATCAAGAAAATACGAAGTCTTTACATGCCCTCTATGATCTAGGTGGTCACCTGTGCCTGTCTACACTGGCTTCCTTGTTGGTTCTGGCAATTTCCTGTCCCTAGACCTTTGCACTGGCTTAGCCCTCTAACTTAAGGTTTCCTAGCCTTGTCACTGTTGATACTTTGGATTAGGGGCCTGTCCTGTGCATTGTGTGATGTATAGCAGCATCTCTGTCCTTTACTTACTGGATGCCAGCAGTAACACTTACTGCTCCCAAGTTGTGACAACCAGAAATGTCTCCAGACATGGTCAAATGTCCCCAGGGCCACTACTCTACCTGGAATGTTCTCCTAGATACCTGCATGGCTCCTTCAGGAATTTCCTAAAAATGTCATTTTCTCAGTGAGGCCCATATTGACTACCCTATTTAAAACTTCAGAACCACCTACCATTCCCCCTTGAATTATACTACTTACTCTCTTTTAATTTTCCACTCATAGACCTTAGCATCTTCTAACATACCATGTGATGTACCTATTTACAGCTCTCATTGGCTCTCTTCTTATTGGAAGATGAGCTCCACGCAAGCAGAGCTGCCTGTTTTGTTCACTGCTGTATTTGTAGCCTGGCAGATGGTAAAGCACTTAGCACATATTTGGTGAATGATCGAATGAGTCAACATCTTTGTGAAACTGTAACATTTACCAGTACAACCACATATATTATCTCATTTAACCCTCAAATAATATTAATTAGGTCACAGTGCTATTTTCATTATACAGTTAAGGAAACTCAGTGACATTAAAGATAAGTCACATGCCAGGAAATGATGATGCCAAAAAATAAGTATGATAATTAAGTATTCTTAAATACAGCCTTCTATGCCAACTTTCCCAGGATCTGAATAGACAAGCAGAGATTTGCTGAGCAATTTGGGGGAGTAGAGAGACAGAACAAAGAAGGAAGACCCTCTTGGCCATAATGAAATAGTCTCTGCCTCAGGTTCATGACCAACAGAGACAAAAGAGGATTTTCCCACCCTAGAACAAGGTATGGTGTTTACTGCAATAAGGACTTTTATCCCAGTCCACTTGCTGTGACTCTGTTATTCTCTGTGTTGCCTAAACTAGGGCACATGCACCCTCAGGAGGTAGAAAAGCATAACAATAATAAAGTATAAAGAACAAGTATTCAAAAGTATGAGAATAGAAAGAAAGAAAGCCCCAGAATAATCACTGAACATTATAAGAGAGTCACATTACTCAGTATGGAAAGGTGACAAATGCTCTAAAATACTAGCTACATATTGAAAACAAATTCAGATACATTGTTCCTTGATTCATTCATTAATTACTTCCTGAGTGTTGACCCATGCACTCAGTCTGTGAGCACACTGGACAAAACCTCTACCCTTGTGGAGTTTGCACTCTACTAGTAGAGACAAACAAAACTAGTAGAGATAGGAAATTCAAAGCAATTTTTTAAATAACACAGGAAATGCCATAGACATTTCAGGCTGGGGAGCAGTAGGCAGTACTCGGGCTATTTGCCTTAATAAAGCCCCTGTGGGCTGCACTTATCTGCCCCTGGTAGGAAGGGCATTTGGGAGAAAAATACTGAGATATATAGGGCAGTTCTTAATGTCAGGACCTAGCCCTAGAGGCAGGAATTGGGTTGCTGGGTGCCGGGAGAATGTCCTTCACACTTCTGCCTTAGAGCCGCATTTTCTGTGCTATAGGTCACAGGAACATGCGTCCACAGCACTAATGGATACAGGACAGGTAATAGGTATCCAAGGATGAAAGAGAGTCACCATGAGTCAGAAAGGTTAGGAAACACAGAGTACTCTATTTTCCTTTGTAGATGCAGAATACTCATCAGTCTAGCACATGTTCTAAAAGTACTTAAGAAACAAGTCTGTTTATTCTCTAGCCATTTGTTTTATTTGTTTACTTGGAAAGAGCCCTGTTTTTGTTTCGTTTGGTTTTGCTTTTGGTCTTCTTATTGACAAACTGGTCCTCACTGAATATGAGGTATTAGTGTTAGATGTGCCATTACCTTATTTGCCACTAGGAAAAAAAAAAAACAACTCTGCCAATAATAATTGTAATGTATTGTGAGACACATTCTGATTTGAAACACATTCTGATTTGACAGGTGTTAACATATGAAAAAAATGTGAACCTTAGAATTGTTGGATGGAATCAGATTTGGTTCTTACATAGGTCAAACTGTGGGGGCTTTTTTCTCCGAGCTAGGCTATGTTGTGATGTTCACTCGTTACTTTCTTTTAATCATCATGAAATTACAGGATGCTGAGGTGTGGCACAGATAACCCACTGATCAGCAGAAATGTGTGTTTCCTTTTCACAGTGCAGAACAGAATCAGTGCTGTGGAGCAGAGACCATCAGTGACTGTGTGTGTGGCGGGGTGTGTAGGGGGCAGACCAAGAGGCGTGACGCCTAGGCAGCACACAGCCTCAGAATACTATAGATGTGGAATGAGATCGTTTTATTTGCGTTTTAGGAAGATTGCTTTGGTTTTGGGATAAAGGGTGGATTGGAAGCTTTGAGACTTTGGAAGAACTGAGTCTGGACCCTGGGGGGGGATGTTGAACAGTGCACTGCAGTAACCTAGTTCAAGGGATGTGTTCAGTGGGCACTGCAAATAGAAATGAAGACTGACATTTTAGAATATTTTGTGGCTAAAGCCTCTAGGACTTGGTAAAAGGTTTTGTTTTAAAATGTTGATTTTTATTATTACTCAGGTATTGTGAGACCAAAAGATCAGAAGACAATTGCCTTTGAAAAGGTAGTTTGCTACTCACAGTTCCCAAGAGCAGGGGGCACAGGTCACGCTGCAGGGCCACTTGGGGAAGCACCGGGGTCTTTCGGGTGGCAGAAGGAGCCAGGAGAAGGCATGGATGGGGCCCTTATTGTGGCTTCTGGGGGAAAGGAAAGAAAAGGCAGGGTTAACAAGCTTAAGATTTGCTAGTGTGAATAATTTCAGCAGTCTCTGGAGTGTAGGGGCTTTCTCTAGTTGTCTGGTACCTGGCCTTGTGATGATTAGGACAGAAGAGGATAAAAGCCAGTTAGAAGAGGTGGTGCAGAGTACACCTGGCTTGGTTAGTTTGCATATGAAAGGTGTGCTCCAGGCAAATCATTTGCTATCTCTAAGAACTGGTTTGCCCTGGGAGGGGCAGTCTAGTTCTCATCAGTAAAGCCCCCAATGCCAGAGCATCAAAGAATACAGAAAATAAGAAAATACAGTTAATACACATTTGATGAGAGAAATGAGGAACTCAAAGATACTTCCATCTTAGATGACTATGGAAGTGAAATGCTGTTAACTTTCAAGGGAACTAAACTTTACTGAGCCCCTCTTGTGTGCCAGGCACTGCTTTAAGACCTTTCCAGAGTCTCAATTAATCCTCAAAGCAAAGTTTTGACAGGGGGACTATTTTTAGCTTAATTTTACAGCAGTGTTGAAGAAGTCTGCAAGAGTTTGTTCTCGGTCCCCTATGACACGCTCCCTCACAGCTTGTTTGAGACGTGTTGGATTTGAGGTGCCTGGAGGATATTTTGGTAGAACTATTTAGGACACGATACCGGTAAAATCCCCATTTTAAACTATATTCTTATTTAACAGACATTTATGTTGCACTTTCTATACTCTAGACACTGTCCTGAAATCTTTACAGATTCCATCTTATTTAATCCTAAAACAATACTTTGAGCTATCTATTATTATCTTCATTTTATTCATATTTTAATCATCTTAATAGCTACCAATTTATGGAATATCCTGATGAACCATTCACTGGACTAGGCATTTTATGGAAACTAACTTAATTCAATCATTCAAGACAAATGTGATTAGCATCATTTTAAACGCCATAAAACTAGGCTTAGTGGCTTGCATCATTTGACTACTATCACGTCTTTATTTTCAAGAATTTCATAAATATGAGCTTCTGTTGCAACTAAAACTATTATCGCATTTTACAGACCAGAAGTTAAGTCTCACTAGCTTAAGTGACTTGACTAATACTACAAGGCCTTAAATCACCCAGCTTGGATTTGAATTTCAGTATATTTGATTTTTCATCCCAATCTTTTCCCAGTATTCCTGTACTTTTCAAACTGTGTTTCACTGGAGCTTTATTTTCAATGTTTCATAAATGTGGGTTTCTTCACAAGATTTCATAAAATTGGACAGTGTTACGGGCTGAATTGTATCCCCTGCCAAAATTCAGATGTCAGAGTGTTTACCCCAGGACCTCAGGATGTGACTGTATTTTGCAGTTGGGTCTTTAAAAAGGTAGCTGAGGTAAAATGAGGTCATGAGGTCAGATGGGTGGGCCCTAATCCAGTATGACTGGTGTTCTTATAAGAAGAGGAAATTATGACACAGACACACACAGAGGAAAGACCAGGAGACAGCAGCCATCTACAAGCCAAGGAGAGAGCCTGAACAGAAATCAACTTGGCTGACACCATGATCTCAGGCTTCTAGCCTCCGGGCCTTCATGAGGAAATAACTGTCTGTTGTTCTGGTGTTCTGTTATGGCACCCGAGGAAACTAACGCAGTCAGTTTGTACTACAAACACAAAAGTGTAATGCCACTGTCCTAGGTAGTTAGTCACACAGATTATTTGACCAGTCTGATTGCTTTCCTAAACTCACCAACCCGGAGGTCAGATGACTGCCTGGGATAAAAGCCAGCTTCCTCTTACTGTTACTTAAGCCACTGGTCTGCAGGCATTTTTTTCTTCTTCTAACTTCCCCTGCGGTGGCAGAGGAGATAAATATTAGCGAAACAAAAGTCCAGAATGTTAAGGTTGCCACTCTCACTTCCTCTCTCCCATTAACCCAGTACTACTTTGAATAGGGTAAGTGCCCTGGGGCACCGAGCTGGGGAGAGAAGACAACAGTGCCCTGGAGGCTGCCCTGACGGCAGAACGCAGAGGGCCATGCTTTCACAGGGCCACTCCTGGTCACAGAAAATGCCAGGATGATGCCTCACACTCACCTAGCTGCGGCTCTGATGACAGCCATGGCCTTTCTCTCCTGCCTGAGATCCGAGAGCTGGGAACCCTGTGTGCAGGTATGTGGTGGGAGTCAGCTCAGCTTCTCTGAGCTTTGCTTTGCTTTTGAAAAACTGCTCTCTGCCCAGAGTTTCCCACAGTGGGCCCTGGTTAGTTTCATTAGCAAAAAGAAGTCGGATTACCTTAAAGATTTGAGAAACCACAGGGACCAAATAATTCACGGTTACAGGGCACTAACGGGCAGCCCCTGGGGCCATGTCCCGTTTAGAATTTAAAGTGCTACTAGCAGTTTAATAGGGACTTTGCGTCAGATAAACCTGCTTAAAATCACTGTTCTACTTCTGGGCTGTGTGACCTTGAATAAGTTAATAACCCTCTCTAACACTAGTTTTTGCATTGATAAAAGAATTATAGACTTCGATAGAAAGTTGCAAGAAGCCAGCTCCCTGTCATTCCTTTCCACTGGTGGTTTGTACACTTTGCTTCAAGCCCTTGCTTTGTCTCTTTCAGTCTCAGGAAGATGTTATTTTGTCTCTTAATAGAAGAAACTTTCTAAGGGGATTTCATATTTCTGAATCTAGTCATAGTTCTGTCCAAGGGATGAAAAGAAAACAAGTTGGAAAAAAAAAGAGAGGGAGAGAGAGACAGAGAAATAGAAAACAGGATAGAACAATAAAGAGAGAAGAAAGAAAAAAAGAGAGAGCAAGATGTAAACTATCAGGTGTGCCATACTTGCTTGCTTTGTGAAACACCAACCAGCGGGCTCATGACCTCATTCCTAATAGGTCTCTTGGTTTTTCCCTGTGTGGACTTCACAGTTGCTTTGGAAGCCCACAGAAGAACCAAACAGCAACAAGAATGTCCCGGGATTTAGGATGTGGCAGGGTCAGAAACTCAAGAAAAGCCTAACTAGCCAGAGTCCTGACATTGTGGATGGGGATATAGGGTACTTGAATAGATAACAAAGACAAACTTGTTATCTCCAAGTCCTCTGCTCTCCCAGCTCCCTGCCCACACCCTGCTCATAGCACTTAGCATAAAATGCCTTCACAGTTGGGACTTGGATAAACCTCCACTTAATCAGTTATCCTTTATTTTATTCAACAAATACTTATTGAGCATTAACCATTTTCCAGGCACCATTCTGAGTGTTGGAGACACAGTAGAGAGTAAGACTCAGAGCTTACAATCTAGAAAGGAAAACAGACAGTACATATGGAACAACCACACAGAGGACATGTAAGATAGTGATATATCCTGTGAAGGAGGATGAAGGAGGGTGAGGGAAGAGTGGTTGGCACCATCCCTTATTAGAAAGGATGGTCTGTGAGGAACGTATGAGGATCAGCATTGCAGGAGACATGGGGATGAACCAAAAGCTGCACTGTGAGGCCTTACACATATGATTTCATATCTCTGAATTCTTCTTTAAAAGGTTTATCTGAAGATTAAAGTATGGAACATATAAGAAATGAGCCTGCATATAGTGGGGAATTATTAACAGCGCATAATAATACATGTTAACCTTTATTGATCATTTATGCTGCAATAAGCTTTAGGATAATCTCTTTAAATGCCTTATCTCGCTAATCCTTTTAACAGATGCTATTGGTTTTCAACTGAAAACCAAAATTAGCTGGCTTAAGCAAGGATTTTTGTTGAAGAAATCAGAGAATTAGGAAATTAAATGGGAGGTCAGAGAACAGGACTTAACAAAGAATTTGGGGAACTATGACAGGAACGACCCCAGGAACCACAGCAGCTTCAAGCACTTGACCTTATTTACTAGGTTCCTTGACTGGCGTCCTTGCACTTGAAAGATTTGTCCCCATTTCTGTCTCATCTGCTCAAAGGTCAACGCTCCAAGGGAGAGAATACAATCAGCAAAAATTGGGCTACGACTGAGGGAGGTCCGGATGCCCGACTGGCAGTCTCCACAAGCTTGTACACAGTGAAGGGTGTATTCAGAAAAACAACAAAATCCCTCACCTCCAATCACAGGGAAGAGCAAGGGTGACACCCAGAGCTTTCTAGACTCTAAAGCCTCAGTTCTTCACCACCTGACTCCATCGCTTCTTGCTAAATGCTGCCCTTGTGATAGCAGAGGTTAAACATTGGGTACATAGTAGGAGCTCTTCCCTTCCTATCTACAGAAAGACATTTCATAAGAAAGAAGTGAGTGGATGGATGTGTGGATGGATGAATGGATGACTGGATGGACGGATGAATGAAGAAAGGTTGACTGGCCCATGTGCTTGTACCAGTGGCCTCCCAGGCTCTGGCCTAGGAGAGGGCACTGCAGGGCAGTGTGTTAAGGTTCATGCAGGAAGACACTGCATCTAATGTCTGATCATTTCAGGTGGTTCCTAACATTAGTTACCAATGCATGGAGCTGAATCTCTACAAAGTCCCTGACAACATCCCCACATCGACCAAGATACTGGACCTCAGCTTTAACTACCTGAATCATTTAGGCAGCCATAGCTTCTCCAGCTTCCCAGAACTGCAGGTGCTGGATTTATCCAGGTAATGCACGAGCTTTCACCACTGCACAAGGTGAAATGTTCACTGTTCTTTGATCTCATGCTCACATTGGGGTTTCATTTTCATTCACCTATTCACTCATTCAACAGATGTCTCACTTGCTATATAACTTTGGGCAAGCCACTTGAAACTAGCAGTTAAATGAGACAGTTTCTGAGGACAACTCTATCTTTGGTTTTCTTTTACTTCAGGGAAGTAAATGGACTCTTTCATCAGCAGATATTTTTTGGCCACTTGCTGTGTGCTGTACACTCTGCTAGGAAACAAGAGTATGTAGATACAGAACATACAACCCCAGCTATTATGGAGGGCCTATCCACTTGAAAGAATTAATGGGTTAAAATCCTGAGCATGGTGCTGGGCACACAGTAGAAATTCAAGAATGTTACTTGATTCTGATTTTGGATTTTGAACCTCATGAGGTAAGGATAGTAATATATAATAGTCGTTGTTAAGCTATTTGCAAACTAGAGGCAATACATTATGTTATTCAGAAGAGGGACCTTTTATGCAGTGAATAATCAAGACAGATTTCATGAACTGAGTGGGAATCATATAATACCAAGAATACTGAAAGTGGGTTAGAGGATGGGAAATTAGGAAGATAGAAGTGACCCGAAGAGAAAGATGACAATATCAGAGGAAAGCATTTGCTGTGAGAAAGAACAGTGGCTAATATTTTCTTTTCTGACACAGAGAAATATATTATTTATTAGGACAGGTAAAGTTATTATCATCATTTTAAGCGGAATTGAATCCTAAAATTATTTTCATCATCAGGGGCCCTATTTAGAAATGTACTAGATAATGGATGACAACCTCTATAAGAGTTTGTGAAAAATGGAGAAGCTTCGTACTCATGACATTTTATCATAGAAACTCTTAATAAGGGCTAAGAGGATAGTAGGTATTTCTGTAGAAGAGTGAGCATTTGGTATTTTATGCTATATCTTGGGTATTGATAGAGTTTAACATAGGGGGAATAGAGCATTTTAAAGGCAGTGGCACAGAACCCTATGGAGGTCAAAAGACTTGAGCCAGGTCTTCCTCTAACACTTACTGCCATGTGACCTAAAGCATGTCACTTCATCTTCCTGAGTCTCCGTTTTCATATCTATAAAACAGAAATTGTGAACCTTACCCCACAGGGTTACTGATGTTGAACACTAACATGCTATATATATTAAAAACCTTATAAAGTAGACTTTATATAAAAATACTATTATAACATTTCATTAGTTTCTAAATTTCAGTTTTCTGAGTAAGAGTTTTGTCATGAGCTATACTGGATTGAGGTAGACAGATCAGCACCCCCCACCATTTTTTTTTTTTAACAAGATGTGGCTTCTCATCAAACAATGTCCCTTATTATTCATTTTTGATCTACCACATACTCAGGGAACTACCCTCAGAGGCTTCAAACATGTGCTCAGAGAGAGGCCAGCTTCCCCTCTGGTTAGCCAGGAGGAATTTCTGGATTAGGGCAAGGAAAGATACCAGTGCGATAGACAAACTCTACCTTTGCATGTTGCTTCATTGTGTTCACGTACAGTAAAAACATTTGTCCTCTAAGGATGCTTTTTGATAGACCAGGCAGCCTTTTTCTTTTCCCTATGGAAATCTATTGATATATATTTTTTTCTTTTTGTAGATGAGGAAACAGGTGTGGAGAGTTTAAGGGATTCATACACATTCATATGACTTGCTGACAGCAGACTGGAGATGCATGTTCACATCTCCTGCTTCCAAGTTAAATGTTCTTTTCATCTTAATACTCTGCTTCTCTAAAGATGTTCCCCCTTATGTGGACAAGTTTTCATAAACATTAAGGATATCTGTGACACTTAGGTATAATTTTTTTATATCTTTGAAATTGACATTCACCAGTCATTTCTAGCAACTAACAACTATCAGTATCATCTGTACCAATTGGATATACAATCACAATTGTGTGTGGCAGAGAATGGCTAAAGTTGATCCAAGGTAGTTACGTACTCTCTCAGCCATTTGGCCTTCATGTGCCCTAATTATTGATCTTTAACTGACTTCCCTCTGATGGATGGGCTGCCTTTGCTTAGCATGTGTGCCTAGTGTGATAAAAAGAGATTATCACGGTGGCCAGTGGAATACGAAATCTGTGGGGCTTCTTTACTTCATCTGCCTTGCCTGATATTTTTGCCTATGCACAATCACATGGCATGACCCATCTGTGTGAAGACCTAGATGACTGGTTGGCATTTCATTTGGGGTTTTTATTCAGCATAAATATTATGTAATCTGTATCTCTTTTTCCTGTAGATGTGAAATTCAGATGATTGACGATAATGCGTATCAGGGGCTAAACCACCTTGCCACCTTGATATTGACGGGAAACCCTATCCAGAGTTTAGCCCTGAGAGCCTTTTCTGGAATACCGAGTTTACAGAAGCTGGTTGCTGTGGAGACAAACCTAGCATCTCTAGAGGACTTCCCCATTGGACATCTCAAAACTTTGAAGGAGCTTAATGTGGCTCACAATCTTATACATTCCTTTAAGCTACCTAAATATTTCTCTAACCTGCCTAACCTGGAGTATTTGGATCTTTCTAATAACAAAATCCAAAATATTTATCATGGAGACTTGCAGGTTCTACATCAAATGCCCCTACTCAACCTCTCTTTGGACTTGTCCCTGAACCCTTTAGACTTCATCGAACCAGGTGCCTTTAAAGAAATTAAGCTCAATAAACTGACTATGAGAAGTAATTTTAATAGTATAGATACAATGAAAACTTGTATTCAAGGTCTGGCTGGTTTAAAAATCAATAGGTTGGTTTTGGGAGAATTTAAAAATGAAAGGAACTTGGAAAGTTTTGACAAATCTGTCATGGAAGGACTGTGCAATTTGACCATTGAACAATTCCGGATAGCAAACATCAGAGAATTCCCAGAGGATGTTACTGACTCATTTAACTGCTTGGCAAATGCTTCTATGATTTCTCTGTTGAGTCTGTATTTAGAAAATCTAGAAGCCATTCCTGAAGATTTCAGATGGCAACACTTAGAATTAGTTAACTGTAAATTTGAACGATTTCCCACACTGAAGCTCAACTCTCTCAAAAAGTTTGTTTTCATACACAACACAGGCATGAGCACTTTTGTTAAAACTGAGCTACCGAACCTTCAGTTTCTAGCTCTCAAGGGAAATGATTTGAGTTTCAAGGGTTGCTGTTCTCACACTGATTTCGGGACAACCAAACTGAAGTATTTAGATCTGAGCTTCAATGATATCATTACCATGAATTCAAACTTCATGGGCTTAGAGCAACTAGAACATCTGGATCTCCAGCATTCCACTTTGAAACAGGCCAATGATTTTTCTATCTTCCTATCACTCAGAAACCTTCATTACCTTGATATTTCTTATACCCAGACCCGAATTGTCTTCCATGGCATCTTTCATGGCCTGGTCAGTCTCCAAACCTTAAAAATGGCTGGCAATTCTTTTCAGAACAACTTGCTGCCTGATATTTTCACAGAGGTGACTAACTTAACCATCTTGGACCTCTCTAAGTGCCAACTGGAACAGCTATCCCAGCGGGCATTTGACCCCCTCACTAAACTGCAGGTGCTAAATATGAGTCACAACAAACTCTTGTCATTGGATATACTTCCTTATGAACCTCTCCGCTCCCTCCAGATTCTAGACTGCAGTTTCAATCGTATTGTGGCCTCCAAGGAGAAAGAACTACAGCATTTGCCAAGGAGCCTCGCTTTTTTAAACCTTACTCAGAATGACTTTGCTTGTGTTTGTGAACACCAGCATTTCCTGCAGTGGCTCAAGGACCAGAGGCAGCTCCTGGTAGAAGCTGAACAAATGGTGTGTACACAACCTTTAGACATGCAGGATATGCCCGTGCTGAGTTTCAGGAATGCCACCTGTCAGATAAGCAAGATGACCATTAGTGTGTCGGTCCTCACTGTACTTCTGGTATCTGTGGCAGGAGTCCTGGTCTACAAGTTCTATTTCCACCTGATGCTTCTTGCTGGCTGCAAAAAGTATGGCAAAGGTGAAAACATCTATGATGCCTTTGTTATCTACTCCAGCCAGGACGAAGACTGGGTGAGGAATGAACTTGTAAAAAACTTGGAGGAGGGGGTGCCGCCCTTTCAGCTCTGCCTTCACTACAGAGACTTTATTCCTGGTGTGGCCATTGCTGCCAACATCATCCAGGAAGGTTTCCACAAAAGCCGGAAGGTTATTGTGGTGGTGTCCCAGCACTTCATCCAGAGCCGCTGGTGTATCTTTGAGTATGAGATTGCCCAGACCTGGCAGTTTCTGAGCAGTCGTGCCGGCATCATCTTCATCGTCCTGCAGAAGTTGGAGAAGTCCCTGCTGCGGCAGCAGGTGGAGCTGTATCGTCTTCTCAGCAGGAACACCTACCTGGAGTGGGAGGACACTGTCCTGGGGCGGCACATCTTCTGGAGACGGCTCAGAAAAGCCTTGCTGGAGGGTAAGGCATGGAGTCCAGAAGGAACAGCGGATGCAGAGAGCAGCCAGCATGAAGCGACAACCTCTGCCTGAGGAGGAGAAACTCCTTAAGTGCTTCTTGCCCAGCTAGACCCAGAGCTTGTTCAGCTAACAAGTATTAAATGCTGCAACATAGCAGGCCTTGTGCTAAGGGCCAGTGGTTCAGTGTGCACAAGATATACAGGACTGCTAATTCCATGGAGTTTACAATGTAGAGGGAGTAAACACTGTACTGAAATAAAGAACTTCCAGGAGGCTGTTGAAACCAATCCAACTAAGTGGTCCAGGACAGGGAAAGTCAACTCAACTCTTACCCAACAACACCGAATTAGAACTCAGTGAGATCAGAACAGGACAGAGTTCTCCAAAGTCTTTTGAGCAGAAACCACCTCATGTTATAGGTTTCAGCCTTGTTAAAAGACAATTGTTTTTGTAGTTTCAACTGAACTGGGTCTTTGCTTGCTTTTCCCTTTTCTATTGAACACAGTGTAAATTCTACTTGCTGACTCAGAAGGTTCCTGATTCAGATACCCCCTCCACTTTAAGTCAGTTCACAAATGTCCCAGTCATTCCTTAGCATGTTCTATTTATTAACTAATAGTCCCTGATATATTTTTGCTTTTAAAAATCCAGTTCTCATTTTTCATGTCTTCTCTATAAATCCGTATCACAAATAAGGCTGTTAGAGACATGCTGGAAATACCCATATTTAACCACTATCTTTTGAGCAAATACGTAAAATACACTGTCACTTTGTCACTTGATGTCATTCTGAAGTTAATACCTACTAAGTTATGACTGTCATGAAGGTAGCATTAAAATAATTTGGTTGAAAGTGGCACTTAGAGGGAGACAAGTCCAACTTCCTGGTCTCATAATGAGCAATTTGGCCTAGAGGTGGGGCAAGAGGTGGGATGCCCTCAGGAGGTCAGCTCTTCTGGATGACGCCAGGAACACGTGGGCTGATACAGCTGCGGTGACCACACGATGAGAGTTGCAGCAAAGGTTTCTTCTGCAGCAAATGAATTTTGTTGGGTGGACCATCAAATCCTTCAGGGGACTGTGAAATGGTTTCAGGTAGGGAGCACACATTGTTCCCTCCTGTTGGGCGTCACTCCATGACCACATTTAGGAAAGAGCAAATGTTATCATTGTAAAAATAATATCCCTGAGGTTACTTTGGGCCATGTTAAGGGGGATTCTTAGAAAAGCACACTTACCCAGCTTCCCCAGAATCATGCATGCAAAGAAAGAGCAATGAGGACATCTGGAAAATACAGTTGTCAAAAACTGGAACTACGGCCACACTCAGGAGTGTGCTTGTGACTGAGTGTTCCAGAGTGTTTTGATTGGAGCGTAGCTGGAGTTGCTGAGCATGCCCAGGTGTGTTTGTAGGTCTTACATGGTAGAGAAAGGGGATGCATGTATGTGTGCATGTGCCTCTGTGTGTTCCTATTCATGTTTGTGTGATCCTGGCTGCACAGAAGAACATGTGATTATATTACAAGGGGAATATGTGCATGTGATGTAAAGATATCCAGCTGTTTGGGACAGGTCCTCACTCTTGTGTTTGTATGTGATTGCTTATATACAAATGTCTACACTGAATTCCAAGTATACTTGAAGGCATGTGTTTTTGTGTGAGTGTGTTTGTGTTCATATTTAAGTATGCATTCTGCACCTGTGCGTTAGTTAGTGCAAGCAAATATACAAGACTCCAAGGGGGAACATCAAAATACAACCAGAATATTTCCTGTTCCCAGGTATGCAAGGCTGTCACCAGTCTACTTCCCATCAGTCCCCTCTCCTAGCTGGGAATTCTACAGGTGAGGTGGACAAGAAAGGAAAGAAATGATATGGCAGAAACATAAGGGGGAGAAGAGGACAGTTAGGCCTGGGACAGGTTCTCTGCAGCTATTTAAAGTCTCCGGATTTAAAGAGAGATGAAGTGTGGAATAAAGAGATATGAAAAATTAATAGTAATTAGAATGCCTTAAGTTTGTGTAATACCCTACAACTTGGAACATATTCACACAATTATAAACACATTTGAATCTCTCATTTTCCAGGTAGGGTAGCAGATTAAGAATTAGTTTCACTATTTTACTGGCATAAAACCTGAAGTTCAAGGAAGTAAATTTATTAGGCCACAGAATAAAGTGGCAGGGCCTGAACTCAAGTCTCCAGTGTATACTGGGCATCTCACTTTCCACTGCACCCCGTTGCTTCATGCTTCAAGATCACAAAACGGGAAGTGAAATTCCTGAGCTTCTCTGTGTGGTTCACAGCAGTCAAGGGTTTTTCACTGAAATCATGAATCGTTAGGCAAATACATATGCATATATATATTATATATACTGAGTGATTCATTTATAAAACATTTCTTTCCATAAAAGACATGAGGGAGATTTAAACAAACTATACACAGACAAGGTTTGTTAATTAGGATTGGAAAATCTGGAGAAAGAACCTAAAAGAGGAAAAGAAGACACTAAGAGGAAGATTTAGCATAGTATTTTCCTGTCCTAACTTCAGAGAAATACCCTGGCATTTTGGATAGTGTGGCTTTTGGAGAAAGCCAAAACTCATATCCACCTCTTATCGTGTGTTCTCCAGCTTCCCTCCTCTGAGAGTCTAGTCAACTCAAATGTAAAAGGAGGGTAGATTATTACTTTGTAAAACTGTTGTAAGCATTAAAAATAATACATGTTCAATATAAGGGACATTGTTTTTATAGGAAAGTAGTCCTCTAGGAATTTATGAGGGGGCCACAGGTAGAAACACTGAGTGGTCTTCTCAATAATACCATTTTAGCAATTGCTGTTGTCCAACCTGTGAGACCACAGGGGGACTGCGGGTGTAATGCAGTTTCTTTCTGACTCAGCCTCTGCCCACAAGATCGTCATAACCCCAGCTTCCTTCTGGACTCTCTCACCTGTCTAGAAAACACCAGCAGGTTCCTGGAAGGCCTTCTGTGAACTCACAGGAGTCCTCACAAGAATGACTGAGAGGTCCATGAGAGTAGAGAGTACATCTGTTCACCCTTTGCTTCCCCAGCCCTGAGCTCCATGGAGTGCACACAGCAGACAAAATACACCTGCTTATTTGAAGAATTGATGGGGCGAGTGAAGAATCATCTCCACAGGGGATGTTGTTCTCCATTTTTCCCAGTCAAGGCCCTCAAGTCCCAGACCACAGTTCTTTGTTGCCATGGAGTTTCTGAGATCTAGACTTTCACATCAGCCCCCTGTTTCTCTTTTGTCTGCATGGATATTCTCAACCACTTCCTCTACTTGGTTCCTTAACTCCAAGTGTTCCCAAAGACTTTGCAGAAGGGGAGAAGAGGACTTCTCTAATAATAATTATTCTTAATTGCTACTTTAAGGTCCCATTCTACTGCTTTAAGTGTGATATCTAATTTAAATTCCCACACCATGCCTATGAGATGGGCACTAGTAATATCAGCATTATTACCCATTGGAAAATGAAGGCTCTGAGACCATAGGTAACCTATCCCAAGTCCCACAGGTAGAAAATGGCAGAGCTTGGCTTTAAACGCAGTCTCTTCAAAAAGACCTCTCACTCATTCTTACAAGGACTCTTGTGAGTTCATATAAGACCCTCCAGGAACCTGCTGGTGATTTCCAGATAAGTTATGGAGTCCAGAAGGAAGGTGGTGTTCTGACAATCCCGTGGGTGGAGAGGCAGAGTCAGAAAGAAACTCCCTAATTACTATCAGTACTCCTGTGGTTCCCCTGGTTGACCAGGGCCCAACCCCAGAATCCAGATATGAAAATCAAACCAAAAGATGTGTTTGGCTGAAAGATGAGCTGTGTAAGAGACACAAGGCAGTACTCGAAATCAACCATTTCCTCCAACAATGATGGACTAAGCCTCTCTCACTTTAACTCTTTTCTGATGGAGTAAATTCTTTTCCATGAGGCTCCCAGGACTTCCATGCAAATACGTCTATTCAAATGGCCTTCCAGATAGGCTCAGCTGCTTCTGTATTTATAGCGATTACCCACCAACCTGCACTCAGAGATCCTTTCTGCCAAATGATTTTAAATAAGGCTGCTCCTTTCAATGCCTTTATCAAATGGCAGGGATGCATCATTGGAAGTCAACACAATAAGGAGGTTAGGTGATAGTCTGTGTACATCAACTTTAGCAATGCACCTTGGTACAGGATTTAAGTTGCACTGTCTGGAGAATGAGCACCAAAGCATGCCCCTTGGACTGGATTTCCCACTGGCACCATTGTTCTCACTTCTTTTAGCGGGACAAAATGAGAGAACCCGCATAACTGAGATTTGGACTTCGAATTTTAGCCTTGTACTTAGAATGCTAATCATCTATTTTGCTAATTGAAGAAGAATACAAATGCTTTGAAAATCAGGAGTGGCTGAAAAATTTGACTTTCGTTTTCTTCCCATGGAATATTCTAGCCATCGTTGCTAAATATAGGGGAAACAGGTTCTTAGAAATCCTAGATGGACTTCTTTACGTGGGTACTAGTCTAGCCGGTGCACATAGTGGACTTGGGTTTGACTCCTAGTCCTGCCACACCTTCACAATATAATTTTGGACACGTTTCTTAATCTCTCTAATTTCACTTTGTTTTCTTGAATAGGAAGAGTAAGTCTCTCCTATACTACAGGTCTAATGTAAAGATAAAATAGAGAATGGGAGAAAGAGCATAGTTCTAGATTTATCGGCTTTATGGGGCTGCCTTAAAAGTGAGAAAGATCCCAAGCTCAGTATGAAGTTGACACAGAAACCTGGAATCCTGAAAGCCTCAAAGGCAGGAGGGCTCACACCCATAGTCAAACTTAGGGATTCAATTCTCCAGGAGGGAGAACAGAAAGAGGGTCCCAGCTCTGAAATACACACTGAATTACCAGACGCTGCTGCTAGGATTTAAAAAGAGGCAAAAGCCAGACCCTGTTCATTTATAATGGAGCATTATCCTGATGCCGTGGACAGTGAACTGCCTGGGAGGGTAGAAACCGGGAGTGGTCCAGACTCTCTATTTACTTGGCTCATGGGCAAGACATTCAAGTGCTCTGAGGCTCAGATTTCAACACATAAAACAGGAATAATACTACCTTCTTGGCAGACCTCATGGGGCTATAATAATAATGCTGTAATAACAACAAAAGAGTGATCTTCAATTGAACAATCATTCTGTGCAAGGGCCTTATATTTACTATCATGTTTACTTTGTCATGTCAATGAGTTAGGAAAATACTAATTATTCCCAAGTAAGTTATAACAAAAAGAGATGAGGAGACTGACCTTTGGAGTCAGTCTATAATGTGTCCCTGGTAACATGTTAATGAATGGCAGCTCTGAGGTTAGGATGTAAGTCCACTTCACTCCGTAGCCAGGACTTTTAAACCCCGTTAAGAGCACCCTCTTCCTGCAAAAAATGCATAAAACCTCCTATCTCACCATCATAATTTTGATTGATATGGAACAAAGAGAATTAGTATTATTATTTTTACCTATTGATATTACTATTATGGCCATAAGAGCCTGGGGAAAAATAAATCAAAGATACACAAGTGGAAAGATTTTTAACAATGAACAAATCGGGCCGACCAGATGATGCTCTTCCTGTAAATAACATGTGCAGGCTGCTACGTCATGTCTCTTGTCAGTCTGACTTCCTGATGGAAATCACAGACCTGCAACTGAACACAGAAGCTATGGGGGAAATTCCAAGAGCTGAGGACTTTTCAGTGGCTGGAATAAGATCGCACACTCTGGGTTCCGTTATGGAGCTCAATGAGTTTTTCAACTCGTAGTGAAGCCTGTGGAATCAGTGGATGGTCAAAAGGAGCCAAACATACTGAGCATCATGTGCACTTATCTGATTGTTGCCGCTACCCTGTGAGTTAGGTACCAGTCTCCTCATTTTAACAAAGAGGAAATGGATGCCCAGAGAGGATGAGTAACTTGTTCAAAGTCACACAGCTTCTATGTATTAATCACAACTATAACCAATATTTACTAAGCTTTTGGTACATGCCTGGGACTATTCTAATCTGTATCTGAATCAATTTCATTTAATTGTTAAAATTAAATGGGCAAGTATTAGTAGCTCTGTCATTCCTCAGATGAAGAAACTGAGGTGCAAAAGTGAATTGTCCAATTGAAAGGAGGAGAACTAGGATGTGAACCCAAGTTAGCCTGATTCCCAGGGCTGCATTTTTTCTATCGTGTAACAACTATTCTTTCAGGGGTATTCAGAGGACGGGCTGGAGAATAATTTAGACAAGGTCAGTACCTCCCACACCATCTAGAAATGGAAAGTTTATAAGACAGTGTCTGCTACTCTCCTTGATTTCTACAGAAATAGAGATGATACCTCCCTGCGACAGTGCTAAGTGACAATTCTGACTGTAAATGTGCTTTTTGGCACAAATTGTCCTGTCCTAATAGTCTTGATTATAATTATAAAATAATGGGTTTCTGAAAGGCTGCAAGCAGTTCTGGGAATGGCAATAAGGGTTTAGAAATGACATGTTGTTTACGTGAGGAGTGTTTTGTTGAAAATTAAACCCACGTTTAGGAGAAAGGAGTGTGTTGTATGCTCTTAAGAAACTATCTCGCTATGTAATTAAATCAAAACCAGTCAGTCACCAATTTGAGCTCCTGTCTCACACTAACAACACCCAGGAGCCATGCAAGACAGGACTGGACAAAAATAACCCAGCCCGATGTTTAATCCACTGCTCCCCAGAATCGTGTCCCTCCATCTTCCCAAAGCCCCCGTGTGAGATGTGGCTGTGCGGCTCATCTTCTTTCTGGGGCAGATCTTATGTTTCTCTTTGGACTCTTTCTTGGTGGTCTTCCCACCTCCAAAGAAAGGAAGGAACACTCTTCCTGTTTAACGAATTCCCTGGGAGGCATTAAATAGAAATAGGAAGTTTAAAAAAAAAAGATTATGTGAAAATAATCTGAGGTTCTAAACTTCTCACAAAGATCCCCAATGTCTTTGACTTGATTTCTTAGGTGGGTAACTGAAGTCTTTCTCCAAAGGTTAGAGACACCTTCTCTGTTCCAAGATACTAAAGTGAGAGTAAGTTACTTCCCCAGCATGTTTTCTCTTCTTTTCTCTTCTCTTCTCTTCTCTTCTCTTCTCTTCTCTTCTCTTCCCTTCTCTTCTCTTCTCTTCTCTTCTCTTCTCTTCTCTTCCCTTCCCTTCCCTTCCCTTCCCTTCCCTTCTCTTCTCTTCTCTTCTCTTCTCTTCTCTTCTCTTCTCTTCTCTTCTCTTCTCTTCTCTTCTCTTCCCTTCCCTTCCCTTCCCTTCCCTTCCCTTCTCTTCTCTTCTCTTCTCTTCTCTTCTCTTCTCTTCTCTTCTCTTCTCTCTCTATCTCCTGTTCTGTCTTCTTCTAGCCTCTTTCCTCACCCTTAACTGCACTCAGCCTATTTTCCCCAAGGACTTCAGGCAGCTTACAACTGAGATGGTTTCAACAGAACTATTAAAAGTGGAAATAATACATAAAGGTGATAAAGCTTACCGGCTCAAGTCTGACTTTTTAAAAAAGTGCCTGGCTTAAGAATCACTTGAGGTCTTTAATTATATATTTCTATCTATTTTTCTAGATTTGTTTATCATCCTAATTGCTGGAAATTCTGATTTAGTGTCAGAGGTTGAGCCTAAGAAATCTGTATTTTTAAATATTCACCAAGTGATTTTAATGCACAGACAGATCTGAGAATAACAGTCATAACAGAAAATGGAGGATAATACCCCACATTTAATATGATTACTGTTTTTTTTCCTTGAGATTTATCGCAAAGGTTCATAACAGGCAAGACAAGGTCAACAGAATGAAATATATGGCCCTTCTTGTTAAAGAAAGAAAAGAAAACACCCCCTATTGGTCAGAAAAAATTTCTTCTTTCACAGGAGACAGCTGCTGCTTCTCAATCCCACTACATCAGACTCACTGGGACACTAGCCTGGCCTGTTTGATTCTGAGCTTACAATACCCATTTAGACATTGTGACCTCGATAAGTGTTTAGTTCTCCTGGTTCCTCCCAATGTGTTGCCAATCTCCCTTCTTCATGTTCCAGGTTAGCTGAGATCTAGCATGAACTTACATCAGAAAAATGTCACAGTCTGCCGTGAACTCTCTGAGGCACCTGCTGCCAATTTTATTTTCTGGATTTTCCATTGCAAAATAAATCAAAACAAAACATGTCAGCTCCACTTCTGCAAACTGACTATTCGGCTTGCTACTATCAAGATTCCAAAAATGGTTTCTCTGGGAAACACCAGGATTTCCTGTGCAAGAACTTGCTAGGGCCTTATCAGTCTTCCCAGGAACCTCTTTTTGGTATTGTTGGGGGCAGGTGGCACAGTGGGCATTGAACACTGATATTCAATAGCGTTGGTCTTTCAACTTGAGACCCTGAATCCTGTGGGGGCGCCTACTCCTCCCCAGTGGGGAATTCTTGCTATGAAAACTCCCTCCTTGCAAGGAGCAGTTTTGAAACTAATGGTAGGAGGTAAATCTCGGGCCATTCAACTCACTGCTGGATCCTGCTGAGTCCTCTCTACACATCAGCTTTAGTTGGACTGGCTATGGTCTCAGTGTCTCATCCAGGGCTGAGAACTGAGCACCACAAGGAGCAGGAACATTTTTGCTAGTTACTGGAATAGTAGCTACTGAGATCAGATAAGTGAGAAGAGGCTTTGGATGCATGGTTCAAAACTCCTCTGTGGACTCAAGTTTCTTGCCTATAAAATGGGACACTTGGGAGGATCATGAGTACAGATACATACTGATGAGTGTATTATCTTTAATAATTATGTATATATTTTCATGGTTATTTTCTATTTATAAAAGGTTTTGTGAGTAATAAGAAATATGATCCTTTAAAAACATATATTTAAGTTTGCAACATGGGCCTTTGTATTAAAAAAAAATCAGAGAACAAAAAGAACAATATAAGAGGTATGCAGATGTAGGAAAAATTTTTGAAAGTGCCATGGGAAAGACTGTCTTTTGGAAAGCAATGAACCAAATGGCCGCTGAGGGTCAGGCCAGCTCTCTGACATTCCAGCATGTTCACCTCTTCAGGACTATTTCCTTATCTGTAAAATGCAGGGGTTGGAGTAAATGCCCATTTCAGCAATTCTATTCTATGATTAGAGGTGTAACTCTATCATGCAGATATTCCAGCATCCTTAACATGTGATTCTTGCATTTTAAAACTCCTGATACTATATGAAAATAAGACACTCACTAATTAAGCAGTGGTTTATTCATGCATTTATAATTTTCCCCACGCTCTCTCCCTCATTCCTGGAGAAAATTCAGTTATCAATCGACTTGAGGGTTAGATGAAAGACTGTGGAAGCAGGGGTTAAGACAATGGGATGGTGAGCTGCTTCCACCGCTATCTTTAACAAATGGTCCCTGGTCTCTTTGTCCCTTCATCTCCACCTCTTTGTCCAGGGAGTGGATGGTTTCTGGAGTCACTTCAATGACAGCTATGAGAATGAAACAGAGGATTCAAGAAATCTGGGGGCAGTGTTATATAAATGGGAGAAGTCAGTATCACATTGGATGGAAAACTCCTTGAAAGAAGGTTTCCTCTTCTGCTCAATTATATGGTGTTCAAAATACTTCCCAATTTGCCTACACATTTAAAAAGCTTTTAAATTAATCCATATGTCATCTTTATAAGGTTCTTCCATATTTCAGTAATGTGTATACTTGGCTATTTTGAATGATCTTAAGGAGAAAACTATAGTTTGTCCAAATCCAAGCACTTTCCTACACTGTGAAACTTGAAATGATCCTTTCCTTTTCCATACTTGACATTTAAAGTGATATCTTACAGCTCCTAAACAGATAGCTATGGAGGCACTGTCCGACCCCTGGTGCCTCTCACCATCTGTGAATTCTTGCCAGTTAAGAGTAAACACTCTGCAGAAATTTCACAATTGGCAACTGGTAATTGCAGAGACCTCTGGTTCCTCATTCTTTCCTGCTCTTTCTTAAAATGCCATCCTTGATTATCCCTTCTATGACTGCAGGGCTGCTATTATCCCTCAGCCATATGCCACTGCAAACAGCCACCAAAGATGTACTCAGTGGCCAGGCTGCCAGACCTCCCAGGCACTTCCTTTCTCAGGCAGTGAGGTCAAGTCGTCCCCTTCCTGAGCTGTGACATCTGCCTTTAAATCACTCTTTTTCCTTTGCCTGACGCAGGCCCCTGTCTTTGCCCTTCACTCTTTTCTGGCTCCTGAAACGGTTTTGAAGAAAACTTGTCCAATTATCTGGGGTTCAATTCTGGTGCCATTCTAACATGTCTAAATGTCACCACAAGCTTCCTTCCTTGGCACTTTCTTATTGGGTGCTAAACTGGTTCTCACCTGGGAGACTGTCTCTCTCTCTCTGCCTTGAACTGTCAATATTCCTCCTTCCTTATTTTTTGATGTTCTTTCTCCCTTTACTCTTTTCCTTCCCTTCTTTCTGTGATCTTCATTAACTGCATCTGCACATGACAATGCCAACTGCATTTCCCAAAGAATGTGCCTTTTCCTCTTCTAATGTATCAGAGAGAACACTAGCTTGGGAACCAGACAGGTTTGTGTTCTGATGCTTAGTCCCCGAGTCTCTGTCTTGTTTGCATCAGCAGTAAAATGAGGATATGAATACCTGCCTCTCAGCTTTGTTGGAAGTTTAAGTAGCTGAAATAAGATCTCGCTCTCCTTTTTCTCCTTGAAAGTTTCCTTTATTTTACTCATCCTCCCATCTAACATTTATGGAGAGGTTGCTTTGTTGCTAGCACATGACAAGACACACGAGGTTGCAGGAATAAATAACAAAGACATGCTCCCAAAGTTGAGGAGTTCAGATTCAGTTTGGTGAGGGAGATCTGTCAATAAGTAATTCACACACACACACACACACACACACAGTTATGCCAACTTGGGAGACAGGGTTGTTTTGCCTAGAAGCAGGTGGGGAAGGCTTTAGAGAAGAGGTGCTATTTGAGCTGGAAATTTTAAAAGGCTGGCTCTGCAAGTAGAGCACAGTGCAAGATGAGGAAGGGGATTCTTAGACAAAAAAAAATAATAATAATAACATGAATGAAAAGCTTAAATCTGGGAAACAGTAGGGAGAAGAGCACAACTATAGCACAGAGTGGTGGAAAGAACATTGTACAAATAGTTAATTATGTAGATGGCAATAATTTAATGGCATCAGTAGACCCTGGCAAAGTCATTTATCAGTCTCAGTTTGTTCATCTTGCAGGTGAGGAAAATGTATTAAATGAGCTAATACAAGCAAAGAGCAAGGCACTTAGCAATCACTCAAAAATACTAATTTTCGGTGTGTGCTTTGGTTAAAACATGGGGAGGATACAATCACATTGAAAGCCCTGGTAATTTCCTAGCATTAAGTCCACTGGATTGTGACGTCTGGGACTTAGGAGGCCCAAGTTCTCATCCTCTTGTTGCTACAAACTTGCTCTGTGACGCTGGTGAAGTTAGAACTCTGACTTGAGGCATTGTGACTTGTTCTTTGGTTTGTTCTTTGTGACTTGTTCTTTGGAAAGTATTTAAAGCAATACTTTCCGGGAATTGGGGTGACCCCACCCTCTCTTCCAAGAAACAAGAAGACATTCTGGAGTGTTAAGACATCTGGGCTAGAGAATCACCATTGTAATGGGAATGTGTCACTAGCTGTAAAGTTGTCAGTTGTATAACAGGGTTATGCAATTTCTTGTTCCCCTATTTTTATGACAAAGAGTCAAAAATTCATGACATAGCAGTTTTGCTTCACTAGAGGAGACACTCCAGTTGAAAAGAGTCCACCACCTAGAAATTAGCAGATACAGAGCCAGCTACCAGAGAACCTTCATGAGTGCCAAGTTGTATACCAGCTGGTGTAAAGGTACAAAGAGAAGAGACAGTTGCTTCCTGCCCTCAACGAGATGCCAGTTGAGCAGTAGCGATAGAACATGAAACAGCAGAAAAAGAAATTTTCCGCAGAACTCTGTAGGGCAAGGCGCATTAGTACAGCAGACTCAGGCCTGGGTTCCCCTGTCTCTCTCTGCTAGCCTCCTGTTCTGCCTAATGTCCCAGGGACACTGAGAGGCATAGTCTGGATCTGAGCCAGATCTGCCTGATTTCACTGCATGATGCTGACCATGTATGAAGGAGACACCGCTGGAGTAGTAGGGGTGGTAGCAGTAGTAAAATGATATGATGCTACCACCACTGATAATAATACAAAAGGGCAGAGGTGGAGGGAAAGGGGAGAGGAAACATGTGACAGATTAACTGGAGCGGTTCTACACCATAAAACAAAGAATCTGTTTTATGTTTGGGACTCCGGTTAAGGGTTTTAGCCTTATTTTCTTCTTTATTTCTTTTTTCCTTCCTTTCTATTTTTTCTTTTTCTTTCTTTTTTTTTTTTTGATGGTTATTTTAGAAGCTTTTGCTCAACATTCTAAAATTCCTTCCACTACCATAAAACAATAACAATAAAAACACTAATGAAAAAATTATTAATTCCACTAATACTAAATAAAGCACTCTGAGCAGGTGCCATGGGCCAGGCACTACACTGGGTGTTTTACAGGCATGACCCCATTCAACGTTGCCAACAACATTGTGACAAAGGTGACCTCATCATCGCCATTGGGAGGAGGGGGAAGCTGAAGCTAAGGGAGGTTGAGCTGATTCTTCCAAATCTCTAAGCTAGTAAATTAGAGTTAGTAAGAGGTAAGGAACCCATTTGTGCCTGATCACTGAGGCTGGGTTCTCAAATCCTGTCCTCAGATATCTGTTATTCATGGTTGTTCAAATTATGCTCAGAACTCCAGTGATGGGGCTGATTATTCCCCTACGTGTCTCATTTCATTGTTTGACAACTCTGTTGACAGGTATATAAATAGAAATATTTAAATTGAGCCCAAATCCACCTTCTTATACATAAGAGTAGGTCCATCATTTTCCCCTGTGATACAGAGACAGCTCTGAGAATTGTTGCTTTACAGGAACTGGGATGTGAAATGAAGTCTTGTCCAGAAGGGCAGCTGGAGCCAGACCTTGCCCTTTGCTCAGCAGGAGCTCCCGGCTCACTGCCCCTGGCCTGGAGCAGAAAGCCTGTGACCTGGGGCAGGGACTCCACTCTGGGAGAAGCTTCCTGCGGAGTTCATTTCCTGTTGTAGCTTGGCTGCTTGACCTTCTACAGGACACTGAGTGAGGTCTCTGAGAGGCAGGAAGTGCTGACAGACGGCACAGAGAGGTTTCCTCTTCCGCCACCTCCATGAGGAATGTGGTTTGTCTGTGCTGTTGACCAGTTTCTCTCCAGTACACTTGGGTAACTTAAAGCCACGTGTTCACATGAATTGGGGTGACGCATGTAAGACATCCAGCATAGTACCCGGCAAGCACATGGTTCCTGCACAGACACCCATGTGGTCAGCTTCAGTAACTAGCTCCTTAGCAAATGTTGAATGAGACATCGGGAAGCATTCAAATGTAGTTCTTACAGGTGTGGAAATTGGAGGAGGCAACTGAGAATCCCTTTCTGGTAGCCCTCTTGTCCTCCATAAGCTGGATGGCAGAAGAGACATCATTCCAGAATCCTGTGCCTCCTCATTTAAAAACCTTGACTGAACTCCTGCAACCTGCCAGACCCTGAAGGGGAGTGGTGTAAAAACCCAAAGCATGACCTCCACACTCAGGAGGGTCAAAGTCTAGCAGAGAAAAGGGGAAGAGTAGAGTGATGGGCACATTCCTCTAAATGTATATGCAAAGTACTGTGAGTCCTCAGGCAGCCAGCTGGCCAACTGATAACCAGGGCTTCCTTTTGTGGAGAACTTCCTCCATGCCTGGCATTTTTCAGGTGCTTGATGTGAATTTACTCATTTACTCCTCATTCAACCCCCGTCATACAGGTAGAAAACTAAGGCACAGAATAGCTAACAATTCAGCCCTAGATCACTACAAATCCAGAGGTCACAGAAATGTGATTTGAATTAATCTGGAGCTAGAGTATAGTTCTTACCATGCCTCTATCTATCACTGGGAGACCGAATATAATAATACAATTTAGAAAACATTTTCTGAATGTCTGCCCTGGCTCTGTTCCAGCTCGGGGTGACAACAAACAAAAGCACCATTTCTTATCTGTTGGAGTTGCTGATTTAGTCGAGAGAGAGTCAGACATGAATTTGTGGGTTAAATTGTAATGTGATATAGATGAGGCAAAAATTAGTGATTGAGAGTGGAGGGGTTTGGTGACAGACAGACCTAAATCTACCACATAAAAGCTGTGTGACCTGGGGCAGTTTACTTAACTTCTCTGTTCTTAAGTTTCATCATCAGAGATTATAGTAGGATAAAATAAGTGGGTATAATAAAAGTGTAATCCCTCAATAAATGATACCTATTATTATTTTTAATGATAAAATATGGGTGGGATAAAGAAGAGAAAAGGCTGTAAAGGTAGCAGGGGACTAGATCTGGAAAGAACTGAAATCTCTTAAGGTTTTGGGAAATGATGAAGCTCTTTACTCCAGTAAGGGATAAGAATGAGATTTAGCTCTGTCTTTCAGGGAATGGTGTGGTGGGTGGATTGAAAGGAAAGAGACTGGAGCCAGAAGACCAGTCAATAGAACATGAAGGCCATCACCTCAATTGCTTTGATGAATGTCAAAGAGATTCCTGATCTTGTTAAAGGAGAAACTAAAAGTTCAGGAGCCCTGGAATCCTTGGCCCCTTTGAGCTCCATTCCACAAAGGATGGAGTGGGAACTTCAGGGCCAGAAACACAATCTGTTCCTTTGTGGATAAGGTAGCAGCAGTGATGTCTCTTGTGGTCTGACCTAACAGTGTGGGCTCCACTCATTCATTTCAATAGCTGAGCACTAGGTATATATAGAATCATGGTGACAACAGGCAGAAGGTATTTTAATTTGAGCAAAGACCCCAAGAGGAGAGACAGGAGGCTCTTCTGAATGTAAATGCCTAACATGCCCAACTTTGTTTTTTATTATTTTTATATCTCCTCGCAAAGGCTCAGCCTTGTCATGTCTCCAGTTGCATTTGGCCAAACACCAGAAGGAAAAGAGACACAATCTAGGCCAGTGGTTATGAAAGGAAAGAAACCTTCCTGAAAAAGTGGAAGTAAAAATTTACAGGCCTTTTAGTCCCTTCGAGGGTTGAAAGAGGGGAATGGGATTATCAGTAATCCCTGTACTATCATTTATGTCCTTTGAGCTGACATGTCATTCTCTCCTAAATCCCCGAAGCTCGCCCCAGAATAAAATAGCCAGAGGACAGTGGGAGAAGCCTGCTTAGATTGTAATAAGTACTGAAACATGTTCTGTGTGTGTGTGTGTGTGTGTGTGTGTGTGTGTGTTTCCTTCTTCCTCCTTTCTACCTACATATTCTTCCTCTGCAAATGACTGGTTTGTCACCCTTCCCTTTGTTGTCTGGAGTTTAATTAAATGCCTTAAGGCTCCTGAGATTGAGGGATAGGCTAGCCTGGGTCTGAGAATTCTGATTTTTACATTTCCTTCATGGGTGGCCTTGAGACAGTCATGTCCCCTTCTTTATGCTCAATTTGTTTCCACGTAAGGTGAGGATAAGAATGCTTACTTTCTCAGGGTAGGGTGGGGATGGGGTTAGATAAGAGAGGTAGAATGAGTACCTGGAATAGGGGTTCTATAAATACTGGATTCCCACTCAGTGACTGCATGACCCCCATTGCTCTTGCTGCCCGAAAAGCTTTCCACCATCCTGTGCCACAGGCTTCTCCTTGTTTGCGTGGTCCATACATGGGAGAATTCTTGCCTCAGTACACTCCCCTTTGATGCATCTACTACATCATCCCATGACTGACAAATCTAAAGCTCATTTCTGATCTTGTCCTTTCCTACAATAAGGAGCCTCGCCATTTCCCAACATCTAATTTCCATCTCCTCAAAACCTTTCTATGTTTCAAGATCCAGCTAAAACTCCATCTCTTCTAGGATGTTTTGTCTGGTCAGAGCATCTCCCAATGTTTGTAGATACACTGAACTCCAGGAAGATTTCTGGGCTATAAAGCTTCCTTTGATATTTCCCAAGTACTCCCAAGATGCCAGGCTGTGTGCTGACTTAACTCTACATAGACTCTGCTTGACTCTGAGATAAAGCTAAGGCAATGGATGGATGAGATAGGGGGACAGACAGATATGGATTCAGCACAGGCCAGCGTTCTCATGGGAACCAGGTCTAACCAAACTTGGAATGAGCATCCCTGAGAGCAGTGACTTCCCAAGTAGTGCTCAGCCTTGATTGTCAGCAGCCCCAAATGTTGGAGCAGGGGCTGGTGCAGAAGAAACAGCACTGATAGGACCCATCTATCCATCTTATAAGAGAAAGGAAACTGAGAACTTCATGGTTCATTTTCAGTCCTCTCCTGCTCTGTGAGGAGTTGAGGCATCTCCTATATGTTGGGGTCAAATATTCCAGCATTTGAAGAATTAATTTTAGCTATTAGCCTAGAATGATCAGAAAAAAAAATAGTATTATTTCTTCTAACTCTTATCATGTCTATTCTTGCTCGCACATACATCGAACCAATTTTCCAGGCCCTGTTTCTGGTTCAGTATCGTCCTGGAAGCCAGCATTTAGTGAGTGATTCCCGTGTCTCAAGCACTGGGCAAATTGCTTCATATAGTCCTTTTGACTTCCTTTGAGAATTGTTATTATCCTCATTTCACAGATGAAATTGCAACAGAGAAGTTAATTAACTGGCCTAAGACCCCATGGCTAGTAAGTGCCCAAGCCAGAATTTAAACCCTGAGGCATTTATTCCAGAAGCTGCTCTCATAAATATCACTACTATGCTTCAAAATTTTAATATTTGCCTGAATAGCAGTTGTCCGATTCCAATTTCAAACGTGTAACTTCATAGGTCATACTTAGTCCTTCCCAATGCCTCCCTTTTCCCTAAGACAGTCAAAATCTTCTTCTGAATAAATCTGTTGCACTGTTTCAAGAAAACCATCTTGTTTCTACAAGTATATTTGTGTGTGTGTTTGTGTTTTGGGGAAAGGAAAATTCATTAAAAAAAAGTTATGTCTGTCCATTCCTATTATATAACTGAGATCACACCACTTCCTACCCAGGTGGGGAAGTTTCACTGGGGTGCTGATGAATGTTTTACAACCTACTCTCTGGGGGTAGGGAAAGGGAGTAGAAAGCCTCAATGCTGTCTGCCAATTTCTGTGGTGCAAATATTTCCACCGTGGCTAACTTCAAGATACCAACATAAAATCACTAAGCATGCAATCGGGAAGAGATGCTTATAATCAGCTCTCAGTAGCCAAATGATCAGAAACTGTAGCATTTTTCCCTCTAATTTTTAAAACACTGATCTATTCTTGCTCAGACATAAATCATGCCAATTCCCCAGGTCCAATTCTGACTAAGTAACATTAGAGAAATCAGTATTTATGGAGTGATCTCTGTGTTCCAGAGGCTATGCAGTTCACTTGATAGAGTTTAGCATTACCGTTGGTTGTATTTTAACATCAAAGAGTATGTGAAATAGAATTTCCAAGCTCTTCTGTACTGACCAGTGTATATCCCACCAATTCCGAGAGATGCAGGTTTGAATGTGGGGAGAGGGGTGTATCCGGACATAGGCATATCTCAATTCTAGTCCTAGCTCTAGCACTCCCAGAGATGTGATCTTATTCAAGACACGTAAGCTCTACTAGATCTGGAATATATGGCTAAACATGCTGACAACACAGGGCTACTGGGAGAATTAAATAATAGACCATATGTAAAATACTGGGCACATTACAAGTGATCAATAAATGTTTGCTACCGATACTTGCTCCTTTCATGAATCATTTATATTTTTTCAATCCACATTGCCTCCTTTATTATACTCAATTTATCTCCACTGTTCTTCACTCAGAGCCCACATGCTTTGTTTCCTATTTGTATTATATGTTCCCCACCCTGAGTTGTGATTTCTCTGTATCTGTGTGATTCTATTTTCATCCTTCAAGGTTTCCTTTCTAAGCCTCTCAGCTTTTCCCCTTTGTGTTACTCTTTTTCTTTTTTCTTTTCCTCAGTCATGCATTTCTCCTTCTACTGGGATGTGCGCTCCATCACCAGTGGGACTCTGAGTCTCAACTCTTTGCTCCTTCCTCATTAATTTCTCACAATACCCCTCCCCATTTCTCTTCTGTGGGTTTCATACAAAGCTGTCTTTACTGATGTGCATTCTGTTTGCTTCTCTGCACAAGAGCAGCATTCACTGTCCTCTTTATTTCTTGCATCCTGTACATCCCTTGCTCCTGTCTACATTTTTTCGTCAACTCTCAAGTGCTTCCACTGCTCAACTTGAAATCCATTGTTGTTATTTTTCCCATTTCTTCCCTGAAGACCTTCGAATTCTTGTTCCATCAGCCCATTATTTGCTTTTCCCTTTCACTTTTCCTGAAACTCCTTTAGCTGGATAGATTTCCTCTTCATAATGCAAAGGACTCAGGGGTAGTTTGCACTCATACATCTGTTCACATCATAAGGGTTAGAACACTCATTTGGGGGGCTGAGTAACTGTGTTTTTGCCACTAACTTGTGGAGGGGAATGTTCTTGTAATTACACTGAAATCTGTTTAATAAATCCCTGCACAGAAGGGCAGTTTAGGTAGTAAAAAGAACATAAACCTGTACCTAGTTGTAGATTCAACTTGTCACAGCTGTGTGATCCTGAGAAAAGGCATTCACCTCCCTGGGGCCCATTCTGCCCATCAGTTAAATGGGGGAGCAGCACAGTAGAGGGTCTAAGAATGAGGCTTTGGAGACTGACACATCAGTGCCCAATTACTGGTTCATCTTACTAGCTCTGCAGTCTTAGGTCACCCACTGCCTCCTGTCAGCAAGCTCTTCATCTGTGAAATAGGTAGATATCAGAACTGAAGGAAGGATTCAATAAGATTATGTGTGTAAAATACTTAACCCATTGCCTAGGCCATCAAAAGCACTCAGTCCTGGGATTTATTGTTACTGGAATACTTCCACCTTTCTCAGAAGTGACATGACCCCTCATGCATGTCTGACTTTGCTCTTGCTGTTCCCTTCACCTGGAATGTTCCTCCACTTCATCCCTAAAGTGTCTTCCATGACTCTCTCTCTTTTTTTTTTTTTTTTTGCATCTTTTGCAAACCCTTCTCCAATCACCCCAATGCTTTAGGTAGAACTAGTCATTCTCCCTTGTCCTCAGAGGACTTTTTTGTGCCCCTTGTAAGTCTAATTACCTTATTCTGTAGCTGTTAGTTTACTTACAGGTGTACTTCTTACACATTTTTCTAGACTATGAGTTTCTAGAAATCTAGACTATGTTTTTTTTTTCTTGGTTTCTCAGCACTAGACACAATGTCTAACAAATAGTGGGTGCTCACTATATGTTTATAAATACTTGAGAGAATGCATGTGGACAAATGGTAGGCATTCACTATAAATTTGTGATGAATGAATGAATAAAGACCCAGTGTCTATAATAGGTCATAAGGCAAGGGGCACACACACAGGACATCCAGGTCAACTCCACTGTGTGTTACCAGGTTAGAACTGGCCCAACAGGTTGACTGTTTTGCTGCTGAGGCCCTGAGCTGCTTATGTGGACCTTTTACATGTATAGGCAAGCAGAAGGCATGTTCTCAAGTGTGTAGCAGGTTGGAGTGTGGGGATAGGGTTAAATGGTCCCAGCTGAGATGATAAGAACATTCAGAGCAGGGAGACAAGCAAGTCAGCAGAGTAATCTGGTTTATTTGGCTCTCTCAAGGAGTAATTCCCAGATAATTTGGAGTTCTGACACCTTATCATCTTTCATTTCCTTATAGGTGTACTTATTTTCTCATACTTACACTTAAGAAAATGACACAGGGTAAAAAACTAAAGTATAATGGTTTTTTTTAAAACAAAAGTGAACTAAAATTACAATGCCTCTCCATCTCCCATTCTACACTGACACTTCTGTGAATAAGACCAACATCTTTCTGACTATTTTGTATCAGACATTTACCATGTGGGCTGTTATTTCTAGGAGCATGGTTTAGTCTATGGAACAGAACAGTTCAGCTATTCATTTAATAAGCATTTACTGAATACAAGGTGTGATGTAGGCACCATGTGATGTATTAATATTAATAATAATAATAATAATAATAATGTGATGGCTTGGAAAGACAGTCCTGAAAGAGAAGTCAAGAAGTTTGAGTTTAAGTCTGTGACTACTTTCCTTATGAGCTTTGTACTCCAGGATAAGTCACGTGAATTCCTGAGTCTCAATATCTGCATCTCAGAAATAGGCGTGGTAAGAGTTGTCTTTTCTCAGACATATATAGACATCTCTCCAAAGAAGACAAACAAATGCCCAACAGGCACATGAAAAGATGCTCAATATCGCTAGTTATCAGAGAAATGCAAATTAAAACTACAAGGAGGTGTCACCTCACATTGGTCAGAATGGCCATCACTAAAAAGTTTACAAACAATAAATGCTGGAGAGGCTGTGGAGAAATGAAACCTTCCTATATTGTCGATGGGAGTGTAATTTGATACAGCCACTATGGAAAACAGCATGGAGATTCATTAAAAAACTAAACATAGAGTTACCATATGATCCAGTAATTCCACTCCTGGGCATATATCTGGAGAAAACTCTAATTCATAAAGACACCTGCATCCCAATGTCCACAGCAGCACTATTCACAATAGCCAAGACACGGAAGCAACCTAGATGTCCACCAACAGATGATAAGATAAAAAAGATATGGAAATATCTTATATGGAAATATATACACACACACACACACACAATGGGATATTATTCAGCCATAACATTTGAAGCAACAGGGAGGGACCTAGAGATTATTATACTAAGTGAAGTAAGTCGGACAGAGAGAGACAAATATCACATGGTATCACTTATATGTGGAATCTAAAAAAATAAGACAAATTAACTTATTTACAAAACAGAAACAGACTCACAAACATAGAAAACAAATTTACAGTTACCAAAGGGAAAGATGGAGGGAGGGATAAATTAGGAGTTTGGGATTAGCAGATACAAATTACTGTATATAAAATAAACTACAGTGTTCTAATGTATAGTACAGGGAACTGTATTCAATATCTTGCAATAACCTATAATAGAAAGAACATATATATGTACAACTGAATCACTATGTTGCACACCAGAAACTAACACAACATTGTAAATCAACTATATTTCAATTAAAAAAAAGAGAATTATCTTCTAACTGCCTCTCATAGAGTTACTGTAAAGATCAAATGAAATAGCATTTTAAAGAGCTTTGAAAACTGAAAAGTGTTAGGAAACAACAAAGAATGGCATTAAGGGTTTGGGATTTGTTTTTTCCCCTAGTGAATAATGTGAGCTTCATTCGGAGGAAACTGGTATAAACCAAATGTGGGACTTGAAAATAGAAGCTGATATTATGAACTCTAAGGTGATCCTCCAAGTTCCAACTCTGGTACAAATGACCTGTGTGATTGAAGTCAGTTCATCTCCCCTGTCTGGGCCCCAATTTCCTTATCTTGTAAATGAAGTGGCCAGACCACATGAGCTCTAACACCCTTCTAGCTTTGAAAGTGTTCTGAAATTTCATGACAATGACTGTCATCTGCCTGAGCTTGGTGGTAAGTTATGCTTATAACTCTACTCACCTGGGCAGGAAAGATGCCAGGACAAGATTGGATTCCTTAGGGTTAGGAACACAGCTGGTGGACGGAAGACTCAAGAAGGCGGAGAGGTCCCAAAGCTGATGTCAGGGGAGGCCACATGATGTTTGGGGCCCTAAGCATATTTGCTTTCATAGGTTCCTTTCTTCACTAGAAAACAAACAAACAAACAAAAAGTATATTTTATGACTTTATTGGTATAAAGATGAATATAGTCCAAGATAAATTACACATACATATATGTTTTTCTTTCTATGTAAAATAAATAAAACTTTTAGTAGCCCTATAAACTTGTCATGGACCTTAAGCACTATTCCTACTGTGTCTAGTGGATAACTTGGCCCTGAAAGTACATGGAGCCTACCAGCCAACTAAAGCTTGCCTCTCTTCTAGAGCAGGATTTCTCAACTTTGCACTCCTCGCATTTGTACTATGTAACTCTTTGCTGCGGGGGGCTGTCCATGCATTGCAGGATGTTTAAAGAGCATCCACAGCCTCTATTCACTAGCTGCTAGGACAACTGAAAATGTCCCCTGACATTACCAAGTGTCCCCTTGGAGGCAAAAATCATTTTTGGTTGCTTCTAGAACACTGTTTCAGAATATTCTTTCTAGACGACGTTCTGCATTCTGCTGAGAGCTCATGATTATTCTTGGGCAACTGCTTTCTGTATCACTCTTGGTGAAAGGTAAAGTCCTTACATGGACCTGTAAGACTGTCTCTGATCTTGCCTCCAGAACCTCTCTGACTTCGTTTCCTACTGTTCTTCCTGTCACCCACATGGATGGCTCCAGCCTGTGTCCTCCTCGCTGTGTCTGCCAGACACACTGCCCTTAGGACCTTTGAAGTGGTTCTTCTCTCTGTGTGGACAATGCTCCCCTGCCCCACCCAAAGAGTCTACTCAGTTAACTCTCTTACCCTCTTCACTGCTTTATTTAAATATTACCTTCTCAATGACACTTAAAGTGTTATTTTAAAAGTCACCCTCTTAAAAGTTACAACCTTATTCCCTGGCATTCCTTTTCCCCCATCTCTGTCTTTGTATCTCTCTGTCTCTGTCTCTATATATGTATATATATATATTTTTTCTATAGCTCATACCTCCTAACATACTATTTAATTTATATGATTTTATTATTTACTATATTTATCATTTATTGTCCTTCTCCCCTTGCTAGCATACAAACTCCATGAGGACAGGAGTCTTTGTTTTGTCTGTTTTGTTCATCCCATAGCTCCTATGTAATATGTATTTGATAAATACACACTGGATTGCATTGAAAAAAATTAAGTCAGCTCTTCTGTCTTTGAACAGACCCAGGAGGAACTTCCTCCTTCTTATGACCCCAAATCCACATCTCTGCGTCCCCCGTGCTACGTGACCATTCCTTCCACAGTGGAGTTTTTTGTCTCTTCCTGAAGTGCTCTCATTCTTCTCCACCACATTTCTGTTTGTTTGTGCCTCTGTCCCCTTTTATCCCTTAGCTGCCTGGAGCAGCACAGGGGAAACGTGCATGCCTGGGTTTTGAAACAGCAGATTCTTCACTTGTAATAGCCATTCTATCCGTGAAAAGGAATGATTCAAAAGAGACTTGAAAAAAGCAAGGCCTTGCCATCCCTGTGAGCACAAACAATGAGCGACAGAACAGAGGAGCCCCTTCAATCTTCATGTTGGGAATTATTTACCTCAGGAGCTGCTGAATAGAAGGGCTACGCTGTGGGGTTATTATGTCCTCCTCACAAAGCCAGCTGGGGAGAGGAAGCCAAGGAGCCACTGCAACCAGGGCTGGCATGTGGGGACACCAGGAGCCCACGTCTTGCCAGAGAGACAGCCCTCGCTGACCCAGTTTCAGCACAACATCGCCTGACACAGCACTGCAATCCGCAACTTTAATAACTTGGTGACATACAAAGCAGTTTTGATGCAAAGTGGAGCTGACAGAGCAGCGGAGGGAAGGCTCTGCTTCTTGCTGAGCTGCGTGGGGAATCCACTCAAGGTGACTGCAACCTTTGCAGCCCAGCCCAACAGTCTGAGCTTGCTCTTGCAAACAAGGAAGGCTGGTTTCTTTTCCAGGATGGCAGACGCAGGGGTAGCAGAGAGTGAGTGGAACCAACTTAGAAGGACAGGTTGATACAGCCTGTCTCTTCTGCTTTGATATATGTCCTTCATGTTCCTGCTCCTCATCGTCCCCGCTGCCCCTGCCTTCATCCAGGCCTCCATCACCTGGGCTATTGTGACAGCTACATAATATTCTTAAAGCTTGCCCCCTCCGTTCATCTTGTTCACAACCGATAGAATGATCTCCAAAAATCATATCGCTGATCAAATCACTTTCCACATCAAAGCCTTCCGTGGCTCCCCATTCCTATAGAAAAATGCATGCAAAACATAATTCTTTGTGCTTGACCTCTGAGCTACAATTTCAGCTTCTGCTCAGTCCTGCATATTTCTCATCATTTCTTGCCACCAACAACTCCATCACCTTAAACTCTAGCTTTCTCTCTGTAATTTATTGAGCATAGACCATACTTTTCATTCCCTAATGTCTTGATACATAAGGTCATTCGTGTCCACTTGGATGCTTCCTGTGCTGGGGACTCACTACCTTGGCAGCCTTTTCTAATATTGAACAGCTGTAAAACTTCATCTTTCCTTGTGAAACACAAACTCTGTTTCATAACTTTCATTTGTTGCCTCTATTCCTGGTCTCTGGAGTCCCACAGAATATGTTCTGTCTCAAGACTTCCTTCTGGGAACTGAACTCAGTGAACTGTATCTTTTGAGCTTCTTATCTGTGCTCAAGTTCCAGAGTCCTTTAACCACTTTTGATATGCTAAGGTTTCTCCCACCCCTACCCCCTCCATTTCACCTTTATGCATCTTCCTTATATATTCAATATTCCCCTTAGAATCAACAGAAGGAAATGGTACATTGTGCATTTAAAGACAGTAACAATTAGCAACAATAATAATAACAATTGAAACTGCTCTTGGCATATGGAAATGGATGTTTTGACTTAGGTTGTGCAGTGTGAGTTATTTACTCTAATATTCATTCATTCATTCATTCATTCACTACATATATTTCTACTGAACAATAATGATCGGTAAATTAAAACACAGTCCCTGTCTTCCAGTGTTTCACTGTCTGGAGAGCAGGGGTGGGATGGGGGCAGTTATCGCGTGAGCAGCAATTACAACTGAGTGTCATTAGAGCTATATGATGGGGGCTATGCCAGCAATGAAAAGAGGACCCTAGCCCAGCATGTGGGGACCAAAAGAAGAAAAGGGGATCAAGAAAAGCGGTGTAGAGAAACTGCTGTCTACAATGAGACTGGGAGGATAAGTGTTAGTTGGATGAAAGGAGTGGGCAAGAACTTTCCAGGTGGTTTGAACAGCAAAAGCAAAGGCATAGAGATAAGACAGCACAGTCTTCAGTGACCTCAAAGGTTCTTATGATTCCTTACGAGAGCTGTGTATATTAAGAGGTTGATTCCTGCGTCCAGACTACAGTCCAAATGTAGTTCCATAAGAGAGAGATTACTGGGGCTTGAAATTGTCAGGCCAGTCTCCCTGGAGGTAGAGGATCCTGAGGCGGGCCCGGAAGGAAAAACACATTTTGGATAGCAGAGAGGAGGGGAGATGGATATCTGTATGCAAATATGTCCGCACACATACATCTGCTTCATATGCATTTAAACCTTAAATTGACTTTCACTTGCCTTCCACTTTGGTTTCCATGGTAACCCTGGCCACTTATTTTTCTTTTAACCTCCTTTTTCATTGTTTCAGGATGAGGTGAGCTGTGTGTGGAGTTAACCAGTCAAGGGAAGGCAGGAGATTTTAAAGCAATTATTACTTTTTTTTTTTAAGAAAACTGCCAACTTTGCAATTTAATGCAAACTGTCTCTGGTATATTTGCCCTGAAGGATGCTGTAGGGAGAAACAGAAGCCAGAATCCTTTTCGTCCCCTCCTCCCTGACTTCTATTATTACCGTGCACTTACTGCTAATACAGCATCTAAACTTGCAATCTTGGTAACTATGGCAATAAAATGGGTGAGATTCCCTTCCATTATGGCTTGAATTGTTAGGACTTTACAAAGAGCATGTGCGATGCACAGGGGAGGGGGAAGATGCACTCTGGGGAAAATAGTTATTTCAACTCCCTGTGGGGAGTTGGAGGCTGTCCTATGTCAGCCCACATTCACGTGGAGAATTATCACCATGCCTGTGTCAGAGGATGCAGATATGGTACCTGGGAGTCACAGTGTGTATCCAGAGCTCGCAACACCCGCTCTACACACAGCCCGTAGAGCCAGGAGGCCAGGGCTGTTCCGGGTTTAAAAGACATGCAGGCAAAAGGCAAGGGAGGAGGATCTAATCCAGGGACCACTAAACTTTCTTTGTAAAGGAACAGACAGTAAATATTTTAGGCTTTGAGAGCCTTACATCTTGGTTGCAATTATGCAGCTCTGCAGCTCAAAAGGAGCCACAGACAAAATGTAAATGAACAAATATAGTGTATTCCAATACAATTTTAGTTATGGACACCGAAATCTGAATTTTGAATACTTTTGAAGTGTCATGAAATAGTATTCTTCTTTTGATTTTTTTATTCAACCAATTAAAAATGTAAAAATCATTCTTAGTTCCAGGCTCCTCAAAAACAGATGGTGAGCTGGATTTGTCCCGTAGGCCACAGTTTACAATTCCTCATTTAACCTATGCCACAAAACAATGCATTTCACACTGATGGCTTTCATTATTCTTACCTGTTTTAGTTTATTGTTATTACTATGTGTCATATTAAATACTATTAATGTTATTGGCTATGGTTTTTATCACTATGTGTCAAGCACTATATTAAGTACTGCAAGTATATTATCTCATTTAATTATCACTAAAAAGCAATTTACAGATAGGAAAAACAAGGCTCAGAGATTGAATTCCTCAAGGTCATGTAGGTTATGGGAACAGCCGACATTCAAATTCAGCGTGTCTGACTCTTAGAGACACAGGATGGCCTTTCTTTCCTTTGACAAACCAGCCTTCCAGTATGGGAGAGTTTCTGCATCCACAGGGTTCCTTTATATCCTATCCTCAGAGAGCTGGGGAATCGAGTCTAACAAAAGCACATCTGCGGGAACAGGGCCCAGGACTTTCAAGAGCCATCCCACTGCAATGATCTAATTTCTGCCAAGAAGGAAAGCAGCCTTGTGCCCCTCGGCTCCTCAGCCTCCTGATAAATCCTAATGGTCCTCATCCCTGATGTGCCCTTGGCCTTGACTACTTAATGCCATAATTATATTCACCGTTTGCTGGCTCTGGCTGTGCCCCAGGAGCAGCCCTGGGCACTCTGGGCACCCTCCACCCACTTTTCCAGTCTCTGCTTCCTCCCTGCCTTCACTGGCCTGTCTTAGTGCTGACAGCTTAGTCTCATAGCCCAAAGACTTCCTTCATTAGCTGGCTACTCTCAACTCACAACCCCATCCCCTCCAGACCCTTCGAGGAGAGGTTCTGGGGATGTGGGGTGTTCAGCAGGGAGAGAAGACTGCTCCAGCACTCCCTGCTGAGAGTCATTGTCTTCTAATCTCCAAGGAGGCAGGAGATTTTAACTATTAAGGATAGTTCTGGAAAGAAAAAGTAGGATCAGGTAGCAGAATTTATATCAGTGGACAATTTCTCTCTTATGGATCTCATTCTCAGGCTCTAAATACACTGTCTGACATGGGCAACTGTGACGTGGTGGAGATGACTGGACCAGGGTCTAGAGTATTGGATTCAGGACCTTACTTCCCTCAATTGTGATGTCAGGCCCAAGGGTCTTATCCTCCTTCCAGCTGTAACAAAGTGACTCAATAACTTCTGTGAAATGTAAAGTTTGGCAACAGCTGACCTTGCTTCTCTTGGCAGGTTGTGTGAGCTTCGGAAAACCAGGTCCCCTTTTCTGGGCCTAATTCTCCCATCTGCGCAATGTAAGTAGTAATCTCCAGCTCCAGAGACCTCCAATTATAGCCCTTTCTGCTCTGCTCCTGAGGAACTGGCACATCTGTTCTTTGGATCCATTACTTTGCAAACTTTTAAGGGATTTTCTTCCTTCTTGGTCCCTAGGAAATTGCTGTAGTTCTTTCTTTGGAAAGAACATTAGCCAGGCCCTGTGCTAAGCAAATGCATTCAGCTTCTCCCTATCTGATTTCTCTTTTTCTCATTCGTCAGCAAAGGAGAAACCTCCCAGCTATTAATCAAACTCCTGGCTATGGATGGCTTTAATTGCAGAAACCATTGCTGGATGAAGGATGCTCAACTTTTCCAAAGAAAGCTGGCTGCCTAGTGCAGAAGAGAAACAATTAATTACCTGTTCCTCCTGTCCCCAACAGAGATGCAGATGAACTAACAATATTGCTGCTGGCACCAAATCCTCCCTTCCCAAGGTGGAGGAACGCTAATGCAAACTCAGACAGCATTTGTAAAAGTAGAAAGCTCAAACTGAAGGTTAGCTATAAGGCTCTGGTGGGACCTAGGTTCGTCTTTCTCTAGCATCTTTACTTTAAGGTGAATACTGACATGTTCTAGACCTTATTGAGGAGAATGATTGGGGATGTTGACATGCCCAAAAAGCATATTCTCTGAGGAAGGATCTAGTGTCACAGAGATGTTGAATTCAGAGAAAAAAAATTAAGGTACAAGGAAGGGAGTGGCTCAAGGGAAAAAAAAAAGTCAGGATAAAAGTGATAAGACTTATTTTGTATAATCCAATGGACAGTCCAGAATGTGGGTGGAATTTACACTTTCAAAAAAGAAATTCCTGGGACTTGGAACTGTGTGCCTATGGAAAGAGATGTCTCCCAAATATAAACAGTTTCTTGTCTTTGGAGGTTTTCCCAAACCACTGAGGATATTGTAAGGCAATCTTTGTATTGGATGGGAGGTTAATTAAAGTCATCTTGGGCAGGTAAGTGCCCCTCCTTAGAGTCTTGTTTTACTAATACCTTTGTCTTACTTCAAAGTTTTCAGTCTTAGAGACAACGTAGCAGGGGTAAGTGGGGAGAGAGAGAACTAAGCCCAAGATAGGCACCTGCTAGAAGTAAAGCCTTGCATTGGAGAGCTGAGGGAGCTAATGTTAGAATACTTTTTTTTTTAACTCAATTGCTACAGGGATATGATAGATATAATGCTCTCTTTGGAACCTGGAACTAGGAACTAGATTGGTTTTCTCTACATCCCCAATACCTAGCAGATGCTCCACACAAAGAAAGTATTTGAGACATGTTCCAAAAGTTTTGATTGAGCCAAATTTAAACTTGCACTTCTAGTATGAGTTCTGGGAGGCAATACTGAACAGTTTTGAAGAGAATGAAACCAAATTAGACTGACATGAGTCTACACCTTATTCCCTTATTTCCTAGGTGAATGAACCTGGGGCAGGTGTCAAAAAATCTCAGTGCCTCAGTTTCTTCATCTATAGAACATGGATACATTCATATACCTCATGGCACTGCCATGAACTTAATGAAATTATAAATGCAAAACACTTAAAACAGAGCTTGATAAAAAGTAGTAGATACTTATCAGCACTTAAAACATGTCAAGCACTAGATGTTCTATGCATTTTACATATAGTATGTGTTTTGAGATTTATAATAACTCTATTGTTGAATATGATACTAAGGAACAGAGAGGTTAAGTGATGTGCCTAAGATCACACAGTGAGGAGACAGCAGTACCACAATTCTGAGCCAGTACTCTTGATCCCTATAAGCCTCTGCTTCATAAGCATTAACCATCATTTGTGTGCTACTATCACTCCAACTTTTCTCCCAGTAAAGGCTAGTTTCCATTTTTTCCTCTCCTTTCTACTTCTGCTACACGTATAGGTACATACTACTCTACTACACAATGAATTCCCAGAGCACTGAGATTTTGATTTCTTATTTCTTCTTCCACAGAATCTTGCATAACATTTGCACTTGACAGACACTGTTTATATGTTGGGTATTTACACTGAGGCTCCAATCTCTTTAAAGTACCAGACTGGAATTCTACATCAGCCAACCTGTTTCCTCTTCTTCATTTTATTTGTTTATTTGTTAATTAATTAATTAATTTGCAGTCAGAATGCTGAAAAACACAGGGCCTGTGTTTGAATCTAAGCTTCTGGCACTACAGGCTGTGTTAACTTGGGTATGTTACCTAACTTCTCTTGTGCTTTGGTCTCCAGTCTGCGATGGAAGCAAAGTAAAACCTAAGTCTGAAGATACAGTGATATTGTAGATAGTGAAGATATGGTAGATATTGAAGACTTAGTGATATATAGCCAGCGACATTGGGAATGTGATTAACAGGGGAGCCTTCTGTGGGGGTAGAAAATTTTCACAATTACTTGCTAATCTGCAAAACTACCAAAGAGGAAATACATGGTTTTAGCTTTTTAAGCCACTGCAACTCTTGTCTGTCGTGACTGTCCCTCTTAATTCCCCTGGATTGGGTTTACCTCAATTCCTGGTGAACCCAAAGCTTCTGTCTCTCACTGAAGTCTCTCACTGTAGCTAGAACATAGTGAACCAGGTATGGGGTAGGTTGTGGCAGCTCTTGATGCCTTTATGATTTTCTTTTCTCTTTATGGTGGTTTAAGCTATTAATTTTTTCCCCTTTACTTGAAGTATTTTTCAGTTCTTTAAAAAAATTATTTATTTTTAACGTGCTGTTCTTTCTTCTCTTGCGTCTATAAGGCTTTCTCAACAGCTTCAAATGGAAAACTTTGAAGTGAGCTTTAAAAGAACTGAAAACTCAGCCCATGCCCCGGAGTCCCGTAAGCTACCTTGCTACAGTAACCACTCTGGGTGGAACTCATTAGTACGGACTGTGCTCGCCGCCGCCACGCAGGCCGGCCACGCCAGGGCTCCCTGGCTTTGAGCCCGCCCGGCACCCCGGCGGGCATGCACGGGGCTGCAGGGACCCGCATGCTCGCAGGGTCGGAGCTGCCCCCAGGGCTGGGCTGTCGCGGAGCCTATGGTGCAGCCGGCGCCGATGAGTAAATTACATCCGAGCCGCCTTTCAAGTCGCCGGCCGCTTTCAAAATGGGGCTTTGAAAGGCTGGGCTTCCCTGGCTCTGCGCTGGAGAATGGAACTCGGCTTTGCAGGGAGGCCTGCCCGGCGCCCACGTGCCTGCCTTAGAGGCGCTCGCCTGCGTTTACAGCGAGAATAAAAGGAAGAGACTTTGTCTGGTGGGTGTTCCTGTGCACGGTTTCCATCCCTTTATTTATGGAGGAAATGTTCAGACTCCTGTAGTTCTCACTGGCCGTCGGGGGATAAATGAGCTGTTTAAAGTGAGAGCACTGGAAGTTTTCCTTTGGGATCGATCGATCGATCTATCTTCCTCAATACTCAGTGATATCAGTTTTCTTGTTTTGTTTTGTTTTGTTTTGTTTTGTTTTTGTTTCTGTTTTTACTTAGAGGTCTGATTGAGGAGAGGGGTAAACATACAGACATATGCAGTTAGGATGGTTCAAATACTGTTTGAGGTTTGCAAATCCAATGTCTCTTACTCAGAGAAGGGAGAGCCACAGCCACACAACCCCTTGTTTTTTCTTGCTTTTGCCCCAGGCCTCGTGGTTCCTGGCTGAACAAGCAGTGTTTCCACACAATGAGAGAAAGGGTAGGGAATACAGTGGTGAGAAGGCAGGCTTTGCCACCAGACACATGGGTCTGAATTTTTTTGCAACTGCTTAAATGAGAAAGTGCCTGACATCAGCCTTCACCCTCACACCAGAAAGTGGCCCTTCTTTGCCACTTGTATCTTGGACTTCTGCTCACTGCTGTTTGTGCAGGTTCTTCCTTGCAGGAAGGTTGAGCTTTTAACATGCACAAAGTCTCCAGTATCCCTCTATCCCCCTATCCCTCACACCAGTACTTACTGTGGTGCCCTTCCTTAGTATAACTGCCTTAATATTCTTATAGGTACTTTTATAAACCCTATTTGTTTCAAGTCATCCCTGTTTATAGGGCACCCAATTCTTGGTTTTAGGAGCGTGATTCTACCCCGAGGATGTCCAAAGCCATTCAGCCGATCATAATGAGTTAAAAAGGAAATGTAAGTACTCTGCTCCTGGACACTCTTCGGTCTGGAAGAACAAATACTTATTCAGTATTTCCTAGGAAGTCTATCAGAGAATTGGTATGAGCTTGGGAAAACACATTGATATAAACTTCCTTGGGAAAGGAATATAGGTTCAACACTATGGTCCTTGAGGGCAATCCTGTTATCCCCTTCTCACAAGAAAGTGGAATTTAAGAATCTCTATGAACTCCCAAGGCAACACAGAAAGTGGTAAAGCCAGAACACCACACATGTAGGTTTTCTGACTCTGAGTGGATGTTCTTTCCACACACGATGAATTGTCATCCTCCTCGCTCCCGCCTCTCTCCCTCTCTCTTCCTGGGGAGAATACTATCTCTTAATTCCTTGCCTCCAACTTTTTGTGCCCAGAAGCCTTATCAGGCTGTGACAGGCAGTCCTGGGCAGAGAGCCCACTCAGTGTCCTGTGAATAGTAGTTTCCGTTCTCGCACACAAGCTACATTGTGTACCAAAGCCCTATTCCCTTTAGTAGGGAGAAACTGTTAATTATAGAGGCTCCTGGGCTCTGTGTTCCAAAAAGACCCAGCACATGTCTTTGTGTCTGGCCCAGCCCAGCAGAGAAAGGCTACATTGTGTTTGAAAACCTTACAAGGGGATCGTTAATTGAGACATAAAAGCATGTGTCTTTGATCTTCCCAGGACCTGTGGTTCTCCTATTACCTGAGTCCTGTTCCTGATGACACAGGTTGGAGCGAAGCCTGCAGTGAGACTTGTGCCAAAGGCACCAAGCACAATGTCTTAGTTGCTTCCCTCTCCCTTCTTTCCACCTCTGTTGAAAGCTTGCCTGTGTGTATTTATCCCTTACTTGCATTTGAAGCAGCCCCAGCCCGGATCTCTGTGGTCATCTTCCTGTTCTGTAATACAAGGTCTGTGTTCTCAGCTTTCAAATATTTCTATGAAAATTTCTGTGCTTCCCTTCCAGAACTGCTCCCTCCCACTCCCTGCGTAATTCCCTCCTATCTGTCCTACATCTCAGCTTCGTGCATCTGACCTCTGTCTTTTAACAGCTGGACTGCAGTGTTTTGCAGGATGCCTCCTTCCTTCATTCACTCACTCATTCATTCACTTCACTGCCCCTTCACTCACTCACCCATGCATTTCTTCAAGCATTCAATAAGTTGACTAGAATCATTGTAGAAATGTAAGGGCTCTTGCATGCATGTGCCTGTCTGAGTTAGTGAAAACGGCTAGAAGGGGCCAAGGCAGTGGCCTAAAATATGTGTAACACTGCATTTCCCAGAGAGGTATTCATCCAGGGTTGTTTGAAGATATAAGTCTGCATTTAAGGAGCAGGTCAGCTTAGTGTAATATAAAAAGTTAGTTTTTAGAGAGAAAGAAAAACTTGAATTCAAATGTCAGAAGTGCTACTTAGTGATATGACTCTGGATAAAATACTTAACTGCTCTGAGCCCCACTGTTTTCATTTATAAAAGAGAAGGGCTAGTATCTATCTTGCAGAGCCATCATGGGAAAAGAGAAAACACTTTTATGTGCTAAGAACAGGTCCCAACATACCACTGTTGTATGAAGGTGGGCTTGGACCCATTGGAGAGCATTGCTGTTGAGTCCCTGTGTCCTCTGAAAATTATAGATACTCTGATGCCTCATAACAGAGAATCTGAAAAAGGGGCCTTCCTTCAGCATAAAATGGAACTGCCGGTGCTTTAGATTTCCCTTCCATCACCTCTGGTGGGGAAGCTGGAAGCCTATGTGTGCAGGACAGCAGTAGTGACATCTGGAAGAGCCAGAGAAACAGGTGAAGAGTATGCATAATGGCAGTGACACGATTAGCTCAGTAATGTGTGAACTTCCCAGCCTCCATCTTGGGATGCGCACCCTGTTTAAAACATGCACTCATCCATCTATCTATTTGCAACATATTTATGTTTGATATGCTAAGCTCTGGACAAATTTCCAGAGAGGCTTTCCCCTACTGCCATTGCATTCCTACGGTCATTTTCAAATATTGTTATGCCTGTTTTTTTCCCCCCTGCAGCATCTTTGCTCTATTTAAAACACATCTTGCCAGGAAATCCCATATATAAAACTTTACAGGGCCTGTTCTAGTTGAAGTGGGGATTGGGTTCATGGAGTCTGCCCAATCAGTTTCCCCAGTCCTGTCCTCTTATAGCCTGCAGGGATTCTGGAGAACCTCCTTTAGTTTAGGCACCAAAGTATCAAGACAACACAAGGCTGTTGACAGTGTGAAACCCTGTTTCATCAGAAGGGTGAAATATTAACCATTTGCACCAACATACTCAAGAGCCAGGACTGGCAGATTTATCAATCACACCAAAAGGTCAGCTTTGATGAAAGGAGTGGGATATAGTTCAGGGGTATGAGATGATGGTGGTGTAGGGAAGCACAGGGAAAGATGCTTTCATGCCTCTTCCATCACGGTACTGTCAGACCAACCTGTGAGGTTGGGAAAGTAACATCACCACCAGCAGTGCACCCATTTTGTCGACTAGGAGACTGAAACTCAGAGAAGTCACCCACATGGGACGTAGCCAGGCTGAGATTTGATTTCAGGTTTTCTAACTCTTCCCCGTAAGTACTGTAGCACTTCCCCAGCTCTTTCCTCCACCTCCATGAACGGCACATCAGCTGTCCCTCTTCTCCAAGCATGGAGAGGATGCAAGACCCCAAGATGGTTCTCCCTGACCATCAAAATGGCCATTCCCCATTCCCATTCTGCTCATTATCCCCTTATCTTCATCTGTGGCTGAAAGATTAGTGGGAGTTTCAGGAAGATCAGATCTTATGACAGAGATGCCTCGTCCTGGGACAAAAGCTTGCAGTAGCCCTCCTAGATCCAACCAAACAGGAGGATCCAGAGGCTGTGCCCTCCCCTCTCCCTCAGCCTTCAAAGGGGAGGCTAAAATAAGCCTGAGGGAAGAGCTTCCAGAGCCAAGGACAAGCCCATCTTCTTAGCCATCTACAACTCTGGTGAGTCAGGAGGGAGGGGGATTTACCACCTGAGGCCACTTTCCTTCTCTCTCCTTTGAAACTCACTTTTCAAGTGAGAAAAGAGACTGTACTGGGATGAAAGAACAATTATGGCTTCCCTGTAGTCAATAAAAAGGCAAGCCAGTCCCTCCAATTTATGTGAACATACACTGTGCAGCATGAGGCTTCTCATCTGGGCTTGGAAGTACAGGGAGACCCCCAAAGAAAAGGAGCCACTGATGAGGAAATGGCTTCTTATTATTTGGGTAGCACTTTGCCATTAGGGAAAAAAAGAAAAACAAACAAAACCCCAAAACACTTTCTTCTGCATTATCTCACTTGATCCTTACAATAATCCTCTCAGGGAAGACAGAGATAATCACCCCCATTTCACAGAGGGACAACTGAGGTTCAATGTGGCTATGGGACTTGCCTAAAATCATGCAATTGTGAAATGGCAGAGCCAAAATTTAAAAGCAGATCTTCCAACTCAAATGCAAGAATACTGCTATAACCATCAATGCTTAATTTTATAAGAGTATCTAACTCCGTGGTGATGCCATCTAAGTTAGCCAAGGATGGAGCTGTGAGGTCAAGTTGCTTACACATTATTTCAGTGAAGTTATAATAGGACATTCCTTATAACAGTTTTCTCGTCAAATTAATATTACCTCCAACACTTTGTCTCAGTTTAAGAAAGAAAAATAAATAACAGAAAAAAATGTTAAATGCATTTTGGAAAAGAGCATGGTCATATTTAGACAGAATAAAATTTAAAATTTTGAGGAAAACTATGAAACGGTCAGCTTTCCTAGGGCATTAGTTCCTTATATAACAATCTCCTAATTGAGAAAAAGAGTAGGTTGATGGGTAGGTTGGGACAGAGGAAGGATACACGAGAAGAGCAAAAGGGCTTAAAATGGTGAGGAATGGTGCTCACCAAGCTCAAATGCCATTTCCTTTACCACTCTTTAGGAGTGTGTTCTGTTAGTGTGGTGCTGCTTGAGTTCTGTTGGAATACAAGGTTCCGGCTTCCCTTCTGTCCAATCCCACATACATGTACTAGATTAGTCTCAAGATGTGGCTCTGGGCACACCACTGATGGCCTTGCTTGGACACAGTCATTGCCCCCCTCCCCCACTGCCTGCTGGATAAAGTCAAAGCATCTTAGCCAAGTATTTAAGGCACTTAACATCTTGACCCTAATTAACCTGTCCAACTTGACCCACTAGAACTGCCATTCTTCTTTAGGAGAAACTGCTTATTTTCCCTGCCCTTCCCTGCTTTTGCCACTGTGTTCACCCAGTCATCCTAATGCTCACATAACCAAATCTTACTCTATTCCTGCTTTGCCTTCTCTATCCACACACCTGAGGCACCTGGAAGCTCACCTTCAAACTCAGCCCCAACCTACGTGATATGTAACAAAGTACGCAAACACAAAATACAGAGATTCAGGCATTCTGCATCCAACTAGGTTATACTGTCCCCTAATGACCTAGCTTTTGGGCTCCTGCATTTTCCTAAGAGGGAGATACATATATTGGGCTTCAGATATCACCCCTGGATTCCTGTCTAAATTACCCACACAGCTTGACATTACTGTAGGACTGATTCTTGCTTGGTGTTTCATGGTCCTACTTCTCTTTTCATGGGACCATATTTCTTTTCTGGAACACTGGACTGCTGACTAGTTGGTAATAATTGCCTACTAGGTCTCCCCAAACTGACTTCTCTTTGAATACCCTCATACTTAAGCAGGATACTATATCTCTGCACATTGCCTCTCTCTAAGGTTGATCATGTGTGCTTTCCTACCACCTGCTGGCTGCTGACTAACTCTCTGAATTCAGTATTCCAACATGTTGGATTGGGTTTTTGTCCACTGTTATCATTAGCCAAAATGCCTGCTCTCTCTTCCAAGAAGACTGCTCCCATCCCTTCAGTTTCAGCTGATTCTTCCTCCAAGGTACATTCTCGGCAGGACCACCATCTTGAATTATATGCAGTGGTGAGCTGGTAAATGCTTGTGAAGGAAATATAGAGTCCTGCATGTATAGTATTTGACAGTTTCCATGGTATACATGTTCCCATTGTGGCTGATTTCAAGCTACCAACCTAGTATAGATGTGTGCATTGGGCTCATGACCTCTGGTATGAGCTGACCCCAAGATGCTGATTATATGTGCCCTAGCCTCATCTTTCATTTTCTCTCTCTCATTCTGTTACTACAGCCACTGGACTTCTCTAACTCTTGAACATGACATGCTCTCCCACACCTCTGGGCATTTGCAAATACCATTCCTCTACCTATCACATTCCCCTTGTCCAATGCCCCAAGCCCTTACCTTGTATCTGCCTAAATAACATTCATTCTTCCATCTCTGTTTAAGTATCATTTCTGCCTCTAGTTAAACATCACTTCCACCAGGAAATATCTTATGTTCCTCTTAGACTGAATTAGATAATCCTGTTATCCCAACACTACATGAATAGGTGAAATTTTTTATTATATTTGTTTTAGGGCTATCTACCAACTAGATCAAAGGTTCTAAGGGGCAGGTATTATGCTTGTTTAATTCCTCAGTATATCCCTAGCCCTTACCTCTGTGACTGACACATAGTAAACTCTCAATGCATGCCTGTTGACTATCCTATCATCTTTCACTGGATGAACTGAATCTAAAGAATTGGTATGCTTTTCCTTTATAAATATTAGACATCAAACAAACAATTGTGTTTTCCTCTTTGCTTCAACAGACAGGATGCTCAAGCTGAATTTACTACTTAAATTTAATATCCTTTATATGCTAGACACTGCATATCTAGTTCCAGTTTTTTTTTTTACATTGGTTTGGTCCTTCTATTTTGCTTATGTTTGTGCTTTTCAATTTTATTTCAGTAATTTTTGAAAGCTGTCTCAAATTTGCTGGGTTACAAAGTAGGATATAGACAAACATATAATTCCTCACTGTCTGTTTTATCATTGAGCAAACACCTTCACTCTGTCCTAAAATGAAATCTCACATCAATCCTTGCAATGAAAGGGAGTAGAGTGAAAGGGTTAGGACTCAGGCTTTAGAATCATGAGGACCCATGTTAGAATCCTAGTTTGTCACCTCTTTGCAATGTGAGACCAGGCAAGTTAATTGGCCTCTCTGATTTAAAGTTACTTTATCTGTTACCTGGAGTTGATAATACATTCCTCACAGCGTAGTTATGGAGATTACATTAAATAACGTGCATAAAGTGCTTAGTGCAGTTCCTAGCACTTGGCGAGTGTTCCATAAATGACAGGTATAATTACAAAATGCTATTGAAGAAGACATGAGTCAGGGCAGAATCACAGCAGGGGTTTGGCAAATGCCAGCTTAGTTGCTGCAACCCCTTCTATCTTCTCTCATCCTTCCAATGCAGCCTCCCACTCCCCAACCTCTCTCCAAGCATCACGAAAAATACCAGTGTTCAGTCTCTGATTTGCTGAGAGGGCATCACTAATTCCCCCAGGGATAAAACTTAGTTGAAATCTCCGTAGTTCCATTTGCTGGGAGAGAAACTTTAATTCAGCACATGAAAGGAAAGCCAATTTGGTTCACTTCATCAATTTATTGCCACCTCAATTGCTCAGTTTGTGCAGAGAAAGGGAGGTAAAGACATGGAGAGCCAGCTATCGCATGTTTAAGATTGTACGTGGCCAAAATGCACACTTAGTCTCGCCAACTGCAGCAGCAACCACTGCCCCTCTATTTGTCCCAACATTGCCTAGCACGTGTGGCTTCCACTTACTTACCTGGAGCATTGTGTCAGCCTCTTGGGGTGCTAGGAGAGGACACAAAGTGGACCTATTTTGTGGCTTCCCAACCAGGTATTCTGGGTGAATTCTATAATGTTGCTGTGGTCACCTCAGATTCTCTCATCAGTTTAATGTATGTTTATTCTCAGCATCATTTATTAAATACGTATTGAGGAACTGCTCTGTCTGGGATGTGTTGTAGAAACAGCTCACTCATGAGTGATGTATATCTTCTATTTCAAATGCATTTATTCTTTTACAATCCCTTAAAAGGCCTTGGCTCCCCACACTCACTTGCCTTTAATTGTAAACTTTCCTTAGCTTGAAATGCCTTCCATCCTTCTCCAAGACCAAAGTCAAGATATCATTTTAGTTCAGACTGAGCTAAACAATCATGTTTATTCTTCCATTCATTCTTTCTTTTAGTGGATGTTTACTAAACAATTACTATGTGCCAGGCACAGTGTTCAGTGCTGAACATACATAAGTCCATTAAACAATGTGGTCCTTGGCCTTGGGAGCTTATGTTCCACTAGGTGACACAGACACTAATAAATAAAGTTAAAATAAAATATTAAAATGTATACTATTTATGGAGCATCCACTGTGCATTAGATCCATTAAATTTCCTTGTGTTACTTAGTCCTTAAAAGAGTTTGAAAAGTAAATATGATCACTCTCTTTTCGCACAAATAAACTGAATTTTACAGAAACTCTGTAATTTTCCCAGTGTCCATCAGTTGTAATGGCAAAACAAGAATTAGAGACCAGGTCTACATATTTTTAAAGCTCATGGCTTTCTCACTGTGCTACCTTACTCACTGTAGAGCTGTCATCTATCTCTTGATAGATCGATCGATCGATCTAAGTCTATTCTTATGAAAACCACTTGACTTAGAGGATCATTGTGAGGAGTCAGAGCATGGATACACACAAAGAATTCAAAACATGGCTTGGAGTTCTGGTATATATAGGAGGCATGAATGAAACACATCATCAGCCAATGGTCCATCATGGATGGATGGCCTGGGGTCAGATGCAGAAATCAGGGCCAGGTAGGGGCAGTCACCAGATGCAGAGGATGGGCCCAATACCTGGCTCAACCCTAGAAAGAGGGAAATGGACGCAAATTAGGGAGGATGCTTAGCAGTTTTGGGAGAGTGTGTAGATAGTATTCCCTAAGAGCTCTTTTGAAGTTCTACCTCCTCCCTCTCTCTGCCCTTGCCACACCCTTCTCTTAGCTCTTTGCTAGTTCCCAAAGGGCAGTGCTCTTGAGCCTGCATCTGCCAACATTACGATTGCTGGACCCATCTCTTGAGCCAGGAAAAACCATTAGAATTTTCTTGGGAAAAAGCTTGAGAGTATGGGAACCACAGTAGTCTCCATCATTGTCATCTTACCTCTGTGACTTTGGGCACGAAGTTTTGTTTTTCCCTGAATTTCACTTTCTTCATTTTAAAATGTGTGCATATGAATATAAAATGTTCAGAGGGAACACAAGTAACTGCTACCAGCAGTTGACTCTGGGGTGAGCACCTTGAGGGCTGGGGAATGAAGAATTATTTCCTTCTTTATTGCATTTTAAATGGTTTGCATTTTATCATATTCTCATATTTATGTATTATATATGTAATACATATACATACTATATGTGTATATACATATTTTTAAAGATCAAATTACACTTACCACCTATTATGTTCCAGGCACTTACTATAGTGTGTTGGCTTGTCAAAGGATTTGCTTCCCCAGTGAACAGTGGCTCTTAGAGGGCAAGGATGGAGTCTTGGTCATCTGTGTTTCCTCAAGGAAGTAAAAATAGAACTACCACATGATCCAGCAATTCTACTCCTGAGTATATATCCGGAAAAAAATGAAAATACTAATTCAAAAGGATACATGCATGATAATGTTCATAGCAGCATTATTCACCATAGCCAAGATATGGAAGCAACCCAAGTGTCCATTTACAGAGGAATGGATAAAGAAGATATGGTATCTATAGATATGGTAACTAACTATCTATCTATATCTATGTATATATGATGGAATATTACTCAGCCATAAAAATGAAATTCTGCCATTTGCAGTAATGTGGATGGACCTAGACAATACCATGCTTAGTGAAATAAGTCAGACGGAGAAAGAAAAACACTGTATAATATTACTTATATGTGGAATCTAAAAAATAAAACAAATGAATGTATATAGCAAAACAGAAACAGACTCAGGAGATATAGAAAAAAAATTGTGGGTGCCAGTGAGGGAGAGGGAAGGGGCAAGACAGGGATATGGGATTAAGAGATAAACCACTATGTATTAAATAGATCAGCAACAAGGATATATTGTATTGCACAGGAATTTATAGCCATATCTTGTAATAACTTCTAATGGAGTATAACCTGTAAATATACTGAATCACTATGCTACACTCTTGAAACTAATGTAATATTGTAAATCAACTATACTTCAATTTAAAAATTAAAAATAAAATAAAATCATGAAAACATATATAAATCCACACAATGAAATATTGGACTAGACAAAAATACTCTGAGGTGGGCCTCCAGAGCTTGGGAATCTGTATATATTAAACACGTACCCCAAGGGGCTTCTCATTATTAGACAAAAGTATGTGGCTCTGACCATCTTGCTCTCTAGTTAGGATGTCAGGGGCTGTGGTCTGGGAGGTCAGAGCCAGCACTGGGGACCAAGGGCAGAAACAGTCAATTTGGATCCTGGATAGAGACAATTTTCTCTATGTCTTCTGACCTATGCCATGGGTCAGGGTTTCCAGGTGTTTGTAGCCAAAGGTCAAGGCAAAACTCAGGGGTGTATCTTGTTCCTGAAGAATGCAAGCAGCAGAGTTGGAAGATAAGACTTTAGGGCAGTTCTTACACACCAAGCCTTCCCTTCGTGCGCAATGCGGGAGTCAGTGCTGTGGGGGGCGACTTCCTCCTAGGAGCCAGGCTGTCGGCTTCCAGGCCCTTTTTCTTGTGACATCTGCTCTAGCAGCCAGGAGCTGGGTCACAAGCTTCCTTCCTCTCTCGCTTCTGTGCAGCGTGGATCGGAGGCAGTGAGGAAGAGGAACGAGGGTGGGAGAATGTTGTGTACGCAGAGCTTAAGTGATGTCTTCAGGGCTTGTGAAAATGTAATTCTGTTTGAGCAGTTTTCTGGCAGTTTTGCAACTCATCCCCCTAAATTAGGGACCGAATGAAGTCATTAGGCCCTAATCAAAAGTAGCTAATCAGGAGTCAGTGGGAGATCTACCAATTAATCGCGGCTGGAATCCAATGAGCCGAAGTACCCAAGGCTGGATGAATAAAAGTAATGAAATTAAATATCACTGTCGTGCGATGTTGCACAACTTTAAGAATGGGTTAAGGGCTGCTCAGCCGTTCCTGCCCTATGAGAAATACAGATGCAATGCCAAAATATGGATGAATTGGGAAGATGCTTTGGAGCTTGCCTTGAGCTTTTCAGAGGCTGAGATGCGTGTGAGCAAAAAATGGGAGAATATAAAAAAGAAAGTGGAGGTGGACTTTTTAGATTTGGTAAGAAGGTAATAACAGGGTGTAATATAATACAACAATACGGTTTGATAATTATATGTAATAATACCTATTTCATAGCATTTAAATAATTTATACCTAGGTTCTTTGTTGATATATCACCCTCTCCATCTAAACTGTGAAGACAGAGGTTGTCTCAGATGAGTCTCTTGTCCCATACCCAGAACAGCACCTAACACATGGTAGCTGTTAAGGAAACAATTATAGATTCATTTAATAACTTTAAAGCAAGGCAAAGATTTGAACTGAGGTTTTTCAGTTCCAAATTTTGCATGCCTTTTTCTATACTACTCAAGCAGAGGGATTCAGTGCCCAAGAGTTGTTACCTGCTAGCAGTTTCTGGCTCAGAAACATTCACATACTTCAAATCATAGCTTTAGTGACCTTATAAAGTAGACTGTCAAGTTCAAACCTCTAATTTCACAAGTAGAGAGACCAGGGCCTGAGAGTGACAAGAACTTGCTCCAGGTCCCCCAGCAAATTTATGGCAGAGGTAAACCTAGAACTGAGGTCCTGACTCTGGGTTCAGTGGTTTCCCTCAGCACCTGGTTCTTTGCTTTTGTTATTCGTGGTCATCCTTCCTACGTGAAATTTCCTTGTCCTCCGAGATTAACAGAGCTATCAGTCTGTCTAGACTGGAACCAATTAAAGGTTTTCATGAGTGTTTCTGGATTCTATGCTGGTGGCCAGGCCAGGGAGTCTGGGCCACGAGGCAGCTAGGAGCCATCTCCAGCAAAGGGATGTCTGCATTAGGAGGTCTGTGCTGGAAAGAAAAGAGGGCTTGTTTGTGTTGGGGAGATTTCTGTGATGATGTTCACCTGAGTGAAGTCTGGGCTTTAAGATGAAGTAGGGGGAGAGTCAGTGAGAGGAGAGAACTGTCGTCACAATGTATGTGTGTTTGTGTGTGTCTGTGTAACTATACATGGGTGTGTTTCATATTCTGCATCCTGTAAGTGGTTTTATATTTAAATGTAGATATTTGATTCTACCATAATTATTTTCAAAAGCACACGCTTGGATTTGTAGCCTGTGTCTGTGTGAGGGTTATTTTTAAGCACGGCCATTTATGCGTGTCCATGAGGCGTCTACAGACTCCTGGACAGTGCCTCTTGTATACGCAACATTGAGGGATAGCTTAGTAACCATGTCTACACATATTCTATTTTCATTTTCTCTGTGCATTGTTTTCCTAGATTTCTCTGCCTTGCATGCTTGTGGGTCTGAGACTCTGTTAGTGTCTGCGTGAATGACTGTGTGTTCTTAACGTGGAAAGGATGATTTAGATAAGGATTTGAAAGTGCGAGATTACAATTTAAGAGCATCTATGCATTCTGGTGAGTGTGCATGTATGTGTGTGTGTGTGTTTTCGAATGGTTGAATATCTTTGTGTGTGTTTGTGGAGAGAAGGGGAATCCAGTGTGTCAGTATGTGTTTGTATGTTTGTATGTTTTGCTGGGGAGTGTACCATGTATGTCAGAAAGTTAAGGCAGCACTGTAACTTATAATCCATATGGGGTATATCTGAGAATGAAATGTGTGATGTGTGTGTGTGTATGTGTGTGTGTGTGTGTGTGTGTTTGATTGATAATTACACCTGGAAAACAGGGTAGAGCCATGACTGGCCCAGGATATTTTGACACTGGGATATGTGTGTATGTTTGTGGTGTATGAAAGTATGCCTCTGAATGGACATCTGTGTGTATTTAATTTTGTGTGTGTTACTGGTGTCAGGAATTCATAAGAATAACAACAGTAAAAGTCATTAAATTATTCCAGTCTTTCTCGTGTTGTAGACTTCTAGCAGAGGCATTAGTAACATTAACAGGTAAGAGCAGGTCAGCCACAAAGAGACAGGTTATTTTTTCAAAAACCAGATCAGTGAACTGAGAAAAGAGGCCATACATGTCTTGTGGTGACAAAAACGCACGTGGTTTAAAAAAAAATGAGCACAGTCAGTAAGGAGAAGAAATGTGAACTACGTTGTGCTAGAAAGCGTCTTTCATGTACAACATCCACTTTGCTGTGTGCTCTTTATGCCTCCTGCCTTGTTCCCCATGAGTAACTCCAGCTTGTGATGGCCAAGATAGCTGAGACCTTTTATCCTCTTACCCCAACAGTTTGGAAAAATAGCTCAGCGTGACCTCCACCATGTAAGAGACAGAAAGAGGATGGACAGAGTCGGTTGCTTCATTTCAGGTGATTCAGAAAAGAAATCCCAGGGATGCTCTTGGCACTCTCCTTTTCAGAGAGCAGGGCCCCTGAGTCCCTGGTTTATACATGCACCCCTGGGGCTGGGAAATCCACTCGCTTAGTTCTTCCTGGCTTTGCTGGGTGTAGCAGAGAGGTTGGAATACTGTTCTTCCTCCTACTCTACCACATTGGTGCAGCAGTTTCTCAGAAGCTCCATGCACCCCAGTCACCCCTTTTTCACTCACACTCTGTACGTTCTTAGCAGTGGGGAATCTGCGACTGCTTCTAGATGTTATGATGCTACCTGTGGTACTAGTTATATGGCAGATTAAAGACAGCTGCAGATGCTTTGTCATCCTCCCATTGAAAGGTGGAGTTTAATTGCCTCTCTTTGAATCTGGACTGGCCTTGGTGACTTAATTGAACAAGAGAATGTGTCAGAAGTGACTTTCTGCAACTTCTGAGGCTCTCTTAAGGGTCTTGTGACTTTTGCTCAGATCTCTTTCCTCTCTGGGAAACACTGCGACACTGTGAGAAGCCCATGACCCTGGAGAGACCACTCTGGTCTGACTGGTCTTTGTAGGCACTCTGGTCAACATCCTGAGCCAAGCAACTGGCTGACCACTAGCCTCATTTTCCTATACAAATGCCATCCCAGCCCAGGTGCCAGACAAATGACTGAAGAGGCTATCCTAGAAGTGGATGTTCTGGTCAATGTCACACAGACGATTGCCCAGGTGAGCTCTTCCTAAAATTCTGATGCTCAAAGTAAAATGGTTGACAGTACTAAGTTCTGGAGTAGTTTCTTTCACAATAGACAATCGGAATAACAGTGCTAGGAAAAGCTACGATAGATTGAGCAGTTGCTGTTTGTCAGAGAATGTTCTTAGGAATTTGTATACATTATTTCATTGTATCTTCACAATAATCTAAGGACTTTGGAGACTTATACATGGAGGTTCCCATTATACATATGAGGAAGTTGAGGTGAGGAAACTGGCCAGATCACAAAGCTAGCAATTAGCAGAGATGTATTCAGACTAGGACCTTTTCTTAACCACCTCCCTCCTTTATAATCTTGAGACTATATTAATGTCAACATATAGGGACACATTTTTTTGTTTTCCTTGGAATAAACTTCCCAATCACTCCATTTCAACTGAATAACTCCTCCTGATCCCTTATGGTCTGCCTCTATAACCATCTCTGTTTGGTATTCAAATCCATGTGGATTCCCCACAGCAGGTACACAGGCATGGCACTACCTGGTTCTAATGGAATGAAAACAAATAAGTTACTAAACCTCCCCGAGGCTCATTTCCTCCTCTGTAAAACTGGTTAAAATGACTTCCTCAAAGGTTCATTGTGAAGATTAAATGGGGTGAGAGATGCTGGAAAGCGTCATGAATGGAGGACCAGGATGCACACACTACCCATTATTAAAAGGTGAGCTGCAGGTGGAAAGGATGCACACTCCAGTCACACCTTTCACTGTGTGACTCCCTGGGTATACAAAGCTGCCTAAGGCACTACTTGTATCCTCAAGGAGTTCACAGTCCAGTGGAATGGAAAACAAGCAAAAGAACCATTACATTAATGAGATTCATGGCAGAATAGAGGAGGGGCACAGAGTTTTTGAAACTCAGAAGGGGGCCCCTAATCCCTTTGGGTTGACATGTCATGAAGGATTTCTTGAATGTGAAATGAGCCCTGCAGGATGAGAAGGTGTTAGTGAGGTTAAGAAAGCAGAATACCAGGTATTCCAGATAAGAATGAGCTTGAGCAAAGATGGGAAGGAATCCAAGAGTAGCATGTATGGGAAGACCTCCAAGTAACTCGGTCCTAACCTTAGGGGCATAACAGGATTCAGGTGAAGGTGGCCTGGGGTAGACAGGCATGGGGGGAGAGTTAGAACCTTGAATTCCAAGCTGAAGACCTGATAGCAAGGTCAGTGAGAAGCTATCAAAGGTTGAGAACAATGAATCAGATGAACTGATCTACACTTTAGAACAATTACTTTGAGGACTGTTTTCGAAGGCGCAGGGCTGGAGGCAGAGAAACGACATGGAGGATTTTGTAACATTCTAGAAAAAGGTGATGATAGCATGATCCAGGGGCTTGGCAGTGGGCATCAGAGAGATTCCAAAGCAAAATAAAGAAGGAAGATTGGTGGCTGATTGGCTAAGAGGAAAAAAGGTGGAGAAGGACTCTAAGTTCGTATCTTGGTTTCTGACTTGGTTGACTTATTTCAAAGTGGCACCCCACAATCAAATAAAACTAAGAGAATGAAGAAGGAAGGTCAGTCTCTTCTCACTCCCGTAGGGAGCGGCTGTATGATGGGGGAACAATGGGTCCCATGGCCTCCGCTGTACGAGTCACAGGCCCACAGGAGCATCAATCCAAGCATTACAGCATACCCACATCCGTGATTAAAACTGAACTCTTAATTGTGCCAGACCCACTCTGGCATAATAAGTGTGGTTTTTAACATAATGCACTGCTGGAGTGAAGTTGTCAGAAAAGCAGGGGGCGGAGGAGATAATCTGTAAGACTTCAAAGAAGAGAAGATTGAAGCCATTTTATGTGGCTGAAAATGAGTCATTTGTCAGCAATGCCAACGTGCTGTCAGCTCCACAGGGAGAGATGACTGGGCACCCTGGGGGGAGGGCTGGTGAAGGTGTCAACCTCCACTCACCAGAGGCCATCTGCGGGGTATGAAGTGTCAGTCACATCACGTCCCTGTCCTGACCTGGGTCAGAAGGAAACCAAGGTCACGTCAGAGCATTTAGCATCGTAACCAAGGAACCTTGTAACCTGCCTCTGTCAGGGAGGAACTGATGTGCTCAGCACTATCAAAGACAGTTCAGAGCTTTAATTCCCCAGGAGATTTGCACTTTAGAAGAACAGTGCGAGGGCAACACTTTTAGGAAAAAAGAAACTGAGAGGTGAGAGTGAAGTGGCCGCACAAGGGAGTGGAGACTTCTGAGCAAGGACTTGCCTAAGGTCAGTGCAAGAGTACTGTCAAGGCTCGGGGCCAGGAGGGGGTGGGGTGTCTGAGTCCAAACAGCCTGGAAGCCATTCCAGTGAGTGAGTGACCTGCTCTAGATGCAGGAATCCTGCTTTTTAAGCTATTGCATTACCTGTTATTTCCCCCTCCCCATATAATGCCATTTATCTATCACTTGGGCACTTGAGAAGCAGGCTCCTCTGAGGTGGTCTTCCTGCTTCCCTTGCTCTGATCTAGTCCATCTTCCTCCCTGCATCCACAGTGATCACTTTAAACTGAAATTGAATTTTGTCTTCTTCCTGTTCACAGTGTCTTCCCAGGCTGTATGCTCTGATCTCTAACAACCTGTACTGGTTTAGTCTCAAGCCAGACACCTTATTCCTTGTTCTCTGCACTTGCCCTTTTCAGGTCCTTGAACACACTGAGGTTTTGCCTCCCTCGAGATCTTTGTACAGGCTCATCTCTCTTCTTGGAATGTCTATTCATCCTTCAGTTTAGTTTAAATATCGCTTCTTCAAAGAGGTACCTCCTGACTCTCAAATTAAGTTGTCCCCCACCTCCAACACATGCAGAGCATTCTGTTCCATGATGTCTTTGTTTCTTTCATGACGTTTGTGATTACTTTGTTGTTGCGGCTGTTTGTACTGTCCGGTCTCATTTTGACTCTGAACTTCAGGAGAGCAGGGATACCGCTTATCTTCTTTGCCACTGCATCAACATGCCTGGAATGATGCCTGATATAAATGTTCCACAGGTTTTGGAGGATGAATAAGTGAATGGGTGAATGAACAAACAGCTCTTCCATAATTCCGGTGAGCAGAAAAGTTCAGGACTCCATGCATCAGACAACATCACAGAAGTACCAAGTGACTTGTGTACACAAAGAGGCAAACAAGAAACAAAGAAAACTTACTGGGAACTTTCCTTTCACTTTACTCTCTGCTTCCCATCCCCACTTTCTGTAGCAGGATAGCTCTGACGGAGTGAAGCTACAGAACACTTTCCTCTTGACCAGTGGTTCTCACAGTCTCCAGAAGAGCTTATTAAAACTCGGGTCACTGGGCCCCACCCTCGATGTTTCTGATTCAGTGGTCTTGGGTGGGATTTGAGAATTTGCGTTTCTAAAAAGTTCCCAGGTGATACTGATACTGCTGGTCCAGGAACTATACTTTCCTGGAAAGAGTCCATTAGACCAAAAACTCCAAAGGGCAAAGAGTCTGCTTTTCACATTTACTATTGTTATCTGCAGATTTTGTTACATAAACATAAATATATATATATATAATTTTTTTTAAATAGGATATTCTCTAAAAGTATTTGTTGAATAGATGAAAGAACCTTGGTGGGTACCTGTGCCCATCATCTGGTTCTATCCCCAGGGCCATCCCCTCTCCTCCTATTCATTTCTATCCCATGCCAGATGATCAACACAGATCCAACCACCTACTCTAGCCAACCACTTGACTTTCTCTAGGTAGCTTTTATGTTCCACCCATCCTTCCAGAGAAACATGATCTATTCTTATTCTTTTAGTTTCTGCTAAGGCCCTGATGACACTTGATAAACCTCTTTAAATTGCAGTGTTAACAAGTAATAACAAAGCAACACGTTACTTCCCTAAAGAGAGATTTTATTCTAATATCCGATTGATTATTTGTATCCAAACAACACTGATTAATACTGGTGGTCAATCTACACAATCATAGCTTGCCAGCTGAAATAAGCCTTCAAACATACTATTAAAAGTGTTTTATTTAGCAAGCCTTTTTAATAGAGCATTTAAAAGATTGTGGGGTAGGAAACGATAAGACAGCTTAACAGTAGAAATTACTTCTCTGGACTTTAGAAACATCCACATGGATGGTATTAATTATAATTAATTATAATAGTATCTTATCCATTCACAAGGCTCTTTATTAAGAAAATGTTTTGATATAGTAGGTTTTGATATAGTAGGTAGATTTGCCATTTATACCTGAAAAAATTATTGCACATATACATACATAGTTATGGATATAGGCAAAGTGCATATGCAAATTTTTTTAGTCACAATATCCTACAATGTCAGTTTTTCTTACCTTACCGCATTGACTTCATATGAACTAAGTTTTGTTCTGTGAAATGGAACCTATTACAACATGCATTATCTGTTGTCATACATATTATACAGTGTCACTCATATTCATAAGTATTTAGTAACATTCCTAAAGAATGATTTCTGCTAGATCAAGCTGGAGACTACTGGGACTTAAGTGATTTTTTTTTTTAAATGGCAAAGCATCACAATCCTGGAACAATTCACCAGGTTGATTTAATTTAGTCACTTTCAGGCTTTCCTGTAGATCTACCCTAAATCTCTAGCTGAATGGTGCTCGAAATTGATGAAATGTTCTACTCTATGTCACATATACACACAAAGTTCAATTTCAGCACTGATACTCTCATCTACAGGCTTAGTCGTACTTAGGGAAAATCAAATATTTTCTTCCCTCCTGAGCTAGATAGGTACTTCTGACAGTGATAAACGAAGAGGGAACTAACGAACTGAACACATGCTATATGCCAGGTGCTCACTGTATATTAGCAATAATCCTCACATCAACACCAGGAGATAGATATCATTATTCCTTTCAGGCAGATTAAGCAAAAAACAGAGGGAAAAAAGGAAAAAACAAAAGCATAAAATCACACACTTGAGGTCACCTATGTAGCAAATGGCAAAGAATAAAATCAGAAACAGATTTGTCACTAAAAACCATGCATACGTTTGAGCAGGGTCATGGTCTAGAGTGGGACTTCGTATGATGGCTGCATGAGAGTTTTGAAAACAACCACCAAGAAATAAGACTAGCTGGAAATAGTCCTTCATTTGTTTAATGACAAGGAGAGTGTGGTATCTTTTTCTCTATTAATTTCAAGACAATGATTGTATACCACTTTTCTGAAACTCTCTGAGATGTCTTCCATTTAACTCTCCTCCTTTTGGTTTCATCTAATTTTGAGAATCATATTCAGCCCCTCTAATCCATGAATTCTTCTCTGATTTCACCACTGGGATAATTTTCTTCATTCTATGCCTCTCTTCTAGAGTTTAACTTTTTGCAACTTGGCTTATACTCGTTTATTGTCCACGGATGTTAGGATTCATGCGAGGGCTGCAGGAGGCTGAAATTTTGGAACAAATCAGTGACATTAATTTTTTCAATCTCTGATTTCCTTAGAGAGAGAGATAATTATTTAATTGGTACTTTCAACCAATTCCCTCTGAAGCTCATTCTTCCTCTGCTAAATGGGAATAAAACTATGTTTAATGCCTCTTTCACAGAACTAATGTGAGGATCAAGTGAAATAAAATAAGGGAGAGTGCTTTTTAAAAAATCCAAATCCTATAGTTGGAATAACTGTTAGGGCAACAACAAAAATTGCAACAAAAATCTATGAATCCATGAACTACCTGAAAAATTTCTCTTTAAGTTAAAACTCTTATCATACTGTCCACAGATATAATATATGTATTTCTTGTTATGCTAATTTCTAAATTCCTAGTATAGTCTAACTTACTTGTATATCTTAGTATTTGAGACTCAGTAGTTTTGACAAATAGCAGACTATTTTTAATAGGTTTTCTAGGCAGTAAAGATATAGAAAACACAGTTACCAGTGGGGGCAGGGAAAAGATGGTTTAAATTATTCAAGAAATCAGACATTATTCAAGAGTTCATAAAATCTATTTAGCTGTATCCAACTGCTTGCCAAGAATACACAAATCTTTCTTATTTATATTCAGTTTTTGATATTGCGGTAAATTTGCATGTACTAAAATGGCATTTAAAAATGAACATACTCTAAACTCCTCTTTTCCCAACATAGGGAATTTGAAAATATCAGCAGACTAGTAGGACTCAGTTTTTCCATCTGTATAATTAGGAAGTTGAACTAGATCAGGAGGAGAAAGAACAAGGCAAACTGGTCTAATATGGCTCAACTCCTTGCCTGAGGCAGACATCACTAATGGAACAGAACACTTTCCCACTGAACTAGAGGTAACCTCAGAATCATTCTTTCCTCACTGCTCCCAGCAGCTGCTCTCAATCAACTGGAGTAGTGATTTCTAAAATTTCCTTGTTTAACTCTGACATTTTGAGGGCACATAGATGCAATGAGTTTGTCTAATGCCTAAAATTCATTTTGTTCAAAAACAGTCTGTTCCTATTCTCTGGAAGGTGTTGACAAATTTCAGCTGGTATTTCTCATGCGGTTGTCTGTCTTCTCCATTGCCATTCTGTGAATGGTACCAGTGTCTCTCAGCAGGAGATGCCGAGTAAATGAAACCACCCAGCAGGAAACCCTGTTTGGCAATTCTAACTAGGCTTGAAGAATTGGTTTCCTCATTAGAAACAACAAAAGTTTCCTATCTGGTGAATATGCAAGTTCTGGGCATTGAACTGATGGGTGACCCTACCTGAACAAAATACTGAAGCAGAAGGAATACAAATGAAAAGCAAATACTTGGTAATGATGGGATCCATCATTCAGCTTGACTACAGGAGATAAAAATTCCATTTCCTGGTCATGCTTTATCTGGGTTAGCCGACTATAGTCCTAGGAGTGGAAAGACTTCACCTGCTGAATGGAGCTTACCGCTTGATGAGCTGCCACTATGTGCCTTCCTGTGTATCATTTTATTTAAATCACAGTAATACTAGTTAACATGTATGAAACCTTTCCCATGCGTCAGGGACTGATTTAAGCACTTTACTTGAATTAGTCCATTTAATCTCCACAAGTGTTCTATGCAGTAGCTGCTGCTCGTGTCTTTAACAAATGAGGAAATTGAGGTGAAAAAAGTTAAGTAACTTGCCCAAAGTCATACAATTGTAAGTGGCATAGCTTCTAATTGAGTCCATGAGGTCTGGCTTCAGAGTCTGAGCTTATCACTGTATTATACGACTACACGATGTTCCAAAGACTTGGTTGTTATGTTTATTTTTCTTATTAATGAAGCCTATATTGCCTCCTAGCCATAAAGTGGCATAGCAGGGCCAGCCCTTTTCATCAGTTGTCTCATTTTATCCTTGCCACTACCTTATGCTGTAGATGGTAGTATTTCCCCTAGCTAACAGATGAAAAAACAGAGGTTCTCAGGGGCTTGTAACTTGTCTAAAATCACACAGCGAAATGGCAAATAGTAGAACGAGGCTTTGAATAAGGCAAACTAACTCAAGGGTAAACATGGTTCCAGTTCTCAAGGAGCTAAAAATTAGATCTTAAAGAAGGAACAGTACAAAGATGAAAAGTCCTCCAGGTCTGGTGGGCCAGAGACATCATGGGGCAGTGGAAACAGGGCAAGGGGCTCAGGGAAAGATCAGAGTGGTGGGGGCAGTTTCAGGAATGAGGTGAAACAGCTATTTAAGAATAAATGGAGGGTTGGTTAAGGGGTCTTCAGAAAAGGTGACTGTCAACATCTGCTTGTGAGGGAGTCGAGTGTTTATATGTATGTGAGTCATAATTAAGGATGGGTAGTAAGGAAACGGGTACCTAGTAGTCAGTTTCCTAGGAGGCACTAATAATTGATTTATAAAGGAAAGGAAAATTTGTTGAAGATGTTCATTCAGTATCTGCTTAATAACTGCTTCATGAAATGCAATGAAAATGTTTCTGAGCCTTACTTTAGAGCTCAGACAGAAAGATCCTAGAATTTACTTTTCCCTAACTCCTGCTCATTTTCTTTTTTCTCTTTTCTCTATGTCTCTACCTCACTTCACTCCCTTACAGTGTTCTTTAGCCTTTAACAGAGTTCTGTTCTTTAAGCAGGGCTTTTAGAAATTGTGACCCTTAGTTTATTTTCATTCTAATTTAGGCTTTTGACATCTTGGCAGTAAATTGCTTTTAAGTCTCTTCCTGCCAAATCCCCCACCCCCATTTTGCCATTTTATGCTTTTCCTCTGCTTTCTGCTTTTCTGATATATGTATCATTTTGGGAAAAAAAAATATATATATCTCCACAAATAAAATGTATACATATATAGGTTACAAACACACACATTCATTGCTCGCTCACAGTTTTGGGGTTTGGGAGTTGTTGGGTTTTGTTTCCCAATCATAAACAATGTTTCTATTCTACTGCCATCCCCTAGAGAAGACCGATAAAATTTGACTCATGAAGAGAGAGAGAGGGGAAAAAAAATCCAGGAGGCGAAAGTAATATGGGGAGAAAATGAAAGAGATTTAGTGCAGCTATCAACCGACCGTTGTGCTGTCTTTAAGAGTCTGTTGAAACAACATAATAAAAGGTAATAAAGGTTGGATTTATAGCCTACCTGGTGGAAATGGCTGCCTGTTTGTGTCTTGCCCACTCACAGCCTACTGTGGGCTTGTCTTGGGAGTGGGATCTCTTCCCCTGGACTCATCTCCCCACCTTGGATTTAAGAGGCATCAGGTAACCCTGAGAGCATCCAAATCAGATTGCCAGGTAAGTTAAACATTCTTCCAGCTCTTTCTTCCTCCCCCCCGCCCCCGGAATTTAATAACCTCAATTTGTTTCTTTTAAAAGATGTTATTTGGTTCAGTTTGCCTAGGAAAGCCTTCAGTGATTCACAAAAATGGGCAAAGGGAACTTTGAACTTTGAAAATGGTCATGTCAGCTTCCAGGGGATCAAGGTCTTACTGCTTCCCCTTTAAGTTCAAATAAATCTCCATAAACTTCTAAATCAGTACTAATCAGTCTCTCAGGAGTAATTTAGTGCAAATACCCAGGTAGTTTGGGAAAATCAAGAATCAGGAGGACAAAAGAAAGGGTGATGTCTTCCCATAAAACTATTCCAGGAGGCAGCTGGGACAGAGATTGACATCCTGAATCTATAGCGTATTCTGACACTTGGTAGGTGATCAGAAGACTGATGTTTGTTCATGCATTCATTCATTCATTCATACATTCATCAAACATTTACCCATCACCTAGTTTGTGCCAGGCCTTGTACCAGTGGCAGGGCTACACAATTGAATAAGATCAGGGCTCCATCCTGAAGATTCCAGTCTAAGGGAGGAGATGCTCCCTCAGACACAAGTTATAAATGCAGGATTGAAGTCCATAATGTTGGTATATGTATTTAGGGTTCAGGAGGTGCAAAGGGGAGGTAGAACCAAGCCAACCTAATTGTCTTGGAAGGCTTCAGAGCAAAGCTGGTCCTTGATCCTTGATTCAAGCATTTGCTTAAATAGATAAATAATAATAAAACTGAATTAGTAAACTGAAAGAATAGGGAGAAAAGAGGAGCCAGAAGTTACAAGGTCAAGATCTAACTACCACTCCCTGTGAGATCTTGGGCAAGTCATCTCCCTACTCTGAACCTTAGTTTCCCGATCTGTGCACTGACATGTTTGTCTGTCTCCAAGTTCTACTTCTCCTTTGACATTCTAAATTACATCAAGCAGGGTAAAGGGGTATACACGTTTTTCCAGATCTGGATTTTTCATAGCAAATCCAAAAGCTCCCTCCTGTCTCCCTAGAAAAAAAGCCTCAAATCTTCATACTGTGTGTTTTCTTACTGCTTGTTTCTAGACTTGGTCTAGCCAGGGGGCTCTCTGAGGCTCTGATTCTTTGCAAGAGAGAAGTTATAGAAACCAGTCTCTGTTTTCCACCCCTGAATGGTGCTTGAGACCAGGAGGGAAGCTAGGAAATTCTCTGGGGGAAAGATGGAAATGGAGTCACTGTGGGAAGGAAGAGGGAGGGACGCCTGCAGCAAAGCACTGAGCCCCTGGAACAGAGGCCTCATTACTAAAGTATGAGTCATAGTAATAGGCTGAATAAATCCCCATAAAGTCAGGGCTAATGGTGTCTGCTGGAGCCCACATCATGCCCTCCACAGGAGGCCAAGGTTGTGCTAATTGTCAGTGCCAATCAGCGGGGCTGGGGAGCATGGAATGAAGGGCTAGTTCTGATGGGTGAGCCCCTAGCCCCTCTGGGGACCCTGGCTCTGCCTCCTGGCTGGCTAGAGCTGCTCAGTGCGAGGGCTGGCCAAGACAGAAACAGCCAGATAGAGGGGCAATGGCTCCCGCAGGGGCGTCCACAGCCTGGGTTCTGGGGCCAGTGAGCAACCCCTGAGCCCTGACATCACTATGGGAATCCCAGATCCTTTTCCAAAGAACCCCTCCAGTGCTTCCTTCCCCTGTCTTACTCCCTGTTTTCTCTCTCCATAATCTTTCCCAACATTTTTCCCCCTTCTTGCTTTCTCTCTCTTTTCCCCTTCTTTCTTTTTCTCATTTCTCCCCTTTTCTTCTCCCATTGCTTTCCTTCTTCTCTCCCTCTCTCCTCACATCCCTTCTTTTCTCCCTATTTTCTTTACCTCCTTCCTCCTCATCTCTCACCTCCTTTCCACTCCTCTCCCTCTTCTCTCTTCCACTCTCACTTTTTTTTTCCATTATCTATGTTTCTCTGTTTCCTATCCCCTGGCCTCTTTCTCTTCCTCTTCTCCGTGTTCCACCTGCTCATTCCCTTTTTTCTCTTCACTTCTTCTCTTCTTCCTCCTTTTCTTTTCATTATCCACGTTTGGCAGGAAGTAACCTGGGGTTGACTGGACGAGGTGACTGAGCCCCCTGCCTCCTTGTCATCTTCAAAACTCCTTCATGATTTGATTCTCACCATGACCTTCTGATGAAAATATTCATGAGGAAACAAACACTCAAAAAGGCTAAATGATGGGTCAAGATCACTTAGATACTAAGTAGAAGATGTGGGATTGCATCCCAAATATGTCTTAAGTCTGGTTTCCCACACAGAGTTTAGAATGGAGGTATGAGTGACAAGAAAACCAACCTTAGCTTATTGACAGTGTTACAGGGTTCCATGTATCCTCCCAAGACTAAGGAGAAAAGTTGTAGCCAAAAGCTTGCCAACCCCCTTTCCCCTCCCCGGGGACTGATTTAGTTAACAAACATTGAGTGACCGCCATATGTAGGCATTTTCCTTGGTGCTAAGGATACAAAACCAAGAGATTCTCCCATGGAACTTACATTCTCAGGGGGTTAGTAGTCAGTAAACAAGTAATGGAGTACAATCATGATACAATGGGCCCTGAGACGGGTGTCAGCAGCTATGGGACTGTGTTGGGTAGATGATGGGGTTGGCGAAAGCAGACAGTGGAAATAGTTACAATTTTGGTGCTCATAAAATCTTTATGAGAGTCTCTTCCTCTATAATTTAGGTATGAACTGGACTTTTTGCCTGACTCCCTAAGTATGACGTACACCGTTAGTCTACAAAATCTCCTGAGATTCTCATGCCAAATGCTCTTTGAGCTAATTTTGGTTGCTCAGAGGCTCAAGAAGCTATGGCCATAGGGCATCATCACACTCTGCCTCGTCATGGAGAATTTTAGACTGCCCTGAGCCTCCTAAGTTGAGCTATTTTTCTTCTTTTCTTCCATTTGGCCCTGTCCTCTGTCTGTCTGTAGTTGGACTGTGTCAAAATCTCAGTTGTCTGAGTAATGGGCAGGAGCCAACTGGAGACCTTGCCATCTGGCAATAACTGCCAGTTTTTAGTTACAAGAACTTTCCAATGCCTACTGTTCCTGGTCACTGTTGGGGGAGGATAATTATCTCTGTCTTCTTATTGGGAATAAAAAATGGCCCAGAGATGGTAAAGCAAGTACATGACGGCTGCCTTTGTGACTTTAGTCATATTTTATTCCAAATCTAGAATGTCTATTGTCTCCATTTGGAAATCTTTCCCCTTCTTCAAAACCCATTCCAAATGGCATCTTCTCCATGGAGACTTCTCTAGTGACATAATGATCTACCCTTCTTCAGAAGTCTCAAAGCAAAATCCGCCAGCACTAGATTGGCCTGGATCCACACCCTGCTTCTACCATGTACCAGCTGTACAACCTTAACCTTGAGTACGTGTCAGAGTGATCTCTCCCACCCGACAGTCTCCTCTGCAGGGTGACGTTGCCATTTCCTCATTACAAATTGAAGTCTAATTTCTGAATCAATACATGCTTGCTTTCTAGACACCAATAGAAGTGACAATGCATGTCTTCTAATGCTAAGTCAGTAGAACGCAGCTGCCAACAGAAGTCCAAGCCACCTGGAGAGGCCACATCTAGGTGTCCCTGATAGGCAGTCCCAGCTGAGCTCAACCTCAACTCACCAAGCTCAGGCTCCAGACCCTGTCTAGAGACAAGCTATCCCTGCTATACCCTGTCCCAATTTCCGGCCCACAGACTCCATGAGCAAAATAAAATGCCACCACTAGTGGGTGGTCTGTTCTGAAGCAACAGACAAGTGGAACAGTGTTAAACTTTTTAAATCAGCAAGGTTGGGCAATATTGCCAGCCTCAAGAGTACAGTTGAAAATTAGTTGAAATAATACATGAACAATGCCTGACATTTAGAAGACATTTAATAAATATAATTTGCCCACCTCCTTCTAACTACAGCAGTTTCAGCAGTCCACATATCTTACTAGAATTTTTGCTCCTCTGTGCCAGGGGTTGAATCATCTCCAAACTGCAAGCCCTGTATTATCTACAATGTGCTTTAAAAATATTTGTTGAATACACAGATAAATAAATAAATACAAAGAGCACTGGCTTGGGAGCTGTGTGATCTTGGTTAAGTCTCTCTCTCTCGGGATTACTTCCCTTCTGTGTAAACGAGAAGGCTTAAATTTAAAGGAGGGGGGTTACTGTGGCCAGACCACAAAGACTTGGAAACTTTTCTCAAATTCTTAAAGAGCTGTTGTGGGGAAGAAGAACAGATTTCTCTGTTTGACTCTAAAGTGGTACACTCAGGGCCCTGGATGAAATAAATACCTAGGCACAAGACAATGAAGAACTGTCTAGACAGTCAGAAATACCCAAAGGTTAAAGACGATGTCTTGTGAACTTAGTGAATGTCTTGCCCCTTAAGGTGTGCCTGTGGGAATCTGAGTGTTTTCTTACAGCTCTGCTGCAGAGAGCATGCATGCACTGGACTAGGCAGATTTCACTCTCCATATCCTTAATTCTACCACTGGATGACTTCTTCCAGCTCTAAAGATGTTCAAATTTGCAAAAACTCTTTTGACTCTGTGATCTTTTTGTAAGTCCTATGTTGATGGGTATAGAATGGTGCAGATGGGGATGTGGCAGGTAAAGCAGCCTGGAGCGTGAGTCACCTGGGGGTAGCCTAGCTTGTTTATTTTAGGGATGCAGGAGAAGGGAGTAGGAGTAGGGCAGTCAGGGGAGGAATATTGATCAGGGACTGAATTTAAGTGCACTTCCAGAGATGATTACAGGGTCATGATTAATGGTCTGCAGAAGCTCACCAGGGGAGTACTAAGTGTAGAGAAGAGGAAAGACCTCTGGAAAGTGTGGGCATAGAAACTCTGATCTAGCAGCATTGGAGGATGCTCAGAGGACGGAAGTTAAGTTTGCTGTTCTTCATAGAAGCATCTATATTTATCAGGTAAAAATGGGTTAACAACCTTCAACAGTTTTAGGATTCATACCAATAAAGTCCATGCTTCTCTTCAGCGCAGTAGCTCAGCTATCCAGACAGCTTTAGTCTTGTGACTATTTTATCCACAGGAGGCTTCAACAGTGTAAAATGGGAGCAGGAGACTTGAACAATGGTATAGAGTGATGAAGGATCTTGGACCAGCAATTTAAAGGCTTTATGTCCCTACATGGCATATGTACTCCTGCTCACAGCTCATTGGCCAGAAGTAGTCACTTGGCCCTTCCTAATTATAAAGCGCTAAGAAGGGTGGTCCCTCAGTGTAACCAGAAGGCAAGGAGGATTAGATACACGTTAGTACTAGCAGTTTCAGAGGAAAGAGAATGAGAAAGGAGAGGAAACACCCAGAGTAGTTGAAGGGCTAGGCAAAAGAAAAGTTAAGTAATCTCATTCAGTATCCTCATCTTTCCAGGAGAGAGGATCTCACCTATCATACTAAGGGCATAATGAAGATTAAATAAGAAAATGCATGTAACTTTAGCTCTTTGTCAGTGGCAAGACATTTTTTAAAAAACAGAGTAGTAGGGTTCTTACTATGAAACCATAAAATGCCAGATTTATGGGGTATAAAGACTACATGGTGTAACCTTCTCTCCAGTACAAGAATTTCCATTACAGTAGAAAATCATAACATGACTAACAATCAGAGTCAGCTGGGAAGTTACACACATGCACAGTCTGAGTCAGAAGGCTTGGAGCAGGTATTTGCCCCCATCCAGATTTTGGGGTCTGAAGCTTTTACACGAGCCTGAAAAGATGCACCAGGTAAGAAACTGGCAGGATGGCTGAATGTTGTCAAAATGCATGGGTCAACTGCAAGAAATCTGATGCTACTTTTGGGAAACGGTAAACTAAACATAGTCATGGTTTCCCTAAATGTGGCATTGTTTTGATGTTGGTATTTGTGACCTATCTGTTTTTGCCGTCTCTGCTTTGTTCCAGCTGTCTTTACCTCATTTCACCATCTATATTTGCAGCACTCAGAGCTGTATCAGAAACACTCATACTGTCTTTCACTGATGCTTTATTTCATATACTCATCTATTGACTCATCCATTTATTCATCCGTTTATCTTTCTCTTTCTTTCCATGAAGTCTTAGAAAACAAACATTTATTGAGCAACCTTGCTTTTCTCTTGTCACAGTGTTAGGCACCAGAGATCCTAATAGGAAAAAAAAAAGGTATGCAGTAGAGTGAGGGATACAGACAAGCAAGTACATAATTACGTGGAAATAGTGCAGTGAGAGCAGAGTTGGGGATCTCAGCTAGCCTGAGGGTAGGTCGGTGAAAGAAGGCTTCTTGGAAAAGGTGACAGTTGGACTAATTCTTAAAGGAGAATTAGTAAAGTGGGGAAGGTGAGAAGCCTTCCAAGGTAATAGGAACAGCCTCTGAAAAGGAAACCAAGTGCAGGAGAGTCTGGCATGCATGCAAACCTGCATATGTTCTAAGAGGCTATTGTTGAATGAGCACTTGATGGACTTAGGCAGTTACCTAATCTCGTCTCCACCTCACAAAGTGATTGCAACAAATAAATATGACAATTTAAATAGAGAGTGTAACAGAGTATCTGTCATACAAAAGGCGCCAGAAAAATATTACTTCTCAATTCTCGTTTCTTGGCTGTGGCACTATTTGCGTCCTAGTCCCACAGTGCCTAGGAGAAAGTAGCTCTTCAATAAAGGTTCCTTACATTTAATTCTATCGCTCATCACTCAGTCTCAGTTTTAACTTCCTTTCCCTCCTATCAGGTCACAGAGGGAAGCAAGGCAGCCTCTTCTCAAAGCCTCACTATCCTTCTCAGTTTAGGAAAACAGCTCCTGCAGTCTCCACTGCAGTCAGTTTCTCTGCCTCTGGGGAAATCTCATCTGGTGTAAATCCTGCAATTAGAGGCTCCCACCCTCTCCATTGGAGCTACATCTGCTGCCCTAGATTTGCACCCATTTGATTGTGAAGAGATAATCACGGGGGCGCTACAGCCCACAGCTTGGGGAAGACAGAAAGGAATTCAGAGTAAAATGTTGGTTTCAAGAGCAGGGATCCCCCTTGCATCACACCCCTGCTTCCTGTCTGCCTGCATACTTGGGCTTCAGACACAAAATCTTGTTTCTTCTCTTTGTTTTTCAAAAAACCATATAAATTTGGTGAGAAATAGAAATATGCCTTTTTTTTTTTTTGATTGGTGAAGACTGTGAAGCTCAGAGACAGAAAAGCATTTGACTTAGGTCATGGAGTTGGCCAGGGATATGATCTGGCACAGCCATTGGATTTCACTGCTACCTGGTTTTATTGCCTCCTTAGGGGAAAATGAGAGGATGTGGAAAAAGATTTTTCTCTTGGGATTATCTGCTTTTGAGTTAAGTGTGTGTGTAAAAACATGCATTATTAATTTAAACTAGACATTCAAGTTAACTTTTTAAAAAATATTAGGACAATGTGCATATTATAAGAAATGTATAAAACACAGAAAAGCTGACAGAAGACGCTGAAGTCGCTCATTATATCACTATCCAGAGATATTTTTGGTTGATATGTAATGTGTGGTGTATCTATATACTTTTTTTTTTATAGAATCCGGATTATAATACATATATAATTCCCCTTTTACTTTATACCATAAATATTTCCCCAGGTCATTAAATATTCCTCAAATACACAATTAAATATGACTCCATCAATGTCTGGATCTGTATCACCAGATCATCTCCTTGTTATTCAATTTGAGGGGAAAAAAGGAAACAAAAACACTGGACCAAGAGAAAGTAGCTCTGTGTTTTCACCCTAGTTCTGCCACTTAACAAGCCCCTCCCCGGTGTGTTTTTGTTTGCCCATCTGTGAAATGAAGATGCTGGTGCCCTTTACCAGTCACACAGCCCCGTCTGGAGGCGCAGGTGAAACCATGGTGATGCGTCTGCCAGGGATGCAGGATCGTGCTGCCTTAATGACCGTGTGGGTGAGGATTCCTATTGCGGCTCTTCATCCACACAAGCATCAAAAAAAAAAAAAAAAAAAAAAAAAAAAAAAAAAAAAAAAAAAAAAACTACCAGGAGGTGGGTTTTTATCTTTTCTCCAGGCAGTGCTTGCATGGGCGGTACAGTTCACAGGAAGCACCTCTGCTCCAATTGTGCTCCTGTATTGTCTGTCTTGATGAAAAATGGCCAGTTATTATTTCCTACCTTTGGGTCTGGGAGGCCCAAAAGAAATCAGTAGCCACATAAAATAGCTACTGTTATTGTAACAGCCTTTTCATTGATGGATTTAAGTGTGAGGTGTTTGGTATCGATCGCCAGCATCTGTCCTGAGGAGCCTGCGCTGTGGGGGAAAGGGACGATAATGGTGGGAAAAGCACTACTAGGGGCTACTTCATGCGAATCGGTTTCCCTGAAGCTGGTGGAGTGTATCTGGGCTACGGAGTCATCTTGCTTTGCAGGATAAACATACATCTGCAGAAGTTGTTTTTGAAGGCGTAACCCTGTAAAGCAAGTGCTGCTTTCTCATTGGATTACTTTCTGATTAGAGAAATTTAAAAATTTCATTCCCAGTTTGATATTCATTTGGCTCCTAGTTCTTTACCTTTCCATATTTTTGGTCCTCCTCCTCCTCTGTCATCAGCACTTAAATGCACAAAGTAAACCCATAATAAAGTATGCTTTATGTCTTAAATGACTCTTTGTAATACAATAAAAAAACACTTTTTAATATTTCTCTTCCCTTTTTCCCTTCCTTTCTTCCTATGAATTATATTTCCCCCTTCCTCTTTCATGCCTGAATTTGTCTCCTCCCACTCTTTTGAACTTCAAAAAGCAAAAAAAAAAAAAAAAAAAAGAGTGTCTAGTACCTTTCAAACGACAAGATGTTAAGCATCGTGGGAAATCAAAAGTTGATCATGATATGGTCTTTGCTGTTAGAGAAATCCACCGATGTAGAATTTACAGACATGTATATGGTCTCATAAATGACAGTCTTAGTTCAGAGTAGAGGTCAAGGTAATGGGGAGGAGAGAATAGATTGGGAGGATAAACAAAGGAAGATGATGAATTATGAAAAGCTGAGCATAGGGAGGAGTCAGGAATGACTCAGATGTAAGCCTCAGTCATTCAAAGTTTCCTTAGACCACTGATGGTTCCCTTCTGTGAACCCAGATGGATGGTAATACACTTTGGTTAGGTTGTCTGGGTGTTAATGATAGCCCTCTTAGGCAGAGAAACAAACCCAGGCCAGTGGGGTTCTTGAAATATTAGTCCTATTTGTTAACAAAAGAATCTATCTGTCAGCAGGACCTCCAAAGCAGGCACCTCACAGAGAGAGCTTCAGAGGCACAGATGTGACACGTACTGCCTTCTTACGGGGAGCCTGAGAATCATAACTCCCTTCTCTGATCTAGAAGATGGCCCAGAGTCTTCTGACACTGACTCCCTCCCCACCTCTAGCCACTGCTGGGCATACACTTTTAAAACCCATAGCTCAGAAAGGGTAAATAATTTGTCCAAGATCACAAAGCAAGCTGATGGTAAAGACTACACAAGAAATCTAACTGTCTAGAACCTCATGAAAGTGACTCATTTCTCAGAGAAACTTTCTGTATGAAGAGCTCCCCACCCCAGCTGTTTGGTAAGGCTGATCACCTCCTGGTTAAAATTTCTTAGGACAGTCCAAGGAACATTTGGTGTGTTTCTCTGTGAAAGTAAACATTCCACCAACGAGTGAGTGAGGATGTGTGACAGAAACTGAGCCGGTGAAACAGACCAAGATACAGGGACCCAGGAATTCAGAAATAGGGACTGGGATACAGATTGTGGGAGAGGGAACATAATCAGAAAGTGAAATTGCTAAGTAGGTGGAGTGGAAGATGCTGAAACAAAGCTGTGGGGAATAAGATACCAGTGACACAGAAAGATGGTGAGGAAATAGAGACAGACACTCAGATAAGACAGGAGAAATACATAACGAAAGGATGAAGACAGGCACAGATGACACAGGGACACGGGAACCAAGAATGAGAGAGGCCAGCCGGCAACCAGGGAAATGCGTGATTCTTGCAGCCAGCAAGAAGCCTGCAGCCAGCAGCAGGGGGCATCAGAACTCCATGGATATTAAAAGGGGCTAGAGGGAGGAAGAGTGTTAGAAAAAAGTGAGGAGAGAGAGAATGAGAGAGAAATAGGAGATAGAGAAAAGGGTTAGCAAAACTCCGTGTAACTTTGAAATTGGGACGATTTCAGGGAATGGCTCCTCCTCTGGATTCCACATTCAGTGGTATGGTTAACTCCCCCTTCCAATCCCCAGAGGCACCTTCCTGCTCCCTGTTGGCACTGAAAGTGTATAAATAGTTACTCAAATGATATCAAAGACTTTCTCAAAGAGACCGAGTCCAGGGAACAAGGTCACCCGATTCACACTTAGACACATTCAGTTACAAATGGCAACTCTAACTGGAACCAGCTTGATCTAGACAGTCTCCGTGGTTTCACCTCCCTCCTCCGCAAAAGAGAATTATTAAGAAAATACTTGACTGGAATTTGACACAACATTGTAAAATGATTATAAATCAATAAAAAATGTTAAAAAAAATACATATAATTACAAGTCTAAGACTAAAATAAAATTGGACAAGACTCAAAAAAAAAAAAAAAAAGAAAATACTTGGCTAGCTCACAGATCAGGGAGTGACGGAAACATGAGCCTTGAGAAGAAGAGAATTGAGGAACTGATGTCAGAACACTGTTGTTTGGCTTTGTCTTTCCCCTCTTCATCCTTGCTGAGTAGGTCTTACTCTCGCAGCTTTCTCTACATAGCTCCCATCCCACCTGAGGTCTTGACCAGAAAGAAACAGAAGAATTCACTTCCAATTTCAGTTTTTTTTTTAAATCTAATCTGTTCTTAGAAACAATAATTAGTACATACATGTAAACTAAAAAAAAGTGCAGTATACTGTATATATGTATTTACATGCAATATAATGTATATGTGCAGTCAAACTGTAATAATTCTACCTAATAAAACTGAAAAAGGAAAAAAAAATCAGAAGAAGTTTCTGATTGGCTCAGCTTGGATCATGTGCTCACTCCTTAGGCGAATCACAGCCACCAAGGGAGGGGAATGCCCTGACTGGCCCAGCCTGAGTGACATGCCCACTTTCGTGTAGGTCTGGAGTTGGGGGTAACAGGACCTGCCTTCATAAGGAGGGATTAGCATCATGATCCCTGAAGCCATACCCACTTAGGTCTACTAAATACATCTTGAAGAAGTGAGTTGACTTACTCTGAGCCCCTTTCCCTCATTCATCAAATGGTGTCAGTCACACCTGCCTTGCCCACCGCCAGGAGCTGTTACAGTGGTCTGCTTGGATACAGAGCAAATCACACCACCTCCTACTAGCAGGCACGCAGAGAAGGAGCAAGATTAAACAGACCTGAACACGACAGTCGGGAGACTTGAGAGTTTTGACTCTGACATAAATATAATTAGCAATATAAATTTGAGTACATTTCTTCTCTTGTTGGATGTAAGTATCCCTCACTGTGAATTTAGAGATTTATTGGGTCAGCTTATTTTTTTAAACTTCTGTAGTCATTAGACAGCTTTGAGTGTCTGAGAAAAGATAGTTGCCTATACTGTCTCTCGCCCCTTGTCAGGAAGATCATGAATCCTCTACAAGTCTATCCATAGACATCCCCAGGATAAGAACTCCTGGATTACAGTTGGCTCCATATCAATGCAGATTCAACAAATCGCAGGTCAAAAATATTCCAAAAAAAATCCAGAAAGTCTCCAAAAGTAAAATTTGATTTTGCCACTCCTCAGCAACTATTTACATAGTGTTTACATTGTATTAGATATTATAAGTAATCTAGAGATGATTTAAAGTATAAGAGAGAATGTGCATACACTATATGCAAATACAATGACATTTTATACAAGGGCCTTGAACATCCTGAAATTTTTGTATCTTTAGGGGACCTGGAACCAATCCCTTGTGGATACCGAAGGATGACTGTATATTGCCTTCAAGGTGGTATCTGACTTTATTCAGCTAATTGAAAAGACAACTCTGTGCATCAAGAAGACCTACATCTTTCTTTGGTTTAAATTCTCTTCCCAGAAATATCATTCATGTTTCTCATTATCTCATTCCTCTGGACTATTTCTTATCTTCTATTCCTTTTTATCCCTCCAGAACCTCATCTTTCCTTCAATACAGGTGGTCAAGTATGGATGTGATTAAAGTTTCTTTTCCATCTTTGTTAGTGGCAGGAAGTGTTGCTATCAGGGAAATGGATGGGACGTGTATCATCTCTTATCTGTATCTCCAAGAACTTACATGACTTCTTTTCCCCAACCAAAATAAATCAAAGGAGAGGAATTTTAATTGTAGTCCCAGGTGGTGAATTCAATACATCCATATTATTCTCTGTACTGGCAGTGATGTCAGAGGAACCTGTCTCTCCAGGCAGGAAGATAATGGGATTGTGAGACTGAGGAGGGAGAGAACTCCAGGGATTATATCAGTGGTTCCCTGTGGGAAGGAAACAGTCAGGCAAGGCCTGTTAAATATAAAGGCTGGAGAGACATTGCCTCGTGTCAGGGCTGTCTTGACTCATGCTCCATTGTGAATAGCTTCACTGAGGGTCTCATGGGGGTTGCTCACATGCCCTTGACCACACAAGTCTGGGACAGACCCTATGCATCAATAAACTTCCTCTAATTAGTCAGTTTGAATCAGTGGACAGAGCTCTAACTTGGCCCTCAGAGAGACCTGGACTTATATCCATTCTCACTATTATTGTTGAAGTTTTCAATTAATAAACATTTGTTGAGTGCTTACGATCTGCCAGAGATTTGTTCCAGATAGTGGGGATTTATCAGTGAAAAACAGATTTAGAGCCAAGGTAAACATACACTTAGTTTATGACCAGCAATCCTCCTCCTAAGTTTTTACCTAAGAAAAGGAAAATATGTTCACAAAATACTTGCACATAGATGGTCATAGCAGTTTCACTCGTAATAGTCCAAAACTGGCAACAATCTAAATATTCATCAATAGGTCAACAGGTAAGCAAATTGTGGCATATTCATTACAATGGAATATTACTTAGTACTAATTAGAAAATACTGATATTCAGAAGAAAATTAGTGGGTCTCAAAAACATTATGGATCTGGCAAAAGGGTACATACTGTATGATTCCATTTATACGAATTCTGTAAGAGGCAAGACTAATCTATAGTTCTAAAAATCAGATCGGCTTATCACCTGGGATAGGGAGTGGGACACATAGAACTTTCTGGTGTGACAAAAGTGCTCCATCTGATTGTAGTATATTTGTCAAAACTCATCAAACTAGGCATTAAAATGAATACATTAACTTCATGTAAAGTTAATTCCTTAAGTTGGGGAAAAGAGAGATTTATTCCAAGCCCACACAGAGCTGTGTTCTAGGGTGACAAAAAAGTAAGCAGGTTTATAGGTGTTAAGATGAAAGTCAAAGTGGTTTGAGCGCTTAATGAATGACAAGAGAGGGAGAATTGCTTTCTTATGTGGAGTGATCAGAGAAGGCCACTTTGATAAAATGACATTTGAGAAGACGTGAATGAAGTAAAAATGGGAGCCATGTGAAGAAAGGCATTCTGGACCAAAGTAGGAGCAAGTGCAAAGGCCCTGAAGCAGCAGCATGTGTGTCCTAATCAAAGCAAGGCAAAGAGGCAAAGCTGGTAGGTTTGAGCAGAGTGGGCAAAGTGCAGAGTGAAGCTTGACTCAAAGTCTTAGAGATAGAAAATAATCCAAACACACACAACCTTTGAGACTATTGCTTGGACTTCAGCTTTTGTTCTGACTGCGGTGGAAAACATGAGGATGTTTTGACTTGAGGACTGACATCAGTTGACTAAAGTTTTAGAAGATTCATTCTGGAGAAGATAACAGATGTGGTTAGGGAGACCACAAGGAAATCTAGCAAGAGATGATGGGACTTAAGTGGATGGAAGATGGTCAGATTCTGGATGTATTTTGAAGGTAGAACTGTAATTTTTAGAAGAACTTGATATGGGAAGATGAGAAAGAGCCATCAGGAATGCCTCCCATGTTGACCTAAGCAACTAGAAGGATAGAGTACCATTGTGTGACATTTAGCAAGACACTTAACTTTTCTCATGTTCAATCTCTTCACTTCTGTAAAAAAGTCCTGCTTCACAGCACTCCATTATAGAGTCAGAGAGAATATAAGGGGAGTGCCTAAGATAGGAGAAATTCAATATATCTTAATATATATTTGTTCTTCATCAGTGAATTAAAAATACTCTCTTTTGCAAAGGACTTCCAATTGTTTTGGTTCCATAATTAACATTTCCAGATATCTGAGAGCATCACTGTACCCATTTTGGAGAACTTCACTTAAAGAAGTGAAGTAATCTGCTCAATGTCAAATATTTTTGCAAAGTGCTAGACCCCAATCCAGTCTCTTAATGTCATATAAAGCAAACTGTTGTGTCCTGACTCCAAACTAACTGCCCTTTCTGTAGTTCCAAGCTCTTCTGTAGATGTTTAGTTCAGTTTAAACAAATATTTCTCAAACATCAACTTTTTCAAACATTAATACCATGGAGAAGATGAATAAACCAAAATTATTGCCCTCCATGGTATCTCTGTCTCCTCTTCTTCAGAGGAAAATTATGTTTGATAGTAACTAAAAAAAAAAAAAATCTCTTGACTAAATAAGTGAATGCCTAGCATTTTTTCTTTCTGGCATAGTATTATCTAATATCCACACCCTCCTTATAAAGTAGGTTTTATTACTCTTGTTTTATAAATGATGAGGCTTTGAAAATTTAAGTAACAAATGAAGTCAAACATCTAATTATCATTAGATTCCTTAGATTTGTCTGACCAGAAAACTATTTGTTATCCATCATACAATATTGTCTCTATCTAGTCCCTGACCCCTTGTCAGTGTCCAGCATAGGAGAGAAGCAGAAAGCAGTCCACAGCATCATCAGGTGCAGTGCCAGCTCAACGAATGTTGGAGAACTTGACATACTGGAGAACCCAGTAAGTCTTTTATGTCTAGCTCCAAGAAGTTCTCAGGTCTGCAGCTGACAGCAGCCAGGTCAATATTAGGAGAAAAGGGATATCTGGTGAGTTCTGAGCATCCAACACAGAGGCTGGGGGAGTTCCTGTAGCTGGCCAAAAATGAGAAGTTGCTGAGCTCAGATTTGGAACTTCTGCTGCCTTTGTGGAGACACCATTAGGCAAATAAGCTGGTCTGAGGGAGGCTGATAAGGCTCAGGGAGAGAATGTACGAGCCTTTCCAGAGAGGGTCCTTTGAAGCAGCTGCAGAACAATAAAGCTGCTGGCCTGAGATAGGAAAGGCCTTGAAAAATAACCAAATGAGGACCTCTTCCTTAATTCCTTGGAGCGGAATTTTATCAGGAAGGCCACTTGTGTTTATAGAAGGCTGCAATCGCTCACGGTGGGATGCAAATTCTCAGGGAGACGGCAGTTACCGATCAGGTCTAATGTTGAGGCTCCTGTCTAAAGACATGCTTCTCACTGTGCGGCCTGCCTGTTCTGTTCTCACAGCTTCTTTAGAGTTTCCTAAGCATCTGGACATCCGAGAATCATGCTTGCCAAAGACTGTTCCTTTCTCCCAGAACGATTAAGCTTTAAGTGATCTCTAGGAGGGACAACATTGGCTACACCTGTCTCCATCATGCCAGCCTCAACAAAGATGCATCAGGGGCACATGATTACCTGCCCATCCTGTCCCTCAGGACTGATGGTTGGAAACCTTGATGTCAAAAGAACTGAATCCCCAACATTTTCTTCTCTTTCTGAGCTCTTGGTCAAAGGGAAGAACAATGGCTTTGGAGTCAATTACTCAAGTTTCCATCCTGACTGTTTCTTTTAACTAAACCTCACATAAGTAATGACCTTTAATTGGGATTCGGTTTTCTCATTCCTGAAATGGAGATTATGGCCCTAATTCACAGAGTTATAGAAGGGTCAATTACAATAATAATTTTAAGGTGCTTCAGGCAGTTTCTGGTATGTACTTATAGCCCTAGTCATATTGGACTTCTTTTAATTCTCAAATTCATCAAACTCTTTCTGCTCCTCACCCCCCCACCCCACCCCACCCCCACTACATTCCTTCCATCTGGCTCACTCATCTTTCCCATATTAGTTTAGTCACCATTTCCTCTGGGAGATCTTACTTGATAATTTTCAAATCTGTATGAGAGGCCCCTCTCTAGGCTCCCTAAACACTCTGTTCTTGGGTGTTTCCTGCACCAGATATTAATCTATGAGATCAAGGTCTGTATCTGCTGTAGACTTATGTCAAAGGTACATGTGTTCCTAGTTTATAGTTTATAGAACTCTTCTGCATGCTTTGTTAACTTTTAACTCTCCTAATTCAATCAAGATCCCTATGAGGTAAGTTGTATTAATCAGATCATAACAAAAAAATGTTCAAGGAGGTTAAAAAACCTATTAAAATTATACATTAGATACACAATTTGATTCCAGTTATATCTAACTACAAATAAAAAGAGTACTTAGTCACTGAGAACTTTTATGTACCATAAATGTATTAAGGGTTCACATTGCAACCATATTGTAAATGTATTATCAAAATCATTTGTTACAGACACAGCAGCGTGATCTCAGGGTGGTTAAAGAACTCACAAAGACAAGCAAAGAGTAGATGGTGGGGCCTACATTAAACTTGGTCCTATCAGACTCTGGAGCCCCTGTTTCTTATCAGTGACTCATGTCTTATACACTCTTTCAAAGCCTCAATAAGTTCCATTGCACCAAGAAATTCTTTGTTCCAATCAAAATTTTGCTGTTCTAATTTAGAAATGAACTCATTTTCTCTTATTCTATCCTCCATAAATAAAAATTTCTTGTTTAATATTATGAATAAAATCTGCAATCCTTGAATGTAGCTGCCAAGGAATTTGAAAGTTTCACTATGAATTCCATAAAATGGGAAATTTCAGGGTAATGAGTAAATCAGAGAGAATGGATCTACTATTTCTGTCCAATGGTTAACTCTCAAATTTTGTTACAAGCTTATATTCAGAGAAGAAGGTGGAAAAGGATAACCAAGAATCATTCAACTCTTGCATCTGAGGAAATTTTGGAGGGTTTAGGATTGTTAACTCTGGGAAAAGAAGACTGGTGTTGTGTGTGTGTGTGTGTGTGTGTGTATGTCTGCTTTCTTACGTGAGGTCTGTGATTTTAGTGATCAGAGAAAAGTTAGTCATTAGAGCTGTTTTCAAATATCAGAGACTGGTAAGTGGGAGGTATTAGAAAACAGGTCTCTTCTTCATATAAGAAAATCCTGTAAATCAGTTGGAGCACCTACTCCACAGTGGAATGGGTAGGCTTCTGAAATCATGAGAATCCTGTTGCTGAAAGTACTTAGGCAGAAGTTACCGAAGACAATGTAGATGAGATTCTCCATAGAGAGAGTGATCATATAACATGTTACTCAAACTGGAATCATTTCAAGATGAGAGGAAGGCATATGAATAATTTTGTGAGGTTAGAAGACATTCTAAGGGGCTTAGTATTATCTTACGCACACACACAGTGATTTCTCAGACTTCTTCCAATTCCAAGATTCCATTATTTTATGAATTTAAGTTAGGAACTTCCAATGGTATTGTGCATAATAAATTTTGAGGAGTTGTCTATAGAGAAGTGAGAAACTACCTATTCTTAAGAGCTTCATAGATTCTCAAATACATTATTTTCTTGACTAGTACATCACTGGTAGGTTGGTTGGAGGGTGCTTAATGACCTCACTCACAGGTCTAACAGTTCTTTGGGACTGTTGACTGAGGACCTTGATTCTCCTCCATGAAACCTCCCCACTTGGCTAGCTCAGGCTTCCTCACATGACAGTTGGATTCTAAGAGACTGTGAGAGGCAGCTGCAAGCCTTTTTGAGAAATTTCGCATCTAGTCCATAAGCAAATCACAGGGCTGGTGCACATTTAAAGGAGTTCAACATATCCAAGGGGTAGAGAAATAGACTCTTACCTCCTGACAGGAGGATGGACAACCATCACATTGCTGAGGAACATGCATAGAGAACTTTGTGGCCATATTTTGCAATCATCCACACTGGGGAAGGGGTATTTCTTTAGCATCTTGCCTAAATTCTTGCTGATCTTGTACCAATCAAAATAATTATCACTTATGGTAGTAACTAATAAAACAAATGTATGTTTTTTTCAAGTTTTCAGAGTTCTTTAATATCTACTTTCTCTCTCTTTGATTCCCCTAACAATGTATCCTACGAAGTGACTGACTTGGGGTGAGTTGTTTCATACATTTCAGCTTCAGATTCCTTATTCACAAAATAGAGAAAATTCTTGTTCTTGCTACTTCTTAGGGTTACTGAAAATCCAATAGGTAATCTAGGAATGGTTAGCAGTGGCCAATATTCTAAGATTTTAGTGACTTTTTGCATCAAGTATCAAGAAAGGAAAGTCTAGATGAGATAATTATTTACTGAACCTCAAATCCTCAAAAAAAAAAGATTTATAAATGACTTCATTTATAAATGAGTCCTATATATAGTTTCGATTTTAAAATACTGGACTTACAGGGATATTGTATTGGTTTATTGAACAAAAGAACAGATATTTGAAATTAAGATTGCCCCAGAAAATCCAGTTGGTTTAATTACCATGCTGTAGTAAGAAGTCTCCACTCAATTCTGTGCCAACCAAAATCAGTCTGAGAATACTGAGATATTGTTTACATCTTAAAACATGACTCCATGGTTTGTCTACTCATATACTTCCTGTTCTTTGTACTAAGATTCTTTAAAACACGTTTATGGCCCTTATGGGGCTTGTTTAAAACCCTTGGGTACAGCAAGAGGTGGTGGGAGAGAATTATCATTTACCATAGTCTTCCTCTGTTCCCAGCATCCCACATCTATGGTGCACTAAATCTTCTCTGTGAAGCTGTTATGGATGAGCACACCTAGGCTTGCTACCACCTGCTCAAGGATTCAGCTAGTTAGTGTCATTTCACAGATTCAAACTGAGGCCTCCTATCACCAAAGCCCTATATTCCAAGTATCCAACACTACTTCTCAGAAAAGCAAAGGTCATTAAGCTATTATCCTCTTGTAGAAAAGAAATCCCTAGAGATTGAGTATGAAATGGTCACTGAGAGGAGAAGGAATCAGATCAAAACCTTTGGGGTCTATAGGAAGAACAAAAGGAGTGCCTAGTCACACAGTCTGTACTACAGAAGCTGAATCAAGAGCGGAGAAGATAATAATAAAAGGTCCCTTCAATTCCTCAAAGTGGCCTCTCATTAATATTCCAGTGGCTTCACAGTATGTGCCACATTCTCTTCCTTCTCTCTGCATCTTAGAGAATAAAGATCTTTTTGTTGTTGTTGTTAAGCAGAGAGCTACCTCAGTTCTATTGGCCACATACATATTTCACTTCTTAAAAGCTGCTGACAAACAGTGAGATTCATTTTAGCACAAGCCTACCATAAATTTATTTGCTTGTTAATGCAGCTTCCCCAGTTCATGTTTTTGCTAACTAGGAGCATCAAAATGTCAATCTGTCCTCAGAGGGGTATCAACCTCATGATCTGAACTCAGTAACAAGATTAGAGTATGGACTGCTCAGGAGCACATACTGCCTCAAGGATCAAGGCATGCTGAAGTCTTAATATCAGAGAATCCTACAATAATACACAAGTTGCAGAATCATAGATTCAGTCACGGGGGAGGGAAAGGGAAGTGAGCATTTATTGAACAATAATTTAGCATATATGTATCATATGCCAAAAAAAGCAAATCTTTGAATGTCAAACCACAGAGATATCTAAGAGTTCTTTGCTTTGACACATGAATTCTTGCCCATCCTACAAGTACCATCAGATATACACTGGAATCTATTGATACCTAAAAGTTTAATTTTATCAACCAATAGTTTTTATTTACTTAAGCCCATTGGAGTTAGGGCTCTCTCACTTGAGCTGAAAGTATCCTTATTATTACAATTGTGTGGAACAATGACCAGCAACGAGCAGAGTCCAATAAAACAAGTCATATCTATCATTACTTGAACACCTACCATGTGCCAGTCGCTTCACATTGGTTATTTCTTTTAAGCCTGATCAGATGCAGCAAGGTTGGTATTATACACTAATCTTTTACTGAGGAAACTGAGGTTTAATGTCTCAAGAGAAAAAGAGTTAAGAAGCAAACCAGCTCTGTCAAAACCAGGACCTATTCTTTTTCCAATTTACCACGTTTTTGCTCAGGAGACAACAAAACATGGCACCAAAGGCATTTACACTAATCTTCTGTCTCCAGACAGAGCTGCAGCTAATTTCTTTCTAAGAGATCAACATCTATGCTGTGTGTTTTAGCACTCTCCTACGACCTCCTTGGCTTGTTGTTGTGAGTGCTTAACTACCCTTAGACCTGAACATTCTTCCTTGGTCTGAACAATGTGGTACTCATTGGAAAAGCAGTAGATGTGCTGTCCAGCAGCATGGCTTGGAATCCCTGATATTCCATTTAGTGGCTGTAAAACCTTTGGAAAATCACTTAAACATTCAGTGCCTTAGTTTCTTCCTTTATGAAATGAGAAAACAATTTATCTCCTACCTACCTGAGTTGACAAATATGATAAACTGAAAGCAGTTTATAAATTATCAAGTGCTTTAAAAACATTATGTAGGATTGATGTCATAATTAAAGTTACCAATACTAATGATTCAGAGAAACTAATCCTCATTGGTAGAATCATAGTTGTTAACAATAAGTAGTTGAGGGGAGCGGATTTATAGTTAGAGGAGGGTGTTCTTGCCAAACGGCTCTTAACTAGACCATATGGACAGACATTGTCTATGTCTCCATATAAGACAGTAAGCTCTGCGGCATCTGGTAGAATCAATACCGTGTTTAGCTCCAAGGTCTCTAATTACCGAGGGCTTTCTCCAGCAATCTGCAGCCCACTCCGTGATTATCAAAAGATCTCCCAACACTGGCTGTGATGCTTTTTCTTTTCTCTACGAGGTCTTTATTAACTCCTCTGCCTCTGCTGGGTCCTGGAGGCCAGGTAGGTGATTAATGGCCCCTGAATTATGACCCAACCAGAAAGACTGTTGGTGGAAATTTATACTCAGAGTGGTGAGCTAGAACTCTTTCAACCCAGGTACTTGACAGTCATTGCACGATTTAATTGTAAAGAGTAGTAGTTAATGAGAGCACAGGGGAAGAAGGTAAAACAGGAGCTGAGAGTCTGGGCTGAAGGCCAATGCTCCCAGCAGTGAGGTTACATCTGGGAGGGCTGAATCACAGAGTGGACAAATTGCAGCACTGGAATGGGATTTTTATCACCATTATATTTTATCAGTAAGGAAGCTGAGGCACAAAGAGACTAATAAGTAAAGATAATAGTAACAACAACAACAACAGTCTTTTTGTTTTACTACCTTCTACCAACCAAGCTCTAGATAGGAAATTTTATAAACACAAAAGCACACAAAGCTAATCTCAAAAACAATATGACAAAATTAGACAGTATCTTTATTTTTAAAATGGGTGAATTGAAGCCCAGGGAGATCAAGTGACTTGTCCAAGATCAAGCAGCAAATCTTGCGGATGAGACTGAAAATATGGTCTGTCTGGACTTTAAAATCTGCTCCTTCCAGTGTATCACTGACATGCTTCTACCATTGCTGTTATCACCACTATAGAGTTTACCATATGCCAGATACTCTGTATACATCTTATCACTGCTGTGCCCATTTTTCCAATGAGAAACTGAGATTTGGTGAGGGTGAGTAATGTGCCCAAAGCCCTGTGGTGAGCAAAAGGCCAAACTGAGATTCACACCCAGGTCCGCTGAACTCCAGGGATGATCAGCCATTACCATATCCAGCGACAGCTGCCATTAATAGCCAACGTTGTCACTATATATCCAATACTATGATTCAAGCCCCATCTTTTAAGATACACATGGCTATTGATATGCTGCCTGAAGATACAGGGATGACAAGAGTTTGGGGACCACAAGGGCAGAATGTAAAAAGATGTGCATGCTTCTATTACCACTGCACCAACATACTCAATCCAGTGGCATGAAGGAGACCCTATGTTGGAAATTAATTATGAAATTCATCATATGCATGGAATCCACAGGGCTCATGAGTTCAAAGCGAAAGAGTCAGCCACTTCCTATACTGGAAGAACCCTGGTGTTTAATGAAACTGCACTGCCCTTCTAGCTGATTGGAAAATTGAGTGAACCAGGCTGCCAAGATTCATACAAACCTCTGAGTCCTGCTAGGCTTCCCCAAGTAAATAAAATCTGAAAATAAAGAATCTTTTTATACTTGCACATAATAACAAGTAAATGAATGTCTTTTTGCATAATTGCTACAAAGGGCCCCAACCAGCCATTCCCATTTGCAAATTTATATTTCAATAAAATTTTATTTATTTTCATTTGCAAATGAATTTGCTGTTTGTGAAGAGAAGACTGTGCTGCTGGTGCCAGATTGCTGGGAGGAGTTTTCATGCCTGACGATGGCCTTTTCGCTGACCAGCAGACCTCTGAGTTTGTCTTCTTGCCTTCCCTTTCCTAGCTGCACCTGCCTATTATTGAATTTATGATTTTCTTTCTGTCCAATTGCCCAATTGCCTTCCTTCCTAAATAGAGACTAGAAATGTGCTAGCATTCATCTTTCAAAAAATATTTATGCAGTGCCTACTATGTACTAAGAGTTCTTCTAAATACTAGAGATACAACAATAACAAAGCAAACAGGAATACTTGTATTCTGGATTGAAACAGTCAGACAAAAATGTGTGTGTGTTTGTGAGGAGGCAAAAGTAGCCTTAAAACATTCCATGACAGTGGGAAATGCATGCTTGAAGGCCCTAATGTGGGAAAGATCTTGGGGCACTTGTGAAATAGGGAAATGTGTGGCTGGAGTGGAGTGAACAAGGGAACAGGCATGGGAGATGAGTCTGGAGAAGGAGTCAGAAGCCAGAAGCCATGGGGATCTTGAAGGTCTTATCAGATATATGAGAGAGAGGATGTTGCAAGGGAAAATAAATAAATAAATAAACCAAAAACTAAAGATCTATGGAACATTCTTTGGCAGGCAGGGCAAAATAAAGTTGTTTGGAAAGGTGTTGGACATCAACTGGATTTCTAAATTCTTATCACTCACACTGTTTATTCCCCAGTGTCTATAAATTGCAGTGAGAGTGATGGCAATTGATGTGACTCAGGAGCCTTAAATGCTCAAATTTGATCTTGATGACCCAACCGATGTCTGTGAGTGCTCTAAGAAAAAGATACTTTCCTAGAGGACAAAGAGGGAGCAAAGTGCAGAACCACAGGGTGGGTCCCAGGTGGGCTAAACCGGGCCACATAGGTGACTACTTCTGTCCATGCCAAATTGTAATGCCTGTGATAAGAAAAGGCAGGTCCAAGGAGAAAATCAAGGAAGAATGCAGCAGCAATAAAGTACTTTCTCCCTAAGACTGACTACTTAGCTGATTTAATTTGTCAACATGTGGGATTTGTCTGATTCTGTCTAGTTTCCAGGTGGGTGAGAATTGGGCAATTTCAACTGTAGCCTTTTCAGAGAAAGGAGATAGCAAAAAATGGAAAGAAGAAATAAGAGTAGATGAGACAACATTTGCTCCCAGAATCATAGTGAAAGATGTTTACCCCAGGCCTCCAAGGATAAAGTTAATAACTGAGAATTCCTTGGAAACAGCTCTGGGGGGCCATCTTATACCTTTGTCTAATTTTCCATTTAGGGACACTTGAACAACCTTGTCATTTTTCATCAAATCAGAGGATGAGGGAAGTCTCAAGAGGTAGATACTAGAATTCATGTTATTAAGGGAAGTGAGAACTTACTCAAATCACTAGAAAAATGAAAGATAAAGGACCTTATTTCTACCCAAGTTTGTAGATTAATCCATTAGGAAAAGAACTGGTCCAATATTAGTATCACCAAAGGTGAGATCAAGTAAAATCTCTTAAGAAATAGTATTGTTAGTTGACTGTATCACCACATGCTGGAATAGGATAAGGAAGACTTCCAACCAGACTTATGTAATGTTGGAAGGAACAGCAAGAGACAATTTCTTAGAGACCCTGCTTTCATTTTGCAGGTGAATACATTTGTGATCACATTAGGACTGAATTAGAACTCTGCTGCTTCAGATTCCCTAGTCCAGGATGTCTTAACAGCATCATGTCCTCCCTTCCAAGAAAGGTTAGGACAGAAGGTATGAGGCTAGTGTTTGGGGTTTTCCCAAGTGTTTAGAGGTTTGGTCCAAGCTATCTCAATATGGAGCTGCTTACCTGGTGATGAATGCTGTTATTAGTGTTCATGGCACTCACCATCCAGTGCTTATGCTTAAGGACAGTAATTTATAGCTGTGGTATATGTCTGGATTGGACAGAGGAAGAAGAATGACACATGCAAGTTCTAAAGATTCGGCTTTCGTTGGCTGTGGCTAATGATGAGTATTTCTCCATTCTATAACCATCACTACATTTCCCAACATTTCGACTCTTTGCTCATTGCCTCTTTTTCTCTCTCTCCCTCTCTTCTCTAATCAGCTCCCAAAGGTCCAACCTAGTCAGTCTAGCTGGACCTCTGTCTAAGGGAAGATAAGAGAATAAGAAGAGAATGTGACATTATTTAAGTATCTTTAATATACCATGCACTGAGTTAAAAACTTTCATGCTTGTCTTTCCATTTAAAGCTGCACAAGAATGCTGACAGGGGTGATTTAACCCCATTTACAAATGAGGAAACTTGCCTAGAGTTCAGAGAGTTGGTAGGTAATGAAGTTGGAATTCAGGTTCAGCTCCATCTGACTCCTAAAGTATGTTCCTTCCACAGATCCTCTTTATATCACTCTTCTCCATCTGTCCAATAGATCTTCCTTCTCCTTGTCTTGGGTATACATGACAGCACATTCATTTAATAAACACTGAGGTTCTATTATAAGCTATAAATGAAAGAATCAAAAATATGTAGAACAGAGTGTGCACTCTCACGCAGCTCACAGTTGGTATATGTATGTATGCTTGGGGCTTGGGACTGATAAAGAATGCACATTAGTAACTACCTCTTAAGACAGAATGTTTATTCATTCATTTACTCATTCTTTCAGCAAATGCTTATTAAATATCTATTCTATGCCAGGCATTAGTCTGTGCCAGTGTTTATCAATCCTGGATGCATATTAAAATAACCTACTGCACTTTAAAAAAAAACTGAATTCCTGGCCCATTTAACTTCTTCTTCTTTAATTGACAGGAGGTGGGGCCCTGGCATCAGTATGTTTTAAAAACCTTGTAGGGAATTGTAATAGGCAGCATGGCTTAAAAAACATTCTTTCCTGCTCTAGAGAGGCAGCAGCGAACAAACAGGAGACGAAGCACTCAGGTTATTCACAGGATATATGTCCCCTTTATTCAGATGGAGGAACTGGCAGATAAACAAGGAGAGAGGAAGATGACACTGGGGTGTCCGATTTGTACATAAATCATCTTGGGTCTTAAATTCAAGGCAATTTGGATGATTCAAAGCAGGGGAATGACATAAAGACTGCGGTGCCTTCATTTTCTACATTTCTGTGATCTGGACTAAGTACAGGCATCTACAGTCCTAAGAGTTTTGATCAGACAGACGGACACAGAGATTTGCTTCTCTGAGACCAGGGGGCATTCATGTGTTCACATCAGTTCACCTGCAGGTGACTGGGTCCAAAGAGAGTAGGAAGGAGTGTGAAGAATTTCTCTCACAATCTTATTAAAGGGCTGGGTTTCACATTAGACCAAGCCAGTGAGAGGACTGAGTCAGGGTATTTAAATTTTAATTTTAATTTAAATCCAGTTTTGCTTTCATTTATACCATGAGCTTCACTTTGTTTTTGCTAGTCTTGGCTTTGGAATCAGACAAGTCTGGATTTGAGTTCCACTTTAATTTTGACTAACTGGGTGAACTTGGGCAAATGATGTAATCTCTCAGTGCCCCAACTTCCTCATTTGTAGAAGTGGGGCTTTAAAACAGTTTCTGGGGTTTCTGAGAGTGTGGAAGGAAGACAATGGGTCCACTGCATTTCTGACTTACAGCAAATGCCCACTTACTATTAGTTGTCATTCTTCATTATTGTTGCACAACTTTGTGTGTAAATGAACAAATAAGGAGTGTGACTAAGTCTGTAAAAAAAGGGAGTGAATTATGTGAGTACAAATAATTGAGGTATATGCATTTAGTGTATCTTAATAGCTCTTTTTCCCACACATTTTATAACTTAACTTCTCATAACTTTGAGAGGGTACTATGGTTTTTACATTTTATTATAGAAACATTTTTAGAGAAAATTTATAATTTATAATGAACCTCCATGTCCCTGTCTCCCATCCTCAGCAATTACCAACATTTTGCCAATCCTGATTTATCTGTGGATTTCTACTTATTTCTGGAATGCTTTAAGACAATCTAGGACATTATGTCATTTTACCTATAAATATTTTAGTGTGCAGTATGCATCTCTAACAGTTATATGTTTAAGTGTGGATAATGTTCTCTCTCTCTCTATCTCCCTATCTATCTATCTATCTATCTATCTATTTATCTATCTATCTATCTATCCATCCATTCATCTTATCTACCGCTATGCTGTAATCACACCTAACAAAATTAATAATAATTCCTTAATATCTAAGACTCATTTCATATTGAAATTTCCTCAATTGTCTGAAAGATATATTTTTTATGGTCTGCCTGTTTAAATCAGGCCAAAGTCCACACATTGAATTGACTAATATGTCTCTTAAGTCTCTTTTACCTTATAATAGTCTGAAAGAATATTATTCTCACTTCATATAACAGATGAAGAGGTTAAGATACAGAGAGGTCAGGTCATGTGCTGAATGTCACACAGCTAGATGAATGGATGTCACTATCTGTGAGAACAGAACATGTTTTGGATAGTTACAGAGTTTCTCAGAGGCAGTTGTTCAGTGTCTCCCCCCTTCCTTCGTCCCCAGTGACTGAAAGAGGTTAAGTAGTCTGAATTTTATCTTCAACTTCTCTCTAGCTTCCTGCCAAATACTAAGGGATCCTCCAATCCTCAGCTCTAAAACACCTGGTTCCAGTTCACTTGAAAAGGTGAGGGAGAAGGCATATAACAGACATTAACACAGCATTGTAAATCGACTATACTTCAATTAAAAAGAAAGTCTGTCCTTGAATTTTTGTTGGTGTGGTGGTGAGTGTGAACTTTAGAAAAATAAGTGCCCCTAGCTCTAGGGCTTTTCATTCATTCATTTTTTCATTCCAGGCATTTATCGGGCTATTTCTGCGACTTTTACTCTGCACTGCACTAGGTGCTATGGGAACAGAAATGGATAAGAAAGATTCTGTCCTCAAGGAAATTCTAGTCCAGAGTGTATGCTGGGGGTGGGGGAGAAGAAATAGTTCTAGTGCAGCAAGAAATACTGAATTAAAGGGGACAAAGGGTGCTGTCAGAACATCTGCTCTGATGAGGAGACAACTCTGTAAGTGGCTCCCTACAAGTCATGGTGACTGGAGAGGAAGAGAAATGGAAGACAGTGTTTGCAAGATGCGGAGGACTAAGAAACTTGGGCTGATCCAATTTCTTGACATAGTGCAATCTGGCTTGACCACAAATGTGAGAAGGGAGAAATGTACAAGTGCACAGAGAGGGTGGCAGGGCCTAATGACCATCACAGGTCATGACAAAAAGTCCCTTATTTTGAAGGCAATCTTTTGAAGGGCTATAAAGAAGAAGTGACATGGTCAGATTTGCACCCAAAAGTTTCCTCTGATTGCTCTGTGGATAATGAAGATTATTGGAAAAGGCTGAAAGCCAGGAGGCTAAGTGGTGGCAGTGAGAAAGGTGATGAGGAAATGGAAAATCCCATAAAACAGATCATGGGGATGAAGGGGTACCCTTGAAGGGGTCACTACTTTCTAAAGCTTGACCTCTCAGTTTGGTAGCTCCAGAAACTTAACCTTACCTCTACACCAAAGGGTAACAGAATTTTAGAGGAACCACAGTGCAGCGAATGAACATAAGAAAAGGGGGCAGAAGGTATGGACTTTTACCCTGCCTTCACCACTTCATTTTCTAATTGTGCCTTCATGGAGATGCCACTCTACTTTGCTGACCTCTCGTCTATGGCGTGGGACCACAATAGCTACATTCATTTCCTGAGAGTTCTGGGAGGATTAAGTAAGCCACAACACATTGAAGCACTTTGTAAACTCTAAAGAACTTTACAATTTGGCATCATATTCTGGATTCTCTGAACCTGTCTCAAACCACAGGTACTATCTGTGTGGACCACACAGAGGGGTCTGGGCTCTGGCAGATTCCATTTTGGGGAGAGACTTTAAAATTCCCTGCATGAGCGTTTACTGTGCTAGCAAATCCAATCTCAAAATATTCTCAAAGACCACACGTTTGTCTCTCCTCAGTTTTGCCGTCACATCAGTTTCTGATTAGGGTTACAATTTGAACGGGGAAGCAACTTTGGAAGAGACACAACTGCTGTCAGCAGATGTGGGAGGGGTGGAGAGAGAGCGAGGGAGATTGCTGTAACTAACCCCTGTTCTGGCTGGGATTCTGAATGAATATGAAAGGTAAGCAGAAACTCAATTAGTCACCCCTGAACTCGCCCCATGTTATCTCTGAGAACACACACCCTCTTCCATCATATGCCTCCAAAGGAGAGCAGGCTTCCTGTCAAACTATTACAAGGAAGGATGCAGACCCAGGGGAAACAAAGAATGAAGCAATGCATGGGCTGTTTCTGCTTCCCCCAGCATCTCTAATTCAGGATTTTCTCTGCAGATGAGGCAGTTTCTGCCTCTGAGAGAGTAAAAGGAGATAAGTATTCGTACTATGTTCGTGGTCTCTTTCCAGTAAGTGCCTACTGTGTGCTACCCGGGCATTCCTTTCAAAGCTTTATTAAGTGCTGCTGTTATTGTGCCCATTTTATAGATAAGGAAACTGAAGTTCAGAAAGGTAAAATAGCCACGAAGCGACTGAGCAAAGGATTAAGGATGTCTTATGCCTTAACTCATTCAAATCTCAAACAATAATGTGAGCTGGCTACTATTTTTTTCACTGTCAACTGTATCACTGTTCTTCCCTGTTTCCCCTCTGCAATACCTCTCTCCCTGTGGGAGGATAATGCTTTGTGTTCACTGAAAGACAATTCAGTAATGTGGAAGGTGAGTCGAAGTGACAGGTGTCACTGCTAAATAAAAGCTTTAAGATTCTGTGTCTGTTCTGTCCTATCACTTCTTTCCTTGCCATTAGACTAACAATGTCCCAGATTGAGGCTGCCAGTCAACCTGGGTCTCAAAGCGGAGCCAATATAGAATATAGTCATAGCCATGTATGAACATATAGAAGAGAATCATGAGCTTTGGAGATCATTTGTTACACAGTATAGCCTAAGCTAAAACAACTAACATACCATTTGAAGACAATGAAATTAAGAGAGGTTAAGGAGGTGCCCTGCTATTAAATGGTGAAGCTGAAACTTGTAGTCAGTTCTTTCCTACGCTAAGCTGTATGATCTTGACCACTGTATTACTCTTTCTCTATAGTCCTAGTCCCATGAGACTGTCCTGTATTCTACAGTGACTGCTTGACAACAATGGTTAGTTTTAATAGACTGAAGAGTGAGAAAATCCTCAGCAAGTAAAGAAAGTGGGTTAGAGCGGGTTAAATTAGATTTCTAATTTCAACCAATATACAGTTCATCTAGGGATTTGTTAAAACGCAGAAACTGATCCAGTAGGTCTGGGGCAGGACCTGAGATTCTGCATTTTAAACAAGTTTCTAAATGAAGCTTACACTGCTGGTGCTTGGACCACTCTCAGCAGCAAGCCTAGGGGATGCCAGTCAGTTCAACATAGCAATGATAGAAAAGTAAAATAATGTAGTATTGCACAGAGGTTTGGAATGTGTAAACAGGACTGAAACTAGGGTCAGGCAAACAGCAATGAGGGAGCAAAGTTTATGGAGGCAAAGGAGAGCAAGTGCTGAACTTGTACTCTTGCGATCCTGAGAATCAGCGCCTCCTAGTTTAGTTATGCTGTCATTTGTTTCCAGGTTGATCCTAACAATTGAATTTGAAAACTGAATTAGCATAGAACAAGAGAGTATGCTTAGATCTTACTTTCACATTGGTTATGATGTCACTGATCACTATCAGGCTATTCCAAGGAGGGTTTTCTTAAGACCAGTACAAATTAGATTCTTCTTTCATCGGGGGAAAAAAAAAGCTCAAAATCATGTCATGCTTCAGTTAGCTTTGTTCGAAACATATTATTATTAATTTTTGGTTTATGTGCTTATGTCTACAGTTCCTGATTATCTTTTTTTCCCTTATGTTCTTGCTCTTCATTGTTATCTTCAAGTTTTTTGAAGCTTGGAGTTATATCATCATGTCTATCAAATAAACCCCACAATCAATATCCTTCAGAAAATTTCCCGTCTGAAATTATCTGTGCTATTTTTCCAAACTAGACTGAATATTTCTATAACAAGATATTTGATGAGACATTTATTTCTTGTTGTCTCTAAGTTGTGTCTAAATCTAAAAGCTGAAGTTAAAATAAGAGAAACCTAAAAATCATCAACTTTGCAGCCACCCTCCTCCACTGACCCCTAGGTCTTTCCAAGAAGCAGCGATCAGTCTTACGATCATAGACACCAAACTCTCTCCTCTTTATTCCTCAGTCTACATATGAAGAGGACTAAGGTAGGTAAAGGGGATGGGTTCATCAGAGTCACCTGAGTCACTGCTGGCCTTGTGAAAAGTGATCAAGGAAAAGGAAAATCTTAAGGAGGCAAGGAAAAGGAAATTTTCAACATTCCTCAAGCCAAGTAAATAACTCATAAAGATTCAGAATGCCTGCAAGGCAAAGGAAGACTGACACATTCCTTCCTTAATGGATAAAAGATACAGAACCTCCAGGAACACCTAGGGCTAGGAGTATTTGAGAGGGATTCGTATCTGTAAATTATTGGGAAGATTAATCCCTTCTTCCTCCATGTACACCCTAAGATGTAGCTTTCTCACTTTGTCTCATTAGTCAACAGTTCCATCTAGGATCAGACTTCTCTCATCCATGATGCCTCTACTAGCTTTTTTCTCTTCCTCTCTCCCTCCATCTCTTCCTTCTTTCCTTCCTTCCTTCCTTCCCTCCCTCCCACCTATTTTCCTTTCTCCCTTCCCTCCCACCTTCCTTCCTCCCTCCCTCCCACCTTCCTTCCTCCTTCCCTCCCTCCCTCCTTCCCTTCCTTCCTTATTTTCTTCCTCCCTCTCTCTTTCTTATTTTTTGTTTAAGTTTTCTGCCTTTAAACATCCTTTTATATTTATTATCAGAGGAAGGAGCCATGGGCTGGATGGTTAGGGGCTCCCCAACCATTAATTCATATGTGATAGTAATCTCCAATGTGTTGGTATTTGGAGGTGGAGACTGCAGTAAGTAATGAAGTTTAGATTAGGTCAGAGAGCGGGGTCCTCATGATGGGATCAGTGCCTCATATAAAAATGAAGAGACATGGTTTCTTTCTGTGTGCACAGACCAAGGAAAGCCCATTTGAGGACACACCCAGGAAGAAGGGCCCTCACTAAGAGCCCAACCATGCTGGCTCTCTAATCTCACAGCCTGGACCTCCAGCCTCAAGAACTATGAGAAATAAATATTTGTGGTTTAAGTCTCCCAGGTGATGGTAATGTGTTATGGCAGCCCAAGCTGGCTGAAACAGAAGAGTAGATTGACGCAGGTTTTGAATGACCTGTCTCTCCCATAACATTAAGTTACTTCTGTCATTTGCTGGTTAGCTATATCACACCTAGTAGTTTATGCATTCTTTACAAAAGAGACAGAATGATTAGAAGGAAGAGAATGGGCCGACAAACTGTACAGACCAGGTTTAAATCCTGGTTCTTGTCTCTTACTAGCTGCATCATCTTGGGCAAATCGAACTACGTCTGTCTTATCTGTGGTATGCTAATAATAACAGTAAGAATAACAATGGTCACAATAACAGAGTTACCACCACCACAAGCATCTCACTTGGTTTTCGTCATGAATCAATATCGAATATTTAAAACACCTAGCTCAGGCATTAATTAATTTAATAAATGTACATTAAGCACTCACTGTGTGCCTGGCACTGTGATGGGCACTGGAGAGTCTACAATGAATGAGAGAAATACCGTCTATGCCCTCACAGAGCTTACGGTCTACTGCAGGGGTTGGCAAATTTACAACATAGCCTATGGCCCAAATCCTGCCCTTGGCCTGACTTTGCACAGTCCTTGAGCTTAGTGTTCCATTTTTAAACAGTTGTTAAAAAAAAAAAAGTAAATGCAACAAAGACTTGCAAAGCCTAAAATATTTACTATCTGTCCTTCTGTAAAAGAGTTTAACTATCCTTGGTCTAATGAAAGAAACACACGGAATCATTCAATATTGAAAATTTCAATTGAAAATGCTTTTCAATTACTGATTCTTAGTCAGACATTCCTTGCACCAGTTTCTGATTAATTTCTGCATCTCTTCAATACCCCATAGGCTTATTGTTGCCCTCGCAATAAAAATAAAAAATTTCAGGTGGTTATAGGCCCTGCATGGGTGACCCATGTAGCTCTGCAGCCTCCTCTAATCACAAGATTCTATATCCCTGCCACACTAGACTTTTTTCTGTTCAGCAAATATTGCACACGTGCCTCAGCCCAGGGTATCATTACTCTCCACTCCTCCCATTCAGCTAATTTACTTCCTACGTATCCTTCAGAATTCAGCTGTAAAGTCACTCCCTTTGGGAAAATTTCCTTGACCTCTCCTTGCTAAATCAGCACCCTTCCACACTCCTTTATTTGTTCTCATGGTTCCTGATACTTATGTTAAATTTATATTCTTATTTGTGATTATTTTTTATTACTGTCACCTCCACAAGTTGGTTCCATGAGGGCAGGGGCTGTATTGTTTTTGCTTATTGCTTTATCTCCAGCATCTAGCATCTTTCCTGGTGCAATTGAGCAATAAGTATTAGGTAAATGAATAAAAGAAAGAATGAGTGATTCAGTGTCATGTGTATTGAAAACAAATAGACCAGAAAGCATATTGGACTCTTGCAACATGGTAGTGCTTGCCTTTCCCAGGCAAACACCCCTCCCTCCAAATGGAACTTCTGTAGTTTCATTTAAATAGTCCCTTCATTCTCTGTATAATTAATGGAGGCCCAGTGAGCTGTTTGTGCTGATACATCATCTGCACTACACAGCAAATGCATTTGTTACAGAGCTATCTGGGCCAAAGCTAATGAAACATTTGCAAATGTCCTGATTTACAAAGAGAAAATTGGTTCACCTGAAGTGACAAGGTTTCCATGCAAGGGAAATGTTTTTCTTTGCTATCTTCTAGCTGTGTTCTGGGAAGTCTCAAATTCCCAAGGAAACACACGTCTGTGGACCCCTCTAGAAGGCAAAGACCAGAGGTCACCTTGGAGGAAGACAAAAGTTCTGAGAGCCATGTTGCGCCATGGGAATCCTCAGATGAGCATTTGAAATTGTACCCAGACTATGTGTTTATTTATGTGTAATATTGTAAGAAGAGATGTTTAAATATTAGTTTGGTTCTCACTGGAGTCTATCTACCCCCATAGTTGAAAGCTAGTGATTTAAGAAAATCCAGGATTCCCCTATCCTTGAATTTGTTAATTTAAAAAAAGAAGATCAAGATAAAGGAGCAGAGATGTATAAAAATCCTGAAATGATCCTTCCAATTTCTAGTCCTAACCTTCCCTGATCTACTGTGCAAATGAGGTGATTCAGATAAGGCTGGAAGATGATTTGCCTACAGCAAATGAAACACAAACTCACAACAAAAATTCTGCAGCCTGATGTCTTTTCCACCACACTGTTATTCACTAATATGTTCATTTCTTCTTTCATTTGGCTCCCCATTCACTCATTCAATTTCTGTTTCATTCATATATTCTTTCTCACTGTCCCATACTATCATTTTCTCAACATAAATTTGTAAAACCACAGTTGACCCCTGAACAACACAGATTTGAATTGTGCAGGTCCACTTACACATGGGCTTTTTTCAGTAGTAAATGCACAGTACTACACAACCTGTGGTTGAATTTGCAGATGCAGAACCACAGATACAGGAAAACAGTGGATGTGAAGGGCTGACTTTAAGTTATATGTGGATTTTCTACTGTACAATGGGTCAGTGCAATAACCCCCCAAGTTGTTCAAGGGTCAACTGCATTTATCAGTTGTTACCACATCATGTCTAAGAAGAATTTGGCTTTAATAAATGATTGTTCAACAAGGCCGATGAATTGGAAAATGAAATGCAACAGAAAAATACATTAAGATGCATCTTTTCCTTTCCAAATACATCTCCCAAATGAAAGTAAAGGAATAAAAAAAAAATTCCTATAAAAGCACAAGAACTAAGAGGCTTAAAGAAGAAGAAAGGGCATGGCTTGAGAGACTTCAATAAATTTTAAAAATTGAAGATGGGAGATTCAACAAAGGGACAGAACCTGAAAAATAAGTGCCTGCAGAGGGAGTCACTGATGAAAAACAAATCAATTTGTCCAAAGACGTCAAAACATGAAGGCAACAGATATCACAGGGGCTGGCGAAAATTGGGAGACTGATTGAATGTCTTTGTACAAAGGAGTTGAACATCACTCCAGTCCCTAAGTTCTCATCAACCACACAGCAGTTGCATACAGAGACCACAGGCAGGAGATTGGAGAGAAAATGAATAATTCTAAAAAAAAAAAAGGGATATGTTTATTGTGAGCAATCAATAAAATTACTGACTGGTACGTCTTCACTATGATATAAAGCCCAAATATATGCTTCTCCCATGTATACAAAGTTTATATCTATTTCATGTGCCTAGAATAATAACAGGCAGTAAAGAATTAAGTGACAATTCAGAAAACTTCCAAAACAAGGGAGAAAATCCTAAATAAATAAATAGGAAGGAAAAATAACTAGAAGAAAATAGATAAGGCAGGCAATAGAACAAAACTTTGGAGCCAAAGCTTATTAATAATATAAGCTAGATGTTATATCTATAAAAAAGAAAAGAATGTTATGAAAAATAACAGTGGGAAACAAAAAATAAGTCTTATCGTTTATGTATCTGTGTGTGTGTATATGCCTCCAATAAAACAGCTGAAAGATAAAGTGGAGAAAATATTCAGAGAGCAGAAAAAGACAAAAAAGAGAAGGAGTGTGTGGGACTGCTCTGCAAAAGACACTGTCAAGAAAATGAAAAACAAGCCACAGACTAGGAGAAAATATTTTGCAAAAGGTATCTGTTAAAGAACTGTTATCCAAAATACACAAAGAACTCTTGAAACTAAACAAAAAGAAAACAAAGGACCTGATTTAAAAGTGGACAGAGACCTTAACAGAAATTTCACCAAAGAAGATGTACAGAGAGCAAATAAGCACACAAAAAGATGCTCCACATAATCTGTCGTCAGGGAAACACAAACTAAAACAACGCGATACCACTACACACCTATTAGGAGGCCCCAAATCTAGAACACTGACAATATCAAATGCTGTTGAGGATAGGGAGCAACAGGAACTCTCATTCATTGCAGGTGGGAATGGAAAATGGTGTCACTTTGGAAAACAGTTTGGTGGTCTCTTAACAAAATTTAGCACTCTTATGTTACACTCCAACAATCTTATACCCAAAGGAGCGGAAAACTTATGTCCACACAAAAACTTGCACACACATGTGTACAGCAGCTTTACGCATAACTGGTAAAACTTGGAATCAACCAAGATGTTCTTTAGTAGGCGAATGGATAAATAAACAGTGGTACATCCAGACAATGGAATATTATTCATCATTAAAAAGAAGTGAGGTACAAACCCATGAAAAGGCACTGACAACACTTACATACATTACTTACATACATTACTAAGTGAGAGAAGCCAATCTAAAAGGTCTATATTCTGTATGATCCGAAATACATAATGCTTTAGGAAAGAAAACACTATGGAGACAGTAAAAAAGTCAATGGTCACCAGGGGTTGGGGGAAGGAAGGATAAACAGGAGCTTAGAGGATTTTTAGGGCAGTGAAAACACTCTGTATGATACTATAATGGTGGGTACATGTCATCATGAATTTGCTTAAGCCTGTAGAATGTACAACACCAAGAGTGAACTCTAATGTAAACTATGGACTCTGGGTGATAATGATGTACCAATAAATGTTCATCAATTATAAAAAACGGACCATTCTGGTATGGGATGTTTTTAATGGGGGAGGCAATGCATATGTGGGAAGGGGGTATATAAGAAATATCTGTACCTTCTGCTCAATTTTTCTGTGACCCTAAAACTGCTCTAAAAAATAAGGTTTATTAAAAACAAAAAACTGTTTGAGCCATTTATCTATGTGTTGCCTGTCAGGTCCAAATGCATTCTTCACAGCCTTCTCTAAAATGAGGGAGATGGGTCTTCGAAATAGTTCTTCTTTGCCAGTTAGCATAATGTTACATTTTGTCAGCAGAGGGAAGTGGAGGAACACTGGAAAATGAAGGGGTTTTTCTTTCAAAGGTTCTGGTTTGCTCCTGTCCCCAGATTCCTGTGGGCACACAGTTTCTGCAGCACCCAGTTCCTATAGAGCATGCTATCCAGTAATGCTCAGTGATCATCAGTACAGGCACCTCCAGTACCCTCTCACGTGATTTTGTGACTTGTTTTTAGTAGAGCCCCTCCCTATGGAGGGACTCCCCTAGCACTCCAGAGGACAGACTTCAGTGAGTCCTGCTGGGGAAGCACCTCAGTGAACTTCTCTCTTATCCAGTGAACCGTGATACATCCTATCCTACATCCTATGAGACCTAGATCTTACCCAGAGACTAGATGTGGGACTCTTCCTTGGGGTTCTATCACAGCACTAGAGATAGTGGCTGTACTTACATCTGCTACTCCAATATGCTTTAGAGCTGTCCTTATCTTTTGTTAGCCAATTTTCCATTATTACAATGCCATGTTGTAATTAATAATTCTTACTATTAAACCATCCCCCCTGCCTCTGTTAAAATTACTGTGTGACTTCTGTCTCTAGATTGGACCTGCTGGTTATGGTGGGAGATGAAAGATAAGAACATTAAAGAATCAACTTAGGAAAAACAACATAGGAATTCTATTTAAAAGAAACTTTTTTTTTAATTAAAAGATTATTTTTAGATTGACTGAAAGTTCCCAATAAGTGACCAAATTTTTTAAAAAAGCCAAAAGAGACCCCCAGTAAGCTACATAATCATAAAATTTTATAACTTGATCTTTACCAATGGCAAATAGAAAATTCCAAAAAATTCCATTGTGGATGAGTGAGATCATCTATAAAAAAGCAACAATAATCAGAATGGATTAAAGTAACAATGATGCTAAGTTTATAGGATGTTATGAAAGTAAAGACAGGCAATTACTCAAATGAATAAAAATACACTCCAAAAGCATTCAAGAAAGGAAAGGCAAATTCCATGTTTATTTGCATTAGTAGATAATATTAACACAGGTATTTTATTTACATTAAAATTGTTACGTTTGTTTTACAGAAAGATGTAAGTGTGGAGGAAAAAAATGACTAAAGTTGATAAATCCAACAACAGTACTAGGAATATAATCTTTAGAAATATGGTGTTACATACTAGAAAATAATGCTAACAAGGATTTTTAAGAAACGAGGTTCCTTTTGAGCAACAGAAAGAGAGAACAGTGTGTGGTGCTGCTGGGATTTATTATAAAAATTTCTGATCATTTTTTCAAATCATGAGTATGTACATATTTTTCTTAAATTACAAAATAAAAAGCCAAAAAAAAAAAAAACTTCCATGGAGGAGATGCATAAGATAATGAATGGAAGAAATCAGCAAAGTGTTTAGCAGACAGTTACCATTCAATGAGTGGGAGTTTTGGTGTAATAAGTGTTGAAGAAATACGTTTGGGGAAAAGGTTTACGATTTAGTATTAAATTTGGATTTTAACTTCGAGGAAGGTAGTAAAGAACAGGCAGAACTTGACACAAGTGAGCACACCCATTCTTGAGATAACACAAACTTTTTCTGGTATTCAATTTTAGATATTATCATGTGGACAGTTCAACAGGGTCAATGAACAGCACTTTAAATGATGTTTTACACAAGATTTTTGACTGGAAAAAAAATCAATCTTTCCCAGAGTGTTTCTTTCTTATGCACTTGTCTCACAATCAACAAACACACCAGCAAATACCCGCCCTCACAGCCACATAACAGCAACAACACAGATAGTGGCATTACAATCTTAATAAATACATGCATATTTTAAAAACTGTGAAAGACTAAATCAGTTTCTGTGGATGGGTTCTAATCGAACAAGATTCCGACAGTTTAATTAATAAAAGATTTGAAGATAGAATATTTGGAAGAATGGATCAATAAAGAGATTTTCGACAAGCTCCTTTCCAGGACCGAGGTCAGTTAAAAGCACTTTGGCATCACTGGTAGTCAGGTAATTGGACTCTTTTCGACAGAGGTCAGGCCTGGGCTGATCATGTACCTCAGGAGTACTCAGGAATTCAGAGATTGAGTTGCTCAGAAACAAATGATTCACCAAACTTTAAAATATATTGCCAAAACCAATTTCATGCTCTTACATTTCAAAACATAGCACCATAACTAAAGTCAGCCTGAAGTTATGTGATCAAGTTGCATCAGCCAGTTTCAATTTAAGGCTGACAGGTCATGTTTTAAGCAACACACAAAAGAGTCTCATAACTAAGAGGTATTTGCATAGGAATCTACCCAGGGGACTTTGATCAATACCCCCAAATTTATTTCTTAATAAGATTCTCTGAGTAAGAGCAATAGATATAGTACACACACGTACACACACACACACGTACACACACACACACACACAGACGAAACCCACATATAGCCGACGTTGAAGAATCGAGTGGACTCTATCCCTACCCTCCTGGACATGGAATAGTAGGATATCATGATAGGCTTCAAATGGCCAATTAGAGCCAGGACTGAACACTGAAATAATGTGGTCTGGTAGTCAGACTTCAGGACAGACAGTGATACCTCTGACCAAAACATCAGAAAGTTTAATTTCTCTCTCAGCTTCAACCACAATTAACTTGACCAACCTCAGGTGCATCATTCCTTTTCTGATTTCAGGTTTCTCATCAGGTGGACTCATAATACAGTATCAGCCTATCACACAGTGTTGTCTTGAGAGTCACACAAGATGATACAAATGAAAGAGTTTTGATATGGTATAACACTCTGCAGATTTCAAGTAATAGAATAGCTGTATGAAAACGTATATGTAAAAATTTTCAAATTTTGCGCAAAACTGAGAGTTTATTGGCTCATGTAATTGAGGTACAGATGGCCCCAGGGAGTGCTAGTTACTTAAAAATTATCCAGAATCGGTTTTTTTTTTTCTTTACTCCTATTACCCACATCACCCAATTTTTTGGCTTCTTTTTCTTATACCACAAGGAAGTTTTCTTTGCAATGAATAGAGTAGATGCAGTAAAAGGCATTTATCTCTTGGCTTATTTTAAGGGCATTTAGTCACGTAAATAGAGATCTCTATCAGCATTTACTTATAATTTCCAAGGAAGGACTCTAATTGGACCACCTTGGATCCCATACCCATATCTGAGTCAACGACTATGGCCAAAGAGAGGGGTTTATAATTAGCCAGACCTGGACACATGACTGTCATGTCATAGAATCTGTCAACATAGCCATTGGTAAGGATGACTTTACTAGAGAAAGAGATATTCAGCTTTTCAAAGTAAGGGGGTGCTATTACCAGAGGAAGATGCAAAGAATTACTGGAAGACAAATATCAGATGTCTACCATCTCTGTGCTCCCAAAGCTTCTGGGCATCTCTCAATCACATTCCATAGAATGGAATTTTTTTTTAATTTTCTAGATTGTATATGGATCTGATGCACTTTTGTATTACAGCATATCTCATGGGACCTAACATAGGTTAGTTGCTCAATAAATACAGATTGAAGGAGTGAATAAATAAATGTTCTTTTAAAACAGCAGAGGACTCTGCTATCCCAGTTCTGCTATGTGTATGGAGAATCAACTCCTGTGTGCCTTTGCTCCCAAACTCTCCCAGGATCAAGGGTGCTACTTGGGAACTCTTTCTTTAGCTAATTTATCAAATATTCACTTAGCACCTATTATGAGCAAAGCTCTATGCAGAGTTATTTAGATGATTCAGAAGAGTGGATTTAGAATTCTTGGTTTCCTAAATGGTAAAGTGGAAAGCTCTACCTCAAGACTTAGGGCTGGATTGCCAAATCATGGCATCTGACCTAAAATGAATAATCCTTGGAACCATGTGGCAAATGCTCATGTAATCCACTCACCTGATACATGACATGGAAGTTCAGAGATAAAGTAAGAGCAACTGAAATCAGTGGAAAAGCTAGATGACGGGGAGGGAAAGCAAGGTTCTGGTGAAAGTGAACAGGAAGGAATAATTACATTTGTGGGCCTACTCTGAGCCAGGCACTAGGCTCAGAATCTTATAATCACTATCATATTAAGTTTCTCCCATCCCTGGGAGGTGGGCATTTCTGTCTCCACTTGGCAAGGTACAAAACGGAGGCTTTGGGAGATTAAATAAATCAGTGAGACAATGCAAAGAATACAGGGTTTATAATCATGCACTGATGTTTTCAATGCTAGTGCACTTTTTCTTATGGTGTAATTAATCATACGTACATCACATCGGTCAGGGTATCCATGTAAAGATGACCAAACAGGAAGTATAATAGATCGATAAAGTATAGATACATTGACACAGATAATTATGAAAATGTTAATAGGTATAGGAACTGATCGTAGGTGATAGATTATAAAGATGAATGGGAAATGAAGATACCTGAATATATAATTGAGGTAGATTGATAGATATGTTCTTATATATTCATACAAGGATGCTATCAATGCTGTTTTGTGAAAAGTCAGTTTGGCCAGATATAATGCACTTTGGTACACATTTTGGTGCCCGAAGATAATCGGGCATTTATGGAGAAGCCACAATCTGCTCCTACCTCTTCCATTGCTTTTCTGGCCCTGTATTCTTGTCTTTTCTCATCCTCAGTTTTATCATCTATAAAATGAGAATCGTAAACGAGCCCAGCCTACTTTCATAGGGTAGCTTTGAGACACCTACAAGGTAACTGTTGGGGAAACATCTTAGGAATTGTAACATGCTCTGGTGCAACTCTGGGTTTGCCATGGGTAGTTTTGCAATTTCTTTTGAAAAGAAAGCCGGCCCTATCTGGGCTCAGGAAATGGCCTATTTTATTTTAACATTTTTAATTGCTTTATAATCATTTTACAATGTGTCAAATTTCAATGTAAAGCACAATTTTTCAATTATACATAAATATATATATATATATATTCATTGTCACTTTTTTTTCTCTATGAGCAACCATAGAATCTTGTGTATATTTCCCTATGCTATACAGTATAATCTTGAGAGGATGCGAGTGCTTGGCTGCTGCCTGCCCATCACTTGGATGCGCGTTTTATCAAGTTTCACATCGCTCTACCTTGCAGCTCAGCTCGTATCATCAAAAACCACTCTGGTGCCCTCCATGTCAGCAACGGTTGTTTGGCTGCTGTATCTCTCACACCATTTCCAAAGCTGAGCTGAGTAACAGACATTTTTTTGATGCCAGATAATCTGAAAGCAGGATGAAAAGTTAGGAGAATGTTTTCCCACTCAAGATCAATATGCCTTTAACCTTCCTTCCCTCTGTCCTTGGGGAAACATCTCTCCTCACCTCCCTGGCAGTTTCTGCCCTTCCACACTCCTGTCTTTTCATTCTCCCCTCCCCCAGCTCCCTCACCTATATCACTGTCTGGTTAGAATTCAGCAAGTCTTCCTTTCAGAGCTCCTGAGTTAATTTCCATCATAACAGGTTCTGTCGGTTGGCTTTTCCCATACAGATTCCCCCATTGCTTTGGACCAAAGGAAACAAGGAGTTATTCTCTTAGAGCCAGAAGACAGAGGTTTGAATCTTGCTCTGTTATGATGATCAACATGACCTTAGATAACTAATTTCATCTATCTGAGTCTTGTTTTCCTTTTCTGCAAATTGGGGGCAATAATACCTGCCCTGCTCACCCCCTGCAAGCATGGAACATTTATGATGGAAAGGTCCTAGATGTTAAATCCTATATTTGAACATTTCAGTGGGAAGCAGTTTAATTTTTTATTTTAAAAACACATAGGGAGTACCATTTAAATGCTGAAAAATACTTTAATTTTTTAAAATACTGCTCTAACAGTCTAATCTTAATGATAGTCTTATAAGGTATGCATTAGCAATATCCCTACACTATAGATGAAGAATCAGAGGCAACAAAGGTAGGGAAACTTACTTGAAACTACATATTAGTATGTTTTGGTATCAGAATTTGAACTCAGGCATTTGGGTTCCAGAAACTGTGATTTTAATCACTGTGCCATGTTACCTAAGCAGTTCAGTGCTCTGGTACTAGGAGAGTAGATGGCTGTCATGTTTTAGATGTATATCACAGTGTACTTATTCAACACTTGGGGCAACATGCTAGGATAGCTAGGTAATGCCATGGTAATAAATAAACACTCACAGAAATTTATTTTTCACTCCGGCTGAGTGCAGTGAGTGTCTAGATTAACTCTTCAGGGCCGCAGTTGATCATTTGATCACGCAGAGAACAAGAATCTGATATTGGTGAACATTACAACATCTACCACCCCACCACAGAGTGCTTGCTATTCATCAGTTAACAGCAGTGAGCTAGATGAACACATCACAATGAGAAAGACTGTTAAGGACATGGTATTGCATGAAGAAAGAAACAGAAGATAATATAATATTTAATTTCATTTAAAATTAAAATATTTGTAATAAAACAATACACACTTTGCAAGAATAGACACAAAGGAAATATATATTGAATATATTAAAATGGATTTACATGTATATCCATTTTATGTCCATTCATGTATGTCTCTATCAGTCTATTTATCTATCAGCATAAAGAGGAAAATAGAAGAGGAGAATAGATATATAAGAATCATATACATTAAAAAGAAATCAAAGGGCCTTGTATGGATCAATAAAGACCATAAGTCATGAACTGAGAAGCATGATTAGCTCAAATGTCTAAAGCAGAGGTTTGTAAACTACCGCACATGGGCCAAATCCCACTTGCTACCTGGTTTTATAAATAAAGCTTTACTGGAACACAATTTACATATTTTCTATGGCTGCCTTTGGGATACAATGGCAGAGTTGAATAGTTGCAAAAGGGACAGACTTCCCCTCAAAGCCAAAAACATTTGCTATCTATTTCTTTACAGAAAAAAAGTTTGCACCCTAGAGAACAGAAAAGACACTCCGTATGTCAGTCACAGTTCTGTCAAGAAAACAGAAGCCATTCTATGCATTTTATGTGACAATGACTGAATGCGGAAATTAAGGGGTTACCCAACCACAGGAAGCGAAGGGAGGAAAGGTCAGGAAGCTGTCGGAGAAACTCATTCTGACACATGGAAGTAGGCGGTTCTAAGACTTTATCCATAACCCTCCTGCAATTCATAGGGATCTCTGGGAAGCTGCTGCCATCTGTCTAAGTCTGTAGCAGGGAGAGCATGTGGTTTTGGACAAGCCTTCTGGCAAGCCACAGTTAATCTCATGACACCTCAACATATCTGGCTGCAACTATCCCAGATGATAATAACTTCTCTTTCCTTTCTGCTTTCCAAATCTAGTCTCTCCCATCGTCAAAATCTAACTGAGAACCATACTGGGAGTGGGTTTCTAAGGAATTGTAGTTTGGTCTCTCCTCCACAATGCAAGGGACATTTAGAAGAAGGTAGTAGTAACGTGAGCTGACAATAGTCTTTGGAATATTACCTTTTTATTTCCACTGCCCTGAAGAATGTAGAAGTGCAATAAATATTTATTCATTCCAATGATAATCTGTTCCAGAACAGTAACCTGAGGTTAATGGACTTCCAGGAGGACAGTACTTGCTCTTTAGAGGGTCTGAATAGATGCTGATGTCCCTTTCCCATCAGTGGAAGAATACACGAAGACATAACTGTTGTTACTTACTGAAGAGTTCCAGGATCCCTCAGAGAGACTGACCTTAACACTATGTCTGCTAGACTGTGCTCTTTGAATGCTAAGGGCTTTATCTTTTTCATATACTTCAGATCTTTGTAAGGTGTCTGACACAGAGTAAGCTTTCAATAAATGTGTGTGAAATCTGTAATTAAAATGACGAGCATATAATACTCTTCACAGTTAAAATGCATCATCATTTTTTTTAAAGCCAGCTACCCATACTTAACAACATATTCAAGTCTCACATCAAACCCTTTCCAATGTGTTCCAGCCAAATCTATCTCAGCACCAGGTGCTGAAAGGAATTAGACCATTGTGCAGATAACCAGGTAATACAATCATTGCTGATGAAAGAATTCAAGATTCAAAAGTCAGGAGGAAGAAGAGAGCAAGCCAACAGGACAGACTGTGGCCCCTGCCTCTGCCCATAAGATCACGTCGGTAGAGCTTTAGTCCAACTTACCAATGGGAGCTGTATTCCCCCTGACTGTCCCACCCCTCCTTCTGTCTCATGGATTTTTCTGCTCCCTCAATACCTGGGATGTCCTAAAAGCTAAGAAATAGCTGCTGACCCATTATCTCCTTACATCAAGCCATGCTCAGAAGGCAGCTTAGCATTACTAGAATTTAGAATGTATGGGTTCAAGTCCTAATGCTGCCCTCCCTGTCAGCTTCAGGGGATCACTTGATACATCTGCATTTTAGTTTTCCATTCTCTAAAATGGGTATAATAAAGAGTATTCTAGCAAACAAGCAGACAGATGCCAAATAGGTCAATATATTATCATTACATGCCAAGAAAATGTAAGCTATTAATCACAGCATTTATCAAGCATACTCCAGGATCCTCATAGTTTGTGAGTCTGGAAATTTTAACTCTTGGCTTAAATGGGTTAGTCAACAGCAATTTGGAGATCCAAAAGGTCAACAGTTACTGAATACTGAGCTGAAATGAATATTTTCCCGCACAAACTGTACCTCAGCCAACACTTTTTTTTATGAGCTTAATAGCTTCTGATTAGCTGGCTTTCTCTCCACTTTTCCCTCCTGTTTCCTGAGTTTATACAACTTCCTTTGCCAGCTAAAACCCAAATCCCTGAAAATCTGAACTGAGCGTGCCAAGCACAATTCTGACAAACAGAAACAATTTCAGGATTTAGGGAAGGCCTCTTGTGTCTGAGCTAAGCACTCATCCTCTCTGGGATTCCAGTAAGTCCCTAGACACTTCCTCCACCCCCTCCCTTCTCTAATCTCTGATCTCCTTGAAGTGTTATCAGATGATAGTTAGCAAAGTCCATATAGTACATACAGAGAACATATACCATGCAAACAAGTAAATTTGCTTATTCGCCCTGCTTTGTCCATCATTTTAGCAAATCCTCTCTTAAGAGCTCAGTTTCCTCATCTAGAAAATGAGGATAATGGTTACTAGCCTGCCAACCGTGGAGGCTGTTAAGAAAGAATGAGTGATTTTTCATGGGACATTAGAAAACGCTTCATAGATACGCCATTTTAGTTGGAATTTTAAGGAAAAGAGAGAAGCGACCACTAGAGAAGGTGGCCAAGAGTTTGATATTTGCTATAGGAGGTAAATCCAATGTCACAACTAGAGAAGATCAACAAAAGAAATACCAGAAATCAAGACATGAAAAGATAAAAATCTACAGCATGTTCAGATAAGAGAGAGAACTTTGATGTGCTTGGATTTTCCTGGTGATTCAGGAGAACAAATAAAGACAGAAAAATTGTAATTAAGACAAACTGTGAAGGGTCTTGAATGCCATGGTTGGGCTATAGACTTTATATTGCACTGGAGAACTCTCTTCTTGAGAGTTTTAAAGAGTTTAACTTGTTTTAACATTTTATATAGTTTAAAAGTATATGTAATTATATCTAGTCTTCAGAAAATTAATTCATCAGCTGAGTAAAAGATTCACCCCAAAGTGTATTCTTAAGGCACAAGTTCAACAGGTTATTAAAAGGTGTCACATACTTATAACTACAGGTCACACACATGGCTATCACATATAGTAATTATGCAGCAAATATTTGTTAAAAGAATGAATGAGTTAGGGTTGGTAAATTTCAGGTTCAGCCAAGATAATTAAACTTTTTGTTACTGATTTTACTTGTTCTGATAATTTAACTATAGGACTTTCTAGAACATCTAATACACTGATGTGCTTGATGAAGCTCCAAGAGGAGAAAGAATAGGTGAGCTTTCATAATTTTATTTACCATGGAACTTCTTTCATCATGTATCCCATGGGGACCAGTGTTCCATGGAAAACACTGTGGGAAATGTTAGATGAAAAAGAGAGATTGTAGGCAATGAGCCCTTACAGAAGCAATTTAGATGACTCAGGAGAGCAAGCAGGGCACCTGAGCTACAACAGTGCCAGAAGGGATGGAGAAGAAGAAAGGCTTAGGGATCACACTATAATAGCAATATGGATGAGACTTAATGATTCATCGGTGTCAGGAAAGAAGGAGAAAGAAGAATCAAAATGATTCCTCAGTTTTTAATTTCAGGAAAATTCTGTTCTTATTCTATTTGAATAACTTGACCCTGAAGTAATTTATTTATGAAAATCTATTAGAATTGAAGTATTCCTTTTTTTCCCCCCATTCCTTTCAAGAAGGACCTGAAAGTAAGAAAAGTGAGAATGCCCTGAAATTGGCACTCACCTGCATGGCATAGATATGAACAGATGACAGGTCAGTGGATAGACAGACTGACAGACAGACATATAGACAGAAGATAGATAGGGCATAGATACGTATATAGTTCCTAAAAGATGCATATAAATGTGTAAGATTATTGTGGCACACTGATTTATAATTTAAAGAAAATTTTAAAAACCCAAATGTCAAAGAATAGAAAATTAAACATATCTTATTATACCAACACAATAGAATGTATTAAATGTATTAAAAATCATGTCTTACAGGAAAACTTCAGAACATATTAAAGAAGAAAAACCTCCCATGGTGTAACTTTAGTGTGAATAAGAAGAGATGTTATAAATCAGAACATACTAACAAGAATTTTGTTAAGGAAAATATGTTTGCCTTATATTATTATTATGGCTGAATTAAAAAACAACCATACAGAAAAACAATATTTTACCAATAGTTTTATTCAGAGAATTAGTTGTAACTTTTAGTTTTGTCTACACTGAATTATACAAATGCCCATGTGGTACTTATTAAGCAGGCAAAAAAAGGTGTATTTTTAATAGGACATTTTTAGCATAATTATGATTACAATTATTTCCAGAAAATACATATTAGTTTTATCCTTCCTTCCATATATTCTTCCTTCCTTCTTTCCTTCCATCCTTTCTTCCATCTACCCATCTATTCATCCATCCATTCATACCTTTAATCAGGAAATACTGAATACACAACATGTGCCAAATTCTTTTCTAGGCTGACAGGATAAATAGATGAATCCTCCATCTAGGCATTCCCAGCTCCAAAGTTGCTGGCGGAGAGCCAGCATCAACTTGCTTACTATACTTCTGGCCCCAGGCTTTGCTGAAGGCAAGAAGCACATCAAGCTCATGAGAAGGGACATTTGGCTCTCAAGATACTTGTCTAAAACTGAGTTAGCTGTGCAGAGTGAAAGCACCCACAGGTAAATTCTTTTTATGTATCTGTAGTAGCTGGGACAGAGCTGGGAAGGGTGAGAGCTAATACCTTTGATGTAATGAGGAAGCAACATTCTGACAACTACAAGAAATTACAGTAGATGTCAAAAAAGAGGACGATGGGAACCTGAGAGAAGTCGCTATTAACTTGAAAAGTAAACGAAATCTTTAAGAATTTAAACTCTCCAGGGAATAGGGAGACACGATTATTTGGAATTACAAGTCTGGTGGTGATGGCAACCTGACAATGCAACTCTTAACTTGAGTGCAGGTGAGTCTGCATGAAGCTGTATGCCTTTGGGGTAGTAGGGTAGAGGGGAGGCCTGTGTACATCTCCAAATTAATGAGTTAGAAACTACTCATATGGCCATAAAGAGGTCACCATAGAAACGTCATCTACAATGGAGGCAACTGAGAGAAACTTGGTTCTGAAAACCCTAAGATCTTTGGGACTTTGGCATTTAGAAATCTATCCCTTCAAATGGTTGGAATTTTGGAATTTTTTTAAGTTGAAAGTTGGAGAACTTTATTTGGAGGGAAGTAGTCTATCTCCTTATTCTAGGTTACCAGCCATAAGCAAACCCTACCCTCAGCCATTTTTAGTGGGAGATTTAGGGAGACAGGACATGCTAATATATCCAAAGATAAGCTTTGAGATTAGTTGGGAATGGTGTAGCCATGACAAAGCAGAGCCTCAACTCCAATCCCCCAATACACACACGCGTACACGCATCCCCCCCCCCCAATCAGCCCCTGTGTCTCAGCTTGATGGTTAGAGAGGTTTTGCCAGAAACTGAATTAGATTTTAATTTAATGCTTTAATAAAATATTTGTGAACCAAATGATTCTAGGTCCAAGCAGAGATGTTTGGAGATCCAGTTTGCACAGAACAGGGGAGGTCACTGTCCAGCTCTACCACAGGCTATGAGACTTTGGAAACACTAGATAACAACACCCTAGACCCATGCATTGGTGGCTTTCAAAGAGCGTGTCAGTTATGGCAGCTTCACAGATAATAGGCATTGACAAGCAGGAGAGAAAAAACAAGAGGGCCTTTTTGTGGTGACTGTGGCTGCCAGCCTGCTTTGTGGACACATGTTAATCCCTCTAAGAAGTCCCAAAAAGCATTAAGAAAAGGGGAGGGTAGTCAGAGTGGGTGGAGTGAGTCACTGTGAGAAGGTAACTGAGCCACTGTAATTTGAGCATAAATGTCAACGTGATTACTATTGTCCTCCCAAGGCTAGGAAAGACTCTGATTTATGAACTACATATCCGGAGAAAGATGAAGCCAAAGCAGGATGTCCTGTTTGTTATGTGCCCGCACAGAGGCATGCATGTCTTCCCACGTACTAAATATGACTTTTTTCCCCCACTCTTTTGCACTTGACAATCACACCAACTTAGAGGAGATCACAGGCCATTAATTTCATTTTCTTCCCACCACCAGGCCTTTTTACTACCCTGGGAGGTAAGACTAGTTCTGCTACTTTAAAAATTTTTTCTCTTGTTCAGCTTTGGATGGGGTTTGGAGGTTGGGAGATGAGGGGAAAGAAATGGGATTAAAATGTAGGTCAACTGGTAAGGTATTTTACAAGTGTCTAGGACAAAAGAACAAAAAGAGACACTCAGCCAGGTCCTTGGAAGGGGCCTAAAAGGTAGATGTAAGGAAGGACAATTGCTTTCTGTGCAAAAGTCACCTTTTTTGGGGTCAAAGCCACTTTCCCGAGTTGCTGAAGCGAATCTTTATTTTTTCCTAAAACTCAACAGACAGCGTCTTCAGAACCTAATTTGATTTTGATTGATTTTTGAAACTTGAAACACTTCTAAACTAATTTTCAGTGTATTACTCTTGTCAACGCTTAAAGATTTTGTCAGGAGGAATTTGCTGAACAGACACAGTAATTTTGTTTCTCATTCTGGCATATCACCCCTAAAGAGGAAACCCAGGGAGGGGGCAGCTCTGTTACTACAGCTGCTGCTATTAGAATATACATTACAACTACTTTGCTGCTATTTTGGGGGCCTCTGGAGCAGTTCAGGCTGCAACTCTCAGGAGTTGAAAGTCTTGAAAAAAGAATCACGGATCATGGACTCCTCTTGGGTCAGACCTAGGATATAGAGGAGGGACATGAGGCTGGTAGAGAAGGAAATCATCCAAGGTCATACAACAGTTTCCTGGCAGATCTAAGACTGGAGAACACCTTCATACTTTTAGCCTGTTTCTTTCCCCAGTCTACCAAGAAGCACAGAAACCAAGTTAGCCCTGCGGTGGTCATTGCCCAGGTTGGGATTTATTAAAGAAATACACCAGTGACATCTTCAATGGGAGAAGGAGCGTTGAATTGCAGTCAATACACCAATCAATAGGCAGTAAAAGCCATTGTGAAAGCCCAGCACAATGCTCTCCCTTACAAAGCACGGGAGCTATGTTAACTGTGTCTCCCTTTTTGTCTTGCCAGTCAGCAGGTATGTTGGGGGCCCCGTTGGAAATAGCAGTGACATTAGGAGATAATAACCTCAGCTCACGCCGGCGTTATGCCGGGAGGGCTGTCAAAGAGTGGTTTCCTTTTATTGCTTTTTACCACCCAGGGTCTGTGGCATGCAGACAGATGGACAGGCTCGTCTTAACAAATCAGCAATGGGGACAAACTGGTGATCTTCGCCCAAGGCAGGGCCTTCCAAGCAAGCACCTGTGGTTGCCTGGGTAAAAACACTGGCAGATGCAAAGCAGAGAATTATTTAGGAGGGGAGCAGAATAGATAAAGGGTTGGCTTATTGTCTGGACAAATAGGCTCAAGGACCTTCATCTGATGCAAGAGTACCTTGATGCACTGGGGGAAGGGCTAAGAGAAAAGAGCAATGGCATTAGGAGCAGAGGAGAGACTGGAGATACTTAAGCTCCATTTGAGCTGTTCAGATGTGTTTCCCAAGTTAACAGTGGACTTTAGATAGACATGAAGAGATCAGATTCATACATATTTATTTATTAACACATTCCCAGTACACTTCTATCCATGTAGTAAGGTGACTGTGGGTGAAACTGCACCCAAAGGTTTTTGGGAATCTGGGTAAACAGAAAATGATACAGGAATAAGGCCACTGACATTTTTTTTTAAAGGGGGGAGAGTACAGCTCAGTGGTAAAGTGTGTGCTTAGCATGCACGAGGTCCTAGGTTCAATCCCCAGTAACTCCAGTTGAAAAGTAAATAAAAATAAACCTAATTACCTGCACCCCCTCAAAAAATGCAAAATAAATAATTTTTTTAAAGTAATTTTTCCACTGGGGCCATGGAACCAGACCATTTCTTTTGGGTAGAGTCAAGGCTTTCCCTGAAGGAACTGGCTGTTTCCACTTTCAAAGAGTGTTGAAAAGTGGTGGAGGCAGGAATACAAGGACTCAGGGGGTGGGATGAAGAGTGCAATGAGGGAGGATGGTCTTTCTTTCTCTGGATCTAGGAGTCTAAGACACAAAGAAAACTGGATTACTTCCAGTGGCAGTATGTGGAGACTCACTGGGAGTAAGTCAGACCACCAGGACTGTAATTTGGGCCTGGGCTGTAATAGTAAATTAACCTCTGCAGTTACTTCTTTCTATAAGTATAATCTTTTAGACAAATCTCCAAATACACTATAGCCTAATTTCTGCTACTATAAAAAATTAAGGTAAAGGCCAGGCCTAATTACAGAGCTCTCCAAACAAAGGAGCCTGTAATTTAGGGGCAAGTCTCCTCCCCGAGGCCAGGGTGATGAAGCAGAGTGGTCATCAGCAAAGGGTAGCTGTGCCCAGTGAAAGGTTAATCTCCCTAGGACAGCAGCAGTGTGGTGACAGGTGTGAGGGCTACCGTAAAAGGATGCCTGGGAGCTGTTCCTTGGTACCCTTTGTAGAGACTTAGGAGATCTTCAAGAATCACCCAGATGTTTTGAGGCAGTTACTTTGGGGGCAGGTGGGTGCTTAGACCTGTGTCAGTAGTGATAGAGTGGTTCATATAGACATTCATCAATATGAAGCCTTGGGAACTTCCCAGTCTCTCTGGGAAGGCAAGGCATATATAAATGAAAAGTTTCCTTAACACACACACACACACACACACACACACATACACACACACACACACACACTAAGCCTCATAAGAATGGCAGAAGACTCTCAGTGGTGTAGCAGTTCTGGGAAATGAGAGACCTCTGAGATAGGGTCACTCTAGATGTGTCCTAGAAGCTATGGGGAGTGTGCAAAACATGATAATACAGAATTTAGGTGAGGCAGAGCTTCCCTAAGTGTCCTGAGACTTGCAACATCAAAATCACTGGGTAATTTGTTAGAAGTACAAATGCATGCACCACTCCTCCCCCCAGTCATACTGGATCAGAAACCCTGGTCCAAGAACCCAGTAATCTGTGTTTTAAGAAGCCCCCTCCCACCCATTATGGTGGCCATTCAAGTTTGAGGACTACTGAAGCAGGGCATGTGGTGTAAAGTAGGGTAAAGAAGTTTGGGCAAAGCTGCTTCTGCCTGCAACTCTGCTGAAGCTATGAGAGAGGCAAACAATGGAGTGAGTAATGACCAGAATTTAATACTAATAACAAATCTCACTTCTGTATCTTCCCATGGCTCACAAAATATTCTTCTACGATTGCCTTTCATATCACTTCCAAAGGATTACTGATACACACTATTTCACTTTTACAGATCAAGCAACAGAGGATCAAAGAGGTATCATTACTTGCTTACAATCACAAGACTGCTTAGTGGGAGAAGAAAGAGAAACCCCAGACTCAAATGGTTAATTCAGTGCTCAATCCTACATGTCACTGTCCATATCTTCCTTTCCCCTTGATGAGAAGTATTGAAGAATCTCCTAAATTTTTAGAATTTCCCTGGCATGCAGGTAGCATTTTCCATGACACCTCTGAAGATCAGTAGTGACTTTTGGAATCCTCTGCTGAGAAGGATTCTGAGCATACTTCTGGAGTAAGTGAGAAAGAGTGTTGTGATGGATCAGTGACATCTGCTGTGACATCAAAAGGGAGGTGGCAGCAGCGTATGTGAAACATATATGAATATCCCCTGCTTACAAACTAATCTTGGTCTGGGTTTCACCCCAATCTTTGGTTGGTACCCAAGAAGTACAACCTATACAGGAGGAAGATCTGGTTAGGAGGGTTAACTAGGGATGGGCTGATGAAGAGAGGAATGATGTTTCTCACTTGCCTTCTTATCACATTAGCCACATTATGGTTCAAACTAATCCCAATCCATTTGGAGAGAAACTATTAAAAATGCTCACACTGTGACTCCATCTCAAATACTCTTCACTGCCCTAGAAATACATGCCTCCAAAATGCTGGACGTGTCCTTAATGACACATTTTTTTCCACGCCAACTTTATGGAAAGATACATATGGGCAAAGTCTGCTAGTCCTCTTGAATAGCGCTGATAATGTCCTTTTAGGAATGAATGGAAACCTTCCATTTTACTGGCTTTGTCCTACCCACCTGCCCCTCCCCTTCAAAAAAAAATTACAAAGCCAACAAATAAACACTCAAAGATAATACTATCAACCAACCCCAAATTCCTAAAGCAGCAAAGGTTTGGGAACATCTGATTGCTATTGTTGGGTGTGAGTCGCTTGCAAGCTCAGGCTCAGTTTTTAATTGTTCCCAGTTGCCACTTTGCACCGAACAAACAGACCAAACCTTTGTCCAAATCATGTGTGATAGAGCAATATTTTCATTTCCTATAATGCCAGCAATGCACATTAGCTTTCCCTCTGGCTCTTGCTAATTTCCAGGGATTTTTCTGCAATTTGGAAAAAGGCCTCTCCCCATGGAGGCCGTGGTTTCCAGTCCCTGTTGGCTTCCTGGCGCTGCTCTCCAGTCATCCTCCTATCCTTTGCTAATATCATATCTGCAATCATTATCCCATTTTGCTGTGATTTTAATTAGAGGACATGTGGTATCTTTTAATATTCTTATGCACATTGAGGCTCCTGAGCAATTGTTACCAACCAATGCCTCAATATAATTTAGAAGCTGTGGCTTCATAAGCAAGCCCTCCAATCTTTTGATATTAAATTTTCAAATTAATCTCTGCTGTATACATCACTAGTGATTATCCTGGCCTAAATTATGCATCCTTCTTAAAGTTGGAAAACAACTTTCCCATGTGACAGTGGATCTATGACGATACCCTTATCTCTAAGGAGAAGACAGTTATTTTTAACCCTCTCTGATTATTAACAGGGATCTCTGTGACTCCAGCCTTGTTTGCTATCATCCCACACATGGCTACCATGAGAGCAAAATCGATCTTGTGAGTCCCCTTCTAGTCCCTCTTGTGACTTCCCATTGTCTCCAGGAAAAACCCAAGTTCCCATTTATCTTTCAAAAGATAAACAGTTTAAATATCAAGTGAGAATGATATGAGACTATAACTACGTTATTAGAAAAAAAGTATGGGGTTAATTCGTAATTGGGTTTCATGCTATTCCTCAAAGGGAAATTATTTGGTATAGTGAGGTTACACAGTCTTTAGAATCAGAGGGACTAAGAGTTGTATCCAGTATTCAACATTTTCTACTTCTCCCATTTCCAGAAAATTGCTTTCTTTTTCTACACCTCGATTTTTTTTTTTTTTTTTTTGCCAGAACTCATGGCCTTGCTATACTGGCACATACTAGTTCTAAAAATACAACCTTTCTTTCTTTCTAAATTCTCCCCCTAGATATTTACTCTTAAGGATAACCCTGGAGGCTTAATAGATTGAATTTAAATGTGGAAAATCAGGCAATGTAAATAAAAATTCTTGGAGTTTTTGTAGTTTTAGTTTTGGAAGTGGGGTTGGGAGGAACAAATAAACCATGGATTAATTATGGAGAAAGAACATGAAATTAGATCATTTATCCACTACCCCTCTATGTGGTTCTGTGAGCTCTTCTACTTGGGGACAAGATCCATTCTCTTGGTTTCCTTGGGGCCCCTTGGCTCCTGGCTTAGAAGTGGAAGGCATAATCTGATCATAATCCTTTTAGCTTTGAAGGACCCAAGTAAAGCCACTGTCCCATCAATTGATCCAACAAATAATCTTCCAGCAAAAAATAAAAAGATACTTTCTGATGTCTGAAAAGTATGATAACACAGCAAATCAAACATCAGTGGAAATCTGTATTGATCAAGTCTCTATACAACTATGGTTTATCATTAAGCTCAGGACAAAGTATGACCAAAAAAGGGGGACTGAGAATTCAAACCAAAACAATTCCCTGTCTCTGTGTTTGACAATACTAAAGATGGTCATACCTTTCTCTCTGTGTTCTAAACAACTCTGGGATGTTGTATACTTATCTGTTTCTTTGCTAAATAATGCTGAGATTAAAAAATAATAAGAATTTAACTGTTTGCTCTAGGAAATATCTGCTCATGGAAGATAAGACTGTGAGCCAGCTAAAACAGCTTACTTATCAAGATTGATACCCTACTCATCAAGAATTACTTCAAGATCCTCACTTCGCTTGACCATCAATCCAAAACTATGTCACACTCTATCCAAGAAATTCTATCTCATAAGACCTGCTTTACATTCACCCACCCCAGGCCCTAAAATCTTATACACTTCTATTTTGAAAATAGCACAAAGACTGTCTTCTTTTCTGCACTAAATCTAATAAACTTAGCTTTTCTTGATCAATAGACTTTTTTGGTGGTCTTGTGGGGAATCAACAGTCGACTTCATAAAGTACTTTATTATAAGACTATTTGTATTTAACTTTTAAAAAATCTGTCTTCCACTTTGTAACCTTTCCATTTATTTTCCCCAAAATATATTTTTTGAGTTCTTGGGACTATCCTAGGTATATAAAATAGATTGTGCCTGCTTTTATGAAATATACATTCTAGTAAGAAAAGAAATATATTTTTGAAAAAATGATTAAAAAAAAGTATACCATTACAATTGTGTTACATGTGTTAAAGGGAACTAAGAAAGCATGTCAAAGGGGAACCTCTTCTAGCTTTGCATGGAGGTGTGTGTTAAGGAACAGGGACAGCATCCCTGAGCAGATAGCATTTGAAGTAAGGCAAGAAGCTCAAGTGGAGACGTGTCACTGACAGAAGGGATCAGATATCCAATGGCTCAGTGTCAGAATGAGCTTGGCTTGGTGCAGGGGCAGAGTGAAGGCCAATCCAGTGTAACTGAAGGCAAGTGGGAGGGAGGAAACTTCACTAGGGATAGTATTAATCAAACTTTTTGGACATGGAAACTATTTATACTTGCAGGGTAGTTGGTGAAGGCTGTTCTGTAGATTCTAGCAAGTCTCCTACATGCAACATCTCATATCCAATATGTAAAGGTTTTGTCCATGTTGGCATCTTTTAGTTCTCTCTGTTGCCGCCGTCTGATCCCTCTCCCTACTTTTATCTTCTTTTGTATTTTACCCAACTTCTTCAACCCCCTGTATTTGTTCGGTTCCCTTTTGCTATACTTTATCTAGGAAAGGGTCCCAACGACCAATATTACACCTTATTTGGAGCCTCCTGGGGACTGGAGGAGTTCTTGCTTCCATGGTGTAAGTCCTTTGAAGATAGCCTTTAAAAGGACATAGTCAATGAACTCTTTCCACAGTGTAAGTAACCTAATGCATTATTGACTCTTTCCAGACATGAGGTCCCCACTGCTGCCAGCATTAATGAAGGAACTTTTCCTAGTTCACAAAAGTTATTGGGCCTCTGGCTTTGCTCAACTTATTCCTACAGTGGTTTGCTCCCTGGGGAAGTGTGATTGCCTCAACTGCCTCTCAAGTTGGAGGTGATTTCTGTTCCAGGAACATAAAAGGAATATATGTTTGATTGTAGATGTTTAGAATTTGTTAGGCCTTCATGTCATTGGACAATGGGATTCACATTCTTCACACAAAACCTCAACGTTTTCTAATATAAAGTTTAATGTAAGATTTTTTAAAACCTTATTTTAAAAGTCTGAAACCTTATGTGAAACCAATTCTTACTCAGAAGCTCTGTGTATGAAACAGACAAAAGCAAAGCAGTTCTGCTGAAAGCAGGGGAAAGACTGAGAGTCACCATACCTGATACCCCTTAGTGCTGCTAACTCTCCAGAATTCACTGAAGGACCTGACACTGAAACACCCCTGCTTGACTCTGAGTTGGGGCAACATGGTTGACTGCAGAAACCAAAACCCTCCTACAATAAACACAGACATTCTCAACAAAATGATGTAAACTTTCTTCTAAATGCATAGCCTAGCCTGTCAGAACAAAAGGGAAATCCCTCAGTGCCATGGCTAAAAATGGAACTACAACTGAGAGTAGAAATGCAGGTGCTAATACACTGTTGCTGGGAGTAAGCATGGCCCTTAAACTAGGGACTAGGGAGCTTAACACATATTCAAAGACAGCAGACAAGGTCTTAGGCTCACCGGGGTAAAGATGAGAACTGATTTTAAGTTGGGACTCTCTCATGAAAAGAAGACTGTATTCAAAACCATCCTTCAGCATAGCATAAATTCAAGAAAACATGTCTGTCTGTCACTAGTCTTTGGGTAGAAAAATCATCCTCCAAGAATCTGTGAAATTAAAACCATAACCCTGTTTCACTTTCGGGTGTAGGGTTTTAATTTAAATATCTTTATGTTTTGTGAAGCCACAGGCTTTGATTTCAATGTACTAATGATCCCTGGCCTGTGGTCTCCTTTGGGTACCTGGAAAATCCCTACACAGTTCCTGGCAAGGGAGATAGGCCCTCAACTCAGACTGCACAGGAAGAGGAGCTTAGAACTCCAAATTACAAAACAAAAGAAGAAATGATCCAGCATAAGCAAGAGGCAACAGATGCAAGGGACAACTGAAATAGATCTGCTACTCAATTAATAGGATCATATAATATAAAGTATAAAATAAGTATATTTTTAAAAATAAGGACATACAAAGGGAACTAAAACCATAAGAAATTTCTAAAATACATGGACAATAGCCATTGGTTAAAAATAAATATTAACACAGTTCTTTTATATCAAATACTTTTCACACTGGTAGAAAAGCAGTTTAAATACAGTCAAAGAGAGAACTGATGAACAGGACTTTGTTCCTTGTCTGTAAACTATGAACCAAGCGCCGGTCTGCTATGACAGTTTCTCCCATGTGCTTGGAAATAACCCAGGCCAAGGAGACCTAGATTAGAGTAGGTGCTAATTCCTGTGTGCATTCTTGTAGGACTGCTCTCAGTCATCTGCTTAGTAAAATAGCCTTGAAATTTTTTGATGTTAGAAGGCTTCTATAACTTCTCCTCAGCAACAAATGTTCATCTGCCATTAGACTCTGAAATTCTAAGGTCTGTTCAAGATTAGATAAGACATGGAAGCAACCTAAATGTCCATCAATAGATGGTTGGATAAAGAAGTCATATATATATATATATATATATATATATATATATATATATATATATATATATATATATGACACACACACACACACACATATATATGTATATATAAAATGGAATATTACTCAGCCATAAAAGAATGAAATAATGCCATTTGGAACAACATGGGTGGACCTAGAGATTATCATACTAACTGAAGTAAGCCAGAAAGAGAAAGACACATTACATATAATATCACTTATATATGTGGAATCTAAAAAAAATGACACAAATGAACTCATTTGTAAAACAATCATATGCTCATAGACAGAAAACGAACTTATGGTTACCAAGGGGGGAAGGTAGGGAAGGATAAATTAGAGTTTGGGATTAGCAGATACAAACTACTGTATATAAAATAGATTAAAAAAACAAGTTCCTACTGTAGAGAACTATATTCAACAGCTTGTAATAAAGTAATGAAAAAGAATATGAAAAAGAATATATAAATTCATAACTGAGTCACTATACTATACACCAGAAACTAACACAACATTGTAAACCAACTATACTTCAATTAAAAAAAAAATAAGACTTGGTCTTTTGGTCTGACATTTCGGACTCTGGAACATAACATTTTCTTGTTTATGACCTGGTCTGCAATCTTTTTAATGGACACAAGATGTATTAATATCTGGATGACAAAGAATGGTTAGCAAAATTCCCATTCTGGAATAGCAGAGTATAACTCACAAAAACTATTAAACTCTGTCAAATTCCATACTTTCTTGAAACCTAACAGTCTCCTAAGCCAATAGAATAGCAAATATTCTTCATTATTTCTTTAAACTTGAACAATAATCTTCATAATTAGGTACTTTTTTTTTCATTTTATAGATAAGGAAAATGAGCCCTGAAGAGGCCAAGCAGATTATCCAAATATAAGCAGATCCCGGTCTTTAACACTAAAGCTCATGTGCTCAATCATTATACTTCATTATATGCCTTTCCTTGAATTCTGAATCATGATTAATGTTTAAACAAGTTTACTGTTGAAATTCTGAGCATCCATGCTGGAGTGTTAAGAACAGCTGCCAAATGAATTTGAATGTTTTGTTTCTTTGTTTTATTTTTACTGAATCCAGTAGTAAAGAGCAGAAACTAATAGGAAAATTCAAACCTACCACCTCCTACTAGGGTCAGCTGTTCTGCTGAAACACAGCTGCTGGAAATTCTCAATTCAAATTTGCCCGAGGTTGAACTTATGGAAAAATATGTCTCTCCCCAGGATCCTCCGAGACCTCCTCAGCTCCACAGAACAGTGGTTGTGTTTAAGGACACTGAGGAAGAGACAGTGGGGCAAGAGGACATAAAGATTATAGAAAGCAACCTCCTTGTCAGGGTAAATAGAGAAGTAAGTGTCAGAAAGTAAATAGAAAGCATCCAAGGGCATTGTGGAAGGGATTTTAGGTGCAGAGAGGGCTCCACTAAAGGAAAATTGACTTTAAGGAGTATGTCCATCTCTTATTTTTCTCCACAGCAAACCTCTTTCTGGATCTTTATTCTCACTCTACTATATCTCTAGGACCAAATGAAGGAAAAGGGAGGTATCCATGTGTTTACAGCTCTATGGTCTTAAAGGTCTTCCTCTCTGTTGCATTTCTACTAGTTTCTACTATTAGTACTAATTTCATTAGGATAATCACTGCTTATTCAGCTTCTACTCTCTGAGCCCTTCACACATGCCTGGTACTGAGCTAGTTTCGTTAGATAAATTAGTGCATGGTGAACATAACAGTTCTGGAAGGTAACCGTTAATGTTTCCCTTTTATAGACAAGAAAGTGAAACTGAAAGAGGTTAACTTGTAAGTGGAAGGACCAGGGTTGGAAATCAGGTCCTTGCTTCTGTGGTGCATGTTCTTAACCAGCAGGATATATTATACATGTCCATATCAACAGGAGCCATGGAACCTTAACAAAGAGGATACTATGGTAAATAGTTTTGAGAAATGCCAGGTTAATAATAATTAAACTGCTTAAATTTGAAAATATGTATGAGAGATCCCCCCAAAGGAGGAATGAATGTGGAATATTTCCCAAATTTATTTGACTATAGGGTCTTTTCTTACCAGCACATCTCCTAGAGGCAACTGTTCTGCAGAATGCACATTGGGAAATGCTTTTACAGATTGGTATTTCAATGAAATAAACTCTACTTAATAATTATTGCCAAAGCATAGGTACTCACAGTGGGCAAAATCAAGCAATCAAGCAATCAGCCCCCTTACAGCACATTATCTTGGCCAGACTTCTTTCTGCCGGCACATGCTGTTAGTTTCACTGAACATCTGGAAGAGACCTGTCTTCATCTAACTCCATGTTGTGTGGGGAATGTTAATGGCACTCACACTTTCCTCTGCAGGAAATTTCATGATTCTCTTTCTCACTTTTTTTCCCTCAAATACTATGGGGACATTTTTACTCAGCCAGAGACATTTAACAGAGCCACTCAATTTGGTATCTTTCAGAGTCCTTTCCATGAACTCAACTTTCAAAACTAAAATGTGTGAAAACATTACCAAAAAAAAAAAAAAACAAGATTTAACTTAATATTTTTTAACAAACTGAAAAAAAGAAGTTAGCAGGCTTCTCACAAGTGGCCAGTCATTTCCAAAGGGGTTTCCCTGACCTGGACTAAGTCCACGATTGACATTCACAACATGCTTCTGCCCACATTCCCCTCCATCCATCGCCATTATTATCGTCAAGATAATCAATAATGAAATGAAATGGGAGAAAGATTGATTGAACGTAGAAAAAGGAGAGCTGTTCTCTGACAGATATGGAGAAAGAGGCCCAACATGTTAGAGGGAAGTGAGGGTCCTGTATTTGTTCAATATTGGACCCAGAAAACAGCCTATGGGATTTTCTAGCTCTTTAACAGTCTGTGTTTGTGGAATAAGAAAAAAAGGGAGAATTTTACCCACCCTGCCTTTTGAGACGTTAGAGTTCTTAAAAATAACACAGTGACTCCTGGACCTTGGAATCATAAAATATATGAGTAATGTGACCCTGAAGATTATCAATACAATGATTTTAAACACTGTGTTCCATGGAGCCATAGGTGAGATGCAGAGGGACCTATGGAGAGAAAGGCTTCAGACCCCCATCATTCGCTTCAATGAACACAGATCCATGTCTCTATTGGGGGAAAAATGAAATTTCATTAGCATAGGACTTTCAGGCAACATGGCATTTAGGGTTCATGCCATTATCTCCATGATCTGCATCAAACACCCAAAATGTCAGATAATAGGATTTTAACTGAGTTATTGTAGAGGCACATTCATCATAGAGGCTGGGAGGAATATAAGAGTGACTGAGAAGAGGTGGGATGTGACTAATGGAAGCAGAAGTTGTGGAGACTTGTTGGTAAGCATGGATAGCACTAGGAGGCACAGGAGCAGCACTTGGGGAATTTCACACCCCTGGATGTGGGTGGGAAGGAGGAAACTGATAGGGGCTGAAAGGTGGTCAGGCTCTGTGAACCATCCCCACCCCTCCAGACCTTCAGAACAAGCAGTTGTGATCAGGGGAACCACTTCTAGGTGGGAGATGAGGCAGAAGTTGAACGGCCAGCAATTCTGGAGAGCTCCATCAGAGAAGCTCTTCTCTTGCTGCCACATCGCACTCAATTCTTAATCTTACTGGAAACAGCAAAGGAAAGACCTCAGTAGAAGCTTCCAGCCTTCCAGGAGAGTCAGCTGACAATCTTGAAGTTAAACTCCACTGTAAGCTTGTAGGCAAGGATTACAAAATATGTGAGCACTAACACTATGAAAAGGAAACAATAGAGAACCACAGAGCTGATAGGAAAAGCAGAAAAGACATTCATAATAAGCATAATTAACATTATCAGTGAAAAAAGAAAGCAGAGTTTACATGAAGCAAAACCAAAAGACTATATAAAAGGGTAGCAGGGGATCTTAGTAATGAAATGGAAATGGTTATACAACGGAAATAGTAGGAACAACAAAAGAGATAGATAGAGTAGTAGACTAGACAGAGTCAAAGAGAAACTGGTGATCTGGAAGGTCAAACTGTAAACATCTCCTATAATGTATTTCTGCTATACGAAATGCACCCCCAGCTCCCTTTCAAAAAAGACTATAAACATCCAGCTGCAGGAGGTGTGCTTAGCTGACTGTCTTCAGCTGTTGGCTTCATATGTGGCTACCTCGGCTTCTGAGTCAAGGTTATGCTATTCTCAGACCAGCCCCCAGCAAGGGATTTAGCAAGGAAGTGGTGACATGGGGCTCCTCTCATGAGCAGTCTTTGGTCTGGAATAACTTCTGGGCTGACAGGGACTGTCCAGTACATATAGGGTTCTGACAGCTCTCCTCCAATCTGCCACTCCCCTTTGATACCACAGGTGTTATTCCTCATTAAAGTTTTTTTGCACTCTTGGTTCCACCATGACATCTGATTCCTGGAAAACCAAGCTTGCCACAGCATCAGAAAGGTATAAAGAGATGGAAAGTATAAAAGGGAAACTAAGAAACATGGAACATGAACAGACAGCAATGGTAGGCAGAACATAGGAATATGTTACAAAATGTATTTAAATAGGAATGATACCTCCAACTAAATTGTAATTTGAATATGAGAGAGAATAATGATATTTACAGATGAATGAGGACTTAGGAAATTACCAGCAAAAATATTTCTAAAGAATGATTAGAGCATATACTTAAAGAATAATGAATACAGAAGGAAGTAATGATAGGTAATAAGTACTTTATGAGAAAAGAAAATAATGACACTTTGGTGTCTACATTGGACATGAAATACATATATATACATTTTTACATATATATACATATTTTCTATAACAATATATAATTAAAATTCCAATGATTCCAAACACATGATGAGAGCTGGAGACAAGAGCACAACTAAAATTTGTGTCTTGGAGGGATGGAAGCTATAGACACTGATTAACATTAGATGTTAGAAAAAATAAATAAAATGTTTAGTAACAATTTAGGGATGCGACTAAAATAATAGAAATGCAATACGTAACTGTTAAACTAGAAGAGGGAAAAGTAGAAAGAAAACATTATCAATTTTTTATTGAAGTATAGTTGATTTACAATGTTGTTTTAGTTTCAGGTGTACAGCAAAGTGATTCAGTTATATATATACATACAGATATATATATTCTTTTTCAGATTCTTTTCCATTATAGGTATTACAGGATACTGAATATAGTTTTCTGTGCTATACAGTAGATCTTTGTTATTTATCTATTTTATATATAATAGTGTGTATATGTTAATCCCAAACTCCTAATTTATCCCTCCTTCTTACCCCCTTTCTGTTTTGATAACCGTAATTTGTTTTCTATGTCTGTGGGTCTATTTCTGGTTTGCAAATAAGTTCATTCATATAATTTTTTAAAAAATTCTACATATAAGTGATATCATATGAAATTTTTCTTTCTCTGACTTACTTCACTTAATAAAAACATTATCAATTTAACAGATCCAGGGAAGAAATTTTTTTTTAAATAGAAGAAACTGGTAAAGAAAAATTAATAAAAAAGATCCAGTAATATCCTATTTATAAGAAATACTTCTCTCAAAATAAAAAGGAAAAACATATACACTAAGACACATAAACCAAAAAAAAAAAGGTTTGATAGCAGTATTAATATCAGGCAAACTGAAATTTAGGGCTAAAAAAGTGAAAAAAGGGAATATTTCACGTTAATAAACCTAGCAACACACCAAGAAGATGAAACTATATGAACGTTGTCTCCACCTAATAATATAGACATATAAAGGCCAAATGAAGTTTCAGCAAATTCCAAATAATCATACATTATTCTGACTTACATTCTCTGATTAAAAAAATAATAAATTTAGAAGCAAGATAAGATGGTCAGTAAAATCTCGGTATCATGGACAAAAATTCTTATCATAAAAATGGTTTTGTTTTTTAAGAACTTTGAAAAACAGTTATTTGTTCCCATAATAGAGGTGTGTGTCATTAAGAAATACAAACATGAAAGTGGTTTGGACAAGGCCATCCAATATAGTCAAACACCCAGTTGTTCAAACCCAAACAAAACAGCAAAATCCAGCTGCTGAAATTCCTTACCAAGAAAATACAACTGGAGAAAATGGTTTTTTTTTTCTTTAAATATAAATTGTATAAAAGTAAAACGGCAGATGGAATTAAACAAGCAATGGAACCCAAACTGAGAAGATCCAGATTCTGCTCTCAGTGCGGTGTCTCTAATGTAGAATAGGGGCCTCATTTCAAAGTGAATTTCAAGAAGGCTGGGAGAAGATTAAATCCTGAAAAAAAATCACCAGATTTGTGGGATAATCCTGAATAATGGAAAGTAAGTGTGAAGATGGAGTGTTCACGTTCTAGTTAAAGAATCATGTTACCAATCTGCAGTGCTTTTACAAAAGCAGGCATTTTTCCCTTGTTAGGCTTCTTGGTAAATTGCATCAGTAAATTCTCATTCTTACTTTTTCCCTTTATGGGCATCTTTTTCTCATACAAGTTTCAAATTTAGAGCACAGTGGGGTTAGGCTGATTAACAGTGTCACAGGTTCTAAAGGGCAAAATAAACAAAGGATAAAAAAGCAATTGCCTCTTTGGATGGGGAACTCATTGCTCTCTTAGAGAGACATCAACATTAGAAAAGAGAAGGCATAAACCATGCCTTGAGGAATTACAGGAAGTAAGGGAGGAAAATGTGGAGGCAAACTGCCAGATTTTTTTTTTTTTTGAAAAGTTAGGCCAAATAAGAGGTAAAGGAATAGGACACTAACTCAGAGTTATGATGGGGTCAGATGAAGTCTTTTGAAAACAATGAAATGACTTGTATAGTTTTGAAGTATGAGCGAGAAGGCAAAATAGACTGGTTTCATTTGGAAGCATCTGGAGATGGGAGGTACAAGTACAGCTGTAGACTAACCTGAGGAGGGTTCGAAGGACATGAACCATGTGTGTGACTCAGCAATAGTGTGGCCATGATGCCTGCTGAGTGAGACCAAAAGAACCTGGCTGTCTGTAGGGTTAAGGCAGTTAATTAATTATGAATACCCAATATTTATAGGATTATCACTATCACTGTGATTATCACTGATATTGATATCATTGAGGATAGTGGAAGGACATGGCAACCTGTAAGTTGCCTCAGATCTCCTACAATGGTATAACTGAGATGAGACATCACACACGTGCATACGTGTGCATCTGCGTGCACGCACACACACGCACACGCACACACACACACACACACACACACACACACACACACAATAAGGCTGCAAAGAGAATGGTATTTTGACTTTCTGGAAGTGGAAGACATGAAAAAAAATCTCCAACACCCTCCTTTGTGTCTTGAGAAGATTAGATAAATGGCTCAGGGTGATACAATGGGTTTCAATTCTAAAATAAGAGCCCAATAACATACATGTATGGAGTAAGGATAAGCTGAAGGAGATAGATGGAGAAAAGGGTTGTGTGGAACTCTGGGAGAAGGGATGTTTTAATGAGATGCTACTGAATTAGAATTTAAGAATAGCAGTCTAGCCTTGTTACTTCCACCAGCTATGGCAAGTCATATATCCTCTTTGTATTTCCGTTTCCTCCCTTGAAATACAAGAGACTGGCCTGATTCATCTCCAAGGTCCCCTGAAAGCTCATTCTACTCCCATTGCCAATGCTTAATTCATTGTATAGCTTTGGATTCATTTGGGCTTATTATGCAGCCATTTTAGACTTCAGGGTACACACATACACACACATACACATTTTACTTTGGTTCTATTCAGCATCAAAATTCTATGAGATACATATATCTTTTCCAATTAATGTTTTCGTTTTCTTCAGATATATACCCAGGAGTGGAACTACTGGATCATATGGTAACTCTATCTTAAGTTTTTTGAGGAACCTCCATACTGTTTTTCACAGTGGCTGCACCAAATTATATTCCAACCAACAGTGTACAAGGGTTCCCATTTCTCCACATCCTCGTCAACATTTGTTATTTGTGTTCTTTTTGATGACAACCATTCTGACCACTGTGATTTTGATTTGCATTTCTCTGATGGTTAGCCATGTTGAACATCTTTACATGTGACTGTTGGCCATCTGTGTCTTCTTTGAATGTCTATTAAGTTTGTCTGCCCATTTTTTAATCTGGTTGTTTGCCTGTTTGTTTTTATTTAATTGTATCAGCTATTTATATATATTGTGGGTATTAATCCCTTTTTGATCATATCATTTGCAAATATTTTCTCCCATTTGGTAGGCTGTCTTTTCATTTTGCCAATGGTTTCCTTTGCTATGAAGAAGATTTTAACTTTAATTAGTCCCATTTGCTTATTTTTGCTTATTGTTTCCTTTGCTTCAGGAGATAGATCCAAAAAAAAATATTGCTATGATTTGTGTCAAAGAGTGTTCAGCAGCATTATTTACAATAGCCAAGATATGGAAGCAACCTAAATGGCTATCAACAGATGAATGGATAAAGAAGATGTGATACACAGGGGGAGGATATAGCTCAAGTGGTAGACTGTATACTTGGCATGTACAAGGTCCTAAGTTCAATCACCAGTACCCCTTCTAAAAATAAATAAATGAATAAATAAACCTATTTACCCCCTCCCAAATTTTTAAAAATTAAAAAAAAGAAAGAAAATGTGATACATACACACACACACACACACATACATACATAACTGGAATACTATACAGCCATAAAAGAATGAAATCTTGCCATTTTCAACAACGTGGATGAACTTGGAGGGTAGTGTGCTTAGTGAAATAAGTCAGAGAAAGACAAATACTGTATGATGTCATTTATATGTGGAATGTAAAAAATAAAACTAGTCAATGTAACAAAAAAGAAACAAACTCACAGATACAGAAAACAAACCAGTAGTTACCAGTGGAGATAGAGAAGTGGGAAGGGGCAAGATAGGGGTAGGTAATTAAGGGGTACAAACAACTATGTATAAAATAAGTAAGCTACAAGGATATACTATACAGCACAAGAAATATAGCCAATATTTTGTGATACTGATAAATGGAGTACAACCTCATAAAATTGTGAATCATTATGTTGTATACCTGAAACTCATATAATATTATAAACCAACTATACCTTAATAAAAAAATAAAAAGCATATACTATGAAGATGTCACATACATCAATTATTTGATGAGTGTATTATATGCCAGTCAGTGTACTAAGTACATTACCTACATTTTTAGCTTCTTTCTACTCTAAAAACAACCCGGGAGACCTTTCGAGACTGATATTACTATGCCCCATTTTTTAGCATGAAAATGTAAAGCAGAGGACAATCTAGAAAGATCTAGAACTGGTTCTGCCTAGTTCCAAAATCCATCTTTTAAACTACTCACAATGTTAGTCTGTCAGGTGACAAAATGGGATGAAATGTAATTCCTTTTGTTGACATATGTTTCAGTGCTAACTGAAGACAATTCCATGACCCAGACCTTTTTCTTACTCAATTGTAAAAGCCTTGTGGTGGTCTATCAGTGAAGGTGAATAGAAAAAATATGGAAGCTTTCATAGAAACTTATCTGGAAATCCAGTTTGAAGTATATTTTCCAGACATGTGCAATAGATAAATGTATCCTCTCCTCTTAAATGAGAATATCTATTGAAAAAATATCATTAGTGCAATCATTGGACTAAATGAAAATTATACCAAATGGGCTCAAATTTATATGGATACATACATTCAGCAATTTCATGGAAAATTGCTTCCAAAATTACATCCCTAAAAGGGAACCCCATTAATAATGCTCCTTGAGGCCACATAATTTCCTTCAGGATCTTTTGCTTTGTGCAATTAGATGCACTAGAAACATCTGGCTGCTTAGAGGTAGATTTAGTTAATAAAAACATAGTGGGGTTTTTTAACAATGACTCTAAGATTGCCATGGACACAGTAGATGCTCCCACAACCAAAGGAAGATGTGTCTCCAGTGAGAGAATTTGACCCAAATCTATAAAATCATGATAGGGATAATGATAATAAGTATTTAAACAGTATTTTACTGTTTACTAACTGTATCCAATTCCATAACCTCTTGCAATCTTCAGAGTGACTTTATAAGGTGGATGAAATATCTTTACACTTTGCTTTGTAGTAATGAGGAAATCAAGTTTCAGAGATGGTTGCTGATCTGTTCAAGGGTAGGACTAATACATAGTACAGCCAGGTTGAATTTTCCTAATTATGAGAAGAAATGAGGAAATGAGGATTTTAAAGTATTTATTGTGGGTCAGGAGCTGGGTCAGAATTTTACCTCTTAATTCATCCAATGTTCACATTATTTTAATAATGGGCTTTGCCATTGGGACAGAGAGAGTGAATGCACAAGAGCAAGAATGAGTGTGAAAAGTAGAGGGAGAAAGAGAGTTATCCAAGGTCACACATTCGTTTTCTAATAAATACTTATTGAAAACCCATGAGGTGTTCTTGGTTCACTGAGTACAGTGATGAACAAGATGAATACATGATACATGTTAGTAAATGTAAAGGTCAGAATTTAAACTGGGTTCATATGAACACAAAGCCTTCTTTTTCCCCCTCACTGACCCACAGAGATCTACTATCTTCCTTTGCATTTCTTAACTAAAAGTATAACATATCTTGTGAAAGACCACACATGGGTATTTGCATTTCTGCTTCCTGTCTAGAAGACCAAAAAATGTCAAAATCCCAAATCATGACAAAATACCTGAATTTCTTTTTTTAATGGAGGTACTAGGGATTAGACCCAGGACCTAGTGCATATTAAGCATGTGCTCTACTGCTGAGCTATTTTATTTCCCCCATGGCAAAACAGTGGTGTCATTTGAACCACACTTGCAGGACCTGGACAAGAGAGTTTGGGTTGAGTGTATCTTGTTTGCCATTCCCAGGCTGATGACTCCCTTCTCGTTGGTGGGCTGCGGGTCTGGGGAGGGGGACAGATTTCTGCCTTCTTCCTTTGGCTGAGGTATTTGAATATACTGTCTGATTCTTTATCAGTTCGAGTGACAGACAAATGCAACAGAAATGGGGCAACATTGTGGTGACAATCCAGAAAGAATAAGGCAGAAAGAGATTGTGGTTGGACTCTGTGTCAGTCTCCTTGAACCTCCTTGATCACGATACGTCTTTTCCAGTCAGAGCTCTCAGAATCTAAAGGTATCATTAGTAACAGAATTCAAGAAACTTCAGGGGGAAAAAAAGTGTCTTGTATATTTCTGCCTCATTGACTCTCCATCTCATTTCCAATCTCATCTGAAAACGTATCTTCTTCTCTCCTGACCGAATCTGCTAATTGCCCTCTCCTACAGCTATTATTTAACTGGAATATATGTGATCACTTTAACAAGGGTATTTAACTTCACGGGGTTGTTGAGATGTTGTTTTTAATAGGTTTAGGTTGAAAATGTAAGTGGCTGAGGTTCTTGACTGGGAAGGGTCTTTCTGAAAGCCCCCTCAAGCTTTTACCTCAGAGAGTGTCCCCTCGTCTTTTAAACCCATGGCCCTAAGGAGATTGGCTGAGCTTTAAATTTATAGATTATGTTATGAAAATGAAAGGACTGCATTTGTAATATTTATTATGCACTTCAAAATTATACAGCGTTTTCTAAATCCCCTTGCTGAAAAGGACCATCATGACCCCCACTCTACCCAGTTTCAAATCTTGGCTTTACCACTTTATAGTACTGTGTACCTTGACAGGTTACTTAAACATCTGAAGTCTCAGTTTTCTCATCTTCAAAATGGGAATTGTGTATTTACCTTGAGGGTTCTCTCATAATTATAAAATTCTGTCTATAAAACTCCTTGTATAATGAGTTAAATTCTTGTTAGCTCTAATCGAGTGGAGATGCATGTGTGATTCTTGCCCAACTTAAAATCAGACTAGTTCCTATTACGATAAAATGCAACCTCCTTGTGTAACAAGTCATTGTCTGCTTAATGCTGTATCTCCAGCCTCTAGAGTTACGTGGGGCAAATAATTGGCAATCAAACTCCTGAGAATGAATAAATATCTCTCACCATTACACAGTTCCTTTGGAACTTACAAAGCATTTGCAAAGCTATCATCTCACTTGGTCCCCTCAGCAGTGTTGCACACAAATACTGCAAATTATTCTAACTGGACTAGCAAAAAGGATTAAATCAGTATAAATTCTATGGCCTTGGGATTCTGCCCAGAGATCCATGCTAGAGTCTGGATCATCCTCGATGCTGCCCTTCTACTTGTCATCCATAGTCAGTGGCCAAATCCTAACAGTTCTGTCTCCTAGTTTTTTCTTAAACTGCTACTGTTGCCATTGACATACATCAAATGGTTGGTAACCACCTGAACTGCTGCAGCTGGTTCTGTTGTCTGATTTCCTTCTGGATGCCACTGCCAATTGGTCTTTCTGCAAATAATTGTGAAGCATCTACATGGAGAAAGGCACTCTGTTAGAGCTCTAGAAGACATGGTAAACCAGATATGGCCTTTGTGCTTCTGCACCTCCTTATATTCTAGTGGATATTCTTTAGATATTAGGGACCCCTCTCTATTGTCTAGTGACTCTCACCCAAGTTCATACAGGATTCCTGGGCATAGAATTCACAGTCCTTCACTCTTAGTTAACCTCTTCACCTCTTCAACGTCATCTCCTTAACAACCTAGTGGGCTTTCTGCCATGCATCTTGACATATAACACTCAATGCCCTAATCAGATTTTTGGGTTTTTTGATTCCAAGAATATGCCATACTCCTCCATGCTCCTGAATTTAGTATTTTCTATATATGGAATGTTTTGCTTAAACCACTTTTGCTGCTTTTCTATCAGAAGTAACTGTATCTGTAAATCTCGAAAACAAACAAGTTTATACTGCATCACACAGGGAACTATATTCAATATCTTGTAGTAACCTATAATGAAAAAGAATATGAAGAGAAATATATGTATGTATATGCATGGCTGAAACAGTATGTTGTACACCAGAAATTGACACAACATTATAAACTGACTGCACTTCAAAAAAAAAGTTTGGAAAAAAAAGAAGTAACTGTAACAGTAATAGCTACACTTTGATTTCTCTCTGAGAAGCACAGTGCTAAGTACTAAATGTGAGTCGATGTAGATACACCCACACACATAACTTCATCTCACTTAATTCTTAAAGGACCATTTTATTTATGAGAAAATTGAAGTGGAAAATGGGAAATCAATTAACTTACCTAAGGTCACACAGATAGACAGTGGCAGAGTATCGTTCCAACCCCAATCTGACTCTAAAACCCACGTTCTTAACTGTTCTGCTATAGGACAAGTAAGCTTCTAGTCATCCTTCAAGACCTAATCCAAGGACACTTCATTTCTGAAATCTTTCCTGCCTTGTCTAGGGGAAGAGAGCACTTCTGTCCTCTATCTTTTCTTTATATACAGCACCTTTTGCATTTGTTGTATGTAAACATTTGTACTTGTTATCTATTTAACAGTCTATCTCTGCTCTTCCAAAATCACTGAGTTTAGTACAGTATACAGTCAATAGCAGGTGCTCAATAAGTGGATGAAGAGTGAATGATTGGCTGAAGCAGCATTCCTATTAGGAGCGGAGTGTCAATAATAGAGAAATAAGTGGGAGGGATAGGTGGCTGCAGTGATGAAGACTGACTACCAGGTTATCATGTATGGATTTGACCTGATTTGTGAGAAATACCCAACCAAAAATTGCTTGGAAAGTACAGACAGAACGTAAAAACAAAAACAAAAATTCTGCTCTCTGCATTTTACATTTTTCATCCAGTTGTTTTGGCACTGTGCTGACACTCAGAACTACAGGTCAGGGCTAAGTTCACCTGAGCTTAATTGGAAAGTGCATAAGCTTGTTTTGGAAATGCTCGAGGGAGCGGCTGACCAAGAGACCTTTGCTATCAACTTGAAACATAGCTGCATGTGGGTTTAAACAATAAACAAAAATGCACTCTGTTTTTTAGCAGTGTGCTTTCCATTTCCCTTGGCTGTGTTTGGTTTTGTTTTGGTTTTTTCCGTTTGTTGAAGAGAAAGAATGGAGACAACATGCACCAATTTGGTCTAAAGGCTGGTTTAGAAGCGAATGCAAAAACACAGCCCATAAGCAGGAGACAGATTACGTTAATGGCCCCAATTCTTTGCCCCTAAAATCCATAGCTTTGCAATGCCTCCCACTGATTCTGGACCTGGTCCCATGACTGGGCATGTGATCAACCACCCTGTCTTGCCTTGAGCATTTTTTAGCACTGAAGATCTCACATTCTGGTAAGCTCCTCAGTCCCAGAGGAATCCCTCACTCAGAAAAATCAAGATGGTTGTTCACCCTGTTGGCCAATGGAATATAATGCAAGCAAAGAATAGGAAAGAATTCTCTAGTAGGTTTTTCCTCTCCCTTGTGCCTCCTCCAACTCCAGGAAAACATGCCAAAAATACCCTGTACACTGGGGAGAGCCAAGTCATTCTAATTGACCCTGACCTGGACAGCCTAGGTTGGCTGCCAACCTAAAGACTCACAGGCCCAATGAATAACAGAGAGATACATTAGATATGGATCCAGGCCATAGAGACAGTTAAATCAGTTAAATATGCAAATATAAGCAGAATAATAAGTAGCATTTGATTTCTGCCTTCATAATCCTGAAGGATATCATACAAAGAGAGCAGATTCATTTTTCCTATGCTTAGCTGGGTGAAATTATGACCAGTATATAGATGTTCTAGGAAGACATATATGGATAAAATAAGACTCCTTCATGAGGAAGAATTTTCTAGCAATTACAGCTATTCAAAGCTGTCCAAAGTTGGCTCCTTAGTGATGAGTTGGCCATCAGTGGGGACATTTACACAAAGGCTGGAAAGTGAAGTGACAAAGCTGTTGTAAAGTATTCAGCTCAACAGATGTTTGTTGAAGGTCCTGAATGCACTGAGCATTAAACCAAGCTTTGGGCTCTTCTTAGCATGGGATTCTGTGCACAGGTGCCCATAAAGATGGTCTTGGTTGGAGGTAAGGTACTCCAGAAAGAGGAATTAGTATATACAAAAGCATGAAGACGTGCAGAAGCTTGATATGTTTGGGGTCTTGATAGATTATGGTGTGTGTACATGGATACAGTGTGTATATGAGTTTGTAGGTGCTATTATGGAGATGGACGACAAAACAGAAGAGATGGTGGGTCTGTATTGTGTCAATTTAGCTAAGCTGGTACGGACTTTCTAAGGATTCCCTTCTCTGAAAAATTTAGGGTTGCTGTGGTCCACAAGAGACATTTTACATAGCATTTGAAAGTAGGAAGCAAAGTGGTAACCACACTGTTTAAACCTGGAGGGTCTGTGCAGCACACCAGGGGCTGCTGCAGATCATCCACGTTGTTGCTTATCTCCTAGTTTACTCGGAGTCAGCTCTTCAGCTCCTTCTCCTCCTATCAGATCTCCTTAAGCTTCTCCAGCTTCCTATAAGGAAGGGCACGAGCTTCTCCTGCAGGTCACCCACACATCTGAACAGATTTGGAGAACTGGAGGCACTGAACAGCTCAACAAAGGTTCCACATCATTCTTGTGGAGTCCTGTTCACCTTTGCAGGTTCCAGTTTGTCCTTGCTCTTCTCCATTTTGTGTCCATTTTGTTTGTTTGTTTGTTTGTTTATTGACTGCCCCCCATGCAGATCTCAGGCCACAGCACTGCATTCCAAAAAAATCACCTGACACAGACTGTGTAACCAGCATCCAGACCTATATAAGGTCAGCTTCTTATAATAAATCCTTGATTCCAGATCACTTCTAGTGGCTCTGCATCTCTGATCAAACCCTGACTGGTACTTAAAGGCCCTAGAAAGTAGACTGTATGAGAAAACCTTTTAAGGAGGTAGAAAATATATGGTTAAAAACACAGGTTATGGAGTCATACAGAACTTGAGTTTGTAAATCCACTTCCTTTTAGCCACTTTACGAGCTGTGTCACTTTAGTTTGTGTGATGCACAGCCTCCAGGTTGGCATCTGATGACCTCCACTTCCTGGTAAATGCCCTTGTGTAGTCTCCTCCCATATTGTATCAGGGTTGTTCTGTGTCACCAATAGAATGTCTTACAGGTGATGGTTTGTCACTTCTGAGTTGAGGTCATAAGAGACACTGCTCTCAGTTTACTTTCCCTCTCTTGGTTAACGTACTCTGGGGCAAGCCAGCCACAATGTTGTGAGGAGAGGCTCATATGGTGAAGTTCACCTCTTGCTAACAACCACATGCCTAGATTTCAAAGTCAATCCTTCAACTTCAATTGCGCCTTCATGTGACTTCAGTTCTGAGCAACATCTTCATTGCAAATTCATGAAAGACTCTGAGCCTGAACCACCTACAAAAGCTGCTCCCCAATTCCTGACCCTCAGAAAATTGTGTGAGATAATTACTGTTTTAAGCTGCTAAATACTGGGGTCATTTGTTATGAAGCAGTAACTAACCAATAACCAATTCAATAAATAACCGATTAGTTTGCTCAAAAGTAAAATAAGGATAACTGTAATATTCATCTCATTGGGTTATTATCGAGACTAAGGGCAAAAATGTATATATGGCACTTAGTACTGTATTTGGCATTTGGAAAATGTATAAAAGAATGCTGTTTTTACTGCTATGGCTGCTAGTGTTATTAGTATCATTGTTATCTCTTCCAAATCTGGCATTCTAGGATTCCTTCACTTCAGCCTATGGTGGTGGGTGAAGCCTTTAGGGAGGTGACATGTGTATTGGATCTGAAAATCTACCCTTTCATAAATTTATAGTGCCTGCCACCTGAAAAATCACTGTGGGTGTGGTTGGGGGAAGCATGGAAAAAAAAAACAGCTCTATACCTGGGGTCTATTAAGTTTTGTTTTCTCTGTGCAGGAAGGACCCACAGAGCCTTTATCCTAAAGAGTCCTAACTTGGATTCAGATGGCAGCCAATTACATCAACTCATGAAGGTCCACCAATGGCCCAAGGGCTGAAAGATGTTAGAGACTGAAAATTAAAATCTGAGCCTGCCTGCCTGAGAAATTAACTCAGTTAGCGATGGAGAGTTATTGGAAAGTTACAAGACGCATGGACACCTTCCCAGGACTTGATGGTGCAAACAAATTGAATGGCATTTAACATACTTAATTGTTAATGAAATGGGGAATTAATTGTGGAGTGTTAATTCCTTCCCTTCAGCAGTAGCTGCTTGCTTTGACTGGAAGTATTTGCATCCAAATAAGAAAACACTGGAGCTTAAAGGGGTTTTGAGATGAGTTCAGCCCTCTACTTTTACAAATGAGGAAATAGGATGGGAAAAATATTACAGGTATATACATAGACAATAATGCTGAATCCCTATCTTATATTTTCCTGAAGAAGCCCTGGAAGGGGGGTGAATGTTGAAGGGCAAGAGGAATGTGGAGTTTCTCTGACTTCTTAAATAGTGTTTTTTAGTAGTTATGAGCCCAGATGATGAAATGACACAGGACTGGATCAAATTTCACCTTCACTGCTTGTTGACTGTACGACTTTGGATGAGCAAATTTGCCCTGAATAAATTACTTATTTTCTCTAAGTCTCAGTTTTCTCAGCTGTAAAATAGGAATAACAACATGTATTTTGTCATAGAATATTATGAGGACTCCTAGAAATGCTGAGCCAATAGGATGTGTCCATAATTACAGATGCAACATGTTTTAATCTATACGTGGACTCTCAATGTTCTAGCCAGAAATAGAGTATGTGCATACTGCTGAGGATGTCCACCTGAATTAGAAGTTTTGCTTAAAGTTTTTCAGTGGATCAAGTCAAATTGCAAAATATCAAAAAATGATAACATTTCCTACAACAATCATGACCTTTTAGTTTTGTAATCCCTGAGGGCCAGGCCACCTTGATTGCTTTTTCCATGTTGATTTAATGCAATAAAAGCAAACAGGTCCAGAGGCTCCTTAGGAGGAAAGGGATATCTATCAAGAGAGATCAAAGCCCACCTTCCCCATAATTAATAACATGTACTCAGAGTGTTGATCTGAGTACTTGATCCTCAACAATTTGGGAATGAACACTGTCTTGGTTTTCTGAGTCTTACCATCTTTACTTTGCTCTTTTTCCTTTGGTGAGAAGTCTACTCCCTAAAGAGCTTGGGGTCTTCATCCTATCAATGTTCCCCCATTCATGTTCTTATTCTTTGGTAAATAACTAAAACTTAAGCCTAGATTGGCTGTCAAGACCAGGGGGATCTAGAATAAAGGAGTATGGAGTATCACAGAAGGCAAGTAGAACGTGAAATAAGGCAGATCATGTTCCAGAAGGATAAAAGAGAAACAGGAGCTGGAGGCTGGATTGTGGGCAAAACTTAAGCCACCAGAAGGATCAGTGAGAAGAAGTTTGGATCCAGTGCTAAGAAATTGGGTCCTAAATAGTTTTCTAAAGCAGGGGCTCTAAAACAAGGAAGCAAAAGGTGGAATTACACGATAGGGTTTGGGACTATGAACAATTCATGTAATGGCCCAAAACAGGACTAGCCAGGAGTACCTTGTAACTATGGTTTTTAGCTACTCTTCCGGGAAGAGGGAGGGGAGATTCAAAGTGACCTTGTGGAGGGCTCAACATACATGAGGAGTATTATTTATGTTACCTCAATCTATTCATCAGACAACTTGGAGTAGACATTACTCTTTCCACTATTCAGTTGAGAAAATTAAAGCTCAAAGTACTTGATTCCCCACATTTCTATAATCAGTGAACACTGGAGCCAGGATACGGATGCTGGCCCTATACTTGTTTAAGTGCAAAGCCTGGATTCTACCCAACAGAATAGAGTTGGAGTTCAACTAGAGTTGCAGATAGGAATCAAGCAGTTCTAGTTTGATGCCCATGTGCAGCGGTAGTGGGGGTGAATATAATGAGAACCAAATGGTCATCATGTAGCAGGTTAACAAGGCTTATCTTTAGAGAGAAAATGGCAACATCGCCCTTCTTTGGAACCCCTCTACCACTGTGCTGACGAGACTGTCCATCATCACTTTGAGTCTTGAGAAATCACACTTGGAATGAAGGCTCAGAGTTCATGCAAGATTTTTATCTTTGGGGAAAGAATAGACTATATTCATTTGAGTTGAATCCAAGACATTTTTTTCACAAACTTTCCCCTGGAAGGTAGAGAAAGGGGGAAGGAAGCTTAGAAAAATTTTGAACAACGATTAGATCAAGACAGTTTAAATTTACTCTCACTGGGCAAGTGATAAGAAGGATACTCGAATAGTTTCAAAAGTCCCGAATTTGAATCCTGGTTCTGCCATTAACCAACAATGTCATTTTGTGGCTCAATCTCATTTCTCTGCACTTACTCACCCTCTTCTTTAAAAGGTGGAACATACCTGCCCCACTTAATACCAAAGAGTTGCTGTAAAGAAACAGAATGAAGTGTGTGTGAAACAATTTTGTAAACTCACTGTGCACACGTAGAAGTTGACAACTTTAATAATAACGCCCAAGGTCAACATTGTCTAGAATTAGAAGACACCTAGGAAAAGGGAAATCAGTATGTACACTCAATGTCCAGAGCCAAGAGGACAGCAGCATTGCCTGAGAGAACTGTGAACTGAAGGTCAAGGTGTCTGAGCTGCCTCTCTTCTTGCCCACTCATTAGCAACGTAAGCTGGGCAACCTTCATCTCTCTGTTCTTTACTTTCCTCACCTGTTCAACAGGAGAAATCACCTAAAGTATAGAAGACTGGTTCTCAACTATGGATGAAAAGTGTCGCCTGCCACATCAGTAAAAAAGGATGTTGTGGCCATTACATTATCAGCCACTGTAGCTACCCTTGATTGTACACCCTGAGGGGATTCAGGATGCTGAAAGCAGGATACTGGCTCTAGATAGCTAAGGTGCATATAAAAGGAATGGTTTCAATCAATGAGCCTAGACTCTTGCATTTTCCCACACATAGAAAAGTGCTAAATTCATTAATTTGAGATGTCTTTGTTTTCTTTTATTAACAGTAATCTTTTGATGTTCCCACTACTTGGTTTTTGTTGCAAAAACTCCTATATATCCTTCCCCTCCCTTATTTCTTGGAACAGTCCATCAGAGTCATCTGAGAGGCTGTCTCTCAGGCTTAAGTCTTCAGCATATCTGCCGAATAAAACACAATCCTCAACTTTTAGGTTGTGCATTTTTTTCAGTTGATGCAATCCTGGCTGTGAATTAGGCTCTCCTAGGGTACTATCAAAAGCCTCATGCCCAGGTGGAACCCCAGATTTATTAAGCCAGGGTCTCTGAGGATAGGATATAAGTACTGATATTAGTTGAAACTCCCAGGGTCTCAAGCATAACCATATTTGAGAACTACTGATTATCCAGTGATTTTGAGTTCAGGGAACTCCCATAGTTGATATTTTAGTATTTTGAGAGAACCTCTGGTTACCTCCAGGTTGGTCTGTCTCCAGTTCCTTAGTAGAGCTAGCTTATGTCATTGAGAATCACGTACAGCAGTCATATTAGTCTCCTCGGCCTGCCATAACAAAGCACCACAAACTGGTGGCTAAGACAACAGAAATGTATTGTTTTACAGTCTGGATGCAGAGAGTCTGAGATTAAGGCATCAGCAGGGCTAGTTTCTTCTGAGGGCTGTGAGGGAGAACCTTCTAGGTCTTTTCCTTAGATTCTGGTTGTCTTCTGGCAATCTTTGTCATTTCTTGTCGTATCGTAGTATCAGCCTGATTTCTGCCTTTCTCTTCACGTGACATTCTGCCTGTGTATATGTCTGTGTACACCTTTCCCCTTTTTATAAGGATGCCAGTTGTCAGATTAAGGGCCCACCCTACTGCAGCATGACCACTTCTTGTTTAATGCCAACAAAAAATTGGCATTTGCCACCTGTCTCTCCAAGGACTGAATCACACTGGCACTTGCCATCTACCTCTGCTTTGATTAAATCATGAGCCACTGACCTTCAATACTCCCTGAAAGGAGTTTAGGGTGGCGATCAGAAATGAGGCACTCTGTGCTCTGGGAAAACTGGCAGAACAAGCCTTCAGAGAGTTAGATATTTTCAGGAGATGGTTATACGAGCCCAAATTCTTATATCTTCTCATATCTAGAAAGCCACTAAAATCATTAATGGTGACATCTGCTCCTCATGACTAGCGGTAAGACTCTGCCTAAATGTGTGCTTGACTGCACATACCCCCACTTAACTGAAATCATATATAATACTGAGTTTCCCACCCCCTGCCTCTTCGGAAGAGTTCCTCAGAGCTACCTGAGATGCCATCTCCCAGGCTATAGTCCTCATTTCACCCCAAACAAAACTTAACCCACAACTCTCACATTTTATTTCAGTCGACTCTAACAACATCCACAGAGACTCTCTTTCCAAATAAGCTGAGGCTCCAGAGGTTAGAACTTTAGCTTGTGAATTTTGGGGTTGAGGGAACAATTCAATCCATAACACCATTACCTAGATTTCAGCAATGGGGGAGGCCATGGATCATGGCAGGTGACCTCTTGAAACCTCCACAGCTGATTCCTAAGAACTTATTCTCAGGCACAACATAGCACACTCTTACCCTCTCCCAGAGTTCCAACTCCCACCCTTGCCAAGTCCTTAGAATACTGTGCCCACAACTGTCCTCTCATGTCTCCTCCAGGGATTCCTTGCCAACCAGGGAGTCCGTGGCCCCTTCATTTGCCAGTTCAGGGATTTTTCTTTAAGCATCTCAGCTCCCCTGCCAACCACCTCTAGTTATTAAAATGCAGCTCAGGATGTCTCACTCTGGCTGTTACATTATCATTCCTCGTTAGAGACTCCTCCAGGGCCTGAGACATTCCTGCACTGACTTTATAATTACAAAGTCAATTTCTAAACAGACATTTGCAAATAAGTCAATTTAAATACTGAGATTTGCAAACAATAATTAAGCAGTAGCTTCTTTTTTTTTTAATATCTCTATATATAATTAATGCCTGTGGGCTTTTCATTTTACCTTGCAACTGGTTAGTTTGCAATTGTTTGTTGAGCTAAAGTGTTCTCTGAAAGCAAATCAAAGCACTGGGGAGATTTTGGAAGCAATTGAAGAAAGGGTTTTTCCTCTTCCTTTATCCCTGCTTCACCTGATTGGCTGCACTTTTTCCATCAGTTGGGAATGTGATAGGGGAGGGAGGCTGGAGAAGAATCATTTTCTGCAGCAAAAACAACACAGGGTTCTGGTCCAGCAAAAGACTGACTAACATGGTTTCTTAAGATATACAGTCAGGGAGTCTCTCCATGCTGGAAATCTCAGTTCCCTTCAGTTTTGGCATCATCTGCACAGAGAGAGCTCTCAGTAGTTTGATAGTGCTTTCCCTGACTTAAAAAAAATCTACAGTGGATCCCTGTCACCTATAGGATAATGTCCTAACTCTGCCATTTATGTTCCTTCACAATCTGGTCTTTCTTCTAAGAAGATTTTTGAAAACTTGCTAAGTACTTGAGAGGATACCAGGTAACAAGGACATACTGGTAAAGGAGGCACAGTCTGTTTTAAGGTCTAGTCAGGACAGAAATTCTGAAAAAAAAAATTTAATGGTGAATGTTACAAAAAGGGAAGTAAGGGAAAAGCTAGGAGACTTATGCATGTCCTTTTAAGAAGGTGATATTTAAGCTGAAATCTCAAGGATGAGTAGGTATTAACAAGGTAAAGACTGAGGGCAAAGGTTTACTCCCAGTAGAGGGAAAAGCCTACTAGAATTCATAAAGATAAGAGAACAAGAAGACTTTGAGAAACAAAAAGTGTGCCCGAGTGGTAGCTAAAGTAAAAAGAGGATAGGAAATTAGGTATAAGATAAATCTAGACAGAGAATCATGGACTAGAACTTTGAAGGCTTTGCAGGGCAGGAAGGAGTTTGAACTTTGAAGGACAACATGGAGTCATGGAAAGGTTTCAGGAAATAATGTGACCAGTTTGACTTTTGCTGCCCCAGCTCTGTCCTCAAGCAGTACTAGACAAGCCCTCCAAGATAGCAGAAGAATCCAGAAACTCTTGAGTTGAGTCTGTCTCCCCAAGCTCTCTTCCAACAATGATATGCTCTCCCTAATATTTCTAACTCAGCTAAGTGCCTCAACATCAAATTCTCATTCAGAAGTCCTTGGCTCAGTGACATGTCTTTAATTCCACTATCACTGCATGGCAAAAATGGATTGCTCTCTAATCAGTGCTTTCAAAACATTTTGTTCAACTTTCTAGTTTAACTAATACTATGCATATTTCTATATGCACATAATAATGCAACTCTATGAACACATTATATGCAACTCTCTGTTCAATTTATAATATGCATATTAGTGGCAAAACTTTTGATTATGTTCAAGTTAGTATACATATACAATACTCAGCAAGGCATTAGCAAGTAGTAAACACTTACACATGGTTTATTATTATCATCATCAAATTTGATCAACAGACAAAACCACATAATTTTTCAGTGAGAGTTCCCATAGGTGCTGAGGCAGGAGCTGGGATGTTTTGCCTTCAGAATATCATTAAGAACAGTCATAATTCCTCTTACTCTGCTGGAAATTCCATTCTGTTCATGAGGAAAAGTCTTCTGTAAAACTTCCCTTCAGACAGAGTGAGGCTGACGTAGACAGCATTTCCCAGAAGAGAGTCTGAGACTCAAGACTCCAGAGTTCATTAGAGGTCAGAATCATTGATAGCTCTTATCAAGGTGCTGACATTCTTAGCTTAAAATACAGATAGGGACCTTGTTTCACCATCTGTACCAGAGAAAAATGTCTTTCTCTTTTCCCAGGTCCATTCTTATTAGAAAGGGAGGTCCAGGGCTCAGGGTCTGGGCTCTAGAAGAGTCAGCTCTACTCTACTAAGTTCAAGGCCAGCAGAGGGATTTCTACTTCCTCCTTGAGTCAGTTTTTCCTCCCTTCCTCCCTCCCTTTCTTCCTTCCTTCCTTCCTTCCTTTTCTGCGATCCTGCTTTTAATCTTCCCTCCTTTCTCTCTTTCCTTCTTTCTTCCTTCCTTCCTTTCTTTTCTCCCTCCTTCCTTTTTCCTAGATGCAACTATATGGGACAATAACATATTTGTTTTGATTAAGATCACTCTGAAGTTTGTTTTTTAATGGGTAAACAAAAATCTACTAATCTTGATTTCTACCCCAGACTAGGTAAATCAGAATCTTTGAGAGTAGGCACAAGACTGGACATTTTTTACATCTCCTGAGGTGATGCAATGATCAGGATGAGAATCACAGTCTAGATCATCATTCATTGAAAACTGGTTCTATTCTGATTCAGGTTCCTGTGCCAGCTACAGCAATCTAAGCTGAGAGTCCAATGCAGACAGAAGCAGACAGATAGACTGAAGATCTAACTTTGGTGACCTCTTGTCTTTGTCAGCCATCAAAAGACTCAAAGGAGTGCTCAAGACAGTGAGGGGAGAACAGGAGCAGCAGCCCTGTTTCCCATCGTTTCTAGCAGGTTTCAACCAGTCTTCCCACATTTGAGTGAGCACATACTTCTGTAAGGAATGCTACTGGCATATTTTCAGTCCTTTTCCCCTCCCCATTTACTTCCTTCTTAGTCATTCTTTTCTACCTTCTTATCTAATTGCCTTTCACCACTCCCATAGAGCCCAAGAACACCAGAATGGGGACAGAGAGTGTAGGCAGATCACTGTGGCTGTGGTCATTGTATTCCTTTGGAAGACTCACTTCATTTTTCTGGATCGCTTTTCCCCCATATTTAGTTGATTGGATTAGGTAGGATTATACCTCCCTTCAACACTAATATTTTACATTTCGTTATTTTCTGTTTTTCTTCCCTCTACCTCCTCTTTCTGGATAAGCTTTTGAACGCTGAATTTTGAATAAATGGTGGATAGCCATTTCAGTTCTTTTGTATCTATTTTTGGTCCAATTTCAATGCTTCACAACAAAGCTGAAAGCTATGGTACAGAAAAGTTAACACTCATAGCTAAATGGAAATGTTTCATTTCATTCTGTTTACTGGAATTTCATTTATAACATCTTCTGTGTTGGGTGTGGACTTCCATTTTCCTACCCCTTCAAATTCCTCTTGCCCTTCATTATCCAGCTCAGCTTTCTCTTACACCATGAACGTGCAAGCCCTCTTTGAACTTTCCTTTGGCCAACTGCATCACTTACAATTGAACCTTAAAATGCAACATTTAAAAACAGTTTCCTTTCCCTTTGTTTGGTGGTGTGTGTATGACACTATCTGAGCCCTCTGAATGTTAATTATGTTATAAGATGCTGGAAGACAGAAACTTCATTCTTTTCCTCTGTTTCTACTCCTCAGGATGTCAAGCACAAGGTTAAGAGTACAATGTGCACTGAAGATAGAATCTGAGAATACAATTATTTGTTTTTCAAGTTGGAAATCATCTATTTCAACTCCTACAACTGACACACAAAGTAAATAAATCTGAGAGAGAAAATGACTCCAAGTGAGTTAATGGCTGAGCTTGACTAAAAGCTGGGTCTCCTCAACCCATTATCATTTTTTGTATCATTTGTTGTTTGATTTCTTTCTCCAATACCTGGGCATGCCCCAGATCCTCAAAAGTATCAGCCACTGAACCCATTGCACTTCCACTTTTGTATAGCTTAAAAGAGATGTATTTCATCAAGATCCATTCCTGATGCTCTTCAGTAAATCATCTTTAAATTAGCATGTTGATTGGTCCACGCATATCTCCTTAACAAAAGAGGCAATAACGATATAACAGAAGGAGCTTTCGGCTTAGAATCTAAAGATCTGCCTTCAGTTCTCTTGTTTATTACTAACTTTAGAAGCTTAGGCACACTACCTCACTTCTCCAAACTTACATTTCCTCACTCATAAAACAGAGCATAAATATCCTCATTTAACAAAATACTGTAAGTTTGGGATGAGGTAATGTTTGCCCTTTATTAACTGTGATGAGCTACAGGAATATCAAATATGATACTTTTCACTATTATTAATAAGTAATAAAGTATAAGAAATACAAACACCAGTTAGGGAAACAGCACCCTGATTTTGCTTCTTGAGACTTTACTAAACGAGTAAGAAGCCATCATCAATACTAGAGACAATTACATATACCTCCTTTCTTCTTTTTGTTTGTGTGCAAGACCCATAACTTAAGACACTTGCTGCTATTCAGCACAAAAACCAATAGCAAAGCAACTCTGGCTGTGATGTATTTCAGTAGCATAACTTACACTTGCCACCATTCTGTTAAATTATGAATATCTATCACTTGATGGAGTCAATGCTTTTATTTGGAACAGGGAGGGAGGGAGGCAAAGAGGTTGGGGTTGGTGAGGAAAAAAACACAAGAAGATGCAGTTGCTATAGCGATTAACAATGGGTATCCTTAGAACAGGGTTTAGGGATGCTGATGCAGCTAAAACAAATGTTTGTGTTTGGCCACGGTGGAGACGGTGACAGATTATGGAGCCTTGGCCTTGAGCCTTGATGTAATCCAATTCTAAATAAATCATAAATCTAAGTGCAGACTGGTAAGGCAGGAAGAATACCAATTCAGGCCAAGCAGTAGCAAGCGGGTAGTGGTGACCAGGATTGATTACGGGGTATGAAGCAGGGAGGATGGCAGGAGGAGGACCGTGACCAGCCTGCAGGGATGTACTTCTTTCCCTTCCAGCCTTAGCCAGCCCCTGACTGAGCTGCCAGGCCTTAGTAGTGCGAATGAGAGATCACTGCTGAAGTAGCCACACGGCCAGTCATTCTGCCGCCTCCTAAATTTTCTTGGATAAAAGGATTTTTCATCGTGAAATATGCTGAATTGCTAATGTTTGGGCTAGTTTCATGAGTCCCTCACTTGGAAGGACCCAAAAGTCAGCCTGAGTATTTCTCACAGGCCTAAATTCTGCTTGGAGTGTGAGAAGTTGCTGTAGTTAAGGCACTTGGATATGGAATAACCATTTACTTGTATGAAGGGGTAACAGGAACAAAGACAACTGTTAATACAATGTGGACATGCTTTCTCGTTTTCTGTTTCCTAGAAGAAAAAGGCACCGAGTGAATGGTGACATGGAGAACTGATATGCCAGCCTCACAGACACTGGAAAGGCAGAGCTGCTCTTGGGAGGGAAGAAACAATCTAGAAGGGCGTGCCCAGGGACTGAGAACGAGACAAACCGCTCTGGGCTGGGTGAGTCTGAAAGAATTTTAGCACATTTGGAGAGAGGAGTGGGTATTTAACAATTGTTGGAAAAGTCAAGGATTTGAGATTTATGGTGGTCAAACATTATTTGGTTTCATCCTGGAAGACACATCTGGGATTTGGGATAAGAAGTGCAGTGTTCAGATTCAACTCAGAATAAATCATCACCCTACAACTGAGCCAAAAGTGTATTTTCTTCATGGCTGCCAAATTAATGGGCCGTTAGCACATGGGGTAGATGCTAATCCAGTGTGAGTAACAGTGGTCTTGAGGATGCCCCCTCATTGCCAGAGGGATACTGCAGTCTCTTCTGTGAGGTCAGAATTATGGTATTTGCGTAATATTGTTTAAAAGTGGATATTCACTAAACTGAGAAAGTCTAAAGAATATGACAGTGGAGCAGCAGACGCAAAGACAGGGTTAGACGTGCAAGAGATTTATTGGGGAAGAAATGCCTATGAAGGATAAAGGGGAGGAAGCAGAGAAGACAGGGAGAGCCTTCAGATTGGGATGCACGTATGACCCCAGAGAAGGAGGAGAGGCAGGAAGGAAGGTGGCTACATTAGAAAAGTCTCAGATTGCAGTTGTTCAAGGAGATTTTGACAATAGCCAAAACCACCCATTACAGGATTCCTCCATCTCACATGGGCTAGCATTAGTACCTTCATTGTGTGCTGTCACTGACAGCTTCCCATGAAAAGTGTGGTCTCCAAGGTGATGGATCCAGTGGGACAATGGCTGAGGCCATCTGTCAGTTAGGCTCCCCCACAGCAGGAGATCTGAGCCATAGATCTCCATGGCTACCACACAGAATTTTAGATTAGATATAGACATGTTTATTGTTTTAACTTGGCTTCTACGGATGTTCAACATCTTAAAGAATTATAGACCTTTTTCAAAAGGGGGAGGTGGTCAGTAGCAGACATAATGGACTAATTCAAGACTTTTCCCTGGGCCAAATTTTAAAGACAAAATCCCTGAGTTAAATTAAGCTCCAGCTCTGGGGTATTCCATCATGCAAACTTTGGAACCAATATTACAAGCTACAGTACAGTAGCATCTTATGTGAATTTGAGTTCTGCAAATTAGAAATGCCATCACATAAAATATCAATAAGTCTCACTTTATGCACAATATTTAACACTATGTGACTTGCTCAAATTAAAAACAATTCATCAAGAATTTCGTAATTTCAAAGATGGCTTAGTGAGTTATAAACTGTGGCTTTGATAGGGCCACAGAACAGCATGACTTTTGCTGTTAAACAGGAAGACCTGGTGCCCTGTGTCAGGATCAATCTTTAATTATGTGATGGTTTTAAAGTTACAGTGCTTGTACACACACACAAAAAAAATCCATGAATCTTTTTACTCCAAGAAATTTAATAATGTGCAAGGATAACTATAATGGCCATGTGAGAAGGGAAAAAACAAACAAATGAAACACTGAGTTGTGGATAAAACTTGCAGTGAACCAAGACATGGAGGAAGGAGAAGAAATGTTGGCAATTAAGTGAGTCTATAGGGCCCAGGATTAGGATTTATTTATGCACTCTATGCAATCTATTTTGGAGGTGGACTGCCTGACTGAACCTCCTGCGAAGAGTGAAGAGGGGCTGGAATGTTTGTGTCTAGTTGGTAGCTGCACGTTGTCAGGAAAGAGACTTATGAGCTGCATACTCTTCCAAACTAGAGGGACTTCTGCAGCTGATAATTGGGCAGCAGGTGGTGAAAGGTGGCTTGGAGGATCAGAAACTCCTAGATCAGGTCAGTGCAGTATAAATTTATGGCCAAGAGTTACAAAACAATTTCAGACTTTGCCACCTACATGAGATGTCTAATTTCTTGCTGTTAGTAAAGCTAGTTGGAGAAAGGGGAAAAGGGTTGGGGGAAGGGTGATCATGGTGTCTCCCTGGGAACAAATCAAGCAGCATAACTCAGACTGAAACTCCAGATCCTATATGAGAATCTGGAGATGCCACAGCCTCCTGAATCTGTACCTCCCAAAATGTGACCCACATAGGCATAGGTAAGCGATTTCAATTCCATTAGCTCACGCTTCAAAGATAGCCAGAAGCTCGGTCTTCTAAATCACTTCCATTATGGAAAACTGGCCCCAGTGGAGAATGTTCCCTGATACTGTAGACCCAAGCATGGTTGGGAAAATGTCACAGATATACTGAAGATGCAGAGGAACATCAAGTGAGCCTTTGTACCTGGGGAACAAACTTGATAGACATTCCATCTTCCTTCCTTCTTGGGAGGAATAGAAACAGGATTGGGAGATGACTGAATTTAAAAGCCAACATGGACTTGTCTAAGCTACCTACTCACAGCTAGGTTGGTTAGACATGACTTTAATGGACACAGTCAATGTTTATCCCTTAGAAGACCCCACTGGACCCTGTAGGGGAATGAGAAAAAAGTTCCAGAAGGAGGGGGTTCTGGCTGTGGACAGGAAGGAGGATCTACAGATGGCATAAGCAGGCATGTTCCTTTCTTTGAAGGGGCTTTTCAGTATTTCACTGAAGTTTAATTATAAAATGTCAGTATTCAGACTCTCCCTTCTTTCCTGTCTTCTATGAGAATGATACTTAGGGGTTAATGGTTAAAATGAAGAATCAGAGGAAGAGGAAAGATCAACCTGTTTAAACAGGAAAGGGCAGAGAAATATTCTTAGGATAAAATAACAGCTTCAGAAAAGAGGGGCAAAGTCCAACGTGGGCTAAATTTTAAAGAGTTTAGGGTTTTTGAAAAGAGAAAATATTTAGGAAGAGGCTGTTATTCATTTAGTATGAGAAAATACGTTGAGAAAAATTACTTTAAGGAGTTTCTTTTCCTCTTAGCATTATGGTTGGCATATTTTTTAAACATTAAAGATGGTCTTTTTAATGTTTAAATATTTGTTTATATGAAATTAGTATTTCTTCTGAATGTGACACTGTGCTGAGACCAGCTCTGGAATAGCCTGGCTTTATGTTGGCTATGCCAGCGTCATGCATAGTTAAGTGACTATCTTTTTCCAATGAGAATTATATTAAAGTATAAATTATCCAAATCCCATTCTTAACTGGAAATGTTCACTCTAAAATTAAGGGGAAGTCAAAATATTGGAGAAGCAAGTCAGCTGTATAAAGACTCAGAAACAGGATTGAAATGGAAATCACAACGGTTACTAGGCATTTCAAATCAGAGCCTCAGGATTGGAAAGGGCATTGTAAAATCATTAAGTTCAACCTCCTAGCCAGACAGAATTTGCTTCTGCAATGAACATGACAGATGGCCACCTAGCCTCTGCTGGAACCCTTCCAGTGATGGAGCCATGTCCACTAGGGTGGCCAATTCTTGTTTGGACAATTCTTATCTTTATAACGTTTCTTGTATTTTACTCAAATTTACTCTCCGTGACTCACCATTATTGGTCTTTGTTCTACCCTCTGGGTGAAATAGAGCGTGGCTGAGAAGAGAGGCCTGACCATTAACTGACTGCTGATTTAGGACAATTTTTAATATAAATAAGAATCAATTTTTGCACTTATACAATAGATAGGGTAACTCTTAAATCGTAGGTTTATTTTGAGGATTAATGTGATAATGCATTGAATGGATTCAACACAGTGCCTTATACATAATATGTTGCTTTAAAAATGTTAAAAACGATATCAATGTTACTTATGAAAATGTTACCAGAAAAATAACCTTTAAGAATAGTGAATCACTATACTATACACCTGTAACTTACAAAAGTATTGTACATCAACTATACTTTAATAAAAAACACAGCAGCAGAACATCAAGATTCATGTCAAAGGAGTCCAGGTTATCTTTTTCCTGTCAAAATGTATCTTTCTGGCCTTATTGTGCTTCAGATCATGAGTCTCTTTCCTAGAATGAGTCTCTGACCCTCTTAATTCTGATTATAGGTCTCTATGGCCTTGATTCAGCAATCTGGCTCTGACCACTTGAGTTCCTATGCTTTCTCTCCACTTTATATGATCTAACACTTCCATTCTGATCACTGTGTGTTTAACTTAAGCCTAGTATGTGGACAACTCCTTTCTGATTCCACTCTGTCTGGTTGGGGCCTGAACAATCACAGTTCCAGGGTAATCAGTGAGAAGGATCGAGTTCTTTCAATTGATGTACATATCAGAATGTCCTTTTTATGTTCTTCACAGGTATGTCTTTAAAATTGTGCATATGTAAGTCCAGTATGAGGGCAATGGTTTGTTTTCCTAGTGGGAGTAGGGACTCAGATGCTTCTGGGAAAAGAATTAGACATCACCCAAGAATTAGACAGTGGTCTCATGCAGCTTTTTGGTTGGAAACAATACATAGATATTTGGTTGAGGGCCCTGATAAAATCCCAATTCCCCTGAAAGAAAGGAGTGGCTACTAAGTTGCAGGAAGTGTTGTCTGTTAACATCCTCCAACTCTCATTGTCTTCAGAGTCAGCCTCAACTACAGAGAGCCACTTCATTGAGGCCATGCCCTTCCTAGGGTAGCTCACATGTAGTGATGACTCAAATAGGGGTATGAAGCCCTGACCATTTCAGCCCAATGTTGGATCTCTTATGGACAATGCTCACTCCAGAGCTCCCTGCTATGCTGATGCAGACTTTGTTTATCTTCTTCTTTCACCCACTTCTGCTCCCATTATCTTCATGTCACAGATCTTAAACCCCAAGAAAGATCACGCTCCCCAAAACTCTGTCTTGACACCTGCTTCTGGAGATGTCAAGCAGTGATGAGGGCTAAGTGAATAAGGAGGGATTTGTTGGGTTTGGTTTTGATTCCCTTCCCACAAAAGCCTCTGGGAGGAAAGGACAACAGCGGTGGCATACTTTCTTTCTATCCTGTGAAAGAATTGGGTTTGAGCTCCTAAGGAAAGAGTAGAAAGTAGAGGGAATGGTGTTCAAGCAAAACTTGTGAGACTCTGAGCTAAAGCAGCTCTGCTTTGAAGCCCATCTGATGAATTCTGAAGTGTGAACAGATCCCTTTCCCCCTAACAGACCACAGTGGACCAAAGAGCAGCTTGATCACTCTCTGTGCTTGGTTAATTACCAGGTAAGAATAACTATACTCAATGAAGCAAAGGCAGTGAGGAGACACCTTAAAGAGGAGGGAAAATCAGCAGACTTTCTCCTAAGCCCATATGAAACGCTGGAGAAATACAGCAGAATCGGCTTGGAGTAATTGGGATCTGGGCACTGATATCAATGTTGCCATGTGTGTACATGTTAATTGGTGGAGTGTGAGATATTTGGGATATAATCATAGGAATTAATGTGTTCTGTGAATATGCTGCATAGTTGAATGCAAGTCAAAATAAAAAAAAAACAACAACAAGAACCAATAAGCAGATTAAGTATATAAATGCCAAGAATCTATTGTCTAAATCAATTCCAGGGATTAGCAGCTTTTAACAATTTTCTGAGATCAGTCTACCTTCCAGGAAATCATTTCAGCTCTGAATCTACTGCCCCAAATGGGCTTAACTGAGCTTTAGAAGAAGACAAAAACAAAGTTCAGAAGAAGACATCTATGAGACACAGAAGAATGAAATTGAAAATCTATGGATTTCTAATCATTAAAGACAAATTCTCTGGTGTGATACAGTTTTTCAAGCATGATAATGTCAAAGCATAGTCTTCTTGCAAAAATTAGAAAATGGTCCCTTCTCTAGAATCATTACTAAACACTATAATTGTATAGACACTGAAGAAGACAGTGTGTTTGGTCTGCAGAGCCTGATTAAGTAAGCTTTAAGGACACAGAAATAAATGCACTGTGAACTGCTCTCTGCAAAGGGCCTGATATATTTAGATTTTCATTAAGATGGGCTGAAACACAGAATGTCTTCAGTTATCCAGGAAATGTAATTAACCACTTCCTAAGATTCCTACTTAGTCAATGCTATTTTCCCCCACATTGGGTTAATTGAACTGTCAGCCTCTACTGTGGTCTGGGGTATGTGGATAACTTGGGCCAGCAACATTAGGGACATTGAAGCTCAAGTTCCCATTAAAATAGCCTCCCTACATCCTCTATGTGAAATATACCTTTAGTCAGCAGCCACACTCTATAAAAAATATTTTAACATTAAGATAAAGGATGCTGAAATAGTGAGGTATTTATTTGAAAAAAAATATGGAAAAGTTTTAGAGTGAGAAAGACCTGAATTTGAACCCCTGCTCTGTCAAGTAATAGCTAACCTTTGAAAAGTTATTTCTCAGTTCTCTTTCTCTGTCAAATAGAGCTAATATTAATTGATATTTCATAGTATTGTTGTGAGAGACTAGAGGTAATGTTTGGCTAGCACGACACATAGTAGATGTGTAACAATTAGTTGCTATTATTATTTTTATTACTGCAACTGTGTTTATTCTCAGTTTTCTAGATTACAGTCAAGTATCAAAAAAGTCTCACAATTCCAGGCATATGAGATGATCTCCTGACTCTCATAGGATACTGATAAATCCATGTTTGGAAAGTATATTATCAGGGTGGAGAACATCTCACTTATACAGCCAAGACAAGCAGGCTGGTGTGCAAGGCTCTTTACATCTGCCACTCAGTCTCTCCTCAAATAAGACTATGCTCACCCTACTCAAGCATCTCTGGGACTTCACTCTAAGGACCCTGGACCTTTGAACTGCTTACTTCAGGAGGTGCTGTCATTTGCATCTCTACCTGGGCAATGATCATGGTCTAACCAACCTTCCCTTTCTAGATGCCAAGAGTCCTGTCACTGAGTGGAGAAAGAAGAGTTCCTTTGTCCATTCCTTTATCGATCAGATTTCCTGAGGGCCTTCTAACTGCCCAGCTCCCTACTGTATAATGGGGACACCCCAGTTACCAAGACATAGTATTCACCCTCAAACACATGAATATGAAAGACAGTAGGATTCAATACACAAAAAATCTATATTTAAAGGACAGATTTTGAAGTCAGACAGACCTGCAGTCTAATTATGGTTTTGCTTTGATTTAGCTGTTTGGTTTGGACAAGCAATTAGACAGCTCCCAGACTCACATTTTCTTTCTTTAAAATGGGAACAACATCTACCAGGGGTCATCAGGAGGACTTCATGAACTAATGCAAATGAATGCTCAGAGCAGTATTTTGTACATAGTGAGAGTTTAGTTAATAATTAATAGCAGGAGCAATAGCGAAAAGTGATCATGATAACATTACTTACTACTTGTATTATTATCAGTTCAAAACGTCACAAGCAGACACCACAGGGGTGGGGTAGTGTATTGAAAATGGAGGCAGAAGAAGTAGGCAAAGGCCAGATTATGAAGGTCTTCCTGGAGCCCGAGAGGGCAATGAGGATCATTCCAGAGTTTTACAAAGAGGAGTTTTGAAAAGGTGAAAGCAATTTGGCCTTTCACTTCCAAAAGACTGCTTACCCCTGGGGTGGAATTTTAAGTGTCTGCAAGCCCATGGTTGGTCTCTTCACAACCCACAGGTGTCGCCCTCTTTGATGTGTCGTGAAAAATTAAAATGAGGACAGTTCAGTCAACAGAGTGTCTGTGAAATTAATGAACCCCTTTGCCTTCAACATCTGGTAATTATATTTTTCAATTAAACCAACTCTCTTGCTGTCTATGATCTTATAAATTAACTCACAGCCTTACATCTTTCTAGGCAGCCAGATCTTTCCAGGCCTCTAACCTAAGTGGCCAGAGATAGAAAGTGAGCTCAGGGAGGGCAAGTGCAGGACCTCATTCAACACTCCACCGCTTGTCACAGGGAGACTTGAGTCTCCTCCCTCTCAAATTAGCCACCAGAACCAAAAATGCACTTCTGTGTAATTGAGAATCAATTTGGACTGCATTTGAGCAAATCTCACGACTCTCTTAAAAGGAAGAACTGAACTAATGAAGTCTGTTGTTGAATCTCGTTCATATAAATTCATTCATTCATTAGATTTTTGAGAGCAAAGACATTTTCTAGAGATAAGATAAATGCCTCTGTGAGTCATAGATCATCTCTGTCATGGAAAAAACCCCACAAACTTATGATTTAAAAAACATTCAGTTCACATGTATATTTAAGGAGTCTTCATTTAGCAGGCAGTTTTCCAGTTTTAAATATGTACAAAGTACTGAACACTTGATAAAGAAAGTATGGGAAGATTTAAGAGGATATAGCAGAGGTTCTTCAACTGATCTAGGGCTTGGCAAGTCACGTCAAGAGGTGAATTTACACTGAGACCCATAGGGTGGAAAGAACAGGGTAAATGTGTTAGGAGAATCACACTGTAGGCAGGTGGGCATGGAAAGTTCATGGAACAGAGTTCAGTAGAGCTGGAGCACAGAGTAAGATGGAGACGTGACATGATGAAAGAAGAAAGGGTCACAATTTGTAGCATCTTGTAATGATGTTCAGAAGTTTTGGATTATGTCTTAAAAGCTAAGAGAAGCTGTGTAAGGATATTAAGCTAAGGGTTTTCAGGACCCTCAAGGACATGAAACGATCACTCTACTTGCAATGTAAGGAAGTGTTTGAAAGGGAGCCTGACTGGAAACAGAAAGAGAGGTTTGAAGATCCTTGTGAAAATCCACAAGGATTAGGAAAGGGGTGGTGGACATAGAGATGTAGATATACATAGAGTAGGAGATTGGATATGTGTGATGAGGAGAGGAGAATTTTAAAATGGTGGCTAAATAAAGTCAGAGAAAGGCAAATATTATTTGATCTCACTTATATGTAGAATCTAAAAGCAAACAAACTCATAGCAATAGAGAACAATTGGTGGATGTCAGAGGCAAGGGGTGGTAGGGCTGGGGAAAATGGGTGAAGATGGTCAAAAGGTACAAACTTTCAGTTATAAAATAAATAAGTTCTGGATATGTAATAATAGCATGTTGACTATGGTTAACAATAATGCATTGTATATTTGACTGTTGCTAAGAGAGCAGATCTTAAAAGTTCTCATCACAAGAAAAGAAATTGTCACTGTATTAGATGATGGATGTTAACTAAACTTATTTTGGTAATCATTTCTCAATATACAAATACATCAAATTATGATGAACACCTTAAATTTATACACTGTTATTATATCTCAATAAAAACAGACAAAATTTTTAAAAATTAAATTAAAATTTAAAATGTCCACTACCTTCCTGGTTTGAGTTACTGAAGAGGTACACAGTATTTTCACTTCTACTCCTGAAAAAGGGTCCCCAAAGTAAAGGTAACAGAGCTCCTTAGAAGGCAGGTGGCTGTTACTTATTGCAGGTCTATCAAATGGATCATGGGGGCAGGGTCTTCTCTGATAATCTGCAAACCAAAGCCAAGACCTGGACCTATTGGTTGTAGATCTTAATCTTCTGTTCAGTAATATATAATATATATGAACATATTTATATAAACAATAGAAACAGTATTCTCCTAATCCTCACCTCCTTTTCTTACCCTACACAATGCTCCAACCCCTGAATCAGAGGTGAGAAAATAGAAGTGAAAGAGGTAAAGTGAGTTGGTGCACAAGAGGTGTTAAATCAGGTCTTCTTCATCTAAGTTCCCTGATCTTCCCACATGAACATGGAATTATATCATCGGCCACAGGTATTTAGGGAGCAACCACTATGTATGCAGATCTGCTGTGACCTACGAAGTTCAGCTTTGTGAAAGCCAGGATTTCATCAACTGATCTGTCTCCAAAGCTCACAGACAGAAATGCCCTTGAGAGGAAACACACTGGAAAAATCTGTTGTTTCTTTCATAACCTCCTACATTGATGTGAAAAGGGCAAGTCTTCCTGGAGTAAGAAGTCTGGAAATAGCACTTATGGCCCTGAAATCCCATCTCAGAACATTGTGATATTATTTTCCTCTTTTTCTGGGACATTCCAGTGGCCATACCTTTTCCTATCACTCATGAAATGGCACAGAGAAATCTGATCTTCAAGCCACTGACCCCAACATCATTGTCTATGTCTCCTGATCCTCCCTGACATTTTTCATCCTACTTAACTTTACAGTATTGTCTGAGCTCTAGTTTCCATAGCAGGCTTCTGTCCCAGGAAAATATGACATCAGCCCAAGTTTTATGATCTCTTGAACTTCACTGTCAATTTAGACAGAAAACACAGCAAATGTTTTTACTGGACACTGTATAACCCAACAGTGGCACCATGTGTGGTCATCCAGATCCAGGACCCATGTTCTCACTGCTTATCTAGATTAAATATGACAACAGTGGAAAGTGATCTGGGTAAATAAAAACACATGATAAGCTCCACATAGAACCACAGGCAATTTATTTAACTTCCCTAAGTCTAGCTTTCCTATCTGTAAGACAGAGTTAATAAACAGAACTCAGTAAAATAATGTGTGAAGCCCTCGTATAGTATCTGGTACATACCTAGCATTATAACAGAAAACTGGGTTTTTTCCTGTTTACTACAATTTGACTTAATTTGTCTCTGCTAAACAATCTTCACCCCTATTTAGCCTTAAGAATTCATTTGTGAATTATAGCAATCATAGTGGTTTAATTATAAACTTTTACTGAATTTCGCTATGAGTTTAATATTATAACAATATAATTTGGCTAGTATTTATTGAATATTGAGGATATATTGAGTATTTTTACCCTGCCCAGGTGCTGCGCTAAATATTTCATATGCATTCATCACTAGCAATAATTACAATAAAGAGCATGTTTAGCTGCACTCCCTTGTTTTTAAACTTGAAGCAACTGGGTCTTAGAGATGTCAAAGGAATTATCTAACATCACAAAACTAAAACATCCAGAAAATGAGGTTGAAAAACCATAGCTATTTGACCCAGCAAATTTATTATTGATTTTTTAATATCCTTCAAAATAATATCATGTGTTTTCTTTAAAAAGTTCCTATGACTTGGACTTGTCCCTAATTCAGACTTTATTTTTTCAGATTGGAGATTCCACATCCTTCAGTGCAACTGAATAAGCATTCTGGAAATACACTTATAAGATTTTGGAGGAGGGTACGTCTTGCATGTCTTTCATAAAATGGAGGTAATGACTGTATGAAAGGATTATGATTACTCATTCATTTTTCTTAAAGAAAAGTAGGAGCAGTGTTTATTCTAAGACAATATCAGAAACTAGTTACCTTACAGGACACATGTCATGTGCAGCTACAGGTTCCAGAAGCAGATGGAATGTGCTAAACAGTGTATGTATGAATTAGCTCTGGGAATAACTGCTGTTCAGGGTATAAAAGAAATTAGGAGGTGAGCCAAATTAAAATTGGGCAGCAGAGCTACACAAAGTGGCATTCTTACGCCTTCTTTTCCTACTGTCTTTGTCTGTGTGTGTGTGTGTGTGTGTGCACATGTATGCATGTACTGAATATGAACATCACACACACACACACACACAAATACATTCCGACCCATATGTCTTATAAATCCACTTTGTACTCCTGAGAATTCAAAACGTTTTTTCCTTGACATTCAAGGCCCTGGACTAATAGGCATAGTTGTAGTAGGGTTTCAGTTCCATTTGAATTTACCTGACAGATGTTAAGACCTTGGAAAATTCACTTAATATTTCTGGGTCAAATATCTGTCATCTGTAAAACAAGGCCATTGAAGATTATCTTTGCTTCCTGTTATATCTAATGTTGCGAGTGAAGAATTCTATAACCCTAGTACTACGTACTACTGCAGAATCAGACTACATTCACTTAAGTAATCTCCAAAATTCTCTGATCCTCCAGTCTACAAACAACATTCTTGTCTACACAGCTTTAACCTGAATCAATAGTACTGTAGCAGTGTGCAATAAAAAAAGAAAATTGTCATAATTATTCAGGCTTTCTGTATCTACATCCTAAGCAATTTTACTGTTTCTCTACTCTTTGAATCTGAACTGGTCTTGTGACCTGTTTTAACCAAGAGAGTGTCATGGAATTGACATGGTGTATGGCCCATAGCCTAGGCATCAAAAAGTTTTGTGTGTTTCTACTTCTCTCTTTGAAACCTGACAAACTTTCAGGAAAAAAAGACCAGTATAACATGCTGAAGAATAAGAAGCCACATGGAGCAGAGCTGAGTCATTACAGGTAAAATCATTTTGACAAACCAGTCCTCAGGTCATGGGGGACAGCTGACCACACTGCATGAGTGAGCTCAGAGGAGACCAGAAAAACTCAGCCGAGTCCAGGTGAAATTTCTGACCCACAGAATTGTGGGATAAATTAACATTTCACTGGAGTGTTCTGTTATATGGCAAAAGCAAACTGACACACAGAGTTTTCTACTTGATTTTTCTTTTACGAAGATCTTAACACAGTCAAGACTTGCTTGGATTCTATTGCTTCATAAAGTCTACTCTTACAGTTTCAAGCTACACTGCACAATTCACTCATTTATTGAACAAATATTTAGAGACTGTTCAGTAGTATTTTTACTGGTAATAAACTTTGGTCCTTCATTTATTACATTAAATAATGTATGCACTAGATTATCTGTTAGCATCTTAAGATGTTAGGCCTTTTTCTCTACCAAAGCATCTGGAAGGCTAAAATCCACATTTCCTAGATTTTTTCAGCCTATTCCAATTTAGGTTTTTATCAGTAAGCAGTGCTGGCAAGATATTTGGAAAGTGAGAAAGAGAAGGCATTCTCACTCCAGCAGCCATTGATACTGGGCTTAAACAGAAGGCAGACGTAATATTTTGTCAATGACTTGCATACATTCTCCTGTAAATTACTTATTTCAATGCCCCTAGCAGCTGATATAATTGGAGGAAAATTATTTGATTTTGTCTTTTTGTCTTGATTCCTAAGTGGTATCAGCATCTTCTCTGACCATTTCTATCTCTGTCCTTTCAAAGGTTTTGTAAGAATTTAATTTCCTGTATTAAAACCCTTTCTTTTTGAAATATCTAGATTGGTTTCTATTTCCCACAGTGAACCCTGAGAATTTTTCAATATGTACTTTTTTATTTTATATAATTGTATTATTTAATAGAAGTGGTGAGAGTGGGCATTCTTGTCTTGTTCCAGATTTTAGGGGGAAGGCTTCAGCTTTTCACCATTGAGTATTATGCTGGCTATAGGTTTGTCATAAATAGCTCTTATTATGTTGAGATATGTTCCCTCTGTACCCATTTGGGTAAGAGTTTTTATCATAAGTGGGTGTTGAACTTTACCAAATGCCTTTTCTGCATCTACTGAGATGATCATGTGATTTTTGTCCTTTCTCTAGTTGATGTAGTATATCATGTTGATTCATTTGCATATGTTAAGCTAATACTTATCAAGTTAGTAGTCATAAGTAACATAGTTCATCACTCTGATTTTTTTTTAATGAGTAGACTGAGATCCAGAGAAATGAAACAATTTATCCAAGTCAATCATGATTTATTGCCAAAGCTGAAATTGCTCTGATCATTGATTAGCATAATCAGACCTACAAATTTAAAACTTATAAAAAACATGGAGTCACATGTTTATTTAGTAACAGTCCATGTTCTGTGGGAGGCAATGAAGTAGTGTTAGGGCTGGGATGGAAAGCAGGGGCAGGAAGAGTACAGGGTTCTAGGACACCTAACCTCATTTAAAGCAGAATAGCTTCACTGTAATCTATTGCATGTGTATGGCTTCCTTTTAATTTTTCATTATCACAAGAGGACAACAGATATTTCCATCACTTTCATAAGTTTTCTTAAGCCATTTGTAATCCATCACCCCTCTACTCCCATTCCCAGGAAATCTCTAATCTGACTTCTGTCACTATAGATTAGTTTGCATTTTCTAGAATGTTTTATAAATGGAATTATGCATAATGTATATTTTTTCTGGCTTTCTTTATTCAGCATAAAGTTTTTGAGAATCATTTATGTTGTTGCACATATCAGTTTGGTTTCTTATGTCATAGATTAAGTATCCTTCTGTATGAATACATCAGAATCTGTTTATTCATTCACCTGCAAAGGGACATTTGGGTTGTTTTCAATTTTTTAGCCATTGCAAAGAAAGCTGCTATATACATTTGTGCACAAATATTAGTGAGGACATATGATTTCACTTATTTGAAGTAAATATGTAGAAGTTGACTATCTGGGTCTCATAGTAGTGTGTGTGTTTAATTTTGTAAGAAACTATAAAACTACTTCCAAGGTGATTGTACCATTTTATAACCTATCAAAAGCTCATAAGAGCCACAGTTGTTCCACATACTCACCAACACTTGGCATTATTAGTCTTTTTAGTTTTAGCCACGTTAATGGGTAGTTAATGTATCTCATTTTAAAAAATAGCTAAAGACTACACTTTACCAGATTTCCTCAGTTTTTACCTAATGTTCTCTTTTTGCATGTGTTCTAGGATCCATTTCAAGATACCACATTTATTTAGTCATCATATCTTCTTAGGCTCATCTTGACAGTAACAGTTCCCCAGACTTTGTTTTTGACCTTGACAGTTTTGAATACTGGCTAGGAATTTTGTAGAATGTTCTCCAATTGGGGTTAGTCTGACATTTTCAAGATAAGTTGAAATGGCAGTTCATGACTAGAGTGTAATTATAAGTTCTGAGGTGGAAGACCCCAGGAGGAAAGCATCATTCTCATTACATCATATCAAAGGTACATACCATCAACATGATTTATTACTACTGATGTTAACCTTGATCATCTGGTTGGGTAGCTTTTCTCTTGGTGAGGTTATCCTTTCCCCCTTTTAATACTGTACCCTCTGGAAAGAAAGTATTGTGTGCAGCCCACACTTAAGGAGTTAGGAGATGTGCCCTAACACCTTGAAGGTGGGTATCTACATAAATTACAGTTGACCCTTGAAAAACATGAGGGTGGGGGGCACCGACCCCCATGCAGTTGAAAATCTCCTTTTAACTTTACAGTAGGCCCTCTGTATCCATGGTTCCACATCCATGAATTCAGCCACTGAGGACTGTATACTACTGTAGTACCTATTTGTCGAAAAAATAATCCACACATAAGTGGACCTGTGCAGTTCAAGCTCATGTTGTTCAAGGGTCAACTGTATTTTGAATTCTTCTGCCAGAGCCATGAAGAGATCTTTCTCACATTTTCGCCCTGAGAACCTGATGGTGTTCTCAAGGTAAAGACCACAAATGAGTGGGGACATCCCTAAGACTGTAGTAATCAGGAGTGTCTCACTCTCATGCTCATCTGCACTGTCTCCAGTTACTCATATAAATTACCATTTACATGTTCCTACCAGTTTACACAGCTCCAGCAGCTTCTGCTCTAGGTAAGCAGCACTTGGTTCTCTCTCTCTGCATGAGCCTGTCTCTCCAGATTTCAGGGTGGAGATTTACCCTGAAAATTCCATTTTCTGCTAATTCCAAGAAAAATCTTTGATTTTCAGTTTGTCAAGGTTTATCTTGTTGTAAGAATGAGTGTTGACTTCCCAGCTATTTACATATTGGAGTTGAAATCCAAAGTCTTCTAAAACCAATTACAGTTTTAAATTGCATTTCAAAGAAAGTAGCGTTTATATTTTTAAGGAATGTACTGTGTTGGAGCCGTGAAATTTTTTGTTATTCTTCCCTGTCCCTTTGTGTTGCTAAATGCTACCAATGGTATGTAATTTCAATGAGTTTTGATGGTGGAAGTGTACTTTAATTGTGTATCTATCCCTGGTATCTAACATTGTGCATGTCCTTGATAAATTTACATTAAATGAATGAACTAAATCTGGAGAAGGAAAAGTATCTATTATTAAACTCAAAGTCCTAGTGAAGCTAATGAGGGAAGAGTAAATCTTCAGTATCAAAAAGCTTTCAATGAGATACTGACTTGAATACTAATAACAATGATGCAAATAGTTTCACTTTCTGCGCATTTACTATGCAAAAGTCACCAAGACAGACGTGTAATAAATTAATTCAATTAGTACTAGCAAATCCCCATCATACACCTGAGGAAACTCAAGTCCACAGAAGTTAATTGAACTGTCCAAGATTTTACAGTGGTTTAACAGCAGAGTCAGATTTTAATCCCAATTCTGACTTTCTTACAAACTCTGCTTTAACCATTACCCTGTACAACAGTGTTTCTGCTACTTATTGCTAATAGCAAATGAATGGTAATAAGCCATTGATAGAATATTAATTGAACCAAATGAAGTCTTTAAGATCGAAGAACTAGATTAGAACCATGTAATAGCTCTGTAGAATTGTACAATAGCCTTCAACTTGTTGAGTCTGGAGGTTCCATCTGGAAAATGAAGGAAAACAACTTTTTATATACCTATTAGGACTAAATGTGATTTACTGCATTTAATTAGTAGTAGTTTTCTTTCTTTTTATTTCTTATAGTGGCTTAGAGAAAAATGGAAATCAGTAAGGTTTTCTGCCCTGCCTTTAAACATTTCATTTTCTAATTTTTTCCCCAATCTTGTGTGTTTAGTCTCCTGGGAATGATGGTCCATGAGACACCAAATTCTGTTTGGTTGGTTAAAGAGAATGGAATGAAATGTATTAATGTTAAACTTATATTGATCCCATAAATTCACTGGATGATCTGGAGGTAACTTATTGGCCCTTGAGGTCCACCATTATGAGCCACAAAATTTGTTCTTAACTAGAGAGAACATCTTGCCAATAGAAAGCTGCAGTTGATAAAACATGATCTTCATCTTTAACTGCAGGTTTGGTATGGCTGAATGAGGCAGTTCCGTAGAGTGTCTGAGAGGTAAGTTAGCATTACCTAAAATTGAGATTAAAAGCAAATATCCACATCTAAAGAGTTTCATACATTTATAGATTTATTCAACAAATATTGGTTGAGTCCTCTTCTAGAAAATGAAGATAAAGCCAAGAACAAAGCAGACAAAAATCCCTATGTTTAGGAAAAGAGGAAAATAAAGTTCATAAGCCCAGGTTCCAGTAGGCTGATAAGATATAGTGGCAGGATCTTATGAACATTCTTTCCTGACTGTAGCAACAAGTAAATGTTTTAAGGAACTTTAATTATTGGGATAATTAATGCTAGGTTCTATAATAAACAGTTCCAAAACTTAGGTAGCTTAACCAAACAAAGGCTTATTTCTTGCTTACAGTTCATTCCAACATGCCAGTTTAGCATGGGGGCTTTAAGGAGGAGGCTCTGATTCATAACATCATTCAAGAACCAAGGCCTTAAAATTTATACGGAATCACAAAAGACCCAAAATTGCCAAAGCAATACTGAAGAAAAAGAATGAAGATGGAGGAATAACCCTTCCAGACTTCAGACAATACTACAGAGCTACAGTGATCAAAATAGTATGATATTGGCACAAAGACAGACATATGGATCAATGGAACAGAACAGAAAGCCCAGAAATAAACCCACAGACCTATGGTCAATTACTCTTCAACAAGGAGGCAAGAATATACAATGGAGAAAAGACAGTCTCTTCAGCAAGTAGTGTTGGGAAAACTGGATAGCAGCATGTAAATCAATGAAGCTAGAACACTCCTTCACTCCATACACATAAATAAACTCAAAATGGCTTAAAGACTTAAATAAAAGACAAAACACGATGTATCTCCTAGGAAAAAAACATAGGCAAAACATTCTCTGACATAAATCTTAGCAATGTTCTCCTAGGGCAGTCTATCCAGGCAATAGAAATAAAAGCCGAAATAAACAAATGAGACCTAATTAAACTTACAAGCTTTTGCACAGCAAAGGAAACCGTAAGCAAAACAAAATGATAACTTACAGAATAGAAGAAAATATTTGCAAATGATGTGACTGACAAAGGCTTAATTTCCAGAATATATAAACAGCTCATGCAAGTTAATGAGAACCCCCCCCAAAAAACAACAACAAAAAATCCAATCCCAAAATGGGCAGAGGACCTAAACAAGCAGTTCTCCAACGAAGACATACAAATGGCCTGTAGGCGCATGAAAAAATGCTCAATATCTCTAATTATCAGAGAAATGCAGATCAAAACTACAATGAGGTATCATCTCGTATCAGTCATCATTCAAAAGCCCACAAATGATAAATGCTGGACAGGGTGTAGAGAAAAGGAAACCGTCCTACACTGCTGGTGGGAATGTAGTTTGGTGCAGCCATTATGGAAAACAACATGGACAGTCTTCAAGAAACTAAAAATAGACTTACCATATGACCCTGCAATCCTGATCCTGGGCATATATATCCAGAGGGAACTCTAATTTGAAAAGATACATGGACCCCAATGTTCATAACAGCGCTATATACAATAACCAAGACATAGAAGCAACCTAAACATCCATCAATAGATAACTGGATAAAGAAGTTGTGGTATATTTTACAATGGAATAATACTCAGTGATAAAAAAGAATGAAATTAATGCCATTTGTAGCAACATGGATGAACCTGGAGAGTGTCACTCTAAGTCAGAAAGAGACAGAAAAATACCATATGATAGCACTCATATGTGGAATCTAAAAAGAAAAGAAAAAGAAAAAAAGGACACTAATGAACTCATCTACAAAAGAAACAGACTCACAGACATAGTAAACAATGTTATGGTTATAAGGGTAAGTGGAGGAGGGATAAATCTGGGAGTTTCAGATTTGAAAATGTTAACAACTATATATAAAAATAGATAAAAAGTTAATTTCTTCTGTATAACACAGGGAACTATATTCAATATTTTGTAATAACCTTAATATGAAAATGAATATATGTATATATATGCATGACTGGGACATTATGCTGTATACCAGAAACTGACACATTGTAACTGACTATATTCCAATTAATTAAAAAAAAAAAAAGAACCAAGGGCTGACAGAGGAACTGTAATCTTCAGTGATTCCACTGCATGGCCCCTGAAATTGATCTGAGCATTTATATCCCTCCAGCTGACAGCGAACAAGATAGAAGATCATGCCTTATGCCTAACATTTTATGGGCATCCCTCGGTAGGACAGTCCCCTTAAGTTCAATCATATGGCCCTGATTAACTACAGGTAAAGTTGGAAAATACAGTTTTGCTTGTGCTCGAAAGGAAAATGAGACAGGTTGGGTAAAGTCATAGCACTGGCTATATCTCAGGAACCGAATGGGATAATGTTTGTAAAGCACCTGGCACTGCCTGGCACATAACAAAACTTCAATAAATGGTAGCTATTACTACAACTGGGATTTTAATTTGTTAGACTATAATACACATTTACTGAATTCAGGTAGCTATAGAATGGAATATTTTGTTCTGTGTCAACCCATTTGATTATAAGAATAGCAATGCCATATTACATTTGCATTATATTTTATTGTTTATGAAGCAGTTAATAGATAAGATCTCATTTTGTTTTCATTTTTTCTTCTCAGTACAATCTGAAATAGGTAGATAGTATTCCAATTATTAAATATGATCAAATATGCTCAGAGAGTGGTATGTTATGGCCAAGTTATTACAGTTAATAAATGACAGAAACAGTATTCAAATCTAGATTTCTTTTTTTTTACTCTAAGGTCAAGGTTTGTCTTATTACATTATTCTGCCCAAATCACTAAAATCTACAACTGTTCTCTGTTGTTGAGGGTTTGATCTCTATTGTATGATGCCAGCAAAAGCTGGGCTATTTTTAAGTCCCCAACCTTATTGTTTCATATGATCATGGAATATCCTTCATAAATTTCTAACAGTACATTTCTTATTTCAAGAGGCTGCACAGTTCTAAAAAAAATTACTGTTCATTTACCTTTAAAATGTTAGACACCATATATTAATAAAAGCTCTAAAAACGTAGCTCATGCTCAGAAAAGAAAAAAGTGAGAACATGAGAAGATCTAGAAACAATATTAAATAAGTGATTGGTGGTAAATTATATATTTACATAGTAGACTAAAAGATCAAGGGAAGACTCAGATATTGTGTTCAAGTATTTGAAGGACGCCAGAGGAGGGTGCAGTCCTGCCTTTCTCATAGTTGCAATCATTTTTACTCATTTAAGGACATATTTTCCATCTTTGAATCTCTACTGCTTAGTAAAGTGCCTAGCACAGAGCAGGGATTCTGAGAATGTTGGGAAGGGGGCTGAATATATTTTTGATATACAGAACAAAGCTATTTGTTAGACATGGCACAGCTGCAGATGTCAGTTCCCTATGATGAAGAGAGGTTGGACAGAAGGGAGGGAGTAGCTTATAAGGTAGTGAGCTCCCCACTTCTGAATGTAAGTAAATGCATATCCATAATTCCTGCATGAGGTATGGGGTTAAGTCAGTCTCTGAGACCCTTTCAGCTCTTAAGATTCAACATTTTGACAGTGTCATTTTATGAAAGATATATGGATGGCCATGTGGGATATCCTTCCTTCATGCATCCACGTGCTCATTAACAACATCCAACAAACTTCTCTTGAGCAAAGCAAGAAGAAATCTTCCATCAGGTCTTCCTAGATTGTCTTATTATTCACTTCTCATGTTCTGTCTTTGTGTTCTACTCTCTTTTTCTCACCACACAGTCTTATTTTCCCCAGGAAGCCATCTAATTATTTCTTGAATGTCCCTAGTGTTTCTCTATACATTTTCTTGGCCTTAAAGACATCTCCTGTTAGATCACCTCACACTGTTATTCTCTGTGTGACAAAATATATTTCCATTTCATTTTGAATGATTATTTTCTAAATTTCTCTATGTTCACACTTTCACTTCCCCTACTGCTATATTCCCACATAGGTGAGAATAAAATTTTCTCTCGATATATTCAAGCCATTGTCAATTAAAATGCACCTTCTTTGGCAAAATATTGCTATTAATAATTATCAGGTTCCAGAAAGAGTTATATAACATTTCCCAAATAGTCTCCATATGTATTATCTTATTTTCCCTCAATAGGCTTGTGAGTCATGCGAAATAAACCTAAATTTTTTCACTTCACAGATAAGAAAACTGAGTGAAGTTTCACTGAGTGAAGGAGAGTGAAGTTAAAGGACTAATCCAAAGTCACTCAGCTCATTCCTGGAAACTTCAGAAATATAATCCACATATTATTTCTGCCCCTGTGCTTTCTCCAGCTGCATATGCTACCTTCTGGGGTTGCTTTCTTCGTATCTGCATGCTACCTGATGACATGACTTGCCTTTACCTAATCTCCTGTAAAGATTCTTTCTTTTCTTTCCTCCTCCTGTTATCTTTTGAGTTGGGAAACACTGCATATTGACAAGTGAATGGAAACACAGAGGCACACTTGACATACTACTTGAGAATCTGGGCATTTCTGTTATGAGGTTTGGCTTTAAAGAAAATAATTTTTCTATTGTCACTAAACGGTGGATGGGATTTTTATTCTAGGCATCAGGCCCACTCTCTCAAGACTCAGTGGGGAGGGGTAAAAATGGGTCAGCACTGGAGTAAGGGTGTATTGATGAAGATAATCCTCAAATGCTCCCTACAATCAGCTCCTACCTATTTCATGAAACTCCTGAAGCTAAAATGTATGCCTACCCTTAGAGGATGGCCATAAAACAGGCTGTGGAACCTTAGAAGGAAGAATAGGCAAACTCGCACACCAAAGAACAGGATCTGACCCCAGAAACATGGACCACCCTACAGCCCAGGGGATGGCATCATGGATTAGACTGGCAAAAAATATGATATGCAGCTGACAAGGGGCCATGGTCTCAATACAATCTGTTGTGCTGTCCATGGTTCTTACTGAATATCAACACTAGCACTTGACCTGTAGTCTTAAATTCTACTCATTGATGGAAACACAACTAGCTTTTCCACTGATTCTGTTTTGTCAGTTGCTTATAATGACTTCTCACATGTCCAAATAAATTAAACCCTTTGTGATTCCACCATCTGTGACAAAACCTTTAATCTAGTTTCTGATTTGAATCTTCTTTGCCTAGACATGCCTATTGTTTAAAAATTTTTTTAACATTTTTTATTGATTTATAATCATTTTACAATGTTGTGTCAAATTCCAGTGTTCACCACAATTTTTCAGTCATTCATGGACATATACACACTCATTGTCACATTTTTTTCTCTGTGATTTATCATAACATTTTGTGTATATTTCCCTGTGCTATACAGTGTAATCTTGTTTATCTATTCTACAATTTTGAAATCCCAGTCTGAGCTGCTTTATTCTCCATATCAGCCCCAACTTAAGCATATCTCTTGACTGAATGCTAGGGGTTGGAGGTCTCATCTTTATCCACTGCCTCCTTATGCAAAATGGAGCACAACATGTTGAAGATTAGATTTATTGTGCTAAGATTCTCCAAGGTAGTTAGGATTTGAAAATTCAAAACTAAAATGATTCACATACACTCTAGGCTAAAGTGAGCTTTTACTTTATTATCCTTGTCCATACACATTCACATAGGATTCTCTCTTAAAACAATCATTTGTAAGTAAGGTAAGAAAATGGAGATGAGAACACAGGATTTGGACTCAGGCAAATAACGTCCTAGGTATCAATTCTAGATCAACCTCTTACCATCCATGTAACCTTTGGCAATTTTGCTTCCTTATGCCCCAAACTTCTTCATAAAATAGCTATGCAATACTCACTGGATAATGTTTTGTGACAGTTAGATGTGATAATTAATGGAAAGTGCATTGTTCGGAGTTAGGCATATAGTAAGAGCTCAAAAATGGTGAAATATTATATGATTCTTTTGCAATTTTGTTCCTTACTTCAGATAGTCATAGCCACTCCAATATTCATAGTACACAGTCATCATGCATTTTATTATTCCCCTGCATTTCACATTTATAATCTTATTTCCCTCTCCTGACAGGGACCTATAAATTTTCTATTCAAGTATTTCCTTCCAATATACTTTCATATATTTATTTACATATATGAAAGTCTGAAAAATATATGACTTGCTGAGTGAGTATAACATTTAAATTATGACAAATTCTATTATATTGTAAGTATGGTTTTCATAATTTTTTTTTTCCTCAGCATCATATTCTGGGGGAACAAGCCACATCACCACGTGTGGATACAGTCCACTCCTGATCATTGCACAGTATAAATCTTAAGCAATGAATAGAATATGTTTTATTTTTTTAATCTGATTTCTTTTTGCTAGACCATAGAATACTCCCAACACTTTACTACCACATGTGAGAAAAGGGCCGATGTATAATAGTGTATATAGCTCTTTGCACACCAGTTAAAGCTTCTCTGAGACCTATATGTAACAGCATAATCAACATATTTAGAGTGTGTGCAAAACTAATTGGGCAAATGTAACATGATTTTTTGTTGTTGTTGTTACAGTGGCTTGTTAGCTTATGTTATCAGGAGTTCATGAGCCTTTCCATTTTGACCTGTCATCATAAGCACGTGGGATCTGTGTTTCTAATTGTTGCCATTCTAATTCTGCAAAATTAATGTCTTATGACTGTTGTAATCTGCATCACTCTGATCAGTGCTGAAGTTGAGCATCTCTTCCAAGTGAGTGGTCTTTCAAGTTTTTCCTCATGTGCTATTCAAATAATTAGTCCATTCTTTTTAGGTTTCATAGCTTTTCCTTGCTGTTTTACAGGAATTCTAATTAATTCTTTGTCAGTTATTAATTTAGCAATTATCTTTTCTTAGTCTGGCACCTGTCTGTTAACTTTGTCTATGCTATCTTTTTTTGTTAAACAGTTATTTTAACTTTGATGTATTAAAATCCTTTGATGTTCTCCTTTGTGGTTTGTGATTTTTGTGTCTTGATTTTAGAAATACTCCCTAATCTTAAGGTCATAAAACTCCTAGTAAACTTTTATTAATTTATTCTTCCCATTTAGGAACTTAATCCATCCAGAATTCATCCCAGGATAGGGTGTGATGTAAAGTCATGCAAGGTTTTGTTGTTGTTGTTAGGCCATAGTTCTTTACATTGTTAAGGTCATTGGCTTTTGCCTCCTAGCTGTGGAAAGAGGTACATGGCAGACAGTATGGATAAATAGGCTATCTAAAGGGAAGGCTAATTTTTTCCCCTGTAACTTAATCTAAATCTAACTATAATTCAGTTCTGATATCCAACTAGCTTTCACAACCCAAGGGTTTTCCTCATAATTTTTAGTACTTTTATATCCCTTACCAATCATGTGGATAAAAAGAACTCTGAGCTGAAAGTAAAAAATCTAGCTTTCTGTATCACCTTGTCCACTGGTTGTCTTTTTTTTTTTCCAGGTTAGGACACACATGCGCATACGTTTACGATGCAAGAAAAAAGGAGCAGATGAGAACCCAGATTTTTAGAATCAGAAAAATAAGGACTCAAATTTTAATTCTGATTGAACCTCTCTTTCCTGTAACCTTTGGCAAGTATGCATCTTAGGCCTCAACTTTCTCATCCACAAAATAGCTATAAAATATTTATAATGTTTTGTAACAGCTGGATAGGCTTTAGTTATTTATTACTAAACCTGTACTTTTGTTATCAGGGACCATGTCAGACTTTTCATCATTATTTGCCCAGCAGGTGTCACAATACCTGGCTCACAGTTGGTTTTCAGCACTTATTTCTTGCATCATAAGGAACAGGCCCAGATTCTAGACTATATTCACTTTAATTTTTTTGTTTGATTTTCCATTTAATAGTCATATGAGCTGGCATGCATGAAGCCCAAACTACGTGACAGATGCTGTTCTACATCCTTTGCATACTTAATTTGTTCTCACGGCAACCCTCTGACATAGGTGCCAATAAAAACATTTTTCCAGATGAGGAAACTAAGGCAAGGCGATTAGAAAACTTGCCCAAGGTTTCACAGCTACTAAATGGAAAAGCCCATATTGAACCCAGACACTTTGGCCTCCAAGTTTCATGTTTATAACCATTTCACTTGGCTGCTTCTCTTTAGCATCTAAATTCATCTCCAGAATTACTGGAGGCCTGTAAGTTGAGTTTGAATCCTGCTTCTTCCTCCCACTAACTGTGTGATCACAAATAAGTCTCTTAGCCTTGCTAAGTCTTGGTTTTATTTTCTACAGAATAGGAAAACAAGCCACCCAGTCTTGTGGGGGTGCTGGTGAGGACTAAATGAGAAAATCCACATGAGGCATTTACTACAATGTCTAGTGCACATTTTAAATACTTGCATTACTATAGCTATTTGCGTATTTTATTTTGCTTGTAACTGAAATAGCTAAATAAAATATTCCACCTTTTTAGTATTTAAAAATCACAAGGTTCACTCAATATTTAGCATGATAAATTACTTTGTAGAAATTTCAGATCTGCGGCATGATCTATTTCAAGAATTACCCCTATACCACTATCTCCATCCAGATTATGCCCCTAAATATATTGGTGAATATAAGAAAAGACCATTTGTCCTCTCTAGAACTCTTCAAAGGAGGGGAGTTAACTAGGTTCTTTTTTGGTCTCACTCTGACTGACCATCTAAAAGCCTATAATGAGGAAGCACAGAAGATCAGGCTGTCTGGGTGAGAGGTTTCTAAGGTTAAGTGGCAATGGTCTTGGACTATTTTAATTCCATTTTCACTCTTATAAGAGTAGATCTCAATGTCTCTCCATGCTGCCTCTTTCTCCTCTTTCCCACCAACTCTGACCAAGGTCATCTTGCTCTCTGTGGAGACCCACGCCTCCTGCCACTGGTTTAATAGCCGTTGCAAGCAGAGAGCGAGTTATGAATGTGAAGTGCCTGTCAGCCACTAAAAGCCTATGAATTAGTGTTTCCTGCCCCTGTCTATCAGGCAGCATACTTTTATCGAGAAATAGCTTATCCTTGTAAAAGGGCTGACCTGCCACTAATCTGCTCTGCTAATGCCGGGCCTAGCAACCCTCCCCCGTGACCCCTAGAGACAGGATGTCCTGTCTGTTCCAGGCAGGGTTCTCACAGGGTCCTGGGTCACATTCAGGCTTCTCCCAAGTCAGAGGAAGTTTTGAAAGGGAAGGTTATTCTCTATTTCAAAACATCTAAATTTTTGTACCAAAGAAAATCTCTAACATGCTTGCACTCAGGAATCTTGTGTCTTCCCACATTCCTTGCCCTTATTCTTCCTGCCTCCTTCAGCAGTTTTACTTTGGGGCCCTATGAGTCTGTATACTCTCCCTGGACATGCTGAGGAATGAACACATCTGCTCATAGTTTGTGGCAGACACTCTGCTCTCCAAACTATGACTTCAATTTATGGTAGGATGGGATTTGCCTCTTGCGTTAAAAAAAAAAATCAGTAATCACTGAGCACTTGCGAAGGGTGTTTTTTTGGGAGGGGAGCATTGGTTATTTGAGGGATGATTAGCTATCACATCACTGTTTGCAGTAATGTAAAATCCTAAAGAACTTTTTCTAATAGCTTTTGGTTTTCCAAAGACTATCCTGTCATTTTCTCAATCTAATCTCATATTATCTCTTGCTTCTTAAGAAATGCTTGCAAAGTTTTGCTTTCCCCATTTTCCAGATTTATAAACTGAGGCTCAGAGAGGCGAAGTAACTTAGCTCACCAGTAACAGGTACAAGGACATGATCCCAAGTCTTCAGCTACCCAGCCTAGTGCTCTTTATTTCTACAGAAAGGTATATTTGACAGACTTTGCCTGTGTGTAGCTTACCCTGTGTCCCTCGAACTATCTCCTAGGCAATTATTTCAAGTACTAGAAAAGTAAGACTTGATCATGCTAGGAGCAAGTATCTTAAGTGCTCTCTCTGTTTTGGGGTATTGTCTGTTCTACTGGAGGTGGGATACAACACTTAAGAATTTAACATTTCCTAAGGAAGATCTCAGAGCATTTTCAACCCAGCTATGCATGTCTTTCTAAGTAGAAGAGGCAATAAGACCAGGCATGAGACACCTTTGTGCTGGACAAGGTGCTGCATCAGTCCATAGATTAAGAGACCTCTAAAGGCAGAGTGAGCAGAGACCCCCATTCACAAGGGCCTGCGGGGTGTACCCTTCGTGTAATAGAGGAGTGATGTCAAGACAGCCAACATACACATTTAAATCATGTGGTGTTTCACCAGCGGCAAGCCACTCTTTTGTCCTAGACCAAACAGTGATGAGATAAGTTGTAAAAAGTTACAAGACACAACACAGAATGGTTGGGAGAGCACTAAGAGAATCCACCTTGACATGGTCAAAGCTGAGAGTGAATTTGTATCTTCTGATCTGCTTTTGTTATTAATATTAGCCAAACACTGGTGGCGCTGCTGCTTCTGAACTACTGCCAGTCTTTGCCCTGTATCAGAGTTACCACAGTCTGCTGCATCCGCTTGCAAGAATTTAGCCTTGGTTCTCAGTCTTGTTTCATTGGAGCACATTGGATTGCTTGTTTAAAATGCAGATCCTGGACCCTATTTCCAAACATCCCTGTTAATTTTTACTCTGAATTTTTAACAAGTGGCCCAGGTGATTTGGATATAGACAGTTCATATTCATCATTTTGAGAAGTAATGCTTTAGTATATTGACCTTGGATTATGTGTCATATTTGGGCAGGGGGAACAAAAGCTTATTAAACTTATTATTTACTTAGCACTTTACAAAGTACTTTAATACACATTCTCTCATGTAATCCTCACATAAACCACATGAGTTTGGTATAATGAATATTTTTATCTTCATGATGTTTTTCAAATGATAACTCAGAGATTAAATATTATGCCTAAGGCTAACCAACCAGTAAGTATTAGAGATAAGACAAGAATGTAGGAGTTCTTTCTCTAAGGCCAGTGTTGGCCACATGTTTATGTTGGCTATATGTTTAGAATCACCTAATGAGCTTTTAAAATAACTAGGCTTAAACCAGACATTGAATCATGGACATGCTTTACTTATGCTTTGGTGCTTTCCAAAAATGTCCCTCCAAATGATTTTAAAACCAGAGGTAAGAATCACTAGAGTTAAGAAGATAGCCCCATCCATGTAGATTCATGCATCTAATTTGTAAGAGCAGGAATCTTCTTCATGAAACCAAATGCATTGTCTTTTGCAAAGACCAGATGAGAAGATCTCAGTCGTAAGATTCAGCATAATGAAGTAACACTGAGCTCTAGGGAGGGTTGTTGACACAGCCCTCCTCTGGCCTCCTTTAGAAAACTTCATTAGCTGTAATTAATGCAGCTGCTTCTCTAATTCAGAGAACTTCAGGCACCTGGAGCCCTACTGCCTTGCCAGTGAGTACATTTTCTGGACCCCCTTCTCTGTGCCTAAAAGATGACCCCTCCAGAATAGGACTGGGAGAGGTCTTTATCTTTTTACTTCTTGGGAAACTAGAGCACCAGTGGGATTTCTATGCCTTGACTTCTCCTCCATGCTTATTGGAACAGAACCATCATGGCAAAAGGTCCATCCCACCAGTGGGCTATTCTTTCACCTTTTTTTCTGAATGAATTTGACTTTTCAAATTATAAAAAACAATACAGGCGTAATTATTTTTGAAATGCAAACAATTCTGATAAGAACATAGAATAAAAGTAAAATTTGTCCCCCAAATCCCATACTTTATCATTATATGAACAGCCCTTTAGATATCTCTTCCACTGTGTGTGCACACACAAAATACTTGTGATACAAATTTGATCACATCAAAGCAATGCTTGACATTTAATTCTTGCTCAGTAAACATTCATTGCATTCATAAATATATTTATGTACTTACCCATACCCTATTTCTCCACTTATCAAAAATTCTTAAAATATCTTTTCTTTCATTTACATATAGGTTTACACCATTAAAAAAAAGAAAAAAACTTTCAAATCCATTGAATTGACTTGTCATGGTTTATTGAACTAGTTTCCTAACTGAGTAATATTTAGGTTGCTTGCGGTTTGTCAATATTTTACTCACTCTCTCTCTCTCATTCTTATGCAAACTCTTTCTTATCAGTTATTTCTACAGTAGGATCCTTGGGTTAAAGGATCCACACATTTTCAGTTTAATCTGTTGCCAAACTGTCCTCCAGAAATACTTCCCCATTTATATTCCCAACATTTGCTGTCATTTTTAAACACTTTCTGCTCTATCATGCACCACAGCAAGGAGACCCAATGGACTAGAGGATAAGTGGATGTTAAAATTAATGTCTCTCCTCTCAGTTTGTCCCTTTAAAACAACAACCCAGAGGGGTTCCACAGGAAGTTATTATATCTTTCAGGTTCAGCTAGTGGCCACTTAGAATCAAGAGAGTAAGAAAACTAAAACTCTAGGCATTTGGGATCCCACGCTTTTAAAAAAATTATTTCCACTGCGCTGAACCATCTTTGATCCAGAGTGTGTGTGGATGAAGAGTGCAGTGACAGGAGATTAGTTACATTGCACTTTCTCATGAAAATTAAATACAATTATTATGTGCACTGGTTGATGGCTTGAATCTGAATAGAAAGGAGAAGGAATCTACCAAATAGCCATTTGACCTTGAACAATGCACTTCAGCTTGAAAACAATTTGTGCTTGAAGGCAGCAATTGTTTTGAGCAAGGCCTTAGGATGAAAATCTTCCATGTGAAGCTCTCTGGTCTCTTACTCTTAAGAGTGGTAGAGAATTAACTTCCACAGTATACTGACCTGAATTCACGCAAATGCATCTAAACCTCTTCTCTATTAGATCTTGAGTCATTTACTTAAATCATCCAGGCCTTTTTTTTTTTTTCTAACTTATCAGGAAAATGAAGGGGTGCTGATATACACCTCAAAAAGTTAGTTTAAAGTTTCAATTAGTTGAGTCACGTAAAACCCTAGAAGAATGTGGAGCTAATATTGGAGCTAATATTGAAACTTTCAATAAATGAGAGGTATTATAATTCAGATATTAAGTAATGTGTATCCAAAAGCATTGCATTTGAAGTTAGAAGGGCTGCATTGGAGTCAGAGTTTCACCACTTACCAGATATGTGGCCTTCAGCAAGTCACTCTGTTGAGAACCAAGCAGGGTCAAAGAAAGTTCTGAATCCTTATTTTTCCTCTCCAGTAAATTGGCATTAATAGTCCACTTCAAGATATACTGGGGAAGTTCAGAACTGAAATACATAAAATATGCAAAAGTCTGTTAAACCTATAAATCTCCATGGGATGATGAAAAACCAAGAATTACATTTCCAATATTACTGTTGATGGTTCCTTCCAGCTGTACAATTTCAGGACTCCCTTATTCTAAGACGTCATAAGAGGGTGGAAGGTCTAGGTTCGCCTGTGCTTGTGTGTTTGAGGGCACACTTATGCACCAGGGAGATGGAAAGAGTTAGCAGAATGCCGTGGCTAGGAGTGGGGCTGAGTTTGAATTCTGTCACCTATTAGCATCATAAAGATAGACAATCATCTACATTTTCTCAGTTTAAGTTGTTTCGTCTAGAAAAGGAAAATGATCATGGTAATTGAATTCACACTACTGTATAAGTTTATCATGGTCACAAGCATAGAGCAAGCACTAAAAAGATATCATTTATTGAGCATAAACTACCAAGTTAAGCACCTGCGTATCCTCTCATTTAGTAACTCACCATATCCAACGAGGCAGGTTATATTTCTATTAGTCCCATTTTTCAGATGAGAATAATGAAGCTAACAGAAGATAAATGACTTGTGTCAGTTCATAAAGCCAGTGAGTAGACATAGATAAGGCTTATCTGGAATTTGCCCTGTGCTGTCTGAAAGTGAAAAGCAAAGGAGTACTTCAGCTATGGAAAATTCCCAACTTCCACTGTGCCCAAAATATACTGGCTTTTGGTGTTGAGAGAAAGAAAAAAAAGAGAGAGAGAGAGAGACTAATGCTAGGTCAGTCTGACATACAAGTTAGGAATCTCAGCCACTGTACTTGTAAATAACGTTTATAAATGCAAAGCCTCCTTCAACCATCCACCTGTAAAGTAAAGCCTATTTTAGAATGTCCTTACCTGTCTCTGTTCTTTTCCCATGCTAAAGCTAGTACAATCCATGTGTACATGTATGTTTGTGTATATGTGTGTCTGTGAATATGCACACAGACACATGTATCTGACAGGCCTATACATAGGTGATTTCAGGCAATAAATAGCAATGCCCTGTGAAACCAGGATTGGAGCAAAATATATAGAACCTAGAAATGAGTTATTCACAACAAGAGTTGTCAGGAATGTAACAAGGTGTATGGAATTGCTTTACATGATGATGACAACGATGACGATGATGATAATTTCAATTGAAAATGTTCTCTACTGAGTTCTAAGCTCAGGACCTTGCTCAAAATAGACTTCCCACAAATATTTACTTATTCGATGACTAGGGCTTATATCTTGAAGCACATTTAAGACTACCAAGGTTAAAGACAGAGGAACTAGTGAAATCATCCCTCAAAAGGACTTACAATTTCTTACTATTTCTAGAATCTTTATCTCATGTGTTCTTCCTCCTAATAATTGTTGTATTTCCATGGAATAAAAGGTAATTTGGTGACTAGGGAGGCAGGTGGAGGGGAAAAGTGCACTCATGAAATAGCCTTGGCCAGAGAGAAAGTATCTTTGAATAAGGAAAAAAAAATTAACCCCAGAAACTTTAGAAGTATTTAAGTGGTTTTCAGGTGAGGAAAACAAAACTAAAACATCCTAAGGTATCTGATATGTATGTAATTAGCCCTCAAAGTTCCGGAAACACTGCCTTACTCAAACCACCTTGCAGGGCACTGAAATACCCTTGAGTAACAGCTTTAAGGACTGTAGAATGTTACAGCTGGATGCTGGATTTACAGTTACACTAACTTTCCCACCCATGCATCAGATTAAAAAAAAAGAAAGAAAGAAAGAAAAGAAAAGAATAGACAAGTGTCTTAGGGTTTTTTCCACCAGGCAATAGAAAAATATGAGTTGTTCAGTATCCACCACCATCTCAATATCGTATTTGATAAAAAGGAGCCATTTTTTGACAGTGGCTGACCCAAGAAAATAGGCAAAAGCAACTTAATTTTTCCTCCACAGCCCATTCAAGCACAAAATGTGGATATATTTTTTCCCTACTTTTTATATGGAATTTGGTGCAGGCACCACATTTTTCCCTCCAGTTTTTAGGAAGTGAAGTAGTCTTTCGGTAACTTTTAGAAATAGTCTTGTTTCTGTGATTAAAATTTACAGCCCAGTGCAGTTATCCTAAACCTGCCAGCTCTTAGCTAATTTAGAGATTCGCCCTCTGCAGGTTGATACAGTGTTTATCCCAGACACCTACAGTGGGCAAGAGGACTGTGGTCAACTGATTTTCCTTTCCCTTGCCCCATCTCTTGTCTCCCTTGAAGGCCTTGGTTTTTGACCCCCTGAAAACATGGGCCTTAGGGAAGGAGAAAAAAGTGAAAGCACAGAATTTGGTGGCCAGGACCATTGTAATGTATACCTGGCTGATACTGAAAGCTGTATTTTTCTTTCATGGGGAGTTTGAGGACCTCTAACTGGAACCTCCTAAGACTGACTTATAGTTGGGGACTGAAGGGTTGTTAGGGGTAGGTACATACACACAGTAAACTTTTTCTTCAATAAATTCATTCCCCAGGTCTTTTTGATCTACGTCCTTGTAGAAGCTGGTATTGGTAACGCTAGCTGGAAAAACTAGGCTCTCAATCCTACAGCATTCCCTGTTAATGGTCTACTGTCTCTCTTTGAAATGTGGGGATTTTGAGCACCTATCAGAATTTTTCTGATCCTTGGCATCTCAGATAAAACTGAGATAAAGAACATAAAATTTTAACAACTCCTAATAAGGGTGGTTGTGTTGTGAGTGTTTTGAAGTTCTATTATAGTCTATCACGAGGCTTGTAAATGGATTTTAAGGGGGACATTTAGGTCATCTCTCTACTTTCCAACTAAATAGTTATAAACTCAGTGCTTTTCAACTTATTACAGTTCAGACATCTCTTTTGAAAAGGTGATGAAAACTATACGGATCTATACCCTGGGGGAGCAAACATAAGCACTGATTTTTCAGACTATTTGAGGGGGGTCGGATATGCAATACAATGACCCAAGGGCCAGTCATAGACTCTATGCATAGACTTTTTTTTTTATTAAGTATAGTCAGCTACATATGTCAATTTTTGGTGTACAGCATAATGTCCCAGTCATGTGTATATACATATACACACACACACATATGTTCATTTTCATATTCTTTTTCATTAAAGGTTATTACAAGATATTAAATATAGCTCCCTGTGCTATACAGAAGAAATTTGTTTTTAATCTATTTTTATATATAGTGGTTATCATTAGTAAGTCTGAAACTTCCAAATTTATCCCTTCCCATCACCTTTCCCCCTGGTAACCATAAGATTGTTTACTATGTCTGTGAATCTGCTTCTTTTGTAGATGAGTCCATTAGTGGCCTCTTTTTTCTTTTCTTTTCTTTTCTTTTTTTTTAGGTTCCACATATGAGTGATATCATATGGTATTTTTCTTTCTCTTTCTGACTCATTTCACTTAGAACGATGATCTCCAGTTCCATCCATGTTGCTGCAAATGGCATTTTATTTTTTATGGCTGAATAGTATTCCATTATGTAATTATACCACAACTTCTTTATCTAGTAATCTGCTGATTGATGTTTAGGCTGTTTCCATGCCTTGGCTATTGTACATAGTGCTGCTATGAACATTGGGGTTATACACAGAATTTGGAACAACAACAACAAAAAAAATCCCTGACTTGGTTCTTCTTCTTTTCTCTCAACCTCTTCTCTCCCTTCGTTACCGTTTCCTCCCATCTTCTTTTCCTAATTTCCTTACTTCCATACTTCCTTCCTTTCTTAATAATTAAGTCTAAGGGCCATTTGTTGGGGGCTATGCAAGGGAGACATGTCCATGGAAAGGCATTGGTGGTTAGGCAGAGAAGAGCCCAAGTGAGGAAGGTAGCCACACAAGGCAAAGGCCTAGCAGGTTTGCAATAAATCCTGAAATAAATATATTGAGAATAATGGGAGCCACGTTTCTCAATGCTGGAAAAGGGAACTACAAATATGGAAAGAGGGGAACCTGTAATAAATCCTGTGCTGTTGGATTGGAATGAGTAGAATCAGTATAAACTCATTATATTAGGTGTCTATGATTGCTGTGACATATTCCCACAATCTTAGTGGCTTAAAACAGCATGGATCTATTGCCTTACACTTTTGTACGTCAGAAGTTCAACATGGGTCTCATTAGGCAAAATGAAGGTGTGAATAGGACTAGACTCCTTTCTGGAAGCTCTAGGAAAGAATTCTTTTCTCTGCCTTTTCTGGTATCTAGAGGCTGCCCACGTTCTCTGCTTGTGGCCCCTTCCCTCTGTCTTCAAAGCCAGCATCAGTGGGTCACGTCTTTACATTGCATTACTCTGGCCTCTCCTCTGTCTCTTTTTTCTGCCTCCCTCTTCCATTTTTAAGGTTCCTTGCTACCACATTGGGTCCACCCAGATTATCTAGGACAACTTCCCTATTTTAAGGTCAGCAAATAGCCATCTTAATTCCATCTACAATTTTAATTCCCCTTCGCCATGTAACCTAAGATATTCACAGCCTCCAGAGATGTGAACATCTTTGGTGGGGGAGCAGAGAGAGTGTATTTTCTATCAATTCACAATGTTCAATATATAGAGAAATATATATGGATAGAGGTAGAGGTAGAGGTAACTGTGTACAGTATTTCCTAGCTGTTTTCATTGAGATGGTCTCGGCACAGCAACGTCCCTCATCTCCTAGGGTTGTATTCTTCCCCAGAAAGCAGACTTTGAGGCAGGGTATTTAATAGGGTGTGCTATGGGAAATTCACTTGTGGAAGGAAGGGAAAAGAAGCAGGATTGGGTGAAGGGAGAAGTTAAGCTGTTATGCAGACCTCCGGAAGGCCTCAGCTGACCCCACAGAAGCTGGGATGGCAATTCATAGTATTCCTTATTTGGAGCAAAGTGTACAAGCCTTTAATAACAAGTCATTCATTGCAAGGATACTTCTGATAGCAAACATGACTTTGGGCAAGATAGCTTTCTTCAGTTGAGGTGATGTCTAAATGGGTCTGACAGACAAAGGCTATTTGGGGACAGCACTCCCAGAGCAGCTGGTATCTGTGCAGTGTATCACATCACCCAGCACAATAAACACATCTTGTATCCAGATCTTGGTTTCAAAATACCACCCTCCACTAAAAGGAACAAGGTATATTTGAAAAATTGGCTGATTTCAAAGGTCTGGGTCGAGATGAGCCTAGACCCTTTTATTGTGCCAGTAGAAAAGTAGAGCTCAGAGAGCCATGGAAACATGCCAAAAAAAAAAAAAAAGAGAGAGAGAGAGAGAGACTCCATCTTCAAGGAGATCCCTCCTACTGGCTGAATCTAAGATAAATAAATGAAAATAATAACAGATTAAAATTTTGAATAAAAGAGAAAATCATGCTTTTATACTGTTACAAATAAATGAACAAATAAGAAGAGAGAGTATCTTATTCACAGTAAAATGCCAAGTAATACATTTTAAACAAATGACAGAATTTTTTAAAACACTATTTCAACCATCAGAGTAATAATTAAATCAGGCAAATTACAACATAAATCTATGCTAAAACCAGTGGATGAAAGTCTGAAGATGAATGGGATGTTTATATATCTTAAAATATCTCCCCACAAAATACTTACACATTTCAAAGAGGAAAAGTATATCTCTGCAAAAGAGAAACTTGGCAGAAACCATGTTAATCAAGTGATTAACATCACCAGTAAGGGTTCAAAGTGAAATTGTATACCAGGCAATAGGATGCAATAAAAGGGACACATATTTTCTGTCATAGTTCTGACCCCCAAAAGGCTTAACTTGAATCTAATTAAGATAAAAGATCAGACATAACCAGATTGAGGGGCATTCTATAAAACAATTGCCTTTAATCTTCAAAAGTATCAAGGTTATGAAAGTCAAGGAAAGACTGATGAACTGTTCCAAATTGAAGGAGACAAAAGGAACACATGTACTAAATGATCTTGGATTGAATCCTTTTGCTTCAAAGAGTATCATTGGGACAACTGATAGAAATCGAGTGTGTTCAGTGGATTAGACAGCAGGGAGTAGACAGTATCAGTGTTAATTACCTAATTTATATGGCCATGATTATATAGAATATCATGGTTGTGAAAACATGCTGAAGTATTTAGGGGTAATGGGACAACATGACTACAACTTTTTCTCAGGTGATTTAGCGTTTGGAGGGGGGAACTCTCTGTTCTACAACTTTCAAAAATATTTCAAAAATAACAAGTCAAATAGAAAAAAAAATCATCTTAAGTATTTCCAAATAGATAAAAAGTAGTCATTTCCAATACTTTTTTGAAGAGGTCATTACAAATGTTAACATTACTATATAAAGAATGGAAAAACTAAATAGAAAATGTCAGTAACTTGACCCAAAGTCACAGAATAGTATCTGTGAGACCTGGAATTATAACCCTAGTTGTTAATATTGTAAGAAAGACTTCTTCTCTTCAGATACTACCATGTTAAAAATAAGAAGAAAAAGGAAAAGCAAAAAAAGTGAGAATAAATTATTTACTTTCCTGTTTAATGTGATATTAAAAATGACTTTATTATGTGGGGCTTTTCAGGTATGTTTAAGTACAATGATAAAAAGAAGGCACTGATGAAATGTGAAAGTTTTTAGTAACAGTGTTTGATTCATGCATCACCCTCATCCCCCATGCTATAGATGGAAGGGTAATTACAGCCCATTACCAAATTACTTGCAGTTATCCCTTGATCTTGTAGTTAATACAGTGAGCCTTCATTTGCATAAATTCTATTAGCATATTTCACACCACATTCTGATCTTTTTCAGGAGTGACTGTTGCCTAGTTAAAGTACATCAACTTGGAATATTTTTTTCTCCTTCCTTCCAGCTATTCCTGGACAAAGTTTAACTTTCAGACCTGGTAGCAGATGCAGAAAGAGGAAAGTGCTATAGCAACTGTATACTCATGTAGGAATATGAGCTGATAAACTATGAGCTTTTTGAGGGTAGAAAGTGATTTTTATTTATCTCTGTATTCACAGAACCCAGCATAGCACTTGGTAGACATTTTATGCATTATGTGCCATCTTCACCTGAAAATCTCACTGACATCTCAAATTATTAAGAAGAAGACAAACTGCCTAATATTAGCTCAATACTTTTATGACTCCAGGACCCTCTCTTCTTCGTAAGGGCACTATCATCAACTCATATTCAAGCCCAAATCCTGGAAGCCATCCTCAAAGTATGTTTCTCCCTCTCTTGACAACCACCTACTGCCATATTATCAATCCAGACTCCTGGATATCTCTAAAATCCATCCCCATTCCCATTTACCAGCTTAGTCCATGCTACCATTATTTTAAACGTGAACAGCTTTAATAATATTCCAACTGGTTCCCCTACAGATGAAATGTTTTCTTCAATCCGTTCTTCATAAAACAGTCATCCTTTTGTAACACAAATCTGCTCTAGTAGATTCATAGCTTAAATTCAACCTCAATTTCTTTTCAGTACCCTTCAGAAAAAAAAAATATGAAATTTTAAGCTTGTCCTATGTAATATGGTCCCAGCCTATTTCTCCAACTTACACTTCTCACTTCCTTGTTCTTATCACTTTGGCCACACTTTGTTACTATATTGAGGTCCTCTTGTATGGTGTTCTGTGCTTTCTGCAATGTTCTTACTCATACTCCTGATACTTTAATTCATCAGTGTGAATCCTACTCATCCATCAAATCTCAGATTATCAAGTATTTTTTCCCAGCTACCTTAAGTCAGTCTTCATATTTTATTCTTATTGCAAACTTTATTCACAAAAACGCACTGTAATTATTCTTGTCAAGTTTTCCAGTAGCCCCCATATTGCTAAATGCAATGGTAATTTCTCAGTTATTGTCTTGCTAAGTTATCTGGACATAGTCAATTACTCTCTCTTCTTGATAAATTTTCTCCCTTTGAATTTCGGAGCTCTGCTTTCTCTTTGTTTTCCACTTGTCTCAGTGGCCATTTTTTCGTCTCCTTTTTGTCCTGCTCACTAAAAGCTGGAGTTCCCCAGGCCTCAGTCCTTAGACTTTTTTTCTAATCTATTTACCTTACTCAGTAGGCATGTGTACTTCTTATGATCTGATACTTTAAAAAGTCTTCTGTATGCTGTCTACTTGCAAATGTTAGTCTAAATTCAGTATTCCCCATGAACTCTATCATCTATCCATGTGCCTTGTCTATCTACTCCTAGATATCTGATAGATGTCTCAAAATGATCATAACTAAAACCAAACCCTTGACTGTCTCCCCCAAACCTGTCCCTCCATATTAGTAATTTAAACAAATTACTCATTCTTCCATTTGGTTAAGCCCTAAATCTTAAAGTCACATTTGACTCACATTTCCTTCCTCATAGATCTTCCCCATACCTGATTCATCACCAAATTCTCTCAGTGCTACCCTCATATTGTCCAGAATCCAACTGTTTCTCCCAAGTTGACACCCACTACCCAACAGCCTCCTAATTGGTTTCTATGGTTCCACTTTGACAAAGAAAGACTGACAATTCAGACACTAGTAAAACTAAGAACTACTTTTTATAGTCAAAAGACACCTTAAAGCAAATGGAAAGACTAGAAAAAAATGAAAGAAGACATTTATAACACACATAGCTAGAAAAAGGATTAGTACCAAGAATATATATAAATAACTTCTACAAATTATTAATAAGAAGACAAACTCATTAAGAAAAAAGAGCAAGACATATGAACAGGAATTTCACAGAAGAGGAAATAAATATGGCCAATACACACATGAAGAGATCCAAGGTCATTTCTGGGTTGTGCCTGGTCAGAGCTCTTTTTGACATAGTAATTAGAAACATTCCAATGGTGGTTGCTTGCTTTTCTGAGTCCTTCAATGACTATGATGAGCAGAGCCCCTTCTCCTGCCACCAGTCCAAGATGAACTTGTAGGATAAGCAAGACTTAGTATAATCAATCTCTTTTTATTTAAGTCACCAAGAATTTGTGGTTGCTTGTTAAGGCAGAAGAATTCAGCACATGCCCAATGATAGGAGAAAGAAACAAACTCAAAGGTAGCAGAATTGATAGGAAGTGATGAGATTAGTGAGTTCTCAGTGCAGACAATGTCTGATACAATGTTAGGCAGAACAGGTCCTAAAAGTATATATTTGTGGTCATAGAAGACCTCATAATTATAAATTTGATCAGAGACTTTCAGGAAATAAAGAAGAAAATTATGTAGATGTCTACAAGCCAAGTATTCTAGGATAAAGAAGGGTAAGAAAAAGCCCTGAGAACAGAACAAGCCAAGCCTATTTGAGGAAGAGCCAGGATACTCGCATGGCTGGAGTAGTTTGAGTGATGGCAAGGGGAGCCTGAGTCGAGGTCAGACAGGTGGTCTGTGGCAGAGTCATAGAATGCCTTAACGGGCCACGTTAAAGATTTTTAATTCTTTTGCTAATGAGTTGAGAAGGCATTAAAGAACTTTAAGCTGTTGTGATCTGAGTTATTTTTTTAAAGTATCACTAAAGCTTCTGTGTTGAAATTACACATTAGAGTCAAGAGGGAATCATGGAGACCAGTTTGGAGGCTACTGGGTAGTGATGATCAAATTGGGGAGAAATAGTTGGATTCTGTACTTCTTTAATAAATCTTTCTCTACCTAAATTATAATGCATACAAAGTGACAGAGATGTCCAAAGTTATGCTTTTCTATATGAATAACCATTTTATTCTGTGTAAGTAGAAATAGTCTCTCCTTTCTCCACTTATCTGGCATACTATTCATACAGTGAAGTTCTGTATATTTGTATACCATATATTAGCAAGTCTTATTAAGAGGAGACAAGAGATACACACAGATATTAACATTTAGGGGCAGCGTAAACCCATCCACTAGTAAATTATGGCCCAGTAAAAGCCTTGAACTCTGATCAATCATAATCAATCAGCACTTTTTTTTCTTTAGAGAGCGTGCTGATTATTAGAAGGCTGGAGGAATTAAATGTGAAAAGAGGGACAATGAGGCACCCTCCTCATGGCAGTAATAGTTCAGAATCTACAACCTTAGTGCATCTATGCACAATTCATTCCCAACCTCTTCTTTTTGTTAAGCTGAAACCATCTGATCTAACACTTATTATATTGGTAATGGGTCTAAGACTTCGCCAGGGAAGAAGGAAGAAAAAGGAAATGTGTAGTGGAGATGGGGAAGAAAAAAAAGAAAGAAATATAAGAAGGCTTGATCATCTATGGGATTATTTGAGAGGATTTTCTCCTTCCTTAGTTCCCAGATTGCAGGGACTTTTAAGATCTTTCCCAGGATGTGAACTTTTCTTGCTCATACGGTTTTCTTTCTGATTAAAATGTACTGCCGTGGTTTTTTCATCCTCTTTAGGGCATGAACTGATAAATTAGTGCATGCTAATATGTTAGTAACTACAGTTGCCAAGACTCAAAGTGAACAGGAGACAGGCCCTGGGCCAGGATTCAGAAGACTTGAGCTTATTTTCTAACTCAAGACCAAAGTTAGGACTCATGCTAGGCAAGACATCAGATCTCTCTGAGCCTTAGTTTTCTCATTACTAAAATGGGAATAGTATTCTTAACCACTTCTGTGAACACCAAAATAAATAATAACTGATGTTAAATTAATTTGCACACCACAATAGACTTAGAAGTTCCAAACCCTAGCTACAAATAAGAAACATATAGGGAGCTTTTAAAAATACACAATTTTGAGCTTCACCACAGACATTCTCTACAGATGGTATGTGGGAATCTGTATATTTATAACAAATCTCCCAGGTTAGTGAGGTGTGTCTGGCCTATAAACTTTGTTGTTTTTAAAAAGGAGTTTTTAAAAGCATACTATAACGGCTTGAGAAATGAGGGTATTTGAGGATAACAGTATGGACGTTTGTTTTTTTCTCCAGCCAATCTCTTTATGAGATTCTTGAGTTTGGGACAGCCTGTCTCATATCTCAGAAGAGGTGATACTCCAAGGCCTGCTGTCATTCCACAGGATCATTCTGGAGGTCCTGGAGGCTGATCTCGAGATCAAGACTGAAAGTATCAGTTTGTCCTGAGTGTAGGGCAGAGCCACAGGATTGATGTTGTCTTTTATAGTGTTCCCAGCTTTGAGACAAGCTGTAAGACTTTTAATGGACTTAAAAGCTTGGCTCTGATAAAGTACCACTTAACACAAATTAACAGGACAGACGAATGATCTCAGAGAAGCAGCCTCTTCACTTGGCTTTTGATAGACTCAGAAGTTGAGAGACATGAACAAGGAACATCAAGGGGGAGAGGTCAGCTGAGATAAGACTCTAATCCAGTTGTTCCTATTTTAGCTTGTCTCTCCGATAATAGTTCACCAACATTCACTCAACAAACACTCACTGTGACTCTAATCTAATCAAGGCATGCTTTTTGGCCACCCAGGGCTTATTTCTTGTCCTCAAGTTGCCTGTAAGCTAGTCGTTGGAGGGGAGAGGCGGAGGCATGTTTTGCGTACATACTTTTCACTAACCTTAAGAAGTGATTAATATTCTGAAAGGGCTGTGTTAAGGGAAAGACTGCACCAGTTCAGATGGGTGGAAATCAGGGAAGTTTAGCCAGAAAGTAGGAATTTGAACTCTTCAAAGTAAGTTTTATCATAAATTTTATAAAACTCCCAAATCTGTCTCAAGCAAAAAGCAAGGATTTTTTAAATGCAGAGTTACAGAAATATGCTCCTCAAGGCAGGGAGGAAAGAAAAGTTACGGAAGCTTCTCCTGGGTAAGAGGTGACGGTGATTGTACTGTGGTTCGTGGGGATAGAGGAATTTAAAGAAGACTCAGGAAGAATTTTAAAGGAAGGAAGGAATGGGATTTCATCAGGACTCAGGAATGAGAGTAAGAGAAAAGAAAAAGGAATTTATTTATTTTTGGTAGAGCAGACAGTGGGAGGAAAATTAGAGATGGAGAAGATATACTGGTATCACTATAATCTTTCATAGAATAGAGGTTATGTTTTGAAGAAAGTCTTTTGTTCTGAAATATAATCTAAATGAGCAATTTTGGTATGCTTTTACTTATCTTTCTGATACAGAAAGCTTTGTTAAAAAAAAACTGGAAATACGTGATTTTAACAAATGTGTTCCTTTGGGGAAAATCTCCTGCTATTCCCCTCACTATCAGGGAATTGGCAGACTAAACAGGAATAATCTTTTTCTTTCTTTAACTGTCTTAAAATAACTTTCTCTAAACTGCCCAGGGTAGACATCTGAGTCAATGTGGAGGTTTGGCATGAGCAGTGTTGACTCTGCAATTGAAGTGGGAGGAGTGTCTCCCCAGCATCATGATGAGACTGAGGAGAAAGAAGACCCTGGTTGATTGTGGTGTCGGTGTTAGGGAGGCTGATTAGTTTCAGAGTTGTACTGGCAGGAAGAGAAATTTTAAAAAATAAATTAGGTTAAGTAGAGCGAGGGAGGCCACTGGCTGATCTAAGAGTTGTAGGCTGGGGCAGTGTGGATGAACTTTAGAGACCACCTAGGCTAACTCCCAAAGTTTATGAGGACTCTCAGCACCAGAGGTTAAGTGACAGTTAGAGAGCCAGTTAACCACACTCCCTACACTAGGACCCAGGGCTAGCATTTTTCTAACTCTAGGCTCTAGGAGAAGAATAGGGTGGAGGAAAACAGGGGCTTTTCGATAGGGGGTGGTTCATGGGCATGTGACCTGGTGCACAGGATGCCGTACTTAGAAGGTTCCCACGTTGGGTTTAATGCTCCACTGTTGCTGACTTAGACTTCTCAATAATTCTGACAGGGACTTCACTTTTTAAACTTTATTTTATATCTTGCAAATTATGTCACTGGATGTCTCTGCTCTACCGATTTGACTTGATGAAACTCAGAATGTTGAACTAGTATGATCCAGTACATTGCTGGCCATGAATGTGTGTACTTGTCCCCACAGGTTAGGAAAGTGGGGAGGCAGTAAGACAGAGGTTCAGTCATAACTTGGAAAAGGCATGTCCAATTTACTAAGGTCTGGAACAAGCATTCATGGTTAAACATTGCTCAGAAATAGCTTTGGGTTGCAACACCAAAAGATCTGTTATGAAGATTCTGCTAAGCGGTTTTATACAAAGTCATTTAACCTTCTGAGCCTGAGTTTGCTTTTGTTTGTTTGCTTTTGTTGGTTTATAAAAGGAGAAATTAAGAAAAAAAATAGTCACCAGTTGCAATGAGAATAAAAAGAAGGCAATAATATTGTAAGCCACAGCATTTGATATAAAATTGTCATTGAAAGCTGTTAACATCTCTGTGGTATTATGAAGCTTGGCAGGTAATATAGTCATTATGGTACAGGATTTGCTGTCAAAGAAACACAAGTTTAAATCCAGTCTCTGTCATCTAATAGCCATGACCTTGGGTTAATCACCTAAGCAATGGAAGTCTCATTTAATTGCTTCATCTGTAAAATGGGAACACAACCTACTATTCCCCAAGGCTATTTTAGGCATTAAAGAGAGATAGCTTATGTAAAGTTCTTGGCATGGTCTCAAGTCACAGTAAGAACCTATTAAATGATAGTCAAATTATTACTAATAAATTGACACATTTGATCTTGATTCATCCCCTAAGTATTGGAATTCAGAACCCCTTCTTCCAGGAGTCTTATTCCTGGGCTCTGAAATATTTCTCAGACTTTCTAGAAAATTCAGTAACTATTTTGAGGGTGGGGAGAGGAAGGAAGCATTTGTTTCCGCCAAGTGGGAGCCATCCTCTTTTTGGATCCAGGATTTTGCCCAGCAAGACCTGCTATGCATACTCACAGCATCCAACAGCTTGTTCTGTCATGCTCAAAAGATGAATTATTGCACAGGCCCCCAACATTCCACTCACAAGCTGTCCATTCCTATACCAAAACCTGGTGGGGACTGTGGCAGGAGATACGGGAGCATGTTTAGGATTGGGGGGAGGTTGAGATGGAAACAGATGGTGGTTTGGCAGAGTGATTAAACTACTCGATATCTGTTTTAATGAACTGGCCACCCAGCAGATAAAATGCTGCAATAGTGAGTCCCAGTCTTCTCAGACAGTAATTACGGTTTTATTTACAGAGTGTGTTTGCTGCTGGTCAAGTCATGCATTTTCCACTGTCCCGTTGAATGTCATGGGGTGTAGAATTATAATGGAAGAGAGGAGACATTTAGATAAAAAAGAAGAAATAGATCAATTAGTTCCTTCTAAAGGTTGTACCAATCTGGAAGATCCACAGAGCAGTCAAATTTTCTGTATGACCTTTGTTGGGTCACTTAACCTTTCTGGGCTTCCTTTCCCATGTTAGAAAAATGCAGCTGACAGTCCATCTCCTAGCTACCTCATGGTTAAGGAAAGGTGAAGAGATGAGGTTCAGGTTATAATTCACTTTGGAAGAAAGATACTAGGGTAACCATTAAATTGTGTTGTAAAGTGACCAGTAGGAACCAAAATAATCTGACATGCAACTACTGACCTTCAGGCTCAAAATGATTTTTATGCATTGGGGAGCTAATATTTCCACCTGCAAATTAGGAACTATTATGTGTAATAATGATGTAATGTCCTCCACTTAGCAGGAGGACGAGAAGAAACCCACTGACATTTCTCTGCCTGCAAAAGCTAATTTGGAGTTGTATGTTAATTAACTGTATTGATGCAGAACAAACCAATCAGAATTAAGAATCCCAGGTTAATGCTAGTTTTTCCGATTTGGTGGCTGAGGTAATTCTCCATGGATTTGTGTATTTCTAATTTTTCTGTTTCTTTGTTAGGTATACTAAATTTAGAATGATAAAATTGACAATAAACACAATTTCTCATATCTCCAACATTTCCTTCGTAACTCTCAGCTTCTTCATCTGTAAAATGGGAATTACTGAACATATTAAAAGATTACTGGGGATCAAGTGTAATAGGTGTGTAAATACTTGGTAAATTATAAAACACAATGACAATACTAGTTAGTCATTTTATTATTACAATTATTATCAGCTTTCTTTTTTGTGAATTTTAAATGTTACTGAGTAAAAGCAAAGGATTAAATTACTATGTTAATATCTGAAGCTACTTTTTAAACACTACTTCGTAAAAAGCCAAAGAAAACGCCACAAATACTATGTGATAAATGAATAAACCAATCTTCTAAATGGTAGTACTGTGGTAGGTATCCTGAGTCTTTATCTGTGGTAAGGAATATTACAATTAGTGTCTTAATGATAATAACTAAGTAACAAAAGTTTGCAATAACTTATTTTTTATGATCCCTTACATTGAAGTTTATATATTATATTTTCACTCATTTGAATTCCAATATACTGTCTTGAGTGGCTGAGAAAGAAGTGGATTTATAGTTAATTGGGTGGCAATTTCACACAACCGAGTAAGACCTCAAGAATGTGTTTCATGTTAACAAGAACTCATGATCTAGTCAGTTAAGTGAGTTATATAACTTTGAAGATTATTATTTTCAATTAAAACACTATGAAAATTCTAATAGGTCTATTAGGCTGATAGGCAGGCTTTGTCTGAGAATAGTTTTGATGTCGTCTTCTGCATTAACAATAGCCTGAGAACAAAGGTAACTTGAAGCTCATAAATCATAATGGCCCTGAGTCACAACTGATATTTAGGATGCTTTCTTGGCAGCTCAATATTTAGACACATCAGCTTCACAAAACTTAAGTAAAAACAACAACAGCAACCACTAAATTTAAGTCCAATGACTGAAAATTGTGCCTCAGTTTCATTACATTGTAGGTGTGTGACCTGAAGTTACTTATTCAATATTTCTGAGTCTTAGCATTTTCAGTTATAAAGGTAGGTTATGTAAGTAAGCCAATGAGCAGGATTCTGGAACAAGTTAAATTAAATATTAGAAGATGGGACATTACAAAATATAAGAGTACTACTATCATTACCAATAGCATCATTATGTTTTCCAGTGATATGTTTTCAGTGCATTGGGTTTGACTAAGGGAAGCACTGTTAGAGGGTATTGTGGGTAAACGGCTCTGATATTTACCAGAAAGTGTGGTGATTCAGAGTGAGGATACACTATCTAGTGCTGGTTCTTTGGAGGTAGAATTCAAAGTGTGTTTGTAGACATCTCTTATTTCAGGTGACCCTCGTCTTTCCTCAAAGTACGATTGTTCTCACAGGTTCTATTTAGCAATAAATCTTTTTCTAGTCACTCCTGGAAGAGAAGTAAGGGGAATAAGAAAATTCAAGTACCCTGATCTGCTACTGTCATTTATGATGTTCTCCTGTTTCTTTCTAAGCTCCAAGAAGAGAGGATTTGGTTTAACTAGTATTCTCTCAGTAGTAATAAATCGTCTACTTGGGTCCTAAGAGTTTTTTTCAGAAATTTGCCCAATCAGATAATCACTCCCCTCTCTGTGACATATTTCAAATATGCATTTATTATAATATAATTGCCTATTCACATAACTGTCTTCTCTATTAGACTATAAGCTCCTTGAGGCATGAGCCATAATTTAATTCTTTTTCTTCAGAGCTAATTATAGCACATGTGGTACAATGGATACCCAAATCTTATTGGTTGAGTGTAAATTTGTAAGACTGAGGAGAGGCTAGCTGTCACTCAAAGACACTGGTATTTTGGGACAGAGACAAATAAGAGACCTAAATGGGATAATTCAAACATTTAATATTGGCTACAATGTCTCCTGATATCATTAAATTGAAAATAAAATTAGCTTGCTCTAGCCACAGATTTAAAAATTAATTAAAAGTATTTCCCACTTTTCCAGGAAGAGAAACATAATCTGGCAAGCCATGTGCTCAAAACAATGTTCACTAAAGTCAGAGGAAGCCAAGAGATAAGAGTAATCAGTATGAAAGAATCCACCAGCATTTGTTATCAAGTCGGATAGGGAAAACATTTTTTAAGAGAGCTCCCCAGGTCAAATTTATTTGTGAAATGCTAAATACAGTGCATCAACCTCTTAGAGAGTCACAGTGCATATTAAAGACCCAGTGAAGTCCTGCATTTTATAAGCGTTTTTTAGTTTTGCTAAATTAGTTTTTTTTCAAGTAATAGACCAAGGAGCTTTATAAACCAAATTTAATAATGAGAAAAGTCAAGGCAGCCATGAGTAAGTAATGTGTCCATTGATATTCATGCTACTGAGGCACAGGGGTAACATAACGTGTGTGCACACACTTTGTTATAGAAGGCTCAACTCCTAGATTTAAAAAATTCAGAGGATTTACGGTTTCTTTGTATAACAGTAAGGCTGAAGAATAGAAACCTGTCAATAGGACTAAGATGATGTTCCCAAAAGTTGTAAAAACAAATTTTGAAAATGCAGCATGAGGTCACCACTTCTTATTAGAGGTACAAGGCAAAAATCCTCCAGAGTGCCAGTTCTGAGACTGTAAAGACCATCTTCATTCTATCTTCAGGAACTATTACAGTGTTTGGTGTGTAACAGCAACTCAAAAAATATTTGTGGAATGAATGAAAACATACATTAGGGCTATGGCATTCTGTGGTCATAAAGTTGCCCACTTATCCACCAGACCAAAACTTAATTATCTTCCAAGGTCCAGATCCAATATCACATTTGCTCTTTTAGTGCAGTGGGAGGAAACAATAAATATCTTCCGCATGATGAAACGAATAATAAAAATGATTATGGAGACCATTTATTGAGCCACCAACACGTTCCAGCCTTTCTAAATAAAGGCCCTCTAATTTCTTACAACATACATAAAAGAGATTGTGTTGTTCCTGTTCCCTATTTAGGGAAACAGGATCCCACAAAGGTAAATAATATATAATGTATTACATAGCTAATAATTGATAGATCTAGGATTGGGAAATGGTTTCTCTGCATCCAGACTGCTTTTCTATCTATGCCATGACACTTTCCACACTTAAAAAAAAGCAGCATACTGCACTATTTAAAATAGGCATTATTTGCATTATTGAGCAGCTGTATGGCTCTCTAAATTGACTTGTTTTCTACACTGCATGGAATATATAATCCATATTAATTATAAATACATAATCCTGTGTTTTAAATACTGGCTAGTTGATGTGTAGTGCTGAGCTAATTTTTTTGTTAGTGAAAAAGGTTAAAATCTTTGATAGGCAATCATATCCTAGGAAAAAACCCAATATTAAAACTGTGGTATTTAAAATCTTGAAGAGACCTTGAAAAATATTTGGCTCAGTGATTCTTAGTGAGAGTGCTGTTTTTGAGAAGAGTGGTCTTTGTTGGGCAGGCCTGAAAAGGGCTCAATATATAACATTTTTGCCTTTTACCCTGCTCAAGGCCAGTAGCACTCTCATCATTTTGGCAACCAAAAAGGCCACCTCACATGAAAATAAGACTTCCATGCATTTGAAATGCCCCTTGCTGATTGTCCAAGTCCATTCTTTGTGGAGTCTGTGGGTACAGAGATTACTGGTGATCTATGCAAGATCTCAAAACAATTAAGGAGCAAAACCAGGACTGTTCTACGTAATAATAACATCTACCATTTACTAAGGACTTGTGTGCCAGGCCCTGTACTAAGGGATTTATGTTACCATCTTCTTTATTCCTCATAACAACACACTAAGCACATACTGGGCTTACACGTGAAATAAGCACTTAAGTACTGCATAGTAATTTAAAGCATGGGCTCTGGGGTTAGGTGGCCCAGTGCTGTCTCGGTCATGTACTAGCTGTGTAAACTTGAGCTAGTTGACTTATCTGTGTATCATTTTCTCTGCAAAATGAGGATAACCTCCTAGGGTTGTTAGGAGGATTAAAACAGTCAAGCATAGAAAATACTTAGACTAAAATCGAGCACAGTTTCATGTGGAGTATGGCTGGCCTCTATTAACCACTATACTGTTTTCCCAGCACTGCGTTAGAAGATATTGGGAACAGAAAAGAAGCAGAAGAAAGATCTTGAATGCTGAGTTTACATTCTGTTGGAAAAACAGGTAGAAAATTGTTTTTTGCTAAAACTATGTAAGAGCTCACCAGATGAGACAGGTGATTTTTGAATCAGCCATGCTGAGATGACAGCTGTCAATAGTAGCTGGGGAGGTGAAAGAAGGATTTTTTTTAAAAAAGAGCTGGAATCTTATCTGCCCCTGGAAATATGGGCAAGAGGTATATTAATGAAAAAAGAAAGAAAGTATTGGATAAATAACAAGAGCAAAGATATTTAAAATTGGTGTACTGGAAGATAGGTGTATGTGTGTGATGGAGTGGCAAATGGGAGACAGGTAATATTCACAGCAAAGAGCAACATGTAATTGGATACTGGAGCACTAGCAAATATTAGCATGTACAGAAGAATTGGGCCTGACTCAAGGGAATTTCATTTGTCTCTTTGGAGGAAAGAGCGTATCCCTTCATGGCCCTTTAAGTATAATCCCAAGAATAACAAAAGAAGAACGAAACTAATACTTAGGAGGTGCTGACTGTTTTAGTCATCAAGGCTGGTAATTTGTGGGGTTCTTCAAAGGGTTAGACTCCTTTGCCTAAGGGGAAAAATAGAAGAACAATGTTGGGCACAGATGTGATGTTAGGACCTGAAAAATTAAAATGGTGACAAAAAAGAGGAATTAGGGTGAATTAGCCCAGAAGAAAACAAAGCTTGGGGTAAAGAAGGTTGATGGTGGGAAGAGGAGAGGGGAGATGAAACCTAGTGTGCACAACACATAGCACAGTTCCTGACAGCATGGAGAATGTGATAGAGATGTGGTCTCGTGTTCTTAAGAAGTTTACATTCTTATAAAGTCCATATAAAAGATGCAAATAAATCACTTGAATAAGAGGGAAGAAATGATAAGTGTTCTGGCAGCTTAGTGGAGGAATAAACGGTACCCAGCTGGAGGGTACACGATGGGTCACTCAGCCACTGAGGATATAGAAATAGCAGTGTGAATAGAGCTGCCATATGATCCAGCAGTTCCACTTCAGGGCATATATCCAGAGGAAACCCTAATTCGAAAAGATATATGCACTTTAAGGTTCAAAGCAGTACTATTTACAATAGCCAAAACATGGAAGCAACCTAAAAGTCCATCAACAGATGTATGGATAAAGAAGATGTGGTATGTATGTATGTGTGTGTGTGTATACATATATAATGAAATACTACTCAGCCACAAAAAAGAATAATGTCATTTGCAGCAACATAGATGGACCTAGTGATTACCATCCTAAGTGAAATAAGTCAGACAGAGAAAGACAAATATCATATACTATCACTTATACGTGGAATCTAAAAAATGATACAAATGAACTTATTTACAAACCAGAAATAGACTCATAGAGATAGAAAACAAATTTATTGTTATCAATGGGTAAGGGACGGGGGAGGGATAAATTAGGAGTTTGGGATTAGCAGATACAAACTACTATATATAAAATAAATAACAAACAAGGACCTACTCTATAGCACAGGGAACTGCATTCAATGTCTTGTAATAACCTTTAATGAGAAAAAATATTAGAAAGTATATATATATATATATATATATATATATATATATATATACACACACACACATACATATAGCTGAATCACTATGCTGTACACTAGAAACTAACACAACATTGTAAATCAACTATACATCAATTAAAAAAAACAGTGTGTTAGAATATATAAAATATGCATTCATATCCTGGTTCTGTTCTGTAGGAGCTCCTCCAGCAGATATTAGGCAGTTTTTCCCTTTTCTATAGGTCAATGTGCTTTTTTGGTTTTAGGTATTTTTCTTGTGTGTGTGGGGGGGTGTGTGTTGTTTTGCTTTGTTTTAATCTCTGGTTGCACACTCCATTGCTCAGGGAGCCTTTAGAAAGTACCAACAGTGAAACTTCCCCCAGACCACTTAAATGAAAATTGCTGTAAGCTGCACCTGGGCACAGGGCACTTGTATAAAAAGATCCCAAGTGAGTCTAATGAGCAGCAGGTCTGCAGACCCCTCACTTTAGTTTGCTTTTAAGGATGGCAGGAACATTAGGTTAAATGATAGTTAAAGTCATTTCCCATTCCTCAGTTGCACCATTCTGTCCATTCCATCTTCTCATTTCCAGATTACCTTCTCCTTATACAGGTGAAGAGACTGAAATTTAGATCATGAATAGGACTTTCCAAAGGCAGGCAAGTCATACAACCAGAGAAACGGAGTCTGAATGGGGACCTTGCTTCTGCTCCCTAATTCTGTGCCTTCCTCTTCCATCACTTGGCCAGTCTTCCTCCTGGATAGATTCTGAGAGTGTTACCAAGGGGAAGAGTTTGGTTAAGAGCTTAGAGAGTTTATGAAAGTAAAATCTGTATTTGTCAACTCTCTAGAATTGAATTTTGCATCAGCGATAGCCACAAGGGGTTAGCACATTGGAATCTAGGTAGCAGTATGACCCTCCCATTCCCCTCCTCTCTAATGTTTGCCCATCTGTAGAGGTGTGTGTCAACTCAGCTGAGACCAAGGGCACAAGCCAGCAGAGAAATGTCTTGCTGATCCTCTGGTTGAACAGTGGAGGGAGACAAACCTCAGAGATTGCCCTAATGGGCTTTTTGACCACAAAATTCTGGTTTTTATTTTCTCTGAAATATTGTTTTTGTGAAAAGTATGTATAAATGACCCTCACCTTGGAGTTAGATTAGAAGTGCTGCAGGGAGACATGGGTGAGTGATCTCAGAGTAACAAACTCAGACAAGGGAGGAGGAAAAAAAAGACTTGGGACCCAGAACGGACTGGACACAAGGACCATGTCACTGTCCAACAATCACCAAAATTGAGTGTGTGAAGGTGTGTGTACACTTGTGCAAAAGGGGAGAGAAGGATGCAAAGGAGGGAAATGAACTGGGCCTTGGCAACTACATTGCAACATCTGACTTGGCTTTGGGGCTAAGAATGTAGTGTTTCATGGCCACTCAAAATCATTCTGGTTTTTCTTTCCCTTCTAGCTTTTCTCAAGAGAATTTCTTATCAAGTATGTATTAAATACAAGGTTAAGAGTTCCAAGAGGGCAGGGCTGTGTCTGATAGGTCCACTTCTATGTGGCAAGGACCTAGCACACTCCTAGTGCCTGATCCACAATAAATACTCACCATATGTTTAATTTTGTTGAATCATGTGTGAACATGTACCTACCAGCCCATGCTGTCTCTCCTTAACAGTTTTCTGTTTTTCTCTTAAACTGCCTTAATATTTATATGTTCCATCCTCATAGGTAAGCAAAGTATACATTTGCATGTGTGGCAGCAGAGCTTAGCATAGTCCGCTTAACAGTACATGGTATTGGGTTCTCCTATGGCGCTTTTTTTGTTCTTAGTACTTGTTTGATGCTGATCTCTGCTCAGTGTGCCTTCTCATCCTCTATGATCCTGCAGCCTGTGTTTTATCTAAAGAAATCACCTTTATTCTAAGGCAAAAATAGTTCCTAGATATATTGCCAGTGTTTCTGCCAGCTCATGTTAATGTTCACAGCCTCTAAAAAAATGGCAAAATAACTCCTGATGTAGCAGCTGCTGTAATGCTCCCAGGTAATTCAGGTATTTTTGCATTGAGGCTATTGTTTAGAGCTATAAACTCCATGTAATAGTGAATACATAGCATTCATTCATTCATTCATTCACCTATCATTGATTGCCAGGTACATCTTGATATTTAAACTTACTTTTCCATTACTAAAAACATTGCATTTAGAAACATTAATTATAAAATATAAAATAGCCACAAATAAAGAACTCTTCTCTGAACAACAAGAGGAAGGCTTTGCAGGAGACCAGGCTTATGTAGGTTTTGCTTGTTTCTTGATTTGTTTCTGCTTTGTGTTGCTTTGCTTTACCCAGGAGACAGCTGTGTCAGAAAGTCAACACGGTCACATTTAGGACAATAAATTCATTTTGAGTTAATGAAAGCAGTATTCCCCTCTTCTCTCCACAAATAAGACTTTAGAAAGGTGTGACCAGCCCACAGAAGGATGTGTGTGGATTTGCAGTATCTCAGAAAGGGGATGAAGTAGGGCTGTTTGGATTGCAAAGGTTGGAAAGGCGATACAGCTCAGGTGGACCCCTTAAAAAAAGGAGACAGTAGTTCTTATTCTGCAAGGGACAGAAACTTACAGTATGAAGAAGCCAGCTTTCCAATGCATGGCTGTATATAGTAACAAAAGAAGCAAATACCAAAAAGTGCGCATCTACGAACTCTAGTAAGGAATACCTGTGGCTGGTTTTAGCACTAAGAGGGGAGAATGAGCCTTCCCTGACGAACCAGGGAATTGAATCAGAAGTTGCTTGACATCATTTGTGGGGATGAATCTATTCTCATCAGACTGTGTGTGGCCATGACAGTAACCCCTAGCAACTGATCTGTTGAGGAAGCTGGAATTTTGTTTTGAAATGTGTGGCCTCCAAATTTCTTCCACAATTCTGGGGAAGTGAGAAGGTCTGAATGGAAATATTAGTGGGACTTACTGCTAATCTGTCAGTAGGGTCCTGAGTCTTTTTTATTTGAAAATTAAAAGACTGGTTTCCACACATTGGAATCTTGAGTCTGTAAAGGAGATTTTATTGGATACAATCTTATAGGCAATTTAGGCAAACTTAAACTTGTATTAATGAGGGTGAGGTCACATTTCTGTCTCCCAGTGTTCTTGAAGTTGTTAGAATCATATTGTTCCCCAAGTGTTACTAATCATGCCATCATTTTATCTACAAGCTCCATCTTCCTTCCCTTCTCACTCATATTTGTTTTTACCCACAACATTCTCCTTAATGAGATACTTTCACACTTTGGCTTTCATGACATAAAACTGTCTTGGTTGTCATTCTCCTTTCCTTGCCTCTCCTCATTTAGCATTATGATTCTTTCATTGCTACCCAACTCTGAAGCTGTCTATGGCCACCTGACTTGATTTGGTCAGTGGGACTGTGTATCTTCTAGCCAGCAGCTTTTAGGGCCATGCACAGCAACTGGCAGATCCAGGTGGCAGTTCCTCCATCATACTGTATCCCATACTTGACCTGAGGTGGACATGGAACATGCGTGGAAATACATTTTTTGGCTTAATTCATGGAGAGTTTTGTATCCATCAATGCTGTAGAATGGCCTCCCCTATCCTGACTGATGTAGCATAAGATACCTGGAAACTGGGTACTGCTGCAACAAAGCTCTGAAGTATGTGGTATTGGCCCAGTAATTGTCTGGCAGTTGGTAAGAAAACTGATCAGAACTTGAAGGATCATACTTTCTATTTTGCAGAGGCAAAACATTTTGTTAAAACTGTTATCTGTGGTAACTTGGGAAGAAAATTGTGTATCTTATGAACTTGTGGGTTTGGGAGAAACAGCCATGAAAGATAATTTAGTACTTCTGGCTCTACCTGGCGATGTATTAATAAAGAGATAGTTTCAGAAAAGTGTTGCCCAGCTTGTAAGTAAAAATGGGAGGGAATAGAGAGAATTCATTAATTCAGGAATTTTCAGAATTGGTAAAGGAAATTACTTCTCAGTACCTGCCAGCAAAGAATAAAATTGAGAAGGTTTCTGAGTACTAAAACTCAGACTTGTAGCAAGGATAAAATGAAATATATGACCTTTGTACCCATTGCTATAACCTCTGAAAAGATGAAATGTTTGACAGTTACAGGGCCAACTAAAGATGTTATGCACGGTAAATCCATCCTATTGCATGCACAAAATGACTCAGGGAACAGAGTGTGACTCAAAGAGGCTCAGAGTACACATGATTAGTTGAGAGAGAGAAAAATAAAGAGAGGGAAAAGGACAAGAGAAGGTAATGTGGAAGGGAGAAAACAAAACAGCAGATTGTATTTCACAAGTGAAGCAGCGTATCTTGAAGGGAAATGTGTATGTTGCTACTGGCACGTAGAACTGATTGTAATCAGATAGATTTTTTTAGAACAGTTTTTGAAAGGACTGTACTGACAATGAACCAAAGACCTAAAAACTGTCTCAAAACTGATATTTGTTACACCAGTTGAGGAACCTTGGAATGTTAAGCTTAAAGAAAAGATTAGGTATAATATTATATATATTTTGGAAATATTAAGAACTGGAATTTAAAGAAAACACTGTATACATAAATAGAGTTTAAGGTCTATTTTCCATAGAATAGTGAGCACACTTGACCACTAGCGCATTTGTACTCAGGAAGTACAATGGTAAGAAGACCATTTCTAGTTGGTGTCCTACAGCAATTGTAACAAGTCACCCTGAAAGAACTGAGGCATCTATCAGAGGTTTGGCTGAACCAATGGTTTTGGGAGATGGGAGGAAGTAGTGTGCAGTACAATTCATTGGATGAACCTTTAGCAGAGTTATTTGTGCCTTTCATATACTCTTATTAAGCAGGCACAGCACTAAATTATTTCACATAAATAATTATTATGTTTCATGGTAAATATGAAATCTTTACCCACTTCATATTCAGAGCTAAAATTTGAAACTGAGTTTTTGAAATCTTCCAGCTCATGGTATCCATGAGTCCATTATCTGTAGCTTCTGCTTACTGAATTTTTCTTCTCCACCTGATGGTTTGTTTCAATGAAATAACATAAAGGATTCTTATCCCTCATTGGACAGTGCTCTTCTGCAAAAATGTGGATGGCTCCAGTAGAAGGACTTTTAGAATCCAAATCAAAAGACTTACATGCTTGGGCTAACCACACTATACTAGGTGGCCATGGGCTAAAATCTGAACCTGTTCTCTGATTCTCAATCTCTTAATTTGTAAGAAGGACTCCACCATCTATCTCTGCCTCCCTCACAGATTTCTGTTGGGGATTTGGATCCTATTTCAAGAATCCATTCTTTATAAACAGAATGTAATCTGCTGGCAGATGCTTTCTTTAAAATGTTCATAGCTCACAATGGAAATAGTTTAACAAGTCAAACTTGTGATATAAATTATGTGCCTGTCATGCTTCAGCAGACCACTTTTCCCCTCATTAATTTTCTTCAGCAAAGTAAGGTGCAATCCCCAAGACTTTTCAACTTAGGAAGGTGGACTCCTTTTTCATTTCTCAGTATAATTCTCTGTTCATCTGCTTCTTCAGCAACATCTGTCAAGATTCTCCCCTTTGCCAAGGTCTCATGTAAGTTCTCAACCCAACTGGGAGAAGCTGGCCGTAAAATACTCATTACCACTAATTGAGCAATTGGGTACTGCGCATTTGGCTAGATTTGAGTAGATTGGTCCTGTAAGTTAATCTTCACAATAAGTAACTAAACTGGATTTTATTTTACAAATGAGGTAACCAATACTCTAAGAGATTAAATAAGTCTTCTGGAGTTTCGTAACTAGTAAATATCAATCTGACTCCAAAGCCTGAGTTATTACCACCACGCATGGACCACTTTCACTTCTCCTTCAGCTAGCCCACACCTCTAGTTCTATTTTCTGTGATCACTTTCAGTGATCAAATCAAACACAGAGGTCACGTCACAGTAAGGCATATTCTTCCTTGCATGGTTACTCTGGTAAGGAAAGTCTTTATTGATAACCATGGCCCACTAGCAGATTTTAAGAGCAGCACCACTGCATCACCATGAAATTCATACCTAGACTGGAACTGAAGTCTCTCCAATACCCAAATCAGCATAACTCCACACAACTACCACTGCTCTTTTTAATTCACTCTCTGCTCCAGCCAAATGGAATTGCAAGTTCTCTCCCATCTAGAAAACAAATTCCATGAGAAATGAATTACTTTTGCCTGTCTTGTTCACTGCTGAATTCCTAGCCCCTAGAACAGTGACTATCACAGAGTAGACACTCAACTAATAGATGTTGTATGAGTGTATAAATGAGTGAATATGCTGCTCTGTTCTATTTTGGGACATCATTTGGAATGCCTTACTAGAGTGACTTATATGACTTCCACTCAATATTCAAAATCTAGTTCAAAGGTTAATACTCCCATTCTTAAATTCTCAGCTTGAAGCATTATAGAATTGTTATCTTGGTTTATTTGGGCTGCTATGACAAAAATACAATAGACTGAATGGCTTTCACATTTCTGTAGGCTCATGGATGGCTGTCTTCTTACTGCACCCTCACATGGAGAGAGTATTCTGAAATCCCTTTTATAAGGGCACTTATCCCATTTATGAGGGCTCCACCCTCATGACTTAATTACTTCCCAAAGGCTCCACTTATTAATACCATCACATCTGGGGCTAGGATTTTATTATATGAATTTGGAGGGACACATTCAATCCAAAACAGTTAATGAATACATAAGTTTTCTAATATTAGATTGATTTCTATGGGCCTGGTACTCCAAGAAGTAGCAACACGCTTGCCAAATCTTTGTCACCACTGAGTTCCTCTTTTTAACCTCATATATATGTAACTTAGGAGCAACAAAAGTGATTATTTCAAGATCACATAGACAGCAGCCAGTTACTGTTAGGGATAGAAATAAATCCAGGCTTCTACGCTCCATTCAAGTTCAGTGTTCTTTCCACTTATCTAAACAGTAATGGATTAGGAAATTTCAACACTCTCGAGTGCTAAAGGCTAATTATTATTTTTAAATGCACACAAAGATACATCCATATAGTGTATTTCCATAGGTTGCCATGTGAGAAAGTATAAGTGGGAAGGAATTTAGATAGTTCATTAAAAATACAATCTTTCTATCTATGTGATGAGGATGGCAAGGATGCAGCCAACAGTAAGTGCTTTCTTTTTTCCTGTACTGCCTGAAAATCCATGACAGACCTGGTAACTGTTAAGGCTGAGGAGCAGTGGGAGCCTGATCCAGCACATTTGAATGAAAGCTTGAAACAAATGAAACAAACTTTTTTGAAGCCAGAACAGCAGTAATCCCTCTTGCGTATACTTTAGTGAATTTGGCCTCCCAGATATAGATTTGTAAAAGAACAAAGTAACAGCCCACGGACAGCAATGGGAAAACCAGCTTTACAGGCAAAATCTCAGAAGGAAGGTGGGGAAAAGGAAGAGAAGGCACGCAGTGTGGAGGATGGTTCGAAGTACCTACTGTTTGTTCATTGTTTTTGTTTCCTTACATGCAATTCTATTGTCGCCATAATATATTTTTAGAAGGATGATAATGTACTGCACATGAAAATGGTAGGTTACAAAGTGTGCTACTTTTAAGATAATAATATCTTGCAAATGAAAATGTACTGGTTACAATGTGCTATTTTTAAGTTATATTCATTAACTGTTTTGATTCTCACAACAATACCATGAGGAAGGTAACTGCCATATTTCAGGGGGTGGTGAGGCACAGATTTTATACATAATCCGATGTTATAAAGGAGGAAGCTGAGGCAGGAATGCGGCCCCTGGAGTAGGGCAAACACAGCAACACAAACGCAAGTCTAGTGCTCTCTCAACTGTGTTGTAACATGACACCAACCTAAGAGTTTCCAGATCAGATCTTATAACCAACAAGCATAATTTTAACTGGTTCCAAAAATGTAAAATGGCCTTTTGTCTCTGTCCTTTCTTGTATCCCTCACTTTCTGTCTTCCCTACTCCTTCTCTCTTCCCCTCACTTCCTCTTACACACAGGCTCTGTCTCCTGTTCCCACGTTCTTCTCTTCTCCCTCTGTCTCTCTTACACTTGCTCTCATTCTGGCTGCTCTCCATCTATTTTACTCCTTCTTCTCAGTCTTCCTGCTTCCACAGGCAGAAAATAAAGTCTAAGATTTTTGCTTAATCCAACTTCAAATGATATGATTTTGAAATTTTAAAAGGTTAAAGTCTTCTTCCAGAAGTCCAAAACAAAAAAAAAAAAGAGAGAGAGAGAGAGAGAAACAAGATTTCCAGATGTGTTTCTGTCCTATTATATGCGATAATAATTGTGATACTGTATCATTATGTCATGATTAATAAAGGGAAATAGGTATGATACATACAAAACCACATTCTGGTAAACTCCACTCAGAGAATGGAGACATTACAAAAGGAGGGACATAATGAATCCAATGAAATAAAGTGAGAAAGACTCTGAAAAACCGATGGTGCCCAAAATATAAACTGATACTCATCTCAACATACTTCTCATATTAAGTCCTTGCAGGTTATTATTAATAAAATTTGCATTGTGTTTCTGCAACTGTAGGTTCCTGCTGATATTTTGATCAAGAGTTAGATTTAGTTCCCAGTTTATAAGTTCCTTATCAAGAAGTTCAAATAACTCTGACCTGTACTTACAAAGCTAAAAGGAAAACAGAGAAATAAAAACAAATGGATCACACAGTATTACTTGTATGTGAAATCTTGAAAAAAAACGCGTCAAACCCATAGAAACAGAGAACAGAAAAGGAGTTGCCAAGCGGTGGGGAATGGGGGAAATCAGGAGAGGTTGGTAAAGGGGTACAACTTTCAGCTCTAAGATGAATAAGATCTAAAGCTCTGATATATAATTTGACTAGAGTCAATAACACTGTATTGTATGACTGAAATTTGCTAAGTGAACAGAACTTAAATGTTCTCAACAACAGAAACATTTTTTTGGACACAGAATAATTTATTCAAACATTTCTCTATTGATGGAGATTTAGGTTATTTTTTGTTTGTTTGTTTTTCTATAAAAATGTCCATATATGTATCTTTATGCAGCATTGCTCCTGTTTTCTACAGGGTAGATTGCTGCAAAGGAGATTGCTGGGGAAATAAAAACACTTCTTTTTTTTTTTAAACAATGTACCACCAATTTCTATTTCTGTTCCTTTTTCTTTACCTGAGAAGCTGGGCCACCACTGGAGGTGGCTGTAAAATCCAGTCACGCATTTGTATAACATCACAAACTCTAAACTGTGAAGAGATAAAGTTTGTAATTCTTGGTCCATGAACAAGGAAATGTACATTCAAATCGCTAATTGTGATGCAGACAATTTGAGGTTTTCTTCCTCAAGCCCTGTAAATCATGCAGCTTCATGGCTCTTACCTGAAGATTTAAAAAGGCAGCACCTGGAAGAGACTTGTTCCTAGTTCTGAGCCTAACTTCTGTTCAACTGTCATTTGCAAACTGATTCCATGTAGACTCCAACTCATGGTCAAAAAGCTATGTCTGCAACATGTGGGGATTTTATACAAACTCACAGGATGTGGCCAAAGTAGAACAGATAAGAATATAGTGTTTCATGGTGCAACAGAATTTCCAAAAGCAGAGCTAGAATTCCTGGGTTAGTGGAATCTATAGGTCATGAGACACAATAACTTTCCAGTCAATTCTTACATCTCATCTTCAGTTTCTGCTCGTTTTCTCCGTCGGTGACACGCAAGATCTTTTGGGGTGGCGGTTTCACTTGTACCATTTTGACTTGTCACTGCCCGTTTGTTTTCCTCCCTACATCATCCACGACGTGGATCAAACACTCTACTAAGAACACATCATGCCTAAGGAAAGAGCTGAGACCAGTTAGAAGTATGCGGGCAAGATCGCAACCCGAACGGGAGCTGTTTTTATTCCACAAGCTGCTGTTGTCTTAAGTACTTACGATGTGGCCTAGAAAAGACAAATAGTCTTCTGAAAATATCTCTACAGGAAGAGCCTTTTCCCCAGTACCTATAAAACATTCATAACACCTTCATTGTGCTGTAAATCCTTAGCAGGAGTTGATAACAGTGTATGAATTTTTAATGTAACATTTATAAATGGTTATTAAAACTATCCTTAAAGTAAAGTGTCAGTTTATTTTTAATTAACTGTTGGCTATTTAAGCTCCCAGATGGCCTGGGGAAAGACCAACAGGCCCACATGTCAATTATCCTCCCTCCTGCCCCATCTTTAACCCCTTGTTGTCTGGTGTCATGAAGACCAGAGCAAGTAAGCTCTAACGACTTTAATAAACTTGCAGATATGGCCTCGAGAACACTGTATTTCTTATAAGATAGTCCTGGAACATCTGCCAGCCACCATGGTTGCCAAAAAATTGTGAGGTAAGCACTACTCATTCTGAATCCTCATAGCCCAAACCAACCTCCACATATCTATATCCAGCAAGAGAGAAAATGGAGACAAAGATGGGTGGATTCTAGAACACTAGACCTGAGACTTTGGATTCCAACTCAGGCTCAGTGGCATACTATCTGTATGATCCTGAACAAAATTTAGCTTCCTGGAATGTCCTTCTTTATGTGTAAAGGTAGGGATGATGCCAACTGCTCTGTCTCTCTCATGAGGTTGTAAGCATCAAATTAAAAGCTGGGCATGAAAATATTTTATAACTATGAAAAGAAGTCCACACATATGGTCTCCTCTTTTATCATCTTCCAGTTATTGGTAATACTCTTCATGGTATCCTGACATGGATTTCCCCCCAGTTCTGAGTTTGTCATTCCTTTCCAGAACCCAGAAATCAGGCCAACCCACTCTGTCTGTTTGCTTTGCAGTCTCATTCTTTCATAGAGCTGGAAAGATTATTTCACCCAGGGTACAAAATCTTTCTGCATTATCCCCTGAGAATGCCCTTGTGGCTTCAAATGACAGTCCCAGGAGCAAGGAGCTTACTAAACATTACAATTAGAAAACCCAATTCTCATTGAGATGAGTTTGATTCCTTTGGGGTCTCAGATCCCTCAGACACTGTGCTCTGCTGATTCTCACCATAAGATGTGTGGAATAGACACTCTCTCCCTATTGGTTATCCTGACTGTGACCCTCCCTATGTTGTATCACACATCCTGACATTTCTACCTTTCCTTCACTTGCTTCCAGATAACATGACCCAGTGCACCATGGGGGATATAAAAATCCAAAAATCTGGCTTCACAACGTACATGTGAGTGCATGTGTTTGTGAGTACCTGTGTGTAAGTGTGTGTTTGTATAAACATGCAAGCATCCAATATTAGACTAGAGGACTTGTTAACGTTCCTTAGCAAACGGAAAATTAAGTGTGCTGAGCATGCACCCATAGTCTTTAGAGTAGCAGTCAAAGCCCTTCGTGGTATAGCCTGCGATGTGCCTCTGGTTCATTCTCCCACTAATTCAACTCTCCCACTCTGGGCTCTAGGAAGATTTAATTACTTTACATTCCTCTAAATGAATCACATTTGTTTTATGCTTCCTAGAACTTGCAAATACTACCTCTTCAACTGAGTGTTTTTCATACCTGGAGAACTAACCATTCTTCAATATTCCACTTAGGTGTGGTTCTCTGGGAAGTTTCCCCTACCCATATAGCCCCTGTTATCCCTTGTATTATGACATTTATCACATTACATGGCAATTTCTTGCTTTATTTTTGTTTCCTTCATGAGAGTGTGAGCTCTGTAAAATCAGTGTAAATGTCTTATTTGTCTATCAGCCAGTGTTCACGCAGGAGGCACTCAGTAATCAATCACTTGTTGAATACAAGACTACAGATTACATTCCAATGTAGGCTTTGCAAGTTCTCCTGATCACACTTAAAGGCAAAATAATTAATTATCTTTTGTATACTGTTGAATGTTAACCAAGAGTTTATTTTGTGTCAGGAGTGATGATGCGTTCATCCTAATTTAGGCACGATTAACTTGAGATGTTTGCAAAACTCTGAGCTCTAACTAGAAGAAAACTGTTATGTTTGGCGTAACTGGTTTGGGCTGTGACTATACATACAAGGCTTCTCTGAGCACAGTGTGACTAAACACTGTGTAAAGAAAAAAAAAGAATATGGAAGTGGAAACTGCAGACTTGGAGTGAAACACAGTAGACTGAACACAGATTTCCCCCTTTTTTTTCAAACCCTACTAAAATGATAGTGATGGACCAAAAAAGAAATAAATCTATAAAGTAAAAGAGAATGAGAGAATAGTTGATAGATAACAAGGAATGTCAATGGAATTATAATAGGTAAAAGTCTACAGTAAGTAGTGACTGACAGCCCATCAGAGAAGGATGAGTGACTGGCATCATGGAAATCTGGAGAGAATCAAGTGGCATGCAACTCTGAAGCCAGGAATAATGGATGGAACTGGAAAGAAGAGGGTTGGTTGAAAGTGTGTGTACTGAACAGTCAGACCCTCAGAAAAACTACTTCAAAAGCTTGCCACTCCTTTAAGAAGTAATAAAGGAGACTTACTCACTTAAAATGTTGAATCAAAGGGACTCTAGTCTCAGGAACACTAGGCATAAATGAGGCTAGACAAAGTCAATGCATGGAAGATAGATGTATTGATTGGAAGTCTGCCCCTACTTGGTCTCTGGAATGCTAGAAACAAAGCTTGTGTTCTCCAGACATTTATCTCTGGGGAAATTTACAGGTCCAATGGAAGAGACCTATGTTAGCAGTCATCTGCCAACATAAAGACCAGGTCCTGGCCCAATTATCTTTCAGTAAAGCTCGCTAGTTGACAAGCTGCACCTTATAAACTGCTCTGAGATCCCTTCTTAGTGAGACAGATGGATGAGAGAGAGAGAGTAGAGACAAAATACAGATATAAAGTTAAAAGTTCACAAGAAAGAGACCAAAATAAATACATCTTATAAAAGAAATTCCAAGGAAATAGAAATAATGTAGAGAGCAAAAAGAAAGAAATGTCTAGAAAATATAATTATTCCTTTGAGAGGAAAAAAATATATTTAATCAATGAAACAAGATTGTAAAAATGTTACAGATAAAGAAAAGGAAAAACATCTTGAAAATTAGAAACATGGTAGCAAAAATTAAATATTTATAATAGAATTATAATTATATATAATTCAAAATAAATTTAGTAAATGTACAAAATATAATTCAAAATATATATTCAACATAAATTTAATTGAGTTCTATCCACAACCCATTATTTAATATTAATAACAGTATTTCAGACATCCAGGGAGGAACACAAAAACTTAACCCCTACATACAGTTTCTAAGGAGGATGCAGGATGTAGGCCACTTAAATGAGAAGGTAATCCAAGAAGGAGGAAGACATAGGCAGGAAATAGGCAACCCAACATCAAAGAAGTGAAGGCAAGTTCCAGTATAATGGTTGAGGAGAGTGCTAGGTCAAAAGCTGTGAGCAGTTTATGGAGTAACAGTGCTGATTAGAAGTGGAAGGCTCATGGTTCACGGCTCCAAGACAAAGAACAGGAAAAGGAACCAATGCATTAGTGTTACTTAACATATTTCAGTACATTGAGAAAAACATCTGAGACGGAGTTAGTGATAAGAACATGGAGAAGTAACCAATGTAAAAAAATGACTATTTTAATTTCAGGAAAAGTAGTGTGAGATATATATATATATATATATATATATATATATATATATAGATACATATATATATACATGCATGTGCACACACAAACACACATAATCATAGTACCCTATGTGCTTCAGCTGTGAACATTTATATTGTTCACAATATAATATAAACTATAAACATAAATATAAAATTAATATGACTATATCAGAAGAATGGAGAAAATGATTTTAACTAGCAGATCGTGTCAGAGAACCAAATTAATCTCTTTCAGAGTATGACTTCAAGACAGCTAAGCATTTTTATAAACAAATAAAACAGCATACTCTTGTGTCTTAGAAATGCAGAGAAAAATACTTGAAGAAACCATGCAAAAAATGTTGAAAGAAGTTAACTCTGGGGAGAAGTCGAGTGGAGGACTGCTTTTTTTTTAAGCTTGAATTACTGATGTTTTAAATTGTAAATATTTTGTTTAAAAGCATAAAGGGGTGGGGGAACTTGGGGAAAACCACATCTAGAAAGCTTCAGGAGATAAAAATAGGATCATAATCAAACATTCTTATTGTAAGATGGGAGAGGATGGAATTCCCAAAGAAATGGGGAGTAGGGGAGGGTGTAGTTCAACAGTGAGAAATGCTTCAGAGATTCGAGTCAGGGTGAGGACTGAGTAAACATTCTTGAATTTGACCACTAAAGGGTTATCAAGAGCATCAAGAGAGCTGTTTCAGAAGGTCACCTGAGATTGCTTCAGATTCTGGCTGAGAAAGGTTTTCAGATAAATCAAGGATGTAAACCCTTCTACCTTAGACCCTTCTGCCCTGGGATCACTATTCCTCTGGTCAACTCAGCCATAGTCAGTCTCTGATGGGAATTTTTTTTTTTTTATCTTGTAGGTAAACAAAAAAGGAGTTAAGAATTCTTCCCTCTCAAGCCAGGGAGTTGCAGTTTCTCCCAGGGATCAGCCCATCAACAAGTGTTTATTCAGCCTCTGTGCTGTGTGTACGGGCTGCAGGAAAAACAAAAACATGGTTTTTGCTCTCTTGGGACCTATACTCTATCTTGAGAAGAAAGGTACCATCAAACAAAATAAAAGAACAGAGATGGGCATAATAGTCAAGTGATAAAACAGGTAATTCAGACTTGAACTGTTATAAAGGCTCATGAGAGCTAAAATTGCTGGAAAGACTCATAAAGGATATCCAGGCCTGAACTGAGACTTGACAGTATCATGGGGTGACAAGAGGGGAAAAGTGATGAAGGCAGAGAAAGAAGTGCTGTGGAAGATAAGGTTAGATGCGCTTCTCCAGCATCATACTCCAGCATTCAGATGCCGTTTCTGGGTAAACGGGACCTTGTCCTTTTGTCTCAGCTCCAGCACCTAGCAGTCGAATGAGTCTGGACTTCCCTAGGCCTACAGGACAATAATTATACCTGCCTTAGATGATGGCATGGAGGACTACATCATGTAGGGACAGAGTAGTTTTAAATTGCAAAATGGAGCAAAAATGCAAGCAGTGCTGGGACTTGGATTCTTGGATTTTGTGATTTTTGATTCATCATTCATTCGATGCAATGGATTCACTCATGCAATGTGTATATCTGAGGTCAGCTTTTGAAGGCATTGCACCACATAAGACAGACACTATACAACAAATTATATAATGAATGGTTTAATTCCTTAACGTGGCCCATCAGGGTTTGCATCAGCTGATTTCCATCTCCTTCAACCTCTCATGTTCCAGACCTTCTTTCATTCCATGAATATGTTCTGCTTCTTCTCTGTTCTTTCTGTTCCCCTTCCTCTCCCTTCTTTCCCCTTCTTCAGATCTTAGCTAAAATGTCCACACTTCAGGGAAGCTTTTCTTAAGATCCCAGTTGGGGTCAGGTCACCCTGCTGTCATAGCATCTTATAATTATCGTAACAGTAATCACAAGTGTAAACAGAAATGAAGTTATGTGATTTGTTTAAATTCTGCAGTCCCTTGCTAGAATGTACACCCCAAGTGCAGAAATCTTTTCTTTCTTTCTTTTTTTACCGTCCTAGTAACCCTAGAACTTAGTATGATGCCTGTCTATAATCAGCCTCAAAACATATTTTCTGAATGACTGGTCAGAGGTACGTAAAAGCTATTTTCAGAATGTTGGTCGTGGACAGCAATTTATCCTGATGAATCTCTTTCTTTAACAGCCTGTTACAGGTCCATCTTCTCCAGGTTGATCTAGCCAACTCTGATTCTATTTTTATATACTTGCAAGTTCTTTAAGTTACCTCACAGATGTCAGACCCAGATTCAAATTACATAATCTTTGTCCACTGTCACCAGGAATCAAGGCTTTTCTTTTTCTTTATTTTTTCAATTTACTTATAAAAATCAGGGGGTGATGAGGAACGTTACTCTACTATGGGCATTTATTGCAGTATAGAAATAAATGGTAATTATGCTCTCTAAATGAACTTGACTTTATGTCTGGTGTCAGGTTTTCCTAAATGCCCTGGGCCCAGCTGAGACTAATTAGGCCTGCATTAAATATTAAAGCTTTCTGACATCCAAGTTTTGACGGTGACAGAAGAGAAGAAATCCTGTAACCTAATCTGCACCCAACAGGAGTAATTTATGTTCACTTCTTATAACAAAAGAAAATCCAATTATGTAGCTGGCTGGAAGATATATTTAAAAGAAAAGTTAATGTTTAAAAATTGCATAAACATACACACACAGAAGTACATAAATTAACAGAAAACAATGTCAACAGATAGTTCCTGTTTGCCACCAACTACATCAAATACCTGTTGATTATTCTCCTATAAATTTGCATTTACATGGGAAATAGCTTTTTGACTCTAAATGTGTTTACTACAGTGTAAGGGCATGGAGTCAGTATGGACCTTTGGGTGGTAAAACTATGATAATGTCATTTCACATAGGAAGAAACTATTGTGTGGAGACTTCATTTACAATCCATCACCAGACCGTATCTTTTTGTTCCTTTAATTATTGGACTTGTAAAGAGGGAACATGGTTTTTTCTTGGGTGAGGGACAACTCAAGGTTAGGAAATGTGGTCTATGTGGCAGCTCGGTCCCTAACTGGATGCATAAACTTAGATAAGTCATAGAGCCCCTGGGCCCCTCTGCTGTTCATCCCATAAAATGCAGCTTGAAATGTTGGAAACCCCCGTCTCTGAGAGTGCTGAGGTTGCACAGTGGTTTCACCATCCACAAGTAGCAAAATTCCAAACAAATCTTATTTACCGTCTGGATGCTGAAACAAAACAAGACCAAACCCACTATTTCACTAGCACAAACATATTTTACCAACCCAAATATGTGCTTTTTACTTGTTTTGAAGCTCCTTAGGAAGAAAAAGAAAAGTGAACCTGTTTTTAATATGTTTCTATAATGGAAAAGTTTAAACATAAACAAAGGTGGAAGTGACGACACAATAAACCCCCAGGCACTCATCTCCAAATTCAACATTGTCAACTAATGGCCAATTCTGTTTCATCTCTCCTCTCCCACAACCCCATTATTTTTAAGCAGGTCCCCCTTCACTACACCATTTTTTTTGCAAACACTTCATATATACATTGAAAATCTGTACATGAGGATGCCTTCGGTGACATCAAATTAAAAATTAATAATTCCCAAATGAAAAAGGGGTTATTTTGATAAATAAAAAACATAGAAATGGAAGATTTTAAAAGATTATTATTTTAGGGTCAACCTCAGAATCCTATTTGTTTTTAATCATGTTTTTATGGTAGAATATCAAGCATAGCAAATACTTTCAAACAGTCTTTCAGTAATGCATCTGGAAATATCAAGAATCTTTTTCAAGTGAGATGGATTAAGAAAAGAACTTGAATGCTACCTTTCACACTAAAACAAGTTAATTCAGTAGCCAAGGTTAATAATCATAGTTTTCTCATTTTGATAAAATGTGACTTACAATATTTGGGGTGTATGTCATTTATTATCCTTCTTGTTATTATAGTTCGCAATAGATTATTTGATGTTTCCTAAAGGCCTAGTATATGACCTGGCACAGAGTATGCCCTCAATAAGGATTTATTAAAAGAAAAAAATGAACAAATAAAAATGATATTTTAATCAATTGTGAAACAGTGAGACATCTGTAGAAAACTCAGAAATCAGTTCTTAAAACCACTGAAATCCTAGATGAACACAAAGTCTCAGAACAATGCAATAGTTCAATAAATGCAAGGTATCAAATTATTTTTATTTGATTACTTGTTATTAAATCTAGATTACTGGATGCATACTCATAATAATGAGCTATTACTCATTAAGTTTACCAAAATTTAAAAATAAAGACAAACTGTATGCAGGAGATAAAGATAGAGAAGAAGTAAACAAGATTGTCCAAGAGAAAAGAGTGTAAGAATACTATATTGAAAGTCAAGGAGATCTGAGTCCCAGACCCTCCTTGGCCATCACCAACTTTTGTTATCTTGGATGGTCATTTCCATCCATGGGACCTCAGTAATATAATTAAAGATTGAACAAGATAATTGTCCTTGCCTCTTTCAAGTCTTAATTCTGTGATTCTCAGTATATGGGTGGTGGGAACTAATTAAATAGGCTTGAGGAAGGCATTATCATTTGGGAAAATAACTTCTCAGTAGCATTCTAAGTACCTGTCTGAATACTTGGGGATAACTTAGAGTTGGCGTCAGACCATCTCTCCAAATTGGGCTGCCACACTTGTGTTAAAAAATAATTAGAATGTGGGTAATCCCTGAGTTCTTTTGAACGGCACAGTAAGGAGGGTCTTTCTGACTTTATGGGAAGGGAGAGTGATTTCCCTATGAAATCAACTTGGAGAATATGACAACCCTTCATTCCCTTGTGTGAGTGCAATGGCCTTCAGAGCCAGACTTTTTTATTTATTTTCTCATTTTCTCCTCCTACCCTCCTCCACTGAAACCCATTATGAAATTATGGAAAAGCCATTTTCTATCCAAAGGCGGCTGGTTGCCACGGGTTACGGGAGCTTTATCTGTCCCCAGGGTGATTTTACTGACTGAAATCATTACAGGAGGGAGGGAGGCAGTCAGGACCAAATCCTCCAGAGATGGGGGTCCCCTGGATGTGTTAGGATGCTGCCTCTGAGGCCCAAGTGTCTCATACAGGCTTGGCATGGAATATAAACCTGTTTGAGGCAAGGTAGTTGGGGGAAAATGGGGTAATGTAGTGGTCTGAAAGGTGCCTGGAAATAGATTTCAGATGATGAGGTAACAAAAAAGGTCACAGCACGGTGAAAGACAGTAATCATCTCACTAAAGATTAGGTATCTCCTGCTTTCTCTCTCTCTCCTTCCCCTTTTCCACCCTCCATCACTGTTAAAAACTGTTATTTTAAAATAATAGCAAATCAGATTTAGAAGTCAGTATAGTTTTCCATTTGATATTTGAATTTCTTCCACATCCCCTTACCCCCAATAAGAGCTCACCCAATCTCTGCCTGAATTCCCAGATGGACAGTGAACTCACTCCCTCTTAAGCCTAGTCATTGTATTATAAGGTTATTTGCATTAATACTGATGATGAAGTCTAATATTTGTTGGATAATTGCTACATACTAGGTTCCGGACTAATTGCTTTAATTTTATCCTCACAACTAATTAATGAAGTTGATAAACCTGTTTCTCAGTTGAGAAAACTAAGGCACAGGGTCATAGATCAAGAAGCTAGAGGGGCTTGAATTTATTTATTTATTTTAATTTCTATAACTATTATGAACAATTTCAAACGTAAAGAAAAGTTGAGAGGATAGTGTGATCAACACTGTATACCCACTATTTAGATTAAATGATTGTTAATATTTCCCATATTTGCTTTGTCTATTTATTTAACTATTTTTGCTGAACTATTTGATAGTAAGTGGCAGACAACATGACATTTTACCCCAAAATACTTTCAGATGGAACTCTTAAAATTAAGGACATTCTAGAGGGGCTTGAATTTAAATCAGTATTTGAAGGATTCCAAAGCTCTGCTCTTTCAACTGTGCTATTATGCCTAGTGCATGCTTTATTTCTCTTTCTCTCTCGTAAGATAAGCATCTCTATTACCTCAGTTTCATGTTTTCACTCCCATCACCTTCCTGGTGATATTCTGTGTCTTCTCCCTTTGTAAATGTCTTCCATATGTTATCATGTCCTGAATCGTTTATTTAGCCTAGGTTGTCTGATCACCTAATGGAATCACCTCTCGTCTATTCTCCAATTTCTACTTCTATTAATTCATTCCAAAGCAAATATATTTTTCTGGTCTCCACATGTACTATATTCCTGAAACATACTGAGCCAGCTGAAAGCCCCAAGCCTCTTTCATCCATGCTGAGTTTAACTTATGCTTTTCCTAGCCTCTATATTTTTCAAGTGAATCTTGGCAGATGTTTACATTTCTTCACATGAAATTTCATCTGGTTAGTTTTATCATTCCGGGCTATGGAAATCTCCTTACATACTAATCTTTCCATGCAACATATTTGATGTGACCAAAAAACTATGACTCAGTTCATGTTTCAAGTTAAAATATGATGATAATTATCAAGCACGTAGACAAGGAGATAATCTCATGTACAAAAATCTAGAACTGACACAAGTCATATATTTTCCCTTCCAGATTATCCAGTAAAAGGATATTAGAACAGGACAGTGAAAGAAGATGTGCTTTAGGGAGAAAATTGGCTAAAAATACCATCAGTTTCCAGCTACATGGTTGATGGTGGTAAGTAGGGTAGGTAGAGGAAGGCGTTCTAGGCTCTGAATCAAAGCTGCAAACATCAGAGCCTCTACTGACACTGGCTCTGTTTATATATAATGCTAAGCATGTTTTTTAATTACTTTAAAAATCAGATAGAGCTTAATTCAGCTGGCAAATAATAGCACCTATCAGGTAGGTATCAAAAGATTTTTTAAAAAATTAATCTATTTCACAAATTTGTATTGTCATAGTTGTTGCTACGCCCTCATGGAGCTTATAGACTAATGAGGGAATTAAAGTAAATCCACAACCTGATTGTTATAAGAACTAAAAAGAAACATAACTGGATGTTAAGAAAGAACTCAGTAGGTGGAATAATTTAGATTAATAATTACAGAGTGCTTCTCTGAAGGAATAACTTTTAAAGTGAGACCTTAAGGATATATAGTCTTATTTGGGCAGAGAATAGAAAAAAAGATTGTTTCTGATAGAATTCCTTGAGAAAAAAAAAGGAAAATTTAAGGAACTGAAAGAGGATGAAAATAGCTGAAGTGCAATGAGCAAGGAGGCTGGTAAATCGTAAGGTGTGAAATGCAGACAGGACCAGGTCACATACGGCTTTCATAAGGAGTTTGTATTTTACTCTGAATCTAATTAGGATCTATAAAAGGGCTTTAGAAAAAGAGACCTTAATTAGACTCATACTTAAAGAAGATAGTTTTGGCTGTGATGTAGAAATAAAGTGAAGAAAATTAGGAAGGAAAATAAAGAGATCAGTTAAGGGGTATCAGAGGGTCAGAGATCAAGGGAGACATCGTGACAGCTTACATTTGAGAAGAGCAGTTGAAAGGGAGCAATATTGAGCTCTTTTGCAAGTAGGTTCTATGGGACCTGGTTTTGGATTGTGTGTAGATGGTGAGAAAGAAACACATCAAAAATGATAAAATTCCAATAGTCACAGATTTCTTTTTCCTTGAAGAATTTACAGCCTTAGCAGGGAGATAATATGTGCACAAATAAGAGAGAGACATCTAAAGAAGTTTGGGGAGCACAGAAGGAGCCCAGTTTGTACTGGAGGATCTCAAGGAAGGCTTCACAGAGGTGGTCGTATTTGAAGCATGTCTGAACGTACGGCTACATTTTAGGATGCAGAGATGGAAGAGTGAACACCATTATAACTATGCAGATATGTGAGTACTTCCACCTCCATAGACTTTTATGTAGTCATGTATTTGGCACAATACACTGAATGCCCCTACAATATGTCAAGAACTTTATACACTTTAATGCAACACATAATGTACAAGTAGATATTTATTTTTGCCCATTTTATAGAAAGAGAAAATTACAGAGTTTAAGTTACCTCAATAATGCACAACCTGTATAAATAATTGAGCCTGTTTTGAATCTGAATCTGATGGACTTAATTTTTTCCTTAAATTCATAATTGCAACATCTGTCCCCTAGTACTTTATGCCTTATTTTTCTCCATAACACTTATATGATCTAATATAATACATATTTTTAATTTGCTTTTATCTGCCTCTACCACCAGAATTTTAAGCCTTCTAAAGGCCAAAATTTACCCGTTTTATTCACCACTGGATCCTCAGCATCTGGGTAGAGTCTAGACTCAAACTTAGCTCAGTGGGAGGAATGAATCTGAAAAATGAATGATTCTAAACCTATTTTCCTCCCACTAACCAAGATCTTCTATCAAATTCAAGTATATCAGTTTTTAATGTTATTGACCTAGTTTTACCAACTCAATCCATATTTGATATTATCCTGCTTTCTTTTTATTACCCACCAGTCAGTCAAAAATAATTTACTGACCCAGATGCTAGGCTCCAGGGTGACTATGAAACAGACTATGCCCTCAGGGAGCATGTGATATATTTGAAGACACATGACATAATCTTTTGAAAGGTTAAATAATACTAGCACAGTGATATAATCAATATCACAAGACTGCATTAAGACAAAATTGAAATGCCAAAGAGAACAATAAGGATAATAAATATTACAGCAGATAAGAAGACATTACTGAGGATTGAGTTGATCTATTTTGGTTTCATAGAGTAAAAGAGCTTTGACCAAGTTATTAAAGATAGGTAAGATTTTTTTTTTATGTAAAGAGAAAATATGAGGATAAGCTAGGCAAGAGCCAAGCAGAAGTGGAAGCATATGAGTGAATCTAAATAAACTGGAGGGATGATGTATAGGAAGGGCTGGCTGGATCCGAGAATGGGAGAACATGAGTTCCTGGGATACCATGCCCCAAATGTGAGAACTGGAATGAATTAAATGAAGTTTCCAAACACATCTTGATATTAAGTCTTGACCTAAGATGACCTATAAGTTTTGCTTTTGAACTACTTCATCATAGCAAGGCAGGGGAAGACAAATACCTCCATGTCATACCTGAAGGGATAAGGGGTAAGACAAATACCTCAGTGTCATATCTTAAGGGATAAGTTACCATGGAAACTTATAAGCCAAAGGTTAGAAAGATCCCCTGTCTGTCAGCATTGTGCAGAGAAAGGTCTGCGATCTGAATGATCTGCTGGAAACATAACTGGTTTGAGTCTTAGAGCAAAGGCCTTGTACCACTGCAACTTTACAGTGCAAGAGCAAGTGCAATTTTGAAGGAGAGTTTTTCACAGGCTTTCTGGGGCAAATGCCAGCTGTGCAGGGACTTACTGAGAATGGCAGCCTCCTGCACCTATGATCTTGAGAAACTTCAGATTTGAGTTGTTGGCCAAATGCAGCATCTGGTCCCTTTTGAAGCTGGAATCAGGCATCTATTTCTAAGTAATCTGAGTCATTGGAGAGCGTCTCTCTCACCAGTTCATGGATGAATTGAGGATCTCAGATATGCTCTATTGATTTAAAAGAATGAGTATTGATTGATTGATTTACTTATTCAAAAATGTGTATGTTGTACCTCAGTTTAAAAGCATTGTAACTACTAGGTGCCAGCACTAATATAGGCATTGGGGTTATACATCGGTGAACAAGACAGAGCCCCTGCTCAGGTAAGATAATACTATGATGAGGGCTATGAGAGGAGCAAGCCCTGGATACAGTGGGAAGGTAGAGGAAGGACACCTAAACTAAAGTGACATCTAAACTGAAATATAAAGATGAGCCAGGGGGGTACTCTGGGAAGGAATGGCTTTCCAGATGGAGAAACTGGCATGCGCAAAGGTGTCAAGGTGAGGAGAAACCAGCGCGCATCCATAGAGCTGCAAGTGACTCCCCAGAAGGGGCAACAGAGAGAGAAGGAGAAGCAAACAGGGCCTATATCAGAGAAGTCTCCAGGTCATGGCAGGGGATTTGACCACTGTCCTAAGGAATCCTTGAAGGATTTTAATGAGGGGAATACAATGGTCAGATTATGTTTTTAAAGGGTCTGCCTAACAGCACCACTCTGATGAAAATATAATGTGAACCACATATGTAAGCCACAAGTATAATTTAAAATTTTCTAGTAGCCACATTTCTTAAAAATAAAGGAAATAGATGAAAAGAATTTTAAAAAATATTTGACTTACCATAAGGTGTCTAATATCTTACTGTTTCAACATGAAATCAATACGAACATTGTCAAGTAAGTATTTTATATTCTTTTGTTTGTACTAAGGCTCCGACATCCACTGTGTATCTTAAACTCACAGTGCATCCCCAATCGAACTAACCACATTTCAAGTGCTCAATAGCTACATGTGGCTAGAGGTTACTTACTGGACAGTGCAGGTTTAGACAGGGTGGATAGAAAAGTAGAGTAGAGAATGGTTTAGGGCCAAGTGGGGATAAACCTGAAGGAAATCTGAAATCCAAAGGTTATTGTGGGATAGACTCAAGCATGGGTGGGTCCACACTGAGTTGATTCTGGGCTACAGACTAGGCTAGAGCAAAGCTCATCTGTTGGGTAGAACTAAGTAAAGGACAGGGACAGAAGCCAACAAGATAGTTTCATTAATGTATCTTATTAATAAACACTGTGTAATAAGTAATTTTACTGTTATTGGACAGATGCTGTTACTGTCATCATCCTCATCACCACCATCATCATCACTGAAGGGAACAGGTTTCCAAACAACATGGCAGAAGGGCTTGGGGAATTTAGCCAACAATCTCATTTCAACTGTTGAGTTCTTTGTCATTGTGTGACGTGCCATTCCAGCCATGTGAAATTCTGGGTCATGTTCTGAGATAGACTACTTCAGCCACAGTTTAGAAATAAGATGTGTACAGAGAAATAACATCTGTTTCACACATGGTCTGACATTTTATTTCTTGTTCTGTTGTGTTGGTTCACCGAGTTAACTCCATCTGAAAGGGAATGGCATTCTGCAAGTGCTGTCTGTATTGTCAAAAAATAATTTTTTAAATCCTCTGATTACCACTTTGGCTGAGAGGTTCTTCTCTTCTGTCTTTATTTGCCATTTCCCAGAGTGCCCTCTTCACACTCACTGTCTCCTGCGGAAGCAAAGTTGCACTTTCCACTTTGCTCATGTGAAAGAAAAAAACCACCATGAATTAAGACTCCTGCGTGTTTCCTTCTCACAATTTATGAGGCTGGAACTAGTGTGATAGGAACCTTAGCATTCACTTACCCCAAGGCTCATATAAACTAGCATTAATGATGAAGAGGGAGAAAAGGAATGCTCTCTGAGATGCAGGGATTGCTCAAAATCTTGGCACGGGACTCTGCAGTATTGACTAATGAGCAAGGACGGGGAAACCATTTTAAAAATTTAAACCACTTGTTTTTCAATTCATGTCAGTGTCAGTCTCATTTCATTGTTAAATATTTGCCCTCCTTCCCAGAAGCAAGATTTGCTTCAGGAGTGGACAAATTATGTGGCATTTGTCTAAAATGATAGGTCTAATTATTGCTCTAAAATCCTGAAATATTTTTGAGCTCCCACTAAGAATTCAAATGCCAAGAATTCATAATGATTTTAAAATTGATTCAAGGCCCCATTTCTCTATGCTGACCCTGGGAGTGGGAGGATCAAAAACTAAGAGAAACAAAAAAAGAAAAGTCTTCCTCCATCAGGTCAGGAGCTTTTTGGTAGTTGGATAAGAGAGTTTGAGAGACTAGAGACTACAGTATAGAAGACAGATGACTTTCAATAACAAACAAACAACATACACACACACACACAAACAGAAAATGGGTCTGTCTGATTCTGATTAAGAATGAAAAATATAGGTAGAACCTAAAAATATATATTTCTGGAATCTTTGTGCTTTATAAATGTAACCTAAAAATATGTTCATTGCAGGTGTGCCTCCCTAAAGTCACATCTATAGCAATAAGAGTAGCCATCATTTTATAATTGCCTCACATGCTCATCCCGTGAAGAGTGTATCCTATGCTGAACCCCATGGTAGTATTTTTTTGTAAAGCAAATGAATACTTTAAAACATGCAGAACAAGCTCTATAGTTTATGTGGTTGGCAAGAATGGCTTTCTGTGAAGAAGAGGTTGCTTAACCTGAGAAGTAGCTGGGCAGTTATCACTGAAGGCAAAGTAACTAATACCAGCATGGGGATGGACCAGGGCGTGGAATTGTAGGTGTGGGTGGTGGTTAAATTAGAGGCAAAGATCGGTAGTAAGGAGGTTTTCTCAAATTTCTGTTTCTTTACGTAGGCTGTTTCCTCTACCTGGAATCTATGCTTTCTCTCTATTTCCCCAATCTGTAATGTTCAACATAAACACATCCTTTAAGATTAATCTCAAGCAATACTTTCCTTGTAAGGGATTTTTGCAGCCTCCGTCTTGATTTGCATCTTCTTCCTTTTAGATTCTGTTAGCACCCAGTCCATGCCTCCATTGTGGCACTTATCACTGCATTGTGTCTTTTGATTTCTTGTCTATTCCTTTCTCTAGCTTCCTTTCATGATTTTAACCAAATGTGCTATATAATATAGCCAAAGCTCCATGAATATTAGATGAATGGATGAATGAAGCACTGAATGGATGAAGGGATTTTTCAACTCCCTCAGGTAGTACTCTGCATCCTGGTAATATGAAAACAGTATTTCTCCTAATGACTCCATGTACACATAAGGAAACGTCTATGGTATATCTGTTTCCAGGGGAATTGATAGCCATAGCTCTCAAGTTGTGTTTTGGACAAACTGAACAGTGATATAAGTAGTTTGTTCACATCATTTCTCCATCTTTATTAACTTCCACTGGCTCTCTATAAAACTTCTTGCTGCCTGGGCTGACTTCTTTATCTTGTCAATGTCTACCTCTCCTCAAGGGTTCCAGCAGAGTTTTGTTTGTATGAGGGAATATCATAATGTCACATAGCCAGTCTTAAAAATCTGGGTCTTAGGAGTTTATTGACATCCTGAAGCCCAACTGCAGGTTCCCAGAGTTTCAGATGTCAAATAAAGAATGATATAATTTTTTTAATTATGAGATTTTCTTTATACTGAGATTAAACATATATATGTAAATATATTTGTGTGTGTGTGTGTGTGTGTGTGTGTGTATAAAAGAAGGTGGAGGCAATCTTAGAGATAACTGAAATGTCAAACCTTTGCTATTTGTGTAATTGAATTAATCCTGGGGAAAGGATGGGTAGAGAGAATTCAAGTAGAACGTCACCTGGAGACATTTTTGAATTCTTCTCTTTCCAAAAAGAAAGGCAGAAAATAATAGCAGATGTTTTTTACAGGTTTAGATTTATGGATACTGGATGGTGGGAGAGAACTCATAAAAAAATTAATACTAACATTTACTTGTCTTCATTGAGCCTCAGTTACATTATCTGTAAAATGGGAATAAAGTTTATTTGCTTTGGAGAAATCCCATAATGAATGTACGGATTATTTTGTAAACTGCTCGCTGTTGTATAGCATTTTGTCAACTGCTAGATGCTACCAAGACTGGTAGAATTACTGACTTAAGTTCCTGTTTTCTGCCAAGGAAACAACTGAAACTGTGTTCAGGTAATAATAGATATCTGCTGTGCTCATGTAATAATAGGTGCCAGGGGACTCACAAACAATACTGTTCCCAACACCAGACAAGTCATACAGGGCATGTCTGGATAAAATTAATGAATTACCAACATGGAGCAAAATGCTGTCACAGAGGTAATGACAGAGACACATATAAAGGATCTGATTTTCCTTCTTTTGGGGATATAGATGGAGAGTGGAGGAATTAAGCATACTTCCAAGTCCAGCCTCTTGGTCTCTAAGGGACATGGAGTGGCTTTGAGTATGCAGTTTCCACAACAAAAGGAAATCTAATTGAAATACCTGGGGGAAAATCCTCCAAGTTTCCAACCTCTAAATTGGGAAAGTGAGAGGAGGTCAGAGGAAGCTACTGAGATCCTGATTAAAGATATGAATCATTTTCCCCCTCTCTATAGGTTCTGTACCTAATTGCACCATGCCAGGGTGGTGGTTCCTCATACCAGTAAGCAATGCTCTGACATCAGCTAGGTGTCCTACAACTCAACTCAATTCTGACAATATCTACTTGGAAATAGCATCAGATCCCACTGGTAAAGGGCTCAGTCCTACACAATTGTCCCCCTGCCCCCTACTTCATATCCCAATTAAAGTCCAGGTTGTCAACTAGGCTTTTGGCCACTGCCTGTAGATCAAAGGTTCCCATGACCCCTTCTATGGATTTGACTAATTTGCTAGAGCAGCTCACAGAACTCAGAAAAATATTTTACTTACTAGATTACCAGTTTATTATAAAAGGATATAACTTGGGAATGGCCACATGGAAGAGATGCATAGGACAAGGTGTGTGGAAAGGACATAGAGCTTCCAGGCACTCCCATAGCTTGCCACTTTCTCCAAACCTCCATGTGTTCACCTACCTGGCAGCTCTCCAAACCCCATCCTTTTTAGTTTTTATGGAGGCTTCATTATATAGGCATAATTAATGAAATCTTTGCCTATGGGTTGATTAATTCAACCTCCTGCCCCTCTTCCTTCACCTGGGGTTGGGAGTGAGGCTGGAAGTCCCAACCCTCCAATGTGCCAGGTTCCCCTGCCAACCAGCTCCCTTCCTTAGGGTCTTTCTGAAAGTCACCTCATTAATATAACAAAAGATATATAGTTCACCTTCAGCACTTGGGAATTTCCAAGGGTTTTAGGATCTCTGCACCAGAAATGGGGATGAATACCTAATATACATTTCTTATTATAAATCATAGTATCACATGCTCAAAAACATCATCATATGCACAAAGTTTTTCATGTATTTTCAGAGCATTTGTAGATTCCTTAGGGTCTTTGGAACCCAGATTAATAGCTCCTATATTCTGTTTTAATTAGAATATTCACTTCTGATGAATGGAAGCCACAACACATTGAGTGCTTCTTATATACTATACTGTACTAATATTTCCCATGCATTATATCTCATACAGTCCTTACAACAGTCCTAACAGATAGGCCTATTATTGTCCCTCAATTGCATGTGAGGAAGCTGAAACTCAAAGCAGTACAATAATTTATCTAAGATCACACAGTTAGAAGTCTGGGGACTGAACTAGAATTAGCTATTTCTGAAGTAAACAAGGCAGAGCTGGGGCACTTCTGACATTAGTTTATAAATCCACATTGCTACTGGACAGAGTGGGCATAAGTGTTCCTGCCAAAGGGAATGAACAGCGTGAGGTCAAGTGCCTGTTTCTATTGGCCCAGAAAGACGTTATAGTGACCGTAGTGCACGTCCATGCTGTTCACAGTAATACCTCCAAGGACTGAGGCCCCGGCCCTGCCTTTGCCCTCTTTTCCCTTAACTCTGGAAGAAGCTCAGAAATGCAACTGACTTCATTAGCTGTCTCTCTCTGGGGATGTGTGACAGCCCAAGGGTTATGATTCTGGGTGGGGAGTAACAAACCAGTCAACCTCTGAATGTGGAGGGTGCAACCCCTGTGTCTCTGAGGGGCCTGGAGGTTGCAGGTGGCACTAATTTCACAGGAAAGCAAGGTGTTTGCCAAAGGAAGGACAGATGGTTCCAGTCACCAGTTATTTATTTCTATAATTAGCTGCATGCTGTGATCTCAGATCATGGAGAAATGATTACTTCCTATGGAATTCCTCCCATCATTAGGGAAGAAATGGGAATTGCAAACCAAGGAATGTTTGTTGAATGGTAATTTACCAAATTTCTGGGCTTGCAGCAGCAAATGACGTAAGGTCTAGAGAAATAATCTGAATCAGCCAGAAGGATTGAGTTTCAAGTCCACCTCCACCATGATCATGTGTTTTCACATAGACTTTATCCTTTCTGGGTCTCATGTTCTACATCTAATAGGGAAGAATATTTTGAGAAGGAACTTTGACTGTGATGTGATAAACTTCCATTGGCTATGTATGATTGGGTCAATGAAACATATGAAGAAAAAAAAATCCCTAAATTCAGTATATTAGACAAACAGATGTCAATCTGAATTAAAGTACCTCCGCTTATTAACCAGCAAGCTCTGAACAAGTGACTTTAAATCTCAGACCCCCATCTTCTCTGTCTGTGAAATGAAATTACTGTGTCTATCTAACAGAGGTATTGTGAAAACTGAGCATATACATGCAAAATTCCTAGACCAGTGGTTGGCATAAAGTAGGCACTTGATAAATGGGCATTAATTTTACTATTTTAATTTAGCAAAGAAGACAGGTCTAAAACAAAATATTTATCTAATATGACACAGAATAAGTCCAGCACTAAATTGATCTATGGGCAATTCCTCTAAGACATTAAAGATAAGGAAGGAATAATTAATATTGTTCATCTAAGATGCTGAGGATAAGGGAGGAATAATTTCTGGTCTTCTTTTGAACAATAGGTTCTTATTCTTTAGAAGTTCTCTTGCAATAATGCAGATTTCTGTGTCAAAACTTGTGGATTGCTACTTATGCCCAAATTATCATCCCTTTCAGTATTTCCTGGCCTTGCATTCTGCTTTAGAAGTGGGGTTAGAATTTAGAACACAATAGTGGCTATATTTCTGATACACTCCTCAGAATTAGCCCCTCACACAACTTGCATCAAACAGCAGGGTTTGTACATGTGGAGATAAACTGAATAAAACAAGAACCATCCTTTTTATGGAAGCCAAGAAAAGGAGACAGACTTACAAGACAGCAAGAGTCTATCTGCCTGCCCACTTATTTGTTTACCTTAATTGATATTTTCAAGGCAGTTTTCTGCTACAGAGTTTCAGGCACTCTGCAGGTGTTTCAAAACCTTCCAACGACTCTGTGTGGTGCACAAGAAAGAAAACAGTCCTAGTGACAGCACCTTATGTATGTATGGTATTATACCATGCCATGTATTTTTTTTTCTCATATAAATCCCAACAACGCAACAGAGTGGGCACAGGTGTAGTAAGAAGAAAATTAAAATAATACAGACCATACCACACCTCAAACTCACAATGACTAAGATCTAGCCACTCCTCTCCCTCGAAAATCTGCTGACCCCCCCCCCACCTCAGTTACTGGCACACCCTTCTATTCAGGTGGGCAAGCATTATATTTTGAGTTATCTTTGCTACCGAACTTTCCATCTATAATCACTTTGTGTGCAGTTTGTACAATGCATTAGAAGGAGGACAAAATAAATGGTGCTGGTGTGGAAAGACAAAACAGAGATTGCAAACGTCTAAATACAATGTAACAATGGCTTGTCTTTAGGGTATCAGTGTTGGAGATGGAGAGACATGGATAGAATTGGGAGACATTTACAAAGTGTACCTAGTGTTGCATAAGGTCCCACAAGTAAGATATGACAGAACTGGGAATCTAACTCTGATCCTTGAACCTAATTCCAGTACAATTTCTTCTTGCTTTCCATGCTAAAGTGTGCCTTTTAAACATAGGCATACTTTGATGAGAGACTTTTATTTTCAGGTTTTTAGCATGTGTAATTGAGCTAATAATGGTAACTATCTCATATGATTATTGTGAGGGTTAAATCAGATAATACATATAACTGTTTAACACTTTGCTCGACGCATAATGAAAGCTCAATCATTGTCCGTATATAAACGTATCTTTGTTTCCATATCTTATAGTAGTAAGTATTAATACAGTTTGAAAAGACAAAGGAACACGGGGCATAAACTGCAAGATTCCTACTGCCCTTCTGCATCTGCTTTAGGCTCTCTTTCATTTAAATGAAGTTAGAACCCCGCCAATGAGTTTTCAGTTAGTGCCTCACACCTAATGCAGATGATGGGAGGATATAAAAGGTTTCCACTCTGCCCAGTCCTCTAGGGGTGTGTGTGTGTGTGTCCGTGTCCGTGTCCTCTAGGGGTGTATGTCTCTGTGTGTGTGTGTGTGTGTGTGTGTGTGTGTTTCAGATTAATTTTGTGAGACAAGCAGAAGATGCTGCCTTGATTTGTCCTTGGAAAGAGTCCTGCTTTTCTTGATTGAAGATATATTTTTATAGCCTAAATGTGCAGGTCAAAGTAATTTTTCTGACAGGTAAAATGCTTAGCTGTGACTGTCTATGAATCTTCTCCTTTTTTCTCCTCCATCCCCTGTCTCTTGTCCTGTTAGTAGCTGTCTCCTATCTGTCTATCACTGCTTCTTACTGACCTGCCAGCACCTTCTCTGCCTCTCCTCTCTGCACCTTGATACTTATCCTGCCGAAGGTGGAGTCTGGCTCTGAATTTGCTCTCAAGCCTTGACCACTTAAGTCCTTGCCTCTTAAATCAAGATATGAGTATCCATAAGGAGAATCAGGGAGGTAGTGTAATGGGGGAATGAAAGCCCAGAACACTTTACCAATGTGTTACATCACTTTAATTGAATAGTATTAAACTTAAAACATGCACATTTTTTAAAGGAATATAGTCAAGTAAAATGCCAGGTCTACCATTTACCAGTTTGGGGACCTTGAGATATTTCTTACTCATGCAATTGCAATATCTTATTCTGCAAAATAACTCCAAGAAGAAAATAAAATAAACGTTGACGCACTGATTATACTGCCTGGCACAGAGACTTTAATAAGCACTGCATTTTATTTTTACTTTAAAAATAATATAACCATCTCCAACTTACAGATGAATAAACTGAATTTCGGAGAGTTTTCATTATTTGCTCAAAATCAGAACTGACCAGTGACAGACAGGGGACTTGAGCATCTCCTGGAACCTGGTTGGTCTAATTCCCAAATCCACAATTCAGAACACTAAGCTGTATATCAAATAAATGTTAGGTGGAAGACACTTTGGACTATGTCCAACATCCCCCCTACCCCCACCCTGCAACACACACGCAAGATTATGAATTTACTCCCTTTGCCTTTAAGGGTATGCGGTCAAGGAGCAACATGACCTTTAATGCCTCACTACTTGTTTTCCTGCATGGAAGATTCTGGGTTAGATATACCAACCCACTAACCAAATAAACAAATAGCTCTGTCAATTGAGAATACTCCTGAACCTGGCTTTTGTAAAACAAACCCTTCCAAGCTCTAGTTTCAGGGTCTATCCTCTTGTCCTTCTTCCTGTTCACCACTATCCCTCTTGATATCCAGCCTCCCCATCCCTTTATAGTGCCACCCCCAGTCTCCTTTCATGCTTCCTCTGCTGATAAAAAACACACCCTGCTTTACCTACTGCTGGAGGCTTCTTTCCTGTTTGTTCAGCCTGGAGCACTTGCCTTCCTTCTTGGTGCCACCATCCCTCTGCCTCTCTAGCTAACTCTTACCTATTCCCACAATTTCCATTTCACCATGGATAATACTTCCTCCAGGAAGTCTTCTGTGGTTTCACCCTGGATCCCCACTACAGCCAACATATAGGGAACATACAGACTGAGTTTGGTGCCTCTCTTTGCTCTTAAAACCCACTGACATCCTGGTTCTAGCATTTCTTCTTTTGTATTATATTTGGTTACCAGTCTTTACCTTCAACTAGCTTCTTGAGCTTAGTGATTGATTGCATCTTGGTTGAATTGAATTGCAGGCCACTATTAAAATGCCTGACCTAATAGGTCTTCAATAAATATTTTTCAATAAATGATGCAAATATAATTATTTTTTATCCCAATGGGACCAAATGTGCAAGGATTTTATTAGGGGAGGTGCCTGTGAGAGACATGGAGTAGGAGTGGGGATATACTCAGCCATCAGACCAACACACAAATCCAACCCCGAGTGAAGAAGAGAGAGGAGGAAGCATCCTAGGTTGCCATGTAGGCAGCTTAAGAGAATTTCAAGAAGGGAGAGATGTTCAGGAAAGAGCAGAGGAATAAATGGACCCTGACTTCCCTTGAGGTTGAACTATGATGTAACAATCATAGAGTGTAAAACAGAACACATGTTTGGTCAGGGGCCAAACAAAGGACAAACAATGAGCCAAACCCAGAGCTGGGGGACACAGAGAGGTCTCATCATTGACCTGAGGCCTCAAGGAATTTACATTCTAAGGAGAGAAGCAGTGAGGCAGCTCTGTTCACAGATGACAGCAACCCAGTATCACAAATGTACATGAAGCAATGACATTGCTGAGGCGGGTACAGACCCTGGCTTAAGAGAAAGGAAGAAGAAATCAGGAAAGGTTGGCAGAAATAAGCAGTGGAGCCTCAAACTTTTTTTGTTACATCTCTCTCCCTTGGAGAGTTTAAGAGCTGATGTTGGGTCCTAATTTATACAGAAGGGAAACTGAGTAACAGATGTATAAACCAGACATCTTCATGAGAATCCATTGGTATTTGGCACCATTTAAACCAGATCCTGTCATTCTGAGGTTTGTACCTATTATGCATAGAAATTATGCACAGAAAAACATTTAAGCCCCTAACCCTAACGTTCACAGTCCTATGTGACTTTGCCCTTGCCTGCTACTCCATCCCCAACTCTTACAATTCTCTACTCCAGCCACACTGGCATTCTCATACCTCAAACACAATGGAGTCCTTCTGCCTCTAGGAAGCTAGCTCTGGGTATTGCCTCTGCTTGGAATACACATTTTCCGAGAAATCTGCAAGGCTGACTTCTTGATTTTAAGGCACCAGCTTAAAGAGAAATCTTTCTCTGACCACACAATGGAGAATGGCCACCTAGTTTCTCTCCTTTAATCAGCCCAATGTTGTGAATATTTGATTACTACCTACTCTCCCCATATGTAATCACCTTGAGAATCTCATCTGCCTTGTTCACAGGTATACCTGCAGCATCCCAAATAGCAGACATCACCATGTATTTATTGAATGGATGAAGGAATAAATACCAGAAAGAATAAGTGGAGAACTGTCCTCATTTCCTAGGCTCTCTGCTCTTCATGCTGTTCCTATGGGCTGTGGGAAGGAGAAAAGCAATCATCAAAGAGCACACTAGCTCTTGAGAAAAAGCACACTTTGAAAAATGAAGTGTTCCCTGTCATTAGCTTTCAGTCAAGCATCACATCAGGAAACTTTTGCATCAGGTGCTGTGATTGGACCTTGAGGGGAGATGCCTGTGATGCAGCCCTGGCCCTCCTGTGAGCTGGAACAGATGGTTCCTTCACACACATCTAAATAAAGCTGTAATGGTGTTGGCCCACAAATACAGCACAGGTGAACCTTCCTTTACAAAAGAGAACGTGTTTCTTGGATGTCCTACGAAAATCAATATCAGCTATGCCAATAATTTTCATTTGAAACACAGTTTATCTTCTTTTTTGGACATCTCATCAATGGACTGCCATTCTTTCTAGCCTAGTCTAGTCTCAGCACGCCCCCTGAATGTCTCCCTCCCCTACTCCCATCAAGATACCCTGCACACTCTATCAGGTTTATCATCCTAGAGCATCACTCCCAGAATGCAGTACTCTCCTTCAATATCTGAGTAATGAGTTGCCTTTGATTATCTGATCAAAATAGAGAATCACACACAACACATCTGTAATTAGGCTGTTCTTTGATTAGGGAGTCAGTGGCATAACCACAGCTGATGCCTAACGGCACAGGAAACATCTTGGTGAGATAAGTCTGTGCATTGTTTAGAAAGAGAGCCTAGCAAGACAACCACAAGGATTGTGCATAAAAAAAAAAAAATTTAAAAAAAAAAAGGAAAGGAAAAGATCACAGTCCATGAGAAAAGAGTTTATGATGTATGAAAATAAAGGGGGGGGGGCTGTTCTCTCTTCCATCCACTCAAATTGTGGGGATTCAGAAGAGTAACTGGCAGTACTCCAAGGAACCAGGAACACAGGTGAGACTATGTTAATATTCTCCATGCTCAATTAACTCTCTATCTTCCTCACTGGACTTAAGTTTCAGGAACGTTGGGACCATGTCTGTTTTTACCACCACTATATCCCCATGGCTAAGCACAGAGTGTAGGACTTAAGAAAGTGTTTTGAAATAATAAATAGATTAATAATGGAGATGATGCTCAAGTGAGGATACAGAGTTGGTAAGACATCAACAGCACTATATCAAGGAGCACAACAGGCAGGGCATTTGGGGAAGAAGCATCTAGGAGATAGTCATTCTTCCCAGCACTGAAAGTGCCCCGAAGGCCTTTCAAAGAGGAGACTTGGAGGACCCAGATAATTTGAGGATTTCACATTATACTAGTTGGAAGTGCCCTTCGTGTATTTTTGTTTGTTTGTTGTTTGTTAGTTAGGGTTTTATAAAGACCTTGATGGTTCTCTAAGTTTTTATCCCCATGGGTGCTATAGGATGGTGTGTGGAAGTGAATGGGCTTCAGACATGATGATTAAGATGGTATTTCATGGCAAATCCCATGTTCAGGGAACTTATGGATGAAAAGACTCACACATGAGAAAGAGGAAGATATACTATTAAGTACCTATTATAAGCTTTGCCCTGATGAATGGGTTATATCCATCAATCTCATGCAATTTTCACAGCAAACTTCATAAGCAGGTTTTTGCTTTGGTTATGGCTTTGTTTGTTATTTCACAAAAGAGAGATTTGGACATCAGAGAAATAAACTAACTTTTCTATAAACACACAGCAATTATGGGTTTGATCTGAGATGAGAGTCCAGTTTTCCTTATTCCAGAGAAGTACTATTTTTCTTCTCAGTGTTATCCCTAAAATATGTTCCCAGAAGATGTAATCTAATCTTTCCCTCATTCATTACTTAAGTATATCTTTTATGAATTTTACTGGCCCAGATTTTTCTGTTACCCAAGACACACCCATAGACATCTGAAAACAGAGATGGCAAATCCCTGGTACATGTGCCATTTCTCCCACCCACGTGACCGATAGCACCAATTAATTATGGAGTTATGGAGTCTTTCCCATTGAGTTCAGATGCAGCCTCAGAGCTTAGCATACAAAGCTCCAAATTCCGCTAACAATAAGAATTTGCACACTCATATAAAATGTATTTACTGTTCTTGTGTGAATATTTCTGGGGGAGACTTTGAGTGCATTAGAAAATGGATTAGGCTAGAATTTAGGAAACCTACATTTTACCACAAGCTGCCACTCCTAACTGACTCTGGGCAAGTCATTCCATTATTTCCTAAACCTCAGTGTCCCGATTTGTAAAATGAAAGCTTTAGACTAAATCAACTGTGAGTTCTCTTTTTCCACTAACATTTTGGAAGTGACAGATGTACCTAGAGCAATTTACTAGTTGTAATTATAAATCATATTCCCAAAAGGCTAGCTAACCTGATAAATTAATTAATGCTAAGGTTATAATGATTATATGTGTTCATCTCATTAGGTAACATTATGACATTTCAAAAAGGTTTTTAAGAATATAATGCTTGCACCCAAAAGATCAACTCTGAAGGTGGAATTTCACCTTTCACAGAGAGTCATACTCTGTAGTAAGGGCACATGGGTTCTTTTCTCTCTTCTTTCAAACATAAATTCCTGAGAAGAGGGAGCATTTTAAGGAGCAGAGAGATTCAGTTTCTTTATCATATTCCATCATGTGAGCAGGATGAAATGGATTCTGTTGACATTAGTGAGCTGAGAGTTTGCCTCTCATTAATCTTCCATTAATCCAAGAGTAAAGTGACTTTTTATGCGTAGATAAGGACAGACATCACTTAAGCAGCGCCTGTGTGAGCAGAGATAAAGAGAATCCCTAGAGCCAGGCCCACTTGTAAGCCCAGAATCAGCATTTATCTCCCCTCTTAGACTCTTCAGCTGCAGCCTGACCACTGGGAGACCCTGTCCAATACAGCAGCCAGTGGACACATGTGGCTATTTAAATTTAAATTAATGAAAACTTAAAATTAAAAATTTAGTACCTCAACCATTCTTGCTGTATTTCAAGAGCTCAATAGCCAGTGGCCAGTGTCCATCATATTGGTTGGCACAGATAGAGAAAAAAATCCCATCACTGCAGACAGATCTGTTGTGAAATATCATTCTACACAAAGACATTTGTGATTCTCTGGAACATGAACTTTCTGATCATGCTCTTTGTGTTGGCAATAGAAAATGTTTTCTTCTTTAAGCTCTTGCTTTTTGGTGCTAGCTAAGCACTGTACAGAATGTGTGGCATGGAGGCAAGAAATTTTTTTGGTTCTACTTCCATTTTGCTCATTCTCAATATAACAGTATGCAGTGAGACTTAAGGAGCCCTAAATAAATCTTCCACTTTTATATCAATCTTAAAAATCATGCCCTTGCCCTGATCATTATATATCTATGAATGAATGCCATTCTTGATTAGTTTTGCTTCAAATACTATTATCTAATTATTTTTGTCAATTATCAATAAACATCCTTAAGTGTACAAAGCATTGTAAATGCACTCATTTTTCAAAGTCTTTAGTGTACCAACAAAGTCCCATCTCCTACTAAGTAGTTATAAATTCATTTCTCTAGTAATTACATTTTAATCTAGAAAGACTTTTTTTTTTAAGGTCTTCTACTGGTGAAATACTGTGGCCGTAAATCCCATCCCATTCAAATTTTACTTATATTTCACCCTGGGCCATTTCTCACTCCATTGACCTCATTCAAATGGTCTTCCAATTTTCAGAAAAGGTTGTTAATAATGAAGCTGGCAACCGGTTTCGGCAAACATATTTTGGACACCATACTTGATCAATAGAGTCAAGGATTCTTCATTTAACATTTCCTTTTCTCTGTGCACAGTACAGCAGAAGAGAACAAAAATGGCAGCATAAATGTTTCACTGACATATCAGTCTCCCAGTTTTCTCTATACCACCCTCATTCAGTTATCCATCTTCCTACTCACCTACCTGATATGGGTATATATGTGTTCACAGGATCTTACAGAAGTTCCAAGAAAATGGCCCAAAGTAACTAAATTCAAAAGTAGACCTGAGTTTTGTCTGGTGGGACGTTCTAGATGGTACCACTCTTTGCGCTCATTCATTCTGATTGCTCCAATTTCAAGAACTGTTTAATACTTGTCGGTGAACTTCTATGCCTCATTAGCAATATCAGTAGGGGAGGAAGGTGGGGTGAACTGCAGGACTGATTTCCAAATTACTTGAGGGGCAGGCTGGCACAGTGATTAAGAGCACAGACTTCAGCAGACTTCAGTCCAGTTCTCTCCATACACAATGTATGATCTCAACAAGTTTCTCAAACTTCTTGTGCCACAGTTTTCTCATCAGTAAATGAGGATAATATTATTAGTATGGGGTTATGAAGATAAAATGAATACCCATGAATTACTTAGAAAAGTTCCTGGCACTTGGTAAATCATCAATATTCTTAGGTATTATTATAATTATTACTTGGAAACTGAGGATTCCAGGTAAGAACCTCAGGAAGCTAGGGGAAGATTAATTGTTTCCTACTTCTAATTTTTAAGTTATTCCCTGATTGCAGAGAAAATAGAGACATTTTGACAATAAAATGGAGTTACTATAGATCCTCCTTTCCATCGCAAAAATATAGAAGTACTAGGGAGAAAAAGCATAACAAAAAAGAAGTATATAAACATACAGCAGAACTTAAGGGGTTAAAAAAATAGAAATACTTAGGTGGTGGGTACAAAGAAATAACGTAAAACCAATGCAATAAACAAGCAAGACTCTTTCCCCTAGAGTGGGGTTCAGTCTGTAGATGCAAGCTCTAAAGACTGGTAATGAGGGTTGACTGTCCACATGGAAAAGGAAGGGTAGCTTTGTGAAGCTCCAAAAAGGGCTGAGAAGTGGGAACTGGGACCTGACACAAGCGTGAGGCCTGCACAGTTCTCTTTATTGCTGAAAGGGGGTTAGGAGCACTTTGTTGTCATCTGAGAATCAAGGAGAAATTTTCTGGCACTCTAAGTACGTAGAGGAAATCTCCTACAATTGATCAAAACTCCAGAGGTATGTGGAGCTGAACTCATATCGTCCATATTGTACTAGAACCCCAAGATCAGAAATGAACATTAAAAAAACTGGTGGAGAATCTGTTAATCCTTTGATCCTTAGAACAGTCAAATGTAACACCACTTTATAAAGATACTTCACAATGAAGGTATGTGAGCTTTCATGAACAACAAAAATATTTCGCTAAAGATGAGTTCAAGTAGAAAACTGCAAACCCATTCTTTTGAAGGGAGAGTGATAAAATAAGAACTAAGAGAATTAGAATCTTGTGAACTTGAGAAAATCTGGGAATTACTACAAAATTAGTATACTTAAAAATGAATAGAGGTAACAGTAGAAACCATAATAAAGTAATAGATTTTATAAAAGAAAAAAAATTATCTGAAAGAGAAATGTATGTCTGAAATGGAAAAAAAATCTAGTCATGACACTATGAAGGCAATACATGGAAAATTACAAACTTATAAATTTGGTCAAAAATTTTAAAACTATTTAAATAATCTGGAAATATAAAGACTAATAAGCTTTAGCATGTGAACTAGTTTAAGCCTATGTTCCTCACCACAGGCAATGATGTTCAATACCCATATGTATGTGTGTACATAACCTATACATACGTATGCGCGAGGGAGTATTAGACATAGTTTATATCATATTAAGGTATCATCTACACTATAAAACTTTTAACAACAATTTATACTGTGTATCTTCTGATGTTAGCTCATAGATTCTGCTCATTTGTTTTAAAAATTGCACAACAATTTATTTGGATTTTCTTCTATGGGTAAGCTATTTTCCCTTCTTGATACTACAAACAGTACTGCAAAGACCATGTTTGTGCACATCATTTTGTGCAGGTGAGACTCTGCTAGAGGCTAGAATACTACAAGTTGAATTCTTGTGTCAAAACATATGCACATTTAAACTTTTCATAAATATTTATAAATGGGCCTAAAAAAAAAAAAGCCACTCAGCTAAGTGTAACTAAAGAAACTCCAATCATATCTGTCCTTCATAGCTGGATTAAAAATGAGCTTTTGCTTTAAAAAAAAAAGTATTTTGGGGCCTACTTTAAAGGGTACCACATCAATTTTACTCAAGGTCCCTTCCAGCTTTGACAGAGTAGACATAGTTGAAGAATGGAGCCAAAAATCCCCCTCTTCACTTTGCAGCCTTGTGGAATATTTGTGGCTTAAAAACTACAAAGGAAGCGCTCACAAAGGTGTCTTTCAGTATCTGCCAATTATTCTATGAGCCTCATGTCTTCAAGCTTTGTTACCACCACCTCCTGTGCTCTGCTCAGTTCAGAAAGCTCCAGAGGGCCTGCTTGTCCCCTCAGAAGCAGCAATACGCTTTGACTCAGGCACCTGAATCCCCTTTTCTGGGCACTGGGGACCCTTGCTTGGCCATTGTGGGTGGCTTCAAATACATTAAAGCCAGCCAACATCCCTCTAAGGAGTAGCTCATCTGAGGGTAATTCAGGAACCAATAAAGGATGGCAAATCACTTTATGGAAATTAGCTTTTAATTATTCATTGGTAATTTGACTGCAATCTGGCAGGTGTCCTGATAGGATGAGGATGACTTGATAAGTAGATTTTTTTCTCTGTAAAACATATTCAGTACGTCCCCAAATCGACTTGAAATTTTCCAACCTGAAGAGGCCATGGGGAAGAACCAGTCCATTGCCTCCAGAATGAGTGATCTCAGTAAAGATATCATTATTCATTTATTCATTTGTTGAATGATTCTTATCCTCTGCTGATGAATCATTTATGGAAGAGACAAGAAAGATGACTGATTAAAAAAAGAAAAAAAATGTAAAATCACTTGATGTGAGGTAGTATCTTTACCTTTCCTCCTCCACTCATTTCCTAAAAGGCAGGCAGTGTTGTGTTATGGAGGAAAAAAATGAATTTTGAGCAGGTAGACTCGGGTTCAAACTAAAATGCCACCAGTTATTGGCTGAATGACCCTAGCAAATCAATTGACTTCCCTGAACCTCTATTTCTTCATATGCAAATATGGGTATTTGGATATCAAGCCTTGGATGAAGAATGAAAATGTGATGTGTGTGCCTGGGAAATTGTTGGTTTTTATAAATGACAGTGGATATGATCATTATGCAGCAAACTGTTCTTTGGAATGTCTTGGAAGGCTAATACCCAGCTAGCTGGGGCCTGAGGGCATCTGGCAGTCTACTACAGACCGTCCACAGCCCCATTTACATATGATTTCCTCTGAGAGGTTTGCAGTGCTGAATTGAGGCACTGCTCAATCATTTTATCAACTTCTGCCTAGTAGCAAAGGACCTCTAAATGAATGGACTGTAGATTCAAGCTTTGGAGATAAGGTAAAAGCTTCCCCCTTTCCCTTTAACCTTATTAGAACCAGGGCCATGAATAAAATAAAACAGGGTCTGTGAGAAACCTTTCCTAAGCACTGAATTGCTCTTCAGATGTAATTACAAAAATGATGGCATCCATCAGATCTCACACTTGAAAAAAATCTGATTATTACTAATTATTGAGTGTCCATACACGAGAAGATAAAAGATAAGCAATAATAATCTAATGCCTAGCTTATATATTAATTTCAGTTTATTCCCTAAGTTAACTCTTCAAGGCTCACTAGCAAAAACCTAGATGACTACGATAATTTCTTCCTCTCTCTTTTTGCTTGTAGTGTCTTTTTCTTCCTCTTATCCTTTCAATGCTCCTTTTTCTTTTCCAAAGAGTTAAAATTGTTTTCTTAGAATAGAAAAAAAAATTTAGTGATTTAGGTTTGTGAAACATTTCAGATTCAGTTTTGTTCATGATCTAAATCCTTCTTACTTCTCTAGCTTAATTGTTTTTGTGGGGGCTTCTAGTTATTTTTATTTTCTTTAATTGAAATACAGTTGACATAAAATATGTTAGTTTTAGGTGTACTACATAATGATTTTGTATTTGCATACATTATAGAATAATCTCCACACTAAGTCTAGTAATCATCTGTCCCCATACAAAGTTATTCAAGTTATCAATCTTATTTCTTATGCTGAATATTACATCCCCATGTCTTATTTATCATATAACTGGAGTACCTCTTAATCCCATTCACCTATTTTGCCCACCCCTCCCCAATCTCCCTCTCTAGCATAAACTTCCACCATTATTTTATTCAGGACACATAATTTGCAAGGATGGAAAAGGTCCCTGGTCTATCAACCATTATAGCCTCTCGCTCCCTCACCTTCTGAGATGGCCTGCACTCTGTCTATGGCGTATGTATCTCTCTGAATAAATCTACTTTTTCTCAAAAAAACAAAAACAAAAACAAAAACAAAAAAACCAAGTTATATGAAACAGATCTCTCCCTAGCTCTTAAGACCAGTTAGTCAATGAATTCCATTCCGGGTTCCTTGAAACTCATTCATGGTTAGTTCAGTATGAAGCACAAAGTCCAAAGGAAGAAGGCATGTAAGGACCAGAAATCTGAGGAGAAAAGGCAATGTTTATTCTCAAAGCAGGGAGAACCTGTGAAGAATATATATCATTTTGTAGAGCAGATGCTCCTACATACCCACCATGGGGAATGAGGACTGGAGCTGAGAAAATGTGCTTTCCTACTGTTCTCCCCATACCTGAGACCTATCCCATCTGTCTCTTGGAGGAAATAAAGGGATCTGACATTTTTATGGGGGGAGGGGAGAGAGAGAGAGAGAATGTCAGGAGAAAGAGGCCCTAGGAGAGAAGAAAGGAAATTATGAGAAAGGATGAGAAAAACAGGAAGAGAGAAAGAAAAAAGGAGAAAGAGCCAGAGAATAAGGAGACAGAGAGTGGTAGAGAGAAATACAGACATAGAACAAGAAGGAGAGAGAGAGGGAGGAAGGTAGGGAGGAAGGGAGAGGAGAGAGAGAGAGAAATTTAGAACAAGGAAAAAATTATTTAAATTCTCAGGCCAGATGGTAAGTGGTGCTACAGCGAAGGGTCAAGGAAAATAATACTGTGTCAAAGTCAACATCAGGTTAAACTAGAAAGTTTGGGAGGAAATCAAGGTAAAATTAAATCTAGTGGCATAGAAAAAGGAGCAGAATGGGAGGCACCAGACAGCTGGGGACTGGGGTAGAGGGCAAGGAGGGGCTGAGTTTAAAAAAACAAAGTCTGCAAAGGCACAAATGTCACTTAATAACCAGACAAGAGAAGTACCTGAGATCCCTGGAAACGGAGATGTTTGAGTCTGAGGTCTAGGAAGCAGCATGAAGAGGAAGTCAAGTCTAATAGGAGCCCTGGAGGGTCTCGAGGCTTGAACATGTGTTTAGCTACAAATAGCATAAAGTTGGGAAGGAGACTGGGCTCTGACACTGGTCCTCTCTTTCATTAGAGTGTGACGTTGGCAAGCCGAGTAAACACTAGGAACCTAGGTTTCTTTGTGAAATGTGGAGAGAGGTTTAGGTCAGCTCTGAGCCCCCTCCTCATTCTGAGATGATTCTGAAATCTCAAAGCTGAGGCTGATGAACCAGGATGGGTGGAAACTGGGGCTGAGTTTGTGAATGGCATGATAAGCTGAGCTGTGACAAAAGCCATGATGCAGAGAAAGCTCTCATAATAAAGGACTTCAACTACAAAGTGACACTGAGGTCATGAAAAGAATGCTGGACTCTGTTTTGGTCTTTGCCAGAAACTTGCTGTGTGACCTCAGGCAGTCCCTTGACTTGTGTTGGCCTCTGTTTTCTAACACATGCAATGTGCACCGTGTTCGTATGGGGAAGACGGGGTGGGGGGTGGGTAGTAGCTGGATTAAATCAAATTCTAAGTAGTCAACTCAAATGCCTTCAGTGGGGACTGTGGAGAACCAGGAATGTTGCATGTTGCCTGCAGGGGGATAGTTGGTACTTGACTTTCCTGAATTGTATGCGTGGGTATGAAAATCAAGTGTTAACTAGACCATCTAAGAGAAGTTCGAATTCCTGATTTGTATACAAAATGCAAGGCACAAAACTGGAGTGAGGACCTCAGCCTAACAAAATATGGATGGAGCCATGAGGTTGCAGCACGAAAAAGTCTGTGACAAATGTTCTTTTAAAAGGGTCATTCCATGCTCTCCAATTCTAGGATTCTGTAACATAAAGGAAAGGAGAGTTCTTAGATATGAAAATGAAAATCAAGGGTAAGTGATAAGAGGGAGTAGATGAAGAGAAACGTTTAATACCACTTTCTTTTCTGTTCTTTGCTTTTGTTTAATCTTTGTTTTGGTTTAATCTTCCCAATTTTCAAAGCCAGCAGAAGTAGTGCCTCTTCAATTCTACTCCCATATTCCTTCTTATTTTCTCTTATATTGTTGTCTCCGTCTTTTTCCTCTTACAGCCTCTACCTGGCCCATTTAAAACTCCATTCCCCTTTCTCAGTCCTGGTCTTCATCTTTTTGTTGCCTATCCCTCTGCCTTCTATCCTTGTGCTCCATGACTCAGAGCTCTGGGGTAACACCAGTCCTGGTATCTGAAGGTGAGTGAAATTTTACTATATGGGAAGTTAAAAGTATTTCTGTAGTGGGATAGTTAATCATTTGAATCCTTGATAGGAATAGTTCTTTTTATGTCTTCCAGCAATAAATCCAGGCTGTATCTAATCTCTGATCTCAGAGAGAAGAGAATTAACCAGCTGAGAGTGTGACTAGAAATGAAACCCACAGAGAAAGGAGTGAAAAAGAGACCACTTTATCTATATGTGCACACAGCATAGTAACATGGAATTGGTGAGCAAGGGAGAAAAGAGCTATTCTTGGGCTCTCTGTCCTCATCGATCTATAATATTTCTTAAAATGCTTGAATTTTCCCTTCTAAAATAATCTTATTTTTGCCCCTCTGTTATCCTTACTCTACCTCCAAGATACCCCTTGATTATTACCCTCTACCTCCTTAGATAGAGCCCCTTAATCATTTCTTTTCCTGTTTTCTCCCCTTCTAGTTTCTGCTTCTCTCTCAAAAGGTATTTTTGTTGTTCTTTGTTTTCCCACTAGATCATAAACAGTATCTGTCTCACTCACCACTGCATCTACCCTGTCCGTCGCATGTCTGGCATGAAGTAGGCATTTATTAGTCTGCCCTGTCTCCCCATCTCACACACCACAAACACACACACCCACACACACACACCCACACAAACAATGAACATACACACAGAGTAGGTACACTGATGTTCTTACCTCAGTCTCTCTGAATCAAGTAAGACTTCCACTGAAAATGGCATGTATAGGGCACTTGGCTCCCCTTTGCTATGCTTTGAGGGTAGAAGCCAAGATCTGTATTTCCTCTATTGGACCAGAATAGTCCTTAACTCTTAGCAGAGGCTGAATTTTAAACCAAATTTTTTAGGGAGAAAACGATTTGAATTCTAGACTAGGCTGTGTCTCTCTCATCATCTATGTGAACTTGGCCAACATATCTAACTCTCTGAGACTCCGTTACTCTAGCTCTAATATGAAGGCTACATGCTTTCTCAAGTCTATTTGCATCTTTTTATGAATATAATTCTACTTTTATTTTATAATTCTATTTGAATATTTTTCTTGTCTAAATTTCAGATAATTCCTCCCAATAAATAAAAGCAACAAAAACATGTGGCTCTGCTCCACTCCTCAAGAATACTCCCACTTAGGACCAGGAGGAAAAGAGAAAACAAGGATAAATACAACACAATGGAAAATTGATAAGCATCAGCCATTCTTTATGTATACATCCTACTGGGAAGAAATATTGCCCCGAATAGCAGTGCACTTGAAACTACGGATGAATGTGGGGGTGGAGAGGAGATCAGAGACCATGTCCGTGATCTCTCTTGGCAAGTCATGTTCCCTTTTTGGGACTCAGTCTTTCTTATATGTAAAGTGAAGTCTTAGAGTAAATAATCTTCACAATTTTCTCTGGGCTCTGACATTCCAGGATTGGACAAAAAGCATCTTGAGATGAGATAGTAAGAGTACAAATTGGAGAATTAAAAGTAAATTATTTTGGTATATGCATCACAAAGTAAGTCACATTGTGAAGGAGGCTGTAAGCTGGTGTTTCAGCCTCCACCATCCAACACAGGAATACACACCCTGGCTCCATCCTGATCTGTAACTCTGTAAAACTCTTTATATATATATATTTATTTCTCTCTTTTTTTTTTCCTCCTCTCCTCCTGTCTTGCAGAGAGTCTGACATCTTGTTTACTTCTAATACTTGAAATAAAGAATTATTTCAAATGCATATTTTTTTACTGTCAACACACTTTTAGAAGAACATGTTCAATACATCAAAGGCACCAACTAATTTAAGAAAAAAATACACACACAAAGTAGACAGAAGTACCTTTCCAGAAATATGTTTTTCTGCTTTGATTTGAAAAAAAAAAAAGCCCACACCTAAGTATGCACTGATGTATTCCAAAACTCCCATCTCTCTACTTATTCTTTCTCCAATTAATATAATCTCTTGTCTTCATCCATATTTCTTTCCTCCTTTCCTTTCTTCCTCCCTCCCTTTCTCGCTCCCTCCCTCCCTTTCTTCGTACTTCTCTGTTCTCTGGCTTCTATCTTCTTTTTTCTCTTCTACATCCTTTTCTCCACATGAACTCACCCTCTCTTTTTGTCTCTTCATAGATACATAAAGAGTAAGATAAATGAGTACAGATATAGATACATGGTAATGAGGTCAATTTTATAGTTGTAACTTGGCTATGCCTCAATGAGACATAATAATCTACAGCAAAGTTAAAACAATTAAAAATTGGTTCTTTCTGTTATTTGGTGGAATCCCTATGACCCAGGAATTCCTCACCTGGGAACATGCCCAACGTGAATGTGCCCACCAAAAGACATGCAATTGAAAGTGCACAGCGACACTATTGTTATGACCAAAAATTAGAACCTATCCAGATGCTCCTAGGAAGTAAGGTGAAAAGTAAATTGTTGATCGTTACACAATGGATTATAATGTAGCAAACAGGGTGAACCATAAACTGTAAACAACAACATACCCTACTTTGATTCAAGCACTGCAACACTGTGTGGGATTTCACTCTGGTTTTCCAGCACACAGGATCTGCTGAGTGCTGCCTGTCCTGTCCCTACCCCACCCCACCTCCCAGAACTGTCCGGGATCCTGTGTTGAAAAGCAACCTAGTGTTTGGGGCACTTCCAGATTCTAATCCCTCATGCTAGCCCACATGGCTGCCAAAAGTTCCACTATTTTTCCTTTCCCTCACAAAATCTCTCTGCCTACTGAAAGCCCTATCTCCTGTGCTTAGAGTCAAGAATCGCACCCCCACCCTACCCTCAGGAAGATAACAGTGATCCTGCTGACCTAGGAAAGACTCTTTGCTCTCTGGAATTTATTTCTTTTATGATCTTTACCTTCCATAGATTTCTGATCACTTTTTAAAAATATGTTACTTTTGTAGTTTGTGTTTTTTTTTCCTCCTAGTAGTTCTAACAGAAGCAGTAGTTTGCTGCTACTTTTTGCTTCCAACCAGAAGTACCAGTCTTTACAGGTTTGAGTTTCAGTTCTTCCACTGACTCAATCTATAAATTAAGGCAAAATCTGTGACTCAGTTCCTCATCTTGAAAACTGAGAAATAATAAGGCCTCCTCTATAGGGCTAGTAGAAAGATTCAGTGTGATAATCTGTGCAATATTCTCTAAATGATGCCAGGCATATGATAAGATTTTTTTTTAATGGCACTTATAGACTTAGGCAGATTGTAGATACTAAAAATTATAGAATTTGGGGTGGGGGGCTGCTTTTAAAGCAAGAGTACAAAATTACAAACACAAAATAAAGAATTAAAAATACTATTTAGTTAGAAAAAATGAGAACTCACAATGAACTCAAATTTTTAAGAAAGTCTCCAAATCTAGGAAACAATGTTATTGAAAAATAATAATTAGCTTTCTGATACGATTCTATAATAATTTTTTTCCTTAGATATTTTTCTTCTGGCTTCATTTGATCATATCTATGACAATGCTTTTGTAATATTCTCTAAAGAGAAAATAAAAGGTAATTTGATCTTTTCTCTAATAATGTTGCTTAAAATTTGTTTTCCATGAAAGATAATTTAGAGAGGTTTATTTGATCTTCACTAATTATTCTAACGTGTAAGTTTTCAAGATTGTGGTCAAATTCAAGAACATCTTTAGAGAGTTTGTTTCATTTATGAGCTGCAAAATTTTAAAGTATCTTAGATTTTCTTGCAAGCTTTTTGAGCTGACAGCATTAGGAATATTTCTGAAAGCCGTTCCTACACTGGAATGATTATAAATATATATACACAAAAATGACTCTGAATCATGTAAATATATTTCACTTAAACCCAAACTCTGTATCAGGGTCTCAACTTACCATTATCCAGACTCCAAAAATGTTTACAGCTAGACAGTCACCAACCAACATGAGAGAAAACATTACACAATGGAATTCATAGTAGAAAGAGCTGTCTTGATCAATTATAGTTAACACATTTTACTGTTAATATATGACCATGTGAAAAAATCCCAAGACCTTAGACGGACCTGTGCAAGGGAGCAGTACTGAAGCTTAAGCTTCATTAGCTTCTGGATAAACCCACCTAGGTGAGCAGCTGTTACTCAGGACCATTCCTTCCTTGAGCAAAGCAAGCAGATCTTCTCCTGCCTGCTTCTCCCTGCATCCTCAGGCCCAGCCCAGCTGTTAGTACTGCTGCAGCATTTTCCAAAATGTGTTTCCTGAAACTTAAGTCTCAAGACCTGTGTTCTCCAATGTGGTAGCCACTAGACACATGTGGCTATTGGAATTTAAACAGGAAATGAATTAATTTGAATACAATTTAAACTCAGTGTCTCAGTCACATTGAAAAGGGCTCAACTGCCCATGTGGCTAGTGGTCACTGCACATATTAGAGCAGATATAGACACGCCTATGATGACACAGAGAATTCTGTAGACACTGCCACTCCAGAGACATCCAGCAGATATGAATTTCAATGCCAAATAGTTTTGGAAGATGTTGCATAAAACATATTCCTTTGATATGGGTAATATTAAAGCATGAAAAATCCTGCCCGGTAAAACCACTCCCAATGCAGTTTTTCCCAAAGCCTCTGGATGATGGAATCCCTCCACATCCCCTTTGTTTTGGGGGTTTTATTTGTTTGTTTGCATCTTAGTCATATTGCCTAGCTTCTTGTCCCACAACTCCTATCAAAAAAAATAATTAAAAACCACCACAAAGATAATTTATGAAATCATACTTGATACTAAACTCTTTGCATTCGTTCTATCACATGGTCCTCATAATAATTTTATGCAGATGAGTTAATAATTTTATTTCACACATGAGAAAGGTGATTTCTGACATTAAGAAAATTACTTAAGATCACTCAACAAATAAATGATAAAACTGGAACCTGCCCTCCTGGGTCCTCGACCACCCCCTTATTCTGTCTCCCTTTGTGTTTGACTAAGTTTCAGAACTGATAGGGTGGGGGGCATACAGTGAATCTAGTGGGTGAGTGTGGCTGCCTCACAGAGCCTCAGAACAGGTCCTGAAGGTCTTGTTTTCGGTAGTGGTGGTAGGGTAAACAGGAAGAAAAGAGGTTGTTTTGGAATAGATTTAATAACACTAGCACCTTTTTAGTTTTCTGTAATGTTTTATCAAATACGGTTTCTCCAAGATGTTTTAGCATTGGAGCCTTAATGCCAACTCTCTCATGTGGGGATTACCGCTTTCTTCCTTTTTCTGCTAGGAAAGGAGGCTCAGGGGTCTAGAATTACTTGCTCAAGAACAAACTTTTTGCAGAGAACTGAAACTAAAATCTATTAAGTGGTTTTTAAATTTGTTGGGTTTTTTTTTTTTTTTGGTTAGATTTGGAACATTTTGTTCAAATAAAATCTTATGTGGGCACATAAGAGGATGGGGGAGCTGCTCTAATCAGCTCAGTCTTCCCCTACCTCTTGATCCAGGTTGCCTCGGAACCCTGCAAGGCCTCAATGACCCACTAGGATTTTATGGAGTAGAATTTGGAAACAATTATAATAGATTGTGTAGCCTCTCTGCTACGTATTATAAGAAGTGTCCCTGAACAGGTTGAAACATCTGAAGGAGAAACCTAGGAATAGCAATTCAATTAAGTGCTCTACAAAGAAATTTTTCTTGATGATCTCTGAAAACCTGGAAGCATTCTTGTCAAACTAGTAATTGTTTGGTTACCCACTCAGAGACAGGGTATGGGTTGGAACAAAGCATTGGATTTACCCATGGGATCATAAAGGTCATGACAATGATCTCTATGTCTTGATGCCTAGTTATCAGAAATTGTAAGAACACCTAGGCCCAAAGGAGACTTATAAAAGATATATGGTTGGATGGCAATCTTTCTCGGGTTTAGATCACATAGCAAATAATGAAATTAAAAGGATGCAGGATAAAAGCTTGAAGAACAAATGTATGTTTCACGTCTAAGAGATTCTACCTAATGGAATTTGTGCAACTTACTCAGCCTTTCTGATATTAAACAATCTCTCTTTCTCCACACACAGAGACACACACACTCTTGTCCTCAGACTTGAGAGTAAAAGAAGATGGCATGCATTATAAACTGTATAAAAAACGTGATGTACCTTTGCTATCTGTCTTCCCCTTCCTCTCTTCTTTTTATCTCTTTTGTGCTAGAACTCAAGTCAACACTGTCAGGAAAGTGGATTGCCTACAGGCAAAAAGCCCTGGTTACATGGGGCTTTAGCATGACCTGTATTTGACACAATTTGCCTTGGGCAGTAAGTTTGGGGATGACCAATGCAGTATGTCTCTGAAAGCCCATAAGGAGATGTTTTTAAAAGACAGAGATTGCTCCCCCTGTATCACCAACATACACCTGAGCAGTTTCTCTATTTGCAAGGTTATCCAGGGAAACACGAAACTGCCAAAAAGAATGTGGTACTGACAGATTGAGAGAGAGGTGTTGTGTGTGTGTGAGTCATGTGAGCATGTGTGTGCATGTGCTTGGACAAGAGGGGGCATTGCAATTCCTTTGTTCTAAAGGGCAGTTCTCCTTAGAAATGGCCAATCAGTCACTGTCACTGTGCAAGGAGGAGGTGGGGGAGGTGGTAGTGGGGTGGGGACATGCCAAGTTTCCCCAGAATACTCATTGCACAGGACGATCCCCACAGCTGTTGCACACCCAATGTAAATACAGACAGCCCCATTCATCACAGAACTCCTTTCTGCAGCACACGTCCAAAGTACAGCAATGATTTAGTGCCTGCAGCTGGAACTGCACTACGTTTCTCCAAAACAGTGGCATTTAAAAATGAGGAGATGGAAACGGAGAGGAGGCAGGGGTTACAGGGAGGGAAGAACTAATTTCAGGTTTCTGAGGGTAACAAGAATGAGCTACTCCAGTAGACCACTGCCTTGCTTTAACTTCAGTTTTCGCCTAAAACTTGTTGGTTTTGGTGTACCTCAAGCTAAAACTCTTGAACTAGTGTTACATCTGCTCAACTGCTTGCCTCTGGCCCTGACCACATGTGCACTGTGGAATTCAGGGCTTGTTCTTTAGGAAGTATTGATCCAGATCTCTTGGAAACTTGTGTAGACAAGGTACAAACCCAGCAGGACAAGAAACCAAATAGACTGATTTTTTTAAGTAGATATATGTATTTATCATTCATTCATTCAACAAATAGCTTGTTGCATCTAGTACATGCCAGGTTCTCTAAAGAGTAGTTCAGTATAAACAAACAAACAAACAAACATAGAACCTGATCCCGAGGCATTTACACTTTAGTATGGGCAGCAGATACTCAAATGAAAGTATGAATTTTTTGATATCTGGCATAAAATAGATACTAGGTGAATACTGAAAGCCAGACTAGAGAATTCTATCATGCTTTGTGGGGGGGAATTATTTTTCTTTGCAGATGGGATCACTCTTTCTAGAAGAGTTCTCTGAGTGAAGGTGGAACAAAGTATATTTCAGATTTCCCAGGGTAAAATGTGTCAATACAGTGAAGGAAGGATAAGAGATTTTGAAAGCTTTTTAAACAGGTTGTAACATGATCACGGTTGTTTGTTAGAAAGTAACTGGAGCGCAGGTGTGAAGGTTGTTTGTTAGAAAGTAACTGGAGCGCAGGTGTGAAGAATGGATTTGGGGGAGGGAAGAGATAGACACACATTTGCAGCTGATGTGGACAGACTGGACAACAGATGATAAGAGCCTGTATGGGAGGTGGGACTGCTGGAAATGAGGAGGTAAGGCATTCTAGCAGAGTGTCAAAGGGAGAATTTTCAGGATGAGTGATCATTTGAATGTGAAAGCTACTTCTCTGAGCTCCAAATCCACCTTTTATTCCCATTTTCTGATGCTGGAACTGGACTTGTGAATTACACATTTTCTTTTTTTTTTTTTTTTTTTCCTAGTACCCAGCTTCCTGGATATTCTGTGACTAAGGATTAGGGTAAGGCAGCAGGCAAGTAGAAGGGATTTGCTCCTTATTTTGCTTCCTGTCCTTACCAGCAACAACCCAGAAATGACACTTCATCTGGCAGCACAACTGGTTCCAAACCCCAGCTTCTTTTAGCACTCACACTGTACCTTCTTGGAGGTAGCAGTCAGAGCTCGCCAATTCCCTGCTTTCTCAGTTGGAGTCCCAGCTCTGTGGAGCATCTTCTAACTGAGGGTTTAGATTATAATCATCACAACCTCTTCTCTTTGTTCTGCTAATTTTAGGGATAATAGCTGATTTCTACCCCTTAATTCTGTCTTCTCTATCTCTCTCTCTCTCAAATCACCAACACTTGTATAATCAATTCCTTACATTAAATTTCTCTTAAAAATACCTGGTGTGTATCATATATGTTTTCCTGCCTAAAAGTTCACCAATGTAGGAGTCATTGATAATTACAAGGAGTCTGGTTCAGGGGTTTTATGAAGTGTGAAGACTTTTACAAAGATGGCCCAGGAGAGCAGTTTTTTCAAGGCAAAGCAATGAATTTGATTTGAGCATAGCCCTTATGATGTGCAAGTAGAAATATGTGTCTGAAACGGAAGAAAGCTATTAGAGATGAAGAGGGTGGTATAGAAGTGATAAATATATAAACAAACTAACAAACAAAAAACAATAACCAAAACTTTAGAATAAAGGAGGATATTCTGAAGACACATTTTATTTTGACTGTTATCACAGAAATGTGAGATAAATATTGAAACTGCTTCAATTAATGTAGTGTGTTGATTTCTTCCACCTGTGATTTAGACAGGTGCAGCAATATTACAACATGGAAATGTGAAATTTGCCCTTGTATATTAGAGGGCATGTCTTGAAGGCTTCTAACTTTACATAAAGTTAATTAAGCCCTCATATAATTGATCCTTTACTCATGTTATTTAGTTCTACCTGCATCCTAGTGAGGAGGGTTTGTGGGTGTCACTTTTCCATTTTATACTCAAAAAAAAAAAAAAAAACCTCAAGTATCCTATCAAATACAACAGCTAGAATTCCAAATCAGATCACCTCTATTTGAATCCAAATAATATATGTGTTCCTGATACAGCAAAGGAATCAGTATTCCCGACTGAATTCACTGGATTAAAAAAAGACTTGGGATAACATATGTAACTATGTAAGATGAGGATAGAGCATGAGGGGACTTAAAATCTAATCCGGAGGTATTGGATTTACAAAGCCCTATTGACTACATATCAGCAGCAGCATTCTGGAAAGATTAATCCAGCCATGAGGATTTGATTGTGTGAAGAAGTGAGAGATTCAGAATCCTTGTACATAATGACAGATACTTGGGAAACTGTTGTGGTAACCTCAGCATTTGATAAGAGAGTTCTCTCAATTAGGATTATAAGAACAGAAATTGAAATCAAGAATCAGATGTGTATGTAATTCCAAAAACAAAAACAAACAAAAAAACAAGAAGTGTTGGGATGGGTAGGTGAATAATGCAGGCAGCATTTAAAGTAGAGACACAGGTCAAACATCACTTTTTAAGGTTTTAATGCTGGCTTATCAGGGAGATAAAAAATAAAAACTGCCTTTAACTAAGCCTCAGCTGGTTTGTTGAGAAGCTGGTTTGTCAGAGAGGAACACTGAGCTCAGGTTTGCAGGCATTAACTTTGAGTTGATAAGCTGATCATGAGGAATCACAGTGACAAAGTTCAATCAGTAATTGGAGATGCATGAATCTATTTGTTTTTCAGGACAGAAAAAAAAATTGCTTTGTTCCAAACCTTTGGTGGAGATGCATTGTCCAGGATGTGTGCAATTTCCTTAGTCTTCCCTATTTAGGATTAAGACTAAGAGAGGGAGGTAGGGGGATAGAGTGAGGGAGGGAGAGAGAGAGAGCTCACTTTCAGAACCTTAAAAAAAAGTTGTTTTAAAGCTTTCACTTTTACCAGTAAATAAATGCTACTAGAGAATCCAGTGTGCATGACACCAAAGCAGAGCTGTTCTGATTGAAGTGGGAGGTGAGGCTCCTTGAAGCCCTTTCTGTGCACCATTCTGTCTACAATCTCTGTACACATTCTCTCTACACCGGCTATTGCAAAGTGCCTTTTGAGATCCTAGAGCTCCCCAGAACAGTTTGAAAACCAGTGAGCAAGTAGTCAAAGTCCAGGGAAATGAAGTCACTTCCAGCTGTCTGAGTGAATCTGTCATATCTGAGTCATCTGCAGGGAGATTCAACATTTTCTGATTCCAGTGCCATCACTTTCTATCATCCAAGATCAAACATGCATATCCTGAGTTCTGAAAAGCTGTTAAGCTGCTGGTGTGTGCAACAGAAAGAGCAGGGCACCCTTCAACTCACGGAAAACAGTTCTGACCACTTAAAGCCGATTTTGTCCCAAGCACCATCTCCTCTTTATCAGGATTTCCATCAATATCATGAGTTGCTTAAAACACTTAGGATAACTTAAGCCTCACTGGTAAGGATTGCTTCTCTGGGAAGAATTTTGACTGCATTAAATAAACTAATGAGGGTGATCTGGAAATACTAGGTGACTGTCAGACAGGTATTTACACATGTGGCAGTGGAGCTGTAGCAGCAGTGTGGGATGAAGGAAAGCACACTGAACTAGAAGCTGCAGGATCTGGACTCAGTCCTGGCTCTGATGTTACCATATCAAAAATTCATAAATAATTAGCTCTCATGTTGTATATGAAGACTTGCACCTATGGAGGTGAACATTAAGATAAAGGATGACCCAACACATTTTGTTACCCAAAAAGTTTTGCACTGATGTCAAGCCTTGTATCTTCTTTTTTTTTTTTTACATTTTTTATTGATTCATAATTATTTTACAGTGTTGTGTCAAATTCCAGTGTTCAGCACAATTTTTCAGTCATTCATGGACATATACACACTCATTGTCACATTTTTTTCTCTGTGATTTATCATAACATTTTGTGTATATTTCCCTGTGCTATACAGTGTAATCTTGTTTATCTATTCTACAATTTTGAAATCCCAGTCTATCCCTTCCCACCCTCTACCCCCCCCGTAACCACAAGTCTGTATTCTCTGTCCATGAGTCTATTTTTGTCCTGTATTTATGCTTTGTTTTTGTTTGTTTGTTTGTTTTTGTTTTTTAGATTCCACATATGAGCGATCTCATATGGTATTTTTCTTTTTTTTATACAAGTAATTTGAGACAAAAGTCTGGAATTGGACCTGGTAGCAAACTAAAAGTGCGTGTGATATCATCTCTTCATCTGAAATGCCCAGATAGGAATGGTCCAAGAAAGGGACCAGCAAGGCAGGTTGTGATTTAGTAAAAGAGTTATAACTAACTCAGTTCTTGTTTGACTTTCTGCTCTGATGCTTGAACCCTGAATACAAAGCCAGTGTTTGTGTCAGTGCTTTTGAGTTGATTCATTTAACTTATGCTGTGAACACTCACTCTGCACATTTCTGAGATCTGTGTTATGAGGAAAAAACACAATTATATATGATCCTTGTGATTAAGGTCTCAGAAGCCAACATGGGCTTACTTTAAAAAGTAGGTATTTTGAAAGAATATCAGGTATCTCCTTAAATCCAGAACTGAGTAACCAAGACTCTGGACAAGTGGGGGACAGGGAAGTTCAGAGGACCTAGGGAAAAGGAATCCAATTTTCTCTTTGATACTATCATCAATATGGCTCATCTGTTTCTCCTTTTGAGATTACAATTTTCCAGAAGAGAGAATCTGACAGTTCCAATTGAGCCAGATTTATTGGGATAAAATTGCTATGGCTAGAGGTGTGCAGACAGATATTACAGATGAGGCAGTTGGGTCTTACAACTAGGAGTTCCCAGAGATTAAAGAATCATTATGAGCCAGGTAGCCCCTCTAAAATAGGATCCAGTTCAATAAAACACAGCATTGGCCTTTAATGCGTTTACTGCCTAATAGGGATGACAAGCATGTAAAAGGAACTGTAACAAAAAGCCAGGAATTAATATGACGCAGTAGAAGTATAAACAAGGACTGTATCAAACCAAAGAGGGGAGAAAACTTTTTTGGAAAGGGAATTGGGATTTTTCATCTACTATTGTTCTCTCACATTTTCCTAGGAATTTGAACACCTACAATTTAAGTAAAAGATGTTTTCCACTGTTCTTCAACTTTCCTTTAAAAGAGAACATGGAAAATTATTCTACATAAATAACATTTGAGAATGTTGGCATAATGAAACAATCCCAATTTGCAAAAGCCACATTTACAAAATTATTTTGGATAGAAAACTCCTTATCTCTCCCTCTAGAGCAATGCAAAAGAAAAATAAAGACAAAAGCTGGGCCATAAGTAAGACTATAAAGGAGTAGGAAGAACTTATTCTATTTAGCAGAAAAAGGGTTTGTAGCACAAGTGCACCAGCTGGTAGAATCATAGCAGTCTAGAAGCACACAATGAAAATCACCCTTGGTGAACTGAGAGGAACTGTAAGTAGTTGGTATTGGAGATGTGACCTTAGACTCAGGATTAAAATAAGGTCAATGGTTTAAGAATAAGAGACACTGCTCATGTGATCAGAGAGCTAACATTTTGAAATAATGGGTACATACATGGAGTTCTCAGTCTGGACATAAAACATGCCCTTCCATTCTGATACAGAAATTGGAAGTTCTGCAGGAATGAGGATTATTATAATATTTTACTCAGCAGCACACTTCCATTTCCTCCCATCTCTAATCCAACTACGCTTTGTGAAGAATCTGCCTCCTTTCTCAAAGCCTCCCATTGGGTTCTCAATGTATATGAAATACAGCCCAAATTCTTTAGACAACTAAATATACAAATGGGACCTAAATAAACTTAAAAGCTTTTGCACAGTGACTGAAACTATAAACAAAACAAAAAGACAACCTATAGAATGGGAGAAAATATTTGTAAATGATGTGACTGACAAGGACTTAATTTCTAGAGTATATAAACAGCTCATACAACTTAACAGCAAAAAAACAAACAACCCACTCCAAAAATGGGCAGGAGACCTAAACAAGCATTTCTCCAGTGAAGACATACAAATGGCCAACAGGCACATGAAAAAATACTCAGTATCAATAATTATCAGAGAAATGCAAATCAAAACTACAATGAGGTACTACTTCACAACAGGGTGGTTGTTATTAAAAAGTCCACAAACAACAAATGTTGGAGAGGGTGTGGAGAAGAGGGAATCCTCCTACACCGTTAGTGAAAATAAAATTTGGTGCAGCCATTATGGAAAACAGTAAGAAGATTCCTTAAAAAACTAAAAATAGAGTTACCATATGATCTAGTAATCCTACTCCTGGACGTATATCCAGAAGAAGCTCTAATTCATAAAGGTACATGGACCCCAATATTCACAGCAGTACTATATACAATAGCCAAGACATGGAAGCAACCTAGATGCCCATTGACAGATGACTGGATAAAGAAATTGTGGTATATTTACACAATGGAGTAGTACTCAACAATAAAAAATAACAAAATAATGCCATTTGCAGCAACATGGATGGACGTGGAGATCGTCATTCTAAGTGAAGTAAGCCAGAAAGAGAAAGAAAAATACCACATGATACCACTTAAATGTGGAATAAAAAAATAAAATAAAAATAAGATACAAATTAACTTATTTACAAACAGAAACAGACTCAGACATAGAAAACAAACATGCTTACTGGTGGGGAGGAGGAAGAGATAAATTTGGAGTTTGAGATTTGCAGATACTAACTACTCTACATAAAACAGATAAATAATTCCTACTGTATAACACAGGGAACTATATTCAATATCTTATAGTAACCTATAATGAAAAGGAATATATACATGTACATGTATGACTGAAACATTAGGCTATGCACCAGAAATTGACACAATGTAAACTGACTATACTTCAATAACAAATAAATAAATAAATAATAGAAGTTCAATAACAGGGTTCTTAAATATCTTTCTGGTCCTTCTCACTGTACTGCTCCATGAATGCTAAATTCCTGCCACATTTTACATTTTCACTCACTTTGCTTTTGCTCATGGTAATTTTATGATTTTTGAAAACACCTTTTTATCATGTTTTAGAATGGATATTGTGATTTATAAGAAAAATGTATTTGGTCTTTGTCCCCATTTTTGTCACAGAGCTCCTAAAACCCTTGGAATTTCCTAAGTGATGAGAGCAATAAAGGTGTCTTTTGTTTTGTTAATGAGGTGACATTTGGAAAGACCCTAAGGACAGGGGTGGGGAGGTGGAGGTGGGCTGGTTGCAGGGGAACCCAACCTTGTAGTGAGAGGGTTGGAACTTTCAGTACCAAGTCCCTGGCCTCCAGGACGGGCAGAGGCTAGAGGCTGAATCAATTACCAATGGCCAACGTGAACGAAAATACTGCAAACCACATTAGTAAACAAAGAATGCTGAAGCCATCAAGTCACCAGTGGCTGCCGCCACCCTCCAGTGAAGACAAGCCTGCAGCCCAGCTTCTGCAGCCACTCACAGTGGTGCACTCTGAGGGGATTCAGAATAACAAAGGACAGGATACCAGCCCTAGATAGGTAGGTGCTTGTCAAAGGAGTGAATTCATTTAGCCCAAATGTTTGCTTCCTCCCATACATAGAAAAGCACTAAATTCTTTAACTTGAGATGTCTGGTTTTATTTAGTTAACAAGTAATCTTTTAATGTTCCAACTACCTGGTCTTTGTTGTAAAACTCCTATACATCCTAGCTTCTCACCTACCTCTTCGGAGCAGTCCCTCAGAGCGATCTGAGAAGCTGTCATCCTGGCTCCTGTCCTCTTGCCAAACAAAACAAAACTTTTAGGCTGTGCATTTATTTCAGTTGACACCAATGATTTCATCAATCATGCCTATGTAATGAAGCTTCCGTAAAACCTCAAAAGGACAGAGTTTAGAGAGCTTCCAGACTGGTGAACACATTAAGACTGGGGAGACTAATGTGCTGCAAGAGGGTATGGAATCTCTGTGTCCCTTCTCCATACCTCGCCCTGTGAATCTGTCTGTCTGTCTGTTTCTGAGTTATATCCTTTTACAATAAACCAGTGATCCAGTAAGTAAAATGTTTCTCTCAGTTCTCTAAGCCTCTCCAGAAAATTATTCAAATCAAGGAGGGGTTGTGAGAACCTCTCTAGTTTAAAGCTAGTCAGTCAAAGAAGTGCTGTAACAACCTGGGTTTGTGATTGGCATCTGAAGTCCTAGGAAGAGGTTCTTAGAACCTCCAACCTGTTAGCAGATCCCTAAATTAGAAGGCCCACCAAAGTGTGAATTCTTCCCACCGGCTGCGAACGATTTCACAACAGTGGCAGAAGGACAAAGTGAAAAAAAAACTGCTTTTATTTCTCAAAAGAGGAAAAGGAAGGAAAGTTCTCAGGCAGGGAGACGGAAAGAAGAATGCTGGAGCAGGGAAAGGAAGAACTTCAGTGGGCAGCTGGAGACATCAGCCAAGATGGTTGGTCGAGACAGCTCTGGGCTGAGTCAGGCCATGTGGACTTTTACGAGAGGCTTCTGCCATCATGTCCTTGTTCTTGGTGTCACGGAGCCAATCAGTCCTTATATGGGCCTTTCAGTCCTTGTATGGACTTTTCCGGTTGTTGTCAGGGCAATAGTCACTGTCATGTGCTGGGGGTGTGTCATTTAGCATGTTAATACATTACAATGAGCATAAAATGAGGCTCAAGATGACGCAGGAAAACAGATGTGGGGCATGAGAAGGGCTATTTCCCAGGCTTCGGTTGAGCCCCTGGGACATGCTCCCCCAAGCGTGGGTCCTTTGCTTCACGCAGGAAAATTCAAGAGCAAGCCACAGTTGAGTAAAGGTAGATTTATTCAGAGAGATACATGGAAAGGCAAGAGAAAGGCCACGAGGTGTGGCGGTTGGGTGCTCAGATTAAAAGTAGGTACACACTCCATAGACAGAGTGCAGGCCATCTCTGAAAAAGGAGAGAGAGAGGCAGCCTTGAGGCGTTGTGTTGCTAGTTTTTATGGGCTTGGTGGCTTCATATGCTAATAAGTGGAAGGACCAGTCTAAGTAGCCTGGGGAAAGGGCTGGGATTCCCAGGAAGTTGGCCATTTCCTACTCTTTGACCTTTTGTGGCCAGCCTTGGGACTGCCATGGTGCCTGTGTGTGTGTTATCTACCATGTTAATATATTACAATGAGCGCATAATGAAGCTCAAGATCTACCAGAAGTTAAATCTCTCATCATCTTGAGCCTCAAGGCCTACAGAGGGTTGAATCTTTCACCATTTTGATGTTAACTGCTGTAGCATTCCTTGAATGGCTGTGCCCTGCCCTCTTCCATACTGTCTCAAAGGGCCACTGGAAGTCAAATTCAACACCATCTTGCTCTGTTGTTTCTAACCAGTTCTTGTTTCTTCTCTGCAGCTGCCTCCTGAGACTTTGATAAGAGTAATTGGTTTCTGTTCAAGGGAAGGGCAGGGGTTTGATCCTGGGGGCAACAGTGTTGTTAAAAACAGGAAAAAAGCTTTTTTTAATCAGAATGCCTGCAATCTGGGTACACCCAGCATCCCTCCAAAAAATCATCTCCAAAGATTCTGCTCAGCCATGAAAATTTCAAAGGGAAGTGGAGGAGTAATCTCAGTTAACTGTTGAGACAGGAGGTCAGAGTCACTGCCATCCCGCAAAGCCTGCAGGCTTGTCCTAATCAATTGCTTGAGCCTATTCTTCTGTGACTTAGGGAGGCCTGGGAGACCTCAGCTTTTCTATAAATCAGGGGCAAGGGTTGGAGGGTTCTCACAGGGTCCTGCTTGGTATAAACCTATAGCCACTTGGTCAGTCAGAAATATAGGTAATAACCTGGGCTTCAGATTAGCATCTGAAGTGGTGGTGGTGGTAGGGAGCAGTCTTGGAGGACTGTGCCCTCAGTCTTGGAATCTGACATAATCTCTGGGTGTGTACTGTCAGAACTGAGTTGAATTATAGGGCTCCCAGTTTGTGTCTGGAGAATTACTTGGTGCTGTGTGGAGATAACCCCCACTGTCCCATGTTGGAATTGGACTCAGAAGCATAAGAAGGACTTAGCTAGAATGCTTTCTCTATGAAAATATTTATTTGACTCATAGCAATTTATGTATGCCCATTTGCTTTCTTTATTTTTGTCTTTTCTATATGTAATTTATTTATTTCTAGACCTCTGATAAACTTTTAAGCTCCCTGAGTAGGGACTGGGGACTATACTGGAAAGAGAAAATCAGGTTTAGACTTACATCAGAGATTTCATATTCCCTGGCCATGTGACCTTGGAAATGTCACTTGATTTCTCAAAGCTTATTTCTGTTCCCTTTGTAAAATGAGCTAATGATATTAGATTCTCAGAGTTGTATGTAAAGTTCATATATGATTATATATAATTTTAAATTTTGTATGTAAGTTGAACTATTAAATTATTTTTACATTCTTATTTCTATCATAATTGGGTCTCTTTTGGTTGAAGGACAGAGGAAAGACACCAACCAGCTTAAGGAAAGCCAATGTCTTTTAGAATCAAAGAGGGTTTTAAGGAACTGTTGCAAGGGGAAGGGTGCAGATGAGCCTCAGATACAATGGGGAGCAGGGATGCCAGTTCCACCAGAACTTTGATTGGCCTGACTTGCATCAAGGGCTCACTATCAACTACCAATAACCTTAGGCCAGTGGAGGAGAAACCTAGCTGAACATATTATCCTCTTCTTTTGTCCTATGAAATGGGGGTACTATCCAGCAGGAGGGGGGGTTCTTAGCAAATAATATCATAGATGTCCATCATTATATCCACAGACTCATACTGTCAAATGTGGAAACCCAATAAATACTATAAGTATGGCAAAGCAGGCAAGATATTTTTGTTTGGTTGGTTTTGGTTTCTGGTTTTTTTTTAGAAAGGAAATCACCATTAAAAAAATAGAACTCCTCTGGACTTTTTATAACCTTGAAGACAATTACAGTGAAGGTGTTTAGATTTATCAAAGAAAGCTCTCCCTTAAATGTTGGTCAAAGGATACAAAGTTTTCCTTATGCCAGATGAGTAAGTTCTAGAGATTTAATACACAATAATGTGACTATGGTTAACAACTGTAAGAGAAGAAAGGCTTTCCTTCTTCTGAGTTCTTTGGGTGGGCTAATAATTACATTGACATAAGACAGATTCACGGGGGAAAAAACAGAAAGTTTCACAACAGGTGTACATCAAGAGACCCAGGAAAACTGACTAACTCTCCAAAGTAGAAGAATCCCTCACCTTAAATTCCATCTTCAGCCAAAGACAAAAGATGTTGGGGTTGGGGAATCTGTTACGGGAAGTTATCAGGAAAAGCACAGCAAGAAAGGGTAAGGTTGTTATGCAGATTGAAGTCCCTGTCTTCTACTCTAATAAGACTTTCTAGAGATGGAGTCATCTTTCTCTTCCTGATACAGAGAGGGAGACACCTTTACAAATAGAGATTTCTGTTATAAATGTAAATGTCTTCAAAAGGGTAGCTTCTACTTAGTTTTCAGACCTCCCATGTCTGCTGTTTCTTAAAAATAACCAGCTTAAAATAATCTTTATGTCAAAGAGACATATTTTGGGATTACAAAGTCTGCTCCCCTGCATAATACTGCAGTGTATACTTGAAATTTGCTAAAAGGGTAAATCTTAAGTGTTGACTCCATTGAAGAAAAAAGTATGTGAGGTGATGAATATATTAATTAGCTTAATTACGGTGATTATTTTATAATGTATCCATGTGTCAAACCATCATGCCACATACCTTAAATATACACAATTTTTAATTGTGAATTATACCTTGATAAATTTGGGGGAAAAGAGTTCATTTAAGTGCTGAATTGCCTTCAGAAGTCCTTTGTCTACACCATGTCTCTGCATGAGCCACTCCCCAGAGTGCCTAGGTCACCCAACGTCACCAGCCAGACTGGCCTACAAATAGACTGAATTTGATGCAACTCCTGCTCTAATATGTAATCGATCCTATTTTGGTAAAATTGCCTAGATTGTTCTCTTATCCATATTTACAATTTCTATAGTTTCCAGCAATTACTTCTTTCTTAATTGTACAATGAAAAGTTATGACAGGGTGACTAAATCACTGTGGTGTAATAAATAAATACAAATTTGGGTTCCAATTCTAGCTTTTGACATTGATCAGTTGTGTGGCTTTAAGGCTAGTTTTTTTTTTTTTTTAAATCTCCAAAATTCTGGGTCTAATTGATAAAATGATTCTGGATATTCTATAGGGACTTTCTGCTCTGGCATTCAAGGATTCTATGGCCTCTTGGTGTCCTCTTTGGTTTCTAGATTTTATAGTCTTACAGGAAGATGTTATACATATACTCAATTCAAACACCTATTGAGCATCTTTTATATGCCAAAAACTCTGAAGCTGTAGAAATACCAAAAGAGAAGATTTGATTCCAAACAGGCTCTCCATTTTTCTTCCCTTTCTCTACATAACAGCTGGCTGACCTCAGGGGCTTGAGAAAAACACCTGGATTATAAGGTTAAAAAAAAAAAGTCCCTGCCTTCATTAAACACAATCCCTAGGTGTGAGCCCCCTGGAGTTAAATAAGTGCTCTATTTCTTTCCATCTGTATTTTCTCCATCTGTTCTAATTACATCCCCTTCTTGGGAATAAGATAACTACTACTGTCTGTTGCAGTGTAAGGGTGAGAAAGGTTAATTAACACTGAAGACAGATCCCAACTGCCCTACATCACACCCCGTCCATATGTATTAGACTGTGAGTGGGTGCCTTCCTTTCTGTGACCCAGTGCTACTCATAACTTCTCTGCCTGCTCCTCTCAGCTTCTTGCATGGCTCCCCTCTTTCCTCAGTTACCTCCAGAGCATTGCATCCAAAGGCATTCATCCATGCTAATGTGGCAAAACACCTTAAGCACAGGGGGATATGTCATGTCAGAGTAGAAAGGGCCATGAAGAACTGCCTTCTGCACTCTCAGATTGTACCAACATTAAAGTCTGCAGCCTGAGTGAGTTAAGGTCATTTACCCACACAATGGCTTGGAGAGACAGGCAAAGCTATAATTGCTTTGCCGACTGAGGGCAAGAGACTCAGGGAGCTAGAGTAAGTTACCCCTAGGCACACAGTTGAGAAGTGCCAGGTTCAAATCCAAGTTTAGTGCATTTTCTACCACATGCTAGTTTCTGTTTGCTTCAAATTCCCCTTTGTTTCATGCCTGCAGTGTCCATTCCTTTTGCCTTCTCCCATGGCTTCTATTTCCCCACTAACTTTATTAAATGCCCTGTGTTCAGGTCTCATAAGCCTTTGTTTTTTCCTTTTGTCACACGTTTAAACTTTTTATTGTTAAAATTTGTTTAATGTTAAAAATACCTAAACTATAAATACTGTGAAAGCCAGGACTTTACTGTGGTTCACTACTGAAATCAAAATACCTAGCAGGTGCATAATTAATAATTATTCACTGAATGACTTCAGTAAAGGCAAACCGTTGTCTGTTTTTATTGATATGAAATCATATTTACTGAGTTCATACTGTGCATTGTAAGTTAAAGTGAGAATTATAAAAGAAGACATTGCTAAAGGATTTTAAAGCAATTTTAGAAGATACAAAATCTAACATTCAATTATAATTTATTTATCAAATGTATGTTAATTACCTACTCTGTTCTAGGGTATATATTTGTGGCTTAACCTGAAATAATAAACAAGCCCATGTTTTTAATCCACAAATTTGTAGAAACAGACAACTAAGCAGAATATTATACTATCAATGAATAAATGCTAAAAATTAGGTGTAAATGGGTCCATGCAAGGGGAAAGAATAGGTACCTAATCCATTGTTTCAAAGTCAGAGAAGGCATCCTGGAAAAAGCCACATATAAGAACATCTAGAAGTCACAGGCAAAGAAAGTTAAAGGTACAAACCATTTTAAGAAGGAACAACATGTATGCAGAAATAAAAGAAATACTATAAACCATTTAGTATGGCTAGAAGGTAGGGTTTGAAGTGAGAAATCCTGAGAGATGAAATTAGTTAGGCAAGCAGTGATCACTCAAGAGTTTCTTCTCACTATGTTGTCTAGAACAAGCAGCATCAGCATCACCTGGGAGCTTGACAAGTGCAGCATGTAAGGCACATACTTTAAGGAGGTGTTCACTCTAAGGCTCATGCAAAATGTGGGCTTGATACTAGCACAACTTTGACAGTAAGTGCCTCCTTAAATTGTCCACCTGGGGCATGTTGTTCAACTCACCCCGGTCCTGGATTTGGATCCTAGACACGTTGAATCAGAAACTACAGTTTAACAAGATGCCCAGGTGATGTGTACACATTAAATTTGGGAAGGACTGCTCTAATGGATCTGTAAACCATGCTTGAGTTTGGAGAGTATCTTGGAAATAACAGTTGTTATTTATAGGCATTAGGCAGGAGTAAGCATCTACCTCCCTCCCTCCCTTCTTTCCTTCTTTCCTTTATTATTTCATGTATTTTTTCATTTACTTTTTCGTCGAGCTATTCTCCTGAAGGCTCCTTTATTTATAAAGCTCTCTCTAGCAGTGTGAAGAATATGTCAGGACCTAGAGAAGCCTGTAGTTAGGAGGCTAATTTAAGCCAGTTAGAATCTTATTTAAAGATTATTTGAGATTCTTTTAAGATTCTATTGTGATTGTTTAAGTATTCCACTAGTGATCCAGGACAGAAGAGGTAGTCAAATTTGAGGGGGTACTTGACCAGATCTAGTGGATGGTTAGAAGTAACGGTTACAAAGGATGAGAAGAAATCAAGTACACATGGTTCATGGCTGCAATAACCAGGTGGTTGGAAGTACTGTTCATCAAGATAAAAAAAAAGAAGAAGAAACATACATATGGAGAGAAAATAATGCGCAAATACTTGGAGATAGAGATGTTAAATTTGATAAATTTTAAATTATACAACATGATATATGGATGTCCCAATCATGAAGAGAGATGTGAGGTACAGGGATGGATTTCAGAACTATCATCTCCAAAAATGATCATTAAGGCTGTCGAAAGAAATAGGAGTTTTTAGAGAGTGTATAAAACAGGAAAAGATGAGTTAAAAAGTAAAAATTGTGGGATACCAGCATTTAAGTAATATCTGAATAGTTATTTTCATTCTTACAAATTATTTTCAAATCCAATATATCATTTGAACTTCACAAATTTGGGGGAGTAGGCAGAGCAAAATTATTATCCTTATTTTGCAGATAAAGAAACCGGGGCTTGTAACTTTTAAGTTGTTTTGGCTAGTAAATCATCTAGCTGAATACACACCTCCTAGCAGCTCCAATTGTATTGTAAGGCATGCAATCAAGAGAGAAACTGAGCAGAATGCACTGTAAATTTAACAGGAATAGAGAGAAATGATGTAGACCACAGTGGTTAAGAAAGGCTTCACGGAAGAAGTTGCTATTATTTCACCAACTGCTATGGGTCTTGTGGGAGATTAGCTTTTGAATAGATAAATTAGTATTTCTGCTAAGTGTTTGAGAGTCCTGAATAATTTGGTAAAAGAATAATAAGGGCTCCTTTGTCTATTCTAGTGTTATTGAAGATTTTACAATGACCTGGGCGAGATATTAAGAACTGGTTGCTTTTAAATCTTGAATGACAAAATCTTGACAGAAACACCCCTTAATCATCCTATCACTTCAGGCTGGACTAATTATGATGGTACAAATGTGTACTTTGAGGCAGAACAGCAGCTAATAATTCTACCTACATTAGGCAGTTATTGGGACAGGAGAAAGATGCAATAACTGATTTATAATGTGAGCCATGATTAAAAGGAAACTTTTGACTATATTAATCTTACCTACAGTTCTTAGCCTTGGGTGATAGAGAATCAACTATGACAACATTCTGAGTTCCTCTAAACAGTTTTCATGTTAGTCACAGAGAATCTACAGCCACATCCTCATCTCTTCCAAGTGACCTAAGGTTCTGAGAAGTCTAATAGTTACTATGAACAATTATATGGTTTGTTACATTTTTAAAGTACTCTAAGATATAATGTTTAATTAGATAATCACTAAAGTCTTCTAAGGAGAGCAAGATGGAAATTTTTATTTCCATTTTTTATTTAAAAAGATGAGAGAAAATAAAGTTTATGGAGGATTAGCCTCACTTGGGTTAAAACAGAATTTAATAGCAATAGTTTTAATATAAATAATTTATTAAAAGCATAAGACATGCCAGGAATTGAGCCAAGTACTTTACAGTCATTATTTCACTTAATCCTCACAATGAGCTACGTATTATTATCCTCATTTTACAGATAATGAACCTAAACCTTGAAAAAGTCAAGAAAGTTGTACAAAATTACACAAAGGATATGTCATGGAACTGGGGGATGAAGCTAGTTCTAACTGACCATTACACTTTCCCTTTATAAGCATCCAGTAATCTTTTGTTAAATATCCATTACGGCAAGGGTATGCTTGGAGTCACTGAAAATCTATAAATTATTATTTAAAAAAAAAGAATATTAGAATACCTAAAGTTAAACAATCAAAATTAACATATTCTTTACATATTATACTAATATAGACTTGGTTCTTCTTTCTAAGAACTTATAGTTCAGTGGAGGTCTATACAGAGAGAATTCCAAAACAATGAGATAAGTACTGTAACAGAGACAGGGATGAAGGGGAAACTGAGACTCAGAGACCACATCACAGAAAAGGGGGTGATTAAGCTGGGCCCTGTGAAGGTAAACAGAAATTTCTCTGTCCACGGAGTGAAGGGCTGATTCTCGGCCAAGGGGTCAGCACATTCAAAATGTATGTAGTTATAAAACAGCAGTTTAGAGAAAAAGAAAAAGTTTCAGATAGTTGCACCTTGGTTGTAAGAGTGAAATGATGGGAGATGAGGTCAATGGAACCAGATGATCACATTTGCTTTAGTCACAGGAAGCATTAGAGCTATTAAACTGGTAGGTGAACATGGAAGTCTATTTACTAGAGCACAGGAGACTTACCAGGGGCCTTTTGCGGACTGAACGCTTTCATTTCCCCCAAATGCCTATGTTGAAATGCTACTCTTCAGTGTGATGATATAAGGAAGTGGACCCTTTGGGAGGTAATTAGGATTAAACAGGGTCATGAGGGTAGAACTCTCTTGAAAGGCATTAGTGCCCTTATACGAGTCATGAAGATCTTGCTTTCTCTCTCTGTTCTCCACCATGTGAGGAATCGTGAGAAGTTGGCAGTCTGTGACCATGTAGAGGGTCCTCACCGGAACCCTGCCATGCTGGCACCCTGATCTTGGACATCCAACCTTCAGAACTGTAAGAAATACATTTCTGTTGTTCATAAGCCACTCAATCTATGGTTCTCTGTAATAGTAGTCCAAACTGATAGGATAGGACCTGAGAGAAAAGACAGAGACTGCTCTGCTGTGAAGCAGTTCAGGAGTTAGACAAGGAGGGCCTGACTTAAGTAAGGCAGCCAACTGGGCACAGACTTGAGATCAAGTGTTTGGAGAATGAACAGACTTGATACCAAATGACTGGCCTTCTCACAAGGGCCAGTAAACCCAACTCCTCTACTATGTTTCCAAACCTATTTTATTTTTCTTAATATTTTCCTGAATAGTGAAGACTTCCTTGAAAGATCTCTCAACTGGACTCCACTCATTCTGCTCAAGTCTTGTAGACTCCTCTGTCAAAGCGCTCACTGTGGGTCCATTAATTTCAAAGTTACTTGTGTCCCCATCTTATCATGACTGGTCTATAAATGTATAGAGAGCAGGAGTAGCAAGTAGCCCTGAGCGTATTAGAAAACTTTTTGTTGTATATATGTATTAATTATTTTAAAATGAAATGAAAAGAACTATTCACTTCTGAAAGATTAGCAAAAGGAAACATATAATAAAAATAAAAATTTATGTTTTAAAATAAACTATATTTTTTAAAGAAAAAAAAATTGAACCAAATCACAAGATAGAAAAATGTTAAAACTGAAAAATCCAGGTAGACTGTTCTAGGAAACTTAATTTGTGGCTAGATACATCCATTCCCATTAACAATTCATAACTCCAATCACAATACTCAACATTGAGTATTAAAATTCACTTCTAGACTCTGTTAATTCTACCATTATACCCAATGTAACGTTCACAATGTTTGAAATCTCATCAATAGTTATCTAATTAGTGAATAAATAAATAAGCCATTAATTATTTTGTCTCATTATGTATTATGCATTTTGACTCCAAGATCTCCTATGTCCTCTATGCAAGTCACGTACGTATCTTCACATTACCTGCCTAGCAACTTCAGCTCTTTAGTGTACATTCAGAACACACAAAGAAACTCAGAGAGAGCTTTATCCAGTTCAAATGGACATTAAAACATATATTTTGACTTCTTCCTTAGCCATACTGTAAATCCTGAAAATACAGTTTCCAAAATTGGTGTTCCCACCTCAACAGGCTCATTGGAGGAGAAAATCAGGCCACGTAGGGTGACAGGTTCTACTACAAAGTTTGACGGTGTCTCATGACCTTTTACCATTTTTTTTTTTTACCAAAATACATATACTGTGCTTAGAATGTGCAGTGAAGTTCAATGGCTGTTGATTAGAAAAGCTATGGAAAAAGCTCCCTGCTGTTCAATTCTTGCTCACAGGAAAACTCTGTAGACTGTCACAGCATTGTAACATGAAAACAGTAGACTGTCACAGCATTGTGGTGCTCTCAAGTGAGTTAACACATGCATTGGCACTTAGGAAAATGGGAAAGGTACTTCAAGAGAGGAGGCTTCACTAACAGCCCCAATACAGGTAAAATGTCTTTTGATCTTCCTCATCCACTTAACCATGTCAGTCACAAACTTCAGGGCAAATTCCATCACCTAAATACATGATAAATTACATGATAGGGTCCCAACTGTTGCCACCCTTTCTCAGAGTGTCACTTTTCCTTGTCAAAATGGAATCCTAATTTATTTCCTACCTTTAAAGTGTCTCCCTACCCCTACTACCCATGATCTGACAATTCTAAGGTTTTATTTTGTTCTTTTGTTGGGAGCTTATTCCTCTGTTTCTTCATTTTGTTTGATCCTGTAAATGAAAAATATTGCCTGCTATATCCATAAACAAAGGAAGCTGCAAACATCAGCCATCAGCCACTACAACCATACTCGACGGTGAACATGAGCGAACTCAAGATGGAGACAAACAGGCAGCCCAGCCTCCGCAGCTACCTGCAACGGTGCCCCCCTGGGATGTGAAGTACAGGATACCGGCCCTAGACAGTTAAGGCGCATATCAAAGGAAGGATTTCAATGGGCTCAGACTTTTGCACCTTCCCATATATAGAAAAACACTAAATTCCTTAGCTTGAGAAATCTGGTTTTCTTTAATTAACAATAATCTTTCGATGTTCTGACTACCTGGTCTTTGTTGCAAAAACTCCTATATACCCTAGCTCCTCCCCTGCCTCTTCAGAGCAGTCCCTCAGAGCTATCTGAGAGGAAGCATCCCAGGCTGAGTCCTCAGAAATGTCCTCAGAATAAAACTAACTCTCAACTTTAAGGTTGTGCTTTTTTTTTTTTTCCCCTTCAGGCGACAACTCTGTCTTGGTGTCTATGCATTCGATAAAATAACCACCTCTCCCAGTCTTAAGAGTGGCCTCGTGTAGGAGAGGAACCTCAACATTCAACTCTGCCCTAGCTGTTGATTGTCTCAAACCTTTGTGATTGTCCAAGCAGCCTTATTTTATTTTATTTTTAATTTTATTTACTTGCTGGGTTGTTTTTTTTAATGGTGGTACTGGGGATTGAACCTAGGACCCCACGCATACTAAGCACACACTCTACCACTAAGCCATATACTCCCATTCTAGCCTCATTTTGTTTTCAGTGGCTCCCAGTAGTCAGTAGTCAAGGGTATGCCAAGACCTCCGTGACCTAAAGGGGAGGACTCCAGTCAGCACCTCAATTCAGGCTGATTGGAAGCCAGACCCTCAGGCAGCACCTCTTAAAGGATGCAAATCTATAGGGTCCCAAAGGACCACAAGCTGAAGCCCAGAGGGCGTCCAGGTCCAGGTGATCTAGGGTTGTCCCCTGGGCAGTAGCCGTAAAAATCAAGCTGCGAACCAGCGTATAAGGCCCTGTCTAGGAGGTACCAGCAAGCTGGAGGGACGCAGAAGGAGGGTGCGGCATTACACGGGCTTACCTTCCGTGGCCTCCAGACGCGTGGCCAAACCTGAGGCCCATCCCTCAGGCTGACGCTCCAGGACAACTGGGGGTGTGACTCCGTCCGTTGTCCATGCAGTGCCCCTGGGGGTGGCAACCTGCCGGGAACTATCTCTGACTGTCACAGTCCTTGGAACTCAGGCCCCTGGGACCAGAGCCAGGGGAGGAGGTCAAGGGGTGTCCCCACGGGCGGCAGCCGCAGAGACCGCAGCTCCACAGGTGTGCAGAAGCTCCCCTCCGGGCGATTCTGACGCTCTGGAGATGGCGCCCACCCTCCAAGGTCTCCAGACAGGGTGACACTCGGCCCTGAGGTGTTTGTGGCATGAGAAGCCTGCCCCTCAGGCTGCAGCTATGATGACAGACTAACACAGCATTTTCACAGAAAGACTGAGCACCTGGGTTAGTGGTCCTCCTGCTGTGCCCTGGCGGTGGCAGCCGGCTCAGAACTGTTTCTTCATCGGTTATAGTCCTGCGGGACCCAGGAGCCGAAGCTCCACGGCCACCAGCGCCCGGACTTGTGGAGGCGTCTCCAGACCGCAGCTGCGCACAAGCCCCACCCCGTGACATCCGGGGCCCGCGAGGGAGCGCGGCTGAGGGAGCACCCGTGTCCAATGCTAAGATGGCGTCTGGTGACAGGAGCCTGGCCAGGGCGCGAAGATGGCCCCTGCCAGTGGTCAACCCACAGAGCACCTCAGCAGGCCTCCAAATGGTGTCAGTTCAGACACCTGGCCTTCAGTCCACGCTCCAAGACAAAAAAAAAAAAAAAAAAACGAGCCCCGCCCTGGAGTCCCTCTGTCAGCCGCTTCGCGCTGGACCCTGAGGCCGGTGAGTCCAAGCGCGCGAGTCCTTTTAAGACCCATTTCACCGACCGCTTGGCCGCTTTGAGGAAGCGGGCCCTTTTGGTTTTCCAAGCTAGACAAAACGGGGCCTTGTCTCTCAGGAGCAGGTCTTAAAAGTTGAGGTGCCCAGCGTGGGCTTCGAAACCTCCTCAGGGGAGAAGCTCCGACTTTCCTGTTCCTTCAGGGCAGCGGGATGCTCGCGGCCGGAGGGGGAGGGGAGGTTCATGGCCTTAAAGTGACTGAGCGAGGGCAACCTCTGCCATGTGCTGCTTCTCTGGTTTGTCCGACGTGCAGGAGTCGCTCAGACAGTTTTAAGGTTTTTTGTGTGGAGGAAGTTGTCCCATAGGTACATTCAGTATGTTCGTGGGAGGAGGTGCGTTCAGGAGCCTCCTACGACGACGCCACCTTGACCGGGGACCTGACAATTCTTTCTACCGTCACCCCACAACCTTCTGAGTGACGTTTCTAGTATTTGCAATCAATCAAGCCGTGCACCTGCTCAATCAATATTTGATAATGGCTCCCCTAAACGGTGGCATAAAATCGTGGGTATTTTGTTAGGCAGACAAGTATCTCAGCAGTGCCTCTTTATTCCAAACTGCTTTAAAAAAAAAAAAAAGATTTTTTAACAGACCTTGCCATTGCAAGCCATATTTCCCCTGCCTGGAATGGCCTTCCCTCTGTTTGTTTACACTCATAAATCCTACTCATCCTTCAAGTCTCGGCTCAGAGATTGCCTCTTTTGTAATGTCTTTCCTTATCACCTTATGCATCGAGAGACGTGCTCTCTGCTTTTATTAACCATCTATGGTTCGGCGATTAACATCTCTGTATCTCCACTAAATGTTATGCCAATGTACTTGAGTGGAGGAGACTCTTATCTTTTCAACTCTGTATCCTCTGTGCTCCTATACAAGTGTGAGTCCAGAATAGAAACTGTAACTATTCGCTGAATGATTTCTTTCACATCATTAGGTTAAGTGTGTCTTAACTTGCAGATATGGTCCTAGTAAGATACTCCCCTGCCAATCGTCTCCATCTCTAATGTGACAACCCCTGAGCATCTATTATCCTATAGCTCCTGGGTGGCTCCCATGTTTCAGCTTATACAAAGTCAACCTTCATAGATGGCACCCCTGCTCTGGTGTGATCACCAAGAAGCCATCAAGAGGAATTAGTCAGCTTAGGTGGATAATTGATGGGTGTCAAGTGTCCCTATGTAGAAGAGACTTTTGCTTCTAGACTGATTGCCTGAGGGCTCAAGAGACTCCTAGAAGACAGCTGGGAGGCCCTCTTCTTATTTCTTCGGGTTATCTGCATTTTCATCCAAAATTAAGGCACCAAGGACAGCTTTCAGTGAAATGATGTCCTCAGGCTAGTGCATTTAATGAGAAATCTTCTTTTCAAGGATCCTCTGCTGATACCTTGTGCTAAGCATGCCTGGCCTTGAAGTGATGGGATTGCTGTGTACCTACTTAAATTAAAAAAAAAAAAAAAAAAAAAAAAAAAACCTTTCGATACTAGGACTTATTAGTTTTAGAGGTTTTTGACAACTTGATTTGCTCCCTCTTAATTAGTTAATGGTTGTTCAGGCTGTGACAGCCTCCAGCAAGGCTTATAGCTTATAGTCAAAGCTTATAGCCTTGAAATATAGGCTCTAAGCTCAGAGTAGTTAGAAAAAGCATAAATAGGGAAGTGATATGTGTTATCCATAATGAAGGTATCTTCCTTCCTCCCTCTATTATACAAAGAACTGTAGAAGGTTTTTTTTTCTACAGACTGAAAAACTGACATTCTAAAAATAAAAGAATTAGAAATGTTTTTACCAAGATTCATGAGAGATGTGTATTGCAGAGTTAAGATGACAACCCTGGTTTCAGGCCCCTAGTCCAAAGTTCATTTCATGCAACACTGTACCGCCTCTTGCAGAATTCATCTGTTAATAGTTAAACAGGATAAAAAGCTCAACAGGATGATGGGGTGGTGGTGGCAGGTGGCTGAAGGACCACCTGAATTTGTGGATTAGTATTGCTTAATACAGCTACACACCCACTTACCCCATCCCAGCCCAGATCAGCATTTTCCTTCTGTGCAGACTTCATAGCCAAAGAATCAATATATCATTAGCCTGCAGGATGTTGTTTTCTAGTTTTCAGGCAAGCCCCGGGAGCATTATTTGAATCATAATGACAGGGGTTGGGCTGTAATAAAAGTCCTGAATTATGCCACATTAAGAATCTTCCCCCCCATGAAGCTGGTAAACTGCTCAAATATTCCCTTGCGTGGCTTCAGAGACAGCCATGAAATATTTAACATGGATTTTGGCTAATGTGCCTCACTTATCCCCAAGATATTCTCATAAAGGAGGGAGCTGGTATTACTACCTTTTAAGAGGTGAGGAAAGAGAGCCTTAAAGAGATTAACTGGACAAGACTTGCATCTTAGAGTAGCCAAATCAATCCCTTAGATCCTTTTACTACAGTAGCCACTCCCTGCTTCCTTTGGGTTGGAGAACAGGCAGGATTTTGAAAATTCTCCTCACGGACTGTCTCCAGCTGCTCTATCCCCAGCCAGACAGCTCATGACCACTGGCTGGCGTTAAACTTCATCATTCTCTCCCCTCCACTACTTTTCCTGAGTCTGCCCCTTCCCAAGACTCCGAAGTCCCCTCTCACCAGCAGCCCCCCTCACCCTGTCCTTACCTCCCTCCCCTGAATGACTCATTTTGTTTACTGAGCAGAGAAGCTAATAGAAGGCAGCAGAATTTAAGCTTCCCTGGGACTTGCTTTACGCACTGACAAAATCATTCTTTTCTCTCTCTGTTAAATATTCATGGTTCTCAGATTTTTAGATACAAAGGTACATTTTGTTTTAAAATGTGCTGATCCAAGACATACTGGTTTGCATTGATTTCCTCCTCTTTGCATTTCTATTGCATTGGAAATAAAGAAGTCCTCATTCACTTCTGAAATACGGACTTGAATTTATCTATGGTTTTCTTTTTAATTTGGTTGCTATTTGGTGAAAGGGTTGATGTTGGTAGACATTTTATGTGTTTCTGTGTTTTTCTCTTTTGACATCGTGCGTGTGCACACACACGCACACACATGCACACAGACAAGCAGAATAAAGAAAAATCACATCATCTTTCCCAGGCATCACAGCCTAATGTTAATATTATTTGAAAGGGATTTTAACAAAGGTTGATCTATTACAGATTTCAAATATTTACAATTTGGAATGGAAATAAAATAGATATAAGTTTACAGAGATGAAGAAGAGGCTCACCCAGAACAGTTCAGAGACTCGTAGAAAATGAAATGGGAGCAGAAGTGCCTTCATTTTTAAAAGGGAAGGACTGAGAGAAATGACACAGCATGGGAATTCTGGAGGGAGAATAATGGAGGTGGGTGGGAAGAGGGATAAAACCTTGATTAATTCAGGCCACTGTACAGAGTCTTACAGTGTATAATGCAAGTGAACAAAGTTACAAGGCTTTCAGGTTTTGGAAGTTACATGGGGATTTTTCTTCTTTGCCCTTGCTTGTCTCACTCATTGCTGCACGAAATTAAAAGAGGAACCAACCTGTTGATAAGAAAAAGCTGAGTTTTTTCTTACTGTGGTAAAGGAACATATTATTTTGGCAGACTCTTACTGAGGTCTTGGAGTGTGGAGAATAAAGTTAGAATTTTTATGAGGCTTTGGAGGGTTTTGGAGTCTTTTTTTTTTTTTAATCGAAGTACAGTTGATTTACAATGTTGTGTTAGTTTCAGGAGTACAGCAAAGTGATTCAGTTATACATATACACATATATTTTTTCAGATTCTTTTCCATTATAAGTTATTACAAGATACTGAGTTTAGTTCCCTGTGCTATACAGTAGGTCCTTGTTGTTTATCTAATTTATATATAGTAGTGTGTTTCTGCTAATCCCAAACACCTAATTTATCCCTACCCCCTTTCCATTTTGGCAACCATACTTTGTATTCTATGTCTGTGAGTCTATTTCTGGTTTGTAAATAAGTTCATTTGTAAGTTTTTTGAGGTTTGGGAATCTTTTAATAAAGAAGTTTGACAAGGACCGGGTTAATATTTTGATATAATTGTTTAGGATCGGTGGACACTTTCGTTGGAAGAGTCGTGGGGACTCAATTTTTATTTAATACTGTGGAAGAGTTTGAGAGTTGATGTTTATTTAAATAATTTCTTGGTAATGAACCTGGAATAAACAATAAAATTGTTTGTGATTTCTATCTTCCTGGGCAATGGTTTCTTGGCATAGTAAAGTCATGTTGATGAAGAAAATGGATTTGTAATGAATGTTGATATAAATGTATAGATGTAGATATAGTAAGCTGTGTGGGTGTAGATGATTTGAGATCTTAATTGCAAACTCTTGTAATTTGGAAACACCTAAAAGTTTATCTAGCCTGGTCTCACCATGACTCCTAAATTCCCTTAGGACATGCCAGCGAAGTGTTCATTCAGCCTCTCAGAGATTGACAACAGTGCAAAGTTCTGGAGAGTCTGGCAGCAAGCACTGGTAGATATTTACTCTACGCTCCCAAATCAGTGCACTTGAGGAATTCTCTGGATCTCTACTTCTCTTTCCTTATTTTAGTTTACTAAAGACTGGTTTCATTGTCCTTTACTCTCTTTGCTCTAAGAGTATTTGCCTACTCAGAGCACCTGCATCTTCATCACACAACTTCCTCAGACTCTCCCTGGGTCCTCTCTGCTCTACCTCATGGACTCTGAACACTTCTACCTTAGCTTCCTCACTGGTATCAATGTCGTTCTTCAGGTGTTTGCTGGTTCAAATTTCTTAGAGTGGAAATCTAATTTGTTTAGCTTATGTTTTATAGCAGACCATTTCATAGGACCCTGACCAAACTGTGTATTAGCTGTTTTGTGGGACAAATACCCAACTCTGATCAATTAAATGTAACCCTGGCGAGGTGGAGTTCTGCAATGAGAGAACAGTATGTTATGTCCTTGAAAGGACTATCTGAGACTTATTGTTGTAAGGAATGCTGTGACTGGGAAAATTTTATAATTTTTTTCAGAAGAGAATTATGAAGATGTCAATATCATAGAAACATGACTAAGAGGAAATATTATGCCATTCTTCGTAGCATTTATGAAAATCAATTATGATTGTGGGTTTTTTCTTCCTAATTTTTATCTGTATCCCTCCATTGAAATTAAGTGCCACTATGGCAGGGACCTTGTTTTACCAGTTATTCCTAGTCTACTGATACCTATTTGATAGAACAAAGTAGGATCAAAGGAAGAAAATTGAGGAAAAAATGATAAATTAATACAAGGTCAGTAGAACTTTATTATTCACATAAGATTACTAGAAATACACTGTTACCAAAGATATAAAGTAGGATATATATATATACAGACCTTTCTACACTGGCAACTTTTCTTGTTAAGAGTTCAGAATGGAATTCTTTCCAAAATTGTCTGCACTGTTGTAGGAACATGAATCATAAATATAAAATTTACTGATGAAGAAAATAAATAATGGAAAAATGCCCTCCCTACTTTTCTGTCCCAGGAGGACGTTATCTACAGATTTTGTTTTGTTTTTTGTCTTTTTTTTTGTCTTTTTTTTTTTTTTTTGGTTAGAGGTGAAAGTTACCTACAAATATCTCGAAAAAAAAAGTAGAACCAAACCTACTAATAAGGTTGTCTAGATTTTGGAAAATAGTTGTGGTTTCTAATCATGGCTCTGCCACTTACTCTCTGTGCAAATGGCTTAATCACGCTGAGCCTCAGCTTTTTCATCTGTAAGATGCGCACCCTGTCCACATTACTAGGAGAGGTAAATGACATAAGGCAATGTCTGATACATGGCAGCAAATAATAGTTCTGTCTAGCCTAACTTGCATCTGCTCATCCACCACTCAACAAAGCCAGTCCACTGACACTCAGTTGTGGTGAAGGATAGTAAAGCATTTATTACCTGTGCTGAGCAAGGAAAATGGTCAGCTTATGCTCAGAAGACCTGAACTCTTCAGTAGCTTTCAGGGAAGGGTTTCAAAAAGCAACGTTTGGAGTGAGGATTGCAGATCATGGACTTCCTTCTGAGTAGTTGGTAGTAAGGTAATAGGGTGATGTTTTGGGAATCTTAATCATCAACCTTCTAGTTCTAACCAGTCTGGGGTTTAAGTGCTTGTGGTCATCATGTAATCACCATCCCCTACCTGGGTGGAGGTTTTAGTTTCTGCAGAACAACTCAAAGATATGCATCAAATTGTTATGTATATTCCTTGGGGGAGGAACTAGGACTCTATTTTATTGATAAACTACTGTTTAAGCTATCAGTAGTTTTTTTGCTTAACTGTTTTACCTTTTTGTCTACATTCCTTTATTTTCCTAATTAGTAACTACTTGGGTCTGCTCTTTGGAATTTAGGGGAAGGCCTAGGATACTAATGCTGTTTTGTATAAACAAGAAATGTGAGACATGGAGGACCTTTTGTACCTGGGAGAACTCCACAGGGTTCTGCTTGGTTTCAATAGCTATAATTTTATTGTGTATTCTGTGTTACTTAATCTTTGCCTCATTAGTCATCCTGCTCACCAGGGGCATTGAAAATATTGCCTCTATTTTTGTGTGGTGAAAAAAATGGAAGGTCAGAGAGTTCAAGCAACTTGCTTGAATGATACATCTTGGAAAAGACAAGTGCAGTATTATGATTTATAGGAGATATGTATTTGGCCATTCAGATGACCAAAATATATCTCTCATATATATTTGGTCTTCTTCCATGGTTCCAGGCTCCCAGCTCCCAAAACCCTTGGAATTTTCCTGAACAATGGAAGCATTTTTGTTATAATATCTAGTCTCTTATCTTCAGTTCCTAAAGTTGCTTCAAAGCCATAAAGGTGAAATGGGTGTCTTGTTGTTTATAATAAGCCCTTTTTCCACCACAACCTACTTTATGTTAAAGGGGTGACTTTTGGAAAGCATCTTAGGATGGGAGCTGGTTGCCAGAGGAACCAACCTGGACTAGAACAGTGAAACTTTCAGTCCCATCCCCTGATTTCTGAGTAGGGGGGCTGAAGTTTGAATCAATCAGCAGTGGTCAGTGATTCTATCAATCATGTCTATGGAATGGAAACCTTCATAATATCTAAAAGGGGGGTGTGGTTAGGATAACTTGTGGATTGACGAGCAAGGACTCTGCCTGGTGCCACGGGGCTGGGCCCCAAACTCTACAAGGACGGAAACTTCTTTGTTCAAGACCTTGCCCTATATATTTCTTCTTCTGGCTGTTGACTCATATCCTTTATTATTCTCTATAATAAACCATTAATCTAGTAAGAATCTGGTTTCCTGAGTTCTTTGAGCTGCTCTAGCTAATTAATCAAACCCAAGGAAGGAGTCATAGCAAACTGATTTATAGCCAGTCTGTCGGAAGCACAGACTTGGAATTAACAACTGAATTGGAGGGTCCTCTTGTGGGACTGAGCCCTTAACCTGTGAAATTAGATGCCACCTCCAAGTAGATAGTATCAGAATTGAGTTGAATTATAGGACACTCAGTTGGTGTCCTAGAATTGCTTGGCAGTGTGGGGAATCCCCACCCACATTGGAAATTGGGTGCAGAACTCTCAATGAAAAAGGGATTTGAATCCAGTTTTTGTTAGGGGTATGGGAAGGAATAAGAAAGTGGAGGAGAGGGGAGGGTATAAAATTCAGTGACTGTACAAGTTTCAATAAATAAGAATTATCCTTGCAACAAACACAGACATTCATTCCATTCTATAAACATCTCTGAATCTGCATTTTCACAGAATGTGTGTGTGATTCTGACAGGTAACATTTATTCAGGACTTACTCTACCAAGCATTGTTCTGAATGGTTAAGTGCTTTGCTCAAGGCTTCACAGCTCATAGGTGGCCAAGGCAGGGTCCAGTTTCAGTAGCCAGATTCTTCACCGCTTTCTACATTCTAGTGGCTTCTCTGAGTCAGATAACTGTACATGACATTTTGAGAAACATGTAGATAAATAAATACAGAACAGAGAGGTTCAGACTGGCTGCTTTAGTGAGGTGTGGTGCCTGGCCAAGTTACCAGGCAGAATATGTCTAAAATTAACATGAAAGGTGACCATGATCAATAAAACCAGAAGCACAAACCAATACCTGGCACAGCATGCTCAATAAAAAATTGTAGAATAAATACATATTTATGAGGGCAAGAGCAAGTTTTCAGTCTTAGAGAAGAAGGACAAAGCGTTCGTTTAACCATGGAATTTTTGAAACCCAGAATTAGAATAAACTTTAAAAGTCATCAAGACCAAGCCCTCTCTCCCCTCCATCGATGATCCAACCATCTCACAATGTTTCAGGCCTGTGATCAGTCCGTTAAAGAAAAAAGCAGCCTCTGGCTTGTAGAGAGGCAGTTAGAGAAAAGACCAGAAATCTGACCCAGGGAGAATTAAGAGAGCTTTAAATGCCAGAGTCAAATAGACTCCTGATTGTAGCCAGGTATTTGACGGACAAGAGGGAGAGAGAAATACTGTAGTAATGATGGCTGCAATCACTGAAGTGATTCTCCTACAGCAAAGAGATGTGGGGCCAAGGTGAGCCTATTGATTTCTCTCATGGTTCGTTTTTATTGCTCATCTTTTCCTTTAGCTTGTGCAGCCAGGGTCTGAGGGGCTGCAGCTCCTCTTGGGCCTGCCAATCTGACTGCTGTGGTTAACCATGAAATATGAAGGTCCATGATCCCTTTTGCTGGACAAGTCCCAGTTAATAATGCAGTAGAGATGCTGAGAGTTGGGGTAGGTAAGTGGAAGAGAGAAAAGCAAAATAAGAGAATCCACGACCATGTTCTTCACAGAGAGAAGAAAAACAAATAGAGAAAAAGGATCACTCCTAAAAATTCAGTCCAACCAACACTTCAAGAGCCCCAGAGCCACTTGGGCAAGTGAATAAACTTTTCTAGGCTTCTGAGATCATGATGGTCTGAGCTCAGGGATTGCTGGTGAGATTGCTAATCTTCACAGTCTACTAGATGCTTACTGGGTAGAAAGAACAATCTTAAACTATAGTTATTGAATCACAGAATTCAAGTGATAGATCTGCTAGGCAAACTGCAGTCACCTCACTTCCAACCCAGAACTTCTTTTACTTAAAATGTTACATTAAGTTACTGATTTAAGATCAGTCCAATGTATGAAATAGCCATAATGTCCTAAGAGCTTGGTTTATTCCTGGTTTAAAATAAATAGAGAAATGGCCATCATAATTTATAATGGAAATATTGGGGTAGTTGAGAGGCATTTAATGCACCTTATTAAAAATGAGTGAATCAAAACTGATACTTTTTCAAACGTTATGTATTCAGCTGTTGAACAAATTAGTGAACATTTACTACATGGGAGAAGCAATGTGCAGGATGCCAGATGCTCAGGATTCAGTGATAACCGGGTTGGGTTATTCCCTGCCATTAATTAGCATTCTGTTTAGGGAGGGAGGGCAAGAGAAGAGTAGGCAGAAAGTGGCCAAATCAGGGGATAAGTGTCACAAAAAAGCAAGGATGGTGAATTATGGGGCCGCAGAAAAGAGTAGCTCCGTCAAATGCAGAGAGAATTAAAGCTTCCTAGAGGCAGTGTCTTCTAGCTACAGGCCTAAAGTATGAGCACGAGTTAGCCTAACAAACATGGTGTGGAAAAGCATTCCAGGCAAAGGGAACAGTATGTCCAGAGTCTATACATTTAAGAAAGGAAAGCAAATTCATCCCGGCTGTACTCATATGGGACTGCTGTGGACTGAATGTTTCCATCCTGCTAAAATCCATATGTTGAAGCCCTAACCCTGCTATGTGACAGCATTTGGAGGTGGGCCCTTTGGGAGGTAATTACATTTACATGAGGTCCTGAGAGTGAAGATTTCATGATGGGATTAGAGGCCTTAGAAGGAGTTGAAGAGACCAGAGCTGGCTTGCTCTCTGCCATAAGCTTTGAGGGTTCACGAAGAAGGTAGCTGCCTCCAAGCCAGGAAGAGGGCTCTCCCCAGAACTTGGCCGTGCTGGCACACTAATCTTGGACTCCCAGACTCCAGAATGGTGAACAATTAATGTTTGTTGTTTAAGCCACCCAGTCTGTGATCTTGGTTACAGTAGCCTAAGCTGACAGGGACAATGAGACAGGTACCATGAGAAAAATGTAGGGGAGAGACTGGAGTAGTGACCACAGACAAACCATGAAATTTTCTTGTCAGTCCTGTTGGTGCAAAAGTGGAGGACCTTTGCAGGCTATTAGAGCTCACTGTCAAATGCCCCCTGCTGCAGAGGCTTTGCCCTTGCTGTAACGATGGCTCTGCCTGGGGCCTGGGACTGGTCTCATTCTCCAAATCCCCATTCCACTGAGATTCTGTCTTGATCTGAGCAAGGCCAGTCCTGCACCCCTGTTTTGCTTACAGCCTCTAGACCTTGATCCTTAGTGTTTAAGTCCCAGCCAAGAAAAACTTACAAGCATCTGTAATCTCTCAAACTACGGTTCTACCTTTCTCTTTCTGGACCTCAGAGAACTGAAGTCCTATTCCTGAACTTGGGGTCCTACTGGAGTTTTTCACCTCTGTCTCATCATTGGCTCAGAGGGATCTCCATTTATCACCAATTCACCTCCTGACACTGCATTCTGCCTGCCCACTAACACCTGCTGTGCAGCCCAGGTGTTAAACCTGTCCACGTCTATGCTTCACTCCATATCTCCATCTACCCCTTGCCTGCTTTTACCTCCAGCACTTGCTGCTGAATTCAACTCCATAGGCCTTCTGAATGTCATTTCTAGGCTCTCTTTACTGCCTCTAATCTGGCCTGACCATGGCCAAATAGATCTCTATAACCTTTATGAAGAACCACAAGGATAGCTAACATACTGCCTGAAACAGTAGTGGTCAAACACCCAACAGGTGAGAAAGAACAGTAAATTAGAGAGTAGATTTATAATTCATAATGTTTGCAAATTAAGAAGGAATGAGTTTTGGTCTGGTCTAGCAGAAAGGTAAAGTTGGATTGATTCTTTCAGTTTTTCAATCAGCAAAACTATAGAACATAACTGCTTTATGCCAGAAACTGTTTTAGGCTCTGAGATTTTGGTTGCAAACAAGATAAAAGTACACAGAGATTCTAGTCTAGAGGAGAAGGACAATCTATGATTTAAATTGTGATGAAGGGTCGACTAAGAGTGTTTTAGTGCGGTAGGAGGCATTCTCATGCTTGTCTACAGAAGCTGATTCTCTAGAGGAAATCGTTTGGACATGGTCCACACATGATTGTGAGGTTTTGGGGAATCCCAACACCATGTGTTTTCTAAGATCCTATTCAGCTCTGAAAATCTCTGTTGTGTTGGGTTCTTTTTGCCAGGAAGCCTAAGGCAGAAAATAGAAGGTAGAGAGAAAATATCCCCAGAAGAGTTGTTCAGGTTGTTTGCTTAGAAATATGATGCCACAGGTAGAACCAAAACCAAGAGCAAGAGAGAGGGAAATGGATGCAGCAGGAGTGTTTCTGCTTTATCTGATGCTATGCTTAGTGACATCTCATCCCTCATGGAGACTGTTTTCTGAACATTTTCTGCCCATACATATGGAGTAGAGATATTATTCAGTGATTGTCAGCAGTGAGAAATGCATGGAGAGATAAAGCAAGGAGTTTGTTTCTTGGTGATAGTGTATGAGGATCTACTTCTTTTATCAGAGAATCTAGACTCCAAAGAATGGGCCCCATAAAGCCTATCCATCATCTACGCAGGCAGCATAACAAGGCCCACTGCCCCGTGAGCCAGCTACCTGGGCTTCCTCTCCTGTGGATGAGTGCACCGTCCTTCCTTTCCTCCCAGGCCCCAAGTACGTCAGTCTGAAGAGAGAGGAGGGGAGGCCTCAGAGCTGTCTTGTGCTAAACTGAAAGGATCAGCTTTCTCTTTGAGAACATTGGCTGAATGTGTATCAGGCTAGTCTGTCCCTCCATGGTGCTCTTTTAGATCCACTCCTTTCCTTCTCAGCTGAATCTAAGACAAGTATGTCACACATTTACAAAAATAAAAAGTTATCTCCAGGTAACAAGATAGCTGGTAATTTTTACTTTTTTTGTTTATCAGTATGTTCTAAATGATATATATTCAGCAAGTAGTTCTTTAAAAAAATACAATTTTCTAAAATTGGTACCAGTGTGGGAGTATAGATTAGTGTAACCCACTTGCAGGGCAATTTTAAGACATTCTTAGCTACTGAAGTGTAGGTACTTTTTTATTATTGCAGTTCTCTTTCAAGAATATATTCTAAAGAGTAATTCTCAGGAGTGAGCAAAGATATGTTTAGAAGAATATCTGTGTTAGTATTTACAAAGCAAAACTGGAAATAGCCTAAATGCCTATCAATAGCAAATTCAATAAATAAATGATGTCACTTTCATATGGTCAAATACTCCATAACTACTAAAAGAAAATGGTAGCCCTATCTATGCTGAAATGGAGAGATTACCAAGTTATTTTATTAAAGGAAAAAGCACAGTGCAGAAAGGAACTTCTGGGATTCTGTTTTCTTATATTTCTGTTCTGGGTCCAGCTGGTTACATCTAAGTATTCAGCTTATAAAAAAAAATCAGAGTTGTAAATTTAAAATATATGCATTTTTACAAGGAACTATATTGAATATCTTGTAATAACCTATAATGGAAAAGAATCTGCAAAAGAACATATATATAAAACTATATCACTTTGCTGTGTACCTGAAACTAGCATAACATTGTTAATCAACTACAATAAAAAAATTTAAAAACATACATTTTTTCTGTACACACATTATACTTCAAGAAAATGTTAATGTCTAGAATATCAAATGTTACGCCACTTGTGATTTCAAACAGTAAATACTTATATTAAATACTTTGATATTTATATAAAGTCTAGGATACACACACAGTAAACAATGATGATCTCAGGAATGGAAAAAGGAAGTTAGGACATGTAGACTTTTACTTTTGGTTTTATATCTTTTCTACTTTGATTTATATTAAGATTAAAAAAAGTAGTTAAAATTATTTAAAATACTGGTACACATTCCTGGAGAAAGTAAAATTTATCATTGTCTTCAGCATTCGAAGTCAACTATGAAGCCCTATGGTGATTTTCCCCTGCCAGGTCTATGCTCTCCACTTCTAGAATTCATCATGATGTAGCTTCAATGACCTGTTCTCTTTCTTGGCCTGCCAGACTCTCTCTACATCTTTCAAGGCCTCCATTCCAAATCTAAGTGGGTGAGCATCTGTTAAACAGCTGCTACTTCCAAATTGAGGAAGGGCCACATTGCAAGCAAGAGGCCAGGGCAAGAATCATTCTGAGTGGAAAATGGCTTGGCAGGGTCCAGTGCTCTGGGACCCATCTGAGAGGAAAAATCATTAATGTTAATCAAACTCAGCTTAGGGTGGAGGAGTCGAAGCTATGGTTTCTGGAGAAAATGGCCTGAGCTAAGGGCTGGTTTTATTTGACAGAGACAGTGAGGAATCACTTGGCTGTGCTAAATGGAGACACGATTATCCATAATTGATACATGATTTTCAGCTGCTTTCTTTGTTCTGCTACAGAGGATCTATTAAGAAGCAGAGAGGAAGTGGGGTCGCGGAGCCTCACAATGCCAAAGGCTGTGCCACATGTGGGGTTGGGATTCCCATTCTGGGTTGAGGAATTACAGGGTTGCATACACAGAACTGTTTATTGTTAGCTTTCTTAGGTATCCCTAAAATCACGTCAACTAAATACCAAAGATTGCATTCACTTTCGCCTAGTGGTTTAGGGCAAAGGATTTGGAATCAGGCTGACCCAAGCATAAATCCTAATTTTAACACTAAGTGGCTTTGTGATCTTAAGTGAGTATCTAAACGTCAGTGTCTTCATCAATAAAAGGGGAATAATATTTATCTTATGAAATTGTTTTCAGGGGTTATTAACATTGGTAAGAGATTTATAGAGTGCTTATCATGTGCCATAGTACCTAAGAGGAAGATAACAATTGCAATAATTTTGTATGAGAGAAAATGGAAAATACAAGGATATGGCTAGAACGGAGAAGAAATGGAATTCAAACACAAGTCTGTCTGATGCAGAACCCAGCATATCTGGAGCCCTACTCCGTGCTAGGACCCTGTAGTTCAGTCCTATCAAAATGACAGCGTGCTGCTGAGATCTCTTGAAAATAAATGTACTTAATGCACCCTTCCCTCATTCTATAAAAATTATGAAGTTAATTCCCCTTTATAACATTCACTCAGGATCTCCAATGGCTCAAAACATTAATAAAATTCTCAAGGATCAGAAACTTTAAGATTGGTCCACAGCTCACTCTCACATTATTAGTGTCACCCTGCTGACTCTGTGATCCACTGGCTGGACTAGACCAGTGCTACCTGAAGGTTCCTCTGCAGGAGGGGAGCATCAGTACCACCTGGGAGCTTTTAGAAATGCAAATGATGGCCCTACCTCAGGCCTACTGAATTAGAATTAATCTGAAGGTTGGGCATTAGGAACGTGTTTTAACAAGCTCTCCAGGTGTTTCTTACGCATGCTAAAATTTCAGGCGCACTGGCCTCGACTGAGGGCAAATCCTTAGCTATGAAAAGGGAAGGAAGGGAGGCGAAGTCTGCATCCACACTACTGGAATAGAGTCTTCTTTCTAAAAGACCTGGTTCCTTTCTCCAGATAATCTCAGCCTTAAATTATTTCTCTTCCGTATGCTGTTTGGGGAGTGGAGGGAGGATGTGTGTAGTTAACTGTTTCTGAAAATCTTGAGGGGTTTTTCAAACACCAGTGGACTTCAGATAACCTGGAAAAGATTTTCTCTTCTATTTCCTTTTGTTTTAAAACTTTCTAGAGGTGTTCTGTCAAGACAAATATGTGCTCTGGACCAGGAGCCAGGAATCTGAGTTCTACTTATTTTCCTTTATTTCCTTTCTCTATCTCCTTATCATCTCAGACAATTCCCTCCCCTCTTTTCACCTTCTCTCTCTTAATTCCCTCTAAGTACCTGATCTGGTTGGAGAATTCGTTGTGAATAAAGTAGAACATGCCTGTACCCTCAGGGAGAATACAGGTTCCTGAGGAGATAATGAGAAATGGGCAAATGCAATATAATGTGATTGTCAGAATTATCAAGGAAAGTCTTCCCGGAAGAAGGGTTGTCTAGGATGAGATTTTGCTAGGCATGAATTTTGGAGAGTGGTGAGGACTGGAGGGAGCATGGCCAAAAAAACTTAAGTGAGTAGTTTGTGGGACCCAGGTCAAAGTTCACAATAACTTGCACGTGGGAGGTAAGAAGTAAATGGATGCATGCACTAGTAGCATGGGTAAGCATTATGAGCAATATGCGTGGGCGGGCATAATAAAAAAAAAGGACAAGTGCGTATGCCTGAGTGCACACGCCACCCGCTTGTACTGCAATAAACTGCTGTTTTGCTCCATGTCGGCTCCTCGCACCTTTTTGCAGTTGGGCAGCTCACCTCCTCTAATCCCTCTCCAGCCTCCTGTGGCTGACAAAGGGTAAATATGCAAAATTTTAAGAGAGCCTTTTGGCTTGAGCAGAGAAGACGGAAGGGGTGGCTTGATAATAGGGCCTGAGAAAGCACTAGCAACTGGAAGAGGAGGGCCTTAAGCAATAGAGAAAGCAGTCAGTCTCGCAGAGGTAGACACGACTTGAGAAGATGGATGAAGAATTCTACTCCTTACTCTCCTTCCCTGCATCTCAATCTAGGACTTAGCAGGGAAACTCAGTAACAAAGTTTCTAATCTATAGCATTTCTCATTAATGGAAAAAATGTACCTGTAAGAAATTCAATAAATTTGAAACTCAGATTTCATATAGCACCACTTCATGGATTGTCCTTTCCCAAGCGTGGGGGTTCATAGAGCAGTACCGCTTAGTGGTTGCAGATATGAACTTTGGAATTAGCCAGACAGAGAGAGATACATAGCATCAAAGGCCCTTGCTGTCCCTTATTGCCTTTGTGTCCTTGTGCAAGGTTATTAAAGTTCTCAGACTTGGACTTTACGTTTCCTTTTTTGTATATGCAAATAGTAGAACCTACCTCCAACAATGTTGCAAAGATGAGACAATCTTGGTGCAGGGTCAGGGAACAAAGTAAGCCCTCAAGTGTTCTAATTAAAACACAACTTGTCCTTTTATTCATTTGATCAGAAAGCATTTTCTCCCTAACTATAAAAAAGTAAGAGGATCCCTTCTCTTTTGTTCCAGGGAATTTGGGTAGGAAAATCATGATAAACTGTGATAAGTGGTGGGAGACAAGGTTTTCTAGGAAGTTTGGAGATGAGAACTACTGGCTGGAGGAATGGATTTACAACACAGGCAACATACAAGTTGACTCTTGAAGGAGTTGCTAAAGAGGGAAAGGAAGTAAGTATAGTATGTATTTTGATAATAACTACAATTTATTGAGTGCTTACCAAGTTCTGGGCCCTGTTACAGACATAATTCTTGTATTGACTTATTGACTCCTCACAAAACCCTTAGGAAGTGGTTGCCATCGTTGTCCCCATTTTATGGAGCAAGAGACAGCAGCATAGACAGATCAAGTAACTTGCCCAAACTATTATTATAACTATTAAGCCATAAAGCCAAGCTTTGATTCTAAGTAGCCAGCTACAGAGACTCTTACTCATTGGACTCATATTTAGGTTCTAGTTAGTTAATTATACCCTCCATTTTACTCTAGATTAATTTTAAAATGTAAATAGATGGGCTTGGCTAGGGGATAAGGCATTTGAAGGGGATTACTTGGAGAAATTACCACAGAGAAGGGGATTAAAGTCTCTTTTGGGGTGCACAGGTGAGGAGCAGAGATTTCCGAGAAATAACATTTAGAAATAATAATTCCATGTGGTAGAAATAAACCCTCTGTTGCCCTTATTTTATTACCTCACATTTTTATGAGCCAAAATATATTCCGCTCACACAAACCACTTCAACATCTTTTGTTTTTAATCTTTCCGACATAGAAGAACAAATTTTAACAATGAGATTCTGTTTCTGTTCTGTACATGTGGAATAATTAAATTTGCATCCCACTTCAGCGTTGGATCTGCTATTTGATGGGAAATGTATCAATTGGACACATGCCCTATGATTTCTAGTCTGCAAAGAAGGCATTTGGAGGAGGGGGAAGGAAAGGCAACATCTTTCTCCCAAGCAATAATCACAGCAAAATCTTCACTTAGTGACAGCTTGTTCTAGGCTGGATTAATTCCCATTTGAGAGGGGCCAAAGGGGCAGGAAATTGAAGGGAAGAGGTTGGAGAAAAGCAGTGCATAATTATGGAAAGTCCCAGAGGACTCTGAAAAGAAAAGTTTGCAAGACAGCTCATCTGGCAGATAAAAAGGACCTTGGTCTAGAAGCCTTGGGGACCTCTTTTATTCTCTGTTTTTTTTTCCAAGGTCCTAATATCCTTTTCCATACAGAACCCAAAGACTTGGCCTGATCCATGGAAGATACAAATGTTGTAGAGTGCAACTAACTGATGTATGGATTTGGGAGTGAGATGACATTGGGCTTAAATCTCAGTCCTGACACTTTGTGTATCTAGGAGAGCTTGAGCAGGTTCCTTGTCATCTCAGAGATGCTTTCTTTCACTGTGTTAAAAAAAAAAAAAGACAAAAATGGGAAGAAAGTGCAGGATATTTATTTCTACTTCACAATGAAGGTACAAATTAAAAAAACAATAACCTATAAAAGTTCTTGACACATATTAGATATTCACAGAATCTTTTGCTAACTTATCTTTCCTTTCAGCATCACTTCTAAATTTCTCATTCTAAAATGTACCATCATTTTGTTTACATAAAGTCTATTTCTAAGTGTGGGGGTGGTAGGAGAGAAATTGGTGCAGAAGGAGAAGCTGCTCATTTAAATGGCAAAAGTCTAGGGCATTAACTGGGATAATTTTGTTAGTAACTAGAGATATGATATTAAAAACAAAAACAAGACTCTCACTTGGTGATTACCTTCTTTCTCCTACTGACCTCATCTCATCTTTCTCCTGGCTTTTTATACTGTTACAAGAAGTTCAATGAGTAGATTTGCTTTAACTGTTTTTGTTTTCCACTACCCTGTAGTCCGCATGAGAGCAGAAACTATATCTGATTTGTTACTCCCTGTGTCACTGTTTCCTCTCCCAGAACCTGGAATAAGCATGTGTAGCGTGAATAAGTGAATACTTTTTTTTTTTTTGACCTGGACACTTTCAAACCTAAGACTTCTAAACAATATGAAAATAGAACAGTAAAGAATTTGTATTCTGACTGGAATGAAGTAAAGGCTAATTCTTACTGGGTCAATAAAGAGAGGTTTGAACTTGCCACTCCCCATCCCAAAGTCTAGAAATATATATTTCCTGAGTGAAAACTGAGTAACTGGTTGTTTTTTAAATGATTCTCACTACTTTAAACACTAGTCAGATCAGCAAAATGCAGAAATAATACTTTTCATAAGTGAAAAGTGTTTTTTGTTTTGTAAACACAGTTGTCTCAAGCATTTCCTCTTCCTTTCCCTCCCTTTCCTCTACAGACTGTGGTGTGGAGAATGGATCAGGGAGACCCAGAGGTGGAAGCATGGAGACCAGTTAGAGACAATAGCAGTTGTCTAGGGGATTTATAATGGTTGTTTTGAAGAGGTTAAGAGCAGAACAAACAAAAGGAAGATACACTTGAAATATATTTTGAAGTAGACCTGAAAGAACCAGAAGAGGTTTGGAGGTAAAGAATGAGAAAAAGAAGTGGATTAAGGTTGACTCTTTAGATGTCTGATTTGAGCTAACAAGTGGATATTGGTGCTATTTCCTGAGAATAGGAAAAATGGGGGAGAAAAAATTTTTTCTTTCTTTTTATCTTTTTTTTTTTTAGTGGAGGTAGGGGGCAGGTGAAATACACACTTGAAATATGCACATTACTTTTCCTTACTTTTTCTATTTGAAAATACTATTTGTGATGCATATCACATCAAAGAGGAAATTTCTATTTGACAATTAGCATTATGAATCCAGAATTCAAGGATAAGTTCTAGACTGGTAATGAATTTGAGCTCCTTCAGCATAAAGGTGGTGTTTAAAACCATGATATTGGATGAATCTGCTTCTTAGGAAATCTCTTCTATTGAACATGGAAAAGTCTCAACCAAGTCCAATGAGTGTTTAAGTTCCAGAAGTAGACTCCTATCCTTTGTAATGAAGAATAATATGCATCCCAATCATGTGGATTCAAGAGAAAATATTAGAAGTTAAAGGTTTGAAGGCAGTATTCCTAGAGCTAAAGTTTAGAGATGGTTTAAAAGTTTGTGAAATATCCTTGAGTTTACAGAATCATAGAATCTCAGTTAAATGGTAGCTTAAAATCCCTGGTAAATTATTAAGAACTCAGTACTTACGTACTTCCTGTGATTGGAGAAGTAAGTTTGTTTACATTTACTTTTACTATTTGGATCATAAAGAATTAGCATAATTATTTTTCTTATGATGGGAATATCCCATGATTTAATGCTGTAGATATTTGAAGAGAGTGATATTATCTCTTTCCTACCAGCATTTATATCCTTAGGTTTTTTAAGCCTTTTCTCTTAAGTCATAATCATTTTAGTCCCTTCCTACCCCCTTCATCTCCTCTGTAAATGAGCTACCATTTTTGTATGTAGCCCTCAAAGTTTGTATTTCAAGTTATGTTATAATGTTAAGATATTTCTGATGGTCAACAGATGGGACATTTGGTTGAAAAAGACTTTTGGAAGTACTGTGTGATGGCAAGGGGCAATTGAAGGTCACAGACATAAGTCAAATGTTTCTAAACTCCCTTAGAACCATTGAGCAGGAAAAAATTCCCACAATTGGTAAAAATGAATTGTTCCATCTTTTATTTTTTTGTCCTCATCTCTTAAGTAGAAGGTTTGTCATGCTTTTAACTCTTTTGGCTTCTATTTTTATCTTCTCCCCATGAGAAGGATTTTTTTTACTAATCTATGAAGAACTGCATTTTACAAATAGGCAGAGACACTGATAAAAAAAAATTAACATTTCTAAATGGACTCTTATCTTAACTCTCTCGTGACTTTTCTTCTTGTAGTGAGAAACTCAGCCTGGGTGTACAGGTCTGAGCACTGTCCTATTTTTTCTGTTTTGCTTTTGATCAGTAAGGCAGACCCATGCACCTCATCCATGCAGCTGGGTGGGTAACAAACTAGGTGGCTACTCCTCCAGCCTTCCTTAGTTTGCTCTCTTTTTGCAGGCATGTCTGAACATACAGATTCCAATGTACAGATTTAAAACAGGAGGGAGGTTAGAGGCCTACTTTAACTTCACATCTAAGTCATATTCTTTAATGCCCTTGTTTCCCAGAACCCTGCAAAAAGAAATTCAGGTATTCATCCAGTGATTTATAAACTGGTGTTTTGCTTCCTATGTAGTTAATTTTCTTTTAATATCTATGGCATTGGGCAAAACTGCCAAAGGCCGACTGGTGATCAGTACTCCCAATTTCCCCAACAAGCATGAAACATTATTTTTCATCTCCCACAAGTGAACCTCATTGATGAAGCTTCCTGATTTACACAAATTCACATTGATTTCCTTTCTCTGTTTTCTTCATCATTTATAGCCCATAACCATACGCTTAAGTGCTAAATTATTTTCTGCCTCAAATATGATAGTAATTGTTTTATGTCCCCTAATTAAATTATAACATCCCTGAAGGTAGTACTAGTTATTATATTTAAATTTATTTATTTTTTATCCCCTAGTGGATGAACATACAGCTGCCGGTCTGCAAAGACTTTTTGGTATTATTAAAAAAAAATCACCATTTGGTATTAAATTCGCAATGTTGACAGTGTTAAAAATCCTGCTGTTCTTTTTTTAAATGCAAATGGTCTTTGCACATATAAACTCATATACTGGTAAATGGAAGACATCAATAAAATGCCTGGTGTGGAGGGTTTTGAAGATGAACTGCATCAAACTTAAGATAGACTATGTGCATTTAATTAGAAAAGCTACCCTGCATCTAGCAATATAAAGAGGATTAGAATTTTCTTCTTTTAAGGCAAACACAGCCATTCCCTCCAGCTCTGGCTCCTCAGCCACCCCGTGTGCTTCTTATCCCTTCACTGACCTGCCCTCCTTTCACATCTCCTTGGCTTTCCATACCCGAGTTACGTGACATAGAGATGCATGCGAAACACTTCTAGTTCACAAAATACAGTCCATCAACACCTCCTTTGCATTGCACAGAAGTGAATCCATTTTAGCTGGAGAAGTAGATACATCAATTTAAGTGGAAGATTTTTGACAGTTTAATTCAAATTAAGTCCACTTTGTTCAATTAGAGGGGATCTGAGAGGAGATGTAGGAGTATCCTTGAGGGGGGTGAGATAAGCATGTCCTATTAGAAGAAAACAAATGTATTTTTCCACATTAAACTTATCTATGGAGATTTTTAGCTTAAAAAAAAGCAACATCATAACAAGTTGCTAATTTATGTTCCCTCCACAAATGGTGAATTACTTCATTTTACATTGCTCTTTCTTTGCTTTTGGCTGGATTCTGACAGTCCTGAGAGATTACAGGGAGAAGGGGAAAGGCACGACTCTTTTCTAACGTTGGAGTTGGCTATACTATGTTGGCTGTGATTCATTTAATGAAGCTTTTGCTAAAAGACTTGATCAATGCATAATGGCATTGACATTTTCAGGACCTACAGCACTGGATTTGAAACAAGAATGCCTGTACAATACAGCATTTTTGAGCATCTTAAGTTTTTGGACTTCAGAGTTCAACTATCTTAATAATGCAGTACTCAGATAGTGTTTGTCACAGTCTGACTTTTGAAGATAAATCTGACATACTAATTTCTGCAAAAACAACAACAAACTCAAATCCAGCAGTCAGAAATAATAATGCCTGCAGAAGTTTGGAAAATGAAGTAACTGAAGCAAACAGACTGGAGTAAGGCAACAGGGAGTGGTAGGGACTAGGTAAAAATGGAGAGCATGTGTTTGATCTAAAAGAAGAAATGGAAACAATACTTACCTTTTGCTTATTGTTATGGGGAAGGGGTAGGCATAGTTTTATTGGATCTTCCAGTTTTTCAAGAGAATATTAAAAAAAAACTCATATGTGAAATATTTCAACTTTTAAATATTGGCTCAGGCCATATAAAACATGTCTATGGGTGAATTTCATTTATGTACCTACATTATATGCTACTGTTCTAGGGCATTATACAGAGCTAACAAATATACACTGTGTTTGACACTGCTTCTGTCTCCTTTGCCCATAGCAGATGCTGCTCACGGATCACAGAATTCTCCCCCCATAGAGTTTAGAAATTAACTTAGAATTCTTCCCAATAGGCACTGTAAGCAGCCACTACCAACCGTTCATACGTGGTATGTAAGAAGAAATCCCAGACAAAGGAGACTTAGTCATGTATGCAAAGATTTTCCCATGTATGATAGATTTTAAAACTTGAATAAAGAATTGGGTTGGATACTAAATTACAATAATTATACCTCATTATTTGATTGTCTTGTTCAAGTTAGTAAATCGTGTTCAAATATTTTTTAATTAGAGTCACTAAGATTCTTATGAGATAGGGCAGAAATTGTGTCTGTATTAAAATAAAGAAAACAAATGTTCAGAGAAGTTAAGTGAGTTGCCAAAGACCACACATCTAGTAATTAGAGGCATAAAAAATAGTAGCTCAGGTTGCTCAGGACCTTTATAATAATAATTGAAAAACCACAGAGAAAGATCCACAGGGAAAGAAGAATTAAGCTCACAGTACAAAACAAAAAGAAGCAGTGAAGGTTTCCAATGAGGGTCAGCTAACCTACATTCACCTTTGTTACCAAGTGCAGCTGGGGTAGCAAATGTCTGTGCTGGCCAAGTAAACCTACATTTATTGGAATTGAGTGATCATTCCTTATACTTCATGGTGGCCTTAATTTTCTTTGTTGGCATTAACCAGAGTTGGAGGGAGAGAGGGAGACATTCAGATCAGAGAGAGAGATACAGAGACACAGAGGTCAAAGAGATTTAAAGAGCTCTTATTTTTAGCTGGTCAGAGATAGAGAAGCTGTAGAGAAGGCAGTTTCTTCCATTGTTCTCTGCTCATCTTTATTTCCCACCTGGGTAATCACATTGCCTGTCCACCATGGCAACCATCCAAGGGTTTTCTCATGGGATTTGCAAAATAATTAGCCTGATTCCTCTCCATATGTGAGAGAATCATCTGATGGAGGCATAACTGCCACTGGTCCCTCCAACAAAAAAGAGTTGCTCTAACCCTCCCTCATCACCATTCCTCACTTACAAGGCTGCTGTGATGGGATGATGATGATGAATGATTATATTTGTAATCTTCCTATTTGTGCATTCTTATTGAACTATAACATGCTTTCACATATTGTTTTACATTGGATTGTCACAAAAACCCTCTTAGGTAAACAGAGCAGGTAGTTTGAGAGGTAGAAAGATCGATGCTTGCAATCTTCAGCAATTAAATGTCAAAACCAAATAAAGGCAATAGCAAAGGCTAACATTTCCAACGCGGGAACACAGGGTGGGGGATCTGAAGACAAATACTGGTAGACGCAATAAAACTGTATACCAGTTTTATAGCTGTTAGAATCCTAATCACAGATCCACTCATTTCATTTCAGTAATCTTAGATTTTAGAGTTCTTTAAGATTAATAATCCTTATGGTTACCAGAGGTGATTAGATTAAGACAAGCCAAATACTCATGCTTACTTTTAGGGATCATGGTACTATTTGTGCACAGGTAAGGCATAGAAAAATTTTCAGAATATTTTTTCTTCAACTCAAGTTTTATTATATTTCAGGAATATATTTTTTAAAATTTCATTTTATTTTACATTTTTAATTTCAGGAATATGTTTATGTCTGTGGTGAGATTCTCCATCTGTGCTTAGTCTTGAATATTCACCATATCCAGAAAAATAGAATTTGTTTGACTCTGTTCTCTTGATTACTATTCATGCAAATAATTTTGATGTGAAAATATTCTTGATTATCTTCAGCAGTTCCATTCATTCCCAAGATACCTACTCAGACATTTGGTGTTACGCCAACTCCCAAGTCCCATTTTATTGAAAACCATTTCTATTTAATACTCTGAACTGATAGAGTGTTTGTCATATTGGCCCATATCACAAGTATTTTTTTAATTTAAAAACTTATAACTTCTTATCCTGAAGTTAACAGCACCCTACTACTAACTTGGGGTCATGGAACCGTTTAAAATTCATTCATCTATTTATCTATCCTGTTAGCTGTGCATACAACGGTCTAGTCAACCATACTATCACGTAACAAAAATACTTGCTGAATGCTAGCTCTAAGCCAGAGTGAACAAAGTGCAGTCCCTGCCTTGGGGGTGCTTGTTGTCTAGTATATAGATCTCAACTGAAGTGGTCCATGAGAATTTTCCAAACACAGACACCTGGGTCCCATACCAGAAACTCTGATTCAGGTTGCTTAATGTAAGGTGCAGGCATTTGAACTTCAAAATGAACAAATGAGATGATTTTGATGTACAAACCAAAATAAGAAACATTGGATTATTAATCTTACGTCAGTAATTTACATTATTATTCCCATTTTCTACTGTAATAACTAACTAAAACTTGGGATGGTTTAATGAGTTTTCCAGGTTCAAAAGCTAGGAAAAAAAGTGAAAACCAGCTAACTTTTACACAGACATTCTTCTTCCTCCTACACTGATATTTTCACATTACCTGCTATATCAAAATGCTGCTTTCTAGTCTTGCCAAAAAAATTAAATTTAAACCTGACCAGTCTGTATAAAACTAATGTAAACAATAAAAAAATTTGAAAAATGTTAAACATCACAGAATATAAGTAAATATTCAGACCTTGGGAAATGCTATAGAACAAATAACCTTTTTTTTTTCAGTAAATAAATTGCATGAAAAAAAATACAGAGGAGATCCTATAGACTGAAAGAGATTAAGAGACACATCTACCAATTACAATGCATGAACCTTATATGGATACTAATTTAAACAAGCTATAAAAAATATGAAGCCATCATAGAACTTTGAACATTGAATTTTTGTTAACTTCTTTTAGGTCTATGGTAGTATTGTTAAAGTTTTTTTTTTGAGGGGGGATGCCTATTAAAATAGTCATAAAAGAAATTATGTCATGCCAAAGATTTACTTTAAAATAATGTAAGTGGAAAATTGTTGTAGATATATATAAAATAGGATTGTCCATGAGTTGATAATTGTGGAAGCTAACGTATGTGGATTTCTGTTTTTATTACATATTTGCAATTTTCCATAATAAAATCCTAAAAAATATACCACTACTTAGGCTTCATGGAAGGAAGGTAAAATAAAGTCCACTTGAATCTGGGACCAGGGGCAGTGCCCAGCCTCAAAGAAGCAGAGCAAAGGGTCTAAAATTTCATTTTTGGTATGGTACAGTTGGCAAGTAGTGCAAAGTATGAGTCTCTTCTTTTCTGTCTTCTCCATTTTCATCCTCCAAGTTGCTCAAGCCAGGAGTTGCATTTCATTCATGACACTTGACACTCCCTCAGCCCCAACTCCTATCACTTCTAGTCAGTTTCTAAGACTTTTAACTGTATCTCCAAATATCTTCCAGTGTTCTGAAAATTGACACTTTTACCCCCATTTTTACTGTCACTTGTCTAATCCATGATCCCTTTCCAGCAAGACTGTGCATCCTAACGGGTTTCTTGCTCTCTAACCTTGAACTTATGAACATGTAAGTTTGATCATATCACATTCCTACTTCAAACCTTATAATGACTTGTTACTGTTGTTACAAGCAAACCTTAAAATCTTATTAAAATGTATGGGGTACTACACAAGGTCCCTGTCCACCTCTTTTATCTCGAGCCTCCCTCAGTGTGCTTCAAACTTTCCATCAGTGTAAGAGAGATGCATTTTCAGCCTTCTCTCATCATGGTCCACAATCATACATCCACAGTGGTAGATTGTCCAGAATCTTCATTGTTCTCCATATCCATGGTATTTTCTATGTAAATCTGCAATGCCTTTCTGTTGTGCATGAGATGTCCTTCAGTGCCTTCTGCCTGTGGATTTGTCTGTGTAACTTCCTTCTGCCAATAAAATGGGGTGGAAATGATAGTGCTGTTCTGAGGCTCAGTCTCAAGAGGACTTGTGTGTCCCTCTTTGTGCTCTTGTGCTTAAGTGCACACCATGAGATGGACATGCCCAGGCTGACCTGCTGTTCCCAGGAGGAGGATGAAAGCACCGGGGACAGAATCCCCCAATGCCCAGTCAAGATCAGCAAACCCCTAGACAGCCCTCAGACTTAAGAGATAAATAAAAGGTTTATTGATGCATGCTGGTTTATTATATAGCTGTTTGTTACCTAGCATTGTCCTGTCTGTAACTGATTTATCTACCTTGCAGAGCAGGATTTGCTAATACCTACCATGCCCCTCAGGGTTATGGTGAAAAAAGTGTAAGCATGTTCTCTAGCTCTGGATCTGTGGCTTAGAAACAGTTTAATCTAGGATAGTCATTTTATCTCACAGAGACTCTAGTTTCCTTAGTGAGGATTTGAAAATCCCTCTCTGCCTCCTTCAAGTGAGAATAAAGTAAGGATGTGAGAAGGGCTTTGCAAAGTCTGAAGCACCTGTGCTCTGCAGGTCAGAAGACTCTCCCACCTCCACCTTCCAGGACTTCAGCCTAACCCTCTGGAATTTTGTTCTATTTCCGAAGAGGGACAGCCTATCTGGACCTGGAGTATTTCTTTACAGATGGGATTTATAACCCTATGCGTTCTGAATCGATGTGTCTAATAAAGAGTCTTGCAGGCCTGAGTGGTATCCAATTTCATAATTGCTGGGGTAACTCAATCATTTTCAAATATGCAGTTTTAGCAGCTCGAGAACTGGTGGGCTATGCAGACTGTACCCAGTATGCCATTACCATCATCAGGCTGGGCCTTCAGGCAAGCCCTCTCAGATTCCTAAGTGCTACAGAAATCTGGGATGGATAAGCTGATAGATGGAGTCTTTACCTTTTCTAATTTTGCTTTGCTAAGTTAATTTTCCTAGGTACATAGAAGGGAGGAGGAACTGACCTTCACTTTGTGGAGAGATGATTTAAAAGGCAGTTAGTACCCCTTTTAGTTTTCCAAATTAAACCTTGTGGTGTCTGTGTTTATATTTGTGTATATCTGTGTTCCTGGAAGGGAGGTGGATGCTTGGGTGAGGATAGGGGAAATAAAAGAACAAAAATGGAGAAGAAAGCTGTTTTCTATTTGTTTTAATTTTTGCTAATATCAGGAATTTTAGTCTGGGAAATAACTCAAAAGTACTTTAAATTCATCAAATGTTCCTGGTTACTCACACTTCTCAGAGAATGAACAAGTTATTCCCTTTGCCTTTGAAATCTTTGTTTTCTTTTTCCTCCTGTCTCCCTCCCTTTCTCTGCTATACACACATACCGGCACACACAGCTTTTTTGACTACTCATCCTTCAAATCTTAATTTGGACGATGGTTAAGAGTTCAAGCTTTAGAGAGAGACCACCTGATATTAAATAGTTGAGTCATCTAAGGCAAGTCACTTAACCTCTTGGTCACAGTGTCTTTATCTGAAAAATAACATGATAGTAATAAAATCTATCTGATAAATTATGAGAATGAAGTGACTCAGTATATAAATGTAATCAGGGCTGGGAACATAGAACTATCTGTGTTCACAGTTGTTGTTAGCTATCCTTTCCCTGGACATTTTCCCAATCTCTAGTCTGGTCCTTAGTGGGGACAACTTTCATTTCTTTATAGCACTCACTTTCTTCTTATTTCCCATTAGATTGAAATCCAGGGGAAGAACCAAAATGTACTATTTTACACCAAAGACTTAGCATGGTGCTTGTCACATAAGAGATACTAACCATCTTGTGAATGGATGGATACATAAGTGGGATCATAAGACTGGGAGAGATCATGAAGGCCGTTGCTTCCAACTTAGTGCATTTCTTTACATTATCCCTTCAGACTGTATCTTACAACTTGAATGTCTCTAATAATCGGGACTTGAATGCCTGCCAAATATACTCCTGAACAGCTCTAATTCCTCGAAGACTTTTCCTCATATTGAAGTCAATTGTTTTGTACACATATGATGTCTTACCTTTTGAATTAGGTCCTCTACTCAGCCACATAGTATTTTCAGCAGGACTGTTCCCCAAAGTTCTGATAGCAGATATTGTGTCTTACGGAAGACTTCTCTTTGGCAGATAAGCCATCCAAAATTTCTTCCATCACATCTCATTCTATATAACTTCCAATCAAGAATATCACATATTTCCTCCATAGGTGGCTCATTAGTGATTTCAGTAGTGTATACAGCAGTACAAAAAACACGTCCCTAAGTGTGTTCTAGGGAACGGTACTGCCACAGATGTTACAAGATAATGGCCAAAAAATTTAAAAGTTACAGTAAATTTGGGAGATGCTGTGGTAAACAACGTCAGGCTGTGCATTTTTCGTGTGATTTTTTTTTTCAGAATTTTGCATATTCTAATATGCTTTGTGAATCTCCAAAGGCTCTTGCGATAAGCAGCCTGTCTCAAAATTATATGACCAAAGAAGTGATTTATTTTCCTAGGGCATCCTTCATGACTACTGTTCCATGGAAAACACATTCAGAGATGCTGAACCATTATTGGTATAAACTGTTGATTTACATATTCTAGTATCTTACTTTTAAAACCTCATTCCTTTGTTTTCTTAAAGTAAACTTTTAATTTTAGCTTAACAGAATTGTCAAGATAGTACAGAGAGCTCCGGTGTACAGCACACCTAGTTTCTCCTATTAATATCTTGCATGAGTGTGGCACATTTGTCACCATTAACACACCAATATTGGTATATTATCATTAGTTAAAGTCTGTGCTTTATTCACATTGCCTCAGTTTTTTCCCTTTTGTACTTTCTTTTCTGTTTCAGGATTCCATCCAGGATATTAGTTGTCATATTTCCTTAGGCTCCGTGTTGTGACAGTGTCTTAGGTTTTCCTTGTCTTTGATGAACTTGACATTTTTTTGTAGAGTACTGGCCAGGTATTTTGTAGAATGTGTCTCAATTGGGATTTATCTGATGCTTTTTCCCATGACTGGACTGAGGCAGTATGTTTTTGGAGAAAGACCACAGAGGTGAAGTGTTATTCACATCATATCAAGGGTGCCTGTTACCAATATGTCACATCGCTTGGATCACTTGGCTTGAGGTGTTTGTAAGGCTTCACCATTGTAAAGTTACTTTTTTTCTTTTCTTCACATATTTAAGGCATAAAGAGTCATGTTCCACTACATTAAAGGCAGCTTATTACATTAACTATTTGTAATTCTTCTGTATAGGATTTTTGTTTATTATCCCCCATTTAGTTATTTGTTCAATTATTTATATTAGTATGGCCTCATACATATTTATTTTCTACTTTGAATTATAACCTCATACTATTTTATTTTATTTTAATAAAATATTCCAGCTTTGATTATTGGTAGCTCTTTCAGTTGGGTCTGCATCCCTTTGGTAGAACCCCATCATGTGTATGTGGGGTGTGGGTGAGATGTGTGGGTGGTGTGAGGGTGTGTCATGTTTTAGCACCTTCTTACTTTCTAGCATTGCAGACTGCTACAGGCTTATTGTGTATATTCCCTGTCCTACTAGGTGCACTCTTTGCTACTGACGTATTTCTGACTTATCTTCTGTATTCTCTGCCCTTGTCTTAGAATCAGACATTTCTCTAAGGAGTATCAAACCAGGTCTGAGTAATACGGAGACATATGTGTATATATAGTAACCTATGTAGACACATATATCTATAAATATTTCTATAAGTAATTCATATCTTAGTAATAAGCTAAATATGAGTTCATGTTGCTTTATAAAATTCGAATCCATTAGTACACAAGCCATTCTAGCCTCCTCTCCTTCCTTATCTGTAACTGTCTACCCAAACAATGGGTACCCTGGTTCTAACCATTTGTCATCCATAGACGTCAATAGGGGAGGTTCTGAAAGGTGACTTGAGGCATGCTTCAGAGGCCCTCTTCTCTATAGACTCTTAATTACTCATCTGCATTTCTGATTCTGTCTCCTCTGGTTCTGATCAGAATTTTTCTCCTTAATTACTCTTCTGACCCAAAATATTTTGGAATCAAAGATCCCCAAACATGTAAGAAGTACCTTGTTAAAAAAAAAGAACTCTTGCTTATTGAATGCCTACTCAGTGACAACACTTTATTAGGAAGTTTGCTTTAATTAACCTAAGTTATATTCAGTGGTCTATGAGAAATGGAACCTTACTATACTCATTTACAGTTGAGGAATTATAGGTTTAGAAACATTAGGTAACTTGCTCAGACTGACAGAGCTGTGGAGTCGTAGGGCAGAGATACAATGCAGATACAATCTCATTCCAACTTAACTTCACATACAGTAGCCATCAGATGAAAATGCCTGCCAGATTCTATTTAGAACAAACGACTATGTCTGTAGCATTACATTGTCATATTAAATCTCTCCCTAGAGGTTCTTTCCAGCACACAGATTGTTTTTATTCACAACTTATATCCCTGGTACCAAGTGTGTGACCTAGAATATAGTGGAAACTCAGGAGATATTAATCGAATACATGAGCATCAAGCTCATGTAACTACAGTTGACCCTTGAATAACATGGGTTTGAACTGCTCAGGCTCACTTATACATGGATTTCTTTCAGTAGTAAATATTACCATAATACTTGATCCATGGTTGGTTGAGTTCATGTTCTTAGAGGGTCTACTGTAAGTTATACTTGGATCTTTGCAGTCAGTGCCCCTAAATCCCTGCGCTGTTCAAGGGTCAACTCTGTTTAGATTTTACTCATGAAACTTGCTTTGCTCTGGCCACCTTGGCCTTCTTCATGTTTTTTAAACAAAGCAAGCTTGCAAATTCTTCAGAGCCATTGCACTTTTTGTTCTCTCTGATTGGAATGTGCCTCCCCAGTCTTCTCATTATTTGCTTACATCATTCAGGTTTCTACACAAAAGCACTGCCTCAGTTTTTGTTTGTTTGTTTTGATAGCTGTGCTATCTAAATAGCATCCCTCTATCATTCACCATTCCTTTCCTCTGATTTTTGTAGCAGTTATTACTATCCGTTAATGGACTGAATTGTGTGCCCCCAAAATTCATATGCTAAAGCCCTAATCCCCAATATGACTATGTTTGTAGATGGGCTTTTAAGGAGGCAATTAAGGTTAAATGAGGAGGGGTGGGGATATAGCTCAGTGATAGAACATGTACTTAGCATGTATGAGGTCCTGGATTCAATCCCCTGAACCTCCATTAAAAATGTAAATGAAATCATAAGGATGGGGCCCTTAACCAATATAACTGGTATCCTTATAATGAGAGGAAGAGGCACCAGAGAGACTTTTCCTCATGCCCAGAGGACAGGCAACATGAGGATATAGCTAGGAGATGACATCTGCAAGCCAAGGATAGAGGTCTCACTGGGAAAAAAAACCCTGCCGACACACTGATCTTGGACTTTCAGCCTCCATAACTGTGGAATTTTCTGTGGAATTGTTTCAGCCATCCAGTCTAGCAAACTCATATACACCATCTAACACTTCTCTACAAATTTCTACATTTGTGTATTTTTCTCTGTCTTCTAGAACATAAGCTTTTTTAAGACAAGGAGTAGCTCTTGTGCCATGTACTATATCCCCCAAAATGTACTCATTTTACAAATGAGTAGGTGGTCAGTAAACTTCTGTTGAAAGTATAGATAAATATTATTTGAAATTATTTCTGTTGTCAATCAATGGAAACACTGGTTGTGGCTCATTTCAGATAACCATAGACATACAGTTTTGAAGTTTCTTACTCCAAATGGCTTCCCTAAAGATCATCATTTTTTGCTTGAACATCTCTAACAAAGAAAGCCATACTTATGAAACAAGACATTCCATGCCTAAAAATGGTCATTCTTAGGAAGGGAATTCTTCAGTGCTTTCAGTTACCATCTCATGGTTGTAACACCACTTATCTCCCTTTGTCCAATTAACAAAGATTAAGATTAATATTAAATCCAGGGCCCATAGTAACCTGTTATTGGAAACTCTCACACCCTGTAAAGTTGGACTTCCTTTTAGTCATGAATGTCCTCTAATAGCTCATTTCATCAGTAAACTAGTCCCCTATCTGTATTTTAATCTGCTATATCCATAGCCTAGAGACATGCAAAATTCTCCTTCATAAAAGTAAATGAATAAGCGGATAATCCTTCTTCACCCTATATTCCCCTCCAGCAACCATTTATAATGATTTCCTTTGAAAACTATCACCATCCTCCCAAATATCTTTCCTTTGTTCTCTCTGCTTATTCAGGTTTCCCACCCCCTCTCCTTCCTTCAAACTCAGGCTCATCTAAAAATTACTTTGTCAAATTCATCAGTATTTTCTAATTTCAAATCCATTGAACAATTTTCTTGACTCTTCAGTGACCCTTGACACTATCACAGTGCCTTACTTTTGTCTTCTTAATGCTATACTCACTTTGTGCTCCACTGGCCTGTCCGACCACCACACTGACCAAATGTCTCTGTTGTTGACTTCTCAACTTATTCTTTCCCATTAAGTAATGATGTCATCCCTGAATTTTTCCACCTCTCTCTCATTTGCTCAATTTACATGTCCTTGGGGGATTTCATTCACTCTTTAGGTCATATTGGCTATTAATCTAATCACTGCTGAATCTATGTTCTTGTCAAGATCACCTGGTTGAGCTCTGTATCAATATAAACAAGTTCTACCTAGGTATCTTCATTCAGAGAGACGGGTATCATGGTGATGACATAGCCAGTAGTTCTAGAACGTGCCTCATTATCTAACCTTTTCCACCTTCGTATGTTGCTCTCATCCTCACTCTCTGATCTGCTAATCTTATATTCCCATGTACTTCTAGCTCTGGCACTGATATTGTCAGATATTGAGGTCAGAGACTAGAACTTATCCAGGGCCCTGCATCTTTTTTAATCATCTGCTTTAGATGCAGCTGTTAAGTATGTTTGCCCCACTGTGAAACTTAGATGTCCCTCTAGTCCATCTTCTCTCTCTCTGAATGGTAAAGCTTTATTTTGTTTCCAGTCTCTGTAGTTTCAGTCACAGGTATCAGAGTACTGAGGCAGGTATCAGAACACTTTGTCGGAACTCTGAGACAGCTTTCAGACTTAAAAGCTAGTGGCAAATCAAACGGTTGAGTGTCAGATATTGAAAGGAAACCTGGCCAATCAATAACTTTCCAAGGAGATTCTGTATTAATAGGTTATCCATGATGTCCCCAAGAGGGAGAAGAGCTAAGATTTTTCTGTATAAATATTTGATAAAAATAATTTTAAACATATTTTAAAATTTAGCATGAAAAAATCTATTTTTTTAACTACAAGGAGTAATTTTAGTTGTCTTGACAGCACTGACTGAACAATTTGAGCTGAAGGGATGAAGTGGGAAAGGTAGCTTTGCTTAATATAATCCTCTTCTCCCTTCCTCCCTATCTCTGAGACAGCACATTAATCAGCCTCAGTTGACTGTCTGCCTCATTCCTCTTTTAAATAATACCTGTACCAAATGTGAGATGATGCATGTATTTAATTCCTAGAAGAGATGGCTCCAGATACGGAGTTCATGGGAGAAAGGATGCAATTACAGAAGTATAGTCAAAGGCTGAAGTGGGTGTGAGGATGCTGGAGTTTTCTTTCTTTTGTTTTAAATGAGTTCTTGGACGTCTTGGAACATCAGTTCTCAACTAACAGAGCTGGAATAGGCCTTACAGAAAACTTCATCCAGACCTCTGATTTTACAAATGAAAAACTGAGGTCCAGAGAGATGAGTGATAGTGCCCGCAGAGGGACTCAGATCTTCTGATTCTTATCCCAGCAAACGAGGTATGACACCATATCATTTGGGTTAAGTAATAGCATTCTACTTAGGATCCATATTCTCAGCATATAATCTTTGCTCAACTCCTTGCCATTTGGCCTCTACTTTATTGAAAATACTCTCTTCTGTTCATGACAAATTCATAGTCACAAAAGTTATGTATATTTTTTGGGCATCCTGAACAATTTACACAGTAGATACACTTTCATGATAGTGGTTTCTTCTGTGACAATCAACTACCCTTTTTTTTTTTTAAGTAGTTTGAAAAAACTACTCTGGAACTGGCTCTACCTAAAGATCTTGTCTTCTTTTTTTTTTTGGTTTATTTTTATTTTATTTTATTTTTTTACATTTTCTTAATTGAGTAATACTCATTTTACAATGTTGTGTCAAATTCTAGTGTTAAAGATCCTGTCTTCTGCATTCAGTAGTGAGCCAGTAAATGTTTAACAGCCGATTCTCTGAGGTGGTAAAGGGAACGGTACCTGATTTATAGTGTTGGGTGATATCCATGGTTTAAATACTTCCAATATGGTCTAGTTCAAGCTATCAATGTGATAAGTCAGTGAATACAGAGTTAGGAAGGAATATACAAAATCCATTCAGGCAAGCCTGGGTAAGCCAGGTCCTGCACATAACTATAATCACTTTCTATATTCATTCCCTAGATTTCAGTTTTTTCTTTTGCCCTCTCCACAAATTTATCCATTTACATACCCATTAATTTTATTAAAATGACTACAACATAAATTTATTCCAGTTCATAATTTCCCTTTAGTTTACATCCAACATTGCTACCCATCCTCTACTGTACACTTTAGGTTATATTTGCATATAATTCAAATCATTGTCTTCCCCAACAGCCCTGACCTAATTTGCCATTTTTGGCATCACAGACTTTCTTTTTTGGGGGGAGTGGGGGGAGGTAATCAGGTTTATTATTTATTATTTTTTAATGGAGGTACTAGGGATTGAACCAAGGACCTCTTGCATGCTAAGCATATGCTCTACCATCCACAAACTTTCTGATCAACTAAATTCAAGACGCCGCTCTCTTCTCTTATTGTTTATCCCTGCCCCCACATCTAACCAGTACCTGAGCCCTATTAAATTTACATACACATTAACTGTTGCATTTAAACTCTCATTTCCCTCACTTACAAGCCCCAGATTACTTACATCCCTGATATGGAACCTGAAATAGTCTCCTGTGTCAAATATCTCCTTTGACACATGGGCCATTCACATTTACCAGGAATACATTTTTCTAAAGGTAAGGAATTTCCATTTTCCACCACTAAAATACCTCCCATAGAGAGTATCCCTTCAAATATTGTGTGAAGGGCTCACTTGTGTAGGTCAGAATTCTAACACATTATGGTTAGATTCTCCGCTCAGGGTGTCACAAAGCTAAAATCAAGGTGTTGTTACTCAGAGTACAATTCTGGAAACTCGGGGGGAAAGCAAAAACCCTCTTCCATGCTTATTCTTGTTATTGATAGAATTCAGTTCTTTGTGGTTATAAGACTGAGGTCTTTACTTACTGACTGTTGATCAAGTGTTCCTCTCAGCTTTTAGATGCTGCCTGCATCCCTTGCCACATGGCAACATCCATCTTTAAGCCAGTAACAGTGTATCAAATCATTCTCATGCCTCAAAATCAGTGACTTCTGCCACCAACCAGAGTAAACTCTTTTCTTTTAAAGAGCTCATGTAATTAAGTGAGGCCCATCTAATGCTGTAAACCCTTCATAAGTATTTGTTAGTCAAATTATTAAATGCAGTAATAAGAATTTAATTTATAAAAAATTCATGTATTAAACTATTAAATGCTCAATAGTGACATGTGAGGAAAGTGTTTGGAAGGACACTCCCACTCTTCATAGAAAATTTTCCTATAATGTCAGCTGAAACTGGCCTTAGTCAGGGTAGGAGTTAACTATCTTTTCCTTTTCCTTTTTTTTTTTTCCCCTTATTTTTATTGTGGAAATTTTCAAATACACACAAAAATATAGATAGTAGTATAATGAACCTTAATATGCCCATAATTCACCTTCAATATTTATTAGTATTTTGCCAGTCTTATGTCATTTGAATTCTTTCCTTTATTTTAGGTATTATAAATTAGATCCTGAACATCAAGTCACTCCTTTTGTAAATGCTTTACTGTATTTTCCAAAATAACAAAGATGAGGACTTTTTCAATATCAAATATTATCTAACACACAAGGCATTTCAAATGTCCTGTTGATATTTTGACTCAGAATATAAATAAGGTCTCTATATTATATTTATTATGCATTTTAAATCTCTTTCATTCTGTAATTGAGTCTTCCATTTTTAAATGTCGTTGATTTATTTGTCCTGCATAAAATCACACCTTCCCAATTTGACTTTTTCCTATATCTGCTTTATATATCTTCATTCTCTCTTTACTGTGTTGTCATTGCCCCTAGACTTTTAAGTAGACAAAACTAGGAATATTTTAAGAAAAAAGTATCATGAGTTCATATATTTCAAAGTCAAAATTAAAGGTTTTACATAACTTATTTGATTTTTATACTTACATCATGTATTTATTATGTTGACAATTTTGATTCTTAATGAAATTTACATTATTTGCATATATGTATATATATGCATATATGTGTGTGTGTATATTATATATATGAAATCAGTTTAAAAAAACAGTATCAATTTTACTGCTAATAAGACTACAGAATATGGTTTTAAGATTTAAATGTTTTGTCCTTAGAGTAGATATAATCAGAGATAAAATAAATCAAAATTCTGTTATAAAATCACTGAAGATAACTTTTATTTCTCTGTTGTAATGCCACCAACTTAATAAGCAGTTTGGTTCATTTGTTAAAGTATGTTTTTACTTCTTTTTCAAATACAATTTTGTTTTTAATTTGTAAAATATTTGTACGGTTCCAAATAAAACAAAGTACATTTTGAAAAGTATTTTCTTTCCTGTCCCTCCCTTCATTTTTTTCCTTCTCTGACCCTATATTGTAACCATTTTTATTAGATTTAATTTGTCCTTTCATTGTGAGTGTGTACACATGCATATGATCTGTGTGTTTCTCTCTTAGATATACAGAAGTTAGCACACTTAAAATACTGATCTGCACCTTCCCTTACCCCCATACTTAACAATGTATATTGGAGATGTTCCATTATCTCTATGAAGAGATCTTATCCTTTTTGTACACTTAGTGTTCTATTGTAGGAATATGTCATGGTTTGTTCAAGCGATCCATTATTGAGGACATGTGAATATTTGTATCTACAAAAAATAAGATGTGATCGTAATGTAGTTACAAGAAAATAAGGTGTAATAAAAAACATGTGGACAGGTCATTTCATATTTTGACAGTTTAACCAACTTTCTATGATGCGGATATGAATGGTCAGAAAACTCACTGAGTCTTCTCTCCCCTTACCTTTCCAAGGCACTTTCTCTCCAGGGAAGAATGTATACCTGCTATGCTTTGTGAACACCCCATTTCAGAATTCTTAATACTTACAGAAATTATTTTCTCTCACAACTCTAACTAGCCATATTTTATTCATTATTCAGGTCACATGTTGAACTCCAGCTTTTCCTTATGTTCCATGACCAATTCATCTACTATTGCATTCTTTCTGCTTTGAAACTGCATAACAGGATTACTCCTCTTGGAACATAATCAGTAACCATCCTGTAGTTTTACTGAGATGTGACATATGTCAGTATCATATTGTTACAATGAAATATTACAATCCCGTAAGGCAGAAACCACATTTTTCCTGTTATCTCTCATAGACTCTATTATTGGATTGATTACAAGATAAGCATGCAATAAAAGTTACTTACTGAATTATATCAAATTGGATTGATTCTCCTGGATCATCAGTATTTTCTGAGGCATGATATAATTATTATACTCTGAGTAAACACACTTTTCTGAAGCATAAAATATGGTTACCAGATATATCTTATCCAACAAAGAAAAACAATGGGTATATAAATAGAAAGATGGATTACAACAAACCCAGAGAGGACTGTTATTGTGGATCTGATTTAAAGGTACTGACCCCAAGTGATATAATAAAATAAACATATATTTTAAAATTTCTCAGAAACATATAGTGTACATAAACAAAATTCCTCACTCAGTAGAATCAGTGAATAACAAGAAAAGAGAAATGTAGGATTTTTAATTAGTAGAACTAGCTTTAAATCACTTTTGTCATTTTCCAATTATGTTAAACTGGACAAATTACAGAACCTCACTGAGACAAAGGAGGTAGTATTAAGAGCCCCCATATACCTTATAAAAGGATTGGATATCACAAAATATTAAAATGGGCTTTTTGATTATGCAATTGCTAGATATAATTACATCAATAAAAAATTAAAACCAAGAATAGTGAAATGACCTCCATAACGTCACAGAAAGAGTTGGTGATTGTTTCAGAACTTGACCTCAATGTCTTTATTTCAGATCTAGGTGTACTTCTACCAGGCCTTCAGTATTTCACTATACTTCTTTCTAACATTGCCTTCCACTGGTTTGAATAAAGCAGGTAAACTCACTCTATATCTAAATACTTTGGACTTGCCTGCTACATTCTTATCTGGAGTTAGCGTAACATCTTTGTTTTTGCGCATGTGGAAATAGTTTTCTGAGCCAAAGCTCAGGTACCAATAATTTGGGGTTCATAATTTTGGGTCCATAGTCACTTCATTGAATATGGCCCCAAAATCATCACATCCAGGGTCATGACTTGCAGTCAGTTCAAGCTGTCAACCTAGAAGTGAAAAGCTATGAATTTTATAACTTATTCTTGGAGTCAAGTGTTCTGTCCAAACAGATTTTTTTTTTATTGTTATTATGTTTAAGAAAACCACTATAGCATTCCCTTGTTCCTCAGGCTTCCAAGTCTCCAATGTCAGTTCCTGAAGTAACTAGAAAACCTGCCAAATCTGACCTTCTTTAATCAACATATCTCTTTTTTTCCAGAGGAAAACCGTAAAGATCAAGTCACAGCTGCACGTAGTGCCTAATTAAACAAGTGTAAGAAAGCAGAGAAAGGTCAGGTTGTCAAAAATCATTGCTGTATCTTTACTGGATTGTATTTAAAGACTGATTGCAGCAAAGAAAATAACTCAATAAGGTGTATGAGACTGGAATAACAAATGAACTCAAGGGGCAGATTTCTGCCTGGCATATAACGGACGATTTCAAGATAAAAACCTAGGAAACAAACCAAGGGAAATGAAAGGGAGCGAGTATGTGGTGAGCAAAACAAACAGCTGGTATTAATATGGAAAAGACGTTCTGTAGGCCAGGTTCAAAGATGAAACGGATAAAATTACAGATGATGGTTCATCAACTTGATTTTTTTTTTTCTTTTTAAATCAAGAAGTGAAAAGAACAAGTATGTGAGAGATGGTATAAGAAGAGGCCATTGTGATTACATGACCAAGATTAAATAATAAAAAAGGGAGGATTAAATAATTTAAATTATTAAAACATATTTAGTCAGGATGGAGAATATTTTTTATTACCTGTAATGATTCAGAGCTTCCTAGATTGTATGTTGTTTATCCGGGGGGCCTTGTAGGCATCTTGTTTCTCTTCTACCCTTTCAATATGAGCTTATGTTGGAGAGACTTGTAAAGAGCTTGCCCCCAAGGAAACCAAAGAACATAAGCATTGCTCCAAATTAGCAGCTTCTGCCTTGAGAAAGGAGGAAGTGGAAACACTATTCTCTTCCTCAAGTCTACTTTATTTTTGAAATATTATAGGCATAGGCCCACGGGAAAGTCTTGGGGGTGCTAGTTAGCATCTGAGTGTAATTTTCAGTTCAGTACACTTTAGTCTGTTTTTTGACTCTTGACTCTCTGAGGATCTGGTGTAATCTGAAGGATAGGATCTGTGGCCTGTGGGAATGAACTACTTCTGTTTTTGTAAGTAAGCCAGAGTATACATTTTGCATGTGACTGAGGAGACGTGAGACTCCCTATCAATTCAAGGAAGAAAACATACAATATAATAACCACATAATACCAATAGGTATGTGTGCAGGTGTGTGTGTATATAATTAAAATATTACTTCATTCAATCTGTCATGGGTCCTTAGGTCCTTCCCTGTCCCATCATTTAAATATTTATGAACTAAGCTATAATAGCATGAATAACTTGCAAAACAGAAGAAAGTACACTTTTATTACTGTGACAGATGAGAATTCTGCCTTTTCCCTGAACCCTCAGCATGGCATGGGTGCCATCTTGCCATGAGTAACTGACAATGCATTTGAATAGTGCACCATTGCAAGTACAATTGCAATTTGTCGTAATTTCTGCTTAAATTCCTCTCTGACACAGTTGATTTATTTTGCAAATCAGTGCATCTAGAGGGTGTACTGTGTCGCATTATGGGCCTTTGATATAGAACCTTTGTTTTATAACAGGGAAAATAATTAGCTTTTGGATAAGCTTGAGTTGTGATGTCAGGCGCTATCCATGATGCTGAAAGAAGTTATTAGCACTAAGCTAATGAAGGCACTCAGCCAGGCTCTGCCACCTTACTAATTTGTCTCTTTGGGATTTTAGTAAAATTAAAAATGAGATAAGCACAAAATAGGATAAATTTTATAGGAAAAAAACTACTGAACTTGTTGCTAGAAATCTGTAGAGACCCCGATAAAGCTAAATTTAAGGGAAATTTTCATTTACTGAATAGTCTGTTTGCCGTCCAAACACTATTTCCCTTAGTGTTGGTGATGGAATTGTTTAGGCATATTTTAATTAACTTTTATGTAGGTTTTTCTATTTGGGATTTCAAAGATATCCTGGAAACTATCAGTAAGTTGCCGTGTCAGCATTCATCCTATGCCACTTAAGGGTCTAATTTCAGGGTACACCATTTCCAGACCACAAAGCAGATTTGTATTAAAAGTAAATATTATAGTAGACGTGGAGGTATGAAAGTGATGGTTGGTTCTGAAAAGTAATATTTCACTGAAGAGGAACTCATGCTTGTCTGTCTGTCTCTCTTTGAATTGCTAACATAAAATCTAATTGTTGAGTGCCTCCCACTCCCTTTAACTTTTTATACATTGGAACTTGTTTGCACTGCAACCAGTAGCGTGTGTGACTTGATGCTGGTTGGGGGATTATTTAGGCTCAGCTCTAAACAAAATCATCACCAGCTGGTTATTCTATGCTCTTATTAGGTTATAAAATAACACTCAGGTATACAACAGTAATCACAAAGCTGTGATGCTGGGGGGAAAATAACCACGTTAAATTGACCTTCATGAATAACAAGTGAGGTTCCATTTCACTTCATTTCTGTTCATTTTAAAACCAGCATTAGCTTTTCTGGCACATAATTTTTCATTGTTTGCTGAACACAGCTCTATTAGAATGATTCACTGTCTTTAATATTAGTGATTATGGTCCATTTCAATTACACAGTGTGTTATATAGTTTGTTGTATTACTCTCCACATCTCTGCTGTTTGACTGTGCTGGAAAAGATTAAGTGCAGCAGGAGTGGTAAGAAGTTGGAGTTCTGTGGGTGGGAAGGAACCCCTATAAACATTTATGTGGTGATGTGGAGGAACATTCGTACATAAGTAGGCTTCTCAAAATTGCAGGATATCAAGATGAGATTAACTAATTATGTCATTTGACACTAATACTTTAATTATCATCTCTATCTTCAATAGAAGTTTTTTTTTCAATGTTGCATAAAATTCATGGAGATAAAATTTATGTACAATGAAACCATCCATTTAAATGCACGCTCTGAAGAGTTTGATAAAAAGTATACACCAATATAACCACCTTACCAATCAAATAAAATGCTTCTATGATTCCATCATGTTTCCTCATGTCCTTTTCCAGGTAACCTACCATTCACCTCAGGTAAACTGATACTATTTCTATTATAATTAATTCATTTTGACATTTCTTAAACTTTATATCAATGAAACAATAGAGAGTGTACCCTTTTGTGTCTGGCATAATTCTGAGACTCACTCATTTTGTTGTAGTTTTGAGTAATTTTTTTACAGGTTAGTAGTATACCATTGAATACATATACCATAGGTATCATAATTTGGTTATGCATTTATGGATGATAGACATTGGGTTGTTTCCACTTTGTAGCTATTTTGAATAAAGTGGCTATGAACACTTGTGCAACTTTGTTCTATTGGAATGTGTTTTCATTTGTTGTGGATAAATACTTAGGATTGCAATTACTTAGTCATATAGTAAGAGCATGCTTAGCTTTATGAGAAATTACCAAATGTCCTCCAAAGTACCATTTTTAATCTTATCAGCTTTATATGACATTTCTAATTTCTGTATATCCTAATCATCAGTTGGTATTTCCAGACTTTTTAATTTCAGTTATTCTAGGAATGTGTTTCAAAATTAATTTCTCTAATAACTAATGTAGTTGAAAATTTTTTCATGTGATCTTCAGCCATTATGTTCTCTTCCCTTTTAAAATATATGTTTATATAATTTTCCCAGCTTGTGGGATTGTTTTATTCCTGAGTTGTAAAAATGTTTGTAATGCTTTCTGGGTAGAAATCCTCTGTCAAATGTTTGTATTTACAGTATTTTCTCCAAGTAGCCAGGTTTTTAAAAAAAAAATTTAACAGTATCTTTAGATGAAGTCCAATTTGATATTTTATCATTTACTCTTTTTGTGGTCTAAGAAATCTGTGCCTATCCCAAAGTTGCAGAGATTTTCTCTTATATTTTATCCTATGTTTTGATATACGTTTACACCCATGAAACCATTATCACAATCAAGATAGTGAACATACCAATTGCCTCCAAAATTTCCACATGCCTTTTTGCATTCTCTTGCTTCTGTCTCTTCTGAAATCCACCTACGTGTCCACAGATGAGTGATGATATGCTTATTATTAATATGGATTAATTTGCATTTTCTAGAAATTTACATAATGGAATTATATAGCAAGTTCTTTGTGACATGCCCTGGAAACTCTCAAATCAGTCAGGTGGGCAATAGTACAGCTCAACTTACTTGTTTCCCATCTCTTAGAAATCATTCTCCTTTGTTGCCTGGTGTCTTAAAACACACACACACACACACACACACACACACACACACACACAATTGCTTCCAGTATTTTTGTTGTTATTAATTTTGTTCTCTATTTCAGGTAGGAAGATAAATTCAGGTGCTATTATGTCATCTTTACTCAAAACTCAACTTTACCTCTTGGATTTTCACTTTTCTTGCCTTTTTTCCTGACTGGGAACTCTAGTATGAAGCTGAATTAAAGCTCTAGTAGTGAAAACTATTGCCCTATTCTGGTTACAGAAAAGCTTTCTTTTTTCCCCCCATTAAATATTTTCTTAGCTGTAGGATTTTTGTAGGTATTCTTTATCAAGGTAAACAAGTTTTTGTTCTTTTTTTGGCTGCTGAAAGTTATTTTTAATATTGACTTATCAAATCATTTTCTCCTTCTTTAGGGAAGATGATGTGATTTTTCTCTGTTGTGTTAATATTATGAATTATATTGTCTTTTCCAAAAATGTTAATATAATCTTCAAATTCCTAGATAAACCACATTTGTCATACTTTATCAGCCTTCCTTATATATTGACGAGTTTGTTTTGCTAATTTTTTGGAGTATTTTTACATCTTTGTTTATGAGGGACATTAGATTATAGTTTCCTTTTCTTATAACGTCCTTTTCAGTATGAAAGTAACGTGCTTTCAGTATTGATATTACGCTGAACTCATACAGGAGATGGAAAAAGTCCTGTCTTCCTTCATTTGCTGAGTTTGTGTAAGATTGATACTATTTCTGCCTTACATATCTGAAAAGAATTACCTGTGAAGTCATCAGTCACGTAGTTTTCTTTTCGAGAAAAGTTTAAATTATGAATTCAACTTTTTATTAGCTATTCAGATCTATTTATGTATGTGAGTCAGTTTTGATAATTTGTATCTCTTAAGTGGTTTCTCCATTTCAAATAAGTTGCCATTTTTTGGCATAAAGTTACTCATAATATATCTTTATTTTACTTATAAAATTCGTAAAATCTGTAGTGAAATTCCTCTTTTATGCTGGAGATTTGAATTTTTTTCTGTTCTTGATCAGTCTAGCTAGTGTCTTTTCTTTCTTATTTAACTTTTCTAAAAACTTATATTTTATTTACTTTTCCAGTTTTTTTATTAATGCCCACTTATCTTTTTGTTCTCTATTGTTTCATTTTTTTCTGATTTCTTTCAATAGATGCTTAGATGACTTGTTTTAAATATTTTTTGTTTTCCTCCTATAAGCCTTTAAAGCTGTAATTCTTACTCTAAACAGTTCTTTATGTGCACCTCATGTATTTTTATATGTTGTTTTCATTTTCATTGGGTTACCATTAGTTGTGTAGAATTGTATATTTAATTGCCAGCTCTTTGAGAGATTTTTAAGTTATCTTCTTGTTATTTATTTATTTCTAATCCATTATTGTCAGAGAACATACCCTATGTGATTTCAATCATTTTAGTTAAGACTTGTTTTAATGAGTCAGTATAAGGTCTAACCTTAACCTAAATACACGTTTCTCCAAAGAAGGCATAAAATGAAAGCAATGACCTGAAATGAGGAAAAATGTAGCCAGTAAAAACAAATCCAGAGATGCTATCGAGAGATTATCATACTAAGTGAAGTAAGTCAGACAAAGACATATATCACATGATATCACTTATATGTGGAATCTAAAAGATGATACAAATAAACTTATTTACAAAACAGAAACAGACTCACAGACATAGAAAACAAACTTACGATTACCAAAGAGGAAAGGGAGAAGGGAGGGATAAATTAGGTGTTTGGAATTAGCAGATACAAATTGCTATAGATAAAATAGATAAACAACAAGGTCCTACTGTGTAGCACAGGGAACTGTATTCAATATCTTATAATAACCTATAGTGAAGAAGAATATGAAAAAAATTTGTACATATATGTATAACTGAACCACTATGCTGTACACCAGAAACTAGCAACATTGCAAATCAACTATTCTTCGATAAAATAAAATAAAATAAAAACAGACTAGAGCAGCTCAAAATTATGAGGTTTTTGGATCAGTTTTGTTCTTTAAACTAAGTGACCATTAAGTGATTTGATTGATACACAAATTTAACTGATTTGAGCATCTGAGTTGCTAAGAAATTGAAAAGCTCGAACAAACCTTATCCTGACCTTTTGGTGTGTGAAACTTGACATTAAATCTTACTAGAAAAACTTGTCTCTTGAGCTTTCTACTCAATTTAATTCTTATCTGTTTTAAAAATATATTAACATTTCTTGGAATAATTCAGTTATTCTCATCCCATTAGGAATATGGAATTAATAGCAAGATTTAGGATGAGAGGTGAAATTTTATTCTGATTATTATTATCAGAAAAGAATGGAAGAACTTTAAAATCTAAATAAAAATGTTACAAAAATGTTGAAAATGTGATGATGTCAAAATACCAATGAAATAAGTTGATGTTAAAGAAGAGAAAGAACAGAATGCAATGTTGTGGATACTTTCTGCTTCACCAGGCTCTGCTTGTATCCCTTGTTCAGGTTCTGTGTGCTCTGTCCTGGCTTCCGTGTGATTTGTTTCTAACAGAGTACACCTGTGGCTCACTTTGCAGGGTGGCCTTTGGGTAATCGCAGCACTTGCCTGAGAAGTACAGATACTCAGAAGAACTCGGGAGTTACCATCTGCCCTTGATGGTTCTTACCCTATGACTGGTGTAGGAGTTTCAAGGCACAGCTCCTTGCCACAAGCACAACAAATTCAGATAATAAATTACACTAGTTTGCCCCTGTGGGCTCCCTCCATGGTTTCTTGCTTGAAATTGCTCCATCATGTGACATCCTTGCCTGTCCTGTTCTAATCCCTCACTCCCTTACTGAGTTTTTCTGAGAGTATTTCCTTAGAAAGTCACCTGTGCAGAGCTAGTTTCCTCAGGATTCCCAAACTAAGACAAATGGCAAGCCCCCTCTTGTTATATATAACATTTGATAGTTTTCTTTATTGTATTACTTCATCTTCAGTTCTTCTTGTGAGGCCCTCATTTCAACAATTAAAAAAAAAATCCTTTAAAGTTTAAATAATTAACCTGAACTCATACAACAATTCAGATACAAAATCAGAGCTTAATATTGAATATTTCTCAGAATGTTAGAAGATACTGTTTTCAATGACTCTTACTGAAGTCATGTGAAAACACTTTGGTTTTTAAGATTGTTTCTTTTTGGGTGGGGAAAAATTGGCTTAATTTCAAACACAATGGAGATACAAGATAACCATTTTAGAATAAAGGTAAGTTTATTTTATCCATCTATAATTTCTGTAGACATCAGACTCTGAAAAAGTTTTAAAAGATCTGTCTTGTTATTCACAATGTTAATGTGAATAACTTCAAAATAAAAGAAAAATAAATGTATTGATGGTCAGAGTAAAACAAAGAAGTTATATCTCTCCTCTAAAGACAACTAGGAAGAAAGATGTATTTTAAATATCTATCACTATATCTAATCTAATGGATACTTGAAATTTCACACTGGTGATTTCATTTGAAAATAAAATACTTGCACACTTTAATATTTTACAAATTTTTTTTAATTTACCCATTTATAAATACTGTTCTGTTTACAGACATCATATAGATGGGAATATTATCATTCCCAAACTTTCAAACATAGAATATTTAATAATACTATATAATAACAACCAGTAAAACAAAATCATTCATCTCAGGGTTGAAAGGCCATTACAAGCTTTTAGATAATAAACTAAAAAGCTGAAAGGCATTGGTTAAATAAATGGACTACTTGGTTGCCAAAAAAATGTTAAGGTAGTTTTTTTTGACATTCTGAATACTAATGTGAACTGTTCATCATTGAAAAACTTACCAGTTGTGCCTTACAGATTAGTTTCCTGAAATATACTTGGGGAGGGAGAAGATCTCAACATTTGAACGTTTTTTCTTTTCTAAAATTTCTGAGGCTCTGTAGAATACCAAGTGGGAAAGGAATCCAGCCCACCGTACTGACTGCTTGAACCTTATATTAACCTGAAAATATTTGAGGAAATATACAACCTTTAAAAAATACTTCAACTGACTTTGCTTCTAGCTATGAAGGAAGCAGAGGCTCCCATAGCAAAAACAGAGAACTGGACAAAATGGATTAAATTAACTGTTTGCAGACAGCAGACAAGCAGAAACACAGAATTCTGATCTCTGAGAGGAGAAGCTCAACGTGAGCTAAATGATTGCTCTGTTTTTCTACCTAAAGTAATTTACCCAACCCCAGCGTAGGAAGGGCAAACCCAGGTACAATATGGTAGTCTTGTTAAGTTGAGAAGACAGGAATCTGAATTTGGGACGCTGAAGTGGCTTGAATTAGTGGGGCAGAACATCAAAGAGAAGGGTGCTCAAACATTTGTGTTAGAGTTCCCTAAATCTGTCTAAACGAACAAACTGCGTGTACAAGCCGACTCTGGGCACTGGGCAAGAGACACTGTCCATGGTAGAATGACTATCTGTGGGTTGAACAACTCCTAGAGCTCACACACATTTGGGAGATATTCAAGTTCCATTCAAACAAAAAGGAGGGACCTTTTTGAATGCCAGGAACATCTGTAAAGTACCCAGAAAGACTAAAACTCAAGAGTAGGGATAAAATATCCTGGTATAAAGGCGACTTTAGGTATTCCTAACAAAACTATAAGTGAAGCATAAGAGATCAAGGACATTTACAAGTATATTTGGTGCCTACTTATAAAATCCAAATTCAAAAGAATACTGCAAATGCCAGCACAAATTCATCTGTACAAACATAGTGAGAAATAGTGGTGATAGGATTAGTGACAACGACTTTAAAACAGGTATTAAAAATATTTTCAAGGACTTAAATAAAAAAACAATCCCACTATGTAAAGTGAAAACTATCTTAACAAGAACAAGGGAAGATCTTCTTGAGTTGGTGAATATACCTGAAATGAAAAATTCACTTGGTGGGCTTAATAGTAGGTTGGATATTGCAGAAGACATGATGAGTAAAGTTAAAGATACTAGAATTGAAACCACCAGAATAAAACATAAAGAGAAAAATGACTGAAATAAATCAGTAACCTCTGGGACAACATTAAGAAATTTAACTAAGGTGGAATTGGGACACTAAATGTGGAAGGGACCAAAGGGAAAAATAAATAGCTCAAGATTTCCAAATGTAATAAAAATATATAAAACCACATATTCAAGTGGACCCACAGACCTGAAGGAGGAGGAATACCAAAAAAAAAAAAAAAACAAAAAAAAAAAAACAAACACACCAAAGGACATTATTATAGGGCTTAACACTTTAATTATTAAGAGACAGTCTTAAATAGTCAACAACAGAAGCCTTATGGGCTTAAACTATCAGAAGACAGAGCCTGAGATGACTAAATTTCTTTAGAAGCAAGAAAGTAAGTGAGCTCCTCTGAATATAACTTTTTTCCAAACATGTGGCCAGCCATCAAATAATTTAGATAAAATAAAGATCGTAGAGGTCCAGAGAAAGGAGTGGTTGGAAGTCACCTCAACTTAGGCATACTACATAGGTTCTCTGAACCTCATTTTTCTACTTTTTAGGCTAGGACAATTATACTTACATCTTGTATACACAGGATATAGCGTATTGAATAAAATGATGTATGTAAAATGCCCAATGAATTGTGGACATTATACAGCAAATCTCTTTACTGCAATGATTCTCACATATCCCATGAGCAATGAAATTGTTGTGAATATGAATGTGAATCTTCAGCTACAGTTTCTCAATGAAGTTGTTGAGTGAATGGGTGTGGGTAAGGGAGAAGAAGGGCAATGGACAACTCAGCTATGAAAATTTAACAGTTATTGACAAACAGTATAATTAAAATATTCTGTAACACAGCTAGTACCCAACACATGACTTTCTTTGGAAATGTATCTGGAATACAGAGATAGAGAATTATAAGCAATTTTTCTTTCAAGAAATATCCATTGAATGTGTCCTATGTTCCACATATTCTTCTAGCACTGGGGGCTATGGTTGTCAGCACATTGGTAAAACTTCTAACCAGCATGGAGCTTTTGTGCTAGTGGTGGTAAAGAGGGGCCGCATGTCAGTATACCCAACACATACACACACTCACACGCCAGGTAATAAGTTCTGAGTTCATGATCAAAGAGATGAGAGCAAAAGAGGAAGTGTAAAATAGATTGAGTATTAAATGAAAGCTTCTATAAGGAGGTGCCATTCCATAGCAGAGACTTCTACAAGAGTTAGTCATGTGGAGATTTTTATATTAGAGTCATTCTAGTTGCTGTAACAAATGCTAAAATTTCAGTGGCTTTATAAAATAGAAACTCATTTCTGTTTTGTGTATTAGTCCAGTACAATTATTTTTGGTCAGTTGTGTGTTGATTTGGGAATCCAGACTCTTTCTGTCTTCTGGCTATACCACCCCCTTAAGGGTTTCAGAATCCTCTAATTCCTCCAGAAGTTTGACGGTAAAGCAAGGGAAAAAAAATTCTTAAATGTCCTGGCCATGAAGTGATACTTTTCACTTATGCTCACATTCTTTTGGCGCTAAGTGGTCCTTTGGCTAATGAAGATTAAATACATTAATATTTATAATGTTCTTTTGACAGTTTCTGGAACATAGGGATTGTTAGATAAGAGTTTTTGAGTGATTCTTAGGAAAGAGCATACTGATTAAAAGCCCTGAGGTGCAGAAGCCCTTGGTGTGCCTGAGTTGCAGAAAGAAAGCCTTTGTGGAACAAGACTTCCACTTTTCACACAAAGGAAAGTAATCTGAGAGGGCTCAGAGAGGGAGGCCAGGGATGAATGATGGAGGGTCTGTTGGAACAAGGGATGGACTTCAGCCCAAGGTCCAATAGCACTGTATGATGTTTTTTCTTTCCCTGAAGGATCTGATTCCCATGGCAAAGGCACATTAGGATCTGGGAGCATTTTCAGAAGCATCACATGAAGTGAATTTTCTTTTCTAATCAACAGTAATGGGAGTGCAATGAGGGTCTGAGGTGGGCACTGGCATGAGTCTGACTCCAGTACTGTTAGTTCTGTCTCTGCTGCAAGACTGATATATTGGAAACTGACATAATTCTCCAGAGCTTGGAGATGGTTTTTAATTCTGAATACTCATAAGGTTAAGACAATAGCCCAAAGCACTACTTTACCCTAATCTTACCCATAAGTTCTCCATAAGCAAGTAAATGTATTTCAGAGGAACAGAGGCTGTTTTGCCTATTACAAAAAATTGTGTATTTAGAACAATGGAAAATAGATGTAAAGTCATAACGGGTTTGGGTTTATTGGTTTAATATTTGTTTGACTGTTAGTGTTATGCCATTAAAAGTAATCCTCAATACTTACTACAAAGGCATTTGCAATTGGTGTCTTCAGAATTACAGTAATACACCATGTAAAAAATACACTCTCTGAGAATTCTATTCCATACGTTATCTTTTATCCTAAAACCTTCAACACCTCTTGTCCCATTATCATTCTTAGGTGATGATGATCTTGCTTCCTACTTCACAAAGAAAAATAAAGGACATTTCCACAAACTCACACAATTCATCTGCCCATCTATCAATGTCATTATCCTTATGCGTAAACGTCTCTCCTGTTACCTTGTATGAAGGATCTCTCCTATCTAAGCCTCTTCTAACCACAGTCTTCCCTGTGTGAGTAAGAAGTAAATCCATTCTTCTAGTAGCTCAGAGCATAAACCACCTTAAATTCTTTCTCATACCACGAACCCGTTTTGTTGGCAACCTTCAAACTGGTTGGCTCTACCTTCAAAATGTCCAGAATGCTATTGTTACTATTCCTAGCTAAGATTATTACAGTGATTTTCAAAATTGCCCCTTAGCTTTTCCTCTTTCCCACCTACAAAAATGGTTCTCAACCAGAGGCAGTTTTTCCTTCACTAGAGGAGATTTGGCAATGTTTGGGAACATTTTTAGTGGTTACAACTGGCAGGCAGGGGACTACAGACATCTAGTGAGTAGAGGCAGGGGATGCTGCTTAACAGCCTGTAATGGACAGGCTCCTATAAGAAAACTTTCTGTCCCAAAATGTCATTGGTGCTGATGCTGGGAAACCCTAGCCTATAGTCCATTATCAAGACAACAGGCTTAGTGAGTGTGTGGAAGGTTGAGTCTGATCAAATCATTCCTCTTCTCAGACCTTCCAACGTCTTTCCAATTCTTTCAGAATAAAAGCCCAATTCTTTTCCATGACCCACAAGGTCGTCAGAGATGCTGTGCTGCTGTGTCCCTGGCCAATCTCCAATCTCTCTTGCAGCTGCACTGGCCAACACACTAACCTTTGGACATCCTGGTCCTTCCTACCTCAGGGCCTTTGGATTGTTTGTTCCCTCTGTTTCATCACACTCCTACCAGATATTCACAATGCTTACTTCCTGTGCTCAGTTTGTGCTGATGTCACCATCTCAGTCAGGCCTGCCCTGAATGTCCCCATTCATGTTGAACCACCCTCCAGCACTCCTGATCTTTTTACACTTTTTTTCCCCATAATTGTTATTGACTGAAGTATGTCCCCTACCCCACTAAATTTATAAGTTGAACCCCTAATCCCTAGGTTTTTATAATGTGAGTGTAAATGGGATCTTTAATGTTAAAATAAATTCATTATGGAGGGCCCTATCCCGATATGACTGGTGTCCTTATAAAAGGAGGAGATTAGGACAGAGAGAGGTACAGAGAGAAGACCATGTACAGGTACAGACAGAAGACAGCCATCTACAAGCTACAGAGAAAGGCCATCATAATTATTCCTTCCTAGTATACAATCCAATTAACTTTGTGTTATATTTATTGCTTAACTGCTCTTTCTACACTTGATTGTAATTTCCAGGAAGGCAAAGAATTTGGGGATTTTTTGTTGTTGTTTTTTTGTTTGTTTGTTTCAGAGGTATGATTTTGTTCTTTCTCAAGATTTATACTTTGCAAATGAGGAAAGTATGACCAGGAATTGAAACTGCTTGCCTGAGGTTATAAAGGTGGTAGGAGGATGGCAGAGACAGTAGGAACTCCAGGATTCCTATTTAAGATTCTTGTTGTCTAGCCTTTGAGCCACATCGTCACTTTGGCGTAAAGGATGGAGAAATGCTAGAGCAGAGCTCTTACAACAGAAAACTTCACACTCATCACCAACCCCCACACACCAACACAACTTACACACAAATGAGCAGTGAGGATGGATTACCAAGACCATTCAACTATTTAAAAAACACACTCAACTTGTTTATGAAGAATACAATATATAGAGACTTGTTCAGATTACAGTACTAATAAGTGAGTGATGAGCAATGAGATACATGCACCTCAGTGTTCACAGCAGCACTATATACAATGTCAAGACATGGAAGCAGCCTAAATGTTGGCTGGATAAAGAAGTTGGAGTATATTTATACTATGGAATACTACTCAGCCATAAAAAAGAATAAAATAATTCCATTTGCAGGAACATGGGTAGACCTGGAGATTGTCATTCTAAGTGAAGTAAGCCAGAAAGAGAAAGATAAATACCATATGATATCACTCATATGTGGAATCTAAAAAAAAAAAAAAAAAAAGAAAGAGGAAACTCCTGAAGTCATCTACAAAACAGAAATAGACTCGTAGACTTAGTAAACAATCTTACGGTTATGAGGGGAAAGGAGGTGGGAAGAGATAAGTTTGGGAGTTTGAGATTTGCAAATGTTAGCCACTGTATATAAAAATAGATTAAAAAAACCCCAAATTACTTCTGTATAGCCAAGGGAACTGTATTCAATATCTTATAATAACCTTTAATGAAAAAGAGTATGAAAACCAGTGTATGTATATGCATGACTGGGACATTACACCAGAAACTGACACATTGTAACTGACTGTACTTCAATAAAAAAAGAAAGAAAGAAGAGAAATGAAACTCTTAAAGAAAAGCTACAATGTAGAAAGGCAGAAGCAGCAAGAAAAAGTTATGAATTGGAAGCCATCTAAGGGTTTTGTGGTTGTGTCTGCGTCTACTACCATGGAAAACAAACCTTTGGTTATGAATAAAAATATTCACTCCTTGTTCCTGCACAGGATAAAATTCCAGTTTAACACATTAGCCCCTTTCTCTGCCATCCTGCCTATGAGCTTGACAAACCAGCCAACTTGTATACAATTAACAAAGAAGCTTCCAACACAAGGAGGGCTTTGTTCTCATGGAAGACTATTCCTGTGTTCCCATCCCTCACAGTGGTTTCCTTTTAGCCAGCATCATCTCCCAAAATTATATAAAATAAATAAACAAATAGGAAGAGGTGGGGAGGAGAACACTCTCTCTGACTGAAATCTATTTTCATCTCATGAAAAATATCTTAATTTTCACTTATATTCCATGCCTGTGGCTAAGGGCCATTAAAACTAATAAAACTAAATCATTTGTGACAGATCTTAGAAAACAGTTTCTGCAATCCGCTGCGCTCTCAAATGCTCAGTAGAAATAGTGGTTTTCTTTTCAGAAGAATGCTTGCTGAATGCTTAAAACATGTTCCTTCCAACTTTTGACAAGTCGAACTGGCAATGGGGTGTTTGAAGCAAAGCCTTGACATAAAAAAGATGCTGCGCAGCTATATCAAATATGACCAGAAAGGACACATCAAAGCCAAGAGCGTTAGGATGCAAGGCAGTTGGAGGGGAAGGAGAATCAACACATTTGTTTCTGCTTTTGACGTTTTCTGGCAACAGAATAAACAAGGGATTTGCTCTTAATGTGGGCGAAACATTCCACAGGAGCTTAAGAAGTTCTATTTCTTTCCTTAAGAGTCAGAAACCCTTGGCCAAATATCATGTAAGCCCTTGAAGATATTGTTGTTGTTGTTGTTCTCCTGTAATGCGGGAACAGTAACAGCAACAACAATAATAATGTTAACGACAATGCTTACCTTGCTGCGTAGTTTTCTTTGGAATCAGGAAAGCGAAGGTATAGCAAAAAGCTTCTGGAGATTGTAATTATTAAACAGACACTAATGCTAATTGTAATACGGATAGCTGTCATTATTGAGCACTTACTAAATGCAGGACATTTTATATTGATGATTTCTGTTTTCACTTTGGGTCCTAACATAGCCAAAATTGTCTCCATGTTACAGAATTGGGTACTAAGAGTCAGAGTCATTATTAATATTAACTAATAATTAAGATATAATATTATTACTATTACCCAAGAAGCATTACATGAGAAACACAGAAACAAAGGACATTGTTAGAAGTTAATTAAAAGGGCTGAATCAGTCAGAGTTCAGTAGAAGCAGAACAAATATTAAGAAATTTGTTGATAGGAATGTGACTTTATGCAACAGAGAAAGCTGCATAAATAGTCTCTCAAGGCTATTGTCTTCACATCTGGTGCTGGACCCTGAAGTCTGCAATGCAGGCTGTTAAGGAAAGATATAAAGTCAGGGAGCGCAAGGCCAAGCTGGGACCTGCCAACCTGAGCTGGAACTGACAAACTTGAGGACATGCTGGAAGCTGTTGTCAGTCTCACTCCTGCAACTGGAGAAAGTGGGTGCCCTGCAGGAGAAACTGCACCCTTTGTCATGGTGCTGAGCTCTTGCCTGGCCCAGGAGTCAGAGAAGCTGGAAAAGCATCCAGGTGAAGGTGGATCCATTGCAGGCCCACCTGCTGTCCATTGCAGTGAGGGGAGCCAGCAGATAAGAGTCTAGGTGTGTGCACTGCGAGGCACCTGCCCTAGCCTTCCATTATAAAACATAAAATGGCTACTGCTTCACTTCTGCCCTCCACATCTTGGTATAATATTTCTCCTAGAGCTCACTCTTAACTGGAAAGCTAAAGAGAAGGAAATTCTGGGAAATGGCTCTGCCTAGCCAAGTTGACACATCATGAAGCTGCCATAGTCTACTCTTTTCAAATTAGGAAATTTACAAAGTCATTTTGTTTTGCCTTACGTTATGTGAGACAACTATCTTCTGTGTTAATCTGTGCTAACCCTGTCCCCAAACAAGAGTACAAAGACCCTCACTTAGTCTTTGAGTCATGTTCAGTGAGCTGATTCACACTCTTCCTTTGATATCCTATAACTTAAATGATGAAATATAACATATGTTACATGGAAGAAGAATGGGAGAGGCAAAGATAACAAAAATACACACATACATACACAGGGTCATATCAAAAAAAAGATGTAATATTCATAACCATTACACCCCTCATCTTTTAACTGGTGGTGTGGTCATATCTGGCATTTATAACTACCTTCTTCCTCTCTCTATTCCGTAGTTATTATTAAATTCTATTTTTGCTAATAGTTTCTCTTAATTTTTTGGATTCTCTCTCTTGAGAACTCTGCTAACAATGATTTGGTTCTTCTGTCTTCTTTTTAACTGCTGTAACCTCTTTGCCTCTTTCTTCATTTACTCTAATTATATACCACACCTTTCTTCTGAATTGGGAACTCAAGTTTGAGCAGTATATAATCTATATATATATATATAGTGTTATATATATAATGTTACATGTTAGTTCTATAATTAGGTCATTCTGATATATTATTACATCACTGATACTGTCTTTAGGGAATGCCTCAATTTGTTGTGGTCCTTGGCTAGTTGGGTGATTGAGTCTTTCACTCCTAAAATGTACAGATCCTTTGAATTGAGTTGCTACAGCTTTTGTTTGACTTTAGTTACAGAAATGGGAATATTAATAGCAAATCAGTTTTTCCTTGATAGTCAGGATTAATCACCTCAGCCACTATAGTTACCCCATTTTTTGCTTGTTGACCCACTGGCATGAGAATCCCAAAGTGGCCAAGTGGTTGTCACAACTTCCAGGTCGATGGGATCATTGTTGGCAAAAGCAGTGATTTGGTATGCATCATACCCATGCATGGGTCATACTTTGTTTCTCAGTTGCTGGGGCCTGATGGAACTTGAGTCTCTATGTAGGTCTAGAAGCAAAGAGAGGCAGTGTAGTGCAGTTCTTGAGTAGGATCAGTGGTCCTTTGTAGACCATTACAGCTTCTTCAGAAGTAGGAAGTTTGTTTCTGCTACCAAAGAATATGGTACAGAATTTAAGGGTCCAAAATCCTGAGATTTATTGGAATATACCTATATCCCCCATTGCAAATTTCAGGGTCTTATTTCTCCCTCATTAATGCCCAACTGTTAATAATAGAGAGCTCCAGGAAGCTGGGGACTCAATTTGCATCATAATCCAGCCATCTGCAAGATTAAACTTTGGGTTTGGTTTTCAGAAATCCAGTCCCTGTGGTCATAAGAGATAATGGTTTCTTTTAGGGCAGACAGACAATTTCAGGTCTGTTATGCAGACCTTAGCTGGAAAGTTAAAGTTATATGTTCATCATTTTCTTCCCCCATGTTTCCTATACATTTAGAACCAATCAATCAACCCCAGTAGATGCCTTATTTTGACTAAAATATTCTATGGGAGCACATACTTAGTTAGGCTTGTTTTCTATAGGCATTTGATTACAGATGTCTGCAGGTGACAATTTGCATAACATGTTTGCCACTATACTACATGGACTACTAGTGTTTCTTAAGTAGTAGAAATGGGAATGATTTGAATCTTTAAATCTAACCAGATCAGAAAAAAAAAAGAAAAAGATAATCCAGGACAGTCCAGAAAACCCATCGTTAAGATACTATTCTCCTATAATCTCTTGCAGTGACAAATTATATACCAGGTAGGGTTCAATCAAGGAGGTAGAATATATTTGTGATGGGGATTTGGCATTGCCCTATTGTGGCACAGGTTAAACAGTCTTTATATGGCTATTGTTAGAGGAAAATAAAAGATATTAAGTGAGGGGAAAAAGGATGTGCTAGAATCCATGAAATAAAATCCCTGAGAATGATCTGAAACCCAGGTCAGTTATCAATGCTACCAGCTATGATAACTGGGTGTCCTGCAGGAGAAGCTGAGGTCTTCATCACAGAGCTAAACATACACCTGGTCCTGCAGTAGAAGAAGCTAAAAGTGGATACAGGAAAAGTGAAATAGTTGCAGGCCTAGCTGCACCTCACAGCAGCCACACCAACAAGGTAAAACAATAGGTGAGTAACAACCTATGTGAGCTACAGTACAAAGTGTTGTATTCTGTTCAGACTATTGTTGTAGCATGAAACCCGAAATGTCTGTTGCTTCACTTCTGCTCTCCAAATGTCAAGTGATAATGTCTCTTGTGGTGCATCAAAACCTGAAATAAAGAGAAAAGAGAATTCAAGGAAAAGTAGTTCAGCCTGGCAAAGGGGACACATTACAAAGTCCCATTTCTTAGATGAGCCCCATACCTGTATTTGGAGAAACTGCTAACTCTTTCAAATGTTTGCAACATTTTTACTGTTGTATCTAGATTTTGGTGAGCATTTTTTCTAGGAAGAAGAGGTATAATATATTAAGACTGAGGGTTTCCTGAATAGATTCAGTGGAGAAATGTGAATTTGTGGCCTGAATAATGAAGCCTAAAAATAAGATAAAATATATTCGATATTTACCCGCAGTTATTTGGCATGAAATATGTGCTCATAAAAAACTAGTTTCTTTTTTATTGCTAGAATTTGTGCCCTGACTGTTTTACTTAAACTTTAAGAGTTGTGGCAATCTATTCTTCTTTATAACTTGATTTTCTTACCCATATTATGGGTCTCCAATGACCTCACTGCATTTGCTTGGTTACGAAGAGCAAAGCAAAATAATCCATTTGAAAGGGCACTGTAAAATGAATAGCACTTTGTAAATGGAAGGATGTTACAGTTATCATATTGTACTTGTTTAAAAGTTAACTTGATAATTATTTGAAACCTACCTAAACCCCCTTGATAGATACAGATTTCCTATTTTAATCCATTGGGATGAAAGGATGCAGAAAGATATTCCTCATTCTTACCTTTGGCAGGGAAACGGGAGCACATGAAATAACGACAATAGCTTTACTATGTGAGATGACAGATGGAAATGTTTAATGCTTAGAAGAGAAGTAGAGGCCACGAGAACTAACAATTGTATTACATTTCTGTGGAACTGTTTGGTGGTGTGTGTTTGTTTTTTAATCTGTTTATGTAACTTCTCGGTGTATCTGAAGTTCCCTTCTGCTAGATGTACTTGAAAGCACTGTTTCTCCTTCTTGCCCCAAGAGAATAATGTTTAAAGCTACACCAGCTTTTCCTGAAAGACCTCTCTTACAGCTCAAGTTCCAGATGGTCTGAATGGTCTTCAGACACAGAGTTTGATTACCTGCCCTGTCCATGCTGTGAAAATGGGTGTTTAAAGTGACACAGGTGTCTGTGTGCACATCCGGTAGGATGAGTAGCTCAGGCAGGTCATCATGATTATGAGAGAGTACGAGAAGGGAAACTATGCCCAACATACATTAAAAAGGAAAAGTGAAACAGGTTGTTGAAGAGTAACGCCTTTTTGGGCACCGAGCCAGCACCAGAGGTGATGAAAACAGAGACGGGCTTTCAGAAAGTTTGCAGTCTCTATGGCAGGTGAGTTTGACTCTCCAGGAAAAACAAAACGTAACAAATGAAGAATTCATGTGCTGGCTCAAGATTCTATGTGGTGGGTACAGACAAGTAATACTAAATATTCTAAAGAGGACTAGGAATAGTTATAATCAATTTATGGCCAGGAAAGTGGGATTTGATTACTTAGTTCTGCTGTTTATTATAATATAATCTTGAATTTCCCAACTTCAAAACGGCAGTAATAAACTCTACGTCACAATGATTTTGTGATTATGTAAGATAATACATGTGAAAGTCTGTATTTTTCGATCACTCATCAGTTCAGAAAACACTTTTGAAACCTTTAGCTTTGTGGTTCCCAAGAGAAATCCCTCTAGAAGAAAAGTAGAGTTACACACACACTCATCTTAATTTATGTCATAATATTTAATATATTTTAAACCTTGAAATTACATTTACAGAATGTATGGCATTCTTATGTTCATCCAGTAGGAGAAGTGGCTTAACAAAGGATAAGAAATATTTCACTGAAACATTCAAAATAGCCCTCTGAATTAGGCTTTGAGAAGTTATTCTCCCCATTTCACTGATGAAGCAGTTAATGTTCAGAAACATTAAATGGCTTGTCAGAATCATGCAGAGTCAAGGCTTTTGGTTCCAAGCCATATTTCCCACACCTGCTACACAGGCATCATGGACCAAGTTGCAAAGGCTTCACCAAAACCCTGGACAAGATTTCAATGTATAGACAGACCGCAATAGATAAAGGTATTTGTGGATGTTAGGAAAGGTGGGAAATGAGAATTCATCTAGCTTATTCTTATGCAAAAGGTGGGAAGAGGCATTGATGCATGTAATTTGTGGTTTTGTTCTGTTTTATTTTCATCCATTGTAAGTTGGATGGGAATTTAGAAAGACCTCTGAAAACATATGCAAAGCCAGACACTAAGGGAGTTAGAAGTTTCAAATAGGAAAGAAATCCAATCACCATCTTCTCAACCTTTCACAGAAATTCATGGTTCAGCAAAGTACCATAACAAATATAAAGAATCAGGAAATCTTCTAGTGCCTCAGTGATCACAGAACTATGAGCCATAAGCAGTCTAGCTCTATAGAGAATAAATCATTCAAGGAAAACTTGATTACTTTTTTGATAGAAATAGAGATTCGTTGTCAGAAGAAATAGTGTTGATGCAATATATCTTGGTTTTTAAGAAATCATGTCCATTGGGGAATTTTACTTAAAAAAATTAATTTCACTTGGGTTGATTATAAGCCTTGCTAAGTAGGCAAAAACCACACCAATGGGTTGTAAATTATATGTGACAAAAAAAAAAAAAAAGAGGAAAGAAGAGGAAGATAACGTATGATAATGAGGAAAAAGGTACAGAGAGAGAGAGAGGCAAAGACCGAAAGAGACAGAGAATCTCGGAAACGTATCAGAGAAGAAGGATATTTTTCAAAGGCAGTGTATCCTGGTTCTAAAGTCTTTTTATATCTTTCATCAAAATTGCACTTCCTGAAGATTCCGGGATTTAAAAAGACACATTGAGCATTCATGTCAGAGAGAGTGACCTTAAGAGATCTAACTTAGGTTCAATGTATGACAGACCATATAGGTAAAGTGGACGAGTGTACTGCAGGTACTCTTCAGAGTAACTTGTAAAAGTGTAGCTGGTGGGGCTAGGAACAGATGTTTTTTAGTCAGGAAAACCTGAACTCAAATACAATTTTAACCCTTCCTTCTTTAACTCTTCTCTCAACAAATTGAGACCAAATTGCTTTCTCTTGAATATGGGCTGCTGACCTTAATGACTTGCTTCTGACAAACAGAATATGATGGAAGTGACACTGTGTAACTTGTGAGCCTGGGTCATAGAATAGGATATATCTTCCACCCAACTCTGTCAGAAAATGCACCTCTGGTGTTGTGACCCCCATGTCGGATGTATAGCTACCTTGAAGCTACCATGCTGGAGAGAGCACATGGAGATAGCACATAAAAACAGAGGAAGATGCCCTAGGAATCTCATTTGTTCCAGTCTTCAGCTTATTGAGTCTTCCCCAGTCCTGAGTCCTGACGTGCAATTAGGAAGCCTTAGAGATGATTAACAGCCGCAACCAATGTCTGAATTTGGATCCAAAACCTAGGGTGAAAATCGTCTAGCAGAGCCCAGGCAACCACTAACATCAGGAGAGATAATAATAAATGTTCTGGTTTTTGGACCATTTGGAATGATTGTCTATGTAACAAGAGATAACTGAGTCTGTGAGACTGAGGACAATTGTCATAAGCTTCAAATTTTTGTCATAATAATACCTACCCCATGAATTATTTTAAGTGTTAATCTAGATAATCTTAGGGTAGTGCCTACTTAACTGTTCTGAACATTTGAAGCCCATAAAAATGTTGGTATGGATCATATTGTTAAAAGGAGTATTAAAGTAAAGGCAGCAGTATATGTAGTAATAAGTCATACTCAGGGACTTAGAAAACACCTCCAGAGGGGAGGAGGGTATAGCTCAAATGGTAGAGAGCATGCCCAGCAATCACGAGGTCCTGAGTTCAATCCCCAGTTCCTCCATTAAAAAATAGATAAATAGAAAACACTTCTAGGGTGTGTTAGTCAGGGTTCTCCAGAGAAGCAGAACCAGAAGGAGATGAGGGAGGAGGGGGGATGCTGTAAGATTTATTATTATTCATTTATTGCTTATTATTTTACTATTAGTATTACAATATTAATTATTACTAGTATGTATTATTACTATTGGATCAAGCAATCATGGAGGGAGAGAATTTCCAGAGTCTGCAGTCTGTAAACTGGAGCCTAGGGAAAGCAGGTGGTATAATTCGGTCTGAGTCCAGAGGCCTGGGAGCCAGGGAATCCAGTCCCAGTCTGAGGTCAGGAGAAGATGGGATGAGATATCCCAGCTCATTAGTGAGGCAGAGAAAAAGGAACAAATTCCTTCTTTCTCCACCTTTTGTTCCATTCAGATCCTCAATGGATTGCATGATACCTACGCACATTGGGGAGGGTAATCTACTCAGTCCACCTATTCAAATGTAATTTCATCCAGAAACACCTTCATGGATGTGCTCAGGCATAGCCCTTTAATTTGGGCATCTTGAGGCCAGTCAGGTTGACACATAAAATTAACCATCACACGGGCCCCATGAAGTAAGAAGGCCTTGCTAACCAGCCCAGTCTGACATGCCTAAAACTGTCTCATCCCAGATGCTTCCAGTTTGAATTAATGTAGCACCACTGTCTTCCTACATAGCGTTCTTTGTATTCTGCTGTGCTGACCGACCTTGATATCTGAGGAAAAATACATGGGTAAAATCCTGCAATGGTGATATCATGATCAGAGATTCAGAAACCTCAAGGATCAGACTCTGCTAAACAACTGTTCCCAAAGGGTTTTAGAAGATACTGTAACAGAAGAGATAATACAAAAGTAAATTCAGATTTACATCATTTATAGTTTTACTGGTGCCTAAAAAGCCCGAACTAGTTATGCCCCAAATCAAATAAGGACCTTTGTCTTAGGAATGCCATGCTCATCCATGCCTGTGGGAAGAGAAAACCTCTTAATCCATTTATACATCCGGCTCCTTGCCCTGAAAGAGAAAGATGTAAGATAAGCAATCTGCCCTGGGGCTTGACTGCACCAAAGGCCAAAAAACAAATGCAACAAAAGGAAACTAGGAAGAATTGACTTGCCTGAAAATAAAGCATAGTCCCATGTATATTCTGGGTCCATAACAAGAGAAAAAAGCAGTACCTCTTCCCATAGGAGAGAGCCAAAGGGGTGGGAGGAAAAAGTCTGGTATAGGAAGAGGAGGCAAAATACCCACAATTAGACAGTGGAACCAGGTGGCTCTTTGAATTGTATTGAAGAGGCCTGTGCAGTTTGTGTTGCATTAAATCAGCTCTCTTGTCCTGCTCACAACTTAATTGTCCAAGGGATCAATACACCAATGAAATACGGGCTGCATATGAAAGAAGATAAATACATCTGGGGTGACTCATTGTGAAACTGTCCCCAGTGGTGTTCCTCCAGTTAGATGTGGAAAACTGACCTAATTGAACTCCATTCTGCAGGTGGCATAGATAATAAGTATACAGGGAAAGATGGGGTCCTTTAAGTCCAGACTCCAGGCCTAAACAATGTTATTCTTCTGTTTCCCATAAAATGTATTACAATTAGACTTGGACCCAGGGTGAACATAGTAAATGCCAGGAGATCTGTCTAGGGTATGTCATATTTTTTGTTTTGTTTGTGTCTTTAAAATAAAACTCCATAAAGTCATAAACAAAGGCCCTTTAGGCCCACCCTTACATTGGAGCTTGAAGATCTAACTAATATGTTCTCTCTCTTCCCGAGAATGAGTGACTTGCGGTTTGGTACCTTGGTTTTGTTTCACCCCTTTCCCTAACTCTCTGTGAAGCATAGCACCAAACTTAGTGTCTTGCTTAGTAGCTTAGTATATGTTTTAAAAATTGGTTTGTATTCCTCTTGTTTATTCCTAAAAGAGCTAAAGTTTACTCCCATGCCATTCAGATGTGCAGTTTTTTTTCCCATTTATATATTTTCTTATGTATGACAGTCAGGGACAAATGGTTCTTAACTGTCTCTTACAGGTAGACATCTCAAATGTTTTTAGCTTTTTTTTTTATATATGGCTTTGTCACCCACATAATTCTCTTGATCACCCACATAATTCTCTTGATCTTCTCTGGTTAGTCCCAATCCTTCTAAGAATGCGTTGATAAAAAGTAGGTATAATTATTTAATGGCAATCTGGCAGACTTCAAGCAAATCACAAGGGACATTTCCTTATGTTTGGATGCCATATTTTTTGATATATATATTATATAGTATCATTTAAACATTTTTAAATCAAAAGAGCTTTACTTTATAAGTTCTATAGTAACTTAACTCTCTAGAACGTGATCAGAGGCTTTCAGTCAATAGAGTGCTCTCTGAACATGCAGTCAACTGAACCTACTACTGTAGATGATAAATCAGTAGATTCTTATTCAGGAGGCCACATGTAGTGCCAGAGATAAATTCTCTCTTTTGACAAAGAGAGTTTTAAAACAGTTCCCTCTTCAGGACACCTTTTCTGGTTGTGCTGCTCTAACCATTGGAAACTCATGAATGAAGTTGGATACTTTTGGAGAATAGAAATGCTGTAAATCAACTCTATACTGATTCTACATCGTGACCTTCAAAATAGATGTATCCTACTCATGAAAGGACATTGCAGAGGTTAAAATTTATAGAATTGCTATTAACCCATGCAGTTGTCATCCTAATAATTCATGTATTCAACAAGCTAGTACTTTCACAGAAAACAGAGAAACAGAAGTGGAGTTGTATGGGAGGTCACAGATGAGGATCGTGACATTTCCAAGTTATATAAGATCATTAAAAACCATTAATGCAATAACTTTGTTTAGGAGATGAGGAAACACAATTGTGAAGAAATTAAGTCACATTGGAAATTAGTGTCAAAGAAGTGGCTAGAACTCACTTTAATGTTTCAAGTCTAGTGTTCCTTCTTCCATGTTTCGTTGCTTTTGAAATCCCTGGGTAGTTTTCCTATATCTTCATAACTCTGAATCCAGGGAAAACTCAAAAGGAATCTGACAGCTTTTCTTGGTCCTGGTTACAATTTCCAGTAACCAGTGCGTTTCTCTGATGGTGAAATTGTCTTATCAGGGCCCAGGAGAGGATCAGGACATGTCACCTTTTCTCCACTGTAACTTCATCTTTATCCCTTCAGGAAATGAGGTCTCCCTCTCTAGGTACTTAAGTACAGTTATGCTTTCTGGAGCTCTTCTCTAACTTAATTCCCTTTTCTGGATAGTTTTCCTTTAACAAGTCTTACCTGAAAAGTACCTCCTTCACATTAGCCTTCTTTAGTCCTTCTCCTCTCCTTACTTGGTCTTCTAGAACTTATCTCTTTGTATTTTAAAGACAACAGGACACTGTTGTTTATTGAACCTGCATAAGAAAAGTAAAGTGGGGAGTGATGTATCACTTATGCAAACATATGCCACTGATACAGTCTGCAATATAGCATGGTTCCCAGGATAACACATTTCCATTTCTGCCACTCTGCATATTTCCCTTGGGGCCAGCTGGAAAGCTATGCTGTCTTCCGATATATGATAGACCTCGATTCTATTTTGGGTGCATAAAAATAAGAAATACTCTCCTGGGATTTGTTTATGTCATTACTGTGCCAAACTCTAAAAGGGAAATGGCACTTGATATCCACCCCTTACAGACATCAGGGGAATTTATTTTTCAGGGGCAAACACCCTGGCTATGGGAAGTGATTATATCTAGATATCAGTGTTGTTAAAAGCACATTTATCTAGTAGATTACACACCAAAACTCTTTTTCAGGCTTCTTATTCCCTCTCCAGAAATGTTTTACCGGGGAGCATGGTCTGGGAGTAACAGTGCCTCTTGCAACTGCTATCTGTATACCCTTCATACCTTGGCCCATAGACTAGCCTCGTGCCTGATCAGTTTTCATGGCCATTCCATTCAGTGGGGTGATTTGTTCAGATAAAATGGCAAATTGAAATGGAACTGTTGCTGGATACAACATCATCCACTTTTTCTATTTTGTCAGAATGCCATGGCTGCTCATTTTTTCATGGCCATGAGTTGAAATAAATTAAACTTCCCAGCGGCAAAACTTCTCTGAGATCAGATTGGAATATATTGATTAGCTCTTTGAGGCCTGATAGATTGGAGGTTCTTGCTTTATAAACACATTTACAAACATGCCTTAAGAAACAGTTGGCTAGCACTGGGTAGACTGATTGTGTTTATTTAAAACTGCAGGAAATGGTGTACCTGCAACCTCTGATTTTAAGCTGTCTGTGTTTTCATCCCAGATCAATGGTGACAAGTGAAGTGTTGCTCCCTTTAGTGACTTCGAAGACCAGCTCAAGGCTGGCTTGCCCAGTGATGTGTCAAGTAATACATCAAAGTCTCAGGAACATCTTAGTCTGTCATAGAGTGTTAGAATATTAGAGCTAGGAGGGGCTTAAGACATCATCTCCTTTGGCCTATGAACCAAATCCTCTAATGGTTTATTCAGTTTACACCATGGGTTCTCTTTAGAGACAGTTTTAGAGTTAGAAAGGAATTTTAACAATTTTCTTTTCCAGGGCTTAAAAATTCACTACAGTTCACTGGGTATATAACATTAAGTGAGTGACGTGGGTCTCGTCGGCAGTATTGTGAGTGAAGGATGTGTGCTTTGTTTTTTAATGGGGTAGCAGTTTCTCTACTGTAGGTGATTATTTTCATGGAAGAATGTGGGCCTATATTGCCAAATGGGCTGAATTTTCAAAAGAACCCAGAAATATAGATATTACAAAACTAGTTCCATATATTAAAAAAAAATTTTAAAAACAAAAACAAAATGAAAAACTTCTGCAGGCAAACAAAACACAATTACAGACTGAATTTAGTCTAAGAGCCCCCAGAATATGATCTCTGATTTACTCATGATCTCATGCTGGTGAGAAAATGAGATTCAGAAAACTGAATGCTATGAGTGAATGGCATCAGTGGCACAGGAATGCAGATTTCCATATTCCCAGGGCGCTACTGCACATGCTACCTTGACACGGAGAACATGCAGTAATTATAAACTCGTAGTGCACTCCAGGTCCTGAGATGGGATTGTCGAATCTCAGGACTAGAGAGCATAATGTAACCCACCTCCAAACTTAACTTTCCAGAGCTTGAGAGTCCAGTCTCTGAATTGGCTTTTCTATGATCACAGTGAGAGAGAAGAGAGCAGATACTGGTCTGGTCTGATGCTATTTCTACTACATGCCTTTCTAGGAAGCTGGATCTTATGATTTGTTGAGACATTCATTGTTTGAAGCCATGATATTTGGAATAATTGCAAAAGGCTGAAAGTCCTTAGAGATTGAGCAAGATATTTTCAAGTTAGTTCTACTTAAGAAGTCATGGTACTGAGGTCAGAAAGATTTTTATTGCAATTAATAAGATAAATCAAATAATGCACCTGGCTCAAATTAGACTTTTTTATTAATTGTCCTTTAACAAGGTACTTGGGAAGAGGCAGTTGTTGACGGTGGTTCACTATGTCAACAATACCAGGCCTGGGGTCTCTGATAACCTTTATCTCTCCCTCATGGGCACAGATATCTTGGAAACACTTGATTGGTAAAGGGTGATACCTTCCTAGCTTTTGTTTTCCCTTTTATCAGGAAAGAAAAAGCTTTCCAAGGAACGCTAAAAACAGATGTTGACTTATGCCTCTTTGGCCTTAACTGTGCTCATGACCACTCACGGTTGCAAGGGAGGCTGGAGAAGAGTATTTGCCTCTGTTGGAGGCTGGAAGTTGGCATGAGGCTTGAGGATAGGTTGTGAGGCAAACTGCAGTATCTTCTGTAGGAAGGAACCCCAATAATTCATGAAAATTTACAATCAGGTTTGAAATAAGAAAGGTTTAGAGGTTCACTCTGCATTAGGACCCAAATGCTCCATTCCTGCAAGAATTCTGAATCATACAGTTTGATCGTATGACATGCTGATCCTTTGGACTGTGTGCGCTCTTGCTATCATGTGACTACTTGCTAGATCATCTTTGGCTCTGCCCTACTGAGCTGCTTCTACCCTTCACTGAAACGTATCCCTTCTAACTGCTTGGAGATGGTTATTGGATTCACAGAGAAGAGAGTTATGAAGCACATCGAGAACACTGGGGGAAAGGAGATGTGATTCTGCTCAGATTCTATTAGAGAAGAAAACATGCTGGATATCAAAGGGAAATTTATGTAATGTATTCCAGCATTGTTTGAGGTAGAGCAGCATGTTTTATGCAGGCAGAGGCAGTCGGGGCGTGCAGCGTGAGAACTCTGTGACACGTACTGCAACAAACAATAAAACAGTGAATGGGCAACGGGCAGAAAATGAACCCTGGTTTTTATGGGAAGCATTCGCAATCCCCATTCTACACCAAGACAAGACTTCCTAGTCAGTCTCAGAAGAAGAGTCTTTTTAAAGGCCTGTAAGAAATCTTTTCTATTGTTTACTTAGATGGATTCTAAGTGAATAAGTACCAGGTTCCTTAAGAATCAAGGCTGTATGATTTATCCAAGGATACCTTGGATAATGAATACCTTGGATAAATGAATGCGAAAAAAATGCAAGTGAGAGATAGTGTGGTATTACGTTCATCTCCTATAGCAAGAAGTTCAGAGAGACTCAGAAGACTAGGATTTCCAGCTGAAAGTAGGTGAGATTGAGTTGGAGAAACTAAAAGCAAGTAGGGAAATCTAATTCTTAGGAGGCTCAAGAAGTTGTAAATAGGTGATAGCACCTGCAGCTGCCAGAGGGCGCTTTAATCTTGGGTGAGCTGGCAAAGCTGAAGATTTCTTCTGAGAGTCTTCCCAGCAGGTGGGAAGGAATAAATTGGGAGTTTGAGATTTGCAGATACTAACAATATATCTATATACAAGATAGATAAACAAGTTTCTTCTATATAGCATAGGGAGCTATATTCAATATCTTGTAACCTATAATGAAAAAGAATATGAAAACAAATATATGTATGTATATATATGACTGAAGCATTATCCTGTACACCAGAAATTGGCACGTTATAAACTGACTATACGTAAATAAAAAATAGAAGGTTGTGAACAAACTGCTGGAGTGACACAAGGTTTCAGAATTTTGATCTTTGCTTGTTTATATGTTGCTTTCCTCCATACAAGTGTAGTTTGTGTGAACTCCTTAAGGTAATGTCCTTGAATTCTCAGTTGGACTTTAAAGAGGATGCATTAGGGGATCAGTAGCATGTGCTGGGGTAGATATAATCAGATATTAAGATAAATTAAAACCTATGTATAACACATGCATCATTACTTCTTTATAAGAGTGATAACAACTTGCCCTTATGTGAATGTGCATCACTAAACTTTGGGCTAACTAGTCCACCCATAAATTCAATCAATTAATGATCAGAGATACCCTCATCCCACTTGGGTCTTATGAAAAATATATCACTGATCAGAAATGCCTGACAAAATAATGTGGCATATGTGGAACAACATGGATCAATTTAAAAATTGAATTGACTGACTACTAATAAAAATATAACCTTATATATTATACTCAGTAAGTATTATTACAAAGTGAAATACAGATGAAAAGAAATGTGAGTATGTAACATTGGGGAGTAGTTTACTATATCCTTAACACTTATCTAAGTAGATAAAGGTATAACTCATTTAATCCTCACAACAACTGTATATGGTGGATAGTATTATTAGCAATATATCACAGATGCAGGATATGAGAAATGGAGATTATATATCTTACTTAAGTTAACATAGATTGTAAGTTCTGGAGTTGGGTTTAAATCCAGGCTTTGGGACTCCAAACCCCACTATGCTCTGACATTACCAACCAGGATTTCAAAACATTGCATTAGCATATTCCAAAAGACAAATGTGAATTGCTTTAAAGGAATTAAAATTTCTTTATATGTAACTTTCAAATTGCTTTACCATTGCAAACCCACCCCTGCCAACAGGTAAATACAAGTAAGAACACATGGAACCCATGTGTCTCCTGAAGTAATTTCAAGTGGTGTGAGTAATAATAGCTACAGTTAATTGAGTATCTAGCATGTACTCTGTACTAATCTTCTTGGTCATATTTCATTTGATCATCAGTATACATCAAATATTAATTAACTGAATGATGCACATGGGAAGAATAAGGGGCAGATAAACTACTCACCCTACATCATGTGGTTTATCATTGATAGACAAGAAATTTAGTTCATATCTACTTGATTCTAAAATTACTGTCATAGAGGGGAGGGTATAGCTCAAGGGGTAGAGTGCATGCTTAGCATACACGAGGTCCTGGGTTCAATACCCAGTACCTCCATTAAAATACCAAGTAAATAAACAAATAAACTGAATTACCTCCCCCTGCTAAATAAATAAACAAACAAACAAACAAATAAATAAATAAATTTACTGTCTTGACCACAATGTACTATATATTGTGTTGAGTGTCTTTACCTGATTTTGTTAGATTTAACACTGAATCCCATCATGAAATAAATATAATTCTCCCTTTAAGAGATAGACACCATGAGATATTAGGTGAAAGAAAGAGGAAAAATAAATTTTAGAGAAGCCTATAAATCCATTAAGCTAGTACTAAAAATTGATTTTGTATTTAACTGTACATGTTTTCCTCTCTTCTATTGGGGAGGAATCTCACAATTTATAAGTGTATTAAATAATAATTTTTATAAAATAGTGGGTACTTTCACTTGACTTTTTAAACTAAGAATTATGTTTTTGGGCTCTCATCCCAAGATCCATTTTTAGCATCTACCCAACAGAAGAAGTGTTACTAATCTTATTTAAAATAACTGAGAATTTAAATGGCCAACAGTTAATAGTGGATGTTGAACTGAGCTTGCTGTATTTCACACTTTTTTTTTTTTTACTCTTCTCAACCCTGAGCAGAGCCTTCCTCTTTGGACCTGGCTTTGGCAGGTTGCTCTTCCCACGCCTGCAGCTGAGTTAGGAAGTTAGACAGTCATGAACTCTGATAGAACTTAGGATTTCCAGCTGAAAAGTCAGTAAGTCAATAAGGAGGATGCAGAAAGCCTCACTTAGATCTTCAGCCTGGGCTGCATTTTCCAAGGCATTGTTGACTGAAATAAAATCAAACAACATGAGAGTTGTGGGTCAAGTTTTATTTGGGGCAAAATGAGGACTGTAGCCCAGGAGACAGCATCTCAGATAGCTCCGACGAACAGCTCCAAAGAGGCAGGGGCAGAAACTCAGTATTTATATTTCAGTGAAATAGGGTATGTGCAGTCAAGCACACATTTAGGCAGAGGCTTGCTGCTGGTCAGGAGGAGCAGATGTCACCATTAATGATTTTAGTGCTTTTCTAGATATGAGGAGACATAAGAATTTGGGCTCATAAAATCTACTCTTGAAAAATATCTAACTTTCTGAAGGCCTGTTCAGACAGTTTTCCTAGATAACAGAGTACCTCATTCCTGATCTCCACCCTGAACTCCTTTCAAGGAGTGTTGGAGGTCAGTGGCTGCAGTGGCTCATGATTTAATCCAAGCAGAGGTAGATGGCAAGTGCCATCGTGATCCAATCCTTGGAGAGGCAAATGGAAAGTGCCAGTTTTTAGTTGGCAGCATATTTAGCCAGAGGACTCTGCAGCAAGGGTGGAGAGTGTTTATTTAGCTATTAATAAACGAGGCATTTTCATCATCATTCTGCTTGTTCCTTGTGTATAGCTCTCAGTTCAGAATCCCACTGAGAGGAGTTCCCAACATAATGATACCAAATTTCCAGCACTAACTTCAACAGTGAGTATTAAGAAGGGCTTTATCCTATTGTCTGTACATCCAGTGAGTATGTCAGTAGTGTTTAATTTTGCATCCCAGGGTCTCATTGTAAAAGCTTCAAAGGAGAAAGCTAGGGTATGTATGAAACAATGGAAACTTTCTCTGTTCTTGCAACCTCCAAACTTGTTAAGATAGAGTACTTTGAAGGAATAGAAATATTTTCTAAGCTTTTTGTTCCTTTTTTTTTTTTTTGTAAATTTCAATTAGTTTAAGTATAGAATCTTTAACAGAAGGAGACGGACCACCCCACAGGGAGGAATGAATTTAGATTTTGCAATATATAAAAGTATTAAATCACCAAATCACCATGTTTTATACCTTAAACATATACAATATTATATGTCAATTATATCTCAATAGAGCAGGGGGAAAAACTCTCATTACCAAACATCCAAAAAAAAAAAAAAAAAAAAAGAGAGAGAGAGGGGAAGTTTCTAGGAGTCTTGTAATGGAGTTGCAGACCGAAAGAGGTAGCTGAATCTTGGATGTCAGGAACCTTGCTCTGTTGTGTTAATGATCTGAAAATAGAATGAGTATCTCCCCAAGGGGAGCATCTGAATGATGCAGCAGGGGTGATATTCTGGGGTGAACTGGCAACCAGGAATTCCCTTTGTGGGGAAGTGTATGATTCACCAACATCGGTGTTGACAGAAAGAATTGGCTCATTTTGCCTGTCTCGTGTTAGCCTCCATGTGCCAGTTCCCTCTATTTCTTCCCATTTTTGCAAACCAGGTAGTTTGAGAGGTACTTAAACCCTTCTTAACAAAACACTACTTCTCCTTTCATTTGCCTGAAAATAGTCTCAGAAATCTCCATATTTCACACTTCATTGGAGAAGTGTTTGTGGCCCTTCTTAAAATGCAAACAGACTCCCAAGTGGAAAACTTATAAAACCATCATTATTCATTCACACCTTGGTATGAATTAGCTCATCAGAGCCATTACCTACCAACACTAGGATAGCCTGGTGATTTATGATCTGAGATGAAGGAGAACTTTGTATTGATTAATGGTAATGGCCTGGAGAATGGAAGAATGTTGAGAAGGGCATTGGACCCCTCAGAGAGCAAGGACAAAGCACAGGAATGATTTTACAACAGTGGCTAGAACAAGGGCTCTGAAGTCATTTCTATCTGAATGTGCATTTTGGTTTCTCTGTTTATCTTATATGACCACTCCGTGCAATGAAGTTTTTGTTGTTGCTGCTTAATGATCATTTGCATTGTTATTTTAATATGATGTGTGAGCAATTTACAAAATAAGAAGATTCAACTCACATAATCCAAGAAAGAAAAGTAAGCTTTTTTTGGATAGAGATTTTTCAGATGGCCAGGCCCAAGGACAGCTATGTCAAGGAAAGATGGTCAGACTTAGATTTAAGTCATCAATTTCTGAATCTCAATGTCTTCATCTGTAATTTAGAACTAGTGAGTCCTACTCTGAAAGTTTGGAAAGGGAATGTTGCCTTCCATTCCAGTAAATATGAAATGCTGCCCATCATCAAGCCATCAGCCTCTGCAGAACCCTGAAGTTACACCCTGAGGGGAATTCAGGATGGAGAAAAACTGGAAATGTTCTGTGCTCTGGATCCTGGACCTGGAGAGTTAAGATGCATATCTAAGGAATAATTTCAGTGAGCCCAGACTTTTGCATCTTCCCACACATAGAAAAACTAAAAGCATTATCTTGAGATGTCTATTTTTTTGTGGTTAGCAGTAATCTTTTGATCTTCAACTACTTGTTTTTTCAGCAAAAACTCCTATGTATCCTGGCTCCAACCTTACCCCTTTAGAGCAGTTCCTCAAAGCAATCTGTAAGATTGTCTCCTGAGGAATAGCCCTCAGTAAGGGCCTCAAATAAAAGTTGACTTGCAGCTTTTAGGTTGTGCATTTTTCTTTAGTAGACAAAAGCATGGTTGTGAAGAGTTCATGGAATAGTTTATGCGAAAATTTGTGTGAAACTGAAAAGACTGTGTGCGCGCTCTTAAATAATTTTATAGAAAAAAATTACTAAAATAGAATCTGTTGACATGCATTCGTGTTTTTGAAGCTTAGTTGTTAATCAGATATAAGTAAAATTATACAAACGAAAATACTTTACAGTTCTCCCTCGTCCTCATCCCAAATCATTTTTAATAAGTTGATAGGTAACATGAAACAGAATAGCTTAATGGTCTATATATCTGCCTTTCCTTTTGTTTCTATCATTGGTCTGGCTAGTTGTTTTAGGATGAATCTACTAGTCTTACGTCTGTTGTGCTTGTGATGTTCATGTTAGTAACTATACTTCCCTCTGACCTATAAAAGTTAACAGATTTTGAATTCTCAAGTTTTGATTCCAGGAGTCTTGAGATTGTTGGAAAGAGTCCCAAGTCATAGCTTCCTCTGGATGTTTTAGAGCATATGGTACTCCAGAAACAATAGAGGTAAAGAAAACAATTTTCCTCCTGTTAACTCTGGAAATTGAAAGGGCTCTGTGATTTACATGACCCTGGGTCAAACATTTACACCTTTTGTTGCCAAAAAATCAGCCTCTGAACCTCAATAGCCAAATTGAGACTTGGAGGCAGAGTTTTGGGAGAATTAGAAAAGGACAGCTTTATGGCTTTGCCAGCAAAGGGGAGTCATAGCAGGCTAATGCCTTACAGACTGTGAATCCATCTTGGGGTTGGTGTCCTGAGGTTTTATAGAAAAGCTGGGCGGAACAGAAGGGCAACAACAAACAGGGTGTTTTTCAGGTGCTGTATTTTTCTTATTCTTCACGAATCCACCTGGCATCACGGAGAAACTCCAGAGGGTCTGTTCATTCTTCTGAGGCTATCAGCCTGTGACCAACTTTCTGGAGCAAAGCTATTCTGGATAAAGAATGTGTAGGAAATGGAGGGTGTAATGCAAATGTGGGGGTTTGTCAGAGAAAAGAGAAAGATAAGTTACAGAAATATTAGGTCAGAATGAATCAACAAACAGGTTTAGCATCAGGGAAACCGTTTTGTTAGTTTCCTACTCTTTCACTTTGTGATGTACTTGAGAAGTCAAATCACTATCTTCTATTGAGGACATTAACTTCAAGAAAATAATACCGTTCAGTTAATATAATCTGCTTTGCTTTGACTTTGAGGTTCTCCAGAGACTTTAGGACAGAGATTTTAAACAAGGAATCTGTTAATCATAAGGGGGAAAATTACATTTATTTTACTGTCCTGTGTTGACGGAAATAAATGCACAGCCTAAAAGTGAAGAGTTACGTTTTATTCCATGGGAGGACTCTGGCTTGGATGACAGCTTCCAAAGAGGGACTGCTCTGAAGAGGTAGGGGAGAAGCCAGGATATATAGAAGTTTTACAACAAAGACCAGGTAGTCGAACCATTAAAAGATTACTTGTTAACTGAAGAAAACCTGACATCTCAAGTTAAAGAATTTAGTGCTTTTCTTTGTATGGGAGGGAGAAAACTTTTGGGCTCATTGAAATCATTCCTTTGACAAACATCTAGCTATCTAGGGCCGGTATCCTGTCCTTTGTTATTCTGAATCCCCTCAGAGTGCACCATTGTGAGTGGCTGCAGAGGCTGGGCTGCAGGCTTGTCTTCACTGAGGGGTGGCAGCAGCCGCTGATAACTTGATGGGTTCAGCATTCTTTGTTTACTGATATGGTTTATAATATTTTTCATCTACAACTGTAATTATAATTTAGCATTACCTTCATTCATTAATGTAGAAAACAAACTACATTAATAATGGCAGTAATTGTGCATTAGTGATAACTTTACATTAATAGAACCACAGATATTTTAATGTCATAGTTGTTGCAGATATTTTAAACTATTATTTGCATTTATGAGTACTTGGCATTTATAGTGATTATTAGTTCTTCTATTTACTAGATCTTTTGTTTAATACATTAGTAAAAATATATTGTTACGGAAATGACAGGCCAGTCAAGAAACAAGCACCACTCGGAGGGTTGGAGTACTCAGATGTATTACGCCGGCGGGCTCAGAGGGGCTTCTGCTCTGAAGCTCTGAGCACCTTCAAGATGTGCACATGAGGTTTTATAGGGTAAAGTACAAGCTTGGGGTATTCGGCCAATAGGCATGGAACAGCTTTAGCAGCAGCAGCATCACAAAAGTGGAGGCGGGGAAGCAGCAAACCAACATTCCAAAGCCAGATATGTATCTTTGAAAACCCAGCTGGCTAGCAAAAAACATGAACAGCAAACCAACACTAATTAACCTAGATTTACAAGTTAGTCTAGCAGAACTCAGATCAGTATTCCAATACTTAGATTTGTGTGTTATCTTGTTAGCCCAGACCAGCCTCTCCTTCACATTCCTAGACTTGTGAGTTATCTTGTTAGACCAGCCCAGCTTTTCCTTCACAATATTACTATTATCACAAACTGATTTTTATATATTTAGATAACTCTAGTTCAATATAATTAACCCCTTTTGCAATTCTATGTTTTTATGAATTTAAAAACATTATTATGAAAAGGGGCCCATGGGCTTTACCAAATAGCCAAAGGTATCCATGGAATTAAAAGAAAAAAAAAAGTTAAAAACTCCTACCCTAGAGAAAAGAGTCCTGGACTGCAAAATACTTTCTGTAAACCTTTTATAATACATATAAACATAAGGCAATTGTTATACAAATGAGTGTGTTAGAATAGTAAAATAAACCCAAAGTAACAAGGAAACCAAAATGTCTATCCCAGTATTATGTCCACATTGATGATCAAAGTATATCCAGTGGCTCAGGGATTTCAGACTATGATTTTTTTTTTGCAGTTATCAGAACTATGAAGTGTCTAAGATTTCACCCTACTTGCAGGTTAACAAGTTAGTCTGACACAATTTCATGGATGATGACAGAACACGTGAAACTCCTGGGTCAGAGATAAGGGATTTTATTATTCACTGAACAGCAAGCATTATGAGCTTTAGTTTCTATTAACAGCAGTTCCTCTTGGCACTTCAGTCTCACAAGACTGATCAGAGCAGCCCACTCAGATGCTTTATCCATAGTGGGTTTGAATTATCATAGCTAAGAAATCCCAAGTTTAGAAAACCTTAATAGTTATAATTGGCTGCAAGTAAACCTGCCCAGCCTTTACTTCAGCTGGAAATATCATCTTCGTTATACCAAAGAACAAACAAAACTGTCCTCTGCCCCAGGAGGAGATGTTATCTCTATTTGTTAATTATAAAACAGCTCTGAAAAGATGTTCTGGACCAAAAGCTGGCAGTGTCTCTGCTCACAAGATATGCAGAAACACGAACTCCATGGACGATTCTCTCCCAACAGGAACTTATGCCACCAAAGGTGCCATTTTTCTGTTATGAATAATGCATGTCATCATGCTACCTTATGGCACGGGTTAAATACATATTTAATAAGTTAAATATATATTTAATAAATATATATTAATAAATTATATACCTATATATTGCTCTAGTGATATTTATACATGATAAAAGAGTCACTGTTCTTGAAAAAAACTCACAAAAATAAAACACTCTCTAAAATACTACTTTCTGAGTAAGACTAAATATTCAGTCCTCAGAGTTGACCGTTGTCTTTTGGAGTTGTCGTCAGAAAAGTGAAGGAAGCCGTAACTGGAAGACCCTGGTAAAGTCTGCCATCACTGGAAGCAGTGAAATGTAAGGACTGAAATATATAGAATATGCTTTCTGAACAGAAAAATATTTAAATTAGAAATTAATAACAAAAGTCATAAATAAATCATAGATATCTGGAAATTAAGGAATGCACATTTGAATAATTCAAATATCAATATAGAAATCACAATGGAAATGAATAAAAGCTTTCAAACTGAATGATAATGAATTCATAACACATTAAAGTTTACAGCTAAAGTAGTGCAAGACAGCAAAGATCACAACTTCAGGCACCAAAGTGGGTAAACTCACCGGACAACTTTAGGAAAGAAGAGCCAAATACAGATGATAAAATACTGTATTTTAAAGATTATATCAAAAACAGGCAAAACTAAGCTATGGTGATGCAAGCCAAGACTGCAGTTACCTCGATGGAGATCTTGAGTAGGAAGAGCCACAAAGGAAGTTTCTGGTAAGTTGATGATGTTTTATGTCTTGATCTGATTGGCGGTTATCTAAATGTGCTTGTGAGAATTTATGAAACTATCTATCCATAATGTGCATCCTTTTCTGTATGTTTTCTTGCATCAATACAAAAATTTACTTAAATCTGAGTAATAGCAGGTAAAATGTTTATGGCAAACCAAAAGTATGATAGAGAGAAGCAACAGAACTGGCACTATCTCAAAGGAAATGTCAACTAGTATGTTAAGCCCTTGACCACCATTTCCGTACAGCTTAACAAAACAAGAATAACCAACTATAAGTTTTGGCTTGGGAGTCTATAACCCAAAGGGCTACTGGGATCCTATTGAATCTTATATCCCCTCAATCTTCAGTTTATCTAAATCTTTTTATTTTACTTTATAATGAAAACATTTGCTTAGCACAGAGGATGAGCTTAATATTTATTGGAACGATGATCAGTGTGTAAACTCAGGTGCTAGTGCATAATTAGACAGTTGTAGCTATCACTTAGTTTTTCCAAGTTGGCTCAGCCTTATTTCAATTCTTAATCTGTCTGCTATGTGTCCTTATCAACATCTCATTCTCCTTCTGAGGGTTGTTAAAATACCTGAACTTAAAAAGCATAAGTGGTTGAAATGTTCTAGACATGGGCTCATAACAGACCTCTCCCTGTGGCCTGGACTTTTACTCTGCAATTTACATACTAGTTTGGCAGCCTGGGCCTTGGAGACACATGTCCAAGATCCATAATTACCACTTTTTTATTCATCAGTCAGATTTCAGTTAAAAGTCATTTTTCTGTAGGAAGTTTTCCCTTCTAGATTAGGGTCTCTAACTTGTACTCAAAAAAAAAAGCTCTTCTTCCACATAGCACTTACTACCATTATTATTAAATATTAATTGTACATTTGTTTATTATGATCTCTATTCCTGGCAGACCAGATTGTTAAAGTCAGGACCCTTTGCTTTGTTTATTGTTGAATTCTTAATTGCTGGCCCAGTGCCTAGAATTTATTGAGAGAAATAAAAAAGTTCTACTAATGTGTGAATGAAGAAATGAATGGACCTACCTACCTTGGCTCACGGATTCCTGGATGTCTTCCCTTACTTGCCCAGTTGGACATCTAACTTCTGACATTTCCAGAAATTACATTGAGTCTTTGGGCCTCTTCACTCTCATGGTACTGACCCATTTAGAAACACTTCCCCATGTCAAACCCTAAAGGCAAATCTGTTTTCCAGTGATTAACCCACTATCCCTATGTTACTAGCACCCTCAGTTTCTAAGGCAGCCTTCTTTCAAACTCCGTGCTAGTGGCATTTTACACCAGATGATGCTTTGTTATGGGGAGCTTGTCATGAGCTCTGTAGAATGTTTGGCAGCTCCCCTGCCCTTACCCTCCCTCTTGTTGTGCAAACACAGAATGTCTCCAGCATTGCCAAAAATGTCCCATGGGAGTCACAGTTGCCCCTGGTTGAGAATCACTGCTGGAAGGGAGGTTCAAGCTTGAAGCAATGACATAAGAGCACAATTTCACCACAGTCCTCAAATTCTTGCTCTGTATGTGGGGATGGAGCTGAGAGTTGCTGGTCAGGTGACATTGTATCCTCTGGGTTAGAGTTCTTTGCCTGGCTAAGATTCCCCTTCCCTGGCCTTGTAAGGTTTTAACTGGAAAGAAACTGCCATTTGAGGGCATGGTGTGTGCTGCAGGGTTTGGGAGTGGTGGGTATTATGCACAGTGTTCTATTTTCCTGAAATGCCTATATTTTAAAAAGTCTAAATACTAGGATAATCCTTTCTCCAACCCCCACATTGATACTCTGTTTGATACATCCCTTAAAAGGCTCAACAATCTCCCCAGGCTAGTAAGCTATAAGAAGTAGGAAAACAACCAAGAGATTTAAGTCTTTTATTTTACTTTATTTTTTGACCCAAGCCGCCTCTGTGTGAGTGTGAATACCTACACACTACAAAAGGAAATAACATTAGGAGACAAAAGAAAATTGCCATTTTCAGAAATTATCACAATGTAAAAAAGCTTGAATTGCCATGGAAACAGCCTAGTCACATCCTATTGAATGGTTATTTTTCCAAAGGAGTCCTTGAGACATCTTTTGTTTCTTTGAAATTGGGTGGAGATGGGTTATGTGTGTCAGAGAAGTGGGGGGTGTGGGATCTTCCATCATTGCAGTTCAGGGAACTGGAGTCTGCTGAGACAGATGTATTCACTGCTTCTTCCTGAAAAACTTTTTACGCCAGAATAATCTGAATAGGTGTTTTCCAGGGAAGAATGGCAAAAGGTAGAAAAGTGAAGAATATGTTTAAAAGTGAAGATGTTTTGTTTACTGTACATCATTGGAGTCATAGTGAATGAGTAACAGAGGAAATCAGAGAATCTAAACACCTGAGAATATTTCCAGGTCAAGTTGTGTTTTTAATTCAGGCCGACACATGTGCACTATGAGTCTGGTGCCCACGTCCATGGCCACACTTGAGTCTTCGCTTGTATCAGCTCCGTTTGGGTCACTGCAGTGGGCCTCCCAACTCAGGTTCCCAGCATGTAGACTCACCAGTCTTCAGTTCTTTCTCTGATGAGGCTAGAATGGTCATTAAACATGTAACTCTGATCACATCTCTGTCCAAGTTAAGATCATACATAGACTGCCCACTGTCCTCAGGATAAAGTCCACATGTCCTGATCCAGCTCACAGTCTGGCCCCTGCTAACCTGTTCCAGCTTCAGACTCATCTCTGCTCTCTAATTTCCAGCAGGACGAAACTTCCTTCCTTTTCTTAAATGAATCATTCTCTGTCACCTTTTGCTCTGTATTCATTCCGCTGAATCATACGGAAAAGATCCTATGCATTTCTCGGCCCTCTCCCCCATACCCCTGCATGGTTAATTCTGACCGTTCCTTGATGTTTATCCTGAACTGTCACCTGCTCCAGGAGAGATACGCTTTGACCATCCCCACTCCTTTGTAAACACTATGCATCAGACACAAAATTAAACTAGGATCTCCCTGTGCTTTCATGATCTCCAGGTGCTTGTCCTGTATAATATTGACTTTATATGTTAACTTGTCCATCTTTCCACTGAGAGTTCCTTGAAGGTAGGAGCTCTGTTTTGTCTATCTCTTTGTCTTCAGTTTCTAGTATCTTGGTACCAAATTGATGCTCAGTAAGTGATTGTTGAATGAACAAACGAGAAACTTAATAAATAAACATATGAATAAGTGAATGAATGTATAAATGACTAAATAAGTTCCAAACATCCTGTTCTATTCATGGACTAAGTCCTGTATTCTTTTACCTCACTACTACTGTGATACTTAGATACTCTACCCCGGTGTTTAAATATCTCCTGAGCCTTAGATCATCTTCCTCACTTATTTTCCTTCCTACTTCCTCCATCATCTGTGCCTTTCTTCTTTTCTCTCCCACCTCCTTCCAGTTTATAAATGTGGAACTAGATGTTCAGTGGCATTGAATGCCTTACTCATAATCACACAGCTATTAATTAATTGGTGGAGTTCATCACAGAGCAGGGATGTCCTGGATCCAGTCTGATGCTCCATTCTGTAAGATGCCGTTCAAATTCCACTGTAATTTGGATATTTCTGGAATACAACACTTGTCTTCTCTGCTCCAAGCTTTGAATTGAGACATTTTCTGACTCTGGTGGGTTACAGCATCCTGCTCCTCACTTCATCTTTTTGCTGTTTTCACAAGTCTGTGTTTGATTTGGTACGCTTCACTCTCTGGATCCTTGAAAACTACCCAGCATGATGGAAAATGAACTGGCCCAGGAAACAAGGCACCTGAGTTCTGCCTCTCATTAGCTGTGTACCCCACGTGACCCCTCTGATCCACACTATCCTTACCCGATGAAGAGGATCTGTGATAACCACCTCCCCGAGTGCCTTCGAGGATGGAAGTAGTCTGTGGGAATGCATTTTGTGAACTTCGGAGTGACCTGAAGTTGGAAGTTTTATTAATTAGCATTACTGTGTTTTCTCAAGCCTCCTATGTCTTCATGGATAAGCCACAGCTCCTGCCAAGCCAGGAGGTGTTGTTTCTTGGGCTCTAGTATCGTTCTCATTTCTACTATTTCTCCTTCCCCCTGGGTCTTTACCAGGCAGATGAGGCCTGCAAACACAGCTCATTTTAGATTCAGCCAGAGTGTTTTCTCTTGCCAGATAAATCCCAGCAGGTCCTTACTACACAGTTCTCTGGATCTTGGATGTATCAATTATGAATACACTAGAGTCACCATGTAAAGACAAGGAAGCTGGCACCATTGATTACCTCCCTGGGTAGCCCTGTAACCCACCCTCTGCTGAACCCAAAGGCTGATTAATTGAAATGAAGGCTGCAAGTGGTTCTTGAATAGACCTATTCCTGTCTTGTGATTGGTGATGCCAGGAAAGCAGAGTCTCTCTTATGTTTAAATCTCATTTGGCTATTCCCAGAGAAGACCAAGAGTTCTTCTATCCCCACACTTCTTTCCCCTTTCCCCAGTGAAGGCATAAGCAATTCTTACTAATAAAATGTCTTGAATAGGAATAAGGCTTGCAAAGTAAAATTTAGGTGCTGTAACACCTATTCTTTTTCCTCTTGGACTAAAAGAAAAACTATGTTTTAGGGTGCTAGGGAGGACTGTATTATTGTTCCTGCCCTAATCAGTTATGAGACCTGGTTACATTCATATAGTGTCTTGGTGATTGTGCTGCAGCTATGGTAATGATGGTTGCACAGGTTGCCTCTCAGGTAAATAGGCCTGGGTCTGCAGTTCAGGTGTAGGACTCTAGGCAAGTTATCTGACCTCTCCTAGCACTATCTGCTCATGTATAAAATGGATATAATAATATATACATCACAGGATTGTTGCAAAGATTAAACAGGATACCTTATGAGATAATGGTATCTTAACAAAACCTCTTATTTAGTAAGCACATAATAAAGTGTTTTTATTAGAACTTCATATTCCAAATGAATGATCTCAGTTGAATGTGGTCATAATTCTTTGAAGTAAGGAGTTTATGAGATAGTATCCTATCCCATTTGCAAAGGAAAACAATTAAGTGTATAGACATGTAAAAATTCATTTAGCCTTACATTTTGGATTTAGGCCCTTAATTGTACATACATGTATTGCAATAATCATGTGAAAAACAAAATAAGACTAAAACCTAGAAAATAAAACTTTAACATGTGTTATATCACTTAATCATCTCACTAGCGCTTTGGTTTTGTGCAGATGATAAAATAATCTAAAAGATGTAAAATGACTTTCTTATGGTCAGTTTACAAATAGCAGAGCCAAGTCTGGACCCAGACTTGGCTCAGATCATCTGATTCTGTCACCAGGGCCTGGGCCCCCCATGAATATGGCTAAACTTGGTAAGAAGGTGATCTTAGTTGACTTGGTGAGAAGTGTTTCAAGTCCCCCTATTAACAATTTTTCTCTTTGCTGTCTCTTGTTCCTGGTCATTTAATTTAAGAGAAATAATTGAACTGGATTAAAAACCTGGATTGGTAACCCATTAGTCAACATCATCCTATCATCCAAGTTTGAATCTTGGGAGTCACTGATTTAGATGTAAGTACATTAGATTCATTCTTAGAAATCATGGGTTTCACTTCTAGCTCTGCCTTTAGCTACCTATGTGATCCTGGGAGAAATGGTTTCTTCAGTCTTGAATGCTGTTTCTTTAGATTTAAAGTTAATCATGGAGGATAACTCTTCCAGTCTATCTGGCTTATGTATTATTAGATTTATGAAAACATAGATATAACCACAAGTCGTTCCATGGCTTAGAATGAAGACAGAGGCTGTGCTTCATTAATAAACATTTAATGCTGTTTGAATGAGCATGAGAGAACACTGAACTAATAAGAATGGTGCTGACCATTTACTTAGCACTTATGATGTGCCTTCTGCTTGACGTGTGCTATCTTGCTTAATCTTCTCAACACCCTATTCATATATAATAGTATGTGATTGTATAGAAAGGCCATGTGGATGTTAGATATTCTAAATAACGTCACCAAAATCAAGTGCTGTAGACGAGGTTAGAACCCAGATTTCACTGTCACCAAAGCTATATTGTCTCTCTAAATGGGATTTCTGGGGCCACGGTCCATTGCTTCATCCTGTCTTCAACCAAATGAAAAGAGAGAGATAGTTAATCATAATCTCTCTTTTCTGAGACAAGAAAATTTGTTGGGAAGTGTCTATAGAAGAAGCTGTGAGTAACAAACTGGGAATCTCAATGGCTATAATGAAAACTGTAGGGAGAGAGACATTGACTGAAGAGAGTGACCTTAAAGTTCAATAGAAGTCAAAACCTGTGTGAGAATCCATTGAAAAAATGGGGACATTAAACTGGAGAAGAAACAATTCAGGGAAATATGTCACTTCCTACAAGTATCTGTAGTGGTGCCATGGGGAAGATGAAGAGCGTAAATTCAGTGTGATGTAATAGCAGCACTAGGACCAAAGAGAGGTGATGTATCAGAATGATTAGGGACACAGAGTGAGATAGACCAGAGTCCAACCCCAGTTCTGGCACTTATCAGACTATTACCATACGAGAATTTTTTCAGAATTTCCAAACTGAACTTTCCCCTATTCAAAATAGGGGTAGAAATATTTACCTCACCAAAAGCTATCATAGGAATTAAAGGACCGAACGTGTGTGAAACAGGTGGTAAGGTGTCTGGTGTCTATCAAGAATCTATTCGATACAGTTACTCTTCTTGCTGCAGTGTTTTTGCTTTGTACTCCCAAGTCTTTTTTCCCTCCTTTTCTCATCCCTCCTCTCCTCTTCTTTTTCTCTTTGTTCTACCTACTTCTCCTTGCATTTTCCCCTGTTCTCTTTTTTCTCCCCATCCTCATTCCTCTTTTACTTTTCCTCTTCTCCTGGGGGAAATCACATATAACCTTCAATGTAAAATAACTTTTAACTCACAAGCACAAAATTGTTAGAAATTATGGTAAAAAGCAGGATTCAAATTTGGAAGAGGCTGCTTCAAGGGGTAGACTGCTCCACCATTATTATCACTAAGATTATTGAAACTCAATTTATTTATTCATTTACTTATATATTATTGAAGTACAGTCTGTTACAATGTGTCAGTTTCTGGAATACAGCATAATGTCCCAGTCATGCATATATATACATATATTTGTTTTTATATTCTTTTTCATTAAAAGTTATTACAAGATAGTGAATATAGTTCCCTGTACTATACAGAAGAAATGTGTGTTTTATCTATTTTTATATATAGTAATTAACATTTGTAAATCTCAAACTCCCAAATTTGTCCCTTCCCACCCTCTTTCCCCCAGTAACCGTAAAATTGTTTACTATGTCTGCGACTCTGTTTCTGTTTTGTAGATGAGTTTAGTAGTGTCCTCTTTTTTCTTTTCTTTTCTTTTTTTAATAATCCACATATGAGTGATATCAGTTTAAACTCAAGTGTCAAATAACGTGGATGAATCATACTTAGAGTCTTGACCAAAAAAAATCAACCAACATAGCTTACAATATAAAACAATTATTGAGTGTTCACTACATGTTCAGTGGAGTTTCTGAGGTATAGAAAAGAAGAATAGAAATCATTCCCAGCTCCAGAGAAACTTGAGAACAAATGTCAGAAACAAAAGCTACAATTAAGCTTCAGCGATCTCTCTTGTATGAATTCCTTCTATTCCCTCAGAATTATTAATAATTAGTAGAGATTGCTTGATCCTTCCCCTATGGCTCCCCCTCCATCACATTTTCCCTTCTAGCAGGTGACTTTGGAGTAGCCATGAGAAGTTTGACCTCAGAAGAGGTGAATAGTTTGAGTTTAATGGGAAAATTTCACACTGTTCATAAACACTCAGGCTGGACTATGACGGATGGGCATTTGCTAGCTTGAAACGTGAAAGAAGGACATGACAAGAGAGAACAGCTAAGATGGACATGTGTAGAAGCCAGAAATCCAAATGTGATGGAAGATAAAGGATAGGTAGTTTAGTTAGAGTCAAATTGTGAAAGGTCTTGCTATCAGTAAAAGGAAATACATTGACAAAGGAATTTTTAATTTTTAGGGAATGTTATGAGCAAAACACAATATAGTGTGAAAGTTATGAGTTAGAGAGATCTGGATTCATATCCTACCTCTGACCTCATTAAATGTGTAGGCTTAAGCACATATCTCACTGGTGAAATTTAACGTAATAGTTGAAAGCATGGATCCTTGACTGCCTACTTGAGTCTAAAGCTTACTTTCATAATTTGCCAACTATGTGACCAGGGGAAAGTTGCCTAAAATCTCTGACTCTCAGTTTCTTTATCTATAAAACGGGCATAAAGATAAGAATAAGAAAAACAGCCTGTAATTCTTAGGGAGGATTAAATAAGGCAGGGAATGTAAAACCTCTGGACAAGTAGGGAGCTTGGTGATGCTAGTTTAATTTCTCCCCCTTTAGAACTGATTATTCATTTGGGCACAGGATTGATTGGAAGGAGGCAAGACTAGAGATGGGTATACTTGTTAAGAGAGATGAAAGCCTAGGTGAAGAGCTATGGGAATGTATAAAGCAGAGAATGGATTTGAGAGGTAGAATTAATTAGAACTTGCACCTGGTTGCATAGGCAATTTGGGAGAAGAAAGTTTACTGAGAAGTGAGAGGTTTTTATCCTGAATTACTGGTGGTGATAGTGTCTTAAAGGCAATGAGGTTGGGAAAAGGTAGAGCCTTATCTACCTTTTAAGTATCACTCTTTTAAGTAAGTGAAAGAAAAGCTTTGGAAATATAATCGTGTATCTCACATAATTCAAGAAAAATTTAAACAGCCAAGCCAGAAGAATAAAGCTGTTTCAGGACAAAAACAGTTATTCATAGGCCCTTATTTTAGTGCTTTGCTACAAATATGACTCATTTCCCTAGTTGCCAAGTCTCTCATGTTTTATTTGAAATTTTTAGAAGAGATAAGCCAATAGGTCATTGGCCAGACTTTTATGTGTCTTCTTTGAGCCAGGTATCCAGTCCTATGAAATGGGGGAGAAATTCTCAGGGAAGAGAGAGGCATCTTCTAAAGGTGGTGATGTTACTAATTTTGAATAAACAATTTGTGGCATAGAAGGAGATAAATGTAAATGAAACACCTTCAATTTCTAAAGTGCTACCATGAAAGTCCAGATTCCATGCTTTATGGCTGCCTTGGCTGTTACCTTTGACACTTCCCTTATTTACAAAAATCGTATTTATTTAGTCCTCGTTTACCCAAAGCATTCACCTCTTGAGGATGTCTCAGTACTCACAGATGTGAAGCTGCAATAACACGACAGGTGGATCTTAAATTTCTCTCATTGAGAGAATCAAAGAGATCTTCTGCACCTCCAACTCACATTGGTATGGGTTGTGTCTTATGTATAAGAACAATCAACAAGTATAGTTGTTTACAAACCAAGTACCCTGTTAATATAACCCAGATGTTACAGAGTCAGTGTAATTACCTGTGCTTATCGGCATTTCAGAAGTTAAAGTCACCAGGGAATAAAGAAGAGGGTCATAGACGTTTACTTCTTTTTGCAGTCACATCATAGGCTTTCTGAAATCTGTCTTGAGATCAGATTGGCTATGACAGAACTTCATTACAGGCACAGTGGGATTGGCAGTGTAGCATGAGTGAATTTTGACCCATGAAAATAGTGAGAGTACCTAGCAAAGAAGGTTCTGTGGTTGGTACTGAGCTCCTTGTATAAGGCACTTGGAATCCCAGACAAAGCACCGATGTTTTATATGGAAAGAGAAGCTTCAGTTCCAACTCTGCCATTAGTATACTTTGGTGATTATTTGCATGTTTCTGAACCTCAATATACACATCTGTTAAATGCTAACAGTCCTAAAAAACTCTCAGAGAATGAATCTGAAGCATACATGAGCTCATGCATGCCTAGGTGTTTTTGGAACTGTAAAATGCTACATAAATGCTAAGTGTAAGTACTGAGTTTTATGCTAGAAGTTGTAGCTAAAATGAATATAATATATCTGTTTGCCAAGTAAGCTCACTTTCCCACTCTTATGTCCAGACATCTCACCACCATCACTATCACTACACATCCAAAGCTTTCAAATTCATATCTGTTTCATACTGTGATCAGCACTGTATGAACACTTTGCTGTTTTTTTCCTCATTTAATCCTCACAAAGTGTTAAGTAGTAGGCATTATCCTCATTATAAAGATAAATAAACTGAGGCTCAGAGAGATTAAATAACTTTTCTAAGATAGGTGATGGTTCTAGGACTCAAACTCAGGTCTATAAGGCAAATACCTATATTCCTCATCATAATTCCGTATGTTTTCCTTGTTCAAATGTCACCCTTCACATAAACTCCTCTTTAATATTGCAAACCAAAATAAATTGTTCCTTTCTTTAGACCTTTCTAAAAACTTTTCTTTAGACAATAGTATTCACTCAAGTGATTTCTTGAATACCTTCTGTTGAGAGACCACTTTCTAAGAGCAGTGGCTGTAAAGATGATAAGAAATGTACCTCTGTATTTGTCAGCACAAGCTGTGTTACACTGTAGTAACAAACACTCCTAAAATTCTCAGAAGTTATTTTCTTGTTCATGCTTCATATCCAACTCCACGTGGGTTGATGTGGGCTTCTGCTCTGCATAGTACCTTAGGGACTCAGAGTGACAGGTCTCAAATTGTGATTTTAAGCTTTGCTGAGGCAGAGAAAGAGGAAGAATGGAAAACCATACATCCACTCAGCATTTCTTCATTGCTTCAACCCAGACGTGACACATTATTTCTACTACTATTTCATTGGTCACAGCTAGTCATGTGACACTGCTTAACTGCAAAAAGGCTGAGGAATTTACAGGAGCAAATGGAAAGTGTTTGCCACATCCTTGCACCAAAGGATTCAATGGCATTTTTAAAAATATGGTAGTCACAGGGACAGTGAACTTTGTCTCTCTTGTTCACTGATATACCCCAAGGACTTAGAACAGTGACTGGTATATAGTCAACACTGTATAAATATTTGCTAGTTGAATTAATTCATGTAGAGAGAGAGCTGTAACAGTAGTTATATTTATTACTTATCCATGTATTTTTGTCCCTTTCTAGATGGTGAAAGTTTTGAGGTTATTGTCTGCATCTTCTGCAACTTCTTTTCCCTATCTTTCTCATCACAGCACCTCATGTAACATTTTACATATTGAAGACAGTAAATAAGTGTTTCTTGAATAATTATATAATACATTTCTGAGCTTTGAGGGGCAGTTGTAATCCTTTCCATCACTTCACAGTATACTTAAAAGTGTACACATTATGTGTTTAAAGACAATGACTGCTTGATACATGTTCACACTTGTGCCCTGAAGTGGTTAAGAGATTTGCTAAATCCTACTTTGGTGATGAGGAAGATGTGGCTGTTTTCTTTCTTCTGTTCTGTTCTCTTTTCTTCTCTTTCCTTTTCTTTCCATTTATTTCCTTTAGTTTCCCTTCCTCCCTTCCTTTCTTTCTTCCGTCCTTCCTCCCTTCCTTCCTTTCTTTTCTTTCTTTCCTTCCCTCTCTCCTTCCCTCCTTCCTTCCTTCTTCCATTCATTCCTTTCATGTGACATTGGCAGGCTCCTGTTCTCCACGTAAGTGGTCTTAAATATTAGAAAAGCTTTTCTTGGCTCATATCAATTATTATAATCATGTCTTAGCTCACCTAGAAAGCAAAGAATTGGCAAGAAATCAATTTAACTCTTACTTTCTGTGTGGTCACAGTGTGTAGGACATGATCAATGGATATTGTGGCTTGATGCCTCATTCCCAGTCATCTGTAACATAAACTGACCCACCTTCCTTGGTGGTCAGTCATTTTTATTCAAGGTATAATAAGCATGTCAAGAAAAGCATATCACAGTGCTAAGGAGTGTAGGTTTTAATTAATGCTTTACTCCTGGTTTGTTTTCAAGCATTATTTGTTCATGTACAAAATATGTAACTGTGTAGAGTTTAAAACGTCAGTGGAATTTAGCAGTCAAGCAAGTTATATTTGGATCTGTTTAAATAGCTTTGGGCAAAGCACTTATCTGTTCTTTGTTTTATATGAAATACTATCTTAAACAATACAGAGATAATGGGTGTGTATTTGCTGTGTATTTGAAAGGGCTGTTTTGAGGATTAAATGAAATACTATATATAAAGTAGTTAGGTACGGTACTTTGTGTTTGGGAAGCACACAATAAGTAATAGCAGAGAGAAAGAAACAGAAAGTGCTGATAGTAACTCCTGATGTGATCCTGATTGTCAAGGCTTCCTGTTCAATTATGGTCAAGAGAACCATTTTACCCCGATTCGATTGTTTCTGTCTCTGCTGCTTTTACAATGATTCTGTTTCTGCTTTTGTTCCTTTTATGATGAAAGTCCAGCTATGTCTCCACTTTCAAAATCAGATCCAATTAACATCTACCAGGAACCTATGACATTATTGCTGTTTCTCTGCAAGTATTAGAACTGCCTCCTCCCATATAGTAGCCTAAACAAATTAAGAGTTCATTTTTCTCTCACACAAAAGGAATCTGAAGGTTGACAGTCCTCGGCTCACAAAGTCATCAGGGACCTGGGCTCTTTTCAGCTTTTGACTTGACCATGTTTAGGATGTGTTCACAGCTTAAAAATGACCATCAGACCTCCAACCATTGTTACAAGAAGGAAGAAGGAAAATGGCAAAGAGATAAGACTGCTTTAAAAATAATTTTGGAAGCCCTTTCTAGTACTGCTCATTTACATTTCATTGGCCATCTTCCGCTATGTGGAAGGATAAAAAGATGTATTTTTTTTAAATGTTATTTTAATTTAGCTCTTCATTGCTGTCCTCCTAGCCCCACATTAAATTGTCTATTAGTAAGGAAGAATGGAAGCATGACTTTTGGGTAGGTCACAAGTCATCTTTGCCACATGTGACTGTTTCCTTTAACTGAGTTCATGACTATTTCTTGACCACCTCCTATGTGGCAGGCGCTGTGTTGGGCTACAGAAATGACTGTGACACACATCACCCACCTAATGGTGAGCCAAAAAGAGAGAAGGTCCAGGTCAGATACAGCACATTCAGGAGACATGTGAGGTATAGCGAGAATGTAAAGACCGGAAATGAAGTACCAGTAGTCAGAAGCCAGTAGCCAAGTGACTGTGGGAAGTCTGGTGTCAAAGGAAAGAGTACAGAATTATGGGCAATAAAGAGATATACTTTTCCTAATCTTAAATTCCCTATGCCAAATCCTCCAGTGTCTTTTCAAAGGGTGAATTACAATGATGAATCTAATATTTTTTATTGCCAACTATGGCTTTATGGTAGACTGGGTTATTGTTCCCAATTCTTCATTCCTTTTCTGTAGGAGAATTTTACTGGCACAGTCCCTTCCAAGTAATTTTCAACACCTCTCACTCACTAAGCTAGGGAGAGTATATTGTCTACTCCAGTGATGAACTTGGTCATGTGACTTGATTTAGCCAATGGAATGTCAGTAGATGTAACATGAGTCGAGCCATTAAGTGTGTTTATGTGGTTTGCCTTTTCCTCTTATATTTGTGCCACCTGCTGTAAGAACATACCCTGGATAGTGGGTCACAGAATGAGGAAACACGTTGAGCAGATGTGAACATACATATAGCCAAAAGCCAACCCCTGTCAATCACAGCAGAATTATAGCCAACCCATACAGTTGAGGAATAAACTTGTTGTAAGCCACAGAAATTTAAGGTTGTTTATTATACAGGATTTTACAACATAAAATGCTCTTTTTTCATCTCTTATTTAATGTATACTACCATCATGCACACCATATAAATTTTAAAGATAATAGACTGAGAGTACTATAAATTATATAGTTTAACTGAGGGCACAGCCCTAAATTTAGAAAAGTCAAAAATAAATTGATACCTGTTAGCTGCTAAGAATTAGATCTTTCTAGTTTCCTGACCTACATCTAATGGAAATTTTGTCCATGACTTTTCATGGGATTGTTATGGTAATTAATAAAAGAGTGTACTGAAAATATATTTGTCTTACACAGAAAACCTGTTCCAGTTTTCAGTCTGAGTTTCAAGTGTGTCTAAGTCTATACCTGGCCTTAGAAGTGAGGTTATAACACAGGCTTGGCCAATCAAATCTGGAAAACTCTGGATAAATTCTTGGATGGAAATGTAGCTGAAGCCAGATCAATCAAACACCTGAAACCATTCACAAAGAGCCAGGTCTTCTTTCTGAGACCATGGACACTAAGGCCCAGGTAAGTCCAAGTTTGCCAATGGCCATCCTTGCAACCACGTGAAGAAAATCTGCTATACCAGAAGAAAACACAGTTGAGAGACTACCCCCAAAATGATAGAAAACAAGAAAACACAAAAAGCAAGTTGTGATGATATCAGTGGAATCTCTTGATCTAGTCCTTCCTGGAGATACATCTGTCCTGCTATGGTAGATATCATGTAAATTTCCTATTTTTATAGGTTGCAGTTGAGAAAACTATACAGATAATATAGATGAAAGTATCATATAAGCCCAGATTTACAAATACAAATTTTTCTTATTTTTGTCCAGTGAAGAAAATGGAAGGGAAAAGATATATGCTATTAAGTGCATTAAAAGTATAGTGAGTCAAGGACCCTGCTTTTGACTTAAAAATGTCCTTGGGATCACATAGTTTAGCTACCATTTACTACCATCTGCCTCTTAAAATTATTGGTTGCATAGGCTAATTAAGGGGTTGCTATTGCTGGAGTCTGATTAATCAGATTCTTTGTCATTGTTCCCAAATTTTGCTTATCTTTGGAAGGGCAACAAAAGTTTTTTTGTTTTGTTTTGTTTTTTGTGGAAAAGTTCACCTCTTGCACACCATCCCCTCCCTACTTCCCAAATAAAAAACCTTGATGACCATGATTTTAGAACATATAAATAAAGACTTTATTTTTGTCTATAGAGTGTTTTAAACCTTCCTGCAGTGTGCAGCTCAGTGATCCTGAGTAAACCGAAGATAGCTCTGTGAGTGAGGTAAACATAGTGTATTACTGGTAACACATTTTCTATTCTTTTAATTTCACATACCATAGAGCTGGTTACAAAAGGATGACTTGATGATTTGATGCCCTCTTCTCTCTGATTTGGAACAACCTGCTTCCATCCAGCCTCTGCCTTTTAGAGCCTGTAGTCTTATATGAAACGTCTTTATCCAGCTGTCACATATTGCCAAGAAGTGGGGGCCATGGTGGAGGAAAGCAGGATGTGCTAATTATTGGAGAGAAGATATCAGCATCTAGCTAACATTATTTACTGGAATTGATTTGGACCACTGAGAAAATTGGGTTGAAGTATTTCTCTATAACAAGAGAGAGCAGGAGGACCTGGAAGAAAACCCAGAATCTGAGCAATGGCAGGGAGAGTGATAATTTCAAATACATGAGAATTTACATTTCCAATTCACCATGAGAAAATGAAAAGAGTGAGATGTGTAAGAAAAAGGTTTGGTTTAATACCTTTGGTTTATAACCCAAATGGCAATTTGGGCAGCTAAGATTTACACTTGGGTTTGTCTGACCCAACATCTATATTTGATAGTTGAGTCACATACATATATCTATTAGTACCATGGATTTGGAATGAAAATAATTATTCATCATCCTTTTTTTTCCATGTGAAAGGCTTCTAGGTATTTATACTTAATTTTCATGTTCTTCATGGTATTATCTAGGCTCTGCCTCTCCAGATATTTAACTGTCTTTGAAACTGTAATTTGTGTGGTCACCATTATAGATGAAGATGAAAAGAAGATGATAATTTCTATGCTGGTAGCCCATATTTCCATCATATATTTAATAAGTAACTGTTGTGCCCAAGTTCTGCTGTCCCTGGGTGCTTGGTATACAGATGTGAACTCAATGGACAGAAATATCTTTCTACGTGGAGCATACATTATAATTCTAGTAGTGGGGAGACAGACAATAACAAAATAAATAAGTGCAATATGGTAGGGTAGAATAATTTTCTGGAGGGAAAAACACAGCATGTTACTATGCTGTTACTCAAATGCTTCTATTTCTTCCTATTCTTAGAGCAAACGGTAGGAATTTACTTGCTGCCTCTTGCAATTCAGGCTAATGAATTGTTTGCAGATGTGATTTGTGTTGCTTCCAGTTCAGCACATCACGTGCCGTAACATGAGCCCCCAGAGCTTTTCTGACATCTTGCACAGGAATCGGCAAAGTTCACAACCCTGTCATCTTGGATCCCTAAGTTATCAGAGTCAACCTTGATGGACAAGTGGAATGAGGGAGAAATACAACTTGTTCTTTTAATTCACTAATGCTTGAGGTTTTTTGTTTTGTTTTATTTAAGCTTTCATGACCAAGAATATCTTGATTGATGCACATTTTATTATAGACACTATATAAAGCATATTATGTATGTTACAAAATTTAATCTCTATAATATTCTTGTGTGATATGCACCACCATTTCCATTTCATATAAACATTAAGCGTTATCACACAGAATTCAGGTTACCTATTGCTGTATAAGAAGTCTAAAATCTATTGACTTTAAACAATTTACTACTGTCTCTCAAGGTTCCCATATCCCATTATATCGTAGGTGTCTTGGTACCACAGCAGGGCAGTTCTTAAATGGGGTCTTTTGTGCTATTACACTCAGATGTTGAGTGAGGCTGCAGTCATCTGACTTAGCTGAATATCCAAGATGGCACATGCACATGGCTGGAAATTGATGCTAATTTTGGGCTGGGAGATCAGCAAGGGTTGTCAACTGAAAATCTCACATGTGGTTTCTTCACGTGGCTTGGACTTTTCAAGAATGGCAGCTGGGTTGTTTGAGGTAACATTCCAGAGGCATGGACAAAAGCCTTAGGTTTTATTGTAACCTATCCTTGGATGTTCAAGAATTCACTTCCACCACATTCTATGAGTAAAGCAAGTTAGTAAGGCCAGCTCAGATTCAAGGGGAGGAGAATTAGATATAAGTCTTGATATGGTACAGCATGCCTGTGCAAGGAGAGAAGTAATGCGTGGTGGCTATCTTTGGAGTCCCATGTGTTATATGCAATTTATAAGATACACTCTCATTCCTTGGTGATCTTAAAATATGTAAGTGTTTAAAATACCTCATCTAGTTATGAAAGCAATCCACTGGTGGGGCAGGGATTGAAGCTGGATGGGGCATGATGTTTGTTATACTGTGTGTAGATCAAGATAGGCTATATTATATATGCAGAGTCAGCTCCAAACCACAGAGACTTAACACAAAAAATTTACTTTTTGTTCACACTACATGTACGAAGTTGGTCAGAGGGGAGTATGCTTATTATAGTTGCTCAGGCCTTCAGACTGATGGAGTTTCATCTCATTAGATTCTACCTCTTGATGCATCTCCATCTCAGTGTAGCAGAAGAGGAAAACATAGTACATTGGGTTCTGGATCTTAAAGCTTCCACCTGGGAGTGATTACACATCATTTTTCTTATATCCCCATTGTCCAAATGCAAGTCAGATGGCCCTGCCTGTATTCCCACCCTGTATCCAGAAGGAGTATCAGAATATTTTGAAATAGTCCTAATGTGACTATACCTTGCCATGTGAATTTCTATACATTTGGACCAGATTGAATTTAGTGAAAACAGGGAAATTGGAAATCGCCTTTTTCTTCTGTGTTTCATAACTCCTTCAGTGCTCATTACTTTTCAAAGGCTGTCACCTTTGCTGAGTGTAGTAGGGCGAATAATTGCATTCATATTTGATGTGTAACTTTACAGTATGACACTTCCACATGCTTACACTGTCTGATTTTTTTTTCCATTTTTAGTTTAGGTAGCACAGTTATCATTTGCTTTGGTTTGTTGGTCAAAAAGTAAAGGATCAGAAAATAAAATAATTGGCTTAAGTTTGCTTTGCGTGGTTGTTTGTCCCTCAAACTAAAAACTTCCCTCTATATCAAAGATTTTGTGTTAGGGGGTCTTAGTAAGATTTCAGGGTATCCCAAGAAGCCTATAAAACATAGCATTGTGTGTGTGTGTGTGTGTGTGTGTTCTTGGGTAGTTTAGATTCACTATACCTTGCCATGTTGTCAACAATTAATAGGTAGATGGATGTTTGAGACTGGAATTCTGTTGATTCACCTAGTTCCTACAGATTGAATCTGTCTCAGTTTCAAAAGGCGGATGGAGATGTAGAGTTCAACAGAGGGCTTTGTGGGGCTTCCTGAACCTGCTTACTATAGGTTTCATACTTGGACTTCTTGCTGACACATTTCGCCTGTCTCTTGCTCTAGGCTGTGAAAATTGAGGATCCCTTCACAGAAAGAAATGAACAAGAAAATTCATGTTTTTAGTGCCAAGCCCATCATTTCCAGTGTGGCTCACATCTCAGTAGACGGTAGAACTTCCTGATGGCCTGGAGAAGCTTTTGCAAATACACAAGCCTTTGCCCACTGATTTCCGGCCACTAGCTTGTTTCCATTAAGTAATGATTTTTAAAATTTTAAACCTTTATTTACCTTATCAGGGTCCTTTCACCTCAATTTGCAAAATGATGATTTGTATGTGTCTAAAATGGTGTATCTCGGGGCTAAGGTCACTTTCATTCTACAGTCATTTCCTGAATACCTACTTTATGCAATACAGCAGTACAGAAAATTCCAATCATAAGGCATGGGTCATGTTAGTCTTGCATGCAAGCAAGTAAAATAAATGTCAGCATGCATAAATAAATATGGTACTGAGGAGTCAAAAAGGCCAGGTTTGAATCTTTCTTTTTCTACCAGTTCTATGATCTAACTCCTTTGAATTTCAGTGACTTTGGATTTAAAGATGAAGAAAGTGAGAACTGTAAGAAAGTTATTGTGAAGATTTCGTAAAATAATATATGCAAAATATTTCAAGTTAGGGTAACAGGTTAAAATCCACAGATGAGGGGAACTACATGACCTATTCAGGGAGTGAATTCTGAATATAATAAAATAAGTATAAGGAAATTGGAAGAGTGAAGCTAGAGAGAAACTGTGATCTTAAATCTGAGGCTCAGTCATTTGGACTTTATTCTGAAGTCAAAGGAAAGCCAACAAAAGGTTGAGAAAAGATTAGAAGACAGTTAATTTTTTAAACGTTTTTATTTTGAAATAACTTAAGACTTGACAAGAATTTGCAAGAATAGTACAAAATCCCTGTGCCCTTCACTGAGTTTCCCCCAGTGGTAATATTTTCTATATATGTAGTACAATATTGAAACCAGGAAACTGAGATTGGTACAAATACATTAAATAAACAACAGGCCTTATTTGGGTCTCACTGGGTTTTTTTGTGCACTCCTTTTTTTTTTTTTGGTGTATATTACTATGCAGTTTTTTCACATGTATAGATTGATGTAATCACCACCCAAATCAGCATACAGAAGTGTCTGTTCTATTACCACAAAGAAACTGCATATGGCCCTCAAGATCTATCCAAGTCACTCCATGTATCATGAGTTCCTTTGTTTCATAAGTGAGTAATATTCTATTGTGTGGATGAATCATAGTTTGTCTATCCACTCACTTACTGAAAAGAAGGCATTTGGGTAGTTTCTGGTTTTGGGTTATAACAAATAAAGCCACCTTTAACATTCATTTACAGGGTTTGTATGTGTGTGTGTGTGGACATAATCTTATTTTAGAAAGATAATAAAGGAAAATGCTTAGACTATTGAAGAAGTAGGTCTTCAAGGAGAAGAAAAACAATGCATGTGGTTTCATACTAATTTCAATGATGGGGCACTGAATTAGGGCAGCAACAATGGGGAAAAAAGGAAGGGTTTGGGACAAGGCCATTAAGGTTGTAGAAGTAACTGGTCTTAGAGATTTCTTAGATGTGAGTAGTAGTTCTTTGGATAAGGTATAGACAAAGGTAGTTCTAAAATTTCCAGTGTGGTGATTTGATGCTGATGGTGACATGAACTAAAAATGACAAGTTTGTGTAGGTAGAGTGAGAAGTAAATATTAGCACTACTGAATATAAGAGTGGGGGGCATCTTTGCGGAAATGTCTAGTAGGCATTTGGAGAACTGAATGTAGTGTTAAGCAGTGAGATCAATGTTGACAATATAAATATATGAGTCATTGCTGTGGAGGGATGGATGCAGCCATGGTTGCAGAGGAGTTTGCCAGGGAAGAGAGGCAAACATTACGATAGGAAGACATGAAATATGATTTCAGTGCAACTGTTTCTAGCCCCGATTACAGTAAGAATCTATAGATTTTATATGCTCAATTCCCAGTTTGTGTTCTGTGGAAGTCCACAATTCTCTCCAAAGTCTCCATAAATTTTCAAAGGTATATTTTCTCATGGTCGCCTCTGGCACTCTAGGTGTTTCTGTTTGATACTGTTAGTTAGCTCAGATTGACAGTCAACCTTTTTCTTGAGTCCACCAACCACGTAACCCAAGCAAAAAATCGATCAATCAATCAAATATGCAAACTGAAAAACAACAATGGGAACAGCAAAAGTTTTATACAAAACACTCAACATCCATTTAATAAATGTTAATTCATCTCTTACTGTAATGTCCAAGTAATTCTTTAGGTGTTTTGAGCAATAAAACCATTCTTAAGGTAATTAAGTAGTAGGTTAACAGAATGTTAAATTTCCCTCAGCACTGGAAGTTTACGGGTATTTTTCTCCAGTTTGGTATTTTTATCAGGTTTGGGGGATTTTAGGGAGCAATATCATTTTGGGGAGCTGGGAACAAGGATGATTTGTATCAAATAGTGACTCAAAACTAACTAGATTTGTGACAATTGGGAAAGCCATTGTGTTACTAGGAGTCTTAGTTTTCTTGTCTTTGAAATATGTGTAATAACTAAATCATTTTCAGTAACGGGTACTTTGGTAAGACTTTTGATAGGGAAAACCTGGAGCATCACAAGTGTCCAAAAATGTAAATCACTCCCACCATAAGTAGTAGTAGTGTTTTCATTCCTTCATTAACTTGTTCCAGAACCGCTTACTGTATATCTACTACTTTCTAAAACACAAAGAGTGTCATGTAACTTTCATTCTCGGAGCACCTTTATGACTTCCCATATACCTCAGGATAAAATGAAACTTTTTTTCATCGTGACTTGTAGGGCCATTGCCGTTCTGGCCCATGTCTACCAAGCCAGCCACGCTCTAAGACCAGCTCCCCAAGCCATCTTTCTACATGCTGATGCTTCTTCCTGAAATAGTCCTCCCTGCCTCTTCACCTTATCCACCAGGACACTGCTTCATCTTCCCAGCATCCATGAGACATCCTTTACTGAGACCCTTCTGTTCCCGTGCTGAGCTTTATTATTCTCTAATGTAGCACACACCATTCTTTATTTCACTTTCTTCTTCAGTTGTAGTGTCTGCCTTTGGGATAGTAAACTCTTCACGTTCAAGGACCTATACACTGTTCTTGTTTACTACCATCGTTATCTCTAGTGTTTAAAACAGTGCTTGTAGGATGAGAATTCATCACTCATCTCTAACAGGTGTGTGGAGTACATAAATGAAAAAGATATGGATCCTTCCTTCCAGACATGTGGAGTCTACTGAATGACTTTTGTTTTCCAGTAAGTTTGTACTCATTTAAATCTTAGCAGAGTCTCAGCTTGAATTTTTGGCTTTCTTTAGAACGACTTGGGTGTCTTCTTAATGGATGCTTCTGTGTGGTTACTAGGAGACTTGCTATTTGACCTTGCAAACCTCACAACCGAAATTACCTCTAGGTAAAAGAGGCTGAGTTGAATGCCTGTGGTAGAGTCCTGCAACGACAGAACCCAGATTTATGGACGGTGTTTACAGTGAAAAGACACAACCTATTTTTATTTGATCTGCACCATCCAAAAAGAAAATTGGAATTATAATTAAAGCAGGGGAAATGATAACTTAAGCATTGATTTTCCCATAAACGCGTCGACCCTCAGAACACTGGCTGGTCTCTACATTCCACAACCTGCCGCGTAACTTCAGATGAATGAAACCTTCTCTTTCGATAAGTCAACTTACACCAGAGTGTATAAATTTCAGCTTGTATGCCCTGGTGACTCATTTTTACAGCTGAGATACCTCTCAGGGTTCGGATTAAAGGAAGAAATTCTTAGAAAAATAAGGAAGGAGTATCCTGTTGGGACCAGCAGTTTGCTATTAGAGACTCTTTATAGATCTGCCTCTGATAAACATTCAGTCTCATCACTATTTTAGATTTCCCCAATCTCTTATGGAGATTAAACACAAAGGAATTACCATTTATCTGTAAAGGTAAAATTTACATCACCTATAATCTTCTCATAAATAGATATATCAACCACCACATTAATGCAAAAGTGCAGTCTGAAGGCATAAGGCCATTATATTTGCTTACTGTCAGATATAAAGCTGCAGTTGCAAGTCATGCATGATTTTAATAAGGTTTGATAATATGCTATCAGCTGGTGGGAGCCATAGATTGAGCTCTTATAGATTTTGGCTTTAGCTTCCAAATAATCAATCATGTCAAGATATGAAAATCATTTTATTCCCTTCAATTGAAAAGAAGATGTGATTTAAAATGTCAGACCTTGGACATATGAGCAAGATCCCTATAATCAATCATGTGAAATAAACCATCTTATTTAGTAGCTCATTGGAAGAAGGGACGCTTTGGGGGAAAAAAATAATTTTGTTTTTGCATAATGTCGATGAAGCTCACACATCATATGCATATAAATAACAGGCAAACCTAAACCTGGGTTTTCTCATTTGCTTCTTTCAGATCAATAACCTTAGCAAGGAATTGAGTGGATTTGGAAGACTTCAAACCATGGGGCACGGGAGGACAATATTGTTTATTGTATCTAAATACTGAATTAGGAACTGGATTCAGGTCACTTGATTGTTTTAAAACCATCTACTAGAATTTAACTGAGCTCCATCACTACCTGGCCATGTCAAATAGGATAACACTCTAAACTGGAGCCTCAGTTTCCCTCTCTGAGATTAGGTAATTCCATCTGTTTATAGTCATGTAGAAGGGTCATATTAGAGAATGGGAAGTGTGAGTGCTTTGTAAATAGAAACTCTATGAAGTTCTCTACAAACCTAAGTGGTTACCATCATGGCTAGACCAAAAAAATATTAAAAGGTACCAGCTTTACTTCTCGGCAAATCATAAGGAAACAGAACAATATTCTTGGAGTATGTCCAACTAGACTGAATTCACACTCACAGCAGAGGGACGAGGGGCTTATCTAAGGAAATTACCCTTAGTCTTTTTTTTTTTTTACCCTTACTCTTAATAAGTGAAATGTAATTATAGATTTCACTAACTTGCTGTGTGACTTTAGTCAAGTCACTTATCCTCTCTGGACTGTAGTTTTCCACGTAAGTAAAATAAAGAGTTTGAATTGTATGGTCTCTGAAGTTTTTCTCTAGCTCTAAAATTGGTATTTCTTTTTTTTTTGAGATTTGAACCAAACCCCAGTAGAAATGCACATTATATCAGAAACACATTCTTTCCACAATAATACAAATTTGCAACTTGAGCCAAATCTCTTTAACTTGCACGGAATTCAGAAAAGTCCAATCAGATTTTGGCAGTAAGTCTATTATGACAATAATAACAAGAAACAATAAACATAGTGTGCTTTTTAACAAACAAAATTATTTATATTAGGTTTAGCAAAATTCAGTTGTATCACTATAGCCTTTTCCAAACATAACCCATTGTGGTTCCTGTTTAAATAGGCCTAACCAAGTGTGATGGGATAGAAGTCCTTTGAGGACCTATTTTAATAATTCATTATAAGGACAAATAATTATTCTGTCAACCGTTATGTATTCCTAGGTGCTTTTAATATGCTTTGGAATATTTGAAAATAGTAAATTATCTTCAGCTGTTTAACATTTACACAATTCATTTCTTTATTTATGAGAATAAAAGGGCTTTCTTAAATTAAGGGAAGGTTTACTATAGTCCTTTTCTGAATGCCCTTACTGCCAAAATTCATGGATATTGGATACAAAAAAAGGTTGATAAAAGGTAATTTCATTTTTAGCAGCCGAAAGGAGTGTGTGAAGGCACAAACTAAGATAGTCAGTGTAGAAAATGCTTTTGACATTTGGTACAACATCCAGAATTTATACACACACACACACACACACACACACACACACACACACACACACACATACACAATAGTTAAGTTTCCCATCCTCAGCAAATCAACCTTGAAGTTCCTATGTCTCCTATCTCACCCTGTATGTGCAGAAGAGTACATGTGTGCTTTGCATATTTTCTCCTCATTTTGACTGGTTGCCAAAAGTTGCTCATATTTTATGAAGCGTGGAGAGTGGTATGATAAGAGTTCCTTGCTCCATCATTTCTCCGTACCGGAGAGAGATGGGTTTCTCTTTTCCTTCTTGTTCATTAATGATGCACAAAGCTGAGTCTTTTTTTCTCCCTCTGTTTCTTAGGAATTTCTCACATTACTTGACATGCATGGTTGTATGATAAAGACTCACTAGGGCCATTTTATCCTGCTGGTGTGCTTCCTGAGCTGTCTTAGCTCATCAACTGGTGGGAAAGCAGTCTCTGTAGAATAACCATTTAATCTTGGGGAAAAAAAGGAAAAATTACTATGCCCTAAACATCCACTAATCCTGACAATGTTATTATTCTCTTACTTCCAAAATGTGAACTCCAGTTCTAACCTTTTCTCCATTTTGCCAAATTAATTGAATATTCTAGTGATTCACTGAATCTGTGGTTGAAGCAATCTGGGGCTGGTGACTCCAACATCTCCCTGTGTTTAGAGTTAGACTCAGTAGATTGGGGATCTAAAATCAGCCTTAACTAACTCAAGATGTGATGTCAACTCACTACTCGCTCTCTCCTTCCTGAAACACTTCCTTCATGTGTCTTCCAGTCCACCATAACTCTGTCTCTTCCACCAGAGTGCCCCTTCTCAGTCTCTTTTGCTTATTTCTCTTCATCTCCCATCTCTGGAATGCACCAGCTGTCAGTCTTTGAAATTCTACTTTTTCTTTTCTCACTTTCCTGGTGATGTCTTCCAGTCCTGTGGCTTTCAGTACCATCTCTATTTGGAAGATTGCTCACACTTCTATATCCAGCCCAAGACTCTCTCCTAAATTCCACACTCATACATCCACTCATGTATTTGATGCCTCCACGTACATACCTAAATGGCATTTTGATTGACAGATCCAAAACCAAACTCTGATCTCTGCACAGCATTCCCCATCTTTATCCTTCATAAATCTGTCTTTTCCAATTGTTTGGTGCATATCCCTTGGAACTAGTCTTGACTCTTATCTTTCCCTTACAGCTCACATTCAATCCATCATCAGACCCTGGCATTCAATCATCAAAAAAGCATAGAAATCCCAGACGCTTCTCACCACATTTACCAAGCCCAGCCTCATCCAAACCACTCTTGTCACTTGCTTGTATCACTACAAGAGATCCCCAATTTTTCTTTGTTCTGCCCCCATCCCCTCTATCTATTTTGAACTTAACAGGTGTCATTCTATGAGATGAAACATATCATGCTGCTCCTCTGATCAGAGTCCATCCACCCCAGCCCTGACATACATGTGGCTCATTGGAAGTAAAAACCAAAACTTTTCAATAACTTACAGGGCCCTACACAATGCTCCCCTCCCCACTACTTCTCTGAACTTATTTCCTAGGACCCTCCCTCTGCCTCACTCTTCTCTAGTCACACTAGCCTCCTCATTCCTTGAAAGTGCCAGGCACAGTCTCTCATCAGGGCTTTGCTGTTTCTGCTCCCTCAGCCTGGATTGTTTTTCCACTGGATATCCACCCTGTCTGCTCTCCCATCTCCTTTAGGTCTTTATACAAAGGTCCTCTTTTCAATGAGGTCTTCCTTGGCCGCTATATTTAAAACTGCACCAAGCCCAGGACTTCCTAACCCCCTAGAATTCAAACTCCATGGGAGCAGGGGTTATTGTCTGTTTTATGTGGGCTGTATCCACAGTGCCCAGAATAGTAACCAACAGAAAATAATTTTTCCTTAAATATTTTCTGAGTTAAGGAGAATAAAAGCTGGGCAAGCTATGGTCTGTCTCTTCTCTCCTCATTCCATCTCAAATGCCTATGATCATTCCTAGTCCACTGAAGCTTCTTTTACATGCTGAAACATGTTAATGTGTTTTTAATCTCAAGACTTTTACCTGAACTGCTTGGTACCCCTCAGCCTCTCATTTGATTGAAAATGTTTTCATCTGACAAGTAACAGATATCACAGCAGTGGCTTAAACAGGTAGACATTTATTTTTCTCACCTGACGAAAAATTTTAAAATAGTTGTTTGCTAGCACTAAGTCAGTTAATAATATAAGGGATCTGAGAAGGTTGGTTTTATGATTCTGTTGGCCCATGCCTCATGGTCACAAGATAGTTGTAACAGCTCCCATTTATACAACAGCTTTCAGAGGCATGAAGCAGTTTTCCATATGAGGCACGTAGGTTCTTTGTATGTGCCTTCCCCTACATGTGTAGCAAGAGACCATTTTCAGAATGCCATTGTCCCCATGGTAGATTTATACTGACATCTCCTAGAATGAACCTCTCTTAACAACAACAACAACAACAACATCAAAAGGTGGGGAATGGGGGAGAATACCTTTTGGGTTGGCAGAGGACAGTGTAAACCTTACCCCTTTCCCCCTTCCTAACTTCTGTTCCTTCTCGTATCTTAACTCAGAATCACTTACCATTTCATGCTAGAGGCCTTTTCTGATCAAATAACTCCTATCATAAGTATGAGCTAAATGCCTTTCTTCTTCGGTTCCATAGGCCTCTGAAGTTTTCTTACAATAGCATTTCATACCGCTCTATAAGTCAGCATTCCTTGTATGCCTCCCCCTCCTACACACACACACACACACACACACACACACACACACACACACAACATAGGACAGAATTGAGACCTCAAGACTGAGACCACATTTTTGTTCACATTTGAATTTCCAGCATCTAACATCTATGGGGTGAATGTGTACATCCATGAATGAATTTTTAAAACTGGAGAGACTTTCTCTTAATGACCTTTAACATTAATTTTGCATTAAGTCAACATTCCCTGGATTATTTCAATCCTTTTCTCATGTACCTATAGCCTAAATCACTCTTTAAATTTTATTATCCCCAAACCTTCTTCCCTCTTTTTTAAGGACTTGAAGTCTCACCAGTTAAATAATTTAATGCATGTTACTAAATTCTTAGGGTCACCTGATCATTGTTTGGCACAATTAGGGAAATCAAGTATGACGTAGACACAACTCTTATATGTTGGTGAAGAGATAAAGCTAAGTGTCATTTGTTCTCAAGTTATCACAATAGACATTCTGCCCTTACTATGAATGTACCAAGACTTGCCCTTGGACTAAGCGTAGGCAGGGGTGAAGGATTATCTCTGTCTTTGTTCATGGACATAGCAATACCAGTGATGGAGAAAGACCACATGGTGACCCAGCACATAGAATGATTACTGTCAGAGCAGACAGCAAGCACTTTTGTAAGTTAATGTCCTGGTGACACCTCCAGAGCTCAGCCTCCAAACTCTGGTTTACAAATCAGGTGATAATGGGCACATTGTTAATCACCCAAGCCTCAGCTTCCTCATCTGTGAAATGGGGATTACACTTAATACCTCCACAGGGACTCTTTTGAGCTTCCCATTAGATACTGTGTGCAAAAATGATTTGTTCTGTTTGGCACCCTGTCTGTTCTCAATAAGTCCTAAAATTTATTATTGTCATTATTATAAACAAGGCACTATTATATCATAAATATAGAGTAATTGACTGTACAAAATGATGTGTTAAAGCAATTATAGCAAATTACTTTAAATTGGTATTTGCTGCTTCTAATGGTTGGCAACAGTGTACTGTTTCTCCTGCTTCCAGATTCAGCTATAGAAATAGCTGGTCCAAGACTAAGTCTAAAATCAACAGAATTTGGTAACAGGTCTCACTTCCTCTGGTTCCTTGTGGTGGTGTTACTTTGCTCACCCTGCCTCTTCCCAGAAGCATACACCATTTTTATTTCAGCCCCTCATTCTGGTAGTGGTAATACTGATGTAGGGTTTCAGGAACTTCAAATCAGTGTACCTTTAGATACAGAGGGTGTCTCTGAGTTCAGTTGACACAGTCTTGCCATTGCGCAGGTGAGACAATGAACCCTGCTATGATTGGTTTGACATTGCAGAGCTATTTAGTAGAGTGAAAGTTGAAACACAGGTCCTTGGAATCATATTTACTCTGTATCTTATGTTGCCTCCTACCGAATTATTCATGGGAGCACAGAGTAGAAATGGGGACGTGGTGCTTTGTATAAGAGTATTATTGCAAAACCAGGTCAATCTCAGGTACTTCTGATACGTGGGTGGTAAAGGTAATATGCGATGGGCAATGGGAGGTCTTAAAAGTCTTCTCATCAGCGATTCTTTTTTCCACTTAAGACAGAGTCCATGCCTAAATGAGCCATCTATGGAGAACGAGTGTATCTTCTAAAGGAAGCTCAAAAAGAAACAATGCATGCTATAAATTCGTCGATTTTATAGAAGGTTAGAAGTTCATAAATGTTTTTATAACAAAGAAAAAAGTTAAGGGGGATTAAGAGGGCAAGGGGTAGGAAATCACAAGACAGCATTAAATAACATGGTTGTTGTGGGCCATGGGACTCACGGGAGGTTTAGGTGTGGTCCACAGTCTCAAGAAACTCCCATGTAAACATCTTATTTAGCACCTTTTCCTGAATGGTATTTCTTAAAAACGTGTTTGAACATATGTGATTACACATGAAGGCATGCAAATGTATATGAATGTATAACTCATGACCTTAAAGATAATCTATTTAATCCTCCAGTCGGCATTTGAATCTCTTTTATGGTAGCATTATGAGCTTAGATAAAATAATAGGTGAGAACAATTAGAAAGTTCATGAGTCAATGATCTGTTTACACATCTCTTATGAAGGCTAATTGCTTGTTAGCTAAAACCTGGGCCTTAGTTTTACCTAGAGAAGCCAACATAAGAACGCATTAGCTGAAAACCAAAAACCCTTCTGTCATAAGAAAACTGCCAAGAAACTAAACATAAAATTCTAGATTATACAAGATTATACTGTATAGCACAGGGAAATATATACAAGATCTTATGGTAGCTCACAGAGAAAAAAATGTGACAATGAATATATATATATGTTCATGTATAACTGAAAAGTTGTGCTCTACACTGGTATTTGACACAACACTGTAAAATGATTATAAATCAATAAAAAATGTTAAAAAATTCTAACCTTTCACTTATTGCCTTAAAAGCCTTAATAAAGGCAAAGTCTTAATGAAAAGCATAGTTCTTCTGTTTATCTGCATCTCTCTGTCTCTTACACACACACACACTCCACACAGTTAATCAGATCTTTAAACAGCATTGAGTTTTTTTTAACTACCACCCCCATCATATTTAATAGTTCCTTATTTCCAACACTAGACTAGACTGGTCTTTAGAGTTGCCGCACAAAACAGAGGAGGCCTCATTGAATTTGAATTACCAGTAGATAATGACTGTTTTTCAGTGTAAGTATGCTCCCAATGTATTGGGCATATTTATACAAAAAAAAAATTTGTTTATCTGAAATTCAAATGTAATTGGGCATCCTGTATTTTTATTTGTGAAAACTGGCAATTTTGAGTCTTGATCTCCCCAGAGAGAATTTGGCCACTTTATTTGCTTTTTTTGGAGCTCTGAACTGTATGGCCGCATGACCCTGAGTGGTAGTACTATATGATTGCCCATGCTAATTTATGCATTCATTCATACAACATTATTTTTGCATGCCTAGGGTGTGTCAGTCACAATGCTACTGTTTTGCTAAATATATCTGATACAGTGGTGAGCCAAGTAGATCTGAACTTTGCCCTCATTTAACTTACAGCCTAATGATAGCTGTCTATTAGGAAAATAATCTGATGTGATGGTGATATGTGAACAAGACACCTGTCACCAGTGTGTGAACTTGTCACTATGCAGTGTAAGCTGATGACCACTGTGCTAACATCCTCTGTGTACCTGAGGGAGGGGAAGTCTTTTAAAATAGTAGTTTCCAAATACCCGCACTGATTTCATATCAGTGCTGGACATGATGCCTGACATTTCTGAGGACTTTGTCAAATACTGTGCTAGACCCAGCATTTCATTTAAACCTCAAAGCAGCACTAAAGGATAAATCCAATTATCATCTCCATGTTACTAATAAGGGAGGCGGGGCTGATAAAGTTAAATAAATTGCCCAAATCTGTATAAAAAGGATGTGATAAAACTGGGATTCCAACAGACGTCTGCCTTTTCAGAATAGATGCTCTTAACCCCTGTGCTCTGTTATTGGAGAATGACTCAGGAGAGCTGCTACATATTATAGATCCCAGAGTTTCTGAATCAATAAACCTGGGATAAGGTTTGGAGAATATGTTTTGAACAAGCTCCTGGATGAGTCCGACAGAAGCAAAATTTGTGTCCTGCTGATCTGGACTATTGTAGCCTGATCTGGTCAGAGTAGCTCTTGTGCTGTTGTGTAGACCTCACCTCTGGGACTGACAGTTCTTAGGACCTGGGCTGTAGGTGTTTCTGTAGGAGGTGGTGGGAGGCAGGAGAGAGGAGCTAAGTAGGGAGGTTTCCTAGTACCTGTAGGCATCCATTCTTTTTCCCAGACTGAATTTTTCCCAGTTTGTGAAACCATTTCTCAGGTGGTCTGGTCCCAGTGTCCTTTCCTCCTGATTATGCACCTCTGTGATTTTGCCAGGTTAGTGACAATTTAGCATTAAGCATATATTCTTTCCAAACATGGCTTTTCCACTGAAGATTAGACGGGAACTAGTTTAATCTAGCTCAACTGGATGCATCCATTCCTTTTATCAGATGGGGAGGTGACAGGAGAGGGGACCTGTGTGGCAGATACTGACATAGACTTCCAGACGTAGGTGAGAATTGCATGCAGATCTGGACATAGTTGGCTGTGGGGTCCCTACAAGGAAGTGGTGGGAATTCCCAAACTTTGATGAGAAATAACAAAAGTGAATGAATATTATTTTGTTTCTGTCCTTTTGTGGTTTTCTTCTTTCTCCTTCCTCTTCCTTCTTTCCCTCTTACCACCTCTTCTTTCTTCCTTCATCAAAGAAATAATTTTGTTTATGTAATTTATTTTTTACTGAAGTACACTTACACAGAAAAGTAGACAAATCCTGAGTGCATATCTTGGTGAATTTTCACGAAGACTACACAAATATGGACGGGCACCCAGACTAGGAGAGAGAATAATATCAATATACTGAAGCTCTCCCCTCACCCCCAGGCCATTTACTATGCTTCCTCTAGAGTTAATCCCTGTCTTGATTCACATCACCGGAAATTAGTTTTGTCTGTTTCTAAACTTTAACTGGAGGCAAGAATACTCTGTGTACTGTTGAGCACGTGGCTTATTTTGCTCAGTGCTATGCTTGTTGAATTCGTCAAAATTGTTAGAGCAGGAATTTGTTCTTTTTCATTCTGTTCATATACCAACATTTTTTAATTCTCCTCTTTATGGGCGCTTTGCTTATTTCCAATTTGAGGATTATTAAAAATTCTAGTGAGCATAGTAATAACTATTACCAATAGTAACGATATGCACATCCTTGTGCCTTTTTTTTGGTGGGGGAACATTCCTGCATATAGCTTTTGGGAATATAACCATGAAAGGAGTTGTGAGGTCCTAGAATAAGTATGTCTACATACAGAAGATATCGCCAAGCAGTTTGCCAAGGTGCCTGTGTTAATTTACAGCCTACCAGCAGTAATTGAGTTGTAGATGCTCTATGACCCCTTTTTATAAGTATGTAGCCAATTAACCTACCCAGTACTATTTACTGAAATGACCATCCTTTCCCTACTGAACTTCTTACTTCACCTTTTCCTTCAGTGAAGTGACAACATACATTCAATGCATATCCATAAACATGGTTCTGTATCGAGTCCTGGTCCAGAGATAAAATGTTCATTGAGTATGTGCTCTGATCTCAGGCCTATGCTGCAAATACGGCAGAAGCCATCCTTTCTGTCCTGGCCTATTTTCGAGTTGGGGTAATGGATAATAAATAAATGAACCATCAGATAAATGATTTTTCCTGGGATAAGTAGGAAATGAGAAGGAAAGAGGAAGGAAAAAGGCTGATGTGGTAGAGAACTGAAGGAGGGGCAGTCAGGTGGGTGAGGTGGAGGAAGGGCTCTCTGAGAAGGTAATAGTTAAACCTGCAGGAGCACGCCAGCCCTTCAAGGAAATACTTTTTCTGATATATTTATAAATCAGCTTCAGTGTAGCAAAGGCAGCAGCTGACTTGGCTCACTGTGGGGTCTGTCTAAAGGTGAGTGTGGCAGGGAGGTGAAAATGGCATGCCGAAGGAGAAAGAGGCAAGTACAGGGTCAACAAGGTGCCTGTTCAGGGAGGAAGTTTTCTGCTTTCTCTAATGGAGAGACACTGGAGAGTTTTAATGGACAAAATGTCACAATCTAATTTACATGGTTGTCTAGAAAACACACTTTGTGTGAGGAAGTGCATCAAAGCAAAAGAAGGAGTGGCAGTGGTCCTCAAGACTGAGAGACAGAGCAGGGGACCAGGGGTGATGCTCTCACCCTCAGTTTGCTCTTGAGAGCTTTGTTTTCTGTTTGGTGAAGAACCTTACAAACACACACACACACACACACACACGTAAAGTATAGATGATTTACAATCTTCTGTCAGTTTCATGTGTATAGCAAAATAATTCAGTTATATATATGTATATATGTGTATATATATATATATTATTTTTCAGATTATTTTCCATTATAGGTTATTACAGGATATTGAATATAGTTTCCTGTGCTATACAGTAGGTTCTTGTTGTTTAAGAGTTTTATATATAGTATAGTGTGTATCTGTTAATCCCAAACTCTTAGTTTATCCCTCCTTCCCTCCCACGTTGGTAACTATAAGTTTGTCTTCCATCTGTGACTCTATTTTTGTTTTGTAAATAAGTTCATTTGTATCATTTTTTTAAGATTTCATATATAAGTAATATCACATGATATCTTTTCACATCTTTGTCTGACTTACTTCACTTAGGTAGATAATCTCTCAGTCCACCCATGTTGCTGCAAATGGCATTATTTCATTCTTTATGGCTGAGTAACATTCCATTGTGTATGTGTGTGTATATATACACACACACATACATATATACACACACACACATCTTCATTATCCATTCATTTGTTAATGGATATTTAGGTTGCTTTCATGTCTTGGCTATTGTAAATAGTGCTGCTATAAACATTGGGGTGCAAGTATCTTTTCGAATTAGAGTTTTCATCTTTTCCAAATATTTGCGCTGGAGTGGGATTGCTGGATTATATGGTAACTCTGACTTCAGTTTTTTAAGGAACCTCCATAGTGTTCTCCACATTAGCTGCACCAAACTACAGTCCCATCAACTGTGTAGAAGGGTTCCCTTTTCTCTACACCCTCTCCTGCATTTATTATTTGTAGACTTTTGATGATGGCCATTCTGACCCACATGAGAAGAACTTTACACTTACTAGAACGTAAGGGATCTAAGCATTTATAATCTTTTCCAGCTGATCTGGTAGATCATTTTATGTGATCCTGTCTTCTCACTGAATTGTTCACTGTACTTGAATACTGGCTCCCCAATCTGCTATCTGACCCTATAAGGGAAAGGACAACTTATATCTCTGTATTCTTCAGGATAGAAAGCAGGAGAGATCCTAAGGGGGAAAAAATGGTAGCAATATTGATTTTGATTCTGGCATTTGAAAGCCATGAACTCTTTGGGACATTCAGGTGATGCCCCTGAGAAGGGATGGATTTCAGGTTTCACGTACCCTGAGCTTGTCTAAGTGTGTTTTACTGTGGCTGAGAGAACTATATGGACTTGGTGTTAAAGAACAGAGCTGTTTGGAGTTGGCATTTCATCCCTGCCATTTACTCTGTGAGACCTTGAGTCACATCTTTCTGGGTGTCAGTTTTCTCAATCACAAAATGGAGAATGGCTCTTAGAGCCTGCTTCTCAAGGTTAACTTGAGGATGGGATGAGCTATTTCATACGTAAACGGTGGAGTGCTTTTCAGTTGAAAGGAATTGTTAATATATTCAGGATGCTTTGATCCAGTTGCAGCCTCCTGCCCACTAATGTCTGCCATTACCATCAGGGCTGTCACTTTGTGCTCATCTTGGTGGGGAGCACAAGGTTTACTTAATTCCCTGGGGATTGGCAATTAAACTGTATTAAAGGCTTTCTTTTAAACAAGATGCTTCAGTGCCTGCCATCCTTGGATGTGACTGTTAGGACAAGATCCTTGCTTCATCAGCCACTAGATGGCGCCAGAATTCCTCTCTGCCTCCGTCCTCCCCATCTCTGCCTCTCCAGCTCCCACCCATGCCGCTTTTGCATCTACACAGGCTCCACTGGGGTTGTGATGAATTTGTTTGCTGGGAAAATCATTTCTCCCTCAGGTATCTGTGGGATAGAAAATGCCTTGTGGCCTCAGCTATTGTGGAACTTTCTTTTCCCTTGGTCTTGCATTGATTTACCTCCCCACAGCTTCCCAATTCACTCAAAATTCTACTCTTACCAACATTTAGGAGAAGGAAGAAAATAAGGACAATGGTTTGTGGGAGTTTTTAACTCTCTGGGAACCCTGTTCCTGGAGCTAAATCACACACCACTCCTGTCTGTGTACACGATGCATGATGCCCGCCAAGCTGTTTCTAATGAAGACGTGATCTGCCTGCCTCTTCCCATCCCTAACCACCAGGAGGGAATTCTCCCATATTGTCACTGCTTCCTTTCCAGGTGGCCAGAGAAACCCTTCCCAGGATTTTCTCCCCATGGGATCTGTAGTCATTAGTTAGGCCAGGTGACTCTCATCCGAAGAGCAAATTCACTCTTAGAACAGTTCAACCCAGCCAGCTTTCCCTCCCACTGGTAACGCAGGGTCTCTTTTGCTCCCTCTCATCCAAAGAGCACAAGATCACAGCACTTCACAGATGGCACAGCCGAGGGAGCTTTTCCATATCCTCTAGTCCAGTGACTCTCAAACTTTTGCATCAGAATTACCTGGAAGGCTGATTGAAATACAGATTGCTTCACACCACCCCAGAGTTTCTGATGCAGTAAGTCTGGAGCAGAGCCCCAGAATTTGCATTTCTTGCAGGTTCCATGCTGATGCCTATGCTGTTGTTTGGGATCATTCTCCGAGAACCATTGGTCTAGTTAGTCCACAATCCTATTGTTTCACAGGTTTGGAAACTGAGGTTTGATGAAGTGAAATGATTGCTCAAGGTCACAAAGCAAATTGAAATTAGCCAGGACTAGGAATTCAGGAGTCTTTTAAGCAAAGTCCTCATTTGAATTGGAGCTGGTTAGAAATTTCTTGTTCTCCTTTTTATAGAGAAAAGATTGGCTGAGCAAATTTACAGAGGACATCAGATTGTAGGGAAAATATTTAATCTGTATTTAATCACTTAAAATAGAGTTCTATTATTTTTGAGTTTAAATTAAAGCATGAACTAGAAGAAACCCGTTTCTAAGTAAAGGCACTGACGTTTTAGTGTTGCCACAGCAGTGATATTCTTTCCAGTGGCCACTGCGCTTAGGCGTAATACCAGGAAGACTTCTTCTATTGACTGACTCTTTTTCAGCTGCTCATCCCCAGCATACTCTCCCTTCATCCAAAATCAGGATTTCTTCCTCATAATTACTTGAACATGTTGCATTTATTAAGATAGCCAAGCAGAAATGGACTAATTTAAGCTTCACTTAAAAAGTTTTATTCTACTGAATTTTTCTGAAACTGTAATTTACCTAGCACTTATGGTAAATGGCATGTTTTTAATTATGTGTGTAGTTATATTAATCATAATAGTTACAGTTGTGGATTTATTTATACTGATATCTATGTATTGGCCAACAGGTACTGGTTTTCAAATCATTGTGGTTAATAACATAAAGTTCCATTTTATATGCACTCAGTGAAAAATGACAGTTAATTTAAATAAAAAGTATCATTTGAAGAAATAGGAGATATGGTATGCAAATATAACCAAACTCATTCAGAAGATATTTGAATGAGGGAAGTTTGGTAAATACCATGATGGCGACTAAAATAATTCAATCCAATCCTACAGCTGGAACAATTACACTTCATGTTTTCTTTTCTTTTCGTTTTTTGCATTCTTTTTTATTGAAGTATATATAGTCAGTTGCAGTGTGTCAATTTCTGCTGTACAGCCCAGTATCTCAGTCATACATGAACATATGTACATTTGTTTTCTTATTCTTTTTCACCGTAAGTTATAAGATATTGAATATAGTTCCCTGTGCTATACAGTAGAAACTTGTTGTTTATCTATTATATATATAACAGGTAGTGTCTGCAAATCTAGAACTCCCACTTCATGTGTGGAGATGTTCCAGGGGAGGCTGAGGAGACTTGTGTTCGATGATGCAGGCATCCCTACGGATAGGATGATTTCTAGGTCCCTACTAGACCTGAAAGTCTTGATTTTCTTTACCAGCCCATTAATCTGCCAAGTCCTGTCAACCTCCATGATTTTGGATATATCATTACATTGTGGGGTAGGGGGCTGTCTTCTGTGGATACAAATCTATCCTTTACTCAAAGTTCAGTCCACATCATATGAAAACTTCTATGAAATTCTCATTCCATTTCCTCCTTCTTCTGTTCTGTACTCTTTTGGTTTCTATGCTCTGTGACATTCATAGTCTGATTGATCCAGCCAACATTTATTGAATACCTACAATGGACCAGGCACTGGACCTGGACAGTTGACCTTGCCATTGGATGGGTTCACACACCAGACAGGAGGGCAGATAAGCAAATCAATGACACTGTTGTAAGTTGAATTTGGTGTCCCCTAAATTTGCATGTTGAAGTCTCAAACCCTAGTACCTCAGAATGTGACTGTATTTAAGATCAGACCTTTAAAGAGGTACAGTGAGGTCATATGGGTGGACACAAATCCAGTATGACCGGTGTCCTTATAAGAAGAAAAGATTAGGACACTGATAACACAGAGATCAGGGCACAACCACATGAGGACACAGGAGGAGGTAAACATCTGCAAGCCAAGGAAAGAGGTCTCAGAAGGAACCAAACTTGCTGACACCTTGATCTTGGAGTTCCAGTCTCCAGAAGCTTGAGAAAATAAATTTCCATTGTTTAAGCCACCCAGTCTGTGGTATTTTGTTATAGCATCTGTAGAAAACTATACAGGAATTGAGTTATGAATGCTCAGCAAAGAAACTGAGTGGGAAGTATCTTAGAGAGTGAGGAATTCTCTCAAGGGTGAAGATGAGTTTATTAGATACACATGAGGAAGGGCTTTCTTAAAAGAAAAACATGCCAAAATAGTTGTTTATCTATCTGTTGTTATTCTACACCAGTGCACAATTAGGTATAGGATGCTAATTGAAGCACTGCTTATAAAGTAAGTATTGGACAAAAGTCTATAGATGGGAGAAGAGGAAGGAAAACTAATAAATCTACAGAGAATTACATTAAAAAAAAAAAGCTCAGGATACATTTTCTGTCTGTTCTTAAGTAAATGGTCTCCCATACTCTATAGAGAAAAATGCTAGCATTCTACCAGATGAGTTTGGATATTTAAAATCAAAGAAAAAATAGAGATATGCACATAACATTTGCTAGCCACAGATAATGTAAAGATCACTTTGAAGATTGGAGTGGTGCTTTAAAGATGAAATAAGAAGATAATCACAATAGAAGGCGGTGTGATGAAGGCTGTACCGTGTCTACTTGGCTGAAGCTGGGTGAGGAGATGGTCCATTTTTCTGCTATTTACTGTTGAATCCCCTGTGCTTAGCATAGTCCTTAGACCCTCAGAGATTCAACATAAATAGCTTTTGAATAAATGAATGAATGTCTGAATTATAAAATGAGAAGTTCTATGCTTCTCTTCTGGTTTTGGTATAATTTTGTTGTAAGGTGGTAGGTAGGTTAATGGATATAAGATTGTCATCTGCATGATAAATATATTTGAGCAGGAACATTATAGTCAAGACAGTATGATGTTAAAGCAGTATCTGTATAATAGTTAAAAGCATAGCTAGAACTTAAATCTGTCTCCTACAAGACCTCATCAACCTCCCTGAGACTTCATTCTCTCATGTGCAAAATAAGATCATTCTGGTGTTTTTAAAATATATATAAAGTATATTAAGTATATATTTATATATATATTTCTGATTATAAAAATAAACACCCTTATTGTTCATGATTTTAAAAATACAAGGCCATATGAAAGAGACTAAAATAACCTTTTTTCTCACTTATCAAGTAATATGTACTCAAAATTTTTGATATATTTCCTTTCTACCTTTTTCATATACATTTGTATATATTATAGATCTGACATCATTCTACATTTTCAAATTGTACAGTTTTGTCACCTCATATTATATATTGACTAATTTTTATGAATTTTATTGAATATTTCTTGTAAATACCACTTAAATGGCTCTGTTACATTCCAGGATATGTATTTATCATGATTTATTTAATTATTCTCCTAATTTTGGACATTTGGCTTGCTCCTGATTTTCAGCATCAAGGGTTATATTGTAATGAACCATTTGGCACATAGAGTCATGGAAGGGAATTTTTAAGTCAGTAGTATCAGCTAATTTTAAGGCTCCTGATATATATAGCTAAGATGTTTTAAAATAAATGCTGTGCTGTTTATATTCCTACTACATATATTAACATTTGCTAGGTTGTGGTGTGGTAAAAAAATTAACATTTCAGATTTCAATGAGTTCAACAACCAAGGTGATTTCTTGCTCACAGTATCCACCAGCTGTGGATCAGTTTTGGCTCTTGTCCATGTGTCTCCTTCATTCTGGAATCCAGGATGAAGCAGCAGCTCTGGCAAGGACATGTTGGGACATCTGGGAAGAGAGCAATGCTACAGTTATATGATGCTTCTTAATGCTGCTGCTCAGATAAAGTTCAGGCCACTTCTCTTATGCCATTGGATGAAGCAAGTCACATGGTCAAACCTAACAAAATAAGGTGAGAAAGATATCCTTCCTTAGAGAAGGCTTCATCCAGGGAGCCTCTATGGATGGAACAGGTATCAAATGGCAGAAAATATTTAGAACAATAATACAATATACTAATATTGCAATAATTCTGATTTTCCCATAGCTTCACTGATACTGAGAATGACAGTTTTAGAATTTTAAATATTTGCATATTTGACAGTGGAAGATGGTAACATTTAATTTCATACATTTATTTACTAGTGAGACTTAGAATATTTTCATGTTTTATACTATTTGCATTTGGTTTCTTCAGGATCCTTGCCCTTTTTCTATCATATTTTGTCTTTTGGAATGAAGTATTGTCTTTTTTTTTTTTTTTTTTTTATTAAGAACATCAAGAACTTACCCACCAAGGTTAGTGTGTTTTTTTCTGATTTCTCCTTAAATTTATTTATGTTACATTTGATAAATGGCATATTTAAATTCACATGTAGTCAAGTTTATCATTTTTCTTTATAATTTATTTCATGGCTTTCCACTTAGAAAGTGCTTCCCTTTCCTGAAATCAGACTCACTTGTACCTATTCTTTCTTTCATTATGTTTTTATACATATATATAACCCTTTAATACATGTAAGGTTGTTTTGCAGTTAGAGTATTAGATAAGGATAAAATTTGACCTTGCAATAGTGAACCAGCGTCTAAGTTATACCGTTCTGTATCTATTATTTTCTTCTTTACCTTCTTAATTGGAAACAGAAGCACAAAGCAGAAAGCATACTGAATGGGGGTGAGAGGGGGGTCAATTGACTTGAGTTCTGGAGATAGCTCTGAGATTAAATTGTTGCATGACTTTAAACAATACCCATAACTTTTCTGATCCTCTACCACTTCCACTGTAAAATTAGAACATTGGATCTCCAAGAGCCCGGTTATCCCCAAATCTCTTAGGCTCCTATGTAGGTCTGGCATATTCCTCATATACATCCTGTCGCTGCCTCATCCCATGGCCAGAGCAGACATGGCTAACGCAATGGGACACTTTTCCTTTCTGATTTAAAATGGTCAAAGAATGCTTCTTTCCACAGTAACCCAGGAGGTTGCTGTATCAGCATGCCAACCAAAACTGACTTGCCAGTGATGTTCTAAGAAGTCAGAATTTGGATTCCTAATCCAAATATTTGTTCTTAGATAGTTCTGCCTGCGCTGTTTGACATTGCCTTCCTGTCATGCAGTCTGGTGTCTGTTTTGCTCCTACTAATATCCAGTGTTCTAATCCAACTGCCCCTGATTCTGTACCAATTAGTATATATAGTAGAGATCTTCTTAGATTATTGTGAGGTCATGAGATGTGTATTTTATATCTGTTTTCAATATTTGCAGCCTAGATGCCAATGGATTTTGCTGTAACAGCTTACATTAGTGTCCTCACTTATTGTGATATTCATTAGTTTGGGTTTAAATTAAAAAGAGTACAATAAAAAGTCATAGTCTATTAAAGTTGGAAAAAGACTCATATTATCTATTTCAACCCACTCTATTCACAAATTCGTCTTCTATATCTCAGAAATATCAGTCAGCTCTCATGGCTTTCATAATATAAAACAACAACTTAAAGGCAGCTGGGTTCTTGAATCTAGTTCAAGTATGAAATGTTAATAAATGGGGCTTAAAAAATCTCCTGTGGTAAAAAGCTTCACTGATGTTGGGAACATACTTTTAGTACACTTCTTTACTATCTGTAGTCATAGCTGCCGGAATTTCAAGCAATATTTAAGCTTTGTGCCATTCCGTATATACTTAGCAGTACTGCAATTCTTTAGCCTGTTTCTTCTATATTTATAGATTCTATTTTAGTGATGAGGAACTCCACAATAGTCTCTTTTTTTCCTTACAGCAGATACGTACAATCAATTTGATTTTGAAAAAACTAAACAAAACGATAAGTAGTAATCCTGGTGCTAGATATGGTTGTCCAATTGAGTCCATATTGCTTAGTGGTTATGGGCAGGCTTGAAATGCCCAGAGATTGCATAGAAAAGACAAAAGGGAAAAAGGTTCTCATAGAGAAATATACTTGAAGTTTAAAACATTATTTATCATATTTATACTGATAATGTGTCCTCTCTGTTTCACTCCTCTTGCCCTCTGGCGCAATAAGTGCAGTCTTGGTGTTGGGTTGAAAGGGATATAGGAAGTTAGTGTAATGTCAGTCTTTAAACATTTTTGCTGTCTCTCCTTTTGAGTCAAATTTAGGTGTAAACCTTACATGTTCCTATGGCTATGGGCTATGGACTGCAAGCTATGTGTTAATAAAGACGCTGTTACCAGTACGCTCTGTTGTATTGCAAATTACCTTAGAACTCAGTATATTCCCAATTACTCTATGTGTGTGGTAGACTAGAACAAACTCTTCCAAAACTTTTAGTTGATAACTTAAAAAAAAAAACTAGCCAAAGATTTTGCAGGTTGGTAGTGACAGAGTAGAACCCAACATCCAGATCTCTAGACTTTCAAACCTAATGCTTTCCAATATATTAAATCCCTTCTACAAAGTTAGTCATAAATCCTTCCAGTCATATCAAAGCCTAGAGCCATGAGCATTCCCCTTATGTTGGGCAGAGGAGAAACAAAACATTTACTTTTTGTTTTCAATTGGTAGTAGCAATAGGATATTGATATGGTCAAGACAGAGCATTAAAATAAAAATTATTTAGGGAATAAAAGGCAGCATAAATTAGAAGCATTTGTTTCCACTGTGGTTTAAATAATTAGCATTATGCCAGCCTCATATAACATTCTGGGGGAGGGTTTCATGGGTGGATGGAGGAATATATCAAAAACAGCATTAAAGACCAGTGAGTTAGATGTGGAAAAAGGCCACTGCAGAGTAAATGAATGGTCATCAACAGAGGCTGTCCTCAGGGAATATCGAATTATATTGAGTTGTTTTCCCTGATGTATGGTGAGGTAGGACATGTGCAGACAAGTTTATTCTTCAGGTAATGTGGAAACATTGTAAGTGAAGAATGGCTTGATTGAGAAAAAAATCCATCAGGCAGATGTTATAAGTTGAACTTGAGGAGTAAGAAAATGGACATGGGGAGATCAGTTGGAAGGCAATTGTACAAGTTACTTGAGGTTCAGTGAGAATCTAAAAAACATGTGTCAGAGAATAAAATAGCTTGTATTTTTATTTTTTTTGATAAACAGCTTTCTATTTTTTTAAGACCGAATTTATAGATTGGAGCACCTGAATGAGTGTGGGTACAGAGGAGAAAGCACTAATCAAACCCTTTTTCTCCCAGAGCCAGATGGGTTGAAATTAGTTAACATGGCCTCTGTTTTTTGTAGTTTTTGTTTCATCCATTCAAAGCTGTTTTTATAGTGACTGCATTGTTCTAGTTGCTATGAACTTTCTGTGAGGTGAAGATGAAGAAGATTCAGTGAATGTCCTATTTCTTTGTTTCCCCTAGGATGAAATATGTTCAGGAAAGGTGATGATACTCGTTGTCTTTGATTCCCCTGCTCCTGTTTGCTCTTGAACTTACTCCAGTGTAGTCTTTGCCTCCATCATTTTGTTAAAGCTGCTTATGTCGGGTTCACCAATGACTTCCTCCATGTTAAGAAAGCCGGTGGTCAGCTCTCAGCTTACCTGTTCTTTTTTTTTTTTAATTTTAAAATTTTATTTTATTTTTATTTAATTCTCTCTTTTTTAAAATTGAAATATGGCCTCCCTGTTCTTTCATAGGTATTTACATGGTTTCTTTCTTTTGCTCCTTCTTGTCACTTGTCACTTGACTTCCTATATCCCTCTGCTGATTTTCCTCTTGCTGCTAGTATATAATTTTCCACTGGTTTCGCCTACACAGTTTGTTTCACTGGTTCCTCTTCTTCTTTCCTGCTCTTTAGTGGTCAAAGTATCTAAATGCTCATTCCTTGACCCTCTCTTCTTAATCAGCACCACTTTCTTGGTCATCTCATCTAGTCACCTAGATTAAAATACTGTCTTGGTGCTGAAGACATCCACAATTATATTTCTATTTTAGACTTTTCTCTTGCCCTCTGACCCATATGCCTATCCACCTGCCTACTAAGTATGTCTGTATATATGTAGACTTTATATTGCAAACAAAATTCCAAAACTAAACTTATCTTTTCTCCCAAATCTGTGATTCACCCAAGCTTTCCCATCTATGTTGCTGGTGTCTCCTTCCTTGGATTAATCTTTGCCATCCCTCTATTTACATCAGCACATTCAAGAAATATATCACAAATCCTATTGGCTCTACCATCACAATAAGTCTAAAATCCATTGTACCATCCTGGTTTATATCACCACTGTCTCTCACCTGGATTACCACCTTAGCCTGCTGTACTTGCCTTCTCTTGCCACTCCCAACCTGTCTAATTTCACTACAATGCAGGAATAATTATTTTAAAATATAAGTCATAATGTTAACCAGCTTCATTGGTTAAAATGCTACATCGGTTCCACACTGCATTCACTGCCTAAGTGCAAGTCTGTATAGTCACCTACAAAGTCCTATTCAATCTCCCCATCATCATCACCATATTATTGCCCAAGATAATGTTGTGTCACTTTCTACTAGTTTGATCCTTGCTCATTTTTTCTCTAGCTGTCTGGCCTTTTAGCTGTTTGGTAACACACCAGGCATAGTCATAACTTACGGTCTTTGTACTTGTTCTCTTTGCCCAGAATTCTCTTTTCACTGACTTTAGCAAGGGCAATTCTTTCATTTCCTGGAGTCTAATGAAATGTCACCTCCCCACGGGTACCTCCCCTGTTGCCCTTATTTAATACTGCAGACTGTTTCCGCCACTGAGGCTCTCCCTGGTATCTTTATCTTCCTCTCCTTTTTCTTTATTTCCTAGGTTATATTACCTTGTGGCATAAAATGTGTTTTTTATTCATTAGGTTTATTGTCTCTCCACATTAGAATGTACCCTTCATGAGGGCAGAGATCTCTGTCTTTTTATTTCTGTAGAAATAGCTGGTACAAAGTAGATACTCAATAAATAATAAATGAATTAATAACAGTGGGGAGACAGATGCATAAATATAGCATATATAACTGTGACCAAGTACTGCTGTAAAAAGGAGGCAGCAGATCTACTACATTCTTGGGTGGAAAAATGTCCTTCAGAAAAGGGCTTATCTGAGTGAGTTGTGAAATACTAGTTTTGAAACTTTGATTTTAAAATTTAATAGGATGGCAAATCTCTATTCTTTTTGTGTCTATCCTGTAATGGGGTTTCTGGTGAAAAACAGAGAAAATGTTGAAGATGTTTCCTATCACATGAGAATATACAAGTTGAGATCCAAACAGTCCCACTTGATTTAAACCTTAATTAAGTATCCTGTGCATATAGTGTTTCCATAACTACCTGCCAAAATTCTACTAATTCATAAAGGCTCAGATTAAATGTAATCTCCTCCAAGAAGCCCTACTTGCCTCTCACTAATCAGAAATAAGCACTCCCTTTTACAGTTATTGGCTGGAGTCCAATTCTCCCATCTAAATTATAAACTCACTGGGGTATAGACCTTTAGACCTACCTTTGTGTTCTTTACAATTCACAGGAAAAGTCCATGCAGTTGTAGGTAATAGGTTATGGTAAATTATTCCTTAGAATCCTCCCAAACCTAATAATGTATTGGAATAATTCAATCTGGTTTCATTGATATATCTAATTATGGTGTAGTGCCGTAGGACATATAGAAATCGAACCTATGAATATTTAGTTTTATGGGCCTCTTCAACCAAGAAGAAAAAGAAAAATCATTCAACTCTTCTTATGATCCAAGAAATGTACTGGATATTTTACATGTGTAGTCACATGTAATAGTTAAAATAGCACCATTGAGCAGGTATAATTGTCCAATTTTGTTTTGTAAATGAGAAAACAGAGTCTCGTAAATGTTAAATGACACCTTGAAGGTCACATCTCCTGTGACAGAGCTAAAATTGTAACCCGGTTGTGTATTATTCCATTAAATCATGATCCACAAGGCAAAGGAAATGAACAAACAAGAAGCGATGGCAAATTCAAAGTGTTGAGAAAACAATGGGCTGCAATAAAATGAGTATGATGGATGTCACATTGGGGCATAGTCTGTGGAACTAATTCCACAGTGCCATAAATGATTGGTTTTGGGAAGAGTTGACACTAAAACTTAGAAGGCAAGGAGCTATTCTTGACTCTGTCTTGAGTAAAATACTGGTGTCATCACTGGCATTAAAAGGAGGTTGCAATGCTAAGGCAAGATGATGATTATATAATTAAGTTTGACATCTTCACTGGAGATTGTATCAGGTATTGCTAGCTCGATGAACTTTAAAGAAAAAAAGAATAGAATGAGCTAGAAACTGCCTGAAGGGAAAGTTATAAAATTAAAATCCAGAGAATCCAAAAGGAAATCAGTATAAGAATAAATTATGAGAATCCCCAAAGATTTGTCAGCTACAGTACAACCAAAAAATAGGAGCTAAGGGAGTGATAATAGAACCAGACTAGCTGAATGCAGGAAGAGAAATTGAACCAGGTCAAAGAATTCTGTTTTGAACAGTATAAGACTCATCCATGTAATTCCAGCTGTGAGAGATCTATCTAAAGGACAGTAAAATAGGAAAAAAGAAATGGTTAAGAAAAAATTTTTAAAATATTGTCTTGTAGATATCCAAAATAAAGCCCTATACTCTATCCGACACTTTATATAGTCCTACATATCCTGCAGTGTCAGAATATGAGAAGTGAGGTGGAACAGACTGCTAGTACTTTACCCAAACATTTCTTCTCCCTGAGCACACGTATCCCAGCATTCCTTCTGTGATTTGTGCCCGTGTCTTTGAGTGCTAGCCAGAGGAACATGAACAGGATTGGCATGTGCTACTCTAGGCTGAGCTCACAAAACCCTCTTAAAGATGAGCCTCCGTGCTCTGTCACTTGCATGCCAATCAGCAAGACATAATTTAGAGGCATGACTGGCAATTGTGGAAGCACCACATGGAAAGATACTGCATCTATGAGCTCTCCAGTGATTAGGAATGTCAATTTTTGAGTCTATTTGAGTAAGAGTTAAATTTCTGTAGTGTTTAAGCCATCATATATGTTGGGTTTGTGTGTTATAGTGGTAGGTATCTCCTTAAATAGTGTAAAGGAAATTTAATTAAACCTCATCAACTGACAAACAAGCAAAGACCCAGAAAAGTTAGGAGTAGGATTAAGGATAGAGACAGGGCTTCTTGAATACCTCTATGTGTGAGGCTGAGAGGCTGCAGCTATGGGAAGAATTGGGTACAGAAGAAGAAAACCACAGAGTATCTAAAATGAGCTAATTAAAACCACGGAGTATCTAAAACGAGCTAATTAGTTGATGTATTATGTATTCAAGAAGAACACCCTAAACCTTAGTATTGAATATAATTTTAGGACATTGAAGGTTTTGGTTTCAGTCTGACTTCTAAAGTTAGAAGGAATCAGTGGGAGTCATAAGTTAATGCAAAAATTACCTCTATGTGATAAAGCCTACGTAAGAATAATAATGGTGCTTCCATAAAGCATTTAATGTTTTCAAAATTCTCTACCCAAATTTAAGTTGATAGTCACTGCTTATTTAAAATTAGGCATATATATTTTTAATTGAAGTATAATCAGTTTATAATATTCTATGAATTTCTGGTGTATAGCATAGTGATTAGGTATACATATATATTCCTTTTCATATTCTTTTTCATTATATTTAATAAAATGTTTCTTTGAAAATTTAATAGGAAGTGGCCAGGAAGACAGAATTATCCATATGTTTTTAAACTGACAGAGAAAGTGGAAATAAAGAATTCAAATAAATACCAGAAGAGTACAAAATGAACATAAGGCTAAGATTTAAGTGATGTAGATTCTTGATTCTGACTCCTTGATTAATTACTTAGCATTGAAAACTTACTTAAATCTGTGTTTCAATTTTTTTTGTTTGTGAAATGGTAATTGAGTTGTTTCTAGTTTGTGTTGAAGGTAAAATAAATGAGCAATAAATGGACTATATAAAAACACTGAAAATTGTACAATATATCATGTATACTACTTAAGCTCACTTATTGGTGAATGGATATTTATCAGAGAGGAAAAATCTGTTTCAGTCTTAAAGATACCAAAGTTGGGCAAGACCTTGCTGGAGAAGGGTTTAGAGTCTTTGAATGACTTTGATGTGGAAATTTCAGGACACAGACACATACACACACACACACACACACGCGCGCGCGCACACACAAAACAGAAAAGAGATTCGTCAAAGGTTATACCCCCTCTACATTTCTTAATAAGTGTGACACACTAAATACTCACATTTTCTAGACAGTGTTATTCCTCTGACCAAAAATGGAGTCTATCTCTATGAATTTATCTGACCTTTCCATAGAATATTTTTCTTTGATATTTGGGTGTGGGTAACAGAAGGCAGCTCCCTTCCTCTGCAGACTTTTCAAAAGGGGAAGGCATACTCTGATCCCTTTTACTACCCGCTCCCAGAAAGAAAAGTGTGATACCAAATCATGGCTCTGTTAGCTGTGATATGAAATCTAGAATCAAGTTTAAAAAGCAAATGGTACCATGTCCAAACAAAAATTCTTAAGTACAAGACTCAGTAGGTTTTACTTTTTTTTTTTTCTTCCCTCATTGTGGGCTATTTCCTTGGGCAAATTTTACATACAATCAAGCCTAGGCAAGAACCTAAATAAAAGACACTATCTGCTGATGCCACCTGCTTCCCACGGGAAAGGCAACATTGGGATATGGTGACATCCTAGTGTGCCAGGTCCATTTGAGGGATTCGCCAGAGTCTTATAAAGAGAAGCACAGCACTGGGACTTGCTATTGTCTCTAACTCCTGTCTATTCATTAATAAATAGGAGTCAGGGGAGTAGAGAACGTAAAGATATTGTTTATCCTGGGAGGTAAAGATCAAGAGATGATCCAATCCAGTTAGTGTGAACACAATTAGTTCTGATAAAACCAGGGAAATATTTAACAGGTCCCAGGGAGTCGGCAATGCAATAGGACATGAGATTCTGGATAGAGGAGAAGATGTGCTAGCTGGTTGAAATGACTGTTTTAATGTCTCTATCTGAGGATGGCTGCTGCAAGCTTTTTATGAGAGAGATGGACGAATCATAGCAGGAAGTACAATAAAGACTTCAGACATGTGTATGCCCTGACAGCTGGCAAAGTGAGTTTTATCAAAAGAGAGAACTGTTTTAACTGCTACATAAGTCACTCTTCGTAGATTATGTTTTCAGGTTAATAACACTGAAAAGAAGAAAAAGAAATAGTTTTAGAAAAACGATGCAACAATTTCAGGACACTGAGGATGTTTTAGGTTTTCAGATTTTTGTCACCAATAACAAAGAAATGAAGAAATGGGAGAGTTGATAAACTAAAATATGTCTACAGGGAAGGGCCTGGAAGCCATATCAAAGAAGAAATGGAGGAAGACCGCGGCTACATTTTTCAATAAGAAAAGAAAACGTAAGGGCAGCAAGTAAAGACATATCTTATTTTATTGTGTTTTGCTTTATTGAGCTTTGCAGGTATTGTGTTTTTCTACAAATTGAAGGTTTATGGCAACCCTGCATTGAGCAAGTTTATCGGCACCATTTTTTACAACAGCAGTTGCTCATTTCATGTTTCTGTCACATGTTGGGAATTCTCACAGTGTTTCATATGTTTTCATTGTTATTCTATGTGTTATGGTGATCTGTGATGAGTAACCTTTAATGTTACTATTGTAATTGTTTTGGGGAGCCATGAAACACACCCATGTAAGACTGTGAACTTAATCCATAAATATTATCTGTGTTCTGATTGTCCACTGACTGGCCATTCAGCCATCTCTCTCCCTCTCCTTGGGCCTCCATATTCCCTGAGACACAAAAATATTGAGATTAGGTCAGTTAATAACCCTACAATGGCCTCTAAGTATTCAAGTGAAAGGAAGAGTTGTGTATCTCTCACTTTAAGTCAAAAACTGTAAATGATTAAGCTCAATGAGAAAGGAAGGCATGTCTAAAGGGGAGGTAGGCTGAAAGCTAGGCCCCTAGTGCCAAACAGCCAAGTGGTGAATGAAAAGGAAAAGTTCTTGAAGGAAATTAAAAGTGCTACTCCAGTGAAGACAAAAATGATAAAGAAAAAAATCTTATTGCTGATATGGAGAAAGTTTTAGTAGTCTGGAGAAAGAATCACACCAAGCCACAACATTCCCTTAAGACAAAGCCTAATGTAGAGGCCCTGTCTCTCTTCAATTCTGTAAAGTCTGAAAGAGACAAGAAAGGTCCAGAAGAAAAGTTGAAAGCTAGTAGAGGTTGGTTCATGAGGTTTAAGGGAAAAGGCCTTCTCTATAACATAAAAGTACAAGGTGAACCATCAGGTGCCTTACATTGGAAGAAGATGCCATCTAGGACTTTCATAGGTAGAGAGGTTAAGTCAATGCCTGGCTTCAGAACTTCAAAGGACAGGCTGATTGCCTTGTTAAGGGCTAATGCAGCTGTTGACTTGAAGTTGAAGCCAGTGTTCATTTACCATTCTGCAAGTCCTAGGGCCCTTAAGAACTATGCTAAAGCTACTCTGCCTGTGCTCTATAAATGGATCATCAAAGCCTGGATGACAGCACATCTGTTTACAACATAGTTTATTGAATATTTTAAGCCTACTACTGAGAGCTATGTTCAGAAGAAAAGATTTATTTCAAAATATTAATGTTCATTGCCAATGCAACTGGTCACCCAAGAGCTCTGACAGAGATGTACAATGAGATTAATGTTGTTTTCATGCCTGCTAACACAACATCCATCCTACAGCACATGGATCAAGGAGTAATTTCAACATTCAAGTCTATTTAAGAAATACATTTTGTGAGGATATAGCTGCCATAGTGATTCCCTTGATGGATCTGGACAGAGTCAACTGAAAGCTTTCTGCAAAGGATTCACAACTTTAGATCTCATTAAGAACATTCAAGATTCATGGGAGGAGGTCAAAATATCCACATGAACAGGAGTTTGGAAGAAGGTGATTCCAATCCTTGTGGACGACTTTGAGGAGTTCATGACTGCAGTCGCGAAAGTAACCACAGATGTGGTAAGAATAGCAAGAGAGCTAGAATTAGAGGTGGAGCCTGAAGATGTGACTGAATCACTGCAATCTCGTGATAAACCTTTCACAAACGAGGAGTTGCTTCTTATGAATGAGCAAAGAAAGTGGTTTCTTGAGATGGAATCTACTCCTGGTGAAGATACTGTGAAGACTGTTGAAATGACAACAAAGAATTTAGAATATTACATACACTTAGTTGATAAAGCAGTGGTAGGGTTCCGGAGGATTGACTCCAATTTTGAAAGTATTCCACTGTAAGCAAAATGCTCTCAAACAGCACTGCATGCCACAGAGACATTGCTCATGAAAGGATCAATTGATGCGGCAAATTTCATTGTTGTCTTAGTTTATGAAATTGCCACAACTACCCCACCCTTCAGCAACCACCACCCTGATCATTCAGCGGCATGAACATCGAGACGAGACCCTCCACCAGCAAAAAGGTTATGACTTGCTAAAGTTATATGAAGTCATATAAAGTTATATGCAGTTAAATTGTTAGAATTTTTTTTTTTAGCAATAAAGCATCTTTAAATTAAGGTAGCACTTTTTTTCAGATTATATGTTAATGCTATTGTGCACGTAATAGACTACAGTCTAGTGTAAACGTACTTTCTATATGCACTGGGAAACCAAAAGATCTGTGTCTATTGAGATAACTCACTTTATTCAGTGGTCTGGAACCAAATCCTCAATATCTTTGAGGTAGGTCTGTGGCCATATTCAAATGTTGCAGGACCTCATTTGAGAAAAAGAGAAAGGCTTGACTGGAAGATACTTAAACTTGTATTATATGTTGGATAATATGCTATATAGACTTTAATTGAATTATCCCTTTCCATTCTTAGAATATATATTAGGAAAAATGTTGTTTTCCTTGTTTTGTAGATGACAATGCAAGATTCAGAGATGCAATAAATAACTAGTGTGTGAAACCATGGGCAATTTTTCCTTTTATATGCCAGAAGATCTTTAAGGCCCTTTACAAAAATTAGCAAATTTCTTCCTTTAGAAAAATAGAAAATTTCCAAACTATGACTATTAAGTAAGTCACAATAAGATTATGGTGTACTAGTCTCAAAAAGACATATTTCCTATTTGCAATAAATATAATAGGTAATGTGTAAAAGCTTCCCAAAGATATTTCTGTTTAAAAACTGTACAGCCTTCCTTTTAAAAACCTTAAAAAGCTTATTTACTATAAAATTTCAGTCTTAAAATTTTTCCACACATTATCATATATACATATACCATTTTTTCTGAGTTTGTGGTTTCATCAGATAGTTATATCTTGAATCACAACAAAGGTATTTGTACATATTTAGAGAAAACCAGAAATACAAGCACACAAAAGTGTACATTCTCTCTTTCTCTCTCTTTTCCTCTCCCTCTCTTCCTCCTGTCTTCCCTTCTTCCCTCCTCCCTCGTAAGCTTTTGGTGTGGAATGCACTTGGAAAATAGCCATTAAATGCAAATAAAATATTACTGCTTTACTAAAGAATGTTCAGCCTTGCACATCTCCTAAAGAAATACATATATGATCCTTGTTATAAACAAATATCATTAATTTCACAAATGTATTAGCCATCTTAAAAACACTGAAATATGTTGACTACAGAGCTCCATCTCTGGAAATCCATTCTAAGGAAATGACACTAAACACATATAAAGCATTATGGAGCCAATTTTAGAAATAATGAAATACAAGTTTATTTGTGGCACATTCTTTTGAAGTATCAGGTACCCATTAGATATAATGATTTTATGATGAAATTTTTAAAATGTTTGTACATAAGATGGATGCTAAGCCAGTAAATTAGAGTAAAATTAATATATATAGCATGACCTAAGTCACTTAAAACATATCCAGAAGAATTAGATGGAAATTATCAAAATATGATCAGCAGCCAAGATTTTGAATCATGAGATAACACAGGAGATTTTTCTCTCTTCTTCATAATTGCGTACATTTCCAAACACTTAACCTGTTATCTTTATAATGCATAAATTCCCAATTCTTAGATTAATTAACTGATTTTTAAAATAGTCAAGGCATGCCAAAGTATAAAATCTAATGAGAATAAAGGGTCTACCATGAAACTCAAGCCTCTCTCCATCTGTCCTTAATGGATGACTACCCTTCCCTAGAAGAAGGCAATCAAGATACTGTTACCTATTTTGAGTGTGTCATTCCTGAGATATTCTATGGAAATGCATGATTTATTTATTCACTCTTCTATTGATACAGAGCCAGATCACCTTTGATTCACTGGTGTTACAAACATGACTGCAAAGAATATCTTGGAATTCAATAATTTGGAAGCATATGTCTGAGTACTGATTATTTTGTATTAATATTTCCGGGTGTTCTTCAATCAATGATTTAATTTTTTTCAAAGTTTTATAAATTAGCTTTATCCTCTGATTGCTTCAAAAGTGGAGTTAAGAGTCTCACTGTCTTCTTTATAGATAGATCACTGTCCTTTTGCAATCTCCAGCTCCCTCAAAAGTAGACTTACTTTGTATTGCTCTGAACAGCACAACCAGATCCAAGGAACTGAAGTAACGGGGAAGCATATGTCAGATCACTGCCGGGAGGTAGTAGTGATGACAGTGGCAGTGAGCTCTGTTTCCATACTTCTTTACCATTTCTAGTGATCTCTCTCTTGAGCTACTTCATGAGGCAGTGAGTTCTTCAGCACTGGAAACATTCCAAATACATTGAGGGAGAAATTATAAATGTTTAAAGGGGATGGCCTAGGGTATTTTTAAGATTCCCTCTAAATCCAACACCGCCTTTTGTCTGTGTTAGAACTTTTGGATTAAGAATTTAGTTAACATCCTAATGAGCTTTCGGAGAAGGGCTGGAAAAGTCACTTAGCTCTTAGTTTTCCACACTATAAAAAAAAATGTGAATAGGATAGTCATGTCAGAAGAATACTACACAGATTAATTCGCTGATGGTTGCACAGTGATAAAGATTATACAATACTAGGTCTACTTAATAATAAAGGCTGCAGAAAGGGCCAATTGGACTTTTCCCATTTAACCTGCACTTTGTAATGGTAGAATGGGGGGTAAAGGTTGAAATAGCCAAAAAGAATAAAAAAATAAAAAGAATACACAGCATGCAAATGCAAGTGCTTAAACACAGACACACACAACAACTTAATTAACCTGTGGAGACCCCTGCCACCCAATGGTCTCAAAGCAGATCGATTGGACAGGGTATTTAAGCAGGATTATGGTTTGTAATGAGAAAAGGATCTGCAGTTAACCAGCATATCCTGGTTTGGGCTTCTAAAATTACCTTCTACTTTTAAAAGTAAGCTTTATTTTTGTACTTTAAAAAGTAAGCTTTAATTTTAGAAGAGTTTTAGATTTACAGAAAAATTACAAAGAGAGTTCACAGAATTCTCATATGCCACACAGCTAGTTTCTCCTATTAACATTTTTCATTAGTGTGGTTCATTTGTAATAGTTGATGTACCGATATTTATACATTATTATTATTATCTGCTGTCCATACTGTATTCAGATTTCCTTAGTTCTTACCCAATTTCCTTTTCCTTTTTCTTTTTTAAATTTTTTAAATAATTTTTTTGGTGAGGATAGGTAATTAAGGTTATTTATTTATTCTTGGAGGGGGTACTGGGGATTGAACCCAAGACCTCATGCATGCTAAGCATGCATTCTACCACTTGAGCTACACCCTCCCCCATCCCCACCCCCCAATTTCCTTTTTCTATTCTAGGATCCCATCCAGGGTACTACAGTATATTTAGTCATCATATCTCCTTAAGCTCCTCTTGGCTATGACAGTTTATCCAATTTTCGTTCTTTTCAATGGCTGCTATGAACTGAATTAATTATGTCCTTCTCAAAATTTATATGTTGAAGCCCTAGCACCCAATGTTACGATATTTGGAGATGGGGCCTTTGGGAGATAATTCGGTATAGATGAGGTCAAGAATGTGGGGCCCTCAAGATAGAATTAGTGTTCTTAAAAGAAGAGATGCCAGAGAGTTTGAACTCTCTCTCACCCTCCCCTACACCACTCCCCCTTCATGAGGACTCAGTGAGAAGACAGCCAATTGCAAGCCAGAAAGAGACTCTCACCAGAGCTTAACCAAACTCAACCATGGTGGTACCCTGTTTTCAGGCTTCTAGCCTGCAGAACAGTGAGATTACAGTTGTCTGTTGTGGAAGTCAACCACGCTATGGTATTTTGTTACGACAGTCGAAGCTGACCAAGGCAATGACCTTGATAGTTTTTGGGGGGGACTGATCAGGTATTTTGTAGGATGTCTCTCAATTTGGATTTCTCTGATATTTTTCTCATGATTAGATGGGGTTATATGTTTGGGAGAGCAAGACCACAGAGGTAAATTTTCATCATAACACATCAAAGGTTCATGCTGTCAATGTTCATCACTGTTGGTGTTGACCTTGATCAACTGTCTGAGATCACGTTTGCCAGATTTATCCTCTAGCAAGTTACAATTTTTCCTTTTGGAAAGAAGTCACTATGTCCAGCCCATACTTAACGGGGGAGCTATGATGATGGAGTGTCTACATATTTAAAATTCTTCTGCATGGGAGGCTTATCTCTTTTCCCCCACTAGTCTTTGTTTATTCAGTCATTTATTTGTATCACTACAGACTCATGGATATTCATTTTACACTTTGGTTTAAAATCCAATATAACTTTATTTGTTTTGTTGCTAGAAGTTTTTCAGTTTTAAGCAGTGAGGGCCCTTTGAAATACAATTGGCCCTCTGTACCCCACATTTGTGGTTTCAACCAACAACTGATAGAAAATATTTGAAAAAAAATCTAGAAATTTCCAAAAAACAAAACTTGATTTAAATTGCATGAAAGAATGTATGTAGGTTTTATGCACATGATATGCTAGTTTATTATAAGGGACCTGAGCATCTGCGGATTGTGGTATTCACAGGGGTTCCTGGGACCAATCTCCCATGGATACTGAGGGGTGACTTGTACTTTCAAACATTTTCTTGAGCACTTTTTAGATTTTCTACCAGTACAAGATGCTCAAGGCTCATTTTGTATATATCTTGCCTTAGCCAGAGAATCAGCCTCTTCTACAAGAGTCCTGTTTTGTTTGTTTGTTTGTTTGTTAGTTGGTGGATTGTATTAAAAACCAAGATGTATGCACTAAGTGTGTTACAGGCTGACCCTTTTGTGGCAAGTTTATTTACTTTCTTTTTCCTGCTCTTCATGGGAATTTTCTGTTGCTAGTAAGAGCAAAACCATTCAGTTCTCATGTTAGGCAAAAGGGTACACGTGATCGATTTTGCCAAGCTCCAAAGTGCCATAGATATGCGAAGGACATCTACATAGTAGATCTATATTATAGGTCATAGGCTGAGTGATCTCATGGTTAGTATCTTCACATGGACTAATGGGCAGTAACCAAGAAATAAGGGAAGATGTTACTTACACACGGCACACTTACATCTATATATTTTCTCAGTCATTTTCACTCACTAGGATTGCTGGTTTCAAGCTTCTTAAAAATAACACTTTCAGGAATACTGTGCTCTGTTCAAAGAAACTGATTCTCCTGGTTTTCTCTGTACTCCTGACTCTTTGGTGTTTATTTACAAAAATATGGATGTCTTTATAAGTACTTTCTGCTCGGTTTCAAAGCTTTTTGTTTGTTTTAACATTATTTTCTTCACTGAAGGAGTCTTAACATTATTAGTTTTAATCATCTAATTTTGAACAGTGTAAACATCTAATTGGTTCTGAAAATGCTTCAATAGTAGAGCAAATTAGATGAGCATATTGGCTGTATTTTTCATGCAAAACGGAAAAAAAACAGTGAATATGTTGAGCAGTGAAGTTTTCAGTTTTGTAAAGGAAGCCGACTAAAATCTCTAAGTATGAGAAAAACTGAAATGCACTGATACTCAAGTGGGATTGGCAGGCACCACTCATCTGAGTAAGCCTGTGAAAAAGCAGGTCAGGTATTTTGAAGAAGCTTATTCAGTATTAGAACAGTATATCTGCATAAGTAAATATAATTCTTTTAATCCCAAAATGTTAAATCTGATAAAATTGGTCTGCTTGGTTTGTCCTCAATTTTAAAAGGCAGTTTTATTTTTAAATGAGGGGAAGGTTTATTATTATTTTCATCTCTTTTGCTACGATATCATTCAACTTCATGATTTTGTCTATGCCTGTAGGTAAATAAAACCTTCCCATTACACAGAGAAACCAATTCATCTTCCTGACATGGTTTACAGGATCCTACACTGTCTGGACCCTGACTTCCCCTCCATCTTTATCTGCTACTTGTTCCCTCTTGTTCTCTACACGTAAGCGACCCTGGCCTTCTTTCTGCCCCTCAAACAAGTTGAGCTCACTGCCTCCCTACTTAGGTTCTCTTCCTTCTATGTGGAACGTTCTATTCCTATTTCTCCCAAAGTAGGCTTCTTATCATCATTTTAGGCCTTATCTGAAATGTTCCAAAAGACCTTTTCTCGGTGCCTGTCTAAATAATGCTCTGTTATTTTTTAATACTCCTATTTATTTATTTTCTTCAGAGCACATATCATCACTTGGACTTATCACAATGTATTTATATGCTGTATTTCATTTAACAAATTATCAGAGTACCTACTATGTTCCAGACACTGTTGGAGGCTCTGTGTATAACAGTAAACAAAAAGAAAAACAGAAAATATTAAACTAAAATAGAAAATTCCTCTGACTTTGTGATACCTACCATTATAGTACAGTATAGTGGTCAGTAAACAAATAGAAAAGGGCATATATCATATGTCAGATGGTATAAGATCTATAGAGACTAATTTAAAACAAAAGAAAGGGAAGGGAAAGCTTAGGAGTAGCAGGTGGTGTTGGTGATCATGGCACCGTTCCTTAATAAAGTGACATGGAAGCAGACTGGAATTAGTATTTGGGATTTGAGCAAGAAAGATCTTGAAGCAGAAACGTGCCTGTTGTGTTGGAGGCATAACATCAGAGTTCAGGTGACTTGAATGGATTGGATGAGGCAGGAAGTTGTAGTTGAGAAAGTCCAAAAGATAATAACCATGTAGGGGCTTAAGGCTACTGATTTTCCCATAAATATGAAGGTGCCTATTCTATAGGCATTTGAAATAATAAGAGTTTTCCAACCTTCCCTCTCCTCCTACCCTGTGAAAGTTGAGAACAAGGAATACTGTGGTATTACCCCAAAGAACTGAGATCATAGGTCTCAGAGTGATGATGATAATAAACAGAGTTGAATTACTGTGATACTGACTGCCACATCTGATCCATCAGGTCTAGTTCAATGAATACTTAAATATGTTACAAGTGCTCTTCAGGTTTTAAAAAATGCAGTAGGGTATTCCTTTACAAACCTATTTTTTTTAATTAGCCATTATCATTTAAACAGTATGTTAGAGTTTAAAATACTATTAAAATCTAAGCTAGTATTTCATAAAATGATATTTAATATTGTTACTTAAGGCTTAAATCACAGAAACTAATCTCAAAATAACTATATATATATGTGTTTATGTGTGTATGTATGTATTCATACATACATACATATACACACTTATAAAAATTACCAGAGCTCTATTCTCCAAGAAACTCCATTCCTTGGCCATTATTGCTCTAACCTTCTTTTTTAGATTTCTCTTTATAGTTAGCACTTGACTGGATAGACATGCTAGCCTTGTCCATGGATCACTATATTCTGTATGATAACTATGAAAAGGAATGATACTTATGAAGAATAATGTCCTGGAATACTGTTTTGACACATCATTTTGAGTGAAAAAAAAATAACATCCATTTATGGTAAAATGTCTCAACAAAGTAGGAACAGAGGGAACACACCTCCACATAATAAAGACCATGCATGAAAACCCCACAGCTAACATTAAATCATACTCAGTAGTGGAAAGCTGATAGCATTTCCTTTAAGATCAAGAACAAGACAAGAAGGCCAGTCTTTCCACTTTATTTCAACATGGTATTGGATATCCTCACCACAGCAAGAAGACAAGAAAGGGAAAGAATAATGATCCAGATTGGAAAGGAAGAAGTAAAACTCTCACTATTTGCAGGTGTCATACTATATATAGAAAATCGTAGCAGCTCCACCAAGAAACTGTTAGAACTAAAAAATGAAATAGGTGAGGGAGGTTAAGAGATACAAACTTCCAGTTATAAAATGAAGGAGGCATGTGGATGAAATGTTCAGCATGGGGAATAAAGTCAATAATATTGTAATAACTTTGTATGGTGACAGATGGTAACTAGACTTGGCATGGTGATCATTTTTAAGGTATAGAAATACAGACTCACTCTGTTATGCACCTGGAACTAACATGGTGTTGTAGGTTAATTGTACTTTAATAAAAAATAAAACAACATAAAACCAGAATTGTTAATGATCACTTGGCAAGTCAAATTAGTAAATTTCAGTAGAAAATTTTGAAGCCAAAGGACTGTGTATTCCAAGTGATGTTCTAACTCAATGTTAATAGTTAACTGGGCTTTTGATTTCTGCTTATTTTTTCTCATTTTGGATGCTTACAGATGTAGACAAGGAAGTTACAAATCTAAGATTATTCAGCAAATTTTGGCTGTAATAGAGAACTGAACTAAAAATCTGTTAATTGTTTCTTCATTACTGATGTCCCTATACCAAGTCACTCTTTCTTTATTGGACAAGCATACCGGATTGGAGTCACATGCTAATTTAAAAAGTATAACAGTGAGACAATAAAATGTATTATAAAGGGCAATCCATCATCCCTCCAACTGATTTGTACATTTTTAAGAATGATAGCAGCATTTCCAGGAGGTATAAAATATGCTTCTATAACAGTTTTGGACCTCTGTTTCATTCCTAATTTGGCCATTTGGTTTCCACAACAAACCACTATCTTTCCTTGTGCAATAATGTTAAGATCAGTGACCAGTTCACAAGAGCATTGTGCAGCTTATTAAATATATGTAATATATTTTGTAGCTGTCCTTAGAATGAATGAAATGAATGCAAAACAAAATTAACCTCTGATGTATAGCTTTTCTGAGTCTGATCAAATGCATAACACGTCTTTTTCAAAATGTACATGAGAAAATTTACAATATATGCAAATGTTAATAAACTTCCTCTAGTTTTTATGCCCCCTTTTAGGGCGTGACATAGTTTAGTCATATTGTGAAATGTGTTTGAGAGCCCCATTTGGTTGTGCACAATGTGCATAGGCAAGAGAAAGGTATTTTCTCCATCTGAGGAAATTCATTTTATCACACTGAATGACTGATACCATGATTGAGGGGAAAGGGAAATGCAGTCAGCCTGAAATTGATTCAATTTACTTACTTAAAGTAAATACCTCAGCAACCTACTAACTCTACTAATGTTAATAATAACTGTAATTATAACAGGTTATTAAAATACTATAAAAGCTATGTAATTTTTTTTACAGCTAAAAGAAGAGAACTGTTAAAATCCTTGATAGTCCAAGACAAGTTTCGGTTCTCCTGTTAAACGCTCTACATCCTTTCATTCATTCATTCACCCATATTTGTTTTTGATGAATATATATCAAACATCTACTATATGCCAGGTCCTATACCAGTATTTGGAGATACAGCCATGAATGGTATCAGTTGAAGACCCCTCTCCTTACTGAGTATGAATTTATAGTTATTAGTTTACCATATTACTGTTTATTATATTACATGAAGTATCTCATGTAATTGATTGGGGAAAAATAATGCAAGGCATGGGCAGTGATTATGGGAAGAGGTTGTATTTTTAAATAGTGTAGTTGGTGAAGGACATGCTGTTAAAGTGAAATAAAAACAAGGGATTGAGGGTCAAAGGTGATGCCTTGCAGATTCTTAGAGGTCAGAGCATTTCTAGCAGAGGACAAGCAAGCACATTGACCTGAGCCCTGGGAGTATGCTTAGCATTATCCAATCCTGTGGCCGGAGTGGACCTAGTGAAGAGGCGAGTAATAAGAGATAATAGGGAACAGATCTTATAGGACTTTAAAGACCATTTTAAAGGGCTTTTGTTTTTGGATGTATGAAGAGTTCAGTAAGTCAGGGGTGAATGAGGAGATCATGTCATCCAAGAAGCAAAAATTTGAAGCAAAGTTGTAGTAGTACTCGCTACTATCACACTGCAGTACAAATAATCATTCTTCACTGCCTGTGATACTCATAAAACTGACCTCTATCTTGGCAGCTACCATGTTTGTCTTACTCTCCACTGTCTCTGCTGCAAATAGCCCAGTACCTAATATATAGAAACATTCAATAAATATCTGTGTTTTAAACAGATGAATAAATTTTCTAGTTTAAATATTTCAGCATAATTATGCTTCTGTTTTATAAATGAGAGAGAGAAGACCAAGAGAGGGTAAGGGACTCCAAGAGGCACCCTCAGGTTTTCTGAGCCTACAGCTGGTGGTCTTTCTGGCCTTGTGATAATAAAACTTGAAATTTTCAGAGTTAATGCCTGAGATCTGGGACTTTCCTACCCCTCTAACTATGAGAAAAATCTGAACCTTACCTGCTGCTCATTGCTGGCCTTGAATACACCTCTTGGTGCCAATTTTGCCTCCCCACTCTCAGATGTCACCAGCTACCCTACTGAATTCTCTTTGTGCCAGCCACAACCTAGCTTGGGCATCAAATGGCCAGGGTAAACAAACAAAAAATTATCACTTGGAATGAACATCTGATTATCTCAGCAGCAGTTGCAATGAAAACAGAACACAGGAAAGGGCAGCTGCCTACTTCACTGCTTTCATTCCAGGCTCTGATTGTTATGGAATGAGGTGGCCTTTCCACCTGGCAGTGGATCACAGGGCCAGGTGGTGCCAGGTGGTGTGGACTGTGGGGAAGAAGTTGGAACATCTGTGACCCACCCATTCAGGCTCTGATGAGTCTCTTCAAATCTCTGGGGTGCCCTAATCTAGCAAAAATAAAAATATAATAGAGAAGACTCCTAGAGATGTGGTTTGGAATCCTGGCTCTACAATTTATATGCTGGTGATCTTAAGCAAGCTGTTTTACCTCTCTGATACACCACTGCAGTGGTGAAATGTTAATAATGCCTAATTCGCAATGTTGTTGTGAGACCTCATGAAAGAGTATGTGGGAAGAACTAGCTAGCTATGGTGGAGACCACAAAATGTTGATTGAATCTGAAGCCAAATGACACATAATGTTCACTTACTAGCGTTCTTTATTGGGATTTGAAGCAAATGTATATTCAATTAATAAAAGTGTGGCATTGCATTGTACTGTTAAAGATAAACTGAGGCATATTAAAGGTTCTAAGAGTTTATTTGAGCCAAAATCAATTCAAGTTGGGCAGCATCCAATCTAGTAGATAGAGGGCAGCTTGGAGGAGCTGTACAAAGTGAATGACTTTTAAAGGCAAAAGGAAGTGGGAAAAAAGTGTTATACTAGGTAAAAAAGCAGATCAGTTAGTACAAAGTTTCTTTCCTTTAGGGGACGGCAGAGGTCTGTAAGGCAGATGACCCAACTAGTGATGATCAGGCAATTCCCAATGGACTGGCTTAGTGTTCTTTTCTAAGAGAGCCAAAACTATAATTAAGTCTCAGTTTAGTGATGTGTCTGTTGTCTTGTTTTTAACAGTATGGACATTCCCTAGGAAGATCTTTCTGTGCCTAAGGGCATAATTTTTATATTATTGGGTCCCCAAATCTTTAAACATCATCTACTGTTTACTTGTAACCTCAATGAGAAAATGTACCTCCCTTTATTATGTATATATAATTTCTGTGCAATGTATGCTATAATTAATACTATAGATCTTTTATCTTCATACTAAGTGTTAATTGGAGGACATCTTTAACATCTTAGTTGTGAGAGGGTCTTACTTGTTAAGTGAGATTGATCTCATAGTCAACTATGGTTGAGGAGTGTTTTCTGAGAACTGAGTGGGGGAAAGTGAGGTGAGTCATGGAGGTGAAATAGTTAAATTTTGCCTTGATCTGTGAAGAAGAACAACGGGCATTTGACTCAGAAGAGTCTTAAAAACAATTTTTCCTGTGTCTCTGAGGATGGACAAGGAGTCGAGAGAGAGGAAGACTAGGCCGGATGCACAGTCCCCTTGGCAAGCATACCTAGAGGGTGAGTAAAGGCAGCACCAGTGCTCGTCCAAAGGGAGCTTTGTGCAAACCAGAGAAAGAAGTTACCCTTTACTCTGAACACTTTGCTGCCATCTGCCAGAAAGTTGTGATGAGCATGCCATTTTGTGGTAACTGTGATGTGAATGGTGGTTACTAGATTTGTACAAAGTTCAATGTGCACAGTCATGTAGACTTTAGAACTAGAAACTTTGGATTTAGAAATCTGGTTATATTGTTTAGTTGTTAAATGCTTAGAAGGACGGGGATGTTTTCTATAAGTCATGCCTTTCTCTTTCATTTAGCATATCTAGTAACTTTCATTATGTTTTTTGACAATTCTGTTCATCCTTCATTTTACCCAAATATATAGTAAGAAGCAGGAAGACTATTTTATGAAAATACATACTATGTGCCAGACACTATGTCAGTCACTTTTTAAATATATTTTCTCATTTAATTCTTATAAAAATTTCATTATATAGGGGGATTATTCATCCCATTTCATGGAGGTAGAGACTGAGAGGTTAAAATCTGCTAGTATGGGATGTTTGTACTTGGGCTTGTCTGACTCCAGGTGTTGTGCTAGTGAGAATAAGAACACGCAAGTAAAAATAGCCTGGTCCAGCTCTCTCAGCAATGCACTTGGTGATCCCAGACAAGTTACCCTCTTTCTGGAGCCTTCCTTATGTGCATAAAAATGATGGACACAATTCAGGTCCTCGCAGTTCAAATTGCATCTGTAGATAAAAGTAGAATCAGCAGCTTCTGGGAGCTTGTTAGAATTTCAGAGTTCCAGCCGCACCTACTGAATCAGGATCTGCATTTTTGACGGTATCTACAGGTAATTTGTTTGCACATTAAAGTGTCGGACATAGTAATCTAAGTCCTTGAAGTCTTCTTCAAATTTAGTATTCTTTGAGCCTCCAGCAGCATTTGCCTACAGTTCTTCATTACAGGTAAGTCAGTGTGCTGTCACAGAAAGTGGGTAAATCCTGGTCCATATCTGAGCTGCCCAATAGCACCTAAGTCACCTTGTGTGGTCCCTTCTCTTCTCCAGGAGACTTGAAAGTGACTAGAGTCAGCAGTCAAATCCTGTGTCCTACTGACAGGAAGATACAGCCTGCCTTCCTGACTCCTAGGTCAGAATGGAGAGTTTAGAGTCTTATGTGTTCACATTTTAGGAAGATGCAAACCCTCTGAGTCATATGCCTCATCACAAGCTGTAGACCTATCCTGCCCTTTCTTATAACCCTGAACTCAACTGTTGTGTGGCACCAACAAATTTGCTTTAATGCCTCTGCTCTCTGGCTATCACTCAGGGATGTTCTGATTAGCTGTATCCTAAGGGATGACAAATGGATGCATGAGCTATTTCTATTTTTATGATGCTGCTGCTCTGAGATTGCATTCCGGAAGGAGGGTGAGCCTGTGGTGAACTGTGAGTAACCTCACCTCAACCCTTTGGCAGATAAAATAAAAATTTAAAATCATCAGTGCTTTGAGGCCATCTATTCAGGGTTTGGGCCACCCCTCCTTTTTAAGTCCTATTTTAAACTTGCCTCTATAGCTAGCAAGCTGTGACAAGTATATTATTTCCATGTTATTACTCATCCTCCTATGAGTCCACCTGTCTTCCTGGGCCCATATCTGTAGACCAAAGGTAAACTGAGACAAATGGTCCACTCAGAAGGATGCTTCTCCCAGACTCCACTATATATGATATGATGCAAATACTGGAACTAGGACAGAGGTGGAAATGGAGAAGAGAGTGTAAGAGGGAGACAGAGATGAAGCTGAGGAAGTAAGAAAATAGAATAATAGGGAGTGAAGAACAGAAAGTGGGGATAGCTATTTGATAGGGATAAAGTGTGAAGGAAATGATGAAGAGAAAGAAAAATAGGAGGGAGGTGCCAACATGGCAGAGTATGAGAGACTCACAGCTCACCCTTTCCCACAAATACATCAAGAATTGCATCTACAAACCCACTGATTCACACAGAACACCTACTGAACTCTGGCATGGTGTCTCTTGCTTCAAAATACAGGAGGTATTCTCACAAAGTCCGATAAACAAAATGTTTCTACTGTATAGCACAGGAAACTGTATTCAATATCTTGTAGTAACTTGTGGTGAAAAAAATATGAAAACAAATATATGTGTGTTAATGTATGACTGAAGCATTATGCCATACACCAGAAATCGACACATCATAAACTGACTATACTTCAATTATATATATGCATACACATATATACACACACACACACACACATACAAGAAAAATAAAATTCATAAGTAAAGGGACTTAAAATGTGTGAGAAATAGTAATCTAGGTCCTTGAAGTCTTCAAATCTAGTATTCTAGATTAATGCTATCACTGTGCATGACAGAAGAAAGAGTGCATGTGAGAAAAAGAGAGAAATATGTCAAAAGAGGAAAAGGACATAAAGGGAGAGATACAAAGGTTCAAAGATTCATAGAATTTTTCATCCACACTTTAAGAGTGAAAGAGGAGGAAGTTAACTTGGTAGTGATAACAGATGAAAAAAGGATTGTCCTGGGCAAACTGGGATATGTGGTCAGTCTAGCAAAATGTCTCTTAAAATTCTGATCAACTTAATCTCTGCTTGCCGTGTATCACTTGCTCTGCTTTGAGGCTCTGTGTGGATCTTTTGGGAAGAGTACACTGTGTAGTGTAGGACCTGCACTGGAGGAAAAGGGAAATGGTGAGCTGAGACTAAGTGGTTTTCTAGGAAATAAAGCCCATCAGTCTAGTGAAATTATCTGACAGAAAACCATTCTGTGGTCTCTACTCTAGCCAGTTATTTCTATATGTTCATTCGCCTTGTCTTAGAACAATACTGTGAGTTAAGCATTATTATCAAAATTTCATCCCTGGTGGGGAAAAGAAATTATGAATGCCTGAAAAGACTCACTTAGAATAAGCTAACGTAGGTCCAATTCTGCAATGAATCTTCATTCTTCCACCAAAATATATCTCTACTGCATACTCATCTTTATTTCTATTGCCACTCTCATCATTTTTCCTGCACAACGTTATTTCTGCTTTCCCAGCTCCTTTCTCTGCACCCTTTTGTCTTGCCCTGTGCTTCTCAGAGGAAGAGCAATCCCAACACATTACTTCTCATTGACACCCTCCAGTCCCTGTGGAAACAAGCTGGTAAAAATTGGGGCCTTTAATAAATTCAATATAAAACAGTGCTTACTTCATTTAGAATGACAATAGTGAAAAAATATGAAAACGAATATATGTATGTTCATGTATGACTGAAACATTGTGCTGTACACCAGAAATTGACACATCGTAAACTGACTATACTTCAACAAAAATACATATAAACGAAACAAAGCAAAAAAACAAACAGTGCTAGTACCAATATTTGATTCTTACTTATATGAAAAATAATACCACCCAGTCAAGTAGTTGTTTAGGATATAAAGTTATTATTTGGTAAGTGTTTTATATTTATTTTGGATAAAGCATGTTACATTACTTTGCAAGTTTTAAAGCTGACCTAAGGGAGTGGGTCATCTGATTCATACTTCTTAGAAAGGATCCATATTAGGATGAATGAGACGAATAGTTGCCTTAGGGTCAGTGCAGTCCAGCAAAGTAAACTGTAAGGGCAGCATAGGAAACAGGAAGAAGATAAGAACACTAGTCTCAGCTTTAGTACAGACTGTGAAACCTGAAATCTCAGAATGTACTTGGTGTCTCTGGTCTCAGTTATTAGCCTGGAAAATCCATGTTTGACGGACAGAGCGTATTTGGGGATTCCCTGCGGCCACTCATCCCTCCTGTACCCACAGTGATCGTTGCTAATTGGTCAGAATACAATTCCCTTCCCAAGCTGTAGCTTCAGCTTCTTTCTTAGCAGAGTGCTTCAGGCAACCAGCACCAGTAGTGAGTCTTCTTAATTGTCCTGTGGGAGCTAAATGGTCTTGACATTTTTTAAATAATAAAAGTCCATTCTTCCTTAATGCCTGTCACACTTGACTCATCTCACTCATGACACTCAGATGATATCACTTCACCCCTTAATCATTATAAGGGTTTCCTTAATGGTTTCCCTGCTTCCAGTCTCCCCAGCCCCCACCCTATAATTACAATGGGAAATTCCCAAAGCATAACCAATTTGTGGTGTGATTTTAAATAATGTTACTATTAACCTGTTGTTGTAGCGCCATGAAATCATTCACACAGCTGTGAGACATGCAATGGTAATGTACTTTATTTTGCATATAAGCAGTTAGATTGTTAACCTATCTTACATACTGTGACTATCTAGCCACTGCGTACCAAGCCATCCTCATTTCATTTACTGACCTCTCTGCCCACTAAGTACACAGCATTCTTTCAGATTCTCAATTACGAGCTGTACACCTTCTGACCTCAAGCCCTTCAGATATCCTCTTCCCTCTGCTTACAACTTCTCCTTTGCTCCTGCTTGACTGGATTACTCTTAGTCATATTTCAGACGTCAGATTCAATGTCACATCCTTAAAGGAGTTTTCCCTGAGTTTTCAGCCCAAGATGAATGTCCCTGCTGCATGCTTCTTTACTTTCCTAGTGTAGATTTATCACAACAATAAAGAAATCATTGAATTTTAGATGTTAATATCTCTCTCACAATAAAATTAAAGTCCTATGGGAGCAATTGCTACACCTCTCTTATTCACTGTTGTTTCTTCATGTATCAGCCCATAGAAGGTTCTCAAGATATATTTGTGAAATGAATGAATGAATGAATAAATAATGAAACTACCATCCAAAGTAATTAAATGACTTGTCGCAATTAAGTGTGCTTACTAATGGCAGAGATTGGACATTAATCAGTCTTTTTCTAATTCCATGTCTAGCATATATCTTTGCAGAAGCATATTTACCCAAAATACAGTGCTGCCTCTCTGAATCTTTGTTTTTCTGAAAGCATAAAAGAGAGGGAAAAAGGGAAGGGAGGAAGGGAGGAGGAAGAAGAATAGAAAAAGAGAAAGAGGGAAGGAGGAAGGAAGGGAGGAAAAAGAGTGAAAAAAGAAAGAGAGGAAGAAAGAGAAAAGAAAGAAAAAATAGGTGCTCAGTTCGAGGCAACTAGAGAGACAAGGCACCATCTCTTTTGTAATTGCTCTCCTTGATAAATAAATAGACATGAGATCAGTTGGAATGAGAAGGGTTCACAATAACCAGTAATTTGCAAGAATTCTTAAGTGGAAAATACTTTGGTTTCTGAGCTAGTTATTCTGCTGGAACACTTCAGTCATAAGAATGATAAAGAAAAAAGCAGCATTTATTAAGCTCTTCTTTATATGTCAGGTACTATTCTAAGTATCTGACACTTTTATTCACACAACATCTTAAAAAGTAAATGCTATTACTATCTCAATTTTATAGGTGGGAGAAATTAAGCCGCAGATAAGTTATAATAAGTGGTGAAATACTCCTTCACAGCTCTCATGTGCAAAAATTGACACTATCCATTTTTAGTGAGAATATAGAGAAAGGGCACTCTCATGTACTGATGCCAGAGTATAATTTTATGCAACCCTTTTACAGGGCACTTTGGCAGTAGATATCAGAGATTTAAATACACTTATCCTTAGCTCAACAAATTTATTTCTGGAATCAGTCACAGAAATAGCCACAACACTATATAACAACAAACAAAAACAATAACAAGACTCTAAATGTGTATCAATTTTAAAATGGCTAAAAATATATCCATTGTGTTAGTTTTATAGGGCAGTGTTAACAAATTACTGCAAGCTAAATGGCTTAAAACAACAGAATTGGATCGCCTCACACTTTTGGCAGCTGTACGTCTAAAATCAAGGTTTTGGCAGGGCCATGATCGATCTGAAGGCTCTAGAGGAGAACCCTTGCCTTTTCCAGGTTTTGGTGTTTGCTGGCAATGCTTGGCTAGCAGATGTATTCCTCAGTTCTCTGCCTTTGACAGCATTTTGTGTTCTCCCTATGTGTTTCTCCATTTTGTGTGTCTCTGTCCAAATTTCCCTCTTCTTATAAGGGCACCAGTCATTGGATTCCAGCCCACAATAATTAAGCATGACCTTATTTTAAATAATTACACTTGAAACATTAACTTAATTTCCAAATAAAGTCACATTCTGGGGGTTTTGGGTGGACATTAATTTTGAGGAAATGCTATCAACCCCTACATCCATGCTCTAGAATATCTCACTGTATAAATAACGATATTAATGATTACAGAAGATATCGAGCATTCTTCACTACGATGCTATTAGGAAGGTTTTTTTGTTTGTTTTTCTATCGTTGTTGACTGTGGAGGAAACTGAAGCTTGTAGGATACATCAATTGTGCAAGATAACATAGGTAGTATGGGATCAAACCTCCATCTGCCTGAACACAGAGCCCACGCTCTCAACCATGACATCATTTAAAACTAACTTAAATCAACACAAGAAATTTTTTTTTTTCAGATGAAGAAAATAAGTTTTTTGTAGTACAATATGTATAGTATGATGCCATGCCTGCTTATAAAATTTATACCAATGCTTATAGTTATGTGAAATAAATGTATTAAATTATAAGATATAAAAATAATAATTGATACACAGAAAAGCATGGGTTTTTATCAAATAGCAGTAATGGATATGAGATCAGGATGGGGTGAGATGCGACTATCATAAAAATTTTACATATTGCTGGTTGCTATAATCTTTTTTTTGTAAAAAATTTTACATATTGCTGGTTGCTTTAATCTTTTTTTGTAAACGGTATATATTATTTTTATAATTTTAAAAACATGGTATCAGGGAAAAAATTCAGATTTCACCGGTTTTAGCCATACTTTCTTGTCCTGACTGTAAACACCTTCAAGTACAAGGGGTCATAGATGGAATGGAGCCAATCTACACTCACACAGGAGAGTTTGTACCTACAATTCAATAGAAAACAATCAGTTCTCTCATTGATCCTTTGAATAACAGGCATCCCCTGCCTTCACTCATTTGCTTGTTAACTGAACAAAAATATTTGAGTAACGACTCTGTGTTCCTTATCCTGCCTCTTCTGTTTCTAAGTTCTATGAATGTGTTTCTATCTATGTTGAAAGAAGAGTAGATTATTACTGTATTTAGACAAAAAGAGGGTAGGAGGTTGGGAGAAGTTTCTGGTATTTATTAGAAAATAGAATGTACTTGATATTTATGGAAAGAGAGAGTTATGAAATAATTAAATGGAAGGTGGAAAAACTAATACTTTTTTTCTGTAGTTAAGTTTTTAAAAAATATTTTCAATGTTTAATCCCCCAAATATAATTATCCTATAGAGTTGTTCACTTCTGTATCCCCAGAACTGAGCATATTCCTTGGTATATAATAAATACTCTATATAAACTGGTTAAATTAATTGCCTTAGCGGCACAACAGCGACCATGCGAAGAAACCATTCACAAACAATTATAACACAATAGACACAGCAGTGTGTTTTTCAAAATGTGATTGTAGAAGATGTGGGTATCTTGGGGGGATAAAAATTCCGATGGGCTTCTTTTCTTTTTTTTTTCTATATTGTCTATTTTTAAAAACAATGAACATGACCCTATATTACTTTCATAGTAAGAAAATAAGATAAAATTATTTTTATTTTGAAAAGAAGATACAGACTTAGTATCTGACAAGACACTAGACCTCTCAATATATATTTATTCTTATGATTATCATAGCTAACTAGGAAAGGTGAGGTAATTTGCTGTCCTATCAGTACATAGACGTGATAATGTTGACTTAGCTCATGAAGTTTAAGGGTTTGTGAGTAATGTTGTATTACCCCTATTAAGTTTAAATAAATAGATACTAGTTGAGTAGTAGAAAAAATTAATTGCCTTGGGAAGAATAAATAAATGTAAAACATTTTCAAAAGCATAACATAGGCGGCTACACTCTATGGTTAAAATAAGTGTCTTGGGCTTGGAATTAGCCTCCCTGGATTCAAAACCATCTTTTGCCTTATATTAATCATCTAACCCCTAGGAAGTCACTCAGCTTCTCTGAGCCTTGCTGTCCCCATCAGTAATTAGCTGATCTTAATATTTTGCCTAAATACTTTACATATTTACTTTCAGAATTAAGTGAGATAATAGACATTGTGGGTTTTAAGTCTTTGAGTTTTCTATAAAAATTAGCTACTTACCAATGCTACAAATGCAGATAATTTCCCTCATCCATCACTCCCTCAGCTAGTTCCTATAGCACAAAATGTTAGTATTTGCTTGCAGTGTATTCATAAGGGTCATGTCTTTTTGGCCCAAATGTTGAGCTCTTGGGAGCAGCCTCTTTTACACATTTTGAACCCAGAAGACAGATAGTTTCTAGGTGAATAGTTTTAAAAAGTTAAATATTTCTTAATGGATATTAAGTAAATTTTATTTGATTTATAATAATGACATGAGTTATTAAAGTGACATAAGTTTATTTTAATATTTAATAGAAAATTAATGTTATTATAATGAAATTGTGATTTGAGTTACTAAATTTATATGCCTATTATTATCATAACAACAAAAATAGAAAAATTCATATAAGCAAAGGAGATATAAAACAAACAAACAAGAAACACCCACAATGCCACCTTTTCAGAGACATGGGCCTTAACTTCTTAGGGTATGGCTTTCATGACCCTTCTCTGTGGATATCTGAGGCTGGGATAGCACAGTGAGAGCCTGTCTGGGCTCTCATCTATGATGCAATTAAAACACTGGGTTGCTTATATAACACTTGTAAATTTGGTTTACTCATCTTCAAAATGGGAATATTAGTTAAACTCATGAAGTGATTGGGAGTTTAAGGCACTAGCAGATGTGAATTGCTCAGTGCACTACCGATTTTTGTCTGTATCTGAACGTCTTTGCATGTCAATGAACATACTTCCCCAACACCGTATTGAATGATTACAGAATATTCCACTGGAGTTTATATAAACGGATGTGGAGACAATGTGAGATTCCTCCTAATTTACCGCTTGCAGACTGCTCTCCGTGACTTCCTTTCTGCTGGGTGATTTCTCAGCTGGAGTTTTCTTCGGAGCTGTACTTGCACAGCTGCTGCTTCATGACGATTCCTCTCCGGTTCAGATTCCATTTCCCTCAGGGCCTCCTTACAACATACCTACAAAGATAAACTCCGGGCCAAGAACTTATGCTCACCAAGCAAAATCTTTTTACAGGCATGGCTCCTGGGCTGCCGTCACCCCTGCCCTGCTGAGCTGATAAGACAGACAGTGGAGGGCCAAGAATTTTTTGGTGCTAGCCTTTTCAAATTACCCAGTGTTCCAGTGGGGAAGGGAATAATAAGGAGGTATAGAATTCAACATGCCAATGGCAACTCTCAACCTTTAAGTCCTCCAGAAAGGTGTGTTTCTGAAAAGTAGGGGCAAAGTTCCTTGTTGTACAGATTGCAAGGAGACAGTTAAATACTCACAAGTAGTAGGTTAAGTCCCAAGAAGCTGTTATTCAAGAGAGTGGTTGCCACTTAAGAGGGTGACTTGTTCTAGTTGTAAAATTAGTGCACAAAATATGGAGCTAGTATAGCTGAGCATCTTGACTTCACAACTTATTAGCTGTGTGATCCTGTAAAAATGCTTTTCCTTGTCTAAGTCATAGTTTCTTTAATTACAAGAATATCCACCCAACTTACTCTTGGGGATGTTGCAAAGAATAAGGTTAAAAAGATTTGTGATGTGATTATACATTAGTAAATGCTTAGAATTTGCCAGTTCCTTAATCTTCTAGTAACAATATGTTGATTTTTTTTTAAGAACAGTCATTCTCCACAACATGTAGTTTAAGTGGTTCACCAACCCACTGCTCTATGGGTTGAAGTATAACCTAGTCACATCCAATCAGTGATTTTGTCCTTTATGCTACTGGGCTGATTTTGGATCAACCTATCTCAGTGTGGTTATTGAAAGTTTTGTGGAATGATGCTTTCTTGTCACTGGAGTTGCTTTGGCCAGTAGGATATAAGCCTATAGCCACCATGAACACCATCTAAAGGGACCCTGTTTAGACTGAAGCCAACTCAGAGAAAACAATGTTGAGAGATGGCATTATCTGGGTCTCTGCCCCCCCATTACATCAATTAATATTTTCCGTTTTGCTCTTAACCAGTACGTGTTGAATTTTCTATCACTTATAACTAAATGAATCCAGACTAATAGAAGTATTATCATGGTTTTCTTTTTCAGAAAAATCAGAATGAGTCTGAAAGAAATTAGGTTAGTTGCCCAATGCTTACAGCTAGGAAGTAGGGCATCTAAGCAGTTTGGCAGAATGTTTTCTAACGCCTAGAGTGCTGGGTTCAGGGCTAGTTCCATGACCCATTAACTAAGTAGGATATTGGGCAAGTTGCTTACACTTCCTGAGTTGCAGTTTCTTTGTTTTTAAAGTGAGAGTCTTGGTCCCTACCTCATGGGCTTATTGTCTGAAATTTTATATGTGTGTGTGTATATGTATGTGTGTATATACATACACACACACACACAAAATTTTACATTTTACATTAAATAACTATTAGCTATAGTAATGATAATACTAATAGCTAACAGTTACTTAATAACACTAGCAATTATGTAATGATAGTTGTTATTATTCAGGATCCAAATTTAAGTCTCTGATGTCTTTTTCCACTGTGATTCTTTTATTAGAATGGGTGATACAAAGGAGGCTAAGGGAGATGAGTCACTGAATGGAAGGAAGAATGAAAAGATGGAAGCCTGGATGGTTCTCAAAGCTAAAACCCAGCCGTGAGGTCCTAGGAATCACTACTAGCTGATAGCAGTATAAACGGAGTGAAGCAAGGGAAGAGACTTTTCAGGCTTTTGATGCTTAACTGGTTTGCTGGCAGCCATTTAGAAACAGTGCCATAAATTTACCTGTGCTTCAGCACCACTGGACTCACCACCTCCCTTGAGAGCTCATCTACTCCCCACTTATGTGAATTCCTCTGAGGGCAAGTGGCAGCATGGAATGGTGCAGACACCACCTTAAATCACTGGCTTCATGCTCCAGCCCAGCTGCTCACCTATTTCAGAGGCAGCTTGGAACACTGCGTCACTGTCTCTGAGCAGCTTGGGGGACCATGGATGACACAGTCTCAGTCATGCAGCTGCCAGGACCTGTGTTTGTTTCTTTCTCCATAGGAGCTCTGTTCTCCTGGTAATGCCTCATTTCTTAATAAAAGAAAGGCCATTCAGACAGCAATTCCATATAAAAAGAGGTAGGATCTGAGTGATGGATCCCAAAGTGATCACCAACTCCTACCTCTGTTCCCCAAACTGAAGATAAAACTCGAGGTTCATTATAATTAGTACAATTAGTGTTTAGGAGCATAGAGCTTGTGGTCAGGCTGAACTAAGAACTAAGCCCATCTCTGTTGCAGACTAACTCTGATGCTTACGGATGACTTTCTTAACCACCTGCACTTCATTTCCCTGCTATCTACCTCTCAAGACTTGTAGCAATTAACTTTTGCCACAATAATTTTGCATAGATGCCCACCCCAAAATTCAGTGACTTAAAGCAAAATCACTTATTTTCATAATCACAGAGGTTTGGCTGATGGCAGACAGACTGAGCCAGGAGCTCTTCTCCAGGCTGCAGTATTGGAGGCAGCTCTGCTTCTCCTGGTTGGTCGGTGGTTTGGGTGGTTCTGCTCCATTTGTCTCATTTTCCTTGGGTCAACAGGCTAAATGGTACTCATTCCCTCCCCTGGAGTGGCAGATGCAAAAAGGATCATGGAAAACATATGACGCTTTTTCAAGCCAAGGTCTGGAATTGGCATATTGTTACAACCACCCTACATCATTGGCCAAAGAAAGTCAGATTGCCAAATCTTGAAGTCAGGGGTGAGGAGGGGATCTTGGCTCAGGTTGAGGCTATGGCAAGAGTTGGGAAGCAGGAGAAGGGTGAAGAATAGGGATAGTCTAATTCAAAATTGTTGAGAGAACTCCATGAGACATGCATGTAAAGTGCTTGACACAGTGCTTTGCAATTGTAAGATGTGTGCTAGATGGCACCTAAATTATTTCTTGTCTACTTTTCTAGTCTATAAACTCTATACTGAAAATAGGAGTTTGTGCTGGACCTTTGACTCTCAGATTCATTCCTTATCCTTCTCTTTGTTCTGGATCACATGGAACAACATCATAACATTTTCTAGGAGCCCCTGCTCTTTGTCCCCTTGATAGAGTAGCCAATGAGAAGGATTGATAAACACTTGGAAGGTAGAAGGGTAACTTTCAGAGTAGTTCTCCATTTATCCCTGCCTTGAGTGGCTCCCACAGTGTCTTTATCACCTCCTGGCTCCAGCTTCCACTGGTCTGCTCCTATTATCATTCCAACTCTTCTCTGCCAGCTTCACTGCCTCCCATTGTACTTCCAGTCCTAGAGGTAATGGTATTTTCTTGCTCTTGAAATTCTTAGGTTGACTTGAACTCCCTAATTTAGTATCGTATCTTTTTGTTTGTTTTTCCTGTTTGACCAATCAAATTAAATTAAATATCCACTATTTGTAAAACCTAGCATTAACTCCTGACTAGACTGACTATTCATTTTCTGTTGCTGCATAACAAAACCCCACAAATTTAGAGGCTTAAAACAACGCCATTTCCTGTTGCACAGTTTCTGTTGATCAAAAATCCAGGTCAGCTTGGCTGGGTTCTTTGCAAGGTGTTGGGCTGGACTCAGTGTTTATCTGAAGACCCTTGGGGAAGAATCTACCCAAACTCATTCAGGTTGCTGAAGGAATTATTTCCTTGAGATTGGAGGACTGAAGTCTGCATTTTCTTGCTGACAGTCCGTGGGGTCTGCTGTCTGCTCCTATAGGCTGCCCACATTCCGTCTTACATATTAAGAGGAGCAGCCACACATTGGATCCTTCTCATGCTTCAGCTTTCTCTGATTCCTCTTCTGTACCAACTAGGAAAAAGAGATCTGCTTTTAGAGAGTCATATGATTACAACTGGTCTACCAAGATAGTCCAGGATAATCTCCCTATATTAAGGTCAACTGTGTTGTATAACATAACATAATCATGAGAGTTGTATGTCATCATACTCACAAGTTCTAGGGATTAGAGTAGGACAGAACATCTTTGGGCGGCCATTATAAAAGCTCAGTCTATCTCACTGACTAGTGCAAGATGGGATTACATTTTCCTAATCCACGATAGTATTGCAGAGTATACAATTGCTGTACTTGACATATATTAGATTCTAAGTAAACATCGTGAATTATTGAATAGGTAGACATTTCAAAGCATTGTCTGAGGCTTCCCAAGACTTACAAAATTCAGCACATTATTTGTATATATATAAATTCCTTAATCTTTTCAGAGGCTCTGAAAGATACAGCCTAGTGGTAACATTTGAAACTCATTTGAATCAGGCTAATAATTAAATTGTAATATTAGTTCTCAGAAGATCTAAGTAAGTTGAAAATAAGTGCTTTAAACAAATGTAAAAAGGATGACTCTAAAGTCCTGAATTTAGATTCTTAAAACATCTTTACACCTAAGGAAATGAGACTTACCAGTAGCACACATGAAAAATTAGTTGTCAAGTTCAATGTGTATCAGAAGTGTAAAATAGCCGCTCTCAAAACTAAAACAATTTAAGGCTAAATTAAAGAAATGTAATGTCAGCCTCCAGGTAGGGGAAAGCTCTGCTTTATGCTTCCTGTTAAAACCATGCCATGTTTCAGAGAGCACCATTTAAAGAGGATTTAGAGAAATAGAAACAGATCAAGAAGAGAGAGATCATGATATGTGTAGTCTCCAAATCATGCCAGATGGGCAAGTTTAGTCTGATGTCATTAGACTCGGGGACAAATAAGAAATATAAACATTACCAACAGATGAACTGACATGGATCTGATCAAGACAATGAAGGACTGTTTCAGAGATGGTAGGAGGGGAAATGGCTGGCCACTGTTTAAGGGGTACAAGTTTCCCTTTGGGGTGGTGGAAAAACTCTGGAACTAGACAGTCATTGTGATTGTACAACATTATGAATGTGCGTAATGCTACTGAATTGTACATTTTCAAACAGCTTGAAAGTTTGCTACATATATTTTACCACAATAAACACATTTTTTAAATAAAATACTTAAATGGCAAATTAATGTTATGTGTATTTTGCCATAATAAGAATTGATCTAACAACCTCATGATGTTGCTGAATCCTGATTCTGCATTAGAATCATCTGGAAGGACTTGTTAAAATGTATGCTTAACATTTTACACTTAAGATTCCTATTCAGAAAGCCCAGAGTGATATTTAATAATTCATTTATTTAACAGATATCTATTGAACACCTAACTTGCCCCTAGAATTCTGCTGTCATTGACCTGGAACATGGACAAGCTTTTGGGAACCACTAACCTCAGAGCTTGAGTTTTCTATTAATACAGGCATTCAGGCAGTGACATTGGTGATGCAATTCCAGATTAAAAAATGAATGACTTTGGAAGACTTATTATTTCTTGTCCAAGTCTCAGAATTATTTGAATTGATAACGTTGCAAGAAATCAATCACAGTTTTATTGTGTATCTTTGACTCCAGTAGGAAAGTCAAAAATTCTTCCGTTTCTTCTTTGTGGAAATAATACGATACCCAAATAGATCTCAGATTTCAGGGAAAACAGTCATGCTCACTTTTCCAAAGTCTCAATTTGTAATGCCTAAGTGCCTAATAAGAGATGCTCAAGAGTTGGTGTAGCATAGTGATTTAGAGCATGGGTTTGCTATCATGTGGGTTCAAATAGTGAGTCTATCTTTTACTACCATTTTTTTTTCATCTCCCTGTACTAGATCAGGTTCCCTGAGAAATAGACTCAGTCTCTGAGATTAGCATATAGGAGATTTGCTGGGAGTGCTCTTGAGAACAATTTTGGTGAGGGGTGAGGGATGAGGGAAGCAGAATTGGCAAGAAGGAGAAGTTCAGCTGCAATGGGTGTGCAACAAAGACCTCAGCTGATCCCATGAGGGCTTCTGGAGCTGAACTGGCACGTCGGTATGGTCCTGTCTTGAGGCTCAGGAGTGAGACCTTCATTGCCCGTGGATTCCAGTCACTGGATGTGATCTGCCTCTGGTGGGAAACATGGTCTTGGGTAGGGCATTTTTCTTTGTCCAATGGCACTTCCTGAAAAGGGACTCAGATAAGAATCCCTCCCAGCAGTTGGGAGGATAGAGTTTCAATCCTGAAGTAAGGATGAAGGATACTACCACATGAATGGTACCATAGTATCAACTGTAATCTCAAAATCTGAGGGTTTGTTCTTTTTTTCAGTTTTAAGGCAAGGATATCCACATCTGCCTCATAATGATTGTGCTGTTTAAATAAGATAATGTATACGTAGTGCTTATCATAGTGCCTGTGTTATGGCAACTGTTGAAAAATGGCATATGCAGTGGACAGAATTTTAAACTGCCCTTCATCCTGTGTACTTCCCTTCCCTTTATGTATGCATGGAGCCTGTGAATATTGTGAGGTAACACTCCAGTCATTATGTTACATCACACACATATCTGTGTGTTTGGTTCCATATCACCACAATGAAGTGAATGTTGCAATAAAATGAGTCAACACAAATTTTTTGGTTTTGCAGTGCCTGTAGAAGTTATGTTTATACTATACAATAGTCTATTAAGAGTACAGTAGCATTCTGTCTAAGAAAAATAATGTACATACCTTAATTAAAAAAATTTTATTGCTAAAAAATGCTAATCATCATCTGCACTTTTAGCGAGTCATGATCTTTTCCCTGGTGGAGGGTCTTGCCTCAGTGTTGATGGCTGCTGACTGATCAGGGTGGTGGTTGTGGAAATTTCTTAAAATAAGGCAATAATGAAGTTTGCTGCATCGGTTGACTCTTCTTTTCATGAACAATCTCTCTGTAGCACACAGTGTTGTTTAATAGCATTTTACCCACAGTAGAGCCTCTTTCAAAACTGGAGTCAATCCTTGGGAATCTTGCCACTGCTTCATCAACTAATATTGGCCTAATTTCAGTATTGCTGTGTTTCAGGGATTAGGGAGACACCAAGAGAGGGAGAGAGATAGGGAAACCACTGGTCAGTGGAGCAGTCAGAACATACACAGCATTTATCAATTACATATGCCCTCTGATAGGAGCACACCAAAAGAATGACAAGACTAGCAACAAAGACCACACATTACACATCACCATAACAAATACAATGATAATGAAGAAGTTTGAAATATTTCAAGAATTCCCAGAATGTGACAGAGAGAGATGAAGTGAGCAAATGCTGTTGGAGAAATGGTGCCAGTAGACTTGCCTGATGCAGGGTTGCCCCAAACCTTCAATGTGTCAAATACATAATATCTGTGAGGTGCAATAAAGCAAAGCAGAATTAAGTGAAGCACAATAAAACAACGTATGCCTTTGTATGGCAAAAGGGAAGTTATCTTTGGTGGGCCTGGCCTAATCAGATATTTCTTTTAAAAGAAGAGAGTTTTCTACGCTTGATTGCAAAAGAGGGAGCCAAGAAGATGCACTTGGCTGGCCTGGAAGAAGGCAAACATCAGTCTTGTGAGCTACCTATGGAGGCTATAAGGCAAAGATCTGAAACTATCTTTTAGGAATGGAAAGTGGTCCTCAGCTAATAGCTGACAGGGAAACAGCAACCTCAGTCCTACAGCCACAAAGAAAGAAATGTTGCCAACACCCAGCCAGTGTGGGATAAGACTGAAAACTCCAAATGACGACCACAACCCTGGTCCTGGTTGTATGACAACCACAACACCTTGAGTTCTGGTGAGATTCTGAGTGAAGAATCCAGTCTCTTCATACCTGGACTCTGACTTATAGAAACTATGACATAAAAATTTATTTTGTTGGAAGCCATTAAATTTGTGGAACTTTATAATGCAGTAATCAATAACTAAATACAATGTATTATTGTTATTTACATTATGATCAGTTTCACTTTATCTGAGAGTCTATAGCAGCTTTTTGGATTCAAGGTTAAAGTCCTCCAAGAGAAGACAATAGAGGAAACAAGCTATGACTTAAAAGCCTGGTTTGCCAGGAAAGTTCCATTTATCCCCATGCTTGTGGTATAGTTAATAATCATGTCCATCCCCTATCAGCCTTGAGTATCACAGGTGAGATGATAACTGATATGATCGCTTCACAGATGACGCACGTGGTCTTCACTCCAGTCACACTGGGAAAACTCCCATCTCCCGTTTTCATCAATCAATTGCTCAGTCAATACTTATTGAATACTCATCATGTTCTAATGAGCTGTATACAGCAAGGAATAACACAAGACCAGTACTTTTCCCCCCACCACACACACTTTCATGGAATTTAGAGTTTAAGGAGAAATATAGACAATTGGACATTATGATACAATATTGTAAACTTTCTGGTTGAGAGAAATGGGGAGTGTGGAGACAGTGAAGAGAGTGAAGACCTTTGGACTTGGAGAGTATCGGATGCCTCTTGAGTAAGAAAGGAACAGTTGATCAGATGAAGAAAGTAGAAATCTTCTCTTCTAAGTCATACTAGTGTATCTGGACATTTTCCTGAAGGAAATGTTGAGATGTTGAGGTGTTTAAAGCAAGGTAATTAAATGCTCCATTGTTTCTCTACACTTACAACTTTATTTCGTACTTGCCAATTGAATTGCCTCCTACCCCTCTTTGCATATCAACACCTCTTCTACTTCTTAAATTCCACCTTCCTGTGGTAATTTTATTCCCTCGTAGATGTGAGTGAATCTTATCTGAGCCTTTATTTTGACATAATACAGTCTAACTTTTTATAACAGTTACCTGGATGCACGTCTTATTTTTCCTTGGTTAAGATTTGACAAGTGAGCTTATTGAAAACAGTGATGATGCCTAGATGAAGTGTTTGCATGTAGTAAGTTTCTAATCATTTCAGAACTCACAGGCACAATTTTAGGATATATGTATTAGATGTTTGCTCTTTGTGCCCAGTTCTGATAGGCTACAAAGGAGGGGCTCACTCACGCTGCGGTGGGTGAGATAGAAAAGGCAAAGAAGAACATGGATAGAGACATGGGTGTTTTAAAATGTAGGGTTTATTCAGGTATTGTGGGACCCATGGCTCATGAGATGACCACTGTTGGAAAAACAGTTTGTTACTCACAGCTCCCAAGAGGAAGGGGCATGCCACACTATGGAGGGTCACTTGGAGAAGCCCAAGGCTGGGTCTAGAGGTAGAACAGTGGGAGGAAAACATGGGCAAGAGCCTGTATTGTGGTTTCCGTGGGAAAGAACAGATGAGGCAGGGAAGCAGGTTTAGAATTGGTTAGTTTAAATAATTTCATCATGCTCTGGGGTATAGTTGCTGTCCTGAATTATCTGGTACCTGGACTTGGGGAGATTAAGGCAGGGGAATATTGGCTTAGAGTGTAAGAGTCAGAGATATGTGTCTTTGAGGGAGTTGAGTCTTGGATTGCTTAGTTTGCATATGAAAGGCATATCACACATGAGTTATTTACTCTAGAAATTGGCTAGCCCTGAAAGGGGCAGTTTCTCCACTGTCAGTAAGACCCCAGATGTCAAAACATCAGAGTAAAGAGACATGTTTTATACAATGGGCAAGAAACCACAGGAAAGCAGAAAGGCAGCCTTTAATTCTGTATACAAGAAATTTATTATAAAGAAAAGTACATGATTAGGACTTGATTTCAGGCATCATTATGCCACTGAAAAGCTATGGGACCCTATACAAGTTACTTCATCTCCCTGAGATTCAGTTTCCCAGCATGAAAATGAAAGTACTGGATCAATGATTTTTTTTTAAACTGCACTTTCTAAAATCCAGCAAAGGCCATTAGAAGGACCTAGTAGGGCCAGCCAAGAAAATTGGACTTTTAGGCTTTTATCCTAGCTTCAATCAGAACAGCAATGCCTTTATCCATTTTACATGCTGAACCAAGTGTTGCTAAGTGTGAGTTCATGCATGCACCACCACCTCCAATATAGAACTAAGTCTCGGAACAATTTGAGGAGGAGACAGCTTTTCCTTTTTCTCTTTTCTAGATCCCCTTCCATTATCACTTAGGAAAACATCCTGAGAATCTGGATGTTAGAGGAGAGAGTACCCTGGGCTGGAACAGATGGCCAGAGATAAGCAAAATCCTCTATGATAGCTGCAGTGAACTCCAACAGCATCCTCATGAGTAAACCAATCACATGCTGCAATTTGCCATGCAGCAGAAGACTCTCAATGCTCTCTCCCTACATCTGTTTCTCAACTCCCCTCTTTTGCATCATTCATATATTTCAGCCAGAAGTAAACTCCAGATCATGAATTCATGCACTGTAAAGTGTTAACAATCTGACCTGCCATGGACTTGACCACAGAAGTGGATTGCTATGAGCCCACAGCAATGGGCTTTTTATCCCTGCAGCATCTTTGAAACCTTTCTCCAGTATCCATTCCTTTTTTTGGTGCCCTACTTCATAGCCCATTACGTTTCATCTGGTCTATTTCAGTAGTCTCCTAGTGAAGGTCTGCCCACCTCCATTCTCTTTCATCCAAATCATCTTGTACTTACTAATAATACAATACTATCTTTTTAATACTCTTTACTAGCTCCGAGTTTCCATCACCACAAATTCCATAGGGCCAAGCTCTTCCATGTATTGACCTTAATTTACCTCTTGACATCTTACCAAAGATCTTATACATGAGCTACACTGGATAATACACCCACTCCTCTTTCTTCCTTACTTATCCAAATATCAGTTATCCTTCTCCTATCAAGTCTTATAAATATTGGACTTCCCCCATAAAACTCCCTGTTAGTAAAAACAACTTATCGGATCCTCAAGGTTAATCTGTATTCCAGTTGCTTACTTATGCATCAGTTGGTCTACCTTGGATATAAGAATTTCATACTTTCCTAAAACTTCTACATTGTTTAGAATGAGGTTTGGCCTATCATGAGATTATATTAAAATTAGTTTAAGAAAATTTTAAGATCACTGCAATTTCAGAGAATACTACTACTATATCTTTCTTTTGTCCATTTTTCTATGACATTTCTACCAAGCCAACTATCGGATGACTACTGAAAGACCATCTTCTTCAAAATACATTATTTCCCTACTGACATATGGCAAGGGGCAGTGTTAATTCCCTTTTGCCCTTTCAGTCTCTCCTAAACCTACTTCTAGTTAGGCTTTTCAGCAACCCTCTGAAGTGGTATGATCATCAGTTTTATCTTAAGTTGCTAAGTTAAATGGTCACTTTTCTCCTTTTTGTTGGAGCTCTCAGGAACGTTTGACACAATTGACTATTTTCCCTGTCTTAAAGCACTTTTGTTTCTCTTGGCTTATACAACACACTCTCTGGTTTCCATCCTACCTCACTAGCTTCTCTTTCTTAGTTACCTTTGTTGATTGTTCTTTCTCAGACTGACCTCTAATTTATGGTGTGATCAAGGGATCAATTCTGGCCGTCTCTGAATTCATCTTTGAACTATTGCCTTAGGCAGGTTCATCTAGTCATATAACCCTAAGGCTTTAATCACCACCTGTTTGCAGGTAACCACCATGCTATTGTCTCTGATACTGATTTCCTTGAACATCACATCCCTATATAGAGTATCTTTCTAAATATTTTCCCTGGATATGAAATACCATGAATTATCAAACACAGAAATGTTAAGCATTTGCCCATATCACAATCTGTTCTTACCCTAGTCATTCTCATTTTAGTATGTGACTCTGTGATCCTAAAATCTACAAGTCATCCTGATTTTTTCCCTCTTTGGACTCCATCATTCTAACATTAAGTTCTCTCAAGTCAACATTCAAAATAGTATTTCAAATTATTTCAATCCTTTCCATCTCCATAGTTAGTGCCTTCACCCAAGCCATCATCATTTCTTGGGATTATTTTAATACTCCTTATTGGCCTCGCTGCTTGTATTCTTGTCCCATAAAATGCATTCTCCACACAGAAGCCAGTGTGTTTTTTTAAAATCTGTATACCAGATTATATAACTTACCTACTTAAATTCTTCCAATTATTTCCATTGTACTTAGCATAAAATCTAAACTGTTCAGTGTGAGCTGCAAAGAGATCTAGAGTTTCCTTAAAGAGTCAAGCCCCTGGTTATTTTTACAATATCTCTTACTCATTCTTTATTTCCCTTGTTGTATCCTAGCCTCACCCTCTGTCCCGCAAACAGTCCACAGTTACTGCAGTTCTGTGGCCTCTGTGTTAACTCCTCGTTCTTACTAGAATCCTTTCCTCTTGGATATTTCATGGCTGTTCTTTCCTGTCATTTATATCTCAGTGATATCCACAACCACCCAATCTAAAGTAATCAATCGCTTACTACTCTATCATCATATGTACTTCCTTCTCAGGACTTACCCCAATTTTACATTATTTATTTGCTTATTACTTCTTTAGCATTTCCCTAACTAGAACATAAACATTGTGAAAACAGAGACATTATGAATCTCAGTCACTGTTTCTCCCATTTGGAAGAGTGCCTGACTTACTGTAGGTACCCATTATCTGTCGTGTAAGTAAAGAGTTGAGGACATGATTTTGAGACTATTGGAATGCTAGATTCAAGTACTAGCTCTTTCATTCCCTACTACTATGAAACTGGGAAAAATCACCTTGACTTTCTGAGGTTTGGTTTCATCACCTATAAAATGAGGGCAATACTTCTTTGCATTGTTATTGTGAAGGCTGAGTGAGAGTCTGCTGCTGAAATCCTTATACAGTACCCCAAACATAGAAAGTACTCAGTAATGAAAGTTCTTTTCATTATCACTACGATAACTGCCATTGTTATGTTATCATATTACCTCAGCACCTGATGTTCTCATCATTGTTTTCACTACTTTGGGTTAAGGCTTCTGTGCTTTAAGATGTGATTGTTACTTGCACAAGGTGATAAAATCATTGTCAGTCATCACTTCCTTATAACCTTATTTTCAAAGACACTTGACTTGAGTAGAAGAAGATGAAGCTCTCAGAGCGTAAGGAGCTTAGCCCGGACAGACCAAGTCTTGTGAGGACTGCAGCCAACTTCTCCTTTTCATTACACTACTTCCTTAATAAGTTCACATTTTCTCTGGAAGAAAGGTCAGCTGTCCCTCACACATCCTGAATAATCCCCAGATCAGATCTATTTGTGTTTTATCACTCAATCAGTTAACTGTTGGTGCATAATATACTGCTGTAAAACTTGGTGTCTTAAAAGAACAAGTGTCTAACTAGCTCATGAGTCTATGGTTGGAAATTTGGTAGGGACACAGTTGGTGATTCTCTTGCTGTTCCTGGCTGGGTTCACTCACTCATCTGTGGTCAGCACTGATTAGATAGGCAGCTTTGTCAGGTCTTGACTATTGGTCAGTTGGGGATGTCAGGGATAATTGAGTTCCATGCCTTTCATTCTCCAGCAGGTTGGCCTGGTTTACTCATATGCTAATAGGAGGTTACTAAAGCAACAAGCATTGATGCTGTAAGACTTCGTAAAGCCTAGGCTTCTAACCAGCCCACCATCTCTTCCTCCACATTCTGTTGGTCAAAGCCAGTCACAAAGACTGCTCAGATCCAAAGGGTAGGGAAATCAACTTCACTTGTTAATGGAAGTTGATCCAAAATGATGTGCCTATTTTTGCAACCTACTACAATCAAATTGCCTGAAGAGAGTATGATAGATGCTAGCAAAGACAGTCATTAGCTGAAAGTAACCTGGAACAACCACCATCCCCAAGTAATGTCAGATAGCTCATACCCTATCTACTACATCTTGTTAGTGGAAGTCCTGACATGCAGCTTTGAGATAAGTGCCTTTCTCTACCTGCCTTTTGCCTCACTGGCTTGTATTTTACTCTTTGACCCAGTGACTAATGTCCTTACCTTCCTATGCACTTGTTTCATTGTATCAGAGATGTGAAAACTGCATGTTCCTTTCTCCCATCCCTTATGATACTATCACTTATCTTCTGTTCTGTTCCTTCAGGACTCAAATAGAAAGTCACTGCTGAAGTAATAATTAATTCAGTTATATTGCTAGCTAATGATGATTTCCCATTTTGGGTCAAATTACTAATTTTCTTTTGACCTTCAGTTTCCAAAGTGTGCAAAAGCGTAGAATTTCAGGTGAAGTGACTGGGCTAGGGATATCAAAATGTGGGAAAAGAGGTAATGTTCTTAACTTGGGAACTGAGTATTATTCCTTCTTTACATAAAGTTAATTCTATTTCCCAGGTTCCAATAGTCGTGGTGGTAATGTTAAAACTTTGAAGCAATAATGGAACATGTTAGAAAAGTTTTTGTCATCTTCCCAAAGAGCCCTAGGAAACACTGTCTGTATGAACCACATGTCTGTGCATCTCCAGAACACCTGGTGGATCCAGTACCCAAATTAGTCAAACTGATGACTTGGTATCCTATAGACCGAATATCTAAACAATCTACAAAACAGATTGAAATTACTGGAGTTTAGGATGTAATATGAAGAGACCAACTGGGCTAGGAGATGGTTGGTTGACAGGTTGGAGCTGACTGGCTGTCTGCCTGAAACAGATGGGGACCCCACTGGTGTATGGCTTTCTTCCCGAAGGCGATAGTGCATGTAGTGGCTGTGGACAGAGGCCTCTTTTTCAATGATACAGTCAGTGTCAGCTGGCTGACTTCAACCAGCCAAAGCAGCATTCCATGCAAGCACAATCTGTACCCCCAGAGGGTTCAGCAGAAGGGTTCCTAGTAAGTAGATAGTCATCCTTAACATGATATAACACTTTACAAAAGTACTCTCACATTCGTGATCTCATCATAAGAGAATGTTATTTTGTTTCATTTTTTTTAAGTCAACACATCATAAACAAGAAAATTGTTGAGACTTTACTGATTTCCTCAAGGTCACTTAGAAAACTGCTGAGCTAGGTCTAACATCTAATTATCCTGAGTCTGAAGATACCCTTTCTCATGCAGAGATGAGGGAGCCTAGCCGTGGGAATGAGAATATTAAATAAATGAAGAATGCAATTCTTGATATCTAACTTGGAAACCATAAGGCGAGGGTGATCAGAGAAGACACCTGGACAGTAGTCCATAGTCATTGGAAGTGGGTATTATGTTAGGTATAAGCTCTTTCCAGAATGAGAGATTTTCCCACTTTGATGGTTAAAGCAATCTCAAAGTGAGAAAGAACAAGTTACAGTCAGCCATGTTTAACCTAAGTAAACTCATCATAAATGAGGGAAACAAAGTTATTCTCTCTGGCTGTGAAATACTTTTGTCCTGTGAGACAGGATAATGTTTCTGTTTGGTGAATTAAAGCTGGTCAGAATTTTTTGTCATGCTTCCCCTGAGAATTGGAGCTTATTCTCCCTTGCACTGTGTCTGTGCTCCCCTCTGAATACTTAAGTTAAGAATGAGGAAGGAAAGACATTATACCAATTACAGGCATAACCAAAAACAGAGAGGAAATGCATGCTGCTTCTCTCTTTTTCTTGGCATTCTTTCTCTTGAAACCCAGGTGCTAGGATATGAGAGACCTAAGCTGCAGAGATTGGTCTTGCCACAGTAGCCCAACTGAACTCCTAGCCAATATCTGGTATCAACTGCTGGCCATTTGAGTGAATCATCTATGGCATTCCCATTAAATTAAGATCCCAGATGACTATACTACCAGTCAATAGGACATGGAGCAGAAGATCACTCAGATAAGCCCAGGCAATGCAAATAATCATAAAAGATAATAAAATGTTTCTTGTTTTAAGACAATAGGTTTTGGGATTGTTATTCAGGAACAGATAATGAAAGCAGATATTAGTACCTGCAAGTGTAATGTGCTTTAAAAAATATAAATATACGTCAGTGACTTTGGAAGTAAGTAATAGGCAGAATGTCACAGTGCTCCAAGGAAATCCTTAAGAAAGATAGGAAGAGCAGGGAGGAAAATTTTATTTGAGTCTGAGAAAATGGTTACTCATGTCATATAGCAATGAAAGTTTGGCAACATGGTCACTTAAGTAAACGTATGAAGTAGAATATATGCCTAATGAACTTGTGGATTTAGCTAAGAATATATATAGGCAGAAGGTTAAAGGGGACCACTAATTTCTTTCAGGTGTATGTGATAATGTACAGATAGAGAGGGATGAATTACAGAAAGGATTCTTTAGTTTTCAAGTAGAATCTAGAGAAATATTTTAAAATAGGGCTTGCTGGGTTCAAAAATAAATGATTTTCTTCCCTTGTCACTACTGAAGTTTTTTTTTAAGCCCTTAGGGCGAAAATCAAACTCAAGGCACTATGTGGTCTCAGTGTCAAATCTCAAGAGTGTATCTGTTAAACTCTTTGGTATGATAGAATCTTAAAAATATTTAAAGTAATGCCTCTCAGCCAGGCAGTGAGGCTTCTAATACTCTGAAGGGCATTTATCTTAGACCATTTCTGCTAAAAAGGAAAGGTTCTAAGATTCTTAACAATATTGTTTCACAGCATTCTGACTCTCAGCCCAAGGCAAGAAGGGATCAGTCTTAAAATGATTTCTGGGTCCAGATTTTTGGCTAATGAGTTAATGTAGACTTTGGCTGATGGAGTACGTTATGAATTAATACATAGAAAACCCACACAGTTTTTAAAAGGGTTATAATCTTTGAATTAAAAGAACAGAGACTGTTTAGAATGAAAAGAGATTTTTTCATCTCCGAATTCCTACATGCAGGAAGGCTGAGGATGCGAATTAGAAGCCATCATGGGACATTTTTTTGTAGAAAGGGAAGGATAACGTAGAAGGCAGAGCTGTTGCTTAGAGAGTAGAGTCAAGAGCCATGGAGAACCACACTGATTTCAGAATTGCTATGAATCATTGGTATGCCTCCTATTTCCTAACTCACTTTTCTTGGGTGGGACACAGTGTTGTGCAAAAGCCAATAGTTAAATTCTCAAGAATTTTTCAAGCTAGTTGACAGCATATTAATACATTGAAATTGGTCATGGTGGGAATATTTATACCATAGAAATCAACAAACACTATATATCAGCACTGGTCCTGTCCCTGGAGAATGGTTAGTAAACATTTACAAGCAGAGTACTAGATGGAAGTGTGAATTGTGGTTCTCCTGTCCCTGTCTTACCCCTCTCTTTTCTTTCTTTATTCAAGTATAGTTGATTTACAGTGTGGTGTTAGTTTCTGGTATACAGCGCAGTGATTCAGTTATATATATATATATATATATATATATACACACACATACATAAATACATACACATTCTTTTTTTTATATTCTTGCTCATTGTAGGCTATAGCAAGATATTGAATATAGTTCCCTGTGCTATACAGTGGAAACTTGTTGTTTATCTGTCTTATATATAGTAACTTGTATCTTCAAATCCCAAACTCCTAATTTATCCCTCCCTACCTCCTTTCCCCTTTGGTAATCATAGTTTGTTTTCTATGTCTGTGAGTCTGTTTCTATTTTGTAAATAAGTTCATTTGTATCATATTTTAGATTCCACATATAAGTAACATCATATGATATTTGTCTTTCTCTTTCTGACTTATTTCACTTAGTATGATAATTTCTAGGTCCATCTGTGTTGCTGCAAATGGCATTATTTCATTCTTTTTTATGGCTGAATAGTATTCTTCTTTATCCATTCATCTATCAGTGGACATTTAGGTTGCTTCCATGTCTTGGCTATTGTAAACAGTGCTGCTATGAACACTGGGGTGCATGCATCTTTTTGAATGATAGTTTTCTCTGGATATATGCCCAGGAGTGACATATGACATAGATTATATGGTAACTCTATTTTTATTAAGTAACCTCCATACTGTTTTCTGTAGTGGCTTTACCAATTTACATTCCGTCAACAGTGTAGAAGTGTTCCCCTTTCCCCACATCCTCTCCAGCATTTATTGTTTTGGACTTTTTAATGATGGCCGTTATGACCAATGTAAGGCAATACCTCATTTTAGTGTTTATTTTTCCCCATTGAAGTGTAATTGATTTACAGTGTTGTGTTAGTTCTAATTGTAGTTTAGATTTTCATTTTTCTGATAATTAGTGATGTTGAGCATCTTTTTATGTGCCTATTGGCCATCTGTGTGCTTCCTTTGGAGAAATACCTCTTTAGGTCTTCTGACTATTGTTTCATTGGGTTTTTTGTTTGTTTTATTATTGAGTTGTATGAGCTGTTCATATATTTTGAAAATTAAACCCTTGTTGGTCACATCTTTTGCAAATATTTTCTCCCAGTGGTTGGCTGTCTTTTCATTTTGTTTGTGGTTTCCTTTGCAGTGCAAAAGCTTGTAAGTTTGATTAGGCCCATTTGTTTATTTTTACTTTTATTTCTATTGCCTTAGGAGACTGACTTGAGCAAACACTGCTACAATTTGTGTCAGAGAATGTTTTGCCTACGTTCTCTTTTGGGAGACTTATAGTATCCTGTCTTATATATAAGTTTTTAAGCTGTTTTGAGTTTATTTTTGTGTATGATGTGAGGGAGAGTTCTAACTTTATTGATTTACATGCAGAGCTGTCCAGCTTTCCCACCACCACTTGCTGAAGAGACTGTCTTTTCTCCATTGTATATTCTTGTCTCCTTTGTCAAAGATTAATTGATGTTAGGTTTGGGTTAATTTCTAGCGTGTCTCACCATTTTGTGTTGGGTTTGTGGGGGTCAGATTAGTCTTTTTGGTTCATTGGGTTTCATATTGAGAAGAACTGCATCCAAAAAGCCTAGACCTCATTTAGATGGTGAGATCCTGCTCTTGGTGTCATAGAAGATTATAGAACAAGACCTAGGGAAGTCTTGGAGTGAGAGGGAGTATATTTTGCAAATGACATAGGTATAACTAGTTTATAGCCAGAGAACAAATTATGGGTTGCTTAAAAATATCCACAACTTCTTTGTCTTTCACCCTAGAGAGAGTTGACATTTATTCATCTCTTCTTGACCCTGGCTAACCCTGTGACTGCTAAACTACTGGAATGGGCAGAAGTGATACTGTGCCATTCAACAACTAGCTTTTATGGTGAACGGCAGCTTTTGCTTGCTCGCTGTTGAAGCACTTATGTTGGGGACCCTCCATCTTTGAACCTGTATGCCATGATGTGAGAAGCCCAGACATAAGGGTAGGCTATAGAGTAGTTATCTGGTTGACAGCCTTAGCTGAGCTCCCAGCCAACAGCCAGCATTATCACCAGCCATGTAAAAAACTGTCTTAAGTTTTCAAACCAGTTAATCCCCTAGATGACTGCAGCACCAGTCAACATTACATGGAGCAAAAGAACTGCCTGGCTGGACCCAGTCACATCAAAGAATTGTGGTTATTTTTAGTCATAAACTTTTTAGAGGCTTGTTATGCAGCTGCAGACAACCAAAACAACAAACAACTTATACAGGCAACTATTTCAGTGTACACTGATAGTGGGCAGGAGAAATGCCTAAGGAAGATGTTATAAATTTAAACTTCCAGGTTTACAAATAAATATATTGACATTTTACAGGGGGTGAAGCAGCTTATACAAGGTTACAAATCTTGTTAGCAGTGATGGAGCTTCCTGTGTATTTCACGTTTCATTTTATTTTTAGCTCCTGTCTAATATTCATTCCTTTTTATCTGGCTTTTTGGCCATTTTCTGATTTCTAGGAAGGCATATAGTATATTAGTGAGCCTTACCCTTAATTCTGTCTTCCTACTTAAGGTTCGTCCTGCAGAGTATGAAAACTCAACCACACCTGGTCCTACAACCCAGTAATAGTGCTAAAACTCAACCAGTTGTATCCCTCACTTCCCTCGGCAGCATTTAACTTGCTGCTATAAACTTAGCAGGTGCTTGACCTGAATTAAATGCTTGCTAAATTGTTCTGTCTCTTTGCCTCAATATCTTAAACAACATGTATCCAGGAAGCTTCATTAATGACTTTGTTTTCAGCAAGTATTTATTAGCTTTCTTCTAAATGCTAGGCGTTTTGTTAAGCAGAAAGTTGAGGCAGAAATATGAGCTAAATATATTGAAATTCACTTAAAGAACTTGAAAAAAAGAACATGTAAGTTTGAAATACACATGAAAATAGAAACATTGCGTATGTGCAAAAATAAATGCACACCAGCGTTACTTAATTCACAGTGACTCAACTGAAAAGAATCATGTATGCCTTTTATAAAAATTTTCAAACAGTTTGCCCACAAAAACATACACATGATCACCATAAAGCACACTTGTGCACACACACGCGCACACACACACACACTCCAGAATCATGCATACATGCACACATTCTATACAACTTTTTCTGAATTGTGAAAGAGTGACCAAACAGTCCTTTTTCAAGCTGAAAAAGTTGAGGAAATGTTTTGCCCATCAATAACTTGAAAACTTAAGTGGAAAAAAATCATACTTCAGAGTTGACAGCTGACTGGAACTCCATGAGGGATTGTCTCCTACTAAGCCCCAAAATGGAAAAGAAGGGAAAAAAGGAATATAAATTGCATGAGCCCAGGAAAAATTGCCTCTGAATTGTGGTTGTTAACTTCATCATAGTGTGCAATCGTTCACATCTATGTTTAAGCAAGATTTTCTAGTTTTGGATAATCTGAACATATTGAAGAAAAGCTCACCTTATTGTAAATTACCAAACAACTCAGTTCAAAATTCTCTTAAGCAGTTTGCCTTGACTCGCCTCATCATATTTGGACCGCTCTTCACTTTGAAGACCAATGAGGCGTACATGAATGTGTGCTTTACTTATTTTTAATAATAATACATTACAATGACTCTTACTAAATGATTGCTGTGCTTCAGACACCATTTTTTATAAATATTAACTCACTGAATCTTTCTGAAATTCTATAGTTTTAACAAATGAGGAAACTGAGATAAAGAGAAGTTAATTTTACCAGAATCTTCTAGCCAACAAAATTCCAGTAACGATTATCACAAAAATTAACTTGCTGAGAATCCGCTTAATAAACAACACTTTTTTTAAATAAATTGACTTTTTTAAAAACCAAAAGTCGAATAAGGTAATTGAGGATCAAAGAGTTAAGTAATTTGTTCAAGATCATGTTGGTAGGAATCAGTGAAGCCTGGATTTAAGTCCAAGTCTGTCTTTCTAATACACTTTGAAAACTTTGAAGGATAGTTACTCAATCCTCTCCATTATAATCTGCATTAGGTGATTACTACATGTGAATGAATGAATGATTGAATGAACGAATGAGAGCAGATTGTCTATTTTGGGGAAGAGATTAAAGGTAGGTTTACATAACTGCTGATGGATTGGCCAGGTTAACCTTTATGATCTCTTCTTTTTCTGAGATTCCCTGAGAATAATAAAATTAAAAGGTGTGAGCCCCAGAACTCTTGTTTGATTGCCTAGGATAAAAATGACTTGGGCCAAGGGTTTAGCAAGTATGACAGTGCAGTCAATTTGCAGCCAAGTGAAAATATACGAGGCCCTTGGGACATCCTAGAAGTGAGCCTTCTCAGTACCAGTGAAGATGAATTTTTATTTTATTTTTTATTTTTGGTATAATGATGCATTTTTTGAAACAAAGCACTTATGTCTACACCAATGCAATTCACATTTCTCATGGAAAAGATCCCCTTATCTAGAGGTGAGGGAGTGTGTTATTCATATGAGCTCTTCTCTTTGATTTTTTTCAAACATGTATTATGTTGGGAGGTGGGATTAAATTCAGTATTTTGTGAAAAGAGATTAAAAAATTAGGATTTCCAAATCTAAAAGTCTTGATTGGGAACCTTCTCTGGAAATGTTCATGGCATTGGATAAGTTCTGTAACCCCTGTATACTTCTCTTTTTGCAAACAGATAGAAGGGTGATTCACCCTAGATTATCCAGATTGTCCATTCTTGCTATGCAGTCTTTGTTGTGGTTGAGAACATGGGCTCTGAGATCGGGAAGTTCATGGTTGAAACATTTGACTCTGACATTTCCAGCTGTTTCATCCTGGAGAAATCACTTAAACTCTCTGGGTATTTTTTTTTCCTCATGTCTAAAATGGTGTTAATAACTGCTGTGCCACCGATGTGTTGGGAGAATTGAAAAATGAGATAATGCAGCTAAAATGTTTATTTTAGTATCTGACTCATAGTAAAGGATTAACAGCTAATATTGTTCGTATAATATAATTACTGTTGTTAATTGAATGTTTAAATTCCCGATTATTGCATATGGGTGAGGCTGGGGGTCTTAAAAACATAAAAAATAAACCAATGATAGCATTTTTATTATCTCTTGCTAAACCATAATGTACTGATATGTGTAGTATACATTTTTGTATTAGTATTTGTATTTAGACAGATTTTATTTAGTTAGATTACATAGATATTTATATTTAGATAGAATTTAAGACCCTCCGAGGATGAAAGGAGGAAGGAGCTAAAAATTAGACTGCTATAAGGGTTGAAGTTCCTTTGCTAAATATTACAGATTTCCAGCACTGATCACGTACATATGTCACTAGTGCAAGAGAACATCAGGATGATTTAAAAAAATTATTTAGGTAACCATTCCCAGAGGGTTTTTGATTGCACAGTACATCTAATGACTTAAATAAATATAGTTAACACCTGGGTATCCACAAGTGAAAAGATAAGAAGAGATAAATGGAATGAACACATAATACTTGAGAACATTGTTTTCAGTTTCTTCTCCAGTTTGCTGTTTTAAGAATTAGAAATGAGAAACAGAGGTGACTGAAGGGAATGTTAACGTTTCTCCCTCCCTCCCAGTGATGCCTGTACATTTCTCCCATCTTCTCTAGCTGCTTGGGTCATCAGAGTCAGTAATAAGATGTAAGAAGGGGAAGGAGAGGGAAAGGGAGATGAAAGAACAAATGTAACACGTTTAAAACCCATAAAGCATTTTCCCAGTCAGTGGCTTACTTAATTTGTATAGATTTGCACAAATTCTGTTTAGCTCAGCAATTCTCACAGCACCCCCCACCCTAATCTCTTCCCTCCCATGACTGATGGCGTACACATATGCTGTAGGTTCTCATGGGCATTACCCAACTAAAGTCCTGTAATTCCACCTTTTCCTCTCCTATACAAAAAACACATAAAATGTTTTTTAAAATACATTAAAAATACAAGTCTATGTATGATGAACCACTCTTTCCTATATTTAAATCACTTTCAGACTTTAGAAGTTTATTTATATTGAACAAATCACCTGTAAATTGAATTCTTCCCTTACCTGACATGAATTACTCATTAAATCCTGCCATAATCCTAAGAGGTAGAGATTAATATTTTCGTGGCATAAATAACCAGCTTTCCAATGAAATATGTTCCCCTCTTGCATGGAGTATGTGTTTCCTGTAGCTGCTGTAACAAATTGCCACACATTTGGTGACTTAAAACAAGAGAAATTTATTTTCTCACAGTTCTGGAGGCCAGACACCTGAAATCAGTTTCACTGAATGGAAATCAAGGTGTTGTCAGGGACATGGTTGCTCTGGAGGATCTAGGGGAGAATCCGTTCCTGGCCTCTTTCAACTCCTGGTAGCTTCTGGTGTTTCACTAGGTGATCAGGCTGTGCTGCAGGATAGAGTATAACCAGAGTGTGGCCAAGGTCAAAAGGTAGGAAAGGACCACCCAGGGAAGAGACCAATGCATGATGCAAGTTTGCTGAGAACAGACGGTCGCACAGGGCTCCAGCGGGGATAGAGCACAGGAGACCCAGCTCTTAGCATGTATCAGTTGCTCATGGCTAGTGAATCCACTCTGCAGTCTACACTGGCAGTGTGGCTGCACACACCCGGCTTCCTGCTACAGTAGAAGGACCGCCACGCTCACCCTGTGGAGTCTGACATAAAAAAAGCTGGGGGCATAACAAAGGGCCATTGATACACACATAGCTAATCAGTTCCACGAAAAGTTTTCATGTGCCCCACATAGAGGGAAAAGGATTGTCTGTGCTCTGAGCTCTTTGTGTGCAATGTAATATGTGAGCTTGTCAGCACGTCTCGTACACAAAGTTATTCTTGGGAACACAGCAGGGTGTTGGGCTGCCCTTGGACTCTTCCCTCACAGTTGGCATTCCTTGCCTGTGGATGCATCACTACAATCTCTTCCCTCTGATACACTGCCTCCTCTTCTGTTTATATCAAATCCTGATCCATTCTCTCTTTAGGGCCTGGTAGATAACCCAGGATAATCTCTCTATGCCAAAAATCCTTATTTTAATAGCATCTACAAACACTTCTTATTTTAAATGAGGTAGAATTAAGAGGTTCCAGAGGTCAGAGGCTGATATCTTTGGGTAGCAAATTTATATATATATATATCTAATTGACATATAGTTGGTTTACAATATTGTGTCAATTTCTGGTGTATAGCATAATGCTTTAGTCATACGTGAACATACGTACATTCATTTTCACCTTCTTTTTCACCATTAGTTTCTACAAGGTATTGAATGAAGTTCCCTGTGCTATACAGTATGAACTTGTTGTTTCTCTGTTATATATATATATATATATATCTATCTCTGTTTTATATATATATATTAGTTAGTATCTGCAAATCCCGATCTCCCAATTTATCCCTTCCCTAGCCATAATTCAGTCTATGTGGAGTAGAACAATCCCTAGGAAACAGTGGTTCAGTTGGACTTTACATTCCCCTGTAATCATGTGGCTAGTTATTGTCAATGGAATGTAAGTCAAAGTGAGGCTTTTCAGAAGGATAACCTCCTCCGTGTCCTTCCCTCCTTTCAGCTGGGTTGTTGCAAATTATTTCAAGATCGTAGAGTGTGGTGGAGCCATGAGTTATTGGGATCCTGGGTTACTGAATCACCATACAGAAGAGAGGTATCTGATGACCAGAAGCAACACACTTTATGTGTTATACAAATGAGAAAAAAAAAATTCTACTGTGTGTTTGAGCTAATATCTATTTATCATAGCAGTCGATCCTGTCCTAATTTATATGATCCCCAATACAGCTATGAAGGAACTGAACCCCAGAAAAGTTCAGTAACAACCTCATATTCAGAAAATTAGTAGCTGTCAGTGCAGAGATTTAAACCAGAGAAGCCATATTTCTGTACCAGAAGTTTTAACCACAGTAATATCCTTTGTGTCTTATCTATTGTATCAGAAATTTCACATTCAACATCCATTGTGAGAGACTGGGTCCTTATGAGTCCTAGGTGAAAACTTCTGACTACATACCTTGTCCACTGTATGTTATGGTGCAGATAATACCTAAGTTGCAAGTCAAGATAGATCGCGCACACACACACACGCGCGTGTGCGCACCATCAGATTATGGTTTCCCTCCCATATGGCTAAAAAATAATGAACAATACATGATTACATTTGCAACGAAGGCTGACCTTGGTTTGTCACTTGAGTTTTAATCCCATTCTCTGCCTAAGTTTCCCGCCAGCATCCTTGCTTGAGCCTGTATGCCTGCTGCTGCTTCTCACGGACTCTGAACCTGTTAGCCTGCCTTTCTATTTTTTTTGGATGACCTTCTTGGACATAACTTCTGGCCCTGCTGACTTATAGAATCTGCCAGTTCACTCTCTTTTCAAGTTTCAGGTCTGGCTCTTTACGTTTAGCTCAGTTTATTGGTTGTGGAAAGTCTGAAACACACATGTACACAAAAACCCTGCCTTTGAAATACTGAATTAAAGTGATTTGGGGGAATCCGGAGAAGAAACCGGAAATTTGGTATTCAGTGTTGATTAAAAAAGAAATAAGAACAACCATCATACTGTGTCTCGGAAAGGGACCAAGCATGAGCTACACATTTTAAGTCTTGAAATGAAGTGGATATTAAGATATTCAGTATGTCCCCCCGAAATAATATCTAGTTGTCACTGCCTATAATTGGACTTCGGTGAGTTCACCTAATAAGTGCATGCAGGCTATCTTTCCCAAGAATCTAAGATGCTCCCTCCCAAGTAAGTCAAGATGGGTGCTCTTTGCTATGGGAATTATGCTGCCCACATCAAAAGTCGGCAGTTAAAACATTTGTTCACATGTTGTTCATTAGCTTTAAGAACCTTTGAGAATCCTGATATTGTTCAGTGAGATTAGGTATTAATTTCCTGGTTTTGTTCAATGTTAATTTCCTGATGTTGCTGGTTATATAGGAGAATATTCTTTTTCGTAAGAATTACACACTAAAGCATTTGGAGGTGATGGGTCTCAGGTTGGCAACTTACTTTCAAATTGTTCAAGGTTAAAAAATAAAGTTCCCTGTACTGTACTTACAGACTTTCTGTGTTTGTGATGGTTTCAAAATAAATATCATTGACATGTGAAGAGGCGAGCAAATAGTGTACAGCTAAAAATCTGTATGCATATGTATGTATATGCAAGATTGGGACATTGTGCTGTACACCAGAAATTGACACATTGTAACTGACTGTACTTCCATTTGAAAAATAAGTAAGTAAAAAATAAAATTACAAACATAAAATTAGTTACAATAAAACATAAAATATGTAGGCAAATATTGTCAAGTAATTGATCAGTAAAAGTACTTTGTTATTCAAAAAAAGAAAAAAAAACTTTGGGAAATGTGGAATGGACATGCCATTAAGAAAGAGGTCTCATATTAACTTTGAAACAAGAACAACCAAAGTGGAGAATAAAGAAAATAAAAATCCAAGCTAATAAAATAATCCCAATAATTTCCCCCACTCTGGGAGTGCTCTATCTGCATTAATTTTTTTTTAAATTATTTTTAAATTAATATACTGACATCGATAAAGGAGGTAATTTTTATATTAAATGAAGATTATCCAACTGTCCAAAGACAACAGCTGTGATCGCTTTTATCTGAAATGATTCTCAACCAATGCTATGTTAAGTATCAGCCCTAAGAAAACTTAAGAGCTTTTCAACCCTCATCTGTTTTTCCCTAATGCATAATCACTCGCCTGTTATCCCATTTAATTTTAACATCACCACATTCTCCATGAGATTGGTTCCTTATTTAATAGGAAGTACACAAGAGAGGACTGCTAGACATGAATCCGGTTAATCTAAACAGCTTGGCTGTTTCTCAACTTGTTTTATGATCTGAGATAAGTACCTTTCACTCTTTTCTCAGTGATTGCTAAGAATCCTTATAAATATAAAGCAGTAAAATAAAGCAACAAATACATACACAAATATAAATAAACCTATGCTATATCTATGATTGAAATACATTAACCAGTACATCATCGTATATTGTGGAGTTTCTGGAGTGATGGTGAGGACAATTCAAAGAAATCTGGCAAAAGTGAAAGATTATTGACTCAAAATCCTCTGTAGCAAGCTGCTGACTGTTACATATCCTCTCTCTGTATCTCTGTTCTTGCGTTTGTACCCTCTAGTTCATGCATGGACACATCCCTACTTGGGGCATAATGCTCTCAATTTGTCACCTCAGCTTGGAGTCTCCAGAACTCTACTTGGTCTGTCTAGACCTTCGTTGATGCTATTTAGACTAAAAATGTTTGTGACTTTCTATTCCCATTTTGGTGCTCACAGCTGAAAAAGGCACTATCTGTACACTTGTTTGATCTAAGGAAAAACACTTGCCCTTGGGGTCTTCTGGTGACAGGGCCCTCACTACTCTTCCTGGCAGTTCATATATTTTGAACCACTTGGCTGATGATGCAGGGTGAAATATAGGGAAAGAGAGAAGTCTGGCTTAACTTACGTATATTTGTTCAAAGAATAGAGAGGAACTGACTTGAACCTCCATAACCCACCCTGGATATTGGATATTACTACCCTACTGCTGTTCCTGAGACCAGACCAAACAGTCAACAGTCATTGTTTAGAGCCAGTTTTTCATCAGGACTAAGTCACTAGGCTGATGGAATATTGCTTTTTGGAGATAAATTATGCTTTTAATTTTGAAAATGCATCTGGAGCTACAAAGGCACACATATCTAGAAGCAAAATTAAGAGCAATGTCTTAGATTAGGAAGCATCCTGATTTGCATTCTGCTGAGCAGGAAGTGGTCTGAGTCCCACGTTTTCTGGTTTTTAACATTCTGTGTCTCAGTGATTATGCTGTTGCATTTATTTTCCAAAGTCTCCATAGAAACATGTTTATTTGGCTTTAATTAAAAAATATACCCTAATCAATAATGTAAAGGAAAGTTGTTCAAGAGCATTTTATTCTTCAAATGTGTGCTGGCGATAGGAAGCAGGGTTGTGGGGATATTTAAGTTGCAGCACATTTCTCCCAAATCATGTACTTGATTTTCTTGAAAGTTCACAAACAGCAGGAGATAAAGTATCAACTTAATTTTTTCTTTACTTTTGGTTGCTATTAAAAATAAGCTAAACCATTAAAAATGGCAAAGAACTGCCTTGTTATGAATTGGAGATAGACAGAAGTCTATTATTCTCTTCCTGTCTGAATTCTCCTAATTTCTTCCTCTTTGAATAAAAGTCAGGATGAAAAATCAAATTAATAGCCATGTTCATCTATACACACTCATGTTCATGCATAAATTAAACACATTTACACAGATACATAGATATACACATGTACAACTATATATTCATGCACATAGGGATATGTACCATATGCATTTATTTGTGCACATCCCTAGACCCCACACAAATCAGAACCCTGAGGCTTGTAGTTATATGGACACATTTACACGTATAAGCCATGAAACATTTCTCTCCATTCAGATACCCAAGTCCAGAATGCTGATTGTTGGGGATTTAAAGCCTAATCCATTTTTTTCTTACCATAAAACTAATTAAAAAGTCCTCTCTCTCCCCACTTGCTCAACCTGTTTCTTCTCCCTGGGATTGATATATATCATTTCCTATCAAAATTCTGGTATGCATGTGACTATTGTAAGAAATCCATTTTTCATTAACATGAGTGACCAGTTGTATGATAAGTGTCTTCAGATGCTGAACAAAAGTCAATTAAAACACTATCTAGTAAATCGTAAATCACTACCATGTTAAAGAATTCCTTCTCAGGACAACAGAGACTCTCTAATCTCTGTGTGTTTTTAATTGAATAAAACAAATGATAATGAAACTCTTTCTGGATGTGTTCAAGTTCTTTTTGGTGCTGATTAAAAATAATCTTGATCCTTCTTTTCTACTCTGGCACCCTTTGATTTTGCCTGGTTGCTGGGATTGCATTAAGGAGATTTGTGAACATCCAAAAAATTGGATCGTATGGTGTCTTGAAGTAGAAGAATTCTAGGAGAAGAAATTGAGAAGTTTGTTTACAAAATAAAAATTGACCTTATTCATTTCTGTCATCCATCAAGTTCATTTACTCAATAAATGCTTCTCAGTGTATCTTTTCTCTGCAAGGCACTATACAGTTAGGCCCTGTAGATACAATATAAGAATAATAGTCATAGATTCTACCCTTATTTGATAATACAGTCTAGGGAAAGAAGAAAAATGAATAAATAAGCACAGAAGAAAATGTAATACTACAACAGAAATACATGTTTTGTAAGAATGTAAATCTAAAGGGGTTTTTGACCAAGATGGTCTTTCTCAGGGAAGCTTCATTAAAACTAAAATCTAAAGAATGAGCAGGGCATGAGATGACCTGGAGTAGAGGACACAGAGATGTTCTCATAAAGACTTATTTTGACTGGGTATTACATTTGCATTTATTTTATGCTTATGTCATGTGTCTCCCACCCCAATGTAAGCTCTGTGTCATCAGGTACTGTGTTTTGTTTCCTACCTACCCCCCAAAGAGTCTGGCCTATTGTACGTTGGGCATTTGATAATATATAAGTTTGATAATATGTAAGTAAGCGTGAATTCTTATCAATACATGTAACAACCTTAAGATAATTGTACTTCCATAATCTCTATTTTATCATTAAAAGTGGTATGGCCTGAATGGTAATTGACTCTCCCAAAGTTAAGAGGATTCAACTCAGGTCCATATGATTTAATTACTCTCTTCTCTTGCCTTTGAACTGATACCTGTGTATTCATAGTTTAGGATAAAATATGGAAATAGTAGAAATTTCATTAGTAGGGGAATAGTCAAGCAAGTATGTTATAATAACATGATATACTACATTATGTATCATATAACAATAAAATATAATTGTATACTTTATTAATAAAACCCCTAATGATCATCCCATGTATGGACATGTGAAATAAAATAGCACATTCTTCTAAACATTTGTATTAGTGTGTCCTACATTCATGGACCCTGCTAGCTGTAATGGAATATGTGAAAATTATTCTGATTTGGATCCTATCTTTAGATATCTTATTATCTGCTTATAATCATACTATAGACTGTGAAACTGAATCTTTCCTCCATTACCTACTTGCAACAGAACTTTGGTCAAGTTAGTAAATTTCTCTGAGACTTAGATTTCTCTTTCGTTAAATATATAGGGGCAGTAACTATCTCCAGAATTTTGTGGGCATTGGAAATAACGTCTGTAAAGCGTATGGTGCAAGGTCAATGGTGGTTGTTCAGTGAATGCCCTTGATGATGATGATGATGATGGTAATGGTGATGATGATGTTAATGGTGATGATGATGATGATGTGATGATGACAATGATGATGAAGGCAGCACTGATGATGAATTAGGGCAAGCAAGACAAACATAGATTATAATAATAATGCAAAGTGGGATGTTATGAATACCTTACAAGAATCTTACATATTTCTCAAGAGAAGTTCAAAGAGGGAGATACATGTTTATACATAATATTAAGGGAAATAAGTTATGCTAATTAAGAGAATGAGAGCATAAAATAATAAATGTGTGCCCTGATTACAAAAATGTAAAAGCATGCAAGTATGTTAAAGAGCATTAAAGTAAGTTGAAGTAATTTCTGTATTTTTCTTATAGATTGACTTCCTTCTGTAATAAAACACACATACTTACCAAGTGAGATTTTTCTGTGTCAGAGAGGTATGTTAATCACACTAACCTTGGCCTCTAGGGCCCAGAACTCATTACCAGTGAAGGCTCCTTTGGGAACTATGACAAATGAGTCCATGGCTTTGGTCCATTTTATAATGGACACCTGTCCAGGTGACAAATATTTCCTTTTGCAAAAGGCATACCTGGATCCCCTGGCTGTCAGATCACTACTAAGGCAAAGAGAATCAGTCAGAATATTCTTTGCAGCTCCTCTATCAAATGATGGAGCCTCCTTCCCCACCCTCTGAATCTGAGTTGGCCTCGTAACTCACTTTGACTAATATAAAATGGCAGAGATCTCGTGCTGGTTCTAGAGCTTAAGCGTGAAGACACCTTCAATTACTGTGTTTTCACTTTTACAGAATTCCTCTAAGGCCACCACGCAAGAAAGCTAGACTAGTGCACTGGAGAATGAGAGACAGCAAGAAAGGGAACCATGAAGCCCTAGCTGAGAACTTACACCAACTGTCAGGCACAAAAGTGTGGCCATCTTGGACCTTGCAGCCCAACTGAATATGACTCCTGAGTAAACCAGGTGAACCAGTCCAGCCAACCCTTTGAACTGTGGGAAATAATAAATCACAACTGTTTTAAGTCACTTAGTCAAGGGGTAGTTTGTTACACAGAAATAGAATAATGATATATTTGGTCATAGGAGTCAAGGGAATTCCTTAAGTACTTTTCTGTTTTTTCTCCCTGCAAAGCAATGTAGGTGAAAAGATTGGGGCTGGTGACATCTTTAAATATGATATCATAAAGAGAAAATGACCAGTGGTTGTGGGCCCCACAATTAAAACAGATTTATTCCTTTAATAGCTGCATGGGAATATTGCCAACACTTGCATTCCCTCTGAGCTCTGAAGCTCAGTTCATCTTGTTCTCTTTCTTCTTCCTCATCTCATGCCTCCTCACCTCCTCTCCCCCACATTGATCAAGGTGCTGTGGAATCTGCCTTCTACTGTGCAGAGTAATTCACTCTCTTCTGCTCATATTCATTCATTTATTCACCCATCCATTCACTCTCTCACTCATCAAATATTTATTGATTGTTTACTTTATGCAAGATAATATGCTAGAAATATTATGGTATGTTAGAAAAAAAAAAGAATATCCTGCTGCAGCTGTGAATTCCAAATCTATAAATGTGCTCTAAAGGGAAAAATAAATAAAAGAACTGCCTATTTCAAAGTACTTACCCTACTAAAAAGAAAGACCTAGTTATTAAATTGGTATTTTTTCACCTCATATGTATGTGTGTATAGAGACACACATATGTTTAAGCATATGCAGGTAGCATATGTGAGTTGTGTGCATTTTTGTATGCGTTTATGCACATTTCATGGATATCCTTAAATGTGCATAGGTATGAATGGATGTGCTCTAGTTGTTATATGTAAAAATACTCATCTTGGTGAATGGGTATAGCATGTATGTTTTAGGTTTGTGTCTCTCTGTGTGTGTAGGTGGGTGCCTGTGTGTGTGTATATGTGCTTATAAGCAGATAAAAATACATGCAGAAAATATGGCTCTAAGATGAATACAATTATTCTTTGAGTATACACACACGTGTGTATGTGAACATGTTTGTGTGATGAGGAAAGAAACATATATGTAATAAGAAGCTATGAGACAAAATTTGCCTTATTATCAACTTGTTCTTAATGAAATAGATTTCCATGTCTTTGCCTCTCCCTTGCCTTGATATTCCTGACAGTGCCAAAAGTGAGAAAAGATGGTGCCTGAACTTCTCACATCCTCCAAGATTGAGTATTCTAACTATTCACCTGTAAGCTTCACTCCTGGGCACTAATAGCCCTAAAAGATGACAACAGCCATCACGTAAATAAACAGACCAGTCCCATCAGCAACATTGTGAAATAATCAACATGAAAATATTGGTAAGGAAGATGTGAATAAGTAAGTATTTAACAAAACTAAGCATTGATATTTTATGCTGCCTTTAAGGAAAGAATCATCACCAATCCAAGACCTTGGTTACACAAGTTGACCCCTGAAGGGTCATCAGTCCCCCTAATTAAAGATCAGGGAATTTCGCTGAGATCCATTGATGACATAGATTGCTGACAGACTACCCTTTCCACACTGTTAAATGAGCAAGACCTCAGTTAGCAGTCATCACCCGTTTGGAATGAATTACTTACTTCTCTTCCACAGTACACCCTTAGGAAGTCTTAATAGGCAATGTGTTTCATTTTTTCTGGATTTAGCAATCACACAAGATAATGATGCAGCAAACTTCCTGTTGTCTTACCTTGGAGACACTTAACCTGCTCAGTATGTTCAACAGTTACGTTTGGGAGGTCCCTGCCTCATCTAGAAATTCTAACCACAAACAAACCAATACAACTAGTACGTAATTTGTTGCTTAACCCTCAATGCAAACTTTTAAAGCATTTGAAGCACCCTCAGAAATTTGCCCCTTTATTAATCAGCCTTGCTACAAATAATGTATGCTACATTTTGAAATAGACCTGAAACAACAAAGCATTTCCTGTTTGTCACTAATATATGTACATACCTTATTTCATTTTCTCTCTGTAATATCCCAAAGAGGTCGTTATTAGCGTTCCTCTTGCAGAGATGATCAGATGGAAGTTCAGAGAGGATTAAGGGACTCACTATGCTATATAATGGGAAAGTGGGAAAATCTGGAGTAAAGCCCAGGTCTGCTTTATATACGTTTATTCACTCACTAAGTGTTTTCTGAGGACTGTCCATATAATAAGCCTTACTTGAGCATATTGGAATATAATACTGAACAAAACAAACAAAATAATTCCATGAGAATTGACTACTGAGTTTCACGATGTGGATATCATTGCTGACCTTGATAAGAGCTATTTTAATGGTCACAAGTCACTGGAATACTTCAAAAGATAATAGGAGAAGGACTGGAGACGGTGTTAGGTAAGACTTTTAGGGAATTTTGTATTAAAGGGAAGCAGAGAAATAAGGCAAAATGTGGAAAGGCATAATGAGTCAATAGTTTTTTTTTCTTCTTTTTAATTATTTTAACTAAGCATGTTTGTGTAACGATGGTAAGAATAATCTAGTAGAGAAGAAAAATGAATGACGTTAGAGAAAGCAAAGGAAAGATTACTAAAGTATCTTTGAGTAGGTGAGAACAGACGAGCTCTAGAGGGCAAGTGGAGGAGCTGGCTTTAGATGGGAGCATAGATAGTAAAAGGAACACAGGGGAATAATGCTAAGGCTTAAATAAGCATTGAAATAGGGGATCAGAGAATATGGACATATAGTTGACAGGGAGATGGGACTTACTGAAATTCTCTTTTAATTGCTGTCATTTTATTAGTGAAGTTGATTCAAAATCATTGTTGACAGAGCATGGATGTAGAGAGTTTGGGGCTTGAGGAGGACAGGAAAGGTAGAAAAAGTCACGCAGAGAGTAGGGGAGCGCTGGACCAAGCACTGGTAATATGGTGCCAGGCAGCCGCAAGGATGACGGAAGTCTGATTCGGCTTTTAACTACTGCACTATCCTGCCTCCTTTAATACTATTTTCTTCTCTCTTTTGGTTGTCCTATTTCTTAATCTGTTTTGCACAGAGGAGAAATAGAAATTTGTGACTACCTCCTTTGTCCAAACTTAGAAATACTATATCCCAATAGCAAATTAGCCATTTAATAGCATTGTGACTTCGGGCTTAGCTAAACTTAAACCTGTTTCCTCTCTTATGAAATGTATGAAATTTTATATATGACACTGTTGGAAAGTTCAAAAAATTACTTTATGTTAAAAGCTTTGTTTACTCTCAGATGCCATGCTGACATGAGTCTTTTTCTTGTGATTTCATTTAAAGTCTATGTAATAATAAATATGTATTTATTTTATAATGTATTTGCATAGGTTAATTTCTTAATATTTTCATCGCTGTCACAATCTTGTAATTATGTAATCTTGTAATGTAACCAGGGCAGTTAATATCATCCCTGTTTTGTAGAGTAAATGATGGAGATTTAGATAGCTTGAGTGATGGATCAAAGTCACCCAGTCCATTCTGGTTTCTGTGGAAACTCAGGGCAGCTGATTTACGTTTCAGAGACCTTGGTCACAGAACAAGAACAGATATATTAAAATAAGAAGAAAGAAAATTGACATTCAGAACCTTAACATTATTCCCCAGTGTTTCTATGACAATTTAAATCTAATGACTTTTGAAGATTGTAGAGTTCAGGGACCTCTGCTTGAAGAACTGTCAGCAGCAAGAGCTAAAGATAGAGATTCTTAGGGCACTCAGAGGTCCCACACAGAGAGGCAAAGAGAAAGAAAGAATTGCACAAGGGGGAATCAACTCCAGGTAATATGAATGTTTTTCTGAACCACCTAAGTAATGGCAGGCAAGCGAAGGAAGATACTGAGTCTTTCTTTAGAAGACGAGATAGTGAAAAGGGGCTGTGATAATAGGCACTTCTTCAAACCTTGAATCTAATGTTTAAGCATGCACAACACATTTTAATTATCATCGCTATTATACCCTGCATCACCATGCTGCATTGTAATAAGAGGTAATAGGATGCATTGTCCCTTTCTTACATTAAACGTGTCAAGTACCATAAATAGGACAATTGACATAATTGCTTTAAATCCCAGGGTGTGTATGTGTGTGGGTGGTGTAGTGGGGAAAATGATCACCCAACCCTCACTCACAGTATTCCAGGATGAATTTACATAATTGGGTCTAAAAATGGTATGTCACCATTCAGTGTATTCACAGTTCTTGCCTCTGGCTTGCCACCATTCTCATCTGTCTTTACTGAGGAGGAGGAGTTGCTAAATTTTTCATTATGTTCTTGTAAGGCCTCCCTTTTATTTTGTGGACCTGTTGGAGACACAAAGTAGGGCTGATGTTATTGGAAATAAGCTTATTCCTTTGTTAAAATAAGCTTAGTTAATTATCTTTGGGTGAGGAAGGAGAATAAGAGATTCTATATTGTCTTGAGAAATACACAAATTGAAATCAAATAACCTCATTTAATATATTTATATTCCAGAACACATCTTGACATTTGGAGGAATTACGTCCAGAGTCAGCCATCTGATAGGAATTTTGGACACAGCCTACTTAGAGAAAAAAAAATCACAAACTTGTTATACTATCTTAACTTTTAAAAAATCACCCCAAAACAACCATAATCAGAGATGCAAGTGATAGAAACACTACCTTTCCCTCCCTTCAAATAATGGAATAGTAGATGAAGGAACTTGGGAACTTTTCATAATGGAGAAGGGTAACTGAAGCCATTGAGAGCTGAGAGCCCTGGTAAATGCCTAGAGTCAATCCTGTTATCCCCAAAAGGCGATTCAAACAGACCATTCTAATCTCTAAACCGGTAGAGAGTAGTCATAGACATTCATAACTCGTGTTTTGCCTTTCCTTGATGGATTTCACCCTTTATCTTTTACTTAGTATTAGTACCAGAACTGTCTTTCCATGAAAATTGTGTTAATACTCCATTAAGCTAAGCTTTCTCCTACATTTTGTTCTCTTAAAAGGGGGTCAGTGTTTCATAAGGTGCACCATTTTGAATACATTTGGAACACACAGTCTTATTCTTGTGCTCACTGTACTTCATTTTTTTATAAAGTATTGAGCGTGATTCTTCTTAAAGTTTGGATGAATCCTGCCATTCCCCTACTTAATAAACTTCAATGTCTTCCCATTGCCATTAGGATAAAATCCAGACTTGGTAGCATGTTTCAAAAGGTCCTGTTTGATTTGGCTCCTGTCTAATGTGCCAACCTCACTGTACATCTCTCTGCCCATCGTGTCGCACCCCCACCCCAGACTCCTTCTTCCTCCCACCTTCCCACTTAATTCTCAGGGGCCCCACTAAGCCCATTTGATGTTTTCCAAGTTACCATATTCTCTGCCATCTGCCTAAGGCACAAGCTCTTACATCTATCAGGGGCGTCTTCTTCAGACTTGTAAATAGCAGCATCTCCTGGTTGATTCTCCTTCTCATTATTCTGGTGAATCTTAAATACCACTTCCCTTGAGAGGTCTTCAGTGTCAGTTGCTCAGGTCATATACAGGCATTCAGATGACCCAACTGGCTTTCATAACTTCTCTATTTCTACTACCTTAGCCTTCTTTTCCCATCTCAGTGTATGATACCCTCACTTGTGTTCAAGTCAGAAACCAGGTATCATTCTTGGTATTTCCTTTTCCCTCACTATTCCCAAAATAATCCTCCAGCAAGGCATCTTGACTGTATTTCAAAAATATGTCCTAAATTCATCCACTTTTCTCCACTTCCATCATGGCCATCCTAACCCAGGCAAACTTTTTCTTTCCAATCACTCCTGCTTTGCCTCTCCATTGACCTCCTAGCTTCATTCCTGAGCAACTACCATCCATTCTTCATAGGCAGGAATGATTATTTGAAACTGTAAACCAGGTTTTGTTACTTTCCCTGCTTAAAGTGTCTGAGTGGTTTCCCATTGAACACTGAAGAGAGTCCAAACTCTTTATTAACTGGATCCTGTTTACCTCCTGGCTCTCTGAACTGGTGTTCAATGTGGCTAGCTACTTATCATCTCTTAGAACTAAGTGTAATGACCACTTCCTCATCAAGGCCTTTGTGACTACTCCCCTCACCCCGATTTACCTACTCTTTATCCTCTATTCCTGCTCCTTTTTACCACTTTAAAGCCTAAATTTTGTAATTTCTTTTTCCTGTATACCCTCCAGAACGTAACCTCCACTTTGGCAGGAGATATCTCTGACTTTATTGACCACTGTATTCTCGAAGACTAGTCCAGTGCTTGACACAGAGTAAATGCTCAGTAGTATTCCCTGAATGAATAAATACCACAAAATGCACATAGTGACAATCACTTGTTTAATTGTTTTCTACCCAGACAGACTCCTTGGGGCCAGAATCAGAGTAGAATAAAACACTGTCTGGACAGTATATGGCAGATTGTGAATCTTTATTATTTATTACTAATTCGACTGCTTATAATGTGACTCTTACCCATCTTCTTATCCCTGTATTTAGATTCTATAGTAGCCATTTGGCCAATATTTTTGAATAAATGAATAAATAAACACAGGTGGCTTTATGTCTCTTTGCAGGTTAAAAAAAGAAGAAAGAGGGTACTGTTGAAAAAATATGACATTATACATTCTATATTTCCATCTTGGAAACTCTCAATGCAGATAGTCATAATTAAAGCTGTCTTAACTTGAGTAAATATAGTTTCCAGAATTTATTTTATCCAGTGACTCTTTTCATGTAGATTTTAAGTTATAAGAAAGATGCTTTGGAAAAGATGTTGAAGAAAACAGAATAAGGAGCTTTTAAAGATAGTAGTGATTTAAATATTAGCTTTACCAGTTAGTGTTTGTAAGACTTTAAATAAGTTACTTAACCCCTCTTTTCTCATCTTTGAAATGGACATTCAGGTTTATCATGGTAATGTGATGGTGTGTGTTATTTATTGGAATATAACAGTCACTCAGTTAAAGGTGTTTTCCTCTTAATATTTCCCATCTAGTTTTTTCTCATTGGAAATGTGAGCATCGTATTGTTTTCCTGTTATTTTTGGTATTTTCTTTTGGTGTTTATTTTAGTGTTTCCTTTTCTTTAATCTTGGAAGAGATTTGACTTTATCTTTGAGTTCCCTTTTTTGAGACTGTTGTCCTTACTCCGTGGAGTCAGGGATTATTTAATAGTTGATTTTCACCATATATGTATTAGCAGCAGTCGAGACACGATTCTTCAGTCTTCTTTGGAACTTCAGACGGCCACAGAACCATTGTGTGCCTTTGGAACAGAGTCATTCTTGGAGACACTGCAGAAGGAAATGGCCATTTACTATCTCATGTACATACTTTATGCTGATGGGAAAAACTGGATCTATCCCAATATTTCTTTGTTCTTTATGGTTATTTGTAGCATTATTTTCAGTGTTCTAGAAAGGAGGCCATCTTAATTTTCAACATAATAATAGCTTACATTCATGTGTTGTAGAAATACTCAATTTCTACTACAGAACTGCTTCCATTTATTCCAAATGACATTTATAAACATCTGTTATGTGTCAGTCTATAGGGATGTAAGAGAGACTTTGATGAGGAATCTATTCTCAGAGAAATCATATAAAAGTATGTGGTCATATAAACAAGGATTTGGACCACCCCCTGTTCATCTCTGTAAGACATTGGGTACATACTATGGTCTCTGAGAAACCTGAGCTATATACAGGGTAGTTAAATAACTTAGTTAAAGTGATTCATAATTTTTCTGTCCTCTATTATGATGTCAGTAGTCAAACCTCACTGACCTAGACAAATAGGAGACAATTACTCTAAAGAAATAAAACATCTAAACTTCTACTTGTAAGATAAATAAAGTCTGAGTACCTAATGTATAACATGGTGACTATAGTTGATAATACTGAATTTGTAACTGAAATTTGCTGCAAGAGTAGAACTTAAATATTCTCAGCATCCCCCCTCACCAAAGAGAAAGAGAAAGAGAGGTAATATGTGAGGTGCTAGATGTGCTAATTAACTTGATGGGGGATCCTGTCACGAGGTATGTGCATATCAAATCATCATGCTGTACACTTTAAATAGCTTACAGTTTTATTTGTCAGTTACACTGTGATAAAACAGAAAAATAAAAAACATAAAGCAATAGTTACAAGAGGTGCTCTTTTCTCTCTTAGTTAACATTGTGATAATGTACCCCTAGTCTCATATTAACAAAAAAAAAATGACATCTAAACTGATGAGACTTTTCAAATAAATATATTTGTTTTATTTCATATAGACACAATAGCATAAATTCAATCCTAGCAGTGCTTCCAGGGCATAAAATAATTTTTAATAAATAGACAAGATGTATGATTATCTCAGTTCACAGGGTTCCTAAATGATTCTATTAGGGTTTTTAAAGCTTCCTAAATGCTTTGACCCTGGGAAAAAAGTGTTTATTTTGTTAATGTATTCAGTATGATCTTCCTTTTGCCTATTTTTAGAGTTTTATCTTTGTGATAACCCTTGCCTTACTGATGCCAGATTGTTATATTTTCCAGAATAATGTGTGTTCTTTACTATGACTTGAATCACTTTGTCTCCTTAAAAACCCAGGAAAGAATACTCCTTCTCCAAGACTCCGAGCAGACAGAAACACTTCTCCTGCCTTTTTCAGATAGAATTAATTGGGAACTCATTTATGATCCCACAACACTATGTAAATATTTCTACTACAGCATTTTACACTTTACTCTATGATGATGCAATTATTTCCTTCTGTATCTGCATTAAATATATACTCCCTGACTTATTCGTCATCATCATAATTGACAAGAATAATAAAAATAATAACTATGATATGTTAGGTACTTGTTACATGCTTTTATTGCAGACTTTACAAGAATAATAACAGCTCAGTCATTATTATATCCATTTTATAAATTAAAAAAAACCCTGAGATTTAGGTAAGGTCACAAGAATGTGAACATGGCAGTTATAGGATTTGAATCTAGGTAAGCCTAACTTTGTAGCCTGGAGAGTCTTTAATTTCTACATCAGAGCCTTGCTCAGTATTAGACACTCAGGGTTTTACCAAATATTGTTCAAATTGCATTAAGAGTTAAACTCAGAGATCATTTTGGGGGAGAACTTTGGTCTAACTGTTGTCAAATAAGTACATATTGCAAATTAGTGAGGTCCAGATTAATGAGGCCCAGGCAGAGCTCTGGTTGTGCTGTTAGCAGATGCTATTATGATCTATTAGTACAGCTAATAATAATCATAATTACAATCTGAACTATGTCTCTTGGTTACGTAATGTTCTCTGACTCAGCCCAGAGCAGTATACTTGGCAAAGATGGTGTTACCTGTTGCTTACAGTTGCAAATATAATAGCCCAATGGAATAGTTGAGGGAAAACTAAAAATCTTACATCCAGTTCTATGTTTTGGTGACCTAAAATGGAATAAAACCAATAAGGAAGATGTCATGTTAGTAAATGTTGAACCATCTCTAAGGGTCATGCTATCTAAAGGGGAAGACAACTGCACACTTATTAAACACTGATTATGTGCTAAATGACTTATCTCATTAATAAGTAAATGTTTATCTCTTAATTATCTAAGATTAGGAGGGCAGAAATTATTATTTTTAAGGTATAAAAGGAAGAAACTGGAACTTAAAATAAGCAGATGTAAGGTCAGCTGGGAGAAGATGGAAAACAGGTGAGGAATCTTGGCAGGAGAGCACTGCAGTGACCTGGACCAGAGAGTCCTCCCTTGCTCCTCTTTACAGGAGAGCAGAGTAACATTCTGGGGCAGATCTTTGGACTGTGAATGACAGAGCTTGATTTACTATGGGAGTGGGATGATGGTGTGTCCAAAAGTTGCCTGCTCTCTTCTACCTTTCTGGGGTCAAGATCTGAGTATTTGATGTTTCGTTACCATTTTCCATGTCCTTATACTCACACATTCTAACGTATTCTGCTCTTTGAGTGATTGCTAGTGGTGGAAAAATATATATACTTGGGGAGACAGGGAGACAATATTTTGAACTTGAAGATAAATAATACTCTTGCTCTTTGCATTAAAGTTCTGCATTGAGGGTTATGAATTATTGAGGCTAATGTCATTCAACTTCCCATTTTCTGTATATACGCACACACAACCCTATGTTTTCGGATTATTGTTGGAGAGGGATTACTGGTTTAAAACCAAATGTGAGTTCCTGGGTCCTCCAGCAAGATAGCATTCAGTAGTACAATAAACCTCACTGTACCCTCTAATCCTTTGATCATCTCTACCCAAAACACCACACTCTAGTGAGGTCAACTACCTACTCTTCTTTTCCAATAATAATAATCATAACAACAACATCTTACTCATATTTATTGAGACTCTCATGTACTCTTCAGTTTTCAGGAGCCCATTTAGATGAGAGAGTGCTATTTCTGGGGATGAGGAAGTTGCTTTAGAAATGGGTTAGTAGGGATTCTTTTGGTTACAAGAGGCAGGAGTTCAGTTTGTGCTAACTTTGGTAAAATGGAGGATTTATTGGAAAGACCTTGCAGAATCAAACAAAAGTAGGGACACAGAAACCACAAGAAAGAAATAGCTTAATTTAGGTTTCAGAATCAACGAAACTCAGGGACTTCACTGCCACTAGGGCTCTCTCTCTATACTTCTTGTTGCCACTTCTTTCTGTATATTATATTTATTCTCTGTCATTGCAGAATTGCTACTTCAATATTGTAAAAACATAGGTGCTGACAGCTCTCTAGTTTTACATCTTGCAATTCACTTCACAAAAGGAAGACAAACTGTCTTTCCTTAATGTAATTTGAATATAAATTCCCTGGAGAGGACTCAGGTTAGCCCAGCTTGGGTCAGGTGCTCATCCCTGTACCAATCAATGTGGCCAATAGTTGAAGGGTTGGATAAAGCTTTTAAGAGTATGGCAGGCTCTGTGCAAACATAGAGTTTGAGTGGGAGAGGAAACCAACCCTACAAGAAAGGGAGGGTTGCTGGCAAATAAAGCAATAGGTATTTATTCCAAGAAAAGGTAGATAATTTGCCTTCAAAACACATTATAAACAGCAGATAAGAAGCTCAGATCTAAGGCTTTTCTTCCAAAACAAATCCATTCTCTTCTGTTTTATACTTAGTATTCCCACCCAAAGAATCACCTCACCAAGTGACTAGGCCAATCTCTCCAATTTATCTTTCACATGGTACACACATCCCTGGCCCATGGCATCATTGTCATCCTTTATCCCTCTAAACTTTTCTCCAACTCCTACTTATTCTTCTTGGTCTCCAAGAAGATGACATCCAAGCTGACTCAACTCATTGGGGATTTTTCTTCTCTCCAATATCCTACAGCAAGTATATTTCACCCTTACCAATTTTTGATACTAATTCAGATTCCTTAGTTTTGTGTTTAATGGGTGAACTTTTTTTTTCCTTTTTCTTTCTCTAAGTAGATGATAAGCTTCTTGAAATCAGGTAACATATCTTAAATGCCCATATCCGTAACAGAATTTTTAGTATGAATCATATTATTAAGATTTGCAGGGTTAATTCAATTTAAAAAATATTCACTTACTATGAGCAAGTCACTGTTCTAGGCACTAGATAAATTACTTGTTTTGTTTGTCTGTTTTCACACAGCATGTGTCAGTAGCTGAGAGTGGGTAATCAATTGTGACCTGCTTATCTCTCCACAGTTATGTCCTAATTCTGTTCTTTCTCCCCTGACTTGCACAGTCTGACCTAGTCACACCAAATTGCTTATTAGCTCATGAATGTTCAGTACTTTTTGAAGCTTTCAAGTAATAGGTATTCATTTTCCTCTGTCTGAATTATTTTTCATTTCATCTTAAAGTGAACATTAACCTTAATCAACCCACCAACATCAGATCTGGGATCTTTCCCCTAGAAGCTTCACTGATCACCATTTTGGTACATAGTACCCTCCCATTATGCCATATATGGATGTATACATATCCCATCCCACCTTTTTACGATTACCATTTAGGAAAGAGTAGCCGTAGAAACAAGGGTTCATTTTCCCGGCATGTGTAAAAAATTGGGCAAGGCAATAGCAGTCAGCTGCAGCTACCGTCTCATAACTGAAAAGTCTCACTCTGAGGGGAAATGGCCATTCAAGGCAGCAGCAGTAGCAGACTGGTGTTTGTCAAACTATATCTTGCTATTTTTTAGACTAATTCCTGCTGAACTTTTCCCCTTCCTTCTGATTGCTTCTCTGCTGCTTACCAGCACCATGGGGAATCAGTATGGCAACTTTGTTATTGAAATATGTTGGCTGGACTTTCTTCCTTTTTGCCTTCTCTTTTCTGGAAGAAGAAGAAAAAATGATCATGGAGTAGACACCAAAGAATTTGATCCAGTTGAAATATTCCTAAAACAGCAATAATTTGTTTTAAAGCAAAAGACCACATGTACTTTATTTTTAATAACAACCTGTAATACAGATTCTTTTCTGATTTGTTCGTTTATAGCCCTGGTGATAGAGGCTATTAGAATCATCTGGTTGAAATCGGTGAGGGAGGCTAGGACAATCAAGCCAATACAAAGCCCAGACCTTTGTGATTTTAGTACCTCAAAGCACAAGCATGCTATATACATTTGTCTACATGCTTTTAAATCAGGAAAGACCATTGTTTGCTTGGCTCACAATAAGTTTTGACTTTCCTTCTCTCATTTCTTACCCTGAAACATAATAGTGGTCTTTGAAGTGTTCCTAACTAAAGCCAGCAGACCTGGATTCAAGTCCTGCTCATTTCCTTCCTAGGTAGATGATCCTAAGTAAATTCTTTAATGTCTCAGATTTTTCATTTTCTCATTCCTAAAATGATACCTAGCTCACAGGGAAATCAACAATATTTATTACAGGGGATTGCTCACCTTATCAGATGAAAGGTTGCATATTACAATGTTTAATAAGATCAAATATTCAGCAGAGAGTTTTAAGATGCTTTTCCTCACTGATGATCAGTTTTTCATTTCATTGTGGAAGCTACTTTCTCCAAGTTATGTATTTGCTTCAGGACCAGGGAGAGAACTTAAAGCCAAAGGTGTAGTCTGTTCTCTGTTCCCACACTTGCTATACTATTCCTCATTGTTCCTCCACAATAGATATCTGGCTATAGCCAAAATGATTGCCTTATCAAAGACGGAAAATCTCATGAATCCCTTTACCTCTAATATCTGGTCACACCATTTGCATTTCCTGCTGTGCCCAGATATTCTTTTATCTAAATCATATTAACCTTGGCACATCTAGGTAATCTCCATCCACATCTATCTCTCATCATCTCTCCTGATTATTCTCCTCCCACAGCTGCACCTTAACCCTTTCCTAAGGATTTATAATATACGCAGATGGACTTAGTGGCTTGTTCTATTGTATTGTTGCTTATCTCTGCCTATGTCCATGCCTTACATCTTCAATCAGACAGAACTTTGTGAGCCAGGTCAGCATTAGTCATTCAGTTCTTTGTTACAGAAGCCGAAGGATGATGATGATGATGATGATGATGATGATGATGATGATGATGAAAGTGACCAAGATGATGGTGATGATAATAATGATAATGATGGTGGTGGTGGCGGTAATGACAATGGTGATGCTGTTGCTGATAGTGATTGTGATGATGATTATAAAGTCTGCCAGCTCTAAGTCATGGGTAGTAATGAACCAATATAAATCAGAGAAGCCTAGATTATAGTCACAGAAGGAGAGATGGAAAATTGTGAAGTTAATATACAGAGAAGAGGAGTGTGTGGAGAATTCAAATAGTGCATTTAAATTTAGAGTGTGATGTAGCCCAATGGTCTCTGTATGAAGGATGTCTAAAATGTTACAACATAGACTGGCAGAAGAGAGAAGTCAGAAGGACCAAGTTGAAGAAGTGCTGGGCACATGAACCTGATTATTGGAGTAGATCCCCACAATGAATCTGAAATGAGAAGTCTTGTAGTCCAAGATAGTGTTTCATAGCTTCAGGGTGATAAGCATGAATTTGGGAAGTAAAAAAGATGATGTCAGATCCTAGTCTTGAGTCTTACTGACCATGTAACCTTGGTTACTTATATGTCTTCTGTTTAATGGGGGTAATACATCTCAAAATTGCTGTACAGATTAAAAGAATTAGTGATTGTAAAGTGCTTCACAAGGTGCTTGACACATTGTAAATTTTAAATTATTGTAGTCAGATATAATAAGGATAATTCAGTGGATAAGGCAGCAGGATGAGGTCCTGCAGCTGGTGATCTAGACAGACAGGCAGCAGAGCATTTTTATAGGGATCAACTGATCTGTAGTAGGATGCTGAGGAACTGGAAGGTAGAAGTCCTCATCATCTACTGGTGGCTAGCAGGATGTTGGGACCATAATTGAATAGTTTGAGGCAGAAAATATCAATTCAGATGCATCACTGAATTGAAATGCCAGACGGGGAGACTGAGGCTGAATCCGAGGTATTCAGATGGAACCAGGACAGCAGGGAAAATCAGAAACAAAACAAAACAAAACAAAAGTTACCAAGCACACAGGTTTTGGGAGTATGTCCTAAGTACCAGATACCAGGTGGACATTTAAGACAGCAGGATTCATTCCATCCTACACTCTGGTGGGCCTGAGGCCACTGTGCCATCTGCCTTAGTCAGGCTGGCTCCAGAACCAGACAAGGGCACATTTACAAATGAAAGTAGCCATGATTCCAATTGTGATGCCCCAGGGAAGGTGCCAAACGAGGAAAATTATCTAGCTGTGTAGTCAAAACAGCAAGCTAAGTCTGTGCCCTGAGGTATGGGCCAGATATAAAGGTTCTAGAAGAAGGGAATGCAAAAATACACCCTGGAAAATGAACATAAAGATGATACACTCAGATCCACTGAGTACGTCTTAGATTCTCATGTGGAGTCATGGTTCTTATTAGCCGTGTCATCTTGAGAAACAGCTTTAGCCTTCTAGGCCAACTTTACCAATCATACTAGCAGTTAATGCCATTTTTTGAGCAGTGACCACGGGCCAAGTTCATGCTGCTAAGCACCTTACGTGCACTATTTTATTTCAACCGTATAAAAACTTCTAAGAGAGAAGTTTATTTTTTGTCAATCCTCAGGTGAGGCCAGGGAGGATCAGAGAAGATTCATCCCTGAAGGAGGTTCACGCAGCACGGAAGGTTGGAGCCTGAATTTCAGTCTGGGATTGTTTGACTCCAGATCTTGAGATCTTAATTACCGCACTTCACGGCAGAATCAAACTTTATGTGATTTTTTTTTTCTGCAAGAAAAGTGCCTAGTGATATCTCACCTGGAGTAGATGGTTAAGGTGTTTTTGCTGAGTGAGCTTAAAAAAGTATACATTTAAGGCCTTGAACCAAGTTTAGCATGGCAGACACCAGGAAATGTTATCAGATCTGTACATGTGTTCAGCTATGATCTGAGTATTTTCTGTAGATTGCTGCTCATTTTCCTTTACCCAAGGGTTTCTCAACAGCAACACTATTGACACAGAAATCACTTATTGTGGGGGGACTGTCCTGTGCACTGTAGGGTATTTAGTGGCATTCCTGACCTCTGCCTTCTAAATGACAGTACACCCACCTTTACCTTCAGTTGTGACAATAAAAAAAAATGTCCTCCAACATTGTCAGAGGTCTCCCAGGGGCAGCATTTTCCCAGGTTGAAAATAAATGTTCCTAATTTATAATTCCCCCTTTAGTATCAGGATGGAAGGTAAGCTGAGCAGGCTTCTTTTAAGGGAGAAGCTGGACCCTATAGGGGTGAGTGGTTTGTTATTACAATGTAAAGAGTGTGTCAGGTCCTTTGAGAAGTCTGTGCTGATGTAGCATTGTGTTAACAGTAGTGTAGAACCCAGTCAGCCCCACAGAAATTCAAATTCTAGCTCCACCGTTTTCCAAATCTGTGAACTTGGCTGTTTCCTAACCTCTCAGAGCCTCAGTTTTCTCATCAGTAAGATAAGGATAACAGGATTAATGTCTAGAAGTGATCTGTAAATTGGAGACAGTGCTGGGATTGATCTCACAGAGAAACAGAAATTTCATCTTAGTTAAAGCACGGTGCTGTAAAAAGAATTAGCCAATTGAAGGTAAACTATTATTCGTAATAATGCCTAGCCTTATTCTATAATCTGTTTTCTTCCTGCCAACAGGGCTGCAGATTCCTACAATTTGGCAGGAAGCTCTTTTGAACAAGCTGTGTCAAAACTACTTACTGCTGAGTCTTCAATACCTAGGGCAGTGCCTGGAACATAATAGGTGCTCAGTAAATATCTGATGAATTAGTAAATGAATTGAATAACAAAGAGGAAGTTAAAGCAATAATCTAAAAAGACCCAAATGCTGTCAGTATCACGAAGCCTTCATTATTTCAAGAACACTGGCTGTCGTGCAAGGGATTGTCCGTGAGTGTAATGGGAGGAAAGAAATAATACCTATTTCAAGGAGTAAGGAAAGATGGAGTCCACACACCAGTTAGCTTTCTAAATAGCTAAAAGGTAATTTGAGTTTGAACCTGGATTTATCTAGCCTTTCTTTTACCTGAACACAGTGCAGATCTTAACTGAAATGCACACCCCCAGGAATAGAGACACAATAAGCTGCTTGCTGAGATGTCACTCTGTGAAACAGAGCAGTGGTGGTCTGTGAAGGACACCTTCCTTCCCTGGGCAGAATGGGCTCAGCTGTATTGACCGAGAGAGGAGAACTAGCAAAGTGATGGGAGGACATAGACAGGAAAGAAACCACTCTACCGATGGAGACCTGAGCAGGCTTTGTAGGGAAGGTGGCCTCTGACCCAGGTTTTCACCAGGGTTGACAGAGGGCTCCACAGGTAGGCGTAGAGGGACAGCCTAGTGATTATTATATTTATATATTTACAGCACACAAATTATAAATCATACTTCACCAACCTACTTTCTAGGTATATCGTGTTATTTTTATTTCACTTTCTACTTACCCTCTTTTTAAACTCTAGTTTACTGATTTAACAGATGGAGAAAATAATGCATTATCCTTCATAAGATCATTGTAAGCATTACATGAGATAAATGTGTAAAGTCATTTGGCATGGTTCCTGGCACACAATAAGTACAAAGTACAAGCAGCTCTTATTACTAATGTCATTATTATACTTGAGTTTACATCCCAGGGGACAAAGCAGCACAAACTGGGGGTGTAAAGAACCTGTAAAATGCAGAAGTTAGGAGCCAGCTCTGTTTTTGAGAAAATGTAGAGGGAGTTTGGATGGAAAAGTAGATATGAATCAGCTTGATGAGGACGGGGAATGTGGTTCTTAAGATCTGGAGCTGTAATGGCAGGAGTGAGAAAATAGACATAATTTTTGTTTTCTGTCAGTCAGAGGGCTTATTTAGGCATGAAGTGGCTTTTCAATCCCCTTAAATCGATTCATGGAGATGACCTGGCCCAAATTCTCTGTCTGAGAAGGAAATGTTGCTTATGGCAGGAGTTATTCCCTAGCCAATCTTCTCCATTTTCCTGCCAAAATGAGGACCTCTTTCATTGTGTGATGGAGAGAGAACGCCACATGTAATTAGAGGGAATGAGCAGAGAGGAAGGGAAGAGGGGGTGAGCGTGCCACCGTGCTGGCGGAAGTCTCCCAGGAACAGAAGGTGATGCGTTGTGACAGATGCCTTTGTTATGTTGTTTGTTAAACACTGCACGGCTACGTTTCACAACATTTTCAGATATGCCCCTGCCTTCCCTGGGCATTTTGGCAGCAGGGAATGAAAACTATCCAGGCTGGGGACAGGGAATTGGCGGATGGGGAGTGTAGGGCAGGGAGGGACTAGAAATATGAATGTGGTGAGATTCAGAGTTCAGTCACCTTCACCATCCTGTACCACCCTCACACAGTCACTGCCTGCACTGGGGGCTGAGAGTCATTGCTTAAGAGGTATATTCATTGCGTCCAATTAAATTCAAATCAAATGAATATTTGAGTACCAGCAATGTGCCTAACTCTGTTAGGCTCTGGGGACAGAAATAGGATAAAACATTATCCCTGCCCTCAAGGGATTCACACTCCAGTGGAGGCAATTAGGCAGACACATACCACACACACACACACACACACACACACACACACTCAACCCAGAAAGTAAGGGGCAAAGAGCTTTTTAAAGAGCCAGAATTTATTTAAGTTTGAAGAAAAGTTTGAAGTAAGTAGCAGTGTGGATACCACAGGCCACATTCTCTCATAATAACCTAATTACATTGGAAATAAGATATTAAAATTTTACCAAAATACCTTAACCATTTGAACACTAAGTAAGTTAAATTTATATAGCCTTTGGATCAAAGAGGAAATTGAAAGCCAGACTACAAACCATCTAGAAAGCAATACAGAGCATAGCAGGGGAAGTCCTCATCACAAATGCCTTCACAGTAAAGACAGTAAAAAACCAAAAGGCAGTTCTCATTTAGAGGAATTAAGAGGGGGAAAAGAAACAAAAAATAAAATCAAAGAAACTCTATACAGGGAATTAGTAAAGATAAATCCTGAAATTAATGAAACAGATCACAAAATAGGTGGAAAGGGATACATTGGTACATAAACTGGTTCATTGAAAAGGCAAGTGAAATTGGTAACCTTTTTGTTAACTTGATTTTAAGAATAAAACAGAGAGATCAAAATATATTAGAAATTTTAAATTATTAAGGTGGTATAACAAATACAAATGTGATCAAGGGAACAATGGATACATTTTGTGGTAAAATTTTGTAAACCTGGAGCAAAAGGATGATTTCTGAGGAATCTGTAAGTCATTCTAATTGACCTCAAAGAAATAGAAATATGAATAAATCAAGTCCAATAAAAGGGGTAGGACATGAGATTAAGTAGCTACCATAAAAAAAATACAGGTTCACAACTGAGTTTATCTAGCCTTTAAAATTTTTTTTCTGTATTACTTACAGTATGCTACTCCCTAGAAAATTCATTATCTCAGCTTTATTTTATGAAGCCTCTAGGGCTTTAAAGCCAAAACCTGGTCTAATGCTAATTAGAAAATTGTGAACTAATCACACACACACACACACACACACACAAAATCAAGCAATGAAGCTGAAAAGAGAAAATAAATTTATTCCTAGAAATGCATATGTAGTTCAAACTACTAATTAATCTGTCATGCCAACAAATTAAAGGGTAAAAATCATATAATTGTGTCAATATATGCTGAAAAGGCCTTAGATAAAAATTAGAAACCTTATGAAATAAAGTTAGCGTAAAATATAGGAGCTTAGATTTTATAAAGGCTTGCATCAAAACCCAATAGTCCATATGATCCTAAACGGTAAAATGCAGAGCAATTTATCTTTAAGTAGTATGTCGGTCAAAAATAATTAGTATTGTCGTTACTCACTTTTTCTTAAATGCCCTGGAAGATTCAGTAGGAAAAGAAGTCAAGATAATTGGTTAACAATAAGAGATTGGTGCAAGAAAAACAAGCAAGAGAATCAATAAGAAAATTGGGTAAGGTGATTGGATACTAGATAAAATATTCAAGAGTCAATATACTTTCTCTGAACTAGCAATAAACACCATTTAGAAAGGAGGAAATTTCCATTAACAACAAATACAACAAGATAGCATAATTTAAAAATAACTTTAACCATAAAAATCTTATATCTACATAAAAGTGTAAAATGAAATATTAATTATTTAATTAAAATGTAATTTTAAGTAATTTTTAACTAATTAATATTTTTAGGTTTTTTAAAATTATGGAATTCCACTTGGAAACCCAACAGGGATTTTATAATAATTTTAAAATAATATAAATATGTAAAATACAGAATTTTAAAGTTGTGAAAAAGAAGAGATGGCAAAGAAGAGCCAGGAGTTTGTGGGTTAGAGTACCGGAGAGGGGGAAATTGTTTAACAGATCTCAATGTCATCAACTAGATCTGGTTCTGTATAGCAACAGAGATAGACTGTGATTTCCAGACAGCAGAGACCATTTTTGGTTCACTTGTCTATTTCAAGCACATAAGAAAGTACCCAAGAAAACTTGACTGAGTTCGTTTATGAAACAGATCAGAGAATTTATAAAGAACCTGGCAATGGATCCCAATATATATGACTTACGAGAATTAAAAGACATTGTATTGGAATATGATAGGAATACAAATCCTAAGTGTAGAGCTGGAGGAATTTTCATAACTGAAATCACTCTTGTTGGCACTATTTGTCTGAGTGCATATATACTGTGTATATCTATATCTATACAGATAATTCCATCACCCTAGAAGTCCCACTTGTGTATTTTACCAAGGTATAACCCTCTTCTTCAAACATAACCTCTCTTGACTCTAAACCGATAGATTAGTTTTCTCATAGGATGTCTCCAGATGTCATTAATCTTTGATTAAAATTATTATTATTATTAGTAGTAGTAGTAGTAGTTATTTTAGCTACTCAGCTCAAAGGGTTCTTGGGATATAGGCCAAATAATCATCATCTTCACAATAATGGCAAGTAGACTTTGGATGCTTACTACGAGTTAAGTGCTTTATGTTCATTTTCTTACTTGAGTCACACAAAGCCATATTGAATAGATACTATTATTTTGTTTTAAGCATGTGTAATTTGGGGCTTAGAGAGAGAAAGTAGTTGCCCAAAGACACCCAGCCAGAAAGCAGTAGAGCCAGGACTCAAAATCATTTTGATGTGATCATTCCATAGCGTGCTGTTTCTACACACAAGTTGTTTTTAGGATTAAATCAGATAATGCCCATAAACTATTTCACACATAACCGGCTCCAAAATATGTGCTTAATAAACTTAAAATCACAATAGTAATGACAGAGTTGCTCAGTCTTCACAATGATGTTGCCAGGTAGGTGCATTATCCTCAGGTTTGCACATAAAAAATGAGGGTGAAGGAGGTTAAATCACCTGCTCAGTTCACACAGCTGCGTGGTAAAGACAGAGTCAACCCCAGCAGACCTGGGTTCACCTGTTAACTGCACTGTGGCCTTAGGCAATCCATCTCACCTCTCTGTGCCTTGGCTGAATAATCTGTACTTTTGAGAGCTATAATTTGTGCTCTAACTATTCAGGGGTAATATGTAAGAACAGTGAAGGAACTTTGAAATAAGAACATGTGTGTGACTGTGTGAAAATACTGGTTTTCTTGCACTTATATTCCCTTCTTTGTAAAATAGGGTAATAGTGATAATTCCTCAGTTCAAAACTTATTGAAACTCCATTGTGTATCTCCATAGGGATGCTATATGGATTAAATACACAGTTCATAGAAAGCACTTAGCTTAGTGCCTGACCCATGGCATGTATTCTGTAAGTGATCATCACTGTTGTTATTGTTATTATTATTATTTATCAATCCATTACCAAAAATAAACTCCTAAAATTCAGAGGACAAGAGCGAGTTGCCTTAGAGGATATTAAGTTCTCTGTCACTGCCCAAATCTTGACAGAAACCATGTGGGAGTGGGGGGGGGGTGGTCAGCAGTAGAGGTTCAAGTATGAGGAGTTCAGTTATACTACAGATTTTGAAGACTTCTTCTGATTGGAAGTTGCCAGTATACTGTAATGTTTAGACTTTCCTTGATATTGACAACGGTCATTTTTATCGTCAGTAAGTATAGAGTAGAACCATCAAGTGTCACCAAAGCAAATTTACAGGAAAATCACCAGCCTCCCTTTTTATGTTGTTCCTAAGTTTTTATCATCTGAGACCCACAATTCTATCCAGCTCAATTTTTTCCTTTATCTTTCTTACGTATGTCACTGCCAGTCCACTGTATCCCCACATATGACCTTAATTTTCTTCCTTCATGGGTTTCTTTATCCTATAGCCAACTCTCACAAGATGGAAGAAATATTGTGACTGTTGATGCTTGAATGCCATCTTCTCTCTACCCAATTCCCACATGAAATGAATTTATGTTCCCTCCTGGACATGTTCATTCATTCAGCCTATTGTGACTGAGCCTCTGCTCTGGGCCAGGTACTGTGCAGGATACTGAGAATACAGAGGTGAAAACAGCCTACCCTACTACAACTGTGGAGCTTTGGCTTCAGTGAGAGAGACACATATACAAAAAAATTACATAAACAACCAACTTTACCCACATGGAATACCATGTAGCAGTAAAAATGAATGGACTGAAAATCTACTACCAACATCGCTACATCTCAAAAGATTACATGCATGAACAAAAGAAGTACAATGTTAGTACATTATATTCTCTTGTGATGGATTTTGTAAATATAGGCAAAGAATACTAGAAACCAAATTCAGGATAGTACTTACCTCAGGGTGGGAATGAGAATGAAAGGAATGGAATTTAGCAGACACATATGAGGGCTCCAACACTTTTAGGGAAGTTTTACTTCTTACTTTGGGAGAAGAGTATATGAAGTATATATTCCTTAAAATACTCCTACAAAAATATTACAGGTTGTAAAAGTTGTTTTAAAGGGCACTACAATATTAAATCAAAATCAGGAGTGCTTGATTTAGAAGGGGGCATGTAACAGGAATGACTTCCTGGTGTCTCTATGGAAATACCCTTCAGTAGGAGTTAACCAGGTAAATCATGAAAGTGAAGAGTAGACAGGAAAAGTGTTCCACTAAATTGATTCATTCCTTATTAACCTCCCTGTTTTCACTTTGATATAAATTTCCAACCTGAAAACTGTTTGATCTCTCTGATTCAATGGGAAGCCCATTAAGTAATTGACTTTTATTTGCCTTTGAATTCAGGAAAACACTGAGCAAATCTTTGTTATGTTGAGTTAAACACCAATAAAAGTAGAGATCTAGGATCTTATGTAATATGAGGGTAACAAATATGGTAAATGCTGAATACATGTTTAATTGGTATTTCTATTTCATTGGTATCTATTCCAAGCTAATACGGTTTTAGAGAAGATCCTTACTTGGCAATTCTCCACCCTATCTGTGCCACCCGTATTTGATCTGAGGTTCCAACAAAGTAGTGAAATATGTCTTTGGATCATGCCCTTCCCTCTGTGTGAAATATACTTTCTTCCTCATCTTCACCTGTCAAATTCACTCTATTCTTTAAGATCCTGCTCATATGCTCCTGCCTCTATGTAGTCTTTACTGATGGTTCAGCACAAAGATGAGTTCTCTCTTATAAACTCCCTTGCAACTCTGTGGCATCTCTTGCCTTAAGCTTCCTGGATACAAATTAGTTAACATAGTTCCTGGGCCGTTGTACAGAACTGATAACTTATAGCCATGATCATCATTAAAGAATATTCCCTGCCCTCAAAGATGCAAACCCCATCAGGATAAATAGCCATGACACGGGTGCAACACAATATAGTGTCATCCAATTCTCTATGTCCCACAGCCCAACACATCAGTTTGGGGTACATAAGCAGCTGCTCAAATATGAAAGGATGAAATGAATAAATAAATCTAGGAAATCACCAACATATGAATTGTATTTGTGTAGCCCATTGGAGAGCTCAGCCTTGTAAGCTCCACCTTATACCCCAAGGGGTGGAGTTATTTATTGTTTGCATAGGCTAGCTCTTTGACAAACGAACAAAAGTCTGAGCTGGCTTCATTAAGAAGGATGGATATAAAGCAGCAACATGTCTGTGCTGAGCCATTGAAAGTGAAATGGGATAATTGCTGTGGTTACAATGAGGCTGATCAAGCTGAGAGAAACAAGTTTCAAATTGTTCCAATCAGTCCTAATCCAGCAGAGTTATTAACAGTGCTCTACCCTGGTGTGACTGCATCTGCTAACTTGAGATAATGATTTATATCACAGTTTATGAAAGTTCCAATTTGTCCTAATTCAATAAGTGAAACCCAGCAAGGCAGGCAGGAGACATACATTGTGCTATGACTAGAATCCGCATTTCCTTCTCCTCTCCCCACCACCCTCAGACCGTGATGACTAAATGTGCAGCTGTTTGCTTAACACTTTCCTTTGTAGACCTAAGCCGAGGCAAACAGAGTGGCAGGTTAGAGTATAAGTTCTCCATCATACCCTATGACTGAACTATCCAGCAGAAAATAATGTTTTGAACAAAACCTACAAGGCAGAATTTTATACAATTACAAATGTCTTGGAGACCCCTGAGTCTAGGAGTTCTTAATCTGGGAAACATGAGCTCCTAGGTCAGAAAGCAGTGATCCCATGAATGCTACAGAAGTGTGTATTTGTGTGTGTATGTATCTGTGTGTGTGTTGCATGTGAATAATTTTCTCTCCTGGGCAGAAAGTCCACAGCTTTCATTAAATCTCAAATGGTTCTTGTAACCTGGCAAAATTGTGTACCATTGGCTGGTCTAATTTACCATAAAAATGAGAAAACATGAAGTAGGATGTTAAGATAATTTTCCTAAATCACTACTAGTGAGAAAAAATTGGGAATAGATTATAGGAATCCCTAAGCCAGACAGAAAGTAATTTACACATTTGACCCCAGAACAAAACGTGACTTCAGCCAAGTGTAATTTCTTGGACACCATCTTTCTTCACCTAATTTCCCCTTACTATGTCAGTGCCTCCCCTATTCAGGGCAGCCATGTGTCTCCTTCATATTCAGATGTACCCTCTGGACAAGGTCTATTAATAGACGTAGCAACAACATGGTGCCATGGAAAGAACTCTATACCAGCTCTAGTTTCTTGTAGACTAAAGCACAGAGTGACAGATGTACATTTTTATTGAATGAATGAATGAGCTGAAAGTCATGAAACTTTGTCAGTATACTTCATTGATACTCATTTTGACCATCTGAAAAATGAAGATTGGCCTATATAATGTCTCAGACTCCTTTGCTTTAATATTGGATGATCATGACAGCCATTTACTTGAGGCTTCGTTTCCTACTGTTAAAGATATATCCCTTTAAATGGATTCTTGAGCGTCCTCTAAGCAGGCCAGATTCTAGGCTCTGAAGATACAAAGGTAAATTAAAAGTGGATCTTTCCTTAGAAGACCTCACAGTCTATGAAAAAGACCAATATGTAGACAAAAGCCAAGAAGCCAGCTTGTAACTACTGAAGTGATGGACTGAGTGGAGTGTTAAGATGACGTAGGGAAAGACGATGTGAGTGATTCTGAGAGCAACAGTGAGGTTGGGAGAAAAGCATTAGCTCAGTCATGAGAGTAAATAAGTGTGAGTTTAACAGATAGGAAAGTAGGAAGGATAATCCATAAAACGAAAATGGCTCAAGCAAAGAAAGGCATGGCACTGCAGAAGTGAGTGATGTATTTCTGGGATGGTGAATATTGGAGTATCAGTCAAGGATAGTGCCTGGCATTTAATGAGAGCTCAATAAATATTTATTGAATTAATGAGGAAATAAATAGCTAAATAATTAGAATTATTTTTAAATGATAGCTAAATGTATTGAATTATGCTCAGTGTCAGGCTCACTACTAAATATTTTTTCATGTGTTACATCATTTATGTTCCCACCATAGTTATAGGAGATAAACAGTGTTATGATCTCCATTTATAAGTGAATTTATCAAGCTCAGAGAGGTGGAGGAATTTTTTCAGGGTCACACAGCCAGTTTCAGGGCCAGAATTTGGTTATGGCATGACTTGCTGTCTTTAAATTCTGTGTACTTAATTATTTCACTATAAAGTATAGGATGTGTTGGAAAAGAGGAATGGGTTTAGGAGTATCTGAAAAGAAACATTTTGGATGTATTGTGAAGGAAGCTGAATGCTATACTATAGAATTAATTTGGATTTCACTCTGTTGGCAAAGGAATGCCATCTAGAGCTTTCCAAGCATGAGGTAGGATCTAAGCTGCATTTTAGAAAGGCAGCTGGAGGGTTGTGAGACATAGATTGAAATGTCAAGAGTCTATATGGTGCAGAACCATTTGGAAGATACATAAATAAATCATCCTTTATGTATTATTCTGTAGCCTGCTTTTATTTTAGTAAACAATACAGCCTGCATAGAGTTCCACATCAGCACATCTACATCTGTCTCAGTCATCATTGTGGGGGGAAAAATTATTGTATTAAAAACAATTTAAAATGTGAAAAAAAATTGAAAATAAAATCCTTACCCTATGTGCCTATCATGTACTTCCCACAATTATCAAATCATGGTCAACCTTTTTTATTTCTACCCCCACTCTCCTACCGTATTTTGAAGCATATTTTATCCCTGAATTTATATAGTTTACTCAATAAATGTTTCTATGTATATTTCTAAAAAAAAAGCAGTTTTTGAAAAAATACATTATTACAGTTGGTAAACATAACTTTAAGTCTCTAATGTAATCCAATATCCATTTCAGTGTTCAAATGTCCCTACCTCAATAACTTTTAATGCCTAGGGATGGTGATGCTGTATTTCATGTATCCAACCCTTCTTAATGGATATTTATGGTGTTTACAATGCTTCAGTGGTAAAAAGAGACAACTCTGAAATTCTGTGACTATGAACTTCACATTTTCTTTAGCAGCAAGGGTCTGGCAGTGTATTGATATTCTTGGAACATTTTGATATTGACTAATGGAAGTTTCACATTATCGTTCTCTGTCCTTATCTTCCCTCATCCAGCCTGAATTCTCTAAAGTACAATCCCTTGCACTATAGCCCAGGCCAAATACCGCCTGCCTATTTTTGAACTCCATTAGACCTAGACGTGGTTTGGGCATTTTCAATTTTTACATACATATGTCAAAGGAAGAATAATAGTTTGTGACTCGTGAAAATGATACGAAATTCAAATTTCAGTGTCCATTACTAAAGTTGGATTGCAGCACAACCACACTCATACTTATTGCTTATGGCTTCTTCTGCATGACGACAGGTGAGTTGAGTAGTTGCAAAAGAGACCTTACAATATACGAGTATCTACACAGTATCCTTAATTTTGTCTGTTGGCTCACAGAGCTTTAAATCTTTCATGACGATGAGAATCACCTAGAGAACTTCTAAATCTGAAAATTCCTAGGACCCACCCCAAAGATTCTGATTCAGTAATTCTGGGGTGGGGTTGTGAGTTTTTATTTCTTACAAAATCCTGGATGGTGCTGATGGGATGGATCAGGGTCTACACCTTCTCTGACCTAATAAGAAAATGAGCAGGGATTCCAGACCAGGGGAGTGAAGAGGTTGTTCTGATCCATCCCCCACTGAATGACCTTCATAGTTCCAGTGTGAGGGTCTCTGCCTCACCCACATCTACCTCACAGTTGCTGCTGACCCTGACTGATACTTACCCCTGACTGATCCTTGACCTGTCACTTCTTCTTGAACAAAAGGAGGAGGTAACCTGAGACAAGTGGATCACATTAACCAGGCAGATACTTATTCATTAGATGCATATCATACTTTTACGCAGAGTCTGGATCCTAAGCTTAAAATATAGGTAATTATCCAGTCACAAAAATAGCCACTCTACATCGAGCTTTTAAACAAGATGAGGGAGGAGGGCCTGATGAGCATGGAGGGTACAAAGAAAAAAGACTTAAAAAGAAAGGTAAATAAAGAAAACTTGAATGTCAGTTTTCTAAAATAGAACATTTTGCTCCCATCTCCTCCCTGCTCTGAAGTGAGTGTGCTTTTCCTTCTGCGTTGCGGTTCGGGGTAAGGCCATCATTTTTCTCTTCAGAATCCGTGTGGCCTGGGGGAGAAACATGTGCTCTGAAAAGGCAGAGTGAGTCCAGCTTTGCTCCTTTCAGCCCGTGAATTTGACCAAGTGATCTAAACACTCCGAGCGTGGAGCTCAGGTGCTCCAGTGAACAACCTACTTCCATTTGAGCCCCAAATCTCTGGAATCCCTTAGTCCTGGGCAAACTGGAATGTTTGGTCACTCTGGTTACCATGTCTGTTAAAAAAAAAAAAAGGCAAAATAAGGAAGCAAAGGGTCATATTAGCTTGTTTATAAGGTTGGTGTAAAGGTTAAACAACAGTGCCAGGCACTGAGCAGGCAATTATTGAAGGCTGGTTTTCTTCTTCCTCTGTGCCCAGGTACCCTCCCTACAAGTTCTCCATCCTATTTGAATCCTCCCTCTCAGATACAACCCACACCCTCACACTCTAATTTCTGTAGAGTTTTCCAGTTAGCTCCTCTGACCCTCGGGTCCCATCTCTCTGTCTCAGTTCAGTCTCACATCCCTCTGGCCTAGGCCCTTCTCCGAGGTTTTAAAATACCCGGTCTTCCCACTGACATTCCCTACCTTTCCAATATATCTTATAGAGTGCTCCTTCTGAACTGTCAGTCAACCTACATTATATTAGAGACACTTCTCCCTCTACAGCTCCTTTTTTTACAAACCTGAGACTGAAGCCCCGACTCCTCCATAGGCTACTTAATGCGCTCTGTAAGGTTAGAGGTCACCTCCTTTAAAGTCCTTAACTCCTCCTGGAAGGCTACACTCCAGTCTTAGTGATATGTTTGCTGTTTCCCAAATAGCCTCAGCATTTAAATAAAAATACCTATGTATGTGTGTACATCTGCATATCTCTTAATTTGCAAAGGTTGGGTTTACCACCATCTTCTTAAGACCAAAAGGTTTGAGTAAATAAAGGTTTACCAATCTTCTCCATTCCTCCTTTATATTCTATCCTTGTTTGTTTTCCTTTGACCTTGCCTGGTCCTGTTTTACATGGATCCTAAACCTTTGCTTAGCTTGCAAGGCTATATTGCTGTGTTAGCCAGTTACACAGTCACATTTACTTTTCTTTCTATCTTGTCTCTTCTAATCAGCTGCTCCACTAGCTGGTGCTTGGCATAAAGAAGTCGTGCTAAGTGCACATCTGTTCACATCTGGCACATAAAGGGCTGTAGGTCACATTTATGCAGCCAACACAGCTGACTTCACAGCAGTCTGGGAAATGAAAAAAATGAAGCTCTGGCCTAAAAGTTCTTGACATTTGATCAACCACAGCAATTGGGGCATATCCAGCTGGCATTCAGCTTGGCACAAGGAACAAAGACTGAAGCATGTTAGGATCAGGGTGCTGGCTATTGCTAAGACTTGATCTCCTTTTGGTTCCTTCTGGATTTGAGCATGAAGCTAGTGAGAGGGGCTTGTCCATCCCATTACCTTACAGTGCTCTCTCTCTCAGTTTGCTAAAATCAGTGAATGTCAAGCTATTGTTTCTTTTTTTTTTTAACATTTTTTATTGATTTATAATCATTTTACAATGTTGTGTCAAATTCCAGTGTTCAGCACAGTTTTTCAGTCATTCATGGCCATATACACACTCATTGTCACATTTTTTTCTCTGTGATTTATCATAACATTTTGTGTATATTTCCCTGTGCTATACAGTGTAATCTTGTTTATTTATTCTACAATTTTGAAATCCCAGTCTATCCCTTCCCACCCTCTACCCCCCTGGTAACCACAAGTCTGTATTCTCTGTCCATGAGTCTATTTCTGTCCTGTATTTATGCTTTGTTTTTGTTTGTTTGTTTGTTTTTGTTTTTGTTTTTTAGATTCCACATATGAGCGATCTCATATGGTATTTTTCTTTCTCTTTCTGGCTTACTTCTCTTAGAATGACATTCTCTCGGAGCATCCATGTTGCTGCAAATGGCGTTATGTTGTCAGTTTTTATGGCTGAGTAGTATTCCATTGTATAAATATACCACTTCTTCTTTATCCAGTCACCTGTTGATGGACATTTAGGCTGTTTCCATGTTTTGGCTATTGTAAATAGTGCTGCTATGAACATTGGGGTGCAGGTGTCATCTTGAAGTAGGGTTCCTTCTGGATACAAGCCCAGGAGTGGGATTCCTGGGTCATATGGTAAGTCTATTCCTAGTCTTTTGAGGAATCTCCACACTGTTTTGCATAGTGGCTGCACCAAACTGCATTCCCACCAGCAGTGTAGGAGGGTTCCCCTTTCTCCACAGCCTCTCCAGCATTTGTCATTTGTGGATTTTTGAATGACGGCCATTCTGACTGGTGTGAGGTGATACCTCATTGTAGTTTTGATTTGCATTTCTCTGATAATTAGTAATATTGAGCATTTTTTTCATGTGCTTTTTGATCATTTGTATGTCTTCCTTGGAGAGTTGCTTGTTTAGGTCTTCTGCCCATTTTTGGATTGGGTTGTTTATTTTTTTCTTATTGAGTCGTATGAGCTGCTTATATATTTTGGAGATCAAGCCTTTGTCGGTTTCACTTGCAAAAATTTTCTCCCATTCCATAGGTTTTCTTCTTGTTTTATTTCTGGTTTCCTTTGCTCTGCAGAAGCTTGTAAGTTTCATTAGGTCCCATTTGTTTATTCTTGCTTTTATTTCTTCTAGGAGAAAATTTTTGAAATGTATGTCAGATAATGTTTTGCCTATGTTTTCCTCTAGGAGGTTTATTGTATCTTGTCTTACGTTTAAGTCTTTAATCCATTTTGAGTTGATTTTTGTATATGGTGTAAGGGTGTGTTCTAGCTTCATTGTTTTACATGCTGCTGTCCAGCTTTCCCAACACCATTTGCTGAAGAGACTGTCTTTATTCCATTGTATATTCTTGCCTCCTTTGTCGAAGATGAGTTGACCAAAAGTTTGTGGGTTCATTTCTGGGCTCTCTATTCTGTTCCATTGGTCTATATGTCTGTTTTGGTACCAATACCATGCTGTCTTGATGACTGTAGCTCTATAGTATTGTCTGAAGTCTGGGAGAGTTATTCCTCCAGCCTCTTTCTTTCTCTTCAGTAATGCTTTAGCAATTCTAGGTCTTTGATGGTTCCATATAAATTTTATTATAATTTGTTCTAGTTCTGTGAAATATGTCCTGGGTAATTGGATAGGGATTGCATTAAATCTGTAGATTGCCTTGGGCAGTGTGACCATTTTAACAATATTGATTCTTCCAATCCAAGAGTATGGAATATCTTTCCATTTTTTAAAGTCTCTTCTTTAATTTCCTTCATCAGTGGTTTATAGTTTTCTGTGTATAATTCTTTCACCTCCTTGGTTAGATTTATTCCCAGATATTTTATTACCTTGGGTGCTATTTTAAAGGGGATTGTTTCTTTACTTTCTTTTTCTGTTGATTTATCGTTAGTGTAAAGAAATGCTACTGATTTTTGAACATTAATTTTGTAACCTGCTACCTTGCTGAATTCTTCAGTCAGCTCTAGTAGCTTTTGTGTGGACCTTTTAGGGTTTCTATATATAGTAACATGTCATCAGCATATAATGACACTTTTACCTCTTCTGTTCCAATTTGGATCCCTTTTATTTCTTTCTCTTGCCTGATTACTGAGGCTAGGACTTCCAGGACTATGTTGAATAGGAGTGGTGATAGTGGGCATCCTTGTCTTGTCCCAGATTTTAGTGGGAAGCTTTTGAGTTTTTCACCGTTGAGAACTATGCTGGCTGTAGGTTTGTCATATATAGCTTTTATTATGTTGAGATATGTTCCCTCTATACCCACTTTGGTGAGAGTTTTTATCATAAATGGGTGTTGAATTTTATCAAATGCTTTTTCTGCATTGATTGAGATGATCATGTGGTTTTTGTCCTTTCTCTTGTTGTTGTGATGTATTACACTGATTGATTTGCGTATGTTGAACCAGCCTTGTGTCCCTGGGATGAACCCCACTTGGTCATGATGTATAATCTTTTTTATGTGTTGTTGGATTCTATTTGCTAAAATTTTGGTGAGGATTTTGGCATCTATGTTCATCAGTGATATTGGCCTATAATTCTCTTTTTTTGTAGTGTCTTTGCCTGGTTTTGGTATCAGGGTGATGGTGGCTTCATAGAATGAGTTTGGGAGTATTTCCTCCTTTTCAATCGTCTGGAAGAGTTTGAGAAGGACTGGTATGAGTTCTCTGTATGTTTGGTAGAATTCCCCGGTGAAGCCATCTGGTCCTGGACTTTTATTTGTAGGGAGGTTTTTAATTGCTATTTCTGTTTCCTTTCTAGTGATCGAATTGTTCAAGTGTTCAGTTTCTTCTTGATTCAGTTTTGGTGGACAGTATGTTTCCAGAAACTTGTCCATCTCCTCTAGGTTATCCAGTTTGGTTCCATATAGTTTTTCATAATATTCTCGTATGATATTCTGTATTTCTATTTTGTTTGTTGTAATTTCTCCATTTTCCTTTCTTATTTTGCTAATTTGTGCTGTCTCTTTTTTCTTCTTTGTGAGTTTGGCCAGAGGTTTGTCGATTTTATTTACTTCTTCAAAAAAACAGCTTTTGGTTTGGTTGATTTTTTCTATGGTCTTGTTAATCTCTATTGTATTTAATTCCTCTCTGATCTTTATTATTTCCTTCCTTCTGCTGCTTTTTGGGGCTTTTTGTTCTTCTTTTTCTAATTGATTCAGGTGGTGGGTTAACTTGTTTATTTGAGATTGTTCTTCTTTTTTGAGGAAGGCCTGTATCGCTATAAACTTCCCTCTTAGCACTGCCTTTGCTGTGTCCCATAGGTTTTGAGTGGTTGTGCTTTCATTATCATTTGTCTCAAGGTATTTTTTAATTTCAGCTTTGATTTCCTCATTGATCCATTGTTTTTTCAATAACATATTGTTTAATCTCCATGCTTTTCTTTTTTTCTCCTTTGTTTCTCTGTTGTTGATTTCCAGTTTCATGGCATTGTGGTCAGTAAAGATGCTTGAGATAATTTCTATCTTCTTAAATTTGTTGAGGTTTCTTTTGTGTCCAAGTACATGATCGATCCTGGAAAATGTTCCATGTGCACTTGAAAAGAATGTATATTCTATTTTTTGGGGGTGTAATTCTCTGAAAATATTCACCAAATCCAGTTTTTCTATTGTAGTATTTAATTTCTCTGTTGCCTTGTTTATTTTCTGTCTGGAAGATCTGTCTAGTGATGTTAATGCAGTGTTAAAATCTCCTACTATGATTGTATTCCCATCAATATCCCCCTTTATCTCTGTTAGTAATTCTTGTATGTACTTAGGTGCTCCTATATTGGGTGCATATATATTAATGAGTGTAATATCTTCATCTTGTATCACTCCTTTAATCATTATAAAATGTCCCTCTTTATCTTTCTTTATGGCCTTTGTTTTAAAGTCTATTTTGTCTGAAATCAGTACTGCAACACCTGCTTTTTTGGCGTTTCCATTTGCATGGAATATGCCTTTCCATCCTTTCACTCTCAATCTATATGTGTCCTTCTCCCTAAAGTGGGTCTCTTGTATGCAGCATATTGAAGGTTCTTGCTTTATTATCCAGTCTGTCACTCTGTGTCTTTTGACTGGAGCATTTAGTCCATTAACATTTACAGTAATTAATGATAGATGTGTGTTTATTGCCATTTTGAACTTATCTTTGCAGTTGAATTGGTATATCCTCTTTGTTCCTTTCTTCTTCCTTTTGTGGTTTGGTAATTTTCCTTTGTATTATCATGGATTTTATTTAATTTTTGTGACTCCCTTGTAAAGTTTTGACTTGTGGTTACCCTTTTTTGTAAATCTATTAACCTATACCTGTTTTTATTAAACTGATAATAACATGATCTCAAACCCATCCTACTGTTAAAAAAATTTTAAAAAGAAAGAAAAAAAATTCTATATTTCCCTGCCTCCCTCTCCCACTCTCAGTGATTTGTATGTCTTCTTTTATAATTTCGTGTTTTCTTTATTTGTAATTCATGAGTTATCACCTTTCCAGTTGTGAGTTTCTCATTTCTGTAGCATCCTGCTGCTTTTCTATTTAGAATAGCCCTTTCAATATTTCTTTTAGCATGGGTTTAGTGTTGCTAAACTCCTGCAGCTTTTTTTTTGTCTGTGAAACTCTTTATTTCTCCTTCTATCCTAATGGATAGCCTTGCTCGATAAAGTATCCTAGGCTGCATCTTTTTTTCATTCAGGGCTTTGAATATATCTTGCCACTCCCTTCTGGCCTGTAGTGTTTGTGTAGAGAAATCAGCTGAGAGCCTTATGGGGGTTCCCTTGTAATTCACTCTTTGCTTTTTTCTTGCTGCCTTTAGAATCATTTCTTTATCCTTGACTCTGGCCATCTTGATTATGATATGTCTTGGTGTGGGTCTATTTGGATTCTTCCTGTTTGGGACCCTCTGAGCTTCCTGTACTTGTATATCTGATTCCTTCTTTAAGTTTGGGAAGTTTTCAGTCATGATTTCTTCAAAAACCTTTTCAACCCCCTTTGATCCTTCTTCCCCTTCTGGGAACCCTATTAGGTGAAGATTGGGATGCTTTATATTATCCCATAGGTCCCTTATGCTATTATGATTATTTTTTATTTGCTTATCTTGTAGTTCTTCTGAATGGGTGCTTTCTATTGCCCTGTCTTCTAGATCACTAATTTGTTCCTCTGCGTTATCTAGTGGGCTTTGCACAGCTATTAGATCATTCCTCATCTCTTTCATTGAGTTTACCCGTTCTACTTGGCTCTTCTTTATAGCTTCAATTTCATTTTTGACATGTTTTATATCTCTAAGCACTATCTCTTTTAATTCCTTCAGCAATTTGATCACTCCTTTTTTGAAATCTTGATCTAGTAGGCTATCGATGTCTATTTCATTGATCTTTCTTTCAGGGGATTCCTCTTGTTCTTTTAATGGGAAAGGTTTCTCTGCTTCTTCATCTTGCTCATACCTCTCTGGCACTGTGGTTTATGGAGTATCAGTTGTCTATTTTGGATCTTAAGGATTTTATCTATGTAATGCCTATTTAGGAATAGAACTTAGGAAAGAAAAAAAATAAGAGAGAAAGATTTTTAAAAGAAGGGAGAAAGAGGGTTTGAAAACAGTGTATAATGAGTAATAGAAGAGCGAGTTGAAGCAGAGTATTAATCGGGTTGAGACGTCCTTTTAAAACCTTTAAAAAAAAAAGGGGTGGGGAGATGAATAGATGTATTTGAAGCCTGTGTCTAATCAATAACAGGACATCAAAACCCAAGAGAAATAGAAATGAATTAAGAAGTAAAAATTAAGAGAGTAATTGAAAATAGAACAGGTAAAAACAGATTTAAAAACAAAACAAAACAAATAAACAAAAAAAACAAAAAACAAAAGGAAAAAAAGGGTTGTCGGTGTTCTCCTGGAATCTGTGTGCTTTTAATGTGAAGTCCTTCTGTCTTCGTCCTGTTTTGGAAGCTCAGCTTGTTTTCATAGGCCCTCCGTTGGCGCCCTCTTCTGTGCTGCTCCCAGCACCTGTCGGCAAGCAGATCGCGCCTCCTCCTAACACGGGGTCAGATGCAGCTCTCCTCTGCTGTGGGCGGGCGGGTCACTGCCCCTCCGGATGCCGCAGTCAGATGTTGCAGACTGGCCAGGCAGGAGGGCGGGTCGTGCCCCCTCCCAGCACCTCGGTCATGGGCTGTGTTCCTGCCCGACAGGCGGGGGGGCCGCTCTCCCTCTGCCTGCGCCGCCGGTAGCTCCGCTGGCTCTGTGTGGCTGCGCGCTCCGCCCTGGTCGCGCTCCATGGGTGGGCTCCGGGAGGACGGAGGGACAGCCTCGTCCCTGCTCCGAGCCAAGACCCAGCTCCTTGTTTGTCTTTGTGGAGCAGGTTCTCTGAGGGACCAGGATGGAAGGATCCTATCTGCCCCGGGCTGTAGGCCCGTCTCAGTCTGGCCCTTGAGGCTGCTAAGCCCTTCGGTGCGGATGCAGGTTTCGCCCCCGCCCCCGCCTGGGTGCTAAGTGCCAGAGAATATGGCGGCTGTGCCTGGGCCCCGCCTCTCCTCCCCTGAAAAGTTTCCGCGGGTTTTCGGGGATGGGGGTATGCACCCTTCCCCCGAGAGCACATCAACCTTGCTGTTTTATGGAGGGCCCAGGTTGTTCTGTCCTGTACACCCACAGCCCCGGCGCCCAGCCCCTTGCAGTCCCCCGGAGCTGCCTCCGTGCAGCCGCCCCCGTCCTCCGGCCGGCTTGTGCAGCCTGGCCCTGCCTGCCGCTGCTGGCCCGCGTCTCAGGCTGGGTGTCGGGGGGACGCTCTGTGCCCGTTTAACTTAGTTCTGTCAGACAAGGGCTGCTCTGTACAGATCCGAGCCTTGGAGGCTCCCCCTCTGTCCCGCTGGCCTCTCAATTGGAGAGGGGAGACCCAGCGAGCGAGCGCCAGTCCTCCTTTGCCGCTCCCTCCCCGCGGGACCCGTCCCGCGCTGCTTTGCCTTTTGTTCTTTCTTTTTTCCTTTTCTCCTACCAGATTTTTGGCGTCTTTATCTTTTGAAGAGGGCGATGTTCTGTCGGAGTTCCGCAGGTGCTCTGGTTGGCTGAGTGGGTCTGTAGATGTGGGTCTTGGTGTATTTGTGGGAGAGGGTGACTTACGAGCGTCCTTCTACTCCGCCATCTTGCCTCTATCTCCTCAAGCTATTGTTTCTAAGCAGCAATGCTAACCATACACAGCTCGCAGGCATTAACAAAAGTGGCAATATTTTTATAAATAAGAGGCATTTTGATTGGCTTTGCTCACTTTGGTCCCAGGTCTGTAGTAACAGATTGGAGAATGGAAGCCAAGGCTCTGGGTCCTATTGGGAAGGTCACAACCTCCCTCTGATATATTGGGGGCTGGCTGCTGGAACCAAGAGTCAAGGTGACACCTTGAGAAGTAACCAGAAAAACACAGGCCAGTGTAGATGGAATCTAGGACCTGAGATTGTGTCTTCTCATTGTGTGAGATTCTTCATACAAAAATGAAAATGAAAGTTATTTGTAAATGCTTTCCTGGGATAAATTGTTGAAGGACCAAATAAGCATCTACTGGGGGCCTCAAACTAGTTGTTTTTTAAGACACCTCTTAATCCTGACGATTTTATAATTTATTTTTCTGTCAATGTATTTCTACTACCCTAATTCTATTGTTCTTTAATTTGTATCTAGTAGCACTTTCTACCTGTTCTTCCCCCTGCTGCTTCTCCCAGCTAGACTTTTCAATAGACAGAAGGTGGATGAATTCCATAGAATAGGATTTGAGCAATTACAGGTAGGACCCCAAATATGTTTGGGTAGCAGTGTCTGAATTTTTTTTTTCTTTTTACTTGGAAGGTTTTGGTCCTTGAGTATTCCTGTCACCTAGTAAGGTAACATCTAAAACTATTATCAGTAACTATTTTTCTGGGGAAATCATACTTTCTATTTTTTTTTTCCACTGCTGGCTAGTTTGCCAAAGAGTTTCACGTATGCTGCCTCCTGTGACCATCACATTAATTTTGAAGGATAAGCAAGTAGGCTTTTTTTTTTTTTTGTGCAGTTTGCAGATGAGGAGACAGAATTGGCAATGTACCCAATGTCATACAACAATAAGTAGCCAGATGTGGTTAGACTGTAAGCCTCATATGCCAAACCCAGTGGGATTTTTCACCATTTTATCTTTCAACTACCCCCGAAGATTGAGTACTCAAGATTATTCAGAACCAATCAATCCAAGCCAGCAGTTTGATGACCTCAGTGGACAAGGATGCCACACTCCATCCTCTTGTTTGATTAGATGTGGTAATAAATGATATTTGAACCACAGCCATAGAGAAAACAAATCAATGAAAGCATGACCTCTGTCTGAAAGATCTACTTGCCGAGATATTCATGCACTAAAAAGTAGCCAATAATTTAAGTTGAAAGAGTGATAAAGTAAACAACTACATAGAATTGCAGAGGAAAATGGGGAGAAGTCAGAAAATACTTCTTGGAGAAGGCGGAGTATGAAGTGAGTCCTGATCACATTTAAATAGTAAGCAGAAAGCTTCAAAAAGTCTATCATATACCCAGAAGTTCACAAAAGAGTGCTTAAGGAGATCACCTACTGTATATGACAACAACACCACAAGCAACAAAAGCAGAAATAAAGTAGGACTACCAATAGGACATATCAAACCAAAAAACTTTGGCACAGCAAAAGAAACAGTCAACAGAAGAAAAAAAGATAGCACAGGGAAATATACACAAAATGTTATGATAACTCAGAGAAAAAAATGTGACAATGAGTGTGTATATGTCCATGAATGACTGAAAAATTGTGCTGAACACTGGAATTTGACACAACATTGTAAAATGATTATAAATCAATAAAAAAGTGTTAAAAAAAACAGAAGAAAAAAAGGCAGCCTGTGGGATGGGAGAAAACATTTGCAAACTGCATATCTGATGAGGGATTACTATCTAAAACATATAATGAACTCCTATAAGTCAATAACAGAAAGAACCCAAATAATCTGATTTCAAAATGGGTAAAGGACTTGAGTAGATATTTCTCCAAAGAAGACATGTAAATGGTCAGCTGGTATATGAAAAGCGTTTAGCATCACTAATCATCAGGGAAATGCAAATCAAAACCACAATAAGATAATACCTTACACTTGTTAGGATGGTTATTTTGAAAAAAAGATGACAAGCGCTGGAGAGGCTATGGAGAGGCTTGTACATAATAGATGACAATGTGAAATGGTGCAGCCACTATGGAAAACAGTATGGAGATTCCTCAAAAAATTAGAACTATCACATGACCCAGCAATCCCACTTTAGGGTACATATGCAAAGAATTGAAATCAGGATCTTGGAGATGTTAGCACTCCAATGTTCCTTTCAGCTTTGTTCACAATAACTAAGAGATGGAAACAACCTAATGTCTAACAACAGATGAGCAGATAAGGAACATCATGCAGACTTAAAAAAGAAGGAAATCCTGCCGTATGCAACAACATAGATGAACCTAGAATGGTGATATGCTGTGTAAAATTAGCCAGTTACAGAGGACAGATACTTCTTAATTTCAATTATATGAGGTATTTAAAACAGTCAAACTCATACAGAGAGCAGAATGGTAGTTGCCAGGGGCTGGGAGGAGGGGAATTGTTCAATGGGTATAAAGTTTCAGTTACACAAGATAAAAGTTCTAGAGATCGTTGTATATTGTGCCTAAAGTTAACAATATTGTGTTATACACTTAAAAGTTTGTTGAAAAGGTAGATCTCTTGTTAAGTGTTCCTACCACAATTTAAAATAAATGTCAGTGGAATGTAAGTATATGTAAGTTGAAAGAAATGGTTTCTAGGATCAATGTCACCACTTTACTGTATCTGAGAACTTCACTAAGTTTTAACGTCTTCATCTCAAAAATGGCAATAATGATGTAACTTACTTGCCAAATATTTTGGAGAGGCATTAAACAGAACAGAGTTAAACTGTAAGTCACGAAAGTAAAAGCACTCTAAAATCTGAACTTACTAGCTAAGCATATAATCCCTGGAATCAGATTGTTTTATTTACTAAAGTACTTTTTAGTTGGAAATATAATTCACATAGAGAAAAATGCACAATATACAATCTTACATGTATGAATAGATAAATAAAGATCTTCTATATCAAGAAGAAAAATACAGAGAGCTCATTAGGTAAGTGGGGAAAAAAGACTTAAATGGCCATTTCAAAAATAATAGACATTGTAAGCCTCATTAGTTATTAGGGAAATACAGAATAAAACCACCAAGTGATACCACTGCATAGGCACCAGTATAACTAAAATAAAAGGAATATACAATTCCTATAGTGGCAAAGATATAAAGAAACTGGAATTTGCCTCCATTGCTGATGAAGGTGTACACTGTTACAACTACTTTGAACAGTTGTTAAGCAGTGTTTGCTAAACTCTGTCATTGAATTGACCCAGCAGTTTCACTCCTAGGAATTGCATACATTTGTGCACTCCCCAAAGACACAGAAAACAGCATTTATAGCAGTAGAAATATTTTAAACCTCAACGCTTCAAAAATGTTCATCAACAATGCAATGGATAAAGTATAGTATATTCATACAGTGGGATATTAGGTAGCAATGAACAAACTACTGCTAAATGCAAAAATAGAGAAGAATCTCAAATAAATAAAATTAACACTGAGGAAGTTAGATATAAATGATTGCTTACTGTATGATAGCCATTTAAAAAGTTAAAAAACAGGCAAAATGAATTAATAATGATAAAGGTAGTGCTTACCTTTAGGTAGAGGGAAGTGACCAGGAGAGGGTATGAGAGATTTTCTGGAATGCTGGTTATGAGTGTTGGTTTATGTTGTGTGGATTGGTTTACTTTGTGAAAATTCAAACTGGCTTTTAAATCCTAGCTGCAACTTAGCTGTGTGTACTTGGACATATTGTTAATTTAACTTCAGTTTTCTAAACTTATGGGGCTGTTCAGTTATTTAGATGATATACATAAGGCATGATCTACTGTATCATTGATAATTATATGGTAAGTGATCAATAGTCATTAGCCTCATAATCAATATTTTTACCTATAAAGTGAGTTAATAAGAGTACTTACTCTATAGGGCCATTATTAATAGTCAAAACTTAACACAATTACTGGCATATAACGAATTCTCAAAAATTGTAGACTTTTATTATTATTATTAACAAAACTCGAGTTTCCATAATTCCTGGGGATTTCCAGCCACAGAAATTCAATATGTTCTACCAAACCTGGGCATCTTGAGAAATACACACATAGTGAAGCCTGTCTGAGACACTGGGATTTACCACATTTTGAGATACCAGTTCTAACATGAACCAGCATCCTCAACCCTGGCTCCTCTCCCTTTTATTCTGCTGTGGGCATGCCTACAGTCACTTCCAACTCTGCTTGTGAAGTGTGGCCCAGTTGTGAAACATTCCATCTCTAGTCTCTGTGAAAGCAGAGGATATGAAATATCAGGGTCCTCTATTTTGACCTTTATTTTTCTTACAAATTATTTGCAGGCCAGCAAGGGACTGCAGAGGGTGATGCATTGCAAGTGGCTACAGAACAGCATGCTAACATTAGAGTCAGACAAACCTGGCTTTCTTCCCTGTCACAACCACTTACCAAATTACATTGGTCAAGTCATTTAAAGTCCCCAGTCTCACATTGTTTGTAAAATGACGGTAGTAATAATAGCACCTACTTCTTCGAGTTGTCATGAGAATCAAATGACATGATATATTTAAAGCATTGCACAGTTCTTGGTGTGTGTATTCAGTAAATGATAATTCTTATTTCCGTTTCCTTTTATTCTCAGTCTCAACTATATCCTTTTTCTTAAATTGAGATATAGTTTACATACCATAAAGACTGACAAATTAAAGTGTGTCATTCAGTGTTTTTTTCCCTGTATATTCCATGGCTGTGCAATCATTGTTATTATCTAATTCCAGAACATTTTCATCACCTATTCCTAAAAAAAACCCTCATACCTTTTAGCAGACACTCCCTCATTGCTCCATTAGCCCCTGGCAACCATAAATCTACATTCTGTCTCTTTGAATTTGCTTTTTCTGGATATTTAATAGAAATAGCTCATAGAATATATGGCCTTTTGTGTCTGGATTCTTTCACATAGCATAATGTTTTCAAGGTTTGTCCATGGTGTAACATGTATCAGTAATCCATTCCTTGTTAATGGCTGCGTAATATTCCAGTAGATGGATATACCACTTTTTCCATATTCCTGACTATATTCTTAAGGGAAATTTGGAATTAGCTTAGAAGAATGCTTAAGTAATCACAGATAACCACTTATATACAGAGTCCCAAAGCAGAGGGTTATATTAGATGTAACATTGAGAGTTATTATTGTATAATACCTAACATCACAGACTCTGGGGCCAATTTTATCACTTCTGATCTGCATGATTTTAGACAAATAATATAATTTCCTTCTGCTTAAATTTCTTCATCTGTAAAATGGGGATAATAATACCTCTCATGTAGGTTTATTATGAGGACAATAGAAGACATTCTTCTCCTAGTCCAGAGATGCATGGACTTTTCTTTATTCTTCTGTATGTGAGAAATGCTGTTTGGATTTTCTGGGAATCATCCTTTTCCACATCAGTGAAAAAGGACTTCTCCATTAACCCTAAATGTCAAATTTCATCATTTGACCAGCACAGATAAATTTCAGTGCCAGGTATCATCTGTTACCTCATAAGCATAGCTGTGAGATAAAAGAAAATGGTTCTTTTTGAAGGGTGACTGTATACCTAGGACCAGGCTGACCAGATCAGATAGACCATGATTTTAAATATTGACTAACATGCCTTCTTTAGCCCAATTTTGGCCTCAAGCAACTAGAAAAATATAAAGCTACTTTAAAGAAGTCTGAGGGATAGCCATTAATGATATAAAAATAAGACAGGACAATGACTGAATATATTTATATCTACATGTTATATCTGTATCTGGTTTTGTATCTATATTTGTATCTATGTCTATAATATATTTATATCTGTATCTCTATATCTATCCATCCACCTATTTTTCTGCCACCACAGCTAAAAAATCTGGCCACCAAAATCTACAGAAATCATTTGAAAAATTCATTTATACAAGAGTGCATGCAAGAGTTGTATAGAAGCCCTTGTGCATGATGGATTCTAAAGTGGGCTTCATCCATCCCCTTTCTTTTCAGCAGCTTGTTCTATTGGTCCGGATCACTGGACCAGGAGTAGGTATCCTGAAGATCCATTGACTGCAATCAGCCATGGAGGAAGCAGTCACCTGTTAAATTTAGATTTCTTGAATCTGCCAAGAGACTGACACAATGATATACAGCCACCATTTCTGGTAAAGGTTGGAAAAGCTTGCTCATTCACTGTTAATTGCTTTGTGGTACTGAACCATAAAAATGGCAGCAAATCTGTCCACAGCAATACCCAATCATGTAGGGATGGCCACCCATCTTGATGACAAGAAGGTCATTCATCTATCTCCAGAGTGTTGGCTAATTGTCTACTACAAGTTTTAGGATACACCTTTTTGAGTAACTGAGGGTCTGTGGGAACTTCTTGGAAAATCACTTACAAGGAGAAATTATTTTCTTCCTCACTATTGCTAGAGTCCTATTGCTAGAGAAAAGGGAGGCACTTGGAGTTCTTTTCTTTTAACCTTCAGATTCTTTATTTTCGCCCTATCTGTGCTCTTCCCACAGTGAAGAAATATCAGTGTAATTGATCACATGTCATGTTGCTGATTGGGCTATAGGGCTAGTGGGCATGAAGACTCACTGTCAATAAAATACCCACAAATGCTCATGTGCTTTCTCTCTCTGTCTCTGTCTCTGTCTCTGTCCCATGTCTGTCTTTGTCTCTGTCTCTATCTCTGTCTCTGTCTCTGTCTCTCTCCGTCTTCTCCCTACTTTGGAAGGCCTGGAATCATATAGGTAAGGTAAAAGGCCTGAGATTGGATTTTGGAGGACAAAATAGAACAGTAAACTTTGGCCTGAAAATAGTGCTCCATATGTTCAAGTCCTGCTTATTAGAATTTTTGTGGTCAGAGGTCCAGCTCATAATGAAGTGTTTTAATGCTTATCGTTTGAAAATGTTTCACACATAAATATTATCTTTAATAGCTTCATTATAAAGGATTTCTGTAGCATTGGAAAATATTGAATTATTTCCAAGTTCTTTGGCGTAGTATCACGAAATGGCACCACCACCAGCCCCTTACATCCTCACTCCTTTATCCCTAGAAACTAGCTTCCTAGTAAGTGTCACTAGAACTCCTACAGTGAGATTGTGATTTTTTTTTTGATTGTGATTTTCTTTGAGATGGATTTAAAACACCTGTATCAGAAGAAAATGTGAATGTAGCCCAAAATGGTTAAGTAATAATAGTATAAGAGAAAGAAAAACACGAAGCTCTTACTTTGTACTTGTCATACTGGTTCCAGAAACTGAGATGATGGTCGTGAACAAAACTAATAATCTCTGCCCTTGTGGAGCTTGAATTTTGGTGAGGTGAACAGCTAAGTAATCAAATAAGTAAAACATTTAACATGTTAAATGATGATGTCTGTGGAAAGAATTGAAGTAGAGAAAGGGGCTAGGATATTCAGACATTTTAAATAGAGTTTTCAGGAAAGAGGGAATTGGACATTTTAAATAGGATTTTTGAGGAAGGCCTCAATCAGAAGATAACATTTGAATAAAGTTATAAAGGAAATAAAAAGCCATACAATATCTGTGGCAGAGGTCATGGTAGGTAAAAAGGCCTAAGGCTGGAGTGGCCCTGGCATGTCTGAGACATTTAAGTTGGTGTGGCCAGAAGAGAGTCTGGGGAAGAAGAGCCGCTGATGGGTTTAGAGAAGAAATAGGAGATTAGATTGTAAAGGGGAAAAGCCACACAATCTAGTTCAGATGCTTTCAATTCAATTTTATTGAAGTCTGTTTTACATACAACAAAATGCACCTATGTTAAATTCACAATTGTATGAGTTTTGACAAATGTATGCGTTCATGTAACCTCCAGCATAATCACGACATGAAACATTTCCATCATTCTCAAAGTGTCCACCATGTCCTCCTTCCCAAAAGCAGCATATCCGATCTGCTTTCTGTCACAATAGTTTTGCCTTTCCAAGAATGTATCTTACAGCATAAATTGTTTTGTGTCAGGCTCTCTTCACTTAGCAATGAAAAGCAGTGAACACACAATGACATGGATGAATCCCAAATGTGTCATGCTGAGTGGTATTTTATTGGAAGAAAATGCCAACATTTGTGTATCAGTTCACTTGTTGATGAACATTTTGGGTTGAAATTTGCATACAAGATTTGCCGGGACATGTATTTAAATTTTTCTCAGGTAAATACCTAGAAGAAGCACTGCTGGGTTATGTGCTGTGTATGTGTTTACCTATCAAGGAAAATGTTCAGCTGTTTTCTGAAATGGCTGTACCATCCTGCCTCCCCAGGAGCATGCATGAAACTTTCAGTTGCTCTACCTCCTTACGAACGTTTAATATTGTCAGTGTTTCACAATGTATCTGTTCTAGTGAGTGTCTGGTTATGTCTCAGTAAGTATTTAGTGTTCATTTCTATGATGATTAATGATGTTAAAAATCTTTTTATATGATTATTGGCAATATATATATTTACTTTTATAAAACGAATGTTGAAATTCTTTTTTTTTAAGTTTCTAATGGGTTTTATTATTACAAAATTATGATTCTGTATATATTCTAGATACTAGTCCTTTGTCAAAGTGTGCGCCACCTTTTTATTTCCTTGATGGTGTCTTTTGAAGAAGAGCTTTTAATTTTACATCTGATATATTAATTTTTTTATGGTTTGTGAATTTTTACTTTATCTATGAAAAACTTTACTACTATAAATTTGGAAAATTTTCCTTCTGGAAGTTTTATCATTTTGACTTATATTTAGGTCCACAATGCATTTCAAGTTTTTTTTCCCATATATGCTATGAGATAAGGGTCAAGATTTATTTTTTCCATATGAATATACAACAGTTTGAGCAATATTTGTGGAAAATAATATACTTTATTTAAATGCTATGGCAATTTTCTGAAAACCACTTGACCATATATGTCTATGTGTCTGTTCTGTTCCAGTCACTGTATCTGCTCTTATGGGAATGTCACATCATTTTATTTATTGTAATTTAGAAATAAATCTTGAAACCAGGCAGTATTAAGTCTTGAAATTTTGTTTTTAATTTTTAGAATTTTTTTAACCATCTTTGTCTTTAATTTCCAATATAAATTTTAATTTCAGTTTGTCAATTTTTACAAAAAGGCTTGCTGAGATTTTAATCGAAAGTACATAAAAACTAAGGATAAGTTTGGGATTATTAACATTTTAGCAGCATTGAGTCTTCTAATTCATTACCACTTCTCCATTTATTTAAACTTAGTTTTTTACATTCTCTCAGAAACATTTCATAATTTTCATTGTATAGGTCTTGGTGCATGTTTAATTAAATAGATCCTAAATTAGTTACAATTTTATATGATATTGCACTATGGCGTTTTTTTCAATTTCAACTTTTTTTTTTTTACTACAATATAGAAATACTTGATGTTAGATACTGACTTTGTATCCTGTTGTTTACTAAAATCTCTTAATAGACCTAATAGCTTTGAAAATGATTTTTCTTCTTTTATTGCACTGGTTAATATCACTTAACACAATGCTGAGTAGGATGGTGAGAACACAATCTATATATGTTAAAAACTTCATGAATAATACATTATTATTTTTGCTTTAAATGTAACTGTATTTAAAATTAAGTTAATAATATGTTTTTAAATTTACCATTTCTATGTTCTCTAATCCCTTTTTATGGTTCCATTTTCTATCTGCTACTCTTTCTCTTCTGATCAAGGAACTACTTTTCATACTTCTTATGGAGCAGCTTTGCTGGTGGCAAAGTTTCTCAGCTTTAACTAAAAGAAGTCTTTATTTTCCATAAGATACAGAATTTTAGATTAAATTTTTTTAGGCCTTCAGAGATACCATTGTGTTGTCATCTGGCTTCCATAATTTTACAGGCATTCTTTTGTTGTTGTTCTTATGTAAGTAATGTGTCTTTTTGCCTTTGTTGTTTTTAAGATTTTTCTCTTCATCACTGATTTTCAACAATTTGCTTGTGATGTACCTTGTTGTGGTTCTCTTTATTTTTCTTCTTTGAGGGGTTTGTTGAGACTTGTGGGTCTCTGATTTATTATTTTCACCAAGTTTGAAAAAACTTAATTGTTTCCTCCATCATTTTTTTTCTTCTTCCTCTTTTTCTCTACTTATTGAATTATAATGACCATGCTTGTTATTGTTCTGTGCAATACTGATGCTCTGTTTATTTTTTTCAACCTTTTACTCTTCAGATAGTTTCTTACAGTGTCTTTAATTCACTGATTTGTCTTCTGGGGTTAAGCCAGATTGATGAATATTCCATTTCAAGTAAAGATTCTCTCTTTATTATGTCTACATATTCTTTTCATTCCTTGAGCACATTTATAAAATTTATACTAGCTAATTAAGAGTTCTTGTCTTCTAATTCCATCATCTCTTATTATTCTAAGTATGTTGTTGTCCATTTTCTTCTCCTGGTTATACGTCATTTTTTCCTGCTTATTTTCATGTCTAATAAGTTTTGATTGCCTGCCAAACAATGCAAGTTTTACATTGCTGAGGGCTGAATTCTGTTGTTTTCCTGAAAGAAAGTTGAATGTACTTTAGTCCAGCAGTTAAATTATTTGTGTATCAACTTGGTAATTTTGAAGCTCATTTAAACATTTTGTTTTTTCTTTAAGTCTAGAGCAGTCTTTAGAGCTAGGCATGGCTTCTTGGGGTCTTTACTGAACAACCTTTGTATTCATTAAAATCTCCATTCCAGCTGGTGGGATATTAAATGGCCCCAAGCCTTGTATGAGCTTAGGGCGTTTATAAGCTAATAGCTCCCAGGTTTTTTCTCTGGCAGTTGTTCCTGTCATGTGACTTTATGGAATTTCACACTTCACATGTGAAGATTAATATTCAGCCAAGACTCTCAGAGTCATCTAAACTGATTTTTGGAGGTTTCGCTTTGTTTAGCTATCTCCTCTCAAGTTCTTCCCTGAAAATTCTAACTGTTCAGTCTCTCTGAACTCTGTCTCTTCAATTCAAAGAATTCACTAAGCCTAGCTTGCAAAGTGGCCTGAAAATTTCCTCCAGACAGAAAGTCTAAATAATCATAGACCACACCTTTTTGGTTTCTTTCCTCAGGTTTCATAATTGGTACTGCTTGTTTGTCCAATATCTGAAAAAAATATTTCATATATTTTGTCCAGTTTTACGGTAAGTTTAGAGTAGGAGGGAAAATGCTGTAGCAGTTACTCTTTCATAGGTGAAAGTAGGAACCCCTTATCCTAGTTCAGATTTTACTGCAGGGAAAGTCATTTGAACGCATGCGAATTTATCATTGACATTTGTGAGGTATGACTGATGACTGCAGTGACCCCATCCTACCCTGACATACTGTCTTCATAACTCCCTCCCATGGCTCAGTACACAAACAGAACAGTAATATGAGAAACAGTATAGGAGAGTGGCTACTAGCTTGGCTGATTTTAGAGAAGGACATTCTGCATTTGGGGATGGGGGTAGAATGCTGCTAGAGAAAGCAGGAGACTACAAGGCAGCTGGTCCATGGATATGAGTAGGTAAGGCAGTGATGAAGTTTTTGACAATATGAAGAGGTTGAAACCAGCATGATTCCTAAGTATAAACATAATGACCTTCAAGTGCCTGGTTATGTTTGCCAAACACATTACTCTAACACTTCCCAAAGGATATTAAGGAAACCTTATAGACTGTGCTTTTGTTAGGTTCTACCCTCAAGTGGATACCCAAAATCACTTCACATTATACATCAGTGCTACTCTGGCACACAGAATAGTAATCAGACTATAGATAAAGTCTGACGAAGTGTGGAACCTACTTTTAGTATCGCTCAAAACTAGCTATTACCATGGGCAAGCCAGTTCACTTTCTAACCCTCAGTTTCTCCGTCTGTGTAAGACACATCAAATTACTTTCCTTAACTAACTTCAAAATTGCCTAATTAAAAAAATGACAAGAATATATAATTCTGATAAGCTCTATCAAGGGATGTATAAAAATATAGTATTAGAAATATGATAATATAAGCACATGGTGGTTTAAGATCTACATGTTTCATCTGTTAATAAATCTATTCTATTTGGGAGTGTTTCTTTTGCTCTCCAAATGTTTCTACAAACTCAGAATAGCAAACTGTGGTTCCTGAAGATGTCATATTGAGAGACTGGGTCTAAAACTTGACAGCGTAACTGGAATACATATATATGTGTATGTTTGTGCATCTTTGTGTTTGTGTATTTCTTGATTCAGACTAGCTAAACCCCCAGTAAAAGACATACCCACGACAATCAGCATATTCTCTAAAAACAGTGAAATTATTAGGTGAAAAGTAAGGTCTTAGTATATTTACTGCTAATCTAAAATTAGAACTACTTGCTTAGAAAGAGACATGTTCCAACAGAGAAATATCCTGGGGGAATGAGTTGATGATTTTTAACTATCATGATTGCCCATGTGTGTTATAGGGGGAAAAAAGTGAAATTTTGAATATCATTATTCACTTCTTAAGCATTTGGGGCACAAATGTGGCTGCTTTTCCAATACATGGATATATTATAATGAGAAGAAGGAACAATTCCTTCCCATTGGGGGCTTTTCTGTATGGCCACTGGATTGTGAAGAGTGGTGGTCAGCATGTGACAGGGAAAGGATAATGTAGGGCTCAGCAGAACTGAGTCCGATGCTGATTCTGCCACTTATTAATCTTATGGCTGTGGTCAGGATAGCCCCTGCTTCTGGATGAATGTCCTTGTCTGGAAGTTGGAAGGGCTATTCTAGATGGTCCAAACTCTCATCCTGTTGAAGATTCTGCTTGTACCCAGGCCAGCCTTAATTAGATGAGTCCATGGAAAACATTCACCCAAAAATATCTATCCCAAGATACCAAACATTCTGAGATTTTGGAATTATTCTTCTGGATTTAACACTGATGATGTACACATCTTTGAAGTCTAAATATACCAGGACTGCCCACACAGTATTACCCATACCTTATTGTATATTTGTTAATCAGACCCCTTACTTTGTAGCAAAGAATACAGAATGGCACAAATAGTATGTGAGCTCCAGTTTATCTAAGATTTGCAGTATTCTCCCCCTTTCTCTAATATAGTACATGTGGCCCCTCAGATCACTTAGTTCCATTTTCAGAGTCCGTTCTCATTCACTCCCATGTAATTCCTGAGTGGATGTTCTCATTTGGTGAAGCACAGTTTGGATTTGAGGGGCTCCTGATAGAATAGCTGTTAGGGAACAGGGGGGCTATGTAGGACAATGATCAAGATGAGAAAAGGTGAAGCTGTTTCCAGGATCAAAGCAGGGCATGGCTTAGGGTGCACTAAATCTGCAGATATGATGCTTTATTGAACAGTGAGGAAGGACCAACACACCCTGGGTCCTGAGAAGTTATGCTTAAATATCAGTTACACGTAAGCGTTCATTATAACTCATTTTGTAAGTTTCTTACCATTAGACTGTAACTTTGATTCACATGTCCGAAGCATGGTAGGTTATTTAAAAATATAACTGTTGAATAAAAGGAAACATAGCAGGCCTGCTGGAAGGCTGAACGCTATTATCTAAAGGTATACCTCATAAATTTCCTGTTAATGTTCACATCTTGGGGACATAGTAGTTTATAGTATTTAGTGTATCTTAATAACTCTGAAAGAAGTCAGGTTTTATAGTTCAACAACATGGGAAAATAAAATCTTGAAAGTATGTTCACAATCTATTATTACCTCCATTGCTATGACCCTGGCCTATGCCCTTGCTCATGGTGTCTAGTCTGGGTTATGACAGTATATTGCAGTAGCCCTGAAAGGGTAAGGGTCTGTCTGTTCCTCTCACAGCAGCTGGAGTGAGCCTATTAGAATAAACATCAGATCCTGTGCCACCCCTCCCCTAAGCCTTCCCATGACTTCCCTTTCCACTCCAAGGAAGAGTTCATAGCTACAGAGCCCCACATAATCTGGCTACCCGTGTCTCCTCTGACCTTATTTATCTGCAACTTCTCTCTACTTACCCACTCTGTTCAAGCAACAAGCCTGCCCTGCTTGCTGTCGCTCAAGCATATTAGATGCACCTCACCTGGAGTGTCTTTCCGTGGATTACCTCATGTCTTACGCATCTCCTTGGGATCCTGAGTCACCCCACTGAGGCTCTCTCTCTGACTATCTATTTAGAATGACCATGTTCCCAACAATCCTTTGTCCCTTCCTCTGCTTAACTTTCCCCTATAGCTCTTCTTGCCTTCTAAAACACACAGCTTACTCATTTGTTTTAATTGCTGTCTTCCTCAATAGACTATCACATGCATGCAAGCACAGATTTGTATTTGTTTTCACTCAGTTGAGGCTTTCATGTCTAGAAAAAATGACTAACCCCTGAATGATACATGATATCTATATTTTGATAAATTAATCAGTAGAAGGAGAAAAGGTAGGGGCAGGAGGAGGGAGAAATGAAGGACAACTGGTGCCTGGAACTAGCACTTTGAATTACTCTAAGAGGAGTAAGCTTTGCCTGGGAACATAAATTGAAAGTCTTACTGGGCCAGTGCCCTGGGAGGGCATGGCCAGGTCACTCCCATCAGAGGTTAAGTGACTTGCTGGTGATCCCTCAGTGATTTAGTGATGGAGCTGGGCCTCAAGCCAACATACATGCTGGTTCACCACCCCGCCGCCATCCACCCCCATGGGCTCACACACTTACTAAGAGTGAATAGTCATCCGTCAGCTTCTAAATTTTTTTTTTCCTGATCACAAGTTTGTATTTTAGAGGTAGAAATTTACGGAAATTCAGGTTACAGAGGTTTATGAGCATGAATTAATAATTAAAACAGCAATTCTATGCACGCATTTAACCCTCTGTTCCTTATTCTAAAAGGGCCTTTTTATGCCCCCTCCCTATGAGTGACCACATCCAATAGGGAGTTGATGGAACAGTTTAGCTCCTAAAGATCATGTGCCCACAACTTGAGTCACTGTGGAGGATAGAAAGTAACTATGCTACGTTTCTTGCTCTTATCTGTTTTCTCACAGATAAGGTTAAAGTGATACAAAATGAAAAACTTGGGAAATATATAATACACCTTCATTTCTTATATTCCTCCTGAAAAAAGACTTCTAGCATATTATTTTTTTTTCAAAAATGCTTTAGGGTGAATACTATTCTGAGAGGTGAGGTGGTGGAAGAGAAGTCTGTTTTCATGTTCTCTAGAGAAAGTAGGGGTGGAAGAAAAAAATGAAAATAAAGCCATTTTAGAACCATCAACTATTAATTATGAAAGGGACCACAGAGTCCCCGTCTCTTCCCACCAGCACTTCATTTTAGAAATGCAGAAATAGAAATAAGGAGCAACAACTCATCTATTACCACACACTCTGTGACCACATTGGAGTAGGAACCCAAATCACGTGACTCTCAGTTTGGGACCACTTCCCTGCTTTGTACTATTTTTGTACACTAAGCTGCTTTTTTGAAAAATCAGAATTCCATGTTACATTCAAATAAAATCCAGCAGTGCCACAGAGAAGAGCTAAGTATGTATTTTCAGTGATATAGTGGTTTGTACCCAAGGTGAAGAAGCCAAGCTGTAAAGGAAGATATATTAGTTGAGAAAACATATCCAGGTTGTTTGAATCCAGAAACTTACCATTTTTTTCATTAACTATATTGCTTCCAAAGGATCTTGGTATTTCATGAGGGATAATTGGATTGAAACATTTTAATGAAGGCAGTGTTAAGTGGGTATGAAATCAGGTGGGGCATTTGCACCTACTAAGAATTAACACAGCATCGCTGACATTTTGCAGATAAAGGAAGTTGAGTTTCACCATGTTACAGAACCACAAAGGGGAAGACCTGGATTTGAATCTAGATCTTTCTGACTCCGAAGTCCAGCTTCTATGAAGGGGGCACTGGCTACCTAAGAGAAGATACACTGGGGAATGGGGAGATCAAATAAAGGGCACGAAGACTGGAATCACCAAAAATCACACTTCACAGTTTGGCTGAGATCCTACTTTATACTACATAAGTCTTAATAGAGGCAGTGCCTTCCACAGGCAGTGAACTGGAGTGCCTGGCATATACCAAGTTCTCGATGAATGCTTGTTAAATCGAGTTACAATAGTGGTGTAATTGGTATAGCTAATAACTAGTGATAATAACGTTGTAATATTAAGTAACTTTCACATGATCTCACAATATTATCTCTAGAACCAAAATGTGCCGTCAGCATTATTTATTTGCATATTTGTCTCTCTTACTAAACTTGAGGACTCTTGAGGGAAGACAGAGTGTCTTATTCCTCTCTAACTCTGGTGCTAGTATATTCACTTATGTAGCAAACATTTGGGGGGACAAATGAGTTCACATCTCCAAAAGATATTTGGGGCATGTATTTTTAGGAAACTGAGGCTCTGAGTGATTCATTTTCTGCCAAGCTAGCAACTGGTGAAATTAGTATTTGAATTAGAGTTTGTATTAATGAATTCAATCTTACATTATTTATAGCCCATATTCCATTGTACCATATCATTCTCTCTCTGATATAAATGAGAGCATTTCTCTCTCTTTTTCTTACCTGGTTGTTCCAACTTCCAGTCACCTGGGTAATTAAAAAAAATATTCCTGGACACTTTATAGCATTTAATTCCTTGTCTGTCCCCTTTCCAGGTCTCCCAGGTCAAAGATTTTTCAAAGCCCCTATAATTGTGAGATAAATAAAAATCACACTGCTCATAATTACCAGGGACAATTCTGTGTAATTAGATGTTAACTGTAGTGTCCCCTCTCCTTTATGACTCCAAATAAATACCTGTTTCTGACTCAGTCCGGGAAAAAGCTTGGTTGGAAATGTAACTGCTTTGTTGCTCTCTATGTAATTAACTATCATTAAAAGCCACTAATTAGATCATAAGTTTTAAATAAGTTACCCTAATTACCTTTGGTACATGGTGCATTGAGTCGGGAGGGCAAGTCCTTCAGAGCCAAGAAAACGTGGCTCTGTCACTAAGAGAATTACCAGGGCTATTGGGTTTCTTTTATTTCCCCATTCATAAGTGGGAAAATGAGAACATAGGGAATGGGATGGATAGAGGCAGAAGTAAGGATTGTAGGTGGAATATGTGTACCTGGGCAAAGCCAATCAGGTGATAGCTTATAGTGTCTCTCAAAAAACTACTCACTTGTGTGCACAATGGGTTAATACCAAACTTTGCCTTAAGTTAGAGCCTGCCACATACTAAGTGATTATGGGATGTTGAATAAATAAGTGGCTGAATACATGAGTGAATGGAAAAATAGATTAGAAGCAACATGGCTTGATAGTTAAGAACCTCAATTTTGAAATAAAAACTATGTATAGATTTGAATTCTAGCTCAGATAATTACTAGCTTAGTTAGGGAAACTCTCTGATACAACAATTTCTTATTTATAGCAGAAGAATAATTATTCCTAATATCCAAGTTGTGATAAATTAATGATAATGTAAATCTAGTATTTCCACATACTAAGCTCTCAATAAATCTTAGCAGTGATGATGGTGATGATGTTGATGATACAAAACGTGCAGTTTAGAAGTTCTCAAATGAGCCCCGTTACTAAAAGTATTATGTACTTCTGTTTTACTTTTATATTTTGTCCCAATACACCATTAGGAATCTTCTAACACAATCACAATCTTAGCGTCCATTCACAAGCAGAACAAACTAATCTCAGAACATTTGCTAGGCCCTTAGTTAGTACCAGAGTAATTAAAAAGGAAAATACATTCCTTACTCTAAGGAGCACATAATCTGATGAAGGTACAGGCCTGTAAAAATAATACCATTTGTGCTACAACAAAGGCCTTTACAAAGTACTATGTGGAAGGAAGCCCAGGAAAACTTCACAGAACAAGAAGTATCAATGAGCCATTTATTGAATCATTCCCAACTTAACCAAAGAATTTAGTATATGGCCATGGTCACAAGGAGTTATGACAACAACAATGTTAATAATAGTAAGAACAATAGCTAACATTAACTGAACAAGTATGATGTGCCAGAATCTAAATGCTTTATGGATATTCATTAATTCATAATTTTAATAAACCGACTAGTGGAGACAAGAAAATGGAGGCTCATTGAGATTTCATAATGTGCCCATGTTTGCATACAAAAGTTTGCAAATGAAACTGACTCCAACAATACATTAGAAGGATCTTACACCATGATCAAATGGGATTTATTCCAGGGATAAGCTTTTGATAAAATTCAACATCCATTTATGGTTTTAAAAAAAACTCTCCAGAAAGTGAGCATAGAGGGAAAATACCTCAACATAATAAAAGCTATATATGACAAACCCACAGCCAGCATCATACTCAATGTTGAAAAGCTGAAAGAATTTCCTCTAAGATCAGAACAAGACAAGGATGCTTACTCTCATCACTTTTACTCAACATATTTTTGAAAGTCCTAGTCACAACAATCAGAGAATAAAAAGAAAAAAAATGAATTCCAGTTCAAAAAGAGGAGGTAAAATGGTCACTGTTTACAGATGACATGATACTATACACAGAAAATCCTAAAGAAGCTGCCAGAAAACTACTAGAGTTCATCAATGAATTTGGTAAAGTTGCTGGATATGAAATTAATATATAAAAATCTGTTGCATTTTTATTCACTAACAATGAAATATCAGAAAGAGAAAATAAGGATGCAATCCTATTAACTGTTGCATCAAAAATAATAAAATACCTAGGAATAAATCTACCTGAGGAGGCAAAAGACTTGTACTCTGAAAACTATAAGATGCTGACGGATGGAACTGTAATATTGTTAAAATGGCCATACTACCCAAGGCAGTCTGCAGATTCAGTACAGTCTCTATCAAATTACCAATGTCATTTTTCAAAGAACTAGAACAAAAAATTTTTAAACTTGTGTGGAAACACAAAAAATCCCAAATAGCCAAAACAATCTTGAGAAAGAAGGACAGAGGTGGAGGAATCATGCTCCCTAACTTCTGGCTATACTACAAAGCTACAGTGATCAAAACAGTATGATATTGGCACAAAACGCACTTGGATCAATGGAACAGGACAGATAGTCCGTAAATAAACCCATGCATTTATGGTTAATTAATCTATGACAAAGGAGACAAGAATATACAGTGGAGAAAAGATAGTCTCTTCAATACATGGTGTTAGGGAAACTGGACAGATACATGTTAAAGAATGAAATTAGAACATTCTCTAACAGCATATACAAAGATAAACTCAAAATGGATTAAAGACCTATATGTAAGACCAGTTACTGACTCCTAGAGGAAAACATAGGCAGAACATGCTTTGACATAAATCACAGCAATATTTTATTTGCAAAAGATACTGACAAGGAATTAATCTCCAGAATATATAAACAGCTCATATAGCTCAATATCAGAAAACAAACAACCCAATCAAAAAAAGGGCAAAAGACCTAAAAAGACATTTCTCCAAAGAAGACATACAGATGAACAACAGGCATATGAAAGGATGCTCAGTATTGCTGCCTATTAGAGGAATGCAAATCAAAACTACAGTGAGGTATCACCTCACACCAGTCAGAATGGCCATCATTAAAAAGTCTACAAATAAAAAAAGATGCAGAGGGTATGGAGAAAAAGGAACCCTCCTACGTTGTTGGTAGGAATGTAAATTGGTACAGCCGTTAAGGAGAACAGTATGGAGGTTCCTTAAAAAACTAAAAATATAGTTACCATTTGATCCTGCAATTTCATTCTTGGGCATATATCCTGAAGGAACTCTAATTTGAAAAGATGCATGCACCCTAGTGTTTGTAGCAGCACTATTTACCATAGTAATACACGGAAACAACCTAAATGCTCATTGACAGATGACTGCATAAAGAAGATGTGGTATATATACACAATGGAATATTACTCAACCATAAACAAATAATAAAATAATGTCATTTGCAGCAACATGGATGGACTTAGAGACTGTCATACTAAATGAAGTAAGTCAGACAAAGACAAATATCATATGATATCACTTATGTGTGGAATCTAAAAAGTGATGTAAATGAACTTATTTACAAAACAGAAATATGCTCACAGACATAGAAAACAAACTTATGGTTACCTAAGGGGAAAGTGAGTAGTGGGGTGGAGGAATAAATTAGAAGTCTGGGATTAACATATACACACTACTATATAAGAAAATAGATAAACAACAAGGTCCAACTGTATAGCAGAGGGAACTATATTCAATACCTTGTAATAACCTATAATGGAAAATAATCTGTAACTGAATCACTTTGCTGTACACTTGAAACTAACACAACATTGTAAATCAACTACATTTCAACTTTTAAAAATGATAAATTAAAAAAAATAGTTTGCAAATGGCATAGTCAGCATTAAAAGCTGACATTCTACTTACAAAACTAGAGTTCTTAAACTCTACACAATACTCCCATGCTTAGCAAGGGGAAGAAGTGGAGTTTCTTTTATTTTTAACCTGAAAATCAGGAAAGCCAGCTGTTCACATGAGTACTTTTTCCTTACTTTCTCTCTCTGGACATCAGTTTCTTCATCTCATGAAAGTTACTGAAGGGCTAGATGACCACTCAGGAGCTTTCCAACTGCACATTTTTCTACTTGATTTTTCCAACTGCACTAAGAAATGTGTGAGTAAGCCAAGTCTTCCCATGCATACTCAAGTTTCCCTCAAGCCAAAGCAAGTCTTCCAAAATCCCTGGCATGGAGCCAAGTGGAAAAGTTTGTCTGTCTCTGTGTCTGTCTGTCTGTCTGTCTGTGTCTCTGTGAATACACAGAGAGATACACAGATATACACACCCACAAACATATACATATAATTATGCATGCTTATATAAGACAGTTTTAATATATAATGTAGGCACACTATATATAAATATATATATATACACTGTATTTTAGAAAACTATTTATGTATCATTAGCAAAAACAATCACAGCATAGAGCAAATGAGATTTTCCTCCCTAAACTCTCAAACCAAATGTTATTTTCCTTTGAGCATTCAGGATACTATTGGTTTACTATGTAGGTTTTTTTTTTTTTTTAACGAATGCCGTATGATTGTTTTAGGTTTACTCAGTGTAGCCAGAGAAGACCTGTTGAATCCTAGTTCTTTCTCAAGATGAGTGTGCGTTGCCCTTGATATTGTTCTCTGTCCAACTGGGTTTTGGATATACCATATCTCAGACCTATAGTTGAAGGTCAGGTTTATGTGCACACCCCCAAACCATTGCCCAGGATCAAACAGGTTTGCATCTTTGCACTTTGGCTGTGCAGAGATAAAAGGATGACTTCTTTCATCTCCACTCCCTGGCACTCTAACATTCTAAACAGAGAAGGTTGAAAACCTGCAGCTATCAGAATTGGCTGTTAGCCTAGATTCTGCCCACTGGTTTTTCAAAAGAGAAGTATCCCCCTGCTCATTTATATGTGGTGTGACAGTGGTTGCCTCAGTTTGAGCTTCACATGACTGCTCAATTCAGGTATTCAGTAGAGAGCAGTAGGATCTCTGAGACTTTATTTCCATTTCCCATCAGACATAATGTAATTACCCAGATGGGATCAGATATCCATTCCCAGCCCAGTGGTATCGATGCATTTGTGTGATTCCATCCTTTTGAGTGTAAGCTAGATCCCGTTCCTTTTAATGAATAGTCCAGGGCTCAGGTATTATGGTACACCTGTGCATGACCATTCTGGCACTTACTGGTTGTTTGCAAAGGAATCTTAGGAAAGATGAGGGAATTTTCTAGCTTAGTTTAAAAACTTAGTTATGTATCTAATTTTTGTTCACTCATTTATTCAACAAATATGTAATGAGCATATATTATGTGTAAGGCAATAAGCTAAGTGCCAATAATTTACAGACAAAAGGCACAGCTTCTACTTTCAATATATAATTAGAGTGCACTGTGATAGATTCTGATTGGTCTATGCCCAGGTTCCCAGTATAGGAGATGCAAGAAACTCTGATCAAAGGTGGGGCATGAACAGAAATAAGTACTAAGAAAATCTTTTAATGGAAAAAAAAAAGCTATCCAGGCAGAGAAAGCTATAGGGAAGAAATTTTAGACAGTGGAGAAATGTTTGCCAAAGATGTTACCTGATTGTTGATTTTGAAAATATGGACATGAACTGGTAAGAACATAGAAAACTTTTTGAAATAGAGCCTAGCTTCAGCCTTTATGATACAGTCATCTATTACATTATTAGTGTTTTGCTGGAAACTATGAGTGAATTAGCTTTGCCCTTGGTATATAGCCATCTAATGATAGGGGAGGAATTCCAAAATGAGATGGAGATTTTGGATTGCTGTATTTCCTTTTGGTTTGGGGTAAACATACAAAATTGCTTTAAACTTTAAATATAAGGAAATGTAGGTGACTTATAATAATGCAATGTTAGAATTATAACTAGAAGTTTATTTGTTGAGAAATAATGACTGTTGTTGGGGTAAATACCCATTCCTGGCCAAAGATGATTATTTCTGTCCAGCATGAGGCAGTGGGGTGGTATCTATTTCCCAGTTTCCCCCTTCCCTTAGGGACCTGGTGCAAAAGCGTGGGGATATTTGCAATGGTCTATCTATTTCTCTACTCTTTTCAAGGTCTGAATGACAAGCCAAGCGGATAAATTGAATTTTTCACTTCTCTAAACACTTTTGGCCCCTAGGAACGCTGGAAAAGGTCAAGAATTTTGAAGCACGTTCTTCCCCAGGCTACAGGATCAAAACTTCTTTTTTAAAAGGTTGTTCCAGGCCCCAATGAGACAGTCAGTCATGATGGAGAATATAAACAGCAGTTTATGTCCTCTGTGGTGGCGTGTGCTCCTCTTGGGAGGTTTACTCTGAAGACAGTTTCTCTAGAGAGATTTGTTTCTCTCACTAGGGCAACTGCAGGAGGGGAAAAAGAAAAGCTTGACATAAACTTGGTAGTGTGTGGGTGAAGTCTCCTGCCTCTCATATCCCCTTCCCCATTTTTATTTATCTTTTTTTTTCTTTTTGTTACTTTTCTCTACCAGTTCCTCTTTTTCCCCTTAACTTTTCTAACCAACCCCATAAGCTGCTTTATCATTTTCCATAGTTGGCCCATATGGCAGTTTCCTTTAAAATAGCTCACGATGATTCTCACCTCTGGTATTCGTGCCCTTGTGTAATTTTCTTGCCTGAGTGTAAGCCTAATGATTCACTTCTAATCAATAGATTGTGATCAAAGTTATGAGATGTCCCTCATCAAGATGCAGTTATGAAAACACAGTGACTTCCATCTCGCTTGTCCTCCTTTCTTGCCCTCTCCCTTGGAGCCATCCCTCTGCCTAGGAAGAGGTCCATGTTGCAAGGAACTGATGTCTCCAGCCTTACTCACAGCTGGAGCCCTGAGACCTTCCAACAGCTCAGTGAGCGACCTTGCAGAAAGATTCTTCTCCCTTTGGGTCTTGAAGTAACTGAGGACATTTTTTGTTTGTTTTCTTTTGTTTTGATGACGGTCTCATGAGAAACCTTGTGCCAGAGGACCCAGCTAAACCCACTTGGATTCCTGACCCACCAAAACTGAGATACTGTTTATTATTTCATGCCACTACATTTTGGGGTAATTAGTTATGCAGCAACAGATAATTAATGCAGCCCGTATCCTTTCATGTCCCTCCTCTTTATTGACTCTTTCTATTGACCCTCTTTCTATTTTTTCTTTTTTTCCCCTCTGTCTTTGTTCTTAAGTACACAGCTTTTGCATTTGTACGTGACACTGAAAGCTGCAGGAGTCAGAATGCTTTACTCTCAGTCATCATCAAACCAAATCATGTATCTGCAAACATAATCTGCATAACGGAAAGGTCAGCATCCCTGGCCTCCCCTTAATTATACTCTTTGGTGTAAATATTCATTCGTTTGTCGTTTCAGTAAAACTATTTAATGGGCAGCTACTGTCTTTTATACGTTGTATCAGCCATCATGTGGAACAGAAAAATGAATGAGGCATGCCTCCTGCCGTCAATATTGTTCTTTGGAATAAAATAAAAACGTAGGAAATGAAGCATCCCACAAGAGGGATGTTCTCAGAGGTCTTTGTGGGTGGGCTAAGAGGAGGCAGACATCACTTCCTCCTTGGAGGATCAGAAAAGGCTCTGTAGAGGGAGCACTTTGGCCTGAACATTGCAGGATAGACTGGATTTGTATGTGCCCACTCAGTCTTCCATGAACTTCCCCTCAACTTTGGATCCCATCTGTCTTACGTTGCTCATAGGATCGACTCCTACTTAACATGCAGGAGCTAATCTGAATTCTACTTTCACTGGGCCACCCTCTACAACCTTTCTAGCTAATTGATTGTTTACCTTTTCAGTGCCTCCCCAGCCCTCACTAACTTTGTCTACTTCAGCATGTTTCAAATTATTACTTATTTGGCTCTTTCATTAATCAAGGAGAGAAGTGTAGTTTGAGAGGAAAAGGACAATTCACTGTGTTCTGAGCTAAGACGGCGGAGGTCAGAATGGGTCGGAAAACTTAGGACAATACAATGTTAGGCTATCAAAAGTTACCTGTTGCAAAAAAAAAGGGAGGGGAGGGAGGGGAGGAGGGAGGGAGAAGGGAAGAAAGAAAGGAAGAAAGAAAGAGAGCCATTGTTGAGAACAAGTAAATCTGACCATGATCCACTTCATTATTTATTTCCAACATGGATCAGCAGGGTGGTTTCCATTTCTCATTTTTTTCTTTATCTTCCAAAGGAACTTGGAGCAAACCTATGGGGATATTTGAGATATAACATGTGTTGTACTCAGTCCTGAGTCTTCACTTAAATCTATAACATATATATACTTTTTTTGGGGGGGATTGTGGTAGGAATGAGGGCTTGGAGTTATTCCCTGTTTTTAGTCTGGGAAATAAACATATTTCTAGAGGTTAGCAAAAGTAAATGGTTGGTGCTCTTTGGATTTGTTTTTCCAAACTGTATATTTAATGAGAAAACCAAGAGTTAAATACCTAAATTTGAGACCTGTCATTGCCATGTACTTGTTTTTAACATTAGATTCCTAGTGATATTTATTTTAATTTTAAATTTATTTTTATTGAGATATAATTAACATATAACATTATATAAGCTTAAGGTATACAGCATGTTAATTTGATACACTTATATAATGTAAAATAGTTTTAAGTCACCCTGATAAAGTCACCTAAAAGGTATCCCAGCTTTCAATATTACAGTCCTCCATTCTACCAGCTGAGCTATCGAAGGGGGAACCCCAGCTTTCAATATTAACTGTGAAAAATTTTGGAAAACTGAGGCTTTAAAAAACTCATGCTGTTGATGCAGTAATTTACATCTCCGAAAATGTATCAGAAGTTATTTATAATAAGGAAATATGTTGGAAACAACTTAAATAATCAATGATAGGAGAATGGTATTGTATACTGTGGAACATCAACCCAGTGGATTCTAATGCAGACATAAAAATGGCAATTAGAAAAACATAAACATAAATGTGAAAATGTTTATAATGTGATAGAAAGAAGAGAAGGCTAAATTATATGTAAACTATGACTGTAAGTATATAATTCATACAGATGGTTCCCAACTAACAATGGTTCAACTTACAATTTTTCAACTTTATGGTGGTGTGAAATCAACACATTCAGTAGAAACTGTGCTTGGAATTTTGGATTTTTACTGAGCTAGCAATGCGATATGATACTCTCTCCTCATGCTGGGTAGAGGCAGCTGCAGCTTCTGATCAGCCAGGCAATCACGAGGGGAAACAACCAATACGCTTACCACCGTTCTGTACCCAGACAAACATTCGGTTTCTCACTTTCAGTACAGTATTCAGTAAATTACATGAGATATTCAGCAATAAACCAAAAATAATAATAAATTAGGCTTTGTGCTAGGTGATTTTGCCCAACTGTAGGCTAATGGAAGTGTTCTGATGTTTAAGGTATACTACATAAAGTTACGATGTTCGGTAGGTTAGGCACATTAAATGCATTTTTGACTTAGGATATTTTTGATTTATGATTTTGGGGGGGATATAACCCCATCATAAGTGGAAGAAGAACTGTATTTGCTCATGAGAGAAAATAAGAATCATAGGAAATTAATTTATATATATACATATATATGTGTGTATACACACACGCACACAAAGTAATGCAGGATAAATTTGGAGTCTTGTAATTCCTTTGAAGGGCATGTCTTGTGCATTGTAGAATGTTTAGCAGCATCTCTGACTTCTGCCTCCTAGATGCAAGTGGAAGTTTCCTGGTTATGACAACAAAAAATGTCTCCAGACTTTGCTAAATGTTCTCTGGTGGGGGAGGGGAGAAAGCAAAATCACTCCTGGTTGAGAACAACTGTTTTAATAAAACATTTAATTATTTTTCAATTTTTTTAAAGATTAAATTGAAAAATGAGAAGAATCTTTACCCTTGACTCAGTGTTCTTTTCAGAAACTTATCCAGAGAATAGTTGAAATCAGCAATGTTCTGGTTCTGTCAGACAAGGGAGTAAAGCATTATGTGTGATGACCTGCTTGGGGATGTCAGCAAACCCCACTGTACCTCTGACTTCTTGCAAAACGAGGGAGAGAAATCAGTATGTGTTATATAATATCTTCTACTGACAGTGCAGAGTATTTTTATCCTGGTAGAAGTTGCCTCTGGGCTCTGAAACCTTCTGTCAGGGAGTAAAGAAAGCTAATTGCAGTGAAATATCTTTTCAGGCAAACCTGCCCATCACCAAATTCTATAGGTAGGGGAAATGCACACTTCCTTTAGAAGATGTTTCAACAGAATTCAAACCCCATAGGAATTCTTTTTAGGGCCAGGGAAACTTTTACACAGTGCAGGAACTTTAGTTCAATTCAGAAAATGTTAAAATTTCAAGGTACTATTAGGGAGTCCTCCATCACCTGGCTTGACCCCTTATTTTATATTCAGGATAACGGGAAACCAGAGAAGTTAAGTCACTTTCCAGTTCGACATACCAGTTGGTTGCACAGTATAAAATTAAGCCCAGGTCAGCCTGAAGTTTTTTATCCTTCAGGTAAACTTCATCATTAAAGGAACACTACCCATTCCTGCAACTGTGTATCATTTGAAAAGAATTTATTTCTAGATGATGATGTCTTCCACAGTGTTTGACACACGGGTTAGTCTTCAGACAGAATGTAAACTTCAAACATTTAGTGAATAAACATTTATTGAGTGTTATGTGCCCAGTCCTGTGCCACACAGTGGGTTTGAAAGATGAGAATAAACATGTGTTATATAAAAGTGTTGCTGTTGCTGTAGCCCTACGCAGTCTGCTGTCCACAGAAAAGACCTTCAGCCAATCCTGACTAGCAATCTAGATAGAGATAGTGTAGATCTAGATTATGAGGCTCTTTCCACCTGTGCACCTTGGAGCCTTTCCCCCATTCCCCCCATGCTGCTGACCTTTTCAGCTTTCCACAACTTCATGGGTAAATGTGTGTGTTAATGTATGTGTAATAACCCTGTTACCAAACAAATGATACCAGAAACATTTTAATTTAGGACAATGAAAACTCCAGCAGCCTGAGAAGTATCCAAATGACAATAATCCCAACTCTGTACACAGAGAAAAGTGTAGACCTCACAGTGGTCAGAAGTTCTTGAGTCTTATTGGAGTCTCTGTTGGATTTTTTCTAACTGGATTTTCGTTGGCTTTCTACTTCCAAAAGCCACTGCACTGTGATACTCACCCACGGAAAGCAGGCTTTTGAAGGTGTCCTGATACTTGGGTCTTTCCATAATGCTGGGGTGGACAGACCCAACATACCTGATTTGTTGGCATAGCCACGAAGGGGTCAAAATTCCTTCTCATTGGATATACATGATAGTATACAATGAAAACAAACAGGTGTCATCCATGAATATTTGGCATCTTCCTCTAGACTGGAGTAGTGGAAACCATATGGAGCTGAGAAGTAGGAAATTCTTTGTTTAATTCTGCTTGTATGGCTTGATGTTGCAATGCTCTAAACTTCTTAGTACTCTCAGTTTCCTCATATGTTTATTAGGGATGGTAACATTGTGCTCAGTAATGTGCAAGAGGACAGGTGCTGATTATAAATTAATATGATGTGCTACTTGTTCAAATGTGTAGCCATAAGAACCTTGCAAATCATTAATAGCAGAAAAAAAATTTAAGTATGTGTGTATATATATATATATATATGTATCCTTTAAAATCATATATACATATGTCATAAATAGATATATATAATGAAATTCAGTATCCATTTTTAAAAATGGATGTTACCAGATTGATAATTGTTATGTCTGTATAATGAGAATGCTATGATGTATGCATTTAAATAACTGTGTCCCAGGTAAATAATCTGTTATTCTAATCAGAACGCATAAACTAATTTTTTAGGGTTGGGGAAATAACTGGATTTGAGAAAGGAAACACTACAAAATGGAATCAGTAGTGTCTTATGTCAAGTTGTGTATGTAGAAGCAGAGCCTGAGTTGGGTATGGATAAACAAGCGACTTACTGAAGGTGATATCGTAGGAGAAACCTGTAAGGGAGCGGAGGAAGCAGGTGTGGGCATGGGAGACAGCTAAGCAAAGGTGCGGTTTTAGCTGGCGTCTACCTTCAGCCTGATCCCAGGGGATCTCCATAGTATGAACTGCATCACAGAGCTGGTTTCATCTTGTGGCAAGGATGCTGACCTTTTTATCCCGTATTTATCAGTCAGTCCTTGTCTTCAGGACATTCTTGGGGGAGGTATAATTTCCTAGGTTTCTTCAGGCAAACTGACTCCTACTGGCTGAGGGAAGTTAATCAGTGATTCGTTGGCAGCCACTACTTACAGCATTGCCTGCCAGTTAACAGGGATCTGAGTTTGACACCAAGAGCATCTATTACATATAATGAAGTAAGTAGGCTTCCTAGGGCTTTTAATTGAGTTGAAACTAACTCTGGTTTTCCAAAATAATGTAAGTTCCTGAAGGCCAGGGGACTTCTCTGTCTTGTTCTTTGTTTTATCCCTAATACTTAGAAAATTACCTGGCTCATAGAATGTACTCTGTAAACGTGTGCTGAATGAAGGAATTCCTGACAAATATGCCAACCTCTATATTTTTGTACACGTGTCACCTGATTTTCCTACTGCCTGCAATGCCTTCCTTTCTCTTCTCAATCTTTGTTATGTTCTTCAAAGTATACCTAATCATCAAAGTTGATCTATGGAGCTTCTTTGAATATTCTGTCTCACAGGAAGCTGTGTGTGTGTGTGAGAGAGAGAGAGAGAAAGAGAGAGAAAGAGAGAGAGATTTCACGTTTGTGGGTGTATACCTCTCTGTGTCTTGACTAGTTATTAACTCTGTAAATAAACGTGCCTTGTCCTGGCTGTAAAATATCCGACTAATCCCCATCTTCTGAAGTATCTTTATAATTATGCACGTTTCTCAGGTTAGCAGTCAATATCCAGTTCGCCATCATCCATACTTAATAATAATAATAATAATAGTAATAAATAGTATTTATTCAGTATGTGCTAAGTTCCAAGCACTATGCTCAGCACATCACATGCCTGTCTCATTTGATTTGATAATAATCTCATAATGCAGGCACTTTTATTATCTTTATTTTCTGGATGAAGTAGCTTGTCGAAAGCCACACATCTAGTATGAGAAAGACTGAGATTTAAAAGCAATCAGCAGATGCTACAACCGTGCCTTAGCCTCAAAGCTACAGAGTCTTACCTCCAAAAACATTTCAACAGCTTGCTAACACATCTTTCTTCTTCAATCCACTCTACACACAGCAGCGAGGGTGATCTTTGCAAAATATCAATCTGATGATGTCATTCCTCTGCTGAAAACCCATCAGTAGCTCTCCATTAATCTCAAGATGAAGTCCTAACTATTTAATATGGTTTTATAAAAGCACCCCGCTTTACCCCCTGAGTACTTCTCCATCCTCACCCCTTGTCCTTCCCGACTTTCCCAGATACTGAACATCCTTCAAATTGAACATCCTCTCTCTCCCTTTTGGACCAAAATATGGGTTAAATGTGAGAAGATTATCTTCCACTCCTATTCTCCTTATATGAGTATATATCCTCGAAGAAACAGTTTTTAACCTCACAAGCCTGCTGTAGCTTTCCTTCCTCTTGAGATCAGTGTCTGAGTTTATTCTTTCTTTTATCCTCACAAACTAGAAGATATATAGTCTTATATAGCCACCTGTAAATGACATTTACCTTCAGATGGAAAGAAATAATGACTAGTCTAACGATGTAAAAATAACCTCCCCTGCCTACCCTCACTGTGAGCTCTGAGGACAGTGACTATGCTTAATGCAATTCTCTGTCCTCTGTAATGCCTGGGACATTATCGACTCCATAGCAGGTTCTTAGAAACTGTTTATTAATTATTGTTGTTATTTTTATCTCAACTTCAGCCATAATCTTTACCTTTTCAACCAGAGAGGCTCATTTGATTAATGGCTCTTAATTCAATCCTTAATGTAGAAGTATGAAGTTGTTGGGTTAAAGGCCATCAAAATAGGATTCTTTCTCTTGAACAAATTCCCACTACAGCTTATCTTATGTGTACTTGAACAGTGTCTATTTGAACTCCTTGAGCTTTGGAGAACTCACTACTTCCTAGGAGAGACTTCTCTGTCACTGAAGAGACACGAGTTTTACCATATTGTTTTTCGTGTGGAATCAGTATTTTCTTCCCTATCATATGATGCATGTTGGACAAGAAAAGCCAGAATGCCATTAGTAATTCAATGGAGGGCAAGCCGGCATTTTCCTTTTTTTTTTAAATCAATGTGTGCTCTCCTCCCTAGAATTCTAACTGAGAGACCGTGTGAAAAGCCCTGAACTGGGGAGTGGGCTGGGGCCATGGGGGGAATCTTACTGCCTGGCTCGAAATTGTCGCTCAGAGCAATCATTGCCCAGTATTCTTGGCTTTAGCCCAATCTGCCTACGTGACAGTCCATTCTCCCTGACTCAGCCTTCTGTTCCAGACAAATCATTCACTCCCAGTGCATTTTTCCGCTCTTACTAAATAGGCCCTCTAACCACCGCTGTATCTTTCAATTCCAGCTAACAGCTTGGACAGCAGTTTTTTTAAAAAAAAAATGTTACTAAGCAAGCAAGCTCAACCAGAGAAATTATGCAGAATTCCCTGCGAATGCTTCTCATGTCATTCAAGCTCAGAGGGATCGTTGCCTCCTCTAAACTCAGGGCAAAGTCCATTCCACATAGTGTATTCACTTGCCCATTGATGAATCATTTACTAATCTCTGCCATTACTGAAATCTTAGCTAACACTGGTTAAGCACTGACTGTAAGCCGAACACTGTGCTAAATGCTTTGCATAAGTGATCTCATTTAATTTTCACCAAAAACCCTTTGAGATTTGTACTTATTAGTATTCTCATCTTGCAGAGGAGAAAACTAGGTACAAAGAACTTAAATGGCTTGCCCCAGAACACATAGCAAGTTAGTGGAAGAGAAGGATTTGACCCCAGAAATATGACTTCAGGGTCAAGGAGCTGTCTTAATTCACTATGCCCCTGTGCTGGAGTGTAATGGGTGGTACACGTTGATATCTGCATTTAATTTATTTTGTGACCTTTGACATATCACTTCAACTTTCTGGCCATCAGTTCCTTCACATTAAAAAGAACACGGCTGAGTTGAATGTTTCTACAATTGATTACATATAACGACTGTATTCTTGACCGTAATCAGATTAGGTAGGAAGAGCAAGAAACCGTGTGGGGACAAACAGCTGCCTACCGTGGAGGTTGTGAGGGAATCGAACATCCATAATGGCACTAGCTGTACCCTCTTAATACGTCTACAATGAGAAAGCCAAGGAATAACTCCAAAAATTGATTCTCACCTCTCTGTGGGTATCACCTACCTCAGGGGTGACATTTATTTCAGTTCTTAGACTGTCTCATACTCTGGATTTAGAGATAAAGTGAGCACATTTCAAGTTCTGAAATGTATTTGTGAAGCGAGAGAAAAAAGGAAAGAAAGCAAACGGTGCCTTGCCAGCGTGCATGTGTGTCATGACTTAAAAGACAGCTCCAAAGACGGACCAGGCCATGGCACAGCCTTGCAGTTGTCTGCCCCAACATCCATTTCCCACTTCTCTCTTACTGTCTTCTGAAACACAGGCATGATTTTAGAACTCCAGCAGCCTTCTTGGTCCACAAGAATGTGGGGTCGCCCTACCCCAAACCAGTCATGGCAGTGTGTGAGCTGGAGGATGCCGAGTCCCCAATGAGTGTATGGCCCTCCCATGCCGGTCCTGGTCTGCCTACCTTCTGACGTGAGAAGATGAACTTTTAATCTGTTCTAAGCAGTGGCTTAGTAGATATTTTATTTCATTTAAGCTGCTGAATTGGCTAAGGAAAAGCATTCAAAGGAAGCTCAGTTTTGAGTTTCCTAGGAGCCAAGGTAAAGAAGGAACTATATGACTATCAGAGGATGAATTCTGATTCACATGGATAAACTTTCTTCTTGTTTTTAAATAAGATATATTAACTAGAGATTACATGAAAGACACAAAAGAAGATTCCAGTAATCAGCGATGCCCAACCTCTGCCTCCATCCCCAGAGACTTCCATGCTTAAGTGCAAGGATTGCATGCTGGTTCACACAGGAAAATATGTTGTTAAAAAAGGAGGCTTGCTTACCCCTGAAATCTCTTCTAATCCTGCCTTTATGTGATTTATGATTTGTCTCGGAGACTAACATCTGCCTCTTCATGACTGAAAGGCCACAGACTCTCTGTCCTCTTTGCTGCTCTCCATTAGTTATTCTTTTAACTAGAAATCATGTCTTTTGATGAAAAGTAGATGTACCTTTAGAAGACATGTCAGAAGGACAGAACCTCCAACAGGGCTGAAGAGTCAGAGATTGTAGCTCCAGCCACACACTGTCTAAAGTCTGGACTGTCCTTCAGAAATAAATAGAAATGTTCTTGTAACTGAAAAAGAAAATAGTATGTTTCTGATAATCATCAAATGATTTATTTTATTTATCCCAGCTATTTCTCTCTTTTCTCAGTGGGAAAAAAAGTATTATCCACTCCTAGAAGCACATGATTATAGAACTCTAGAACTTTAGAGCTATGGGGACATTTAGAAGTTACCTGAATTGTATCCTACACTTAAAAGTACAGAAATTAAGGCCTGGAAAAGAGAAGAACCAGGTTCTAGGAAATACATAAATTATGTGGAGAGTCACCATTAGGCATCAGTCCTCCTGAATTCTCACTTTGAAAGGGCTGACATAAAGTGGTCCAACATTAATCAATTCCCTTGAGCTGTAATTCCCTGACATTTTAAATGAATAAATACATAAATAAATAGGATAGAAAGGATTAAAAAATCGTATGTGAGATTTCTTAGAAGACCTGTTGATTGTTCCCAACAAAAGCTTATTAAAAAAAAATTTTAGCATTTCCAGGTAACTGATGCATGAGTTAGATTAAGCTTGACACTGATACATCTTTTTGACCTGAGCCAAGGCCACTTTCTGTAGACTTTTTTACCCTCCATTACTATACCCATTGTAAAATGTTTATCCAATTGACTATTTCTCCACCAATCCCCTCTACATTAACCTTATGGATTAGCTTTTGATGTGCATTGTATCAAAAGCCTACTAGAAGTCCAAGTGAATTATATCTATGGTGACTGTCAACTCCTTTGAAAAATTAATCAACTTCGTTAAGCATGAGCTCCCTTTGGACATCTGTTGTTAGAGGTCTCTACAAACAGAGAGAGAGCGAGCAAGCATACAGCTTTTGTGAAAAGACCTCTCCGTGAAAAGACCTCTCGCCTGAGAATCCAAATCCCTGTGTTCTGGTTTCAGTTCAGTCATAGCGAGGGCTGTGACCTTGAGCCACCTGCTCATAATCTCTGTTAGGCTAAATGATAGAATGTGGTGATTAAAAGCGCATGTTTGAAATTACAGAGAACTTGAACCACCTATTAGATGTGAGGCTTTGAGCAGGCTATTTAATTTGCCAAAACATCAGGATTTTCATCAGTAAAATGGGGATGGCAATGGTAACTGTATTGCTTTTAGAGGACATGCTAAATTTCTGTGAAGCAACTCCTAAAATACCATGATCTTAATATATATGTAAATGTTTGTGTATATGTGTGTGTGTGTGTGTATATGTATATGTATATATTTGCATTATTATTTTCATAGTTATGTGTGGAATTGTGTCCTTCAAAAAATGTTGAAGTACCTGTCAATGTGACTTACTTTTGTAATAAGGTCTTTGCAGATGATCGAGTTTAAATGAGGTCACGAGAGTGGGCCCTAAACCAATAGCACTGGTGTCCTTATAAAAAGGGGAAATTGGGATGCAGAGGGAGGCGTTTGTGGAGGGAAGATTTTGTGAACTCACAGGGAGAATGCCGACTATAAGGCAAGGAACGTCTGAGGCGATCAGAAGCTAGAACAGACAAGAAGGGCTCCTTCCCTTATCTTGATTTCTGACTTTTCACCTCCAGAACTGTGGGACAATACATTTCTGTTGTTTTAAGTCACTCAGTTTGTGGAACTTTGTTACAGCAGTCCTAGGAAACTAATACATTGTGCTAGAAATTACGATATACATTCTTTAATATTCACTACCATTTTCACTTCTAAAGTCAACATGGTACTACTACATGTAAAATATAAGAAAGTTGAAACTATACATCCATTTAACCCATTCCCATTCTTTGTGAAATAATTGTTATGTATATTATATTTAAACGTATTATAAACCACTAACTAGGATGTTATAATTTTTGCTTCAAACGGACATATTTATTTAAACAAATTAAGAAAAAATAGTATTTTATAACTGCCCATAAGATAGTATTTGAACACCATTGCCACTGCTATTCGTTCTTCCTGTAGAATCAGATTTCCATCTGCTAGGATTTCCTTCCAGCCTGAAGAACTTCCTTTAAGGTTCCTTGAAGTGCAGATTTGCTGGCATCAAATTCTCTTAGCTTTCCTCTATCTTAAAAATTATTTGTTTCACCTTTATTTTTGACAGACAATTTTATTCGATGTAGAATTCTAGGTTTCAGGATTTTATTTTCTTTCAGAGCTTTAAAAATGCCATTTCATTATTTCTGATGAAAAGTCAGTGATCATTCAAAGTATTATTCCTCTGAATGCCTCTTTTTGGCTCCTTTAAAGACTTTGGTTTTCCTTCTAATCACAATTACTACATTGTGCTTAGGCATGGTTTCCTTTCTGTTTATTCTGTTTAGCATTCACTGGACTTCTTAACTCTATATGTCTTCAGTTAACTTGGGGAAAAATTAAGCTGATACCTTGCTGCCCCAATTTCTATCCTCTTCTTGTGGGACTCCAGTTATATGCTGGAGTATGTTGGATCATTAGAGAATCCCAAGAGGACCCAGAGATTCTATTCTCTTAATTCTTTCTCACACCAGATGATTTCTGTTAATTTCTATTTCATTGACTCCTTCCTCTGCTATCTCAAGTCTGTTCTTTTGCTTATCCTTTTATTTTGCATTTGATCTCAGATTTTCTAGCTTTAGTTACACAATTTCCATTTGGAATTTTTTTTATATAATTTCTATTTCTCTGTTGATGTGTCCTATTTCTTTAAATTCATTATAAAAATATTTCCCCATATGCCCTTGAGCAGTTATAGTAGCTGCTCAAAGTTAGTCTCCATTAATTGCCTTCTTCTTTAAAATGAGTCACATTTTCCTATGTCTTCATACACCTGGTAATTTTGTATTGGATCCTGAACATTTTCCACAATATGCTGTAAAGAACCTGGATTATCTTTCCTTCATTGAAAGGTATTGTTTTTTGTTACCAGCATCCTAGGGTTTAGCAGTTAGTTGATGTGTCTGAACTCAAACTCCAGACCCCATAACCCTAGCATATATCTTCTGTCTTTAATTGGGCTGCCAGAATTCTGCTTAATACATTTGAAGTTCAGGGTTCAGATAGCTATTGTGTGTATTTTCTACACAGAATCTGTAGCTCTCCCTCCTTGTTCTTTTCTGCCTAGGGCTCTTTTCTACACTTTCCAACTGTGTGGTTGCTCCAAACTCTGCTCTGTGGTTCTTCAAGCTAGCAAACCTGTGGGTTTCTATGCAAGTCTTAACCTTGCCATGGAGTGACACCTGAAAAGTAGTCTCTAAGCTAAAAGCCGTAACAGCAGGAAACTCATGCACTCACTGTCATTCTTTCTCTCAAGGCTTGATACCATTCTAATATCTGCTTTGTTTCTCTAAGCAGTGTCTTTGTGTAGCTGATTGGTACAATTTTTCCAGAGTTGATAGTTGTCGTCTGTGGGAGGGCTGGTCTGATGGAGCTTCTAGAATCTAAATCCAGTCTTCCTCCAGCAGTTTAAATCAGATGAAGTTGATTTCCCTCTGAATTAATAGTCCAGCGATTGCCAGGTGGTTCTTTCCAATGAGGTTATTCAGGATCTAGACTGGCTTATTGAGACTGTTTTTCTCAAAATACAAATTTAATCTCTGGATCAAAGATTAAAGAATCAAATAACCTTCATTTCTCAACCAGAAGAAAGGTAGGAGAAGTCAAGGCCAAGCACTTTGTTTTTAAGGAAGCAGATTGGAGATTGTATCAACCACTTCCAATGGCTTCTGTTAGTCCAGACTTATTCATATGATGATATATAACAATAAATGAGTTTAAAAAATAAAATTTCTTCAAGGACAGCCATGGACCCAGCTAAGCCATGGCAAGGAGAGGAAATCTAGTATTAACAGTAAGAAAATTGAATGAATTCTCAGGGAAAATATGTATTCTTAGCCACAATCTACTTCTGTATCCACCCAGGTATCCATGTATACTCTATACAACCACTGTCTGCAAATGGGAAAAATTATGTAAGTCACATCCAACCCAAAGTACATGATCCCTTTACATCCTATTTTGGTGGCTTCTGAAAGTCTAGAAACCTACTAATAAGTGCACAATTTCTACCATACCATGTTCCTACTCCCTCTCATATCCAATATACAATAAAGGAGTAGGAATAGGGTATTAGTACCAGAATTAAAGCTGGGAGGAAAAGAAGACTTAAGCTAAATTATGAAACAGTAAAACTCTAAAACATACAGTCGTTAATCTGTAGCACTGTGAGAAGCACTAATTTTCCTAGTGTCCTCCATGTCCCATGGCTTTGCATTCTGGATAATTCTTCCTTTCTGGTGTTCCTTATTAAAGTAAAATTGGAGACTAGGTCTTTGGATAATTGACATTGATAACACTTGATGATGGTTTGTTGCCTCTTTCTTAACCCAGGTACAAATTTAGAGCCTCAGAATTTTGTTTAGGGGGAAAACAGTTACAGTTGAAGCTTGAACAGCACCGGGGTTAGGTGTGCTGATCCTCTGCACAGTGGAAAACCCATGTATAACTTTACCGTAAGCCCCCTGTGTCCACGGTTCCACATCTGTGGATCCAGCCAACTGCAGATCATGCAGTACTGTAATACATATTTATTTAAAAAATAATCCATTTATAAGTGGGCCCACACAGTTCAAACCCCTGTTGTTCAAGGTCAACTGTATTATCTTTTGCATGTCATCCTTTGTTTTCTTTGGTCGTAAAGTAGCGTAAAGGGCAGTGGGGAGCCAACGACTATAAAGTAGACATCCAGTCTATGTTTTCCAGGGAGTTTCATGTTTATGTTTCCAAAGCAAGTTGTCTTTAGGTTCGTATTTCTTAATCCTGGAAGAATTAGTAAATAATCTTTCATCATTATTTACTAGATTCTGTGATTATGTTATACCTATCTCCCTCAGTTTAACAGACTCCTATCTTGAAGTCACTGAAACAGGTGGATGTACAGCAGTATACAGGCATCACCTTTAATCTGATTTTTGCTAATGGAAATGTTCTTAGTGACAATCTTATCTGAGGTTATTTAGGATACAGATACAGTTCAGTTTTCTGACCCCGAGGCCTCCATGTTTCTAGACTGTCAGTTTAAATTGCAGATTGTAGATAATGTAGATGGACCTTATTAAAGGCCCTAAGACAGAATTGGGGCTTTTCTGAAGAAGAGAAAATCCTCCTGTGGTTAGCAGCTTCAGCTCACTTGCAAGGGTTCCAGCCTACCCTTCCTGACAGCTTTGACCTTCCTGATGGCCTGCCCTACAGATTTTGGACTTTCCTAACTAGCCCTACAATTGTGTAAGCTGACTGCTTGCAGTGAATCTCTTAATATATGTCTTCAACTCGTTTTCTTTCTCTGGCTTAGACCCTGACTAACACACTTTTTAAGATTATAAGCAAAGCAAGGCAACAAAATATTAATAAACAAACATTTTAAAGACCTAAGCTAATGGAGAAACATACTGTGCTCATGAATTAGACTAATACGTATTGTTAAAATTTTCTTGAAATTGGCATTTTAATTAGATTCAGTACAAACTCAATATAAATTGCAGCCAGGTTTTTTATAGAAATTGATAAATTGAATCTACTTTTGTGTAGATTAGCAATGGACCTAGAATAGTTATTAAAAAAAATTGGTACACTTAAAGTACCTGATTTTGGATTTATCTTATATTAATACTTAAACTTAGCTATATTGATCAAAAAAGTGTGGCATTGGTGAAGGAATAAATACATAGACCAACGGAACACAATTAGAAAGCCCAGAAACAGACTCAGATTTTTAATTTATTTTCAACAAAATTACAAAGATTATTTAAGAGAGAAAGAGTAGTATTTTTCTCAATTGATGCTATTAAAATTGGATGTCCATATGCAAAAAATAAACAAATAATCTAAACTTATACCTTATATCATATTAAACAAGCTCAAATTTATCATGGTCCTAAATATAAAATCTAAAACTAACAAACTTTAGAAGAAATGTAAGAGAAAGCCTTTGTGATTTGGAGCTAGACAACGATTTGTTAGATAGCATACAAAAAAATATGAACCATAAAAGAAAAAAAAAAAAGAATGGCAAACTCAATTTCAGCAAATTTAAACCTTTAGCTCTTCCAAAGACACTGTTAAAGAAATGAAAATTCACTCCTCAGATTGACAAAATGTATTTTAATACACATATCTAATAAAGGTGCAAAATATGTAAAAGAACTCTTTCAACTCAACAGTAAGATCAGCAACCCATGTGAACAAAAATTGACAAAGGGTTTGAAGAGTTACTTCAAAAAGATGAGATGCAAGTGACAAAAAAAACACATGAAAAGATGCTAAATATCTTCAGTCATTAGGAAAATTCAGCTGAGATCACAATAAGCTGCTACTGCACACCTATTAGAATGGCTAAAGCAGCAGGTATTGCTGATGGAAAAGCAGTGGTACAACTACTTTGGAAAATACTTTGGCAACTTGTAAAATTAAATATATACTCACAATATGACCTAACAAGGTATTTGCCCCCCAAAACGAAGACATGTCCACAGAAAAATGTATGCCCTGATATTTATAGCCATTTTATTCATTATTACCCCAAACTGAAAACAACCCAAATGTCCATCAATGAAAATATACTTTTGGATGTGATGGTAGTTATAAGACTATATAAATTTGTCAAAGTCCATCCAAATATAGCCATTACACACACACCATGTACATTTTGCAGTGCTAAATTATACTTCAGTAGACCTGATGTTGGGAAATCAATCCCAGGTGAATCAAGGCTTTAAATATGAAAGTCAAAACTTTAATTCCTTTAGAAGAAATCATACATCTTTATGACTTTGTTTAGAGAACAGTATCTTAAACAAGATCTAATTAGCATTCATTAAAAGAAAAGACTGATCATAGTAAAATTAAGAATTCCTGTTTATCAGAAGAGACCATAAAGAGACAAACTGTAAATTGGAAGAAAATATATGCTGAAAGAATTTCTTGAATCCATAAAATATCTCATAAATCATTAAGAAAAAAGACAACTCAGTAGAATAATTGGTGAAAACTTGAGCAGGCATTTTACAAAAGAGGAAAAAAATAATATGAAATAAACTTAGGTAAAGATATCCATCCTTAGTAATCAGGAATTGCAAAATAATAGCTACAGTAAGACAATTTTAGTATTTGAAATAATCCAGAAAATAATATAGATCAATGAGGATACTTACACACTTTTTGGTGGGAATGCAAATTGATATAAACTCTTTGAGAAACAATTAGGCATTGGCTTATGAGGTTGAACTTGCAAGAATCCAACTGTCCAGACACTCCAGTCCCCAACATCTATCTAAGATTAGCTATCATTAATACAGCAATTCAAATGAACACAACTGCATGTTAGAAATATGATGCCAAATGGGGAAAAAGTTGCAGAAAATGACAGACTATAGTACCACTTTTAATGTATTAATATATAGTAAAAGTATAAAAAAGAAAGCAAGAAATGATACATATATTACTCAGGATAAAGATTACTTTAGGGTGGAAGAGAAGAGGGAAGGGAATGTGTTCAAGATGAAATGTAGAATTACCTTCAGTGATTCTTGAAATGTTTTACTTTTAAGTCAAATGGAAAATTCCTGGAGTATTATTTTAATGGTATTTATAAGTTTATGTATTGCATATTTTTGTACTTATCAAGTTATACATAATTTTGAATGGCATGGTGGATGGATTGGATGCATTGATGAGGTCTAAAGATAGCTGGAGTGGGAGTAACTGGAGCAAATGAACTGGAATGATAGAGTGAGAGCCAGGAAGTGAGTTGTTTAGCACCTAGATTTCAAAGCTGGAGTGGTTAGTGTCGGTGATAAGGTCTAGGGTATATTCTTGTCACCAGGTCATTAAAGGGTAACAGAGATGATTGTGGGAGCTGGAGTTAACTAAGAGGTCAGAAAGTTGGATAGAGCTAATTAAGTACTGAAGTTACTCCAAGTAATGAAATAATGGCATGGGAAGCAGGAGCTAGGTGCTAAGATATCGATAATTAAGGTAGTGTGTCAATGGATGATGATACCAAGTAGGACCAGTCGCATCATTCTCAGGGCCTCGTGAAAAATGAAAATGTGGGGCTACTTATTCAAAAGGTATTAAACGTTTCAAGGAGGTAACAAGCAGAGCATTAAACCAAGTGCAGGGCTCATCTAAGCACAAAGACCTGTGTGACTACACAGAGTGTACTCCCATGAAGCCAAGCCTGGAGACAAAGAATAATAATGGGTGATGAAATGTCTTTTAAAAAGAATGATTTTGGAAAAACAAAGTAAAAGGGAGGTTTGGAATTGGAGTGGGGAGACAGGAGGACACTTAACCATGTCCAAGCATTCCCTAAATATCTGTGGGACAAGGAAGACCCTGTACTTGAGGGGAAGAAATTGTACCAAGGATCCATTAGGAAAAAAAAAAAGGTAAAAGGAACATTCAAGAGGAATTTGAGGATGAAAGGGATTCTGCTTATGAGACAGCATGCTGTCCAGAGGGCATGTTGAAAGGATTTGGAAGAGTTGAAAGGAATGGAAAATGGGTGAGACTAGTGGTACATAGAACATAGAACATCTGTGTGACCATGGATATGTGCTAATCACAGAGATTGGATCTGGAAGAAAGGTAGGCGTTATGGGATAAATGTATATGTCACTCTACGCAACCCAAAGTTTATTTGTTGAAGCCCTAATTCTCGTTGTTAAGTCATAAGGGTGGAACCCTGACCTGATAGGATTAATGTCCTTATAAAAAGAGTCATTGGAGCTCTTTCACTCTTCCCACCCTCCTCCAAGCCCCTTGCCCCTACTAAACACACACACACCAAGGAAATTCAAGAAGGTGCCCATCTGCAAGCCAGGAAGAAAGTAGGCACAAGAAACCAAGTTTGTAAGAACCTTAATGTTGGACTTCTGGCCTCCAGAACTCTGAGAAAATAAATTTCTGTTGTTTAAGTCGCCCAGTGTATGGTATTTTATTATGACAGTCTGAACAGACTAAAACAGTAGGTAATCATTTTAAGTTAAAGTCTGTATTATTTACCAGAGACCCTGGGAAAATCTTGGGTCTTGAAGGTGAAGATAGTGTGAAGACCTGGAGGATGGACTGGGAGGGTCTCTTCTTACAGGGCTTAGTGAGTGAGATGGCTTTGGGGGAGACATCTGCTGTCTTCCACAGCTAGAGGTGTTGTTTGTCTTGCTCATGTAGAGAAGAGATTTCTAGGCTCCCTCTTGCTCACTTTTGGCAGGAGGGGCTGAGTTCTGCACTCCCAGGTTGAAAACGTAGAGCAGCTGTTTGTGCCTCTGGTTAGACATGCTCATGCAGCCTTGAGGGAAGTCAAGACCTGGCATATCTGGTTCTCCTACATGGAGTTGTTTATGACAGCTGGGAATAGTGGCAAGGGAAAGAGGCAGAGTGGCCACTAGAAGAGCCCAATAATGACCTGGAAGAATCCATTGCTTTGCTCCGCAGAAAGTATTTTAGAGTGAGCTTTCTTTTCTTTCTGTCCAGTGGTCCTAATTATGTTTCTTGGGTCCAGCAAAGATACCCTCATCTCTCAGCCAGAGACAGCATCACAGATACTGAAAGAGAGCCTTCAAGACCCGTGAGAGTCCCACTTTTCCGAATAAAATTTCCTAATCCTCTCAGGGAGACATCTTTGAACTAGTTTCATGTATCCTTTATATCTCCCCAGAGACCTTCTGTCTAATCCAATCCTGTTCTGCAGTAGATCCTCCAAACTCCTCCATGTGTAGCCACATGCACAGTTTTCATAGCAAACATGTTCACATCCCTCTTGTTGCAGCCCTCTACAGCCTTTGATTGCCCTCTGAATGAAGTTGAGACTACTAACTTTGGCTTGCTCTGAATCCTGCTTACCTCTGTAGCCTCATTTTTGGACTTGAACCTGCCTGACCCTTACTACCATGCTCAGCCTTACTACAGATTTTTAAAATTATCTTGGAACTTTTCCCTCCTACTTTCTCTTTCATTTTGAATCCTTTTCACATGTTGTTCTTTCTATCTACAGCATATATTCATACACTCCCACGTCCTGCCCACACCCAGATGTACACACACAAAGTATTTACTTTTTCCGGCTAGCTCCTATGTATCCTTCAGGTCTCAGCTTCCTTTCAAGTCACATTTAGGTGCGTTTTCATGAGCAACATGTAATATCACATGTATTGTAATTTCTTACTTAACTGCTCCCCTAGACTTCAATTAAAGCAATATTCATGTCTGTCTTGTGGATCATTAATGGTTCAAAGACTTAATACAGTGTTTGGTACACGTTTGGCACTTAAGACATAAATAGAGAAGGAAGGGAGGGATGAAGGAGTGACAGAAGGAAGGAAATACATGATTCAGAATTTTACACTTTGTGCCAGGCTAGTGGGAAAAAATAATTCTGTGACCTGTAAATCACAGCATATGGCCATGAATGGGTGATTGAAAACAGAGCTGATGTATAGGGCTGAAATTGCTTGGTTTCCTTTGGATAGTGTTGTCTATGCCCTTCTAAATTCCTGGGATGGGGCCAGCAGCATCCTTTTTTTTTTTTTTTACCTTGTATGCTTGTTTTCATTCTTCCTCATTTCTTGGCTTAAGTATCTGTAGCACTGGGCCAGTCCAATCTCATTAAGCCAGTATCCCCTGGCAGGAGAAAAAATGTAGCTGCTGTTATTTAGATGGTTTAAAATTAATAATTTGCATATTTTCATTATGCTAATGGAATCTTACAGAGACAGGCATGTTTAATAATATTTTTAATCCATTAAACTCATAATCATTTTAAATGACATAGCCAAAAGCATAGAGAGGGAGGCCGTGAGGTATGATAGTGAGCTGGCTTCACATCTGATCTCCACCCCAGAGACGAGGGTCCCGGTCAAGTGACTTGACTTTGCTGAATCTCACATTCCTAATCTCTAAATGGAGAAGATTATACTTTAACACTAAGTATATAAAAGAATTAAAAATAATAAAGGCTCGACACTTAGATCACAATAGACAACCAGTAAAGAAAGATATAATGATGATGTTTATATGAATTAAGCTCTTCTTCTGTGTTAGTTACTCTGTCTACATCCAGAAAATATTGCAATATGCAATCCAATTATCTAATCCAGTCAGTATTTGGTGAAATTATGGCAGAAATCTATGTGAAGTAGGCTCATTTTTCATAATTATCTGTCTTTTCATTATTCCAAATCTTATCCATCTACTAGAATGCAGTTTAAATCTGAGATTCCCATAGATTCTTTTTTAATCACCTGATTCAGGAGATTTTTATTTTCTTCTCTGACTTACACTATAGCTTTGAGTCTGTACCTCCTACTCTGACATTCTTTTACTGAGGATGATGTTTGCTTTTTCCAACCTACAAATTCTGGATCATATGCATGTTATTGGCACCTTAGAGCTGAAAATATTATTAAAATGTCAGTTAGCTCTGCTTACTTGGTGAAAGGTCAGTTTTATTATTCTGATTTAATAAATGAGGCAAACTGGGTTCCCGCACAGTGAAGTCGATTTTTCGAGGTGGAGAGAAAGAAGGAAAGAAACTTTCTCTGAGCATCTGCTATGCGTGGAGTGCTATGCCGGTTATACCTACTTAACAATGAGGCCTAGTAGCTATTTAGAACTTTCAGCGTAGTAGGCGTTGTTCTGCAGGGTTTGCATTTTGGAAGCCGTGTGTAACTCATAGGCCCACTAGGGAGGTACTACCATGCAGATTTTCCACATACGGAACTGGAGGCACAAAGACAATAACGTGCTTAGTGTCCTGCAGGTCAGAGCTGACATCTAAGCATGGGCTTTCATGCTTTAGAGCCTCCATTTTAGCATCCAATTCTATACTAGTTGATAGAAGTTTTCCTATCATAGATTAGAATGAAGTTACTATAGATGAAGATACTGAGACCAGAAAAGTCAATAACTTTGTTCAAGTTCATTCTGTTGCAAATTGCCAGAGTCCAGTTATTGGCAGGGCCCTTGACCTCCACATTCTGTGCTTGTTCTAAAACACCATGCTTTACTCTTACACGAACACTCTCTTCTCACTTAATGTAACAGTGCTGATCTCTTCCAGCCACGTTGCCTTCACAGTTAGACAGCAACATTAGATTGATACAGTTGAATGCGCAGGAGTTTATTGGTTCAGGTCAGTCAACAGTTATGGAGCCTTGACTAGACACCAGGGAAATGCTAAACCAGACAGACAACCTTTTTCCTCTAGTACTTTCTAATTTGCATCCTTGAAGAACTCAGTGAACACTGCTGAGACTCAGTTTCCTCAGCTGTTACATTGGGGTAGCAATGGTGACCTAGTATCTAATGAGAACAGATTAAGTTCATGACATTTGACACAGATCTGATACATGATCAGTGCTTTGTCGGGGAGGAAGAAAACTTTTCTCTACCCTTCTAAGTTCTTCTGGCTAGACTAAGAATTAAATTAGCATGAGATGCATTAACAGGAGAAAACCAAATTAAATTTCATACATAAGGGAGTCCCACATACATGAGAGGTTCAAGACAGGAAGGTAAAATAAGATATATATGTTACCTGCAGCTAAGGAGTGGAGTAGGAGCCTGGGCCTCCAAGGACAGAAAGATCGTTCACAGGATGACAAGATACTGGGTAATTAGATGTTTGCCCTGCCATATAGATGGGGCCACTTAGATGAAATTTTTCTCTGGTGATAACTGTTTTTCTGGGGAAAATCCCCAGTTTAAATTCTTCTAGGTAGTTAAGGGAGGGGCAGCAGTTTCTCTTTAGCCCACAGCTTCTCCGTGGTCTTCAGCTCAAAATAATCCACATGCTGGCAACTTCTTGGGGTGTAGCACATCTTAGGGAGGCCTGTTCTGAATGCCTAAGGCTTAATAAATGGTAGCTGGTGGAATAATATACAGGTGTTCTAAAATGTCTGGCTTGGAAGTTCAGTAAAGGCTTCACTCAGGGTGATGTATTTCTTGAAAGAAGATTTCGTATAGGTGAAGGAGAAATGAAAGGGTGCTCCCAAGAAGAAAACAGTATGCAACCAAACTCTGAGTATGTGCTTATGAGGCAATTTCCCCTGATCTACCTGCAGAAAACATAGTAAATGGTGGCTTTGAAAGCAATGAGACTGCTCACAACATTAGGGTGGGATGAAGGCGTCTTGACTCTTAGATTTAAGAGTTCACAGTTTATCTTACAATGATGACAAATTGCAGTTAATTTGGAGGGGATGATTTGGGAGTAAGTTAATATAGGGCCTGAACAAATTAAGAATATGTTTCCCCAATACATGTCTCTCCTATACATTTGTGTGTGCATTTTTTAGGTCCTAATGTCACTTTTTCAAAGTTGTTTGTGGCCACCCAGGTTTCATTGTCTGATGACTTAGTTCCAGCTGAACTCTTCCACTTAAGCTGTTAACACAAATGAAAAGCAGAATTGTCACTTTTAAATAGAGTCCACACATAATCACATTTTGAAATTGTCCTCCTCTGGCTGAGGAGAAGTTGTGTGCATTATAATATTGAATTTTAAATAATATATTACACAAAATAGCTTCCAATTTGATTTGGTGGGATATATTTTCATGCATTATTGAATATCTGATTATTGTAGAAGGCTTTAGCCATTATGCACTGAAACTGTCATTCTCTCAGCTCTGTGATATATGAGCTTGGTTATCAATATTTAAAGTTACAGTGAACTCAGTGTGAAGCAGCTGAAAGCTGAGACACGGATTAATCAGCAGTGATGCAGGCAAAATTCCTTCTACCCCCACCCCCCAACAAGGTAGAAAGGAAGATGCTCTAGGAGAATTTCCTAGTCAGTCTTCTGCAGGTGCATTTCAAGGTTCAACTCTTCTTATAGAAATCCACTCAGTAGCAAGTGGTTCTTATTGATCAATGAGGAGTTGACTCAATATAAAGAAAAATGTGCATCTATTTTACCTTTTCTTCACCTTCAAGAAACTTAACAATTTTGTACCAGATAATAACTACTTGCAGCTCAACTGCATGATGGTATGTGAAATAGATTTTAATTTGGTTCATTTGTTTTTGCAACTATAATACAAGTTCCCTGAAGGGAGGGATGTTGCTTGCCTTGTTCACTGTTGTATCCCAGAACTATCTTAAGGATATGGTACAGAATTGGTGCTCAATAATTATTTTTCTGACTGAATGAATAAATAAATCAATGAGTGAATGAAAGAATGAAAATTTAGTTATTGGTGATCACTATATATCTTTGTATAGAATGGAATACTGTTCTTTTCCATTATTCAAAATACGTCTTTTATTGTATGTGCAGGAAAACAATGTAATACATATGGTAAAGTATTTGAGCAAAAATAACGTAGGATGCTTTTGAAAAGCCTAATGAAAAAAAGTGCATCTTCTTATGGGAAAGATCTACTTAGAGGAGTAACATTAAACATGATACCTGGAAAAGTGAGTAAGAGTCAACCAGATAAAGTGGATGGGAGAAAGAGGAGGAAGAATGTACCAGGTGGAGGGAAGAGCATTTCTTTGAATGCATAGGTAGAAGTGAGTGAGATTTTAGCGCATTTAAGGAGCCCAAAACATTCCAGTAGGTGAGGAGAAAATAGACCTTTCTGTTCTTCATCTCCTATATTGGTGGAACTAGTGTCTTACTTTGCAGCAGAATTGCCTCTGTGAAAGTAGACGAAGGGATGGTTTTTGTCATTTAGAATTTCATGAGACTCTTAGGACACTGGAGTTTCTCTCTCTCTGGTGCCTCTTTCTTTCACTTGATGTGTAGAAACAGAGACTCATACACATATTTTCAGGGATGAGGAGTCTGTTCAGTCTGAAACTCAAGCTGATTTCACTCTTCTTGCTTGATATCCTGAGTTCTAAAACGTGTTTTCCATGGATATCTATTATAATGGTCTTTTTGACAAAAGTCAGTATATTTTAAGGCATATTTGAGGAGCATCTCTTTTGTAACAAATTTTCATTTTCTACCCAATGTTTTTCTTACATTTTCAAGGAATTGAAAATATTTTATTTTTCTAAGTATATATATATATATATATTTTTCATTCTTCACCTATAGTCAAAACCCTGGAAATTCTTCACTATATGGCACATTTTTCTTTATTTGACTTGTTTCTCTTCATGCCTTGACATCAAGGAATCTCAGATATAAATCTAGTTCTTTGTTTTCATTTTTTAAAATCTGTGAAATTTCATTTCTAAGAGTTATTTGTTTTCTGAGTTGTTTTGTAACTAGCATTTTCTCTTAGATGTCTAATGATATTGATTACAATGATTATTTCATTGTGCTTTGGAAATTTCCTTCTGTTTCCCCCCAATTCCTTTTGTTTGCTTGATTTTTTTTTTTTTGCTCTTTTCAGAATAGAATTTCTTCTTAAATTTCTGATAACCCCTATTTATTACCAGGTATTATTCATATTTAAATGAAGATTTAAATTAACCCATCTATTCCTGATAAGTCTTGTCTGCTCATGTATTTACTGAAGGACAATAGATCAGAGCAAAAGAGAGATTGGCACTAAGTATCCTAACTGTAAATTGGATCAGTTTCTCCTCTAGTCTCCAGTTGGGGGAGTGTGTCTGGCTACCGACTACCTTCAGCTGTGTTAGAGAATGATGCTGTAGGGTCTCATGGTTAATTATGCAGATTTGCACTTACTCCTGTTCTTTTCACCTCTGTTCTCTGCTGTGCCAGGTGTCAGGGTCCTGTGCTTTTCTGATTCAGTTGAACTAGTAAACTTATTTTCTGTCTCCAAAGGTGAGGGGTTGGGAGTGGTTTTCTAACTATATGTGCCAAGAGGAAGAATTGGGGAACTAATTGTTTTTTAATTCATACTTTCTTCCAGTCCTTCTCATTTTAGCCCAGACTTTAATACCGCCTTTTGAAAAACTGGATGCTTCTAATTTCTGAGCCTTTTTCCCATTGTGTAGCATTGATCCACTTCCCTTGTTCCCTATTGCGCCCATCCTTTGCAGGCACTTAGATTTTGCTTTTCTCTGCTTTGAAAAAATTGTAAGTTAAATACTATTCATGGAGCATTAAGGCTATGAAAAATTTCCTGTCCTTCTGGGATTATCACTTTTTAAAATCCCTTTACCATAAGATTTAAAGAGAAAATAGAGATAAACACGTTTATTTGATCTGCATTTTTACTCCATGTCCCTTGGACCATTTTCCCATAGTGCTTTTGAGATCTGAGAATGATAATCAAAGCATATGATTTAGTAAAGACATAGATTCCTCTATTCCTACTCCTGCTTTTACAGAAGATAAAAGGGAGATTCAAAAAAGTCAATATGATACAACACTAACAAAGTGTCAGACTTTAATGAAAAAAAGCAGTATCAGAACCAGAATCCAAACTATGCATTCCTTATAATATCCATTTCTTGCAAAATTTAATTGGTTCCCTATGTTACATTACTATGTTTATGCATTGCTTGAGCTAAGATGTGTCAATAATTCTCTTAAACATCAAAATTAGCCCAAAGTTTGAAATAATAGTGCTAGACCACTAAATGGACCCTTGCAGACTTACCTGAAAAAAAATAATCTTTGACGTGTTCTCATTCATTTAAATAAAAGGTTTTGGCATCCTGGGCCCTTGTCATACATACTTAGTGAGAGGCTCTCTATATATTTCTATCATTTTTTAATAAAAATGCTTCATTTTTGAAATATTAATGGAATAATTATTTGTTTTATATATTTGAAGTGAAAAATAAATTTTGTTTTTTACACATTTTTAGTAAGAATGTAAACATTTAAGAAACACTTTAGACAGGTTTCCACATTATATTTAACAAACTTCATCCTTTGTACCTTACATTTTATCTTTTACCTGACTGTTAGGGGTTCATTTTTCAATTTTCTTTCAATTATAGGTCTTATATATTTGTTTCATATTATTAATTTCTAGTTTTTAAGAATTGTCCTAAGGATCTGGAGAACACAAATTTTCTTTTAGCAATTTAGCTGGTAAAGCTTAAATTTTATTTATATAAGCTCTATTTATAGAAAAAGAACATGCATTTCCTATAAAGGGCTGTATATATAGTCACATTTAAAAAAATAGGCAAACTACTTTTGTGGTTTTCAGCTGTTCTCCCATGCTACGAACCTAAGGAAATTGACATACTTCCTTAATATGTAAGGCTGTGACAGTGGCCACATCACTTTTTAGACATGACATTCAAGACGAAGAAGAGAAATGAGCTAGAAGAAGGCCTGGACTGAGGCAAAAGTCTATTTAATTTGGAAAGTAATCCTTTTTGAGGACTGTGATATGCCCCACCTGCCCCATAAGAATAACTTCTCTAAGCATTTTTTTCCTGTTATAATTGTCACACAGTTATACTAATGAGCTAAATCTGACAACTAATTACATGTCTAGCATTCCCCATATATTTTGATCAGGTTTACGTTATGTATTATGACGAAGTTTTATTTCACCCTTCTATGATTATTAATACTACATAATTGTCACTAAGTGTCCCTGTTTTCACAGTACAATAACCATCTTTAATCATATTTTAACAATTGTGAGTATATGTTTTCACCTCCCTTGCTTTCATTTTTATTTTGCCTATATGTTTATTGCTATCATTTCCGTGGCTTTGGATCAGATGAATTCCTGTAAGAAACTGTTGACTCTTCTGTTAAACCAGTAATGTCTGTTACAGCTTAGATGAGTGAACTTAGAACAGCTTTGTAGAATGTTGTAACAATATGTCAGTCATCAACCTTTCCGTAGAGTTAGAAATGCATTTGATTTTTGTTTATTTTATTTTATTTTTTTGCCTTTAGATGTATAGATTTTTGTTTAAATTCTACAATTCAGATTTAGAGGGTAAACATTCCATTTTGGAATTATTCATCATTATCTTAAAAGGATCAGTAAACAATTTTAATATCACATAACCATAATAATGACATGCATTCATTAATGGCTTTTAAAAATATTTTATGTTTTTACTTTTTTCTTTTCCACATTTCTATAACTTATTAGTATAATTTGATAGCATACAGCTCTATATTTTCCAGTGATTTAGTTGAAATTAAAAAAAGAACTCCCATTTATTACGTTTTCATTAATATTTCATTTTTACCACTTTTTACCTATTATTTTTTCTTATCTTTCAAAATGCATAGTATTTTTGGATAAGAATACATTAATGGTTTAATTTAACAGATTTGTATAGTAAACCATAGAAACAGGAAGGAAAAGAAAGTGCACAATTATATATTAATTCATATCCAGAGGCACCAAAGGCAATTAAAAACTCAAACAGAATTTTTTCTTAAAAACATGACTGTAAAAATAGGAATGTAAGTGTTAGAAAATTTTCAAGGAGCAGTTTACCAATATTTGTCAAATAAAAATGTCCATATCCATTTTTCATCAGTTAACCTATTTTTCTACCATTGAGTCATTTACATATGCCAACAAATTGATATATACAAGAGTGCTCACGACAGCACTATTTGTAATGATGAAAAGTTGAAGTCTCTAAATATCCACTTATTGAGATATGATGAAATATATTGTCATATACTAGCTACTGTGGATTACGATGAAGCTACCATGGAGTATTATGCAACAATTAAAAAGAATGTGTAGATCAATTTCTATAAAAATTAGAAGTTTAGAAAAGTAAATTTTCAAGAAAAACAAACCCCTTAAAATTATATTTGTGTGTATAAATTATATAAACACACATAAAATACACATACTGAATTCTTAATAGGGACATCTTATAGAAGGGGATGGAAGAAAGATGAAGTCAGTGTTAAAGGAAAAGTTTTGAATTTGTTTATCTTTTATTATTGTTTGAAGTTTTCACATAAAAATATACTTTTATGTACCACTTGGGAAGTAAGGAAGTAGAAGTGCAGAAATGAAAGGAGGTAGGGTGAAGTGGAGAAAGAATCCACTTTTTAAAAAAGTTTTTTGGTAGGGGTGGTATATTAGGTTTATTATTATTGTTGTTGTTTTATTACTATTACTATTTTAATGGAGGTACTGGGGACTGAACCCAGGACCTTGTGCATGCTAAGCATGCACTTTACCACTGAACTATACCCTCCCCCCACAAAGCATCTACTCTTAAAATAATAAAGAGGGTCACTCTAAAACCAATGTCATGAACATGATTACAGTCAGTGAAGAAAGTCCATCAACATCCTCTTTAGGGTTTTAAATACCACATCCACTAATATTGTTGCCATTTTTCAATTTTATACATTTTCACAAGTACATTAACATAGAAATGGTTAAGGAGAGAATAGGTATCATATACATACTTATATACACACACCCATATATATGTATGTATAGAGAGAGGGACAGAATATCAATCCAAGTTCAGTTTTAAAACAGTAGTGGAAAGTAATAGGTTGGATAACACTTGCAATAACAAGAATGACAACAGTAGATGGTAGCTAAGATTTTTAGAGAAGTTCTTATGTGTCAGGTAGTATCCTAGGTGTTTTCCATGAATTAACTTGTTTAACATTCACAACATTCCTATGAAGAATGTCCCACTTCACAGATGAGGGTTCCAAAGCACACTCGGGTTAGCATTGCCCAAAGACATAAATGTAGATAGTGGCTGACCCATGATTAGATCCTGATGGTTTGCTTCCAAGATACTGTGTTTCTGACAAATACTGTAAACTGCCAGAAAGAGTATTAGTATAACAACAATTACCATTTGGGAAAAAAAATACCTAAACGTAATTTAATATTAGTAATAAAATGTAAAATACTGAGGCATAAATTGAATGGGCAATATGTAGTCATAAATAAATCTATAAAATCATATTAGAGAGGATTTAAAAGAAGATTTGATTAAGTGGTTGGATACACTAGATTCCTGAATAGGAAGAGAAAATGTTGGAATATTGTCTATTAACCTTCATTTTTAGATTTAAGTCAAGTCAAAATCTAAACCATTCTTATCTTTGAAACTTAATTGATTTTTATATTTATTTGGAAACGTAAGTAGGTGAAAGGTCCAATATTCAATAAAAGAATATCAGTAACAGAGTCTAGTCTTATTAGATAAAAAAGATATTGTTGCAGATATAGAAACATGAAACAGTAAAGTTGAATGGAAAGTATATTATCACGGAAATAATGAGTGTATTATTTAGCTTGCTTTTGTAGATTGTTACTATAACCACTTGTGATTAGGTTCAATGATAAAGAGGGATTGATGATTTCACATAATTGAAAGAGCCAGAAATACATGAGCTCAGGAACAGTTTGGTCAAGGATTTTATCTTTATTTTTTTGAGTGTGGTTCTGTTGGCTTTGCGTTCTTCCTAGTGCCAGACTGATTTTCCTTATGGTTGCAGATGGCTATCCTCAGAAATTAGGGCTTCTTGCTTCCGTATTCATATCAAGGGAATAGACCAGGTGGGTTTCCACAACAATCAAGTAAATTATCCTATTTTTACCTGTAACTGGCATTTTGTGAACCAACATTATGGCCAGAATAATTCCCCACGTTGAGTTAGTTTGCAACAAATTAGGGCTAAAGTCAGTCTTACTTCTAATTTGGCCATTATGTTGTAGGAGAAGGTGGCTTCCCAAAGGAAAATATCAGGGTGATCAGAATAAGATGGGAAGAATTTGGATAGGCAAAAAGGAAAAAACAAGTTTGTGTGTGTGTGTGTGTGGTTCTACACTATGATCATAGATAGTCAAGGAGGAAGAAAAGCATTTTATATTTTTATTTTTATTTTTAATAAATATGTATTATAAATACAAATTTCAAAACTATGAATATATATAAAACATAGCATATATATTTGTTTACTTAAAATGATACACTGAAAGATAATTATAAAATCACAACTTCTGTGTTAGCATAGTATTTTATGAATATTTAACAAGTAAAGTAATCAGTTTTATTTTATTGCAATTAGTAGTATTGCTTGCTGAGGAGTTATCAAGTTCTAAGCTGTAGTATTATAGCAAATGTAGAAACTGGTCAAGTGAACCGAAATGACAGTACTAAAATAAGAAAAGCCATCTATTAATACATGAAGTACTAACAGTGGGTTATTTATCAAGCTTTTGATAGTGAGCAAAAAAACAGATCATTTCATATGAGCTTAAACAGTGAAGTGACATACTATTTTATGTAACTGAAAAATCCATAATCATTATCATTCTCATTTCACAAATGGAATGTTAGAGAGCTTAAATAACTTACCTATGGTCCCATAAGTTGTGGATTCAAGGAGATTTTAACCTAGCTATTGCTTTTAAGTATTGTATGTAATTCTGTTATTACTTTGTTTTTCACTTGGAAGAATTCACTTAAATTTCTATAGTATACACCATTTGAGAAAATAATATGACAAATTAAATTCTTTAAAGAAGAGTTAACAAGAAGATGAAAACATGTAACACCATCTTACTGTCTGACAATGAGATTCTTCCCTTGGGAAGGAAACTGTCTTTATTTGAATAAGTAACCCAAAATACTCAGAGTGAGTCAGACTCATTTTTGCAATATGACAAGACATTAAAGAGGGAGAAGATTTATCTGTTGAAGAATAGGAGAATATTTTCTTTGGAAATCCTAAGATCAAACAGGAAACATGGATGAGAAGGAAAAAGTGTTTAAGGGAAAAAAATATGATGAGAGGCTGAGAGAAGAGGAAGGAAAGAGCTAAGACATATTGTGGAATGGGGGGTGGGGACTACATGGTAGGGGGAGGCCTGCAAGGTGGTAGGGGTCTTATAAGATGTTGGCTGGAGACTTTGAAGTTTGTTTGTACTACTGTGATGTAAATAATTTTTTTGTTTCCCTCCACCCTTTGAAATATTCAGTAATACTGTCCATGTTCAGAAATGGTTTAGATACATCCACATAGTTATAAAGTGAAAGCCAGAAGTGAGTCTTCAGTCTGAAGTTTCAGCACGGTACAAAGGAGAGAAGCAGGTCTCAAAGCAGGTATTGAAGACCAACATTCCCAAGGAGGGAGGAAAAATCTTCTAAACATGTGTAGGAAGAAAATTGTCAGGGATGAGTTCATTCACAGGTCTAAGGCCCTTGGAATTAGGGGCTCCTAACAATTCTATCTAGAGTTTGTAGATCAGAGAGGCTTCCTGCTTTTCTACTAATGTATGTATATTTGCAAATGAAGACCAAAAGAAAGCTTTTCCTATAACCATTCTTCACTTCTGTTTGCTATTCATTCAAAAAATGTTTATTGGGCTCCTGACATCCCACTAAACTCTGGAGTTGCTAAACAGGAGTAACACCCTATCCTCATGGAGTTAGCATTCTACCAGATAACTTAACAATAATCTAAGCAACTTGTTCCATAATTGTTATTTTAATTATAAGTGCAGTAACTGACATTAAGGAGAAACACAGGAGCTAAGAGACCATTAACTTCCCTCAGGGAGATTGCACTGTCCTGGGGACAGCTCCTTGAGGAAACACAAGTTTGGCTGAGGCTTGACTTGAGAGTAGGAGTTAAGGGAAGACTGATTGTGAGTGAGGAGGAGATGGGCAGGGTGATGGGCAAGCTTCCACCGAGGCTTGAAGGCTCTTTAGAAATGTTAGTTCTCATTAAAAGAGAATCGGAAGTCATTAAAATTTTAAAGTCCATCAGAGGTAGGAGAAGAGGGGAATCCAGTGGTGTACATGATACAAACCTAGATGCATTTTTCTAAAGGATCATTCAGGTTGATCACCCAGTCTTCAGTTCTTTGCCCTGAACCAGAAAACAACTCCTAAATGGTGTCCATAGGGAGTAGGCAGCAAGCTGGAGAATTTTATATTTGAATCTAAAGAGAAAGGAGTCCAAATGAACACACACTTGGTCCCTGTTTTTCCATGCTTCAGAAGAGTCTAAGAAAGAGAAAGGAAGCTAGCTTCATCACAGGAGAGAGCTTCCAGGTAGGGGAGCACAGCTGCAGTCCACACAAAATCCCATCACCTGTCACACGGCAAAGCTTGAGGCTCTCTTCATGCTGAAGGACTTCCACGGACAGAGCAAACATACAAGTGGCTGTTATCCTCACCCATCCTCATCCTCTGCCCACCCTCCTCCTCTCCAAACCCCTCTGATGCTGACTTAACACATTTGCTCTAAAGCACATTTCCTCTCACTGATGATTGTAGCTGAGTTGGAGAAACTTACACACAGGCACTTGGGAGGCTTAATGATTCAGAAAGTCTGGTGTGGGCTGGATTCTATCTTAGTCAGTTTAGGCTGCTATAACAGAACACCATAGACTGGGTGACTTAAACAACAAACTGTTTTTTGTTTTTGTTTTTGTTTTCTTTCTCACAGTTCTTTAGGCTGGGAAGTCCAAGATTAAGGATCCAGCGGGTTCATTTTCTGATGAGGGCTTTCTTCCTGGTTTCCAGATGACCGTCTTCCACTATGTGATAATCTCTCTTATGTCTTTTCTTACACGAGCAGTAATCTCATTCAGGAAGGCTCCGCCATCAAGATCTAATTCCCTCCCAAACACCCCACCTCCAAATACCATCACATTTAGTATTTAAGCTTCATCATTTGAATTTGGAAGGAGAAGACACAGACATTTATTCCATCACAGACTGGATCTGGAGAAGCATTATAGTTTGCCTGGATAAATGATTTACTTTCCTTTACCTACCCCTTTCTGTAGTTCATTTTCCTCCTTTTTCTCTGGCCCCACTTTAGAGGAAGAAGCATATATTCCTCAGAGTTAAAATCCTTATAATAAATGCAAGTTGATAGGCTCTGGAGAATACCTCAGGATTATTTAAACATCTGTCCTCCCCATTCTAAGCCAGGAATTCCTGTAGTGGTGCACAGATGTTTTATGCTTTCATAACATAGGCTCACACTATTCGTCTGCCCCGTAAACATGTGGGAGAGATGCATCATATTTGGACTGACTTAGAGGTTTCCTAACATCCGTATCTATTTCTGGCACTTAAAAAGAACCAGAAATAGCTGGTTCCTTCCTCTCTCCCTCCCTGCCTTCCTCCTTCCCTTCCTGTTCTTCCCTTCCTTCTCTTTATCCTTTCCTTTCTAATTATTCCCCAATTCTACATTTCCTCTCTAATATCTAATTAATAACAATCCAAGCCATAGCATGAAGTGACTTCATATCTCTCCCAAAATATTTTAAAATAACTCTAGGACAGAAGAGGAGAGGCCAGAAATTTCAGGACTTTTGGGGAAAAGTGGAATTCTAATTGGTAGTAGACTGTGGAGAGAAACAGGTGGAAGTTCAGAGGGTGCAGGAGAAGATGATTCTTTCTCTCCTAGGCCAGGGCTTCCTTACATTTGAACAACAGATCACAGACAGCAGCTGGGAAGATGGAGTGATATCTGTTAAAAATGCAACTCCTCAGTGACCCCCACACATACTAAATTAGGAATTCTATTGAAGTTTGTTGCCAAGAATTTCTTTTTTCATAAGCTTCGTGGGTGACACTTACGTACACATATGTTTGAAGACCAGTGACCCTTAGTGCTTCTCCAAAGAAGCCAGTGACTGTAGTCACCTGGCCTGCTTGTTACATGTACAGATACCTTTGCTCAAGATTCAGATTCAGTAAGGGAGGAGTTGTGTCTTGGAATCTGAGTATTGATCAAGTCTCCTGGATGATTCTTAAAATACTGGAAGTTTGGGACACAATGATGGAGGTTGGGATGGTGAAGGGGAGAAATGAGGGAAGAGGCAGGGGGGCAGGACCCTTCTCCCAGAGGCGATTGGGCGTGAACTATGATTTGTCAGCAGATTTGTGAGCAGGGCTGTTTTTAAGAATCCAGCTTGGTAAACTCTTCAGGAAGAGGTTTAACATATTGGGTTAAATCACATTCAATGACAGACATGGGTCACGTTTCCCTATAGGAAGTTTTCGCTGTTTTCAGTAATCTCTTAATGTTTGTGTAAGACATTCAAAAGCATTTTCACAGAATGAAATAATGTCATTTGTAGCAACATGGATGGACCTAGAGATTATAATACTAAGTGATGTAAGTCAGAAAGAGAAAGACAAGTATCATATGATATCACTTATATGTGGAATCCAAAAAAAATGACACAAATAAACTTACTTACAAAATAGAAACAAACTCACAGACATAGAAAATAAACTTATCTTTACCAAAGGGGAAAGGTGGGGAGAGATAAATTAGGAGTTTGGGATTTGTAGATACAAACTACTATATGTAAAATAGATAAACAACAAGGACCTACTGTGTAGCACAGGGAACTATATTCAGTATCTTCTAATAACCTATAATGAAAAAGAATATGGAAAAGAATATATATATACATATAAACATACAGCTGTAACACATTGTAAATCAACTATACTTCAATTAAAAAAAGAAAGATTACAAGGATGTTCACATGCACTGCCCCATGGATCCTCTGAACAGTTTAACAAAGCAGATTTGAAAGCTGAAGCTCAGAAAGATGAAATGCATTTCCTAAAAACACCAGCTGGTAAGTGTCACAAAAAGGTCTTACAATTTGGTTCTTCTATACTTGGGTCTATACTAAAATTCCTAACTTTAACTTTAATAAAAAGAAGAGTATGCCATCTTTTGTACCAGGAAAGTACAGGGGTTTTTCATGGTCAGATACAGAGGCTTAAATTGTATGCTCAGGACTTTGTCTCCATGTTGTCCTTTTGGGTCGATGGCTATTTTTCACCCTCAGTTTTTAAGTGTCCTTCCTCATCCACCCACCTGAATTTTTACCACTCCTTCTGTGAAGTCCCTTTATGGAGCGTAAGTCTGCGTTTGTTTGAATGTTTATTTGTTGTCTGTTCCCCCACTAAGATCTTTAAGTTTCACTTTGTGAATTTCCTTTGGAAAATGAAAATTATATACATATCTGTTTATATTTGCTTTTTGATTTCGTATGATCTGCTTCCCCACCAAGATTGCAAGTTTCATGTTGTATTCTCCAGCATATACCCAGGAATTTACAAACAAAAAGTGCTCAAGTAATTACCTGTCAAATGTGTGGACCTCTCTAAGCGTCAGTTTACTTAAGTAAAAAATGGAGTTATGAACCCCTACCTTAAAGGACTGGTGTGAGGATACTGCATGTTTGCAAAACATCTAGCACATTTCCTAGCACACATAGATGCTCTATAGGTAATGGATCCCTGAGTCCATGGATACCGAAGTGAGAGTTTCAGGATTCACGTACATGCCTAAGCTCAGCTCCAGGGAACTTTGTGTGGGCTGCTTCACATGAACTAGAAAAGTGAAGAAAGTGGTGGAGGACCTGAGTTCTTAGTAGCAACAAGTACTAATTTAGCTGATAGCTGATGCTGGCTGTTTTGTATGGCAGTCTTCCAGCTGGTGAATGGAAATGCTTGATTTCCGATATTTAAAAATACCCTGAGACGGATTAATTGTTGGTTGCTGACAAGCAGAGGGGCGTGTATGCCACTTTACACCCTGACCCTGCACTCAAAACAAAATAACACACCAGTTGATTTCCTTCCCTCCCTGTGAGCAGTTTTGTAGATGTTGTGATTGTATTAATGAGCATTTTATAACACTTCAGAATTTAGAAAGTGCTTTTACATTAGATTCTCTCTTTGAAGCCTCACAGTCCTTCAGAGGTTGGAGTGAGACTCGCATGAGGGAATCAGTGGTTACTCATTGATTTAAAACCCTCTGTAATAAAGTAGGACCACCACAGTTTCCCCATTAGTATTCCCGTTTTATACATGTAAAAATCGTTTTGGAAACTCAAGGTCACTTTCCCAAGGGCACGCAGCTAGTAAGGGTGAAAGCCAGTCCCCAGTTAAGAACATGGGAATCCAAAGCCAGGATGTCCAAATGGGCCGTTTCCTGCCAGAATGTCCACTGAGGAGCTGTATTAGTCTGCTCAGGCTGCCATAACAAAATACCACAGACTGGCTGACTTAAGCAATAGAAATGTATTTTCTCACCGTTCTGGAAGCTGAAAGTCCAAGATCAAGGTGTGGGAGGGTTTGGTTTTCTCTCCTTGGCTGGCAGATTGATGCCCTCTAGCTGCCACTTCACATGGTCATCCCTCTGTGCACGTGGACCCCTGGTGTCCTTTTGTGTGTCCAGTTTCCTCTTCTTTTAAGGACACCAGTCAGATTGGCTTAGGGCTCACCCTGAGGGCCTCATTTTAAATTAATCTCCTCTTTAAAGAACCTATCTCCAAATCCAGTCACATTCTGAGGTACTAGGGGCCAGAATTTCAACATATGAATTTTGAGGGAACATAATTCAGCCCATAACAGGAGCCAATAATAAAGTGAACATGCAACAGGTCCTCATTCTGTTCCTATATAGAACTTATAAACTAAATGTAAGAGGACAGCTTCCACCACCCTTAGCCCTGCGAACAGGAGGACATTGAAAGAGAATGCAGCGGGGAGAGGGATCTGTAAAGAGAAATCTTTATAGAGAGCCTTCAAAGTACTGTTGAAGCCCAGTCTCTTCCAGAACCGCTGCTGGGTGGGGGTGGGGAGATGGCGGGGGCAGGGGCGAGGGCAGCCTCCTTCACCCCACTTCACTCCTTGACCCTCCTAGAAAGAGCAGATTTCCCTGGGATTATCTAGAGAATTTGATATATATATCACTGTGGTTGATGAACATTATGACTTGAAGTATGTCTGCTGCCCAAGATAACTAGAGGGTGAGCCTGGGCTGGCCAACAGCTTTGACAGGCAAACAATGAAAACGCTGCTTTAGTGAGTTCAGCCTGCATAAGAGATGATCAGGACCAGGATGCACAAGTGTTTTCCATACACCAGAGGGAGAAAGCTTGAGATGGACATGCCTCAGATCCTGATTAATGGGGCTACCTAGTGTGGCAGAATGACCCTGCCTCAAACTGGAGGCAGGTGCCTAAAGTCTGAGAGAGGAATTCCAGGCATCACCTAGTGAGAGGGAATCTTCTGATAAATAGGAAGCAAAATGCTGGATAAAGAAACAGAGAAGATGCAAACAACCCAGCTGTATTCCACTTTCTTAGTGCAGGCTTACAGGTAGATAATGTCTGAATTGGGGGAGAAAAGAGATTGGATGTGACATCAAGTTCACGGTTTTGATTAAGATCATGGATGCAGCCATTAGTAATTAGGGAAATGATTATCAAAATCTCAAAGAGATACCACTTCATATTCCCTAGAAACTGTAATAAAAAAATGGAAAATCAATGTTGGTGAGGCTATGGAGAAACTGCGATGCCTCGTGCATTGCTAGTGGGAATATAAAGTAATTCAGTCATCTGTGGGAAACAGCTTGGTGTTTCCTCAAGAGGCTGAACATAGAATTATCATATGACCCCACAATTCTTCTCCTAGATACATAACTGAAAGAATTGAAAACAAATTATTTACAATAGTCAAAAGGTGGAAGTAGCCTAAATGACTGTCACCTGATGAATGGATAAACAAAACGTGTAGTCATGCAGTGAAACATTATTCAGCCATGAAAAAGAGTGAAGTGCTGATACACCTACAACACAAAGGAACTTGAAACCATGATGCTAAGTGAAATATGCCAGATACAAAAGGGTCACATAACATATAATTCCATTTCCAAATTCATGGAGACAGAAGACAAAGTAGTCATTGCCAGGAGCAGAGGACAGTTGGAAATGGGGAATGACTGTTCAGTGGATGTAGGGTTTTCCTTTGAGGTCACGAAAATGTTCTAGAATTACTGGTGATGGTCGGACAACATTATAAATGTACAGAATGCCACCAAACTACACACTTTAAACTGGTTAAAATGGTCAAGTTTGTTATGTGTATTTTACCACAGTTAAACAAGCAAACACACAAAATTTTGGATGCACCAGGACAAATTCTGAAATAGGCTTTTGTATGCAATGTAAAATGACATCTGATTATTACTTAAGAATGAGCTGAAAAGGCATGAACCTGCTGGAATTATCTTTGAGGACAGTTATTGACTTCACTGAAGAATGCTGTGAGAGAAACTCCGCTTGTTTCTAATGCCAGATATATAAGGATGGGTAGATAGAAAGATAGATAGAGATGCATCTTCAAAACAAGGTGAGACATTCTTATAGGCAGAGAGCTACCTAGAGATGACCTTCAATAAATATTTAATTGATTGAATAAATAGGGTACTTTATCTCTAAATATAGAGCTGGCTCTAAGCATACCTGAAACATTTACCTGCAGCAGTCTAAATGCATATGCACCTGGATATGTATTTTTCAGGAATTGAAACTTAGAGGCATAAGATAGCTTATTATTGTGTTATAAGACTCTCTTACTTATTAAATTTGTGGCCTTTAATATGTTGCTGAATATCCAGAAGTATTAGTTTCCTTTTCTAAAAAAAAAATAGGAAATAGTATCTATGCATTGGGTTGGCATGAGGATTTGATCCTTGCTGATGCAGGTATGGTACCTGAATGGGTATCATCACCTGGAAACTTGATGGAAATACAAAAATCTCATTCCTCACCCCAAGACTAACAGAATCTGCATTTTAACAAGATGTTGGTAGATGAATATGCACATCAAAATTTGAGACACCTTTGATCAAATGGCATAATTTATATTAAATTGTTTAGTACAGTGCCTGGCATATTTCAAAAAGCTCAATGAAAGGCTGTTTATTTATCTAAAAAATATTTGTTGATCATCTCCTAGGGACCAAGAACCATTTTAAGCATTGGAAATATTCAGCATATAAAACTGTCAGAGACCCCAAACTTACAGAGTATATATTCTAGGAAGGAGGGGGCTAATGAACAGATAAGCAAATAAATAGATAATTTAATAGTAAATATTATGTTATTATTAATAGAGCCATTTAGAGTCACAGCCAGTTGAGTTCAATCCAATTAAGCAACTATGCATTAAGTAAGTATTATGTACATGGAACCTCACAGGTATCTGTAGGGGATGGAAAGAGGCCAGATCTCCTCCCTCTTAGAGCAGAGCTCTTTCCAAAGCACCATGCTGATTTCTTACTTAAAATGAGAAGTTCATTAGGGCTAGAAACAACAGGAACTCACTAAGTCACTTTGTAAGCACCATTACTAGAAGGACACATCTGGGGGTCCCTGCCAAAGAACCACAGGCTTCCATTCCAGCTGTCAGTGTATACACCACAACTATTGATTAAATATAGTTCACAATGTATGGGGATCCCAGGCTTCCAGGCAGGAGGGAGCTGGGTAGAACTAGTGAGTGTGGTCCATTTCCTGGAGGGTTAATGACTGGCAAGGAGAATTCATGGCCCGAATTCATGGCTCACACCACTAGCCTCAGCTGACCACTAGTCCCTTTTGACTGGGTCTAAGATTGTTGCAGAGATTGGAAGCTAGTTGGTGAGAACCTAGGCACCTATGTGCCCACACGCAAGCTCATACCTACGCACACGCACACAAATGTGCATGAGCCAACGCATGCTACAAGTGAGATTGTTTAGAATAAATACACAAAGTTATAAATGAAAGAGAACATAGATGATTCTTGAAGAGTATTATGTGTCAGACTGGGAGATGGGAATCTCTCAAGTCTTTACTCAGCAAAGTAAAGGCTTTCTGATCCTGCAGCATGAGACTTACTGCCTTTTTTCACCCACTTTCTGATCCTGTAGCATGGGAAGTCTTTTCTGCCCTAGCCTTTTTCAGTCACGGTTCTGAAGGAGAATTAAGCCCAGATGTCCCCAAGGAATCCCTAATATGTAATAAAACACCCTCTCCCATGCATCTAGGATGTCCTTCTTACGTACCATCCTTGGAAGAATTCGGTGAACCACTACTCACGTTATTTTTGTGATGTGTGATTCAGATGAAAAACCCAGGATGAGAAAGACTGCATGGTAGGAGGTCCTAACAAGGTCATTTATGGTCCGCAGTCCTCTCTCTCGTGCTCCCGAGTACACATCTCACCCACTGCAGTGAGTCTCACTGGGTAGCAAATCTGACAGAGGAGGCCCGCACCTGTCTTGCCACCTGGAATTGCAATTGGACCATGAAGCTTCCTTCTTTCTCACCAAGGCAAGAGCACAAGGTTGAGCTAATTCTCCTAAAGCTTCATTTTTCTAGCTCTGATTCTTAGAGCCACATGGACCAGGATTATCAAGTATATATTTTTAAGATTTCCAGTGTTCTTCACCAAATCTTGAAAGTAAGGCCCACGAGTCTGCATTTTATGAGCTCCCCAGTGATTTTTAGTCTAGCAGTTTGAGTCTCAGGTATTTCAATGTACTTCTCCTTTCTTCTGCCTCCCACTCAAGGTTGAACTTTTCTCATGGGACTGTGCTTCCTGTGGTTATAAGGGAGATGGGCACTTGAGGGATGTGTAGTTAGAAGGGGAACATAAATCCTCATGCCCTGTTTGTTAAAACCAGGATGACTCGGTGGAGCCATTCCCAATCAGCCTCTGCTAGTCTATATTCTAGCTAGTTTGGCAAAACCCTGCCGTCATCCCCCAGTTTCCCCCATGCCTCTTTGTCGTCACCTCTCTCTCTAACTCAAGACCCTAGGAACAACTAATCTGTACCTTTTTATCCCCTAGAGGTCATAAAAGTGGACTCATACAGTACATAGCCTATTGCACCTCATATTTTTCACATCACATCATGCTTTCAAAATCCATCCATGTTGTTGTACATGAGTAGTTTCTTCACTGTTGTTCTTGAATACTTCCGTGGTATAGATCTACCAAATTTGTTTATCCATTTATCAGTTCATAGAAGTTTGGGTTATTTTCAGGTTTTTTGGCTATTATAAATAAAGCTGCTAGTAACAGGTGTTTATGTCATCATGTGTTTTCATTTTTCTTAGGTAAATATCTACAAATGGGTCATAGAGTAAGCCTACGCTTAACTTTAAAAACCCATTTTCCAAGCTGACTGCACCATTTTACATTTTCGTCACCAATTCCAATCATTCTGAATCATCGCCAACACTCTGTATCATCTGTTATTTTCCCCCATCCTAGTAGGTGTGTGGTGCTCTCTCATTTAGATTTTAATTTGCATTTCCCTGATGATTAATGATATTAAACACAGTTTCATATTCTTATTAAGAACAGGAAATTCTGTTTATTTTGTTCATCCATGAACTTAGAAGAGTGTCCGTGTATAGTAAGTGCTCAATAAAATACTTGTTGAATAAATGAATGGATAAATAAATGATCTGTAATTTTCTGGCCCCAGGGAATTTGCAGCTTCATCAAGGAGACAGTGCATCAGGTGTTAATAGATTAATTTAGGACTTTGAAGTCAGATCTAAGTTTCTTTAAAAATTACTATTTATAGGACCTTGACAACTACCATCCTTCAATCTCTCAACTTGATTTTTTTCTGTATCTGTACATAGGAAAAAATAACTATTCTGAAGGGTTGTTGTGGAAGTTTGAGAAAATAAATATAAATCATCTTATGCTTTGTTTACAGTACATGATTAATAAAAAAGTAGCTGCTATGATTATTTTGTTAATAATAATTGCAGGTGACCAAGCAGTAAAGTGTTACAGTAACTAAAAGTGCAGTAGGAGTTTAAAAGGGGACAACTTTGTGTTGTCAAAATACTAAGAGTGATTTTCAGAGAACGCAACACCTATGCTGAGTTTCGCGGTAAAGAGAGAAGCAACACTGGTTGGGAGCTTGCTGCATGCCAAGTCCTGAACTGTTTCACTCATTAAGTTCCCTACATTCCTGTTAGGTTTCCATTATTGTTGTTTTGAGGATGGAGAAACAGAGGCTCAGAAAGTTTGAGCAGCTTTCCTGATAGTTCTTGAATAATCTGTGGCTAAGCCAGACAGAAAAGATTTTCAAGCTGTGTTTTCTGATTTCTTGGGTTTCACGGGGGTGTCCCAGGGCAACTGTGGAGCCCAGGAAATGAGGAGTAGAGATTGAATCTGAGTTTTCACTTTTCCTCTAAATGTGGTTGATCTGTTTTAATGTGTTTTATGTTTTGGACTTCCAAACAAGTTTTCACAGATACATGGCTCCCGATATGTTATAAAATGTGAAAAACCTTGAACTATATTACCCTTTTTTTGCTACATGGAGACAGAAGACTACTGCTTAATGTATTTAAACTCTCTCACTTCCCTTTACAAACAATGGTGTTTGTAATCAACAGAGTCATCTCTTTTCTTGGTGCTATTTCTATTTGCTGTGTGTAATGAGTTCTGTATGTTTACTGCCCTTCTTTGAACGCAGTTGAATTTTTTTCCTACAAGTACCCTATTCAAGCCTCCAGGGCAGCCCCAGTTCTCCTGTGGCAGGATAGGCTGTGTGCTCCTCCGCCCCTTCCCCTCCCCTCTCCGTCCCCTTTGTTATTTTACAGAAGCTAAAATGGCTTTTGCCAAGCATCTGGCTTGCCTTCCCTGGGCTTTGCATTTTCCTATCGGTGAAAGGCAGCCAGCCGCAGGAGAAAGACCTTCCTCTCTCATCAAACTGCCTTCTTCAGCATTCAGCCATAATAGCCTCCCCCTCCCCAACTTCGGTAGCACTTTTCTCAGAATGTTTAGGGCTATGATAATAGACTGCCACCGGAGAGTCTGAATGGGGAACTCATTAGCTTTGTGAGCCTGCATATGTCCAAAGAGAGTTTATGTGTAATCCTAACAATTTTCTTTTGTTTGTTCTCTCTGTTGCAGCCTCTTTGACCAGGGTTGATTACACTGGAATCATTAACTCACACAGAACTAGAAATTACCCTCTGGGGAATCATCCCAGCACAGACCCCAAGAGGAGCTACATAATATTTCCTCCCCATTTCCAATGGCTCTGTTTCTAATTAATGATAGTCTCAGTGCTGTTTTTGGAGGTCCTTCTTACTTCGCTATGACATCAGCTCCTCAAGGGAAAAAGAGCTACTTAAAGTCTCCCTCATGAGTTTAAGTTCCTGTTATTCCTTTGCAGCTTCATACTGAATTTCGGACTAGCCCATACTCTGTGAGCTACATTAGAAAGTCTTTTTTTTATTCACCTGGACTCCTTTTAAAATATTTCTTAACATGTGCAATAGTTCCATGTCCGGAATATCACACTGAAAATGTTTTGATTCAATCTCAGTTTTTTTTTTTTCCCCTGAGATTCAAGAATTTATATGGTAATTTAAAATTCCCTAGTACAAAAGCCATAGCAATGGCCTGGCACACAGTAGGTAATCAGTAAATGGAAACATCTCTTCTTTTTCTGTTGAAACTCTAAGATGTTAGTCTATTATTTGAATTGAATTATTAGGGTGAAGCACTGTAGACACTTAAATGACCTTGTTGTTTGACTCAAGACTTGGACCCAGGAAGTAAAAATAATTTGAGTAGTGACTTGCTATCACATCCCGGTGCTAATGCTCTTACTTCTATTGCTACTAGTTCTGCTACTGTTTCTGTGATGACTACCACTGACAATAACTAAACGCTCGCTGTGAGTCATGCACACCACCAAGCTCTTAATTTGCATCGCTTCATTTGTTTCTCCAACAATCCCTGTTCACTCCACTTTAAAAATGAAGAAAATTAGACTTGGTAAGGTTAAGTAAGTTGGCCAAGATCGCAAGAAAGAAGGCAATGAAGCCAGGATTTGAACCAAGATATTCTAACTCCAGGATCCATGGATGTAGTTGATTGGCCTCATCTCACCCAACCACCCACTGCTCTCCCTTCCCTGCTCCCCACTCTTGCCCTAAGTACCAGTCAGGGCCCATTATGCCGAACTTCTAATTTGAATGAGTTGAGGGGTGAAAAAGGCGATGGTAGTAAACAAACAGAATACTGGAGGTTTTTAATTGATCGGAAGTAGAAGAGTTAAGTGGTTATATAAGATATTTGGGGCAAGATCCCGAAACTTGAATGCTAGTTCTGATGGTCATTTATGATCTCCCAGGCACTGTCATACATTATGAGGATGAAACAGTGATGAGCAAAGTTATGTCTCTGTCCTCAAGGATGTTATAGTCTACCTGGGAAAATGGGCAGTAAATGTTGATCATTCAGAAATACTTGCTATGACTGGGTACATGATGCCTTGGGAGCCCAGAGAGGCCCAGGTAATTAAATTATAGAGATCATGGAAAACTTTCTAGGGAAAATTAAATCTGGGCTGATTACCTGAAGGATGAGTGTGAATTAGTGAGGCTAAAGGGGATGTTAAATGTTAAGACATCAATCCAGGAGGAGGGTAGACTATAGGCAATATCTGAGCACCTCTCCATGCTCAAAGTAAACGTGGTCTTCTATAAAATGAGGTCCAGAATGGAAATGTCTAATGTGTCTAAACCAAAGCACATAGTACACTTTAGAAAATTAGAGTGAATGATTAGCTCTGTAAATATTACCGTCTCCTTCTTTCAGTAATGGCTAATAGACTGATCCTTGAGGTGTGTGGATTTTTGTTATAACTAACAGCAGGGGTGGTTTATTCTTGTTATCCATTGCTGCGTAATAAACCACCCCAAACATTGTAGTATAAAAAGGCAACCATTTTGTCCTTCTTATGGATTCTATAGGTCAAGAATTCAGCCAGGTACTCATACAGATTGAAAAATTGATTGTTGGCTAAAATAAAGTACAGTGTCAGCTTGGAGACAAGCAACCACATTTCTGTTTCAGTCTCAGTCCTGTTGTTTACCTACTATGTCACCTTGGGCAAGACACATCGTCTAAAAGCCTCTGCTTCTCCATCTATAAAATGGGAATAAGAAGAGTAAGCAACTTAACCTGGTTATTTTAAGGTTTAAATGAGCAGAGAGCTAATGATATAAAACCCCTTAGCACAGTTTATGAGTGATAAGTCTAGAAGCTGTTAGCTATTATCATTATTTTTCAATTCAGCCAGAATATAGTGGGAATAACTGGTCTCTGCCCTGTGAGGTTTGGGCTCTTATCTGGGAAGACTTGAGTAGTTGGGAGCTGGGAGTTCCTAGAGGCTTCTTTTCATGATTATCTGAAATTTGGGCAAGGATGTCTCCAGTTCTCAACTGGAAGTGTGAATCAGGTGTGTGTGTGTGTGTGTGTACGCACGTGCGTGCACCTCACCATGTGGCTTGGGATATGCAGAGATGGCAGTTTAATTCCAAGAGACAGTGGTCCAAAAAGGGCTCATGCAAGGAACATATGAAATGGAAAATATTTTGGGCACCTTTAGAAGTTAAAATCTGTTACAAGACCATCTTGGAAAGATTCTTTTTTTAAATGATGCCACAGTGTCTGAATAGACTTACATCACTCAGTCTGGAATATTCGTGTGAGCACAGGGCCTGGTCACCATACTCACTAGGATTTCCTTGAGAGCGAGATTTGTCTTTTCGTCACCAGTGCACTTTTAGAGTGCATGTCAGTGGCTGGTGCATAACAAGTGTCCTAAAGATTATATGTTCAACATATATGAACAAATAAATTAATTCAAGCTCTATTAAAAGAATGTCAAACAATGGACATAGGTATTAAAATAGTCTATTATGTTGCCCAGGAAATCTAAAAAATGTGGCCTGATGTGGGTATAATTTCCCCATTCAAAAAGAATCACTAATGGTGGAATTTTAAATATTATGACATATTTATGAACAGCTTTTTCCAGTACTCCTCTCCCTCCAGATCCTATCATTTTTCGGAGGCAGGTTTATTCTGGTGCAGGAAAGAAATATAATTTCCATCTAAACAATTAGATACTGTTGTTGCTTTGCTTTGGGAAACTAATTACATAATTAAGAACGTAGAGTCCACGACTGAACACTATTTTGGCCAATGATTCATCGTGTGACCTTGAACCCATGGTATGCCTTTGACATCAGCTTCCTCATCACTTAGCACAACTTGTAGCTAGAAGACACAGCCACAAATGATCCAAATTTTCTTCCAAAGTGACAACATGGTGAGTTTTACAAAAGAAAATGTATGATGATTCTAAACAATTTCTCCCTGTGCCTAAACACTCCCTTGACCATAAGTCATGTCTCCCTAGAAGATGCATTTTCTCTCTCAGACAATCAGAATATATATAGTAATTTGTGCCTTCAGTGCATAGCAGCTGGGAGAATTTGGTGCCAATAACTTTTTTTTTTAACTAATATCATTTGGCTTTCTCCTCAAATGAAATTTAAAATGAAACAGTTTGGCAGTCCACATTAGCACCATCTAGCAATGGTCCCATGTTGGTCCCACTGCAGTCTGATAATTTACAGACTCATTGGGCTGTAAGGGACTTGGCAAGCTTATCTAATTCAGTGGTTGCTAAACCTGGCTGAGCATCAACATTTAATAGGGACCTTTAAAAAATACAGATTCCTGGGCACAAAGCCCTCCTGATCAGTAGGTGGGAATCTGCACAAGTAGGACCAAGAAATTTTAATATTTACAAAGCTTCCTAAATGATTCTGATGATAAGGTGGGATTTGAAATCACTGCTTTAATCCATATCTCATCTTCAACTGAAACCTTGAGAGTAGTTTTATTTGCTTGTTTATCTACAAGTTCCTTCCTTCCTTCCTTCCTTCATTCACCTGCGTAAAGAATATGATGCAATAAACCCCTCCAAATCCCCGTTGGTAATTTTCAGACCTCTCATGGGTCAGTGGCCAGGATGTGCTGTGATCAGTTTTAGAGTTAAGGGGCTAGAAGTGGTTCTTCGAGCCACAGGTTCTTCCAGTTGCTTACCATCAGCAACATTCCCTCTTCTGTAAATCCCTAACACTGAGGTCACTCTCCTTCCCTTCTAAACTCTGGCCTAGTTCTAAATTTGCTGATTCCCATTGGACTTTTTTGGTGCTACCTCTAAAGTAGGAATTTTATGAAAATCCGTCTCTCTTAACATCATCACTCTTTCAGTCTTGATATTGTAGATTAAAAGAAAATGTACCTCCCTATTTAAAACTCTTCAACGATTTCTCATTTACTGAAGAAAAAACAGACTTCTTATCCCATTCTCTTTCCCGGTACCGTTTTGCTCCTGCTGGCCTTTTTGACTACATGGTGTCTCATTTTCCTTCTTGTTCTCTAGCTTCAGAACCTGCATTCTGTTTCATGGCCATAAACATCCTGCCTCTGGACTTTGATCCTTGTTATTTTGCTCTGCCTTCGATATTTTTTGAGTATATCTCTTAGCCTGATCTTCAGATCTTGCTTAACTCTCACCTCCTCAGAGAGGACTTCCTTCATCAATCACCTCTATATCTTCTTCACACCTTATCACTCCCCAGTTTATCACCTAGTATATTTTGTTTTCTGCATCAGCGGCAATCAGAAGTTGTGATGCTTTGTTTATTGATATACTCATTGTGTGTGATCCATCACCCTATTAGAGTATATGCTTCCTGAGCGCAGAGATTTTGCCCCTCTTCTCTTCTGTGGGCACAAAACAAGCATTCAGTACATATTCATTGAATGAGTAATTTAGTGTTGTGTCTTTTACCAATGGTCAGGCTCTGCTGAAATTAGAAGTAGCTTCTTGTCTAATCTGCAGTGTAATAAGAAACTCTACTCTCTTGGTACATCTGGGTGACTTAAGAGTTAGAGGTATACTTGCAGTAGCTCATAACTTAATGTAATCATCTTACTAACTAACTTAAATCCTTTTTCCAGCTTAAAGTCACACTCTTTTTAGACTGATTTCAGGGGGAAAAAAATCAATGGGCACACTCACAGTGTATTCTTAATAACTTATTATTAATAAATAAACCCTTGGCTTTGAACGTCAAAGTCACTACAGCAATTGCATGAACCACCTAATGAAGATATATATTATTTCATTACTTGTACACAGAAAACGTATATTTTTATGAACTGCCCACTCTGGCAGCATTTAAAAAGTTTTTAACCTTTTCATATTGAAGTTTATATGATTCTAAACTTGAGGCATGACATTGTTGAAAAACTACTGGGTGAAGTCTTGGCTTGAAGTAATTATTTCATTCTTTGTGTGGTCTTGGAAATGTCATGTCACATATCTGAGCTACATTTCCTCCTCAATAAAATGGAGATAATACCTAACCCACGGAGTTACTGTGACATTCAACATCCAAATAAAATTCTGTACGTGGATATGTTTTATAAGTGCCACAACTTTATTTAAATTTAAGGAACTATGTGAATGGTAGCTATTAGTCATTCATGTAAGAGAATTTATTGGCCACTTAGTCCGTGTTATCTTTGTGCTAAGTGCAGGAGACACAGTGAACGTTACAGACGTGGCTCACATTCTCACGGAGTTTTTGGTCTAAGAAAAGGACAAATGTTAAATATTAATAAATCAATATAGCATCATTGTTTTTGAAACATTATGAAGGAATGCTATATAAGACTACCAAAGAGACATAACATTCATCAATAAATAATAACATAGTTTTAAACTTGTTATTGTCCTAGGACAATCCTCTATTATGCCAAGATTACTCTATTAAATTTCTCATTCTCTAAGGAGAGGAAAAGAAGTAGTTGGCATCTGAAAAAGGGAGTAGCATTGTTCATTGAAAATAGTTTAATGTGTTAGAATTGTTTCCAAGTCCAGCTTAATGCAGTTCATGGAAGGATGGAAAACAAAGGAATTTCCTTAGAGAAAATGTGTGTATCAACTCCCAGTTTCATCTACATTCTAACCTAAGAATTTTACCCATTTTTTAAAAAATCTTATTTTGGAGGGGGAGGGATAGTTTATTCATTTTATTTATTTATTTTTAGAGGACGTACCGGGGATTGAACCCAGGACCCTGTGCATGCTAAACATGTGGTCTACATCTTAAGCTACACCCTCCCCACCAAATTTTACCCTTTTTAATTCTCACTCACCTTCTGTTCCTCCTTAATAAGGTCTGTTTTTTGAAGAAACTCACTAATTTCCTTCTCAATTTCTTTATCATTACCATGGTCTTGACCACTTATTAAAGTCATTACAATATTCCTCCAACTCATATATCAGCTTTTCTAGCATTTCCTTTTTCAATCTAGGTGGTATCTCCTCTTAGGGATCATTTGGCCAGTAACAGTTCCATGTATATAAGTTATAAAAGCAAATTTGACCACATGATACTTGACAAAAAGACAAAAATGCCTACACATAATCAAAAAACAATAAATGGGAAAATTATTCACAGCACATTAAAGAGAAAAGGCTACCTTTATTAATATACAAAGAGCTCTTTAAAATCAATAACAGGAAGACAAATGACTTAATAGAAAAATGTGCAAGGAAGATGAGCAGACAGTCCACAGAAAGAATCATACAAATGCTCAGTAAACATGAAAAAGAGTACAGTCTTGCATATAGTTAAGGAAAGGCAAATTAAAATTTTAATGAAATGCCATTTGTCACCTGTCAGAATGGTGTAGATCATTTTGAGAATACTGCATAGAAATAGTGGTTGAGAAAAATCCGATCTTGCATTAACTGTTGATGAGATTGTAAAAAATGTACTGTGTAAAAAAATTAGAGGTCAGTTTGGCTCTATCAAAATGTAAAGAATGTGTATCCTTTCATAGAGTAATTCCATTTGCTAGATTATACCTTAAAGATGAATATAAAGATATATTCATTTTTACTTATTTATGTATTTTGTGTGATTTTTAAAAAAAAATCTACAAACAACATAAATGCCCATCAACAGAAGACTAGTTAACTAAATTCTCTACATTTATATGCATTGTATTCTTTGAGAGAATGCCCAGCAAATAGCACACCATCCTCCTGCCTAAGTTTAGAACCAACTGAGAAATAAGACAAGAAATAGCATATACGGAGACTAAAATAACCCCTTTATATAAACAACAAAGGCTGTGTTAGAGAATGTGGCTTATATCTACAGGCAGAATTGCTTCCTAGAATGCCCACTGTAGCCCTGGAGCATTAGAGGGCCTCCCACTGGGCAGAGCTTGCTCCTGTAGGGGCCCTGTATGGGTGTAGGGTGTATGCTCCCTGGAGCAGAGATCCCTAAAGAAAAGAAAGGAAGAAGCTGAGACAAGTATGTGCAATTGATTCTTCTCAAGTTGACCAACTAGATAAGTGATACCATTTTCGTTAAAAAAAAAAAAAAAGCATCCAAGCCTACAAAGTATACTTAAGCAACTCAAATTCTTCTGGAAATATGACCAACTACTATTTATTGATTAAATTTGTGGAACACAACCAGATCAAGGACTTGGGGCAACTATTATTGTTCATTTTATATCCTTTGTATTTTTCAGATTTGTTTTTATTATATACCTATATTATTTATAACAATGATAAAACTAACTTAAAACACTTGTCAGTGCCTGATTTTTGCTATTGAATAAAAACAGCAAATTCATTTTTACTCATTTGCTCCAAACCTCCCTTCCAACCTTGTTTCCAGCTAACGCCTAGACATAAGGCCTAAATACCACCAAATATTTACATTGCCTCTGCCAAGTTTATTTTATCAGTGGACAAACCATCCTCCCTCAACTCTGCCTGTCAGAGAACTGTCTAAGAAGTCACACTCCTATCTACTGTTAGGAAAGAAGACTAATAGAACATGTATCAAAAATGACATAGCTGTAGTTATCAGCAATGTTAAAAATGTCTTTTCATCTGATAATTTTACTTTTAGAAATTTATCCTGAAGTAACCATCAGGGATGTGAATAAAGATTTTATTTCTAGGATGCTCATTAGAGTATTGTTTTTAATCCCAATGATACTTTTAGTACTAAATGTCCAATATTAGGAAACTGGTTATATAAGGTATGCGACATCCCTTCAAAGGACACCTTGCAGTCATTAGAATGATGGAGAAAAATATATACCACAACCTAAAAAATTGCTCGTCACACATCCTTAAGTGGAAGACATGTAGGAACAAAACATTACATAAAATATACATCTGTTTTGGGATATAAAAATCTAAATAAGAAAAGGTGTAGAAGAAAACATACTGAACTACCAACAGCAATTATCTCTGTATGGTGAGACACAGACCTAGTTTTTATTTTATTTTCTTACATAGGTATTTTTTCAAATTTCTCTAATAAACATATATTTCTCTTTTATTAAAGAGAATTAAGCTTCTTTTTCCTTCTTTTTGTTTTACAAAAAAAAATTAGCAGAAGAATACTGCCAATTTCAGGACTGAGCTAAGGAGTTAGCTATCATGGAATACCTTCCTATGTCTCCATGTTGTAGTTACTTCTCCCACCTTTAAATTCTTCTTTTGCAAGTGTTTAGACCTTCTTGCTGTGTGCATGACGTCCCCCCTAAGCAGAAGACTCCTTGATGACAGGGACTGTGTCTTATCTAGTTGGGAAACCCTTAAGCACCCAAGAACAGTGCAAGGAACATGTGTGCACAATGACTGCTGGTTGACCTGAATTGAATGACCTGTACTGAGTTGACATTTAAAAGGAGAGTACCACAGTATTGATGACATAGCAGTAGATACAGGCCATGTTAACTACTGAAATGACCCACAGTAGGTTAAAAAAAAAATCAAACTTTACTTGGACAAATTCTTCAATTTCTGCTGAATGTGATTCCTTTTGAATGGGCACTCAGATGGATATTTGAGATTGCCAAACACAAGTGCCAGAAGGCACCCAAAAAGGCTCTCTATGCCTTGAAGAGAGGCCGTGGAGTGACATGCTGAAAATCAGGTATCTGTAAGGAAAGTTTCACAACGGAGAAAGTTCTGAGTGCTCCAACAATCCAACCCTTGTACAAGTCTGGAGGTTTTAATAAAGAACCCAGGAATCTAGCACCTGCTCTCATCCCTGCTTTCCTGAGGGAATAAAAGCTGCAAGATGAGGCCTGGCAGTTTTGTGCCTCTCTAGGACTTGTTAAATTTCTCTCTCTCTCTTCTCCTACCTCTTGAAATCTTAAGCGCTGATGCTTTATGTTCTGGCTTGTAAATGAAGCCTGTTATTATCATAGAGATAGTGTTTTTATGGCATAAATAATGAGCTCAAACAGGGGAAGCAGCGTTGGGTGGAATTACTGCCTGAGCTGAGATGAAAATAATCAATATGTCCTCACTTACAAATCTCATCTGCATGTCAACTCCATCCTGCTGGCTGTCTCCCTACAGATTCATTTCAGACGAGGCCCAATAAAACATACGGGTGGCATTGATCAGTTTTATTCATAGCCAGAGATAGAAATGCATCATTTGAAATTAATAGGACGGCTTGTGTTTATAACCCAGTCCAGAATGAGTAGCCTGCAATGCAGACCATTAAGAAGAGACCTACCCACCCAGAGGAAGAGATGACTCCAGGGACCCATGTTTGAAATCCTCTGTGATGTCATGCCTATTAGGACTCGCCAGACTTCAGAGTTTTGCAACCTGAATGCTGCGATTACTCGTTAGAGCAATTCCTTAAATCAACCCAAGATGCTATGATCCATTTCCAGATACTTCCCCAAAATCTGCCTGCCCTTTTTTTCCCCTTTAATCTTGTGCAAAATGAACACTAAGACATAATCTTATACAAATAGAAAGGAAACTTAGATATCATCTATTTCAATATTGTTCCTAATCATTACCTATAACCAATATAACAGTGGTCAGCCACTCTTATTGTTTCAGATAAGGGAAATTCACCATTTTGTAACACAGCCCCACATGGAAAAAACATTTTAAAAGCTTTGATTTTCAGAGAGTTACAGTAAAAATCATTCCATTGATATTTCCAGGCAAGGTAGTTTTATTCCTTGGAATCAACTAAAGTAACAAGCATTCCTTGTACAATAGCATTTTAAGAAAGCACACAATGAAGAACCAATCCTTAAAACGGCATATAATGGCCTGAATGATAGGTAACCTTGCTTACGTCTGTAATCTACCTGCACTGTTCTGTAAGTTTACTTTCAGTTCTAAGAACACATCATGACCCCTCCTTTGTGATGCCCCTCACTGTTTGCCCAGATGACACATTCTTATCCTCAGATCAAATGTCCTATCTTCAGGAGAGGTTTAACTGGTCCCCCAGGCTAGATCAAACCCCTCTGTCATATACCTTTTTGTTTTTTAAATTGAAGTATAGTCAGTTACAATGTGTCAGTTTTTGCTGTACAGCATAATGTCCCAGTCATGCATGTATATAAATACATAGGTGTGTTTTCATATTCTCTTTTGTCATATACCTTAATCCTATCAGATATATTCTGTTATAGCTCAGATGGATTTCAGTTAAACTTTTTGTTTTGAGATAACTGTAAATTCACACGCAGTTATAAAAATTAATACAGTGGGATCCTCTGCACACTTTACCAAAGTTCCCCCAAGAGTAACCTCTGGCAAAGTCATAGGACAGCATCACAACGAGGATATTGACATTGATATGCTTCACCAATTTTATTTATATTTCCCCAGTTTTACTTGATGCACGTATGTTTAGTTCTATGCAGTGTTATTACATAGATAGTTTCAAGTATCTACCACCACAGTCGACACCTGACTAGTTCCTCACTACAGGCGTCCCAGATACCACCCTCTTGCAGTCACATGTCCACCTCCTTTTCCTCATACACAACCCGGAGCCATCCCTAACCCCTAGCAGCCACTAATCTGTTCTCCATCTCTATTGTTTTGTCATTTAAAAATTCTGTGCAAATGAAATACATTATGTAACCTTTTGGGATTGGCTTTTTTCACTGAGAACGAATTCCTTGGGGTTAAACCAAGTTTTTCTGTCTATCAGTTGTTCATCCCTTTTATTGCTGAGTAGTAATACATGGCCTGGACATACCATAGTTTGCTTATCACTAAACAACATCTAAAGGTTTTTCTTTCCTTGCTTTTTGGTGTTTACAAACAAGGCTTCTATGTGAACAAACATTTTCATTTATGCGAAAAAAAATGCCCCCAAAGGCAATTGCTGGGTTGCATTCCCCCTGCATTTTATAATTATTATATTTGAGCTTTTGAATTCACTTACAACTGAGTTAGTCATTTGGCTGTGAGCTCCATAACAGCAAAAGACTAAATATTTTTGTATCTCTGGCACCTAGCACAATGCCTGGCACTTAATCATGATTAAATAAATATGTGTTAAGTACAGTGTATGTAGGTGTATTTAAAACACTCTTCTCACTGGTGTAGGGGGTTGACTTTGAGCCCCTGCTTTTCAGCCACACAAGTCCCGTTAGGTCTCTCAAGTTACATCTTTCTTTCCTAGGGTCTATGAGTGTCCTAAGATTTGCCAGCTAAGGATTTAGAAAAAGTAAGTCTTGTCTGGATGACTCCTGTGATTCTTTTCTTCTGGGTTGTTTATCTTCAGTCCATGGTCCTCTACTGAAATAATGTTTGCTGTGTCCTCTTGACTCTAGGGAGTTCACTCTGTAGAACTTAAAAGAGGAAGGGAAATAATAAATAAAAAGAAACACCAGAGATCCAGTTTTGATAATAGTAATCTTCGATCTACAAGTTGGTCAAGTGGTAGTAAATGACCTGAAAGATCTGACAGTGAACTGAAGACAAGAAAAATATTTTTTTAAAGTATGTCTCTTCGTTTTTATTCTCTGTGTTCCTGACAAAAGTAATATTCTTACAGAGAGACATTCAAGAGAACTTCACTTTCTGGGGAGATGTCGGTTTCTTTTATAATTTTGCATTACCTTGGTTGGGTAAATCCATATCCCAGAGCCTCAGTTTCATGATAAAATAAATATTGGTAATATTTCCTAAGAAGGTCATATGAAGTAAGGCATGGAAAGATAATTTTGCAGTCATAAAGCATTGTGTGAATGCATATGTCCATTTTTGCCCATTAGACTGAAATCCAGTCAGGCTCCTATAATGCCTCCATTTCAATTTAGTTCAAAAGACTTGAACTAGACATCTACCATGTTCTAGGCACTAAGGATAATTCCATGTGTGTGTGGTTGGGCATAGGAGTTGGTTTATACCCCCTTTAGGTAGAGGCCCTGCACCACTCTGTCACCATAGAAAGAAATAATGGGGATAGTGTAATGATAGATGGAAACATAGTGCGACAGAAAGCCAGAGGAGGGACACCTAGTCCAACTTGAGAAGGATGAGGGAAGACTCTGAGCATAAATATGAACTCTTTGGAGAAGGTGATATTGAGTGGGTCTTCAGAAGAGGTGGGATATGGCTCTTTAAAAATGGAGAAGGGGGATTTGAGAAAAGTCTCATTAGGTCAAAGGCATGGAAAATGGGAAGGAATTAAGAATAATTAAATTGGACAGAAGAGTGTGAAGAGTAGACAAGAGTAGTTAGATGAATGGAAAGGTAGTTTGGGGCCACATTATGAAGGGCCAATAAATGAAGGTGTAAACGTTTGGCATTTAACCTGTTGGTAAGAGAACCGCTGAAGATGTTTGAGCAAGGACACCACATGAGGATTTGTGTTGAGGAAGTTGATCATGGCAGCAGAAAGAGTTGGAGAAATAAGTTGAATATATACTGCCAAGGAGTGAAAAAGAGTATGAATAAGCAAGATGGGAAGTCAGGTCACTTCAAGCAGGGTAGAATTTTTGGAGGACATTGAAGGAGGTCAGGAAGAGCAGTTAGGCAGGAACAATCCATGAAGTGTCTAATAGGTGAAATTAGGTCACAGGCATGAATCCCACAGACGAATCTAGCTCAGCTTAAATTGTCATTCTTCCACTTACTTGGTGTGTAACCTTAGGCAAGCGATGTATCCTCTGTGCCTTAGTGTCCTCATCTATCAAATGTGATCAATGATACAGAATCCAAAGCAGTTTCCTATTTTTATGATAATAAAGTAAGTATAAATGTAGTCACTTGCACATAGTAGCTCAATGTTAGCTATGTTACTTTTTTAAAGAATTTTAAAATTATTATCCAGGAACTTAAATTCCATCTTGTGTGTCAGGAGGGACATAAAAGATACTATACTTTAGAAAGTTTACCTTCCCTGCAACACAGAGAGTAGATTTGAGGGAGGTAAGACCTACAACAAGGAGATCAGCTGGAGTGGGCTGTTTCAGTAACTCAGGAAGGAGATTTTGAAAGCCTGAACTTGGAGAAAGGATCTTTTATAGTAAATCTCATGGGTTGTTCATGGTAGTAACCCATTGCTTATAAATGTATCCATCATATGGTGGGTGCTCAAAATAACTGATGAATGAGTGAATGAATGCATGAGCAGAGTGGCAAATCTGAAGAATTTCCAGAGAATGAATTTTAAAAATTGAAGTGTAATATGCACCCAGAAATGATCATATATCATTATAAATATATAGCTCCATGAATTTTCACAAACTGAGCCAACCTATACAACCATCTCCCAGATGAAGAAACAGAAAATTATCTCCACTCCCCAATCTCTCTTTTGTGTTCTCTCTGTCATTACTACCATTCAGAGAAACTGCATACATTAGATGTGCCTTAAAAAAAATGTATGTATGTGTATAGAGAGAAACAAGGAGAGAGAGAGAAGCATATAGTTATATACTTATACTCATTTGTGTCTATTTCTTTGGCCTCAATATTACTTTGGGGGAATGGATTCAAATATTGGTATGGAACACTGGGCATTTCATTGTCACTGCTGTATAATATTTCTTTGTTACTATGCTAGAATTGTTTATTCTGATGACTACTGTCAGGGAGGAAGGATTTTCCTTCTACCCTTCTATGTTCTTCTGGCTGTTCTAGGAATTAAATTGGCATGAGACAGATTAATAAGAGAAAGTCAAAGTTTAATAATACGTATACATAGGAGAGACCCAGGAAAACTAAATTACTCACCAAAGTGGCTGAAGCCCTCACTGTAAATACCTTCTTCAGGGTAAAGACAAAAGAGGATGTTTGGGGTCAAGGGTCAGTTATGGGAGGTTACCAGGAAAGCGCAGTAAGCAAGGGTGAGGCTGTTATACAGATTAAAGTCTTTGCATTCTCTGTTGATGTTCCTAAAATTTGGTCAACCTTCCTAAGGGACACATCCTTAAAATATAAATGATTCTTACAAAAGAGTAACTCCTCCTTGGTTTTCAGTTTTTCCCACGTCTCATGGTTAGAAAATAACCAGCTTAAAATAATTAACATGCCAGAGACATTTTGGGGTGGCAAATTCTGCTCCCCTGCATTGTCACTTGGATAGTTACCAATATGGGGCTGGAGTCGATAACATTTAGATAAACATTCTAGGATATGTCTTAAGATGAAGGTATGAATTCATTTCTGGTGAGGGTGTGTCTGAGAATTCTGTTACTAGGTCATAGATTATGCATGTATTCGGCTTTGGTAGGTTCTGGCAATGTCCTAAATATTTGATCTAATTTATACTCCCACAGACAGTGTATGAGTACTTTAACTCCACATCCTCACCATCACTTGTTATTTTCTTTATTCTTTTAATTCATCATGGTAGTTGTGATGCACTAAGGTTTTAATTTGTATTTCCCTGATTACTAATGAAATTGATCAACTTTTCTTATTCATTGGCCATATAGAGATCTTCTTTTGTAAAATACCAGTTGCACATTTATATATTGCCTGACCTGTCTCTTTTTTATCTTATCTATCTGTAGATTTTTTTTAACTAAAGTATAGTGGGTTTATAATGTTGCATTAATTTCTGGTGTACAGCATAGTGATCCAGTTATGAGTATATATATATTCCTTTTAATATTATTTTTCATTACAGGCTGTTACAGGGTATTGAATATAGTTCCCTGTGCTATACAGTAGGACCTTATTTTTTATCTATTTTTTATATAATAGTGTGTCTCTGCACATCCCAAACTCCCAATTTATCCCTCCACCCTCCTGTAGATGTTTTTGTGTATTTGTAAAACACTATAGAAAGTTCTTTCTTGGATATACACATACCAAATGGCTTCTCCCATACTGTTGTTGAGTTTGTACTTTTGAATTGCTGTCTTGGTAAATAGAAATGCTTAATTTTATTGGGGAATCAATCTATCTTTTTTTCTTTGATAGTTGTTTTATCTTTCTGTTTAAAAAATCTTTGTTCATTCCAAGGTTTAAAAACAAAATGTTCTCCAGTGCTTTCATCAAAAATCTTTATTGTTTCCTTTTCACGTTTAGGTCAGCAGTCTATGTGGAATTTAGTCTTGTATAAGGTATGAGGTAGGAGTTCAAGGTTTTTTTCTGTGATGCTATCCAGTTGACTCTCCACCCTTTATTGGCAAGACCATCTTTCCCCCCAACACTGTGAAGTCACCAATATAGTGAATTAGATAATCATATTCTTGAAAATACATTCTCTTCTATTGATCAGTTTATTTTAAAAAAAAACACATTATTTTGCATGTTTGAAGAAACTGAGTCTTTGGGAAGGGGCCTTGGTGGTATCTGATGGTTTTTCCAGGAAGCCCTCAGTTGCAACAAGCCCTAATGATTGGCTTTGAATACAATTACAGACAGTTGCAGCTTCTGTTATTTTAACATTTTTGGAATGAGACCTGTTTGAAAGCTCCATGCAAATGGCTACAATTTCATTTGCCAAATGTGTGAAAATTATGTATCTTTGCATTTTTCTGAGAACGCACAGGTTAGGTTCATTTTTTTCCATGTGTTATTAGGTGTAAAATCTTCGTTCTGATGTTTCTTGAAAACCAGCGCTCAGCCCGGTCACAGAAAATAATGGTCAAGGATGTGGTTCTTTCGGACAGAGGGGCTCTAATCTCCGTGCTGTCCTGATTCAGTGGGAGACGAGGGGTGAAGCCATTTTAAGTGCTTGGTGCCTCATTTCCCTTGGAGTAGAATGAAGCTAATAAAAAATTAATTATATATATCCCCAACCTAATTAAAGAGCCAATCAATAATTCCCTCAAATAATTATTATAATTGTAAAACTGGAAAAATATGTGTGACAGCACATGCGAATGTTAAAAACTCCTTTGCATGAAGATATTACTCTCATGTGCTGCTCTACTCCTAGGTTATATTTTGTCCTGGGTCCATAAAGTCTTTAACTAAAGGTGACATGCTATTAAAGAGTAATAAAGAGTGTGATGCAGTGAAATTGACAGTCGCCGTCACTTCATCCATAAATTTCAAAGAAGTTAATTCTAAATTTTCCAAACACAGATTCCTCCTGGCTTCAAGCTGCTCTCCTGTGGGGTCTACCAAACTTGAAGACATGATTAAAATAATTATTTTCACATTTGAATCTCTTTTACTGCCTGTGATGTGTTTACTTCTCCCTTCCCAGAATCAGATTTTTGAATTTGGAAAATGGAATTTTGCTCGTGTATCAATAGAGGGGAAAAGGCATGAGATTCCACATAGACACTTGGACTCTAGTCTTTCCCCGTCATAAATCCTAATGCAGGAAATCTCAACTTCTTGAAGCACTAGCATTTAATTGAGGAGGGTGGGGGTACTTACCCATTCTCTTTGTCTCAACTTTTTATTTTGAAATAGAGACTCAAGGGGAATTACAAAAATAGTACATAGAATCCCAAGACTCTTTTACGTAGCTGCCCCTGATAGTGACCTCTTACATGACTCTTGTACTGTATCAAACCAGAAAATCACCATTGGTATAATCCTTTTAGTAGACCACAGACCTTACTCAGTTTTCACCAGTTTTTAGAAACTCGTGTGTGTGTGTGTGTGTGTAGTTCCATGTGATTTAATCCAATGTCTAGATGAATGTAACCATCACTACACTCAAGATACAATAGTCTTCCCTCATCACAAAGGTACTCCCTTATCCTGCCCCTTTATCATGGTTGTCACATGGGTATGATAGCTCTTTTTCCTGCAGGATAAAGTACAAACTTCTCAGCCTATTAGTCAAAGCCCTACAAAAAGAAGAGGTTAGTTTGAATCGGCAGTGCCTAAGGTATTCACTGGGACCTGGTTTACCTGTGGGGAGAGTGCAAAGATTAATATGCAGGTATTTATTACCCCCTAAACTTACTCTAATGATGTATGTAAACTTTGGCAGAGTACTTCTGGACATCTTCACCCCCTCCAGAGCCTCTTCATCTCCATGCGGGTCATGTAGCAAAAATATTTTGTAAAGACCTGAAAAATTAGGATAGATTTTCTTATTTCAGTTCTGTTACCTGTAATTGGGTAAGTAAGCTGGGCTGGAATGTTCCCTACATTTTAAATTCAGAATAAGGAGGTGGAATTCATGTTCTCCCACACAACTTATTTCAAAGCCTTGCATTGAACATTGTTTGATGCTTCCCTGAGTGTTAATTAAAAAGCATTCTGTAAAAATACAACTATTTTCTTCACATGTACTTCTCATTCAGATGGAGTCATGAAGAGATTTTACCTTGCTTCCACTAAAGGAAAGGCAAAGGACTGGGATCACCAAATCCCGACTAAATTCTTAATATCCACCATAGTTCAGATGTGTTGTTGATTTCTGGAGATTTAATAGTTGGCAAAATAGATGCAGTTCCTATCTTCAGAGAACTTACAGTCTAGTGGAGCAATTCTTAAAGGCACCATTCATATATAATTATCTCAATATAGTAGTGTTGATTTTGACATATTATACATAATAAATATTCATTATATATTTGATGCATAGACTTATGAGCAAATGAGTGATAGAAGGAACAAATGTCAAACTGAGATATATTAACAAATGATTTCAACATCAAAGAAAGAGCCGATTAAAACATGGGCAGAACTGAGTAGACATTTTTCCAAAGAGGAAATGCAGATGGTCACCAGGCATATGAAAAGGTGCTCAATATTGCTAATCATCAGGGATATGCAAATTAAAACCACAATGCGATATCACCTTATGACCCAGCAATTTCAATCCTAGATATAGATCCTAAAAAAAGAAAAACACAAATTTGAAAAGTAACATGCAGCCCAATGTTCCAAGCAGCATAATTTACAATTGCCAAGACATGGAAGTAATCCAAGTATCCATCAGCAGATGAATGGATACAGAAGACATGACATATATATAAAAGCCATAAAAAAGAGCAAAATTTTCCCATTTGCAACAACATAGATGGATTTAGAGGACATTATGCTTAGTGAAATAAGTCAGACAGAGAAAGACAAATACTGTATGATACCACTTAATATGTAGAATCTAAAAAAAAAAAATACAACAAGCTAGTGATTATAACAAAAAAGAAGCAAACTCACAGATGTAGAGAACAAACTAGTGTCTACCAGTGGGGACAATATAGGGGTCGGGAGATGAGAGGCATGAAATATTGTCTGTAAGACAGGCTCAAGGATGCATCGTGCAACACAGGGAATGTAACCAATACTTCGTAATAACTGTAAATGCAAAGTCACCTTAAAATTGTATAAAAACTTTTTAAAAAAATGTTTTAAGTTTTATTCTCTTTCTTCTTCCCCTAAATTCTATTTTGTAAGATTTGGTAATAAGTTGAGGTTTCATAAGAAAATGCAGTTCTTTGGCTTTTAAGATGGAAACTTGAAGCCAAAGGCTGAAATTTCTCAGCAGCTTTTTGAAGCAGCTTTGCAACCTGTCTTATTTTTGAGGGCTGCATCTAGCTACCAATATCTGTCATTGCTCTCTTCCTCATTCTGATTTACAGTGCAACCAATTCAAATAACATGCAAAAAGAAGCATTACTAAAAAATAAGTGTTATCAATTAGCACACAAAAGTGGAGCTGCAGAAGCTGTTTCTGGATAAGAGGTCCTGTGAGAATTCAACAGCCCATAGGCGGGGATAGTGCTAAACATCCAAGTTTACAGCCCCTTTGGGGTGCTTGAGCAGAGAAAATCAGCTCCCTATTAGTGGTCCTAAAGCAAACCAATTTTATTTCCCTGCAAACTCATTTGAAAAACAGCATGAGTTGAGGGGAAACCTCTATGGGTGTTGTTAAGAGAAAAAACTGTCACCCAGCCAAAACTCTCTAGATTGACCTATGAGAGTTGACCCTGACAAAATGTTAATTATAGGCAGGTCATTTGTTACAAGTTTAGGCTGAATGCTCTATTTAAAGCAAATGGGATTTAGTTCTCTTAAAAGAAATGTGGAGACACTCCAGCTTCCTGTGTGTGTACTTTCAGCCAAAGGGCACTTGAGCACTGCGAGTGGATATGCTATTTTAACTGTTCCTTCTTGGTTTATTTATTTATTTTTACATAATGCCAAATTCAGAATGTTATCTCCTGGGTGAAATATTCAGATCCTCATGGTCATCACGTGTTCAGTTCTAATGGGCCTCCTCAGTGTATTTTGTACATTAGATAGGCTGTTAGCATGGTCTGTAATATAAAGCCCTCTGAGACCAGAACCTGTGTACGGTACCCATTTCATCTTTCATGCTCCCTTTACTCTCTGTGTTTCAACCAGCTCAAGTGAATTGTGGTTTCCTAAACATATGATGCCAAGCCATGCCACCTGTCTTGGCTCATGCTGTTGGCCACTACCTGGAATGTCTGACTTCGCCATGTTCAACCAATAAACTTTCTATTTTCAAGACTCCAAAGCTCACCATCTTTTTTTCACTGCTTCTATAGAATTCACCACTACCCTTTTTGTGGTCTCCATTGTCCCATGGATATACTTTGATTTTTATATCTGGGTCATTTCTGTTGTATTTTTATTTATTTTTTATTGTGTATAGTTGATTTACAATGTTGGGTTAGTTTATTGTGTACAGCATAGTGATTCTGTTTTATATACATATAAAACGTGTGTGTGTATACACACATACACACACACACACACATAGACACACTCTTTTTCATATTCTTTTCCACTATGGTTTATTACAGGCTATTGAATATAGTCCCCTGTGCTATACATTAGGACCTTGTTTTTTTATTTTATACATAGCAGTTTGCATCTGCTAATCCTAAACTCCTAATTTTTCTTTCCCCTACCCACATTCGCCTTTGGCAACCATGTTTGTTTTGATGTCTGTGAGTCTGTTTCTGTTTTGTAAATAAGTTCATTTGTGTCATATTTTAGATTCCACCTATAAATGATAGCACATGATATTTGTCTTTCTCTTTCTGACTTACTTCACTTTGTCCATTGCATTCTTTAACAACAGTGCCTACAACAATGCATGCTTAACAACAGATAGCATCACATATATATGGAATAAAGGAATGAATGTTGGTAAGGCAGGAAGCAGTTTAAAACATTTGTTAGCTTAAAAACCTTGGGCAAGGAGTATAAATGTGCCAAGACTCAGTTTCCTTATGTGGGAAATATCGAAGACTAAATGAAAGGAGTGAAATATAAAGGATCTGGCATATACAGGTATTCGATACTTGCTAATTCCCTTGCTTTTTCCCTCACCTTGAGTTGTGATGACTAAAGCAGAAACTGCATTAAGCAAAGCTAAGTGACATTATTGACTAGAGGAAATAGAGAAATAGGAAATAGAGAACAGTATCTAAGGGGTACTGAGCCAAGCATTGTGTGTGTGTGTGTTGGTTGAGAGGCTGTCGTGCACCTATATAGTGGAAGAGATAAGCCAATATCTGCTTTTAGAAGAAGGCTTTCTGGCATAGGTATGTCTTGATATCATTTTTGAAGAATGAAAATATCCAGATCCTTAAACAAAAAGTTGTCTTCCTGAGTTACACAAATCGTTAGGCTATGCCATTTAAAAACAATAATGCAGGTGTATTTGGGGTGTCTTCAGAGGCCCAGTGGGCATCTCTTTTTGAGCACATCCCCCAAGTCAAAGACACTGTCTGAGCAGTCATATTCCAGTGCTGTGACCCCACTGCTGTGGATGTCCAGGACTGGACCTAACCCAAGACGAGCTCAGTCACAATCCCTGCCCCTTTATTAAAGCAGAGATGTTCAAATTACCCTGCACTGGGAGGCTGAAAGAAGGAGACATGAACTGTGGAGCACTGGGGTAGTCCACTTTTCAAGTATGCTTAGGGGAGCAGAGAAATCCAATCTGGATTTCGCAATTACTTCCACAGGATACAAATGGGTGTTATGATAAAGAAGGAAGGAAAGAAAGAAAGGGAGAGAGAGAGAGAAAAAGAGAGAGAGGGAGGAAGGGAGGAAAGAAGGAAGGAAAGGGCTCTGTGGTGGTATCTGGGGTAAATGCTAGTTTAAACAAAATCCAGTTTCATCAGTTATTGTACTGTAGGATTTCTCAAAACCTATAAACTGGTAATGTGTTTTGTGATTTCCCCAAGATATTTATATATAGTTCTTCCCATCTTTCGATCATGACAAACTCATGGTGCCAGTGGGCCACAGAACACACTTGGAATTATGTGAAACTAGGTTCTGAAGATGGGTTTTAATCCTGGTTCTGCTAATAACTCTCTCTGTGACCTTGAGCAAAGCATTTGACCTCCCTAAGCCTCTACACTACATATGTAAATTTAAATCCACTTGTCTGTGCCTTCCATACCTTTACTGTCTTCTCTGACTGAACGCATGATCCCTACCCATGCGTATTGCCCAGAGTACTGATGGGAAATAAGTGGCACATTCGAAGGGTGCTTAAGGAGCAATCAATATGGAGACTCTTTAACAATCAGGTGGGTAGGGTTAAGGGGCCTGAAAGAGGATTGTGTAAGTACCCCAGTACAAGCAGGAGCAGGACACTTTCAACATCCTGCGGTCTGAAGACAGAAGGTATTAAGCAGTAACAGGAACCTGCAGAGGTCAGTTATTAGTAAAAGGAAATGGCTACTTAACAGGAGCAGTGGCTTCTGTAAAAGGATGCAACTGAGCCACAGTGACCAAGAAGGAAGAGACCTGAGGAATAAATACCCCCACCTTATTTCTCCCCTGACCGTCAGATCTGCTGCCAATACCTCCCATTGGCTGAAGCCTCCAGAAGGCATAGGACAAAGGAGACCACTGATAGTCTGTAACAGTAAGCTTCCTGGGGCACAGAGCAGGAGAGAAAAGGGTAGGGAGTAGACATGTAGGTACAAACAGTTGGCAACCAAACCAGTTCACAGCTAAGTCAGAAGAAAGGGAGTCAAGATGATGACACAAGTCTTTGGAGAAATTGACTTGGATGTCATCTTCAGTGGCATGACTCAAAACCTCTGTGTGTCTCGCAAAGGATGGCCCATGCTATTAACTGTTTCAGAGGGTTTTTCTTTAATTTGGGGAAATCAAATACTATTTAAAAGCAGACCCACTTTGAAGTCTCCCAGCAAGCAGCATGTCTGGGACTTGATAGATCTAGTTATTAACAGTCAGTCCATCTGAGCAATCTGTTTGCCTGCCTTTCTTGCTGTGTTGGTAATTTTGCAAAAACTGCTGAATTAGCTGTTCTCCTCACAGCAGATTGTAGGCAGAGTAAAGGATGTCTGTTGGTTGTCTATCACCCTTTAGGAAGAATCCCCGCCCCCTTCTTCCAACTGCTCCCATCCTTCTCACTCTGGACATTTAGAAAAGGAAATACAGGAAGAATCATCATTAAGTATGTAATTGTGTGTGTTTGAATTTCATGAGGATGCAGGCAGAAAAATAATCTCCTGCTCTAGCTACAGTCTTTGGTTTGCTGTTCCAGACTGAGAAATCTTCAGTGAGAGAGAGATCAGTGGCCTGTAAGATGAAAAGAAAAAAAAAAAAAAAGACTGGGGAGATGAGGGGGCATCTCAAAGACTGATTGAAAAGGGAACAAAAAGAGAGAAAGGAAGAGAGTTTAAAAACAAGAGGAAATGGGATGAAGCACAGACAGAACAGAGAAGGGAAAAAAGTACAGCGCAATCCCCCAAAGTGAAGCTCAGTTTCTGGCTATTTGTTGCCAAGAGGATGGCCCCAGAAAGTAAGAATCCTTTTGCATTTCTCTTTGCATCTGAATTATTATTGAACTGTTGGGCATAATTAATTGTGAATTACACCCAACAAGTGCCTACCATCACCAGTGTTGAAGAGAATGTTCACCATATGCCAGATCATAAATGTCTCTTTCCCACAGGAGTGACTTACCTCCTCAGCAAGAATCTATTCATCCTGTTCTTAATGATGCTTGCCCCAATTTTTTTTTTTAAATCAGGCACTATTTGAAGCAGAGAATGTGGAAAACTACTGCCGTAGTCTTGGGAAGACATATTAGAATTGCAAGCAACCTTGACCAATTTGAAAGACAGATTTATTCTGATATAAAAACATTTAATAATAGGAGGAAAAAGCAGAGCATTTCATATCAGTTGACCTACAAAACTCCTGAAATTCCATGCTGGATGACCCTGACCAAATGTAAAACTCCAAAAGAGAAAAATCTAAGACTCTAAGTAAATATCACAGTATTTAACAATCAGAAAGATAGACTTGGTTCTGTGAATGTAATAGGTTATAGGCTTCCTTTTAATGAAAGAGAAGAGAAGCTAATGCCTTTCAAGTTCGACACCTGATTCATACATTAAAGGCTGGGTCTAATTCAGAGCCCAAACTTATATATGTGATTAAGAATTTGAACAATTTCAAATTATTTTTAGAAAAATATGATCCCCTAATAGAACACTGAGTGAAGTGTTTTGGTTCAAGAATCGAAAATCCCAACCCTGCTCACTTACCTCATCTGACTCTCTGCTCTCCACCCTATGGACACTACCTGTTTCTCTCCATCTAAACTAACCTCCCTGACACAGCGCCACCATCTGCTTAAACCTGTAGCCTCTGCCAGACACATCTTGCTCAACTGCCCAACTCTGCTGCTGTGTACAGGCTCAAGTGGCAAATTATCTCAGTACTTAACATATAAAAAAGAAAGAACCCTACCACCAGTTTAATTCAATCACAGTTGACCTTGGAGTCTAGGATAGGTAAGGCCATATCTGAACTAATGCATGCAAACAGAGTGGTATGAAGAGGTACAGAGAATTAGGAGGCCAGGAGCTGCTGATAACAACTGTTCTCCCAAATGCAAAGGTAGATGTTGTACCAAACTCATTTGTCTCAATTGATGGAAAAATTGAAAGTACAACTTGTTCTAAGAAGCACAGAAAAGAATAAGGCTAATTTATCCACGTCCAACACTTCTACATGTATCTATAAGGTATATACAGGAATTCCTGGCCACCAATGTGCCTTTCTTTAATGACAGTGCTCCTCTCTGCCCTAACCCTAATTCCCCTTGAAGTAGTCCACATTCAGAAGTTCCCAAGCACCTCTGTACCTAGCACAGTGCCTGATGTGTCACATGTGCTCAATAAATGTTTGATCAATGAACTAATATCTTCTACCAAAGGCAAATATTTCAATGAAGAATAGTCATGAGAGCTTTTACCCTCTCTCAGCATATCATCAGAGCAATTATCTCACAGCATCATTGCAAGTATTAACTAAGATAATGTTCATAACATTATTTATAATGATGACTGTGTGTTTTGAATTATTTTATTTCAGGGATTCACTTTCTGTTCAATTCTATCTAAACTTCCTTCATTCAGATCACTACTTCTTTTATAAGACTTGGCCTTGTGTTTTGTTTTGGGTCACAGTTGATGTATTTTCTAAAATTTGGGGATATTTGTAGTAATTTCAGTATTTCTTTTGACTTATTTTGATGGCCAGAGACTGATAAAAGTGAAGGTTTCCATGTTATGTATTAAATTTTATCTTGCCACCACCCCTCCCAATTCACATGTTGAAGTCCTACCCCAAGAATGTGACTATATTTGAAGATAGTGTCTTTAAAGAGGTAAATAAATTAAAGTGAGGTCATTAGGATGTACCCTAATCCAATATGACCAGTGTGTCCTTATAAAAAGAGGAAATCAGGACACAGACACATACAAGGGGAAGACCATGTGAGGACATGGGGGGAGATACCCACCTACAGGCCAAGGAGAGAGGCCTCAGAAGAAACCAGCCCTGCCAACACTTTGCTCTTGGACTTCTAGCCTCTATAATTGTGAGAAAATAAACATCTGCTGTTTCAGCCATCCCATCTGTGGTATTTTGTTATGGCAGCCCTAGCAAACTAATATACCCCAAGACTCCTGGAATGTCTAAGCAGAAAGAGTAGGGAAACCTAGATACAAAATGTGGCATTGCCACTAGGTCAGCGAGAAACTTGGAGAAGGGTTTCTCAGGACTAGGAACTTAGAACTCCAGACTTACAACTGGATTCCAGCTTCACCCTTTCATCAGCAAAGCGACTAAATCTCTGGGAACTTCACATCTTTATCTGTAGAAATTTACTTCTTAAATTTTATGTAAGAGTTCGTTATAAAAATATACTTTAAGTAAAGTGTGCCATACTGAATATATAATGAATATTGTTAAATATTAGGTATTAATAATAATTATTATAGCATTATTATCACTGTTTTATCTTTCAGTTTCTCAGTTTTAATATGTATAAAATAGGAAATCCCAGCCTAACCAGCAAAGTTGATGTGAGTAGTAAATGCATTAATGTCGATGAAAGGATATTTTGGTGTCGGTGCTAAAGGTGGTGGGGGGAAGCATCCATCCCAAGTATAGGGAATAAGTTGTGTGTTCTTGGTAGAGAATTTATAGGCAATAAGATAACTGATTAAAACGTGGTTTCCTTTAACAATGTCAGTGATGAAATAACACTTGTAGTGCATCTCTCCACCCACCTCCAGTGTGATACTGTAAACTAAAAGGAGCCAAATCAAAATAAGATTTAAAAATGATTATTACAATTATATGCTCCTCTCCAAAACTTCTGAACACTCTACTAAGTGCTAAGGTAAGTTATAAGTTATCTTGTTCAATCTGTAGGCTCACCCTGTAAAGTGGGTTTAAAAAGAGGAAGTGAGGTGCCCAAGATCACAAAACACACAGCAAAGCCTCATTTGAAGCCAGGGAGTCTGACTTTAGAGCCAAAGTGTTGTATAACAGGCTTTATCATGACTCGGGGAAGAACTGTCTTTTTCCCCTCTTCCTTCCTGGACAATGTGCTAACAAGGAGGCAGCATCCCTCATGCTTCACTGGACTCCATCTTTAGCCTGCACATCTCCAACCTGATCTTGGTGGCTGTCATTCTTGATGCATCCTATTCACACTGGCCCACTGTCTGAATTTCACTCATTTGGTGATTTATGGACCATGTCAGTATAATTTAGTGTCTTAATACTTCTAGTCAAGGACCATCAAATGTCTTCTAAAGTCTCCAGTGTCCTTCAGGGAGACAAAAGTAGACCTCAAATGTTAGCAGCCTTTGTCATCTTTAGATGGAAGGAAAGGTATGTTGAGCAAAGAGTCAACAGACCGGGGCCCCTGGCTCTGGAACTTATTAGCTGTGCGACTCCACATATGGCAGTTTGCTCCTCTAACCTTTATATCACAATAGCCTCTGCTTCGTTTGGAGTTTGACTTGTTTATAGATTTGTCTTTTGCTCTGTGTTGTGAGCCTCTACAAAAATAGAATACAACCTTATATAAAAATTATGTCAGTCTATTTGAGATCCTTAGAATCTAGAGAGGTGTGTGGGTATTAATTGATAGTCTACAAATACTTGATGAATGAATGCACTAATGAATGCAGGTAGAACAAGCTCTTTTAAGACAAGTGCATGAATGGGCTTGCTGGGTCTGAGGTTGCATGTAAACCTGAGTGTATATACAAGCAGTCCTGGGGAACAGGGTCAAAATTTCATCTTATTTTAAGAACTTTTGACTAAAAATATGAGCATGATTCTGTATCTTGAAACTAGGAAAATGATATCATGTAATAAAGGCAGACCCTGTGGGATTAAAATAAGCGTAACAGAAATGTGTTTCAGAAGTGAAGGATAAGATCAAATTCCTCCTAGGAAGGGATACTCTAGAAGGGAAGTAGATATACTTTTATTTTGCATTCCTGAGGCTTTCAAGATACATATCAGAATCTTGAATCCAAAAGGAACCCTGGAGTTTATCTACTTTGGTTTCTCAGACAAGAGACTAGTTAAAGATCACATAGTTAATTAAGCTCAGGTCTTCTGACTTTTTTTTTTAACCACACTGATTCTTTCTAGGATTCCCCCCAAACAGTGGAACCATTTCTTTAATGAAATATATTACCTACAAAACCCCAATATAAAAACTGAAATAATGGAATTTTTCTCATTGAAGCAGGACTTGGGGTTCTGGAACTGAAACATATTCCTTAAAGTCCAGGATCTGAAAAATCCTAGTTTGAAATCTACTGGGCTAATTCATACTAGCTTTCATAATACTTTCAATGCAAATTAAAAATGCAAATGAATTAAGAAAATTCTTACATGATTATTAAATGAATGGGTTCTTGCAGAAGAGAAACTGAAGGATGTTCCCAGGCTAAAGCTCACCTCTGAGGACGCAGAGACACAGAACGTACTCCCCTCACCCCCAAGATTTCCAGCAATATGTCCTTGGTCCCTGCATAAGCTGTCAGAGCAGACTGTTGCCTGGATGGATGATGGATGACATTTCTTAGATTCTTACATACCCTCAGTGGTCTTTGGCATGATACATAAAATGTCTGTTTTTTAGCCCTTGCCTCAGTCTTTTATTGCTTGATTATGTAAGGGATGGTGTATCTCATGGGGATTATTGTTGTTCAGAGATGCCACTTACTTGGTCTTCCCAGTCTTGTCACCAGACTGGTGATGGGAGAGCCATGCTGGGTCCAGATTCACTGTTCTTTAACAGTAAGTACTCAAGGAGGAGACTGAGTGGACCAACCTTCAATGTAGACCCTTCCACCATGATACCTGTTTGAATCTGTTTCAATATTGCTAGTTGTAGGATTAGAGAAAAGGAAACCCTTTATTCTTGTATACCACAAAATGCCTTTTCAGATGATTTTTCTCACCATCTTACCTGAACCTGCTAAAAACCCTTGAACAGAACTTCCTTGACCTCAGATAAAATCTGAATTCCTTAGATGGATGTTAGGGCCCTTCTAGAATCATTCTCTGCCTACACCTTTAATACCCTTTTCTGATTGAGCATTTTCTTCAAGCTCCACCACGCAATTTCCTTCTCTACCATTAAGACAGGAGCTCTCTCTTACCTCCAGGTCTAAATATGTGCTGTTTTCCCTATTTGAACACTTACTTTCTCTTTCCTTATTTCCCTCTGTTCTCCGTTCTTAGCTTAAACCTCACCTCCCTTCAAAGCCCTCTTCTGACCCCAGTGCAGGATGTCACGGTGACCTCCTTTGTACCCTTCCCACCACAATTGCTTCACACATTAATGGGAGTGGGTTGTTTCATTTCCCACCTTTCCTATTGGACTGTAATAGAGTAACATAGGGACAGACAATATGGTAATCTTACCAACAGTGAGCCCTCCCGAGAGCCCTGAAGTTGAATAAATATGTCTATTTTTAAAGAGGTGGTTAATCAGTTACTGAGTGTGAAACCCTAGCAAACTAGAGGCAGGGGCATTCAGGATCAAGAGCAGAAAGAAATGTCTAGATGGTAGCTGCAGAACATGACCTGAAAAACCAGGTGTTGGTAGAATCCTGCTGAAGCCATCAGATCAAATGGAAAAGTTGTGACTAATTGGACCAGGAGGTAACAAAGGCTTTCTGTGAAAATGGCACCTTAGCCCAGGGAGCCAGGGCAGACAGCAAAGTATGGGGACAAGAACTACAACAAACAGCTTCCCCTAATACCTGGCTAGTTCTACCACACTCTCTTTTTGTTACCTGGAATTGCTTTTACTAGTTTATACAATGTGGCCGTTTCCCAGGGTGGCTTAAAGACCTCTCCCGATATCTGACAGAAACTTTTAGGTCCCTGCTCAGGGACTGTGTGATGAAGGTACATCAAGGCTGTACTGGGACGATCCAAATAGGTTTAAAAGTTGACTCAACTCTGCCTGCTGGTTTACCTTTTCAAATGTAATAGTGACTGAGAACAATGAGCAGGCCCTGGATTATGATAAAACAGAAGTTCCTCTTCTCCTGCCGAAAGTCCAATGGCCACAAAATTATAGAAAGATTGAATTTGAAATAAATCTTTGGGAGTATCATTATTCTAACCTTGATTATTAGCCATGGTGTTATACTTGCATTTGCATTACAGAGACCCAGAAAAAGAAAGGATTTTAAATATATGTATGTAATATATATTTTATATATGTATTATAACTGTATTATATATTTTTGTATACCTAGCTGAGATAAATTTCCATAAAATGGAAATTTAGGGAAATAATCTGGTTAATTTTTGCCTTTATGTATCTAGGATACACTGAGGATTTGGTTTTGTTAATCATGGTATTTTCCATAATAAGATTTTTCCAAACTTTATATTCAATGCTTCCATGATTCTGAACTATATGCTTTCTCTACTAATAGAAGTTTATCATATGACTGATTTCCTTAGTGTCTATAAAACCCTTAGTGGCTGTTAATCCAAGCCTTTTACTTTAAAAAAAAACAAAACAAAAATCTCACATTTCTCCAAGGAAAGTTCAATCCACTTAATCCTCATTGATTGGCATTTAGTGCAGCAAGATGATGTTTTGTGAGAACTCTGGGTGTCTAAGCAGCAGTTTGATCAATTTGTTATGCTTCTTGTCATGTTAATCATATTTTGCACCTGGAAACCATGTTTCCCCTGAAGTGTTCTAACTTTATTTAAAGCAAAGTCATTTCTAATTTGACAGCAGAGAAACTGAGGCATGAGCGATTGACTATCTTAGTTTAGTCGGTGTTATTCACAGCTCTGTGCTACTGGAATTCCTACACGACTAGATCTTATCAAAGAAAAAATGTCTTTTCTATCTTTATAACAACAATACTTCTTCGTGACCTTGAAATACCTACAATCCTGAGTCTTGCTTCCTTCTCCTGTAAAATGAGGGAAATTATATTTACTATGAGCGGTTTTTATAAAAAGTTATTAAATTGATTTATGAGAAAAGATCTCATATAGTGCCAGGAATATAGTAAATGCTCAGGAAATATGGCCTGAAGATGAGAATAAAGAAGCAGAAGGAGTAAAGGTAGTGAAGACATACTCTGAGGACTTCCGAAAACAGGGTTCTCCACAATGAGTACAGGTTCTGCTTGAATCAAGGTTATTTGGATTGTTTGTGAAAGTATAGATTCTTATGGCTCATTAAGGACAGCTGAATCAAATCCCTGGAGGTGCCCTATATTTTACCCTTCTCTCTGACACATGATGCCTGTGTGTACACTTAGATGACTAGAGTTTGGAAGACTATAGGTGATGCTGTAAACTTTTCATTAAGTATTCCAAAATCCCAGGGAGGTCCTAAGCAGAGGGAGTTAATTGAGTAGACAGGAGATTCTAAAGAAGCTGGAAGTGACTAGGTGGTGAGGTATGCAACTAAAGGAGCAGAGGGTATATCTTGAAATTCTACCTAAAATTTCCTTGGGAGGCAGTCCCTGGGGATAAGAAAGATTTAGTGGGGGCACTCACTTGTGAATGAGCAGTTTTAGGACTTGCTCGGATCCCTGATCCCAAATCCACATTTTTCTTCTCAGCAATGGAGAAGGTGTTGGTTCTGGCACAATATTGGATCTGTTCTTTCCATAGAAAAGGTAGTAATATCAAGACATTGCAACTTTCTTTTGGCTCTTGGTTTGATTCAGCGTAATCCTCCTTTTTGTTGTTCTGGCCTAATGTTATGCCTCATCCATTGTGTTTGGTTTTCTGCTGTATTTCTTTGACCATGCTCCCAAATTTATTGCCTCTTCTTCAGGACTTCAGTGGAGTGGGGGAACCCAGGTTTGCTTTTTATACCAAGAACATTCGTATTTCTGGATAATTTGTTTTTGTCACATGTAAATTCAGTTGGCTGACTAAACTAGTTGCCATTCTGACCACCAGGAAACTTAGGGAAAAGAAAAAATCATGGAATGCCATAAACAGATGTCTAGTTTACTAGGGTCTAATATATATCTCCTCTTCTTATTTATTTACCCAATTATACATGGTTAAAGATTTATATGTCTTTAAATGCAAGTGAAAACAATTTTTTTGCAATAATACTGTGTAACTAAGACTTGAAGGAATAAAGATGTTAAATCCTTTGCATACTGATTTCTCCAGTTGAATCCTTGTCTATATTCCTGAGTAATGTAAGCAAAGAATTTAATTCCCAAATCCCAATTTAGATGATCTTGCTTTGCTTTTAAGTAAAAAAAAAATGTAAATTCAAAGAGCATAAGCAAAAATCAGAGATTTAATTGTAAGCATTAATTGGAATGGCTTGTGTAACCCATGGTCAGTTCTGTAGATGAACTGTCAGGAAGGACTAGAAGAGTGGTTGCAAACATATCTGTGTATTGGAATCTCTCAAAGAGTTTTAACAATACTAATGCCTGTGTCCCATCTCCACAAATTGTTATTTAATTGGCCTATAATGTAGTACAGGCTTTGGAGATTTTGAAAGATCACCAGCTGATTCTAATGGGTAGACAGGTTTAAAAACTATTGAATTAGAGAACCTGGAAATCTCTTAGGACTATGTTTTTCTTATTTCATCACTGGTTTCTGCTTGAATTTTTCCTCCATCTAGACAGAAGCCTTTTCAGCTCTTTGACCCATATGGTATAAAATACAGCCATATCTTAGCTCCCAACTTCTCATGTTATGGGAGCAACCACTAAGAGATCCTTGGTCTCAATTCCACATTCCAATGACAAAAGATTGGATTGGACCATCATAGATCTAATTGTTAACCTACAGACAAATAAGTGCTGGGATTATAAGCAGCGTATTTCCAGAGAAGTTGAAGTTACCATGAACTGGAAAGACATTCGTGAAATATGTATATTTTTATACAGGAACCCTGCTAAGTCCTAAGAAATCATCCTGTGGTTGACTGCATTTCTACTTCTCTAAATGTGGGATCCCCTGAGCTCCATCTGTCATTGGGATGTCTCTAGATTAGAGCCACAGTCAATGAGAATTGAAATGTTCATAATAAGCATTTACTCAGTGCTTATTAAGGACTAGGCAATACACTAAACATTTTAAGTAGCTATTACTTGAAATCCTCATAAGATGTCTATGGAGTAGTACTATTATCTACATCTGATGGATGAAGAAACTGAGTCACAGAGAGGTTAATAACTGGCCAAGACTTCCAAATTAAAAATGGTGGTGCTGAGTTTTGATGGAGGGTAACTGATACCAGAGATGCAGTTTTTAACTGCTTCTAGTGCTGTACAAATGATTGCACCCTCCTCAGAGATAGCTTCAGGAAAACCTAACCATACACCAGTGATAACTGAGTTTCCCTGGTCATCACAGTCTGAAAAGCCCTTGAGAGCCCATACCAGAGTTTCCACAGCAGTGTATTAGACCAGGTCTGTGGTCTGGTCTGTGATAACCAGTTCATTTACTCTATTTGAAACACTGAAGGTTGAGAACATTATAAGCCCAACATATCAGGGGCTTAGTCTGTTTGAAATCTTCTGTCTCAATACCCCACCCCTACCACCTACACAATTTCCCCTGTACCCATTTTACAGAATGAAGGTCCAGAGACTCAGTAGAGCTAAATGTCTTACCCATAGTGATAGAGTAAGTAAGTGGAAGATTCTTAAACGTTAGCAAAAATGCCTGATAAATTACCTTAAGTATATCTTAGGCACTAAGCTGTAAAGATAGGTTTTATTTGATTGCAAATGAACGCAAGCAGGATTTTCTCCCTTGCTATTTGTGGGGACAAACCCCAAGACAGCCCCTTATGGCTAATGCCCATCCCTGGAAGAATTCACATTCAAGTCTGCCCCTGTCGGCTTGTTCAACTACAGCACTGTGTTTAGCTGCCTCTTGCAATGTTTGGTAATTAAATGCTAATTTGTTGATGTGCTTTTTCATTTATTTTACAGTGGTTTTCTTATAAATATTTTTATTACTTTCGTTAATAATTAAAACTTTCCAAGCAATTTCCATAAAGCACACCTTCACTGGAAATAAACAAGAAATAACAAGAATTGTTACCACTGTAGGGCATAGAGATGCTCTCATTTCTCTTGCCCCGTGTTTCTAAGATTTACTGGAAAAGCCCCTCACATATCCATCATATCAGCCCCAAATCTCTGCTTATTGTTTTAAAGTCTTGTTATATGTGAAGTTACCATGAGGCCGTCCCATCAATCCTCCTGCCTCTAATCAGAGGAGGAAATTGTGTACCTTTCAATAAGGAAGTGTTAGAATCTCTCCCTACCTTTAATTAAGGAGCTCTCCTTGGTGTCTAACTGTAGTGCTTTTAAAAATGTTTCCCCAGTGATGAATGCTATGTGAGGAATAGCTGTACTGGTCACTTAAATGTGGAATCAAGCAATATTGGCAGTTTCTCATCTGCAGATGACTAAGCGTATTGAGGTATTGGAAATGGTGGTATCATCTGTATTGATTGTACACTCTAAGCTGCAGCTGTACTTCTTTACTGAGAGTTCAAAATCTGCTTGTGGATACTCACAATTAGCATATTCAAATAGCCCAATCATTTCTCCAAACCATTTAACCTCACTGTGCACATTGAGTTGTGCTGAAAGTTTTGCTGTGTTCTTCTGCCTACATAAATAAAACCTGTCGATCAGGTCGGGTCTACATTGGGTCTTCATGCCTTAAAGATTATTGATGCTTACAATACCATTTTATTTTTTCTTTACTTCCTATGACAAAAATTGCTTATTTTCCACCCAAATCTATCTTCTTCATCCTTATAGTAATTATTTCAAGTTGGACTCAAGGCCATGCAGTTAGAGGCTCCATTTTAGTGACTTACAGCTGAGTGTGGCTGTGGAGACAAAGGTCCTGATGGTGGAGTATAGGCAAAAGTGATGTGTGTGACTTCTGTCTCACTTGGCTTAAATGAAACCAGTTGACCTTGACTTTGTATCTTTCCTGTCAGCTGGAACATGGATGAATTTGCAACCCAGCTCCAAATGTACAGACCAGGGCAGTAATAATGCAGGAGCAAGAAGAAGCAAGAAACCTGGGTCCCTGCATAATTTTATGGAATAGAGTCTCTCCCAGCCTGAAATGCTTGTCTGAACTGATAATGTTAACATGATCGTTTCCATGTTCTTGATGACTTTTTACTTTGTGGTCCCTTTCTTGCAGCAAACATTTATCTTAAATAATGCACTCCTTCAAACCTGATATAAACATAGTATTTTTACCTCTTCAGCTAACCTGATTCTTAGACTAATGATGAAGCCATTTCTTGTTTAGTCTCTGTGTTATGGGGCTCACAGATGTTAACTGATTTGCATGCTGCTTGGTAATGTGGTAGACCTGGAACTTGATGAACCTCTGGCACAAAGGCCAAAAGGTCTTATTCGTATACTACATAATCTTTGCTCTGTGTAGTTACAGTTATCTGTGGAACCCGGTAGACAACATGATAATTGTAAGAAATGTAGTTATAAAGTTGCACGTGGATTCAAAGTTAGAAGAAACCAGTAACTGGGGACATTTGGGAAAAGCTCTACAGAGAAGGTGGACTTTGAACCAAGTCTCAAAGATGGGACATAGGTGACTACCTACAACATGGTGCAGAAAATGTATTTCGGGCAAAGGGGAATAAGCAAAGATAAAGAGGCAGTCTATTAAATGTAGATGTTTTAGTGTTGAGAGTCACATGTCATTGGGTGTACTCCAGCTTTTGCTGTGGGATACCAGCCATGAGATACTGTGAGGGTTGTGTAACTTCTCTCAGACTCTGCATTCCTTCTTCTGTAAAATGGAGGAAATAAGTTCTACCTAGAAAAAATATCTATATTAATCTATCTTTTGTCCATTGGGGAAAAAAAAACCCTGTACTAATGCCTGTTTTGCTGATTATTACTTCATTAACATGGCTAACCTATTTTAAGTTCTTTCATTCTCCAAACTCTGGCACAAGTGCCTGCTTGCCCTATAACTGCCTTAGGGTTGCCTATAGAGATAATGTGCACAGAATCTACTTGATACAAGGTAAGGATTCTACAGTTTTTTTCCTTAAAGAAGTGAATAAATCTGAATAAAGAAATACATCAGGCAATATCTTGAACTCAGTTTCCTGTATCATTATTTTCATTTTTGCACTTTATGTAAATTCACAATTTCTTGCTTCATTCCTTTGTATCTTTGCAGTGTCTCTCCCTTGCATATATTTATTACATAATATTATTATTATTAATAATAATATTATTATTAATCTGTTCTCTGAGTAAATCCAAGAAAATGTTTTCCCCATCCTCATACTTTGCATACCACTCCCATGTGAAAAGCAATTATATCCTTTTCTCTGCAAGATGGGTTTGAAGAGGATTCAGCAATCCTCTTAACTTCCATAATGTTATAACCATCATTTTTCCTAGCTGCTATTTTCTTTCGTGTTTCTGTTGGAATCTTTTTTAGAAGAGTGATAACCCAGGTAAAGCTTTTGTTTTCTTTAACACACACATCCAGGAGTGATGTGGTACAGTGGTAAATTCGTAGTGGGTCTGAGACCAGATGGCCCAAGTGCTTAAACATTCAGAGGAAGGTACGTGGGATAGTGGAATCCTTTGCAATAAACCGCAGCTTCAGCAACAATCAACTTCCTTCCTTCCTTCCTTCCTTCCTTTATTTCTTTCTCTCTTTCTTTCTTGTCTATATTGTTTTTAGTATTAGCACAATATTTCTAAAAAGTGTATCTTTCCCAGTTAGTGGGCTAAAGGAACTAGAGGAAGTTTGTTGTTTGTTTTATTTCAATTTCTTTCCCAGATTTCCTCTCCCGTTTGGCTTTTAAATGAGTCAATGAAAACAATGATATCTAAATGCAATTTACTTGCACCTTCAGAGGTCTTTTTGGAAAAACTCGTAAAAGTGGTTCTTAAATATTTGATTCGTGAGTTTTATTGAGAAAAATAAAGTACGTTCCTAAAATATAGTGCAAATAATTTTAAGGTGTCCATTGATCCCTTTCCTAAAAGAACTTGAACCTGTCTGTTGCCCTAGTCTGCCACTAGTGAGCTTTGTGACCATGGTTAACGTTCTCATTTTCTGTCTTTTAACTAAATTGCATTTTCTGTAAAATGAAGAATTTGAACTAAGTAATATCTAAGGCTTGTCTGAGAACTGTTATTCTATGAAGCAAGACAAGATACACTAAATATATGGGGACTGGGCAGGTGGCAAAGAAATGCACTGTAGATCTCAGAAGCTTAGGGAGGTTAAATGACCTGCCAGGTTAGACTAGAATCTGAGTATTCAAGCCTTCTTTTTCTCCTCAGTGATGATAATCTGGGTAATGTCTCATTTTTGAAGTAGCAATGCTTCAGTCTTTTGGTAGTCTTTAGTATGGTGTTCAAAGATTGAACATGTGTCTCTCACATTCCATTTTCTTCATCATCTTTCACCACCGTTGCCCCGGCTGCTCACATCCTTGCCCCATCAGAGTAGCATGGTCGTGCCTCAGTTCTGTTTTGCACCTTCCTGTTCACAAGGCCCTGTCCGTGTCATTCTTTTTCCTATAACATCTTACCTGTCAAGCAGAGGGTGAACATTTTATTATCTCCTTATCCTCTGCCTTTGCAGATGCCTCACTCCTATCAATTTTTTTGTTTGTTTTTAGTTTTAGTTTTTGCTTTTTTGCATAGTTTGATCAGCAAAGATGGTCCGCCTTGAGTTGGAGAGGTGGGTCAAACTCGTGACAATAGGAAAGTCTTATGCAGATCTAGAGCAGGACTGGTGTAATTGTATAGAGAAGAGCAGAGTTAATGTACCCAAAGGCTAGATAGGAAAGTAGATGTCAAAAGCAGTGTTTGGTGCAGAAAGTCATTACTGAAAAGGGCACAGTTGGAATTTATTATTTTTAGGGATATTACCATTTCTTGAGTTTCTCTTCTAGACAAAATAGCTAGCCTAATATTTTACATAAATCATTAACTCTCTGGAGCCAATGTACCTGTTTGTATCTTGGTCCTGATATTTGCTTAGCTGTGTGATCTTTGACAGGCTGTTTAACCTTTCTATGCCTCAGTGTTTATTTATTTATTTAAATGGAAATAATAAAATATACCTCATAGGGTTGTTGTAAACAAAAGAGGAAACTGGACTGGAGTAACCCTCTGTCTTAGATGCTGTTATCTTCAAAAAAGTTTAAGTGTGAGCTCATAGAAAGTGCTCGATTCATCACCGTCCATCTTTATATCATTGTTATTCTGTATGTCAACTTTATGAGATAAAGATAGTTACTATTGTTACAAGATACAGTGAGTCATATTAAAAGAAATTATCAGTTTATTTGAGCAAAACTTGACTGGAACTGGGCAGCAGCAAACCGCAAGTGATTAGGAATTCTCCTTGGACAGGAATTCCCAGACAGACATCCATAGACAAAAGGTGGCAACGAAGTGAAGCGATTTTTGATTAGCAATAGCTTGCATCCTAATTGGCTGTTTGTGATTGGTTACCTTTGGGTTTCAGTTTTGTGACTTGAAGCATTTATAGGCTTACATTTTGCTTTGATTATTGGGCCAGCAGGGCATTAGTGCCACCTCAGTCTGATGGCCTCCTTTTTTACTTAATTTAATACTATCCTCATTTTACAAATAAAAAAAGTCAAGTACTAATTATATTAATTTCTTCAGTGAATAAATGATGTGCTTGAGGTTGGTAGAAACAAGCTGGTTTAGACACATAATCTTTAAGGAAAGTGAGGAAATCCACGCTTGAGCTTTTGTTTCCGGCTCGGTTCCCAGCAGATCATGGAAGCCTAGCATCCTAGAAGGTAAAATCTCAAGACATCCCCACCTCGTCCAGCCCTGGCCAGCTCTCTGGGAGCGAGCCTGTGAGATTCACCTCCCCTAGGCTTCAGACTGAGACCAACTTCCCAGCTCAGAAACTGGGAACTCAGGGCAGCCACTTAGCCCTGAGTTTCTTTTCCTGCTGATCAATTCTGACCTTCTGTTTTGAAGTTTAAAAGCCTCCAAAGCCTCTTTGGACATCAAATAGCTCTTACCAAATGCCATTTGGGCAATTTAAATGCAAATGAATCGGCAGCGTTTGGGCTGCTTCCAGTTAACTTGCTTGTGCTTTCCCAAACAAAGGAGGAAACTGGGCTGGTGCAACCCTTTGTCCCGGACTGTGTGGTGTCAAAGTGAAATTGCACCGGACGTTTGTTAAAAATAGCAATACAGATTGTATTCAGGTTACTGTAGCAGGTGAGAGAGACTTCAGTTCAGGGCTGAGCTCAACAAAGGTGGGATTTTTTGTTTGTTTCCACACTGGGGTGTGTTAGTGGAAAATACTACAGGACCGTGGGAGGATGGCTGGTGAAGGTGATTAGGCCATCTGTGTGTATGTGTCTGTTATTTGTCCCTTATTGAAGTTAGGTCCCTCCCCTCTCACACAGACTGGGAAACTGGGCTTCTATCTTCCTGGATAATTAAAGTTTAAAGCAGTGGCTCCCAGGGCCTTGAGGAAAAATATTCCTGGGTTGTAAAGCGGCAGGGGTGCTGGGAGAGGATTTACATCTCCAAGGAGCACAGAAAGAATTTATAATTACAAGTTTTATAAAGTAAATGCTCTAAGAAAAGGGAAGTCAGGGGCCTAGGCGCTGGAAGAAACCGGTCTAAATTTAATCAAGCTGAAGAGAATGTTAAGGTTGTCTTGGTCAGTGGTCTTCAAAACGCTTTAAAAAAGTTAATTCAAGACATTGGAAACTCTTGCTCTGACTCTGTGCTGCTTTGGTTTCAAAACAAGTAGAGATGAATATTTACATCCTAGAAAAAGGTCGAATAAAGGCTATAGAAAGAGATATAAGCCTGGAGGAAGGAGGAAGAAATCAGATGTTAAGTTTTGTCTTTGCTATTAATTCTGTGAGTGGCCTTGCCAAATTACATTCATCTTTCTGGGCCTCAGTTTCCTCATCTGTAAAATGAAGCCGCTGACCTCTCTGGATCTCTAAGGGGCATTTCAGATTTTAAAAGATATTTAATTTTCTCTAATTACATGGCTCTATGAAATTTCGGTGAGGAGAAACACACTTAGTAAAGATAGCTACTTTTCTGTTAAGGATAAAACTCTTTTGGAAACGGATCTTACAAAAGTTATGAAAGGGAAGGACTGGCATCACCTGACTGGGGAGGTTAAAACGGAGAGACATGAATTCCTTCGAGTACAGAAATTCCTTTAACAGGAAGACTTGACTCCGCTAGTTTTCCTAGGAAAAATACGTTAGGGCCCAGAGATTCGGTGAAGGTGATAATGTTAATGGCTAATAGACTTCTGGCATTTTTGGAAATGTTCCAGTTTCTAAGTGTTTTACCTAAAAGAACTTGTTTAATCCCTAACACAATCCCTTCCCCCTGTTACACTCACAACTGGAAAGTGATGGCCCTGAGATCCAACCCCAGGTAACCTGAGTCCAAGGAAAGACCGTATGTGACTCAGACCGTAAGGATAGGTCCCAGACCAGGGATCACTAAGCCAGAAACCAGTAAGAAATTCCTGTGCAGAAGACAGGAAATGAGCTGTACATTAATTTTTGCTGCAGTGATTTCTGATGTCCAGTTTTAAGTTCCTCTCTCCTGGTGTTTTCTTTCCCCTTCATTATCCCTAACTTTTCAGGAAAATAATATAGGCTTCCTCAAAGGTACTGGGTTTATGGATGTTGGAGAACTGAAGCATTGGAGGCCAGGCTTATGCATGGACTAAAGCTGAATCAGGACCGAAGAGGAACACAGTTGAGTGAGAAGAGGGGGTTGGGTTGGCCATAAAGATGAGGGAGGGCAGGAGGTAGGCCATCAGTGTGAAGAAGTGGAGAACGGAGGCCCTCCAGAGCAGATAAAGAAAAAGTAGAGGAAAGGAGTTTGAACTGGAAGATGACATGCAGCACACCAGGTTAGTTAAGCACTGCCATCATACTCAGGAAATCCTTAGAATTATGAAAAGACTCTTAGGTTCCCGGAAATTATGTGATGTGGGAGGAATCCAGTAAGAATGGGTGACTTTGGGATGCTCTGGAAATCGGAATATTTGGATTATAGGCAATTGCTTCAACCCTGAAACTGTCCTGCAAAAATTCTTCCTGGTCATCAGAGATCAGTTCATATCCGTTGTTCATCATAAAGATGTTCCTATCCATCCAGTTGACATTGATCTCTGCCTTCTTTGAACTCCAAGAAGCACTCAGAAGCTAAACCATGGAAATCGAGCACTTGATCTAATTTTGCATTGTAAATTAACTGCTCTCTGTAAGGCAGTCATTTCTCCCAGCCTGAAAGAGAGACTTCGCCTTGATCTCATTTTCCTTTTACAGATTGTCTGGCACCAGACTGGGCACATGGTGGGTGCATCAAATCTACTTGCTCATGCAGTTATCTATCTAGCATTTTAGCAGAATTCAAATAGTACTTCACAGAAGGTTTTCACAGACTGCTGTTGAATCAGATGGTTTCTACAATCTTCTCCTTAATCCAGTAAAGAATCTGAGGTGCATTTTTGCCTACATTTGCCAAACCCCATTCTCTATTTTCTCTCTCTCTCTCTGCAAGACAGATGTATGATATCTATGATGCTTTTTCACCTCAAGAGCATGGATATAGGATACAGGTCCTGATGGCAGATCTGCCAGCCTTCTGAAGTGAAGCGCAAGGGAAACATTGAAACACAATCTTTGCTGTATGCAAAGTGTGTTTCGGTTTTGCATAATGCATTGTGCTTCAGGTGCCAAGCTCCAGACACAGGGAGAATTAATGGAATAACATCGGTAAAGGGCTTTAGACTCCTCAGAGGAAGTTCCCCAGCCTCATTAAAGGTAGTATTATTCCAGTTATAGAGTTTAGTTAAAAACAACAAAATAATATTTTCCTGTCTTTATTGCTAATTTCTCCAGGCTTGGCAAACCAAACTGTGCTGTACATTCACAGTGTTCTATCATCCTTGTGGTTCACGGAATTGCACTTTAGAATGGACTTCACCAGGGCACCTGTGAGTGTGGATCATGGGCATGTATAAGAGCATGTATTTCCAAAATATTTTTGTGCATATAACCCTTGTCACTCTGCACTTTATTACCTGTGAGTATGTTTGTATTTTCTACTGAATTGTCAGTTTCTTCGGTGCAAGGTCCATATTGTTTTGTTCACTGATTTCTTCCTGGGAACTAGCACATTGTCTGGCACATGGTAGGAGTGTCATAAATAATGAATGAATGTATGCATGCATGCACATCTACCCAGTTGAAAACAGAGACAGAAGGAATCCAAGGAGACCAACCAATCTCTATATTTTGAAGGGAAGGTCCTCTGAGCTTACAGAAAAGATTTTTAGAATGTTAATTGCGCTCTTTCGCCTTCCACTGTAACCAATTTAAATTCATCACATACACATTTCAGTGGAAGGCACCAAAAACCCTACACTGACCTACAAAATCCTTGATGATCTGGATTCCGACGATTTCTTTGGTCTTATCTTCTACCACTCTCCCTTCCTTGGCTTTTTCTCTTCCAGCTACTATGATCTTCTTGCATGTCTCAAACATACCAAGCACCCTCTCACCTCGGGACATTTTTATATGCCATGCCCTCTGTCTAGAGTGCTCTTTCTTTGCAAGGAGCTACTTGAACAGCTGACACAGAGAGGCCCCAGAGAGGGAGGTCAGGGACCCCCCTACTTAAAACACTATCCCTTTTCACTCCTTTCCAAAGGTAATTTATTGTTCTATACAGCATGTATCACCACTTGACATTTATTGTATTTTTAGCTAAGTCATTTTTAATGTGCTAATTACTCCTGTCACTACTACAATGTCTGTTCCATGAGAGCAGAGGTAGTTTTTGGGTTATTGCCACTTCTCCATAATAGGTATCTATTACATACCTCTGGAGCAGATGGATGGATAAATAAATGAATATACTTTAACATGCACCATGAATATAACACTGGACCAGGGGTCAAAAGAACTTCTGGCTTTAGGTCCCTCTTCTGTTATTTCTAATCCAGGTCTCAGTCAATTCGCTGAATTGAGCACTTAATATGTGCCCATAATATATATGGCACATGGTAAAATACCATTTAGGTATTTGCCTGAATTTTCTTATTTAGTCCTTTCAAAAGTTCTATTATCTCCATTAAGCTTTTCTTTTTTTTTTTAAATAAGGATAACAATTATCTTCATTTGAGAAAACAATGAAGGTACATAGAAGATAAACATAAAAGTATCTTGCAAAGGACAAAGTGCTTTATGACTGATAGGTATTCTTACCAACGAAATTCTCTCCCCATGTTCAGCTTCTGTAGTGAAGCTCGTCTGAACTAGGCTTTTATATTGATGCCTTCGTTCATACTGTAAGTAGACATAAAATATGCTTGACACGAGTGGGGTGTGCTGATAAATTTTTAACAACTGGACCTCTGGGGGGAAAGCCTCTTGTAGCAATTGCCAGTTTCCGTGGTGGAACTTCTCCCACCATGCTGATTACCTGCTACCAACTTGAAGTCCCTGAATTGGATATCATTGCTGACAGTCATCTCTCTTCATCCAGAAGGATGGCCCCAGTGCACCTGCTACACAGTCGTATATTGGGGAGATTTCCTCCCAGCCTCAGCTCCTCTCGCTTCTCCACAATGCAGCCTGAGTGTTTTTTCTAAATATAAAATATACCATTTGGTTTGAAACCTTCATGGCTTGACACTCCTCTCACCCCTAAGTTAAAGATCAAATGCCTTCACATGTCTTGTCTTATGAGACTCTGTGTGAGTTCATTGCCCCTTCCCTAGCGTTAACTCTTACTGCCAAACACAGTAGTCTGTTCCCACCACTCTTTTCAAAGGACCAAAGTGCGGGGACGGTATCTGTTCTGCTCACCATCCTTCCCTCAGTTCTGAGCACAGTGCCTGATGCTTGTCAGATGAGTCTGTGAATTTAAGATGTTATATTCTGAGTACAAAATTTTTGGCCTGTTTATACTATGTGATGGTGCATTTGCCCAGTATATGCACACATTTCCAACTTAAGGTGATTTAACTTGGCAGAGAGCTTTATTGAAGTGGCTTTATGTATGGTGCATTATTATTCAATTGCATTTCCCTTGGTGGAAAGCTGGCAGGCTGCTCCTCCGTGACAGATGTGCTTGCTTTGGTTGAGTCACCACCACAAGGCGTATTATCAGTTTTACTAATGTTTGCTCTTTTATACTCCAACAGGTAGTGTGATTCATCCAGTCGTTGTTAAGTCAGGGGCCCGACGCACACATAAATCTGTGTTGCGGGACAGTGTGCACACAAAAATTTCATCTGTGGGGAGGGGGAACATGGAACACATGACTACTGCCTGCACATACAAACAAAGCTTAGCCTATGTATTCAATGCGCACACACCCTTGCTCCTGATCATTTGATTTCATGAGAGTCAAAGGATTGGGATGAATCTTAGTGCTTGTGGCTGTATACCAGTTTGCCAGCCTGTGCTAGACTCAGCATGTCTGAGTCAGCTAGAGATCGTCTGTGTATACAGATTTCTGGATTCAGAACAGAGATACTCTCTCTCAGGAGAGTAGGGGTGGAGCCTGGGAATCTGCAGGTTTTTAAAAGCTCCAGAAGCTCCACATTCTGACGGGCAGCCTGGCGTTAGAACCCCTGTTTTACACTATATGTCCCTCATGTGGTCAGTGTAAGAGTGTTTCCATTTCCCATGACAACTCAGATCCAATTGGAAGTGTTTGTTGTGAGCTCTGTATTTGGAAAGAATCAGAGGGAACGTCATGAAAGTGCCGTGATTGATTGGTGATGCCTGTAATGAGCTTGCATGGGAGGGCAGCAGTACGTGTGCCATGTAGTTGATGACTTCAATGTAGCCCAACCACCTAAGTTCAGTCCCCTTCACAATGATTTAAACTGCAGCCTCTCAGGCTCTCCTGGGACATTTCCAGCGAAAAGAAGTTTACAGTGTTCTCAGGGCTGCACACTCCATCTTCCCTTGGCTCATTCTCATTTGAACTAAAGCTCTTTTTACTGAGGATATCATTCAGATCAAACTTTCATTCCTTAGGACCAGGAAAAACACACCTGCACCTTCTGTCCAGGATGGCCCTTCAGCCTTGGTATGGTTATGATCATAATAGCTCAGTTCACGTCAACTCTACTTCAGGATAAACAGCCCCATTTTCTCTATGACAAGTCGCTGACCCCTTCCCAGGGGTGGTCCTTTTCCTCCAGAAATGCTTCAGTCCGGTGACCTCCCATTACATACGTGCTGCCCAGAACCAGACTTTATTCCTCAGCTCTGGTCTAAGCGTCTTTAAAAATAATAGAATTACCATCACCATCAGTTTGTTAATTAGTTAATTAATGGTCTAATTACAGCAGCCGTTTTATTAGGTATGTTTTATTGCTCACTCAAGCTCTGTTGCTTTTAACGAAATTTTTTTTCCGTGTGATTTTGTCAGTCCTCTTTCTTACCTCTGTAATGGAATATTGTAGTATCAAAACATAAAGCCTACATTTTTTTCCTCTTCAAATTTTATCTTGTTATAGTAGTCCATTCTAAATAGCTCAAGAATACTCAGTCCATTGATAAAATTTTCAGAATTTGAAGTTAAGCAGATTTGAGTTTGAATCTTGACTGCTTCTAAGTAGTTGTGTGACTAGGGAAGTTTCCTTGAAATCTTTCAATTTTAGCCTTTTTTTTTTAATTGGTAAAATGAGAAAAATAAAAAAATCTACCCTGTAGGGTTATTGGGATACAATATTCCCAAAGCGCTACAATCTGAAATATTGTAAAGACTCAAGAAGTAGTGGTTATTATTGTCCTTTTAGCAAATTCATTTGCTGATTGATTCTCAGAACTTCCTATTACATGTAAAGTCGAGAAAATATCTTCACTTACATGTTAGTTAATTCAGCAGCAGAACCAAAATGTATTAATTGTCTGTGTTAAACCAGACACTCTGCTAGACACAGGAGGTGCACTGGTGAATAGGATACATGAAATCCGTACAACCGCAGAACTCACAGTCCAGTGCAGGAGAATATAATTGTAATTGAGTTTGCTGAAGGCTAACGTAAAAGACACATAGGGCTTTATGAGAGCCTTGCACATCTCCACCTAAACTTTGTTAAAATAAAACATGTATTGGCTTAGGGTGACAATTTCTCCTATCTCTGCCCTCCATATTTCCCTAAGTTTCAGACCTGGGAGGTTGATGTCTACATCCATGTTTGAAAAACTTGCACAAAAATCTGCTGTATAGGAAACACTTACGAACTTCATGGATGGCAAGCCCCAGGAAGATAGGATGTCTCCTTTTTCCTTGTTTGTGTCTCTAGTGTTAAGCACAGCAACTGGCATGTAACAGGTTGCTGAGTGAATGAATGCATCCAGCTGTGTGTTACAAGTTCATGAAAGCATGCCAATGAACATTCACTGACCTAAAGGTTACTCTCAAAGGACCACATTGAGTAAGAAAGAAGAGGGATTAACTGTCAGCCCTGTTCTTGCCTGACCCACTCAGTTCAACTTCGCTATCCTTTGGTCTCCAGTGAATAATAATGAAAGAGTGAGCCACTGAGATGTAACAGTTTAAATTTTATAGTTTGGAGCAGTTTCCACTCTGGATTTTTATAGTAAATTGGCAAGATGTGCATGTATGTTTGGGTGTGTGTGTGTTTAATCAGACTCTGTCAGCTTCTTTATTCAGGCAGTGGTGACAGATACCTTCTGCAGGTCTCTTAGGCCATAACACCTTTCTGGTAAATGAGACCATCACAGGCAGGAAGCACAGCATCAAGGCTGGGCTGCCAGCTGAACTGCAGTGAGGTACAATGAAAAGTAGTTCTGTTCACTGCAATCTGATTCTCCATCTGTCTGGGGTGGTCCTTTATATCTCTCCATCGCTGCACTTACTTTGCTGGCTCTGATAAAGAGGTGAGTAGATTAAATTCCTGGGCACAGACAAATAAATACACAGCCTACCTTGTTTTCTCCTCTGAGCTCACCACATAGGCTACTCCAGAGACTGAAAGAAACTGAGAGACTCGGGAGCAGGACTGAAGCCCTATAAACTTATTAAGGAAGCCCACCTATGGATATTTCATTATTCAAAAGCTGAGGGCTGATTATTAAATGAGCTTTGGTCTGTAAGGGGCAAGGAGGACAGGTGTTTAGGATGTGGCCACTGCCCCTGTAATTTCTGAACATCTCAGATGTATCTTGATTCCATTATATCTAGGGGAGGGAGGGTGTGGACAAAACAAACAAAGGTTCTGAACCTGGGATTGGATTCAGCTAATGTGGCAGGTAGTCAGTGAGCAAATAAACCTAGCTTCAGGGAGCAGTAGGAAGCCAGTATATCCGATTAACACAATATCTAAGGAGGCAAGTGTATCTTCCGTGGTTGTTCCAACATGTGTTTTTTCCCAACATTGTCAAGCAGCTCCACATCAGCTGGATGCCCTGCAATTCAACTCAGTTCTGAACTATCTGGAGATAGTGTGAGCTCTGTCCTATAAGACTGCTCCTCCACCACACACAACCAGACACCAATGACAAGTCTAGGTTTTCACCTGTGCTTTTAACTCGTGAACTAGATCAGAGGTTCCCACCACCCCCACCTCGGGTTGACTAACTTGCTAGAGTGGCTCCCAGAACTCAGAGAAACTTTGATTTATTATATTAATGGTTTATTGTAAAAGGGTATAACTCAGGAACAGCCAGATGGAAGAGATGCATGGGCAAGGTATGGGGAAAGGGGTGGGGAGCTCCCATGCCCTCTCCAAGTAAGCCATCATCCAGGCACCTCCACGTGTTCACCAAACCAAAAACTCTCTGACTTGCATTTGGGGGGGATTTTATGGAGGCTTCATGACATAGGCACAATTGGTTACATCATTGTCCATGGGTAATTGATTCATCCTCAAGCCTCTCCGTCCTTTTTGGAGGTCAGCAGGATGAGATGGAAATTCCAAATCTCTAATCACCTGGTTGCTTCCCCTGTCAACCGTCCCCCATCTTTTGGTGCTTTCCGAAAATTACTTCATGAACATAAACTCCTGTGGTTGACAGGGGTTTGTTATGAATATCAAGACAGCTTTATCGCTCTTATCACTAAGGAGATTTTTAGGGTTTTAAAAGCTCTGTGCCAGAAACAGGGACAAAGACCAAATACATATTTCGTATTTTAAATCACCATATCACAGTCACCAAACACGATCGTGACTCTAGGTTGACTACAGGAGATACCATGGGCTGACAGAGTACAAAGAAGTGTTTCTGAGAAGGAAAATCCATGTAATCTAGCAGATAGCTAGCCAGTTTCAGTGTCATAAAATAGCACATTGCAGGACCTATAAAGACCTGCCATCTTAGGCACAGGAGGCAGGGAAATTGCTACGAGTCAGACAGGGTGCTAATTCAAGAAGATTATTTAAAAATTGAGTGAGATTTAGAAATGTAATTTTTCTATGTAAATATCCAGCATAATTCAGTGTTAAGTCATGAACTAATTTTTAACTTAAAAAAGTTAAGTAGAACTTCTATCAACCTGACAAGTGGTTAACTCTTGAGAATGCTTAACACTCCTGATAAGAACCATTATTTTTAACTTATCAAAATTGATACTTTCAGCACATTTGGGTACAATAGGGTTAATCTGTAGACCATAAAGTTTTCGTTGTTTCTTCATTCTTGTAGTTCTTGCACTGGTGTAAAACTTCCACTTTTCCATTTAGAGCACTGACTTTCTCAGTGGAACCATTTAAGTTCCCTTACTCATTCTTCAACTTGAAAGGCCCATGGAAGGTTCATGGAAGTTTCCTGAAAGTTACCTCAAGGGATAAAGGTGAAACTCTTTGGAATAAAACCTGTGGTCATTCATTTCCAGTTAAAGTAGAATGGTTTATCTTTTATATGTTTAATACATTAGACTCTGTATAAAATTTCATTAAAAGTTTATGATAGTTCGGCAAGTTTTTAAAACGTTGGATTTCAATGACCTCATTCTTGCTTTGTTTAAGACTGTCACTTTTAAAAGGATAGAAATATATACATTCGAGTTTGCAGAGCACGATTTGAGAGGTCACCTACTGAGTATCTTCAGATAAAGTTAATGTGATAGAGCAGTAGGGAAGAGAGTTAGAAAGCAGATCCAGCCTCAAATGGTAGTTCTAGAATTTCTACAACATAATAGCTAATGTGTATGTGTAGCTTACTATGTTTCAAACCCTGTTCAAAGCACTTAGAATGATCTCACATAATCATCACAACAGATATCACAGTAGACATTATCATAGTAGACATTATTAATATTTTCTACTTTACAAGTAAGAGAAGGGAGAGACAGAATGTCACATGGTTAATAAGATGTGGAGCTAGTGATTTCAACCCCTGCAGGATGCCTTCAGAAGTTATACTTTTTTAAAAAATTGAAACAACTGTGGTTTATAACATATATATGTTTCACGTGTACTAGATGATATTTTAACTTTTGTATACACTACAGAATTCTCAACACTAAAAGTTTAGTTTTCATCTGTCACCATACTGCTGACCGCCTTTACTCATTTTGCCCTCCCCTCACTCCCCTTCCCCTCTGGTAACCACTACTCTGTTCTCTGTATCTATGTATTTGGTTTTGTTTACTTTCATTTTTCTGTCTGTCTGTCTGTCTGTCTGTCTGTCTGTCTGTCTGTCTGTCTTATCTATCTATCTATCTATCTATCTATCTATCTATCTATCTATCTATCTATCTAATATTCCACTTCAGGAGCAGAAAATTGGTCCTGTAACAGAGCAGTGCATTCACTTTTCTATTGTACACACCATTTACTTATCCATCCATTCATTTGGCAACTATGTTTTCAAGATTTACTATTTGCTACAACACCACTTAGATACCTTTCCTCACTCTTTGATATTTATTTAAATAAATATGATCAAACAATCCTTTCATTTAAATGAAAACCATTGCTTCTTACAGTTTTAATTTCCTAAGAGAGGTACAAAGCATTCAGGGGTCTAAGTCACTATGAATACACATCTTCCATGGATTTACTTACTTACAGAAAAATGGGAACCAGCTTTTGTGCAACCCCAATATATTTTGTAACCCAAGGCTACTCTTCTAAGGTCTTCTGCTCATACCTCCCACAGCCTCATCTACTGATGGGGTGGCCTTGAAAATCAATGAAAAGACATATGATCTTTTCAGTTTCTTGAGGGAAAAAAAGAGGATATTTTTTATTTGTAACAATAAACCTGTATTTAGAGAATGGACACCTCAAAATGTGATTACTCCAACAACCCTCTTCCTCAAAGTTAAATTCATAAATGGGTAGTTTATGTTCTCAGAGAAATCAATTAATCCACCTTCTTCAGTCTGGGTGTCCTTCTGGCTTTCATATTGGGTGCAATCTCATTTTATTATTATATTAAACCAATAAAAGCATTCCAAGCATTCTCTTGGCAGGGAGCAATAAAAAAAGGCAGCATCCTGTGTTAGATAAAATCTTTCATTATATACGACCAAAATGCCATATATTTTGCAATGGTGAAATGTATTTGTGCATTTTACACATGTGATGTGAATCATTTTAAAAGCCATAATCACAACACAGCAGATGTTAATAAATTTTCAATCTGTTAGGCTTTGTTCTCTGGGGAATGAATTTGATTTGTGATACAAATGTTACATGGGTGATTGTGTTTAGCCACAGAGATTATGGGAGGTCTGGTATGCTAACCTCTGGGGTATTTTTTTTTTTAACTATCTGATAATGTTTGCAGAGAATTCCACTTCCTAGGGTACCACGCTTCACTGCAATGGGCTCATTCACCTGTCTTAAGCCCTTTTGGAATGCTCTTTCCAGCTGTGTTAGGACCTATTTATCAGGAATCTAAATCCTCTGAAGGATACTGAACAATCAGAGTCTTAGTTCTGAGCTGTCTGCTTTCCTCTTCATTATTTCATTCCTAACAATGGACTTTTGGCTCACCCTCATATTATTGCTTCTTCTTTTAGTAACTTCACGTCTGGTAGCTGATCAGGTAATTCCTGCTGCTCACTTTTCACTCTGATCTCAGAATCCTCACCTGGGCTCCCATGCTGGTAATGACCCCATAATTTGGCAAATCCCAGTACAATTCTCTCTGTACACGATGAATAGTCTGGGTTTGAAAGAGGATCAGTAGTGAGAGTCCTTCAGAACTGAGGGCTACAACTAGAGGTAGGTGACTAGAAGTACCTTAAGAGAGCAAGCCCGAGACAGAAAGTAGAAGAAAGCTGTGGATAAATGTAGAATCCAGGCTCTAGATGCTTACTACATTGTAGAGAGGGACCTGGAAGCTAGCTAGAAGTGAAAGTAACATGGGCCAAACTTAACAGAGTGCACTGTAGCAAATATCAGAAAGTTGGAAAAGCAAAATGATACAACAAGATACCATCCCAAATGGTCTCGGAACTTTGCTTGAAGACTTAATGTAGCACCAATCAAGTTTTATCTCCTCTCTTCCATATGTCATAGTTTTCACGCTGGGAATATCTTAAATATACTAATTGGTTTCTGACAATAAGTTCCATCTAATTGTGAGTAAAATCCTTGAAAATGGAAGGTAGAGGAGATTCTTTTTTTATATAGGATACATTTATTGGGGAACATTGACATATTTTTCATCTTTATAGATTTTTAGAAAGTTTGGGAAAACGTATTTGAATTTTATGTACCTGCCTCCAAAAATTATAGAGAAGCATATGTATTTTTAACAACTTGCAATTTATATACTTGTGATATTATGCCCTAAACATATTCCAGATTGCAACACAGATTTTATAACAGTTTGTCAAGTCTGTATCACATTTCTTTACTGTTTTATAAGTTGATTAACTTCTCCATTTAAGAGACATTTATATCATATTTATTTCCTTTATTGTAAACAATGACACAATGAACATCTTTCAACAAGGGCAGACTTTAAATAATTGACTCTTTTCTTTGCATAGTCCCAAAAAGTATATTCTTAGCAATTCATAGCAATACTTTTATCATTTTGGATTTATTGTACAAAATTGTTCCCAAAGAGATATCAGAATTTACACCAGTGCCAGAATTGTGTATGTACCAATTTGATTGTAACTTCTCTAGCATTAGCTAGCTATATATGTATATAATTGAATTAACTGATGAAACATAGAGCATCTCATGCCTAAATTTTAAGACATAGAACTTTATAGCATAATGTGGTGTTAGAAAAATTCCTAGAGATAATGTAGCTCGATTCTCTTATTTAAAGTTCAAGAAATACTCTTGGAGAAAGCCAGTGATTTATTCAGGGTTATAGAGTGCATTACAGTTGGAGCAGATAATTGAATCCAGGTTACCTGACTCCTTGTTCAGTGGTCCTTTACATCAGCCCCAAGCCCCTAGGGCTTCTGACTAGTTAAATCACTTTGCATACCAATCCAAGAGCAATACTTATTAGTGTTATTTTTAAATTATTGTTGCAAAACACAGATCTGCATGTTTATGTTTCTGCACATCAATCAAAAACTTACTGTCCTTTTAAAAATAAAGTTTAGACACTGTAGTGGATATTAATGTCCTTAATTATTTGTTTATTTTGACTGTTAAGAAAATGGTCCTTCCTAATAGAGCCTTAATGTTCTTTAGCAGTATTTTCTCTTTACAGTTGTATCTATTTTGGATAGAAGGGTGTGGTAGGCAGAATTTTAGATGGCCCTCTTGTGCTATTATCATGATTATGTTACCTTACTGGCAATAGGGCTTTTGCTGATGTAGTTAAGGTATAGTTCTATTAATTTTAAAATAGGAAGATTACCTAGGTGAGTCTAATCTAACCACAGAATTCCTTTAAAAGATAGCTACCTTCTTCAGTTGGGTCAAAGAGTCAAAGAGACTGAGAATATGAGAAGGGTTGGATGCATCATTGCTGGGCTGAAAATGAGGAAGAGCATATGTAACAGCAAAAGAGTTGTCTCTTAGAGCTGAAAGTGACCTTAGCTGAAAGCCAGCAAGAAAATGGTTCTCCAACTTCAAGAACAGGAATCAGCCAACAACCTGAATCAGCTGGAAAGAAGATTCTTCCCCAGAGACTCCAGATAAGAGCCCAGCCTGGTAACCACTCAATTTTAACTTTGAGAGACCTTGAGTAGAAAACCCAGTAAGCCTGCTGAAACCTCTGACCTACAGAACTGGGTGTTGTTTTAAGCCACTGATTTGTAGAAACTTTTTACACAGCAGTAGAAATTAATATAGAGGACAATTCAGAATGACAGTATGTTCTGCAGAAGCTCATGAGGCTAGATACACTTTCCTCGACCCCAGTACACCCAGGAGTGGACATAGAATTGAAACTCAAGCAACTGGACATTCCCTCTTAGGATTCTGTGTCAGACTCCAAGGTGGTAGTGTTCAAAAGCAAAATTCAACTAAGTAAATTTGAAGATCTAATTGACTTTATTTGGTGACTGATGAATCAGGCAGCATCCCATCTAGCAACTAGACGGCTGTTCTGAAGCTTTGTACCAAATGGAAAGTTTTTGTAGGGAGGGTGGGGGCAGGGGAGCTGTTAGCAACAGAAAATTATTTTTAGGCCAGGAAATCTTTTGCAGAGGAAGAGAACCACAGGGTTTTATCATGTAGATTGCTTCTCCTTCCTCTGGGAGATGGGAAGGGCCCATGTGACAAATTACCTCATTGGTGCTGACCAGAAAGTTTGGACTGGTTGATGAAGGTTATATTTTGGGGGAAAGTTGAAACTGCAGTTAAGTCAGGTTTTAAGTCTAGGTTTGGTATCATGGGCTTTAGCACAAGTGACAACATTTTGGGCCAAAGGCCTTTCATTTTAACAGTAGGAAGAGTCAAAACCCAGAAACTATAGATATAAAATTCTCACAAGACTGTTCCTGATTCTAGACAACTGCTGTAGTCCTGCTGGCTAGCCATCTGCAACAGGCTTCACTCCTGAATTCCAAACCAGAACTTCCAGATATCCATGAGAATGGGAAATTCCTAATATACTTCCTGGTAATTCTCTTCTGCTTAGATTGTCAAGAGTTCTTTCCTGTTGCCTGTAAGAAATAAGGCAACTGATCAAAATGCGAAATAAAACATAAACCAATTATTTTCTAAATCTTTCAGTCACATTCAGCAACCAAACCAGTTTCTTTCCAACATAATTTGCTTAATGGAATATTTCATGGCCTCACAGTGCCAGTACCTACCTCTGTCAGCCCCATATGCTTAGTTTCTACCTACTAATTTCTGGGGCCAAAGCTGATGGCCCAAAGCCTAGAGAAATGAGAGTCAGGTATAATGGTAATGTTGGGAATTTAAGGATGGTGACTTGGTCAATATTTATCATTTTGCCCATTAGGTAGAATCTGAGAATAGTATCTTTCTTATTTTAAGGATTTGTCCCCTATCTTAGTAATCAAGTTTTACTTAAAGCTGCCAATCCTAGCACCTCTCTATCTTCATTACACTGTAGGCATGTAACCAAGGCTGAACCAGTTGTAACTCAGTTCTCTAGTCACAGGATTTGATTCAGAGATGGACACATGACCCAAAATGGACCATTCAGAATCATTCCCCAGGGTTGTCTCCAGTGGAGCATATATAAACCTAAGTATTTCATTTTCTTTGGAATGATTGCAAATGGCATTGCATTTCAAATTTTTGTTTTATATGTTCGTTGTTCATACATAGCAGTGTGATTTATTGTGACCTATTTTTGTGTGTTGCTCTGTGACTGGGCTGAGGTCACTTATTAGTTCTTGAAGACTTTGTAGATTCCAAAGGGTTTTCAATATAGACAATTATCTGCAAATTCGGACAGTTTTATTTCTTCCTTTTAACTGTGTAGGGCTTTTATTTCTTTTTCTTGCCTGATTGCAGTGGCTGTGATTTCCAGTGTCATGCTGAATAGAAGTGGTGAGAGTGGGCATCCTCACCTTGATCCCAATTTTAAAGGGAAAACACTCAACATTTCACAGTTATATACAACTATATATGGTATTTGCTGTTAGGATGTTTGTAGATGCTTTTTTTTTTATCAAACTGAGGTAGTTCCCTTTTATTTTTAACATGCTGAGAGATTTTTTTTTTTCCTTTTAATCATGAATGAGTGTTGGCATAAATGGATTTTTTAAAACCTGGTTCTCGGTTTCTTGCTGGAACTAAAGACTTTCCCTGAGATTTAGGAACACTGATATCTCCTCCCAATCCCAGATGGCCTATCTCCCTGGACCAGAGGCTAAACTGTACCTTGAGTATCCATCATGCCCTCAAAAAGTGATTATTTGGTTGTCTTGAAGGCCCTCGGTACAAAGATGGATAAGGCAGTTTTCAAGGGACTGATCATTTAATGGGGGAAATGAGAATGATATTCGAAGGTTTAATGTAGATAGGTGTCATGAGAAAGAATGCAGTGGCGGGCACAGAATATTCATATGGCTCTAAAGGATTAAGAGAGCTTTTTGGAGGCATTGATACTTACACCAAGCTTTAAACATAATGTGATCTAGCCAGAGAAAAAGAATGGGAGGAAGGTGACAGGAAGCAGGGGAAGGCATTTTTACACATACACAACGGGCTTTCAGCCTTGCAGAACTAAGATTCAGATTTGAAAAGGGACATGTAAATGTCTAGGTGGCAGAAAAAAATAGGTTAAGGTAAAAATGAGGAAGTGCTTGACGGCAAAGAATATTCAATAATGAAACTTGGCTATTATTGGACTTAGAATTAAATAGAGCCTGGAGACCTTTAAAATGAAAAGAGGTGTCTTTTGAATGCTGTAACTCTAGCCCTGTACTAAACACAGAGACAGAAATATAATGATACAGTTAGTATTTTAAACAGCTCAAAGCACTTCCATGAACATTATTAGATTGGAGACATTCAGTTACTGAGCTCTACCCGGTCTTTATACTTTGCCTCTTTAGATCCCCACCCTACTGAAATCATGAACTCATTCTCAAGAGAAACAAAAATGTCTTTAGGCCGCAGGTAAGCAACCTGAAAGAGTCCATTCAGCTAAAGTGAATGAGGAAGATGGTATTTTTCACAAAATGGTGTAACTCAACCTACAGGGAGCCATTTGGCCATTAGTCCTTTGCTTATTGAAATTTAGCTCCTCAGCCTAACTACAGGCAAATAAAAAAAGGATTTTTTTTAACCCAGTAATTACCAGCAATAAAGAAAAAAAAGAATAAAGCCCACATTGCCAAACCTAATTTCAGTAATTCTACTGAAAAGGATCTTCAAAACAGCAAGTAAATACGAGGCCATAGAAAGACATTATTATTGGCTAACATACTGACTGTCCACTCTGTAGTGCTCACTTAGCTGAGAGCTGTAGGGAGTACGGATGAAGCTGACCTCATGTAGTTCCCACAAGAAATGTGAGGTGAGACGTTGGTATTATGTATGAAATGCCCAAGTGCAATACTTGTGGAGGGAGAAATACAGAGGAGGGGGAGAAGTATTTAATCGGGGCATAAGAAGATGATGGGGGGGCTATTTTACTGCGGAGCAAAGAAGCTTGGTTAAATGAATGGGTGGGACAAACAAGGAACGCTTAGGGAAGTCAGTCAGGTTAGAATACAGTGTTTAAGTAGCATGAATAGAGAGAAAAACATTTTTAGTGCTGCAGTTGAAACACACATATCCTATTCTGACACTGTAGAGGACTTACCAGTATCCTGTTAATCAAGCTTCAAAAGGCTGATTATTCTTCCTGTCGGACTCCCAAAAGATTCAAGTCTTCAATCTCTTGCCTTGGTTATTCCCTGTGCAGTTGTCTGCCTGCCCAACTGACTGATAAAGTTCTTTTTTTTTTTAACCTTACAATGCAAATATTTTGAAAAATATGTAGTTTCTAAGGTCAGCTTTACTTTTGCAATACTCATAGCCTGTGTTATTGCCAGCGTCCTTGATTAAGGTGAGTCAAAGTTCCAACAGTTAGAAGTGCCTTGATTAACCTTCAGGGCCATTTCTGCCGTGCTGAGGTGAAGATGTTTAGTGAGCATCCTAGTAGGACATGTCATTTAGCAGTCTACTAGCCTCTTCTGGCGTTTTTCATATACATACCCACCTACATGTATTCATTTACTTAGTGGTTCACTCATTTTGTATTTTCTCCCTTGTTGGCAGTTAAGCCAGCAGTCTAGGTTTAAGTGATAACTCAATGTCATTTTTATATTTAAATCATAAGTATGTCTCTCTTAGACTTCTTCAGAGGCAGTAGGGAGACTAAGATGAGTGAACCAAGTAGATTTCCTCCCATATATTTTAAAATGTGTGATCCAAAGAGAGTTAAACATTCTGGGGGAAAGCTGAATAGAGACACCATGAAGCAGTAAAAACCTTAAAAAAGCAAAAGCTGTGAGTGAGCCAAAGCCACGTGGGAGACAGTAGGGCTGATACAGCCTCTGCACATCTTCCAGTGCCTAAATTACCTTCATTTTCTTGTTCCTAAGAGGCTTCATTTAATGGTTATTTCCTTATTTCCATAAATATTCTTCCCATAAAACATTGTTCCTTGAGGTAAAATTATACAAAGAATTTAGCTAACACAAGTAGACTTCATGTCACAGGGTAGGGAATGTGAGCTTGGATCCTGGATATATGAGAAAATTTTTTCCTATAGGTAAGGCATTGGAAGAGCCTGGGATGGATATCACTGTGTCCCAGAAAGAGAAACAAATTTATGCAGAACACTGAACAGGAGAACAGTTCCAGGGTGTAAGGCCATTGGAAGGGAGTCTCTGTTTATGGCTAGTCCTCAAGCCGGAAGGTCATAGAGCTCGAGGGTCAAAGTGGACCTCATTCTTAGTAGCCAAAAGAGTCTAGAGAGAATAATGAATACACAAAGGAAGCCAGAGGAGAGTGAGAGAAATGGGTCGAAAGAAAAAAAAAATCTGAGAAGAGCAAGAATGACTCAGGTCCTGAAAGAGAAGAGACAGGATCCTCAATTCCAAATTTTGTCCTCAGTGTACTTATAACCTATGTTTGGATAATTATAACTATACTTAAAAGCTCTCCAACCACACCTCCATTCCTCCAGCCCTGTTCTCATGCACACACACTAGTTACTTGTGACACTTCAAATGGATGTTTTTTTTTTCTCTAACAACAGCAACATCACTACTCAAGTCAACCTGGACTGAATCCATATTAGCTCATTTAAGGTTACATATCATGCTAAGATATTTGGACTTTACCCTAAAAGCAGGTTTCTAGGCTAGTGCGCACTTTTTTCCAATATTTTATTATTAAAAAAATTTAAGCATACAGTAAATGTGATAGAATTTTAGGTAAATACCTATATACCTCCACCTAGAGTGTATTATTAACATTTTTACCACATTTGCTTTATCATATGTTTACCCATACCTCTACCCATCCATTAATCAGTCTTTATTTTTGGTTCATTTCAAAATAAATTGCAGAGATCCATGCGTTTCCCCCTAAAGGTCTCAGCATGCATATCATTATTTAGTATTTGAAATTTGTTTACTGTTTTTAATGGGAAAGTTCTGTACAATGAAATGCAAAAATTCATACACTTCTGCAATCTAAACCCTTATCAAGATTAAAGTGTTGTGTTATTGTCACCCCAGAAAGTTCCCACATGCCACTTACCAGGCAATCCCTGTCCCTACCCTGTAGAAACCAGTGCCTTCATTATTTTTCACTCTATACTCATTTGTCTTTTCCAGAATATCGTATAAATGAGATCATACAGTACATGGTCTTTTGTGTAGAGCTTTTTTCACCTGGAAAGATATTTTTGAAATTTATGCATATTGTTGTATCATAAATCATTCTATTTTACTGCTGAGTGAATTCACTTAAGTTTGCGTATCTATTCTCCTACTGATAGGCATTTGAACTGTTTCCAGTTTTAGGGTATGTGGACTATAGCTCTTAGGAAAATTCTTGTGCAAGTGTCTTGTGAACATATGTTTTCATTCATCTTGAGAAATACCTAGATGTAGAATTCCTGAGTCAGAGTGTAGGTGTAGGGATATGTTTACTTTTTATAAACTTTTCTAAAAAAATTTATAAAAAATTTACTTCTTTTCCAAAGTGATTGTACCATTTACAAATCAAATCCTCAACAAAAATGTTTGAGAGTTTCACTTGCTCAACAACATCATCAGCCTTTAGTGTTGTCACTCTTTCTAGTTAGCCATTCTGGTGGGTATACAATAGTTTCTCACTGAGCTTTTTAATTTGCAGTCCCTCATTATTAATGATGTTTAGAACACTTTCCTGTGCTTATTGGCTTATTGTATATTTTCATTTGTGAAATATGTTCATTACTTTTGTCCATTTTTATTTAATTGCTTATTCATTTTCAAAATGGTTTCTTCAGATGTACAGAAGTTTTAGATTTTGATGAATTCTAATATATAATTTCCTTCTTTTATGGTTATTTTTTCCCATCATGTGTCCAAAAAAACCTTCACGCACCTGCAAATTGTGAAGATATCCTCCTATGTTTCCCTTTAAAGTCTTTGTAGTATTTTTGCACTGATGTTTAGATCTGTGATCCTTCATGAGTTAAGTTCTGTGTATAATGCAAAGCAGGAGTTGAGTTTTTTTTTTTTCCTTTAATGAATGCCTTGTTATACCAGCACTATTTCTTGGGAAAAAAAGTAAATATACAGATAGTTTGTCTACCTTGGATTCCTCCACTACCTTTGTTGAAATAATCTGGGTTCTTCATTCTGTTCCACTGACCCATTTACCTATCCTTACTCTACTACAGCAGTATCTTGATTACTAGAGCATTGTAGTAAGTTTTGAGATGAAGTAGTGCACATCTTCCAACTTTATTATTTTTCAATATTTTTTATAGTCCTTGTCCTTATAAAGTTTAGAATCAGCTTGTTAATTTCTGAAAGAAACAATCTCTTGAAATTATTTGGGGAGAATTGGTATCTTCAAAATATTGAAATTTCCACCCATAATGTATTATATCTTCCCACTTATTTGATTTGTTTTTTAATTCTCCTCATCAGTGTTGCATGGATTTCAATGTACAGGTCTTACATTACTCCTATTGAAAGTATTGTTACATTTCCAATAAATAATCATATTGTAAATATAATTGTTTTATTTTAATTTCTGATTTCTTGCTGCTAGCATGTAAAAATACAATTGATTTTTGGATTATTACTTTATCCTGAAAACTTACTAACTCACCTATTAATTCTAATAAATATATTTCAATTCCTTAGAATTTTCCATGTTAGTAATCATGTCATCTGCCAGGGCAAATTTGATCCAATGAAGTGCCATCTTTTTCTGCCCTCCATAGAAATACATCACTGGAAAGTGTAGAAAGTAGAGAGGAATATAAGAATATGGTTCCTATATGACTGAAGTATTGTGCTGCACACCAGAAATTGACACAACATTGTAAACTGACTATACCTCAATAAAAAAAGTAAGACTGTGGTAAGAAATGGAGTTCAGAATCATTGGACAGATATTCAAGTCCAGTCTTTTCCTCTTTAATTCTGGATTGGATAACAGTAGAGAAAATCCAGAATGATGAACCAAACTTCAATTGTCTGTTCCCTCTTCACCTAAAGAATCAAATAGACTTCTGTTTCACATCTTATAATTTAATAAAGGGACAGATATAACACATTTCAAAGCCCCCCCCCCCCGCCCCTTTTTCATTTCTGAGCTCCTGAAAGCCTAGACTTCCTAGACTTCCCTTTCCAGAGCAGAATTTCTAGCTGTATAAATCTCGGGTAAATAGCTTTATTTCCCACTGAATGAAATTTCTCCCTGATATGACAGCAAGAAAAAGTGAACCATAGACATGAAAAATATAACACCCACCCATTAGGTGCTAAGGAGTTAAAAATAAAAACATCAGAGGAGCTCAGTTAGCAAAGGCCAGTTGCCTGGTCACACTCACACAAGTCCCCATGGGGTGCCTTACCTTTGTAGATCCAGATCCATTCAGGGGCTGTCCCTTGGCTTGCCTGACTCACATACTCATTGTTAAAAGTGTTTCAGAGTTTATCAAGTTCAAGAATGCTGGTTCACACTAACGAAGCTCACAAGAGGCTGATGAATAAAGCCAGAATAACAATGTGCTAATTTACACTGAGAAGTATAAATCTAACATAGATTGAGTTTTATGCCAGCCTGGGCAGTACATTCTCTCTCTATAGACCAGATAAGTGGGAAGATAAATTAGAAGAAAGTATGCCTGATCAGCACACGATTGACACAGGCAGATGAGCTTATATGATGCAAATACTTAATTGCTTCAGTTTAATAGACCCTGATGTATCATCCCCACAATAGGCATACTCCAGCAACTAGCACCAGACAGATGATATTTTTTTAGGCTAGAGAATGTTCTTTCTTGGGCAGAGCAAGTCTAAAGATTTCTCTGTACTTCCACTGAAGAACACTTCCAACCTATTTTTTAACACATATTTTCTGTAGTTAGGTTTTCACCTTCCATTAGATTACAGAACTGATTTGGAGCAATTCTGTATTTTTTAAGTTACTCGGCATTTTCTTACTCACACTCATCATGCGTTGATTTCATGACCTATACATTAGTAAACAATTTGGTCTACCTTATCTCAAAATTCCTATTTTCTTTGTTCTGAGTTATGCCCAGTTGAAAGCCAGGCGCAGTTCTTAGAATATTAAATCTTCAGAATGATCCTGAGAGGCAAACACTGTTACCACATTTTCTTTTTACAGATGTGAAAACTGAGGATCAGAGAATGTAGGTGATTTTTTCCATTGTCAGTTGATGAATATATATTGAGATCTACCATGTGCCAGGCATTCATGCTGCCTATCTCACAATAACACAATGAGACCTAAACAATAGTATAATGAAATTTAAACATGTGAGACATTTTGCAAACTCCCTTATGGTATGTCAACAGAAGGGATCTTTGTTCCATTTGAGGCTCATTTTATTTAATGACTTAATGAACGAACTTAATGAATGAAAAGGCACAATTTTTTTTTAGCATTGCTTCTTTCTATAAATAAAGGAAAAGCAAAGTTGAATAAGTGTGTTCACATTTTTAGAGATTTCAAATGACTCGGGTCCCAATAGTTGCTCCTTTTAATGAATTCCAGCAGTTTTTCCGGCATTGTGTAGAATACAGAGGAGACATGACCCAGACGAACAGACACACCATCAAAGTGGGACAAAGGCCATCGAGATAACAGAAGGAGAAGGTGAATAACTTGTTCCAAGAGGAAACAGCTGGAGCTGGTGTCTGAATGCTAAGTAGTTTTGAGCTTGTCTCTGATTCAAGGAAGCCAAATCCTCACAACTTAAACTTTGAGATGTGTTCTGAACATCCCCAAGACCCCCAAAGTGAGTTGGGAATGTCCTGTGGAGAGGTTTCCTTGGGTTATTTTCTTCACTCCTTTCTTCTGCATTGATTCAGGGATGTAAGAGAAAGGGCCTTCGTCTGATATTACCTTCTCAGATCCTGGCACGATGCTAGAGGGGCAAAGGTCTTGCAACATATAAAGGGACAATATAAGTAAGATGTCTTAGTTTAAAATAACATTAAAAGTTTCCATTTATTTCACTCTTAATCCATACTAGATGCTGTGATGTGCATTTAATATAGTGTCTTTTTTTTAACATTAAGTCAACTGTGGGTGGGTGGGTCTATCATAATCTACATATTACAGGTGAAGACGCAGAGGTCCAGAGAGCAATAGTGACTTACCCAAATCTAGTAAGATTTGAGCAAGAATTTAAACCCAGTCATTGGAAAGTTCTAAAAGTCCAAAGGCTTAACCATTCCCCACAGTAGCCCCACAGTCAAGGGCTTGCAGGCTGCACCTGCCACAATATCTTCCATTCTGGCTCTGGCCTAATTTAATTGCCCTCTTTTTTCCTGTATTTCCTAGAATGTCTCTTTTGACTCTACCAGAGCATTAAGTGTTATTTTAGGTGTCAAAAAATGTGTTTCTGCACTAGATTTTGCTCTCCTTGAAGGCAAATATAATGTTGAAATTTGTTCTCTTCACCAATATTTCATAAGATCTTATTAAAAACAATCTTTAGCAAGCATTCGTTGAATCGAAGGTCATTTGAGTGCCTGAAGAAGATCGAGTTATATATAAGCTAATGTGAAAATGCCACAAGTTATCTGTTCCATGAATTATACTAAGACTGGGGACCAAGTAGAGATGTGTCCTAATTCATAAGCAGGAAAACCTCGCCAATCTCTATTATGAACAAAGAGCAGGAGCAATTTATTGAACATCTCCTGTACTTCCATTATTTTGTTGTATACTATGGGAGGATATAATTCTTATTCTAAAAGAATCCATAGTCTTATGGAGAAGGGCAAAAAACCACACCTCTTTGGAAATAGGTATGTTTATCTTTATATCTTCAGGGTACCAAACTCAGTCAGACTGCGGATTCTAAAAGGACCCTTTAACTGGACTCCAGCCCTATCAAAGCCTCAGTGCACCAGCAGACCTGCCAGCCCAGAGACCAAGCAGGAGATACTCTAGTCTGTATGCTAAGGAATCTTGGAATGGTCCTATCCTTGGCTCTAGCCCCTTCCAGCCTCAGTTCTCAGAGCAGTACTGTGGTCCAGGGAACTAGTGGGACAATCCATCCACACTCCCAGGGATCTTGAAAGGGCTTTATACTGAGTTCTAGCCCTTCCCAGCTGCAGCCCATGAGCAGTGCAACCTGCACAGAGACCAGACAGGAGACACTCACATCTGTGTCTCAGGAGATTCTGCAACTGCTCTATAATCAGCTGCACCCCCTATAGTCATGGACGGTGGTGACAGATCAGTCTGCTCAGAGACCTGATGTTGACACGCCCATCTTTGCTTTCAAAGCCATATTTGCAGACTTCAGTCTTGGCTCTGGGAACTGAAATAGCCCTGAGACTGTGTTCCAGCTCCAGCTCTAGGGCCAGGCCTGCCCACCTAGGGACATATCCAGTGATCAGACAGCAGCCTTCCCAGGGACCTGGCAAGAGCCACACATGACTGTACACTTGCTCTCTGAAGACCCAGCTGTGGGCAGTAAAGTGGACACCTATCCCAGTGCTACCCTACTGGACAGGGTACTAGGAGGCAGTCCCTTCCACTCAGAGACCAGACAGGATCCACCCCACCTGAGATCCTCTTGACACGCTTGATACTTGCAGACCCAGTGACAGCCTTGTAACTAATTCTAACCCAGAACATCTGTAATCCTGGATGTAATCCCATCAGCTGGGGCACTGAGAAGAGACGGTCTTTACCTGAAGGCTGGAAGACATGTTTGAATACAGATGCGAAAAAATCCTGGAGCTGAAGAATACAATGACAGAACTGGGGAAAAAAAAGTGTATATATATATATATATATATATATATATATATATACATATATATAAAATCATCATGTACAACTTAAAAACTTAAATTTGCACAGTGTTGTATGTCAATTATATCTCAATAAAGTTGGAAAAAAAAAGAATATGAGTCATGAACTGTACATCACCAAAGCTCAATTGCAGGTCTTTAAAAGAGTCTTTGTAAACCAGAGTTTCTTGGGTTGCAGCTTACAGAAAACCCAGCTCAATCTTCTATTTGAAGCTGTCCTTATCTTTCTCCCAGTCTCATCTGACGTAATCTACTTTACATCTCTCTAAATCCAGAGGGTTCACTTTCTTTGACTTGGAAGGTCCTAGTTTCCAGGAACCAGTTTTTGTCTCAGAAGACCAATACCTTCTAAGGAATTAACATGCAAGAAACAGGACTATATGAGAAAGTCAACTGATATAAAAATGTCACTCCACAAAATGGGCTGATTAAATAGTAAAAGGTCATTAATTCAGATTTTGTTAAGATTCAGTCTGAGCTAGAGTGAAATTTACATTCTCATGCCTAGGAAGACATGATTTGATAAGAGAAATAATGTGGTAATATTAGAGGAATATAGGTTTAAAAAATTGATACCAAGATGTTTTCAATTTTACTTTACCTGTGATAATCATAATGCCACTAACAAATCATTCATATATTTTTATTGAATCACATTCCCTAAAGACCTCCAATAGCCAGCACCTTATTTATCTATTATTTATTTATATGGTTTCTGGTTTCAAAAGGAATTTAAAGTGGCAAACATAATTTTTTTTTAGCCCAATTCAATGGAGCACCATGTATTTGTAGAGTTTATTGCAAAGAACATCTGTTTGTGTATCTCAATTAATTCACATAGCAAAGTTACCTAAAGTAGGTAAGAGATTTTATAGAGCCCATTTCATTAGTGAAAAATTTGAGGCTCATATCCTCTTTTTTTGTTATATATATATTTTTTTATTGAAGTAGAGTCAGTTTACAATGTGTCAATTTCTGGTGTACAGCATAATGCTTCAGTCATATATGAACATACATATATTTGTTTTCATACTCTTTTTCAGCATGTTACTACAAAATATTGGATATAGTTCCCTGTGCTATACAGCATGAGCTTGTTGTTCATATAGTTTACATATATATTATATATATATATATATATATAAGTTAATATCTGCAAATCTCAAACTCCCAATTTATCCCTTCCCACCTCCTTCCCCACTGGTAACCATAAGTTTGTTTTTTTTTTTAATTGAGATATAGTCAGTTTACAATGTTGTACCAACTTCTGGTGTACAGCACAATGCTTCAGTCATACATGAATATACATATATTCATTTTCTTATTCTATAAGTTTGTTTTCTATATCTGTGAGTCTGTTTCTGTTTTGTAAATAAGTTTGTCTTTTTTTTTTTAGATTCTACATATAAGTGATATCATACTGTATTTTTCTTTCTCTTTCTGGCTTACTTCACTCAGAATGACAATCTCCAGTTCCATCCATGTTGCTACAAATGGCATTATTTTATTCTTTTTTATGGCTGAGTAGTATTCCATTGTATAAATATGCCACAACTTCTTTATCCACTCATCTGTCAATGGACATTTAGGTTGTTTCCATGTCTTGGCTATTGTAAATAGTGCTGCCATGAACATTGGGGTGCATGTGTTTTTTTGAATTAAGGTTCCCTCTGGATATATGCCCAGGAGGGGGATTGCTGGACCATAAGAGGCTCATATACTCTTGATGACTTGTCTAAGCTAATCATATAGATGGTCAGTGGGAGACGCAGGACGAGGGCCTGGAGAGGCTCACAGTCTGGAATCATCTGTATTGCACTGGCTGCCACCTGCAATTATTATACATGCTTGAAAATAAATAAAACTCTGTCTTCCAAAACAAAAATAAAACTGCATCTCTAAATCAGATGCTTCACTAAAAGTTAGCTTCTCTGAAAGTTAAGGCTTGTGTGTGAGTGTTACCGAATCACAGAGGTGGGGCAGGAAACTCTGGCTCAGAATATTGAGGTGGGGACATCAATGAAAGGTCAGGCCCAGATGTGGAAAAGTCACAGTCACCTCCTCCCCACCAGCGCTGACGCTGCTGTTGTCCAAGGTCTTCGTGTCTCTGAAAGAGACTATTGCAGCAGCCCTGCATCTAGTGCTTCTCCCTTAGAATTAATCCTTCCTATTTCCAAGGAAGGTTTTTGGGTTTTGGGGGTTTTTTCCCCCCATAAATACAGATGTAATCAGTCCGCCTACTCCTTCTTAAATACCTCTACTCTCTCTTTGTATTATGTTTCTACAGCATGATAAAACAAATTCCTTAGCTTGGAATGTAAAATCCTTGAGGGCCTGGTCCCAAATTAGCTTGCTTTCCCAAGTTGTGCTGCTCTCCCAGTTTCATGTGCTCCATCAGTTATTCTTAGGGCATTTTCCATTCCTTCCTCATCTGATCTCCGTTCATATCATGTTCCTTCTGTACCTTGAATCTGCTTTCCCTGTATATCATTCTTTTCAAATGCAAAATTTCTTTGCTGCTTTTAGGATGCAGTTTAAATGGCATCTCCTTCTAGAAAACTTCACTGACTCTCCAGGCAACATCATAAACTATTCACTGTGTTCACAGAAGAAAAATATACTCCCATTAAGGAAGCATCATTCGCTGTGTTTACTTCAATCTGTTTACATGTGTCTCCTATCAAGCAATTACGCGTGAAGAAGATTGACTTAAAACAGTCTGACATGTCTTCCAAACATACGTATAACAATTTTCCATCTTTATATAAATGAAAGAGTGAAACAATGACATGTCCAAAAATTGGACAGTGATTTAATAAAATCTTTCTTCTCAACTCCATCCTTAAGACTCTTATCTAGTCTCCTATCTTTTAAATCCATTTAAATGTTGATGACTCCTAAGTATATACCCCCATCTTGAATCTTTCCTCTCAATCCAACTGTTTATGTGAGATCTCTACTTGGATGTGCCACATATATCTCAAACCCAACTTGGTCAAAAGGGAATTCCTGACATTCCCCCCACACCAACTCCTGCAGCGTCTTCACCATCTCAGCTGATGGCAACTCTGTTCTTTCAGTGGCTCAGACTCTAGACCACTCTCATTCTCTGACCCACCATGTCCAGTCCTTTGGCAAACCCTGTCAAAGATACCTTCAAGATGCATGCATAACCTGTTCCTTTCTCACCATTTCCGGCAGCTGCCACGCTCATCCAAGACACTTCTCACCTAGATAATTGTAATAGCCTCTTAAAAAGGTTCTCCGGATTCTGCTTCTGTACCTTCTATCGGTCTCAACACATTGAGACACAATTTTAAAATAAAATCCAAATGTTTCCCTTCTCTACTCTAAACCCTCTGAAAATTTCCCCTCTCATTTACAGTAAAATCCATAGTCCTTCTGGTGGCCTACCAATGCCACCAAATCTGACCATTCCATGTCTGACATATTCCTATATTCTCTTCTCTGTTTTAATTGGCTCCAGCCCTGCTGGCTTCCTTTTTGTTACTGAAACATTCCAGATCAGTTCTTGCACAGGCCTGGTGTTTGATATTCCCTCTACCTGGAGTATTCTTCCCCCAGACATCCACGTGGCTCACTCCCTCACTTACTCTTTATCTCAAGACTTCACTCCAGTATCCCTCTCAGCATCGGCCATCCTGCCTGCCTGACCATCCCATGTCAATTTGCAGCCTCAGCTTGATGTTTCCTATCCCTTTACATGATTCAGTTTTCATCTGACTATCTAATAGACCATACACCATATCTTTTATCTTGTCCATTACCTTTCTGTCTGCTAGAAACTATGTTTTCTGAATTCAGGGACTTTTGTCTGATTTCTTTCTATATTCCTGATATGCAGAACAGTGCTGGAAACAATACATACTGCCAAAAGTAGAAGGACGGAAGAAAGGAAGGGAGGGAGGGAAAATCACCCATTCATATAATTATTAGGAGGTCATTGGTCAGAATGAAGCTGATCTGTATTAATGGTATGGAAATATTTTCAAAATGTATTACAGAAGGAAACTAGATTTCAGAATGGTATGCATAATATCATTCCAGTTTTTAAAAATAATTTTATATAAGGTTTTATGTATGTTAAATGAGGGCAAAGATGGACACCCTTCTCTAGTTAATAGTAGTGGTCTCTGAAGGTGGTATGAAATAGCAATTAGCACTTTTGTTTTGCATTTCTGTATAATTTGCATTTAAAAATATGTATGTGTTAAAATTTTAACAGTGAAAATCTGATATTCAGTGATGGTGTAGATACAGAATTTTTGCACGTGGAAAGCCGTTTATAATACACTCTTCATGTTGAAGAGCAGTTTAGAGAATAGTAATGATGTAAGTGTTAATGTTCAATTTGGAAATCCAAACACTCCGCAAATTAAATGCATTTTTTTTCATTTTTGTTGCCAAAACACATTAGGCCACAAAACCTAACCTGAACTGACATGAGTTTATTTATAGACATTAGCAACACATAATGTGAATATTCATAATTTTAACTAATTCTGCCTCAGAACCTGTGATGATATGTCATATGATAAATATGCTCCAAATTAATGTTCTAAAATCTAAACAAATTCTGAAACACATCCAACCCCAAGGTTTTTTACATAAAGCATTTTGGATATACTTCACTATCTTTACAACAAAGCTATTATCTTTGGTTGGTGTGATTTTGAGTAATTTTTTTTTCCTCTTTTGTTCAGTTGAATCTTATACTTTATTGGTTTCTACAGTAAGCTTCTGTATAATAAGTCTACAATACACATCGTGGTAATAAATAAAATAATGCAAATTAAATTAAAACTTTAGGTAGAATTTCAAGGGTAAAAAAAAAAAGTTTTAAAATCGAGAAAGCTATTGCCCTAGTTGAGGTGTAGCTTTGGGCATTGCCTCTTGAGACTAGCCAACCCTAAGATTTTGACTCAGAGTCTCCAGATAAAAGAAAGGTAACCTAGTAGATTAAAATACAAAAATGGGTAAATTTGGATGAGGTAGGGTTATAAGGGAGGACAGGTTCTAAAAATACTCTGGGACAGGTCCTGCCCCAGGGACAGTTTCAGTACTGCAACGTTGCATAATCATGGCTGAATTTGTTGAACTTCAGCATAGGGCAGTCGCATTTCCCCCATTCCAACGTTTCGGACTGGTTTCCATTAAAGACAGGAGGGAGTGCTGGCGATATTAATAGAAGAAGCATGTTCTTTTCCTGTTCAGCTATTTAAAGAAACCTTCAGCTGCAAGGTGTGCTGATTTATGCAGCTTATCTTCTTCAACCCAGATAGAGCTCCCTGCTCTTCCCTCCCATTACAACCCCCATGAAATGGATCTGTAACTGACTTTCATTTTGTGATACAGAATTTACAAGAAAAGGGGCGTGTTTTGGTGGAGAGGGCAGGGGAACACGGTTATTGTTTCCAGGTGCTGCTGTTTACACTTGTGTGGGGTATGAACATCTTTAATTGGGTTCTTGGCTATAAATGCATCAGAAACACATTTAGGAGACAATCAGGCAATGTTAAAGGGGAAGTGGGAAATTATTGTCACCAGCTAGGTGACCTTTAAGTGCAATGCAAATTTTTTGTTATAGGGATTAGAAGCACTTCAGAAATGGCTTAGAGATGTGGCCAGCTAAAATGAAACAGAATTAGACCCCAGAATAAAATGCAGCATGTGGTTTGGACCTTGGATTTTTAGAGAATGACCTCACATCTGTTTCTTGACATCCTTTCCAGCATTCAAGTCCTAGCTCAAAAATTGTTTCCTCTTTAAACCCTTCCCAAATTCCCACCAGTTGGAGTTAATTTTCCCTTTCTCTCAACAACTACTGTTGGTGTTTCCTGCATCTAGTAGACTATTATGATCTTCCCACTGTTTGACTTTAAAATGATTGTGTTTTTATGGAGTTTCTCAAACTTCAGTTATCTGTGCATTTGTGTGAGATACTTTGCCAAATATCTCAAACAAATTTACTTAATATTCTCTTTATATTTACTAACTTTTAAAAATATTTCTTTAACCTCATCATAGGAATAATGTCTATGAAATTAAAATGTTAATGTAATTGTGTGCATGCATATATGTTTATACATTGAAAGCTTATCAAACTATATACATAACTATTGAATTTTTTAAATATTTTAATGTATGGCCTCAAATCACTTGGAATATCATCAGTAGTTCATATACTACATATTAAATTCATACCAATCTTTCCAAAACACTGCCCCATTTTACACTGGTTAGTGCTTAAGTAGAGGGACCATTTTTTAAACAATGCAATATATTCAAGAACTTTTGCTGACACCTTCTGTATGCCAGGGCACCATAATCTCAGTCATCAAGATAAAAATATTTTATTCTATAGTATTTTGATATAGATGTAAAATATAAAATATTAAAAATCAAAATGAATGCCAAGACTCTACACTGAACAAAACATCAACAATTTCTTTTTTTCCTTTTTTTATTCAATTTCTTGTTATTGAGGTATAGTTTATTCACAATATTATGTTAGTTTCAGGTATACAACATAATGATTCAGAACTGTAGATTATATTCCACTTATAGTTATTATAAAATGTTGGCTATATTTGCTGTGCTGTACAATATATCCTTGAGCTTATTTATTTATACCTAGTAGTGTGTATCTCTTAAACCCTTACCCTTATATTGCCCCTCCCCCTTCCCTCTCCCCGCTGGTATATACTAGTTTATTCTCTATGCCTGTGAGTCTGTTTCTTTTTTGTTATAGTCATCTGTTTATTTTCTTTTTCAGATTTCACAAAAACATCAACATTTTAAATAAAAACAGCATCAGTTATTTATAAACAGAAACGATGATTCCTGGCTTAGGGTCTTGTTTAGGGAATTGTGGAAGGTAACATATTAAGTGTTTGGTCTGTTTTGCCCTAAAGCCCACGCTTTTAAACTTTGCTGTGTGCTTGTGGAAGCCTTATTCTTACCACTTTATGTTTTCCTGAGGGAACTTTCCTAGGGGAATACTTAAGGGCGCTTCCCACAGCTGTCTCCTCCCCAGAGGAGGAGGAGTCACACTTGAATGATGGGCTGGGGGAAGGGTTTCTCCTTGGAACTGGTGCCTCCAAGTGACCTTGTGAGTTAACTGTTCTGTCCCCTGCCCCGCCACACCCTGGTGGGTAGCGGGTTAATTTGGGAGGAAAGTGCTTTATAGGGAAGCTTGATCATGGTCTCAAGCCCCGAACATGTTCTGCAAGACTGCTGTAACAATAACAGACTTATATTTTGATTCCCACCTGTCCAAGTTCTGGAACGATTTCTGTTATTTCTGAACTTAAGGGAAAGTTGTGTTACTGACTGTTCTCCTTAAACCATAGCACAACAGTGCCTTGTTATTTCAGAGTGCTTTACAAAGCCCTAAACACTAAAATAAGCGTATTTATTGTCATGTTTCATCAGGGTTTTTTTGCAATATAAATTCTCTGGTGTCCTTACTAATTATTTGATGGAAAATATGTACAAGTAAATAGCTTAGTTCCTGGGAAACAAAAGGCACTCAAGACTCGTTATGTGTTTTCCTTTTTCATGCCTTCCCCCCACCCCTCTCTCTTAATCACCAGTCACATAATATCAAGACGTTTTCTATCCTTGGCCTAAAGCTGCTGCCTCCATCCCTCTCCCTTTGTCCCCTGGCCCTCAAGGAAAACGTCAAGTTTAGCATGCTAATGTAATTAAGGTCATATTCTGCCTTCAGTCATCAACGTGCAAATGCTCAGTGACTAATGAGACAGTCTTAACAGAGTCTCCTAAACTGTATCCGTCAATGAGGCTAAATAGGCATGGTTCCTTTTTTGACAGGAATGAAAATTTGTCCTCCTCTTCCAGCTTCCGGCAGAGTCAGAAGACTAAATAGAATCAGTGTTACAACTGTGAGCTTTTTCACACCACAGATTCTAAGAAAAATGAACTTCATCCCTGCTGTCTCTCTCTCTCAACTGCATGGTTGCTTCCTTTCTGGAAGCTGGATTGGGGTGTGAGGATGGGAATTTAGGGAGCCAAGAAGACACTGTGGACTCAGGAGATGGACAGGCATTGATAGAGCAGTGGGTCGGAGCAGAAGACCCCATTTCAGAGTGTCTGGGCACAGAGGAACCAGCGGAGTCAGGAGACTGGAGCAAGGTTGCCATCCGGCTGTGATTTGGGGGTTTAATTCCTTCGATATTCTGAAGCATAGGTGTAGTCCCTTTGGCTTTCCACAGGGCATTTTTTTTAACCTTTGGGTTTAATTTTTCTTTCATAAACTGGAGATTACAGTAATGACTACTGGATAGGGCTCATATAAGAATTGAGACCAAGCATTCTGATGGTTCACAGCATAACATAGTGCAATACCCAGAGTACGTAGAAAATAAATATTAGTTCTTGTCAATGTTTTAAAATCATTGACCTGGTCATTTTGTGACTGCTCCTGGGCACCAGTTTTCCTACTAATTTTTATTCTGAAGCCACATCATTGGTCTAATCACAACGATGATGTAATTTCATTTCTTCTCCCTGTGCTACTGGAGAGAAAAACAAACTTAAAACAGCTTTCTGCTGCTTCCTCTTTTGTCTTCCCCAATACTATAAGCATAATACTGTGAGCGTGATCTTTGTAACATTGTATATCTGATTACAGTTATAGTTTGCTTACAGTTCTTCGATGCTTTTCCACTGTTCTTAGAATAAAAAGCAAAATCCTCAACATGACATATAAGATGTCCTATATTACCCAGCTACTCACTTCATACTGCCTTTCTTTCCCTTCTTCTTTGACCTCTTCCATATTTGTCTTTCTTTCTTAAAGAAGGCACTCCCTTTCCTGTCTCAGGGCCTTTGCACACGCTGTTCACAAAACTAGTTAATGTCTATGTGTGTTTCACATCCATTTAAACATTGATTATTCCAGGAAAACTTAATTGACATTCCCCCTGCCCCTCCCCAGGTAATATTGAGTTACTTTTTTATAGGACTTATTTATTGTGTGTGTTTTTCCTTTGCAGCATTTACATAAATTAAAAATTATATATTGATGTGATTATTTTGATTACCTTCAGTCCCTCTTCATGAGGGTGTGGACATTGCCATGAAACATATTCTTATTTCTCTGGACCTGAAATTGTGTGGAAGGCACTGAGTATAACTGTTTGTTAAGACAGTGTGCTATAGCTCCATTTTAAATATTCTGAAAATTGAAATTAAAATTTGTGAAGTCATCTGCTCAAGGTCGCCTAGCCATCAAATGCTAGGATGTTACATTGGTAGCAGTGTTAAAAAAAAATGTTTAAAAGAAGAACTGACGTGGGAATGCAATCAGATTAGAAACGTAGAGCTGGCAGAAGGGTTTCACATCCTTTTCTCTTCCCACTGCAGATAATTTTCATCACTCCTAACACTCTTTCCCACTAAGTACGGATTGGTCCTTCTCAGTACAACTCTCCAACAACTTGTTGAAACCCATTTGCCAATCCTAGCAAATATTTGAACTAGAAGATTTTTTAATGGTGAACGATGATGAATAAATATGATACTATCTCTGTGGCAGTGGTACTTGAAAGTAATGGTTTAGCTTTCTTCAGGTATGTTTTGGATTCCTCGGTTTTTCTGAAAGCCCCGCAAACCCATAGTACTTAGTACACCCGTGTGGATATACAGTCAAATGGGATAAGTAATTGAATAAATGAATTGAACAGTGAATGAGTAAATGAATATAACTGAGTTGGATGTGAATAATAGTAGTTTCACTCTTAATTTTGACATGAAGTCCAAAATGCCAGGTGGTCCTCTGGTTTATCCCATAGTCCGGTGAGGATCTGAACACACCTGGAAGGCCATATAAAATAGGACAGGGAATATGGAACATTCCCTCTTCCCTTTGCCAGGTTGGAGTTCTCTTCCAGGATCCTGTGTCAGGTCAGATTCCCTGAGTGTTTTCAATGTCCTGGTGTAGCACTGAGCATGAGGGAAATTAAATATATGTTCCCTGGCCTTCCTGGACTGCCCAGGCCACTCTGACTCTAGGCAAACTGGACTGTCCCGGCCACTGGGCTTTATTCCTATTCTGTTAGGATCCTCCTCCTCCCATCAAACAGAAGCACTTCTGATCCACAGCTGAGCTTCTGCAATCTTTTTGACAGCTTATCCACTACTCGAGTTTAGTCTGCCCCAGGTAGATCAAAAAGAATTGATACGAATTTTTTTGATTGGATGCCTGTCTTTTTTCTCTCCATCTCTTTACTTTTCGGCAGCTGAAGGGGATCCATCATGATAATTTCCCGTTATTAGGTTCGAAGTGTTTTGAATGTGAAATGCCTTTTCACTTAGAAAGAATTGATGCCTATAACTTGTAATGTGTTAGCAGTTTGGTAGAGTGCTTGACAGCCCAAACTGCATTACAGGTAGCTAATCCCCATGGCTGAGCTCCATTAAGGAATAGATCGTATCTGTTAATACAGCCATAGAGTGCAGGTCATTGTGCTGAAAGGCAGTCTAGCTGCTGGGAGAAAGATTATTATGTGACTTTATTCTGTTTTAAACTTGGAGAATGTATGGTAGATATACTAGTCATGATTGATTAAAGATACCAAAGGGGATTTTATGACTCTCCTGGAATGTGCCAGGTTTATAATTCCCACCAAGAAGAAAAATGTCCCCAATGGCTTAAACGAGACCAATAGCAAATATCAGACTATGGGCAGCTAGCTAGCTCCTGTACATTCTTCACTGTGACTTCCCCCATATTTCATACAGTTCTTTGGAAGATATGGAAGCCTGATGCCCTCTGATTCTTACTGCTTATTATTAGTGTCCCCTAAGAAAAAGGAGCTTCTGGTCTAATATTGTGGCCCTGGTCCAATATGGATTATTAACATTTTTTTTTCTGTTAGTGTAGGGAAGGTAAGTACATTTCAGTTTATGTACTGAAATCCAACGGGAGTGAGATCTGATCTACTGACATCTAATCAGTAGGTAGTGAAAATCTTGTGATTCTTTACTGAGGTCTAAAAATTGTGATAACGTATATGTACTGTGATTCATTAACTGTAGGCAACAGATGGTGGAGAGGATGCCAGGGTACCACATATTTGCCATCCCTGGTAAAGACCAACTCAAGCACAGCTTGGTAACAACAATCTTTGGAGGAATTAAGTATATTGTCAGGTTTATGGCTCTTGCTGATTCATATAATCTATGGGAAGGTGCTTTAGACTGAATATTTGTGTCCCCTTCAAATTCATACATTGAAGTCTAATCTCCAGTGTGATGGTATTTGGAGGTGGAGCCTTGGGAGATGATTAGGACATAAGGGTAGAGCCCTCATGAATGGGATTAGTGCCCTTATCAGAGGGACCACAGAGAGCTCCCTTGCCCCTTCCACCATGTATAGACACAGAGAGATGTCCATCTGTAAGCCAGGAAGTGCGCCCTCACTAGACATCAAATCCACCAGTGCCTTTATCTTGAACTTCCCAGCTCCAGAACCATGAGAAATAAATATCTGTAATTTAAGCCACTCAGTCTATGGTATCTTTGTTATAGCAACCCAAACAGACTGACACAGAAGGCCAATTAGTATATCTGAAGTCTGGATCACGAGATAGCACCCATTCCATTGTATTCAGTGAAGTTTTTAGTACACAAAGCATTACTAAAGAAACTATAAAAACAGCCCACTCAGCAATCAAGATTTCGTTGAACAGGCATTTTTGTGTATTAACTCTGAAATTCCATAAAAGGGAAGAGAAATGCTAACAAGGTGCCTATTCTTAAAGAGTATGCACATAATGATGAAGCATTAAATGCAGATGTATGGAATAGTTCAATAACCAGTCAAATGAGATTCAGAATGTGAGTAATCTATGGTTTCATAAATTGCTTTACTATTGACCCACACAAAATGACTTTAACGTCAACAGAATTCCTTCAGGTGGAAAGGACGCTTCTCAAAGCATTCTTCTTGGTAGCACTTCTGTGAAGTACTTGCTTCTAGTAAACTAGGGTTTGTACCTTCAAATTTATCTAGCCTACATCCTCATTTATAGGGAAACTCTGCTGTCAGTGGAGAGTATTATATTTATGAAAGGTGTTCAGTTTTGATAGCAGATCAGATATATGAATTCCCAGTCTAGTGCTGATACTGGAAAATCCTAATATTTTTATTAAATTGTTTTTTTAAGCAAAATATACCCAATTTTAGGGTTGTTCAATTATCTAACAATCTCTTATTTAGGAATTTGTCATTTCAGATAGCCTTGTGTAGTAGATAAGTACAAAGGATTGGGATTAACATAAATTTGGCACTTTCATTTATAGCCAAGTAATTTTGGAGTAGTTCTCTGTGCCTCTGTTTTCCCATCTGTAAAATAGAGAAAATAATACCTACTAAGTAAAGTAAGAGTGAAATTTAAATGGAATAATGTATGTGAAACCAATGTACCGGACACATACTTAATGTCTTAACATCTCCATGTCTAAACTTCTTGTCAATCACAGGAGAGATGTAAAATCTCATTGGTTCACTTTTCTTCTCCTGTACGGAGTTTCAGCTGCTGAGGTGATTGAAACTATGATTAAGATACAGATTGGGAGTGATTATAATGTATCTTTATGTCCATTAATTCTAAAGAGCAGGCTGATACAAAAAAAAATCATTCATTTTGCATTCGTTATTAATTAGCAAGTATTGAGTGAGCGTGTTTTAAAGAAAATGTAGTTATATTAGCTATAAGTTATCTCAGAATACCTTGCCTGTTAGCAATAGCTTAAGATAATTGTGTCCTTGATCTTAAATGAGAATAACTCAAGTGTTTCTGAACCAACTTTAAGCCTTACAGTGATAACCAGCTTATTTAAGTTTATTCATTACACTCGGTGCTTTACTTTAGTGTGATATTAGGACCTGGTAGCTTCTCATCTTCTGGCTAAAATCTCTCTGGTAGGAATGTTTGGACTTGCGTCAGAGTTCTTCCCACTACTCAATGGTGTTTCTCTGTCACTGTCTCTCCCTAGCCTCCCTACACAAATATTGACAAACCAACAGTTAAGGTCCTCTCTGGGACCCCACTTCTTGCCAGTGGGGGAGGCAACACAAGGGACCAGGATACAAATGAAACGAAAGCATCTTATACTCAGATCTTGCAACGAAGATACAAACATGGGCATGTGAGACCAATCTTTCACATACTGCAAATTATAGTCATTGCTTTGTAATCTTCACAAAGAGGCAAATATGAGCCCTCCAACTGAAACACACATACTTGGATATAGTGAATAAATATTAAAATAGTGCAATTATACTCATAGTTTTTCTTTTTTTTATTTTCTGCATTGAATATTTTTTCTATATTTCACAAATGCATAAAAATGGAACTGTGACTGTTATTTTATCATTTAAGCACCTGATCAAATGCATTTTCAACATTTCTGGAATGTTGTCAACAATTAAATATTTATTTCCTTTTAGAGTTTGATGCAACATGCCTTTCTCCTGTGCTTTCTTGCTGCACTGGACTCCTATTTATCACTCTTAGAGAAGGGTCACATCTTCCTTTTGTAGCTTCTGTATTCAGGTTCTAGAAATTTGCTCTGAGCCTTGGCTCTGAACTTGCTCTTGAAACTTGCCTGCAGACAGATAGCCCTGAGGTCAAGTATTTCTCCCTATATCTGGAATTCTAAGGAAGCCTTCTGTATTCTCCAAGGTTGTGCTCTATCTGCTTTCTGCCTGGATATTCTCCTAGAACTTGATATTAACATGTTTTCTAGATTGCCCTCCTGTCTCCTGTCACTGTCCAAGCTGGAGATTATTTTCCATTTGTCATCGTGGACTTCCTTCCATCATCTGTGCCTGAATCATCACTCCTGGGGCACCCTGAATTTGGACATCTGTCCTTGGACAGTTTCAGTTAGTCATTGTCATATATGAGAAGAGAAAAAAAAAATCCCTTTTTAACCTTATTTCTCTTTTCACTTTTTTCCCATTAATCACAATGAGGCTTTATTTTCACTTTTTTTTTAAGAAGAAATAAACATCCATACTCCTCAAAGATTGTACTAGAAGTTAGCTGATCCCAACCTTAGTAACTAAAATGCATTGAGTGATTGTCTTATGACAAACACAGTAGGAAGTGTTATGATCTTTGTATACTTTCATACTCCGAATAACCTTAGGTGGTAAATATCCTCTACCACGGTTTTTCAGATTAAAACAAAACAAACAAAATCTGATTCTTAGAAATATCTGATCAACTGTTCAAATTCATACTATGAATAAGTGGAAAAATCAGAAGTGGAATCCAGGTTTATTGATGTTGGAGCCCAGATGCCTACCTACCAAACATCCCACCTCTTGACCAACTTAGGTGGACTATGTATTTAAACACGTGCTCACACTGAGTCAATCAGCCACGATGGTTTTTTAGAGCAAGAGAATGAACAAAGAAAGGAGGGTGCAAAAAAGATCTCTTGTTCCCTGTGGTACAAGGACTAGGCCACATCCCTGGTGTAATGATGTTAATGCGCTAGGACTTTTTTTGTTGCTGGAAGTTGCCAGACTTCAGAAATTCTTTTAAAACTAATCTTAGAACTTTACATGCCATCCTTCCTGTCGTGCATGTGACTTGACTGACAGATGTGCACATCTGGCATCTAATATTCTGTCTCATATGGCTGCTTAGATCTGGAGACTTAGCAGCAGCCGTGGAGGGGAAGGTCGTGAGGATGCTCCTGTGGTTCGGAAGCTTGATGATTTCTTGGGCCCTTCTGCTCCTGCTCTGTTTTCTTGGCTCCTCTCATGTCTTTGGCTTTGCTGGGCCCTTGCTTTCAGGAGCTCCCTCACTGTACAGTTTGCAAACTTGCAATTTCACACCACATTTGTCACCATAGCAACAAAAAACCCCTACAAAGTGGAAAATTTGTTGAATCAGCCACCAGATTTGTGCTTGCTGGTGTCAAGTCAAACACATGGCTGCATCTTAGGTAATCTGTGCAATGGACTGGGATGCTTCCTGAGAGCTTTAGAGCCTGACCTTCAGTTCCCGGCCATCAATCTCTCCTTCACGGGCCTTGTTTTCTTCTGACCCCAGCTTCGTAGTTGGCCAAGAAGACTTTTTCCCTATCCACACTTCAAGTCCTGTTTTCAGTAAGTCTTCATCTGGTGAGCAAAATGAACGCAGGTAGAATTCATCAATGTTAAGAAGTAATCTTTGGTGTTGGTCAAACAGCATGGAGATAATTGCATCGACATCTGAATGTTCCAACTTAAGAGAGATTTACATGTTAATTTTAGTCAGGTAGTCCTGAGAATGGGTGTTGAGAGCCAACTACTTAGTCAGGCTTGAAGGTCAAAGTCGAAAGTGAAGCATGGTGACCGCAGTCTGAGAGAGAGGGCCAGTCAGTCAGAGGATTGTTCAAAATGTGAGGCTTAGGTAGGGAGGCCAGATGCTCATGTCAGCATCGGGTGGCAAACTCAAAGAACAAAGAGAGCGAGGGTAGAGGGATAAGGGTCTCCTTCTGTACCACGCAGCTAGCTCTCCTTCCATTCCTTCAGGCCAACTCTGGGTCAGAGACTCGGAGGGCAATAGAAAGTACAAGCTTTCCTCTGCAAGCATCCTTTACCTCCACAGAAATAGATGATTCACTGCTCCAAGATTCTGCAACAGCTCTCCCTCTTGCTCTACCTCTAAATTGCCTTTTCACCATTTAGCTGGATATGCAAATCCTACGATCTCTCAAAAAAAAAAAAAAAGCTAACGGGACATCTATTCCTTGAACTCTTTATTTTACACCACTGCCAAAGTTGAACAAGGTGTCTCCCCCTTCTGAACACCTATGATCTCTATTTCCCTTAGTATGTTGCTTGCTTTATTCTTTGTATTTGAATGAATACTCCAGTTGGTGTGTGTAGGTACACAAACTAATAAACTCTGTGAGGGTAGGGTTCTCTCTCACTCCCAGAACTAGCAAAGTTCTAGTTGACTTTATTTGTATATGCACAGATGAGAACACACAGGTTTATATTAATATTTGGAGTGTAGTCTATCTGGTGCAAATTATCGATGAGCAAGATTTGCCTTTCTCTGCTGCCAGCACAATGCTTTGAACATAGTAGGTTCTTTACAGATCTTTGTTAAATGAATGCTCTCAAATTTATAAACTATAGAGGTTTTCAAGTGCATCTGAAGAGGCCAGACAAGTTTCCTGCTTATGTAAATGAATGCAAATAATTATGCAAATGTCACTAAAAGGATTCAGAGACGATGGACCACTACTAATAGCAATGACTCACACATTACTACCATTTCCCAGAATCCCTCAGCCTGCACATGCCCAGTTGAAGCTCCATCACTCTTCCCAGGAACAAAGATGATGGAGTGATGTGCTATCTCTGGAGCTTTCTAAGTCCTTCTTTCCAACTCCCTGCAGTGACCATGACAGGAGGGACCTGTGCAGCCCATAAATGAGAACTTTACAGCCAAGCACTGCTGACACTACTTCATTATGAAGATGCATGGGTTGCTAGCTAATGAATGCCAGTGCTCGGAAGGATAAACTCGGCTTCTCCCTGATACAATTTAACATCGTATTTCCCTAATTTGAGCCTGATTTAGTCGCTGGGGTATTTGGATGCCTCTTCTATGGTGCCGATAGTTAATTAAACAGATGTTGCAGAGGGAATCATTAATTTTAGTGCTGCAGATGGGAGCGGAATGACTTTGTGAAGTTAATGTTTCAGCAAAACAATGGGCTTCTGTCATCAGTTGGTATAAAGTGAGTAAATTAAGAGAACAAGTAGAATAGGGTAGGTCGCTCTAAAGAAATATCGATTATTCATTTTAGGAATCACGCTTGTTTTTTGTCTCTGTGTTCCCATATTGGGAGAAGAGTGGATGTCTGCAGGGAGGGGGCGTGGCAGCAGGAGGAAAGCAGATTGAAAGAGTCTGAAGCTTTAGCTAAGCAAAGATTTTTAATTTTATCAGGGCTTATTTTGTATATAGAAGTGAATAGTTTAGGAATATGGACTGAGTCATCCAAACCAGGAACGTTTATGATGAGATACTTAGTTAGAAGAACACACCTCTGGAGGCCATTCTTATCTATTGCACTAAGAATTAGTCATTATTTCAGCAAATATTTATTGTTGAGAGGAAGTCTGGGACAGGAAACATGGCAATGAATATGAAAGAGTCTCTGCATTTACAGAGCTCACAGTCGTTCAGGAAAAAAAAAATGTATAGGTGCCAACTTTTTGTCCTAAGGTAGTTCTGCGCACAAATATATGTCAGTTGCTCACGCACATATGTGAAGAAAATAAGTAGCATTCGCTGAGCAGCCCCCATGTGTCAGAAATGTGCTTGTGCTTCATATTTGTTGTGAGGAAATTGGATAAATATATGGGGAAACTGAGAACCCAGGAAGTAGAATGTCTTCTCAAAGTCGCATGAATGTTATAAAGAAAGTGCTCATTAGTATTGGTTCAGAAATAAATTTTGCCCTCTAGAAGCTTACATTCAACAAGAAAAGACACATTATGCAAGTAGATCTATCCATTACACAAGATTTAAAGTGACTTGTTATGTGAATAAAATTCAATGGAAATTCGAGGAGAAAGACATGGTTGCCCCCAAAGACAATCACAGAAGGAACATGGAGGAAGTGACATTGAAGGTATTTAGAGGAATGAGTTTTACTTCAGCATGCCAGGATGAGAAGAGGGCTTACGGAGAACAGGGATTTCATCAAGCCTTTAATTTCTTCTCACATGACAGACTAAAATATGTGTTTATCAGTCTAGTCTGCTGTGGGGGTCAGAATAATGGCCCTACAAAGATGTCCCTGTCCTAACTTCCAGAATGAGTGACTACGTTAAGTTGCATGGCAGAGGGGAATTGTGATTACAGCTGAAATTAAGGTTGCTCATCAATTGAGCCTAAGGTAAAAAGATTATCCTGGATTAATCAGATGGGCCCAGTGTAATCACAAGGGTCCTTACGTGGGGAAACGAGGGAGTCAGAAGGGTCATAACTAGAGAAATGGGAGCATGAGAAGGTCTTGACTGGCCACTGCTGGCTTTGAAGATGAAAGAGTGCAAGAGGCAAGGGATGTGGGCAGCCTTTCGAAGCTAGAAAGCAAGAAAAGGGATTCTCCGCTAGAGCTTCAGGAAAGAATGCAACCCTGCCCTAAAAACTTTGCACTTAGCCCAGTGGAATTCATGTCAGTCTTCTGACTTCCAGAACTAGGAGATAGTAAATACATGTTGTCTTGGCCACTAAGTTGGGGGTAATTTACTCCTAAAAGTGGTAGGAAACAAAAGAGGTTTATTTCTTCCTTGGCTTGAGTAATTTCTATCAGGTAAAACCTAGATGTTATTTTTAATGATTCCACTTTTTTTTCTTAATGAAAGAACACATTGCATACAGCAGACCTGTACAATCCATTTTTTTTTTTGTATCTTGATGATTCGTTCATTCCTTCCACAAATATTCCCATAGACTTCCTGAGATAAGATGGTAAATAAAACAGATGGAGTCTCTTTCCACCTGAAGCTTATGTAGTGAAGAATATGGTGGAGTTTGGAGTTTAGGTTTGAAACAAGGCAAATGGGCCTGTTATCTGGTGCAGGAGCCAAACCCAGGATGAGGCACAGTAGTATTAGTTTAATTTTATCTATGATGCCTGTGAGGTTCTCGGGTGCTGTTGTAGATGCAGGTTTGCAAGTCAAAAGTGGGAAATGGGCTCGAAATACAAATCATTGTACTTATTCGGCATCCATCTCCGGTGCATTTTGAGTGCAGTTTGGGCAAACAGAATGGGACCATATGTGGCACCCTACGACCCCTCTATTATTTCCTAAAGGCAGTTGGCTCAGGCTCCACCTCTCGAGGTCTCACACAGGACTTCTGGTTCTCTGAGCCTCCTTTGTCAGGATGGGAATTAGGGGGAAATGACAGAAAGGGCCAAACGGTGTACAAAGGCTTACTTTGCTCCATCTCAGCATGGTGCTGAGCACACCAGCCGCTCAGGGCTCGTTCGTGAGCCACGTCTCCGAGTGTGCTGATGAGACCGTATGCTCATTGATCTCTGGGGGCTTGGTTCTGTTAAGGCACTGACTCAGCTCGGTAAACAAGTTTGATCGCTGCTTAGTGTCTTGTGATGGCCCCACCTTATTGTTTTTAATCCACTCTCAGTAGCAGTCAGTTCTGGGAGTCTCCCCCAACCCCAGCCTAGGTTGTTTTCCTTCTTCCTTTGATGCGTACGCAATCCCTCTGTCCATATGCACTTAATGGCAAATTGGACCCAAACCATCCAGTATCCTATCACAAAGTTGAACCCCGTGTCTATCTGAAATTCTTAAGCTTTCCTCTTAAACTATTTGGTCAAACTAGGTCAATTTACAAAATCAGTCATATGCATGTGCACAGATATGGGATATATTTTTAGAGTCTAAACAATACTGGGAATCAAAAAAAATTAAGAATTCAAGTCTTGAAACTTAAAAATTGAGCCTGGTTCACCGTTACAATCATTTGCTAGCTATTTTAGTTTGTGTGTGTGTTTGCTTTTCTTTTTATATGGTAATTGTAGGATTAATTTACAGACAAGCTGCTACATATAAACTCAAATTGAGAAGCGAGCTTAGAGGAGACAAATCACAAACAGCAGAATGTGGCAAAGTCTTTTAAATAATTAGAGCAACACTGCAAAAAAAAAAATATATATATATAGAGAGAGAGAGAGAATGATCTCCAGGGAATCTCCTTTACCCTGAGGCAATTTCTAAATTATCAAAATTTATTTTCTTACCGTAACTACTAAACTATGTTTTCACCATCACTCCTTCCATTGTTACAATTAGTCCAATAATCTCAGAAATATGAGACACTAGTTTAATCTTATCCTTTTCCTCTTGGAGTTACTTAGACCCTAAAAGGGCAGATATTGGGAGTTTGAGATTTTCAGATGTTAACCACTATATATAAAAATAGATAAAAAACACATTTCTTCTGTATAGCACAGGGAACTATATTCAATATCTTGTAATAATTTTTAATGAAAAAGAAAATGAATATTAAAAAAAGGGCAGATAATTTGCCTGATGCTTGTTCTCCAACAACACAGAAGGCTAGGTGCTCTGAGGGACCCTCCTTCTTAAGAAAAAACAAAACTAGATTATAGACAGGACAAAATCTGGATGCAGTGTTAGTTTCCTTAAAGGTAGGGAATATTTCCATAAACATCCTGCTCCCCAAAACATAAATATCCATAAACCAGTGGCAGCTGGGGAAAATGGACAGATGAGAGAAGTAGCAGGTGCTTGGAGGAAGGTATCCAGAGAGCTCCTGTGTTAGAACGACTGGATCCTGGGCCAGCAGAGTGCTGGAACGCTGACTCTGTGGCTTCACATCAGCCACGACTCTCAGTGGGAGAACAGATGTCTCCGATCTGGGGCATACATAAGATCCCCAGTACACATACCCAGCATACACAGCCAGCAGCTTGACACTATGGCGGTGGAGACAGGCTGTTCATGACATCCACTGCGGAGGGTCTTATAGAGCCATTTTGTGACAAAATACCAACCACACGTGAGGACATTTCTAGGTCAAGATGAACTTTTGCCCAAGGGAACGTAAGACTATGTGAGAGAAGGTTTTTCTTTCTGTACATGAAAGAACCATTCTCTTGTGAAGCAGATAGACTAGTGATTATTATTTCTAATAATTGTAGCAATCAGTCTTGGTATAGTGCTGAGCTCCTGGAAGTTTCTGACATCTGCTAATGAGGACAGGGTGACAGGTTTGATAGACATAGGGGTAAGTTCATATCAGTCCTGCCACTAATACTGTCAGTGAGTGCTACTGATCATGAGGGCCACAGATGTTGTAAGTGTTGCTGACTCCAGCTAACCCATCACTCTTACAGTCATGCTCCACAGTATAGGAGTTAGCCAGAAAGAGTCTGACATCCAAACAGATGGGTCCATTCACTCTAATTTTGACTAGTCATTGTCTCAGTTGCTGGTCTTTAAATTCCATAAGGACACAGGTTAAGTCGGTCTCATTCAATGCTGTATCTTGCATATTTCGCTGAGAGCATGGCACATAGAAGGTAATCCTTTACTTTCGGATTCATAACTTATTGTGATCAATTTACATAATATTTGAATAATATGCTGGAGGGAGCCCTGACATTGGCCCACTATGAGGGCCAAACTATGTTAGCAGAATTTCCCATAAATGTTGTGTTCTGTGGAAGGTGTTTAACCTTTTAGGACCTCACCCCCTTTCCCATTTATAAACTAGTGCTTGGATACATATTTCACCAGATTGCTTTACTAGTTTAGGAACTGTAAGGTTCTCTACAAATGTTAGGTGCTATTGTAATTTTAGCACTTATGCAGCGCTGAGTAAAGAAATATAAATGAGAAAAGAAATGAATTAGCAACTGATAATTATTGAGTAGCCCCTAGTAATACACTAGACACTTTTACAGATTCTCCACTATTTAAGCAATAGCATTATAAAATAAGTGTTAGTATCTCTTAATTATCAGGAGGGAAATACAAGGCTCAGGTAGAGACTGCATCAGAACTGGTTTAAATGACTACAATGATTTCCTTCTCTCCGGTATATCGCACTGCCTCCTGGCACCTGTGACAAGGCAGAGAATAATAATACATCAGGATGGACTGAACTACCTAATTACACAGGACCAAATATAATGTTGGAGTTTGGAAAAGAGGAAGAAGAGTGATGCTAGGAAATGCATTATGGAGTAGAGTTTTAACAAAGCTTTGAGGATGGATGGAATTTTTAATTTTTTTTCTGATTTAAAAGGGAAAACTGGATTAGACTTTAGCATACATGAAGCCATCAGTACCCATGAAGGAACAGAGGTGACATAAGTACTGGGGGAAGTTCCATTTGCAGCCTTGGGTGAAGCCAGTCTATGAGAGTAAGGGAAATAGAGGGTGCTTACTTTCCTTCACCTGGATCATACAGAAAAAGATTGAGCCCTCTGTGCAAGAAGCGTGATTACCTATCCAGGTTTCCTGATCTTGACCTTGAACAGGCAGGTGCTAAGAGTGAGGGTCAAAACTTGTCACTGAAGAAACTGGTAGTGGCACAGCCCACCACAAACATCCTCACCACCACAACCTCAAACAAATCATAGACGTGTTGCTGGGAGTGGTGAAAAAGATGCCGGAATTCCGACAGTCCAGGGTAAGATACTTCATTGAGTGGATTCTACATTTTAAAGATAACTTTAAGAGTGATGTTGGTATAGTCAGTCCTTGTACCAATGTTTGTAACTTCCAGCCTTATCTAAGCTACTCAATTTTGAGATGACTAAGCTCATTCAGAGAGGACTCAGTCCTGCCTCAGTTAACCCAGCCATATGACAAAAATGGCAAGACTCATGAACCCCTGATTATCCCATCATTCCGCGTGATCGTGACTAGGCTCCAGGGGATTTCAAGGAAGCCGATGAAACCTCTTGGAAAGAAAACCAGTCACAACACCCAGTAGGAGTGGAAAGACTCAAAGACCTGCTAGAGCTTGAGGGGCCCTTATCTCCTTAGTAACAGATTTGAGCAAAACAGCTTATCCTAGTTCCTTTGTTAAATTAGTGTATGAGCTAATGATCTAGGATTGCGTCTCTGATCAGAGACTTAACCACACAAACACAGGGCGTCTCTTTACTCAATATTGGCAAAATCCATTTTCCATTGATTTATAGAAATAATCAATGGTATAGCCTTTTGCAGGAGCAACATGTTTCAAAACCTGAAAAGTAATTATAAAGACAGAAATCCTAATTTCGAATAAAGTTTTCAGAAGTGAATTTCCCTTTCTCTGTACACAGCATGTTATTTCAGAGCTATACAAACAACATATGGAGTTGGAAAATTTAAACACACCCACACACACCCATGCGCACGCACGCGCGCGCGCACACACACACACACACACACACACACACACACTTATGGGCATATGGCCTCTCAATCCTGAATAGAAGACCATTTGAGGTGAAATCCTCATACTCTGAACTAGCGGCTTTTTTTGGTGTATGTATATATATATATTTTTTATTGAAGTATAGTCAGTTTACAATGTAGTGTCAATTTTTGGTGCACAGCATAATGCTTCAGTCATACATATACGTACATATATTCGTTTTCATATTCTTTTTCACCATAAGTTACTACAAGATACTGAATATACAATTCCCAGTGCTATACAGCATGAACTTATTATTTATCTATTTTATGTATATAGCTTACGGCATTTTGATTCACCTCCTGACATTGCTTGGATAGATTCATACTTGAATTTATGTCCTTAGAGCTCAACTGGTTTGAACCATTGCACCTTGATGAAAATTTGTGTAATTTTCTTTTTTTTAGAGTGTTGAGCTTCTAATATTCAGTTGTCCAGCATTGCAATCAAATATTCAAGCTATTTTTAGGCATTAAATTCTGACTATTGTCAAGCAAGGATACTACAGCAAAGTAAAGAAGGAAATGAAAATATTCTTGGAGGAAAACTTATATCACTGCATCACCCAACTTTTATTTACCCAGGGTTTTATAGTTTGCAAAATGTCATCTTCTTATTTGAGAGAATCTATGTTACTTCCATTCCACCCATGCCTCTCCTTACGAGTCCAGGAATTATATAGTTCTTTGGAGTAGTAAAATTAACAGCCAAGAAAGATTCACCCATTGCATTTACAAAAGTCCACTGACTGCTTACTATGTTCTGGTCATTGTACTGGGTTCTGTTAATGAAAAAACCTTTCTTAACCTTTTGGAAACCCTTGACAAACATATATAACACCAAAAAGAAATCTAGAGAATGTCTTCATGGGTTTTATCATGAAACAAGAGGGGTCCATTAGGGTGCTGGAGCACACATTGAAAGTCACCTCGACTTCTCAATTGACTTTTTTTTACTCATGCAAACAAGATGGTACCTTGTTATAGGATTCAGGGCAGGAATGATGCAAAAGACCAAATATTCTCTTTGAACAGAAAGGTTAGTGTATATTAAGCCAGGGCCAGATTTAAGATTAGCTAGAAGACAGGGTTGTCAATATGCTATGATTTGTTGTGCTTGGAACATCTCTACTAATCCATGCCCTGCTAAACTATTTTTCACCTTGACATTGAGAAAGTGTCTAATATCCTAGTATTAATCACAAGGTAGTTAAAGTGTTTAGGGCTATATGGTAGATTAAAGACCATCTAACCCAGCTCATTGATTTTACAGATGGGGAAATTGAGACCCAGAGAAAGGAAATGGTGTATCCACAGTTACAAACTATTTGGTTGTGAGCTCAAACTATAACATAGCTCTCCTAACTCCATGTGCATTATCAGTTTCTCCTCTCTACTCCCCAACTTTACGCTTATTGCTACTGTATAGCTGTCTCACACTAATAATGAAAAATGATCACATACTTTTTTTTTAGGTGTATAGTCTTATAGTTCACCACAGAATCTATATTTTAATAAATTATCCCAGGTGATTCTAATGGACCTACCCGATATAGGTCCACAACCAACAGTGGGAAATTCCAATTCAGTGTCCCTTATTAGAAATCAGGCATTGTGATCCCCTTAGGAACGTATTTTTTTTTCATTTGTAAATGTTTCACTATATGCCATAACTTAAATACGATTAGTCTAGCATATCATTATTAGGACTCAAGACAGCTTAGAGTGTTCGTGTTAGACTCTCCCTAAAAAGACTGTAACTAGCAACTCTGGAAGCACAAGATCATGGAAATGAAATCAAGAAAGCATCTTACCAATATTTAAGTTCAGTCCTTTCTCTGACATGTGTCCCAAAGGAAGTAAGAGACTTGTTCAAGGTCACATAGTGATATTGTCAGATGTTGTATTTTCTGCCAGAGCTTCCGTAACAAAATTCCAGAGATTGAGGGGCTTAAACAACAGACGTTTATTTTCTCACAGTTCTGGAGACTAGAAGTCAATGATCAAGGTGCTGGTAAATTCCGTTCCTGGCAAGATCTGTCTCCCTGGCGTGTAGACAGCTGCATTCTTGCTATGTCCTCACGTGCGTGTGGATGGAGAGAGAGCGAGAGAGAGAAAGAGAAAGAGAGAGGGAGAGAGAGAAAGTGGGGGCAGGGGGAGGGGGAATGAGAGAGGGAGAGCTCTCTGGTATCTCTTTTTATACTAATCCTATTGGATCAGGCCTTCATCTTTATGACCTCATTTAACCTTGCTTACTTCCTTAGAGGCCCCGTCTCCAAACACAGCCTCTCTGAAAGTTGTGACTTCAACACAGAAGTTTTAGGGAGACACGAACATGCAATCTACAACAAATTCAAATACCAGTTTTCGTATTGGTATTAGAGCATCTAGGAAATGGGAGACATGCACTGCAAGTACTCCGTTTTAATCATACATTACCGTGTATTTCACAGTGGCGTCTTCATCTCACTGTGGGCCTGGAGTCTTTTCTAGGTTAAACCTACAAGTAAAGATTCATACATTCTAAGAATATAGGCGTGTGGTAGAGAGGAGTGCAGATATGGAGAAGGAGGAGGCGTGCTGCTTATAGCAACTTACTCAAGCCTATTGTTAGCACCTCCTTCTGACTCCGTATGGATAATGTCACATCAGTGGCTTAGAATCAGCTATAGTGGGAGTGTTTACAACATGCAAATTGGTAAATGTGAGAAATCAGGGCCTACCCCACCCTACCCTCATCCCAAAGAGCCAGTTGTGAACTATTTGCCAGCACACTGTTTTACAGATTTGGTCAATGATTTGAGTGTGTGTATGGGGGGTGAGTAATAGCTTATGGTAGGGTCTTACGGTGGAAGGTTAGACATTCTGGTCTATGTTGTGGGTATTTTGGGGTACAGCATAAAACAAATATCATGATGCTGACGGACAGTGGGCAAAACACTCACCATTGATGGTTCTAAATTCCCCCATCTGAAAAATGGGATGTTATCTACTCTTCAGATTAGAATATGACATTAGAAATGCCTTTCTATATGTATAGATTTCTGAGAAGATATTGCATAGTGACTGGAAAAAAAGCTTTAGAATCTGACAAAATTTAATATGAGATCAAGCCCAGTGATTTAATAGCAATGCGACCTTGGGCGACTCATTTAATTAGTCTTAGCTCCATGTTTCTGTGTATAAAATAGGGTTAGTATATAACTTTCTCATTGAATTCTAGTGAAGGGTAATTAGATCGTGACATAGCATACTTAGTACATACTTAGCACACTTCCCAGCATCTAAGTAGTCCGTTCGCATTCCTACTTCTACTACTACCACTAGTACTGTTACTACCACTGCTAATACTACTGTTACTCCAATGAACTTCCTCACTTTATCAGGTGCGAGGCAGGCGTTGGGAGACCAGAGGGTAGGAATGTTATAGCTATTCCTGGCTCTGAGCAGTCGATACTCTTTTTTACTACAGAGCAACCGAATTGATGTTCCCTGCCACTAGGTTGGCACCTTTCCTATGCCAACAAGCTTGGAGTTACAAAATCCAAACTTACAAGAGCTTATATCTGAGGAGAGAATTAACAGCAATTAAACAGGTTTCGTTGTGAGCACCTCAGTGGAAATCAGTCTCTCCAATTGATTTCTTCGGACAGCTGGCTATGGTCGGAAGAATAAATGAGAATTCCCAGGGAAGGAGACAAGGATGATTTTGGAATTTAGAGCAATATTTTTGAAGGTGGGAAATACGAAACTGGGCATATTTAAACTGTGCTGGGAAAGTGAGGTGGAAGACTCCTACAGGCAAAAATCTATGCCTGTCCCATTTTAAGCAAGAGGTGAATAGAGCTTTAGGGATGTATTTAGATGTGGAAGGAGAAAGCTACATAGGTCAAGAGCTGTGGAGGCCCTTTCCTACATAATTTAGCCGAAAACAAGGTGTGGACTCCTTATTTGTAATAATGGAGTATGAACGTCGTCTCCTCGAAGGGCTCTTGCAAGAATTAAATTCTACAAGCTGTGGAAATCACAGATCATAGTTCCTGGAACATAGTACAAACTCAGTAAGTTGAACTTACTGAGTTTATTTTTACCTGCATCATCATTTTCTCTTTCCTCCTCTTCTGTTTTCTTCCTTTCCCCCTCCTCTTCCTCCTGACTCCTTTAACCATAGTTGTTACCATCATGACATGATCATCTCGCTTCTTCATCATTGTCTGACATATGTGGAGTTCTTACTATGGGCTGGACATTCTTCCTATTTAATATCCATTCTACTCCTTTAAAGTAGATTTTCATTAACATTATTTTATAGATAGAGACACAGAGAAGGGAAGTAACTAACACACACAACCAGTTAGCAATAAAACTGAGTTTCAGATATTCATCTTGTCCCCCAAGCTGCTGTGCTCTCAAGCATTTTTATGTTTATGTATTCACCGATCATCGCAAACATGTCCATTCCCTAAAGTTCTTTCTTAGAATCATTGCCTTTAAGAGGCAGTTTCAATTTTGTCTTCTGGCTATTCGGACGGTGAATTGAATACAATCATCACTAAGGAAAAAAAAAATCATCACTAAGGTATTAGTAACCTATTTAAAAACTATGACTATCTGATAGCCTAAAAATGATACTGACAATTCAAGATCATGGTTTATTTATTTACAAGTATTTAGAGAATGCTTACCATATACTAACTACTAATTTTGATGCAGAGGATAAAGTAGTGAAAATGCAGACTACTTTCATGTTACTATGGAAATTATATTCTGGTAGAAAGAAACAGTGAATTAACAAGAACATTGGAAAACTTTGTTTCTATAAATGTCCAGACAGTAAATATTTTTTGTTTTGTGGACCATAGGGTCTCTCATGCAACTCCTCACCTCTACCATTATAGTGCAAAAGCAGTCAAAGTAAACAAATAAATGGCTGAGTTCCAATAAAGCTTTATTTATAAAATCTGGTAGCCAGCCAGATTTGGCTTTCAGGCTATAGTTTGCTGACTTCTGAACTGACACAGAAATAGATACATACAGCACAATATCAGTGGTAAGTGCTAAGTAAATCATTACTGTAGGTAATGTCACAGATGGTGACTTAAATGGCATCTTCTTTAGGTTGTAAGGATTGAGAGAACCTCTTAGAAATGTAGGCTGAAATTTTAATAAAATGAGGGAGACAAAACATGAAAATTAGAAGGCAAAACCTACAAAAAGAATGCAAATAATTTACAGGAGAAAACCCTAGAACCTACTGAGGAAGGAATGTGAAACAGATAAGGTTGGAAGGATAAATAATGGACGTGTAATAAAAGAATTTATAAGCTACGTTAATACACTGTAATTTTATTATAAATAAACTACAAAATCATACGAGAATGTTAGAAGGAAAAAGGGACAATTTATTAGTATTAAAAAATCACCTGGAAGATTCTTGGAAGATGGTTCTAGTAGCATAGTCCTTTATTCTCTCACCACCAAAAACAAAGAAACTGGATAAGAAGACTAAAACCCACTGTATTATATTTACAACAAAACTAGGTGACAAGATAGTCCCAGGAACACCAGACTATTAGCAAATTGCCAGCATCCATAGGACCAGCATAATATCAACATCTGTGTGGCAAAAAAACCGAAAAACAACAAAACAGGGACACCAAAAAGGATCAAAACCCAAAACAGTCAACAGATATTCATTAGAAACACAGCAGGTCAGTTTGAGAATAGCAGCTGAAGGGATTCTGGTCAGATGAAGGCAGGGGTCTCTGACAAAACCGGCAGAACTTGAGCAGATAGTCAGCACTGAACTACTCACTAGCAATTACATGCTTGAGATACTGACCCAGGGAGACCATGCCGAGACATATTCTTGTAAAATTACTAGACTTTAAGAAAAATCCTTTGGACATTTAGGCAATGATATCAAGAGATTTACAAGGGAAAAAGGAAAGTCATCCTCAGGCTTCTAACAACAGTGCTTTATGTCAGAAGACAATAGAGTAACATATTTACTATTCAAAGATAGAAAAAGTGAGCTAAGAATCGTTATCCAGCAAAATGGACTCTCACATACAAAGAGTGCAAACTCTCATCAACATGCAAGAACCAAGGAAATGCTGTTCTGATGAGCTTTTCCTAAGGAACCCGCGAGAGAATGAACTTCTAACGACCAAAATAATTGGAAACACATCGACATCAGTACTAGAGTAAAGGCTAAAACACATACAGGTGACCTTTGAACAACATGATTTTGAATGGCATGGGTCCACTTATACGTGGACTTTTTTTTATAGAACTGCACAATCTGTAGTGGGTTGAATCCAAGTTAGGGAGGACTGACTGCAAGATTTTCAACTGCACGGAGGGTCAGTGCCCCTCACCCTCACTTTGTTCAAGATTAACTGTAGATTCTTACAGACTTAAAATTATATGAGATTTAGAACAATGGAATATGTATGCAGTGAGACTATAACAATAAAAATTGAGGAGGTGGAAGTGAAGAGAGAAAACATGACTTTTTTTTTACCCTTAGGGATGGTGGTATTAGTACTATTAGTCTAAGAACATTACATAAATAATGTGGAATGAAGTAAATGATAGTATATGAACTATTTTAATTATATTATTTTATGTATCCTCAAGGACCAAGTTTCTTGCTGTGCAAAAGGAGTGATGCAGATGTTACATAGATGAAGTCTAGCTTTTAAAAAGAAGCAAGCAAGCAAATAAAAAGGACTAAAGTTCTAAATTAGAATCAAAAATGGCAGCATTTTATATATATGTATGTCAACATCTTTATATTGATACCTATATCTTTTTTCTTCAAGTTCTGTCTAAAGAAGAAGCAGTAGTGATGAGCACAGAAAATGTACTGATTGTAGTCTTGAAATATTACATTACATTTAAAGGAAAAAAAAAAAGAGAAAGAAACAGAATTTAGCAAGGCTTCTTGGAGAAATGGCCACTACCAGGTCTGGGGCAGGAAGTGTTCATGATGAGCCTGGAATATCTTGTCATTCCAAGTATCCAGGGAGCAATCAAAGGCCACTAAAGTCATGTGAGATAGGCTCAAGAATCATCATAAGGAAGATCTCACTGCCAAAGAGGAGACAGCTGAGCTTTGAATTAAACAGTACTTGCAATTGATTGAAAACTATCAAATATGTTTAAATATGAGACCCTGATAATATTTAAAACAAAACAAAACAAAGCAAAACAACAATATCTGATTGGTCACATTTGAGCATGATAGAGCACCAAATCTTTATCTAGAAAACTGGTAATTAAAGAGAAACATTCAAATGTTTATTCTACTTGTCTCTACAGTTTCCATGTGAACTCTTACCACTGGCTAGCCACTCAGTAGACAAGGAAGCATCTCTTTACAAAAGTACACCAAATAATAATAAAGATAGAAAAGAAATAATTTGAGGATCAAACTTTGGCATCTCCTGATGAATTAATGTATCCAGACACTGAGCTGTAACAACTGTGAATGTCTCAAAAAGAGAGACAGCAGATGTGACATGCCTCCTGATGAAAGCACACACCTTCACTTCTGGTTTTGCCAAAGGGATTGAACATGAGAGTGACCAGGACTCTGCGTCCGGCTGCCAAAGTGAAGGGTGAAACAATGTGTTGACCGTTACCATGAATGTGTAATTAGCAAAATACAGACTGTGGGAAAGTCTGCAAGTTAAATTCCTTGAGCTTTTCAGCAGACACATTATAAGAAAAAGAAAGGGAATAAGTGGTTGTGGTGGTTAAAGATTATAGGCAAGACTAATAGAGGAAATTTGATGACAAAACATTAAACACACACACACACACGTGCGAGAAATTACTATAAATGTAAGGAGAGTGGTTGCTTTTGATTGAATGTGAAATATTCGAGCTAAAAACAGCCAGACACAGAGAGCGAATGCAGAGGTGGATAGCTAAGTTCTATTTTGTCCTTGGTAGTGGTTTCAAGTGTGTTTGCCTTACAATATTCCATTAACCTCTGTATTTGCTTTGTGGTTTTCTGCATTTGTTTTGTTTTACAATGAAAAATACTTAAATATAATATTTGTTCTTCAGTAAAGACATTAGTTTAAATGGGAGCAAGGTTAAAAAACAGGGACTCCGGTTAGGGAGCTATTGAAATGGTCCAGGCATGATGATGGAAGAATTTAGCAGGATTCCCTGTTGTACTAAGGAGAAAGAGAGAAATCATTTAGGCTGCATCCTTCTGCCTTGTAGAAAAAACACTCAAAACATTGAAAGGGATGTGGAGACAGATAATCCAATAAGAGTGTTTGGACTTAAAGCTAAACACCTTCCTACTTGACTGATGCATCAAACTTTGTCTCGTTGGGGATTGTGTATGTTAGTGAAATAGCTCCTTTGTTAAAATGAATAAGCACAATCTGATAAAAATCTTCACCCTGGGGCACTGTTTTTGTAGGACGTTTGAGAGTTGTAATGGCCAAATTACAATTTAAGACTTTTGTATATTACTTGATTACTTTTACACTAGTATACACTAGTCCATATTGAAGGAGACCATTTCAATTTTGGGGAAATGTGTTAGACAAGGTGTTGCCTATGAATGTTCCATAAATCCATGAATATAACATATATCATAGGTTGTTAGCTACTAGAGAAGGGGCTTGTCCTATTTACCAGCGCTGCTGTGTATTTGATACATTGAATCCAAAAAATAAATTTAATTATTACAATAATTAGTATCTACAAGTAAATGACACTGATAACTTACATACGAAACTCACACTTACTCATTTTTTTCTCTGTAAGTGACAGTGGATCTGTACAATTTTTACAGAAGGACGGAATGTGTTAGGAGTTGGGATGGGGGATGAAGAGGACAAGGAATGGGACATGGACCTGGGAGTGGAGCAGAATGGAGTTTGATGCCTGGCTTAGTAACTACTAGCTGTGTAAACTTTCAGAAAGGCACTCGACCTTAACTTCCACAGTTGTAAAAGCAGGGAAGATAATTATGAGTGTTAAAAGAAAGAACTTTTCACTTCTTTCATTTTATTGAAGTATAGTCAGTTTACAATGTTGTGTCAACTTCCAGTGTACAGCATAGTGTTTCAGTCACACAAAAACATACATATATTCCTTTTCATATTCTTTTTCATTAGAGGCTATTACAAGCTACTGAATATAGTTCCCTGTGCTCTACAGTAGAAACTTGTTGTTTATCTATTTTATATATAGTAGTGAGAATCTATAAATCTTGGACTCCCAATTCATCCCTTCCCATCCCCTGTTGCCTCTGGTAACCTAAAGTTTGTTCTTTATGTCTGTGAGTCTGTTTCTGTTTTGTAAATAAGTTCATTTGTGTCTTTTTTTTAAGACTCCACATATAAGCGATATCATATGGTATTTTTCTTTCTCTTTCTGGCTTACTTCACTTAGAATGATGATCTCCAGGCCCATCTATGTTGCTGCAAAAGGCATTATTTTATTTTTTATGGCTGAGTAGTATTCCGTTGTGTATATGTATTTATCCAGTCATCTGTAGGTGGACAGTTAGGTTGCTTCTATGTCTTGACTATTGTAAATAGTGCTTCTGTGAACATTGGGGTGCATATATCTTTTCAAATTAGAGTTTCCTCTGGATATATGCCCAGCAGTGGGATTGCTGGATCATATGGTAAGTCTATTTTTAGTTTTTTTAAGGAATCTCCATACTATTTCCATAATGGCTGCACCGATTTACATTCCCACCAACAGTGTAGGAGGTTTCTCTGCACCCTCTCCAGCATCATCTCTAGCATTTATCATTTGTGCACTTTTTCATGATGGCCATTCTGACTGGTATGAGATGATACCTCATTGTGATTTTGATTTGCATTTCTCTGATAATTAGTGATACTGAGCATTTTTTCATGTGCCTATTGGCCATTTGTATGTCTTCTTTGGAGAATTGCTTGTTTAGGTCTAAAAGAAAGAACTTTTCGTCTGTGTCTCCATGCTCCTATGCCACATAAATGTTGCTCAATAAATGTATTTTTCTTCCTTAGGGATGATTTTATTGGTGACCCTCCTCTACCAATTCTAAATCTAGCTGCCTTTTACATGTTGGCTAAGCCCTGATGTGTCACATCCTGCTGAGTGCTTTTAATCTTGAATGGATCACCGTTGACATCAGGGCCGACATTTCCCAGTACATCTTCGGTAACTGCCATGTTGATGCCAACGTGACCTGAGTGGCTTCCCTAATAATCCCTTTCCTCTACACAGTCACCTGCTGTCAAGATTTGCCTGTGCAGAAGGAGCTGATTCCCAGTCCCATCAGAGTCCTAATTAAAAGTGCACCAAATTAAACTTGAATGCATGGAAAACAATTAGCTCTCTCTTTTGTCTCTCCATTCAAATCCGTAATGCAGAGCAGCCAGGTGTCATGTTCAACAAATCTCCATCATTTGATGGCTAGAGAAAGGAATGGAGTTGGAAAAGCTCCAGAATCCTCCCCTGGAGGCCTATTCTGGCCTTCCCATCTTTGCAGTGACTCAATTGTCGTGATGTTTCTGTTTGAATTCTTCTTTCTAAACATCTTCTTCTCCCATCTTTCGCTTTCTTCTTCCAAGAAAACAAACCTCAACATAACTCTCTTTATTACCACTTTCTTTTTTTGGAGGTTTGCAAAATGCTTGTAACAAAATGCCAGATGTGATTATCTGGCATCCCCCCCCCACGCCCCCAGGACTGAAGGATCAAACACAGACACCAGTTCCCCCTTCTGTTGTCTTCACATTACATGCATGCCTGCCATAGTAAACACAGTCACTCGGCCTTGTGTCAGATGTGATATTATTCCTCCAAATATATGCATCAGTTATTCTACCTAGAATTCTTTCTTGCAGCTGCCTAATGCTCAGTCTTATACTGATTCCAGTCACTAGGCCTTTGCCTTCTGCCCTCATACATATAGGGAAACTGAATAAACTTCTCAACCCCTCGGTCCCTTTTAGACTGGGGTCCTTACTCAGTCACCCAGCTCCCTCCAGCCCCAAAACCTGGGAAATGAGTATTTCCCTGTAACTCCTAAGAAAAATGGTTAGGAATCCAAAATTAAATCTAAATATGCAAGCAAGCCTAGTATCTTTTTGAAAACAAGATCTTAGAGAGGAGAAACTCAAGAGCTAATGAAAAGGGAAAAGTGCAGGCTTTAGACTACACCATTTTGAGTTCAGATCCAGGTTTTGTGACTTATCATCCATGTAAAGTTTGGCACATTATGTAACTTCCCTGGGTCTCAGTTTTTCCACTTAAGAAATTGTGATACTAAAATAATACCCACACATGTGGCTGTTTTGAGGATTTGTGATGATTTATATAACATCTTAGCATGATGTCTCAAGTATGTGGAAGATGGTATTACCATCAATGTGAAGGAGGTCAGTCTGGCTAGAACCAGAAATTCATGCTAAGCTATTGTCTGGAAACAAGACTGAGGGGGAGATTATACTACGGGATGAAGTAAAATGAAATTTGCAATTTCTTATGGTGACACTGTGAAAATAATAGTCCAGTGACTGCCTGGTTGTACAGGTTTGTGGGAAGTTCATAGAAGTATTGGAATAAGTGAAAGTTCTCTCAGAAATGTTTAGTCCGTGGTAAGCACACATCACAATTGCCAGCACCAAAGTAGACTCTGCGACTTGGTCCTAGGGCTCTCTCCCAGTGATTCAGAACGTACTCTTTTCAATTCTTGATTTATTATAGCCTTTAGCCCACAAAGCCTCTAGTGGTAATGACATACTCAGCTTTCTCATCTTCAAGTTTCCCCGGTCAGAAAATGTCATCTGCAGACAGTCACCCATGCATGCACCTTCCTGCCTATATGAATGACAGTTGTGATGAACACACAACTCTGGTCAAATCCTTACTGCAGTGGTGAGAAACATTTGTGGTTGGCAGCACACAAATACTAGAATTTCTGTTGTTTCACTTGAAGGCACAAGAGGACTCAAAGCAGTACTAAACAAGTCAGTAACAATTACAACATAATCACTACCATGGTGTAACAGTGCCTCACAGATTCTTTCTATGAAAGCATCCCCAGTTATTACTCCATTCACTTGGTCACCCTTTGGCACTGTTTTGCTGTCTGAGGAGAACTTTACTGTTCTGTAGAACTTTCTTACAATCTCGAGACTAAGTACTCAAATGTTTTAGTAAATGCCGAGTGGTTCTTTTTGCTGGTCTGGTGTTTTATTGCACCTCTTACGTCTTATTGGTAGCAAGAGGTGAGCATTTCACAAACCTCTCAGCTCGGTGCTCCATCAGACAAGCATCACCTCCATGGTATGTCCCTGCAGTTGTAGCCAAAGGGAATTAGAAACCAACCTCTGGTGACTCACCTGGGATGGGCTTACAGTACACCAGTGTGCCGTCGGATACTGTTTTTGTACAAAAATAAAAGCTCCCACGGTAAATCATGAAGGGAGGTTGGAGTGGTTAAGAGAGACCAGTGCTTCAGGAAAGTCTGGGAACTAACAGGTAAGAATAAAGCCTCAAGAAAATTATCCAAAAAAAAAAAAAAAACAAAAAACAAAAAACTAACCATACAGAACTGGGGAGAAATTTTCACTCTCTTCAGTATTTATGAGAAAGAGGTCAAGAAACTTCCCAGAACAGTTTCATAAGTATACCCATCAAGAAAGATATTCCCAACAAATGGTTTTCAGTGGGAAAGGGGAAAATATAAGGAAAAATGAAATAACTTCCTGGAAGATATAAAATGGTGTGGGAGGCCTTTCACCCTTTGCCTTCTAAGTAGCATTAATTCTTTTCTCATGTCAACTTCCTAAGTGCCAACCACTATACCTCTTTTCATTCTGTTAACATGGCACACACCTCCTGTCTTAGGTTTTTATGTCACAGGAGTTAGCAGCCAAACAGTATAATACTCTCATTTATTCCACATATGTCTACCCAGTCTCCATTATCGTTGTGATGTTCTTCATTGTTGTAAATGCTGTATGCACTTTAGAAATATTGCATAAACGATGTCTTGGTATTGGTGACCTGTTGCCTTATCCTTTACTTGGAGCTTAGAGAGTCTCTTTAGCTCCATACGTTTCTCTGCTAGTTGCGATCTGGTCATTTTCACGTGTGCGTGGCATTTCTAAACCTTTCACTCCTTTCTTGCTCCCTTGTGTCTCTTTTTTATTTACTAATTTATATTTGTTTTAATTTTCTTCTTTAATTATGATCACATAATTCTAGTATGTTTAAGATTGTCCTTGTTATCACAGCTTCTCTACACTGTATCATATACTAGGGCATTCAAAGGACTTGCCTTAGAAGATAAGAATCTTATTCTTGATTCTGCAGGATTTCACCCCTCGTGAGAACTGGCTACCTGGATCCCTGTACATTGCTTCTTAACCCAGACCTGAATTCGATTATCTTCTTGTGTCTTCTCAACATGCCCTTCATGGAATCCCTGCTTGCCTGGTGAGTTTTCATTATGTCCTCAGTATGTTTCCCATTATCATGTAAATTACTGATACCAGGACCTCGCCCCACCCCTCATATTTGTGGTCCCTTGAATATCATTCAGAAAAGACAAAACTGTTCTGGTTGTTAGAAAATTAGATTATTTTATTCATGCATTTATGACCGTAACATCATGAAGGAAGACTCTGGATAACTTGCAGCTTGGTCCAAAAATATACGTTGACTAAACCTTATATACATAATAAAGCCTTCTTCCATACAGCTCCCTCTCCCTGACCACCATTACCAGAATAATATACATCTGTTGATGTTACCCTAGAGGGAAGATTACTAGAAGATAATAATTTTAAAAAATATATTTGTTAATGCAGTCTTGGATTTTCCTTTACCTTGGAGACTTTATGTTATGGCATGCAACCTCTACCTTTAAATTCTAATAGTTTTCTGGATTTTGACATTGCTCAACCTATCAGGACCTCAGGTGCCTTTTAGGTCTTTTCCTATATTGAGCATCAACCTATCAGCCAACTATCAGAGTTGCTTAAACCCCATGCATCAGTTGAGAGAAAGACTAAAGGAGATTCAGGATCACATTGCAAAGTAAGGGAATGTGGGCTAAAAGAGGTTATGGGAGAACTTCATGCTGAAAATGAGAGTATAAACAATGTTACGCAGAATTTCATTCCAATTCTCATGTACTTAAGCAGCATATTTAGAGTAACACTTCCAATTCATTATGGAAGTTGACCTCAATAAAGTCAGTTTCTAACACCTGAGTCTTCCACTGACTTCTGAGTTCACGACTCTGTTATAAGCCTCTGACCTTTTTTTAGTCCCTAAAAGTGGGCTGCCTGATTCTGAATTTTACTTCTTAGTCTCTTGGTCCCACTATCATTGTTCTCCCCTGGTACTTTTATTCCTTTTATCTAAATACATACTAACTATTCACTTTTACACATTATACCACAGTCTTTAACACTTATCTTGTCTTTTTCCATTTGTTTCTCCCAAGGCAGGATCTCTCCTGGGTAACTTCTGCTCAGAGCCAGGTTTTGGGGGGTCCACAGTGAAGTAGAAGCCTAGGAGGAATGATTAAGAGGTTGATTAGGGGAGGGAGCAGGAGAAGAGAGAGTCTTCAGACTGTGATTCAGGTCTGATTCCTGAGGAAAGAGAGAAGAAAGGAAGACTGGAGGGCGGGAGTTTCAGATTGCAGCACAGTTCCAGGAAAGATTCATCTACGTTGAGCCACAGTCATCCATTCGGTTAGTCCCTGTCTCACTAGCATGGGCCTTCTTTAATACCACTACTATGTGCAGTCACTGCCTGGGGTCAGCCCATGGGAAGCATAGTAGGTCTGGGGCAGAGGAGGGGCGGGTGCAGAAGCTGGGGACATGTGTCTGCGATGCCCCCTGTGGTAGGAGATCTGAACGTTGCATTTTCCTGTCTGCCACATCAGGGCAATGAACAAAAATGAGATTTAAGGCGTCATTATGAGATATTTTTGGCCCAAGATCTTTTCTCATGACTTTATCTATATGACAGTCAATCTTATTCTGGCTCCTTTTTCTTATTTAAATCTTAACGCAAATATCAATTTTTCAGATGAGCTTCTCTGACCACATCCTTCCATGTCGTTCTCCCTCCTGAGCAACTCAATATCACATTACCGTTTTATTTTTCTTGTAGCCTGAATACTGTTGGATGTTACCTTGTATATATGAATAACTGTCTATTGTGTGTCTTCCTCACCCCCTTAGAGCAGTGGTCTAGTCTGACTTTCATTGCTCTGTTGCCAAGGCAATGCCCAGAAAGAATAAGGTACACTGTAAATATTGTTGTTATTGAAGTTCTTTTTTCCTTCTAATTCTATCACTCATGGTGGGTTCTACTTCTTTAGACCATCCAAAACATTACACGCATCTTCTGATTTATACAGTGTAGCTGGTGTTACCACGTCTTTCCTCCCAAGTCTGTGAGCATCTTGAAGGTAAAGGTCATCTTCTATACCGCGTATGACAGTGCACCGGTATCTAGTTGTACTGCTGAGCGAGTACTGACAAACGGCAGAAGGAATGAAGGGAAGATTCCCAATGTATGCAGCTTTCTCAGTACACTCTCTCTCTTATGTGTGTGATGGCCGGGGAGCCAGGCAGTGCAACATGTGCACAACTATGGAAGAAACGCAGCAGGAAAAGATGGGAAACGGACCTAGGAACAAGCAGCACAACTGTGAGCAAAGTCTGCGAGATGCCTTTCCTCTTTGCAGGAGGTGCAACCTTTCGGTGATCAAATAGGAAGTACACAGTCAGGTTCGGAGAGGAAACCTGGTGTTTGCCTTTGTACGGGAGACAGGCCCTGAGGCCACTGCCTGATGCTGGGGCCAGGGACAGCAGTTGATTGCTCCCGTATCCTTTCTTGTGAGCACAGCTGCTTTGTGCAGTGATCAAAGGCCCCCTCCATTCCACAGCCCACACTTCAGTGCCGCTCTGTCCCCTACCCCTGGAGACAGGCTCTCCCCGCTTCTTTCAGCTGATTCTATTTCTTAAGCAGAGAAGCGGCAGTTGAGTTGTCTGTTGAGCATCCATCCTGTCACCATTTGTTTTTGACACTGTCCTAAGTTTTAAATTCCCTGATTTAACAACTGTTGGGTTTCATTTTTCAGAGAAGGAATGTCCTGGGGCTTTATGTGGACAAGGAGGGAGAGTTTGAGCTTCAGCATTTTCTAACTGTGCTGTCTCAGGCCAGTGACTTCTTGGTGCATCAGTTTTCATATTCCCAGAGTCTGAATTGCAGTACCCATCTCATAAGATTTTCCTGATGGATAAACAAGATATTGGACACTTTTGCAAACACAGTTTCTGGCCCCTACTCTGCTCAACACACAGTGATCCCCTGACTGTCTCTAGATTAGCTCTCCCATAACCTTTACGGTCACCCAGTAAAATGAGTGCACCTCTAGCGGAGGAGGGAGACATTTATTCCCCGCCCCTCCCCGCCCCCGGTGTTGGTGCTTTTTATCACCAGAGATTACGTAGGATTCTCTGTCCCAGTTGACGTATTGCTTACAGAGGCAGTTATGAAGCAAAGAAAGCTTTTCTATCTATTTATCAAAGGCCTTGCGAGCTTCTGCTTCAGGTAGGTGAATCAATTAGGTAGTATTGAGCGAGGAAAGTTAATCTGCATCCAGAGCATTCTACTGCACAAACAAGTTAAATAAAAAAATCAAGTGCAGGCCAATTGACTTCGCTCCACTGCGGCTGGAATTGAAGGAAGAGAAACCATCCCCTCACAGCCTCTTCTAATCCTTCCTTGCTTCTGCCTTAGAGAAGCAGCAGAAGTCTTGTGGGGATAAGGGACTGGAGGGCCCTGACCTAGGACAAACAAGCTGTGTGACTGATGCTCGTTAGCTTGAAGAATTTAAAACCCTTGTGGGTATTATTGTTCTTTTAGTGACTTGGATGGACTTCTATCCAGAAGAAAGTTTGGGCCAATGGGTTTATGCTACAAGGAAACTATTGTTTCCAAAGAGATTTTCTTCTCTCTGCAAATATAGCCGTCCGCTTGGTATCCACGGAGGACTGGATCCAGGACCTGCACAGATACCAAAATCCACAGATGCTCAAATCCCTTATATAAAATGGCATAGTATTTGCATATAACATTTGCAACCCTCCCACATACTTTAAATCATCCCTAGATTACTTATAGTACCTAATCCAATGTAAATGCTATGTAAATAGGTGTAAATACAATGTAAATGCTATGTAAATGGCTGCCGGCTGTGGCAAATTCAAATTTTGCTTTTTGGAACGTTCTGGAATTTTTTTTTGTGTGAATATTTTTGATCCTTGGTTGGTTGAATCCATGGGTGCAGAACCCATGGATACAGAGGGAGGGCTGACTCTACTCTCATTAACTGGAGCTGAATCTTAGTTATCGCTCTCTGCACCCTGCACCCAGGCAGGCAATCACCTTTAGAGGGTCTGTCCCAGCCTCTCAGTCACTCTTCCCCATTCCGATGGCCACCCCCATATCCATATTCTCATTCCTCTTACTCAGCGTGTTACAGGTTTGTTTAACTAGGCACTTCTTTTTCAGTCGTACTCTCATCTCTGGTTCATACTGTGCACTACAGCTAAATTAGTCCTCAGCATGATGTGGTGGAAAGAATACATACTTTGGTGTCAGAGAGACTCCATTTTGCATTTCTGCTTAGCTATTCATTGATTTGGGGCAAGTTACTCAACCTTTCAGAGCATCTGCTCATCTGTAAAGTGGGTATAATTATAGCCCTAACTCACCAAACATTTGTGACAAATGAAAGTGGTAGTTTGTGGCATGCATTTAGTACAAGGCTTGGCACCTAGTAAACACTCAATAAATGGAAGCCATTAAGACACCATAAGAATTCATTAAAAAGTGATTTTTTTCTGATTATGTCATTGTTCTTCTAAGACTCCAGTTTCCTCGTGAGCAGAAAACATTTCTGGTTCTTCTGCGTTTCAGCACAAGCATGCGAGGTGCAGCCCATAGGCAAGCACTCTTAACAATTCTACCAATTAGAATGAAGGGAGAATCCCAGTTTTACTCTCTATCTTGTAGTTAAATATAAAATGTGGAGGGATTGTTTCTAGATGGGACAATAATGTAGACAAAGATGTGGAAAGAGATCAGTGAGTAAAATATAGTGAATGTCTATGCAAGACGTTCTGTGCAAAAACAGCTTGATGACCCCAGAATGATCATTTATGTAGCCAAGCAATGAGATATGCTGTGGAAAGGGGTTTCAGGAAGGGTCCTGGAGGTCCCAGAACTTGGGGTTACAAGTGCGTGAGCACTGGGGTGCCGTTGAGAGTTTTGCGCAGGGTGGGTGACAGAATGCACTAGGTGAGAAAAACAACGTCCACACATTTAGTTCGGGGAAGGACAAGGCACAGTGCCTTCAGAGCTCAGAACAAATCACCCGATTCTATTTCCCGAATTGTTCATCTTCTATGAGGCATGATGAATGCTGACTTTAGACTCCTTCCTTTGGTTCTGCCAGCAATTCAGTAGCTTAATCTTTTTTCCAATCTCAGCTGTTGCCTAATAATCTGTTCCAGGCACAGAAATTTCATTAACTCCTCAATGATGTCCACAGGCTTTGACCATGGATTTCATCTGTTAAGCTGCTTTTATTTCAGCTACTATACAAATTACCCTCTGCCTGGGAAAAAAAAAAGAAGAAATGTGTTGGGGGTGGTGGGGGGGAGCTACAAGAAAAAAGAATGGCTGAAGCCACTCTGTATTTCTCAAACAACTTTCCTCTCAGTTGAAAATAGATGTCCAGAGAAGAAATTGAATTTCAAAAGCAATGACTCGATAATGGAGTGACCCCAAATTTTCTCACCGGTAGCTTAAGAGGGGGCCACTGTCACAACCAGCATGATATGTGATTGTCTTATCATCCCCTAGAAAACTATCTTATACTTGGGAGAAATTGAACTGTGGCTGGTGCAAGAAATGTGGTGAGTGCCTCCTGGTTGCTAAGTCTGAGAAGTGGTGAGATGGGGAGGTGGAGATGGGAAAATGGGAAGGTTGGGGAGTGAGAGATTTCCACTAAAGATCCCTGCTTAGAACTCTTACCATGTTGCTGTGCACAGCTCAGTGAATGATGTGAGAATTTCAGGCACTGGTGGAGAAGGTATCTTTGGACAGGAGTCATTCTTTATAACCTTCCTTCTGTGAAGCTTCTCCTAAGTTACAGAACAAGTTGCAACTTCTCCTGAATTCCTATGACATATTGAATCTTCTTTTGTATCTCTTATCAAAATGCATCGCACCATTTGATTTACATATCTGCTTTTTTTTCCTGCACTTTTGAATTCTTTGAGGGCAAAGGTCAAGTTATATGAGGCTAACACCAGTGCTATGGGACCAGAAATTCTCTAGGCATCAGCAGCAGCATAGCTAAGGACAGAAGTCACTAGTTGGTAGCCAAGGAAACCAGAAATACAGTAAGAGACTGAGCTAATTTTGGATTAAATAGGATAGTGTGTGTAAACGGACTTCTGCAGGACCTAGGCACTCAGTACCTGGTGGTGATGTCAGTAGAGCTGGGATGTTTGTCACTTCCATGGGCACATTTGTACATGCTGTTACTCTGCCATGTAGAAATTTAGCTAGACACTCAGAAGCTTCTGGGGGAAGTGGTACCCACATAGGATGGAGTGGGTACCATTAATGGTTGTTTGATTGTTTGTTTGTGTTGAGAATCTGGGTTGCAACTCAATCTCCCTCTAGGACCTGACTGTATCATAATACATAAGAGGAGATATAGGATTAATGTTGCTAAGAAAAGACCATATGAGGTCCTCTCTCTTTCCGGGTGATGTTTCCACATAAACATTTAAAAGAGGTTGAATAGGCATGACCCGATTTTAGCATTGCTGACATGCTTTCAAAATATTTCTTATAATCAATTTTTGGATCAGTGTTTTACCTAGAAATAAATGGCAGCCTATGAACATTTTCAAATAGGTGGTTTATAAGTTCTGCATATCGTGTCTTATACAAAAAAGATGCTCACCTTTTGGTTATATTGCACTTAAAACATTTTTTGTTTTGAAAGATAACTTTTGTAAGTTGCAAGGCTGTTTTATAATTTATATGAAATTGTCAATTTAGAGACGCTCTAATTCATTAGGATTATGAATTGATGAGTTTCTTCTTGGGTGGCTTTAATTATGTTTCCGTTGAAAACCGTGGAGTCAGTTTTACACCCCCTATTTGTCCATATTTCTCTAAGAAGTGCATAGCCTGGCACACTTTGTTCATAAATGGAAATTTGAACTGTACTTTGTTTGAAAATAACTCTAGCCAAGTAGTACACCTAAAACTAACATAATATTGCACAGCAACTATATTTAAAAAAAAAAAGTGCTGCTAGAGATTGGTCAGAGTCTAGTGTAGTTTATCAAAGAGAAGTAAGAGAATACCCTGCAAGCTTTTTAGAATACAGCTTCCTACCCCAGACTACTACACCAGGAAATCTAGAGAAGCACGTGGAAATCTGTATCCTTAATATGCACCAAATGTGATTCTTCCACACATTAGAGACTGAGAATCATCTAGAACCAAAAGACTATAGCCAAAAAATGCCAAAATAATAGCCAAAATTGTTTTCTTTACCCATTAATCCATCCAAGACAATTTGGTTGTTTTTGTATCTTGGCTATTGTGAATAATGCTGTGTGTGCAAATATCTCTTTTAGATACTGACTTCAGTTCCTTCAGATATATACCCAGGAGTGGGATTGCTAGATCATATGGTAGTTCAATTATTATTTTTTTGAGGAACCTGCATACTCTTTTCCATAATGGCTGTATCATTTACATTCCCACCGATAGTGTATAAAAGTTGCCTTTTCTCCACATCCTTGCTAACGATTGTTGTGATAATTTCGTTGTAGTTTAGATTTGCATTTCCTTGATGGTTATTGATGTTGAGTATTTTTTTACTATATGCCTATTGGCCATTTGTACATGGTCTTCAGGAAAAAACAAAGTCTATTCAGGTCCTTTAACCATTTTTTGATTGGATTGTTTGCTTTTTTTGCTATTGAGCTGAGTTCTTTTTATATATTTTGAATATTAACCCCCTATCCAATGCATGGTTTGTAAATGTTTTCTCCCATTCAGTAGGTTGCCGTTTTAATGTATTGACTGTTTCCTTTGCTACGCAGAAGCTCTTTAGCTTGATGTAGTCTCACTTGTTTACTTTCATGTTTGTTACCCATGTTTTGGGCCTCTATCCAGGACTCTCTATACTTTTGCAATTGTTAATCTGTTTTCCTGTAAGATAAGTCTTTACTACCATCCCTACTTCGACTCATCTGTGAGGCTAAGACTGATCCCAGGTGGGATCTCTGCAAAACTCTACAATCCCAAATTTTTAGGCTTGAGTTACTTCCTATTCTGCTATTACCTCTTTACCTTCTTGAGGAGGTAACGTACAGCACAGTGCTGAAACTCAGTCTCTACAGTCAGGCAGAACCCCCAGCTTTTTCACTTACTGAGATAATGCTAAACACATCAACACTGCCTTTTCCCTCTAGAAGTGAGGTTTAAACGACACAATGCATAGAAGTCTGCAGTAATGGATGCATTTTTTTTATGCTAGCTATGACTAACATCGAGATAGATAATATTAGCCAGGCCAGTGGTCAAGTTCATATCTGACCCTGAATTTTGTCACTTGGATTATTATTTTCTTTTCAGTGCTTGAAACCAACTAGGTAAATATCATCATTTTTCTCCAGTGCAGTGGTTTCTCACAGTGTGGTGGTCAGACCACCTATGTCTGGATATCCTTAAAAGATGGTTTAAAACAAGATCTCTGGGACTCACCCCATCCTATTGAATTTCTGTAGTGAAGCCCAAGAATCTTCATTGCAAAGAACTCCCAGTTTATCCTGATGCACATCATGATATGAAAATCCTCTCCTGTTCCAGAATTATAGTCTATTTGTATCTTAGAAGACATTCCATCCCTCCATGAGTTTAGTGGGATTATTTTTAGTTGTGTGGGTCTCTGAAAATCCCCTGACTTTGTTTTCATTTTGTGTTTAATGTAATTATCAAGCATCTCTCTTAATTAAAATTAGAACCTCCAAGTCTGACTTCTCCTGAATTCCATCCTTTGTGTGTGTGTGTGTGTGTGTGTGTGTGTGTGTCTGTGTGTCTGTGTGTGATTCATTGAAAATAGTATGTGTTGCCTCCTGGAACAGACTTTGTTGCATCACTACCCCTCAACATGCACAAATTTTGTCTGGACATGTCAATTTCCTCCCCTTTTCATCAGTAAATATATTTCTCTATTTTCCTTCTTTTTCCTAAATAATACCACCCATATTTTGGGGGGATCATCTTTACTTCATTAGCACCCATGCCTTTTGGGTGGGATTTAACCCCACCTTTGGCTTCTGAGATGAGCCTGAATAGCTTAAGTGAATTAATATGGGCCATCTCCCTGGCCATAGCAATAGCTCACAGATGGCCACTGATCTAATCTGGTCAACCAGAAATAGACACTGGGAATGGAAAAGAGGCTGTTTTCAAGAAAAAAAATTATTATTTGTGTGAAAATTATTGGAAGATATACTATTTTTTCCTGAGTCAGTGGTTCACAATCCTGCTTGTATGTTGAAACTGCATGATCATCTTCAGCTACGGGGTAATTGGGTTAGTTGCTTTTTCCCCTTCAGTGTAGTTATGTGATTCATTTCAAATTCAGTAAGGGGCTTTTGTTTCTGTTTGTATTGTGTTTTATCTTTCTTCCCCATCCTTCTTAATATTTTTTTGATGATGTGATTCATTAATCAGGTACCCAGGGTGAAACTATGCACAAAGCTATCCCTAGAGATGCGCTACTACACCCACGTCCTGTTCACCAAACTCCCACTCAAGCCCATTCGTAACCAGTCTCGTTAGTCTCTAAGTTCTCCTTCCTCTGATTCTTTATGTACAGTTGAGCAGAAACTTGTATTTTTTTATTTCCTCTTCTTTCTTACACAAAGGGAGTTTCTACGGATATCTTTTTTCCCTTCCCCCTCCCTTTTTTTTTTTTTACATTTTGCTGTCTTTAAATGACAACGTATCCTGGGAATCTCCTCATCTCAGTTCATGGACACCATCCTGGTTCTTTTTTTACCTGCGTGTATAGCACTCTACTTGCACCAAAGTTTATTTAACCACTCTACAGTAACACTTTTTATATTGCTGTTACTAGTATATTTAAATTACAAGCAGTGCTTCAATAAATAGACGTGTGTCTACATATTTTTGTATATCTGGAGGGTAAAAATCAGAATACATTTCTGTATGCGAGATTACTGGGTCAAATGGTAAATCCATCTTTATTAGATATTTGCCAGATTCTCACGCAGAGGTGATTGTAGCAACCTTTATTCCAATCAGCAGTGTATAAGAATATCAGCCTGCCTACGGTCTGGCCAGTAGAGTGCGTTATCATACTCATGTCCTTCTGGGAGGTAAGAAATAGTTTTGTATACCTCTAATAATGAGTGAAGGTGAATATCCACACACAGATTTTTCATGTATTTTTCTCTATGTCAGTGGTTCTAACATGTGAATGTACATTAGAATTGCTGTGTGTGTGTGTGTGTGTGTGTGTGTGTGTGTATGGTTAGTGTGCACGTTGTATCTAACCTAGGCTTTTAGTTTTAGTTTTAAAAGACCCACAGGTGATTCTGATACACAGCCTATAGTGTAAACTGCTGCTTTGGGTGACGCAGAATGAGGACCTGGGTCTGAAATTGCAGCAGTCAGTGTTGTTACCCTAGGAGAAGCCACCTGAAGGAGAAGCCAAGTGGTAAAGAAGAAAGTATTGACCCACTAGAGTAATCTACACATAAAGCCAGTTACGTCTCCACTCTTCTTTTACATATTTCAGTGGATTTTTCCCCATAAGTTTGTTTTTTTATATCATTTTTTGTGCATGATCAATAGTTTCATTTCCTTGATTAAGAATTTTTTTCCTGCCTAAAATGTTCAATGCCCTCTCCACTCCACCTCCCACCATTTTTTGACAGCTTTTGCTGAATAATCCATTAAAACTTCAGTTTAGACACCCCTCCTCTAGAAAGCCTTCTCTGCTCTCCTCGTGCCCTTCTTCATCGCCATTGTGGGCTGTGCGCATTGCTTCTCTGCTCTCCAGCACTTGTGCAGACAGCTGTAATCACACGGCACCATACTGTTTTTGTCCCTGTCTCTTCCTCTGCACCGTGAGTCCCTTGCATGCTTGCATTGGTTTTTGTCCACCTATGTAATAAGGAAGGAAGGACTCACGCTGCCTTAAATCTGAACTTAAGGATAAGTTGCCTTAAGAATAAGTTTGCATCCCTCTTTATAAAAATTACTGTTTTGGAGAGGAAAAAATTTAATGCTGCAGTGAGTATGTCTAGACATGTGATGCTTAAAAAGTCACATGAATGATGATAAGGGTGGTCATGGATATTATTTCAGAGAAAGTATGGAAGTACCATAGAAATAGATCAGCAGGTGTCATCTGGATAAGAAAGAATTACACATGATGTATTTCCTCAGGTAATCTGGAAAAGAAACTTCAAGAAAGCAATGCTAAATATTTAGATTTCGGTCATCTGTTATGCTGTGGTATATCCACCACCATCAGAATCCTGCCACACAAACCTTTTAGAAAAATGTGCGCTCTGCACAGAAACCCTATGATATTGCTGCTTTGGAGGAATAAAGTAACTTGGGTCACATACAGCGAAAACAAATCAGGGCAGAATGATGGTAGGAGCTATAGTAACTGAAGATTCAGGTAGATTTGGTGAAGCCAGATTGTACGTGGATTGATTCAGAAGAAAGGTAAGCCTCTCTTCCCCAAACCCATGAATGATATTGAATAGGACTCTGGACATACAAGAGAGATCTAGAACATTATGTTTAATTTTTAAAATTTATTTATGTATTTGTTTTTAATTGAAGTGTAGTTGATTTATGATTTTATATTAGTTTCAGGTGTACAACATAGTGACATTGCTTTTAAATCAATTTTACTGAGACATAATTCACAAGCAATAAAATAAACCCGTTTAAAATGTGCATTTGATGATTCTTAATGAATGGATTTATCCATGTAACTACCACATTAATCAAATATTTTCAATTCGTATGTTTTCCCTGTGCCTTTTCTTTGTCAATCACCCTACTTTCTGCCCCTCTGGCTCCAAGTAACCATTAGTCTGCTTTGTGTCTTAGATGTGACATTTTTGTTTAATTTTCTAAGAATCTGACAAAATACTATCTGAGGACATTGTGCCAGTTTACCTTTCCACAAGCATGTCTGAGTGTTCCCGTTTTTCCACAAACTGTCAGCAATTGGCTATGGTCAGTCTTTTTCAATTTTAGCTGTATTAGCTGGTGTATCTCTTTGTGCCTTTAATTCTAGTATTTATGCAACTTAAGGACTAAATCAGGTGATAAAAAAAATTGAGCAATTGAGTCTCTTTAGATGGCCCAGCCATCCTTCCTCTCCCTATATGTTCATGCTATTCTTTCTATCAAGAGATATAGTTTATTTCCTCTCCTCTTTACTCTGGGCTGGCCTTCTGACTGGCTTTGACCAATAAATGTAGCAGAAGTGATGTTCTGATACTTCTGAGACCAAGGCTTAAGAGGATCGACAGATTCTACATCCTGAATCTAGGAATTCATGTGCTTTGTTGTTCAAAACATATGAAAGTCATATGAACCAAGTCACATTGTGGAGAACTAAGACACAGGTTGACCAGCCCAGCCGAATTCTCAGCTAGCTAACAGCCAGCTCCATGTGAGTGAGCCATCTTAGACATTCCAGCCCTGCTAAGTCTCCAGATGACCAGACCCTGATGACAGAAGAACCATCCAGTTGAATCCATTCAACCCACAGTTGGGAGAGATAATAAAATGGTTATTTTAAGCCACTGAGTTTTAGGGTGGTTTGCTAAGTAGCAATAGATAACCAAAGTATTAGTATACAAAATTCCTAACTTAAGGCTCCGTAAATATTTGCCAAATTAATACATCCATCCATTCAACACACACTCTCCGTGCTAAATATTGCAGCACTGCTATGTGTCTTGAGGAAAATAAAAGGAGATTGCTTCCTCAATTGGCAGATAATAGCATTTAGTTATAACAGGAGTCCTTTGACTATAAATCATTGACCGTCATTTGGCCTTGATCAAGAATCTCTTTTTCCCAATCAGGCCTCACTGGGAGCCTGGAATAATTTCCCTGGGCACCAAGTACCGTGAACCATCCACACCCCCTCCTCCAGTGCAGCCCCTGCAGGGCCTGGGGATCCGACAACACCAGCTGCTTGAGTAACAGTAGAAACATGACCTACTTCAGTCACGTCAGCAGAGATTTTTGTCTTCCAACAGTTCATTCTTTGAGTAAATGAGGTGCAATCTTGAATAGCTGTAGGATAGTCAATTGATCACTGATGGAGCTCATTTGGGCAGCCCCCATCACCCACCACTCAGCTGCAGTTTACAGGCAGCTGTGACAGATTAAGTCCAAAAAGAGCACAGCAATTGCAGCCGCCTTGATGCCCAGAGCACAGGATGCCCTTTTTACCTCTTCTGAGAATGAGAGAGACAGAATGAACCACCACACTGCACTCTGGCCCTGACTGTGTTCCTCTCCATCTTGTTCCCACAACAAGGGAATTGGAGCCTCATTGATGGTTTGAGCTAGATGAGGCCTATACAGCCCAAAGTCACCATTTACCAGATGAAGAAAAAGAAGCCTCAGGAGGTCAGATGATGCTCTGCTAATCATACAGGGAATTAAATTAGAAGCACAGCTAAGATCACATGTCAGGTCACTAGAATCTTAATCATATGTCCTCTTCTTTGGAACACCCTCTCTGCTTCTCTGGTGCTTGGGGCTTTTTTGCAATCGTGGCTCATGCTTTGGAAGAAATCTGCAATCTCCTTTAGAGTATAGATCATAGAGACCAGGATGTGTGCCAGGACCATCTCTAAAACCTTATCACCTTCCTGTCACTAGCAACCTCTTACCTATATAACTTGCTAATTTATTAATTCAGTAAAGTTTCCTGGGTGACTACTGTACAGAAAATCCTAGATAAGGTATTTTGGGGGATGTAAAATTGTAGGATACTATTTTCTGGGTTCAGTAAACATATTCAGTGGGTGATAATTAATATTCAGATATCTACAGTAAAAACCAGTATGTAATAAATGTCCTATATGTATGATCATTAATAGTTTAATTAAACATTCCAGTGAAATGAACCTGATTGTTTCCATGAAACAGTGGAAGTCATACAAAGATTACAGAAATCAGACAAAGTGAATTTTGTCTAGAACTTGGCTGCACAGCTTCTCTGGTGCAACAGCATCAGCAGACCCCTGGGGTGTTGTTAGAAATGCAGGTTCTCAGGCTGCACCCCAGACCTACTGAATCAGAATCGATACTTTAAGAAGCACCTTGGGAGGTTTGTACCCACATTAACATTTGAGGAATCTGAAACGGAGTAAAGAGAAGCAGAGGAAGGAGGAATTATTTTGTGATTAAAGAAGATCCCACAGCAGAGGGCAGCAGACTGATGTGCTTATCAAGGCACTTGGATCAGACAGAACTGGATTAGGCTGGAGGGACTTGGCAAGTAATTTAAATGATTTTTTCATCCAGTGGGCATTGTGCTAGTGCCTGTCTCCTAGGGTGCAAGGAAACACCCGGTATGTGGAAGTTAGGTGGGTGTTGGGAATGAAATGGTGGGCATGGGAAGAAAGGGAATTAGAATTAAATAATCTACAGCATTGTTGCAACTGAGGACTGAAGGAATAGGGTTGAGTTCATTATCAACCACTTGGTTGCCTGGAGTGATCACGCTATTAGCAAAAACAGAAACTGAGGGAAGAGGTTTCATAGAGAGGAGGAGGAGGAGGAGGAGGACGACAACACCTCTGGGTTCACCCTGCGAATTTTGACCCTTGAGCCTCACTTCAAAGTGTTGGTCTCAACTCCAGAGAATGTGCAGAATTGAATTCAGTGGAAGTAGAGGTGAATTCTTCCTCTCAATTGCATCCCTCCACTCTGCTCCCCTGGGGGCTTGAATATTTCCCTGAAATAGATACAGAGCAGCCCTTTAACTCCACTGTAAAAAGGCTCCCTAAATGCAGCTCGATTTTTCACTCCACGTAGCATTTTGCTTTATGCACATAGTCACGTAATGTAAAGGGTAATTCCAGGTTGATAAATTAGCAGCCAGGAAAGAGGCCTACAAGGAGCTTCAGTGAGCCGTTTAGCATTTGGTGAGTTCTGTAGAGCTTTGGTCTCTTCCCACGCCCAGAGGTAGTAAATATCCCTCTCCGGATGGTACTTACAGAGAATGTCTCTGCATTTTGATACTCTGTGAAGTGCATTCCTGCGAGCAGCAGTCATTTCATGTTCCAGATTAGAGCTTCGGAGCCGTATTTCTGAGGGTCCTTTTGGTTCAATGGGGAAACTATAGCCCAGGGAGGTGTCATGATTTTCCAGGGTCCTTTCTCTCCTTGTTGGCTAAGGTGAGCTCTTTAGGCCAGATAATTTTTTTTTTACTTTTATTTCCTTTTTTCTTTCCTTCCCCTGTCCCTCTTTCCCCATGCCTTTTCCTGTCTCTGTGTCTCTCTCTCCTTCCATGACTTTGCTGCTGGTGAAAAATCACTGATGTTAGATAAACATAACTGTAAAATTAAATTAAGCCAGGCTTAAATAGGGAGCATGCATCGAGATACTTTTACTTTCTCCATGATTGAGATGCAGCAGTCTAATCTCCATCCTGCATAAGACGTGTTCAGGTTTAGGAACCCAGAGCCCTACCCAAATTTAAACTCAATATGATCTACAGTTTGATGTATCTGGCCAAAAATAGAAACAAAAAATAAAGTTTAAAAAAGATCTGATATAAACATCATCTCAGATGAAGGCTGGGTTGATAAAGATGAAGGTTATATGTATTGCAGCAGGGCTGGATATTATGATATTAAAGTTTTTCCTGACTCCAGAAGTTCACTACTCGGGGAAAATTGTTTCACTAAATTTAGCAGCTCCAAGCTCCTAAGTTGAGGCGAAACAGGAGATAAGGTGAGCTTTTTAAAAGCTTGAAAATTGCATGCATGAGCTCTGAACTCAGCATCTTTGTTCCTTCGTAAGGAATTGGCTTTTCTATCAGGGCTCGCTGTGGGCCAGAGCTGTGGGAAGGGAGAGGTTGCTTTTGAGACTGTGAGGGATTATTTACAAAGGAAATCTGCTTTCCTTGCAGGCCCCATCCTAAGGGACTCTCTATTGAGCTTACTGTTGTTGTTGATAGTATGCAGTCATTTTGCTACCAGCCTCCTCTTGTTTCAGGCCAACATACTCTGGTCTTTACGGGAGAACATAGTGATGCAGTGAGGATACTAGACTAGATAAAAGCAGCCTGGCTGCATTTCTGTCTCTGACGTGCTGCTGACTATGCACCACTTACACTCTCTTTGCCTCTACTTTGCCACTCGCTGAATAGAGTAATTCCAATCCCTGCCATTTGTGTAGAAACCTACAATTTTTTAATCACTTTCATATTCATTTTTTAATTAGAATCTCAGAATTACCTATTAAGAGAGTAGGGTGATATAGCTATAGACTTTTTCATCATTTTACTGAAGAGGAAACCCATAGGCTGATAAATTGATTGCTTAAGGTTATCCTGCAATAAATGATGAAGTATGTCCTTGATCTCACAGTTTTTGACTCTTACCAAAGATACATATTTTTTTTAAAAAGGTAAATATAAGTATAAAATGAACACATTATTTATTTTATTTAACTCATTAATTAATAAGGGGACCAGTCAGATGTTACAGCTAGTTCAAAGGAAAACTCAAAGTTTCACATATTATACTCAGATAAGAAATTCTAAAATAAATTTGCAAATGAATTTTTATATTTCAAATTTGCAAAATAATGTTCAATATCCATGGAGTGATAATCCATTGCATCTCTATAGACAGAATTTATTTGTATTACTCTTAGCTTGCTAAAATTTTCGGGGTTGTAAAATAACTCAAAGATAATATGTCAGACAGAACTGTAATGGGTGAGCATCTTACAAAATTTTTCACAGTATTTTCCAAACTCAAAATGTAATGTTCTCACACATAATACTATGTAATACTACACCCTAAAGAATAATTTTTTCTTCTCTCTGATATTTTTTATATATTTATCATTATGTTAGAGTTTCTAGCATTCAGAAATAGATGCTAAAAAACTCAGGTAATTATAATTTCGGTAAAAATTTTAAAAAGAAACATAGTGATAATTAACAGTATTGGGCAGCTACTATGTACCAAATGCCAATAGCATCTATTAATAAGTGTTTTTGTTTTTCTTAACGTCACTTACTCTTCAGAGGAATCTTTGAAGCTGACATAGGAGCCACTATTATGCCCATTTTTCAGACAAGAAAACAGTTGTGGATATAGTAATTAACTTGCCCCAAACCATCCTTCTAATATTCACTAGAATAAGGTCCTATCTTTCAATTTATTGTATTATTTAAATAAATTATATCATGGATAAGATATTTAAACTGCCTTGGGCTTGAATTTGGCCATCTAAAAATGGGGTAATGATATAAAAATATATTATTATTATTATTATTATTATTATTATTATTATTATTATTATTATACATGGTACAAGGGATTTGAGAACTTTACGAAGGAAACTGTTACATAAGCCTACGGATGCATCACTAAGAGTTGTCTGTGAGGTCTCCGTGTGAAGTAGGTCACTGTTTTTTTGTTTGTTTGTTTGATTGGTTGGTTTTGGCTTTCAGTTTGTTGATATTTTAGTCACTTTAAAAAAAATTAAAGTATAGTCAGTTACAATGTCTCAATTTCTGCTGTACAGCAAAATGGACCAAAAATAGATTTAAAAACATTTCTTCTGTATAGCACAGGGAACTGTGCTCAATATCATGTAATAACCTTTAATGAAAAAGAATATGAAAACAAATATATGTATGTATATGCATGACTGGGACATTATAGGTCACTATTTATCGTGGAAAGAACACTCTTTTGACTAAATCATGGCCCCCAGAATTGGGTAGAGCTGACATTTCTGCTGAGTGATTTACAAGATTTATTTAACTTGTCTGAGTCTCAGTTTCCTCATCTTAAAATGGGTAAAGTACCATTAGGGACATAAGAAGGCACTGTTGGTTAAATAAGATAATACAGGTGAAGCACTTAAAATTGTGCTTGGCACATGGTAATGGTCAATAAATGGAAGTTTATGTTGTCTTTATTATTATCGTCAGACCCCTGCACCTCTGCATTTAAATTCAACATCTCCTTTAATGTACTTTACATTTTAAATAATGATTGTGTCTGAAAACAATTTTAAGTAGCAGATATTGTAGAGTGCATGTTTCTAGACCCTACCATCTCTTTGGGAATTCTCTTACATGCTCTCAGGGAGCTGTGCTTTTTCGGTTGTGAACATTGGGCTAGCTCTCGGATGCCCCCTTTGAATTTTGTCTTGTGTTGGAAGGCAGGCTGCTTATCTGCCCTCTAACATTGGAATGTGGAAATGGACGGGACACAGTTTAATTAAAACTGCAGTAAGGGTGATTCTTAGCTTTTGGCTGGGATTAGCAACCTGAGACAACTACTTTCTTGATTTGGAAAAAGATTACTTTTAAATTGCCTAGATCAAACCCCTCACTTCCTAAAGTCTACCACTTATAAGGCATTATTAATTTAACCCAATTCAGCCCTTCACTCTGTTTTGTTTCAAGTTCATTATTGAACTGTGGGGGACATAGAAATGGAAGGATGAAGTCCCTCTCCTCCAGGGACTCACTGTCTATTTGGGAAGCCCAGCATTCACAAGGACACCATTCATATTCAACTTAGAAAATTAACATCAGAAATTAAATCCGGAGGTTAAAAACCATTGGTCAGTAGGCTTATGTGGCCTGAGTGTTGTATTGAACTCTGTTGTAATCTTCCCAAGTTTGAGGATAAAAATAAGTAGTTTCCTTAATGAAAATAAAAATAGATCTCATAAGAAATTCAGATTTCTAGTATCTCCCAAACACAGGCCTTAAAGTCCCATCCAGCAACCGTCAGCTGCAGGTGAGCAGTATTTCCCCTTCTAAAAGTCTCTATGGCTCTCTAGTTCACCATATCTGGTTCATATGATTGATTTATCATAACCACCCGGTCCCTGAGTACATTTGATCCTGTGACCTCTGAAAAAGTGATCCCTGGTGAGAGTCTAATGTGTCCAGAGGAAGCGATAGGTTCATTTCAACAGGGTAATGGATCCTGGGAATAACAGCAAGCTAAAATTTGAGTGTCTACTATGTTTCTCATATTTCACTTATATTTTCTCAATTAATTGTGCAATGACTGTCCTAAGTAGGTGGCACTGTAACTCTTTCACATTTGAGAAAAATGAAGCTCGGAGATTATGTAGAAGTAGCCTAATTGGCAAAACTAAGATGTAATTCTAATATACTGAAAAAAAAAAGTGACCCAACAAGATTTTGTGTTTAAATGGATATGTGTACTTTGTAGCTTTTATTAATCAGAGTAGAATAAGCTCTGATGTGGTGATACATAAACCCTGTATATCAGTGACTCAGTAAATGGTAGGTGGGCCCAGCAAGCCCCAGGGCAGCCCCCTGACAAGAAGCGACCGGTGATCCCAGCAGATCCTGTCCTGTGGCTTCATCGTTGCAGCAGGCGGTTCCCACAGTTGCTGTTGCAGGAGGGAAAGTGAGCTCAAAGTTTCTGCGTGGATTTTCACTGTCTCAACCTAGACAGGTTTCTTCTGTCCACAGTTCGTTGTTCAAAATTAGTAGAATGGCCCTGCCGAAAAGCAGAGAGCCTGACAAGTTTTCCCTGCGCCCTGGAAGGAGAGGGGACTGCAGATAAATGGGCACTAGTGATGTCCGCCAGGCTTACCTCCAGCAAGCTGTAGAAACTTTGTCTCACTCTTCTTGTTGGGAAAGGAGAATAAAATCTTTCTCCCAAGATTTTAGTGGTGGTTTCAGGTGGTGTTCATAAAGCACTGAGTACAGGGGGTTATTTGACGGGACCCATAAATTCATGTGTTTGATTTGCTATATCTGATCCAAAGAGCGTGACATCACAGTGCTTTTTCTGTACAGAATCAGGCAACTGAGTTGTAGCCTCAGTGCCAATACCGATGATTAGGAACTGTGGAAAAATCCCTGAGGTTTCACTAAAGGGTTAGAGGCTTGAACTATCTGATCTTTGGGTTCCCCTCTGTTCCTTACAGTCTGTTTCAACCAATGGTTTCCTTCAGAACAATGGTGAATGCTGTTGGCCAGCACCCAGCAACAGTTCTTTGATCCAGAAGTGATTCCACTGGGAGAAATACAGAAAAAAAATTTCCCATTTGAGATTTTCACCATGAAGGGTGTCCAACACTGTGTTAGATAAAGAATAATGTTTGAGCAAATGAATGACCACCTGTGTTAAACAGCACAGGCTGCCATAAAACATAACCACCTACCACCAACTGGGTGGCTTAAACAACAGACTATTTTCTTACAGTTCTGGAGGCCAGAAGTCCAAGGTCAAGGTGCTGTCAGGGTTGGTTTCTGATGAGAGTGCTCTTCCTGGCTTGCCGTTGGCCCCCTTCTTGCTGCGTCCTCACATGGTCTTTTCTCTGTGTGCACACATGCCTGGTATCTCTCCTTCTTCTTAGAAATACATCAGTCCTATTGGATTAGGGCTTCCTCCTTATGATGTTAATTAACCTTTATTACCTCCTTGTAGACCGTATCTTCAAATACAATTGCATTAGGAGTTAGGGTTTCAACATATGAATTTGCAGGGGACACTATTCAGTCCATAATCACCATATGCCATGATGATTGAAAATATGACCTTAGAATCTGGACCATAAAAAAAATGCCTTAAAAGGAGTCCTTTTTCTAAAGGATACAGTGATTTTCAATGGAAAGAGCTCTGTTCTGGGAGCACTTTCTTATCGAACTCTTATCACTTCTCTTGGTCTCTGCTTCTTATCTATAAAATTAAGGTAGTAACTAAGCAACGTGTAGGTTTTATCTCCGATCCAATCCGAAAGATTAATGGCAAAAACAAAAGAACTGAGATCATGTCTGGGATCAGCAAGACAGTGTAGTGTGATTAATTAGAGATGCCTTTCATGGGCACAGAAAGTGGCAAAGATGATATTCATGAAAGTTATATATTTGAAATTTTTGTACTAGAAGAAACTTCAAGGAAACTACCAATTCTAGTATTTTATCATTCTGTGAATGGGTGCAATCCCTTTTAGGAAAAGGGTTCCTTAGACTCAGAAAACCAGAAAGGAAATAGTATTTGTCCAGTTTTCAAGTTGATCTAAAAGGAAACCAGAAATAAATAATGTGGTCCTGACACCCAAGGAGACCGTTGTCAGGCTGTGTAGGAGAGACACTGATAACCTGTTAAGGGTTTAAGCGTGAGCAGAGAGGCTGCCATGTGTGTTGGCCAAGAGGGGGCAGTAGAGGCCCAGGTTCAGCGAAGTGGGTCAGAAGAACTGAGCTGGACCCACAGCTGCCGCTCTCCACTCTCCGTTGTAGAAGCCAGTTACCAGGAGAGTGCACGAGGCGGGAAGCCTGATGCTTAAATGATAGGGCAGGAGCGATGTTTGCCAAGGTGCACTTGTACCATGTGGAGAGAAAACTATGGCTTTCCATTTGCTTTTAAATTGTTTCCTTCACCATCTTGAACTTGCTGACCTGGACCAGCACATTCACCCTAAGAGAACAGCAAATTGCATGTCTCTTGCTGAACTGGGAGGACTGGAGCAGAGCACCTGGCAATTTTCACCCAAGCCCCTGCCCGTGTTTATTTCTGCCTGTAGGAGGAAGGCTTGTTAGGGAGAACAATTAACTCATCAGCTACTATTAACAGGGCCTAACGACTGCCAGGTTCTTCTGGGAAACGGCAGACCTCACACTGCCCTTCCCAGAAAGGACTCCCTCCTGGCAGGAGACTGTTTAATCAGAGCCACAAACAATCGTGAATAAGGGGAAGGTAGTTGTATTAAGCAGTGTCTCTCCTGCAGGGAACCCAGTGATTGCAGAGGAAAAACACAGAGCAAAGCCCGCCTGCATCTTCCTGGGGTGTAGAGACCGACTTCCTCCCACAGTGTGTGAGCAGGCTTCTCTGTCTGTCTCCCTGATGACCTCTGGATGATGACAGTCAGTCCTGTTGCCCATCCTCTTACAGGTCATCTATTCTGCCTGGATTATACAATTATGTTTTATATGTCTTTTATTTAAGAATTGAGCCCATGTTTATTCTAGACATCTGTACTAAACATTTTTCCCTCCCCACACACGGCTCTCTCCGAGGCTACTCCAGTAACCTTCTAACTGATTTGTCCTTTTCAATTCTTACCTCTTTCAATCCATCCACAACAAAAATAGCCAGAGTGATTTTTAAAGAACATCTCTTTGTCAGAACATGATAATCGACTCTCTTAGAAATTCCCAGTGGCTTATCACTGCATTGATAGTAAATTCTCAACTTCTCACCATGACCTACTGTGCCTGGCTTGACCCGGAACCTCCTGCCGGTCAACCTCACCTCATGACACCACTCCCCATACTCATCCTGCGCCGTGTGTCTTTTAAATCCTAGAAAATAGAAAGTGTCTTCCTCTCACAGTGCCTCTGCATGTTTTCTTTGCTTTATTTGGAATCTTCTTCCCACCACCTTCATTTAACTAAATTCTACAGGTCTCAGCTTCAATGTCTCTTCTTCATGGATGTCTTTTCTGATCTTCACAGAGGTTGTGTGAGTCAGCTAAGGGCTGCCAAAACAAAACACCACAGCCTGGGTGTTTTGGAATGGAAATTTATTTTCAACAATGGAAATTTATTTTCTGCAGAATTGGAGTACAGAAGTTCAAGATCATGCGCTGATAGAGCTGGTTTCTCCTTAGGTTTTTCTTCTTAGCTTGTAGGTGAAGAGGCTTTAGTCCAGCTTCTCACTTGCTCCCAGCGACCTCATATAACCTTTCTTCTGTTCATGCATCCCTCTTATCTCTTCCTCTTCTTATAAGGACACCAGGTATATCGGGTCAGGGCCTCACCCTTATCATCTCATTTGACTTGAATTACGTCTTTAACGGCCCTATCTCCAAATATTGTCACATTTGGGGTTAAGGCTTCCATATATGAATTTGGGGGAACACAATTCAAACCATAACAAAGGTCCTTCCTCATCTACAGTCCTCATGATATTATCTGTTATAACCAGATCTTTTCTTTCATTTCATAATTTTCTGTTTTTTGCACTTTTAAAAATGTCATTTTTAAACATTTTTTATTGAGTTATAGTCATTTTACAATGTTGTGTAAAAAATGTCATTATTTTAAAGCATGTATTTAGTTGTCTGTTTATTATAAATTCTACCAGACTGGTACACTTGACACCGTTTTTTTACCACTCTATCTCCAGCACCTAGAACAGCGCCTCGTATACAACAGACACTCAGATATTGATTAAATGAAATAATAATTTGACTGTTCAGTCACTGGACAGGTGTGTCCTCTTGTTCATCAGCTCGTCGCCGATACCCAGCACCGTGCTTATAGCTAAGGCTGTTACCTGTATTTCTTGAGTGAAAGAGCGCCCCATTATATGCCACGCAGACTGACAGGAAGAAGGCACACAGTGCTGTCACGTATAGCATGGTGTATGGAGCCAGGTCCAATCAGTAGACAGAGAACATCCTTAATTTGAAAGGGAACTTTCCATGTAAAGGTTCATTAACTTGTAAATAGGGGTTAACTGCTAAGAGGGATAAAGAGAACTCCGAAGAATATAGTAACTGCAGAAGGAGGAACATTTACAGAGCCCAGCTCCAGCACCCCAAAGTCAGGTGAAGAAGGGTGGATTTGGAGCTGAAAGGAAATAATTTGATAAATGTAATACTTAGTGCTTAAGATCACAGACCTGGGTACAGAAATATCTGGGTAAAAGTCCAATGTAGGAGCATAGATTTTAATTTCCAAATTTGGAGGGGGCAGAGAACTCTTTCAAGGAGAAGCAGAATTAGAACTAGATTTTATTATATCAATCTATAGGATGAATGCATATGATAATAATGTCATATACAGAAGGATATGGTATAGATTTTAAGTAACTAAAGACCTAATTCAAAGGAACCTAATTAGGACCCCCCCCACACACACACCTACAAAGTGTTTAAGATAGGACTTGAGTTGGTTAAATCAGTGGCTCTGCAAATTTATTAAGGACTCAGGTTTAACATTTTTCTCCTTGGCCACATACAGCATGTAAATGTGTCCCCTTATAAAATTTTCCTCGTGGATGTATGTTGTGCATTTGTTCCAGTGGTCATATTGATTGCCCACTCCGAAACACTGAAAAGGGATTGTCCTTTTCATGCATTTCTTTTTAAGAGCAATGCCACATGCAACAGACCTCTCCTTATGGTCTTCTTGGCCAGAACCAAGCATAAAGCCAAGCATATTAAACTAATAACTTTCAAGGGTGATGTGACAGCCATATAGACTTAGACCCGTCTTGATTCAATCTCCATGGCGAAATTGAGTATAACATTTACTGAACTACTAACTAGGGTTATTTTAGGAAGTAAGGGGATGGCTGATGGCTGCTAAATAGAAAACCAATCATATCTCTGCAATAGAAAAAGATTTACCCAAGGAATAGAACTTGGTGGGGGTAATTGTACCCAAAAGGAACGGTTTGTGGGAAGAGGCACAGGTACTGGAAGCTGTTAGGTTTAATTAGAGTACAGTTGAGCCTTGAACAACACTGGTTTGAGCTGTACAGGTCCACACAGATTTTTTTTCAATAAATACATACTAGAGGAGTACATGATCCACAGTTGGTTGAATCTGTGGAAGCCGAACCATGGATACGGAGGGCCGACTATAAAATTGTATGTGCATTTTTTACTGCATGGGGGTCAATGTGCCCCTAACCTCCATGTTGTTCAAGGGTCAACTGTATTTAAAATCATTCCATTTAACTGGAGTATAGGTTGTAATAGAGAAGACTGAAGCAAAAAAAAAAAAGAAACTGGTAATATTTTGGAACATGCTCACTTAGAATCTTCATTGTCAAGCAATTGTTTTGGATGAATGAGAAAAATTTGGAAAATAGGTGTCCAATTGGAAGTTATAAGTACTTTATGTGTTACAAGTCTGATTTCTCAACTCATGTGCACCTTAAAAACAGATATAATCTCTTCTACTAAAATTGTAATTTTGCAGAACCTTATAAAGATCTGTGTAGGAGTAAATAATAAAATACATAAATATTAAGAAAATAAAAGAAGAAAGATTTTAAATATTAAGAAAAAAGCAAAATTATAATTTCACAACATTATAAAATTGGTTTAGAAACAACGAAAAAATTTGTTTCCAAGACATTAAAAGAGGGTTTTAATCAACAAATCCTTATTTGATGAACATCCAGTATAATTTTTCCAAAATTATACCCCCTAGAATTTTAGCTTCTCTATACTTTCCTGATAAATTATATAACTGAATTGTAGCCCCCTCTCCAATAAAAGATATATACACCCAAAACCAGTAAATGTGGCCTTATTTGGAAACAGGGTCTTTGAAGAAGTAATTAATTTAAGGATCTTGAGATGAGATTATACTGGCCTGAAAAATTAACGACAAGTGTCCTTGTAAGAGAAAGACTGAGGGTGATTTGAGACACCGAGACCCAGGCAGGGGAGAAGGTCATGTGGGAATGGAGGCAGAGATTAGAGTGATGGGTCTCTAAGCCAAGGAATGCCAAGGCTTACTAGTAGCCAGCTGAAGCTGGGAAAGAGACTGGGAATGGAATATTCCTCAGAGCTTCCAGAGAAACCAGTTCTGCTGACACCTTGATTTTAGATTGCTGACTTCCAAAATTGTGAGAGGATAAATTTCTCTCCCTTCAAGCCACCAAATTTTGGGTAATTTGTTTTGGCAGCCTTAGGAAATTATATAATTCTCTTTATCCATTCATCCATTGATTGACACTTAAGTTGTTTCCATATCTTGGCTATTGTAAATAATGCTGCAGTAAACATAGGGGTGCAGATATCTTTTCAAATTAGTGTTCAAATAAATACCCAGAAGTGGAATAGCCAGGTCATTTGGTAGTCCTATTCTTAATTTTTTTGAGAAATCTCCATACTGTTTTCCACAGTTGCTGTACCAATTTATAGTCCTACAAACAGTGTATGAGAGTTCCCTATACTCCACATCCTCTCCAACATTTGTTATTTCTCATCTTTTGGATAATAGTCATTCTAGCAGGTGTGAATGATATCTCCTTGTAGTATTGATTTGCAGTTTCCCTAATGATTAGTGACATTGAATATCTTTTTATGTGCCTATTGGCTATCTGTGTGTCTTCTTTGGAAAAATGCCTACTCAGATCATCTGCCTATTTTTTAGTTGAGTTTTTGGTTGTTGTATGAGTTCTTTATACATTTATTATATTAACCCTTTATTGGATATATGATTTGCAAATATTTTCCCCATTTCAGTAGATTATCTTTTAGTTTTGATGATGGTTTCCTTCACTGTGCAGAAACTTTTTAGTTTGTGGTAGTTCCATTTATTTATTTTTGTTTTTGTTTCCCTTGCCATTGGAGTCAGATCCAAAATGATATTGTTAAGACCAGTGAGTTTACCACCTATATTTTTTCTGGGAATATTATTGTTTCAGGTCTTATATTCAAGTCTTTAATCTATTTTGAGTTATTATTTGTGTATGGTATAAGATAGTGATCTAGTTTCATTCTTTTCTGTATGGCTGTCCAATTTTCCTGGCACCATTTATTTAAGGCACTGTTCTTTCCCATTGCATGTTATTTGCTTTTTTGTCATAAATTAATTGTCCACATATGTGTGGATTTATTTCTGGGCTCTCAATTCTGTTCCATTGATCTGTGTGTATGTTTTTGTGCTAGTACCTTACTGTTTTGATTACTGAAGCTTCATAGTATAGTTTGAAATCTGGGAGCATGATACCTCTAGTTTTGTTCTTCTTTCTCAAGATTGTTTTGGCTGTTTGGGATCTTCTGTGATTTTAGAATTATTTGTTTTAGTTCCGTGAACAATACCATGGAATTTTGATAGGGATTGCATTGAATATGTAGACTGCTTTGGGTAATATAGACATTTTAACAATATTAATTCTTCCATTCCATGAACACAGAATATCTTCATTTAGTCGCATCTTCAATTTCTTTCATCACTGTCTTATAGTTTGCAGTGTACTGATCTTTCACCTCCTTGGTTAAATTTATTCCTAGGTGTCTTATTCTTTTGATGCAATTAAATGGGATTGTTTTCTTAGTTCTATTTCTGGTATTTTGTTTAGTGTGTAGAAATACCACAGGTTTCTGTATATGGATTTTGTATCCTGTGACTTTGCTGAATTAATTTATTAATTCTGCAAGTTTTAATGCAGTCTTTAAGGTTTTCTATATATAGTATCGTGTCATCTGCAAATAATGACATTTTTGCTTCTTCTTTTCCAATTTATATGCCTTTTATGTATTTTTCTTGCCTAATTGCTGTGGCTAGGACTTCTGGTACTATGTTAAATAAAAGTGAAGATAGTGGGCATCCTTATTCTCAGAGGAAAAGCTTTTAGCTTTCAATTCTTGAGTATGATATTAGCTGTGTGCTTATCATATGTGGAGTTTATTATGTGGAGGTATGTCCCCTCTATACTCACTTTGTTTTTAGTTACTAGGGACCCATCAAAACTTTTATCAAAGACCACAATAAGTACCTAGTATGTGTCTGAATGAACAATAGCAATTACATTTTAGGAGCAGGTTACATTATTCTTTCACAACAAAATTGTAAGGCATAAACAATCTGATCTAAGCTGGGACTTATATTGCATTAGCATTCCAGCATCAAAGATGTCGATGGGAACATACTTGAGAACATATGGAGCATTGTGAATTGCAGTCTTTCTGTGCAGCTCCAAATATGCTATTATATATTTTCCAATTGTTTTTTCCAGAGCAGAGTTAGTTTCTCCCATATCGCCACTGCATATAACAACAGCATAATGAATGGGTCTCTGTGGCAAACAGATGTAAAAAGAGAGAAAAAAAAAGGAATAAAGTTGTTGGATTAAAGGGGCCTCTCTCTCTTTCTGTCTGTCTGTCTGTCTGTCTGTCTGTCTCTCTCTCTCTGGCTAGCTGTTGATTCTGTAGGATTTCTTTCTCCTCTTTACAAGATTAAAATATGACATAGCTAAAAACCCCTGAAGAGAAAGAGAAAGAATAAAAAGAGAGAGATGATGTTGTTGGTTTAGGAAAGCAGGTACCACAGAAAATTTGAGCAGACCCTGTAGTGTGAAGAGATAATGAAATAGAAAAGGCATGAATTTTGGAGAGACAGAATCCAGGCTCTGAAAGTTAATTACTGTATAATCTTGGCCAAGTGCTTTAATATATCTGGGACTCACTTTTTCTGTCTTTAAAATGGAGGTAATAATCACAGGGATACTTTGAGAATTAAGTGATACAATACACATGATTCTCTTCAAATAAACTTCACCCACCTATAGGATGGAGGTAGGAAAAAAAAATTAGAAAGGACACAGTGACTGTCTTTCCACGTTTGGCCTATATTTATATAGAGTCACATATCCTTATGCTCAGGGGATTCCACATCTCTTCAAGACCCACAAAGTCTTCACTGATCACACTTATACCAGACTGGAAGCAAGCAGAACAGAATTGAAATCCCTAATGTTACTAGTTTGCAATAAAAGATTAAGCAAGTCATTTTCTGTATCTAAGCTGTAGTTTCCTTATCTAAAAAGGAGAAAGAGAATCCTTTAGGGCTAAAATGTTTTAATCATGTTTAAGTTCATCATGAAACATCCCTCCTCTTAGTTCTTAGAATTAAAAGTATGTGTGAGTTCATATCAACTTCTAAAATATTTTCGGTTCTCTTTGCACACATGTGGGTTATCTTCCCAGCTATTACAGCTGTGATCAATTCCATGTTAAACATTACTGTGTCCAGCTGGGCAAGTGATTTAATTCTTATAGTGTCTTGATGAAGGAGGCAAAAATATTATCCTTAAATTTCAAATGAGAAAACTGAGGCTTGAAGACAGAAAGCAGCTTTTTTGTAGGTAATAAATTGGAGCCGGGATTTGAGCCCAGAACTGTTGTGAAACTTAAAAGCCTGTACTTTTTAGGTCTATACCAACTATCACTGACCACTGAAGGCACACAGTGCACCTCATCTGTATATCCTTGAATAGATAGATTGTGTCACCCCCTGAGGAGAGGTAGTGGAGACAGAAGTAGCCTGTTTCTGCTATTTATTACCGTCTTGTGGTGGAAATAGTTGTAAGAGTAGGTGTCAGAAGACTTGGTTTTGAGTTCTGGCTCTGACCTTGAATAGTGACTTACCTACCCTGAGCCTTTGAAAAGTGAGGATGGTATCACCACACAGAACTCTGGCATCATTATATGTAAAATAGGGATTGTGACAGTGCCTACTTTTCAGACTTGTCCTGAGGATCACAAGAAATTATTGATACCGAAGTCTGGGGTTGGGGGTGGGATGACGGGAGGGTGCGGAGTGCTCAATGAATAAGTCCCAGCTATTGTCATTCGTGATTGTCAATCGCATTTTGAAATTTCCAGACCCACAGAGTCTTGGGTTTTATGTCTTTTGATGTGTTTCAAGGCACTGGCGGTACTTGTATTGTCTAGAGATTTTCAGCAGGGAAAGGAGGACTATCAATTTAAGCCTGGAGAAATTGAGCTTGTAGCAAGAAGCACAAATGTTGTCATCATCAGAGCAGGAGCTAACTCAGTAACATATTGTGAGAGTGGAGGAAGCCCAGCCATGTGGGGAAGTGGGTATTGCTCAGTGGTGTTGATCGCAGAGGACTTTATGGTGGGTAAAACAATCACGAGAAATCAGAAAATGTTGGCTCAGATTTCGTTCCTAGTGTTAAAACCAATTATTCAGCCTTAGGCAAGTCTCCGCCTCTTTGAGCTTTGGTCTTCTCATAGTGAAACACAGGCAATAATACTAATTTCATAGGCCTTTTGTAAAGCAAAATGAAAAGATATTTTAATGCAGAGCCTGGCACACGTTAGTAGTTTAAGTACTTACGGAAAGTCAGTTTTCTATCTTTTATTTGTATTTAAGCAACTTGTGACACATTTCTGAGAAGTCAGACAGTATGTTCATAGAAAAATAGGATTTTCAATTTGAGCCCAGCACTTTCAAGATAATGTTATCCAAGCTGCCTCCGTAACTTTCATTTATCTGTGTTTGTTCATTCAATTATTTAGTCAACAAACATAGAAGGTGTGTTCTGTATAAAGCATAGGGGAAGGGGAAACCAGAGAAGGGAGCATTTACCATCTCTTTGTCTACCTGTTTTTCATTCTTTCCCAAGGGAAGGAAGTAGAAATCTTTCCAATTGCAAGAGACACATAGGACCATGTTTACAGCTAGACAGAATTACTATGTATTAAACTGTTACGCTCCTTTGTGTGCTGGTATCGTCTACTGTCCTCCAAATTTGTATGATTGGTGTTATTTAAAAGGACAGAGAGAACTCCTTGGGGAGGACCAGGCAAGCAGGTTGTGCCCACTTTTAGCAAGACCACACAAATGGACTGACCAGAGCTTAGGTTCCTGTACCATGAAGCTAGTCATATGTTAAAGTTTCAAGACCTAGTAATTGACTTACAGTGAAGTGGGACCCTGTGAGCTTCAACCTGGCTCTACAGAATCCCCGTGTTGGAACGAATAAGGCATAAACACTAGCTTTAACAAAATATTATCTTATTTGTATTTGATTTTTATCTTTGTGTGTATAGCTTTCTTGGGATGAAAACTAAATGGTTGTGAAAAGAATCGGGTATTTCTGTATCCTCTAATTCAGGGGTTCTCAAATAGGGGAAGGCTGGCATTTGCCAATGTGTGATAATATTTTGGTTATCACAACTGGAGGGGTGGTGTGACTAAAATCTAGCAGGTAGAGACCCAGGGATCTTGTTAAACTGTTTATAATACATAAGACCAGCCTCCCAAATAAAGGAATACATAGCTGAAAATGCCAGGTGTGCTATCAACTAACATTGAAACCTTACTAACAGATAACATGGACCCTACCTCCCGGGCATCTGCAGTCTAGACCAGCCTAGATTCTCAGAGTGTGGTGTCTAAAACAGCAACCTTGGCAACTACAGGAAAGTCATTAGAAGTACAAGTTCTTGGTTCCCCGACCCCAACCCAGATCTGCTGAATCAGAAATTCTAGGATGTGGCCCAGGAATCTGTGGTTTAATAAGCTTTCCACGTGCATCTAATGTTTCCTCAAACGTGCAAACCGCTGGTTTAGGTCCTAATAAGAGATACGGAAACACACAGACATAATTACTCCAAAATTAGGTGAGATAAGCACCATGCAAAAAAAATGTGGAGAATCAGGAGTCATTGATGAGTGGATTTTGGACAGAGTTTTGGAGGTGGGTAATGTGCTGCTCGTTAGAATGGGATAATAAAGGAAAAAGCATAAACAGAGGCAAAGACAGTAGACTATGGGTGATTTTCACAGAATGCTAAGAGCAAGGAATGGGTATATCAAGAAGAGTAGTGGTAGTGCAGTAGGAAACACTGAGATCAGACAGGATATGGATTCAAATAGCTTTGAGTAGCCAATCCAAGTTAGTTTTATGGTGATCAATCTAGCATTAAAGATGATACTCTTAGGAGTCAAGAAAGCAATAATCGACCACAGAAATGATGTGCAATAAGAAGGAACTAAGTGTGACAGTAAAACCTTTGTAAAATAAATATAATAACATTGAATGTTTACTTCTGTATTTTTGTATCAACCACTGCACTAAGATTGACATAATTTGGTGGCAGGACAGAGACCTTTATATTCAAGAATTCAAGACACACATGTACATGATCATATAGACAGATGTGTACAATTATGGGAGAAAACAGAACCAATTATCATAGACCAAAGAGCCCAAAAGAAGGATCTCAAGCATCACTGCTCTTGAGATAGCAAAAGTCAGTCTCCAAGCAATAGTATGTAGCCAGAAATCCAAGAATTAGGAAGAACAGAGCAAGGATAAGCGGGCTGTTGTAAATGAGGCTGTAGCAACAGGTGGGATTAGATGCACATCCATGTGCGGGATAGGAGCAACATCTGGTATGCTTGCCCTAATCCTGCTGCTTCCTATTTTGAATCCATAGTTCATTCCAGAGAGATGATTATTTGGTTCAGACTTCTCCTATCGCATCCATATGGCTACCTCCAGGAAAGGTAATTTTATTTTGTGAGAATTGCAATTATAGGAAAATTCGTTCTTATACTAAAGTATCTTAGCTGACTTGTCTGAGTGTATTCTGTGTCTGTTATCTGGATCCCTATGGATTAAGCCTCTTTTCCTGTGTACCAGCCTTTGATTATTAAAGATTGTCTTTCACGTTTCCTCAGTTTGTTTCTACATTAACAGAATATCCAGCTTCTTCAAATATTCCTCATATTTCAAAATATTTTACTCTTGTCACTTGGGTTGCTTTCCTTTGAATATGCATCGATTCAGTGAGGTGTTTCTAAAGCCAGGCTCCCAGAACTGACCCCAATATCCCAGATAGATTCTTGCCAGTATGGAAAACGCTGCAATTATGGGCCCTATTATCCTGACACTATATTTCTATTAATGAGCCCAGGCCAGATACTTGGATGTTGACCAGAGTGTGTGATCTTTATTACCCAAACCAGGGTAGTATTTCCTCAAAGGCAATTGAAAATCTTCAGAGATGTTGGAGACCTTTCCTGAGGCTGCATAATTATATATTTTAAATGCCTTCAATTTCCTATGACAAGTTTGGAGTGTCTAAAGATGGCAAAGTGAAGGAGATAAATAGATTATTGATCGGACAGGCTTGTAATTCCTTAGCGAATTGGATTTAGTTTCTTCATTGAGATCAGGTCAATGCCATAAATCTCCTAGAAAATCAATGCCACAGAGAGTGCTGTGAGCTAGGCTTGAAGACATTTCCCTGGCTGCTTCAGGGCTGGGAATGATGGAAAATGGTTATATGAAGAAATTAAATATTGAGTATGTGGTGAAGGGTCTGAATAAAGTCAAGAGACTTGCAAATTCTTGGCTTGGCCACTGTTGTACAGGTGACCTTGGGTAAATCACTTCACTTTGACCATCCCACATGGTATAATGACAAAGATAGACCATACAAACAATTATCTATACCTTTTCCAAAACAAACAACTCCACAATTTGGTGACTCAACACAATGAAAATTTAGTTCTCACTCTAACAAGTATTCAAATGTGGGTTCTGCATTAGATAGTTTATCTTCAAGCAGTTCTTTGGGGACGCAGGTGCCCTGGCTTTTCATATCTTGCAACTCTGCTGTTACATAGAGCCTTGGTATATATGGCTTCCAATATACCTTAACTGGCACAGATACTTACAGAAGGTAAGATAAAAATAGAGCATGAAAGGGTGGCTAGGAACAATTGTAAAGCCCTTTGAAAATGCGTCTGGCTTCTGCAGTGAAGCCCATCTAGCTCCACATTCATAAAGATCCAGAAAAAAACGTTAGAAAGATGATATTGGCATATTAGCAATTTCAACTGACTTTTCTGAAACTCCACCCCAGTCTTGAGTGAAACTTATTCAAAAACCTGATAAAAGTAGGCCACCAGAAGAAAAAGTCGAAATTTAGAGGGAAAAAATGGTAGTGAGGGTGTTTGAACAGATGCACTGCAGATAACTGCATTTTAAAATTGTCTTTTTGGTAATTCTTTGTGGAGATGCTCCGTTTGTTTCACCGTCTTTACCCACTTTATTTATTTTGCACAGAAGAAAACACATGAGTGTTTAAAGGCTTTGGCAAAACTTATTCTAGCCTGACATAGTCATGAAAGAAGTTGGAAGAGAACACGGACATATATTGAACTTGACACTGTGAGAAAGTGAGAAGAAAATAGAGGATCGAGGTAGAGACGGATGGAGACAGACTGAGTCACATCGAATCTGGTGAACACGTCACTTCTCAGGATATTGTGAAGTGTAACGTCAAGAGTCTATATTATTTACAGTGACACGGCCCACTTTTAAAAGCATACATCAACATTCCAGTGAATTAACACAATATGAGTTTATTTCTTACTCAGACGGTGAGTAAGAAATAAACAATAAACAATACAAGTATCCTTGGTCATTGGGGCTGTATTGATTTCCTATTGCTGCCAAAATAAATTACTACAGACTTCGTGTCTTCAGACAACATACATTTGTTATCTTACAGTTCTGGAGGCCAAAAGTCTAAAATAAGTCCAGAGGGCTGCATTCCTTCTGGCGGCACTGGGGAATAATCTTTCCTCGCCTTTGCTCGTTTCTAGAGGCTATTCACTTTCCTTGGCTCATGGTCCTTTATCATTCTTACTCCAGCCTGTTTCTGCAGTCTTTTATCTCCTCTTTCTCTGACTCTCCTCCCTCCTGTAAGGACCCCTGTAATTATACTGAGCTCACTCAGAAATCCAGGGCCATCTCTCCATCTCAGGATCCCTAATCTAATCACAATCTTTGAAGTCCCTGTACCAGGGAAGTTAGCATAGTCACAGGCCCCTGGGATTAGGACCCGAATGTCTCTAAGGGAGAGGAAAGAAGTGCCAATATTCTGCCTACCACTGGGACCATCGCTATGGCGGGATTTGCCATCTTCAGTAGAAGGTTTCCAAGGTCGCCCTGGGTATCAACATCCAGCTGGCAAGTGAACAAAGAGAAGTGATTGTACCTGGGAGGGTTTTCTGCCACTGGACTGACAAAAGCATGCAACATGTGTACTAAGTCATTTTATTCTCTTTCTGGGTTTATGGAAAACTCCAAGTTATACTCTTTGCTCATAGACTTAGGAGAGAGGAAAAAAATGATGGTGTTGGCTAAAAAGGAAGCACAGAGAGAGGAGGGTGGGAATGGGGAACGGAGAAGAAGAAACATAGGCAATGTGAATCATAGCAAGGGAAAAATGTGCTTGGACTTAAGGTTTTATTTCCCCATATTTTCAAGGGTGGCTGAGATTTCCTTACAGTGGCACCAGCAGGCTTTCGCTGCTTGTGGCCTCCCCAAAATAGATTGTGAATACCCTGGAGCCCATCTGCAGTGAGAATCAGTTAGTGACACATGACAGCTATTCCTTGAAATGTGCTCAGTGATTCACACAGCTCACAGCAGCTATGCAGTGGGGATTATTGGCCTGAAAATGACTTTCTCCCTTCCCTTCAACCCCCCATCATCAGCTTGGAAAATAACCTTGGGACACATTTTTCACTCTCTTCTCTGGAAGCCTTATTGCAGTTGTACCCCTGATGCCCAAAGCCTGGTACCTGCCTAGAGAGGAGTTGTGCCTCTTGGAGCTGGTTGGTCCTATCACAGAGATCCAGGAAATCCCCAGTGTCTGCTGAACATTTGGCTTCCCAAGACTGTCTGGTATATATGTGTTCTATCATTTCTATGTGACTCACTTTTTTTTTCCTTCCCAGGAATGGTTTATTATACTTTCTATCATTATTTAAACAAATTTGGTTTACACAATGTACTTATTTGAAAATGAAGGCAGATATATCAGGCACGTCTAGGTCCCTTTCAATAGATGGGCGGTTTTCATTCTTTCCTTCCCCACCCCTTCCCCCAGTGTTTCTCTTTGGTGATAAGAGCCATGTGGACATCTCTATTACCAGGTCTCTGTTACAAAAATTCTGACTCACCAGGTCCAAGGCAAGAATTTACGTTTCTTACAACACCCTGGTTTATTCTAATCTTCAGGCAACTTTTACAAACAATACAGACATATTTTAAAAGACAGGATGGATTTTTGTGCCAGACATCTGGATTTAAACCCAGCTCTAGAATTTGCCAGTTAGATGGCATGGGCCAATTCCTTTAAGATTTATGTATGGTAGTTGATAAATGTGTAACTTTACCCAAATCCAATTCTCAGGTTACATCTGTTTCTCATTGCAGGGGACGTTTGTACAAAAGACAATGGCAATGCATGGTACTTTGTACTGAATTTTATTCTACTGGCTATACTTTGAAATTTTAAAAAGAAAAAAAGATATACATTGTCTGAAGTAGTTAAGAGTTTGCATGACAGAAAAGAGTCTAACTTAAAAATTGATCTAAGAGGAGACGCAGACTCTGAGTAGGCAAAACATCTTAAATTAGAGTAGAAAGACAATCCTTAAGCTAAACTTGGAAAGACTCTTAGATAATCCAGCCATTGTTGAGTTTTAGGTTCGGACCATGCTCCTTGGTAGTGGCTGTGTGGACTGATGGAACAGAAAGACTGGGTACTGCTAATTTCATTTGAATTCCTTTTATTTACCTTATCCTGTCTTATCATCCAAAGAATTATCTTTCAGACTCCTAGTTTGACCACCAATGAATTTATTTCCCGACATACAACCCATTACTGGCCGCACCCTCCACTGTGTACCTCAAACTGATTACATGGCACTGGCAAATTCTAAAACACGTACTCTGTTGGCATTTTATGCTTTGGGATGTAACTATAATAGCAAACAATTATATGTGCCAGGCACTGGTCTGGACATTTTTCATGAATTAACCCATTCAGTCTTCACAACAAATACTATTATTAATTAATTCCATTTTACAGACTAGAAGACTGAGGAATAGAAAGTTACAGAGCCAAAGATCTTTACACTTTATAGCACTAATCATAAGAAAACTTAATTCAAGGATAGCTGATGTCCCCCCCAATGATTCCCAAGATATGTACACTTTAAAAGAAGAATTGATTAAAATAGGGGTAAGTAATCACTTTAACCTAGATAATCAGGTAATGATTTCTTAACAGTGTCTTCTGGAGAGGAGGATCTTCCTGTTAAACAATGGCTTGGGGATTTTCCATCCTCTTTGGCAAAATGATCTAACCACATATAACTCTCCAATTATTCTTGTACATGTACCCGGAGCTTACTTGCAGCTCATCCAACTTCCTCCCTCAAGTTGCAGATGCAGCAACTGCCATCTACAGAGAAGTGGCTTGCTAGAATTATATAGCTAAAAATATGTAGGGCTCCTGAAATGCAATCCACTCCACACCCAGGTGATAATGAGTCATTATTACCATTTCTGTTATTTTCCGTCCACAAAGCTGTGGACAAAAATGGGTTAGAATTTGAAGAAAGAGCAGAAGCTTTCATCCAACATATCCAGTCCTCACTTCCCTAAAGCTTGCCTTCCAAGAGCAAAGAAGTAGCAAGGAAGACACCGCAGAGGCAGGGATCCGAGACATATGTCTGGGAAACAAACAAGAAAATATAGGTCCAAAAAGTAATCAGTGATGAAAAATTAAAACTTTATTTTCTCTTCTTTCTTTATCCCCTTATACATTGCCTGCCTGCAAACAGCAAATGTTCTAAAAGCACAGCAAGGCACTGCTCTCAGAGCTAAGGCATCAGTTTTTGAAAAACATTGCCTTATTATAAGACAAGACAATGAAATACAACATAAAGGCAAAATTGCCATGAAAATCACATGTGTGTATACACACACACACACACACACACACACACATATATATATATATGTATCACAGTCACATGCCTTTCTATTCCATTTGGAGCTAAAAATTGGAAGCAACAGAAATGGTAGCAGAAGAATTTAATTGAACAAAAAGTTCTGGGACTAATCACAGGGCAGATGTGAAAGTTCATTTCCCATCAAGTCCTAGAACCATTAAACCAAACATGCAATGTTTCATTAATTTTATCTTAAACCTCAATTGGGAAAACAATGGAGTTAGAGAAAGGTCCTCATTTCAGAGTGCTTAAAAGGACCTCAGTAGTATTTTTTTTTAAATAAAAGCTTCTGTGTTTACCTTTCTCATTTCTCAGTCTCAGCTATCGCCACTGATTCTATTAGGTTTCATATTAGAGCGTCAGCAGCATGATGGTGGGTGTGACGTGGGCTTGTTCAGAACTCCAGTGCCAGCACCCACCACTTCCTGACACATGTGATATGATGGGTTAAGGTTATATTGCATTGATTCACATTACACTGAATTAATTTATGTAAGATTAATTGAAAAATGACAATAAATCTGTATCCTCTAATTTAATCATCACCAACAGAAATCATGGTTGCCTCTTATCTCCTTCATCTCTCACTTCTAAAAACCAAATCCCTTCCAATACATTGTTTAAATCAACTAATCCCCCCAAATCCTTCCTTTGGCTACCACCACTTATAATGTCTAAACAACTTAGTGTCACTTTTAAGGACCTTTGAAGTCTATGTTTAATGTCCATTTATTGACTCATTTATTCTTACTTCTTCCCCTCAATTTCCACTTATTGTCATACTTGCATTCATTACCATTTCCCTTGCAACGTATTGTATTTTTCCATGCCTATACTTGCTACCTATGCTATATATTTTCCTTTACATGCTATATGTATTTTATATATGCCTTGTGTTTGCTATTTCTTCCCTGGAATGTCTTTCAAATCTACAACTTTTAAATCCCTGTTCTTTCTTTACCGCTTCAAGTACTGCTGCTACTGTTGAATATTTTCCTTCTTCTGCAAAAGGAAAACTGACTTCTCTCTTCTCTGTGGTTTCGTAGCACTTTCCGCTAACTCTTATTGTTAGCATTTTCATATTTCATTGTTGTTTTAATTATTCAATCTAGCCTGCTGGACTCTGCATTCCATGAGAGAACCATACATTTTAACCATCTTTACAACCCCACTCAAAATCTGTGTGTGATCCACAGGTATTCAAATATCCTCCTGATTCCTGAAAGGTATATTCTGAAGCCAATGGTTACAAACTCAGAATCTCCTAGGAGTCACATAAGTGACATAAATGATTTTCCAAATTGAGTAGGGATATTGACAAACAAGAGGGTGCTTGCCCGATCTAAGGGGGCAAATATATTCTTGCTCAGGTGATTGTTACCATGTGAGAATGTGGGCCCAATATTGCTCGGTCTTTAAGAAATCCCAACACCTGAAGTTTTACTTGAAACATCTCAACTTTTAGAGTAATATGTAGGCCATGGTGATCTGGATTCAACTAGCAGACAGTCAATTTGCAATTTGCTCTAGTTCATACAAAATTGATTTTTGTCTGCCATGTTATCCACATAGTCAAGGAATGGAGCTTTTGAAATATGCTTCGGATACCTTAATCCTTGGAATCCTCTCTTATAGCTATGTATATTCTATTTTGCAGCAGTACATGTCCTGATGCCTGTTTGTATGAAACTTTTTATTTTTAATATCTTTCTTTTTTTAGTTTCTTTTCCCTTTCACACCCTCTCATGTTATTTCTCAGCTTCCCAGTCTCCATCAGCTTACCCTTACCACCCCCTCCAGCCCTCTGAAACTTGCTGTTATTTGTTCTTCTCTCTAAAACAAGAATAATAAAATAATTTTATAAGGCTGTCATAAAGTATAAACAAAAGAGATACGCAAGACACCCACAAAGTGCAATGGTTTATCTTATCATCTCAGTAAATATTAAGTTCTTTCCTTTTTGCCTCCATCATTTTTCTTTTCTCTCTCCCATTTCAAATAAACATGATCTGCCCTGGGCCTTAGTCTATCATGATTCTAATAGGCATAGAGCTAAGTATAATGATTAATTATCACTAAACAAATTTAGAATGTAAATTGCTCAATTACTCACCCCATTTTTTTTCCTTTTTCAGTTTTATTAAGCAGAATATTACAGTTTGACTGCACATATACATTATATTGCATGTAAATACATATAAACAGTATACTGCACATTTTTTTAGTTTGTATATATATATATAGATCATTGTTTCTAAGAACAGATTTGAGCTTTAGCTTTTTAACTTACATAGTTATCAAAGGAATAAAGCCAACTATAAAATAAGAATTAACAGAATGTGGTAATCCAATCATAAAGGGCAGTCAAACGTGCTTACACATATTCAAGAAATCAGTCATCTAAGTTATAAATAATAAGTAGTTCATTTTTGTCCTTTTTTTTAGATTCCTCATATAAATGATGTCATAAGGCGTTTTTCTTTCTCTTTCCAGCCCACTTCACTTAGAATGACAATCTTCCGGTCCATCCATATTGCTGCAAATGGCATCATTTTATTCTTTTTTATGGCTGAGTAGTGTTCCATTGTATATTCATACCACATCTTCTTTATCCAGTCATCTGTTGATGGACATTTGGGTTGTTTCCATGTCTTGGCTATTGTAAATAGTGCTGCTATGAACATTTAGGTGCATGTGTCTTTCTGAAGTTTATTTTTCTTTGGATATATGCCCAGGAGTGGGATTGCTGGGTCACATGGTAAGTCTATTTTTAGTTTTTTAAGGAACCGCCATACTGTCCTCCATAGTGGCTGCACCAATCTACATTCTCTCCAACAGTGTAGGAGGATTCCCTTTTCTCCACACCTTTCCAGCATCTATCATCTGTAGACTTTTCAATGATGGCCATTCTGGCTGGTGTGAGGTGATATCTCATTGTAGTTTTGATCTGCATTTTTCTGATGATTAGCAATGCTGAGCATTTTTTCATCTGCCTATTGGCCATTTGTATATCTTCATTGAAAAATTGCTTGTTGAGGTCTTCTGCTCAGTTTTGGATTGAGTTGCTTGTTTCTTTGATATTAAGGTGTATGAGCTGTTTATGTATTTTGGAAATTACTCCCTTGTCAGTGGCATCATTTGCAAATATTTCCTCCCATTCTGTAGGTTGTCTTTTTGTTTTGGTTGCAGTCTCCTTAGATGAGCAAAAGCTTTTAAGTTTAATTAGATCCCATTTGTTTATTTTTGCTTTTATTTCCATTACTCCAGCAGCTGGTTCAAAAAATATGTTGCTGTAATGTATGTCCATGAGTGTTCTGCCTATGTTTTCCTCTAGGAGTTTTATAGTATCTGGTCTTACATTTAGGTCTTTAATCCATTTTGAGTTTATTTTTGTACATGGTGTTAAAGAAAGTTCTAATTTCAGTCTTTTACAGGTAGCTGTCCAGTTTTCCCAGCAACATTTATTCAAGAGACTGTCTTTTCTCCATTGTATATTCTTGCCTCCTTTGTCATAGATTAATTAAGCATACATGCACGGGTTTATTTCTGGACTTTCTATCCCATTCCATTGATCTATGTGTCTGTTTTTGTGCCAGTACCATACTGTTTTGATTACTGTAGCTTTGTAGTATAGTCTGAAGTCAGGGAGCATGATTCCTTGAACTCCATTCTTCTTTTTCAAGATTGTTTTGGCTATTCGGGGTCTTTCATGTTTCCATACATATTTCAACATTTTTTGTTCCAGCTCTGTGAAGAATGTCCTTGGTAATTTGATTGGGACTGCATTGAATCTGTTAATTGCCTTGGGCAGTATGGCCATTTTAACAATATTGATTCTTCAAATCCAAGAACATGGTATATCTTTCCACTTGTTTATGTCATCTTCAGTTTCCTTCGTCATTGTCTTATAGTTTTTGGCATACAGGTCTTTTGCTTCCTTGGGTAGGTTTATTCCTAGGTATTCTATTATTTTTTTAGTGTGATGGTAAATGGTGTAGTTTCCTTAATTTCCTTTTCTGCTATTTCATTGTTAGTGTATAGAAATGCAACTGATTTCTGTATATTAATTTTATATCCTGCAACTTTACCATATTCATTAATAAGTTCTGGTAGTTTTCTGGTCACTCCGTTATCAATTATCAATAAACAAATTTAGAATGTAAATTGTTCAATTACTCACCCTTTTTTGATTGTACATTTGAATCTTCCCTTCAGAGTCCAGCAGGATAGACTGAATATTTTTTAAAAAATGAAATATGAAAATGCTGCAATAAGAGTTAGTAGAAAGCACTATGGAACCACAGAGAAAAGAGAAATTAGTTTTTCTTTTACAGAAAAAGGAAAATATTCAACAGTGGGAGTAGTATTTGAACTACTAAAGAAGGAACAGGAATTTAAAAGTTGTAGATTTTAAAGACATTCCAGACAGGTAAAGGCTAACCTTACCTTGACTCACTAGTGGTGTGATGTCAGACTTGTGACAGCCTGGAATAGAACCGATTCTTAGCATCAACACAAAGGTGAAATGCACAGTGTTATACACCTCAAGGTGTATTTCTTCACCAATATTCATCCTTTTCCTCTGGAAGTACATATCTGGTTGGACTATTTCATCCATTTATATGCTAATGAATTGCCCTCTCTCATCCTTTTTCTCTTTCTCTACATTTGGGGAGGCCACTTTATTATCTAAAGTAAGCTGTTCCTGTCAGTAGTGCTTTTTTTTTTTTCAGTGTTTTAGGTAATTTAATTAAATCAGTCATTCATCTCTGAATTGGTATTGAGATAGCAAAAATGATGTGGTCGGTCATTATCTAGAATAGCAAAAGTTAGTATCCATGTGCTTCTAAGAGCCAGTCTCCCTCTTTGAATGTGCTTGGCAGTCCTCTGGAGGGTAAACATTCACATTTGAATAATAGCAGGCAGAGTTTTGTAAATTGGAGAAAGCCTCCATTTGGGAATGATCTGTGTATTAGTCCTAAAACCTCAGGCTTAACTGCCTGTGCTTTCTAGTCACAATTTAGAAAATCTTAATCACTTGGCCTCACAGCACATAGTACTAGCCACATTCCTGCCCGTGTAAGAGATGTGGGTGTCTATCAAACGCTCCCACCACATTGTCTAATCTAACAGTTCTCAATTCTTTTTCAAAAATATGTACCCGACAGATGATACTCACATGCATGACCCACTTCAATAGGTATATCCAGGCTTCTGCACTAACTAAATAATACTTATTTTATTAATACAAGAAGTCTCCTCTGAAGGCAGATGATTGAGAGTAGAACAATCAGAGGGACCATTCTGCCTCTGGTCTGATATACGTTTGTAGATAAAGAGGTAAGCAACATCTTCACAACCATTACTAATTTAGCAATTATCCATTCATTGTGTCAATATTGTATTTAAGCTCTCTATAGGCCAAACACATGATAGATTTTTGGGTCATTTCTATGAGCAAATAACTACAACCACCATCACTTCTTTGACCCCCACAATTACAGGAAGTTTACTACCCTGTAGAAAAATAAGGACAAGTGAAAAAATTGTAATAGCACAGAGTTTTGTCCATAGACTATGATGATACAGGTTCAGAATATTATGTAAGCATCAAGCAAGCATTTTACCTTAATGAGGATTTAGATGTAGTGAAGACTATTTGGGAAAGATAATATCTCTTTTGAGGACTAGGAGAGAATGGGAATTAGGCAAAGCTGGAAGTGGGGTGGAAAGTAAAAGTGGGGTGTTCCAAAAAAAAAATAGTGTATGCAATGGACTGAATTTGACTTAGCATGACCAGCTCAAAGTAATTCTGAATACAGATCAAAAATTTCACACGCTATCAGAACCTGCTGCCTAATTTTATCTTCTGAACTCAGGAATGCCACTTAAATTAATCACACTTACTGGAAACTAATCATAGGAAGGTGTTGGGCTTGGTTTTAAGACGCAGAATACTGTCTCTTTAAGTGTCCGCAGTCTACCAAAAGGAGGGAAACAAGTGGAAAAAAATACTAGCTATAATTTTTATGTCTTATATAAAAGACATAAGAAAGAATGTCTTGAGAAAAAAAATGTATTGAGATCAACCAGGAGAAACAGAAAAGGTCAGGGAAGGAATAAGAGATAAGAGTAAAAAAAAACTAAGAAAAGATAAATGAAAGTGACAGAGACAAGGAAAGGAAGGAAAAGAGGGAGAGAGAATATTCATTTTAAAAAGGATGGAGTGATGTCATCAAGATGGCAACATAAGTTGTTCTTGACTTTGGTCCCCCTCACAAGAAGGCCAACTAGCAATTATCCATAGACAAGATACCACTGTGAAGATCTCAGCATCTGGGGGTGAGCCTGGAGCACCTCTCGGACCACGGAGACTGAGAAGGACCATATTTGATGGGCAAGAGGAACAGCTGCACCCTGAACATCATCCCTTCCCCAGCTGGCACAGCACCACATGGAGAGGGCCCCCCTCTGGGCTGATGGTTTCTCCAGTGGGGAAAAAGAGAGCCCAGGTGGACATCCAGCATCCCCCAGCACTGTGGGGCACTTCCCAGGAGGCCCACCATCTCACCTCACAGGGATCATCAGGGAAGTCTGTAGGGCTTGACCACTGGGGATCAGATAGAGACAGAGCAGAGGGGTAGGTCTTACAGCAACCAGGGTTCCGCAGACAGCCTTCCTACTTCCAGCAGCATCCACGCTGAGAGACTAGTTGGTAGCTTTGCCCGTCTGCAAAGCTGAGCGGGTGGTCCTGTCTGACCAGGGAGCTCAGCTGGCAGTTCTGCCTGTCTTTGGTCCTTCATCAACAAGATACACTGGCTATGGAGCATGCTCTGTGGCCCCACCTGAGCAAGGAAGCTGATTCACAGCCCTGCCCAGCTGCTTAGTTCAGCCTCCTGTCCTGCCTGGCCGGAGAGCTTGGGCATCCACAGAGCCCAGCCCATCACCGTGCTTGCGCAAGGGGCTGAGTTGGCAGCCCGGCCTCGGGCCCTGCAAGACCAAGGAGCTTGAACAGTGACCCGAGGCAGCCTCAGAAACCAGCCCAGCTGTGGAGTCCAGCCTACCCCTGACCTCAGAGCACGAGCAGTGGCCTTGACCAAAGAGGGACACTGCCTGTCCATGGATGCTACACTGACCTGCGCAGTGCCTCAAGTTGAGCTGACTGCTGAAGGTCTCTCCCTGCTGAAGCAAACCTGTAAAAGTCTGGAAGAGGAGACCACTTACTCAGATGCACAGACTACCAGTGCAAGGAATCAAAGATCGTGAAGAATTGGGTAAACGTGACAACACCAAAGGAAACTAATGAAGTTCCAATAAGTGATTTTAAAGAAATGGAGATCTATAAGCTATTTGGCAAAGCATTCAGAATAATTCTATTAAAGAAGTTCAGTGAACTGCAAGAACACACAGTCAGCTAAACAAAATCAAGGAAACAGTATATCTTTAAGGTATCTTCCTATCTCCATTGTATGTATGTATGTTGCATACAATGGACTATTATTCAGCCATAAACAGAAGGTAATCCTTCCATTTATAACAACATGACTGCATCTCCAAGGCATTATTAAGTAAAATAAATAAGACAGAGAAAGACAAATACTGTATGATCCCACTTAATTGTGGAATCTAAAAATAAAAACAAACTCCTAGAAACAGAGAGCAGGTTGGTGGTTGCCCAGTGCATGTGTGTAAGGAGGAGGTGGTAAATGGATGAAAGTAGTCAAAGGGTATAAACTTCCAGTCGCAAAATGCATAAGTTCTGGGGATGTCATGTACAATCTAGTAGTTGTAGTTAACAAGACTGTGTCGTATATTTGAAAGTTGCTAAGAGATTAGATCTTAAAAGTTCTCACCACACACATACCAAAAAACTGTAACTATTTGAGGTGATGGATGTGTTCACAAACCTTATTGCAGTAATCATTTTCCAATTTATACATATATCAAATCACCATGCTGTGTATCTTAATCTTATACAATGTTGTATGTCAATTATACCTTAATAAAGCTGGGGAAAATATACATAAATGAAAGAAGGGCCAGCCAACTCTAGTCAGAAAAATTATCCTCATGTTAAAATTGCAGTGGTTGAGGCTGAATTTTTCCTTTTTTTTAGATAAAACTTTCTTGATGACATCTTGACAATAATACAAGACAGGTAATTACATTTCCACCAACAAGTGATGACATGAGGATGAAAAGCTACAAACAGCAAAAAATCAAAGAATAAAAAGGGAAATGATCCGATTATCCTGGTGCAAATCTATTTCTGTGAGAACTGTGAAGAGAAATATAGAAAGTCAGACCCATAAACAGAGACTCACTAACACTTATGTCAGCTTCAAGATTTAAGGTTCATGTGTTGACTGGATGTTCATATTCAATGAGATGTACCCTAATGTTTGCTGTGTTAACATAGAGGAATGCTCCAGGAAAAAAAGGAAAAAAAAAAAAACCACAGGAGATGTGCTTTCCTTTCTGAGACAGTTTTGTCAAGTTAAAAAAACAAAAACAAAAAACTAAATACATGATAATTAGTTTATATATTGTTTTTATTAGTCACATGCGATGTGATTATCAAATATGGCAAATAATTTCACAGCATTAACTCTTTTGTTCATTCATTCATTCATTTTGGGTGTAGCAGTTGGTCAGACAAATAAGAGAAGAGAGATCATTCCAAGAGGGAACATACGACAAGATTCAGAGAAAGGATCATTCATAGCAGGTTTTAAACAAGGTACAAGGACCACATTGCCACGATCTTGGTGTCACTTTGAAAATCAGATTACTTTTCCTCCCCATCCTCTCTCTCTCTCTTACTTGTTTGAGAATATTCAAATTCTGCACAAATTCTCAGGATGATGCTTCAGATATACAGGTATTCCAACCCCCAACACACAGAAAAAGGCTTCAGAATCACAAACACTTTGTAGTCTGGGAGGCTGTCATGGTAGAAGGTAGTTGGTTAGAGCTTTGCCCTGTTCCCTGAAGGTGCTATTATACAATATATCAGTAATCAGTATATGAATAGCTATCTTTGTATATACGTGTGAATGAGTGTGTACGTATAGTGCTCATAGTATGTATAGAATGCTATGTGACTTTAAAAAAGCCTTCTGCTGATTTGCCTAGTCCTTAGTTTCCAAAGTTTTCAAAATGCATTTTATAACATGTGACATGGTAGGATAAATTTGGGGCTGTATGTCATGAACCCATGTTATTTAAATGAATCCTTCCTTCCTTATTCTGTAGAAGAAGCCAACCTAAAAAACAGTACTTTGTTGTTTTTTTTTAACATTCTCCATTGCCATGATATCTTCCTTTCCTCTTTTCTTCCAGAACATGCTTCCAATCTTGTTGAGTTCCTCTTCTCCCTAAGGACTGCTCTCAGAATAAGTAAATACACCTAGGACTCAAAAGAGACAGACTAGCTATCAGGCTCTTGGGGAATTATGATAGAAAGACACACTCAGGACAGGAGACATTTGGAATTTAAAACCTCCTCTTTCCCCTCTTCCTTCTGTACTCTCCACTCTCTGAGCGAGGGCCACCGAGGGATTCAGCTCCAGATTTGAGTTTGTCTCTGTTCCGACAACTTGACAGTTTAATAATTTATACTGTTTCCATCCTCCCAAAACACACGAACCCATATTATTATGATTTTCCTTATTCCCTTCTCTCTTCTTTTAAACCGTTACCCACTATAACCCTTGATGTCATGTCAGTGTCCAATGATAATGGGAGATTTCTTTTTTCCCGATTCTTGGGCATTGTCACTCTTTAGAATAATGAAGACTGAATGAGGCCAGGTGTTTTTCTCATGTAATGTATCAGCATACATTATTTATATATATATATATATATATATACACACACACACACACACACACACACACACATACACACACACACATATATATATATATATACACACACACATTATATATAATGTATCAATAACTACAGGCAATTTTAGCCAGTTTGGAGGGAGATGAGTTTGCATCCTAATCCTTGGAGTCCAGGAGCATCCTCTGAAACCTTGGGAAAATGACTAAACTTGTCCACACTTGCCTAGTTTCAAGTGATTAAAGACTGATAGTCTCAAGAAGTGGTCTGAGAAAGCCCTAACCGAAGTATTATCTCATATAATACACAGAAAACTAAAAAATAAGGGGAAATGCATTCTTAAATGGTCTACAGAGGTTTAAATCGTGCGAGTAAAAATTTTATTTTACCCAGATTATGTAAGTAAAATTGAAAGGTCTACTTTTTTTAGGCTGATTGTCTACAAAGACATTTCTGGGATAGTTGCCAACCTGTATTTCACTGACAGTTACAGATTCAACTCAGTTATCAATGGAGAACCTCCTCTGTTCATGTTATTAAACAAGTAATGGAAAATGAGGCTTTAGGGTAACTCTCTGAGTTCAACAAGGTTGTGAGGGAGGCCAAGCCAATAATGTAGTCTGAGTGGGGCTGTGCTGGATTTATTCAGAATAGTGTAAAGCAGTGGCATATGCATCATCAGGTGGCTGAAACTAGCAAATAAGCATGAACAGTTTATAAAAAGCAGAATGAGTAGTAAAGGAAGGGACCTCTCCCTACACCACTGAATTCCTCTGATTTATGAGGACTATCTGCCCCAGTTTCCAAGTCAAAAATTCCCTTTCCCTAGTTTGCCCTTATCCAATCAACCACTACGTTGTTCAGCTGTCTTTAACCCGTTCTCCCTATACCTCAACTCTCTTCCAGTCCCGCTAACATATCTGCACTGAAGATCATTAACTCATGCCCTCCCTTTATTATTAAGAAAGTCTCCTTTGTGATTTTTCCATGATTGCTTTCCTATAACCTTCACAGGACAGTTAGCTCAGGAAAATTTATTTAAGAAATCAATTAGTACAGTATAAGTTGCCTAAATGTTTCTTAAGACCTCAGCTATTTTCAGATGCAGATTCATATCTCCTTCACTGAAGACTTCCTGATTACATGCATGAAGCAGCCAGTGATCACGATCCAGAGCATTTCCTGTTGGTACAGATTAGTAACAGTAGACAAAGCACTTTGGAGATAGTCCTTGCCTAATTTTGGGAAGAGTTACGGATTGATTTCATGGCCTATGCATTAACATTTCAGCTCTATCACAAGCTTAATTCTTTAGCATTTTACATACACATGTATCAGGTAAGGACATTAATACTTACATTTCAAGATTACATGAGATAAGGACTTGGCATATTATCCTGTATTGAATGTTCCTTAAATACGGAGTGGGTGGAGGGGGCAGAATATACAATTTACAAATCTGATTGAAAACTCATTAGGGAAAAGCAGAAAGACATCTATTCTGCTAATGCATTTTCTTTAGACTCCTAGCCATATTTCATCAGTGTATGAATGTGTAAATCAACCTTAGTTCTTGTGTAACTAGAAACTCCATCCATCCTCATAGCCACCCATCTGACTCCCTCATTTCACTTCCTTCTTCCCTTATTACTGGGAAATATACTGATGTTTTCTTTTTCATTCCTTCTTCCAATTTCCCTCTAGCCAATTATAGTTATAGCTCCCAAGCCCTCCCATCATTTTCTCAATGATCTTTATGAAATTATAGATCTGGGAAAGAGTTCCAGGCATATTTTTTTAAGTTGACTCCATTTTACAGTTACAGAAACTGAACCCTGAAAAGACAAAGTAATTTCCCCCCAAATATGTCACTGTTTAGGAGCAGGAGTAGACCTAAAAATTAGATGTGCTAAATTCACTCAGCAAACGCTCTTCGCACGAGGCTGCTTCTGACCACTGCAGATTATTTGTTATGCTGTTTTTTCATCTTTGGTCTGTACATTCCATTGCTTTTGTTCACTCACAGCATATAACATATATTAATCTTTTTGTACTGTCTGACCTAGTTACCTTGGACCTCATGTGGTCATTATCTACCTTTGCTATAGGACCACAAGACTCCGTAAAGATATTGGCTGATGTCTGAAGCTACCGGGCTTGTTATTACAGTGCACTCAGTCAAAGACATTAGTCTGGTACTGACATAAACACACAAAAAATTGGTGTATCTTTTCTCAACTTCAAAAATATCTTCAATGCAACCTACATTATTGTGACATTCCCTGCAGGTTTGGAGACCACAAGATTGATGACATGAAATAAAGAAGGGGGGCTCTCTGGACCCTTCTTTTTCTCAGTCGCTCACATTATTTTGACAAACATTTTGTCATTATTGCTTAACAGAGGAATTGGAGCTTGTTTTTTTTTTAATATCAAAATTATTACCTTCCCTGAATAATAAAAATCAATAAAGTCTGTTCTTCTGTGAAGCCTCCAGACAACCTTCTCTCAACGAATAATTAAACATGTGAATCAATTCCTGTACCAGCCTCTCATTCACAGCTTTATGAAACTTTGCCGCCTGACCATCTTTGCCTGGAATTCCGTTATTATTTAAAAGAGAAATAGCTTCTAATACAAGTTCTGGTGAAATTGAAACTATCAACTCTATTTCATCTAAAAAGCAGATCGAGGCAAGACTGATATTGCCCAGAAAAGAGAAACTGGTTCAGACACATGCTGACCTGACTTGAACTATAGCAGAAACCTCAAACTGCACTGAGATTGAACTCATTTTTTTTTTTTAAACTCAAGCACTAGGAGAGCTTTCTGGAAAACAATGACAGGGAAATCTGTTTAAACTGAGATTCTATAAAAGGGGGAAGAAAAGACATTAGATATGTGCATATGCAGTGGCGATGCTGAGAAATACTACCGTATACACAGACTTGGAATGGTATCTGGGGAAATGTTGAAGTAGATAAAATGAATGTTCAAAAACAGTTTCTATGTATTTACATGCAATATAATGTGCATGTGCAGTCGGACTGTAATAATTCTAATAAAACTGAAAAGGGAAAAAAATTGTTTTTTAAGAAAAAAAGAAGTTTCTCGCTTGAGCCACTAACAACTCACCTCGTTTACAAGTCTTTCTATCGGAAAACCTAAATGACTTAAATATTCATGTACATAATTTAATTTTGAGGACTTAATCTTTCCCTTCTCAAAACCTCCCTGTTACTCTGAAAGGCTGAACATATAGACCACATTACATATGCAGCCTTGTCTTCTCTTGGTTCCGTTCATTCCAACAAAGTCAGTCTTCTTTTGTTTACTCACTGAGGTGAGCTGTCACCGCCCCATCGCTTACCCTCAGAATAGTTGCATAGATGTCCACCTGCACCTGGAAGAATCTCCCACTCCCCAAAACTCCTAGTTAATGTTCACCATCTTTCATGTCTTAGCTCAGTTGTGGCTTTTTCATGACCCTCTCCACTCCTAGACTAGTTACATATTCTCATGACTACCTGTAATTTTCATTAAATCACTTACCACAGTTTAAAATTAGCTATGTGCTTGTGTAATTATTTTATCAATATCTGCCCCTCACTGGCCTGTAAACTTCATAAAGACAATGCTATGTCTGTTATATTCAATGTTATCACACAAAGACTATTAGAGGCTTTTAATGTGTTGAATTAAAGAGTGAATGAACTTTTTTTGCGTTTAAAAAAGCTAGAGAAAAGAGAATGTGATAAGTTGTTATAGATGGGATTTCAAGAATTAAAATATTCCTGGTAAATATGAGCTAACTGAAATCCCCTCAAATTTCTCCAAATCATGCCAACCATGGCCAATATGGTCCAGGTACCTAGTAATGCATAATTTTCATATTTTATTCAGAGGTTATTTCACAGTCCAAAGAGGTTGTTGTTGTTTTTTTAATATTCTTTTTAGGGAAGAGGAGATGGGAAATTCTACACAACTTGGAAAAAGAGTGAGGAAAAGTATGGGGAAGAAAAGAAAATATGATTATGTAACAACTAACAAGACATTTGGAATGCATATCCAATGGAAATTTATAGCCAAAATAGACTTTGGAAGTAATCTATTCTACCCATCCACTTCCCGTAGCTCCACCAAATTACAAGTTAAGGCTGTCAGTATGATGTAGTGGAAAAGAACACTGGACCCGTTCATTCAAAAGAGACTCACTGAGCACTTGCTTCAAGACAAGTATTGTACCTGACTCTGCAGATACAGCAAAAAAAAAAAAAAAAAAAAAAGAGTGTCTCAACTATATATCAGAACTATGTTCCTATTCCAAATGAGTCACTTTACTTCTCAAAGATTCAGATTCTTCATCTGTGAAAAATAGTAAGTGAATTACCTTAGATAATTCCTAAGATTACTTCTGGCTCTAACATACTCTATAACTTTAGAATCTATTATTCATTCATTCATTCATTCAACAAACATTTACTGAGATCCTATATGGATGTCACAGTAACACAGTACCATGGGAGTGAGTAGATACCAAAGAGGTTTAATAGTAAGCCTGGAAGTGCATTGAAGGTAAGTAGTCAGTGAGATGCAGAGGAGCTGGCAAAGGAGACTAAGAAGGAGTAAGTAGTCAGTGAATGTGGAAGAAGCCAGACGAGTATGATGCTCTGAAAGAGAAGTGAAGAGTGTGTATCAGAAAGGGAGGAGTGATCGCCTGTGCCAGTTTTGCTGATAGTTGAAGCATGGCAGGGTAAACAGGTTTGCTCCAGTCTCGATGATTTGATTTATCAAAGTGGAGGCCAGAGTGACCCTGAAGGACCAATGTAAGGGGAATGGTAATGATGAAAGTGGTATTATTCCTTAAGGACTTGTGTCCTTACAATAGAATCTGACAGATTTCAGGCTTGCATTCAAGCATTACTCAATGTTGGAGCAAATACTTGAATTATGTTAACAAATAATATGTGATGGCTCAAAGGTTACAGTCTCAAATCAGTGACTAAGAATTCACATTAGGAGCCATCAGTGACTACATCTTCCAAGAGTGAAAGGCCAGCCTCCATAGTCTGATGACATCCAGTCTTTCCATCGTCTTCCAGACATTATCCCCAAGGCACATGGCACACTGAGAAATAGTTTATAAAACAGCATCTATCCTTACTGATGCATATTTCAAAAGATCAGCCTCCAAAATATACCTGGCTTCTCTTAACAACCTGTGTTTTCCCTCCTAGCATGTGTTGAGGCAAATTGTATTTTCAACCCACACCATGTCTTGGATTGCCACCATAGCATTGACCTAGAGATTGGTCTCATATAGTTTGAATAAAGCTCTGGGGACAAAGAACCTTTTGTAAATTAGCAAAAATTGAACTTTTTTATTTATTTTATAATCTTCATTGGAATTTCCTTTATCCTTAAAATTGTCCCTGTCCTTGGAGTAGCTCCTCATCATCTTATGTAGACTGTGTGATCCTTTATTGTCTTTCTTCAGTGACATCTGCCTTCCTGCATATCTTACTGTGTGTGTGTAGTTATGTGTCCTTCTCTTAACTGCTGATGCACATTTCTCTGACCTCTGTGATTCCTCTGCATTCACTCCTACTTCAACTGACTTTTTGTCTTCATCACCAGACTGTAGGCTTTGTGAAAATGGACACAGATGCTGACTCCTCTTCATTTTTCTAGCACTCAGTACAATATCAGTTGTGTGTCCGTTTTCTTTTGGAGATTGGAACCTTCATAGCATGATATTGTCCTCAATCACATATACAAAACTTGTCTCCTCACCACAGGCTTGTTGGTTAAAACCTTGAGCCATTCTCCTTTCTTGTATCCTGTCATTAATTAATAATTATTATTTTACTTTCTGCCATTTCTCAAATCCTATTAGTATGAAATTGAAAAATCTTACTCAGACTATTTCTTTTTGTTGACCACACCGTTCAGATGGTATTTGAAAGCAAGCTCTTTTCATCCCAATGGCGATGCTTTAATTTGGAATCCTGACATCAACTACTTCCACAGTGCTGTGGACTGAATGTTTGTGTTCCCTCCAAAATTTTTATGTTGAAATCCAATTCCCCAATGTGATGGTGTTTTGAAGATAAGGCCATTTGGAGGTGATTTAGGTCATGAGAGAAGTCCTCATGAAAGAGATTAGTGTCCTTATAAGAGAGACTCCAGAAAGATCCCTTCCTCCATTTGCCATGTAAGATGAGTTGGAAAAGACAGCCGTCTGTGAAACAGGAGCTGGTCCTCACCAAACCCCACATTTGCCAGGACCTTGATCTTGAACTTTCCAGCCACATATATTTTGCCTGTTTATTGTTTGTTTCAAAGGCTTGCTAAAGTGACTTGTATAGTGTCTGCTCCCTGATCCCATAATAGGATAATCTTCCAAATAGTTTAATCATTGAAAACCTTTAATAGAAAATATAAATTGCTTGATTTAAATATATACCTGCAAATGGATCACAGATAATATAAACATTATGTTTATCAATTATGTTTTCTCAAAATCTTGGTATATGTTTTATGAGACATATTTCTATATTCTCAGATGATTGCATATGGTTTTTGTGGTACTTATCCAACATTAAGACTAAGAATACGTTCCAAGTGCTAGATAGACCAGATTGGAAAGTTTTAAGGTTGGAAATTGAGACATACTCAGTGGAGTCAGCAGATGGACTCATCCCACTGAAAGGAAGTTGAAGGCAAATATCAATGAGTTTGGAGAATTAATAAACCCATTTCCAGAGGATCTGTGGCCCTCTGGTACCCAGGAAATCTTGGTGGAGGTGGTAGACAGGTGTACCAAAGAATAAGTGGAGTATGATGATGAGAAACAAGGGGGGAAAAAAGATAAACAAATACCCAACTTGGAAGACATAAGAGAGTACAAATATGAGTAATTAACATTTAAAATAGAACAACAGGTGCTCTATATGCAACATCTATTCTGAGTTTCTCTAAGGCAGAAATAGTACGCCCCATTTCTAAAAAAGAAAACTTCAGTCTGGGCGAGGTTAGATAGCTTGCCCAAGGTCACCAAGCTAGCAAATATTAGCATAAGATTCAAAGCCAGGTATCTAATTCCAGTGCTAGGACCACACCATCGCCTGGCACGTTATCCAAGCTGGGACTCAGGCACACAAGAGCAAAACTGTAATTGAGTTACTGAAACTTAGATATAAGACAGATATCCAATTAGAAAAATAAAGCAGAAGCCCAGTTTCTAAAAAGCAAGACATACTAGATCTAGATCCCAGTAAAATCAACTTTCTGTTCAGTCTTCCAAATGACTGAACTAACAGCTCCAAACCTTTCCACAATGAGGCAGATTGATCCTAGTCCTCTGCATGTGCGTATATCTTTGAAAGCCAAATCATGCAACAGAGGAGGGGAAAAAAATGCAGGTAGCGGGATCCAGGCAAAGCAGCACATGACGTAACTGAACATGCAACGATTAGCTTTGTGGCTATCTTAATCTTATATCTCAAAATGTCCCCTGCTAAACAGCCAAATTCTGCCAAAGAGCCATACTATGGCTGTAATGAAAATTCTAATTGTCTTTCACCGTCTGATCTTTATGCCTATTTACTTAAAGATTTGTGGTAAAAACTCACAACAAAATTAAGAAGCCAGGGTATTGGATTGTTTATATATAGAGGCGTGGGCTGATTGAGAGAAAGGGGTGTCTGAATAGTGAGTTCAGCCACATTCCAGTACTTCTCACTTGCCCATCACTGAATGCATCCAAGGAAAGGTCACTGGCAACTGATAATTGCTACCAACTTGTCTCGGAGAAATTAGAAAACTTTTAATGAATAGAATAGCTGAAGGGCGTTATAGATGGGAAGAATATCATACTGGGTTCATTCTCCAGGCATCCTTCACTTCATAGAATAGCTGTTCCTCAGCCAACTGAATTAAATGGAGTATTTTTTCATTGGCTCCCTTTAAAAATTCAGTCTCAACATGCCAATCCCTGAGGGACTAATGGGTTAGGGGTTCAGGTGGTAGCCAGCTTCATAGATTATCTGGTAACACCTCAACAATGGCAGTCCTTGGGAATCAGCAGGGTGTGATTGTGACAGAACGTACTAAACTGAGGATTCAGAGAGCTGTACTAGTTGGTCACTCGCTAGCTATGTGACTTTCAACAGTTTCATTCTCTGAGTCTCACTTCTCCTCATACGTAAAATGGGACCACATGGAACCACTGATCCTTATGGTCAATCTATGTTTAAGATTTCTATACCTCTCCCCTTGGCTCTCAAATCCCACATGTCCTGTGACTCACATACATCTCCATCATATGTCCTGATGTTAATATAAAGGCTCTGGGTAAAATACGTTTTATAAAAGCTGTGTTAAACGAAGCTGAACAGATCTTTTTTTTCTGTGTAGATGTCTTGGTGTCTTTAATATAAAAACACATATAATGACTCACTAAGAACTCAGAGAAAACACTGTTTTTCAGCGATCTCTTTCCCGAGAACTTTTCCCTGTGCCCTCCACTCTGTTTGTTGGACAATGCAAGTTTCCTGCCTCCTGCTGGGAAGACCAGATTCTCTGCCCTGAAGGGAGGAAACTGGGGCTCAATCAAACTGGGACTCTTTCTTGAATGGTGTTTTGATACACATTAGGGAACTACGGCCATCTCCAAGACAAAGCACTACAGCTTCACCTGCTTGCATGTAGAAGCAGAGGAGTTTGGTGCATATAAAAAAAGCAGACACAATGAGAAGCTGTGTCCACCCAGAGAGAAACCTTCTCTGTATCTGGAGGTCCTCTTCATGCCTAGTTCTAGACCCTGGAGACACCCAGAAGTCCTTTCTGAAGTTGAATTCCCTGCTCAATCCCCTATCATACTTTAAATCACCTTGGCTACAGCTAGTCAAAATGTTTTTCTGTTTCATGAAACTACCACTCAGATTTAGATAAAGATGATACAATTCATGGGTCTCTTCATGAACTACCAATGGGATTAACATTCTACAGACCATCATGTGCATGGGCCAAGGCATAATGTTATCTTTATCTGAAATAATTAAGGATGGCATTACTCTTACTAAAAATAATCCTAATATGAAGCCTAGAACTCATTTTGCCAAGAACATTGATTTTCTCTATTTTCTGCCTAGACACTTGTGTTACTACATTTGTTTAAAGTAACTATGCTTGAATGCTACCAATGTATCAGGCTTAGTACTATACCCTTCATGAACATTTAATTTAAGTAATAAAATGACTTAATGAGATAGATATTCCTATCCCCATTTCAAAAAAAAAAAGAAAATGAGAAACAAGTCTTATGTATTTGTTTAAGAGCTACAGTTACTAAATGGCAGAGATGAAGTCTTAGCCCAGGTTAGTTTGACTCCCTCCATCCTCTTGCCCAGGGTCTCTGCCATTTTATTAAGCTGTATCTTACTTCAGGGATACACACTCATACTTTCTCTCTCATCTCTATTTCATGTTCTTGCTGAATTCTTTCCTCCCTATCCCTCTTCTTCCTTTTGTCTTTCTTCCTTTTTTCTCCTTCCCTGGATTCCTCCTTCCTGTCTTCCTCGTGCCCTGTCTCCCTTCTTTGCTTTGCTAGAATTGAGTATCTTACAAGCTGCCCCAGATATCCTTAAATGTTATCTCCTCTGCTTTTGCAAAGTGTGTCTTTTCTGGTCTCCCTCCTCCTCTCCCTCTGTCCCTGTCCTGGCTTTGTATTCTTTGCCACCTCTGCCCAGCTTCTGAGAGTGCCTCTAAAAACCAGCATTTGTTCTGACACATTCTGAGGAAATGTACATTTCCCATAAGGCCCCCATTTAATTTTTATCACCAGCACCACTAAAATAACTGCTCTCAGTACATTCATCCAAGACTTTCACAGCCAGCAACCCCCTTCCTTTGCTTCCTTTGCTTTTTTAAACCTGTCAGGGAAAGGTGTTCAGAAATATTTCATTTTGTTGCTACTCAGAGCAGTGATTTTCCATCCTCACCATTTTAGGGACTGTGAGTCAGTGCTGAAAACTGACTTGTGATTTCTTCCGCTTTGTTCAGACCGGAAAATGTGCCTGCCTCTGTTCTCCGATAAAAACATTCCTAGTGTTTTCTGCCAGTTCCAAGACTGTGCCTTACCTGCACTCCCAGCCATTCAGCTCATTGTTTTTAACATTCTCCGGAATGCTATCAAAAGCTTATATTAGACCCTCAAGAATCTGGCAAATGATTCAGAGCAGGGCTGTCACAGGACCAAGCCCCCGAACCTCTGAAGTATCTTCTGTCTGGATCTGTGGACTCTCAGTTTGATGATGCCTCCTGGAAAGGTTCTCCCTGCAAGCAGAATCTTAAAGACTCAGAAGAGATATCGTTTTGGCCCCCGATTCTTAGTTTATATTTGCATAGTAATTATTTTGGAGGGAGGAGACGAAAAATAAGAAGAGGAGGAGGACAATGTGGTAGAGGAGGAGGAGGGTGAGGGAGAATTGGAAAAGGAGAAAGAACAGAAAGAGGAGGAAGAAAAGAAGGAGGCATCTGTGGTCCAATAGACTTGGAAAGTCTTCGCTTAACAAAATTTTTATAATTTCTGTGCTTTGTGACTTCTTGGAGTCTGTTTTGAGAATATTCTGGAGGAGATGCTTCAGATTTTACAATCTTGGTGGACTCAAGAGCTTTTTGTTTGCCATAGATTATCTCATTAAACTGGAGTTTTACAAAACACATGTCAGGAAATAGTGCATGTCCACCCCCTGACTTTAAAAAACCATAGAACCATCAACACTATTCGTTTTAATTAATTCATGCATGCACTCATTTACACAGCCACTCAAAATTTTAAATAGCATCCCTCTGTTCTAGTCACCAGAAATATAAAGATGAATGTGATAAGACCCAGTTCCTAAGGAGTTCACGTTCTTGTTTAAAAGATGGACATTTGGATGGACAGATCATAAGACAATGTAGTGAGAGCAATAATTTGAAAACAAAAGACTGTGGAAGCACACCACAGGGAGAATAAATTGTCCCCTTTCATGGAAAAAATTCATGAGTGAGTCCTTTATTCATAAAATGGGGATGATAATACCTATTCCAGAGTCTCATTGGAAGATGCAGTTGACTATATGTACTGGAAATCGGCATGAGTCACATAATCTAATGACTTGTGTTTTGTAGATGTGGCAGCAAGGAGACCATTAAAAGAACCCGAGGTATTTCAGGAGAGACGCACTGAAGGTTTGAAAAGAGGAAGTACCTGTAGGATCAGTGAGGGGTTACCAATGAGAGGGACATGACGTCGAAGGTGTGTGAGAAGTGGTCTTGACTAAAGTGCTTGGGACCAGGGGAAGAGCTAGGCAAGTGTTTATGATGAATTCATTGCTTTGTTTAGGTCACAGCTGGATCTGAAAAGCTAATGAATTCTGGCCTCTCCATGTCGTGCAACAGCAGAAACATGTCAGTTAACATTGTTACTCTTAGGGCATTTTTCATTTCTCATCTCCCCAACTTTTTCCTTGCATCTTTGGCTGATTTGATCTCAAACCTCCAATTTGCACTACTCCTGTGTATTGACTTCCCTCTTTGGGGCCCTCTCTGTAGTCTGAACCCTAGCAGGACACGCCATCACCACCTTATAAAATAGTCAGCTGATCTGAGCCCAGCATGACCCACCGCTCTGTTCACAAAGCCTCTTGAATCTGGCTGTACCTCCCACAAGGTAAGGATCTAACATGTTGCTTTATGATGCGCTTTTGGAAACCCAGAGGATAAAGTGTACTATATAAAACCAAATTCTCTGCACTTGTAAACTGCATTTTAAAGCCCTTTATGTCTCAGAGGGAGGTTGGATTTGAATCAAGCCCCAAAATAGCTCTGGCAACACTCATGAAAAAGGCAATACGTGTTTATTATATTTAATATATTTTAACATAATCTGAGTACGTTCACTACTTGTTCAGATTTTTTTATCTGTTGATTTCTTTTCTTTAGGATTTTTTCTCCCTTTTTCAGTTTTATTATGTAGAATTATTACAGTTCGACTGCACATACACACTATGTAGCTTATAAATACATGTATACAGTATGCTGCACATTTCTTTAGTTTTCCTATATGTTCTAATTATTGTTCCTAAGAACAGATTAGACCTTTAGCTTTTTAAACTTACATAGTTATCAAAGGAGTAAAGCCAAGTACAAAATAAGAATCAACAGAATGTGGTAATCCAATCATAAAGGACAGTCAAATGTGCTTACACATATTCAAGAAATCAAAATAATAAATAGTTCATTTGTGTCTTTATTATTATTGTTATTGTTTTTTAGATTCTTCATATAAATGATGTCATATGGTATTTTTCTTTCTCTTTCTGGCCCACTTCATTTAGAATGACAATCTTCAGGTCCAAGGGATTTGTTTTTTTTAATCTAACAGTAAAATGAACAAAAAAAAGGAGTGAAATGGAGAAGAGAACTTTGGCTTCAGCAGTATCCATTCCCTTTCAGGTGTTTGTTCTAAATTTTATTATCTGAGAATCACTCCAGAGTAGGTGGCTAACCAGGAGTTCAGGGAATTACTAGGCTTGTCCTTGAACTGTGCAGATTGGTGAAGGGTACAGAGAATAAATAGTGAAGCTCAAAGGCTCCTTTAGAGATCACAGTTAAATGAGTAGAATCACATCCCTGATTTTCTTGTTGGTAAAATACTTCTCACGTATTTCAGTGAGGCAAATTTTATATATGAGGAAAATGATGTCTGGGATTATAAATATCTTTTCCAAAGTTATGCGTATGATAATTTTGGAAACCAGGATGAGCAATTCACGTCTTTTTATTTCTTTCATTACTTGAGCTCTTTCCACTATCCACATCACTTCTAGACCCCTCATTCACTCATTAATTCACTCACCCATTCATTTAAGAATGATAGTGTTTCTATTATGTGCTAGGTATTAAAAGTGTGGTTTTTAAAAATGTAGAAATACTTCCAATGATATTGGAGCTTCAAGTCTGGTTCTACAGATGAGGAAACTAATGCTTGGTATAACTGAATTGTTTTCTTTCACAAAGCTAATTTGTACTAGAGCTGGGACTAGACCTCAGGCCTTTGGATAAAAAAAAAAAAAAGAAAAGAAAAAAGTTGCCTATAAATCAGAATTGCAGAAATGGAATCCTATTTCCCACCAGCTTCCATTATAATGGTAGAAATACTTTATATTCACTTCTGATTGATTTCCAATGGGCAATGGCCCTAAACACTTCTGTTTCTCGTTCCTGAACAGACCTTCCCCCCAGCCAGACTTCCCTCTCTAGTAGATGATTTTTAAACAAACTTATTTGTTAAAAGGAAATCAATATTAGGGGAAAAAACACAAAATTGAATGAACATTGTCTGGCATAAGTCACATCCTACTTTATTTTTTTATCAATTTGCCTGTGTAGACAGGGGAAGTGTGGGATGCTTTCTTATATTTGGATTGATCTGTAGTGTAGTTTGCCTGCACTTTAAAGAATATTTTGTGACAATTCATGTTTATAAGTAGAAAGGAAATAACAGTTCCTGTTGCGATTTATACACAGGTTCTCTGTCTTAGCAACATTGCAGAGGAAACAACAGAAAGATGGACTAAGAAAAGTGGGAGAGATTTTAATCATTATAGCTAGTGATTCTTAATTTTTGGAGGTCAAAGCTTGTTTTAAGAATTTGAATAATTATTATTCAATAAAAAGGGTTTTTTGATTTTTGCTTTAGTTTTTATAAAAAAAATTCTAATGAAAACAGCACATGCTCTCTCTAGGAAAATCTAACACACATGCAGATTTACAAAATATAATGTATGACATCCGAGTCCAATGGTTCTCTGAAAAAATATGTAACTCCTTAGGGTTCTGTGGCTCCCCCAAGTAAGAACATCTCCTACATTATGGATTCTGTTAGGGCAGATGCTCTGCCTACTGGGTTCAATATTGTGTTTGAATCACCCACAATTGTGCCTGTTTCATCCTGGTGTTCTATATGGTCTTATTAGGAGACACAATGATCATTACATTAGAAGAGGTTGTAGGTGTTATTTAATCCAGTGCTTTCTCATTCATATGTTACCCAAAAAGCACTTCCTTTTTTTTCTAATGAACCTTTGCATAGATAATGAATACATAGACTGATAAAAAACAGAACTGTTCTAGATGAAATTGGAGTGGCTCAAAACCCACTTTGAGCCTTGTTCATGTCCACTTGCCCCTACTTGTAAAACCTGTGTCGAGCCTTCAAGGAATGCTTCTTTTCACACATGAAACACGTAGAAGCACTAGTATTATTACGTAAGGTCAGACAGCAGATACACTGCAGAGGTGAGATTCTGTTTCAGGCAGCCTCAATCTCAAGTAGTGATTCTTACTCCAGGCATTTCTAAGTGCTATAAATACAGCGATTAATCTTTGTTTTTAAGAGATTGTTATCTAGAAAAGAAAACAGGGGAAATTACTGCAATGGATCATGGTATGTTATAAAATTATACAACTCTCAATCTCATGTCTCAGTGTCTGAACCTGTTGGTTATACCCTCAAAATCTGATTGTCTCTCCCTACCTGCTCTGCGGTCACCCTAGTCCAAGTTACCATCACCTTTCACCTGGATAATAGCAGTAGCCCATTGACTGGTCTTTTGGCTTTCATCCTCACTTACCTACAGTCTGTGTTCAACACAGTATGCCAAAGAATTATTTTAAGACCTAAGAGAGATTATATTCCTTCTCTGCTCAAAATCCTCCAATAGCTTCTGACTTCAGTCAGAGGGAAAAGAGCTTACAATCTCAATAATACCTTTTAGAATCTGTCCCCTGCCTACCACTCTTATCTCATTCCGACTCATCCACAGTGAATTCTTGACTATTGTTTCTCAAATGGACCAACCCATCCCACCCCTGGCGACTGTCCTTGCTCTATCCTCTGCCTGATGTGTCCTTTTCCACATTTTTATAGTGCTCACTCCCATACTTCAATCAGGTCTCCATTCAAATATTACTTTCCTGATGGCCTTCACAGAGCTCCAGGTCTAAACTTTCCAATTACAGCCCCCATCCTAGTTCATCTACTCTGTGTGTGTGTGTGTGTGTGTGTGTGTGTGTGTGTGTTTAAGACTATTTTTAGAGCAGTTTTAGGTTCACAGAAAAATTAAGAGGAAGGTACAGATTTTCCACATAAAACCCTGCCCCGCACAGGCATAATCTCCCCCCTTATCAACATCCCCCAGCAAAATGGTACATTTGTGAAAACAATAGATGAACCTACACTGACACATTTTAATTACCCAAAGTCCACAGTTGACATTACAGTTGACTCTTGGTGTTGTAGTTTCTATGGCTTTGTACAGATGTATAATAACATGTATCCATCATTAGAGAAGCCCTTTATTCTTCGCCTATTCATTCCTTCATCTCTGCTCGCACCCAGCCTCTGGCAACCACTGATATTTTTGCTGCCTTCATAATTTTGCAATTTCTAGAATGTCTTATAATTGAAATTATACACCATGTAACCATTTCAGATTGGTTTTTTTTTAACTTAGTAATATGCATTTATGTTTCCTCCATGTCTGCTCATGGCTTGATAACTCATTTCTTTTTAGCATTAAGTAAGCATTTCATTGTCTGAATGTGCCACAGTTTATTTATCCATTCACTGCTGAAGGGTTTCTTGGTTGCTTCCAAGCTTTGGCAGTTCTGAGTAAAGCTGCTATAAGCACCTGTGTCAGTTGTTTGTATGAACGTAAGTTTTCAACTCCTTTGAGTAAATACCAAGGGGCATGATCAATATATCATATGGTAAAAATATATTTCGTTTTGTAAGTTTCTTAACCACCGAACTATGTTGCAAAGCGATTGTACCATTTTGCATCCCCACCAGCAACAAACGAGAGTTCTCACTGCTTACATCCTTGTCAGCATTTGGTGTTGTCACTGTTTCAGATTTTGGCCATTCTGATATGTGTGGGGTGATATCTCACTGTCATTTCCTTAATGATATATGATGTGGAACATCTATTCATATGCTTATTTGCCATCTGTGTATCTTCTTTGGTGAGGTGTCTGTTAAGGTGTTTGGCTCATTTTTTAATCAGATTATATTCTTGTTGAGTTTTAATACTTCTTTGTATATTTTGGATAATAGTTCTTTATTAGATTGTCCTTTGCAAATATCTCCTCCAAGTCTGAGGTTTATCTTCTCAATCTGTTTTCTCTTTCTTCATTGTACCTGTCATTACTACCAGTCATTTCTTTGAGCTTTTCCATCATCTTTCTCCCGAACTAAAATGTAATCTCCTTGAGGGACTTTGGTTTACCCACGGCCATATTCTCAGTGCAACGTCCAATGCATATATAGCACTCAATATAAGTTTAATAAAAAGGGAATTATGAATAAACACTAAGGCAAAGTAGACATAAAGTTTTATGAGAACTTGCAATTTCATAATCCAAGAGAGTAGGAGGCAGCACACATTCCTCAGAATAGTTTTTGAAGGTTAATAATTCATTTGAAAACATATTGGTTGTCCCGAAGTCCAGCTGCTACCTAAGATTGTCTTGGGTCAGATGTGTATTCTCTCAGGCAAGTCAGACACTGATTCACCCTAGCTCTTCTCTGACAAAAGACGTATTGGCGATATGTTCAAAATAGCTAACGCAAGACTTGCTGATACCTATCCATTCATGAAAAAGATATACTCTTTGAAGTTCTAAAAACTGGAATGGACTCCTGGCTTTGTACCTTAACATCTGCAAGATCTGTAAAAACTTCTCCGAAACTGAGCATCCCTGATGTGTAAATGAGGTGGACTATCTCCCACAGAGAATTGCCGTAAGTATTAAATATAAAAGTAATTGAAGCACTGCAAATAGCTTTACTGTTATTGTCCCCAGTATACTGAAGGAGGTGGGGAAACTGTCTATAAAGTCACATTTTTCTGCCTCTAGACCCAAAAGTATGTAGGATGTTGTAATTCTGTGTCAATGGCTTGGACAACTGGATTTCTGCTTGTCCTCTGGGAAGCTCCTTCAAAGTCTAATTGACCTCATTGTCGGGACATGTTTCCTAATATTTGGACAACATTTTCATTGCTCTGTTCCATCCTCTAATGTCTATTTACACCTCCATGGGGCAACATCTTACAACCTTTCTCATTCTGTGTGTATGCCCTTCAAATATTTATGTTGTTAGTCTGTCCCTCCTTAGTTATGCTCCATCTATGCAGGCAGTATTTAGTTCTTTTAATCTTTTCTCATAAATCAATTCCGCCAGTCCTTTAATCATGCTCCCTGATGCTCTTTGAATCTCTTCCAATTTCTTGACAGCTCTCTCGTGTTGAGATGCCCAGAACTGTTTACAGTATTCTAGGTGCTGTCTGATCAGCCTCACACTGAGCAGCTTTCTCCCCTTGATGGTTCTTGACAGCCAGCCTCCCTGCCTGCAGTTCAGGGATGCTGTTTGGAGCCTCCCGTCACCATTTAAACTTGCGGTATCTTTGCCCGCTGCTTATTGCAAGCATTTTGCAGTGTTTCTTACCATTTCAAGCAAACATTATATGACAGCAGCTTTTCAGAAATGACACATAATAATCGTGAACTTTACCTTTATTAGGTGAGTGTCAGTATTTAAGGCTGCAGACTCTGGGGAGAGCTTGATTACAACGCAGACATTAAGAGTCCTTGTTCTGGTTTAAGACTGCTTGGAATTGACTCTCAGCTGCACCATGTTTTTGCTGTCTGACCAAACTAATCTACCAGTGCCTCAGCTCCTTCTGTAAAATGAGAAAGAGTATCTATAAGATGACTCTGAGAAACAAGTGATACGATTTATATAAGTGCTTAGAATAATGACAGATGCATTGGAAGTACTCATTAAACAAAAGTTTAGCTGAGATAAATTTAGATGCAATGCACATATTTTGAGTGTACAGTTTAATGAGTTTTTGAAAATATGTACTCCTGTGTAACCAACGCTCAAATGCAGATATTTTCATATCCACAGAAAGTTATCTCTTGCTCCTTTCGGCGGATCCACCCCTCTCCCCAGAAAACCACTATTCTGATTTCTTTTAGCATATCTCAGTTTTGCCACTTCTAGAAATTCATTTGAATGGAATTATAAGCTATGCATTTTTGTGTATCTGTCATTTACTTAATATAATGTTTTTGAGATTCATCCATATCATTGCCTACATCAAAAGTTTCATTATTTCTGAATGATATCACATTGTTTGACTACTATGCAATTGCTTTATCCGATCCACCTGTTGAAGAATTTACAGTTTTCATTTTTCCACTATAATGAACAATGCTACAGTGGACACTCAGAACAATTTTTATTGACTTATAATTAACACACCATGTTATATTAGTTTCAGGTTTACAACATAGTGTTTCAGTGTTTTTATACATTATGAAATGATCATCACATTAAGACCATACAAAGCATACATCACCATACAAAATTGCTACAATGTGTACAGTACATTCCCATGACTTGTTTATTTTATAACTGGAAGTTTGTACCTCTTAATCCTATTTCATCTGTCCCCCTAATCCCCCTCCCCTCTGACAATCACCAGTATGTTCTCTGTATCCGAGTCTGTTTCTATTTTGTTTGTTTGTTTGTTTTTTAGATTCCACATTTAAGAGAAATCATATGGTACTTGTTCTTCTCTGTCTGACTTATTTCACTTAGTATAATACCCTCCAAGTTCATCTGTGTTGCCACACATAGCAAGAGTTCATTCTTTTTTGGCTGAGTAATATTCCACTGTGTGTGTGTGTGTGTGTGTGTTTATCTCATATCTTCTCTATCAATTTATTTATTAATGGCTGCTTAGTTTGCTGCCATATCTTGACTATTGTAAATAGTGCTACAGTGAACAGAGGGATACATATATCTTTTTAAATTACTGTTTTTGTTTTCTTTGGGTGAAAACACAGAAATGGAATTGCTGGATCATACAGTAGTTCTATCTTTAGTGTTTTGAGGAAACTCCACCCTGTTATCCACAGTGGCTGTTCCAATTTACATTCTTAATAACAATGCACTAGGATTCCCTTTTCTCTACATCCTCACCAACACTTGTTTCTTGTCTTTTTAATAATAGCTATTCTAACAGATGTGAGGTGATATATCATTGTGGTTTTGATTTGTATTTCCCTGATGATTAGTGATGTTGAACACTTTTCACGTGCCTGTTTGCCATCTGTATGACTTTTTTTGGAAAAATGTCTGTTCAGATTCTCACCCCATTTTTAATTGAGTTGTTTGGTGTGTTTTTACTGAGTTGTATGAATGCTTCACATATTTTAGATATCAACCCTTTACCAGATATATCATTTGCAAATATCTTCTCCCATTTAGTAAGCTGTCTTTTTGTTTTGTTGGTGGTTTCCTTTACTGTGCAAAAGATTTTTAGATATAGTACAAGACTTTGGGGGGGTATATGTTTTTATTTCACTACTGTAGGGTGCACACCCAGTGAAGTAATTGTGAAGTAGACTTGAGCCAAGGTTCCATTTATTATCTACCCATCATATGCCCTGATTTTAAAAGAGGGCATCCAAGGGATACCTAGATCCCTTGGTATCAATGTCAATTTATAACCTGTATCCAACATCTCTAGAGAAATCTGGATACTCTCTATTCCCAAATACTATTCCCAAATAATACAGTGTACTCTAGCAGCATATTGTCATAAGCAGTGGTAGCCTGTTAAATGTTTAATAATCTGATTTTTAAAGGAAAACAAAAATAAAAACAATAAAACCTTGATGTATGGCATTTGCCAATTTCCATGGTAAAAGCCTCACCTACGGCTAATTAAAGCACTCAACATCGTGTCACTGAACAGAGTTAGGAGGAGATATGAACAATTTCCTGTTGATGGTGGTACAAGGCAGCTCCAGCACAGCACTGGATATAAGTTCCTCTGAAGGGAAAAATGGGGAAATAGTTATTGCATATATTTGCAGAGTGTTGCAGGCTTCCTTCCTCCAGATGACCTTATCTTCCCTTCCCTTTTTGGCCTCAGACCAGAAGCTGAATAAGTGATCATGACTTCCCATTGCAGCACCTGATGTTCCTTTCTGATGACCAGCTCTTAAAGGTTTCTGGCTGTATAATCAAAAAAATATGTTTGTGAGCTTCCCATTTATATCAGTTCTAGAGACATCATGATCTAGTAGCCATTTCCACAAATCCAAGGTGGATAAAATCCTTCCGAATGTCAACTTGACCTTGCTTCAAATTACAGGAAGACTACCTTGTGTCTGGTGTTGCTGAAACTTGGTCTTTTCTATACTAAAGTTCAGTCACTTATTGAGATTACAGATCCTAGGTCCATGATAGTATCTCCAAATCAACTCTGACCAGGAGAGTACAGCCAACTATAAGTAGATAGATAGATAGATAGATAGAAATGAGTGATGCTAACACACCACCCCCCTTAGCACGTTTCTTATATTCTCCTCACAGAGGATTCCCTGGGCTCTCCTTGGGAATACTGAGTAGTTTATTTGGTAGATTTTCTGTTCTCACCTAATATATCCTTGGTAATAAGTTCATTTACATGAACTTTCCGACTTTATTCTCAACATTTTGCTAAGGCAGCTCTGGCATATCCACCCGATTTACCATAACCCATGACTATGCCGAAGCTTCAATGATCTATCCTTGCAGTGTTGTAAGACTGGCTCTAAGTGTCTTCTCTGATGGTAAATCCCAAGTCATGGGAAAGTGCCCAAATCAGTCAACACAAACTTTCCCTGACCCAGCCTTGCATCCTGCATTAAAGATTCACTCCCACATTTCCCCTCCGTGTTCTCTGAATACATACCAGCCGAGTTCTACCGTTCTTTTTGTTCCACAGGGTGGCCCCTCCCATATGCCACGTCAAGTGTGCTAATACATGGCTCTAACTACTGGGAAGAGGCAGTGAGAGGAGATGGGAAGAAATCTTGAGGGTGAGCATTATTCTTAGAGGTAATTATTTTACGTGATATCTTTGAATGGTCTCTGGGCAATGAGAGTCTACTTTTCTTTATCAAGAACAATAAAGCTGTTTTTTTTTTTTTTCAATTTAGAGAGTGCATAATAACCTAGGGATTTCCGTTTCTCGGGAAGATTTGCCCAGATATCCCCTTTCTAAGTCTGAGTTCCACTCTGCATTGAAGCACTTAATTAGCATAGAAGCCCTAATGGATCTAAACATTCTGTCTCTTTTGTAGCTCCTTAGAGTAGCTATAGATTTGTGCCTGTTTTCGTGGTGGTCTGCCCTCTGGCTGCAGGAGATGAGCAAGTCACGTTAGTTTCCTTCCTTATTACTCATTTTAAAGTTTTGATTTTTGAGAAAAGTAGCAGCCCAACTTCTGTGTTAATAATGAATCAGCCTCTTCTAGATTAGAAATACTGTCATGGAGATTTTCTGGCTTTCACAGGACACTGTGAGTTGATAGTGATTAACCTAAACCTATATTTTTATTTTTAAATCCTCAAGACCTCGAGGGCATTTACCAAAATAGATCCAATTCCATCACCCTTATAATTACCATTGTCCCCATATCTCTTAAGTGCTAGAGCTGTTGCATAACCAATTTTTCTCCTTCCATCTGTGTCTCATTTTAATTCACCACAAGTGAAATTCTTGGTAATTGTGATGCTATACCATGATGTGGGTTATCACCACTCTAAAAAGAGCAATCAGCCCCTTGTTTTTATCAATTCCAGGATACTATCCTGAGGGTTACTTTCTAGAACCACTTCTATTCCTTAACGCAGATACTGAGCCAGTGACTTGGGAGCAGATCATGCATTTGGGAAACAATACCAGAAGCTCTGGAGGATTGGGAGAGTGAGATGGGGAAGAGAGAAACAAAAGTATTCATTAATGATTAACTTACCCCTGTGGGCTACTAGAACCTTCTGAATAACTTTGGAGAATGTGCCTAGAGTTGTCCTATCAAGGGATGGAGAAGCTGCGTTATTCATCTGCTGACCACCACCATCCCTTACTGGTTAAGGGTTACCCCTGGGGATATTAACTCCCTGACATTTCCTGGGTTCCCTGACTGCTGCCTGGGAAAACTCCTGCCTTTGGATAAAAGCAGAGAGATGCAAGCACTTGAGGAAGGAAGCTCTAAGCATCATTAAAATCATCCACTTCAATTGCAGATGGACTTAGGGGGAACAAAGGGAGATCGTGGGTGGGGCATTGTCTATTCAATCTCAGAATAGGGTCCAACACATGGTAAACACCATCGTCAACATGGTTTTTTACTATTATCTATGTTTTTACATTCTGTCTCCTTCACTTGGACTACACAGAGTCTAGAGGATAATCGCTTTGTCTCATCTCTGTGTCCATGAAAATGCTTAGCACAATTTTTGGCACAGAGTGACTGCTTAGTGCGCATCATTTGAAGGAGCGTTTTGAAGGAGATGGAATAAGGCAAGGGCAACCAGTTTCTAGGATAATGATCATTAAGCCTGAAATTGATAAGTGCATCAAATATAGGAAAAAAAAAAAAAGTTGTGGTGGTGGAGTTGAGCTTCAGTCCTGATGCAGATCCCGACCAGAACACCTCCTAGCCAGATGACTGTGCCCGGCTCCAAGCCAAAGCTTCTTTATCTGTCTGACAGGAAGCGCAGTGTTTTCTTCATGGACTGGTTGTGAAGACTTTAGCACAAGGCTGCTGGGTATGTGTACAGCAGCTTCATCCAAGCTTCCCTCCTTTATTCTCTCTTTCAAGAGTTTTAACAAGAGCATTGCCCACATTTTAGGTTCTGTGCCGCTAATGAAAGAGCCTCTTCAGATCAGCCTCTTCAGAGCAATAGGTGGGTTTTGGAATCAGAAATTCTTGAATTCCAACTGTAGTCCTGACACTTAACTAGCCATGCAACCTTTCTGAACCGCATTTTCCTCATCTGTAAGGAGTCAGGATATTACCTGCCTCATGGGAAGATCCAATGAGATACTGTATCCAGTGTTCCTCTTAGAGCTTGGTACATTGTACACGCAGTACATATTTGTTGTTTTGTGTCGGTTACCTCTTGCACAGCCCTTCCATGGCCCTTCAGCATGGGCAAGTCCTCTTAGGGACTTTTTCTTCAGTTTTCTCTGGTAACTTAGGAAACAATGTGGTCTTGTCATTCATTTCTGCTCAGTTTGATTCTATTTTGTGGGAATACTTCTGTTAGTCCTTAGATTGGCACTTGACAATAGCAACGTTGAGATTCCTATTAGTTGACAACAGAAAGACCAAAATTGGAAAAAAGGAGAGCAAACTATTAAAAGTATACATAGTGGGAAATACACACACACACACACACACATGTAGAAAATAGTGTATATAAATAAAGGAAAATAAGGAATCTCTGTGTACAGAAAAGTTGAGTAGAATTTATTTATATCTGAATTGTTAACTGTGTCTCAGTAAGGATTTAATGCTGTTTACAATAAAAGGTCCACATGCAATGAAATTGTTAGAAATAAGGAAAAAAATTAATCAAAAATAAGTAATACATGAGTATACCCAAAATCCTAGGCTAATACAATTAATGTAATAGGCTTTTTGCACTGGTTATTCAATGACCAAGGAAACTAGAAATTGGCTAGAAGAAATTGCAAGCTATTATCAAAAGAACGCCCCAAATTGGGAGATCTTGGTTTGAGACCTAGCTTTCCACTGGGAAGCAGTGTGTTCTTGGGCAAGTTACTGTGTGCCACTCAGTCTTGTTTCTCCATGTGTAACAAGATTGTTGCATTAGTCTTTTTCAGTATTTTCTTGATAACCTATTACTTTTCTTTCTCCAATAAAATATCACCCAGACCTCTGTTTATCTACAGATAAAAATGAAGCTAGCAATTTGAAGAGGACATAGAGTTCTTTCTTACCTCTCTTTTACAAACTGTGATAACCTCAAAGTCATATTCAGAGACCTGCAGTTAGAAAAGCTTGATCAATACCATAAATCATTCCTTCACTACTTGTGATAAACAATGTATATTTACATACCTCTGAGAAATATATTCACAGCAGGTAATATATTCATTCATTTGATCAGGAAATCAATGGAATAGACTCATAGCGCCCAAAATAAACACCTTAGATCTCACACCAAGCAGTAAGGGAACAGTCCTGAAAGAAACATATATGTTCCCCACATTCCTGTAGCTTGCGTTAAAGATAAACATTGGCCAAGTAATTTAAAAGGGGATAAGAGTTATAAAAAAAGATCATGGATGCTGTGTGCCAAGCACCATACTATATCTAATATAGGTTACCAAAGGAAGAGATGTGCAGTTTTTTTAACTGAACTATAATCATTTACAATGTGTCAATTTCTAGTGTACAACATAATGTCCAAGTCATGCATATATATATACACATATATTCACTTTCATATTTCTTCATTAAAGGTTATTACAAGGTATTAAATATAGTTTCCTGTGCTATACAGAAGAAACTTTTCAAAATCTATTTTTATATATAGTGGTCAATAACCAGAAGAATTTTAAATGCAGTACTAGACTTTTTCTGCATTAGACGAAGCATTGCACTTTGTCGCTAAAGAACACTTGACCAGCACTATTCCTGGATGTACTCAGGATGAACATCAATCCAGGTTAATGCCTACCCTAGCAAGTCAGGGCATTCACTCCCCAGAGACAGGGGTCAAGTATGAAGACAAATTTCCGCCATAATAATCTTTGATCTCCCCAAATCCAGGCAACAGTGTCTTCATCAGCTTAGCTCTAATGAACACCACCATTCCTGGTTCATGGTCCTTAGTAGGTTGCTTCTGTTTGTTTCTTTTTTTATTTTTCTATAAATGAATAAAAGAAGTTATTTTAAGAATTTGGGAAAAACAGCATTGATATAATAAATTACATGAGACTAGAAAAAGGAGATAAGCATGTTTACACAAATGAGCATGCAAAAGCTCCAAATCCTCTGTAGAAGAAGGGTAAGGAGTTAGCACTATGTGGAAATGTGACTCTGAGTAACCAGATAGGCAAAGATCTGAGTAACCAGAAATGGAGGTATATATAGGAACTCATGGGTAGCTATACACACTATGACGTGAACACCTTAAACTATTTTTTTAACATAGTACAGGCACAAAATAATTTTTAAAAAAGAAGAAGGAGGGGGAAAAGATGTGCACTTATATATAGCTAGATATCCAAATGCACACGGCGATGCTAGGTGTGGGTACATGTGTGATGGAAGTGCTGAAGGAGTTCCACCCACTAATTTGCTCACTATTCCACAAGCATTCATTTAACACCAATTCTGTGTCATGCACTGGGTGGAGAGCAGTGGGGGTTTACAATAGCAAGCAGCGCCATCACCCCATTCTTGGCTGCTGCCCAGCTGCTGGATGGAACCTTTATCAAGTGTCAGCAAGGGGACCTGGCATTTATCAGGGTGGGTACCGCTCTCTGCTCTGCTGACAGGGTAGATTCAATACATGTCATCCCCACTGTGCTAAGATGTTTTAATGGCTTTCTCTTTCTTCTCTCTCATCACCAGGTGACTTTGCCTTTCTTTCCTCTTCTCTTTCTCCCATCCCCTGATGTCCTCCTTTCACAGTTTGATTTCTCATGTGCACTAAGTTGCCTGGGTGTGGGACTTTGAAGAAGTTACTGACTCAGTTTCTGCATACCCATCCATAAAATGTCAGAATCGAGTAGATTATCCCTGAAGTCTTATCCAGCTCTTTTGTGCTAAAATTATGAGATTCTTGCAACTGCCCTTGGTCTGATGCGGCTTGCATTCCCCTTGAAAAGCAGAGCCTGAGACAAGAGCTTTTGTGGAGATCATTTATTTTGGATCATTTGATAATGACAGTATATGAGTGCAGGGTCTGGAAAAAATGAAACAGGAAAGGGGGAAAAAAAACCCACAGGATTGGAGGGTTAGGAAACTGTCAGATGGAGAAAGAGGGAAAGCAGCCAATCCAAAGCTGGTTTGGATTGGATTTTTTTGAGCTGGTTACTATTATGGGAAACTGGAAGTCAACCCTGTTGGTGATGTTCTGAGGAGCTGCATGGAATGCCTCTGCAATGTCTGAGACTTGGCAAAGGGAATCTGTACTCCCTAGCTCTGTACCATTGGTCAAGGCTCACTCCAGGAAGTGTTAACACCTTCACGCTGCCAGTTTGTGCAGGCACCAGAATGGCTGATCAGGCTTCTCCCATGGGATCCATAGGATCCACTGAAGCAGATAAGCCTTGGGAGAAGAAAATAAGAGATACACAGTGCAGCTGAGATCAAGTACTGTTAGTCTATACCTAAGTATAGCTGGTTGCTATAGCAAAGACTAGAGACAAACGATGGAGTAAGAGAATATGAGGAGGAAAAATGCATAGATGTCTGATACACAGTCCTCGATACTGTCCGGGTGTCAACATCAGGACCTTTTAATTTGTCAGATCAGCTTTACCAAGGCAATGAATGTATTGGAACTAAGTCACAAAATCTGGATAGCCACCATTTCCACAAATGCACAGGCTTGTTATTGAAGTGGGCTCCATTGACCACTCCCTTCCCAGTTAAGTTCATCATCACAGTGATGGTTGTTTTTAAAGAACATCTACATTGTGTCTGGCAGTGTGTTAGACATTTTACATTTAATATCTCTTCTAATTCTCAGATCAGTCTGGTCCTATCAGGTCCGGACAGATACTCACCTTTTACAAATGAGAAAACTGAAGCTTAGGAAAGGGAAATGACTTGCCTCAATTCCTATGACTAATAAGGGATTGAGCTGGGATTTTATTTCCGATATATCTCTAAAGCACACCTCCATATCTCCATATTTCTAAAACTACTGGGCTGTTCCCAAGAGTTGAAACTATCTCTGCGGGCATTCAGGTTTAGGATCTGGAGTGGGTCTCAGTTTTAGGTCTACATTCCTGCTCGGTCTAAAGACTAGCCTTGAATTCCAGCTTGCCTGGCTTGAGCCTTGATATCCTGCTTAATTACTTGCCAGATAACCCACAAGTGACCTCACTTACTGGTTAAGATAGAGTTGATGGTAGTACCAGCTTGGCTTCCTACCTGAAGCCTCTCAAATTTTAATTTCTATTTTGTCTCATTGGAGGCCAGCCTACAAGGGAATCAGAACCCCAAACTAAGCCTTCCATATTCCCTGGTCTTTCTGTTGCTTCTTTTCCTCTATCATTTCAGTTCTCTCTTTACACTTCCTCTTCCTGTCATCTATAATCCATCGGCAGGGTAAAATAGAACACCCTGGAGCATAACAAGGGCAGTTAAACTGAGAGATACATTCAACATGACTTAGAGTTTGTCAGAGAATCAGGGAATCTGATCTTTGAAGGGAAAATAGAATTCTCATCGCTTTTTCCTGTACCTGTTCCCTCCCTCGTGCATCTGTTCCTCTCTAAACTTCTTGACAGCGGATCTTTCAGTGCCCTGGAAAATTGTAGCTTACCTGCTTCAGTCACTCCCAGAGAGGGTACCTTTGTACGGTGTAATTCTCTCCTCCGTGCACCAAGAGTCAGAGCCCGAACCTGGCTATGCTTTCCTTGGAAAAGTAAGAATGAGGGAAAAGAAAATAAGGGGGGGATGGGGAAGTATCTTATTTGACGTGGTAGATACAAGAAGGAGCAAGCATCTTCGACCTACTTTATAGCATGAGAAACGAAGAACACTGATCTGATGAGAATGAGGAAGGAAACATTTTAATTAGGAAAAAAATAGTGATGGTTGGAGAAAGATTTCAATCTGCCTCCTATATCCTGTTCCCTATTATATCCCTGCACTCTTGACCACCTACGTCTCTGTCCTTTTACTTACTAAAGTTGCTCAAGTAATTTTCTGTACCCATTCCCCTCCGGATTGTGTTTTTTTTTTTTTTCAACTGGAATTATCCTAATAGGTATATCTGGGCTATGTTTTTGATGACATGAAATTCTTTGCCTCCTGAAATTCTTTCTTTTCCCAGTAGGTCCAAATGTTATAAAGTGTTTCTTTATGTTGAGCTGAAAGCAGTTTCCCCAAAACTTCCACTCATTAATTCTGTTTCTATCCTTTGGGACCAAATAAAACCAGTAAAATATCTTTTTTTAATGCTTTTCACTCAGTAAGGAAGGAAACTTCCCCTTCTCTTTGCTCCACTCCGTGCAGTTTTGTTTCCTAAGCTGAATGTCTCCAGTTCCGTATTATTATTATTCTGTGCCATGGTTTGGAATCTCAAGGCTGTGCTGGTCACTCACTTCTGGCTCCACCACACATTGTTCATCTCTCTCTCTCATCTCCAGATTCACGTGGCCCAGTATGTAATGATGTGGATGTGTTAAATCCTGTCTCTAAGGTCTTATTTCCATTATTAAAGTGTCCATGAACCCAAAGGTGTATGTGTGTGTGTGTATGTGTGTGTGTTTGTGTGTGTTTCAAAATGACAGAAAATACGGTCTGTAAAATTTGGACAAAGGATGTAAATGAGCGAATCACTTCTGTGTGACTCCAAAGTCAAACAGGCACAATACTGCGTGGTGCTATTATGTTTGACATCAGACATGGCCCAACAGGGGAGAGAAATACGCTTCAACAGTTAGGTGATTATGTTAATGCAAACTGGGATTTATTATTATGTTTGTCTTATTCGGGACTGAATTTGACGTGATTGCCGCCACTGCTTCCGTGTTAGATAATGGAGGCTGAAATGTATTCCCTCAAAGATCCTCCGGGAGCAGCCACCTGGGATTGACAGAGAGAGTCACTGGGTGTCACTGTTGAGTTATATGAGTGCAGCTCTCTGCTTGCATGTAGAAATCTGGTTCCTTAAGGAAGCTGGGAGCTGGAGGTTTGGGGTGGCTGCCTGTCCCCTTCTCGTCGGCATCTCTTCATTAGGGTCAAGACAGATCATCCCCCTCCCTGCTCCCCACTGAGAAGCACCGGGTCAGATGTGCTCATGTCACTGTGGGCCTTAACTGCCTCAGCTACTGCTTAATGAGCTGATCTGTCCTTGATCTGCCTGGTGGTGCTAGGATAGGGGTCTGTTTTATGCATTGATGCAGCGAGCGATCACCCCCACCGGCAGCCAGTGGACGTCTCCGCCTCATATTCAGAACTTTCAGAGTCTTACATCTCTCTTCACAGCAGACAAACGCTTCCATTCCACAGTTAGACTTTGTTCCAGATTCAGGTACAGGCATTTCCGACTCAGTAAAGAGTCGGTGGCACCTTTCAGCTATTTATGGATGTGCTGACTCTAATAGAAATCAAGACAGGTGGAGCTGTAGGTACCTTGTGTTGCAGGGCAAGGGGAGAAATTGACCGAAAGAGAGGGAAGCCCTGACCACGAAGGCTGGGAGACCCAGCAGCCTTTTGTCCAAGAACTGACCCTTTTTCTGCCCTGGCCTGATCCACACACAGGTCATGAATTTTTATTGCCTCTATGACTGAATAGCCTTAGTAAGATGGTTACTCAAGTCCTTTGGCAGGTTTCCTCAGTCTCTTCGGAGAACCTAATAAAAGTGTGAATGCCAGATTCCCAGATCCCAAAGCCTTTTTCTGGATGTCCAAGGAGAGCCCTAGACATTAGTACATTTATAATCTCCATGTGTTATTAAAGCATATCCAGAGAACACCCTTCCAGGACTAATCTATAGATTATGTGCATCCTGAAGATTGTGCATCACTTTAAAGAAAAAAATGCTTCCTCTAGAATTAAATTCTGAGCTGTGTTTGAAGAGATCCTTCCGAAATGCATGTATGGCCACTGTATTCTCCCCTCTTAAGTTCCCCAGTGGCTGCTCACTATGTATAAGTCAAGTCCAAACTCATTGTCTTATTATTTAGGTCCATCCTCACTGGCTCTTCTTTTTCCAGATCAGTGCATTTTCCATCCACGCACTAATTATGCTGCCATAATTTATGCCTGTGGTTCCCTACTTGGCTGCACAATGAAATCACCTGGAGAGTCTAGAAACACTGAAGCCTGCATCCCACCCCCGGGAATTCTGATTGGTGTGGGAAGGAAGCCGAGGCATCAGTGGCTTTCAAAGCTCCCCAGGTGATTCTAAAAGGACATACATTTGAGAATCACTATTTTGTGATATTCACCTGCCTAGGACACACATCTCTCCTTTGCTTCCTTTGACCTACCCATTGCAGTTCATCTTTCTTGGTTCAACCTACTCATCATCCCCGTGATGAAATAGTCTCTGAACACACTCCCCAGCCAAATTAAAGATTCCATGGCATCTTGTGCATACTAGAGGATACTGCGTGGGAAATACCTATATAGTTGTTTGTTTGTTTGTCTCTAGAATATAAGCGCATCAGGGAAGCAAATGGAACATGTTTGTCACTATGTGTCCAGCACACAGCCCAGAGCCTAGCACTTCAGAGATGCTCAGAAAGTATCTGTAGGACAGAATTCTTACTCTGTGTAAATAAGCTCATGAGTGAATAACTGATAACGGTGACATCTAACATCTATGGAGGATGCACCATGAATATGGCTGTATACAAAGTGTTTCTACAGGCATTACCTCATTTTACACTCACAACAGCCCCGCCAGGAAGACTGATCTACATTTTATAGATGAGGGAACTCAGGTGCAGGGTGTTAAGTAGACGCCACAGCCATGATTGGAACCCTGGTCTGTCTGGCTCCTCTTTTAGTTAACTCTCCGGATTCCCTCTGGAAATAGAAATCAGAAGCCATTTAACCAGATTTTCTCTTTATAGCTTTTATTGGACTCTTCTGGCCCAGCACTATATTAGCTCTTTAAATATGTCATCTTATTTAACCTACAAAACAATTCTCTAAATAGATATTAGTAAGTGTTATTAATATCATTTAATTTATAAGGTAAGTCTCACAAAGAAGCAAAGTCCAAGCAAGGCCTTATGGAAATATGGCAAATGTTGGATCAAACCCTGTGGCCCTGTGGCTTCCTGGCTTCAATGCCCAGAATTATTGTTCACTGTGTTACAACAGGCTCGTGATCGATGAGGAAGAAAGGAGAGGGAGGAGGAGAGAGAGAGGGAAATCTGAGATCAGATACATGCATGAATTTTTGGATTTAACTTTGATGAGGACAAAACACCTCCAACACATCTTTCTTTGTCTCTATTCCCCAAACCTGAGCATTTTTCCTCAAAGGGTCATTGGGACAACAATGTAAAATGACTTTTCCTTTGAAGAGAATGATCAGTAATTCTGAGCCCACCAAGGGTATCTGAAGTGGAACTGAATTTTTGTGCTGATGCCCTTGTAATTCCTTTCTCTAGAAAATTAACCTGAATGTAAAGCCCAGGGGCTTTGGTCCATCTTTTTTTTTCCCCCTCTCTCTTTTAAAAAGATAGGCACCTGAGGCCAACAGAGGAAGGGCTTGGTGAAGGTGACATTGCACAGTTGTGGCCAGAACCCAATTCTCCTACCTCCAGTCTCGTGTTCTTACCCACAGGCTGACTCAGTGATTAAAGGAGTCATTGTTAAATGTGATGAATATTTTAAAAACTACTTGGAGTTTTTCAGTTGTAAAGTACTCTAAGTGCCAAGCACAAGGTATCTTTATTGCCTGTCGCTGCCACATAACAAGGCCATTTGCTCTGTGGGATCCTGGTAACAGTGATACGGGGAGCAGAGGTAGGTCTGGATTCCTGTTCCTCACTAATGTGAACAGATGGCTTGAAATGGGAAGTGGGTACTGGCTGCAAAGAAAGGGGAGCTGCTGCCTCCCCGCTGAGGGAAGACAATATCCTTTGAGGAAGAGTGGAGGAGACATCTGGAAATTCTGTAGATGAGCCCTGAATAAAGATAGGTCAGGCTTTTTAGGACCTGATCAAAGTTGTGGGAAGAACATCTGACTGAGACTCGGATGACTTCTCGTGTGTCCGGGGGCTACAACTTTAGGAAAGCTGATAAAACCCTTCTGTGCCTACGTTGTGCAGGTGTGAAATAGGGGTTACACTTGCCAGTTCACACGTCTGTTAGGTACTTGCACAAATTTGCTCAATGGCAGTTTCTCCAGTCTGTTCTCCAACTTTGACCACCAACATTTTTTGTATCCTCAAGCCATGACGATGTTTTTGCTGATAAATCTTTCACCAATCTCACAACAGGGGGTCACTTCTCTTCCTCTTTTTGTTGCGGTGTTTTCTATATGCATTTGCTAGAGCTCTTCTTTCAGCATGCTCTTACTTGTGATTAGCTGTCCTGTGGGTATATCAACCTCCTCCACGAGATGTCAAGTCCTCCTGGGCAAGGTCTATGTTTTGACCATTCCTACTCCCCCTCACCCCACCTCCCCGGCAGAATCTCACAATTCATTCTGCACAGAGAAAGTTCCTATTCAACATTGGTTGAGTTCAGTTAACTGTGGGCATAGATACATAGATCATGGTCTACCTGTGTTTTCCCAGACATCAAGTCTAAAGAAGGAGGGCCTCCATTTGTGGATGACTTGAAGGAGTAGCTGGATAGGTGTTTGGAAATGTATCATATTATGAAAAAGGGCATCAGAATTCCTGGATATAAGACTCAGCTCAGTGAGGTGTGGCATCAGGCAATCAATTCAGTTTTCAGGGCCTCAACTTTCTCAGTTATAACCTGGAGATCACAGTACCTGTCCTGCCTGTTTTGTAATATTACTGTGATGATTGAATGAGATTACATTTGAAAGCATTTTATAAATTGCATAATACTGTAGACAGGTCAAAGTTAAGTATTATTTTTAATCATATTATAATTATTATTACAACATCATGACTACCTAAATTCCCCTGTGCTCCAAATAACTATAATTCTTAACTCCAGGGATTTTTTTTTTTTATTTTAGTGACAATGGTAAATGAGAGATTTTTGCATTGAAAGAAAATGATCATTATCTCGTATATGTGGAATCTTAAAAATACAACAAACTAGGGGATACAGTGAAAAAGAAACAGACTAACAGATACAAAGAAGAAACTAGTGGTTACCAATGGGGAGAGGAAAATGGAGAAGGGCAGTATGAGGTAGAGAATTAAGAGATATTAACTACTATGTATAAAATAAACTACAAGGATGTATTGTACAACACTGAAAATATAGCCAATATTTTATAATAAGTATAAATGGAATATAACCTTTAAAAATTGTGAATCACTATATTGTACACCTGTAACATATATTGCTGTACATCAACTATACTTCAATTTAAAAAAAAAGAGAAAAACAGGAAAGAAAAAAGGAAATATTATGGTCTCCTGGCCCCCCTGGAACATTCCTAATGGAATAAAATCTCAAATCTGAAATCTCTAGGCTGTTACCAGAGACAGAAACAATGTGTATTGGAAACTTCAGGTGAGCTGAGTGATAATGGCAGAGATAAGGATGGGACTGGAGGTAGCAGAACATTTCTCTTAAGCTGCTGTCAATCCTTGCCGCCTCACAGCAACCTGAAACATTTGATGTACCTGCTGATGGTCCTGTCCTCAGAGAAGCCTTTGTCATTTCAGTGACTTTGAATCATACTCTGAGAACTTGGGTTTGGTTATAAAGAAAAAAACCGGAGAATTGGTTCAGTAATGAAATTTGAACGCTGCTTCTCTTTGAATATGACCTTAAGTAATTTATTTCCACTAGGTGAACCTATTTTCTCATCCGTGACATGGGGTACAGTGTTAATGTGTCCTAACTCTGAGGTGGTTACTCTGTATCTCATTCATAGGTGAGGACACTGAGACCTAGGGAGCTTAAGTAACTTCTCTGCCTGTTTAGACATTTCCTTCCATTAAAAAAAATTTTTTTAAGTATATTTTAAGTGCACTGACATAAAGACAGATGCAATCTTTTCTGTGAATCAGCTGGGAGAGCGTGGGACCAGAATTTGGACAAAGGTTTATTGAATTCCAAAGCCTGTAATTTTCAACTACACAGTGTTACACAAATGTCAGTTGTGGTTGCTGTTGGTGATACATTTAGACCTCTTGGGCATTGAAAAGAGAAAACTTTGTCGACTGGGGCTCCAGAAGCCTAAACAGAAATGAGACATCCCTGATCATTTTCAAAGTAAATTCATGAAAGCCTCACATGTGCCTGTATGGGAACCAGGGAAGAGAAATCCCTCCATTGCATTTGTCAGGACAAAAGTTTTAGCAAGGTAAACACACAGCATGAGAGGGCACCACAGCGCACTCTGCTCTGCAAAAAAAGCCTTTCCATCCCCCACTGACTTACCTCAATGTATCTCTTGCTGCTCCAGTCTTTGTCTCTGATGCCAACCCACCCGTATCAAACATCTACTTCGTCTTCTGCCTTGCCTAGTTCTAGGGAAGCAGGCAAAACAGAGCTGGCATGAAGACAGGGCTGTGTTACACCTTGGGTGGGCACTCAGCAATTATGCCACCACGGGAAACATTTTTCCATAAAGAAATATTTTAAAATATATTTTATGACTGCATGGATATAAAGGTAGATAAAATCCAGGTTGAATTCATTGTAATAGATTCAGTATTATTATTATATGTACTTTTTTTCTTCTGATTTTAAAAGAAATCGAAACCAAAATTTTTTTAACAGTCCCCTACAATTATCATAGGCACTGAGCCCATTGTGCAGAATAGAAACTTGACCATGAATGAACGAAGAGCTTGGAAAACAAAATATGAAGGGATACGAATCCACTTTCAGAAGTTTTAAAATGTACGACCTTGAGTAAGTGTGAAGAAATCTGTCCCCTGGTTTCTTCCTCTGAACTAGAGGAGAATAAATCCTAACTTTGCTGGATCAAGGGGCTAGCAAGTGATACAGAACAGCTTTCAGAACACAGTCTAGATTCTCACTAATTCCAGGTTCCTAGGAGTCCTGGTTCTCCTAATCAGCCAGCCTAGATCATATGCTAAAAAAAAAAAAAAAAAAAAAAGTTAGGTCTTTCATGATCCGACTAAAGTAAACAAGCAAAACCCAAAAATTCTCTATTAAAATCATGATCACCATGTTGAAGTTGAGATTGAAAAGAGAGAGATGAATTCACTCCCTCCTCCCTGCTCAGATACACAACTAGAAATTTCACTCTTGAGTTGTATGAATTCATTTGGGTAAAATCATTCAACCAGTCACTAGTTCTTCTAATTATACTAGCCTTTTCCACATGGATACAGGGAGAGACATTTGACAAATGTCTTGCTCAAGTCCAGTCACATCTTATCTACTAACTTTCTCTGGTCTGGTAAACTTAATACAGGAGAAAATGAGGTTAGTTTAACACAATGGCAGCTGCAAAATTTCTATATGGAAGGTAGCAATTAATTTGGAGGGGCCGTGTGTTAGCGACTTCTAAAACTGTTTATAGAGCAGGTGTCTTCTATTTCTTCATGGAAATAATCACTAGAGGAGATTAAGGAAGATTATGAGAAAGCTAAGGGACGGAGGCCCTTTCAGGACGCCTCTAGGACATTATCTGCCCCCAGGGAAGTTATGCTCAGCTCTAGGGACCATTGCCTTCCCGTTAATCGCCACCAAGCCCGGCCCCAGATAACTGAAAATAACAAGATGGGCAAGACGTCCCAGTTTCCTCAGGGACTTCCCGACCTTTCCATTGACTTATTGTTCTAGAATTGTGCTCTGAGTGAGTGTCCAAGCAATCAGCCCCTATCTTGTCAAATACAATCTATTTCCACGTTTTGAAAACAAGAAGAACATATGCTCTAATCTTCCATCCTCTCTCAGTATCTTCTGGTGCATTTTCCCTACTTCAGCAGAGATTATGTTGAATAGTTCCTGAATAATGGAGACCGACAAAAATAGCATCTCCTTCTTCAGAATTTTTTTTTTTTTATGGTGCTGTGGAAGAGAAAAAGTGGGAGTTTGGATTTACAAAACCCAGACCAAATTCAGATCCAGTACTGACGAACTGGGTCATGTTGAACAAGCGAACTCCTCTCAGAGTTTGGTCATCTCCAAGACCGCTTAGTCGTAGCGGACTTGCCTACCGCAGAGGGTTTTTGTGAGACTTGGATGAAATTTTGTTTATGGATGCACTTTAAAGCCAGCAAAGTGGTATATTTCATACCAAGTAGGGAGCTGTAATTAATGCTATTATCACTGTATACCTTCTAGTTCCATAGCACCAATTATGTGGCTACTAACCAAATTTTCATTCTCTTCTGTTCAACCACCTCACAGCCTGAACAACCCACTGACACTATTTGTACCTCCTGGAGGAGCATTTCAATGATTTCATTGAGTGATCTTTGTTTTTCACATTTGACTGCTACGACCCCGGACAGAAGGTGACTGCTGTTTATCCTTAAGATGCAATTTTCTTTCTTTCTTTCTTCCTTCTTCTTTTAAATCTGCATTCTTTGAATAGATCTTTTAAATCAAAGAATTGTTTTATTTTACACATTTGTCCCCATGGAATAGCTGTCAGCATTAACGGCAATAATGGAATTCTAGCATCAGAAAGAATGGCCTTTCTGGGATGGATATCTACTTGTGAGGAGGAGGTGGGAGGAGAGGAAGAGATGGAAGCGTTTCAGATCAGTACAGTTCCATTGTCTGTATTTCCTTTTCATTGGTGTATCAGAAAAGAAGTCAGGCTCGGGTCTCGTAAAATTAAAGGGACACAAATATGAAGGAGAAGCCCCAAATTGAGCTTTTGTTGGAAATGGTTGAGGAGGAGGGAACATCGCCTTTCAAAGCTTGAAGTGCTTTCACAAAGTTCCCTTCAAACATTTTCACTGACTTTCTTTACTCCTCTCCTTTTTAAAATGTAAATCACATTTAAAAGTTATTTTTTAATATTATTCTGGAAAAGCATCTACAAGTTTATTCAACAAGAACTCGAGGGAAAAACAGATAAATGAAAACACATTCTTAGATTGACAAGATTTCTTAGTCATAAGTGAAATCATGCAAATGAAAGCACAATGTAAACTATAGCCTTTTATATATGCAACAGTTTATCAGTCAAGTTTTGATTTGTTGAGGCTCTTACATGTGTGATAAATGAAAAAGCAAATGTAAAGTAGTATTTGACACATGGTAAACCCCCAGGAAATAAATATTAAATTTCCTTCCATTTTGTTGACAAGATAGCTTCACTGGGGTCTCATCTACACAGCAAGCTTATATTGGAGGGAAAAAAAGTCTCTTTGTCGTGGCTAGCCTTATTTATTGAGTATATTTTGCATCAAGGTCACAGTGACTGATTGTGTACTGGAAGTTGGCAACCTTTCAGAAAGGACTTGTAAACCTGTTTGTCTTATTTGGTTTGGCAATAGTTATCAAAGGTCTTAAAAATTCTTATTTTTCCTTTGCCCCAATAATTTTACCTCTGGGAATATATCCTGAGATGATCTTAAATTCAGAGAAAGTTTTATATACTAAGATGTTTAGCACAGCCTTATTCACAAGGAAAACTCATGCACAGATTTCATGTGTACCAGCAGAGGAATGATTAACTCAAAGTGCAGAACAGAAGTGACTCTGTTGACTCATGCATGTGTGTGTCACCAGCCCTTGGCATGATACTAGTGGACATCCAAAACATACAGGTGAAATGGAATAATTCTATAGAGTAATCAATTCTGAAATTATGCTGAGTGAAATAAGCTAGTCATAGAAGGACAAATACTACATGACTCCACTCATGTGAAGTAAAACTAAAAATAGAACTACCATATGATCCAGCAGTTCCACTGCTGGGTATATGTCTGAAGAAAAGAAAGTGCTAATTCAAAAAGATACATGCACCCTACTGTTCAAAGCAGTATTATTTACAATAGCCAAGATATGGAAGCAACCTGAGTGCCCATTAAAAGATGAATGCATGAAGACATGAGATATATATAAATATATAATGGAACATTACTCAGCCATAAAAAGAATGAAATTCTACCATTTGTAACAATGTAGATAGATCTATAGAATATCATGCTTAGTGAAGTAAGTAAGAGAAAGACAAATATTCTGTTATCACTTATATGTGGAATCTAAAAAATAAAACAAACCAACATATACAACAAAACAGAAACAGACTCACAGATATAGATAATAAACTAGTGGTTACCAGTGGGAGAAGAAAAAGGGGAGGGGCAAGATAGGGATAGGGAAATAAGAAACAAAAAATACTATGTATAAAATAAGCAGCAAGGATATATTGTACAGCACAGGGAAATTTGGCCATTATTTTGTAATAACTTTAAATGGAGTATAATCTATAAAAATACTGTATCATTACATTGTACACCTGGAACTAATATAATATTGTAGATCTACTATACTTGAGTAAAAAAAGGAAACCACTCATCCTCACCAAATGCAGCCTCTGCTTTAATTTCTTTTAACATGCATCAGCTTGGCAGTGGCTGAACTTCATAAAAATGAAATGAATCACAATTTATACTTTGAAAAAAAAGGGAGTTTTTTCACAATTAGAAAAAATGAAACTTACTGATAATTTGTATTAAAATGGAATTATTTTGTTTTATTTTAAATATAGTTAAACTATAATATAAAAATTAATGTATTAAGAGATCACATTATATTTATTATGATATATGTAAGGCTGAAAAGAAAGAACTCCAAATGTTTATGATTTACTCGGCCTATTATTCTATAATCTTCCTGATATCTTGAAACAATGGGCAGTCATTACTTCTATGATGAACAACAACAACAAAAAAATGCAGGTTATGTGAAGACAACTTCTGTTCTTCTTAGTGTTCTGCAGAGGAGAGAGCTGGTGATGTGTCCTCTCCAGGTGGGCTCTGGTGCAGTGAGGTGGGAAGCCTGCTGATGATGTCCTGTCTCTTGAGTGTTACCCTCACCAGGGAATTTATGTTCCTCAAGGGCAAGAGGGCAAACTCTACACTGTGTCTCTGTACAATGATGCTCTATCATGGTAGCTGGTTTATAATATGCTCTCAATAAATATTTGTTGCATTAATTAATGGATAAATGTTCACTAACAAGGGTCATCAATTCTTGAGAGGAAAATCATCATCATCATCATCATCATCATCATCATCATCATCATCATCATCTCATAGTTGGAATGTAGTTTGGTGCAGTCACTGTGGAAAACAGTATGGAAGTTTCTCAGAAAACTAAAAATGAAACTACCATATAATTCAGCAGTTCCACTCCTGAGTACTGATTGCAGGAAAACAAAGAAACTAACTCAAAAAGATATATACACCCTAATGTTCATAAGCAACATCATTTACAAAAGCCAAGATATGAATCTAAGTATCTGCCAACAGATGAATGGATAAACAAGATGTAATACACACACACACACATAAACACATATGAGTGGAATATTACTCACCTGTAAAAAGGAATAAAATTTACCCATGTGCAACAACATGGATGGGCCTGGAGGATATTATGCTTAGTAAAGTAAGTCAGAGAAAGACAAATACTGTAAGCATTCACTTATATGTGGGATCTAAAAAATAAAACAAACAAATGAATATAGCAAACTGGAAACAGACTCACAGGTACAGAGAACAAACTAGTGGTTACCAGTGGGGAGAAAGCTGGTGGGAGGAACAAGATAGGTGAAGGGGATTAAGAAGTGCAAACTACTAGGTATAAAATAAATGAGATTCAAGGGTGTACTATACAGCACAGAAAAAAACAGCCAATATTTTATAATAACTTTAAATGGAGTATAATTTACAATGATGTCAAATCACTATGTTGCACACCTGAAACTTCTATAATATTGTAAGTCAACTAAACTTCAATTAAAAACAACAACAATAAACCCAATGAAACACACAAAAAAGATACAACAGGAGAAAAATGTATGCTTGCTTCATTATTTCAAATTTTTAATTAGAGGTTTAACTTTGGATTTAAAATGTCTTCATTCATTCTCTTTCTTATTACAAAAGTAATGTGTCATTGTTACAAGTATAAAAATGTGTAACAAGTTAGCTAACATTTCTCCTTACACTTCTACCATACTGAAGTAATCATAGGTCACCACCTGCTATATGTCATATTTCTCTTGGCTCACAGGGACCTATGCAAGCATTTGCACACATTTAGAGGAGTTTCATTTGTTCATTTTTAAAAAAAATGTATTCTTTTGTAATAATTATAGATTCACAGACATCACACAAATAGTACAGAGAGGTGCAGTGCACTCTCCAACTGGCTTCTCTCAATAGAATGACCTTACATAAGGTACTGTATCAAAACCAGGAAACTGACAGTGGTGGAGTCCACTGACTTTATATAGCTTTCACCAGCTTTACATGCACTTGTGTGTGTGCATGTCTGTGTGCATGTGTGTATAGTTCTGTGCACTTTTACCACATGCATAGATTCATGTGATCACCACTATAATCAACGCACAGACTGTTGGCATCACTACAGAATTCCCTCAGCTACCCTTTTATACTTACACTCACCCCCATTTCCCGCACTGTTCCATGTCTCTAACACCTGCCAACCATAAATCTGTTACCCATCTTTAAAATTTTGTCATTTTGAAAATGTTATATAAATGGAATCATATAAATTTTAACAAATAGAATCATGTTATTTACATTAACCTGTGTCTCTATTTTTATCATCACTTAAAAATAAATTCTAGGTCGTCCTACATGGCAGCATACATGTTTATAATTCTTTACCCTCTAATTTTTAATATATATAGAATTACAATAAATACAATATAAAATTTTACATTATCAGAATCATATCATACATTTTTTTAAAGTATGGTTTTCTCTTTTCTCCTCCTCTCTTTTCCCACAAATCAACTCTTCATCAGTACACCCCCTCAGCTAAGTAACCATGGCAACACCTTGATGTGTATTATTATGTAGTTTTGCCATATTCATCATATACATATGTATACATACTATAACAGAAAAATATACATGATTACACACACACACCAGAAGGAAAAAAAGCAGAAATGCAAAGTAATATAAATGATAGAATTTTGTTTGTTAAAAATGAAAATTACTACTTTTATTGATTATAAAATATAATCAAAATATATATACATTTTTCACATCTTGGTTTTTTTTCAACAATACTGCTCAGAATATCCTCCGAGCCAAATGTTACAATGTATATTTCAAATACTGGATCATATTCTAAGGTTTGTGTGTATTCTGTAGTGGGGGGTGATGGCCACTCTCTCTAATAATGAGTGAAATTTGCTTTGTTTCTAATTTTGACATCATCAACAATGTTGAAGAAAGCACACTATGTGTGCTATATACATGTGTGTGTTATATATGTTTGTATGTTACACATACGTATGTGTATATATGTGTACATATGTATAGATATATATGTACATATATATGTGTGTGTATGTATGTGTGGGGAGAGAGAGAGAATTGGCTTCCTATTGCAAGTAACAGTTTACCACAAACTTGGAGGCTTAAAAAAATATTTTTCTCTTACAAGTCTAGGGATTAGAAGTCCTGAAATGGATTGGCAGTTCCTGCTGGAGTCATTAGGAGAAAAACCATTCTCTTGTATTTTTAATCTTTTATAATCTGCCTTCATTCCTTGGCTCACAGCCCCTTCCTCACATCTCTCCAATCTTGCTTCCATCACCACGGCTCCTGTTACTGGCTCTGATGCTCCTGCCTCCCTCCTGTAAGGACCTTGTGAACACACTGGGCCCACCCAGATAATCCAGGCTAATCTCTCCATCTCAAATGCCTCAATTTAATCCCATCTGCAAAGTTCCTTATACCATCTAAGGTAACATCGTCATAGGTTCCAGGGATTAGGATGTGGACACTGAGGCGAGGGTATGGCTCTGCCTTCTACACAGATAAATGTTCATATTTAATTTCCAAAGGACAGATTCACTAAAGTGAAAATGCTGGGTTGAATCATGTGACAGATCCTCTTATTGCTCAGTAAATATTCACTTTTCTTCCTCACTGCACCTTAGGTTTAAGTCCATTTTTCCACCCACTGACTTTTTTTAGACTTGCTGTGCTCATAGTAATGTGACTTGAAGGGGTAAATTCTTGGTGCTTGCTTGAGTTTTTCTATGTTATAAGAATAGACCCTGAATAGCAGTTGCTTCGATACTGGTTCCCCAAAAAAGAAAACTAACCAAATCCAATAGAGCTACAGGTGATCCACAGACCTGGGAAATACATGTTTGTTGCCTAAGTAATTATGTGAGTCGAGGGCTCTTTGTTATTGCAAGAAAAGCTGACTAGTACATAGAATATGAATATATTTAACTTTAATAGATACTGTTGATTTGCTCCCCCATAGTCCTGTATCAATGAAAATTTATGTAAACAACATACAAGAGCATTTTTAACCACTAGAAAAAGATATTAACACTCACTAAATTTTGCCAATATGAGTATAAAGGTGTACTCATTATATGTGGAAATTTTATTTCCTTGACCACAGGAAATATGTGTATCTTTTAATATTTTCATTAACTATTTAGATTTAATATTTATGACTGTTTACATTTTTCTTTTAGATTTTTTCTTTTTTTCTTTAAATATGTATTAGTTAAAACAAATTGTGTTAAACGTTTTTTCTGTCAGTAAGTTGGTAAATATTTTATATTTTCCTAGTTCATTGTTTGACTACTTCATATATATATATTATATATATATATATATCAAATATATATATATAATTAGAATAAGTATATCTAATTTTTATACAGGTAAGTTTTACTTTTAGATTCCTCTCTTTCCTTTCCTGGGCATGAAATTTACTGCTATGCTTAGAATGTCTTGTGATACTTTTGTTTTATTTATTTAATCTTTTATTTTTGTATTTAAGCTTCTAAACCATCTGGAATTTATTTTTTCTATGATGTGAGACAGACTCCAACTTAATTTTCTTCCAGATGGGTAGCCAGTTGTGCCAGCTCTGTTTAGTTTAATCATCCTTTTCCCCCACATTGAAATGCTGCTTTTGTTACATTTTAAATTCTCATATAAATATTGTGACCTCTTTTTGGATTCTGAGTGTATATTTTCTGCCATGCAATTTTCTAAGTCCTGGAGTTATAGCATGGAATGAAATAAATAAAGTCCTCATTTTCCTGGAGTTTATATTCTAGTAGAGGAAAGCAGAAATTAACTGACTAACTAAATCAAGCAATTAATCTGTCAATCAACCAATCAGTGTTTGATGAAAATAAAATAAAGCAGGGGATAGAGAGTGGAGAACGATGCTCTTTTACATAGTCCAGAGATTTCTTTCTTTAGAATATAACACTTGAACAGAACCCTGAATGATGCTACAGAGCTATTATGTGTATGTCTAGTAACAGAGCAGTTGAAGCAGAGGAAATGGCAAATGTAGACTCTTAAAGAGAAGTTTGGTTGGCATGCTGTGTCTGAAGAACAGCAAAGCTAATGCGACTGGATAACGTGGTAGAATAGTTAAGCTATTATTAGCCTCCTAGAGACTGATTTATTTTATATTCTCCTTCCAAAACTCCTGAGTTGAACACAGGGATGTTACAGCATCTTTGAATATCAGTAAGGCAAATAAACGCTCGCTATTCTACTTTTAACACTTTTTTTCTGAATATTACTTAAAATTTTATATGATCTTTAAGATCATTTTATTGAATTATTTTCTTTCCCCAGCAAAGAATACATAGATATATAGATGTTTAGATAAGAATTTAGGTAGGTTAAACTTACATATGGTTATTCTAATTGAAATTGATGTAATTTTTACATTAATTACTGGAAAGTTGACTCTTTATAGTATTGAATCTTCCCATCCAAAGGCATACCACTCCCTTCAGCAGGTTTTATTTTGTGTTTTTTAATAATATTGCATAGAATTATATGTATCTTCTTTCTTTAATGTTGAAATTAGTTCTAAAATTTTAAATTTTGTCTATTTTTATTATTTCATTTTTCAATTGATTTTTGCTAGAATAGAAAAAAATTATTTTGTACATTTATTTTATATCCAGTCACCAACCAAATTCTCTTATTATGTTTATGTATCTTCTGCAGGGACTGTTGAGTTCTCTCTATATAACCTTGTTTAAAATATATGTTTTAAATCTCTTCTTTTCAGATACCATGAAAATTATTTAATTCTCCCACTTTTGAATATTTGCTGGAATATCTAAGACATATTTGAATACTAATGTAAATAGCAGTCACTTCTTCCAGTTTCCTGTATTTATTGTATTAGTTTCATTCAGTTCTTTTTTAACTATATTTTCTTACAAATGTGTTTTAAATTTATTAAATACCTTTTTACAGTCTTTTGAGACAGTCAGCTAATTTTGCCTCTTAATATGGTGATGCAGAGAATTAGGTTGCTATGTTTAAATGGACCTTATAGTCAAAAAATAAATCCTACTTGGTAATGGTTTTCCAAATTTTTTCTATTATTTTTAAATTATTTTTCTCTATCCATTTCTTTCCCTCCTTTTGAGACTTCTATTATTTGTATACTAGGTCTCCTAAAGTTTTTATCTGTAACTTATAACTGCTTTGTTTGTATTCATTACTTCATGTATTATCTTTGTACTTTGAGATATTTGTTTTCTACTTGATCTCCCCTTCCGTCTTCCCCTCCCTCCCTCCTTCCCTGCCTCCCTCCCTCTCTCATGTCTCTTCCTCTTCTTCTCTTTTATTTCTTTATTAATTACTGAAAAAGTGATCTTTTATAGTATTAAATTTACCATCCAGCAGAATCTGAATGTTTGTATTTTATATATTTCAATAAAATTATAAATGATTTACAATCTAAAAGATTATTAAGATTGCAGTCTTTAAAAATACACATGTATATATATTTACAGTCTTTAATGATGCTTTCGTTGTTTCAACTTCCATCTTTCTTCTTCAGCTCTCTTTGTTGTTCTCTGTTCTTCCTCTCCATGTAGCTGCAAACCCCATTGGATGTCTTGTTATGTCCCTTTGATTGCTTCCTGGGGCTTTCAGTTGAAGTGTTTCCGTCAAATTTTCAGAAAACTCTTTTGAGTATGGCAGTCCCATGAGAGGCAGGAGGCAGTCTATGCCCTAATGAGGCAGGAGGGCACAACCCCTCTATTCTCTGGTTTCCCACTATCTTTCCACTTCATGTCCTTCTGCCCACAAGTGTCAGGAGACAGGACCTGCCTACTGTAACCCATGTGAACCTTCTCTAGTCACAGGTCTGGATAGATCAACCATTTGCCAAGATTCCCACTAATTCCTAGGCTGTCTTTTGATTTAAAGGGAAAGCTGTTTCTCATATTCACTTTCGTCGGGATTTTGACAGAAGCTGAGGCTTGACGGCACTCTCCAGATCTTGCATATCTGTTTTCCCGATTCTGCTCAGTAGCATGTGCAAGACACCATTTTTCTAGAATCCACTCAAGGCTTAGTTTGGAGTCAATGAGGCATGACAGAAACCAGACCACTTCTGAAAATAGACTACCTGTAATCTCCTCTTTGCCTACTCATTAGGCACTAATCAAATTTATTAGTGTTAAATGTTGATATGCATTTCATCATCTTATATATATACATATATACATATATATGTATAGTTGATTTACAATATTATGTTATTGCCTGCTGTATAGCAAAGTGATTCAGTTATATATATATATATTCCTTTTCATATTATTATCCATTATGGTTTATTACAAGATCCTGGATATAGTTCCCTGTGCTATACTGTAGAACCTTGTTGTTAATCTATTTTGTATGTAGTACTGTGCATCTGCTAATCCCAAACTCCTGATTTATCCCTTCCTCACCCACTTTCCCCTTTGGTAACCACAAGTTTGTTTTCTGTGTCTGTGAGTCTACTTCTTTTTTGTAAATATGTTTATTTCTATTATATTTTAGATTCCACATATAAGTGATACCATGTGGTATTGATCTTTCTCTTTCTGCCTTACTTCATTTAGTATGATAATCTCTAGGCTCATCCATGTAGCTGCAAATAGCATTACTTAATTCTTTTTTTATGGATCAGCAGTATTCCACAACTTCGTTATCCAATCATCTGTGGATGGATATTTAGGTTGCTTCCATATGTTGGCTATTGTAAATAGTGCTGCTATAAACTTTGGGGTGCATGTATCTTTTTGATTAAGAGCTTTCTCTGGATATATGCCCAGGAGTGAGACTGCTAGATCATATGGCAATTCTATTTTTAGTTTTCTGTAATGGCTGTACCAATTTACATTTCACCGACAGCATTTGTTAATTGTAGACTTTTTAATGATGGCCATTCTGACTAATTTGAGGTGATACCACATTGTAGGTTTGATTTTCGTTTTCTACTAATTAGCAGTGTTGAGGATTTTTCGTGTGCCTATTGGTCTTCTGTATACCTTCTTTGAAGAAATGTCTATTTAGGGCTTTTACCCATTTTTTTTATTGGGTTGTTTGGTTGTTTACTTATTGAGTTGTTAGAGCTGTTTGTGGATATTGGAAATTAATCCCTTGTCTGTTGCATAGTTTGCAAATATTTTCTCCCAACCCATAGGTTGCCTTTCATTTTGTTTGTTTGTTTGTTTGTTTGTGATGCAAAAGCTTTTAAGTTTGATTAGGTCCCATTTGTTTATTTTTGCTTTTATTTCTTTTGCATTGGGAGACTAATCTAAGGAATTATTACTACAATTTATGTCACAGAATGTTTTACCTATGCTCTCTTCTAGTATTTTTATGTTGTCATAGCTTATATTTAAGTCTTTAAACAATTTTCAGTTTACTTTTGTGTGTGGTGTGAGGGAGTGCTCTCACTTCATTGATTTACATGCAGCTGTCCAGTTTTCCCAACACCACTTGCTGAAGAGACTATATTTTCTTCATTGTATATTTGTGCCTCCTTTGTTGTCATTAAATTATTATTCAAATTTTGAAGCATATTTCTCTTTCCCAAAGTTATGTATATCCTTGTGGACATTTTCCAACTCATTCATTGAGAGAGAGAGAGAGAGAGAGACCAATTTTTTAAGAGGAAACAAGTGATGAATTGCTTACTGCATGTATATATGTCATTAACAATCATTGGTCTTTTTGCATTCTTTAAAATGTTTACAACTTCTGAGATTCATGACATTAATTATCTTATGTGATCTCCATCATGATCCAGTAATGTAAAGGTATACAAATTAAAAAAATAATAATTAACATACATGGAGTGCCTATTACTTGGTAGACATTATATAAAAAATATCATCTTTAGACTTTACACTAACTCTTTGGAAAAGCACTATTGTATTATTATTGACCTCTTAAAGATGAGGAAAATAAAATATAGGATTACATTTTACTCTAAAGCCTTAAAATGAGTAGTCTAGTTGCTAAGGTCTGTCTAAGTCGTGGTGGAACTAGGAATTTGCATCCTTAGAATCTAATTGTAGAGTGTATACTCTTAACTACCATGTAATCATACAGGATAGATGGTACCATTCATATTTACTGATGAGAAAAAACTAGTTGAATATGTTGACTTGCTTGCTCATGATCACTCAGCAAATAAAAGGTGATACAGAGACTAGAAATCATATCTTCTCTTTTTACATTTGCATTTCTTTCCAGAATATATTTAACTAATGTAACTTGTCCCACTGAAGAAACTGATCAGTTTGCAATCATATAGACCCATTTGAAGATATTACAAAACCACTTCATTTAGCCATGGGTAAATCTAAGAGATCCATATACATATTTCTTATGCATGTTACTTTGTAACCACTTTTACTGTTACCACTGCTGCTGTAGATTAATTACGACCAGTGCCTTTTAATTTCATTTTGAAATTTTGTCTCAATTTGTTATACAAATTTTAACATCTAATAAAAGTAAATTCAGTGGCAAAGCTTTTATAAAATGCAAGTTGATTTCTGCTCTGATAAAGAATACGTTAACAGAAACACCATTAAAATAATTTCCAAAATATAAAGTGAGTCAAGTTTGAGGAATGTAAGTTTATTTGAGTTAATGAATATTCACTGAGTCCTATGACACGCTGAGCACGATGCTGGGCACAGTGGGAGAGAGAGAGATCATAAAAGCAGCCACTGCCTTTAGGGGGCTCTAATTCAAAGGGAGAGACAGGCATGGACACAATCTTAATATTAGCCAGACTGCTACCAGTGTTATAACAAAGAGACTGAGAAAGTGCAATAAGAATATAAAGGACAGAGATATTAACTCCAACTGGGTGAACTTGAGCAAACAAATAAACACCACAGCTGGTGCAATAAAATGTGATTTCAAGGAAAAAAATACTTTAGTTTTAATTGCCTTCAATGTTATTAGGCAAGTTGCCAAGAAATGCTTTCTTCGATATCGAGGTATGTCTCAGGGATATCACTTTAAGAAGGAAAGAATGTACCTTCATGGTTCAACTAGTCATTCTGAGATTTTACAGTAAAGTACCCACCCCGAAAGTCACCTGACTGGTTAATTCTAATAACCTATTTGTTTTGCGATGACACAGGCTAAGTTTCTAGACAGAGGAAGTAACTTTCCAAAGGGCATAGGATAAATCACTCAGTAGTTAAAATTAAGACACAAATCACATGACTTCCAGGTGAGCTGATTTCCTGTTTCACTGCAGTGCTCCTAGCTTTTGTATCTTCATGTGTCCTTCCTTTCAAAAAAATTCATAAGCTTTTGCTCTGTGTCATACAGCAGGTTCCTGCGCTGTTAAGATCAGGTTGGGCTCTCTTTTCTGAGGTCATAAAGAACCACGTGAAATTGTGATCACTGGGAGTGATGTCAGCACCACGGCTGAACAAGAGGTCCCTGATCATGTCCATCTCTCAATAGCAGCAGTCTGGCATCTGTCCAAGGGCAAAGATGAATTTGTGGAACATGTGGGATCCAGCACCAAAAACCAAGGAACATGGAAAAAAGTCAGGCCCACCCATGAGTCAGGCGATGGGCATGCAGACCTCAGCCTGACTGTAGACCCTGCAGTGCCCTGGGACAGGCTCCGGTCCCTCTCCACGTGGTCCTGCAGACCCTGGAGGTCACTGACTTAGATCCTCACCCACAAAGGAAACAGCCTTTATAGAATCCAAGTATCCAGCAGAGAAGTTCAAATACACCATTGGAGCCAACAACACCATTTTGAATGCATTGGAGAAGTGAAGGGGAACAAGTTGACTTTATTCACTTCATCCATCCCCTAAGACCACAGCTCAGTGTCGGGGAAGACTTTCCTGGCCTGTGGTTTCTCCCACAGGGGAAAGTGAAAGGGTGTGAGCGAATGTAGTGTTTCTCCAGCTGTGTGGAATGTGGCCAAAGTGGCCCATTTCTCTCTTGTTCCATCCAGAGCAGAGGTTTCCCCTGCTGTGTGAAAGGAGAGTGTTCCTGTGAAAACTTTGCAAGCCAAAATGGTGTAAAATTAAAAAGCAATTATAGTCAGCCCTCGGTATCCTTGCCAGGGATTGGTTCTGGGACTCCGATGAATTCTCAAATCCACGGATACTCAAGTCCCTTATATATATGGTGCAGTATTTGCATATAACATTCTCACATCCTACCCTATACTTTAAATCATTTCTAGATTCCTTAAAATACCTAATGCAATGTTAATACAGTGGACCCTTGAACACCATGGGTTTGAACTGCCTAGGTCACCTATATGCGAATTTTTTTCAGTATTAAATGCTATAGTTGGTTGTATCCTCAGATATGAAGGAACTGCATTTATGAGATCTGACTCTAAGTTACATGCAGATTTTCAACTGTGTGGAGGCTTGGCACCCCTAACCTTCATGGTATTCAACTCTTTCTGTAAAAGTGAAAATTCTCATTGAATGTCTTCCAGTTAGCAAAAACAGGTACTAATGCAGGTGACCACTAAGCAAAGCAAGCTTTTGAAAAGTGTGGGATGGCTGTGCTCAGCTGTCAAGTGCAGGCTAGGAGAGCGGCTAGCAGGATTCTGGGGAAGGCACTCAGTGGGCTTGGATCCTGCTGATCGCACTGAGGACCCTCAAGAGGACTGCCCACAGGCCACTGCAGACACCTCACCCGGGGGCCCCCCAGCTGGCCCAAGGTCACCCTTAGTGCTCTACGCACCTCCTCCACACTCCCCCACCCTCTGTAGCTGGCTGCCTGAATGTGATCCCAATGGCAAATTGGGAAATTCTGCCATTTGTGACAATATGGATGGACCTTGAGGGCATTATGATAAGTGAAATACATCAGACAAAGGAAGACAAATACTGTATATTCTCACTTAAATGTGAAATCTAAAAAAAAAAAAAAAGCCAAACTCATAGAAACAGAGTTGAATGGTGGCTTCCAGGGGATGGGGGGGTGCAGATGGGGGAGATGGGGAGATGTTGGTCAAATTTACACAATGGTCCATCCAGTTGTAACGTGAACAATTTCTGGGGATCTAAAGTACAGCATGGTGATTATAGTTAATAATGCTCTATTATATACTTGGAAGTTGCTAAAAGAGTAGATCTTAAATGTCCTTACCATAAAAAAAAGGTAATTACGTGAGGTGTTGGAGATGTTAACTAACCCTACTGTGGTAATCATTTTGCATTATACAAGTGTAATAAATCATCACATTTGCACGCCTTAAACTCACATAGTGTTATATGCCAATTATGCCTCAATAGAGCAGGAAAAAAAGCAGTAACTGTCCATTCCTTATAACCTATAAGTATGGTCTTTTTTATACTTATTTCTGTTCCAATCAGGGGTATTTTGTGGTAGCGACTAAGGGGTAATGCAGTCTTAGATGGCATGGGTTCCAATTACAGATACACCACTAATTTTAGGTAAATTACTTAAAACTACCCATGCTTTTAGTCCTCATCTGTAAAATGATGAGAATGTGCCTGCCTCATAGTTCTTTTAAAGTTTAGCGGGCTGGTAAACGTAGACCACTCAGAACAGTGCGCTGAGCCGGTTTAAGGAGAGCAGGGATGACCTGTTATTCATTCTATGCTTTGCCTTTCTCCACTTCAGAGACAGATTGGTAGAAGATGGTAGAAGATGTCAATGAATATGTATTTGGGGGAATTAGATATCTCATTTGAACTTTAGGACCAAACTTTAATAGCTTTGTCAACTGTTTTCAGAATGCTGGTGCCGTTCGTTATCTTCACTTTGAAACAAATGAAGAAACTGAAACTCAGAGACATTGTACAACTTGGATACAACACACAGATGATTCAGAGGGGTTTTCTTTTTAGGTTTTCTGCTGCTGGATATACATGCATATAATCTGCTTGATTACATGTGTATCAAGAGTTAATCAAAAAATTATTAATTCCAGATTCTAGCATTCAGTCTAGTGGTCTTTTACTACATTGCCTCTAGAAAGATGGGTTGGATTAAGTGACTATTCCCGGCTATTACTATATACGAGATGTAAACGTTTTGTTGCCAGTGTTTAAAAGTTCTTGTCTCATTGCAGAAAGAATTCAGAGATGAGACGCGGAGGTTAAGTAAAGCAAAGTGAGGATTTATTTCAGGATGGATAGTACACTCTCAAGGGGAGTGCAGCAGGCTCAGGTGAGCGGCTGTGCTGAGTTTCTTTGGCAAGTTTGTTACAAAGAATGTAAAGATGAATGGGTGGAACATTCATTGAGGAGGGAAGGGTTTGGGGTCGTATTCCCTGATTTTCATCCCAACTCCACCTTCCCAAAGGGAGGAGGGATTTTTGTCCGTATTTAATCTAGATCGGAAGTGTCATGGCGTCGGTGCATTATGGGTACTTCTAATCTGCAAGGCTAATTTTATTGAAATGAGGGCATAATGAGCAAAAGGTTACATTCAGACCCTGGAGATTCCTGCTTTTTCCCACTTTTCTTGGTTGGCTTCCAGGCCACTTGTCACTCCAAAATGTGTGGCTGCTTATCAGCCCAGAGGTTCCTGCTTTTCTTTCTCTACCCAGGGAGCCCAGGTGTTTACACGTGTGGTTTCCCGCGTTTAACCTGCGGCCCCCTCCTTTCTGCCCAATTCCTGCCATTTGGCCTGCATCATATCACATCTCTGCTCATATCTAGCGATCTGCCTGCTCTAACAGTATGACTATCGGTTGCTTACTTCATGGCCCCATTTCTTGCCTCTCCTCACTCTCTACATTTTAACCATACTAATTTTTTTTCTTTTTCAGTCCTCAAATAGACCATAAGCTAGTTGACCATGTAGCCATACACACGCTTGCCTTTTGCCCACTTCAGTCCTGCCCACTCATCCTCACGTCACATACACCGAAACAAATGCTTTTCCCCTTTCATTGGCCCAGCTGGTTCCTACGGCTCATTCTCAACTTTAACTTCAAAGTTTCTAGGATACTATCCTTGTCCCCATCATCTTCAGTCTGTTTAGAAGTCCTTCCTTTTTCTTCCCACATTGCTTGGTTTCCCTTCATTATAGCATCTTTCAAGCTGTATTGTCGTTGTCTAAATGTCTGTATCTTCTTCTAAAGTATAAGCTCCTTGAGAGTTGGGGCTGAGCGTGTTATATTTACTGTTTCAATCTTATGCCTAGTTCAGTTGACCACTGAGTTGTCCCTGAATATTTGATGAATGAAGAACTGAGTCAATGCATGAATGAATGAATGAATGAATGGAAAACTATTGGTACTCATTACACCTGCATAAAAACAGCTCTATCAAAATCTCCATCATTTGAAACAGCAATAAATAAAATAGATTTTAAAAAGAGTTAAGGAATTGTACATTTAAAGACGATTTTAAAATAATAACTGGCATAGAGAAATCACCCTTAAAAAGTCTAGTCTTGGGGGATGGTATAGCTCAGTAGTAGAGCACATGCCTAGCGTGCACGAGGTCAATCCCCAGCACCTCCATTAACAATAAATAAGTAAATAAACCTAACTACTTTCCCCCCCAGAAGAAATCCGAGTCTCAAATGTAGTCCCATTTGTAAGCTGCAACATCCATTTTGCCCACCTCCTGCTTACCTTGAATAGGAAAGCACTAAGATGCCACGATGAGGACAGAATTCGCATCCAGAGAGTTGTGCATAATTCATAGTTTAAGTTCTGCAAGTTTGCATAATAAATAGTTTAAGTACTGCAGCAACAGAGCTGGAGAGGAAATTAGGATTCTGAATGAAAAAGTTAATTATACCTCCAAGGATTTTTTTTTTTTTGTCCTACATTAAAAACAAGCTTAGAAGAGGATAATTTAGGCTAAAAAGAGACGGAAATGTGGGAGATTATGGGAGTGGTGATAACTGACAAGTTATCTTATTAAGTGGGGGTAATTAGAGTAAATTAATTTTAAAATTGTAGCAGTGGATTCTAGATCAACAATAGCGTAAATAATTCACGAGGCTGATGATCTTGCAGCTGGAGCCATTTCTGTAGACTCTGTTCTTAACATTATTGGCCATTTTCTCCGCTTCAGCCGTTGTATTCAGATAACCCAGGGGGGTAGACTTTAAAACTGGAATCCCCACCCTTTCCGCTGGGCTGCCAAAGCAAATCAAAGAAAAGTAGCTTTTTATCACAAGATGTCATAAGATGTTCCCGCATGCATTTGTATGTCTATTCATCTACCCATCCGAGATGCGGATAGTACTACCGCTATCACTGCTACTACCACCACTGCTGTTACTGCTGCTGATGAATAGTATTAATAAGGCTTTAGAACGCAGTATGTACCTGGCTACCGTGTTGAGCGTTTCTCATGCGTAGTGTTGCTCATTTTCAACAGTGGCCCTATGAGAGCTGCACAAATATTAATCCCAAAGTCAGGGCTCAGAGCAATAAAACAACTTGCCCAAGAACACACAATTAATACGATCTTTGGTCTGACCCCTAGCAGGAGGGCACCAGAGCCACACTGAAAACTGCTACACTGCACTGTGCATTTGCCCTGTGCCGGTGTCAAGAAGCTCTCACTTGGAGATTTTGTGATTTGGAAAGTAAACACAAGAAAGGGAAGAAAATCTAACTTTAAAAATGAGCATTGGAGTGTAGCGAAGAAAGAAAAGAGGCAGAAGGCTTGGGCTCCAGCCTTATTTAAATCTTAGCATAGCTACATAAACTTGAGTTCATTATAAAATCACTGTAATTGTCAAATCTCAGTCTGCAAAATAAGGCAGGTAAGAAGGCATCAGTTAGTAACAAAGCAAGCCAGTAATAGATCTCTTCATAGGGGTTCCATTCTAAGGTAGGGTTCCCAGTCCTTTCTATGGAGAACTGCCCCTGACCACACCCCCTGCTGAAAGGACAGCCTCAGCTTGATTTCCAGCCTGGAACTGGCTCACACACCCCACCGCCATGCTTGGCTGCCGCTGTTGCTCTGAATGGAGCGTCCAGTTCACATACTAGCCAGTGGGAAGTGAAAGAGCTTGGTAGGAAAAGCTCTACTCCCCAAACCCCCACTCTTGGAAATATGTGCTAGGAATTCAGATTAAACAAGAGATTATTAAACAAGAGATAATTAAACAGATTAAACTTGATTTTTCTCCCTCTATCAGCCCACAGCCAGCTCATCATCAAAAGCTGGCAGCTCTTATTTCAAAACAGACTCCAATTGTGCCCATTTCTTACCGTGCTTTCTGCTACTACCTTCATTGTAGCCATCGACATCTCTCATTGGATTTATCCCATAGTCTTTTTCCCTTGCCTCATATAGACCTGTTTTAAGCATAGCAGCCAGAACATCACTCCTCTGTTCAATAGCTTCCATCTCACTCAGAGTAAACCAACTTTGTTTAAATAGTCTACAAGGGCCTATAGAACTAGGATCTCTGCCTTAGCTTTTTAACTTCATTTCCTACTACCACTGCCTTTCCTGTTCATCTCACACCAATCACTCAGCATCCTTTTTGTTCCTTGATATTCCCAACAGCTACTCTTAAGCAAGGGACTTGACACTCGCTCTTCTCTTTATAATGTTCTCTCCGGTATCTGCATGACTTACTACCTCACCTCCTAAAGGTCTGGTCAAATTTCGCCTTCTCACTGAGACCTGCTCTCACCACTCTGTTAAAAAACATAGCAGGCACCTGCCACCATCCAAGGTGACTTTTCATCCCCCGCCATTGCTTGATTTTTCTCTGCTGCTTGGATTATCTTCTGATCTAACAGGAATTTTGCTGTCTGCCGCTCCTAACAGGAGTGCGGGGTCACTGTGGGCCGGGGTCATTGTCTGCCTGTGACTACACTGCATCACCAGCAAGGAAGACATCATAATATGATAAATATGTGTTCAGTGTTGGTTATGTAAGTGAATCCATTCACACATTAATGAAAGGTACAATTGGAAGGAAAAAGACCAGCCATGAGAGACCATGATTGAGCCACAGAGTTCAGTAAATAGAACCTAGTGGGCAGAAGCTATGGATGGAGAGAAGCCTGAAGTACAGAAAAGGGAGTAGGCAAAAAAAAAAAAAAAAAAAAACCTTCAGCAGTCATGTGTTTTGGAGATAGAAACCACAGGTTCTTGCTCTAAAATCCAAAGAACCACCTTATACTCGAATTTCAGTGAGACTCTCCTACTCTGTTATATTATTAAGACTTCAGATCACTTATAGTTACTCTTAAAATCTATCATTTGCTTCAATTCAGTCTTAGTTCCTTAAACTCACAAAACTCAAGCCAACCATTATTTCTCAATCCTACTGATTCCTTTTTACATGCCAGTTGCTTATCTAGTATCTTCAACTATATTGTCTCATTGACTCTTCCTAGAAATTCTGCCTCATAAATATTGTTATGACCATTTTATAAGTAGCAGAATCTCTATGAAGACAAGTCATTTATCAGAGTCACACATGATGCTGGAGCAGACCTGAGACTCCAGTGTAGATCTACTGACCCCAAGACCGCGGTTCTCTGACAATACCATACCGGCTCTCCAGGGTTTGTAGGTGGCCTTTTGTTTTCAAGGGCACACTCAGAGAATGGCTTATCCTGTGATCCTGACACCTTACAATTCACATGCCCTCATCCAGCACTACCCCCCAAGAACACTTAATTTTTGATGGCACCACAGAGCTGGGGAAAGAGAAATATTTTTGTTCCTTCTTTTATCTTCTGAAGGTGCCATTTTGCTTGACCTCCTCACCTCTCCCCTTCCTAGAAGTTACTAGCAGGGTCATGGCTGCCAATATAACGAAACACTTAGGAGCCAATTACACAAGATGAAATAGACACCTGACAGGCAAGAGCATCCTTTTGGCCTTGATGGACAGTTGATTGACAATTAAAGGGATGATTTATGGTTTAAAGGAAAGACTAGCTACCTGTCCCAAGAGCACATACACATTTGTACATACAAAACACAACCTTTCAAAAATCTTTGAATCAAACAAATTTGCCCTAGACTTTCTCATTCTTTCTACACAAATCAGAAAATGTAAATGGCTTGCCCAAGGGCCCGGAGATGATCAAGATTCTAGGTTTCCTGACCTCCTCAATTGTTCTTTCCCAAGAATATTGCCTCCCTGCGTTGCAGGATAAAATTCAAAGTTATTGGCCTCATTTCCAAGCCTCTCAGGGGTCTGAATGTCTTCAGAACTGTCCTTCCTCTGTATCCCAGCTTAAAAGCCACTTCTTCCATGAAGCCCTCCACTCTCTCTAATCTTAGTTAAGTCTTCCCTTTTATTAGCATTTATCGCAGTGCAGTGACTCATCACAGCAATCATCATAGTCTGGATGGTTGTATTTACGATAGTGCTTCTCTGACTTCCTGACACCTGGTGCCAGGAGTCAAAGCTAGACAACAAGGGCATTAAACAGGGGAGACTGGAATCTAGGACTGTCCCTCTCTGACCGGTATTCTTCCTATTACCCAGATTCTCCAAGTGTCCCAATCCTTTCAGGAGACCCTGAATATGGAACAGGTAATAAGATCCCCACTAGCAATAATTTACCCCAACTTGCCTAACATTGGACCAAAGCTAATCAGTAGAGTTAAACGGAAACATAATCTCCCCTCATAAACTTTGAAGTGTTCATCCACCAAGCCGTAGGAGGCATTTCTGACAGATTCATCAGTTGGTAAAGATTAAACAAATAACTACAACAAAAAGCAGCAATCACATTTCAGGCTTTGATCTACATTATTTCATTTAACACATGCCATTGAGGTAAGCAGTGAGCAGGGAGTGGCGAGTCCAACCTGTGAACGAGGCTGTCTGCCTCTGGAGTCGATGCTCTTGGTCACCAGGGTTGTACATTAACCCTGAACTGGTTTGATTCAACCAATGATTTCTGTGTTTGCTTTTAATGAATGTGGTTTTCGTTTGCTGAGCTCCACTCCTAACACAAGGAGTCACAGCCGAGTCTCTATCCCACAGCACTCAGACTACCCAGAATTTGGATTCTTGCATCCTTTGTTGTCAGGGCTCTTCAAAATTTACCTCTTTGGAGCTGAATGCTGACACCATGTGTGTGGCACTGTGATGTGGACTGCTCCCCTTCTGTTCCCTCACGCTCACCTCATTCCATAGCCCACATCGTGGCCAAGATCGTATCTGACTTTCCTTTCCCAGTTTCTCTGCAATTATGTAACTTCATGGATATGTCAGTCAGTTGGTTTGAAAATCTGGGATAGGTCAGCTTGCAATATTGCCTTTGAGTTTTTAAGAAGATGTTACCTGACCTCTCTCCTCCTCCCTGAAAATCTAGACTTGTGAACAGGCTGGTGCATAGCATGGCTTTCCCTGAAAATGACAAAGGCCCACTAAAACCCAAGGGGAGGCGATGTTGCAAAGCTAATCAGAGATATTTATCAAAGTGGTTTCAAACATAGGCTCTGGACTCAGATTATTTGAGTTCAAAACCAGGCCCCACCATTTACCACCTGCTTAACCCAGCAGGTCACTTGATCACCATAAGCCCTAGAACTCCCATCTGCACATTCAAGATTGCAGTGTTTCATGTGATTGTTACAAGAATGCAGTGAGTTATATCCTGTAAAATGCCTCATATGCTTGCCTGGCACATATAAGCCCTGCAGCAGCAGCATTGTGCATGTTAGAGGAACAGATGTGAAAAGCCAGGGTCCAGGACCAGGGATCCGAAGTCTGAAGATCTGAGAATGGGAAGCAATAGATTGAATATGTAGGTGGGGCAGGGAAACCCCTTCTCGCCAATAGTCACATCCTCTGTGCATTTCTCACAAGGTGTGTGAGAGAATTATCTCCATCTAAAGGGCCAGAGGCAGGCAGTAGCCGTACTTGTGTCTCCAAATTATGTTGATTCAATTAAAAATAAGCAAAAACATTTCTCCTGAATAATCTGGAAGACTGAAGTAAGAAGAGGTCAAGGAGTAGAAGGATATTTTGTTCAATCACTCGCTTGTTTATTGCTTAGGGGAAATTGATTTTCTAAAATTGATTTTACAGAAAAACAGGTTTTTTTTATTAACGTAACACTTGAAGCATACAAAGGGATGAAAGTTAAGAAGTATGAAAATAAAAGAGACACTTGTTAACTTACTAACTAAGACTCAGATGGTATCTGATGTATCACTGAAGAACTGAATGTGTCCAATTCAGATCCTTTCTCCCTGCCTCCTCCCCAGAGGGAACTTCTGTCCTGAATGGTGTAATTAGGATTTTCTTATATTTTTAAAATTAGATTTACTACATGGGTACATACCCCAAAATTATTATTTAGTTTGTCCACTTTTCAGTTTTTAAAAATGGTATTGTATTCTTGGTGGTCTTCTGCAACTTGCTTTTATTTTGATTAGATATATTATGTTTTAAGATTCACCTATATCACTGAGTATATCTACAATCCATTCATTTTCACTACTATATAATGTTCCACTGCATAGAACCATGTACAAGAACATTCATGGCAACATGATTAACAGCACAGACTCCATCATCTCATCTGTAGTTTTGCCATGACTCAGATATAGTCACTTTTTTGCTTCCAGCTTCCTCCACCTCTAAACCAACTTTTCGTAATTCTGTAATTATTCCCTTCCTGGAGGCAGATCTAAGACCTCTATTAATATTTCCCCCACTTTAAAACCTCAGTGGTTTCCTTCCTGCTCCCAAGATAAAACCCAAGTGGCTAATCCTGCCATTCTGACCCATCACAGCCCCATGGCAATCTTCCTTTTCTCATCTCATCTCCAACTATAAAGACTCCCCGTCTCACTTCCTTCTGGCCTACTCTTTCTTTGCTAGACCAAACAGGAGAGCCACCAGTCCCAAAAATCACCTGTTCTTTTTCTGTGCCTTTCCTCATGCAATTTCCTTTGCCAAGAATGCCTTCTGTTTTCTTTACTGGAACAAGAAATACAAGGTATCATTCAGGATCACGCTTTAAGTCACCGCTTTGAAGTCTTCCTAGATCCCTGAGAAAAGAAGCTAATCTTTGCCTACACTGGGCACCCGGAATTGTTAGTGTGTTGTTTCTTACTTACCCTTTCTTTTTCATCACAGTGAATAAGCACATTACCTTTTGTGCACAAGAAGCTCCTTCAAATCAAGGACCCTCTGCTTTTTCCTGCTATATCTTCCCACAACCCACTATCCCCACCCCTCACCCCTGCCACACGGTCCCCATCTCAGGAGCAAATGTGGGGCCTTATACACAGGAAGGGCCTGGTAGACATGTGCCAAACTGACTGGAGCAAAGAGCACAGAAACACCTTCCCAAGGGCTGTGTTTAGAAATCGCTATGATCTTTTCTGATGACTGCATAGCAAATTGGATTTACCTTTTCAATTTTGCATTATTCTTGTGTTATTGGGATTATGATGAATAATAAGATAATAATAGCAATTAGCCTCTGGATGACTAATGGTCCCTTAAATTGATTTTGAACAATCAATTTGAACATCTTCCTGTGGCCAAATTAGAATAGGGTGGGCCACAGAGTGTTCTATAAACATTCCTAGGAATGAAAATGGTAAAAATTATGTTTAATGAACAGTGAGGGTGGTGTGGGAACTCCCTAGGGTTTGGGAATAGGAGTGAGGGGCAATTCAACAAGTTCAGCTGAGTTTCTGAAAAGCTGCAGCCTTAAGTATCAATGGAGTTTGTCTCAAAAGTTTGCTTGTAATTTGGTTATTCAAAACTTAGCAATCAGTTTCAACATGAAACTAGGGTTGGAGTGTGTTTTGGACTCTTCCCCCTCCCAACTCACCAAAAACCATTAAACCTGTAAACAGCCTGAAGTATGCTTGATCTTGACCATAGTTCATTAGACCAAGTCATTGAGGAGAAATGCCCCCACGCTGGCCACTTCATCATCACGAAAGTGGGTCTCACCTAACACCAAGTTCCAATAGGGTGGTATAGGATGAGGGAAGAAGCAGGGAAGAGGGGCTGGAAGATGATACCATTGGGGTGCAAAGAGCTGTGAGGGAGAGCCCGGCTTCCTACTAGTAAAATTTCCAAGTTCCTATTTGGGGCTCACCTCTTTTTTGCTAGTCTTTCACTTTTTTCTGCAGACTTTGGAGACTTCTTCACTCACTGTCTCAGTTTCTACGATTCTGGTTAAATTAACTTATTTTCCGAGCCCTAAGCAATGCAGATGTGCATAGTCCTTTATTAGGAAGTAAAGAAAAAAAGCATTATAAGTGGTTTTAACTTATTGCAGACAACGTAGAAGTAAGTTTTGAAGAACTATTAAGAAATAGGCATAGCACTGAGGACCACATTAGTGTGAGAGAGAGGCACAAACATCAAAATCCATAATGATAAGTTCTGTGTAAGCAAAGTTATATAAGAACCTTAAAAAGTAATTACTTTTTCTCCAGTGGTAGTTGAAGAAAACCGTATAGGGAAGAAGGCATTTGATCTGGGAAGTGTCAGACCCAAATGTTCACTGAGACTTTCTGATCCTTGAGATGTAGATAAGATGGGTTTGGGTCCCAAGTTTTGTAAATTTTGGAAGTCAGAAACTCTCTTGACATTTTTGCAAGTTTCTGAACAGGACTGCATTTATAGTTTGAATTCACAGCTTCCCCCTTTGAGAGTCATCTCTGCATCACGTGCATGGTGCCCGGTACCCGGAGACTGCTCTGAGCCGTACAGCCCAGACATTCTTCTGTACCCTCCTTTCATACACACACACACACACACACACACACACACACACACACACACACACCACTCACATATATCCACTTTCATGTACAGAATATTTTATTGAAAAATTTGGGAGCTAAGAGGAATTTTATGCCACCATAATGCAAACCAATAATACCTAAACTGAGTGTTAGATGTTCTTGGTAATAAAAGTCCCTATGCTGCTCAGCTGAGGACTATTCATGGCTGCTTCATCCAACAAAGTCGGCAAGCCTCTCACCACATCTTCCCTTTTCCCCACCTTCTCCAGACCCCTGTCCTCCCGGGTGCCTTCAGGAACTTCCAAATCAGATATTCGAATTTGCGAGATAATTGGGCTTCTCCGAGCCCCTACTCCTGGACTTATCTCACCATGCCCATCTCTGGTTAGTCAAATTCATTAAACAATATCTGTCCTGTTAGAGTCCTTTTATGATTTATAGTGTAATTACTACGTCATTGGTTAGAGTAGAGTAAAAGCTGTTCTAAGTAAAATGATGAGTGGAAAATATTTAAAAGCATGCATTAATATGCTTTTTACCTATCTAGGGGCTTACCAAGTTTCTTTGGGTGGAACTTGAACCAGTCTTTTACCCAGCATATGCTCCTCGACATAATCCCATTTGTGCTTTGGGTGATATTAGATTTATAGAATACAAAGGCATAAACTGAGTCAGACCTTAAAAAATAAAGATAAGATGCACTCATGAGTCCCTCACACACATACACAATCACCCAAGACTAGAGAAGAGTCTATAGACTGGGGCAAGACGCAAGACAAGGAGCACTCAGGTGCTGTCACCAAAAAAAAAAGAAAAAAAGATTTCCCTGTTTTGCCTGGGCAGAAGCTCCTGCCACCGGGGCAGGGAGGCATGTGTGGACTGAAGACTGTCCAGTTCTGTTCCAGAGTGTGTCCCACACGTGACCTGCATGAGGAGCTCTGCAGGAGTACTTGTCCTCACCATCAATAAACCTGACCGTGACCAGTGGACTGCTGCTTATGCCCTGATATTTTAACACCCCCACCACGGATGGGTAACTATCCTCCAACACCAGAATCATTCCAGAGTTTGGAGACAGAGACCCAGACCCTGAACACTTAGGGTCATGCTGGTGATGTGGAAGGAATGGAGCCACCTAGCACCACCCCCTGACCTCGAACTACCCTTCCCTCCAACACACAATGAAGACTGAGCACGGATGAGCCAAATCCAAGTGTCCCATTGAGTTCAGATGCTGATGAGATACCCATCCCTTTGAGTGTGGTGAGGGGCGACACGGGGAAGGAGAACAAAGAAGAGAGAGATCAGACAGATACTGGTGATTTCCTAGATGTGTCACTGAGAAATTAATTTGTGAGCCAGATGTCTAGAGCCAACGAGGAAGACCTCGCCTCTTGATGGGGGTGAGGACATGAGAAAGGGGTGGGCTGCTGATAGTTAGACCAGGACTATAGGCTCCATCAACAGCAGTGGTAGAAAAAGGGAAGAGCTGAAATATCCAAGGAGGCATGACCCTCCATTCCTCCTTCACTTTCCTCTTGGCTTCCAGCATCCTTAGCAATCTCATCACATATGCATTTGTCTCCCCAGATGTCACCTTTACAATATTAATTTTAATGGGTGATTGAATGTCTACAATGTTCCAAGATATGCTATATGCTTTTGGGTGCCTTCTCATATGTCTTATTTGATCTTCCCTTCAAACATAGGAGATGATATTTTATTCCCATTTTGCAGATTTAAAAAAAAAAAATAAAACACCGATCAAAGATATTAATTGATTTGCTTAAGGTCACAGAAGTAATAAATGTCAGAACTAGGATTTAAACCTGGTCTTCTGATCCCAAGTTCATGATTCTTTCCACAGAAGAGATATATTCCTAAAAGATTAGATCCAAGATGTATGTTAGAGCTGATTTCATCCAGGAATGACAGATACATGCTAAATGATATGCCAACTGCAGTTGTTTTAAGCTACCTGATGTGTGTGCTGGGAAGAACAAGGGAACCCATCGTAGGCTCAGTGGGAAAAAGTACTATGATTGATTCTTGATGTCTGTCACAGGCTCCCACGCCTGGGGCTTTCCAACCTCAGCCTAGTTCTCTGACCCCATTTCTACAGATGGGAAAATTGATGCTGGAGATTTTAAAAGAATTGCCCAAGGGCACGCAGCACGGTGTTGGCAGAGCCACAGTAAGCTTTCCCTTCTCCTGACTCCGTACCTGGAGCCCTTGGCCTAGCCCTGGTCTTCCCCTGGAGTTCTCCCGGGAAACCTGCCAAATCACTCACTGTCTCTGAATCGCTTTCTGACCTTGTTTTCCTGCCTCGTATCAGATATGCACGTCATCTGAGCAACTTCGAAGAGAAATCCAACGTGAAGTGTAGCTTGCGATTGGCAGTGAGGTTCCTCAGTCAAGGTTTCCATTGAGGAATTGCTGAGAGGGGCATGTCACCCGTGATTGATGGACACCGAGTTCAGGTGTTGGGACTGGATGCGCAAATGCAGGACGTGGTCAAGAAATAACCAGAGCCAGCTCAGCATTTAAGGAACCGGCTGGCGCTAAATTTTCCCGAATGGTTTTGATCTGATCAGCTCCACGCGCTGCGGAATGGTTCACTGGTGCGAGGAAAATGACTGCGGGACTGTGTTTAAATTTAGGAGAAACAACCTGAAGACCACAGTCACTCGTTGGAATGGCACCCATTTAATGGTGAAGAGAAAGTGCGCATATGCAAAATGAAGTGGAAATTTGAAAAATCCGTTCCAGATAATTCAAACAGAAACCTATTATACAGTGGTACCTAACTCACGGGCTGTTTGAAATTAAATGAGACAATGTTCATACATTATTTAGCTAGTGCCTAGCAAACCATAATTGCTCAAAGAACAATAAACAACAATATTTTTTTAATGAGAAAGGATCGTAGGGGTGTCTGTGCGCGTGCACGCACTGATGTGCGTGTGTGCTACCCTCGTTGAATCATCTGCTTGACTAACTCAATTATCTTCGTGTTGTAGACACTATTTCCGGTTCCCTCTATATCTGTAAATGGAGAACTAACCCACCTTGAGCTAGAATGTCACGTATTGCTTTCTTCTCACTGAACACAGGCATCTTATTAAATCTTCCGCTGTTCATGAAATGTGACTAACGAGCATTATTAGACTTGAGCTGCTGTTCCCGGAACTGAGACACAGAGAGGTGAAGTGATTAGCCCGTCGCCCAGCTGTTGAATGGCTGGCCAGTGGTGAGGAACCGAGTCTCTTCACTCTCAGTTCAGTGTGTTGTGCGTTGTCTCTTCTTTGTATTAGGATGGAAACTCTCCTTCCCCCACCTTCTTTCCCCTCCTTCTTCTCTATTCCATATGTCTTTTCTTCTATTTTTCACCCTAATCCAAATCAATAACTACTTCTGAAATTGCTTTTATGTGTCCACTCCTGATCTCGAGACCATGAATAAGGTGTGGACCATATCAGTGGTAAGTGCTGGCCGCTTCCTACTCCACTACTTTTCCTGTTGACAGATTTTCTTCAAATCGCCATCACTCCCTCACATGACACAGGGAAGGACAACTCTATCTGACTCCAGGAGTAAATTCGGAGTACTGAGGGTGCTCGTTGCCTCGCCAGGAATGTGCTTCGTGGGGATCATGTGACCCTGCTTGGGATGAAAAAGGGAGGTCTACTCAGGTCTTCTGGGAAGGGTTTCTTTGCCAAGAAAATGTTCACGTTCTTCTGTTGGATGCTGGAGTATCTGGATGGGAAGCGAGAAGTGCAGCTGCCTTGTTCCCAGAGGGAAGACAGTTCCTGGCATTCCAGGGCTGGGAACTCTAGGGCTCCGTGGTATGTAAAGCAATTTCCCATTTGAGTTAGGATTTTCTTTAACTGCTGCTTGAGGAATCTAAACTGATAAAGTGCCCTAAAGAACCTCTGAAGTTCTTGTTGTTATGATATTGTCTGTGGTTACTAGTACACCCGTGGGTTCAGACTCAAAGTGGAATAACGTTTCTGCCCCCTTGTTGGCTGTGAAGTGCAGGGCAGTTGCTTAACTTCTCTGTGTTTGGGGCTGCCTCCTTTCTCCTTCCCTGCTTTTTTGTCCTGACAGCGCACATCACCTTGTGATATACTATGCATTTTCCTGACCATTTGTCTGTATTATTGTGTCTTTCCCATCCTTGATATAAACTCCATGAAGGCAGGGATTTTTATCTATTCGCTTGCTTCTGAATTCACATGTTGTAGAGGGTTCATAAATAGTTTGCTTAATAAATTAATTAATGAACGAATTCATAAGAGAGTGACAGTTATGTCATAGGACCGTTGTGATGATAAATTTAGATAACATATGTATAATGTGTAAATATTTCTAAACTGCCTGGCATATTATTATTATAATTAATAAAGAAGACCACTTCTCTAAGTATTGGTATGATATCTGTAACTACTTCTAATATAAATATTTATTGGAAGTCATCTGTCATGCCAGCTACCCTCCAGAGATAATGAATGTTTTTGTCTTAAGCTGCTAAATTTGAGGGTCATTTGTTACGTAGGATTAGGTAACTAATATACTTTCCATACCCCCTCCTTCCTCCTCCTTTTCCCCATGGACTGTGCCCTCTTTCATCATTCCCAGTTTCCCTTTACTCAAAAAATGTTTTTCATTCAACAAACATTTATATGTGCCGGCTACGTGCTGGCATGTTGTTAGATACTGGCAGAACTCTCAGGACCTGTAAGATCTGTCATGTTAAATTCCACCTGCCTCAGGACACTTCCCTGAACTTTTGTGAGGTGCCCTGGCCTCTTGGATTTCCACAGCACTCCCAGGATGAATTCTGCAGCTTGGCATTCATTAAGTTTTAAGTTTTCCTTCCTGCACTCTTTATCAACAATCAGGAATCAAAGTCCAAGCTTCTAATATCCATATATCCCTTCAAATACAATTTCCAAATTTGTGGAATTTGTGGAATTTCCAAATTCATGTGGCTCATGTCTCCCCATGAATTTATTTGGTTATCACCTAACTCGTATTTCTCTTGCTACAAACAATTTCATATGCCAATAATTACAGGTTGTTGAATGTTTACCTTGTGTTACACTTTCACCTGTGGTAGCACACTATGACCCATTGTGGAAGATACTGTGATTGTAACCCTTCTAAAGAAGGCAAAACAGAAACTTAAATAACTTAGCCAATGTAGGAATAGGTAGAACCAGAAACCGAACCCAGGAAGTCAGACGTCAGATTGCGCGCTAAGCCCTCCTCCATATGGTCCTGTACCCCCACCTTCCCTGTGACAGAATCATTAGATAGTGAAGGAGGAGCAGCCTTCAATCCTGGTCTTCCTCTAGTACCTGAGTGAGTTTGACCACATCACTTAATTCACTGAGTCTTAGTTGTCCAGTTTTCAGAATGAAAAATGCCCACCTTGTTTTTCTCTCGGGATTGCTTTGAGGCTCAACCCAGGGTAGTGCGTGTGAAAGGACTTTGGAAACTGTAATTCATGACATGAGCGTCAACGCTTTATTCATGCATCCAAGTCAAAGATAATTCTTTTTATAGGCTAGACGCTATTTCAGGAACTGGGGACACAAGGCTTAGAAATCACCTGCCCTAGTAGAGTTTATAATGTGGTCAGGAGGAGGTAAATATAAATCAATGTATAAAAATTAGATTCCATGGTGGTAGAAAGGGGTTTGTGCTATAACAGCCATGATATATCAATACCGATGACAACAAAAGATACACGGGTATTCATGTATCAGGTTAAAAAAACAAGAAAGTATGTTAAAACGTCCTGAGGGGAGAGTGTGTTAGTGTGTTTCAGAACAGGAGTCACTGCAGCTGAATTACTGGAAGTAATCCTGGAGTTCAGGGAGAAGACAGAGTAACATCCTCTAAGTTATTCACTTTCACGCTAAGCTAGATGGGCGTCTGTTGGAGTGATACGATCTCACTCACCTTTTGGAAGAAATTTTCTGGCTCCTGTATCAACAGATGATGGTACCTTGGGATAGGGTGGAAGCAGTGCATCGGTGAGGAGCAGTCAGGTTTTAGTCCTACTTTGAAGACAGAGTGAACAGGGCTTGCTGACAAATGTGGCGCGACGTACACAAGGGGGGCTCAAGGGTGGCACGGGCGGTGGGACTGAGCAGCTAAAAGGACGGAGTGTGTATTTACTAACTTGAGCAAGACTTCAAAGAGCAGCTCTGGTGGGGACAGGATTGGGATATTGGTTATATTTGATATGCCTGTGATGGAAGAAGTGTTCCTATATTGAGGTATGGGGAAGTCATCTTGGCTTATGCTTGATTTGGCTTGAATTTTATGCTAAAAAGAACAGCATATTTTAAGGTCTATCAAATTTGCATTGCACATCTACTTTAAACATGCAGTAAAAGAATGCATTGAAAAATCAAAATGTAGTAACCAAGATTCAGGTGTCAAAAATGAAGCTCAGTGGCCATTGTGGATGTGGTTTCAGACACGTTCCTGCATCACTAAGAACGTGAGTTTTCGGAACTATATCGATCAGAAGGACACCACTAGCCATTCTCAAAACAGTATGTGCTAGCAGCTGACAGCTGAAACCTGAAGCTGAAATGGTCTCAAGGTCTCCCCATGTAACTATGCAACCATTTTGGTTCCCAACCAATCCTTGCTTAACAAGCACTCTTAATTCTTGCCAGCTCCAATTATAATGCTTGACAAATGACTTGTGTAATTTTTCAGTTTTTGCCTTTATAAGCTTCCTCCATTTTGTAGTTCAGCAAAACACAATTCAAGCACTTCTTGAATCTGTGTCTCCTGGAATGTAGTCCTTAGTTTGGCTCAAATAAAACTCTTCTCTATTCCTTTTATAGACTATTTGTTGATTATTTCCATCAACACTTGTGACACATCCACTTGGAGATAACTGGTAGGATTGGATATAGGGGTCTTGAGCTCAGGAGAGGCATCTTAACTAAGATGTACATTTAGAAGTCATTATTGTAAAATGGTATTTAAAACCATGGACTGGATGAGATCACCAAAAGTGTGAGCATAAACAGAGGGGAAAAATGAATCCCTGGGATATCTAATATTTAGAAAAGAGAAATAAAGAGACCCCAGAATAAAAAACATTGTTAGGTGAGGCAGGAAGAAAAATAAACAGTATGTTGCTTGCTATTAAGTGATGAAAATATGCTTTGACAATGAGGGGGTGAGGGAGTAATAACTAAGTAAAATATTGCTTTTGAGTCATTTAAGATGAACATTACAAAAGGAATAGTCGATTTAGCAACAGAGAGGTTAAGGGAACCATGAAAAGTCAGGTAGTGTTATCACATGGAAAGGATGCTGAATTTGGAGACAAGGTTCTTGGTTTCAAGTAAATAATAATAATAATAATAAATGAAGGAGACAAAAACATGAATGCTTTCTTCATAAGGTGATTATGATGATCAAATGAGATAGTGAAGCTAAACATACTCTCTGGAACATGAAGGAAAATATCAATGTCAACTCAAAGGGATCAAAGTCAAGGGATGCGTGTGATCATTGAGTATATGTAACGATGCACTCTTATGTCCTCAAAGACCACTCAGCCACACACCAGCACCCCCCCACTCTCACACACACTCACACACACATAATACACAGATTCTCTCAGTAATACTAGAGACTGAATACGTATCATGAAGCTCCAGAAGGTTTAGAAGTTAAGCCAGCCTGTTGCAGCTCTGGTGCTGCTGACATTACCAGACGGCATTAATTTAATTCCACTCAGTTATGCTTTTAAATTTGATTTGAGAAATGTGTCATAAAATGCTATTGAGAAGTGCTGCGCTGCATTCCTAAGCAGGCTGGGAGCCTGCGTCTGTTCCGGGAATCCTGGAGGGAAACAAATTGAGTTCAGGTTGAGCCTCTGGACTTGAGGGAGTTTACTCTTGGCTGGGATCTGGTGACAGAGGCTTGCTAATCCCAGATTGCTCGCTCTTGAGAGGTGGTCAGAAGCAAAGCATCAGTCGCTGGGAAATAAGAAAAGGGCTTGCAAAGACTAAATGGAAGCATGTGAAAAATTATAATTTTAACAAGCAACGGGGGTAGTTTATAAGACTATGCATGCATATGAAACTGAGTTTATTTTAAGCACTTTAGCTTACTTAATTATACTGAGTCATCACTTTCTCATTTCTCATCTCTGGCCTCAGTTTCTCTGTGCCTAAACTGAAAGTGATAGAGGAGATCACTTGTCATCAAAGACAGACAAAGCTTCCTCAAAGTCTGTACATAATGATCCACTGGAGTGAGGAGAGAAAATTCTGGAACTCTTACTCTCGTTTATTTCTGGTGCATCTTTTAAAATCTGTATGCCTTGTGTAGGTTTTTGAAATGCACATAATATAAATAGCAAGAAAATACATACAGAAGTCTATATGTATGTATGTCCTCCCTCTCTCTCTATATGTCTTTTTATTAGTTGATTGACTAATTGATTGATTTATATATTCTGATAAAGATCTGTAATCAGAATAATCTAGGGAATGCTTGCCTGATTGATCTTTCAGAGCTTTTATAGCTCTTTTATTTTTTTAAATAATGATTTTATGGTCCTGAAAAGTGTTGTTCTAATCATTGTGATTATCTTAAAATAGTGAAATGGCTATTTGACCACTGACTGACTGCTCAGCTTTTGGCTTTTTAGTGATTAAAAAAAAAAATCAACTTCCTTTATCAGGAATTTAGTAAAGGCAGTAAGCATTCAGGGCTATCTTGGCTTCCATATGTCAAGAACATCTAAAGTGAAACCTCACATAAAATCCCTGAGTGGTGGCTAGGGATTTTAATTCGGTTCAGAAAGTCTCAGCTATAGTCCTAGCTCTGCCCCTGACTTGCTGTGGAGGCTTGGACTAGTCACTCCCACCTTCTGGGCCCCATGGCCCGGTCTGCAGATTTGGAAGTTTGGATTTCTCCCGATGCCGACCTCAGCTCAAAGCTGGCTTCCTCGGCTCAGTCTGCTCTGCCCCTCCCGTCGAAGGGATGCTTCTCCCTCCGCCTACAGCAACTTCATCACACGTGCTGTTTGACTTTCCTCATTGAACAGTAACTGTCCGAAATTGTCTATTTATTGTTTAGTTCATGTGTTTCTTGTCTGTCTTCTCTAACTAGAGCACGAGCTCCATGGCAACCACAGGGAGCAGAGGCAGATGTACTAGGAGGTAGACGAAGTTTAAGCCTCAGGTCCCCCCGGGGTTGCATTAGAAATGTGATCGCATGTTGTTGTGTCCCCACATCCCGATTTTCAAAAGGAAAATATTCCATTATGTACTTGGTCAAGACCACTGTCTCTTTGTTCTCTGACTCTTTCCTCATTAAACTTAACTTTGTATCCAGAGGTGTGGGCCTTTTGGCGTCCACGTAAAGGGAATTTTAATAGGGTATGTAATGTGTGGGGTTTGGTGGGATATGTTTTTGTGTAGTTTGTCCTCCCTTCTGGGACTACTTAAGTTATTGTCAGCAAGATTTCACAGATTAATAAGGGGCAGAACTAAGATTCAAATGGATTATTTGCCTTGCATTGCACTCCATTGCTTTTTTGTAAGTTTAGTAATAAATCAACAGGTGCCTGTTTCCAAAGTTTAGAAGTATGTCATGTCTCCAGCCACTTCCCAATATTTAATGCTTTCTCCACACCTCCATTTCTGGCTGCGAGACACGTTTCTAGTCCCATTACCAGTTGTTGTCCTGCTTGCTCACTACACTCTGTTTGAATTAACTTCTTGATTATGTTAGTTCATTTCTTTCATGGATCAAAATCGCCAGGCCCACTCAAATCTGTGTGTTCTCACTCCATTCTTGCTGATTTGACGTGAGCTTATAGACATCAACAAAGTTGCATAAAAGTCATAATTTACCAATCCAATAAGAACCTTGATCATAAACTGATAAATGATGTCATCAATGCAAAGAATATTTAAGGTACATCACTGCATTAGAAAACTTTAAATTTCAATGCTCCTCTATTTAAAAGTTTGATGCTAGTTTTCCTAAAATGACATCAATGCTAACTATTTACATACTAATTTTCAATAATGAATTGTGAAGATGAATGGACTCTTTCAGCGTGCCAATTAAGAAAAAAATAGCACCAGAGGAAAACAAAAACTGAATTAACTTTCTAATCTTTCTACAGAAAATAAGATAAAAACATTATCATATGAAAATATTAAAAGCATACAGGTAAAATATAGACAATATTATAGAGGTCTGTATGCAGATTTTAAAAAATCATGCTTTTTTCTGGCTTTTGTGAAATAAATGTCAGTGTTTCAGCACTGTTGGCAGATTAGTGATGTAATTTGTCATGAGTTCTTTTCTAACTTTAAACAAAGATTTACTTTCGTGTCTAAATTTTTACTGATTTCTGTATTCTTTTCTTAAGGGGGCCCCCAAATTATATAAGCTACAGACCCACCAAACGTGAGTCTGCCCCTGGCTGGAAACCTGCGCTTTTCCCTAAATGCTCTGTTCCCAGCTTTTACAATCAGGAGAGAGTCAACAAATGTTTGGAAGAATCACAAGATGTTCTCTGAGAATCCCTTTTCAACTTGACTTGCTGTTTCTTTTGAGAACCATATGATTGAAACTTTGACCTTTGTTTCTCAGAGGCCACTGAGAATTGCTCTAGGGAGAGCTGCTCCTGGTGAGGATTATGGAATCCACTTTTAACAAGCACCCCAGTGCATTCATAGGCCACCCCTCCATGACCCTCAGACTACACGGACACTTCACGTGTACACACGGAGAGCTCTCTTGCCTGTCTGGGCTTCCTGGCTGATGCACAGTTAGGGCTCCCCTGTAGGTAGTATGTCCCAGAGGTCCTGGCTCCCAACACGAAAGCAGATCACATGCAGATTCCCTGTAGTCATGGCGCTGTCTCCTAACACCACACTCTGCCCTGAGTCTGACTTGCCTGGTCTGGCCCATAAAGCATAGATCACAAACTTCTTGTTCTGGGTTGACATGCTCTACATGTGTGTTCTGATCCAATATTTGGCAAGCTCATACTCTTAGCATGGAAATAAATGTTCTTCCTCATCTGGCTTCAACTACCTGCCCTGCTGGATTTTAGGAAGCTAGAATGCTGAGAATGGTGCAGCCATCTTGCCAACATCATTATCAGGTTAGGGACCACTGGGCCTGAGAAATGTCCGGTCCACATGCATGTTAAGGACAACAGTCTTGTCTGATCATTCTCTAAATTGCATGCAATGGAGATTTATATGTATGTTTTCCCCTTCTTCAGCATCCGTGGTTATCTAAATATGTGTCATAGTTTCCTTAATGGTGAAAACAAAGTCCCCTTGATCTTTGTGTTAACTGCAGGGATTGGGAAGGGCCACTATACACAGTGGCTATTCGCTGAGAGATTGTGACTCTGTGGTCATTTAGGTACAGTCCAATCTTAATCTGTCTAGACTTAGCCAGAAAACTTCCGCACCGAATACAGTGTCTGACGTACGGTAGAAGACACTGTGAATGGGTATCAATGATATATTAAGAAAAGTTATCATTATCTTCCTCTTTGCAGTTCAGAAATCTCCCAATCAGCATTATCATCATCATCATCATTATCACTATTGACATCATAACAATAGCACGTCTATAAAGTATTTTCTTTGAGGCACAGACTGTGCTCAACAGTATTGTGGGTGTTATCTCATCTTAAAATGATAGGTTATCTTCTTGTCCCCCTTTTACAGGTGATGAAACTAATATTTAAAGAGGATAACTAAATCCCTCAAAGTCATACAACTGACAAAGAGCAGAGCCAAGATTTGAACCCAATTTTGACTAATTCTAGAGCTGATATATCATAACTATGTTATATCTTCCTTTCCCTGTCGTTAAGAAAGCAGAGCAATAGGTTTATTTTCTGATTTGTATTTATACATTTCTTTCTCCTCTTAAAATACTCCCCATGTTTGACCCTATGTGTACAACATATTGTCCACATCATACTAAGAACTAGTTGAGAATTCTTTGCAGAAATTTTTATTTCCTCTCTCTTTCTCTCCATCTTTATCCTTCTGACACCAGAGGAGTTACATCTTCCTTGCAGTTTCCAACCTCAGCTAGCCCAGAACAAGGCTCTTGGCTCTGCAGGCCGACAAACTAACCTTGGCATAATGAATGACCTGCAGCTTCAGGATGCCTCTGGAATGCCAAATGACCGTAGCGCCATGCCTCTGGAATGTGGAATGGCCCCAGCATTAGCCAGGTGACCCACAGCTGCATGCTGCTGGAATGAGAAATAGATTCTGACTCTAGAATACCAAGTGCCTGCTCAAGGGAAAAGCAATGGATAAGCCTACTTGCTGAGGAAGAAAAAAAAGGTAGTGATTGAGTTTGCTGCCATGAGATAACGATCTGTTAATACTAGTAACACCTGAGCCTGAGTCGGGCACCCTCTTGGAACAGCCTGCTGAAAAATTCCTGACCCTCCCCAAATCAGAGAAGCAGATTTCTTCCCGCCGCTAGAAATGTGCCCCCCCCCCAATCTCATGCTTCCTAGGCTCTGCCCAAAAGAAGAAATGGAAATCTTGTTTCCAAATTCATTTCGCCGTGCCTTAATTTGGACTTGCAAAGCTTTTGAAATCCCTTTAGACAGCATGAGCAGCTACAAAGTTCTATTCTGAGAACGCAATTCCCTGGTGAGAGAGCCTGAACCCTTCCTGGAAGTTGCTTGCAAAGAAGAGGTATAAGGATATTTGCATCAATCATGCTCAGTATCTGGGATTTTAATGAATCTCTCTCCCCTTTTTTTATTCATTTTTTTTTCAGTCTCATTCCTCAGTGAATATTTCTTTTTTTCCTTTTTTCTATTGCATTTCAATGCGCTGGCTTTAAAAGGAGGATTTGCAAACTGAGTTTTAAAACTCCAGGGCAGTACATCTCCAAAATCTATTAGACTGTAAGAAGATAAAAGAGGCCAAACCCACTGAAATCGGCCCTCCTGGTGTCTGTGGAACTTGCAGGCTGGTCTATAATACCCCTAAGCCAAAGTAATCTGTGTAACACCCCCAGCCCTCACCCCGCCTGCCTAATGCAAGCAGATAAACTTAGCATTAAAATTCCCCACACTTTGGCAAATGAGTACCCAGGAGGCTGCTGACTCAATCAGGGCTTGTTTTACTTACAGGGTAGTACTGAGAAAAGGCCATAAACTCCAGCCTGACAGATCCATAATGCTCATTTCAATATGCTTTCCCTGTGTGCAGGCTTGCTGATGAACTTTCATATTCCGCCAACAAAATATAACAAACATATTAACAACGTGTGGTAAATTGCCATTGGATATTCTGGGTCCTAATGACGGAAGTAGTTGTGGGTAAAATGAGATTGTCTGGCTGCCTGACACCACTTTGGGGGTCCAAGACGATGCACTGTCCTGGGAGATGTGGGCAGAGGAGGAGGGGGCAAGTCAGCTCTAGAGGGACACAGATGCCCTTATCCAGGGCAGATGGGCCATGGGAAACCTAAGACAATAGAATGTCAGAGCTCGAAATGACTATAAATAGTGTCTTGTTAAACTCATTAATCTGATGTAGATTAAAATCAAGACCCAGACAGGGGATGTGAGAAGTCCAAAGCTGCACAGCAAGTATGAGTTTCTTGAATCACAGCCCAGTGCTCTTTCGGTTGGGGGATTTGATTTGTAACTGAAGCTGTCTTAAGAGAGGAGTTGGACAGAAAGAATATGAGACAGTCACAGGGCTGTGACTTAGGTCAGCCCTGCACCCCTGCATTCATCAAGGGTAAAACATACGCTGGGCTTGGCTTTCGCTTTCTCTCTATTGCTTGATCTTTATTTTGGGCGCATTAAGGGACACTAAGGGGTCATTTAGGTAAGTATGAGGTAGTTTTCCTCTACTGCAACCCCAATAGGACAAGTACAGTTTCCCTACAATTGTCATCAATTTCTAATAACCCACGATGTTCTGACTCCAATTCCATGGGTCTTCCCCCCATGCCACGCAGCAAGTCTCTAATACCAGCTGGGTGCCAGACACTTCAGCTCTGTTCTGACACTACCTGGAGATAACATCAGATTCCACAGGGTAGGGGCTTAGCCCCACAAGACAGCCCTCCATGTCACGTGTCAATTGCAAGTCCAGGTTGTTACCTGTTTTTCTGACCCACTGGTTACCTATTTCAGTAGAACTTTAAGGTTTCAAGTTATCAAAAAGATTTTATTAACTATTTTTAAGTAGACATAACATAAAGCATAATTATTCTTGAAAAGTTTACTTATAAACTCTTATCTTACATCTATTTAATTTATTTATTCTTAATAGTTATGTTTAGATTAGTCATAAACATTTCATGAGATATTAAACAACCAACCATCATCTTAAGTTATCTTCCTTGCTGACAGATTCTCTAACAGAGATAACATGAGCGTATTTGACTTTTTTGTAAACCTAGGTGAAATAAAAGTAGTATATTTCATGATGATAACTCTAAAGACATGCCTGTTTTAATTAAACCAGCAAACTTAAACTAGCTTTTATTTACCAAAGATTGTCCCAGATCATGTGAACTTGAAAAACATTTGGGTTAGTTTTTTTATATTTCTGAGAGTATACTTGATTTATATAATGCTTATTTGTCTTTAAGCTAACTTAATAGAGCTTTTTACAAATTAATTTTGGCAATACCATGTAAAGGTAGAAAAAATGTACACATTTATAAACGTACATACATAGACATACATAAACATACAAACAGATGTAAACAGAGGTCTTAACAGCTTTTGTTTTAAAATTTTAACCACAAGACAGGTACAATAATGCAAAACTCAATAGTTTATAAAAGAACAGTTGGATCCAAATTATGTTTCTGGCAGGTGGAATAAGCTGTTAAGCTGCTCAGAAGGCTAAAGCTTTTTACAAACATTTGTGGAAGGAACTTCTAAGATTTTTCATAGGCCTACGTTTCAAAATAGCCTTTTCTTTCTTTTTTTTTCTTCCGTTTTCTCCTTTTGATAAGAATTACGTTGGTTCTTGAAGACCAGGTATTTACAAATTTAATGGCACCTAGAAAGAATGCAGGTTTTTCCAAGATGGATTTTTAGTCCCTAAATCCAGATTTTTTTTACAGTATCTGCAAGCCTTTTGAGATAAATAGGGGAGGTTTGGGGATTGGTAAAAAGGATGGGTGGACTTTGAATTGTTTCTAGAGCCATGTTTCTGTTCTTGTAAAAACTTGATTTTTAAGAGAAGGACAGTTGGTTTTAATTCCTCAAAGAATTGGGTTGCAACCAGAATATTAAAAGGCTGACACACCTGACCAACTATGTTATCTCCAATCTGCTCCTTTTTATCTTTATATTCAACAAAGATGGATATCAGAAGACTCTTCTGTTCTAGATTTAGAGGTGTGTGCTTTTAGAATGATTTAATAAATCCTTTCACAAAAGCTTTAGAATGTTTTTCTTTCCCTCTGGGTACTAAGTTTCATTCTAGCTTAGGAGAAAAGGCCTAAAAAATCCCTATTAGGCTCTGAATATCAGCTTTCAATTTGTCCAATTTATGACCATACAGCTAAAAAAAAATTCTTTTAAATATCTTGTCAGATTTCAGCTGGGACAAACAGTAAATCTTCCTGGTGGTACGGAACAAGACCATGGACACAGACGGTCTCCACAGAGAAGAAGCAAAAGATACCACTTTCCCAAGATCCAGACCTGCTCCTAAGGATAACCAAAAGAAAGATAGATTTAGACAGTTTCCCTGAGAGCTGGCAATAGTTAGCAGGACCCTAGCCAGGGATGGTTCAACCACGTTTCTGTCTAGCCATATTTTGTAGGCAACCTGACAGTTGCCAAGCCAAGTTCTCAGGACACAAAAGGAAACAAACAAGAAGGCAGTAGCTGTCCCTGTGAGAGAAAGGGTGGACAACTAGTGGATACCTGAAAGCAAATTCACAAGTCACAATTCAAAAATCTAATTCTCACTTTTTTTTTTTTTAACCTGCCAATCTAAATATGGAAAGGAAGAGGCAGCATGAAGTTGTCCTTCCTCTCTCCACCAGGCGCCAGAGATCTGGGAATGCTGAAAGGTAAGAATTCTCACCCTTTGCCTACTTGTGCCTGTTTTCCCAGGATGTCATCTGCAGACTCTGGAGTGAGTGGGGTGTCCCTGCAGGTCTCATCCTGGTCACCAGGAACTGCAGAGGAGGAAATGTGAATTTTCCTCAGCCCTGTCTGAGGAGTGCCTGGCTGAGACCTCTTTCCTCTAGGGCGTCTCCTAAATGGATAAGCTTATCAGGACGGTGGAAAGTGCTTCACTGTGGCCACTGGATGCTAGATTATCTTTGGTAAAGTTAACCTGCTTGTTCAGCGTTTAAACAAAATTTTACTCACCAAGACCTCACACTGGACCCAGTCCACCTTAGCTCAGACCCAGTCTGAACCCGGGCCTGGTTCTGTTGTAAGTCAGACCCAGTCTGACCCTGGGCCCAGCCCTACCGTGAACCCGGTCCAGTTTCTAAGTCGGAACTACTCTGACCCGGCCTGGGTCTCATTTTTAAGTCGGAAGAACTTGGATTGCGGACCGGTCTGGAGTGTAAGCCGTACCCAGTCCCGCCGGTTTCCGGACTCAGTCCAGGCGGCGCGATGCTCCAGGAAAGCCTGACAGCTCGTGTGGGGGACGCAGCGGAGCTGGGCCCGGGGCCCGGGGCCCGGGGCCCGGGGTCCGGGAGGGGCTTCACCGCCACCTCCGGAGGCAGCGAGGGAGCCGCGGGTCCGAGCAGCTGGACAGGTACCTGCGCCGCGTTGCTCGTCGCTCCCGGGGGCCGTCGGGGCCGCCTTCGGCTCTGTCTTCTGCCGCAGAACTTTTAGAAGTTAAACTCATGCATGTTAAACATTTTAAGAGTTTATCTGAGCAGAATCCATCTCGAATCGGGTAGTGTCGGATCCAGCGGATAGAAAGCAGCGCGCAGGAGCGGTACGAAGGGGCAGTCTTGTCTGCGCAGGAAGGCGCCGCCGCGCGGAGGGCGTACTCGGCGAGAAGCAAGTCGTTGTCGCTAAGTTAGCTCCGTTGTGCGGATGGCAGGGGTCTGTCTGGAAGATGACCTAACTGGTGCCGACTGGTTTGAGATTCCGCTTCTGGGGTGCTGAAACTGCCACTAAGTCTCGGTTTGGTGACGTGATGTGGCGCTTAGCACAAATGACTCCATTCTGGGCCTGTTGTCTTGATTTTAACCCTTCTTTTCTTCCTCCTCTTCTTTCTTCAACAACTGTTTACTTAGCGTCAGGCACTCGAGAGTGTAACAAAGCAGATGTGATTCCTAACCTTTTGTGCAATACACTCAATTAATTGTAACTCAATGTGAAATGTCCAGTAATGGGAAAGGAAAGGTTGATGTGGGTCCAGAAGAAGGGCACATCGTACGGGAGAGGGGAGGGGAGGTCAGAGACAGCTTTCCCCAGGGAGTGACTGCTAAGCTGAAACCTGAAGTCTTGACAAGAGCTAACCAGACGGGGGTTGAGCGTGGAACTTCCAAGAAGGAAGGGCTAGAGATGAAATAGAAATTCAGCGTGGGGAACATCAATTGTGTGCTGTGAGATAAATTACGACAAACGAGCTCAGAGAGGTAGAAGGGAGCTCTAAGATGAAGCCATATAATGGGTTTGAAATTTATTCTAAGGGCAAAGGCAGTTGAGAGTCATTGAAGGGAGTGACATGGCTGAATTTGTCTTTGAGAGAAAAAAGTTATATGGCTGCAGCAAAAGCAAGGGTCACTGATAATCACAATATTTTATTGATCTCATTGTATTTTTTAAATAAATGAATAAACCCATAAATAAATCAAACAGCAAAAACTGAAATAGCTTCAAGGATACTTTTTAAGAGTAAGTGTGAAGTCTGAAAACCCACCATGAATCATCTCAGTGGCAACACAGGGAGAGTTGCATGCATCTGGTGTAACAGAAGGAGATGGCTTTTCATGGAAATTCAAAGCTTTGCATGTCATGGTTGCACAATATTTGTTTGGGATTAAAATCATCCGTTTTACACTAATTCAGCATTCTGTAAGTGTAGTACTGCTAGTCCCAGTCACTTGGCTTCGTAAAGCTTTTATCCTACAGGAGAGAAAAAATTAATAACAACTGGAGAAAAAGTAGTGTAAGTGATACAGACTTTCTGCACGGCCAGAATGGCTTAGAAGCCTACAGAGACAAAAAGGACCCTGTTAATGTCTAAATTGTGAGTAAGTAATGTCAGTCTTTAAAATAGCCAGAAAGGTTTGGATGGATGTGAAATCTCAGGACGAAATGAAAGAACTGGATCATTAACTGGGCTAGAAAGTGTCGGCCCCACACTTAAGTACTAAGAATAAGTGATCTATAATGCAATTCATTTAGAAGTAAGCATTTTATATATGTTACAGTTCTTCCAAAGTTTATCATTAGGCTGGCCTCGTTGGATAGTATTAGTTGAGATTTGAGCTTAGCTGTAATATATGAACAGGGCTAATTAAAGAGTTACAGAGTTTGCACTGGATCAGAAGGTGGTAAAAAAGGCACAGACATAGCTGTTAAGGGATGAGACTATAATGTCCTGATAGGTGAGAGAGGATTTCTAGAAATAACTCATAGAAGATCAGTAGGAGCGTATTTTATGGTTATGAGTTCGGTGATCTATTTATCAATTTTTGACCTAGTCATTTCGCAAGTCAAATATATTTCCTGACTATCTACTGTGTACCCGATGCATAATTTTGGGCACGAAGATAAACAGTGTTCCTGCTTTCACGGAATGTTCTGCCAATTGTGGGTGACAAATAATAAAAGATTAAATAATAAGAATAAAATTACAGACACTTCTAGGAAGAATAAATAAAGATGGAAAATGGAGGGAAGGGGTATATGACATCCATGAGAAAGCACCGTTCACATCTCCAGATGTGTGCTGCTGCTACACTCTAATACCCACCGTATTAGACTTTTGCACTGAGGCCATGCTTCCTTGGGGCTATTTCCAGTCACTGACTGAGTTTGTCAGGGATTCCATGGCTTGTGAGATGTTTGAATCCTCTAACCTGCAGCTTTGGCCCAAGGACTCCCCTTTGGCCATGCCAGACTTCCTTTAGAATTGCAATGCAGCTTAAGATGCTTTGACCGGACATCTTCCCTTCCCTCTCTCCTTCATTCAGAGTCAGAATGACGTTACTGTGATAGCTCTCCCAGCTTTCCCCGGGAGGATCTTTCTCCATTTTCTCTCACAAGCATATCCCTTGATGAATTTCTTGCATGTTTAATTCTCTCTTGGTATCTGCTTCTTAGAAGGCTCAGTCTAACACAGGGTCCTTTGGTTAAGGTGGAGCACAAGGTCTCTAAGAGGAAGTAATATTAAAAAAAAATAATAAGCTAAATGATGATAAGGATGTTGGAGAAAAGCCTAGGGGAAAAATATTACAAGCAGAGGGAAGAGTTAGTGCACATGCCCTAAGAAAACACACTCAAGTTAGAGCAAGGAGGCCGGTGTGGCTGAAAGTGTAGTGCAAGTGGAGGAAGGAGAGATCAGATCAGAATAGTTCTAGGAAGTATATATGAGCAGAAGGCTGCAGCATCTTCTGCTGTCTGAAAGCAAACTCCTGTTTGGAGTCAAAAGCCTGTCCTTATTGTATTTAGCTTTAGGATTCTAGAATTTTAGGAACGACAAGTCTGAACCAGAGGAAAGAGTGGTGACTGACAAATCATGAGAATAACCACAGTTCAGAGTCTGCGGTCAAGCTTGAGGTTGGAGCTCCTGATGGCAGCTGGAGGGAGTCCTAGGGTGTTTTACATTTATCAGCTCTCCTCTGATTATCCTCATCCCGCTGTTCATAAATTGCAAAGCAGAGTCTCACCTCTGGGGTTGCAGTTCTGAGGCTATAACCTGAGTGTATCCGTCGCTCACCATCCGCCGCAGTCCGTCATGGAACCCGCCTTTGATTAATACCAGAAATTGGAGGCTGGCACAGTCGTAAGAGGAAGCTGTAATTTCAGGACTCCATGTACATCACAAGGTAGATAAATAAGAAGAGGCTCTGTTTCCTCCTCTACATATTCTGGACTTTAATTGAGCATCACATGCGAGTGCTGGAGGATCAGTCAGGGAAATGAAGTGTAATGGGGTGTGCGTCTGCAAATCTGTATTTGCAATATACTCAGGTCTCTATATTTTTGCAATAGGAGGATATCCTCCACTTATTATATTCAAGACTTGGTTTCCTCTTCTGTAAAACAAATCAGTAATAATGCCAGACACACTTGTCTCATAATAACATTGTTGGGGCATCTGACAGAGCTTAAATAAGAGATTAAGTTGCAAATGCTTACCATTTTCCTTTCCCTAACTCCAAAAGAAGAATATCTTTTCCCGTTCATTTTCGTAACATATTTCAACCCCTAAGGTGAGTTTTGTCTCTGTCAGCCCTTTTTCTAGTATTAATCTTGGTATTATTTCCTGGTTTTATGATGAATTTGGATTGGAGTGAGCTAAAATTTACCCAGGACCGGGGTAAAATAATGGAAGAAAAGGGAGTAAGAAAGATAAGACCTATGCAGCCTGAAAGAAAGAATTTTTTTTCTTTTTGATCCTCTTTGAGGTCCTCCAGGAAATCTTTTAAATTGTATAATTATGTATTATTGCTGCACTATATATATTTCTTTGAGTGCAATGCTATGTCAAGATCATATCATGTAAATTCAAGTTTTATGAGTTACAAATAAAATTATAAAACAGATGGAAAATTATTTTAGTGTTATAAGAACGAGAGCCATTGCTATCTTGGGAGCTGGTGTGTTTGATGATATGTTTTAGACTTTGGATCAGATAACCAGTTCAACTCCTAGCCCTTCCACTTAATTGTTTTGGAGACATGGCCGCTTTGAGAAGTTTCCATGAGGAATTTTAATCACCAGTTTTCTCATGAAAGAACAAATAATATGAAATTTGCTTACTTCTCAAGTTTGTGATGAAGATCGTAACTTAATGTGTGAGTTGCTGTGAAACTATAAATCATTGTGCTGATGTGTGCTGTATGTATAGACGCATACATAAAACCCTTGAAATATTTTTACTCTTGACGCATTCCTAGAAGAGTTAAATAATGTTTTGCATTTTCAGCACTAGTTTTATTACTTCCTTATCTTGGTTGTATATTCAAAATCACATGTGATATTGATAATAAATGGTCAGCATTTATATACACATATACATACACACATCTGTAGCTACTATTCATATGTCTAAGCTCTCTTATTTTGTACTTAGGAAAGGAGAAAGAATGATTCAATTTAAAAGGAGCTGAAGAGATCTATGGGGGAAAAAGAAATACATGGAAAGCGACGGAAAAATAGGTATCCTCCAGGATTGGAGTTACCCTGAGCGCAAAGCATTAATGTTTTGGATACCAGGTGCTGTAAACGTTTATGTAGTTGAAATCCTGATGTCCAGTGTGATGGTGTTAGAAGATGGGGCCTCTGAGATGTGTTTACGTCATGAAAGTGGAGCTGTCCCAAATGAAATTAGTTCTCTTAAAGAAGAGACTTCACAGAGCTTTCTAGTCCCTTCTACTTTGTGAGGATGCAACGAGATTCTGTGACCTTGAAGCAGGCACCCTAGTCTTGGATGTCCATCCTCCAGAGCTATTAAAAAAAAGTGAATTTCTGTGATTTATAAGCCACCCAGTCTGTGGTATTTTGTTAAAGCAGCCTGCGCAGACTAAGACACCAGGAGTCAAAATTTGATGCAGAGCTTGAGAAGGGCGCTGTATCCTCCCGTCCCTGTCTTTCATTGCCTGTTGTCCACTCACTGCCATGTAGAACCAGCATGCTGTCAGCGACACCAGGACTGGCAGGTTTGGGAGCACGTGGAGACACTGCCCTTGGCAGGAACCTCGGCCCTCCTTAGGTGGAAGCTGGCAGCAGAAAGCAAGGCTTCTTCTAGTGCAGGTAAAGACAGAGACAACTCGGGAGTCTGAGCAGGAAAGGAAAACCATGGGAGGCGACACATGAAGGTGAGGGAGTCTCCAGGGCTGCTCTGTGTGCATGTGGGAGGCACCCTTTGCGGACCTGTTTTGAGACTTCATACTACTTGGGTGATATTTATTAGTTCCATAGACTTGAGGGCTACACCTCAGTATAATGTATGTGAGGAGTGGTGCACATGAGAGCGAGAAAGCGATAGAGGGAGGGGAAGACAGAGAGAGAGGGGAAACTGGAAATTCAACTGAGGAAGAAACTAAAGGGCCATGACAGTAGCACTCAGCATTTACTAAGTGTCAGGCATTGTCATATATATAAATATATATAAACACACACATACATATAAAACTATATATATATGTATACAGTTATAAATTATTATATAAAACATACAATTATAACATAAATACACATTATATATATTTAATGTGTGTATGTTACATAAACAGATATATATATATATATATATATATATATATAATATGTATACATATACACACGTATAGGCATACATACATAATCAGTTATTTCTCACAACTTCCCTGAGGTGGGTAAATTAGTGTCCATATGATATCCTGCTTCTGGAAAACTGAGGTCAAGAGAGGCTACATAACTTGCCTGAAGTCCCGCTGCTAGTGAGTGAAGCAGCTGGGATATGAATCCTGGGAATCTGTCTCTCAGATCCACACTGGAGATCTTAAAAGGTGAGAAGTGGAGTGATGAGGGTTTATCAAGCAGAAGAGCTGCTGTGAGCAGAAGTGTCCAGTACATGTAACAGAAGGGTAGAAGATAAGGATAAGTGGCTGTTTGTAGGCTATACAGAACAAATAGCCTGAAAACCCAGGTTCGTTTTTCTCAGCCTGTCATCTAAGTCCCAAGGGATTACATCATAGGTTAGTAGAAAGTCTAACAATGGAAAATGTCATCAGTCTTTAATTACGCATGAAGAGTCTGGGAGCCATAGCAACTCACAGTAGACAGAGCCGTTTACGGTAGCGATAGCTCCGACGTTTTATCTTCTCACATTTGAATCCCCCAGGGCAGTGGCTCTGGACAGAGCTGGTGTGCTCACACAGTGAAGGTACCTTCCAGTGTGTGAGGTTTCCTGGGAGATCAAACTCCTGTCTCACATCACCTCTCCTCTGCCTGCTGCTCTGAGGATTCCCTGCAACCATCTGTCCTTGATCAAAGGTTGGATCATCTCTCTCATTCCCTAAGCAGAGGGCCCAGGACTCTGAGGCAATATGACAACATGTGACTTGCCAAGTTTCCAAATGGCCCTTCTCTGTGGACTCCTTGTTCTCTCACTTTCTGGGCTGGGACTGTTTCTCCTTTGCAAGGGCAGATGCCAAAGACTCAATTTTTTTTGCCAGCTTAGTTAACAAGCACTTATTGATCACTTACTGAGTACAGAATGCCAAATAAGTTGTATTGAGAGATGCAAAATAAATAACAGACATGATACCTTTAGAAGTATAGGCACTAATGAGCAGAAATCATTCTTACAAGAAAAATAAGATGGTTATAATTGAACAAGATATAAATGCAAAATGATTTCTTATTTTCATTATTATTCTGCACCATTTCTAATGGTGGGACCAAAGGGAATTGTGACAACTAATGGTTCCTAAATGCCGCTCTTGGGACAGTAAACACTCAACACAGACCCACTAAAGCCAAGAGCATAAAATGGCCTATAGTGAAACCAGTATTGGCTTGATTACTTCTCTGAACTGTGGAGAGTAATAATCCTTCTCCCATCACCTGTGGCTCAGACTATAAGGACTCCTGATGCAAGTCTTCTAGGAGGAAAATCCACAGTTTTATTTTATGAATTCAGGATGAAGGGGATTTTTGTTAAAAGTCTAAGATGTTTAGTGAAGAGCTTGTATAGAATGTGCATATGTGGAGTGATGCAGCTTGTAAGTGATCAGGTCAGTGTTGATCAAGTGTGTTCTGAGTTTCTTCTTGTAACTAGTGAAGGGTGTACAATAGCCCAGAGATGGGAGGACATTCCAGGAACCACTCCAGAAAATCATAGACTCCCTATAGGCTGTTTTGTCTACAGGGAAGGATTAGAAGATTTAAATATGGAGGTAGTAACAATTACCTATAAAAGATGTGTAATCAGCAGATAAAGGAAGACCTTAAGTGTTTGGATGATATTTCTCAGTTAATCATACTTATAAAACTTGATAGTTATTCAGAAATTAATACTGGTTCCAAAGTAATTTAGAATGACAAAGTGAAACATGGTTAATTAATAGGTATGAAATTGTTCTGATTTCTTCTGAGATCAGAAGAGAGAGAAACTTACAGAACAAGGCTGTTTGTCCATTTGTTTTTGAAGTCACACCCCAAAAATGATGTCTTTTACGTTGAAATGGAGGAATCAGACTTCTGAGTTCAAAGAGAAACAAGTGAGACAATGGTGAGGGAGAGAAATGGAAAGTGGAGAAAGAGAAGAGAAGTTTGAAAGAAGGTATAGATGGAAGACAAGAGGGAAAGGACAAAAAGGGTAAAATGGGACAGAGGTAATGACTTGTTTAGAAATAAGCTTTGAAAAAGACCCTTGTTCCAAGAAGTTGTGAGCTAATCTCAGCTATCTGATCTAGAGATGCCATACGCGGTGACATCTTGGAGATGGTGTCTGAAAGTAGCACAGAAGCTATGAAGTTGGTATGTGTGTTTCAGCCATATGTACTATTTCTCCTTTCAGATTCACTGTTGAAATAATCCACTCCTTCTTCTCTCCGAAGAATGAGACAGGGGCTGAAAGAGAGTTCATAGGGTGGTACTCGTGGAAGCCCCTCCATGGGGAGATCCAAGATCGAGAGCATAGAGACTCTCTGCTAACAATCCTCCCTTGCTAAGGCGTTCTGACTGTGGGCCGATCACCTTCACTGCCCATTTGCTTAACTGGTTTGATTTGGAAGGGAATGGGAGCAATAAGAGGTTAAAATGAAGGCTGGGATACAAGAAAATGTAATTTTATCATCTTTCCAGTCCTAGGTTCATGCTGTTCTTTGTTCTTCTAGAAAATAGTTAGATGAAGTGCTTGCTGCAGAATCATCATTACCAAGACAGGGAGTGTGGAATCTACATTCTATGGTGTATCAGGAGGTTGACATGAAGACCTGGGATTCCTCGCTCCGTATCCCAATCAGCACCAAGGCTTATCCTGCTTTCAAAATACTTGACTTTGTTCCGTTATCTCCACCTTTGATGTCTGTGTTCTTGGCCATACCGCCATTAGTACCCACTGGATCACTGCAGACACCTCCCAAGTGGTCTTTTTACCTCTCCTGTCAGTTCCCATCCTTGGCCTCATCTCTATCATCTCTGATCTTTCTGCAGCCAAGAGAATCTTCCAACATACAAATAGGATCATACCATCCCTTTGCTTTGCTAACCATCCAACGGCTCTCCATTATCCTCATGTACAAACTCTAGGTACCTTATAGTGGACCTGCATAAACTGGCCCCCCTGGCCAATTATCTAATTGATATTTTTTTAACTCCAATAGCTTTTAACTCAGTAGCTTACCCTCCACCTTGCAGTCAGTACCCTAGCCAGTTCAACTTGTTTCCTGGAATATGCAAGGCTTTGTTTCACTCTAGTCTTCTGCACATTCTGTTCCCTCCTCTTGGAACATACTCCTTCGTTTCCCTCCACCTTTGCCTAGCTCCTATTTATCTCAATAGTTTCCTTCCAAAATTCTCCCTTACCGCAGGGGTGTGTTAAGTGTCTCTGCAACATTTTCACATTTTGCCCTGACACCACTTCTCTACTCACTTGGTCTCCATCTTTTCTCATATCCTTCAGCGAGTGATGAAGTAACAGACTATATTTGGCCTATTCATCATCATGTGTCAGAATTTAGCACTGTGTCTAGCACAGAGCAAGAAATTAACACTTACACATGGATTTAATACATTTCAACTAGGCTTTTCACAAATCCTCTAATGTCTGGTAGCTAAACAAGGATTTTATGTCTAGATTAATAGCTAGTTGAGTTGATATTTCTTAAGAAAAGAGCTCTCCAGAAAAAAATATATGTATATTTTCCTAAATGCCGCAGATCATTGCAAGTGACGTTAAACATGCCCTGAATGTGGGATGTCATTATCTTATAGAGTTAACGAGCCGTGGTTTATGGTGTGGTTACAGTATCACGTTACCTATGGGGGAGGGATAGGGTACTCATCATATACCAATAGAGAAGCACATTTTATTTAACTCATTTACCTCAAGATCCCACTGGAATAAGTAGAAAAATAGGGGCCGGGGGGCTTTGGCTTTGGAGTCACTCAGACTCAGGTTCAGACCCTATATTGGGTACATATCCCTTGACAAGCCCCGGCTAAGTTGTTTAAACTTGCTCAGCCTCAGTTTCCTCATTTGTAAATAGGAATGAAAGCCCTTCCTCAAAGAACTGGAGAAAATATGTCTGTGTCACCTAAAATAGCACTTGGCACTTAGAACTTTTAAAGTTAATAAATATTCTAAATGAAGCTGGAATGAAGTGCTGGAACATAGCTTATTTCTTATTCAGCATGTTTTTATCAAGTTCGTATTGTGTGAGAGGCACTTGACAAGACTGGAATACAAAAGTAACTGTATAATTCCACCCTTAGGAAGCAGAGGCTAAAAAGAATAACAGAAAGGGTGACCTGGTAACATGGAGCATGGTGGGCCAAGGGTGCCCAATGTAGAAGGTGCATTGAAGAAAGTGCAGAAAAGCTCAAAAATGGCAGATGTTGCCAGGGATGTGAGAATATGTTAGCCACAGTGCACTGCTGGCTGTAGGATAGATGGGTAAAGCATTCTGGAGAGTATTCCAAGTTACACGTAGTCAAATTAAGTATTGGGATAGTCTTGTTATGCAAGTCTTCTCTGGGTATGTGTTCAAAAGGAATTTTCATGTATATAAAGGGATGATCAAGATGGCGTTCTTGCAATGTTGGGTGGAAAGAGTGTAAGAACCTCTTCTTGGAGCACTGGGCAGGTGAAATGTGTCAGCTGCACATCACAGGAATTATGTGACACAGCATCCTAAGTGTACAACAGCAACACGAATGGGTTTGGAATGTAGAAGAAATAGAAGGAGAAATGTAAGTTTTTGTTTGCATACATTAAAAATATTTTAACCCCAGAATAACAACATACACACAAGACCTTGTAGAAACAAAAGGATACCGGGTTAAACAAATTAGACTAATTGCCTATAATGTGGAAAAGAAATGGGGATATAAGGGAATAAAATAAATAAAACAAGATTGAGTCCTTTATAGGGACAAATCGTAAAAATTTGTTATGAACTGAGGAGTATAAGTTAGGCAACCCGACGGGAAAAAGTGATGAAGAACACGTAAGTTTTCTTATCCTTGTGGTCTTTCCAGGTGATTTAGGGCATAGAGTAAATGAGAGAGATGAAAATATAGATGTAAGAAAGAGCAAGGCCAGAGTAGGGAGAGCTGGATTGATAAACTAAGGAGTTTCAACTCTTTCCAGCAGAAAATGAGACCACCCAGGGAATGTGCTGATGTACACTCAGCTTTTATAATATAATTATAGAAGCCTTGCTAACGATGGTTTAGAAGAGGCAGAAGGTGAAAGGTGAGCAAACTTGGACTAAAACTGTAACAGTTCACAAGGATAAGAAAAGATGTATTATGTAATTAAATATCTAAGGTACTTAAATGTTCTACATAATGGATATGATCATTATTCCTACTGCATTGTTTTCTTGTAGCGTTAAATGAATTAGTTCATGTATGTTGCTTAGAACGTAAGCTGACACATAGTAATCCCTCAATAAGTATTAGCTATTATTTATGTATTATAATGGTAACAATAGTATTTCTGTGTACTTTTCTAGGCGCTAGTACCATTTCTATGTACTTGGCCTGCAGGAACTATCCAGAAGAATACATAAACATTCATCATTTGGTTATGGCAGAAATTATTCACAGTGCTAGGGTCCCAGCTAACACACAGTAGACCTAAATGCCATGATGGTGATACCTGTATATACATGGTGCTGGAGAAGAGAGAGTAATTTAGAATAAGTCAGGTAGAATGTCTCTTGGTGGAGGGGAGGAGGATTTGAGAAAGAACTGGATGCACGTGAATGGGCAGGCACTTGGAGCGAGCGAGTTGTGGTTTGGTATCAAGTTGAAAACATGGTCTTTGAGTCTACTGGCTGTGATTGAATCTTGGCTGTGCCCTGTCCAGCTTCGTGACTTTGGGCAGCTTCCTCCCTCTAGATCTCAGTATCCTCATCTTGAAATTTATATTGAAAATCTTATGTATCTTGTGAGCAGTTGTATGCATTTCATCTATGATGAAAAAGTAAGATAAATGCAGGTACATGCTTAGCATGGGGCCTGGCACACCTGAAGAGAACAACCCATGCCGCTGTTGAACTTTGCTTATTATTATGATTCAGCCAACTCATATGCAGAGCTTCCACCCACTGATTTCTGTCTTCCTTTGAATGCTAAATCTGTCACCCTGTGTGAAGGGCAAATCCTGGTCTGACATTTGCATTGTTTCCCTGGTTCCCCTGCCTTTGCCTCAATATCAAGGCAATCTCCTTTTCAGATTAAAGGGAGTTTTAATGTTCTTAAGCATGGCTGCCCCCTCTTGCCTTAAGAGTGTGGCATTTTGATATGATTTGCAGATATTTAGAACGAAAGATGCTCTATAGCGTAAGTACCATACACAGTGCTCTTGTGGCAATGAATCGGTGTCAATATTCCAACCCACTAATGAGTCAGAACATTCGCATTATAAGCCAGGATGTTCAGAAATTCTGCTGCACAGGTATGTATGAGTGCCATAAGGGGAAGTGGAGATTTGGTTTTAAGGCAACAAAATCATCTTCCCTGATCTTCTTCCCCACCCTTCTGTCTTCTCAGAGTAAGACTAGTCAGAACACATCTCTTCCCAAAGGAATATTTACACGTGACGGTTAATGGGACGTTAAGAAGGATAGTCACATGGGGTTGAAAGGGAGCTTCAAAATCTTTAGCTCGATCCCTAGACATCATTGTGCAGCATGATCTTAAATGAGCCCTGGAGTGAACAGCTTACTACCTTCTGAGGCCTCCTGTCCCATTTTGAACAGCTGTGGCTGCTCATATTTTCTTTTATTTTTATACTCATATTAAAAGTACCACCCTGTAGCCTGTACCTATGAGTACCTATGAGCCTGCGAAACCCAGAGTTATTTTCTTCTTTTAATTTGAGCCTCTCCCATATTTTAAAACTCTGAGCACATTGTTTTGAATCTGTCTTTCTTAAGAGTCTTGCTTGGCGTCTCTTATCCAACTGTTTTGTTGTCCTCGTCTGAAATTCTCTCTCACTGGTTATTTGGGCACTTATTGTGGGCACCAAACTGGGTGATTCTCAGGTGCCATTCATTCAGTTACCCAGAGAAGGAAGGAAAGGCAGGGGCAGGTTAACTAACCTGTGTGAGCTTGTACAACTAGTAGGAGTGGATGTCGAGTTCCAGCCCATGCCTGCCTGACCCCAGGGTGCACACTGCTGACAAATATGCTGCACTGCCCCAAAGGCCCCCATGATTGAAACTTCTTGTGCAAAATTCAAAACAGAATCACTGTTTCAACTGAAAATAAATACACAACCTGAAAGTTGAGAACAATGTTTTATTCAGCAGATTTGCTGAGGACTTAAGCCCAGGAGACAGCCTCTCACATAGCTCAGAAGGGCTGCTCCAAAGAGGTAAGGAAGGAGCCAGGATATATAGGAGTTTTTGCAACAAAAACCAGGTAGTCAGAACATGAAAAGATTACCATTAATAGAAGAAAACCAGCCATCTCAAGTTAATGAATTTAGCGCTTTCGGGTCTTTGGGAAGATGCAAGAGTCTGGGCTCCTTGAAATCATCCCTTGGATGTGTACCTTAACTGCTTGGGTCAGTATCCTGCTTTTCTCCATCCTGAGTCCCCTCTGGGTGTTCTGTCGGCTGGCTGCAGTAGCTCCTGGCTTGATGGCCACGGCATCCCTTTGTTTACTGATATGGCAGGTGACATTTATTGTCCACTAATCTTACTATTATAACTAGTAATAGTCGCTGATTTTTTGAGCGCTAACTGATCTAGTACCCTATTAACTCTTTCAGTCTTCACAACAATGCTGAGGTAAGTGCTCATTTCACAGATGAGGAAATCAAGGCACTGAAAGATTGAGTCACTTACCTAAAGTTATGCAGCTAAGTGGCAGAGCTAAGATCCAAAGCCTGAAAGTCTGCCTCAAGAGCCTACACTCCAAAGCATTATGCTGTAACCTCATATTCCCAAATCTTGATGTTATACCTCTTAATGCAGTCTAAACCAACGTGCATTTGCATTAGCAACAGCAGTAACTCATTCACAATGCCTATTGAGCTATCAATGAAATATCTCCTTTGTTTAAGGAGAAAATGTCTCATGCTGTTAAGCCCTGACTTCCCTGTACTGTAATTATTCAGTAGGATTTTTTGCAGGCCAACCATTTATCCCTATTAAAGGCCAGATTTAGGGACTCAGTCCTTTAACTCAGCCTGATGAGACTTGTTTTATTCCCTCATTGATCATTTCATACCCACTTTCCAAACTTTGTGCCAATTACTAAAATGATAAACACATCTAGGCTTCATCTAAGTCAGTAAAAACATCTTTTGCACACGATTGAGCTTACACGTTCGTCGGGAATGGATCTTCAGACTTCTAGGAGGATCTTCATTCTTTAAGTTTTTGGCAGAGACTTTTTAAGCAATCACTATGTGTCAGGCATCATGCAGCCACGGTAAATGCAACTTTCATCAAAAATAAACTGTTTCCTCATGGTGTTTTCAGCTTACAAGTGGAAGAAGTATATCAATCATATGATAATAGAAATTAACAAATTAACCTGAAAAGATTATACAGGGTCAGTGAGAATTGTTCCTCTGAAGAAGTGATGATCTCATTGAGATCTAAACAATGAGCTGAACTTAGTAAAAAGAGAGGAGAAAGTATGGACAGCTTTTCCAATAAATTATCTTTGGTTATAGGTGACATTAATTTGGTGGAGCCATTGTCTTACTAGGATGTGAAATTGATGAAGACAAAGCGTTAGTGTTAGAATAAACCTTAATAATATTCGAATTCACAGTTGTCTAAACTTGGTGCTCTGTGTGATGCGGGGATATACCATAAATTATTAGTATCCTGTTTTTAAAAAGTTCCTAAAACTAAACTTGATAAATTCTGAGTTAATCAAACCATTTTCTTAACTGTAGAACTTTTCAAATCCTTTATTACACCTAAATATATTGTGAATCTCCAAGAGGGTGTTACAGAATATGGTGTTTCTTAAACTTATTTGAATAATATTCTTTTTTTTTTCCTGTGCCACAGTTCTTTTTTTTTTTTTTTTCAGTTTCCAGAATATAGTTTGGGAACCAATGACCTATTGCAACTCAACCCCCAATGCTAGAATTCTTTCTAAAACATCTATGAATTATAGTTACCTTTGTTGAATAGCCTCAATGAATGAGAAACATACCCAGTTTTGTTTTGTTTTTTTTCCAAAAAAATGAAACATTTAGGGCTATAATTATCTTAGTCCTGTGAACTCATTGCATTTGCTGAGTTGTTGGTACCCAGAAGTACAGAAATGGTCATTGTATTTTGTGATTCTCAGAACTGTATACTCCAAGGTTGAACACTAGGTTAGGGCAGAACCATTAGAGCCTGGATTGGTGACATTTTATTTTTATAAGAAAGCCACTTGATGCTCTATAAGAACCACTTTCTAAACTTCATTAATAAATAAAAAATAAAGAGCCTGCATATGAATAAATGATGAAAGTGCTTCCCTTGGTAATTTTTTTAAAGTTTCTGAAAATAGTTCCAATCTACATCTACAAACTTAATGCAGTTAGAAGAGCCACTGAGAATGTCGTTATGTTGCATGTTTGTCCGTGGAAGTGGCGAGAGAGGAAACCCTATCACTTGATATAAGACATCTTTGAATGTGTAGAGCACTTATTCAGCACAGATTATTTAAGGTGTTTTTCTTGATTGCTATGGATTGTGGATTGTCAAAGAGGGGCAAAATTTATAGATGAAAAGTGCACAAGAATCAGATGGCCTGCTGGAGTGTGATCACTTTAATATGCTAACTTATCATCCCTGTTCTTGGGACATGCTTCTGTTGTTACTCATATATCACATTAAATTGTTTACATGTCTTTCTCACTACTAGCCTGAGTTTTTTTAGGTCAGGGCCCGGTCTGGTTTAACTTTGTTACCCTAATTCTTAACCTACCTCCCGATATAAAGTACAGGTTCAGGAATTGTTAATTTTATTATAATGAATATCATATTCCTAAAATTGTTCCCTAAGACCCAGTAGAGTTTCAATCATGGAAGTTTAACAAAATCACCCTTCCTGGTCTTAGAAGATCAGATTGAAAGCAGCCTTTGTGCGGGAGGATTTACACCTAGGAGGTTGGTAAGCACTACAGATGAACCCCTTTCTACCCACCCAGTAGGAAGCTGGTTGTCAAATATTTACCAGCACAACACTTCCTGTGCCTCGTACATTGGCTTCCCAGCTCCCTTTCCTTTTCTTCTGCTTTTTGATATGGACAGTTGGAGAATCTTGTGGGTTTAGAGCTTGCCTCTTTAACCTTGACTGATTCTGTATCTGGCCTTAAAAAAAAATTCTCCTTGACTCTTTGCACACACCTCTCTCTTTCTCTCTCTTTCTCTCTTCTCAAATTTAGCAGAAACGCAGTTCATTCAGACATTGGCTTTCACTGAACAAAGTCAATTTTGGTTGGAGTCTTGTCCTTAAGGACCACAGCATGGTGCATAGGGAAAAGCATGGAATTCACAACTGTAGTCAGAATCCTGCCTCCACCTCTTCTCTCTGTGTCTGTGAAGGAATGCCTTAACCTCACTAATCCTCTGTCCTACAACCTGTGAGGGAAACAACGCAACCGAGCGCACAAGCTTACTGTGAGGATTATGTGAGCTCACATACCCGAAACCATCTAACAGTGCCTGGTGTGGAACAGGTGGATGATTAAACCAGCTATCTTGTTATGCCATGTTTTCTTCTTTGGATTAGAACTGGATCTTTCCTCCGTCAGCAGCACATCTGTGTTTAAATATGAATTGGAGGCAAAGGACCTAGAATAGATGCCAGGCTGTGCCACTTAAGGCTTGTATGATCTGGGCAGAAAGCTCTGAATCTCTGTCTTCCCACTTGTGAAGGATAATGATGTCTCAGTTGCCTCCCTCACGGCACAATTGAGAGAATCAAATGATACAATAAATCTGAAAGAACTTTGAAAACAAATATGAGAATGCCTACCAAGAGGCAGCTTAAAAATTCATGTATTGTTAACAAACAATTCCACTTTTTAGGAATCTGACTACACAAAGTTCTTAGAACAAGAATACATACAGAATGTTCACAAAGCAGATAATTGTAGCGGTGTTCTTGATATGAAAATTAAAAATAAGCTAAACACTCAGAGGGAATTCTTATATAGATTAAAATTCATATAGTGGTATGGTCTGCAGACATTAAAGTTATTTTATAAAAAAAAACCTAGAAGAATGGATACCACATTGTTTTTAAAGAAGTCATCACTGGGTGGTAGGATTCTTGGTGACTCTTCTTTTTTTAAAACACGGTAGCAATGCCAGTGTGTGGGCAGTGGGTCATGAGTCGATGGTTTTATATTTTGTACATTTTGGTCTCTTTTAACGTTCATGCACTGTGCAGGTATAACTTCTGTAATTAGGGGAGAAGTGCTAAAAAAATCAATGAAATATGGGGAACCAATATTTAGGTATTGTCATTGTTATCATTCAATCAGCAATATTCACCATCCGGGAGAAGGTACTTTTCTGATTGCTTTCAGAAGAGCTGATATTATAAAAGGATCCTCTAAAAGGATCAGGATCCCTTGATCTTCAGTCTGATAGTTGTAAGAACTTACCCAACATCTTGAAAATTATCTGATACCTGTCAGTATTTCTCTTTCTTTATATTAACTGGGGAGAGGGAGAATGGGAGAATAACTGAGTAAGAAATTAGATTTTTCAAGTCAGATCAACTCTTTTTTTTCCCCAGTTGCAACAAACAAACAAACAAACACTTTATTCCTTTGGGCACTGCTGTTCTTATATATTCAGTGCAGTTGTGAAGGAAACAGACCTTGCTGGTGGGGAGAATGTGTATTTTGGGGTGGGACCAGGTAGCTGAGGTGTGGGCCTCATATGGCTATTGAAAGGAAACATTTGTACTTGCTTCCCAAATGGGCACGCATCTAGTAGACTGTCCTACTCATATTTTTCTCTGGCAAGATTCTCAATACAAAGGGACCTGGTTCCAGAATCTGTTTGTACCAAATAATCCTACTTCCCTGGCCACAATTTATGGATGGTGATGGAGATACGTGTCCTGGGGTGACTCATAGGGAATGAAAATTCTCAAGTCACAGGTTCTATGCAAACTCAGAAATGTAGCCACAGTATAATAAGCAACTCTTTGCAGGAAACCACCCTCAGCAGGCAACCAAAGCTATATTGTAACTATCCTTTAAGTCAGGTGCCGCCAGAAAGATCATGAGGATTCTACAAGCCTGCACGCAGTGGGAGATGGCTACCAGTTTGATCCCCTATCTCAAACATCAACTGAGATTACTTCCCCTTTTCCCTTTAAAACTTTCATGGCTGAGCAGAATCTTCAGGGACATGAGGCCACCTTCTCCTCAGATTGCTGGCATTCTGATTAAAAGCAACTTTCCTTTCTATCAGCATTTGCCTCTCTTGAGTATTGATTTTTGAGTGGTGAGCAGCAGGACCTGAGTTAGGTTAACATTATGTGCAGTGTCCTAAGATCCAGGAGCTACAGCTTCTGGTTCTTGGGAACTCCCCTGACTCCTAACTCCTAAGGCCTAATTGTTCAATTCCATCTTCCCTTTTGTGTACTATCCTACTTTCCTTTTAATAAATTACGCCCCCCCTTATTCAGTGAACTAGGCAGAGTCAGTTTCTGTTGCTTACAGCCAAAAGATTGTTAACTAATGAGGTTTGTGTCTATCCCCCTCTCCCCACCCAAAAAGCCATCAGTTGGATGAAAAGCATGAGATTCCTCAACTTAATATTATCTATGTCACTGATAATGGATGTAAATGTACTTGTCTTGAATCTACTTTTAGGAAAAAGTAAGTAGAATGGACTTACACTGAATCTGAAGTTAAAGTATCCAAAGTTGCCTGAGAAGGAAATTGCTGGAATGGGGGCTGTGTAGCAAAAGAGGAACCGACATGCATTAGCGTGAATCAAGAGTTGAAATGGGCTTGGAAGACGAAGAGGAGATTTGGTGGCTGTGGAAGGCATAGATAGATTAGGGCCTGAAGTTTTGTGATTTGAGCTGAACAAGTAGGGAAAATTGTTATGTTCTGTTATGCTTTTTAAAGTGTGAAAAAAGAAATTAGTTAATATTGTTATAATGTTTCCACATCCCACCCTGTATGTTATTTCCAGACCTAATCTAAAGTCTGTGCCAGGGCTCTCCATCCCTGATTTTCAAGTAGGCCAGGCCATCTTCAGTGTCTTGAGGTACCCTGAAAATTTATCAGAGATTCTTGAAACAGAGTTAAATGTCATACCTGCTAATTATAAAAATAAATGCAGGTAGGAGATAGTTTATGTCATGATATTAAACTGATGGCTTTTAAATGCTGCATGTTCGTGGAGGTTTGGAACTGCTGATTTGGGAACTGCAGAATAGGGCAAATATATCAAAAGATGCAGGCAGAGAAAGCTGTGCTTGTGATGGGGAGAGATTGAGAGCTGGTGACAAAAGCTGTTGAGTCGAGAACACCTTGCCACTTATTATAGTTAAGATAGCTTGCCTTGCCTTGGGCTCTTTATTTTAATGTAGATGTCGGAGAAAGAGTGGGTGATTGAGGGAAATGGAGAGAGGTTATGCGTCTTCACAGGGCAAGGTGGCAATTGAATGACTACCCAGCCCGTCCCCTGTGATGTTAAAATATGCACTCATTGTTCCACCCTCTTTTCTAGTAACAGTAAACAACATTTGTCACTTGCAGTAGACTACTTTTCACTTCCATCATGATGATGATCCGACGTTTGTATTTCAAGTACCCAAGCTCAGGCTGCAGAAGTGGGAGGCCCGGAAAAGATGTATGTGGTGAGTAGAGAGAGAGAACAGGACAAGGTTCACATGTGCACACGGGCAGATCGTTCATAACTCTGGTCTCCATGACAGGAGATGGCCGATTGCCTCATTAATTCCCGCAGAGATGACGATGATGTATCACCCCCTTTCAATCTGAAACTAAGTAATGCATTCAAAAAAACCTAATTTGCACATGTTTAATGCGTTCATTAAGCTATTAGTCTTTCAACAAGAGATTTAATAGCAAATTAACATTTCTTTTAAATAATAATAAAAAATCACCCCCCCCCCAAGCTCCCATTTCATACAATTATTTTGTGTTTTGAGCACAATGGGCTATTGGAGAAAACAGTTGGCACTAGACTGGGGGTGGGAAAGATCACGATGGGTTCTTCTCATTTATTACACACTTAGTCACCCTGGGACGTTATATTCTTTGAATAACAAATATTTCTGGGGAACAAAAGGCCTATTGGAAGTAGATGTGAGAAGATCAAAGACAGAAAAGAAACCAAAAGGGCTAATTTTGTGAACTGCAAACAACAAACAAAATGGCTTACTTTAATCGTAAGGTTTGTGAAACAGTGAAATTGACTTTGTTTGGTCCACATTCAAATATCAATATTTACCTAACATTTACTTAGCTCCTGTTTTGTGTTAGGCAACGGGGCTAGATGATGTAAGAGGTTTAACATAAATTAAAAATAACATGTATTCTTCCTCTTTACTAAAGTTTTGTTGAATATCTGCTATGTGATGTGTGCCGTGTTAAGCACGATGAATAAATCATGGGCTCTTTTCTTGGGAAGTTACAGATTGTCGACTGGAAAAAAAAAGCACAACCTCAAAGTTGAGAATTACATTTTATTTGGCGGACTTTCTGAGGACTTCAGCCTGAAAGACAGCCTCTCAGATCGCTCTGAGGGACTGCTCTTGATGCAGGAAGACGGATGTGGGGAGTGAGGAGGGCCGTGTCCCAGGTCTCCGTTGAGCCCCTGGGACGTGCCCTGCCAAGTGTGGGTTCTTGGCTTCTCGCAGGAAAGAATTCAAGAGCGAGCCACAGTTGAGTGAAGGCAGATTTATTCAGATAGATACATTGAAAGGCAAGAGAAAGGCCATGAGGCGTGGGGGTTGGGTGCTCAGATTAAAAGTAGGTACACACTCCATAGACAGTGGGCCGCTGTGTTGGTTTTTATGGGCTTGGTGGCTTCATATGCTAATAAGTGGAAGGACCAGTCTAAGTAGCCTGGGGAAGGGGCTGGAATTCCCAGGAAGTTGGCCATTTCCCACTCTTTCACCATTTTGATGTTAATTGCTGTAGCATTCCTTGAATGGCTGTGCCCTGCCCCCTTCCTGTCTCACTCTGAGGAGGTAATGGAGGAGCCAGGATATATAGGAGTTTTTGCAACAAAAACCAGGTAATCAGAACATCAAAAGATTACTGTTAATTAAAGAAAACCAGACATCTCAAGTTAATGAATTTAGTGTTTTCTGTGTATGGGAAGGTGCAAGAGTCTGGGCCCCTTGAAATCATTCCTTTGATATGCACCTTAACTGTCTAAGACCAGTAGCCTCTTTTTCTCCACTTTGAATCCCTTCAGGGCACACAGTTGTGGGTGGCTGCTGGCTTGATGGCCACAGCATCCTTTGTTTACTAATATGGTGGACTACATTCTTTGCTCACAAGATGAATGTGGGAGATAAGCACGTAACCAAAAAATTCATATCTAACTCGCTCACTCGTAAAAATATAGAAAAAGACAAAGTGCTTTGAGAGTAAAGATGAAGGAAATTCTAACAAATGGGAAATTTAGAGAAAGCTTTATGAGTAGAGTGCAGTTTAGGCTGGAACTTTAAGATTGGCACACGTTAGGCACGAAGAAAGGAGTGGAAAATGTACACTCCAGATGCAGTGACAGCACGAGAAAATGTACGAAAGGAAACCATGTATGCATAATTTAAAAAATGACTTTGGTTTGGCTTTTTAGTTTGGGCTGCAATAACATAGCATATGCCATGTAACAGAATATCATAGATTTGGTGGCTTAAATAACAAAGAGTTGCTTCTTATACTTCTAGAATCCGGGAAGTCCAAGATCAAGACACTAGCAGATTCAGTGTTTGGAGAGAGCCCTCTTCCTGGTTTCCAAATGACTGTCTTCTAGCTGTCTTCCAGATGGTGGAAAGAGAGCTCTCTTTTACAAAGACACTAATCCCCTTCATGAAGGCTCCACCTACATGACCTATTTATGTCCCCAAAGCCCCACCTCCTAGTAGCACATTGGAGATTAGGATTTCAACCTATGAATTGTATGGTGATGTAAACATTCGGTCTATAACAGCTGCTCTACTGGACTTTACCCATATTCTTTCCTACCTGGATTTCAAGGCATTTTATTATATGAATTTGAATTCAGTTCTCTGGAGAAGCAGAGAAGGCATGGAGAACATATTCATTGATTAGTGTCCACAAATAAATTATATTACGTTCTAAAAATGGGCTCTACCAAGCACTAGAACTGTCATGTTCCTGCTGAGAAGAAAACCTTTTTCACTTTAAGTAGTTAACTATCGCAGGGTAAAACAAATTCCAGTATATTCCATTAAATAAATATGGGATTTTACAGCAGTTTCAGCAAATATAGCACAAGGACATTGCCACATACACTTCTATTCCCACCGTCATAAAATTTCCTGTTTGTTTGTAACATTCATGACACTTTATGTGCTTTTTTTTTTTTAATAGACTGTCACGTTGCATGTATTCTCTCCCTTAGGTATATGTCTTCAGAATGAACCCAATGAAATTTTCATTTTACTTTAATGAATTATATTTAAAATTAAAATCTAGAGTAAAATGTGCTGTATTAGTCAATCTATTAATAGCAGTGTGCATTATTCTTTCATTAACGTATATATACTGCTTTGGTTTGAGGAAGATCTTTAAATTATTTCTGAGAAAAGACTCTATGCTGAGTGACAACAGCACAATACTAGTTATTAATATTATTCCATGTCTGACAGATTTCTCCCACCATGACTTACTTTGCAAGTTCCTGGGTGAACTTTGATTTGTCACCTTGGGAACCAAAGAAAGAAGAAATAAATCTTGAAAAAGCTCAAAATCCATCTATGTGGAAAAAAGTAAAGAATCAAATGGGTAAATAACATTAACATCAATATTTGACGTCTGTATGCACACCCGAACTTTGAAGAACATCTGTCTTCCTGCCACTAATGGTTTTGTTCCAGATGTAACCCAAATATGTTTGCAAGTGGGGAGCAGAGGGGTTAACATTGTTTATTTTGCAAGCAGTCTGTGGTTATTATGCAAATTTTTTTGTTTGTTTCTTTTTAAAAATATATACATTTCAAAAGTGATATGGCACCCTGCACTGATGTGTTTGAAATGACAGTAAAGTAAATCTAAAACTGCCTTTGGCTTTGCCCTGCTGTTCATCGTCTTAAAAAGAGAGACAATATGGTGCAGTGGCAACAGTGTGGGTTTTGGAATCAGACATGAATCCGAAGCCTGGCTGATCAACAGCATTTTACGTAGTGATAGTGAACAGACTCCCTATTTATGTTTCTGATTTCCTGTGTGACTTTGAAAAAGCCATTAATAATGGCGATCATAGTAAAAATAACTGAGTATTATGTATTACGTATTAGGTCTTCTACTAAGTGACTGACATGAAATACTTCTTCTGCAGTCTTCATATCTGCCCTGTAAACTATTCTAATTTTGGAAGTGAGAAAAGCAAGATGGAATGAAGTGAAGTGATTTGCCCAAAAACCCAGGGCTAGAGACTATTACCCTGTGAGGTAGATCCTCTTATAGGAAAGGAAGAGGAGGCACAAGAAATTAAGCCCTATGTCGTATAGTTATTAATAACGAGGACAAGAATATGAATCTACATACTCTGACTCCAGACGCCACTTTCATTTTAAACTGCTAAGGTCCATCTTAAATACTTGTTGAATGAATGAATACATTTTCCCTTTCTTAGTCCTAACTCTTCATTGCAAAATGGCTGTGATTAATAATACTTCCCAATTAAATGAAATACATAGATCACAACTTTGTGATGGTAGGCATCGTTATCATTCCCATTTTATGAGGATACGATCAACTTTTTGTGAGTCTAGGAAAAGATTTGGCAGTGTTGTCAACTTTGCTTATTCAGGAAAGTGAAGAGCAGAGACTTAAACCTGGCTTTCAGAGGCCAAGTGCTCCCCTTCTCACCTTCTCCATGTTACCTCGTGTGAACGATCTTGTTGAGTGGTTCTTATTTATCGGATGTTTTGTGATTGCCGACTCATGCTGTTCCCTAGACCACCTAGTCCTTCCTTTATTACAACATGGAAGTAAATATATCCAATGTAGTGTTAGGCAGTGGTAGAAGGTAGAAGCCTGGAGCACTGGGTTGTTCAAAGATTTCTAAAAGCCATTTGCAGCCTGCAACATGGAAAGTACAGCAGGAGAGACTTGACACATTGAAATTCAAATGTATTTTTCTGGCAGCAAACTATCACCCAGGTCCCGGGAAGCCCGAGTCTGGGTGAGCTGAGGAGTAATGAAGCCCTGCTTCTCATGTCATTGACTCTGACAGCTCAGGCACCGCATTCATAACGGAAGACGCAAACTGCTGGGTCCCTCTCTACTTCAGGAAATTGAAATGGTTCCGCTGGGGAACATGGCAACAGGGATAAAAGAAAAATAACAATCCTTTTCTACTGTACAGAAAGAAGGTGCTGACAATGTTTATCCAAAAGAGTAACATCTGGAAGTGGTGCTGAGACATGGGGACATTATGCCTAGCCATGCTTCAGCGAAGACATCCAGCATCCTAGAGGGTGGAGAAACAGTCTTATTATTTTGGTCTTTTATTTATTTATTTTGAGTGTAGTGGTGAAGAAATTCAGGACTAAGGAAGTTCTCCCTTCCACCACAGTCCCCTCTGTGTAGCAGCTTAGAGTTTTGGTTGTCATTAACAGAAGCTCGGATGCAAGTTAGCTTAGGTTAAAAAGAAGATTTAATGGATCCCATGATAGAAAATCCAAGGTTATGTGCTTCAGACATGCTGGATATAGGAGCACAAATAATATAATGAAGATCTATTATTTCCCTCTTAATTGTGTCATCTCTTCTTCCTTGATTTTGACTCTATTATCTTAGTTTTGTTGCCCCACGGTTCCAATACCGCTTCCAATATCTTACACGGCTGCCGCATTCTTAGTCCCCATCCACCTAAGGAAAGAGTGGGTCTCCTCTTAATAGCTTAAAAAATGTCTGCTGAACATCTCAAAAACATTTCTTTGTTATTATATAATGTTCATCATTATTCAATACATAGATAATAGCCTAAGATCAAATGTGCTATATTTTTTATAACCATTTTTTTTGGACATTTCTTAAAACTATTCTTGCTTTTTCATTCTGTCTTCTATTCCAATCTTCCAGTCAAAGGTTTCTTCACAAAACCTTCCTCATGTTCCCAAGAATTCAGAGAAACATTGAGTGAACAAACTTGAGGAAGATCTTATAACAGGGGTACGAGATCTTAACCCAGGTTTCAGAATATAATTAAGAAGGAAAAGCCAAAGGGAACATTTCAGATTGGCCACAGGCAGAGAAGTATAAAGGAATAATGTTTCTTATTAGGAATGATTCCATATGTTGAGGAGGAATGCAAACATATTAAGCCAGTCCCTGAGGAAGTACAGAGGCAAAATGGAGAGCAGGCACGGTCTGATCTAGGGCTCAAATAATTTGCCCAATATGCTTATTCTCACACATTTTTTTTTCCTCTGTGTATTGGCTCTTCTACATTTTTAAGTGGGTTCCATCCATGGAGTCCTGGAGAGTGCAACTGCCATCGGGATTTGCATTCTTCTGGTACCATGACAACCAAGGAAAGAGACAGTATTTCCATGCAGAAGAATCCCAGAAAAGCAAGACTATGTTTGGTTCATGTACCCATTCCCAAAATAATTATAGTGGTCAGAAAGGTAAATATCCATTCATTCATTTAGTCACTTGCTTGTTTTCTTCAGACTTGTGTCCCATGACCACTCCTGTGATTGGAGAGCATGCAGTGTATTAGCAGAGAGAGAAAGAGAGAAGAACACAGGCATGTGAAGATCCTAGCTGCCAAGATAGCTCAAGCCTCAGGTGACAAGAATGAGTTAACACTTGATGGGGTAGGTGAAAGCAGAGGATTAGAAGTGGGTGGACCATTCAGCACATGCTTGTTGAGTCATTAAAGTGTTCTAAACTCCATTGTATGAATTGAAAGAATATGCAAATAGACGGAATGTCATCTTGGCCCGGAAGAAATCCTTTGCTTTTGGAGGCAAGGAGAGGATAACTGCTAGTGCTAACTAACTGGGTCTGAAAGAGGACGGTGTCTGCTTCAAGTGCTATGAGAGGCAGTGCAGGAGGAGTTCAGCTTGGGCTGGGAACAGTCACGGAAGCTTTATGGGAGAGATGATAAATGAATGAATATCAAGTGGCAGTGAGAGCACAGTGTGTGGTAAAGATGAGGAGGAGCCTTAAAGCTGGAATATTTTTAAAAAGCAGGAAAAGGAAGTTTGAAAAAGCAAGTAGAACCCATTTCAAGGGAAAAACGACAGACCTAGGACACTGAACTTGATTTGTTTTTTTTTTCATTATGAGATACCTTCAAAAGAGTTGACCTCAATGACTTTGAATTATTTTTAATTGTATTATGTTTGGAAGGTAGAATGCATCAGGATAAGGAAATCTAACAGCATTATGTATTCATCAAGAGTACACTATAAATAACCACAAAAATATGAAGATGTGTTTGGCCATACTAAAAATAGAGAGAAAGAGACAGAGAGACAGAGATTTTTATCAAAAGATTCATAAAGTAAGGCATTTAGCAACAATCCAGTCAAAGAAGCATCCTCATGTCTTTTTTTTTTTTTTGCCCTGAGTTTAATTCCCTAGAGGAAAATAGAGCAAGAGAGATTAACACTAAATGTGCACTTTATTTATTTATTTTCTTAAAGTAAAGTTGATTTACAATGTTGTGCTGATTTCTGGTGTATAGCATACTAATTCATAATATATACATATACACAAATATATACATATATTCCTTTTCATGTTCTTTTTCATTATAGGCCGGTATAAGGTATTGAATACAGTTCCCTGTGCTATACAGTAGGACCTTGTTTATCTATTTTATATATAGTAGTATCTCCATATTTGTGCATATTATTTAAATCAATAATTTTAAATCTAAGAAATTATACTAAGTAGATACTAGGTAGATCACTAGGTAAGTAAATTCAATACAGCATTGTCTGAAATGAGAAAAAAAATAAAAACAAGCAATATAACTAAAATTGTGTTATCACTTTAATGATTTGAAAGTCGTTCAATAGGATGCTATATAATATTGGAAAATAATATAGTTATGAATGCATTTTCTATAAAGATTAATATAAGATATTGTGCTTTAAAACTCAGATTTAAAGTTTGAAAGAGTGTACGGCAAACTGAACAGTGCCCATCTGGGGACGACTTGAGGAGAGAAAGCATGAAATAATCTGTATTTTACTTTAAACACAGTGGTGGATTTAAAGTATTTTATAGCAAGAATTCTTTTCATTTGTAGCCAGCAAAACATGCACATATGAATTTAGCTAAAAGAAGGGAAATTATTAAAGGATAAGTAAACCAGACAGAAACTGATAAAATGATTGACTAGAAAGAAGCGGGGAAGAGAAGTAGAAAATGGCCTGGCTGTCCAAGTACAGCAGATATTGAGGCAACTGCCTAATGAATTCGAACATCAATTTAGACAACTGAAGTAGGTTCCACTTGACAAAATACGTCTGGATGATCTCTTTGGCAGATACCTACCTGTGTATCAAATTATTCTATAGCAAAAATAAAATAGAAATATTTGACTATGCAATAAATGTAGGCTGGGAATATCAAAATCTGAGTTTGCAAAACATTAGTTAAGCCATTAGGGTTCCTATCACAAAAAGCACTTACTGTTTATGAAAAGAGTCACCCTGGGGTTCTTTTAAAAAGCACATATTTCTAATGTAATTAAGAAGCAACTAGATCTTCGTAACTTTCATAAACCAAAAGCTTATCATGACCACAGCAGCTGCACTTAGCAGGAGGCTCATGTGTGGTTCCCCCTCCATGGTACTTCGTGTGGTTTCCACTTGACTGTGGCCTTGTAGACCTGGTTGGAATACAGTTCTAAACCTAAAATAAAAATGGAGTGGTTGACATTTATGTGGTGAAATTGATCCATGTAGACGGACACTCTGAATAAATCAACCTTTAAAACTTGTAAAGTCTTGTTTTGGATATTTTTTGTATACTTGGCAAAAGCATTTTTATAATGCACAGACTTCTAGAGGAGCCTCCAACATCCATATAGTTCAATCTCCTCATTTTATACCTTTAAGAAATACCCGAAGGAGTTAGAAAACTTGTTCCCGGCCTCCTTTCCCACCCGTGGAAGAAGAGAAACTATAGAGAGGTGTCCCCTGAGTCCAACTCCAAACTTGCCCCACCAAACAGTGTGTAACCTCATTATTTCTTAGAGTTACAGCTTTACTTTGACATAGGTGAGGCAGGGATTGTTTTTACTCCAACAGTTACCACTAGGAACTACCAGTAACTGCTAGTTACTCTGGTTAAGGGCAAACTTTGCATTTGGAACATCAAGCTCTCACTTTGATTTGGCTCCTTATTTTCTCCTGTTTGGCCCTGTTATCTTCTTTAAAGAACTCACCCACTTCTACATCTTCAGCAGTTAGCTATTTCTATGTAGATGATACTCAGATATTCATCTCCGCCTCTGGAATTGCTCCTTAAGCTTCACAATGTGTTTGCAGTTGTCTTATGCTTCCTTCCCATTGCATGTATTGTTTAATCTATACATTAAAAAAAAACTCTGTCTGTCTGTCTGTCTATCTAATTCCAGCTAGATGTAGAAAACAACAATTTGCTTTTTACAAAGATGGTCACAATGAGCTCTCCCATTGCGCATGCTCTTCTGCAGCATGACTCTGCAAGGATCTCATCAGGAAGTGGAGCTTATCCCTTCACCCACTTGACTGTGGGTGATTGCTTTGACAACTGGAACATGGTAGAGGTGATGGTACGCCAGTTCTAAGCAGAGCCTTTACCTGTTGAGGCCACGTTGTCTGCCTCTTGGAAACCAGTTACAATGTAAAAAGCCTGACAGCCTTGAGACCACATTGCTGTGAGTAGCCCAAGCCAGTGGGGTCATCTTATTTTAGAATGATGAGAAGCCATGTGGAGAGACAGAGACAGAGAAACAGAGAGGCAGAGAGAGATGCTGAGTAGCTCCAAGGTGCCAGACAAGGGCCTTCAGAAGTGTGCTGTCCAGCCTCAGCTGTCCCATGCAGATTGGAGACAAACTGCCCAACGAAGCCCTTTCAGATTTCTGACCCACACAATCCTGAGAAAAACCAAATGGCCATTTTATAGTACAAAAATCTAGACAGCAGTTTGTTACATAGAAATGGGTAACTAGGACAAATAATGTGTGCAAAATCACATAACTGGGGAACTACAGAAAATGTTTAGAGTACCAGTGAAAGGTCCTTTCATTTCAGAAGGGGATATGAAAACATTATTGGAATAAATAATGCTAGAGGAATAAATATAGGATGGGGTTGGTTTGAGAGTCCTCACTTAAAAAAAGTGATACTCACTGTACTGTGTCCGTAACCTGGGTCCCCTAAATATTGTAATTATGGAATTGATGAGCATGATCATAGTTGTGAGAGCTGAGCTCAGACTGTAGGAGCCAGAATCTCTAATGCTTCTAACCTGCTCTGCCACATACGAACTGTTGGTCTTAGGAGAATTGCTTTACCTCTCTGTGTTTCAGTGTATTCATGCATAAGATAGGTACGGTAATGTTACTTACATCATAAGGCACTGTGAAGATTAAGTGAAGAGCTAATATTTACATAGTGCTTAGAGCAGTGATCAGCAGCATATGGACACTTTATCTATGTGTTGGTTAAATTTAAAAAAAAAGAATTATGCAGATACCTCTGGATGCATAGGTGGAATACATTCACTTGGTTTTGTTTTGTTTTCTGGGAGAAGTTTAGGAGCTTTTTTTAATTGTAGTGTAATGTATACAACATACAACTTACCATTTTAACCATTTTAAGTTTATAATCAAGTGGTACTAAGTGCATTGGCATTCTTCTCGGCATTCATCACCATTCATCTGAAGAACTTTCTCATCAGTACAAACTGAAACGCTCTACCCATTAAGCAGTAACTCCTCATGCTCCTCACCCCCAAATGCAGTCCCTAGTAACCTCTAGCCTACTTTCTTTCTCTATGAATTGACTAGTCTAAGTGTATCATGTATAAGTAGAATCATACAATAGTTGTCCTTTTGTGTCTGCCTTACTACACTTGGAATAATGTTTCAAGTTTCATCCATGTTGTAGCATGCAGAATTTCATTTTTTTCAAGTCTGAATACTACTTCATTGTGTGTGTGTGTGTGACATTTTGTTTGTTCATTTGTCCATTGATGGACTTGTATTATTTCCACTTTTTAGCGATTGTGAATAATGCTGCTATGTACATTGTTGTATAAACATCTGTTTAATAACTAGCTCTCAATTATTTTGGATATATATCCAAAATAGAATCATTGTATCATAAGGTAGATCTATATTTAATTTAAACCACCTTACTGTCTTCCACACTGGCTGCATCATTTTATATTCCCAGCAGCATTGCAAAAGGATTCCAAATTATTCTTGCCAACATTCTCATCAATACTTGTTATTTTCTTTATTCCTACCTCTCTCCCTTCCTTCCTTTTTTACTTCTTTCTTCCTTTTTTACTTCTTCCTTCCTTCCTTCCTTCCTTCCTTCCTTCCTTCCTTCCTTCCTTCCTTTCTTTCTTTCTTTCTTTCTTTCTTTCTTTCTTTCTTTCTTTCTTTCTTTCTTTCTTTCTTTCTTTCTTTCTTTCTTTCTTTCTTTCTTTCTTTCTTTCTTTCTTTTTGGATAATAGTCATCCTAATGGGTACGAAGTGAACTTCAGTTGAGGTTTCTTGCAATAGGTGACAAGAAGTTCAGATTTTAAGGATAAGTAAAACTTAACTAGGAAAAATACTAAGAGAGGACATTGGGAATGGAGAGCTCACAGCTTGTGGAAGGCTCTGAGGCAGCAGAGAGGGCATTGTATAATCAGCTCATTAAAAAAGTTTCATGTGGCCAAAAGGGATAGTATGGAGAATAATGAGAGGGGGACGGAGATGTAAATGGAGGCAGATCCTGACGAGCCATGTTTCATGAGTTGAATTGTGCCCCCCCCCCCAAAAAAAGATACGTTGAAGCCTTAAGCTCTAGTACCTTGGAATGTGGCATTATACGAAAATATAATCATTGCAGATGTCATTAGTTAAGATGAAGACACGCTGGAGTAGGGTGGGTTCCTAATCCAATATGTCTGATGTTCTTATAAGAAGACAGCTCTGTGAAGACAGACTCTGCAAGAATACCACGTGGTGATGGAGAGTTGGAGCGAGGATGCAGCTACAAAAGGTGGCTGGGAACCCCCCCACCGGAAGTTAGGAAGACGCAAGGAAGTATTCCCCGCCGGGTTTCAGGGGAAGCATGGATGCTCTGCTGACATCTTGATTGCAGATGTCGGGCCTCCAGAACTGCAAGAAAATAAATTTATGTTGTTCAAGACACTCAGTTTGTGGTACTTAGCTGTGGCCACCCTAGGAAATTAATACACCGTGTAGCAAAGTATGGGAGTTATCCTAGGAGAAATGGTGTGCCTGTGGGAAGTATCAGAAGAGAGCGATGCTGGTGAGGCTGGTTGAGGGGTTTCTGGCATGATTGACATGGGAGTGTTAAAAGGGTAGATTCAGATAGATGTGCAGAATTGATGTGAGGTGTTCAGCCAGACAAATGGCAGGGCTCAGTCAGGATAATAATAAAAGCAAAAAATGATGATGATAGAATAAGAAGAAGTATTTACTTAGTGCTTGTTCTTTGTCAAACACTGAAATGAACACTTAATGGTGAATTATTTCATTTGTTTCATAAAACACACCTATAATGTAACTGCTGGTTTTGTTTTGTTTTGTTTTGTTTTTGTTTTTATACTGTTACTGTTATTATAATGAAAGGAGTCTTGAAGAAAAGAACCATCCAAGGGCAAATAGAGATTAAATGTTGAAAACGGGATTCTACTCAAAGCAATTTTTCCCCAGAGCCCGAGGTCTGAGCCACTTGGCTGTACTTATCTCCATCAGAAGGAACAGGGTGAGGGTGAGAATGTGGAACAAAGGAGGCATTTATGTGGAGAAATCAGAAAGTGCTTAAAGCTTAGATGATCAGATGAAGGAGAAATGGATGGTGTCATTCATGCAAAGAGGAGTGTTGAAGTTTGGGTCAGGTGCGGGCCAATGAAGAAGGAAACAGCTTTTTTTTGTTGTTACGGACAGAAAATTGCATCATGTCTCCAGGCCTGAATGAGCATGGTCATTTCCTCTGCATGCTGCCCCATCCAGTCTGAGCCACTCCATGAATGACATGCAGCTGCTCTCCCTCCCCTGTGTTCCAGGAAAGCATCTGGAAATAAACAGCACTTAGCCCTGCTGCCAAGACAAAGGCATTGTTTCTTTAATAACACGTCTCTTTGGAAACCGTCTCCAGACCTACTTCAGAAGCCAGGCTGCACTGACCCTGACATGATGTAGCTTGCTCAGTTCCGCTGGGCAAAGGACTGTGTGGGCACTAGGGTGGGCATATAAAGAGGATGGAAAATGTGACTTAGTGGTGACTTTCCTGAGCGCTCCTTAAGCTGCAACAGGTAGGCACTCATTTAAGAATGCAGATGGTGGGACCCTCAGTTTATTTAATTGTGTGTGTGCAGCCATGTGAGTGTGTGTGCGCACAGGTGATGGGACACCAGCAGAATTGACTGCTGTCAACAGTGTGTGTGTGTCTGCAAGCATGCTGTCTGGAAACCCAGCAGAAGTGAAGCTCCACCTCAAACAGGGTAATACTGAGAGCCTGCCTGCTGATATTTATAACCTACAGGTGGGGGTGGTGAGGAGCGGGGCTGCCTCTTATTGAGCACTGAGTCAGTGCTGGGCACACTCTTATCCCACTTCCCGTGTGTGCATCAGTTAGTCGCTGTGTATGCCACAGTTACCAAAGCTGTTATGAAAGAATCAACCACAAAACCTCGGAGACGTACAAAATACACATTAATTTTTGTTCATGAGTCTAGAGTCAGTTGGTCAGTTACGCTCTTCTGAACTAGACTTGATGGGGCTCACACACAGAGTCTACTGTCAGCACTGTGTTGGCCAGGCAACTCTGCAGATCTTAGGAGGACTTCCTCACACGTCTGGAGCCTTGGCTGGGACAACTGGGCTGACTCAACTCTGATCCGCCTGCCTCCTTCTCCAGGAGACTATCCCAGTCATGTTATCCTGGGCAAGACCAAGAGGTGAGCAAGGAAGCTGAACCACATGAGCACATTTTGTAGTCTCTGCTTGTGTTGCAGTTGTTACCTCTTTACTGACAAAGAAAATCACAGGTCAAGTCGGAAGTCAGACTTGACTTCACAGAGTGAGAGGGGACATCAAGGAGTGTGGATACAGGAGTAGCGTTAGTAGAGTCCATCGACGAAACTGATCTGCCACAGCATCCTTTCCCATTTAATCCTCGTAAGAATTCTATGGCCAGTTTAGAAATGAAGGAGCTTAGGCGCCATTTGATTTCACGTCTCATTTAATATCACACAGCTATGAAGTGGGAAACCAGGACCTGAAGTCAAGATAACTCTTGTCAGTGTATCTGTTTGTGTTGTTTTTTCTGTTTCCATTACATAATGGGAACTAGACTCCAACAGAACGAGGGCAGAGACTCATGAAGGTGGGGAATGCCGTAGCAGTCCAGTGACCTGTAACCCAGGGAGTGGCCAGAGAAGCGCCCGCACCAGGAGACCTGAGTCAGCCGTGAGTGCAAGAAGGCTGTGAGCGTCTGTCGGACAGTCAGCAAGAACCTGTCTGGAGTGTTGTTATCGGGGAAGCAACGTCAAGGTCTCTGGAAGAAGAGTGTGCAGGATCTGGACAGATATAGGAAACACAGCCAAGCAGCTGGGGATCAAGAATGGGTTTCAAGTCAAGGAAATAATTAAGCTCTGGGCAGGAAAGCCCAGTTTTAGTCGTTCATCTCCCCTTGCCTTTTGTATGAAATCCAGCGTCCTTAACATGGCCTCTAGTATGGTGCATGGATTGACATCCCTGGGGGCCATTCTTCCATTTAGTCTCCTCTCCCCGGCTTAATGTCAAATGTACCATGTCATTTCTCACTTTCCAGCATTTACACATAATCTGCCTTTTATCTGGGACTCTTTTTCATAACTTCTCACACTTTCTGTATTTGTCTAACTCTTATGCATCCTTTAGTTTTTGGTTATTTCAGATTAGTTAAATGCTATCCCCTCACTCTAAGCCACTTCCAGAGAACCCCATACTTCTTCATATTTGACTATATTTGTTTCATTTCCTCTCTTCCCTCTAGAGCAAGGGTTGGAAAACCTCTTCTGTAAAGAGCGAGGTAATGTGTATTATATGCTTTGTGGGCAATGTGTCTCTGAAGTTGGTGTTACTGCTCCAGTCTGCTGTTTTAGCATGAAAGCAGCATTAACAGTCTTTAAATAAATGGGTATGTCTGTGTTCCAATGAAACTCTATTTATAAAAACAGGGAGTAGACTGGATTTGATCCATGGGCCATGGTTGGCTGACTCTTGCTCCGGAGTAAAAACTCCCTGAGTTGGCAGTTTGTCCATACTATTCACCGCTGGGTCCTATTAACCAGTACAGAAATGGCACATAGTAGGTGTAAACAGATGTTTGTTGACTGAATTAAGAAGTGTAGTCTTACTGTCTGGGCCATGCTTGGAGAATGGTTATACAGAGCATCTGTGATGTAAAAAGCTCACCACCTGAATTCAAGACTAGAACCGTAATCTCTCCAGTAGAGCCAAGGCTGCAGAATCATTCTCCAGCACGTTTGTTTCACAAACCGGACTGTATCTAGTTCTTTAGGTAATGTCCATCAAAAGATAAAGGTAAAGACATCTTAGGGGGGTCTGAATGGGGGAATCAAGTATAGGCCTTGACTGGTCCAAACGTTGAACTAATCATTTTATTAGATTTTCATAACTGTCATAAAAATTACCTTACATTTGGTGGCTTAAAACAATACAAATGTATTATTTTATGGTTCTATAGTCAGCAGTGTGACGAGGTCTCACTGGGTTAAAACCAAGCTGTTAGCCGGGCTGCATTCCTTTCTAGACACTCTAGGGGAGCATCTCTTTCAAGGTCACCTATGTTACTTGGTTCATGGCTCCCTTCCTCCAACTTCAAAGTCAACAGTATTGCAACTCTCTGACCACTTTCCATCTTCACATCCCTCTCTTACCACTGTTAGGAAATATTCCTTCCTTTTGTGGACATATGTGGTTAGACTAGACCCAGATAAGAATGTGATGTTCAATCAGAGAGCATGATTTAATAGTCTGCATAAATATCTGATTACTACAAAATATCTCACTTTCCAAACAGGTTATTTTACAAGATTGACTGAAATGAGGAAAAAAAAAAGATTGAATGAGGACCCACTATGTCTTTGATGCATTATGTATGGTTCTGAATGTTTTCCAGCTTGAGATATAGTTGACATATAACAATGTATAATTTTAAGGTGTACAACCTGTTGATTTGATACATTTATATACTGCAAAATAATTGCCACTATAGCCTTAGATGACACCTCCGTCCTGTCATAAATTATCATTTCTTTCTTGTGGTGAGAACATTTAAGATCTACTCTCTTAGCAACTTTCAAGTATATAATACAGTATTTTCAACTATAATCATCATGCTGTACATTAGATCCCTAGGACTTATTCATGTTATAACCGGAAGTTTGTACCCTTTGACCAACATCTTCCAGCCTCAGGTAACCTCCATTCTGGTTTCTGTTTTAAAGAGTTTGGCTTTTTAAGATTCCATATATAAATGATACCATTCAGTATTTGTCTTTCTTCGTGTGACTTACTTCACTTAGCGTGAAATGCCCTCAGGGACCACCCATGTTGTCGCTAGTGGCAGCATTTCCTTCTTTATCATGGCTGAATAATATTCTTCTCTGTGTGTGACATCTTTATCCATCAGTCCATTGACAGACACTTAGATGGTTTCCATCTTTTAGCTGTTTCGAATACTGCTTTAATGAACATGAGAATGCAGATATCTCTTTGATATCCTGTTTTTCTTTCTTTTGAATAGATACCCAGAAGTGGGATTATTATATCACGTGATAGTTTGTAATTTGTTGAGGAGCCATCATACTGTTTCCCATAGGGGCTGCATCAGTTTACATTCTCACCAGCAGTGCACCAGGGATTCCTTTTCTCCACATTCTCACCAACATTTATTTCTCATCTCTTTGATAATAGCCGTGTGTGTGGCTGAACCACACTGACTCTATTTTGTCAGCTCCATCTTAGGCCCGCAGTCCTGCCCGCTCCTCCGCTTTCTGTGTGACTGGGCTATAGCCTCGTCACGAGGAATGTGCCCAAACCAGGTACGTCCTCTGTCAACATTTACCCTTGACTTCATCTGATAGGAAACTGGGAATAAGAAATCACTTTGCTGACAAAGCCGGTTAATGATCATGAGACTCTTTGCAGGCGAGGTGTCAGTGCAGACGTGCTTCTCCCTTAGTGGTCAGGCTCTGTTTTAGCTTTGGCCCCTTAAAATCACCCTGTACCCCTTTTGGAGGTGCAGGTGCAGCTGGGAAGGCCTCTGGATCATCATCTGCCCAATCCTGCTTGATTGTAAGTTACTCACAATGAACCTCATAATTGCACTTTATGGAGTTGCCTGCTTGGTGTTTTTGGTCTCGAGGTTCCTTCTCAGCTCAGAGGATATTGTCCATTATTCCCACTGTCCAACACCATTCTCTCAGGTATGAGATGATGCCTCACTGTGGTTTTGATTTGCATTTTCCCAACGATTAGTGAGGGAGCATATTTGGTCTTGAGAATCCACTCCAACTGATTGGTGGTGGTCTCCCGGAAAGGCAAGTCGAGGAGTCTTCGAAGACCTCATGAAGACACGCTCTACTTGCTTATAGATATTTGCTCTGGGCTCCGAAAGAGGCAGTCTGCATGACGTGGTTTTACCGTTCTTCATCTATTAGAAAACTACATTAAAAAGAAGAAAAATGTGTTGCCGGGGTTCTGGAATTTAAGTCCTAAGAAAGCTGGAATATATTTCACTTGGAGAAATCTGGGTTCAAATCTCAGTTTCTACCTTTGTTACGAGTGAGGTTTTGTTGTCACTACTGACTTCTGTGGATCTCAGTTCTTTCAACTACAAAATGAGAGTGATACTAATACTTACCTCACAGATTTGTTATAAAAATGTACTAAGGTCATATTTGTTAAGCATTTAACACCAAATTATTGTTCAATAAATACTGGTTATTCCAATTATATACTGGTTGAAGGACATAGGGCTCCAGGATAGCACAGGAGACATCAAATTCAGACATTCTGTTTTCTCAGGGGTTGCTCAAAGGTATTTACATTATAAAAGTCAACCACAGAAGGAAAATGCTGAGAAAGCGGAGTAAGCACATTGATAAATAGTTCTAAGTAAAAGCAATTTTAGCCTGAGACCCTAAGGCTGCCTTCTCTCTTTCTGGGTGACTGTCAAACCCAGAGATATGGCTTCTTATAGCAACAGACATAGAGACGAATTTTACCCTGGGTAGGTAGAGTTTTCTTTAACTACCCTTGAAGTCCAGGTGGGTTGACTTACTGTCAGAATAAAGCATCAGAAATCTTGAAGGATTTAAAGGAAAAGACAAATTAAGGTGTGGGGGTGTGTGTGTGCACATGGGGCACAAATGCATGCATTATGTGTATACATAGTCCAAGTAAAACAGGTTTATTCTGGGAAGATAAATCCTGCCCTGTCTTTCCCTGCTAGTATTTATGAAGTCAGCCAGGCACTTTTCCAATTCACTTCATTCTCCATTGCCCATTTATCCCGTTTATTGAATCCTTGGGGGATCTCCAGCGAGCACCCACCAGTCGTGCCGATTATGCCTGGGGCCACACGACTGTCTGCTAAGAACTTGATAGCACGAGCTCCTTTCAACTCCATTGTGAAGTGCCTCTTTCTTTCCAGTGCCTTCTGGTGGCAACTGGCTTGAAGGAACAGCTTAGGAGAGGTGGTAGCCAGTTTCTGAGATTTGAATTTGAAACAAAGGAAACAAAAGAAAACCCCCCAAAGCCCTATTTCTGAGATTAAATATTATGCTTTTGGTGTACACTCTAACAATTTATCAAATCAGTTAGCACTTTGTTGTTTGTAATAGTTCTCTGGATTTCATAGTGTTCCCTTACATGCCTAAACCGAAGTAAAGAATACAATAACCCTGGTTCTAGGTAGAATGGACTCTATTACACACATTTAATGAATGAAAAAAAAAATAACACCTACCTGAATATCCAGACAGTACTTACTACTGACTTTCTTCCTTTCTAAACTTAACCTCACTATGTGTGATTCACTTGCAACCAAGACAGCCTAAGAATTCAATACAGGGTACTTGAGTTTTAGCCACACTCCTGGCATTTGCTTAATTAGTTAATTTGAATAAATCATTGCAAGAAGGGGTTATCAGTGGTTTGAAATTTAGGCTATTAATGCTTCCCTGAGTTTGTATGGAAATGTGTAAGGGTGTACATTTCTATATGAATGTGTAGTGTTTAACAGAAAATTAGTAGCTGGGGACCAGATTTGCACATACCTGCCATGTATGGATGATACAATACAACCAGGAATTACCCTGCCAAATCGGCTAAAATCTTGCTTCTTGAGAGTCACTGGGGAAGATTATGAAAAAGGTGCTTTGGAATACTGATACATGGTTCTTTTACTTGAGCACTCACTCTCAATTACAGAGAAGGGTCATTTGGATAAAAAAATGAACCCAGAAGATAAAAGAAAAGGTCAGACTGTAAAGTCCAAAGAAAATACATACTCAGAGTAATTCCTTGTTGAAGATGTTAATTGTAAAGTTCAGAGAGGTCAACCCTCACATATTAACACTAGTAGATGTTAATTAACACATTTCTTGATTTTAATGTCTATTCCTGGCAATGTTGCTTTGGGGTTTGTTAGTTTGGTGGAGTGTGTGTGTGTGTTCAGAAATTAAAGTTTAGCGGACTAGCTAGCGGGGAGGAAAACATATTCAAGTCCTTATGAATGCACTTATGGAAACTTATCATGGGAGCTTTCTGTGACTATGGTGTCACTGAGGGACACAGTGCTGTGGCCTCCATGGTGGGAGGCAGTGAACTGAAAGAATGATTTAGGGCCTGTTGACATAAATGAGAGGGGACAAGCCCAACCTAAGTGCAGCAACCTCTGTACAAAGTTTAGACAAGGCAAAGATGTTTCTCTTCTCTCTGCAGCTAGCAGATGAGTATTTCAGAGTGGAATAATTCAAAGTGAAGGAACCCATGGGTAAGGCAGCAGCAGTCATCGAACATTCCTTAAGCCAGTTGATCTCAGTGGAGATTCCTCCTTCCATATCTGCCTCTTTGCAGACAAATTCCATGCATTCAACTGGATTTAAATCTTTCTCTCCACTCTGCCTTTTTCTTGTCCCTAGATCCTGATAGGATTATCTATCGTTGGGCAAAGCACTAGCTTAAGTTTTAAAATAGGCCCTTTCATAGTCTACATCATTGTCTCAAGACAGAACGATTAGTCCCACACTCAGAATTCTACATCCCTTTATTTATCAATGCCTAAGTAGTTGTAAATAGAGTTAAGGATGTTGCAGTCACAAACCTTCTTCACAAAAGTATACCTTTAAAAAAAATAATATTGACACTTAAACTGTAATTGCTAAATATGTGTTACCTAACAATATATGGTACAAGACGTTACACATACTAGGCTCTCAACAAATGCCTTTGCCATAAATAAAATCTCTTTGAATGTATGTTTTTTGACAAGGAAGTCTTACAAACTGAGGAACTAAATTCAGAGCATAATTAATGGAGAAACATTCAATGTTTATAAAGAAACAGTTAGCCCAAATGATGGAAATCAAACACTGTATCTGTTTATATTACCTAAAACTTTTCCAGTTATATAGAGAAAAAACAATGAACAAAACTGTCACATATATCTGAATGCTATAAAATGACATATACTCTACTTTTAATCTTTATATGCATTCATTTTTCTGTTAGACATTCCAGACGGGTTCACATGGTTTGTAGAAATCAAATTCTGTTTGGATTTTTGGACAAGCAATTAATGCCTTGCCATACCCATAGACCATCACATTCAGTACCAGGGACAGAGCAAAATTGCTCCTTTCTGAACTACAGCTGTTTCCTGAATTATTTTTTCCCCCTACTAATACATCCAGACACATGTCTGTCTCTTAATTGCAGGAGTTGTTACAAGACATCTTGAATTTTAACAACCTATTTTAAAATGAAGGAAACAGATCTTTAAGTGGACTGGGGGAACGTTGAGTACTTTTGTAGGATTCAAAACATGATACACTGGAAGTATGTAAAAGTGAACACTGATATTACACAGATGAACAAGCGAGTGAGGGGAGAATTTGTTCCATGATTAACAAATAGAAGATATTAAAGGGGTACATAGACAAATAGCGGAACGGGGGAATGAGATGGACAGTGTTGCCACTGCAATGCATCAAGGTGCACTGGAGGAGTTGAAATTTACATTTGGGGTAGCAAAGAGTCTTCAGAATTTGTTCTCATGAATGGAAAAAGACGTTCCAATATCTTCTAATCAAGAAGTAACAAATAATACCAGAACTGTGATTAGCTCATCTGTTTTTTGAAGAAACAGGGAATTTAAAGCAACCACATTATGTGATTTTCATAAAGCCTTAGAATTATAAATTATAAAATATTACAGATTAGCCTGAGACCAACATGTGAATTGATTATAAATGTGTATAATTTTCACCTATGCTGTGCACTTCTTATGGATAAGGCAGTCACTTTTAGACTCCTCCTCATGCCTTTATGAACACTTGCATGTGTGAAATATTTATTAAATTCCCACTATGTATTAAGAATTTTGATAGGCACTAAGTTTACAAGAGTGACCGAGGCACAGTCCAGGTCCCATAGGAACTCACAGCTGCCGGAGCATGAAGACAGTTATCCTGATCATGATCAGGGCATGCCATGTGGGAAGGAGGAAAATAAATACTGTTTTTCTTCTGCTTTTTTTTAGTATGTATTACGTGCAAAATGCACACGTAATCTATTTTCACTGAGTTTTATCTCCATTTGCACACCTGAGTAGCCTTCTGATGTTTGTATAAGGGTCCTGCTCCCCATTGAAATGGAATTTCTTTCTCTTAGAGCCCTTTCTGATACAAATACATCTATGAGTGTCTATTTCATGTTTAATGTGTGTTTATCTGAGTTTCTTTTAGTTATGATATTAATAAATGACAATGGCTTATTAGGAAAAATATCAATTGAGACAGCAGCTCACTTTATTGAAATATGAAATACTCCATTCATCCATTGATGGACACCTAGGTTGTTTACATGGAAACATGTAACTTGACTATTGTGCATAATATTGTAATGAACGTAGGGGTGCATATATTGTTTCGAATTGGTGATTCTGTATTCTTTGGATCTACATCCAGGAGTGGAATAGCTGGAATATATGGTAGTTCTATTCTTAAATTTTTGAAGATTCTCCATACTGTTTTCCATAGTGGCTGCACCAATTTACAGTCCCACCAACAATATATGAGAGTTCCCTTCTCTCCACATCTTTCTCAACGCTTGTTAGTTCTTGCGATTTTAATAGTAGCTATTCGAATAGGCATGAGATGATATCTCACTTTGATTTTGATATGCATTTCCCTAATGATTAGTGATGTTGAGCATCTTTTTATGTGCCTGTTGGACATCTGTTATGTCTTCTTAGGAGAGATGTCTATTCTGCTCCTAGAAGATGTGATATGTATGTATATATATTATATATATATGAATCCTACTCAGCCATAAGAAAAGATGGAATCCTACTCAGCCATAAAAAAAAGATGAATTTTGCCATTTGTGACAAAATGGTTAGACCCTGTGGATATTATGCTAAGTGAAATAAGTCACAAAGGAAGACAAATACTGTATGATTTTACTCATGTGTGGAATATTTTAAAAACACACAAAAAACCCAAAATAAATTGGGGGGAGGGTATAGCTCAAGTGGTAGAGCTCATGCTTAGCATGCATGAGGTCCTAGATTCAATCTCCAGTACCTTCTCTAAAAAAATAATTACCCCCCCAATTAAAAAAAAAACTTGAAAAAACCAAAATTAATGAAAAAAACAAACCAAGCAAAAACAAACACATGAATACAAAGAACGAAGTAGTCGTTACTGGGGGGTAAAGCAAAATGGGTAGAGAAGGTGAACAGTAAGGGTACCGATGAAAACTAACATTTCAGTGGTGCACTTGCTGTAGTGTATACAGCAGTCCTTATATAATGTCATATATGTGAAACTTATCTATTATACACCAATAAAAATAAAAGTTAAAAATACATAAAGATATAAAATACTATAAATTAAAGAAATCTTTTTTTAGTTCAGTGATTTCTTCTAGATAGCTTGTGCTTTTCAAGTCCCAAAATCTTAAATTCAAAGTAATACTGTGATTTTATAAAGATACATATTATTGCTATAGATAATAAAAACAAATAATAGAAAACATTGTATGACCAGTATGTGTAAGATATAGTACTATGTGCGTTCTTTGGTTTTTCATCAGACTTGGTGAGGTGTATACATATTTTTCTATAAGTCATAGATCCTGGAACTGATACTTGGAGAGGTCATATAATTTGTCCAAAGTCCGCCAGCTGTTCTGTGTATGTTTTTGGGTACTTTTGTGTAATATTAACAGATACTTCTGTCGTATTTACTATTGGCCAATAATTGTTTTAAACAAATTATAGGGATAAATGTATTCTGTTAGTATTGCTATTATATCCATTTTATAGATGTGGAAATGGATGTATCATGAGGCAAAGTTAACATACCAAAGACCTCTCCTTACAAAGTCAAGATTGGAACCAGATAGTCTAACTTCCAAGTGCACATTCTTAACTGACATGTTAAACCTTTTAGAAAGGGTACTTTAATCCCTTAAACTGTACTTCTTAACTCTTTACTGCTTGCATCCATCCTGAATATTCCTTTTAAAGCCGGGGACTTTGAACCATCACTTTATCATTATGTATAATCATCTTTTTTTTTTTCTTTGTCAAACCCACTTCTCGTTTCTTTAGAGAGTTGGAAAGCCACTTCTTTGCTCCCAAAAGCACTTGGCATCCAGTTCAGTTGTTCTGAAATCTAAAGGGTAATCATTGCAGTTTTGCTCTCAGCATGGGCTTCCTCGTCCACCATCAGAGTTCAAGCCCTCCCACCCTCTCTTCCCCTGCCGCACACATACAGTTATGTGTCCTACCAGGTACTTCCGTTTATAATAATCTGTGCCTCCTGCTTTCTGAAGTAGGTCTTGACTCTTACTTCCGTGCCAGTTATAACCTCAACTCCATTATAAATGTCTCCTTCATGTCAGAGACCTTCTCACAGAATGTTCCCTCACCTGCTTTTGTTTCTGAAACCAGCTCTCCCCTGACAACACTTCTCCTCTGAAGCCTGTTTATTATTTCGCACCTATGGTCTCTGAGGTGATGTCACCACTTTCTAGCTTGTCTCTGGCTTCTGTTACAAATCTTCCTGATGCTCGCTGGTAAAAAGCTCTCCTTTGTGTCTCACCATCTCCAGCTCTACATTTTATTGATTTATGCACCTCTTTCAGGATCTTACAGAAGTGACCCATGCTTCCTCAAAATGCTCAAATGTTTTTAAAACAATGAATTCTTGTATAACTATGTAAGTTTCAGTATTTGCATGGACCCTTTGACCAGAACTCCTGCTTTCTAATCACATTTTGCCACTCATTAATGTCCTCTACTGAACATTATTTCTTTGCACATACCACTTAGGAGCTAGATGCTTGTCTTTCTCTGAACTCTACCGTCTCCTTCAACACTGAGCTAGATCATCAATGCAGCCAGACTCCAGTCAGCATTTCTCAATCTCCTTGATTCCAACAGACTTCAAAATCACTTCCTTAAACTGTTCACATTAGACTATACCACTTTCCAACAGTATCAACATCAAATATTTTTGATCTTCAATTATATATGAGAGATAGAATAATAGAATTTATTGATATAATATGATATACAATGTACTAAGCAGATTACATCTGTTAACTCTTAATCTTCATTATAAGTTCTATTAATATTTCCACCTTTTAAATAAAGTAAGCCAAGATTGGTTACATCACCTGGGTAAGTTTATACACCTATATATAAGATGGAAGTTGAGACTTAAACTCAGAAAAATGCAGCAATAGGGCTCACGTTCTCAGCGACATTACTTTTGTGCAGGCTTTGTGGTCTAATGAGAAATTCACATACATAGCGAAGTCTATCATGTGAGATAAATGAACAATCTAATTGCCATTCGATGTAGTTGTAGTTGGAATGCAAAGCCTGAAATATAGAAGGTAATCATAAATATTAGTTACCCCTCTTTCCATTCTTCAGGGCAACATCACATGAGGATTATTCAGGGGGAAAAAAGGAGCCAGCGGCAACTATTGAGACACTGAAGGATAGATTTTAAGTGTTTGAAGATTTTAGATGTGCATAATTGTATCTTCAACTCTACGGGAAGAGATTTATACACACTGTATCATATCTTTGCCAGATTGAAATTTCTCATCCAAGCTCCATTTGTTGAGAACCTGAAACCCTGAGAGTATTTCCTTTAAAAATCCCAACAACTCTTAAATCCTCTATCTTCATGGGAAGTGAAAGAGAAGGGGCACATTGGAGGCATGGAGGAGAAATATCATTTTGAGAGACAGAATCCCCAGGGAAATTGGGCTGTTCAGCTAAAATGAGTTTATTGGCCCCTTGTGATGCCCTCCTTGCTAACATCGTGTATTGTTTACTCTGTTCTTTTATTCCTTGTCCCTGGGAGGAAGTTTGGTCTTGTGCTTGCCTTTTAAATGATTTCAAAACTTCTGTTCACTGCCTACTCTTAGCTGTTCTACCTACTACTGCCTGATCTGCCAACTCTAAGCACCACTTCATGCTGGCCCCTTTTTCCCGCTACAAAGACTCTCACATAGCCTAGGATACCTACAGAAAACAAAGTTACTCAGCCTGGCATTTAAAGCCCTGAAAATCATGAAATTCTCGACATTTTCCAATTGTTTCAAATAATACAGAATATAAACTCACCATAGAAACAAGACTGACTTATTCATGTGTTTCTTTCTTTCTGTACATTGTTTAATGAAATTACCAAAGCAGAAAGCCGTTTTGTTTTCCGCCTGTATTCTCTTTGAACAGTGCTAAAAAATCCCCCGACCATCTAAACTCTGACATCTTACAATTTGACATGTCCAGCCTATAAGTATATTCTGAATTACAGCTTCATCTACATAACTTCCTTATTCGTATATCCACTTCCATGAGATTTGTCTTCCATGAAGACAGGGGGCTCAGCTCTCAGCTCTTGAAGGTTAAAACAGCCCAGGTCTGGACACCGCATGGAAGAGGATCTGACATACAGTGAGTGCTGTGGAAGCTATTGCTGCTTTGGTGCTTCGTGTTGCAGTGGCGCTGTGTCCACCCTCTAGGACTTGGCCAGCACCAGCAATGTACACAAGCCTCTCTTCTCCCTCCCACTTTCCCACGTAAGCAGTACTTCCTACACTCAATTGCTCTGGCCAAACTTGGGTATTATCTTGACTTTTTCATTTCCCCTCACCTCTCAAGTTCAATTTATCACAAACTCCTGTCTGTCATACCTCAGAAAAACGTCTCAAGTCCATCGACTTCTCTTGTTTGTGACTTCTACCACCATATGGACGTCATCTTCACCTCTCGCAGGGACCGCTGCCCGGGTGTCCTAGCAGGCTTCTCCGTGTCCACTCTTTTCCACTTCTGTTCATGAAACAGCCAGAGCGATCATTTAAAATATACATTTAAATTTAGAAAATTCACCCACTGTTTGTTATTGTTTTTAGAATAAACATTCATACGTTTTATGATGGTCTAGAGAACGTTCATAATTTGCTTTTATGTATCTCCAACTTCATTTGATTGCCATTTTCTCTGAATCCCACTGGATCCTAGACTCATTAACCTCCTTTCTCCCTCTAACATGCAAGGCCTGCCTTACATCTGAGACATTGTATATTATGTTTCATTTGTTTGGAGAGTGATTTTATACACTTCTTGATATATCTGCCCACTTTTCACAATAGCTCACAATTATGTGAGCTCACACATATATCGTATAAAATGCCACCTCCAAGAGGATTTATCCAATCTTTGTATTTATCTATCTAGTTATTTATTTTTAAACGTTCTTTTTTTTTTAATTGAGGTATAGTCAGTTTACAATGTTGTGTCAATTTCTGGTGTACAGCACAATGCTTCAGTCATACATGAATATACATATATTCATTTTCATATTCTTTTTTACCATAAGCTACTGCAAGATATTGAGTTTATTTCCCTGTGCTATACAGTATAAACTTATTTATCTATTTTATATATACCAGTCAGTATCAGCCAGACTCTTAAAAAAAAAAGACAAATGAACTTATATATAAAACAAACAGGCTCACAGACATAGAACACAGACTTGTGGTTGCCATGGTGGGGTAGGAAGGGATAAACTAGGTGTTCGAGATTTGCAGGTACTGACTGATCTTTGTATGTAAAGTGAACTCTCCCCATTATGCTTTATCACATCCTCTTACTAATTGTTTTCATAGCACACAGCTCAGTTGTAAGGATCTTATTGACTGATACCTTTTATTGTGTGCCTTGCCCTCTAGAATATAAGTTCCATCAGGGCAGGAGTCTTGTCTGTATCCCCATCATCTTATCCTCAGTGTTTATTGAGTGAATGGAAGACCCATGTACCTTTAAAAAAAATACTCTATGGTATTCAGCTGGTAAAGTAATTTCTTATAATGTATGATGCATTAAATTTTCCTCAGTCTTAACTTACTACTTACCTTCTTATTCCCCTTCTTGATTCGGAGGCTCCAGATAGCATGGGCTCTTCATATTGACCACTATATTACCAGTGAAAACACATGGCCTGATATAGCCTGATGCTCAGTAAATGATTGCTCGTGAGTGAATGGCCTGTGTTTGGAATGGGGTGTCTGTCATCACCCACTCATTCAATCAACGTTCATTAAACACGCTCCCTGCTAAGCAGACTCTAAGCCCTGGGGAAACAGGAATGTTTAAGACAGGCATGGTTTCCACCGATACCATGAATCTTACAGTCTAGGGCAGAGTTTTTCAACTGTTGCCATTTGGAGCTGGATAATTCCTCGTTGCGGGGAGCTGCCTTGTCTACTGTAGGATGTTCGTCAGCATCCTTGGGCTCTATCCACCAGGTGCCTGTAGTATGGCCTTCCCTTTCCCAGTTTTCACAAGCGAAAGCATCTTCAGACATTGCCAAATGTCCTTGGAACGGCAGAATCACCTCTGGTTGATAACCATTGGTCTAGTAAAAGAGGTAAATGTTGCTGTGTGTACAGACGTGCATGCCACTACAAACTGTGATGAATGCAATGGGAAAAAAAGAAAGTAAAAGAGTAAAAACTGAAATGTTAGAATATAACCGGGGAGACTGATTTAAATTGGTGGGTGCAGGTTGTCAAGGGATTAAATGTTACTGATGATAAAGCGATGCAGAATGAGTAGAATGACAGGTGAAGAGCTGGCAGAAGGTGGTTTTGGGTGGAGGTCCAGGTTTATGCAGAGCGGGTGCCCAGTGACTGAGGGGCACAGTAGCATGGGAGTGGCTGGGAAGTTAGGCAGAGGGAAGGCCATGCAGGGAAGTGTGAGCCATTATGAATTTAGGATTTTATTCTGAGATTCATGGAAAGAAGCTAAAGTTTTAAGCAGCAGGGGTGAAATAGGGGAATCCAAAATAGAGTTAGATTCCTATAAACCAAATTTTGTATTTGCATAATGGAGAAGGAGGCTATTACAGGAATTAGAGTGAGAAACGACGGTGATTTCATCTGAAGGGATAGTGTTGGATATAGAGAAATGTCTTTCGGCTGACAAAGTCACTTTGTGTGGATAAAGAGACGGGTGGAGTCATACATTTCCACACGGAAAACATCCTCCTCTAATGGGACGGTAGACTGTGCTGGGAACATCAAGGTGATGTTTTCTTAGAAGGTTTTAGAGCACATGTATCAACTCTACTTCTTCTTTCACACTCAGTCCAGCTCCTGAGTCAGTCTAAAGGTTTCTCTCTTGCAGACACCACAGGTAGTTCCCGCTCCTTCTCCCCTCGGGCGAGGCCACACCCACTTCTCCCCCAAGATGTGAGCATGTATGTGTGCGCTGGGTGTCCCGGGAAAAGCCAGAAGCAAGTCAAGCAGAATGAGTCCCAGGGTCCAGGGACCTGCTGTACAAACGATCACAGGGCCCATGGTGGGATGTTTCCTCCAGCCATCCGCCTGCTTTGAGTGGTGCGGCTAATTAGCGGTGCGAGTGCAAGCTGACAGCTTCACAGGGAGCAATAATGCAGTGGGAGGGGAGGGAAGACAGCCTTGCTGGGGAAGTTGTTCCTGTTTTATAAATACACCTGATTGTCATGGTGGCACCCGCCTGTGATTTCACAGTTGAGGGTCTGTCCGTCGTCCTCACCCAAACCCCTTGTTTTCACAGATCTCTAACACAATAAAAGAAATTCCCTGTAGCTTCAGATGCAGCATACAAACCAAGTTTTGTTTTCAAACAGCAAAAGGAAAATCGATTAGATTCTCATTCAGGAGGAAATAAAGAGATTATTTATGTCATTGTTTGTTTTTAAGCACAGACCACATAGCGTCTTCACGGGAATGGACAGTAGTAATCAGTTGCTTCAGCTTAACTCTTGTTAAAAGATGGTACAGTGAGGCTCATTACTGAGATTTTAGAAAATGCTTTCATTCACGTGTATAACCATCCAAAAGTCATTTGGGGGACAGTTGTTTAGCCTTGGGAACTGGGCCAGGAAAGGAGCAGACAGAAAGAGAGTATGTGTTGGAGGAGCTTAAAATTTGAAGGGACACAAATTCAATCATTACAACCAAGGTAAAAAACCCAAACAAACCAACCAAACCCAAACATAGAGATGTGTATCAAGTATCGTGAGAGTGTCAGAGAGAAAAGTGTGGTGCACTGATAGATATCCAAGAAATGGGAAAAAGTTAAAAAAAAAAAAAGATTTGAACGAATTTTAAAAAGAAAAGGAAAGGTGAGAGTAATCAGTTTCTGTTTCTATATTATTGAACCCAAAGAAATAATAGTGAGGAAGAAACTGAATTTTCATCCTGTTTTCATGAAGACACTTAACTACTTCCATGTCATGGGCAAATGGAAAGGAGAAAATAATTTGCCTAAGACAGAATTCAGGCCCCCCTTATTCTCAAGCAGCACAGGTCAGACTTTTTTTTTTCCTTAAATTTTAACCAGCCAACCCCTGGAAGAAGAGGGAAACCACTTCAGCTGTTTGTAATTATTTAAACTTGGTTTATGTCCAGGATCTTTCTGATATGCCACCAATGGCAATTTTGAGGGAAAAAAATAAAATAAAATGTTTAAATTAATAAGAGTGGAATAGCCATGAAGCCCAGTGAGGCTAGGGAGGGATATTTTAAAAGTGTGAATATCAGGCAAGTGTTCGGAAGTGACAATATAGACCCCAACCAGGGTGCCTGTCCACAAAGAAATGAGCATAGAGGTGGGCACATGGAATTCAGGAAGATCCGTGATTTGAGCTCAGCATCTTTATTGGCTCCACATCCTCATCAGTTGGTGGCTCCTCTCTCTCATGAGATTAGGATGTTTGCAACTCAAAAACCTGCTTATTTTTCTAGTTAGGTATTTAGACTTCCCATATGAACACCTCATTCAATTAACAGTGATCATCCTTACTATCCAACAGCTAGAAGGGCGAATGATAACTAGTCCACGAGCTTTACTCCGCCAGCCTTGGTCATCTTGTGAAGAGGTCTCTTTATAATATCCCCAAAGCTGACAAGAAATTAAAGGGAAACTTTGGACATCATGTGGGGGAGAGCTCCCACGCTTCAGCTTAGAGACAGGATGCTGAGCGGAGCGTGCCACATACCTGAGACAGTGGGAAAGGTTAGAATTACTGCAACTGTTAACATCAGTCCATCTCTTATTGTGTGCAAGGCACTGTGTTCATCATTACATGCATTATCTTATTTAATAGTCTTAAATTCCTTTTTTATCCTAATTGTGTCCTTAAGAAAACTGAGACACACAGAGAAAACATTTTCTCAAGGTCATATACTTAGTGGTAGATAATTCAAATTCTTCAACTTCAATTTTTTTTCATTTTCTTTGCTGTAACTTATCCTTCCAGTATCATTATATATTTTTTTGTAAAACAAGAAAATCCAGTATCCCTGTGTCTTATTTCTTAGTCTTTATTATAAAGGCTTCTTTTTTTCTAGAGCAGTTTTCCCAAAGTGTTTTCCCTAGAACATTTACTCAAAGGGATATTAAAACCATTCTGTTTGAGGTTGGAGTAGGTAAAAAGGTATCTGTGATCAAAAAGCCTAAAACATGGTGGAGTAAGGAATCACATTTTTGTAATGGAAGGATTCCTCAGAGCATTTAAAATTCTAAGACGAACAGAACGTCCAAAGAAGAGGTAGAGGTTGAGTATTTAAAATGTAGTATTAGCAAACATGTTTGAGTCCGCAAAAACATTTTTAAAAATCATTTCGTGTACGTATGGCAGTTATGTGCCGTGGAATACATTTGGGGACAGAATGGCAGGAAGGGTCAAGTCCACATTTCTTAGCATAGCCTATAACTAGTTGGCCTTCAAACTCCAGCCCCTGCCAGCCTCTTTTGCCTCATCCTTCACTGCGCACATGAATACACACATCTACACAGCCCCCTTCTTTTATTCCCAGCTCTCCCCAGCAGCACCCACGTAGGACCTCTGAGTTCCTTGAAGACGTTGTTTGTTCATCATGCCCCAGTGTTCTCACAGAACACAACCTCTTCCTTAGATTGCCTCTTCAACCTTCCTTTACCACCTCTGTAACAAGTATGTATTCAACTTCCCGTGACTCCCCTCAAATGCCACCTCCTCTTGAACCCACTCCGAGAACATTTTACAACACTGCCTCAGCCCTTCCCTTTCCCCAGTGTGTATTTCTTTTATATCTTGGTAACACACCAGTGAAGACCTTAACTATATTGGGAATTAAGAGCCTAGATTAATATCTGAGCTCTTTGTGGGCTCTGGGTCCAGATCCCACATGCATTCTGGAAAGCCATTTCTACGTATAAAGGCATCAGAGTATTAGAAGTGCTAAGGATGCCCCAAGTGAAGTCTACTTAGATTCTCATTTTCTCATTGCCGTTAAACACAGGACGCTTTTTATAACCCCATAACCCACCTAATAGGATCATAGCTGACCTGTTCCCTGAATTTAATCCTTGTCCCCAGCCTAATGCTACCCTAGACATTATATCACCAAACCAATCCCAGCCTCATAACCCAGTGGCCCATTAATATACTTCTAATCATTCATTTATGAAACATAACCCACCCAAACAGCCCTATAACCTTTTTAATGGATTCAGAACCAGCCAATTACCAAACTTGATCTCATCTGCATAGTTCCCATCACCTCTTAATGAGCTCTAACTGGCCCTGCAAGTTTCAGCGTTAACAAAAGCTATTCCATTCAATCTGTGGCCTTTTATTTGATTTTTTAAACATTAAATACTGTACCTTTTTTTTTTAAGTCCATTTTTTCCCCAACTCTTTCAATTCTCTTTTTTTTCCTGCTTGAGAAAATTAGACTGTTCCCTGCCATTATAGTTCATTATCTTTCCCAAAAGACTTTGAAAGAAATTCTATAAAATATATGTATTTTCAGGTTCTATCACTACATTTACATTCTCCATTGGATTTAATGGAGGCTTTCTCATGTGTGACTGAGGACAAGCCCTGAATTATTTATTTCAGTGGATGCTTATAAGAAACCCACTTTAGGGTTGCACATAGACCCACGGGCCTTTGCATATGGGATTAGATGGAACTGAACTCTCAGTCTTCCATGAGAAATATTCTTCCCACTAAGTTACCATAACAAACCAGACAGAGCTAAGAAAAAGAAAAAAGAAGAAGAAAAAGCAGATGGCAAGTTAGTATTCTTACTGAAAATTCTGTTTTCCTAGAATTTGCATTAAAACTATGGATTTCCACTTATGAGGATGGGGGTTGCCACGGGCTCTTTTTGTTCATTTTTTCATGTGACAGACATTTACTGAGTGCCTGCCTTCTGTTGATGGGGCTGTGTGGGCTTGGGGCAGAGAATTCTCAGTCAGCAAAATCCATAGCACATCTTTATTACTTGACCATGTTTTCTGTCTTCTCTGGATTTTGTGGGGGTTTATGTGCATAGATGTAAATATTTGATTACTTGATGATACACATATTGGTGTGCAGTAAATTAACACATATAAAATTCAGCCATGCAGCAAGTATTTATCAAGAGCTGTGTGCCAGCGAACATACCCGACTCCCTGAAGAGAAAGTGCCATCCTCACTTGCTTTCTGTTGAGGGAAGTGATGCTCAGAGAGCTCAGCAAACTTGTTTGAGATCTCACAAGTGACTGTGGCAGGGTTTGAATCCAGGTCTTGCTGACTTAAAAGCCTCAGTTCTTTCTCTCATAGAGAGAGTCACACAGAGTCGTTTCAGAGATGTTAGCTTATCCACTGCAAATTCCTTATATTGTCACTGAGGAAAGTAAGGCTAAAGAAGAGAGGTCCTTTGCTCCAGGCATCATGGATGCGACTGCACATTATCTGGAGGAAGACAGTTTCTCTGGAGAAGAAGGTGGTGGCCCCTTATAGACAGCATCCTGGCAATTCAGATCGGCTCTGCCCATGAGCACAAGAAGAAGAGAGAATGAATACCCAGTCACGCAACCACAGCAAATGGCCCTTCTGGCATTGATTCACTGAGGCATGGGCTTCCTGAGGGAAGAACACATTGTTCATCAGGCCCGCCCAGCCACATTATGCTTATGGATATGAAGAACCACATATCAAAATTAGCATTTGTGCAAATGATCACAATTCCTTCAGGCCTGCTGGGTCCCCTTAATAGGCCCATATTTCAATTATGAAGTGACGATCAGTCAGTGTTCTTCCATTATCTCATTATTTTTGTTATGTTGGCAGTACAGAAGGTTATTTTTTTTTCCTTCCACTTGAAACCCGGGCCACCAACATGAGATGGTTGTTGAATCTATAGAGGGGAAAAATGGACATGTAAAATTCTTACTTAGATGCTCTTAGAATAGGAACATCTTTGATATACTTACTCGTGAGTAAGAATAAAGAACATCCGTATTTAAGACTCTGCCCTCTTGGGTAGAGTCTCAAGGAGCTGTCTGATTGCACTAACGGATTCTACCTTTCATGGCTCAAGGAATCATAAATGTAAAGTATTTCAGTTTGAGAAACATTTAGAAATCAACCTTTTCCCCGTCATCGTTTACCTGTCCCGCCACGTCCTTCATAGTTCATCACATGGTCTTGGCTTGATCACGTCTCATTGTGGGGAACTCACTCCCCCATAAGGAATACCTTTTTTCAGCAGCATTCATCGTAAAGTTAGCTCTTCTTGAATCAAAATTGGAAACCTCAGTCTTCCATCAGTTGGTTTCTCTTCTGAACCTATAGGAGTAAATACAATCACTTTTCTATTAAAAAGCATTTAAAATATTTGAAGATGTAACCATGACCTCCTTTTCAATGCTCATTAGGCCACCTTTGTTTTTTTGGGGGGGGTTTGGCTTTTGGATTATTTTTTCCTCTTTATTAAATGCCCAGTACATTCCTTACAATATGGTATGGCTCACTAATGTTTATTTATATAAAATCATACAAATGACCAAAGTATCCTGTGTGTGAGAATGAGCTCATGTACATGGATAGTCTGGGAGAGCCAGTCAAGTCTCTGCTGCCACCATTCTGTAACTAGATGCCATTAGGCAATGCTCTAGTTGACTTGGAACAGTAAGTAGTTGATATTACTAGAGAAAGTATCTATCTGTGTAACTTTCCCCCTATTTAAAATACTTTTTGGAAGTAATTTCAAACTTATACAAATTTGCAACGATAGGAGAAAGATTTTTTTTTAACTCCTTGGAGTACTTGAGAGTGAATTGTGAATATGGTGTCCTATCACCCCGAACACTGCAGTGAATAAGTCTATAAACCTGAACCTTCTCCAATATAACAACAATGCAACCCCCAAGATTTAGAAGTTAATACTGATGTATTACTGACACCTGATTTCACAAACCCCTTCCAAGTATCTTTAATTCCCATACATGTCCTTTAAAGCAGAAAGGTCCACCCCAGAATGACATGTCACATTTAATTGTCATGTGTTTCTGTACCCTTCAGTCAGGACCTCAGCATTGTCTTGTCCTTGTCTTTAATGACTTAGACGCTTTTTAATGTCACAGGCCAACTAGTTTGTAGACTATCATTCAGTATGGATGTTTGATATTTCCTCTTGATCGGATTCAGATTATAGGTTTTGGGCAAAAATATAAAAATTGAGAGTCTTCATTTTCCCCACTCTATCCTGTCAAAGTAGCACACGGTTTCAGTCTGTCCGCCTGCTTTAACTTTGCTCGGCTGGCTTGAGTTGTGTCTACAAGGCTTCTCCACTGTAGAGTTACTTCTGTGGTTAGTAAGTATTATATGAGGAGTTACTGCGAGACTAGGCAAGTATTTCATACCTTATCGAACTCTCACCCACTAGTTTTAGCACCATTAATGTTAGGTGGGGAAATTCATTACCGTGGTTGCCAAGTGGTGATTTTCTACCACCATTGTTTCTTCTCCATTTATTAGGTGGCATTCTAGTACAAGGAAAAACGTTTTCTTTCTTCCCGTTTATTTGTGTATATTAGAATGGACTCATGGGTGCCTATTTAGGTTATAATCCATCACTATTCCTACCTTAAATTGGATGCCTGGTTTATTCCAGTGGGAGGTCCTTCTGGCTCGTTTCCGTACGCTTTTCACGCATTATCTTTGTGTTTACATTCTTTCCGGGGCAGCAGCTGTCCCAGACTCACCGTGAACTGTAGCTCCCATAACCCTGAAATCAGCCATCTCTCTAAGGATCTCTGGTTCCTTTTAGTGGAGAATGTTTTAGAGACAAAGATCTGGGTGTAAGATTTTTTCACTGTTGTGGGGTGCCCCTGTTCCCAGGCCCTCTCAGGGGACAGGCGTAGCATATGCGTGCGTGTATCTACTTGTGCACACACATACAGCTACCAGCTGCCCCCCGCCCCCAGGTACCCTCCTCACCCATCCAGGCCCCAGTGCGCCTATTAGGTGTTGCCCTTGCTCCCTGAGGGGTGAGAACCTTGGCCCAGCTCACCTAGTGGCTGTTGCACTAAGTGATTTAGGAGGGAATGGATGAAGGGAAGTAGAGGGAGGAAAGAGGGAAGGGAGGGAAGAGGGAAGGAGGGAGAAAGGAAGAAAGAAAGAAGGTGGGAAGAAAAGCTCTCCTCTTCGAGTTTAATTTTACTAAAATTTCTTCATGAAACTGTAGCTCCTTGAATGGCTCTTGACAGAAAAATAGTGGGGATGAAGCACTCAACATTCTCATACTGAATGTAGGGATATTGCAGTGCAGTTTATAACAAACTTCTGGCTGCTGTTACTTTTGTTTCACATTGTGTGACCTGGTTTCAAAGGAATTAAGGAATGTCCCTCCCATGACGTCCTGGTGTCCCTCAGATAACTGCCAGGACATGTCTGAAAAAAAAAAAATCTGAAATCTCTATGAACTTTGCTCTTGCTGAACCTCCTCTTGGAAATAACTTGTTTGCTGACGTCACTCTTAAGATGTGGAATCACAAGCTGCGCGTACATGTGAGTATTCCTCTAAGAGTAATATGGTGCAGTTATAACCATTTCAGCACTGCTGTGTGCGCTTCCCTTTCTAACAACATGACCGAGTACCGTGTTACCAGCTTTGTCTGTGTAACGGAACGTTAGCCTGGAAATTTTGACAGAGACATATTCTAAAATGAGAGTCTAGACCAAGAAACAAACATTTCAAAATAGTGGATAATAATGTGACAGCTTTTCAACCCTTATCTCTCATGATGGCTACAGCACAGTCATCAATTGGAGAGTGAAGAAAGAATTTTGGAGACGGCGCTGCATAAGCTTTAAGTCCTGCACTCCTCCCCGGGTACAAGTGGAGAGGGCTTCCCTGTTCACTTCACATCAAGCCATGGGACTTTAGTGAAACCATTTGAAGAGCTTATTGAATACTCCTCTTGTTATACAATGTCTGAGCCATAGCTGAGAAACATAGAAGTCAAAAGTTTGGATAAAGTGACCTGTATCCTCAGAGTAGACAATTGTGGTTTTCGAAATAACCACCCTTCCTGTTGTGTAGAGCAAAGGATGTATGGCCTCTACCCTAAACCAGATATAGGTCGTGCGATAAAGAACACTGGCTTAGAATTGTCTAGAATTGTCTAAGAGTGTGCATGGATGGGCATGAGGACCAGACTATAGCTGAAGACTGTGGACTGAGTAGCAAGACGTAAGTTGACACAAAGATAGAATCTCAAAATTCAGGTGAGAGATACTCAGAATTGGGGTGCTGGTGCCAGAAGAACCCATGGTGGATGTGGATAGCATTGAACATCTTTCATGCACAAACAGCACTGAAGCTACATCTCCAGCCAGAGCCCATCAAAGAGGACCCTTTCTGCTCGCTCCCTTTCCTCCCCTCCAACCCTTGCACCAATCATAGATCACAGGGAGGCTGGCAGACAGCACGAAGGGAATGGAGCAGACACTATTCACATGCCCTTTTGCCTCTGCAGGCTGTGAGCCTGGAGCATGCCTAGAAGGAGGGGCTGGGGGAGAAGCTTTACTTTTATATCAAGTTCCAAATTGTGAGTATTGTATGGGGCAGGGCATATTAATTCTTAAATTGAGACAGAGTTTTATAACTTAGTTACCTCAAAACTTTTTCTATGGCGACCGGAGTAGGTACGGTGCCTGTCTGAGAGCAGGGAAGTGGCTGATTACTAGAATGAATGGGAAGTTGCTTCCTGATGCACATCTCAGAAGACATACTTGATCAATGAAATGTTAGATATGTATTGTGTCATCAAGTCCGCACAGAGACATCCCGATTTTGTAGATAACTCTCAGAAAGGTAAATAATGTTCATTCACAGTCACACCACTCTTCAGGCAGAACAAAGATTTGAATTTGTGTCTAACTGGTACTTAAGTTCAATCTCTTAACTACTGGAGCCTTGTGGATTTGTGTCATACATGTACAAATAGATATAATTTGGTCACTTCATCAAGTTTTTCCATGAAGACTTGAGACAGAAATCCATGAGATCTAAGACTTTTAGAAGCTGAGAAATCCCTCCCTTACTATGGAAAGAAAACAATAAAAACAAACAAACAAGAGCCACGTATGGACCCTACTTAATAAGGAAATGTTCAACAAATTAGGAAATCTGAAGCTACTCTGTTAATATAAAGAATATATTCCCATATTTAAATCCAGATGTCCTTCACAAAAATGCACCATTGAAAGCGGCATGCACTACCCCCTTGTCACTCCCTAGTCAATTAGTAAATCCTGTTACATTAACAGCCATGAAAAACAACTGAGCCTCTCCTCCCTCCCTCCCTCCCTCCCTCCCTCCCTCCCTCCTTTCCTCCTCCCTTTCTTCCTTCCTTTCTTCCCTCTCTCCCCCCTTCCCTTTTTCCTCATTTCTTTCCATCCCCATGCCATGCAAACATAAGAAATTTGGAGGGAAGACAGAGAAAGCTTTATTATTCCACCTGGAAAGTGATGTAATAGTGATTATTCAATCAGGTAATATTTATAAATATTCACCTATTTAAGTGATGGTACAAGTCTCTGAAGACACAAGACTTTGTAGTTATTAAGTGATGTAATGTGTGTACCTAATAATGTTGGAGAAGATGGAGCCTCCTCCCCGCCTGCGCACGTGAACACGTATGTCTGTCAGAGCCATGGCTCCGTGCCGTCTGTAAGTCTGCTCTCCCTGAGGCCTTCTTCAGCAGGTACTGTCCACAGGAGTTGGTTTCCTTCTCGATATTCCCTCTCGGTCTCTTTAATTAGCATTTGGCTATTTTGAAAAATAAGCTTTATTCTGCATGGTGTTATTTTAAAGACTCACAAGACCTTATACAACCATTTTATTCAATTCCTCCATTTAACAATTTAGGACCTCAGGCCAAAGAAATTATGAAACTTTCCCTAAATCACACTGTGTTAAAGGCAAAACAGTTGCCCTAATTCATCATTAGTCTTTAATTATTTTACTGAAAGCTCCGCAAGGACTAAAATTTTGCTACAGTCTTTTATTATCTTTATTCCTCGAGGCTAACAGCATTGTTAGGATCACCAAGCAGGCACTCGGTACATTCTTGCTGTGTTAATTTTACTGATTCTGCACACACAAGGGCTTTTCATATGTGGCTGTGCACAAGACTCACCTGGAGCCTTGTTAAAATATCTGGGCTCCTGGTCCTGTCCCTGGAGACTGTCACTCTGGGGGTCTGAAGTGTGCCCCAGGAACATGCAATTGTAAGGTGCTCCAAGCAAGTTGATCTTAATGTTCCAAGAAGTCACGCTTGGGAACTACTGGCCAGCTTATATACTCTATTCTGGAATATTTCCAGGGGAAAGTCCAAAATTTTGCTTAGTATCACGTTTTAGTGTCTAATAGACCTTTCAGCTAAAGGAAAAAAAAAGAAGTTCCTTATAATGCTGTAACTAAATTCTCACTACTTCAATTTCCTCCCTTCCGTAGTAACCCGGTGGAAATGGGTAACAGCTGGTCTTTTAATAACCCTTGAAGATTAAGTTACACATCCACCTTCCCATCTCCGAGCTAAATAGTCCCAATCTTCCTAAGCTCTCCTCCAGGCCCTATTTCCCAGGCTCTCCCCTCTCTATAGCTGTCTAACTTTTGAAGTAAGACTAACAGCTAGTTAGTGTGCTGGGTTACATGAGGTGTAATGAAAAGCCATTTAAAATTTTTGAGAAGCACCGAAGAAGTGGTAGGATTTGGACTTGAGAGGAATATTCCTGTACGTCTCATCTGCACACTCTTTATTGGAACTGCTGTCTCCAGGCAGGCAGAGAGGCAGGACAGTGCCAGGGGGCCAGCCCACGTAGCCAGGCAGGGCGGCGCAGAGTTCCAGGCCGGCGCTTCCTGCTCACTGCGTATGGGACCGGGAGCAAGTCATTTTTCCCTTCTGTTTTTTATTTCCTTACAAGGAAGACAATATATATTCTGCCTGAACTCCAGCAGTTGTTTGAAGCTCCAATCAGTGCAGCCCCTGGAACTTTGGAAAGTACAAAGTGCGTTTTATAGCTAGACTTCGGGGACTTGCACACCGGAGGCCAGTTTGATGGCAAGTGATAGAGAATCAGCAGAGCGCCAGTAGCCTAAAAACTGCAAGGTTGCTCAACAACGTCCAGTGTCTGAGACACAATTAAGACCAACCAGCAGGGACAGTCATGGCTAGTTGAGTCAAACGTCCTCTTCCAGCAAAGTAACCGGAGGTTTTCTGGGAAGGCGGATGCTTCTCTGAGCTCTGGTTCCTGTCTCTGACCCCCCTGGACCCGATTTCTCAGCATTACCTTCCTCATGATGCCCAGCTGTCCTGTCATTCCTGCTGTGGTCTCTCCATTGCAGTCCTGCCAAAGCCATTATGTTTTGTACCATGATGGTTTAGACACAGATTCATGGCAGAGCAGTACCCACCATCAAGAAGACATCGGTTGCAGGGCGTCGGCTGTAGGAGACACTGATAAAGCGTCATGTTCACCAACACCCAGGCTGATTGGTTACTCAGAAGCTGAGCATTACTGAGTAGCTGATTGACCTTGGGTGTTAATGATGCCAGGCTCTGCTCTCAATGACGCAGTGCATTCCCTCATTTGACCATCATATACCACTGCTGTGAGCTCGAGCTCTCAATAGCCTCGTCTTACAGACGAGGACCCTGCAGCAAGCAGAAGAGGTGAGAAAAACTTGACCAAGATTCCACAATAACCTGAGCCCCCAGAGCAGACCACTGGGCACCATAACCAGTGCTTTTGGCTACCACACTATGCAAATTTAAGATAAGGAATGGAATTATGCCCTGATGAAAAGACATGATGACATTTCCCTCCTGTTCCAGAAAACCATCAGTGCCAACCTTATAGTTAGGACTATAGACAGTCCAGAAGTCCTAACTTACTGGCTTAGTATCTGAGGTCTTTAAAGGTCTGGGTTCATATTTCTCTCATACTCTTATGTTCAGCAACCCCCATGTCCATACTCCATATTCAAAGACAAATGAAAAAGCCCCTGTCTGTCACTTGGGCTCCAGGCTTTCCCACTCCCTCACCTTTGTGTTCCCTGTTCTCCTTGCCTGTAACCGTCTTTACAAAATTAGCATGGCCCGATTCTAACCTTTTCGCAATCAATAATTTAAATGTACCCGCTTAATTTCCTAATTCTTACCAAAGTAAAGAGATGTTATTTTTGAACTTCAAGACCATCTCATTTTGAGCTTTAAGGTGTTATTTGTGAGCTTATCTTTGAGTTCTCTTTTTACTCCCAGAATTTTGTTTTATAAAGTTGTGTGATAATATCTTATCACTCTTGAAATCAGTGATGTTGAGGGCATGTACAATGTGCTAGAGACAATGTCATATGTTTCCTAACCCTCATGTTGGTCCCATGGTGTTGACATTAAAATTTCCGTTTTTCAAGGATGGAACTGAGATTCATAGAGGGAACTCAAAGTCATACAACTGGATTTTGCATCCAGATTTTTCTAAATGCAAAAACTCTGTTCTCAATAACCCACACTACACCACTTTATTAGTCTATAAACTTCTTGAAAACAATGTTTGCATCTTCCTGATATTAGATTTCTAAACACATTGCAGATGGTAGTCATCATGCATTCTTTTTTTCCCGTCTTCTTAATTTCTTTGCAAATTGATTTAAGCCGAATTCCGTCTTCGATATTGGCTTTTGTGAAGTTGCACATTCGCTCCAAACAACACAACCTGAAACTTCCTTTGCCTTTATTCATTGTTGATGAGTGTTTGCTTGTTCTTCTCATTACATTACTCTTTTATTCAATCTTTGCTTTAAACTGGCTTTCACGTTCTTGCTGCCGAACTGACAGTCCCTCATTTCAGCTGTTTGACAGCTTGCACGCTCTGCCTGCTGGCATCAATATTTACTAATGGACCCTTTCTCTTACAAAAGCTGTTTGCAATAAGGAAAGATAATGAAGAAATTGCTTGACCCCAGAGACACAGCTAGCAGTAACAATGCCCGAGTCATTGGGCCTCTCTGCCATCTGTGTCCAAGCAAGGGGGCAGGGCAGGGAGAAGATGGAGTCCCTGATGGTGGAGGAGAGCTGCAAGGAGAGAGGAGGTTGATGATTCAGAAGCAGGAAAGGAGCAACCTTTTGTAAGCCTTCTTCTATGGTCCAGTCATTTTGCATGTGTGATCCCATTTAATTCTCAAAGCAAAGTGCTAAGATAACTGTGGCTGATCCTTTTGAACTGTTCTCAAATGAAAAACACAGGGAGTCCAAGAAGGCAAGTAAAGGGAGAGAGGTAGAAAGTAAGGGATACTGTGCGCATCATACTAATGTAAGTCTTTGAAATTCGCAATTGCCCAAGAATGGATTTGAATTTAGTCTTCTGCAATAGCATTGTTCAGGGACCTTGAACAAGTAGTGTGTGTGTGTGTGCGCGTGCACAAGCACACGTGTGTGTGTGCGCACACAAAGCGCCTGGCAAATTTTCAATATTCATTTTCCATATGTAGAATGAGACGATAGCAGGACCAACTTTGATGTGCTACTCTGAACGTTAAATAAGATAACGGACATCCAGTTCTTAGCCCAGTCTCAGGCACAAAACAACCACTGCAGACATGATAAGCATTCTGTTTTTTTCTTCTTGTTAGTACTCTGATAAAGTGATGGGTCCAGCCTCAAATGCAAGCCTGTTTCCTTCTGAATTCCATGCTGTTTCCACTCCAGGACCACATCTCAACAAGTCAACAGTAAAGCAAACAGAGGGGCAAGAACAGTATTGACTGGTTCTCTTTGTCCCTGTAATACACCTCTTTATATTGATGAGGGTAGAGCCCTCTGTCACAGATTTCTAATTTAAAATTTTTAGAGCCTACACAGTTTAGCTATCTTTCCATAATAATGATAACTTATTGCCATGTTCAAGTCAATGCCCTTATATTCATACCACACACTTGTAGTAAAATTAACTCTTTATCAATACGTAGGATACTGTCACAGAAGTGGAAGACTACATCATACTTGAGTGAGAGAAAGAAGCTCTTTATTCATACTATTATGAATTCACAGAGTCCTCTTTTTATAGTCTTTGTGTGAAGTCTTTTTCCCTAAACTTAATCCTTTGAAGATGAAAAATGTAAGACACTTAAAAAATATAATTCTAAATTCCTGGAGTTATGGATTCTAGTTTGAATTCTGCATTGTGCTGTTCAAACTTGATAAAATTGCTCAACCTCTCTGTTGGCATTTCCCAAACTATAAAAATGTGGAAATAAGCTCTTATGTATTTTTTACAGTCAACTGTGATAACACATATAAAATAAACTGAACAGCTCCAATTAATATATTTGACAAATATAAATTCCCTTTTTTCCTGCTTGTTTACATACATGACCAGATTTATTAGTCAAACTTGGTTTCAGTTTGTAAAAAGTGGAAGTTGTTTGGTATTTAATTACTAGGCTGTTACTGTCATTGATCCTTGGAAAATTTGACGGAAGACACCAAAATGCACATGGGAACATACTCATGAAATCAGGCCTGAATTTCAGTGGAATCATTCGGCCCCTGAAACCCACCTGTGTGGTGGACCCAGATGACTAAGACTCAATCGGGACCCATCTTTCCAGTCCACACACCCACTGCGAGCCTTATGTGGCAGTGTTATTCCACAACAAGTATGCCAGCCCCTTTTTCTGACATCAGCTTTTTAGAAGGCGGGTGCTTTGTGAGCCTTTGAAAGAGAGTGGGCATGATCTGGCTGAGAAGCTGGAAGAAAGCAAATGAGGTGGGGGGCGCTCGATGTGTTGGTCAAAAGAGTCCACAGCACAATAGAAATCTCTTGGCACCACTCTCGCTAAGGGCAGAGTTCCATGACCTTGCTCATCACTAACTGTGCCTGCAAGAACCGTGTGTGCTGTTCTCAGCCGTCTTACTGGCAGTTTCCCCTGCAACGCCACCTCCCGTCCCTCCCTCCATGTCATATACCTTCATGGAGCAGAGACTCTGAACCTGGGATCCAGCCCATTCACTATGTTGAATTTCACGATCTTTTTTATGACCTCTCTCCCAGCTGAGATGGCATCTCTGAATCGCCACAGGGACCGGCTGAGAGTCATACAGTCATTGGTGAAAGAAAATGCTCGTTTTCTTCTGGGTCTTTCCCTGACCATCCCTCAGGAATAATTTCCCACCCTCTTGTGTATTGTTTCATGAATTCCATCAGACTTTGTGACTTTTATTTCTTCAAACACCTGCCTCCCCTACTCTACAAGGAGCTCCTGGACTAAATGGACAGACTTCTAACTGTGTATGCAATGCATGATGCTGAAGGCCTGGAGTATAGTTGCAACTGCAAAATAAATAAAGAATGAATAAAGGAAAGGATGAAAAACTGAATAAATATGTAATGTATGCAAATACCTAATACCTTATACCATTCTTAGAATATAGGCAACTCTTGGTGAATGCCCCTTCCACAAAGAAGTCAACTTTGACCGTATAATGTAACATTTACAGCAGGTTATAAATATATTTTCATGTTTATTCATTTATTTAATATTTTCTCTCTCATAAAGTACACAAAGGGGGCTTATTGCTGGAACAAGCACAGCACCTGAAGCAAGTGTCAACCCCCGGTGTACATGAGTCGAGCAAATGAGTCGGTCATCTGTCCTTCCTCCTTTTCCCCCTCTCATCTTTAATTTTGTGCTTCTTATTTCTCTTGAGTTCCCATACTTACTTACCTCTTCTCTTTCTTCTTTACTCATTTTTCTTTTCTTTTTTAAGTTTCCCCTCTTCTTTTCTGCAAAAAAAAAATTACTCTTGAGGATGATAAGATTAATAGCAGTCACTTATTTGGGGTGTGCTATTTCCCAAACACTGTTCTAAGCACTGAACATAAATTAACTTATTTAATAACCCCCCCAAATCTTGTGAATTAGGTACACCTCTAATCCCCAGTTTGCAGAAGTGGAAACTGAGTCTTGGAGGGATGAACTCGGCTATTCCAGGTTATGGAGCCAGTAAGAGGCAGAGATGGTTGCAAACCAGAGGATCTGACTTTAGAAGTCATGGTTTTTAACCACTGAAATGCACTGCCTCCCCAAAGCCTCAACAGCCTCAAGTAATATGTTACAGGAATCTTTAGAGAGCTTTGAATTTATAGATTGAAATAGGATCCAATGGTTTTTGAATTTTCTTTGTTACTCCTTTACCAGTTTCTTGGAAAACTCACTTCAAATTATCAACCTGAAAATGGATCTGACTGTATTGAAAATCTGAACCACCCCGACTTCCCTGCTGTCACAGATAACCTGCCAGCCTCCATACTTCTCGATCTGGGGAATTATGGGAGAATCTTGAACCTGTCAGGATGCTTGACCAGGCCCTTGAATGACAGCAGCACCGTTTCCATCTCTGCTTGATTTTCTGTCTGGGAGCAGCCGATTCTTCCAGCTCTAAGCAGAATATCTGCAAGTGAGGCCCCCATTAAAATACTTACATTGTGAAGGAAAGTGGGCATGGGGTTGGAAAGAGGGCTCTAGCTGGGCGTCACCACAACTGAGTCACAACCCTTCCTCAAGATCCCGAGCTGATATGGGGCAAGTCACTTAACACTTTCAGACCTTCATTTTCCTAATTATTATCTAAAGGGATTTGGCTGGCAGATCGTTTAAGGTCCCACTCAGCTATAAAGGTCTCTGAAGCTCATTTTGAACAACACACCAAAGAAATAAAGCTAAATAATGAATTGCCAGTTCAGGCAGCTTGACTCCAAGGTGGACGGCCGCAACTCTGAAACTTAAATCAGAGCCTCAGTGAGACTCCCTCCGCCCCCTCCCCAAAGGCGTAGAATATGAAGAAGAATAATGAGCTATGGCTTACTCAGGGCAGTAAAACAAATGAACATCAGCTGTGAAGAAGGTGAGCCAGGTGATGTGAGGTGGTGGAGATCTGTAGGGAGTGAGGATTTAGGTAAGAACAATGAACAGGGAGGAAAAAAAAAACCCACTGGGCCTGATGTGATCTAAGCTTGATCTAGTCTTGATTCCGAGAGCTGGTGGTGAATGGAGCAGAACTTAAAGTCGGAGGCTGGTTGTGCTTTTGCATTTGGCGTTTAGTAACAGACTATTTCTCTTCAACTGATCCAAGGGGCAGAGGAGTTGCATGAGCTCATGAAGTGGAAATCCAGAAATAGGAAGCTCTTCAGGTGGGTTTGATCCGCTAGCTCAGAGATTTCTAAAAGCATCTTCTCCATCTGTCTGTCTGCCTTCTTTTGTGGCAGTTTCAGCTTCCTCATAAGCCTGGCTTTACTCATGGGGTCAAAATTATTAAGCTATTTCTCATACTAATTGCCCAGGAAGAGCTTGAGGGATGATTTTGGTAGCTCTCCCAGAAGAGCAGGGAACTATTTCTCAAAAGCCTTCAGAAAATCTCCTTTCATGACTGCTGACCCACCTCAGTCACACGTCTGTTCTTGAGTTGGTGTCACTGGCCATGGGCATAGAATGCTTCTGTTACCCAAACAAGTCACTATAGCAAGAATGTGGTGGTCCCTCACTGGGTTAGATAAAATATAACTAGCCCAGAAGCTGGGGTGCTTAATCTCCTCGAAGCTCATGCTCATTCCTCAATGATGGAAGAAGCATGGATATTGGGAGGCAACAACTATGCCCACACTGAAAAGAAGAACAGAAGAGATGCAACACATTTCAAAAAATTCAGATGTAATTGACCTGTAAGATCATATTAGTTCCAGATGGACAACATAATAGTTCAATACTTGTATTTATTGCAAAATGATCACCACAATAAGTGTAGTTAGCATCCATCACCATCATGGTTAGAAAATTTTTTTTATCCTGTAATGATAACTGTTAAGATCAGATCTGCTCTCCTAGCAACTTTCAAATTTGCAATACATATTATTAACTATAGTCACCATGCTGTATATTACATCTCCATGACTTACTCATTTAGTAACTGAAAGTTTGTACCTTCTGATTACCTTCGTCCACTTTGCCCACCCCTCACATCCCCTCCTCTGGCAATCACAGATCTGTTCTTTGTATTTTTGAGCTTGTTTTCTCATTTGCTTTGTTTGCTTTTAGATTCCACATATAAGCAAGATCATATAGTATTTTTCTTTCTTTCTCTGAGTTATTTCACTTAGCATAATGCCTTCCAGTTTCACCCATGTTGTCACAATGGCAAGATTTTCTTGTTATGGCTGATTAATACTTCATTGTGTAGTTGGGGAAGGGGATACTTTCCCCCTAACCCTCTTGACTTATTTTGCCTGGTCTAATAATTAAATTGACACAAGACAGATTAGCAGAAAGAAAAAATAATAATTCATACACATTAAGATTTCATATAAATGGGACCCCTAAAGTGACCAAGGCAGGCTGTTTATATATCATGCTTAAACAAAGAAAGAACATTTGTGAAGATTTAACAAAGGGGCTTAAGCTCGGGGTAGCAGACTAATGAAGGAGTAACAAAGTTTGTGTGCACAGCTTTCTTAGCCTTGAGTCCCCTAGTTCTGGTGATAAGGGTGCTTTCTTCCCTCCTGATACAGGGAGGGTACTTTCGCACAGTCAATTTATTTTCCACCTTCAAGGGGGAAAGAGGGATATCAGAGTGTTTTTTGATATCAGTTTCTTATTCCGTCAGCTATTTCTCAAGTAACTTTCATTCAAAATAATCGATGTGCCATTGTGGCATATCTTGGGGATGCCTGCTCTGAGCCCCAGTCACAGTTTCTTTACCCATTCACCCATCCACGGATGCTTAGGTTGTTTCCACGTCTTGGCTATTGTAAATAAAGCTACAATAAACATGGGGGTACAAATATTTTATTCAGTTATTGTTTTTATTTTCTTCAGATAAATACCCAGAAATGGAATTGCTGAATCATAAGGCAATTCTATTTTAAAATTTTTGAGAAACTTTCCTACTGTTTTCCGTAATGACTATACCAATTTTCATTCCCACTGACCGTGCATAAATGTTCCCTGTCTCCATTTCTTGCCAACACTTGTTACTTCTTTTTGTGTGTTAATTTGTTTGATAATAGCTATCCTAACAGGATGAGGTGATATTTCATTGTGGTTATGATTTTCTTTTTCTGGATGATGAATGAGGAAGCACATTTTATCTTGAGAATCTACTCTAGTTGATTGGTTGTGGTCTCCTGGAAAGATGTGTTGAGAAGTTTTCAGACCTCGTGAGAACATGCCGTATTTGACAATAAATGTCTGCTCTGGGCACTGTCTAGGAAAATCTAGAAGGAAATGTAGAAGATGTAGACATAATCCCTATTTACAGTATATTTGTAGTCTACCTGGGATATGGGTGGGGTGGGCTGTACCAGTCAGGCTGTAACCGAGAAAGCAGAAACCACTCTGGGAGAAAATATGATGCAGGGAATTTATTATGTAAGTGATGAAAGAGTTGAGAAGCCAAAGAAGTGAGGCAATCCAGGATGAGCAACAGCTGAGACCCTTACCATTTCTAAGCTTTTGAGGGAGAGGGACAGAACTCATGTCATGCTGCCAGAAACGTGGGCCAGGATCACAGAGCCTGGAACAACAGAAAATTTTCCCCGAGGACAGAGGAACATACAGTGACCCAGCCATTGCTGTTAACACCAGCGCAGTTTGGAAGTAGAGGTGGGGGGAGGCTGAGGGGGAAACACCGCTCTCTCTCCCTTCTCATCACCCTCCTGTCTCATTTAAATTCTCCTGTTGGCTGAATGCATCTGTCTGCCAGTTCATATGGGAATCTGGAGTACGAAGAATGCAGGGCTTTGTCCCACAGAGGAGGGACAACAATGGATCCCAGGATAGACGGGTCAGGACCAGCACAGGAACTGTCATGAGAGCTACATGTGTTACTTACGCTGTGCCAGACTATGCTAAATAATTTGCATCTTCTGTGTCACCTGATACTCCCAGCACACCCCTGAGTATCTCCATCTTCTAGAATGAGGAAACCGGCTTGGAGCAGTTAAGAAACACCCTCAACTCACACAGCTTGTAAGAGGCTGAGGCAAGACTCACGCCCATGTCTGTCTGTCTGTCTGCCTGTCTGTCTGTCTGTCAAGTCTGTGTTCTCTACCATAAGTTGATAGGACATTGACTACCAGAAAGCAGGACATTAGAAGTGTTACAAGCGCCCATGCTATTCAGGGCTGGTGGCAAGAGTTCCCACTGGGCATATCTAAGAAATAATAAATGGAGGCTGGGGCATTGGAGTTATTCCTTCAGTGATGAGAGCACAGAAGTGACACAGGTGAAGGAGACAGGGTGATTACAGGAGGAGAGGGGCGGCCACCAGAGGTACCAGTGCAGAAGAGAGGGACAGAATAGGATCAAACAATGACAAGAAAATGAGGGCATTTTAAAGAAAGTGTATGTGTAAGGTAACTTGGCTGGTTACAGAACAACATCCAAAATGTAATTTAGAACCTGAGGTTAAAGGGCCTCTGATTTATACTAGAGATCCATTGTAGAAGAAATATTTTAAATACACATCTTTTATAATAATCTTTCACATTTGTGTAATTTATAAAACTCCTAAACCCCTTATTCCCAGCCAACCTCGGTAGCTCAGGTTGTTTTTGCTGAACGTAAGTGAAAAAATGAAGTCTCAAGAAAGGTAAGCAACTTGTCAACGATCACATGGTATCACATGCATAGTAAGTAAGTGTAATAAGTGTGTGTAATAAGATTACGTGTATAGTAAGTGTTACGTGAGGGTACAGGATAGAACTCGAGCTGTTTAGCCCCCGATCTCAGATCTCTTCTCACGTAATCACTGTGAATTCCTGAAAAAGTTATGTTGTTGGTTTTAAACCACAGCAACTACCTCCAGGTAATTTAAAATGAAAAGAAACTGTATTATAAGCGTAAGAGATTTGTGGATCCTTGGGGCAAAGATGCAACTAAGACTTGGTTTTTAATGCTGGGACTCAGATGGAAGAAACCATCTTAATTCTGTCTTGCTCTGTTCCATCTTCTCTCATCCCAGAAGCTTCCTTTACTTTTCCAGTCCACTCAGAAAGTGAAAGAGAGGGAAAAATACCCACGTACATGTCTAGACACTCAGAGATTCTCTTTCTCTCTCTTCCCCAAACTCTTGGCAAGGAATTATGATTGGGTCCATTTGGACGGGGTGCTTCTGTTCAGTCCAGTCAGCAGTGAGAAAGACACGCGTAAAATCAGCCTGTTGAGGATGTTCGGCAGGTGTCTGCTCTCCAGTATGTGAGAAGAAGGCCGCCTGATGAAACCCCAATTTCTACCTAGAACAGAAAACCAGAATAAAATCTGCACTGAGATGCAACCCTCTCCTCCCCAGACACTGCGTCATTTTGTTTCTTTGTTAAAGCATCATTTCCAGTGCAGTTTGTTTCCCTCTCTTTCATCTTTATTCCTAATTGTATCTCTATGTAAACATCTTTAAGAAATTTTTTTTATAGTTCACATCCGAAGGAGTGGTACCCAATACTCTTCAAAGTTTGTTGTATTGACATTGAAGACATTCCTCTAATTCACTGTCACGCAGCCCTGCTGCTGCTTCCCGTCTTCAGGAAGGTGCTTCTTCTCCTAGCCCTCTTCAGACATGCATGCTTTTGGAATTCATATGTTATGATCTGAGGACAAGAGAAGAGTATTTTTTTTTCCCCAGAGAGGTATACTATTATTCACATCATGGACACATGAAGCAGAAATAAAGGCTCTGTGCGTATTTGTATTAGCCAGAATAGAGTTTGGAATTCTGATCACTGGAGCCAGGAGCAGCGGCAGGGATCCCTTGGCACTGTGCCATCGAGGAAACTGAGGCAAGGTGTAGGAGAGACTTTCTGGGAATCAGCCTGCAGAACAGCAGGGTGCCCAGTAAACCTCACTGCCATCCTTTGGTTCATAGGCTGGATGCCCCATTGTGTTGAAACGAAACATTCAGGAGGACTCAGTGAAAACATCTTTGGAAATTTCCAGCTGGGTTGCACCCTCCTAATACCAGGGTTAAAAGCACGGGGTGGGTGTAAAGAGCATTCCAAAGGGCAGGCTCCGGGGGTGGTGGAGTTTGGGGTGGAGAGGAGAGAGGTGGAAAGAAAAGCTTTTTGTGATGAGACTTGCACTGGGAGCCAAGCTCACCCATCGGGGGGAGTCTGTTTGATGTATATTTAATTATGGATGTCTGTTTCAGCTGGGAGTGGTGAATTCATGGGGTGGGCTGCTCCTCCTGGGAGATGGTTCAACCTCTTCCTTCTCTCTCCCTCAGCAGGAACTAGGCAGAAGGGAGGGTGTGGAGTTGGGTGGGTGGGGTTGAATGCAGTCATGAAGTCTGCCAGGATACAGATCGATCATGCTGCTGAGCAAATCATGGCCTTTCCTGAGCGCCAATCTAGGCAGGTTGTCCCGAATAGGGAGGAAAGCTGTACCCTTGCAAGATACACTTACTTAGAGTGAGAAGGCAGGGCAGAGAGTAGGTAATCCAAAAAGGCTGATCTCAGCCTGCACTGACAGAGGGATGGAACCATCCATTAAAATATTAATAATAAGCCAGCAGGCATTGACAGAGCCGACCATGTGCCAGGCACTGTATCTGTATCTCATTTACTCTTTGCATCAACCTCACCTAGGAGAGTAAGCAGTGTTAGCCCTGGGATAACAGTAAGAGACCAGAGAAGTCAAGAAACCGCCAAGTTCACGAAACTGGTAAGAGGCAGAGGTGATTTGACAGTGTCCTTGCATAACAGGAGCAGACTGAGATTTAGAGCCAGATTCCAAGCCCCCTCTGAGCCCTGAATCTGCGCTTCTAACCACTATGCTGCACGCTTTCTTTCTGAACCCTTGGCCATCCCAAAGTGCCTGAGAAAAAAAACCTGCAAATGGGAATCAGACAGGGCTGGGTAAATAGCAAAGTCTGGTGAGACGAGAAGGATCAGACAGAGTGGTTAGGAAAGAACAAAGCAGGCGTTGCGAAGCCAAGGAGATGAGCGGAGAATGAAAAAGTCTCATGATTATGACAAAGAATTCACTTTAACAGGCTTGTTTTTCCATTTTCTCCCCCAAGCTGATCTGATGACAGTCTCATTCCAACTAAATTCTCCTGTGTTGTACGTCTCTGTTTTTCCATCTCATTTTCTCTCACCTTTTTTATTTCCATTCCATTAAACACCACCTCCTCTTCCGTCCTGACCACTCCATTTTCTGCCTGGCCTCCAGGTCCTCCCCAAGCACCAGACTCCCTCCATAAGCTAGCCTTCTTCCTCTGCTGGGTGACTCATTGCTTCTTGCTGGTCTGCTGATCATCGAGAGGGAAGAGCAGCCTCCACCCTGCACAGGACTCTGGGAGGGATGGAGAGCAGGAAGCAGGAGAGGGCAGAAAGAAGGAAGACGAGGGAAAGGAAGAAAGACCAGGGATAAAACAGGTGACAGAGAGAAAATAAAATGAGAGGCAAATAGGAGGGAGAGGATGAGAAGAATAAAGAATAAAAGGTTTTAATCCAAGAAATGAAGCAAGGGGTATAAGAGAGAAGAATGAGAGGGAGCAGGTAAGAAGAAACGGGTGAGAGAAACAGAAAGTGAGAGAAAGAAAAGAAAGAAAAGATAAGGCAGAGGAGAGAGAGGGAAAAATACTGAGAAAAGAGTTAAAGGCAAGGGGCCTGGGTGGGAAGGAATGAAGTTAGGCTGAAGAGGGTGAAAAAAGCAAAATGAAGTAATCAAGCAAGTTGGGGAAGCGGTGAGAGACACAGAGAGCCAGCAGGAAGACACGTGGAGAGCGCGGACAACAAACCCAGCAGGAAGAAGATAGATGTAAGCCAGACAAGACTGAGAGAGATTCTTGGATAAAATGAAAAGATTATTTTTTTTCAGGCTTATCTTTTTGCTTGCTTCAACAAACACACTATTTTATTTAACAACCAATGAGCACATTAAAATGGCTAAGAAACCAAGAAATGCCGTGGGAGCTGTGTCTACAGGGAATGTTTGGTCAGTGATGTCTCCGGGGAGATCCCAGAGCTTCATTTAAGCTTTAGGAAATATGTAATCATCATCACAGCTACTATTAACTGCAGATGTACTACCTGCTCGCACAGTGCTGAGCATTTCACATATACTATTGCGTGTAATTCTCACAACAATTTGTGATACAGTTACTTTTGCTACCTTTAGTTCTTAGGTGAGGATACAGAGAGGGTTAAAGTAACTTAGTTGCCCAAGATTGCCCAGCTTTGCATCAGACTTAACCACCAAGGTCCTGTGCAGAAGCATGGCATCTAAAGGCAGGGCTCAGACCTGGACAAATCCAGATACTGGTGACTTAGCCCCTGCTGTGTGCCTGGCACCATCCTGGTGGCCACAGGATAATCAGAGATAAATGAGACATAACCTTGGCTCCCAAGAAGGTAATGGGATACGTTGGTAGTACCAAGGCAGCCGTCGAGAGCATGTCAATGAATAAGTGAGCGTGGCTGTGTTCTAGAAAGACCTGTATGGATGGCAATTAAATTTGAACCTCATAATTTTCACGTGTCACTGAATATTATCTTTTTAAAAAAGCACTTCAGTCATTTTAACGTAAAAACACATTCTTAGCCCATGGATGGTAGGATGGATTTGGTCTGAGGACTGTGGCTGATTAACTCCTGCTGTAGGTAAAAATGAGGGGCGGTATTTCCAGTAGAGAGAGGCACGTACAAAATCAGAGCGACATGAAAGAACTTGCGGTTTCCTAAGTACAACTGTTGCTTGAACGATTCAGGTTTCAACTGTGCAGGTCCGCTTGTACACCGATTTTTTCCAGCAGCAACTACTACAGCAGTTTGCAACCCGAGGTTGGTAGAATCATGGATGCAGATGAACTGCAGTAGCCGAGGACTGACCATGAACTGAGTGTATTTTCCACTGAGCAGAGGGTAGGGGCCTCAACTCCTGCCTTGTTCAAGGGTCAGCTGTATTTCTGTCATCTGCCTTATGTGCCAGATATCGCTTAGGGCATGACTGAGGTAGGGCTAGGGATGTGTGCTGGGGCTGAATTATGAAGCATATAGAATTTCTCAGAAAGAGCTTGGATTTTATGACACCTGCGGGTCCTTAAAATAAGTTTTAAGCAGGATTTACCACGTCCCAATTTAATTTTAGATATACACAACAAATGGGGGAGATTGAGGCTTCAGCAACATTTGAACCATGTGTGGATAAAGGCCCCGGCTAACGCAGGGGCAGCCCATGTGGAAGCAGGCCCATTCTGGATGTGGTTTAGGAGGTGAATCTGACTGGCTTCGGTGGCTGAGTAGTTGAGGAAGAAAGGAAGGAAGACCTAGCGTGTCTCCCTTGACAGTTGTGTTTCTAAAGTGAATCAGAAGAGTTAAGCGTCATAGGGATATTGAGCTATTTTACAGAACCAAACAAAAAAGTGCATGTGTGTTTGTGTGTATGAAGTTTTCCGACTGCAAGGTTAATATCTGCTTATGCTAGTTAAGGTAAGGTTAGATTCTGGAACTAATCGCACATGTTCAGTGTCTACCAGGCACCCCTTGTGCACCACTTCCAGTCCTTTGGACCTCACCTCTCGCACCAACTGTGTCAATGGCGAATGGCCTAATTCAGGTGTAACCTAGCAGTTTCTTGTCCCAGACATGCAGTAGGCACCTGTTGCTTTTGGTCCCAGGGCTTCTGTGACTACACACCAAGGGACGCCTGCATGAAGTATTTTGCATGGAAGCTGTGCAAGTGGAAGCCAGAGAGTCAGTGTCCCGAGGATCAGCTCTTGACCAGTGGGAGCTGGGAGCAGATATAGGAATGCCTCTTTCTTGGCCATGGGTAGCTAGTTCTCAGATGAATGAATATGCCTTCTCGGAAGCCCTGGTGGAGAGGAGCACCGGCTGTCTGCAGTGGTGGTCCAGTCAATGACGCATCTTTGTATTTCCTTTTCCTCTTCCTCTCTGACCACTCGCTCGTGCTTCCTGCATCAACTCCCTGAAATCCACCTGTCTAAAAATCTTTTTTTTTTCCCTTAAAGGTTGTTTTTGTAGGAGAATTCAGGGAAAGGAGAATGATTTACCATGGAAGCTTAATTTTTTGCCTAGATAATCTGCAAGTGTAGCTGGTTCTGTCTGGCTGGCAGCTCCTAAATGGTTATTCAGAGATGTGGTTCTTTTCGTGGTGTGGCTCTGGCATTGCTTAGGTCCTCGGAGTCCCCTCGGAGGGAAACAATGTGTAGAAAAGGCACACCTGCTTCTTTACTTTGGGACTCAAGTGACATGTGTCCCATCCTCTTGAAGTCCACAGGCAAGCATGGAGTCATAAGGCCCTATCCAGACACACCAGGCCTGGAAAGTGTGCTTCCTGTTCAGTAGCCTTTTCTTAGCAAAGTCTATCCTGTGGAAGGAGAGCATGCGTTTTTGGGGAACAAGTAGCCATTTCTACCTCAATGTTTAACGTACAAACTTTGGAAAATAAGGAAAAGTATAAAAAATAAGTTGAAGTCACTACGACTACAGAGAGAGCTACTATTTTATTTTATTTTGAAGTATTTCTATCTGGGCTTTTTTCTACATAGTTAATAATGTTTTAGAAATATGTGTATATATATAAATATATATACATATATGTAGATAGACAGTTATTACAGGTTTGCATCCTACTCATTTCACTTAACATTTTATTTTGTTACTATTATAATATTAATTAATTAATAGTATTATATTCATATCAGTGCTACAATATTTAATGAGAAATTTCTCATCTCATTTATATTCCTGTCGAGATGTCAGGAAAACTGAATTAGAGTTAGCACTGATCATGTACGAGGCGGAGACAAACCCCAGCAGGCACACGTGCAGCTCACAGTCTTGGGAAAGATAAGACCTGGACACAAATAAACGTATGTTCTGTTGCATTAGGAGTCAACTCATGGATTGGTGGGCTGCTGAAATGAGGCCACCAAAGACTTTCTGTGTCCTAACTTCAGCCATTTAATCTTTTTATTTTTCCTTAGAGAGCTTAGTGAACATAATGAAATACTTTGTTGGCATTGGAGGCTACAGAAATGAAAGACTAATTTTTAATTAATAAGCATGTCAACTATTATTGCCACCAGGCCAACGTCTATCATGTAGCTCCACAGAGAACAGGAGAAGGGAATGGGACACCAGAGTAATGTCCACATTTGGACATGGTGGTGTCATCTGAAGTCAACATGCAAGCAGTCATGGGATTCAGGAGGACGAGGCGTTGTCCTCCACGGGCGAAGGGCGGGACACAGAAAAGTGTATCTGTAACTAGCAATGATCAAATTCCCAAAGATGCATAAACTGTCTTGCTTGGGACAATCATTTCTTTTTCCTTCTTGCACTCTTACTACCCATGTAATTTAAACATTAATACTCCTCCCACTAACTTACGTATCAAACTTAGCAGAGCTGACTCAACTCTACGGGGAGGGTGGCCATGTTATCTATCCTATTTATCCCAAAGGTATCGTGCAAATAAACATTCCCAATCTTCATGCTGTGGACACATGGCCCCAGAGAGATTTTTCTCCTTTTGCTCCAGCAAAGAGCAGTGCAGATAAAGAGTTACGAGAGTCACAAGGAGGAACCTATCTGTGACTTCCATGAGGGATAAAAGAGTGTAGAAGTGTTGATGACCAGCTTCCTGGAGGGAATGGAAACTGCTCTACAGGGTTCCAAGTTCCAATTAATGTTTAATTACCTAAAGAACAATACAGGGCTAAAACTTGCTTTAAATAAAGTTAAACTGACTGGGTAGAATCCCAAGTGTGATGCATTGTAAGTAACCGGCCTTAGCAAGTCTCTTGACTTTTCTGTATGTCCTTGACAAAACAAGGCTAATAGCATGCAGTCATCATGGAGTTTCTGTGAAAAACACACACAGTAAGGCATGTAAAGCATTTTGCTCAGTGTCTGGCCCGTGGCGAGTGCCTCCTACATGTTACTCAGTTTTGCCAAGCACTTGAGATGCTGCATGGCATTTGCAAAATTGGCATCAATCTGGAAACACCTGGAAAGTTAACATTTACTTTAACATTTTTGAAGACTCTGACAAATTTTCTAAAATGTACATAGAAAAATAAATATTTCACAAAGACCTGAGTGAATTTTGCAGAAGAAGAGCAAAGAGGGAGGGTTGTTCTTATCAGATTTGAAGACACAATCATGGTAATAAAAGTGATGGATTTAAACAGCAACGGTCAAACAGACTAGTGAGGGGAAAGAATTCAAAGATTCTCAATAAAGTGTATAAAGAGATTAAAACCTGACCCACTTATATGTAGTACCTCAGTGTATGATGGAGATGGTACTACAAACCAATGAAGAAAGAACAAACCATTTAATAGGTGGTGCTGGGAAAACTAGATCACTAGATGGGGAAAAATAATGTGAAACTTCTGCCTTTCACAGGATGGATCAAAGGTTTGTATATAAAAGAAAAATATGTTATATAATCAGTAGGTCACAATAGCAGAGAATTATGATTTTGTGGTAGAGAGATTTTTATTAAATATGATCCCAAATGTATGAACTATAAGATTGTGGGAAAAGTATAAAATTTTATATCACAATTATAGATTTCCATTTAAAAATTGATACCACAGACAAAACTAACATATTAACTCTATTTTGGGATATGGTGGTCCTTTCAATTATAAAATATGACAATACCCTTGCTTTGTTTTGATCTTACGGGAAAGTGTCCAGTTTTTGATCATTTAGTATGATTTGAGTTTTAGATTTTTTTTCTATAGATATTCTTTATCAATTTGAAGAATTCCCTTTCTAGTCTCAGTTTGCTGAGAGATTTTATCATGATGAGGTGTTGGATTTTATCAGATGCTTTTCCTGCATCACTTGATATGATCATGTGATTTTTCTACTTCGGCTCGATGATAAATGATTGGTTTGGGGGCTAGGCTTTTATACCTGGGATGAATCCTACTTGGTAGTATTGCTTACTTTTTCTTATGCATTGCTAGATTTTGTTCGGTAATGTTTTTTGAGGATTTTTTTCCATTTATGTTCATGAGAGATACTAGTCTCTAGTTTTCCCTTCTTGTAATAGCTTTATCTGGTTTTCTTATAAGGGTAATGCTAGTTTCATAAAATGAGTTAGGAAATGTTCTATCTGCTTCTATTTTCTAGAAGAAATTGTGGTTTCATATATATATGTATATTTGGTAGAATTCACTTGTAAAATTAGCTTGGGCTGCTTTTTTTTTGGAATCTGTTAATTATTGATTGAGTTTTTAATGCATGTAGTTATATTCAGATTAACTATTTTTCTCTAACCAAACAAAAACAAACTAGATACAGAGAACAAAGTAGGGGTTACCATAGGGAAAGGGGTTGGGGGAGGGTGAAGTGGCAAAAGAGGGTCAGCTATATGGTGACAGATGGAAACTAACTTTTTGGTGGTGAGCATGTTGTAGTGTATTCAGAAGTAGAAATAAAATGTACACAGGAAACTTATATAATGTTACAAATCAGTGTTACCTCAGTTGAAAAAAAATTTTGATATTTTACATCTTTCAGAACCTGGTCAATTTATCTGTGCCCAAATTTGTGGGGGTATAGTTTTTCAGTCTTTTCCTTTATTATTATTTTAATGTCCAAGATAACTGTAGTGATGACCCAGTTACATTTCTAATTTCTTCATAATTTGTGACTTCTTTTTCTCAGAATTAGCCTGTGTAGATTTTTATCAGTTTTCTTGATCTTTTCAAATAAATTGTTTTTGGGTGCATTGATTTTCTCTACTTTCCTGTTTTATTTCTTTATTTTCCTTTTTTCCTTTTTTTTAAAATCTGCATATTAGGAACTCCTGATTTATCCCTCCCCACCTCCTTTCTTCCCTGGTAACCAAAAGTTTGTTTTCTATGTCTGTGAGTCTGTTTCTGTTTTATAAATAAATTCATTTGTGTCGTATTTTAGATTCCACATATGAGTGATATCATACGGTTTTTTTCTCTCTTTCTGGCTTACTTTACTTAGTACAACAATCTCCAGGTCCATCCATGTTGCTGCAAATGGCATTATTTTAGTCTTTTTTTTTTTTTTTTTTAAGACTGAGTAGTATTACATTGTATAAATATACCACAACTTCTTTATCCAGTCACCTGTTGATGGACATCCAGGTTGTTTCCATGTCTTGGCTATTGTAAATAGTGCTGCGATGAAAATTGGGGTGCAGGTGTCATCCTGAAGTAGGGTTCCTTCTGGATACAAGCCCAGGAGTGGGATTCCTGGGTCATATGGTAAGTCTGTTCCTAGTCTTGAGGAATCTCCACACTGTTTTCCATAGTGGCTGCACCAAACTGCATTCCCACCAGCAGTGTAGGAGGGTTCCCCTTTCTCCACAGCCTCTCCAGCATTTGTCATTTTTGGATTTTTGAATGATGGCCATTCTGACTGGTGTGAGATGTTAGGTACCTCACTGTAGTTTCGATTTGCATTTCTCTGATAATTAGTGATACTGAGCATTTTTTCATGCGCCTACAGGCCATTTGTATGTCTTCACTGGAGAAATGCTTGTTTAGGTCTTCTGCCCATTTTTTGGTTAGGTGGATTTATTTGTTTTTGTTGTTGTTGTTACTGGGTTGTACAAACTGTATGTCCCGGAAATTAAGGCCTTTTCAGTCACATCATTTGTAAATGTTTTCTCTCATTCTGCAGGTTGTCTTTCTGTTTTGTTTGTAGTTTCCTTTGCTGTGCAAAAGCATCTAAGTTTAATTAGGTCTCATTTGCTTATTTTTGCTTTTATTTCTGTTGCCTTGGTAGACTGATGTAGGAGAACATTGCTACAATTTATATCAGAGGAATGTTTTGTATATGTTCACTTCTAGGAGGCTTATGGTGTCTTGTCTTATATTTAAGTCTTTAAGCCATTTTGAGTTTATTTTTGTGTATAGTTGTGAGGGAGTGTTCTAGCTTCATTGATTTACATGCAGCTGTTCAATTTTCCCAACACCACTTTCTGAAGAGACTGTCTTTTCTCCATTGTATATTCTTGCCTCCTTTATCAAAGATTAATTGACCATAAATGTGTGGGTTTATTTCTCGGCTCTCTATTCTATTCCATTGATCCCTATGTCTGTTTTTGTGCCAATACCATGCTATTTTGATTACTGTAGCTTTGTAGTATTGTCTGAAGTCTAGGCTGGTTATTCCTCCAGCTTTATTTGAAAAAGAATTCAGCATTGCTTTGGTAATTCTGGGTCTTTTGTGATTCCATATAAATTTTAGGGTTATTTGTTCTAGTTCTGTGAAAATGTCCTGGGTAATTTAATAGGGATTGAATTAAATCTGTAGATTGCTTTGGGTAGTACGGCCATTTTAACAACATTAATTCTTCTCCTCCAAGAGCTTGGGTTATCTTAACATTTCTTTAAATCATCTTTAATTCCCTTCATCAGTTTTTATAGTTCTCTGTGTATAGTTCTTTCACCTCTCTGTTTTCAAATTCAGATTTCTGCTCAGATTTTGATTATTCACTTTATTCTGCTTATTTTAGACAATTTACTCTTCTCTGAGATAGAAGTTATGTTAGTGATTTTATACCTTTTTTCTTTTCTAAAATATATATTTATTACTAGAAATGTCTCTTTTAACATGGCTTTCACTGCATCCCACAAATTTTAATCAATTGTAGCTCCATTTTTATTTAGTTCAAAACATGTTTTAAAATTTCTCTTGTGGTTTTGTCTATGACCAGTGTACTATTTAGAAGGTTGCTATTTAACCTCAACATATGTAGGGATTTCCTATTTATCTTTCAGTTATTGATTTCTGGTTTAAATCCATTGTATTCGGAGAGCATGCTTTGTATGATTTCTATTAAAAACTGTTTGATATGTGTTTTGTGGCCTAGAATGTGGTCTATCTTGGTGAATTTTCCTTGGGACCTTGAGGAGAATATGTACTCTGCTGTTGTCAATGGGATATTCTATAAATATCAGCTAGATGAAGTTTACAGATAGTGCTGTTTAGGTCAATTATATCATTACTGATTTTCTATGTACTTGATCTACCAATTTCTAAAAAAAATTAGTACCAAATTTTTCAATTATAATAGTGGATATTTCTCTTACTCCTTTCAATTATATCAGCTTTGCCTCAAGGACTTTGACTCTTATTTGTACTTAGCTGTGTTGTTAGGTGCATGTACCTTTAGGATTTTTATTTCTTCTTAAGGAATTGACCTCTTTATCATCATTTAATATTCTTCTTTATCCATGATAATTTTCCTTGTTTTGAAATCCACAAATCTGTATTTTCTTTAATATGATGATCAGAATGTTTTAACATTCCCAGTAGGTCTCTGATCATTTACTCCTTGAATCTGAACTCTGTTCCTCTATCCTGGTGCCTTCCCTTCCCCTGCTGAACTCTAGAATTCTCCCCCTGAGTTCCACTGAAGGACTTTGTGAATGCCCCTGTCTTTTTCCAGTAACCACAGCCAGCTGCTGGCTGTGCTTCATTTCCTGCAGAAACTTAGCCACTTGGGTACTTATCAGGAGCAGCTGTTAGACAATCTGGAGGGGAAGCCAATGATGCTTTACTCGGGGCAGGGCTGCTGATGGAGCGAGAAAGCAGAGGCACTGGAGGCATCCAGAGGCCTTGGATGGAGGGTATCAAGGGGGATATAAAAGAGGAAAAAGACATAATGAGAAGTCCCTTGTCTGGTGCCTCCAACCCCTTGGGGTAAGGGTACGATGGGTTTTCTAGGCATAAGGGCCAGTGAGTTGGCAGTAGACACCAGTATCTGGAGTCACACCAGTGAGAGTTGCTTGCCTCCAGGAAAAGACAGCACTTCTGCTGACCTGGAACCACATTCCCACTCCCTGAATCCACCCTCTTCTTACTCTGAGAACGACTTTCAGGGCCCAGAGGTGATATGAAAGCAGAAGAATTTAAAGCTGTTAAAGCAATCCCTGTGGAACTGTACTGTGAGAAGCAGCACACTTGGTTGAAAGCAGCCATGGTCTGGGAGTTGACAGACCTGCTTTCTTGGGCTGAAGCCTTGTCCCAACCTTGGCATAACCTTGTGCAAGTAACAGAATCTCTCTTGGCCTTTGTTTCTTTATCCTGTTGGATTTGATGAAATGTATTTGAGTAAGAAGATAAGAAAAGAAAAGCCCTGGGTAATTAGCTGACTATAAACTCAGTATTAATCCGTGGCATGATGTAACTAACCAAGGTAAGGTGATGCTCAGCTACTTAGCTTGAGAGATGTCTGTTGAATTTTGTTTTACAGTGGTCAGATTGTATGAGATACAAAAACTAATTCTGAATCAGGGAAGAGAATCTGGGAGAAGGAATGAAAAAACTCAAAATCAGGGAGATGTCAATTTAGAGCAAAGGAGACCAGGAGAGGTCAGATTTATTTTACTATAACAATGGTTAAAACATGTCTACAACTTAGTAAATCCTCGTTTTGTGCTAGGCACTGTGTTAGGAACTTTACACAACTATTTCATAGAAATCTCACAACTTGGTCTGAAAGAAGCTTTGTGTGTGTGTGTGCGTGTGTGTGCATACATACACATTCCTATCGTTAAACTGATGAAGTTGAGATTTAATGAGTTGGTAACTGTTTTTAACATCACACAGAGAGTAGAGGATACCTTTACTTTAACCAGTGTCCCTCCGACCAAACTCCTAGCCCCTGACTCATAACTGCCATCGGATACGGCAGCAATCGTCAGGTCCTTTCGTAGTGCTCAGAGGTGCTCTGTCTGTGTACAGCAGCAGAACCAGGACCTCTGGGTGAAAGTCGTATAGTAACTGAATTACGCTGATATAATAATGAACTTTTTTACAAATGAAGCTTCAAGACAAGTGGAAGTGCTGCCTCACTCGAGTAGTGTCCCCCAGATTCATTGGAGACACTGAAACAGAAGCAAGGCAAATATTTGCCTGGGGTATATTTATGGTCATTCACGTACAATTCACAGGGACCTAGATGACCTCCAAGGTCCTTTTCAACCCAAAGGGTTTATAATTCTTTGGTTGCCAAGTTTTAGCTTGTCTTAACAGTTGGCGCTGCTAAGACTTCACAAAGCATGCAGTATTTCTCTAGATTAAGATTGGTTGATATCAACGCACCTCAAACTCTAAGAGAAGCATAGTGAATGAAAAAAATAAATAAAACAAAAAATACACCATTTATTGATCCCTCACATAGTTCCAGGCACTAAGTGCTTTGCATACTTTAATCCTCACCACTTCTTGGGAAGACAGCGGTGTAATCATTTTGTAAAGGGGAAGGGGAACCTGAGATTTGGAGAGGTTTGTATAGTTTCCCTAAGTTCGCAAAAATAAGAGGTAGCCTGTCTGCTGCTATAGCTTTGTTTTCTTACTGTTCTTTTGTATCAGTTCCCTCCAAATGGTAACATTTCCCTATTAAAAATGACACATCCGAGGCTTAGGTTACAAGGAACCTCTCATGGACTAACAGTTTCCTAGGTGCCTGTGCTCTCACTGCACCTAAGAAAGTTTTATTTAATGATCCTCTTTAATAATTCTTATTCTTATTTTTTTAAAAACAAAACTGAGACGCAAAGAGAATGAAGACATTTCCCTTTGCCATTCACTTGAGAACTGTGAGTTCCGTAACAAACCTGGTATCTTTGCCATGAACCACTCCGACTTGGCACACAGGCCTGGAGAAGTCCACAGTTACAAGCTAAGTGACTTGCTTGGACCCTCAGCACTTGGCAAATCTGAACCTAGAATCCATTTTTTTTAAAGCTTTAGTTAATTTTCTTTCTTTCTACACCAGCAACATTGATCATAAAAAGTCAATAAGCTTGCGTGGCTCTGTTTATTATAACACCTCAAATCTAATTTTCTCATTCATTCATACTGTCTGTACAAATGTAATAAGTGTGTGCTGTGTGTGTTATACAAGTTGCTAACATCAAGAAGTTTGGGGTAAATCTATCTAAGAGAAAGGAGAACCTACGCCTCAGCTCTGATACAAGAATCAAGCCCAGAGAAGGTCCCGTCCCACCAACAGAGACACTGATAGCAAAAGATGACATTTTCCCCTCTAAGTTCAGACTCAGCTCTTGAAGTCAGCAAACGAAACGAAGAGAATGAAATGACTGTGAAACACATTTTGAAAGGGAAGCAATGTTTCTGTCTCCAGATTTTTTGAAAGAATTCTTAGACAAGTAGGGGAGACAGGTCAGTCTGTTGACCTCCTGTGATTTGCTTCAGTCTCCTGCACATCTCCTAAGTGAAGGGTTTCTCTCAGAAACTGAACCGAATGCAAAGCCAGAGCAGTAGTCCCGTGGGCTGTCATTGCAGGGGAGCTGGCTTCATCCTCACGGGCCAGAGACTGGGGAGCCTGTTTTTACTACCTACCGCTCTACTGTAAGGGAACCTGAGGGCCAGGACCCCTGGGCGGTTTTCATATTCTAACACAGTCTTCCCCAAAACGTGCATTTGTACCACTGGTGTCTTCTCAGTGTTTGTATGTAATGCGTAGGATGATTGAAAATGTTCTCAACATGATTGCATGTGGTACCCATCACTAAGAAAAAGTGAATCGCATGATGAGACCATTATTTTCATTTTAATTCTCTTCCAGTCTTTCAGATAAAATTAAGGAGAAGCTGCCATTTCAGGGCTAATAGGTCTTTAACATCTAATTTCACCCTCCTTTTCTTTTTTTTAAACAAAGGAAAAGCAGGCCTCACACTGAGAGTCTAGGACCAGTGAGAATATCCACCTAAGATGCAATCAAATTTAATCGTTTTCTTTGGATTTATGTTTAGAGCAAGAGTTGATCCTCATTATTTGCTGAATGCACATTTGTGAATTCACCTACTCACTCAAATTTATTTGCAACCCCAAAATCAATACTTGCAGCGTTTTGCAGTCCTTTGTGGACATGTGCAGAGAGTTGAAAAAAACTGAGCCACCCCACGTGGATGTTCCCAGCTGAGGCTGAACAAGGCCACACGCCACCATCTTGTTGCAGATCTCATACTGCAAACAAGTGTCCTTTTCATGGTCTGTTTACTGCTACATTTTTCTCATTCTTGTACTGATTTTTTGTTTGTTTGATGGTTGGTTGGTGACTTTTCTGTCCAAAATGGCCCCTAAGCATAGTGCTGAAGTGCAGTCTAGTGTTCCTAAGGAAAAGATTGTGCCTTACGGAGAACATGCATGTGTTAGATACACAGCCTTCAGGCATGAGCTGTGATGTTGGCTGTGAATTCAACGCTAATGCAGCAGCAATACATGTTAAATCAACTACACGTTACATGAGGTGTCTTTAAACAGAAGCACACTTATACAAAAGTTATGTACTGATTGGTTGGTGAAAATGTGTGACCAGAGGCTCTCAGCAACCTAACCGTGTATTTCCCGTAGGTGCAATGGCTCAGTATTTGCTAGTCCGTGTTTGTGGAGAATTTATAGAACATAACTACCAGGAGTGATGAGAACTACTACACTACTTCTATTTAGGAAAGTGATTTGAACCTTCCATTTATGATGGTGCTATTTAAAGTATCCTTTAAAATAAACATGTTCAGGGAAAAAAGCATTATCTTAAAAATAACTAGTACTGATGGTTTGCTGTTACAGCCAAACTTTGAAAGCAGTGAGGGAAAGTCTGAGGTTTTCTCCAGTCACTGCTCTGTTCTTTGGGTAACCTGCCAACATACTGAATTAATCACCGAGCCTCAGTGCCCTTATCTCTAAAATGACGATACCTTTTCACCTAGTGAGGTACCTCTGAGGGAACAAATGGAGAAGTGCTTTGAAACCTATCAGCAACCTTACCAACGTGAAAGAGGCATCGTCAAAGTCATTGTTATCGCCCATTGCTGACAAGTTGTGAGGATTACCAGCTCCTCTGAGCTCCTCTGCTACTGCAGTTCCATCTGTCAGAAGAGGGAAAAAAACATATTTGATATGCCCCCCACCTTCATTACCCACTAATAATGAAAAAATAATGACCTTTTTTCCCATGTTGGTGAATATTTTTCCTGTCAACTTTGATATGCTCATAATGTGGGCAGACAGATTATTTATGACCAGGGAAATTAAATATTATTTCATTTCTCCTAATACAATCTGTGGCGTCTCCCAGCTCCCAATTCCTTCCCATTAAGGTTATTGTCTTTTCTGCTCCAATTGGCCGCGTGCTGTTGGGTTGTAACAGCGCTGGCAGGATGCTCCGAGCGTAATGGAGGTGGGAGAGATGGTGTAATTTGCAAGGCTGCCTTTTCCGTCTCTTCTAAATGAAGACATTTGGTCCTTGCGAGTCAAAACCCATTTTGATGAGTCTAGATGCATTTGGACTAATGGAAAGGGACAGCGACGGCTGTAATGGCTCTCCTGAACTGGGTTTTCTTACTCAGAATCACAGAATTTCAGAATCAGGAGGGTCATTTAAGGCCATCTGTTTCAAGCCTGTAATTTGCATACGAGGAAACTGAGAGCAGGGGACTCACGGTAATGAAGTCTCTGGTGAGAGAGCACATTTCTCACTGCCAAGCCCCATTCCAATAATTATTCTGGATTTTGACTTACTTCGTTTTCAGGGGCCCATGTTTTTCTAAGCACGTGGAGATATGACCACATTTCATAAGGTCCGGAGACAGGCATGTTTCCTTCATAACTCCGGGCCTTTGCTTGTTCTGTCCCTTCAGGCAGTTTAGGTGGCCGTGTTCCTCCAGGGATGGGCCAGGGCTTTGTTGTGCTTGCATGGCAGCTCGCCTTTCCCCTCCACCCAGGCGCCTCCTTTCCATGGGTGTGGAGTCCTGATATCACACCCCATCGCAGAGAACTTAACCTGTGGCACAAGAGGAGGTGAAATGTGAGGTCCTTCTTTCCCTCTTCTTATATTTATTTCACACCTCTGAGGTTCCAAAACTGATGAAGGTCCAGTATGTAAAACACAGTCCCTGCCAACTTCTGGATCCCAGCGTGGTAGGAGAGATTGACAGGTAGAGACACTTACATTGAGCCACGACTTAATCCAGACCGCTGTTCCCTTTTGACTGGACCGTGGCAGGATGGCCCTTGCTTTTCCCCACTTCTCATCTTGCTCCCATTCATCCACCTAGGTCAAAACCCAAATCTGATTATGTTACTCCTTGGCTTAAGATTTTCCAGGGAAGCACCATTGCCCTTCACATGAAGCCCTGGTTTTCGATTTAGCCCTACCTATTTCCCCAATATCATTTCTTCCTAATTCTTTATACCTTAGTAACACGGACTTGTTTGCAGTTTCTCAAACTCGTATGTTTTTCCCCATCTCAGAGTCTCCACACCTGCTTTTTCTTCCATCCAGAACATTCTTCCTCTGCCTCGTCTGAGTGGCTAACGCTCTCATCCTTGACCTCTTGTTTAATTTGCTCTCTCCTCAAGACCTCCACATTGTTTTGTAGATTCTTTGCTACAGACCCTAGGGGGTGCTGTTCACCTTGCTAGTCGCTGTTGATTTGTTTATTTATTATAATTATTTGATGGTAGTTGTCAATAAAGACCTTGAGCAAGGGATAGCTTTTTCTAATTTGCACAAAGTTCCCAAATAGGCATGATATGTGGAGAAGAAATTCACCTCCTCAGCCACCTACTTTGACCAATGGATATACTTTATTATTTTTATAGTACGTAATGTCATTTTAATCATTTATTCATTTGCTTGTTGACTTTATTGTTTATCCACTGTATTACATTATAAGCACTTCAAGGTTAAACATATTTTTAACATTTTTTAATGGGTTATAGTCATTTTACAATATTGTGTCAAATTCCAGTGTAGAGCACAATTTTTCAGTTATATATGAACATACATATATTCATTATCACATTTTTTTTACTGGGAACTACCACAAGATCTTGTATATATTTCCCTGTGCTATACAGTATAATCTTGTTTATCTTTTCTGCAAATTTTGAACTCCCAGTCTGTCCCTTCCTACTCTCCTCCCCCTTGGCAACCACAGTAATCCCACTCCTGGGCATATATCCAGAAGGAACCCTACTTCAAAAAGACACCTGGACCCCAATGTTTATAGCAGCACTATTTACAATAGCCAAGACATGGAAACAGCCTAAATGTCCATCAACAGATGGCTGAATAAAGAAGATGTGGTATATTTATACAATGGAATACTACTCAGCCTTAAAAACCGACAACATAATGCCATTTGCAGCAACATGGATGCTCCTGGAGAAGGTCATTCTAAGTGAAGTAAGCCAGAAAGAGAAAGAAAAACACCATATGAGATTGCTCATATGTGGAATCTAAAAAAAAAAAAAAAGAACATAAATACAAAACAGAAACAGATTCATAGACATAGAATACAAGCTTGTGGTTGAAAATATGTATTTTTTTCAACTGCAAGTATACTATCTGCCCTGCAAGGTGCCTGACATATAAGTGCTCAATAAATGTTTGCTTCAGAAAAGTATTGTTGAATAAATTAGGGAGGCGAAAGGGGAGAATTTGAACTAAAGTGAGAAGTAAGCATAGGATTTAAATATTGTTCTGTGAGGGAAAGGCATTTTCGGTGGTGGTGGAGAACAAAGCCTTGTCTGTGAAATGGGACAAAAACACACCTGTCATAAAATAATGTGCTCACAAATGTCAAGTGTTAGCAAAACATCTGACAAGGCATCACCCAAAAAACATTTCAGTTAGTATTATTTTCACTCTTATCTGCAATGGTTAATGTGTAATAGAAACATTACTTTTATCCATTGCTTAAAAGTGCACGATTATTAAAAAAAAATAGAAAAATCAAAGTTTCTAATTAGACTGTGTGATTTGGAAACTTCTCTGGAAGAATTTAGAGTTTATAACTTTCAGTGTCCCTTCCCACCTAGCAATTTATATGGAAACAGTGAAAAAAAGACTTCACAGAAAATTACACACATCACACAGCCCAGGACACTGGGACAGCGATTGAAAATAGTACTGATGTTTCTCTTTCCTGTGGCATTTTGCTCTCCCCGCTGTTGCCACGATCTGCTGAACAAATGCCCCTGGGAGGCCAAAGGAACCCGGACAAAGTCTACCTCCCCGACATCAGGGCTCTCTTTAAACTGCACATACCAAAGAATGTTCAATGGCAAGTTTTCAGCAATTCCCCTTTGTGTCTCCAGAGCTAGGAAGACATTGGTGCCTCAGAAACACTTTTGAAACATCCTCTGTGTTAAGGAGAAAAATCACCACCGACTTCTAAGTTCCCAGGTTCATGGTGAGGACTAAGTTGAGGTCACTTGCTTTTTTCTACCCTTCCCTTTCTCACTTTTTTTTTTTTCACATCAGTGGGTTTTTTTCATTCTAAATATATTCTATTAATATCATTGCACTTGCCAAAAAAAGGAAAAAAATCAAAAGAAAACAACCAAGATCTTAACAACTTCCACCTTTCCACAAAAAAAATAAAATACTGTCAGCAAAGCTTTGGGTTGCTGAATGACTTGGGGATTAGGGAGAATGTAGGCGACAGAGTGAAAAACAAGCAGAAACTTGAAAGTTATTAAATCACCTCCTCCTTGCACTGAATAGTGTTTAGCTATTTGTTTTCTGGTGATTAGGCTAAGTCTCATTGTAAATGGGTAAAACAAGAATTTTTCCCTTTCACTAAGGCATAATTCTGTGATGTGGTTGAAGAAGCCTTTGCCCGTAGGTAGCTGTCTGTCCTTGCGCCCTGAGAGGTCTTCAGGATTCTAACAAGGAGTCGTTCTTCCTGGAAGCACAGTGCTGTCGTAGCGACACTGGTGCTGCTAGGTCAGAAGTGCCAACTGGAAGCTACCATCGTTAGGGCCCAAATCATCCTTCTCTTCTTCCAGAGGCCATGCAAAATGAGCCTACTGCACCCACCAAATGAGTCAGAGAAGCATCCATAAAAGCAGTCTATTTTTTATTGCAAAATTCCAAGAGGTCCATGAAGCATCCTGCCTTTTCCTATGGTATAAAGCACAAGGAACTCTAACCAGATCTGCAGGGGATAGCCCCAGAACTCTAGAAACCACACCGAGGTCCATGTATTTCTCAGTGGATTGTGCACCCTCTGACATGCATGTTTTCTTATTATGACAGAGTGGTACCCGCTGCTTCCTTCTCTGCAGATCGTGTTAGCATAATGTCATCAGTGTGTAATGATAGTGAAGACCACCGTGGCTCTTTCTTCTCTCTGTTGGGTGATTACCGTGTTCCAGGCACTGTTCCAATAACCTCACATGTATTAAATAATTTAACAGTCACCGTAACTCCATGAGGTAGATATTACTGCCATTCCCACTTTGTAGGTAAGGAAATTGAGGCAGCAGGATACTAAGTTACTTGCTCAAATTCACACTCGCATCACATGGGAGAGCCGGTGGTCTGGCTCCAAAGCCTGTACTCTTAGCCTCCTTACTATCCAACCTACCCAAGGTGGGAGAACAAAGAAGAACTGAGGCCATTTAAAACAAATCAATGCCTAGCTTTCTCATAAGACAACTGTGAAGATGTTCATTCTGATGTTGTAATTTGATGTCTTATAACCTTGGCTATTTGGTTGTCATGACTTTAGTTTTACGCCTGCAGAAGAGAAGAGGTTTCTTTGTTTTGTTTTTGTTTTCTGTGTTTCTTAATTCATGGAAAGTCCCTAGATTTCAGTCCATGTTTTGATCTAAGAACTTAGGGATTTGTGCACTTCATTATGTGTTTTTTTTTTTCAATGGTTGTAAAGTATAATTAGGAGTAAACACCTTACCCTGCCGCTCCTGTCCTTCATACTATTTTATGGCCATGATAATGCAGTTCCCAAAGCTTTGACTTTAGTGGGTTCCTCATTCTAGGCACACACAAATGATACTTTAATTAGCTGTTCCACTGCTTCCTACCATGGGCATCCAAATTCCCTTCCCTGAATTCTAACAGAATTACTACTGCCTTCAGCTCCAACTAGGTCAGGTAATCTATCACAAATTTCTCCTTTCCTCTTGGGGACCGTTTCCTGTAACCCACTCCCTGGTACTAATTTCTATATTAATCATGGTTTTTGGTCACTAACAACAGAAAGAGAATGAATACTTGGTGATAAGAACAATTTATTGGAAAGATAATGGGTAGCTTACAAAGCCAACAGTAGACTAATCAATTAAGCTTCTAAAATATGCAGGAGAGGAGAGGCGTCCGGAGATACATCTTTGGGCTACACCCTCTGGCAGCTCAGGGCTGCAGCTGGTGGAGGTTGTGGGGGGAACTCTGCATGTTGTCACTTCTCACTGGACCCTCAACTCCCCTGCTGTCACAGGATTCTTGGTGCTGTTGCTAATACGAATAATCCCTTTGCCATCTCTGCATCTTTGCCTCAATTCCTCAAGAGTCAGAGTCATGGATGGGGCTATCTGATTGACCTGTCCTAGGGGCCTGTCCCAGCAGGGACAGGAAACGTCTCCATATTTTTTTTTTTCTAAAATGAGAACAGAGCTTGAATATGGGAGAGTTAAATAAATGGCAAATTTCAGTGGTAGAAAGTAGGTCATTATTAAGTTTCAAAACTTATCCACATGTTTTAATCAAGTCTTCCATCATAAGGAAAAATGAGGATTGAGTAAAGGGAGAAGTTCTTTTAAGAGATCAAGTAAATGAATATAGTAAGGCTACCATCCCACAACACTTCACACAGGAGTCTCTCACACTCCATCGTAAATCACAGTCGTATCCAGGACAGGACTTTTATTCATTCATCACAAAATTGCTTACTCAAGCAATGCTGGTTGGGGCACTGTGGACTCAGTCCCTGTCCTCAAGGAATTTACCATTATAGTTCATCACTTTTGGTGGTTCAACAAAATGAAATCCTTGACTACCTTCAGTTTTATATACAGGAAATTAGAACTATGTGTTTTTCTGCTGTTATGCTGGCAAAGGGAATATATTGATCCTGTGCACTGAAATACTAATCAGAAAGGCTTTGAGCAAGAAAGGCAAGCCCCCAAAAAGTGGTTAGAAGATTAGTTTTGGGTGTAAAGTTAGAGAATTGGGTGTGAGATCTGCTGTTAGACACCGAGTCCTTCAGAAGACTAGTGAATCTCAGCTTCAGCCTCTTGCCCTGTCAAGTGGGGTAACATTGAAGTCTACCTGTCTTATCTCTTTGCCAAAAAAAGATGGAATTCTACCTGGGCTGGGCTTAATTTTGGTTCTTCGTAATATACAAAGAAGTATACGTTTAAGAGCATCAGGTGACGGATATTGACACAGTATTTTGCAATCAGACTTTATTTTCTACTCCACGCTCTCTAGAAACATCTAGATACCACTTCATTTGTTCAGGTGGATTTATTCTCTACCATTTTTAAAAATTAAAAGCCCAAGTCTTACAGTCATTCTCACTGTCCATACACATAACATTTTTTAAAGTGTTAAGTAGTCAGTCACAAAGATTTTGTTGCAATTGGATACTTAGTTGAAAGTTGAGAAATTTTCTCTCCGATTTTATTATCTCTTCTGTAGACAATGAACAGTGACTCCTGATGAGGGCTAATTTTAATTTTCTTTGCTGAGAAAGAATGCAGATCCCCTATTCCTCATATTCTCTTATAAGAGAAACATTTCTTTTCCTAGGGAACAAAATTTGGAAATATTTCTGATTTCTCAGGACCCTCCTTCTCTCATTAACAAGAGAAAATAGATTTCCTAACTGATAGAATTAAGAGAAGAAATTCGATATGATCAGCTCAGAACATTTGTGGATCTCCCTTCAGAGCATCCAGACAATAGCCTTCTTTGTTCTCTTGTGTCCTAAACTTACAGGTGACTGGGTGATAGCATAGATCCTGACCTTCCAAGTGGCTGGTGTACATTTTAGAGACTAAATTCTCAGAAAACCTAGCTGTGGTTGCAGCTGAGGCTACCTGTTCTAATACAACTTTATCTCTAATAACAGGAACACTTTGCCATCTGTTGGATTCCTTAATCTATTTTTTAATGTGGCCACACTCAGGAAGGTATCAGGATGATACTCATAGGACCCCTGAAAACACCAGCGTGTTCCTTCTGGGACAGCAGTTTCACTGAGAAAGTCCTTGTCTGCTCTGTAATAGCCGTGTCATCAACACATGCTAAGCATAATTACTAGAAAGAGACAGACTTCTCACAGAACATGGTAAGCATTACATAGTCTTCATTTTTAAATGTATGCAATTTAATTTTTTTTTAGGACACACAAAACTTTCTGCCTTCTTAATAAGTACATTTTGCTCATCTCATCTCATTTTTTTTTTCTCTGTAAAGAGGAAACCAGCTTTAACTTTATGGCAAATATCAGTGAGCTCTTTTAGGGGAAACATATGGGGAATTAAGTAAAATTCCCCTGATACCCTATGTTTGGGGTTGTTTGTGGAGTAAATTAGACATGGTTATTGTGTTGATAGAAGTCCCCAGGATAATCCCCCTTCTGTGGTCTGGAGCCTCCAATCAAATGATACCTTGAAAAAAGGCTTTCTCCTCCGCAGTCATTAGATGATTCCCTAACATATATTTAGCCTGTAGGCACTAGATTATACACAATATGATGTGATTTTGCCATAGCAATATAGTTTGGATTTCACTGCATATGCTATGCTCAAATAATAAGAGGGAAATTGCTTTTTAGTGATGTTACTTAAGAAGATTGATGGATTATTTGTGCATGAGCAGACTAGTCCTTTAATCCCAGGTCATTGTTGCTAAGATCCCAAACCATATCAAATTAACCTCATTCATTCATTTACTCATTCATTTGTTTATCATCCATCCGTCCATTCATTCATTTAAAGAATTATTGACAGTTGACTGCTTTCAGGCATTTTTTTTCCTAATTACTGGAACTACTCAAGTCAACAAAACAGACAGGAATCTTAAATTCTTGTGGGACAGACTGGCAGTAAACAAAATGCGTAAGTAAATTTCAGAGAAAAAAATAAAAACAAGAAAGAGGTGTGTTCAATGATCAAGGGCAGAAAGGGGGTCTACGTTTTTAAGCAAAGTGGTTGGCAAGGCCTTATTGAGAATAAAGCATCTGAACAAAGCCTGGAAGAGAGAAAGAAGGGGCCATGCATATGGGAAGGGCATTCCAGAGGGGGAGAAACAGGGTCTAAGGCTCTAAAGCTCAGCCTCCTGGAGCACTTCCGGAGGGTCAAAGAGACAGAGGCTGGTGTGATTGGAGTTAAGTGAGTAGAGAGAAGTTTAGTAGGAAGTAAAGTCAGAGAGAGGATGAGAGACCAGATCATGTGGGACTTTAGGACCTTTGTCTCTGAAATTACAAAACCGGGATGGGAAGCCACTACAGATTCTGTGCTTAACCTCCAGTTGATGTGAGAGAATAGATTGAGAGACATGGGCTCAGTCAGGGGTGGAAGGAGGGAGACTACTGGGGAGGCTTAATACAGTGATGCAAATGTGGTGGCTAGAACCAGGCTGGTACCAGTGGGTATGGTAAAATGCAGTCTGGGTATATTTGGAAGACTAAGGCAGCAACACAGTGTGCTAAAAAGAGTGTAACAGAGATATGTTTGGATTGGAAGATTAGGTATTTGGGTTTAGACACGATACATTAGGGATAACAAATATACTATTGACTACAGAATGTTTGGTTTCAGGAAAATGGGATAGCCTATGGAAACACCCCTGAGACTATCCAGCCAGCAGGTGGGATTAAAGCCAAGATACTGGACGTGATGCCCAGTGAGTTAGTTTAGATAGAAAGGAGAAGAAAATGATTATTGCCCTGGGTCACTGGAAGATTAAGAGGTCAAGGAGATAAGGAAGAACTCATAAATGAAATGGAGAAGAAAAAGCCCAGAGTATAAGAGAAAAAACAGAGGAGTATGCTCACTTGAAATTAAAGTAAATAAGGAGGTTGGGAGAAATACAGTATGTCACACAAAGCTCTTAGGTCAACTGAGATGAGTTCTGAGACTGGCCATTGGGTTTAGAGATGTGGAAGTTGCTGGTGACCTTGGCAGAGCAGTTTTGCTGGAGTTGTCCTTGAAGGCCTTATCAGATTGAGCACGACAGAGAACAGTGGTAGATAAATGGGAGATCATGACCATAGAGCTCTCTCTGGCCCCCTTTCCTTGAATAGTTTCAATAGTAGACATCAGTGTTACTCACCAATAATTCTGATGAAACCCCCTTTTAAGCACCCAAGAAGACCACCTCTCCTCTCTGTCTCGAAATTAGACGTGACTGTCTATCTTGCTTTGGCAAATGAATTGTCAGCAGAAGTGACATGTATCAATTCTGAGCAAAAGTGTTAAGATCCATTTTGTGATTGTCCATCTCTTTCTTCCTTCTGCTGCTGCCAGAGATGTTCAGTAAGGGGGGTGAACTTCATCAGCCTTGGTCAAATATGAACAGAATCCTCCGCAAATGTATGATGTGCAGGTGGTGTGACTGAAGAATGAACTGTGTTGTTTCAAACCACTGAACTTTGGGGGTCGTTGGTTACTGAAGCCTGTTCTAGCCCAATCTGACTTATAAAACAGCAGGGGGCCCCTGCTCTGCCTCTGTGGTGCCTGCTGGAACTGTGTCTATACTGACTGACCACAACCTGCTCAGCCCTTCCTGGGAACTCACAAGCTTCTGGAAGGTGGCTAGCAATCTGCTTTCCTCATCAGCATCTGCAAACTTGAAATAGTAAGAGTTGGCCCATATCCTGCCCTAGACGTGGGGCCCTTCTCTTCTCCCCAGCGAGATGGTGGGAGGTGGCAATAAAGCATGCTTTAGTTTAATGTATCTGTGGGTAGAATGGTGAAAGACCTATACCTTCAATGTAGGAGTCTTCGGGATTAGAAGGAAAGAATCTGCTTTCATTCCCCACTGTAATTAGGAAATTAGTTTTATACAGAAAAAGAGTGCCCACGAATAATGTGTTCAATAAGTATTAGCTATTGTTTTTGTTACAGTTTTTATTCTAATGTTACCATTATTGTTCTTTTATTACTGTTGTATCTGGATGGTCATGATGACACTGAATGTCAAAGTAAAATTTTATTTAGCACAAACATTTCTTTTCCACCATTCCCTACACACCAGGGTGTACATGAAAAAGAACACCTGAATTCACGCAGTATTTGCTAGGTGTCTGCTGCATGTTGGGCTTGTACCCAGAAGACTGATGCTCACGTTCTTTCTTCCACTTCTGCTCCTTGGGGCATGGAGTCATGGGGGAAAGGAGAGCTCTCCATCAGCCCCATCGACTTTGAGGGGGGAACAGAATAGAAGGCCATATTTTCCCATTTCAATACACTAAAGATGCTTTTTCCATAAAATTTTGGCCCTCTAGCCACCAATCTGCAAATTGGGAAATTGGACTCAGTTGGATTAGGTGATTTGTAAAGGTTGAAACATTAAGAGAGAGACAGAGAGACAGATTCAACAAGACAGAGAGAGTGAGTTGAGGAGAAAAAGAAAAAAATACAGAGCTGTGTTTTAAAAAATGAGCTTATTTCCCATTAAGTTTTTTTTTCCATTGTCCAAGAGAATGTATCTTGCTTATAATACATTGAATTTAAACAATGGCAGTAATACAAGGAAATTGTGGCTGGTGGAAACCTTGAACATTATTCCAAATGGCTCTGCATTCATTCTTGTCCCCCTTTTTCTTCCATAAACTGCACCCAGACAGACCATTCAACTCCACAAGCCATTGAGGGCTGTGAGATATTACATCATTATGCTGCCGTATATATAATTCATCCACCATGTCAATGAAATAGTGATAAATGCTGGACTCACTCACAAGGATCATATCACATATTTCATCTCAAGCCTTTTTTAATAATTTTTATTTTTTAAATTTCCATTATAACTTCCATCAGCTGATCAGCCTCATGATCATCAAGATTACTCAGCTCCCAAAATTGATACGATGTAGTGAAATCCGGGTGAGAATGGTACCCGGCTTCAGGCCTGTCAGGTTTCTTAATGTACTGGGAGCAAAAGACTTAGTGGAAGCAACGTTTACGGAACCTTAGATTCTTCATGTGTAAACTGAGAATAGCAGTCCTCTCTTACAAGTGTCTAAAGGACAAATGCATTAAAAAAATGTTTTTTTTTTTATTTCTGAAGTTAGGTCTCACTAGATACACGAGACTGACAAAGGTTTTATTTATTTATTTATTTATTTATTTATTTATTTATTTATTTATTATTATTTTTTAATCAACAAACACACATGGAAGAGCTGTAAGCCATAATCCCTGCCCTTGAAGAATTTTCAGTCCAGTGCAGGAGTCTGCCACAAACATCATGACTGAGCACTTCAGTATAAGTTCTGTAACTGAGATCAGAAAACTTGCTCTTTGAAAATCAGAAAAGAACAGACGTGGTCTGAGGCTCTCCTAGAAGGTTTTTCTGAAGATGTGGTTTACCTACGGTATCCTGAAACATGTTTAGAGAATTTCTATGTCTGCCCAAAGCTTACTCAAAGTCATGGCTTATTGAAAGGGGTTGGCATCCTCATTGCATTAATTTCCTAAGGTTGCTGTACCAAAGTGTCACACACTGGTGGCTTAAAACAACAGATTTATTGTGTCATAATTCTGGAGGCTGGAAATCCAAAATTAGGGTCTTGTCAGAGCCATGCTCCCTCTAAAACCTCAAGAGAGACTCCTTCCTCACTTCTTCCAGCTCCTGGAAGCCTCAGGCATTCCTTGGCTTAGAGCAGCACCACTGTAATCTTTGCCTCTGTCTTTACACCCCTGTCCTCTCCTTGTGTGTCTCTGTCTTCACATGTCATTCTCCTCTGCCTGTGTGTGCATGTCTAGATTCTTCTTCTCATAGAAACACCAGCCTTATTGAATGAAGGCCCATGGTCAAGACCTTGTCTTCACCTGATTAGGTCAACAAAGGCCCTGTTTCCAAATAGGGTCACATTCATAGGTACTGCATATTAGGATTTTAGCTTCTTCTTTTGGCAGGGACATACATCAGCCCATTACATCCACAGGAAGAGTGGCATGTAGGGAACATGGTAGGAAAGGAGAGGAGCAGCGTGGAGCCAGAGGGTGAGCAACCCAAAATGTCATGTGGTGGAGCCCTTGGGCATGTTTCAGCAGGAGAGTGAATAAAGCAGCTTTCTCTTTATAAAGATAACTCAGGGCAGTGAAAAAAATGGATCAAACGGGAAGTGACAGTCTTGTGTGAAGGCCATAGAGGTTGTCCAGATGAATAGTAGGGAAGCACAGGAGAGGCCAGAGCTGAGGGGAGTTTCTCAGATGAGATGACAATTGATCCTATGTGGGAGATCAAGAGAGGAAGGAATAAAGAATGACCCTGAGGTTTCTAGCTTGGGGATTGGGTAGTTGGTGATGCTATTAACCAAGAGATGAACCATATGTAGGAAACCTGATTAGGAATTAGAAGAAAGAGGTGGCAGCTGAAAAGTTTAATTTAGTACAGGTTGAGTTGTTCCAGAAAAAAAATTTTAAGCAAAAATTTGAGGAATGCAAAGGATGAGTTACTTTTTCATTGAGCTAGTTCTTAATATATTTCAGAACTTTAGAAGAGGTGGTATTCCTGACTCTTCTATTTATTTATTTATTTATTTAAATTGAAGTACAGTTGATATATAATATTATATTACTTTCAGATGTACAACATAATGACTCAATATTTTTATAGATTATACTCCATCTAAAGTTACTACAAAATAATGTCTGTATTTCCTTGTGCTATACAGTATATCCTTGTTGCTTATTCAGCTTAATGATTCTTCTAAAGAGGTCACAAGGGTAACACATTATCCCTGTTGCTGCAAAATAAATTGCCACAAACTCAGTATTAACGTATGTAACAACACATCCTTATTCTCACAGCTGATGTGAGTCAGAAGTCTGGGCATGAGTTAGCTTGTCCTCTATTCAGGATCCACCAGGCTAAAATCAGCTCAGGACTGTGATCTCATCTGAATCTCAGGATCCTCTTCTAGTTACTGGTTGTTGACAGAATTTAATTGCTTGTGGTTGTAGGACTGAAGCCCTCTGCTCCTAGCGGTGGCTTATAGTTACCTGCCTTGTGGCCGTCTCCATTACAGGGCACTTTGCTACTGTAAGGCTAGAAGAAGAGCATCTATGCCGCTTTGAATCACTACCTTCTAGACCATCCTTTAGAATATGCAGCTGATTAGATCAGGCCCACCCAGAATGATCCCCTTCGATTAACATAAAATTAGCTGCGTAGGGGCACTGATTATATCTGAAAAATCCCTTCACCTTTGCCAGATAATGCAGCCTAATCATGGGAGTGGTATCTCATAATCACAAGTCCCTTCCACACTAGGGAGGGCAGGAATTACACAGCCTGTGTGTACTGTGTGGTGGAAATCTTGACCCCCCCCCATCTTAGAATTCTACCTATAACACAAGTTGACACAGTGAGTGTTGGTGGAGCAAGGACCATACTTCATATGTTTTGGTTTCAATTTTAATATTATTTTCCAGTAGGCTATTTTGCCCCTAGTGATGGCACACATCTGATGCTCTTTGGGTAATGAAATAAAGCCATGATTCTGGACTCAGCAACTTTCATCTTGTACAAAATTTATGGACTTTCTCAACCATGACCATGACTTTTCATCACACGCTACCTGAAATAAAGATTCATTTTGCATCAAACAGAATAAACTAACAAAACAAGAAAATTGGCAAGTTTTTTAGAAGTGTCTAATAGATTTAAATTTTCTGGGTACCCCCGATACCTCTCAGTAAATCCCACAACTGTAACAATTAATAATAACGGTGACGATGATGATAATTACTCATAGTTTGTAGCCATCCATTTTCTCAAGTCAGCTTCATAACAACGCTGTGAATTACACTTAATAATCATAGTTTATCCTCAGCTGTGTGTATTGTAGTAGGCTCTGTGTGTACAAAATCAGTTAACTATGATCTTTATCTTTTTCTAACTCAAAGTCTAGTTGGGTCAGATATAGAGGTCATGCTATCTCATTTAAGAAAGGAAACAAGACTTGTAGAGGGAAATTACTGAGTACCAACCACGTAGTTTATTAACTAGAAGAGATCACTCTTTCTAACCTATAGCCAACATTCTTCCCCCTGCCTCATATCATTGTATGTTTTAGTGACATAATACTCAAGTAATTTGCATATATCTATTTATACTTTAGAATAACACTTTAGGGTGGATATAGGTAGTGGGAAGAGAGAGAACACTGTATAAAAAATGGACTTGATTTCTTCATGGATGCTGCTTTCTCCAAGTGCCTGAGCAAGGACGCATCTGACTTTGACCAGTATGTTGTGTGGCTGTCTTTGTTGTTTCAGACTGTCTAGAACAATCTCTGAACAGGAGACAAGAGTATTATTCTCTCTAGTTCCATGGACTGGATTGTTCCTGAGGTCAGAAGAAATTCCCTGGGGAATCACAGCTGGCAAGAGGACAAGGTTACTTCATTGCTTTGCTGATTCAGAGGGAAGATAAAGAAAAACCAAACAAACAGAAACACTCCAAAATCAGTGAAAGAGAAGTGATTTTGAGGCCAGGGCAAAGTAGGAATCCAGGTATTTCAGGGGTCTCCTGAAGAATGACAACACTATCTAAACAGATCGTGCAGAAATGGCTGAATGGTTTTCAAAATTGCTTACTTTGTATTCAGAGGAGAAAACAATATTCAGAAGGGAATGGAATAGCTTTGTGCTACAAACAACTTTATTGGTCTAGATAAGCTAGCTCCTTGGTGTTCCTTTAAAAATTCCCATTGAATCCCATTGTATTTTCCTGTCTGACTTCTTATTGACTTGGGCTTCTGTCACCAGGGTCCTCCCTCCATCAGAGTAAGTGGGAAAGTTAAAAAAAAAAAAAAAAAAGGACTGAAGTTTTCTATTCTGTACACAGCATTTGAGAAAGTTTCTTTTTTTTTCTTTTTATCAAGTTATTCAACTTCACTAATGATTAGGCAAAGGTAGTAAATCGTCAGCTAATTAAATCTGCGGATTGTATTCAATAGTGAAAGTAGGTGAGGAGAAGGGAATAATGTGAGAGACCTCAAAAGCTTTGCATTCTATGCATGAGAGAACGGAAGGGCATGAGCCAGTGTGTGCAGTTACAGCTGGCAGATTAAAAAAAAAAGCAGAAGGGAGGCTACTAGAAAGAAGAGCTGTGAACAGCAGTGAGAAGACGTTTGTGGGAGGAGCAAGAGTTGGACTCTAAGAGCTCTGAGATGCCGGTGAACAGCGGTTCCTGTCTGGGTTAGCGCCGAGGTTCGCTTATAGGAGACTTCTTGTGTATGTAATTCCAGAAAGAAAACCCCCAAACCTCATCCCCAAAAGAGTTCTGGATATTTGGCAGGCCACCAAGTCCACACCAGATCTCTGGCCACAACATGCCTTCTGAGTTAGCCACTGGGGTTTCATTCATTCTCAAAGAAGAATAAGCTTATTGGCAACAGTATGTGACCGAGTGCCAGGTAGTGTGCAAAGTCAGTTGATAAGGTTGGCATATATTTTTTTGATTATTAATTTTGCTCATGACAACTAAGGTAAACTTATTTTTATATTAAACCAAAAACAGACACACTGTGGTATAGAATAGAGAATTTGCATGGATTTTGAGCTATAACTCTTTCAGCGTGCTAACTTGACTTACATCTCCAGGTCTTCTAGAGTTACTCTTCCTCGATGTTAACATGTACTTAGGTAGAAAAAGTTAAGAAACTCGATGTGTTCCAATATGTGCATATCACGATGTGAAGTAATAATTTATTTTTTAAATTATTTCCTCTGTTAAATGTTAACGGAAAGCCTACCGTGTACCAGACACTTTTATCAGAGTGGAAAGAGCTGTGCTAGTGTACAAACCCAGTCCCGAGTCTCAGTCTGCTCGCATTCAGAGTCCATGTTGTATTTCTGAAGCCTTTCACATACAGCAATTTAACAGAATCACATGTAATGTATTATTAACGGCATTCATTTGTTAGTTTGCTTTGCATACATTTAGGGAGTATTCCATGGGCTAAGCACTCTGCCAGGCAATAGAGCTACAGAAGTGAATATTTCAGACCTGTCCTTTGCCCTAAAACAGCGTGAATTCTAACAAGGAAGGAAGACTGTCAGTGAAGCAGTTAGTTCTAATGCTGTGTGGTCACTTTTATGCAAGGGAAACAGAACTTGGTAAGAGATGGTTTGGCAAGGGTGTTTCATCTGCATGGGGAATACATGAAAGTCCTCTCAAAGGAGATCTATTTCAGCCTAAACTGGACAGATGGACAGAGTGCAACACGGTGCATTTTCAGTAGAGGAGTAGCCTGAGAGAGGCTGAGAGGTAAGAGGGAAGATCACGTATTCTAGGGCGCACATCTGGTCAGACCGCATGGCGAGGAGCAGAATGTGAGAAGATGAGGCCGCGGGCAGAGAGCCAGTCACAGAGATGCCCACAGGCCATGCTAAAGCGTTTCTGTGCATCATCCCAAGGATGACGGAAGATCATGAAGGGCGTTAAGTGAGGGCAAGACATGACCAAAGCTGTGGGTTTTAAGTGGTCACTTTGGCTTCAGTGTGGAGAATGGATTTGAAAGTGGCGGAGTGGAAGCAGGGAAACCATTTAGGAGGTGGTTGTAAAACGCGGGTGGAGGAAGATGGACTAAAGTGATATTTAGGAGGTGCGTCCAGAGGGTCCGAGGCAGGCGGCGAAAGTGACTCTTGGGTTTGGGGTGGATAACGATCTGCATGTGGTTGCCACAGTAGTCTGGGGAAGAGAAGGACATGGTTGCTTTGGGGTATTTTGTGAAATAACTTGCAACATCTACGTGGAGACCATCAGTGACGAGAATGGGAGCCTGGAAAGGAGGAGCAGGCTAGACTCTGATCTTTCCAAACAGGGTCTTATTGATCGTAGACTGTAACTCCTGTGGTTGGGAAAGCAATGCTCTGTTCTGTTCTGCCTGTTGGGCTAGATTCCCTCCCAGGAACTGACACCAAGACTCGTCCTCTTATACCAAGGTGGGGCCAGACCCACTCTGACTTGTCATTGCAGAATAAGTCCAGCCTCATCCTGAGATTTAGCTAAATTGACCTGCGCAGAGTCTTGCAGCCCACCAGTGGGAGAGGGGAGCCTCACAGGGACCGGAGCCTGGGTCTGCATACGACCAACCTAGCATGTTTTCCTTTCTTCTGCCCCCCGGGCCCTAGCCTCAGGGTCTGCAGTGAGTCTCTGTGTTGCAGTCTACCTTCAACCGTTAAGAGCTCCCCTGTGTCTTCTCCCTGGGTAATGACACAAGTCCCCACGTGGGAGCTCCTTCTCCCTGCGAGAAGAAGCCGAAGGCCTTTTTGAACAAGAGCCCAGTTTCTCCCCTACCAACCATCACTGTCACAAACTGACCGGTCTGGCGGGGCTGCCAGCCACGAGTGGACAGGCTGACTGACAGGAAGCACAGACCTGCCGCTCACACAAATCTAGGCAGGCTAGGGGATGGAAAATAGGTGTGCTGGGCCTGTCTGGCACTGACAGCTGCTGCCACACCAACATTTCAATCAGCACCATGTTACACCAACCCTTGTGTCACTCAAAACTAGTCCAGCACCAGCTCCAGGGGAGGCTTCTAGGGAGCCAACTGCGACCCTGGGCTGCTGCAGAGAGAGAGGGGCTACCAGGTTCTTCGCAACACCTGCCACACCTCCTTCTCTCGCCAGATAATTAAGGCACAGTCCAGTTGGGTGAATTCATCCTGCCTGAAGAAGTGACAACTAATTCAGGGCTGGTAGAGGAGAGCATTTTGTGGTTCATAATGACTGTCCAAATTGGCAGAAGCTGTCTGGAGTATCCAAGAAAAGTTGAGTTTTGTGTATTCTTTTCGGGGGACAGTGGGTGAATAGCAAGGCTAGGTGTGCTTTGAAATGCCAATCTAACAACTTCAGCACTTACGTACACTTATTCATCTGGGTAAACACACTGGCACAAGCACCTAGACACAGACCTGCCTATTCATATACAGGCTAATTTATTCACAGACCACAAGTGCACAACTGGTATGTATGCATGCAGAACGTCCATGCTAATATGCGTGCTTGTCAACACACTTCAGCAAACTTGCGTGCGGATGCACACATGGAAAACAGATGCACAAATGCACATGTGGGTGCACACAGGCACGCCGACATTGGTGTACAAAAGCACATATGCCACACACGCAGACTGATGACCTCACATAAACACAGGCAAATACAAACACGAACATACGTGAAAGGACACTTGTACAAATGCATGCACTTGCACAGACACCCCCAAAGGCACTGTTATCTCAGGGACGAATTTAAAAAGAAAGGGAGAAAGGATGGACAACGTTTATGTATTGGAGTTTCTACCTGTCATCACTCAGATCACTTTCAAGCATGTAAAACAGAAGGGGGAAAATCAATTCTTGATAGGAGAGGTTCAAGGAGCTGAGAAATCAATTATATTTTATTTTCAAATATCATTCAGAGAAGTTTACGCTCTTTCAGAAAACTGCTCTCGCCGGGGGGCAAAGAACCAGCTGGAAATGGTAATGTGAAAGGCACTGCAAAGTTCAAGGCAAAGGCCAGTGCTGAGGTCAGAAATGACACTTTCATCTTCTCTGGCAGGAGAAGGGGGGAGGATTTCAAGTGCCCCAGTTCAAATAATGGCCACAAGGGCTATCTGATGTGACACTGGTCACCTCTTTGATTGCTAAGTTTGACTTGGTCAGTTCACATTAACAAATAAATGTTCTTGAGCTCTGAAGGGAGCCTCGGGAGCTCTTTTTTTTCTTTCTTTTTTTTATACAAAGAGACAAAGAGGGTTGAAGAAGAGGTGTGACTTGCCCAACATCACCCAGGAAGAGGGTGCAGAGTCTGGGACTCAGCCCAGCCAGCTGGTTTCTCAGCCCCAAACTTCCTGCTTCTCCCATTAGACATCTGCCTTCAGAGCACCCTCCCTACCGGGCAGAACTTAGATTTCCCAAAGACCTTCATAAACATGCAGCTAATTAACTCATGTAGTACTGGGATCATTTAATTACAGACCCCGGGCTGAGGGCTGGTGGCTAGCCCGAGGTCTCACTAGGGCCAGACCCCGCAGGCACGTGCCTAAGCCTAGCACAGCCCGGTCCATTTTCTGTATGAGCCCTCCCTGCCTGTGGGAGCACGTTTATTCCTGCATATGCTAAAGCTTCCGGGGTCGTGATGACCAGGGCTGTGTTCCAGAACACATAGCAGGATGGCGTGGTGAGAAAGTAAAATTAATTAAATTAAATCAAAAAGCCCAGCACACTCTGTTAATGCAGAAACCTTTAATAAGCAAATCAACTCAGCAAAAAGTGAAAGGGTCAGGGGAAAGAGGAAGAGAAGGGCGACACTGACAGAGTCAGATGTTACCACGATGAGCTTCGGTTTTCTCACTGCAGAAAAATAAAAACGGAGACCAAAAAACTAAATCTGGGTTGCCAGGGGCCGGGGGTGTGAAATCAGCGAACGTCTCTGAAAACGCCTTGTAAAGATATCAGACAAGTGTCAGCTGCATTACTGTCTACATGCTCAGGGAAGGAAAACACTATCCCAGAGCTTTGCTTTATGTTGTTACCCTCCCTACAAGTGACCTTGCTGTCCACTGGACTGGACTTGAGTGTCCTTTAAAGACTGGCCAAGTGAGCCGACTGGAGCTGCCGTGTCTCAGAACTGTGTTGCTGGAAGAGTCCTCTGACATGATTTCCAGCATTTTCCATGCTGCTTCTGGAACATATGAAGGGGCGTTACTCAGTGCCACGTAACAGTAGGTTTTAGAACAAAAACTTCTACAAAACGCTACAAATAAGATTTTCCTCTTGTAGATTCACAAAACACAGAAGCATCGTCAAAAGCATCTTCACGCTTCTGAGAGGTCTTTTGGGAGACAAACCTGCTCAACTTGGTTAAACGTGTTTCTAAAATGTTTGTAAATGTTTTCATCTTGTGCCATCCCCACCTCCCTCACAAATGCCTTTTTATTATTGTTTTTGAATTCTGCGTACCTGTCAATATCCGAAAGAGGGATTCTCCACAGAACATAATTTTAGGATGTGCTCCTCTGGTTCAATGCTCTCGTTTTAGATAGGAAACATTTGATAGGGGAAATGAGTTGGCCAAGATTACGTAGCAAATTAAAGATAGCGCTGATTCCTGATGGACTTTCTCTTCTCAGAATCCCTATTGGGCACAATTTTTTATTACCTGTCTGTACTGTCTTATTGTGTTATCCTTTATTTATAAATGGTGCGTATTTTAAAATGAAATATGTGTAAAATCACTCACAATAGTTTCTGGAACATTTAAATGACTCCATAATTGTGAACTCTGAATATGTCTGTGTGGTTTTGCCAACAAGATCATGAACTCCTGTAAGGAGCCATGTCTCTTATACTTCTGTGTATCCCCATGGCTCATGCAGTCTTTCGAGACATACCCCAGGCACTCCACAACTGCTTTCTCTTGACTGATTGAAAATCAGAGGCAGCCCCAGTTTTATGCCCATTGGAGGAAAGGAGAAAGCCTGACATTAAAGCAATAAAATGAACCATTTCCCCTACAGAGTTAGTCTAACATTAATAAAAGCTTCATGTTGCACTATTATCCTCTCCTCTTATTATTTTCATGTATTTCATGCTGAATATAAATGTCAGAACACTTTATCTGTCTGAATTTCCATGGGATTTATTGCCACTGAAGGAACACATGCTGTGACTTCTGGCAAGGGGTGCTTTGTCCTCGGTGGCCTTCCCTCTCCAACCCTGTCTGAGGTCCCTCAGTGACTGCAGAGCTACAGAAACTGGCAAGGATCACTATGTCTGCCATCATAAGCCAAGATTCAGAATCTACTTTTCCCATTTTCCAATTCTGAGATTTGGGGTGACTTGCTTTTACTCTCTGGATGTCTCTATTGAGAACAATTATGGTGGTTTTGAAGCATTCTTTTCCTCACTCCAACACACCTGGCTCTCCTTAACAGAATGATAATTTTGTTCAGATATCTATACATCCTTCGGATTAGATGATTCATGGGAGGTTATTCTTACCCCAGAACCAGGGATATATTCTTATTAATCTGGACCAGTGATATTTAAATCTGCTATGCACCAAAATCATCCGGAGGGCTTGTTAAAACAAAATGCTGGGCTTCTTTCTGCACAGAGATTCTAGTCCCATAGGCCTAGGGAGGGACCGTCATATTTGCATTTCTATTGAGTTCCCAGATGTGGCTGATGCTACAGGTTTGAGCCCCATACTTTTGAAACCACCCGTCTAAGCCAGTTGGGGTTTTCCTGTTACCAAGTCCGTGCTCATCATACTGCTCCCCATACAACAGGCCAATAAATCAAGAGACGAGTTTAGTTCAGAGTAGCAGTTTTATTCAGAAAGCCAGCAGACTGGAGAAGATGGTGGACTAACGTCCCAAAGAACCATCTTGCCCTGGCCTGGATGCGAGTCTCCTTTGTAGAACAAAGAAGAAGAGGTGAGGAGGTAGATGAAAAAGGGAAAGGCTGTTGCAAATATTTCCTTGGTTCCCACCAGACTCTGAAGAGGGTGTGTTAATTTCTTCTCTCCTGCAGCCATTCAACAAGGCTGGTCAGGATGTTTCCGTGAGCTAAATGAAAGTATTGAAAGTATTTTAGCTCAACACGCAGAGATGGGAGGCAGGGTTCTGGACCTGGGCCATTCTGTATCCTTTAAGCTATTAGGCAACACCTTTTAGTGATTAACTTGTAGCAAGAACAACAGAATACAAAGGTTAAAGTAAAAGAAGCAGATCCAACATGGAGTCAGCTTTGTTCTTCCTGTTACATTCCCATTCTCCACTTGGTCTCGCTATGGTATTTCAAGTCATTTTAACTCATTTCCCTCAAGAACAGAACCCAAGACAAGGGCATGGGCTCAGGTAGCTTACTGGGACATGATTCTAGGAGTCACTGGGAAGACGTCAGGGTGCGAGAAGGGGAAGCAGGGAAAGCCACCAAGTGGAATTAGTGGGTCAGTGTTCTCTGCGTGCCGTCGGGAGTCACTCCTGCTGCAGACCTTCTGTAGGACCTAGAGTTTACCCCCTAAGGAATGAGGAGGCCAGGATTTTAGTTCCTGTCCCTCACTCACTTAAGGTTGCTTCTTAGGGCTTCAGTTCTCTAGGCTTTCCAGCCTGGCACCTGCAGAGGCTGAGCACACTCTGGTGATGGCCCTCAGGCTCAGAGATGCAGCTTCCTGAGGAAGAAATCAGGACATATATGGGATTTGCTTAATAAGTTGCAGGTGATGTGGGCATGGGTTGAGGGCATAAGGTGGAGCACATACAGTGTCACATGTCAGTGAACCTTTGATGCAGATCTGGCCAATAAAATGTGAGGAATATCTGCTGGGGGACTCTTGTCAAGCTTTCTGTGTTCTTAAGAAAACTAGAAGAAAAATATTTCCCTCAGGATGTCATCATTATCTGAATAGGACATAGAAATTGCTACATGCATATCCTGGACAGGAGAAGTAGCCTTCAGATGAAGGCACTGCTGAGAAGAACAGAGCAGGGAGACTGAAGCAATCTGCACCTTTGATGAAATTCTTGAGATACTAACATATCATGGCTGGAGCCACCCTACTGCTGGGTTTATTGTATGATAGAGAACAAATGATGTTTTTGTTTAAGACGTTAAACCATTGTTGGGTTTGGGGTTTTCTGTTACTGGTTGCTGAAACACCTGATATGCTGATTCCCTAAAATGCAAAACTGAAATGGTGCTTAACACCTTCGCTACTCTAAGTGTAGTCCAAGATTTAAAAGCATCGCTGGCACCACTGAGTCAGGATTTGCATTCAGCCAGGTCTCCAGGTAACCCCATGTGCATATTAAACTATCAGGAGCCCTGCCTTACAGAGCTGTGATGAATAAAAAGCTGATGGACAGGAATCATACCACCCATGCTGAATTGGGTTATTATTTTATACTGACACCTTCATACTTCCTTCTAGTCATTTTATTCCTCATTCCTTATTTAAAAGTAAGATTGCATCAGCCTATGGAAATATATACAAATGTGGAACTCATCACTGGTTAATTAGTCTAGAAGGTAATTTTGTTCTTTACCGTAGGAGTTAATTTTCCTAAATATTAATGAGCAGTTAGAATTCTATTCTGAAAACAGAAGACGTTGTGAGTTGAGGGTGAGTAGTCGGAGGTGAAGAACAAAAGGATACACAAACAAACATAGTTACATACTGGGATTCTTCGTGGGCTTATTTTTCTAAGCCTGACACCTGGCAATTTGAATGAAAGTAAAACAGCTAGCACCAGGGTGACCCTCGTAAACAAATGAATCATCTACTGGGGGCGAAAAAAAAGAAAGAAAGGAAGAAAGGAAGAAAGAAAGAAAATGGCAAGCTCTGTTATCATTTTAGAAGGCCTGAAATGTGACTTTAGCTGGAAATAGCCCAAAGCAGCATTTCTTCACGGGTAGTCTTCAGAATTTCATGGAGTGAAATAAATATTACTTAGTAATGACTCTGTGGTCAAACGAATGTGAAGAATGTTGCAAAACAACAGTGAAGAGGTGAGCAGCTTGTTTACTAGGTTGTTCATGACAGTAGGTCCGTATTCAAGAGTCTGTTTTTCCCTCTTCCAGAACTTGGGCAGAATTTCTCTAGCAGCTTCCTGTGTTTGCACTCTCACCCCCTACACTCCTATCTCCATGGAACAGCCAGTGTACTGCTTTCAAAATGCTGATGAGTTTGGGTCATTCTCCTGTGCAGAACGCATCAATGCACTTTATATTCGTATTTGTATTTTTCTCCTCTAACGATGCCAACAGGTCCCTTCTTTAGCTTTTATGTGTTTTTCTAGGGTCGTGGCTGACAACCTCCCTCATTCTTCCATTTTGTTGAATATGCCAAGATACTTCTTATCTGAGTATTTTTACGTACTTAAATATGATCTCCTCTGAGAGTCCATTTCTTACACTCTCCTCTTCTCTGAGAACACCCTGCAAATTTCTTTTGGAGCAAGTTATACTTCATAGTAAGCTTTCTATTTGAATAATTTGTTATTAAATTTTTATTTCTTTCCCTAGAAGAAAACCAGTAAGTAATCTTATTCACTATCATATCCACGTGCCTGGGACAGTGTCTGATGCATAGGGGACAGTAAGTGAATATTTAGTTAACGGCTGAATAAATTGTGAATTGCTAACAACGTATAGGGTTTTTCAAGTACATTTTAACATGGGAATTTTTTTTTCCTTTCCCAGCCTAGAAGGAATATTCATGAAATATATCTTGAGAAATGCTTTTCTAAAGTCCATTCCAGTGTTCCTAAATGTGAAAAGGAGAGTGTAAGATATAACCACGTTTCAGACTCTGACTAACTGGTTGACCACGGGCAAAGTTATTTCAAGCTTGAGATTCACTTGTGGAATGATGAGGCTGGTTGAGATAATCTCTACGTTCCTTTCCAGCTCCCCCATTCTGAACTTCCAATCACACAGAAAGAGTACCGCATTCACTTTGGTCATGGCGTGAGCTCTCCAAGAGTAAGTCAAATCAGTCTGACCTCATTTCACTCTGGAGTATTTATAGCCCAGGATGGTAGACCAGGGAAAGGAAGTCGGTACAGCATATCTAGCTTTCCACAAGTCATTTCACAAAGTCTTCCTTGATGTCTTTGTAGAAAGGAGTGAGGAATGGGGTCTTGATGGAGGCGTGATGGACTAGTTTTGTAACTGGTTGAAAGATGGTCCCCAGGAGTGCTAATTAATGGATCAATGCCAGCGTTGAGGACAGGGACTGGCGACAGCCGGCAAGCTCTGTCCTTTGTCCTGTCCTGTTCAACATTTCTATCAGTGTCTTGGATGAAAAGTGAGAGTTCATGATCATCAAATATGTAGGTGACATGATGATAAGAATATGTTGGATGACAGAATAGGAATTCACAGTGATCTGAACAGCCCAGAGAAATGATCTGTATCTGAATGAGGAAATGTAGTCACATAAAGACAAAGTCCTAGAAATAGAAGTCATCACAAAATTTATAATTACAAAAATGTGTGTATAAGTGTGCACTTGTGTGTGTGTGTAGGGTGTATGTGTATTGTGCATATATATGCCCGGGTGACCTTTTGGAATTTTAGTTGATAGTAAAATCAAAATAATAAAAACACTTGTTGTGGTGATCATTTTGCAATGTATACCAATATTGGATCATTATGTTGTACACCTGAAACTAACATAATGTTATAGGTCAATTAGAGCTCAATAAAAATTAATTTAAAAAATCAGAATAATAAAATAATGGAAGATGGCTACTCAACATGAATGTTTGCTATAAATTCAAACTTCATAAATAGAAAGCTAGTCTGTAAAAAGAATCAGGTGATAAATACCATCTTTTCTGATGGGGCTCAGAGTACCACTTCCAATTTTTAAGAAGACAGGTTAGAACATGATTACAGAAGAGTGACTGAGATAGAGACAGAGTTGAAGAAACTGAGATTTGGTCTGAAGAAGAGAAAACATAATTTTGGAGACTACTGTGCCCATCAGGATGATGTGTCTCTGTGATGCAGTTCCTCAGTACCTGAACCTCTCTCATCACGCACCCATCAAATTGTTTCTCATTACTTGTGTGTCCCCTTCATGAGGTTCTGTAAGGGCAGGTTTGGATCTGTTTGATCACCACCAATGAAATCAATGAGTTGCTGAATAAATCTTTTCCTTAAATATCTTTAATATTGTGAAGAAGAGCCCTTTATGTGTATTCTTTGTAATTCAGTGGGAGAGCAGTAGTATCAAGTGCAGATCAAAATGTTCTCCACGTAATAATCACGTTTCCAAACATGGTGTGGACGATGGGACAAATAGTGAGTGTCCCATCACTGGTGGCAGTCAAGCCACATACGGAATTTGGAGGACCATTTGTCTGGAGCCGCTATAGACAGAACTCAAACCACACATTGTGTTTAACCTGAGGGACTTTGATATCCCTTCAAACCTGATTTCGATTTGGAGGTCTGTTGTTCTGTAAAATTTGTTCTGATCCAAAAGAATGAGAAGATATTTCGTAAATATTGTCTGCCATCGTGTGCCTCTGGGCTTTTACTCTTTGTTCTGCCAATTCATAGCTCACTCAAATTTTGTGTGTAAAAATCCTACCCATCTTTATAAAACTTCTCACATTTCGCTTTTGTTTAAAATATTTAATGAACAAATCACCAAAACTAATCCCTTCCTCCTCTGCATTCCTATAGAACAACCAACTTTCTCTCTTACATCCTGCTCATTTTTTGCCTTATTAGGTTGATTGCAAATCTAACTTACTACGAATTCAAAACAGAGGGGGCATGTACATGTGCAGGACAATTCATACATCCATCAATAAAAGGATTCCCCTTTTGTGCCACATTTCTGTCAAGACCTCTTAATGAAAATGACAAGATTAGATCCGTTATTCGGATCTTTTAAATATTTACCTGCCTATGAACAACAGAACTTCTCCTGTTTTCTTTTTTTCCTTACTCTCCAAATATGTGCAGAAACAAGTAACAGACCTCTTTTTCTTCAGAGATCGAAATCTATCTTCTTTCAAGGTGTTGTTGAAATAGGGGTGAGAAAATAAACCCCAGACCAAAGGAAAGGAAAAGAAAAACAGAGGGAAAGTGATACAGATATACATTCAGACTCCAGGGTGGCAGAAAGAAATCTGGATAGTATCTGTCACTGTCACTTAATTTTGGTTGACAAGTTTGTTTACCAACATGTGGTTTCTAGTCTGGCAGAAAAATAAGCTTTTTCAAGAAACTCTGTTGTGATTCTTTCATATTTCTCTTTGGGCATAAATAGTTTCATCCAATAATATTTGGATGATTTAAGAGTAAATGAGAAGCATATGAATTAAAGTTCCCTCAAAATGTTCTTTGGTTTTAGAAGAGAGGGCAGAAGTTCCTAGAGGAAGACTCTGCCAGGTTTGTGCTTGATTTGGGAACGTTGGACATCATCTAGAAATCTCTCTTACTGGGGGTCCCCCTCCCCCAAACCCCCACCACTGGCTCTTTTTAGAGTTTAGTAGTAATTACTTTGCCTACAGCACTGGGCTTCATGCCCCAGAGAACCAGATGGGTTTCCTATCCTTAGAAAACTAATATTTATTTTGTATCAGTAATAAAAGTCAGTGCCTGTCAGGGTTCTAAGCTCTTTGTAGTAGGTATCACTGTATTTAATATTTAGAATTATCTGATGAGATAGGGACTGTGATCTTCTCACTGTGTAGCGTGATATTCCCATGTTGCCGCGTGGTACTCCTGTTCTGCAGATGAAGAAACTAAGGCAGAGAGGCATATAAGAATTCATTCAACATTAAAAAGCTGGCAAATGTGTCAGCCGGGAATTGAACTCAGGCAGTCTGGCTCCAGCATTCTTACAGTTAACGTCTGCACATCTCTGTTTCTTGACCTCCTGCAACACAACACTTAACTCTCAGCCAGGCATTAATACACTGCCTTGTTTATTCTCAAGGCAACAACACCGTGTGGTAGATATCCTTCCAATATTTTTGTCAGTGATGCAGCTGGGTCTCAGAGGCAGTTTGAAACAAGCGTATTCAGTTCATAGAACTAGGGAATGGTAAGACCCAGGATTTGAATTCAGATTTCATCTAACACCTGCCTCAGGCTAGTCTTGCTCCAAGACTGGTGGGTGAATTAACTGCATCAGAACTGCCTGCAGGCAGGTGGTGGGGCTGTGTTGGTTAAAAGAAAGGTCCAGATTTCAGACCACCTTTGTAACCACTGAAGCAACATCTCTGAAGTAAGGCCTCAAGATCTTCATTTTTAAAATGTGATCAGGTGATTTTTGACTCACAACATTGAAAGCCTTATGCTGCCAGCAAAAACCTCTAGTGCGGAAGAAGCCCCCACCAGCCAGTGTTATTAGGGAATTGACAAGGGGGTAGAAGATGAAAATATATTGCGTGTGGACTGACAAAGGAATGAAACAGCTTCAAAAACACAAACTGGAAAATCAGGTGATTCTGGAAATTGCCCGTTTCTAGATTCACTGCAGAGCTATGGCTGATTATCGATTCTGGAAACTTCTTGAAGCTTAGGGGCGTGGAAGCAGGAGAGAGGTCAGCGTGGTCGGGCACAAAGACCATGATGCTAGAGTCAGCCCCTACCTCTTACTCTTACTGTTCTTTGACTCTAGGTGACTTAGATAGTCTCTCTGCATTTTAAATTCTCTGTAAGATATTTGCCTCCTTGATTTTTTATGCAAATTAAGTGAGCTACACATCAAAAGCAGTGGACACACAATAGGTATCCAGTAGTTTCTTATTTATTTATTTTCTGTCTGCTTATGATGTTTCACAACAAGTCACATTTTTAGGTAACTTCAGTTGTCAACTCTCTCACTGCCCACACCTGCATTAAACTAGCTATAATGAATTTCTAGTTTGTAAATTATTTCCATTCCTTTGGACCGTTCCTTAAGAAAGCATTTGTCCGTTAATGTGAAGTTTACTGTTGATGGTGGGTGATGACTTATCCGGTGCACTTTCACCAAAGAAAGATGAAGGCATGCAGGATTATAACAAAGGAATCAATGTCTACTAGGAAAAAAATATCAGAGACTTACACATTTGTAATAGGAATATTTAGGGGCAAAATTTTCAAAGATTATCTGTAAGAATATCATTTAAATTCTAAATTCTGTTACCTTCTCTATTTGAAATACTAGTTCAGAAATCACACCTTTTTGGGGTGGGGGAACATAAAAATGTCAAGGTGCAAATTTAGAGGTCATTTAGAACAACTCTTAGGCAATGTTTCTACTTGGAGGAAAGACAGCAACTTGCTGATATTATGTAGCACATTAAAGTTCTCATTTGTTACTCAATAAACCTGATGAGATAGAAGCCATGCACCATTTTGCAGATGAGAAAGGTAAGGCTCAGAAAGAGAAAGATGCTTACCAAGATTGCTCAAATCACTCAAGACCAGGACTTAAATCTAAACGCTAGAATCTTTGTCCTTTACTCCTGTCTGTAGGCTATGGCGCTTCCTGACTCCAGGCAGGCAAATTATTACGGATGAATTCCTTTCCCTATCTCTTTCAATCTCTCTTTTTAGAAACTTTTAATTAGTTCCCGACTCTCTGCCATTATTAGTATTTGTTATTATGTATTAAGAGCCATCCTTCTTCCTTTCTTCTCCTCTGTTCCCCTCCCCAAGCTTCCCACTCTGAGGCTTCTGGTTTTAATTGTTATATTTTTTCACCAGTGATCAGTGGAGCTTCTCTAATGATCTCAACTCATTTGGAGGGTTTATAGCTCCAGCACAGAACTCCAATAAAAGGAAAAGAGAAGCTTCGCTGGGATCCCCTGAGGCTTTGCTTCTGCCTAGAACAAAGTCTTTTGCTGCTCACTATCCCACCCCTACCCAAGGTTCCGTCTTGGGTGGCAAGATTTGCATCTCCTATTTGGGGGAGTTGTTCTTCTCTTCACCTTCCCATCCTTGACCCCTCCTCCTCCTCACTGCCCCAGGATATCCCTCTGAGATTTCTGCACACAGTAGGCAGGCACGTGATCACTATTGTTGAAGGATGCAATAAATAAGTGCATTAATGAGGGAAGAAGGGAGGATGAAAGGAAGATTTATGGCCCACTTAGCTTTGCCAGGGAACTTGCGAAGTTCTTAGTTGACTTTAGTGCTTATAGTTGCATGGAAGTAGTTTTATATATAAGGAGATAGGCACAGAGCACTATTAAAATCCTCTTCATGGCCAGACTTAGTGGGACTTGAAACAGCTAACATTACTGAGCATTTGCCATGAGCCAAGCACTTTACATGCATTCACTCTTTAAGCATCACCACAACCCTGTCATACACTTGCTCTTATTACCCTTATTTTGTAGCTGGAGAAACACATGGGCAAGCCAGGATTCTAACCGAGGTGGTCTAGCTCCAGAGTGTGGGTCCTTAATCTTTACTTACAAGTAGTACTGTGATATTAGGACACATCTCCCGCGGACTGAGCTTAATCATTATGCATTTAAACCTTTGAAAGGTTTTGTCCATCTGTTATCTAATTTAATCACTAAAAACATTCAGTAGTGTGGGAGAAAATAATACTGTTATTTATCTTTGATTTGAGGGAGAGTTGAGGGCAAGAGGGGATTATGGCTTTTCCCCACATCTAAAACCCTGCAAGGATAGAGGCAGGGTCAGAATGCAAATCCACGAGCCGTGAAAGGTGATAGACACAAAGTGACCGTGAAGGTTAGTGACATCCCACCCCGACAGTGCCACGTACTCCTCGTTTTATAAGGTTTAGGCTGCTTAGCTTCTCTGAGACTTGGTATTTCTTATCTGCAAGATAAAGATGTGAATGCCTGTCTCACAGGATTGGGGTGACAATGCTATTAGGTGCTTTATCTACTAGAATAGGGCAGACATACTATGCGTTTGATTTTCCTTCCCAGGCTCATCAGACATACTTGGTGTCAAGGTGAGCCCCTCAGACAATCTGGGCAGGGAGGTCCTCAGCTCATTTACATGAAACTGGACCTCCTTATCTCACTGTTCCACGTTGCTCATCCACCATGGGGAGAAATGAGAAAAACCATCATGTGTGTGGATGAATTGACTTCTCTTTGCTGACTCATGGCTGTCCTAACTCTCTTGCTCCTGGATAAAAGCCCAGATGAGGTGCACATCAACACAGTGACCACAATCATTCAGACTCCTAGAAGCTCTAGGTTGGGAAGAGCTAAGATTTAAATCCCTCATCTTAAAGAGAAAGAGAAAGGGACCCATATAGGGGAGAAGAATCACCTGTTCTCACGTGGTTTGAAATGGCAGGACTGGGACTAAAAGTCAGGTCTGGCTAAAATCATACCTTTTTCTCTTATGCTGCTATAGAAATTACCTGGAGAATGGAGCTTGGCATGGTTTCTAAGTCAGGGAAACCCAAACAAGAACCTTTCAAGGTATATCTCCCCAGGGAGATTGTTCCTACTAGGAGCAGGGGCTTCTGAAGCTGTCCAGGGAGTCATACAGGCTGACAGTGATGGAGCCCGTCAGTTCCTTGTCTGATTAATGAAAAACATCTAATAAACATGAGGAGAAAGGCCAAGGAGTCTAATGTTTAATTATCTGCCCAATGATTGAAAGTCTAATTTCATTTGCCTGTGCTTGTTTGTGAAGGCTCCTATATTTCCCAGCAAGGAAAGAACTTCAGAGTGCAGGGATTTAACACAGATGAATTCATTAAGGTGCTTATTAATGTATGCATCCTAGTAGCTTAATATTCCATCAGTTGTCAGCTCCTCTCAATTCTGGATGTGGAACCAGAAAATAGGGAAAACATTCTTAAGAATTTGTCACTTCAATCCAAACTTAGCAGTGTGTCTGCTGATCATTGATTATGATCCCAAGAATTAATTAATTTTCTTTTGTTTAATTATATCTTATTTTGGAATTGGATACAATTATCTTACAGTTCATATGGGTGTGTAAAAGGCCTCTGGCAGACCAGTGGGCAACAGAAGTCTTAGTGCAGAAAAATTAGTACACTGAATTTAAATAAATATGTTAATGGATATTAACTATTTTTTATGCTTTTATCTAAGTATTTTTTTTATTGAAGAACAGTTGGTTTACAATGTTGTGTCAATTTCTTGTGCACAGCACAGTGATTCAGTTACACACACTCACACACACACATACATATATTCCTTTGCATGTTCTTTTTCATTATAGGCTATTATAAGGTATTGAGTATAGTTCCCTATGCTATACAGTAGAATGTTTTGTTTAGCTGTTTGATATGTAGTAGTTAGTATCTGCAAATCCTGAACTCCCGGTTTATCCAAAAATGTGGAATGCTTCACAAAGTTTGCCTGTCATCCTTGTGCAGGGGTCACACTAATTTTCTCTGTATCGTTCCAGTTTAGTTTATGTGCTGCTGAAGTGAGTACTGTTTATTTTTCATGCATCTTAAGACACTCAGAAAAAAAAATTTTGAGGCCAAAGACTATATTAAAGTGCGAACACAAAGGGATAAACGAGCATCTTAGAGCATCTGCCAGTTACTAGGGGACCTACACCCAGAGTTTTAAGGACACTTTCGATCCAAAGGAAAGGGACAAGCCTGGAACCTAGTACTGTGAGATCAGACAGATCACCTACATTAAGCCAAGACCCCAGGTGGCAACACTATCACTGGATGAACTAGGAGGAAGAATGCCCAGAGAGGTCTCTGTGAGGTTCAAAGACACAAGATCTATATTGATATCTGAATCCTGTTCACCAGAAGTTCATGAATCAGAAGGGATGTGACAGAATTAAATTTTATCGGCATGCTTCAGGGATTTTATTTTATTTTTTATGGAGAAGTAAATGGATTGAGTAATTTTATATTTTATTAACTTAAATATGTCTGTTATATTTCTTAGGTAATCATTAAAAGAATGGCAGAATGTATAGTTTCCAAATTAGTAAAGAAGAAATATTAGCTCATTCCAAAATAAAAGAGAAAAAGGAAATAAAAGTAAAATATAGAAAACTTGGAATAGATAGAAAGCACACAATGAAACGGTGCAAACCCGACCATATCAGTAATCATAGTCAATGCAAATAGATTACTCTCTGCATTGAAAAGATTTAACTGAATAAAAATAAATAAAATCCACCTACAGACTATTTACCAGAGAAAACCTAAAACACAAAATGTACCCACAGATTGAAAAAAAAAACACAAAAATATAACAGGAAAAAAACTTACAGCCTTAGAGCTGGCATCACTGTTCAGATTTCAGATATCCTAGAGACTAAGTTCAGATAAAGATCTTTAGAAGAGGTAAAGAGGGCCATTCTGTAGAGAAAATTAATTCAATTTACTAAGAAAATTTTAAAATCTGAAATTTGTAGTCACCTAATAATACAGTTTCTAACTATGCAAAGTAAAAAATGATGAACCTTCAAGGGAAAAATGACGAGTCCACACGATAGTGAGAAAGTGTAACACATTTCTCAGTAATGAATAGATAATGTAGGTTCCTCGACATCAGTACCAAGGCTGATCGGTGGACTACTGCCCCGACAGTATTTTGTGGACAGTTCCAAGTAATTGATCGTTTTCTGTGTCAAAAAACAATTCTCAGCAAGTTTCACAAAATGATCATTAGATCACTAAATTTTTCTGACCAAAATGAAATTGTTAAATGGCAATATAAAAAGGATAAGGAATGTAAGCATAAATAAATGTATATATGTAGATATGTACTCATGTACTGCACACACCGCAGAAGAAAATCGCATCTATACTTATATTCAGAAATTTAAACAAAATAACGTTCTAAGTCACCCATGGGTCAAGTAAGAAATTAGAATAGACATTGGAAAATAGTTAGACCTGCAGAACTATGGAAATCCTCTCTGTCAAGGTCTGTGTTGTAGCTAAAACGATACCTAAAAGAAATTTATACTTCCAAAAATTATATATGCAAAATAGGTAAAAGGTAATTAATTAAAACTTTTAGGCCAGAACAGCAGGAGAAAATCTAAAGAAATGAGGATTGAATAATAAAGGCAAAGATGTGTGTGTGTGAGAGAATGAGAGAGAGAAAAAGGCTTAGAAAACAATGTTAAGAAAGGAAAGGAGACATGACTATAGTTTCAAAAGGATTGATAGGAATAAGGCAGTATGTATAATAAATATTCTAATAAATGGAAATTATTTACATATATCGAATGTTCAAAATATACTTTCTTAAACCCTACACAATAAGAGGTAGAAAACAGGGAGGCACTCTGAATGAGCTTGCTAAACATGAATGATACTGCAGCAACCTTTTAATCTGTTTCCACAAACAAATCAACTGGACCAGTGGATTTTCAGGTAAGCTGTATAAAATACCTAACAAGCCAATACTTCTAATCTTATAAAATATCTTTCAGGGAATAAAATAGAGGGGGAGATTGCTTCCTAATCTTTTTTTTTAGAGGATTGTGTAACCTTATAGCCAAACCACACAAAAAGAGTGCCTGACAGAAACATAACAGACCACTGCCACTCTTGACCATGTAAAAGTTCTAAATAAAACTTTAGCAAACAGCAACTAACAATGAATAAAAAACAGTGCATCGTGGCTGACATGAGATTGTTTTAGGAATGATTAATATTAGAACATCTATACATGTATTTGATCACATTAACAGACCAGATAAGGAAAGTAAATCCCAGTGGATACAATAAAAGCTTTCAATAAAACCTGGCAATCATTCATAGTGAAAACGCTTACTGAACTGTGAATAAAGGGGAGCTTCCTTACCTGGGTAAAGGAGAGCTTAAGAAAAAAAATCTATCAGAGAAACAGAATAGAAGGAAACTCACTCATATAAGGAAACATACTACATTAAAACAAAAACCAAATGAAAAAACGGGCAAAATAGATGAGTAGGAAAATTATAGTCTGTCTGAGAAGCAGTTGTGCTGTGGAAAGCCGGTCTCCTCATGGGATAAGAATGAAAAGGAAAGCTCATCCTGTATCGTAAACAAAAATCATTTCCAGGTAATTTAAAGACTTAAGTATGATAACTAAATCAGTAAGACTCTTCAAAAATGGATAATATTTTTATGTTTTCAGAGTACGGAGAAAGGCTTCTTAAACAAAATCCCAAAAAGCAGAACGTAAATAAAATCATACATTTGTCCTTCTGTTACGTTAGGGACATCTGTTCATTGTTAGACCCCATAAAGAGATGCAAAGACAAGCCACAAACTGAGAGCAAGCATTTCTAACCACATAAATGACAAAGGTTTACCTTGCAGAATGTGTGACTATCTTTAGCAAATCAATAAGAAAAAGACTCAGCATAAATTTAAAAGGGGAAAAATGGGAGATGACATGATCCTTCTCTTCACTACAAAGGAAATGTAGCTGGCCCATGACATTTGAAAAATAGTCACCACGTCAGGAGTAGGATGCATATACAGTGAACTGCTTCTTCATGGTCACAAGAGCAACAAAATCTAGAAAGTTTATTAATACCAAATATTAGGAGGGATGCAGAACAAAAATATTTCTCATGTTCATTAGATGCTTATACATCTAATGCTATAAATTGTTACAATCTTTTGGGAAAATAATATAGAAACAGATATTAAAAACACATTTAACCTTTGACCTAGCATTCTTTACCTGGGGTGTATCCCCCAGAAATAAAGACTTAGGATATGGAGATCTGTGGATCCACGTTTATTGCAGCATTATTTATAGAGACAGAAAGTAATAACAAAGTGATAAACAAACGGGAAATTATGAAATAAATTATAGAACATTTACAACAAGGGATTATTTCACAGCTATTAAAAATAATGGATTAGAACTGTGCTACCTGACAAAGACAGTTCCATAAAGTATTATTGATGAGAAAGCTTAGTAGTAGAAAGTATGTATGATAAGAAAAATAATGTGTAAGATTGGAAAGTAAAATTGGCAAAAATCCCCAGTTGGTCTTGCAAACACACAGACACACAGATGCGTATTAGTGTGCATATATTGGTACTTAGTACATAAGCATGGACAATATATGAAGGATATCTGCCTGGTTGTTATGTTTGCTATCTTGTGAGAGGGAATGGGGTTGGGGGGGGGCAAGTAAAGATAGACAAAAGAAAAAAAACTGCCGCAAAATGCCCAATATAATCTTACTGATGTAAAATAATGTGTGTATATATAGATAAAGTAGTTACAAAAGAACCCAACAGATAGTATAAATTTATATTGAGTAACCTGTACCATTTTGTGATGGGTTACCAAGGGGGAAAAATCAAGTTACAGACTAACACATATAATAACATTCTGTGTGAGAAGTAAAGTTCCACGTATATAATTGTAAATGCCTATGTTTAAAGGAGAAGGGGATATAAGGCTATATACATCAGGCTGTATTTGTTTATTCCTGAATGTAGCAGAGGTGAAGATGGTGTTAGAGAAGAGTAGAGATGAGTAGAAGGGAGGGGATTATATTTGTCTTTATCCAACTTTGCACTGTGTTGTTTTACTTTGTACAATAAGCATTTATGTATTCATTACCTACTGCTGTGTAACAAACTACCCCAAACTTAGCAGTTTAAAACAAGAAATATTTGTTCTTTTTACAATTCTGCAGGTTTACTGGTAGCTCTTCTGATCTGGACTGTCTCAGTTGGCTCAACGGGAGAATCACTCTTGTGTCTTGGTTGTTGGCTTGGTGTCCCTGATGTGACAGAGATCAGTTGGCCATGTGTTAGTCATCACTTAGCAGGCTAGCTCAGATAAGCATCAGAATAGTCACAGGACTACCAGGAGCAACAACAAGGCAAGCTCCAATGTGGAAGCACTTTATAAGCATCTGTTTGTAACGCATATGTCAATGTCATATTGCCCAAAGCAAGTCACAAGATCCAAGGAGGAGTCCTAACAAAGGGCACAGTAGAGAGAAAATAATAATGTGGAGGCATTTTTACAACCTATCAAAATGTGTTGCCAACTATTTCTGTTATCATTTTGTTCATTTTTGTTCTTCATTCCCATTGAAAGCAACATGATTCAGGCGCTCATTCTTTTAAGTACACATCTTCTTAGAATGATCTCTCATGACATATTTTTATTCCCTTTAATACCATGCTGCATCTCTCATTTGCTATACCTCCTGTTCTCTGTTGGAGTGTGGTTAAGGAATCTGTAACTCCTAGTTTACATGAGACAGTACTGGTTTATGCCTGTTGCCTTGCTTTCCCATCAAGCTTAGAATTTTGTCTGGATTTTTAAAAATTTATAACAAAAAAGTGTTACTTATTTTTGCATTAAAACAAGCCAGAATGGGTTTGGAGAACATCTACTTTACACTTATTGTTTCTATTATGCTCTGCATGTGGGATGTCTGTGTAATGAACCAAATTTTCACCTTGACAAATGCCTGGATGTGGAGAATGGCCAGAAATACTCTAGCTCTCTTTTTGTAGATCACTTTTAGACGTTCTGTTACATCTCTAATCAGGGACTTGAAGCATCACACTTAGACTTCAGTGTTAGGTGTGGTGGAAGAAGTTCTGCTGCTGCCCCTGCTGGCCATTTGGTGTACTAGCCACTTGTGTTGTACTGCACAACATGGCAGACAAGTGGAATGAAACTGTCCAAGACCAGAAGCCAGGGTCAGTGGACAATCTGGGAAATTGTAGATTACATACTTGTGAAATATGATCAGGAAATAGTGACTAACCATCTATTTGTCTAACCACATCACTACAGTGATTTAAAAAAATACTGATTTTAATGTCTGGTAATCTTTTTGTTTCTTTTTGATAAATCTTGTTGGACACAATGAGCTTTAACAATTGAAGGCTTCATTAGAAATTAATACTGAATTCCAGTTACTAAAGAAGATTGATGATTGATGTTATCTTCAAAAAATATTTGTCAACATTTACCGTCAACCTTCAAGGTTCATGAAGAGCATAGCTAATCACTGACCATGGAAAAACAGTCCACACAAACAGGCTGAAAAAAGTCAGATTTGCTTCAAGTTAGCAGAAGACTGCTTCCCCAAACAACTGTGGAACTCAGGAGACTGCAGCAGCAAACGTTTCCGTAACTATCTACAAAACATGACTTTTCATTTAGATCACACACTGGTTCCATTTTCTCTCATTTTTATTTGGAGCTTTCTCTTGCAAATATAAAAAGTGAGGTGGTAGTTGTTAACATCTTGGTTCCATTAATGTAAGAAAACTTAAGCAAGTTTTGTATTGATATACCAGGTACTCTAAAAAGAAAACAGGTTAATTCTAATAATGATTTGATTTTTAAAATGTTCTTAAAATCAAAGGAGAGCTTTTGGAAGTTCATTAGTCAAAGGTTAAACATCTGGCATTTGAAGGGAACTATGTTGTAAATTCAGGTGAAAGTACAACATTGAAAATAAAATTAGTTGTTTTCATAGTGATAATATGAATGCAAATTTTGACGGGCCACATGATGATAAAACCCATGTTTTTACTAAATTTATGGAGAAGAAACGTTCATGGAATTGCTGTTAGTACCCTTTATAATCCATAATTATGTCCATTCGAGCAGTTAAAAAAATTCATTAAACTAGCAATGCTCACTTTCTTCTTGCTGCTGATCGTAAATCAGATTTTAGAAATATTTGAGCTTTGGAAGAACTATTTTGTAAGTCAATCTGAGTGTTTTAAAGTGATAGTCAACTGTTTTATTTTTCAAATGTGTCCTCTAAAATTTGGCTGCATATTGTTAGAAAAAAAAACAACCCTTCAACAATCTATTCACTGATATGAGTACAAAAAAGCCTTCAGATTTTTAACCTTTAGAAAATGGAATATATATTCTGTACTGGAACACGATGACATTGAAAAAGTCCTCTATTGTGCAGCAATTTGATTTAGTGAATTGTTAAAAAGAATCATATATAGAGCAATATCTTTGACAAGTTTTGTCTTGTAAAAGTATTTATCACAGTAAGTTTCTATAAATGGTGGGGAAAAGACAATAGCTGTGAAAATACTTGGCTACAATTTTTATTCATTTTAAGACATAGAATATAAGTATACTCCATTAACAGAATTAGCCCTTTTCTTAGAGTAATCTCAGATCCACAGAGAGAACATTTTCTCAACTAAAATGATAAATTATAGAGATCAGAGTCCATAGATGATATCAACAAATTTAAATATGTTAACCATAGCATGAAACTGAAAACAGGGGGAGGGCATAGCTCAAGTGGTAGATGGTATGCTTAGCATGCATAAGGTCCTGGGTTCAATCCCCAGTACCTCCTCTAAAAATAAGTGATAAAACCCAATTACCCCACCCTGCCAAAAAATTAGTAATAATACAAAAATAAATTTAAAAGAACTATTAAAAAAAGAAACTGAAAACAATTTCAAATAATTTTATGGAGAAAATAGTAAAGCTATAATGAAAAGAGTGCATTCTCCATGGGGAGGAAGGAGTAAAGACAACAGCAACACAGTATTAGAAAGAGATATTGCTAAGAAATTGTTAGAATACATGAATATGTTCCAAAAATATTGTACTTATTAAATTTTAATGTTCAGATAATTAAATATAAAATGATTTTATGATACCTTAAAATTTATTTTACGTTTTTGAAATTAGTTTTAAATAAAACTCAATTACATGTACACTGATATAATAAAACTGGTCAGTCAATAAGTATGTACATTTCTAAATTCCATATGAATTTTTAGTTCATAAACTTTATTTTTGAGAGTAGGTTTAGGTTGACAGCAAAAGAACAGAGAGTTCTTGTATATTCCCCTATCTCTGCACATGCACAGCCTCCCCCATCATCAACATTTCTATCAGAGTGGTACATGTGTCCTAATCGATGAACCTACACAGACACATCACTGTCACCCAAGGTCCATAGTTTACCTTAGAGTGCATTATTGGTGGTGTAGATTCTGTGAGTTTGGACAAATGTATCATGACTTGTACGCACCATTGCAGCTTCACACAGAATTATTTCACTGCCCTAAAACCCTCTGTGTTTGGCGATTCTTCTCCCTCTTCTCCAACCCCTCTGGCAGTCATTGATACTTTACTATCTTCATAGTTTTGCCTTTTCCAGAATGTCATAAGGTTGTAATCATATAGTATGGAGACTTCTGACATTGACTTTTTTCATTTAGTAATATGTATTTAAGATTTCTTTTTGTCTTTTGATGGCTTGATAGTTCATTTCTTTTTACTACTGAATAATACTTCATTGTCTGGATGTACCTCAGTTTATGTAAATACTTATCTACTGAAGAACATCTTGGTTGCTTATAACTTGGGGGCAACTATGCGTAAAGCTGCTTTGAGCATCTGTGTGCAGGTTTTTGTGTGAACATGAGTTTTCAACTCATTTGGATAAATATTGAAAAACAAGATTGATGGATTGTATGGTCAGAGCGTATTTAGTTTTATAAGGAACTACCAAACTGTTTTCCAAAATGGCTATATCATGTTATAGTCCTACCAGCAAGCAATGAAAGGTCCTGTTGCTCAACACCCTTATCAGCATTTCATGTTGTCAGTATTTTGGATTTTGGCCTTTGTAATAGGTTTGTAGTGGTATCTCATTGTTATTTTAATTTGTATTTCTCTAATGACATGTGATATGGAACATCTTTTCTTATGCTTGTTTGCCATCTATGTATAAGGTGTCTGTTTAGGTCTTTTGCCCATTTTTAAATTTACTTGTTCAGTTTCTTATTATTGAGTTTCAAAAATTCATCGTATATTTTGGATAACAGTCCTTTATTGTCCCCCAGTCTGCAGCTTGTCTTCTTACTATCTCTGCATTGTCTTTCGCAGAGTAGACATCTTTAGTTTAATAATGTCTAGCTTATCAATTATTTCTTTCATAGATTTCATGACTCTGGTGTTTCTTTCATAGATTATACCTAAAGTCATCTAGGTTTTCTCCTATGTTCTTTTGTAGGAGTATTTATAGGTTTGCACTTCAGATCTGTGATCCATTGTGTGTTCGTTTTGTAGATTTGGTGTAAAGTCTCTGTCTAGATTTAGTTTTCTGCACGTGAATGTCCAGTTGTTCTAGCACCATTTGTGAAAGACTATCTTTGCTCCACTATATAGTCTTGCTCCTTTGTCAAACATCAGGTAACTATATTTACGTGGGTTTATTTCTCAGCTCTCTGTTCTGTTTCACTGATCTATTTGTCTGTTCTTTTGCCAATATCATACTATCTTGATTACTGTAGCTTGATAGCAACACTTGAGTTGGTTAGTCCTCTGACTTTTCTCTTCTCCTTTAATACAGAGTTGGCTATTCTGGGACTTTTGCCTCTCCGTGTAAACTTTAGAATCATTTTGTCCATATCCACAAAATAACTTGCTGGGGTTTTTATTAAGATTATGTTGAATCTATGCATCAAGTTAGGAAGAATTGATATCTTGACAATATTGAGAATTCCTACTCATGAATATGAAATATCTCTCCATTTATTTAGTTATTACTTCATATCTTTCATCAGAGTTTTATAGTTTTTCTCATATATATCTTGTACATATTTTGTTAGACTTACACCTAAGTATTTTATTGGGGGGATACTAATGTAAATGTTAATGTGTTTTTAATTTTCAACTCTATTTGTTCATTGCTGGTATATAGGAAAACATTTTACTTTTTTATGTTAACCTTATATTCTGCAACCTTGTTTTAATCTCTTATTAGTTCCAGGAGGTTTTTTTTTTTTTCTTAATTATTTTGGATCTTCTACTTAGATCTATGTCATCTGCCAGTGAGGACAGTTTTATTTCTCCCCTTCCAATCTGTTTATCTTTGACTTCACTTTCTTGTCTTATTTCATTACCTAAGTCTTACAGTACAATGAAGCAAAGCAGTGATGAGAGGGGATATTCTTGCCTTCTTCCTATTTTTGTGGGAAAGCTTCCAAGTTTATTATCATGAAGTATCATGTTAGTTACAGATTTTTTGTAGATGTTGTGTACTAAGTTGAGAAAATACCCTTCTATTTGTAGTTTGCTGAGATTTTTTAAATCATGCATGTGTATTAGATTTTGTTAAATGCTTTTTCTGCATCAGTTGATACAATCACTGGTTTTTGAATGTTGAAGTAGCCTTGTATACCTGGGATAAAACCAACCTGGTCAGGGTATATAATTCTTTTTATAAATTGTTGGATTCAGTGTGCCAATATTTGTTAAGAACTTCATTTGATTTAAATTATTTTAACTCCTCTTTACTTCTTAAAAGTTTTAAGTTTGGACATTAAATTATATTGTCACCCTAAGCATAGTGGAAAGAAAATGAGTTTTAGAAATATCAAATCTTGGTACCTATCCCAGTTCTGACACTTGCTTTATAACTTCAAGAAATTATACTTTTGCTCTTGAAGGCTCAGTTTTTTTCATTGGCAAGTTTCAGTCACTTAATAATCACCCACTTTTTGCCTATTAGGTGCTGGATGCTGTTATAGGTGAAGAAGATAAACAGTAGTTAAGACAGACAAAAATCCCTATCCTCATGAAACTAAACTCCTAGGAGGCTGAAAACAAGCGAGAAACATATTAATAAAATAAAATATGTCTGTTGTAGCTTTCAATAGAACAGACAAATTAATCAGTGAAATGGCATAGGAAATCTGGAAATAAGTAAGATTGCAATTTTAGAAAGAGTGACCAGGGGAAGACTCTATTCTTTAGATTATAATTTGAGTGTAAATACAGGGATGTGAAGGAGCAACACATGTGGATATCTGGGAACACTCCAGATTCCCAGTAGAGGAGCAACCAGGCCAGGGCTCTGAGGCAGGAACTTATCCATCCCCTTTGAGGAAGAACAAGAGAGCCAGTGTGATGGGAGCTGAATGAGGGGAAGGACAGTAGGACATGAGATCGGAAAGGAAGGGACAAGGGTGTGATCTCATTGTCTCGGAGGTTATGGTAAATATTTTGGTTTTTGCTCTGTGAGATAAAAACAGAAGTGACAAAATCTGACTTACACTTTCACAGGGTTATTCCAGCCCCTTTGTTAAAAACAGACTAAAGATGGCAAGTACAAAGTAGAATGGCAATTTATTGTCTTAAAGAGAGAGGCTGGTGACTTGGGCCATGTTGGCAAGAGTATAGGTGGTGAAAGAGATGGATGCTGGGTAATTTCAAAGACAGCACCAAAAAGATTAGGTGTTCAATTTGATGTCAGTTAGAGAGAAAGAGAAGAGTCAAGGGTAACTCCAGGTTTTTGATCTGAACAAATCAAAGGACACATTGAGGAACACTTACTGCATAGGCTTGTGGAAATTCAGTGAGAAGATGTAGATGAAGGGCTTGATTTAGACATCTTCCCTTATTCCAAAACACTTAAGGTATGTGTTTTATTTGTGCTAATTTTTGACTGTTTAAGTAAATTTAAAAGATTACACCAATATTCTTGATTTGCTTTTAAGCCTTTTGTCAAAAAAGGAATGGAACACCGGGTAGGAGGAGTTTGATGAGGGTTGAAGTTGAGGAAAGAGCTTGAGTTCAAGGTTCAGATTTTGCAGCTTGTGCCGAGGGCCTACTTGAGTCCAGAATGGTACTAGACATGCAGACATCTTATCTCATTTAATCCTCACAAAAATCCCCACTTTTAAAAATTGAAGTATAACAGCAAAACCCTTGGAGGTTCATGTTATAATCTCCACTTCATAGGTAAGAAACTGAGACTTAACAAGGTTATGTGGCTTCTCCAATGTCTCAGAAAAGCAGTATGATGATTGAAACAAGGTAGTGCTTCATTTCACCACCTGTGTCTGTGGAAACTAAATCTTCATCTGAATCCATTCATCTTGCAGCCATTTTAAGAAACACAGATTGAGTGATGTGAGGAGACACTTTTTACATTTTCCATTTGGGTTACTTCTGTACCTTTTTTTTTAGAATTTTATTTTATTGAATTATAGTCAGTTTACAATGTTGTGTCAATTTCCAGAGTAGAGCACAATTTTTCAGTCATACATGAACATACATATATTCATTGCCACATTCTTTTTCACCATGAGCTACCACAAGATCTTGTATATATTTCCCTGTGCTATACAGTATAATCTTGTTTATCTATTCTGAATATGCCTGTCAGTATCTACAAATTTTGAACTCCCAGTCTGTCCCTTCCCACTCCCCTTCCCTGAACCAGCTATGTATTTTTTTTAAAATGTTATGCCACCCCTGATATTTTGCATATCTTGTTTCTTTTCTATGGAATGACCTCTCTTTACACATCAGGAAAACTTGTACATAACAGAAGGTTAAGGAATATATTTTTCTGTATATTTCTCCAATTTCCCCAAGTGGAATTAAGACTGTGTGTACCCAGTTTCCTGCTTCATCCTACAGAGGAGCAACAGCAGTAATTTCCATATTGCACTGTGAAGGAGTACCTGTCTCTCTGAGATGGATATAAGCTTGCTAGGGGAAGGGATTTTGTCTTATTTGTGTCTGAATTTCCAAGCCTGAATTACTTCGAAGAACACAGGCTTACAGTAAGGGCATTTTAATGTGCAAATGGGAGAACTGCTCAAAATTCACATGTTGTGCATGAGACAACATCACAGAAGCTTTTCTTGAACCTTAGGGCTGGGCAGGTTAAACAAAATCTTGGGGCCTGATGTTACTTTTTTTTTTTTTTTTTTTTTTTTTGCCGAGTAGAGCCATTCTGAAATAGTTGAGTCTAGGCTTCAAAGTCTTTCTTGAAGAGGACATTGCTCTTTCTCAGGGATTAAGAAAATTCAGAACACATTAAGGGAGATGGCTCTGGTCCCCCACTCTCACCCACACTTAGTCCATTTGGAGATTTCCTCTCTGCACCATGGGCTGGCATCACAAGAAGCCCGGTGCTATCTGCTTGGAGAACTCTGCCTATGCTGGGGCAGTCCTCCAACGCTGCGCTTTGTGATTCTATCCCAAGGTTGCATCTGACAGTAAATACTTCTGATATTTCAAAACCCACTCACTGGGGTGACAGATTTGCTACGGGGAACTTCACTGTAAAGAGCTGCTGCTTTTTTTTTTTTTTTTTGACAAATGGATAGAGTATATTAGCTTTTCCTGCTCTAACTTATGGCGTAATAACATCTACTATGCCCAGCCCTGTTAGGAGAGGGGAAGCAAAGGGCTCCTCTTGCTGGCTCTTGATAAATCCTACCAAGTTCTTACCATGAGCAGAAGTGATTATTGAAATTTAAAAGAGCAGAGTGGAGAGAAGGACACCAAGTTCAGGATGGGGAGAGATGAGAGACTGCTCCTGAGAGGTGATGCAAGGACTTGGCAGGCTCCATATTTCTCCAGCTGCGATTTATGCCTTCAGGATGTCACTCCATCATGGCTAATGCTTAGTTTGTCACGCACGCATGCAAACCTGCAGGTGACAGAAGCTCCAGTCTGAGGCCTGAAGGAAATCCAGGGGACATAATTATGTCCCAGACTCTGCCTCTATATCCTCAGTGAAAATTTGCATGTAGGAAATGGAGAAAGAAATGGCTACAATTTGGCGCTTTGAGGAAAGAAAATCAATATTGGGCAAGTTTGTCTGTGAGCTGACAAACCAAGGACTTATTTGCAACGATATGCTACCCATAACCTGGAAAAAAAAATTTCCCATAAAATCAAAAGCTGATTTCTTCATCTTGGCAGACACCAGACTCACCTAGATGCTTAATGCTTTGAATGTTAGAAACTAGTATCATTGTTAATTGAACAACAGAAAATAATAGCTGACGTTTAGGTAACAATAGAGCACTTTTCAATTGCCAGCCACCTCATATTTGTTAAGTACTTGGATGCACTCAGATGTTAAGGTCATTCTATATCTTACCTTAATCAATCCTGACCATCAGGCTATTTGGTAGTGTTTAATCCTCATTTTATAGGGTTGAGAACTGAAACTCAGAGAGGTAAATTATTTTCTAAAAGTCACACAGTGGGGAAAAGAATGGGTAGTCAGAGTACCCTGACTTTAAGTCGATTTTAGTCACTGACAGCTTGTTTTAATCCAGGAATATTGTCAAGAAGTTGTATTAGTTATCTAATACATTTAAGAAATGTTTAAATAAGTTTATTAAAAATAATTAATATATAGTTATCACAAATAGTCAAACCATTTACATATTCAAAAAAAAGAAATTATCATCTGAAATCCACCATCCAGAGATAACCAGTTAATGTTTGGATGAGCATTCCATTAAACATTTCTTTATGGATTTGTTCAGAAATATGCACAAGATTTTATATAAATGGAGTGATATTGAACATACTGTTCTAAAACCTGTTTTATTTTTCACTCAGCAATATGTCATGGGCATCTTTCCATGTCAATAAATATAGATTTGCATCATCATTTTTAATTGCAGCATAATTAGAAATCACAATATTTTAGAGAGGGAAAAAATGTCAAAAACTGTCTACTCCAACCTTTTGTCCGGTGTAGAAATACTCTACATAATTTCCCTGGCTGAAAATCATGCAGATTTTGCTGCATATTTTCATTCAAAGATGATAGTTATAATGGTAAGAAAATTAAGCCAAACTTTCCCTGTCTGTACCTTTTACATGCTAAAATATATGTCTACATTTTTGAACCCAGCTATTATTCCTACTTTTTCCTTTCTCAATCAAGCCTTCCCTAAGTTAAATGGCCCTAATTCTGTCTTTCTTCTTCATAAGTCAGAATTTCTAGACCTTTCCATGAATCAGAATTTAGACTTTTACCAACCTGAATACCCTCCCCTGATAACTCTAATGAGTTAGTACACTGAACACTGTTCTTTATTTGTGGTATGTGTCTTTACTGTGTGTCTGTGTGTGTTGCTGTGTGTCTGTGTGTGTTATTGTATGTCTCTGTTGTATGACCAGCACAGAATATAGTGATGCTTTACAGTCCAGTGATTTGGAAACCTTTCTCCTCCCATAACCGCCTAACACTGAATGCTTTAGAGAGATGGAAAAATGGATGGAAATTACGCAGAACTGGAGTCGGTACAATGGATGTGCCTGGAATCTTTGTTTTAGGAGGTCTTCAAAAATGAATCAAAATTCATCTTTTTTAAAAATTCGTTCATATATATAAAGGCAATAAGGTGGAACAAAGACATTTAAATGTTCCTACTCATTGGAAAAACAATACTTTGAAATAAAGAAAAACATCTAAAGATACTATGGAAATTTTTGAAAACTGGCCAGATAGCATTTAATACCATCTTACCCAACATTTTTTATTATTTCTCATCATTAGCTGTAGGCCTGAATGTTTGTAGAGGCCTGCTCAATGTCATATGAGAGGGAAGAGGGAAGAGGGAAGATTGTATTTCAAAGAACACGTATGCGAAATAGTGCTACCAGCAACTTGATAAAATGACGAGAGCTTTCATTGAACATTTGGTCAGGTAGCTTATAATGGAGGGAGATAGGCTAAATTTGAGAGACTGTTTCAAAGTCAGAGGCCAAATTTCCTTTTCAGTACTAATATGAGAAGTTGCTGTTGAGTTTTGTTGTTCTCTTGAAGACAGCTGAGTGTCTGGCTTGAGTAATTAAAATGCTAATTGGAAATTCACCATTCATCAGAGGAAATCGCAATGAGTCAATTTTCTTTTCTTTCTTTTTTTCTTTTCCTAAGTGTTTTCTCTGGTGATGGCAGATGTTGAGGTTGTGAATTCATTGTGTGTCCTAGATGTAGAGAAATCTTCTATTCAAGCTGAGTTTTTTTCTCCTGTATTTTTGTTGATTGTCTACTTAAATTAACCTTCCCTAATGAGATGGAGAGTTGTTGGCTATGTCTGTAATTTACTGGCTGTGAAATTAGTTAGTCTGGATAACTCATCCCATGGGTGACAAGGGTGAGATCACAGACTGAGCCACCAGGTGAGAATGGAGAATGTAAAAATGGCCCTTCTGCTACTGCATCCACAGTCTGCATGTGGAAGCTACGGGGAGAATGCATAGGATAAGCTCAACCACTAGGCAACCCCATTTTATCACCAGCCCACCTTGTTGCCCAACATACCCCTTTGGGATCTTCGCTGGACCACTTAAAGTATGAAACCACCAGATGTCAGTATTGATGCAGAGTAATTGTTATAAAACTTCTTTCTTGGCCAAAACATAAAACCTAGCTTAGAGAAGGTGGTAGACAAGCAATGGAAGGGTGGAGTATTTGAGTTGTTAAACATTTATTTTTGCTAAGTAGGAGCAGACTTATGCTAGAAGATCATCATCTTAACTTCTTCCCTGAATCTCTACAGCAGACTTTTGGGGTTGCATTATTACTGAATTTGCCATTTCTTTTTTTTCTCTGAGAATTTCTAAATAAATATCGTTTGAGGTGTGAGAAGAAAAAGATAAAATTTGGTAGGCAAAAACATTTGTAAAATGCTACCTTTAATTACATATCTACCACAGGGATTCTTAGAATTTATAATATATTTATGTCTTACAAGTCTTCAAGATAGGATAATGGTATATACATTGCTGTCAACATTAGTTGGCCATGTTATGAAAAGAAGTAATTTCCAAAGAATTTTCTTTGTAAATATTGACTGCTAGAATCTTCGTGTTTTGCAAATAATGAGCTCAAGGGCATGTGACCAACTGGCAAGCACAGTACTGCCTCAACTTAAAGGCAGAGGTTTATCCAATTCCCCCACCCATACTCTAATGAAACATCTGTGAAGTATCTGTATGCAACATTCCAAAAGCTTTTAGCTTGAATAGAAATGGAAACTGGGTTAAAATAAAATGTCTGGAGGCTACTGAAGGTCTCATCTATGTTTTGCCAACTTGAAACTCAGGCAAAAAAATGTGAGCATTGCTAGGAAATGCTGCAAGTTGCACTAACGACCAACAGGTGCCTGGGCCAAAATAATTCTGGTAGAGGCAAGTGACAGACTGCCTAACACCCAGAAAGAAAACCTGGAGGAGTTTCTTTGGGAAATTAAGACAGTTTAATGATACCCATCCGTACAGAGGAATCTAGGAAGCCACATGCATACCCAGGACAACATGCGTGCTCAAAGACCTGAGAAGTTTCAAAGATATTGCCTCAAATTGATCTCTAGGCTAAGTGCAAGCCACTGGCTGAGTACTAGAGTGCCCCAGCAGAAGCGGTTGACAAAGGTTGGAAGAGATATTTGGGTTATTTTTGGGGGGGGGGGTGGGGTTGAGGTGCTTCTTTTTTGTGTTTGATTATTTTAAGTTCCTGGCCTCTTGATCTGTTAAATTAGTAGCTGAACATGAGCTAAAGAAAGAGACTTAAATGACCACACATGACGAGAAATATAGTCTTTGTAAAAATAGTTTGGAAAAATCACTAAATAATAGATTGCTATAGCCTTTCATAGCCAGAAAAAGAAAAAGAAAAACAGAAAACTCAGGAAAGGGCATTTGATTTTCAGAGTTGCCACATTATAATAATCAAATGTTCAGCTTTCAAAAAATCAAAGGCATGTTATCAAAAACAACAGGAAAGTATGGCCCATTGAAAGGAACAAAATAAATTTCTGAAACCATTGCTGAGGAAGCCCAGATGTAGAATTTACTAGGCAAAGATGTAAAGGAAAACATACAAAGAAATAAAGAAAATTATGTATAAAAATAGAAATGTGTATAAAGAGACAAAGATACCAATAGGATTCAGCAAAGGCAGTCCTCAGAGGGAAAAAGTATACCTATAAATACTTATTTTAAAAAAGCAAAAATATTAAAATCTATAACCTAAATTTACACTGAGGAACTAGAAAAAAAGAGCAAACTAAACTTAAAACTAGTTAGAAGGAAGAAAATAACAAATGTCATATCAGAGATAAATAAAATAGAGAATCAATAAAACCAAAATTTGGTTCTTTGAGAAGATCAACAAATTGGTAAACTTTTAGACTGACAAAGAGTGAGAGAGAGAGAGAGAAAAAAAAATAAGTAACTAAAATCAGAATAAAAGCAGGATATTATTACGAACACAAATAAATGAAAGGGGGGCTTATAAGACAATACTATGAAAAATCATGTGCCAGCCAATCAGATACCCTAGATGAAATGGATGGATTTCTGGAAATACGCAAATGACTTAAACTGAATCAAAAAGATATAGAAAATCTCAACAGACTTGTAACAAAGAGATAAAATCTGTATTCAAAACCTCAGAACAAAGAAAAGTCCAGAATTGGTGACTTCTACCAAGCATTTAAATAATTAATACCAATCCTTCACAAACCCTTCAAAAAGTGGGAGGAAAAATAGGAGGGAAAACTTTCTAACTCATTATGAGGCCAGCATTGCCCTGATACGAAAGCTAGATAAAGATATCACAAGAAAATGAAATCACAGACCAATATTTCTTATTCCTATAGATAGAAAGATTCTCAACGAAATGCTAGCAAATCAAATCCAACAGCTTATCAAAAAGATTATCCACCATGACCAAGTTGGGATTTATTTCAGTAATGCAAAAGTGGTTCAGTATAAGAAAATAAATCAATGTAATACATCACATTATTAGAAACAGAGGGAAAAATATGATTATCTCAATTGAGGCAGAAAAGCACTTGACAAAATCCAATATTTTTTTCATAATAAAAACACCCTGAAAACTAGGAAATATAAGAGGACTTCCTCAACATGATAAAGGCAGGTTTTATAAAGCACAGCTAACATCATACTGAATGATGAAAGATTGAAAACATTCCTCCTAAGTTCAAGAACAAGACAAGGACACTCACTTTACCACCTTTTTATAACATTGTACTGGAAGTTCTAGACTGAGCAATCAGGCAAGAAATAAACAAAATAAGTACAAGAGACAAATTTAGAAATTCAGATTGGAAAGAAAAAAGAAAAACTACCTGTATCCACAGATGATATGATCCTATATTTGAAAAATTCCAAAGAATTCAGAAGGAATCTACTAGAACTATGTAACTACTGTAAACAAACTCAGCAAAGTTGCAGAGTACAAGATCAGAATGCAGAAATCAAGTGTGTTTCTCAGCACCAGGAATGAAAAGTTCAAAACAGAAATTAAGTAACAAATTTCATTTGTAATAGCCTCTAAATGAATACAATACCTGGGAATAAATTTAGCCAAAAAGGTGAAAGACTTCTATACTGAAAGCTATAAAACATTGCTGAAGGAAATTAAAGAAAACCTAAATGAATATAAATATATCTGTGTTCATGTGTCGGAAGACAGGATATTGTTAACATGTCAGTACTACCCAAACTCGTCAACAGATTTGATGCAACTCATGTGAAAATTCTAACAGCCCTTTCTGCAGAAACGAAGAAGCTGGTCTTCAAACTTATACAGAAATACAAGGGGCCTAAAAAGAGCCACAACTGTCTTGAAGAAAGAGCAAAACATTGAAGGACTCACACATCCCAATTTGACTTAGTACAAAGTTATAGTGATCAATCATAAGGATAAATGTGTGAACCATATGGTATCTCCCTTACCCCTACAGATGTGTATGTGCACTTTTAATGTACTTTATAAATATTAGATTATTTAACGTAATGGTCTTAATCGTTTAGGGATTATAAAACCATTTAAGACTCTAAAACCTACAATATACCTGTATGTAAGTATATGTATCTACACACATTTATTAAGAGAGATATAGATATTGTGTGTCTGTGTGTGTGTGTGTGTGTGTGTGTGTGTATTTAACATGTACTCAATACCTTTCAATTATTTAATTCAGGAAAAAAGCTTAGTACATAGTGAGAATATTACAAATGTTCTCTGATGTTATCTGTTATATAACAAGGTCCAGTTCAAGTCCCCTAAATATTTTGATTAGTGTTCTATAGTCATATTCTAGACTGTTTCTCTTTTAAATGTGAAATACAGAAATAAATTCAAGTGCCCAGTTTTAGTCTGAGAAGTCAGAATAGAGCAGCTATATCACTTTCTCATTCTGGATTACACACACACACACACCCTCCATACTGTTATATATGTAGCTAACGGTGTATCTGTATCTTTTCTTCTCTCTAGCCCATGTACATACATACATACACACATATGTATGCATATATGTATAGATGTATATACGCATGTATGTATAACGTGGCATGTAATATTTCATTAAGAGGTCTAAGGGGTCTGTGGTACTCAGAGTAAGAGTCCTTGACTAATAGGCAGTGGCTCCATCCCTTGAAGGGTGATGAATTTCCAGTCCCTGAAGGTGTTAAAGTATCAATGTGACAACTAATTGGTGAAGATAGTGTCGAGAATAAATTCACCCTCCTGGACTCACTGAAACTACAATGTCCTATGAAGTATTACAGGAGTTTCTGGAACTGTTTCTAACATTCAAGCACACAAACAGATAAACAATGGTGATGGAAATTTTCCATTTACTCAGTCTAAGAGTGTACAAGTTACATAAATATTCTGCTTTGGAATTTCTAGGATATATAGGTTCTCAGAGGTCATCCTTAATGGAGAAAGTTGTAGATAATATTTCTGTAAAGAAATTTAAGTGCCAGATTGCAAATCACACACACAAAAACAAACAAACAAACAAAAAAAACAAAAAAAAAACAGGGAGCAAGAGTCCTTCCAGTTCTGGGATTCTGGGATTCCATGATGCAGAGTTTACTGAGGTGTTTAAAACAAAGCATAAGCAAAATTTTATTGATCACACCTGTTAGAAGTCATGCTTTATGTGAGACAAAGGCATAAATGTCTAGACCGTGTATTATAGGGCCAAGACTACTTTTATAATGTATGCATGAAAAACTGTGTTGTTGATGATTACAATGGTGAAAATCAACACAGTTGGACATTTACTCTGTCCTACACAGTATGCTTAACCTTTTGCTTATGTAATTTAGCTTAATTTTAATTTGAATGCTAAATATAGATTTCATCATTATTGTCTTTATAGAAATTAACAGAAAATTATGGCTTTATATATTTTTAAGTCATTTGACCAAGATAAAGTGGACAAGTTGTGGAGAAGAGATTTGAACCTAGACAGTCTGCCCGCCCTAGAACATGCACTTAAAAATATCACATTGAGCACATTTCAAAATCTAGAAGAATTTAGAGAAGAGATTTAGCAGCATGAGCAAAGGACACATGTCAAATTAAGTGGAATAGGCATTTTTAAGGCATGAGTATGGTATATGACAGTTATATAATAGCAACGAATTACTTTAGTATGGTACTCTAAGGCTTTCCATTGACTTTCATATTGATTATCTTGATGAATTATTACAGTACTTATACATGAAAAGTTATGGTCATTCCCATTCCACAGATGGGGAAGCTAAAGTTAAGACAGATGAGGTAACCATTGATTTTGCTACTCAGTGGCAAAACCAAGACTTAAATTCATGTCCAAGTCTTTTTTTTTTATTGTACCACACTGCTTCTCACAAACGGTACTGTGAACATAATGTGATAAGACAAAGAACTTACTATTATAGAGCCCTCTATCATTCTCTTCATCCCACCTAAGCTCTGCGTCCTTTATAATGTTCCGAGATCTCATCTTAAAATGGGGCTAATACAGTAGCATCAACTTCAAGGGGTTATTGTGACCAATTGCACAGTTCGTACACGATGCATTGTCATATACCAAGTACCTATTAAGCATTTTAATACCGGTTAACTCATTGTTACCATTATTCTGTTTTCAAAGATGAAATCAGAACCAACCATGCAGGATTTAGGCAGCTACTAAGAAAATCCACTCTTCTGTTACTTAGTCAGGGGTTGGGCAAAACAAAACAAAACACAATGAAAACTGAATTGGTTTGGGTACATGTTCTGTGAGATAGCAGCACGTTGAACCACCATCACTGAATCCAGAGGATCATGGAGTTAGGGAATCATATATATTTTGAAATAAAAAACTAACAGACTCATAAACCATTAAGCTACACCTTCACTGAATAGCACTAAGAATCAACTCTTGAAGTCGCCAAGTTCCTGCTGAATATGTCTGGTAAAAGACCACCTCAACTCTAGGAGTATCTAATTTCTGCCTTGTGAAAGCTAGAAAGGTCTTGCATATATGAATCTAAAATAGGCACCTTTGAACCCAATCTGGAACTATGTAAGAGAAGACCAATCCATCTTTGAATAATGAAAAAATGCTCAGAGGACAAGTGCCTACTCTCTTTGACCTTGACTTTTAACCTATTAACGTGGAGTTATGTCTCTTCTCCTCCTTGTGTTTCCGTCACTCCCTGCCCCCAGATTTTCTTTTTTCCCCCCCATTTCTCCTTTAAGCGCTTGAATCCTTAGTTAGCACATGCAGTTGCAAGTTGTTAGAACATAATGGAAGTTATGAAATACCCACTCATTTCTCCCTTTGTACAGATGAGAATACTAAGTCTAGAGAGGTGAAGTGATTCGTTCATGGTCAAACAGCTGGCTCGCAATCAAATAGGTGTTGATGCAAACGTGGTGAATAATGAGTCCTATGAACTGTTTGTCTATTTTTAAGTTTGATTTCATGTAATGAGACTACATTTAAATTCTTAGACAGGAGGGACCTTAAGAACTCTGTCTACTTCATGGATTTTATTCCCAGGGAATGCAAGGATGATTTTACATTTTGTCTCTGAAAAGCATGCATGGTAGAAGTACCTGTTTTCCCCTCTTTGTCATTTTGTCCAGACAGTTTTCACTTTCCATTCTAAATTCAGGGCATGATGCTGCCTTGTGCCTTTGGAAGGATAAAGTTAAAAAATGCAGTTGAGCAGTGAGGCAGAGAGAGACTCTGGAGCCAGTTGGAATGGTCTGTACATGGGGGACCAGTGGGAAGATTTTGGGCAAGGAAAGAAGTGGGTCTTTTTAAAATGAGAGATACTTATTAAAAATTCTATCAGCCAGATACCCAAGGAGCTTCACTCTAGGGGGAAATGGAGAACTCACTTATGGAAGTCCATTCAACTTCATTACTGGTCCCAGTAGAGGCAGATGCAAGAATAAGGCAGTGGAGGCAGATGGATAAGATTTGTCATGAAAAATCTGGGAAGCAGTGGTGTAAGTGATGAGAAACAGGTTCCTATCCTGCCTGTTGCACTGAAATATCTGAGTGACCTTGGGCAAGTTACTTTCCTTTTCTGTATCCCATTTTTCTCTGCATATTAAGTGACTAGACAATTTCATATGCCGCCGTCGGTTTTAACATTCCCTGATTCTAGAGTTCGTAAACGTGAATGTACATGAAAGAAACCCTGAAATGGTAGAATGTGATCTCTCAGTTTTACAGCAAACTTTTGGAAAGGATTCCAGACATTTTCGGGACATGCCATTCTCCCAATTACCTGAGTGCAGAGATGCATGATACCGCCCTCAGTCACCGACTGACATTAATCATGTCAGCTCCCTTTTCTACAAGAATGACTGCTTTAATGGGAAACTCCAGCCACTGTCAACATGCCAGGGGGTGTGAAGAAGGAAGGGTAGATGAATAGGAGGGTGTTATTAAAAAGGAAATGATGGATGAGGAAATCAAGCTCCCGTATGCTGAGAGAGGGATGGGGCTGGTATGGAAGTTGGAGCATGACTTGAAGTAGCCTGACCCATTGTCTCTGGAGAATACTTAAAAATGTTCAGCAGGAATTTGAGGCTTCTCTGTTCTACTTACGTTCATGCACATGTCTCCATGCAGGGAAGGCTGTAGAGAGTAATGGTTAAGGGTGCTGGCTGTGCAATCAGCCTGGTTTTGAATCCTGTCTTTCCTGCTTTCTAACTGTATTCACTTAGGTTTCTCAGCTAAGAATTGAAGATGATCATAGTGCCTATTCCATAGGACCATTAGGATGATTTAACAAGATGATGCTCATGAAGTGATTAACACAGGGCCTGGTGCCAGTAGGCCTTTATAAAGTTAGTTGTTATTGCCGCACTTTAATTCTATTAATTTACAAGTTTCACTTACACCGTCTCATCTAATCCTCACAAAACTCTCCAGCGTAGGGTAGGAATTACTGCCTTGCCACACACGAGGAAGCCACTGTGCAGCAGTCTTGAGAGTCAGATCAGTTCTGATGTGGGGACAAGATCAAAACATCGTCTGCCTCATGGGATGGCAAATGGACACACACATACTGAGCACCAAAGGTGTGCTGCGCAGTTTGTTTTGTGCTTTAATAGAGATTCTCAGCCCTCAAGACAGCTCTGTGTTATCGTCTCGCTTGTATGAAGATAACTGAGGTTTAGGGAAAGCAAGAGATTTACGTAACAACGCAGCCAGCTAGGGAGAGAACCAGAGATGAAGCAGATCCTGAGACACTTAGTTCAGTGTTCTTTCTGTCTTAATCTGAGAGCTTCCCTCATCATGCAGTTAACCTATTACATGGTGTTTGGTGGCAATATGGACCAATTGAAAGGATGCGGTGAAAGATGAGCTCCTTATGGTTTTCATAATGCATCCAAATCACATAGCTAGTATCTCCAGCAATGATTCTCAGAGGTAGTTTTCTCCAAAACTGTTTAAAGACTAGGACTTGGTTAAACTAATTGGCCTATAGGATCTCCTGCCAGACAAGACAATGGGAGAATACGCTCATGGCATATACCGTGAGCCTTGAAGATGGACACACGGACCTGAAGTCACATTCTGTGACATTTGCCACTTTGTATCTTGGAAAAAGTTACTTTTAAAATGTATTTTTTTAATTCATGAAAGAAAAACGATATTATCTCTCAGGGCCATTGTGAGGGTTAATTGTACAGTGGGAAGTAACAGTGCTCACTCACTAACTGGGAGCTCTAACAAAGAGAAGTGTGCTTTTACTTTGCAGATTTGAGCTTACTCAGAAATTCCTGTGTGTATGTCCTTATATATAGACATGGTTCCTGTACAGGTAGTTATGATCAATATTGAAATCAATAAGTAAAAAATTCAGTAAATACGTGATGTTCTTTTACTTCAACTGACGTACTGATTGGCATTTTCTTTACACTGTGGAGACGCTCCCATGAAGGTTTCACCTCAGACTCTAACAGTGATTCTGGAGCAGAAAGTCACGGGGTGTGTTACAAGGCATATGGAATACATACAGTTTAAAACTAGCTTTTATCCCTGTGTACTTTCAAAAGGCAAAATGTTAACCTTGGACAGAAATTGTCCCTGGGGATGTATAATTTTGATGCAGCCTATGCATAAGCTAAAGAACTTTTCGATTTCTCTTAGCATCAATTATCACCCTCAATTAATTTTTGTGGAGTATTCACTAAGTCATGGGAATATATGGACATAAGAATAATTGCAGAGGCCATTGGTATTGCTGCGCTGTCCAACAGGATGTTCACTGATGCTAGAAATGTTCTCTGTTCTGTCTCATATTGAACATAATATGTATGACTAAAAAACCCAATTTAAAAATTTTTATTTAATTGTAATTAAGTTAAATTTAAATAGCTATATGTAGCTAGTGTACATTGTATCGAACAACATAGGTAACAAGGAGAGGGCATTGTTCTCAGAATCAACTGAATTGGATTCTAGTCTTGAACATGCATGAATATACACCTCTATATCTGTGTGTGTGTATGTCTGTGTGTGTGTGTATACATATATATATATATATATTTGTGTGTCTGTTTATCTAAAATACTTTTACTGAAATCTCTGCTCTGTTTCTCTGCCTGGCATTAAGTACCTCTATTCATAGAATAAAAGGGTTTCACTAGGAGGACCACAGACCCATGGCATTGAAGCCACCAGTGCAGATTACTGTGCTCATGGCAGGCATCACTAATCAACCATGACACTTCTTTGCACTGAGCCAGATGTGGCATTAATCTCCTCCTGCACATGGTGCTCCAGCAGGCACTTGCCAATACAGTGTGGTTGGCATGTGACAAAGAGCTTTGGTGCATTTGCTGTATTAAATATCCTCCCTAGCCCCTTCTAATTCCAAATTATGTGGTTGAGTCCAAATTTTCTTGCATCTTCAGAGGAATAGAATCTTATGTAAAAAGGATATGGTTGTTCTTCTTGAAATCAAGCTGAAAATGATTATGATTGTATCATCTATGAATTTACCTAAATAGTTTTGAACCTATTTGTCCATCACATGGTAGAAGGAACTGTGGAGTTAAAATCAGAACAATTGACTACTAGTCCTGACTCCTTTAGTTATTGGCTGTGCAAAATCAGCAGCCATTCAAGATTTGAGCCTCGGTTTCTCTATCTGTAAAATAGGGAGAATTAAATGATCGGTTGTATCAACTGCACTAGCAATGAGTTAATGGCCGTAAAATACTGAACTAAGGGAGGAAAAAACACTATTAATATGTTGGTGGTGATTGTGGCCACTTAGTATTTTTAGTTTGTATAGGTGTTTTTTTGCCAAAATATTTTAAATTAGTATAGGTGGTACAGTGAGCATTTATTTGAATTAAAATTATGGCTGTTTTATTTTTAAAAGACAATGTGGATAAGAAAGCTTTTCTGTGATGATTGTTTATGCATATGTGCATGCCCACACACACTTAAAACGTGTATTTGCTGTGGGAGATTTTACTTTAAGACCAGAGATAGAGGCATGGGATTACAAAATGTGATAAATGCAAGAGCATCTGAAGGTCATCTGTTACAAGGTGGGTTCTCCAGGAAGCCAACTCTGAGATGGAGATTAGCAGGAACAGAGTTACTTAGAAAGTCTCTTGGTATCAGCAACTGTGGAAGAGAAGAAAAATAAATAGGATTGGGATTGGGCAGGGGGAAAAGGCAACCTGTGGTTCATTCCCAATGGGACACCTTAGCCAACACTATGGGACATTCTGATGATGGTATGACCTTTAGATCTGTCTTGAGTTGGAGCAAGAGAGCCAGGCCTTTCTACTCCTGTGAGTCAGTCATTGGATATAAGCCATTCCAGGAAAGGAGTACAGCCTATGGGAAGGAAGCTTTCTTCAGCTGAGGCAATTCCTAAAGGTGGCCGGGAGCGGAGGACTGTCTTCTGTCCTCCAGAAGGTGAGAGAATAACTCCTTTATTTCTGACATGAGAGGAATCTGGATAGCTCTTTGCAGCACCCACCAAATAATCCAATTCACCACTCATTTTTTTCAAGTTGAAACATCGAAATTGAAGGCTGAACTATAAATTGACCTATCGACAAACAGACTTCTTGGACCTACTAGGACTAGAATCCAAGTCTTCATGCTCCCAAATTAGTGCTTACCCGTCTTCTCACCCTTCTAACTTCACTCCACAGGGCACTTAAAGTCAGCACTCATTCTGGCCACATGTTCTGACCCTTCAGAGTTGATTGTACACTTAGTATGGTAATTAATCACAGCTTTACACCATTAGGTGGACCCAGGTGATTAGAGTGAGCTGACTGGGCCCTCTGCCCACTGCTTGTCACTTCATCTCTTTACCTCTTATTGACTCCGTAGTTCATTTTCTTAAGCAGTTGTTCCAAACAGTTTCTTTATTCCACAACCACCAATCACCTTATCCAATGCATTTCAGCAACCCCACTCCAAAAAGTAAGTAAGAAAAATTAGCCTCACACAAAGAGGCCAAAATCCTCCTTTAGAAGTTATCTCATCCATGATAGATACCACTGGAAACATTTTAGGGCAGATTTCTTAAAACATTGGCATCATTTTGGGCTGGATAATTCTTTTCTGTGTGGAGCCGGCCTTTGCACTGCAGGATGTTTATTAGCATTCCTGGTCTCTATCAACAGGTGACAATAACACTTCCCTCTAGTTGTGAAAATAAAAATGTCGCTAGACATTACTAAAAGTCGCCAGATATCACTAAAATATTTCCAGATATTCCTAAATCACCTCTCTTACAGAGATTTTTAAACTTAATAGTTCTTATTGCAGGGAAAGACTTCTCTCCCCTTTTCCAAAGCTCTCTGCTCCACCCTCTCCCCCCACCATTCCTTCTACCTATTTTCCTCGTGTATTTTAAAGAAAATACTTAAGAATGTGTTTTTAAGAAAATATCGTACATCCATTTGAAATTCCCTTCATTACCTGCCTCCATCTCATTTTCTTCTCTTAGTCTTCCGAGTTCAACTTTATCTTGAATATGTATGTTTTCTTCCTGCACATATTTCCACTATACATGTGTCTAACAATGGATGCTGTGCCTTATACGTTTTAATAAGTGCTAGTAAATTATATACATATCACACTGAGTAATTCCTGTATCTCATTCAACATTATATTTTAGAATTCCTTTTCTGTTGTGATGCATGCAGATCCACTTTATTCTTTTAAACACAACAAAATCTATGACCTCATTCCCCTCTTGATGAGTATTTAATTTGCTTTCATTATTTCACCTTTACAAACAGTATTTCAGTGAACCTTCTTGTCTATATGTCTTTCTGATATAAATGAAATAATTTCTCTAAGGGGTGATACCTAGGAATAGAACTGCTGGGCGGGAGAGATCTTCAAGTTTATTGTGCAACTAACCAGCAAAGTAACTGAACAAATTCACACTTCAGTTTAGAAGTTAATTAAAGTAACTGTTTCACCAGATCGTTGGCAACAGAAATTTATACCAGAAAAAAATTTTGCCTGATTGATGACTGATTTTTCTTTTTAACTGAGGGCTAACTTGCATAGACTATAGGCATAAGGGTGACTGATCATACTTACACAGCTTAAGGATTTTTTACATTGATGTATACCTGGATAGCTATCAGCTAGCAAAGCAGAGAGCATCTGCAACACCCCGTATTTCCTTTGTGACCCTTGTGGTCTATTTGGTATTCTGTTGCTGCCATTAACAAATTAGCTCAAACTTAAAGACTTAAAACAATGTGCATTTCTTGTTTTACAATCAGAAGTTCAACACTAGTCTCGCTAGGCTGAGCTCAAAAGTGTTGGCAGAGCTTCACTCCTTTCTGGAGGCCTTTGTAGGGAATCTGTTTCCTTGCTTTTTCCAGATTCTAGAGGCTGCCATGTGCCTTGGGTCGTGGCTTCCTTCTTCCATCTTCAAACCCAGCTGCATCTCATCTCTCTGGCCTGGTTTCCACTGTCACGTCTCTTTCTCTGACTCTCTTCTGCCTCCCTCTTCCATTTATAGGACCCTTGTGATTACACGGGGTCTGTCCAGGTTTTAAAATCAGCTGATTATCGACCTTAATTCCACCAGCAACTTTAATTCCCCTTTGCTGTGTAACCTGTCATATTCTCAGGTCCTGGGATTAGCATGAACATACTGTTGGGCAGCCATTATTCTGCCTACCACAAGAGGTAGCCACTATTTTGATTTCTCAGTTAGTTCTAAATAACTTAGGTCTGTCTTCAATTTGATTTGTTTTCTGAAGTCACATGAAATCTACGTTATGTACTGCTCTTTTGTCTGTCTTCCTTCACTCAACATGTTTTTGGGTTTTCTCTCTATTACTAACAGTTTCTTTTATTGGTTTCACTATATATTTATTTATTTAAGTAAATGACAGTTCACTTATGCATTCTGCTGTCAAAGGACATTTGAGTTAGAGATTTTGCTTGTTATAAATAAATCTACAAATATTTTTGCACAAGGATGTGTGGACAACGGCACTTATTTCTATGAGTACATACCAGAGTGGAAGTACTTAAGGATAAGACATTTGTGTTTAACTTTAGTAGAAACTGCCATCAGTTTTCCAAAGTGGTTTTATCATTTTGCACTCCCACCAGCAATATGAGAGTTCCAGTTATTCCTCATCCTAATCCACACCTCATAGTGCCCTTTTTTTTTTTCAAATTAATCATTATGCCTGATAGGAGGTATCGTTCTGATTGCAAAGAGGCATCTCATTCTGGTTTAATGTGCATTTTCCCGTTAGCTAATGATCGTAAGTCTCTTTTCATGTTTACTGGCTTTTCATGTATCTCCTTTTGCATAGTCCTTGTTTGAATCATTTATTTTTTAATTGAATTTTTAGTTTCATTCTTGACTTGTAGGAGTTTATTATATAACTTAGATATAAATCCTTTGTCAGATATATTTATTGCAAATGTTTGCTTCTAGTCTTTGACTGGTCTTTTTACTTGCTTAATGATGTTGTTTGATAAATAGAAGTTTTTAATCTTGAACATATGTTTTTCTATTTTCTTTTATGGTCAGTGCTTTTGAGTCCTATTGATGATGTTTTTGCCTGCTGAATACTGATTTTTTAAAATGTCCTACATCTCCTTCTAGAAGTTTGTGCTTTTCACAGTTAGGTCTCTGATCTATCTCAAATTACTTTTATACATATATGAGGTAGAGGTCAAGGCTCATTTATTTCTCTATAGATAACCTAATCATTTACCTACCACTTTTTTTAAAGACCACATTCTCTAAATTGAATCTCAGTATGCCATATTAAAAAACAAAGTCAAATGACCATATACTTGTAAGTGAAATGGTTGTTTAATAGATACTTTCCAGATAACATAGTTGATCAATATATAATGTCAACTGTGTTAATCTCTCTCTTGCGTTGGGGTCCTTGTTCTAATCCTGGAATGATTAATAATGGTAAGAAGATTTCTGCTCCCCCTCGTTGATGGTATGCATTCAAACCCAATCATTTTATATTTATGGAGGCCATGAAAACATGGCTCTGGGTTCCTGTCTGTCCATCTTTTCCTACACATTTCAACAGACTTGTTTTTTACTTTCCTATTCTTATTAACATGAATTTCCTAATAATAAAAATGTGATAAACTAGCATTTCCTGAGGGTTCATTGTGTAGGAGCACTTGGTGTTCGTGGTGAATCAAGGCTCCCTCTAGCACAAGCCTGTAATATAAATACACATGAATACTTAGAGATCATTACCCATTTACTTGTTTAAACAATCCTCAAGTCAGTTACCAATATTATCCTCATTTTACAGATGAATGATTAGTCTCAGGAAGATAAAGTTGCTTTCTTGAGTTCATAGAGCATCCAGTGATACTAAGTTGTGTGCCTTAAGGCATAACATCTTAAGATCTTAGGCCTGGAAGTTGCTTTAATGTCTGTTTTCTTTATTCGTTTTCAGTCATGCACACCATCCTAGATGGTCAAGAGTTCTTTTAAAACTGTACTCAAAAACTTGAGTGGTATGTTGCTCATCTTCCCAAATGAGAATGCATACACTGGACATTAAGAGCCTGATCTCTGGGTAAGATAAGCATGAATGCTGGCTCTGTTACAATTAGCTCTGTGTCATCGAGAAGGCAACTTAGCATCTCCAAATCTCCAAATCTTCCTTTTGGTTTTAGTGGAAACAGTAATACCTATCTCACAGGGTTATTTTGAGGATCAAATCAAATAATATAACGCCAACCTCTTACCTAGCAGAGATCTTGGCCTGTAGTAATTCTAGTCATATACGGGTATTATTGTTATTTCATCTTTGACAGCTCTAACTTTAGAAAACATTTTTGAATTAAAATGCATAGGCTTCTGTGCCTATGGGACATTCAGAACACAGCACGATCCTTCCTTGAATTATCTGAAGCCAGCCACTTGCTCCCCCGAGTCTTCTTGTACATAGGTTTAACTTCCACTCCTTTCAACCTCACTTCAAGTGTTACGCTTTTAAGAGTCATAGTTACTTGTGTTACATATTTAACGTTTTTCTCTACATAACCCTAAAAGTGAATAGCACAGAACAGGTAACCAAGAACATTGTTGGATGAATGAATGAATAAAGGAAGTCCCAGGATCCTCTCAGTCATTACCATTTATTATCATATTGTCTAGTCATTTGACTTTAAGGTCACCATTTCTTCTTTATAGAAAGGTCGAATGTTTACTTGTTATAGATAAGTTATATGGATAACATCTACCACACCACTCCCTTAAAGATCATATATGAGCATTTCTATACATGTTTCAAATGCATGTACTATCTCAAGTAATCCCCACGGCCCCTCAGCTGTACTCAGTGTCATTATTTCCACCTTGAAGAAAAAGAATCTGATGCCTCGAAATGCTAAGTAGCTTAAGTGTGATCTGAACCAGGTCTATGTGATTTTATAGTTCAGCTTCTTAAATACAGAACATTATTAACTCTTAAAATGAATTGATAGTGAGAATGTAATTCTAGCCACCTCTCTTATTATTATAGTGGAGAATTGTTCTGTTCCCTTGACTAATTTCTCCATTCTTTTCTAGTGTTCCTTTTCTCTTCTCATTTCTCTCTCCTGATATGTCCCTCTACACTCTTGACAGGTTGTTATTAGAAACATTTTTGCATATTAACTTGAATTAACTTACCTCTACCTCATAAACCAATGTGTGAGTGACAGGGCCTTCAATACACCTGGACACATGAGATGTGTCTTATCTCCACCAGTTTATGTGGGTCTGTCATCCTCCATCTCACTACAATTCCAGATCGTTCTTTTTCTTTCTCTAGGGGCTAAATATCAACTCAGCCAGCACTTTCAAGACTGTGTTTTGCCCCACCTCTGAAAAAAATCACTGGCATAATCTCAAAGAGAACTCAGATGTATTATTCCAGTTTCTAGTTGGATAATGCTGGGATAAGTCCTCAAAGGGCGCAGACGTCTTACGAGGAGGGCACTGAGACTGGAGTTAGGAGAACTTGATATGAATCCAAGTTCAGCCTCTCTGTCACTGTGTGCTCCTGGGTGAATTCTGTCACCTCTCTGAATCTCAGATTTCATATCTCCACAAAAATTAAAGATCAAATGGGATAAGTGGTGTAAAAGTATTCTTTAAAAAAATCATGCCAACCAGAAATTGTCATGAGAGGCGAGAAAATATATTGGTATTTGGGTAGATCATCATTCAATTTATTTTATAGAGTTTAGGATAATTCTCTTATTATTTAAATTAATTCATTCAAAAATATTAATCAGTAAATTATCATATATCAACAAACTGTATCAATAAAGTATACAAATTTAAATTAACATATAAAGTCAATCACTGTCATATGTAAAAGTCATAAAGAGAAAATATGATTGAAGAAAAATAGGATTTACACTTGTCATATAAGCATATGAGCCTTGTGATATAAGAATAAATATAACTAGAAAAAAAGCAGAAACTCTAAAATAATATTAATAATATAAATAATACAATAGCCAAAGAGGAAGGTTTTTTTTTTTAAATCTAACAGAAAATAATGTTTTTAATAGAAAGAAACTATTTTAAAAAGCCATCAAGTCTGTCTTAAATTTTAGAAACAGCATTTCTACTATAGATTCCAAAAGGAATTGGGGAAGACCTTAAAATTATTCTAAATTTCATCTGGAAGATTAATTATGGAATACTGATTATGTTATTCTTAAAAAGAAGAATTTAAAGGAATTACATCTCATGAATATTAAAAATATTTCAGAGCTACAGTAAGTAAAATAATGTGTTTTAGGACCAAAATAGAGACAGAAAGAGAACAAGAATGTAAAAATTGCAAAATTAGACCCTAGTGTGTTCTGTGACTTAGGAAATATAAAGAGTATTTACACCAGTGGTTAAAGAATGAAAGAAAAAAAAAAGAAAGAGATAAAGAGATAAAGAAAGAAAGAAAGAAAGAAAAGAAAGAAAGAAAGGGAAAGAAATGTGTAATTTTACACGTGGGTACATGGAGCCATGTTTTCCATATGGAAGAAATCAGCCAGAATGAAGAAAATATATTGAATATATGGATATTTAGTGGATAATCCAGACAAATAAAGTGTTAGTAGTGAGGTTAAACTAGCCCTAGAATTACTCTATCCCCAAATTCAAAATTCTGTTTTTTTTTTAAGACTCACTCAAATAGTAAACTATTCCACAAGTGGCAAATTCCTACACTCTTTAAAAGAACCCTGTAGACACAATGTGTCAGTTTCTGATGTACAGCCCAATGTCCCAGCTATACATATACAAATGTATATTTGTTTTCATATTCTTTTTCATTAAAGGTTATTACAAGATATTGAATATAGCTTCCTGTGCTTTAGAGAAGAAATTTGTTTTTTATCTATTTTTATATATATAGACGTTAATATTTGCAAATCTTGAACTCCTAAATTTATCCCTTCCCATCCCCTTCCCACCCCTGGTAACCGTAGATTGTTTACTGTATTCTTTACTGTTTCTGTTTTGTGGATGAGTTCATTAGTATCTTCTTTTTTCTTTATTTAGATTTTACATTTGAGTGATATCATATGGTATTTTTCTTTCTCTTTCTGGCTTACTTCACTTAGAATGGTGATCTCCAGGTCCATCAATGTTGCTGCAAATGTCATTATTTTAGTCTTTTTTATGGCTGAATAGTATTCCATTGTATAAATATACCACAACTTCTTTATTCAGTCCTCTGTTGATGGACATTTAGGTTGTTTCCCCATCCTGGCTATTGTATATAGTGCTACTATGAACCTTGGGGTGCAGGTATCTTTTTGAATTTGAGTTCCCTCCAGATATATGCCCAGGAGTGGGATTGCTGGATCATACAGTAAGTCTATTTTTAGTCTTTTGAGGAATCTCCATATTGTTTTCCATAATGGCTGCACCAAACTACATTCCCACCACCAGTATAGGAGGGTTCGCTTTTTCTACACCCTCTCCAGCATTTATCATTTATGGACTTTTTAATGATGACCATTCTGACTGGCATGAGGTGGTACCTCATTATAGTTTTGATCTGCATTTCTCTGATAATTAGTGATACTGACCATTTTTTCATGTGCCAATTGGCCATTTGTATGTCTTCATAGGAGAATTGTTTGTCTAGGTCTTCTGCCTATTTTTGGATTGAGTTGTTTGTTTTTTTCTTACTAAGTTGTATGAGCTGTTTATATATTCTGGAAATTAAACCCTTGTCCATTGCATCATTTGCAAATATTTTCTCACATTCTGTAGGTTGTCATTTTGTTTTGTTGATGGTTTCTTTTGCTGTGCAAAAGCTTATAAGTTTAATTAGGTTCCATTTGTTTATTTTTCCTTTTATTTCTATTGCCTGGATAGACTGCCCTAGGAGAACATTGCTAAGATTTATGTCAGAGAATGTTTTGCCTATGTTTTCTTCTAGGAGTTTTATCATGTCTTGCCTTATAGTTAAGTCTAAGCCACTTTGAGTTTATTTTTGTGTATGGTGTGAGGGAGTGTTCTAATTTCATTGATTTACATGTTGTCCAGTTTTTCCCACACCACTTGCTGAAGAGACTGTCTTTTCTCCATTGTATATTCTTGCCTCCTTTGTTGAAGATTGATTGTAAGTCTGTGGGTTTATTTCTGGGCTCTCTATTCTGTTCCATTGCTACATATGTCTGTTTTTGTGCCAATACCTCACTGTTTCGATTACTGTAGCTATGTGATATTGTCTGAAGTCTTGGATGAATATTCCTCCAGCTTTGTTCTTTTTCTTCAGTATTGCTTTTGCAATTCTGAGTCTTTTGTGATTATAGATTTCAGGATTATTTGTTCTAGTTCTGTGAAAAATGTCATGGGTAATTTGATAGGGATTGCATTAAATCTGTAGATTGCCTTTGGCCTTATGGCCATTTTAATAATATTGATTCTTCCAATCCAAGAGCATGGGATATCTTTCCATTTCTTTAAGTCATCTTTAATTTCCTTAATCAATGTTTTGTAGTTCTCCATGTAAAAGTCTTTCAGCTCCTTTGTCAGATTTATTCCTAAGTATTTTATTGTTTTGGATGTGATTTTAAAAAAAGAAACCTTAGTGAATGGGAGGTGGTGGGGGAGTCCACGAATCTGTGTTTTCACAAGCTCTAGAAGATTTAAATCTGGGATCGGCAGTGGCAGCCTGGAGACCAAATCCTGTCACCACCTGATTTTGTCAATAAAATTTTATTGTAACACAGCCACACACACACACACACACACAAAGAATCCTATAAAAACTCCAGCCTTTATGATGTAAAGTTCACAGTGTCTACAACCCATTGGAAATTTACTATCATATCAAGAAATAAGAAAATGTGACACAAAAGCTGGAGGAAGACAAGTAAGTAGAAACTAACACAGAAATTAGTGGAATGATTTAACTAGCAAACCAGGATTTTATCACAGCAACTATAAATCCATTCTGTGTGCTCAGTGACTTCAAGGACAATATTGAGGGAAATGCAAGGTATATAAAATGAACCAAATGGGAATTCTGGAGATGAAAAATAAAGCATCATAAATACTGAAACAAAAAAAATTCCCTGATGGGATTAATAACAGATTGAATACCATGGTGGGTGAGGTGGGGCAACAAAAAGATCGAAGAACTTGAATTCAAGGAATAGAAACCATCAAGCTCGAGTACAGGGAGGAAAAAAAAGCAAAACAAAACAAAACAAAATGCACAGGGACAAAGTGACCTGTTGGACGATATCAAACACTCTAACATACACATCTTAAAATGAGAAGAGAGAAAGGTGCAGAAGAACTATTTGAAGAAATAATGGCTGAAGGTTTTCAAATTAAAAAAATAATAATAATAAACTGACATATCCAAGATGCTGGGGAAAAAAACTCAAACAACTTAAGGTTAAACACAAAGAAAAACACACCAAGGCATATCATATTCAAATCCCTGAAAGCCAGTGATGAAGGTAAGATTCTTAAAATCAACCAGAGAAAAAGACATGTTACATAGAGAGGAACAAACATAAGAATACCCACAGACTTGTCTAAAGATTTGTGACCCAGATCACAATGAAACTACATCTTTGAAGTACTGAAAGAAAATAGTTACATCAACTAAAAATTCGGTACCCAGCGAAGACATCTTTGAAAATAAAGATGAACTACTTTTATAAACAAGGAAAGCGGAGAGCATTTTGTCATCATCTCACCTGCTCTAAAAGAAATATTAAAGATGTTTTTAGTCAAAAGGAAAATGATGTGACAAAAGTGTGGGTCCACACAAAAGAATGGAGCTTACCAGGAATATAAATATATGGTAAATACTAGAAACAAACTTGGACTCTGTTTTCTAGTAATGTTAGAGTACATTGTGTAAGGCTAAATGTCCAGATCCTAAGAGTGATTCAAACTGGAAAAATAAATAGTTTCAAGACATTAGAAAGCAGTCAAAAGCAGGAAGAAAGTGGACAGAGTTTGTCTCCAAAGAAAAGAAAAAAAACCTTAAAGGACAGAAAAAAAAGGGACATTATATACAAGAGAATAATAATAACAACAATAAAGGCCAACATTTGAGCATACAGAAAGGAGGTTAAAAGATAATGGGGTGACATCATAAAGATTCTGAGAAAGAAAAATAAAATAAAACATTGTCAATCTAGCCCTTCATATATATATGAAAATATATTTCAAAAATGAAGAAAAAATAAAGACATTTTCAGATAAACAAGAGCAAAACATTCTTGTGTACCTAGCAGATACACACTGTAAGAAGTGCCGAAATTCTTCAGATTTAAGGCATACAATACAACATGGTAATTTTTGGAGCTATAAGGAAAAATGAAGAGAACAGGAAATAATAAATGTGAGTCAATATAAAAGTGCTTGTTAATTTATTTTAAAGTCAATTGATGAAAGTGAAAATAATAGATGAAAATAATAAGTGAATGGATTGAAAGGATGCAAAAATATGCATTTGGAAGCTGGTGTGGCTATGTTAATATCAGAAGAAAATAAAATTCAAGATGAAGTATTACCAGAGATAATATAGATCGCTTTACAATACTGTATTAATTCATCCTAAATGTCTAAGCAGCTAATAACAGATTATATACGCATGAAGAAAAATTTGGTGAAAGTATGGGAGAAATACACTAGACTTAGTTATAGGGATTTCAGTATTCTTTTTTCAATAACTTATAGCAAAATTAGACAAATGTCAGTAAAAACTAGAGGTGATTTGAACAGCGAATCTGACGTGATTTATATTTAAACAAGCAACGCTAATCCAATAACTGCAGAACATACATGTTTCTCAAGTGCACAGGGATAGTCACTATGACAGACTCATTGCCAAGCCGTAAAACAAGTTCCCGTGGATTTCAAAGGGTTGAAGTAATACAGAGTAAGTTCCCTGACCACAATGGACTTAAATAATACATAAAAAACAATAAGATGCCTAGAAAATTTACAAATGCTTTCAAATTAGGCAACTCATTTCTGTATTTATATGTTAAAGAAAAAAATCACAGGGCAATTAGAAATTATTTTCAAGGAAATGTTAATAAAAAACCAACATATCAAAAATTGTTGGATAAAATAACACATATGTGGAATCTTAAAAAAAATGACACAAATGAACTTATTTATAAAACAGAAACAGACTCACAGACATAGAAAATAAACTTATGTTTACCAGAGTGAAAAGGGGGTGAGAAGGGATAAATTTGTTTGAGATTTGCAGCTACTAACTGCTATATATAAAATAGATAAACAACAAGTTTATACTGTGTAGAGCAGAGAACTATATTCAATATCTTGTAGTAACCTATAATAAAAAAGAATATGAAAAGGAATATATATATATGTACTTGTATGACTGAAACATGCTGTACACCAGAAATTGACACAACACTGTAAACTAACTATACTTCAGTAAAAAAAAAAAAAAATGACTAACCCAGTAAAATGGGCACAGGACTTTCATTTAAAAGAAGTGAAAATATGTTCAACAATGTCACTAAGATACCTCTATCTACCCACTAAAATGGCTAAAATCAAAATGACTGTTTCTGTGAAGTATAAATAGCAATGTGGTATTACTAAACTTCTAATGCGTCATGGATGGAATGTAAAATGGTTTTATCTGCTTGGGAAAATTGCAGTTACTTATAAATTTAAATATACACTTACACAATGGTTCCATTCCTTGGCATTTAACCAAGATAGATGAAATAGTACACCTATGAGTGTGTATAACAATATTCATAGACGCTTCATTCATAAGAGCAAAAGACGCCTAAACAACCCAGATGCCTTTCAACAAGAATCGCAAACAAATTTTGATACAGTCATACAATGGAACACCATGCAGCAGTAAAACAGGGAGAACTCTCAGTGTGTGCAAAACAATGAAACAAGTCTCAAAAGCTTTAGCTTAAATTAAAAGAAAAGAAAAAGGCAGATACCAAATAATGCATGCTGTATGATGCCATGTGTTATGAAGTTAAAAACAGGCAAAGTTTTCTATGGGAATAGAAATCAGTTGTGTGTACTGGGTGGGGATAGCTCCAAAGGAGTATGATAGAACTCTTGGGGTGGGCAAGAAAGGAGTATATCTTTGCTAAAACTCGTTGAATTATACATTTTTTCATTTTATGTAACATCTACATTAATTATTTAAAAAGAACAAAATTGTAGTACTTACGTTTTGTAGGGAAAAAGAAGAGCCAAGATTATATTTCCTAGAAGACTTTCTATAACTTACCTTTAAAAAGATCTAATAAATTCTGCTATCTTTATCAGGTTTGTAGATTTCCACCCGGGAGAATCACTTCTGTTTCCCAAAGCCCTAGTGTTTCTGAAACCCCAAAGGTTATGAATTCAGCCTCAAGCACAGTACTTAATATGATTCTGAATATAATTTTGAATATACCAGCTATATAATTTGGGGGAACAATGATTTAATCTGAATAGAGACATGACATTTGATGATAATTAGAATTTAAATTTAAATATGATAACAGGTTTTATAGAATTTTTTTTTTTTTAAGAAAAAAGTTATCCTTCTCTAGGATTCTGTTCTACTCCTTATGAATGTCCTTTAGATGCTTAGATAAGTGCTTGGGTAATCAATTTATTTCCAAATTCAAAGCAGCATAAATAAAAACTTTAAGTCATCATTATTTCATATAATGCATTGACTTTTTATCGTTACCTGTAGGAAGCTCAAAACTAGGTTTTGCGTGTCATTTCAGAGCCCTTACCTTAGCCTGCTGCTCTTCAGAGAGACAAATATTAGAATCATTCCGAAGCATCTAAATTATTCCTTCCCCCAATGATTCTGTTACAGTTCTCAGCAAAGGAATATTCTTTCCTTGACAGAGGAAGTTGTATCTTTAGGAAATTACTTCCTGGCCTAGCACGCCAGCTCTGTTTTCTCCCTAGCTCCTGGTCAAAAACTTAGCAAGTATTGTGTACGTTTTCTGGACCTATATTCTGTATTTACTGGCTCTTGTATTTGTTTCCTTTTGAAATCCGATTTTATTAAGTGTAAGTTTCTATTGCAAACTGCACCATCTCTCTCTAGAAATGAGTGGTGTAATGAAGGAATACATGAATGGATGACTCGATGAGTCAATGAATTAATGGTTGAGCGAGCAGGTCTATGGTTCTGTCTCTTGTTAGCTTCTACACAAAGTTACCCCTCTTATCTAAGCAAAATGAAGAAATTTTGACTGACACAGTCAACAGGCCCTTGTACATGAAAAAGCAATCACTATAGTCAAGTAGCTTTATTTTATACCACATATACCAGTATGAGGCTCAGAATATTATTTCTCCCAAACAATTGTATACCTATGCCTGGTTTTCTCTTTCATGAGTTTCCCTGTGTTCTTGGTGAAACATTTTCCTGGTTTCTGCAACACTGAGAGCTGTTTTCCACACCAGGATTTCTGGGCGCATCTGAAGGGCACATCAGATTCTTTTTTTCTCCCCGAGGGTGTTCAGTGGCAGTGAGGACGTGCTGGTCAGGCTGATGCTGGGCCACACTTTTGTCTGCAGTCAGTGTGAGCATCAGGAAGCTTCCGCCAGGCCACTGCATGTGCTCTGCTGTGCTGACCGTCCTCTTCAGAGCCAGTGATCAGGAGTAGAGCCATGTCTCTGGAACAACCAAGATATCCCTGGATTGCTCTGTTTGTGGATGTATTTGAAGTTGTGCCAGAGGTGGGGGCTATTGACAGATGAAAAAGAATTGTGATTTACAATGATCGTCTTTCTAGCAGAAGGAATACGTTTGGTTTTGCATCTCTTCTTCAATAGTGAACATCAGATAGGACTTAGGGGGATAGTGGTGGCCTGGGAATCACCTTGGAGAGTGCAGAGAGAAAGCAAGAGTGATTCGGGGGTATCTCGAGGCAGACATCACTCTGTGTAGTAGAGAAAATAGGATTTTAATAAGACTTCCTGATGGGTAAATTTGGACCAAGCTCATATCATCAGGTAAAGATGGTCAAATATTCTACCCAGACCCTCCCAAAGGGGGCAGTGCAGGGAGGCTACTGAAAGCACCAGTTTTTAAGTCAGACAGAATTGGATCTAAATCCTGATCCTGTCACTTTGACTTGGTAAAACTAGCTTTCTCTCTTTTTAGAGTCCCAGGTTCTTCATGTAAATAAAGGGGATAATCATACCTAACTGTGATGAAAATGCTAAGCCCGGCATCTGATACGTTCATGCATAAGATCCTGATAAATACTAATAGTGGAAATAGTAAAATTATTAATATTATATAATTATATACTAGTAATAAATGATTTCTAGAAACAGTGGTAATAACCATTCTAACGATAGTAACATTTATGGAGTCCTATTTCGGTCACGCGGAAGATATGAACATGCAGTATACACATCTACCCTGTCTTCATAAAACTGCTAGAGAGATAAAGAGAGAAGAAGTGTGATACCTGCCTTCTAACGTGGTTGAGGCTTAAGTGAGAGAGAAAGGAGTTTTCATGGCAAAGACTAGTAGTTTAAAGGACAAACCCCTGTAGGTTTAAGAACACCCTTCTTCCCTTATATTTGAATAGATATTTAAAGTTCACAAGGGTCTTTCCCTCTTTCATTGCTTATCAAATATTCACAATGTGAACAAGTTTATGGTTCCCATTTTCAGATGGAGAAACGAAGACTTGTGACTTTGAGGGCTTTGTACAAATTCACCAGACTCAGAGATAACTGAGCCATGCCTTTGCCTTCCAAAGCAGTGCTGGTCCAGAGAGTTTCCTCGCGCCCAGCCGCCTTCCTCAAGCATGCTAACTAGAAATGACAGCCAGTGTTGATATTAATCTTTCAGTGATGGCAGGGTACCAGCATGTGATGGTATCTCCAAAATGAAATGTTAGCTGAGCCACGGGCTTTCTTTTAAGGGCTGCCTGGAACCACAGGCAATATGGAGATGGAAAACGACAAATTGAAAACAAATTCTGTGGCTCTTTCCATGAGTCTGCAAAAGTCATCCACACGTGGGGAGTGAGTAATAAGTTTTTGACTGTCGATCAGCAGTGACGAGTCAGAGCACTGAGTGTCAGACAACCCATTTCACATTGGGATCAACTTTAATTTGCATTTAGTGCCAGCTTTTGTACCTTTCATGATTAGAATTAACCTGTGGACACACATCTATTGGAACTTTTTGTGTTACATCTTTACGGGAACCTCAGTTTCTCTCTTACTAACAAGATTGCATTGCATGCTCTTTAAAGACCTTTCCTTCTGTGTTGATTACATTCTAAGTCTTTATCCTTAGAATATACTTAAATTTTATAACCTGGGATACTGTTTTTTGACAATTGAGTTGAGATCTCTTTGCCTTTTGAAAAATTGGTTCAAAACACCATGCCCTTATACTATGGAAACTGAAAGTCTTCTCCGGGTTTCCTGCAAATTCTAAGGAGGATGGAGTATGAGATAAGGGAGAGCTTTGTTTTCATGACCATTAGTATATCCTTACTGAGTTTATGATCTGCCTTACCATCCTGAACTTGGGGAGTCTGGTTCATCCTGCATTGCGGCAGACCAAAAATGATACGACCATCTTTTTTCAAACTCCACACCAAAGACCACTGGCCCAAGGAGTTTATCTTTCTGAACATTTCTGTTTCTACTACAGAGGAGTATAGCTACCTCTTCTGTTAACCTTGCATCTCGATGGTACATGCCTTCACAGCCTTGCTTTCACCCCAAGAAATTTGCCAGGCATGTTTCTTTAAAAAAGTATCCCCACTTCTAGGGAAATTCTACAACACATTTTAAAGATATTAACATTTCCATCACTACAAATCCGTTTGGTACTTAACAAGAAGCATGGACCCTGACAGCTGGTTGTTGAAAAGATAAAACTTTCTGTGAACGTTTTCCATGTCATTAAGTGTTCTTCCACAACATCATTTTTAATGGGCATGGAGCATTTAAACATATGCATGCCCTATAATGTATTTAACTGATCCTTGATTGTTGGACAATTAGGTTGATTTTCAAAACTCATGCAGTTTCAGGAGTGTACCATTTTTTAAAGTACCTGCCAATTTGATAGGAGGAAAAAAATGACATTTCAGTGTTGTATTATTTATCTGCGTTTCCTTTTGTTTACCAGTAAATGTGAATATCTTTCTCATTAATTAATCATTTACATTTTATTCCTTCAGCCCACTAGACAATCTTGTTGACTCTGATTCTAAAATATGCACTAAATCTCTCCACTTCTCTCCCGCTTCACTGCTGTCACCCTGATCTGAACTGATATTTCACGTGAACTGTTGAAATCACCTTCTAATGCGTCACCTGCACCCACACTTGTCTTCCTGCAAGGGATTCTCTTCTTGGAAGACAATCAGATAATGCCCGCTCCTGCTTAATACAATTGAATGACTGCCCATTTCCCGTCTGGCACAATCCAAGCTCCCCCCAGGCCTGCAGGTTCTAAGTGATCTGGCCCCTGCCTTACTCTCATCTGCGACCTCATCTTGTACTGCTCTGCCACTGCATTCACTGTCCTTCTGCCACACAGCTGCCTTGCTGTTAAATAGAAAGTAACGATCAACTCACTCCTGGTGCATTGCCTTTATACGCTCCTTTGCTCTGAGTTATGCTCCCCATCCCGACTTCTAGGTCTTCATGGGATCTTGTCCTTTGGATCTCTGCTCCAGTATTGCCTTCTCCGAGAAGTTTCTCTAACCACCTATTGGAAATGAGTCTTTTTCACCTCCTGGGAGCTGGAGCAGCCTGGGCAAACATGCTAAGACATATACATATTTTGGTGTTTTTTTGTTTTTTGTTTAGTTTGGTGAACAAGGGAGGAAGGAGGAATAATGAGTGATTGGACAACTAGTCAGAGGCCAGATAATTTAGGACTTTATAGATCAGCTAGCTAGTTTACACTCTAGGTTATTATTTCATTCAACTATAATTAATTCCTTTATCAATCACTCATTTAAGGCATACTGTCTACCAGACGCTGATAGATACTGGGGATGCAGAACTGTCTTTGCCTTTAAGGGGCTTGCAGTTATAGTTGGAGAAGCTACAGTACTCAATATCCCCAGAGCACATGTAAGCCTCCTGAGCCACGTGTCTCCCTAAACCTCCCCCATGGACAGTGATCCATTAAGGAGATGTCTCCTAAATGAAACAGTAAGATACATCAGATTCCGACAACTGTAAATCTCCCAACCTGAAGAGTTCTGCTTCTCTCTCACGCTAGTGACTCTCCTAGCCATCTTTAGACACTATAAGTGAAGCTGCTAAGGTCCTTGGCTAAAGACCTGGATAAAAATCCCATCCAACTATCCCGTAGGTACAAACTTCAACTCTTTCTCACTCGAAGGCTTCTTCCAGCTCCAACTAGCAGTAGAAAGAGGTGAAGAGTTAGAGAGGGGAGTGCTGTCAGGTTTCGTCTTTCTCCCTCTCGTAGGCGAAGAGGCCTTGCACATCAGTGAGCAGGCTGTCTTACTGACTGTGTTTCTACTCTGGGTATCCCGGAGATGGAAAGTGTCAGTTCCCATCTCTTTGATCCATCACTGCAGCATGTTTGAGCAGAGATACAGGGCCTCTTCACGTTTCTTTCCCATCTCCTTTAATTATATTCAACAGAGAACGACAAGTCTTACCTCCCCAAAAGCAAGATGCTTTCACCATTACGAAACTGTTTGCTTGCTCTTCTGGTTTGGGGGCAAAGCTCAGTTCTGTCATTTTTTGACAAGGTTAAGTAGAATGTTTTCTTTTCTCTCTCTCTCTCTCTTTTTTTTTTTTTTTTTCCTAACAGATAGTGGAGCAATACAACTTGGAAAAGCTATACGTAATGGCTCAGTATAGATTGGCTGCTGGCTACTGGCTACCTTCGATACCCTCTCAAGTTAATATTAATTAGGAACACCCATTTCTTTTATTGAATACACTCTTTACTTAAGCATGTGCTCTAGAGCAGGTGTTCTTAATGCTTTTTATACCATGAACATCTTTGACAATCTCGTGAAGCCTGTGAAATCCTTCTGCAGCCGATGAAAGATGACCATAATTTTTGACACTTCTTCCAACGAGACCAAGGAAATATTTTGCCTTCCCTAGAAATGAGGTTGGTCTTACTTGTTCATGGTAACCCAGAGAAAGGATAGAGGTGATGCTGAGTGACATGTGAAGTGAGTCACAAGTCTCGTTTCTTCTGTCTTGATCTCTTGGAACACTCTCTTCCTGAATACTACCTTTAGAGATGCTCCCTCTCAGAACTCATCCATTATGATGTGAGAAGCTCGCGTCACAAGATGAGGTTGATGGATAGGCAGTCCCATGTGAACTCCCAGCCATTTTGGATGTCTAGCACTGTTGAGCTTTCTGGTGAATGCAGCCCTAGCCAATAGTAAATTACAATGACATGAGAGAGCGCATATGACAACTGCTTACCTGGACCCTTCTCAAATTCCTGATCCATAAAATTGTGAGAAAATAAATGGTTATTTTGAGTTGATAAATTTTAGGATAATTTGTCACCTAGCAGAAGCTAACCAGAACACCTTCTCAGAATACTTTTTATAAGTTCATGAATAAAAGTTATAAAATTATAAAGAAAAACAATATAATAAAATAGTTATAAAATATGTAAAATTTTAGAGACAGACAGCTAAAAGGCACATGAAAAGATGCTCAACATCACTAATCATCAGGGAAATGCAAATCAAAATCTCAAGGAGATATCACCCCATACCTGTCAGAATGACTGTTAGCAAAGAAAAAGAAAAAAGAAAGAAAAGAAACAATGTCTTGGCAAGGATGTGGAGAAACGGGAAACTTCACACATTGTTAGGGGGCTGTAAATTAGTACAGCCACTGTGGGAAACAGTATGAAGATTCCTAAAAAATGAAAGAGAACTACCATACAACCAGCAATTCCACTTCTGATATATTTTAAAGACAATGAAAATATTAATTTGAAAAGATATATGCACCCCTGTGTTCATTGCAGCATTATTGACAATAGCCAAGGTACGAAAGCAGCTGGAGTGTCCATTGATATGATGAATGCATAAAGAAAATGTGGTATATGTATATGTGCATGTGTATACACACACTCTCCCCTACACACAAAATGGAATACTACTTAGCCATAAAAAAGAACAAAATCTCTCTATTTGTGACAATATGGATGGACTTTGAGGGTATGATGCTAAGTGAAGTAAGTCAGAGGAAGATAAATATCATACAATCTTACTCATATGTGGAATCTAAAAAACACAGTAAACAAACAAAAAGCCCCAAATTCAAGCTGACATAGATACAGATAACAGACAGGCAGTTTCCAGAGCTGTTTCCAGGTGGGAAATGGATGGAGGGATCAAGAGGTACAAACTCACAGTTATAACGTGAACAGGCCTTGGGAATATAACGTAACCATGGGGAATAAAGTCACTAGCATTGTATTATCTTTGCATGGTGACAAATGGTAACCAGACTTACTATGTTGATCATTTCATAATATATGGACATCAAATCACTGTGCTGTGCACCTGAAACTAATATAATATTGTATTAGTTAATTAGAATCCATTATACTTTAATAAAATAAAATAAAAACAAAATAAAAATCTGATTTTAACTCATTAAAATTATTTATTGTTAACTCATTAAATGACAAGACCTAGTAATAAATCTGTAGCTACTGTGATTTTGAATTAGTGGTGAGCAAAAAAAATGAGTGCAAAATATCTGCTGAAATCTTAATCAAATATAAAAACACTGAATTTCTAATGGTGACATGTTAGCAGCTATTACTAAATCTAGTGTTGTTTGTAGTCTAATTGAAGGACTTAGTAAATTTCCATTAGATATTAGTAAAAGTAAAGAAATATTTTTCCCGCAAATGTGCTGACCCCTTGGGGTATCTTTGGACGTCAGATTAAGAAGCCCTTTCCTCCTTCAGGTATTTTGTTTTTATGTTCTTGTATCCACCTGGAATAAATTTCCTCCTCTGAATATTCTAAGTAAATCCATCATGAACTTGACTCAAACATCTCCTCCTCAGTCAGATCTTTGCTAACTCCACACCACCTCTGCTTCTAACCATACTTCTAAGCTCCCAAGTGATTTTTTCATCTTTTATGGCTATTTACTTGTAAGCTGTATGTTCCTTAATATTCAGATTTCTTTAGGGAAGGATAAATGTTTGTGAATGTGTGTCTCAGAAACTAGCAAAAACTAGTACACTTAATAAGTTCACTGTAAAGTTATACCAGATTAAATGACTTCTAAAACTGGCTGATCATCAGTGTCACATAGGAAATTTTTAATAAGCACAGATTTCCATGTTCCATCCCAATTTACTGAACTAGCAATGGGCTCAGGACTCTGTGTTTTAGTAACCATACCCTCTTCCCCCAGGTAATTCTTATGTCTGCAGTCTGACACTGGCCTGACTTTCAAAACCACTGGGCAAAATAATCATCATCATCATCATAATTAGATCAAATAAGATCCCCTTACCTGAGCATTAAAACCTCTCAAGATCTGCCCTCAACTGCTCTGTCCTACTGTGTCCACACCAGTTGCCTGACATATCTTAGGCAAAATCCTGGCCATCCCTTCCGCATTTTAATGTAGATCATTGGTATCAATTCCCAGCTCACAGTGATTTTTCTCATGTGTGAGAATCAGAGGCATCAGCTGTCAGGTCTGTGTTAGGTGACCTTGCTTCTCTGGCCACAGATAATTAGTCCAGCTACCTGAGCTGTGTAGACCAAGCAGAGGTATTCCCTAGGAGAATCTGACCTGGAAATAAAGGAAGAGAGTCAGTCCTTTTCTTGTAGTAAGAGAAGGAACGTGAGGCTTGGAAGCTGCTGCTGGCTGTGTTTCCAGCTGAGCAGAGGAAGGGGATCTGCAGAAGAAAGCAGATACACAAAGAGACCAGAGAGAGCAAACATTCTGGTGGTGACTCGGTTCACTCCACAAATTGGCAGACTTATTATTCCCACTCTGTAGCTTGCGCTAGCTCATTATTGTCTCAAATTCAACTTGTGATAGTTTCTAGGTGTTACTTAACTGTCATTTTATACCCGGAAAGAACACTAGAGAGATCTAATCCAACCCCTTCATTTGTACAGAAGGAGAAAATGAAAGAATCATGAAGAGAGAAGTGCCTTCCCTAAAGTCATGTAGCATTTCCTAAAATATGTTCTGTTTGGGCACAACAACGCTGACACAAAGAAAAAGATGCTCATGGTGAAAGCAGTTTACCAAGGGGTGCGTCTTCTACATCTTTTAACAAACGATGTTGCACACAAGCATAGCAAAGTTTGTATAATAGCAATCTCACAGAAAAAGAAACACGACTTAACTGGTTTCATCCCCATTCTCTGGAAAGTTAAGTATAGACATACTATATTTCTGCCAGACACCTATCGATTTTCTCTTGAACTAGTGTTCCTTGGGATATGCTTTAGTAACTTCTTTTTTTTTGTCTCCTTGTCCTAAGCCCAACAACATCTCAAGCAGAAATCTGATCATCCTCTCCTGTCACAGTTGAATGAGTAAAATGACAACCTTTCCCCATTTTTCCCTTAATTCAAAATATTTACACTATTTTTCCTTCAAGTTTTAATTTCTATTCTGCAAAGAAAATTCTGATATCTGTCTGTATTTAAAATATAATCAGTCCGACTCCATGATCAAATCGCGGGGAACAGTCTGTCTTTCTGTATTCTAGCAGCGGGGAGGGCACAAACCTTTGGCTTCTGGATCGAAGACTGAGCTGACAACTTAGAGCAGAATGTACAGAATCTTAAAAGCGAAAGGGATCTTAGAAATAACATAGTTAAGCATCCTTATCTTGCAGAAGCAGAGATTGAGGTCCAAGATAGAGAAGTGACCTTTTCCAAGGTCACATAGAGATTTTTGCTTAGAGGCAAGATTCAAAGCCAGGCCTTTAGCTTCCCATGCTGTATCCTTTCAACTAAATACCATCACATTCAACATTTGTTCAAGGGCTGAGTGTGGATTATTTGGGCTCTTCCTCGTCTTTTTCCTTTTCCCCTTTTTTTCTCGTCTTCCCCTTTCTCTCCAACTTTCTTCTCCTCCTCCTCCTTCTCCACTTCTTCTCTTCTTCCCCATTCTCCTTCCCCCTTCCTTCTTTTACTCCTTCTTTTGTTGCTTTTATATGACAATAATCCACATTAACTATTGAACAAATTTAAAATATCTCAATTACTAAGAAAATCATCATGCAGTTAAAGCAATAGATCCATCAACAGATGACTGGATAAAGAAGATGATTATATATATATATATATTAGAATACTACTCAGCCATAAAAAATAATGGCATTTGCAGCAACATGAATGGATCTGGAGATCGTCATTCTAATTGAATTAAGCCAGAAAGAGAAAGAAAAATACCATGTGATATCACTCATATGTGGAATCTAAAAAAAGTAAAGATACAAATCAACTTATTTACAAAACAGGACAGACTCACAGACATAGAAAACAAATTTATGGTTACCGGGGGGAAAGAACGTGGGAAGGGATAAATTGGGAGTTCAAGAATTGCACATACTAACTATTATATATAAAATAGATAAATAAGTTTCTGCTGTATAGCACAGGGAGCTATATTCAGTATCTTGTAGTAACCTACAATGAAAAAGAATATGGAAATTCTGTAACACTGATTTTTAAAATTTTTTTTGTTTGTTTACATTGATTGAAGTTGAGACTCTGGATTTGTAGTAACATGATTCTGCCACAGATTTGGTTTATTTTCCTTTGACAAGTTACTTAACATCACAGAGCCTCAGATTCAATTTCTGTTAAATAACTACTTATTGAGACAGAAATTTTTTTTTCTATAATGCCTGTATATCTTGGAATCATGGATAACATGGGAACAAACTAGAAAACACAACCACTCTCATTATGATTCAAATCCTTGATGATTCCTTCTGCTTCCTCCTTCTCTTATGCTTCTTGTCTCTGGCCTTGTGGGCAGATGAGATCTGAGCCTCCTTCATGTGCTGGCTCTTACTGCAGAGCTAGGAAGTCACATCACATAAAGCAGATAAATAGAAGCACCAGGGGATGCTGTTTAAGGTCTGTGAGATTCCACCCATTCTCATTCTTCCCTAATGTCAGGTCAGTCTCCAGTATGACATGGGAAGAGATCATCACACTCTTTACAAAGGACAACCTTGCCAGTTCCAGGACCTTGTCAGTTTGGCTAGATTAATAATCAGAGGTCACAGGCCTTATCAGTGTAGGATGGATGTTGAGGATGTTTCCTTTGACATATCTAGGGAAGTTTTGTCTTGCTTGATGTGTAAATGGTTAAGGTGAATAAATTTGCAATAATGAAAAAGATGCGCCTTATGCCTGTAAGAATATCATTCATTTTTTAATTGAAGTACAGTTGATTTATAATGTTTCATTAGTTTCTGGTATACAGCATAGCATTCAGTTATATATATATTACATAAAATATTTTTCAGTTTCTTTTTCATTATAGGTTATTACAAGTTATTGAATATAATTCCCTGTGTTATATAGTAGGTCTTTGTTGTTTATCTATTTTATATATAGTAGTTTGTATCAGCAAATTTGAAACTCCTAATTTACCCTCCCCTTCTTTCCTCTTTGGTAACGTAAGTGTGTTTTCTATATCTTGTATCTGCTTCTTTTCTGTAAATAAGTTCATTTGTGTCATTTTAGATTCCACATATAAATGATATCCTATGATACATCTTTCTGTGTCTGACTTACTTCACTTAGCATGATAATTTCTGGGTCCATCCATGTTGCTGCAAATGGCATTATTTTATTCTTTTTTTTAAGGCTGAGTAATATCTCATTTTATATATATAATATATATATATATATACACACATTTATATATACATTTGTACACACAGACACATACCACAACTTCTTTATCCAATTATCTGTGGATGAACATTTAGGTTGATTTACATTGCTTCCGTGGCTTGGCTATCGTACACAGTGCTACTACGAATATTGGGGTGCAGGTATCTTTTCAAATGAGAGTTTTCCCTGAATATATGCCCAAGAGTGGGATTGCAGGATCATATGGTAACTCTGTTTTTAGCTTTTTAAGGAATCTCCATACTGTTTCCATTAGTGGCTGCACCAAATTACATTCCCATCAGTAGTGTAGGAGGAAGAACATCATTCTTATATTCTCGTTAAAGTGTGATCCTTGCAGATACTAATAATAACAAATACATATTGGCCAGTTATTCTGGCCAATTGATGGGGCTTAAAAGCATAATTCATTTGGCCTTATCTCATGTAAGGTTCCATGGTAACCCCATATGACCAGTACTAGTATGATAACCATTTTTAGACTAAGAAATTGAGAATTAGAGAAAATAAGTAAGAGCTACTGAGTGGTAAAATAAGAAAACCAATTTAAGCTGTAAGGCTGCAGATACTGTGTGTGTAACCTTGCATGTTCTGCTTCAATTGTACTTAATCGTATAGTTCACATTAGCGTGCGTACATGAAGGTATGCATTCAGTTATTTTATAATTCAGTTGATGCATAATTTGGCTCAGCCTAACTTTCTATTTGTGCCACATAGAAATGTTTTGCCAGAATGATCTTTATGAGCACTTCCTTGAGAGTTAAGAAATTCAATGCAGGTAGATTGTTTGCAAAAGGAGAGTAATTTTTTTCTCTACCCACCCCTTTACCAGGTAATTTTGCAGCATTTTCAATCAAGAATTGGAGTCTATTTGCACTCTCCTGAATTTGAGCTAGCTTTGTGACTTTACGTGGGCGATGAATGGATCAGAAATGATGTTGCACCAGTTCTGAGCCTGAGCATCAAGCGACCTTGCACACTTCCCCTGTCTTTCAGTCCTCCGCCTCTGCCCTATGAACAACCTGGGCTAGTCTGCAGGATAATATATCCCTGTGGCCCAGTCACCCTTGGAGCACAAGCCAGCAGTCAGCCACTATCAAGCATGAGCATGAGGCCTTAGGCCAGTGCCTTTCTATGCAAGCTACCAGCTGACCACAGAGACGTGAGCAAACCAAACTGAGAGCAGTCAAACTTCTCTAGATCAGCAGAACCACCTAATTCATCCATAGCCTAATGAGCAGTATTAAATGGTCGCTAGCTGTTTTCAGCCATCAATTTTCTTAGAATGGCTCTTTGTGCAACCATAGATAAGTTAGACACCAAGAGAGCAATAGGAAAAGCACAGTTTTTCTTCATGTTGCCTATTTCATTTCTGCATCCTTCATTCATTCAATTATCATCTGATAAATGCGTACTCTGAGTCTGCATCTGAAATAGGCCAAGAAAGAAGTAGTAATTTGGGACTTTAAATGTGGTCTATTATAATAAAGCATCTGTTTACTTTAGGATCAGCTAGAGAAAGCAGGGCACAGTGGTGCTTTCTTTAGCATAAAGCACCTTTGTCATCTAGCGTTAGAAAAGACTTGCTGAGTTTATCAAGTCTTGGCTGTTCGGACCCCAAAACCCTGCTCACCAATTCCATTCCTGTGTTTCTTCATCTTTGCTCCAGCTGTAGTTCAATTTATTTTGCTGCATCCCTTGCACGTTTCCCAGTGCCTATTTCTGTCCTCTTAGGCTTAGATCAATACAGAGGGCTTCTTTTTTTTCACTTCTCTTCCCTTTGACCTACTTAATTTTGTCCTAGTTCTTAATTCAGAATCTCCCTGCCACCTGTCTTATCACGACTTGAAAGCCTCAGTTTGCCCACAAAGTTCTAACATGATGAATGGCATCCACCTCTCCCCACCCACCAGAATACTTTCCTTGTAGTGTCTTTGAGGCATAAAACACGAAAAATGATGATGGGGAAGAACTTGGCATATATAAAAGAGCTATAAATATACATACTGACTCATAAATCAATACTACTAATAAATTACATTCAAGTGCTATTTAATTCTTTGTGATCATCGATAAAGATATAAAAAGTTCATCCCCAACTCCCTCTCCGTGGTTACCCTCCCAGCACCTTTACCAGTTGTCCGCACCGTTAGTCATCGTCCTGTTCACTGTCTCCCTGACGGTCTGATTTCCTTCGCTTCATCTTATTCCAGAAGCATTTACTATGGAGTATCTCTTTGAGGATGGTGTAGTGGAGGAGTTGCTTTTCTTCGTACAACCAGTTAGAAAATTTCTGCCTCAAAAACGTGTGCTGGTGATGCTTAAGTCAAAGTGTCTTCCTGTTTCCTGATAATTAAACCTCCACTCACCAGGGAGCTTGTGGTTAGTTCTGGTGGGAGTTTGGCACGAAGCAGACCACCCACTGAAGCCTACCCTACACCCTTCCTTTCCACTCTCACTCCAGTGCCCCTTTTCTTCCCAGCACCATCTTCCTTGGTTCATAATTAGACTCTGCAACCTCCAGGCCTCTTCTGCAAAGCGATGATCTCCTAAAAATACAGTCCTGTAGGAAAACGTTCAACTTCTATTTCTGTTATTTTTTTTTAACACCAGTTTCAGATGAACAAAGCAGTTAAACAAAGGGAGAGAAAAAGTGCTGCGATTACAGAGATGGGACATTGTCACATACTTTGTTCATTTTAATTATACAAAGTCATCGTTTAGCAGAAGCCCAAGGATACTGCTAAGGAACAGCTTTCACAGATCCCCTTTCTTTTGCTGTTTCCCATTTAAAGCCTCTTCCCATGACCCTGAACATAAATATCTTCATTGAAATCCTGAAAACCCTTACATCTCTGTATAGCCCATGAAACAGGCTGCTTTTATGGTGTGGGGAAGGTTGGACATAATTGGACCGTTCCGCTAATGAGACCTACTTCCATCACTCCACTGATGGTCTCGTGGCATTTCAGATGGGCCTCTTGAAACTAGGTTATGGAAATGAGGGTGGGGCAGGAGGAGGGCTTTGTGGAGGACTCCCACGTACACTAAGAGTTCTCCGTCTTAAGTGGTAGATAAACAAAGCCAGAGCACATATGTGAAGAGAAAAAAACGTAAGTCTTGCCTGTGTGAAAATCTGAAATCTGGATTTTTCACCCACATGCTTGATATTTAGGAACTACCGTTTTAAAACCTGTCTTGTGATAATGCATAAATGGTTCTTTGTCTCTGGTAATACTGGGTACCACTTATTTGATGTACTTATCAGATGTGCTGATAAAGATCACGCATTGAATAGCTTGTTTAATCTGCCTAAAACAATTATGAGGTGGTGCTGTTTCCCCCTGCTTTATCCATAAAAGTACCGAGGTTTGCATTGGTTCAATAACACAGTGAAGGTTACACAGCTAGTCCGTGGGTGAGTCAGCGTTTGAACCAAGGGTGCCTCCGTTGACATCCTGAGCTTTTAGCCACATCGTGCCCACTTGAGGAGCTGAACATCTGAAAGTAGAATCAATTTCACAATCCATTTATTTAGTTAACATTTATATAACTGCTAATATACAAAAGGTCCAATGCTAGGCAGTGAGGATGCTTAACAGGTGAAGCAGACACAGACTTATCTTTTGAATTGCTGACAGTCTAGAGTTGGAAAAGTGTATTTATACAAAGTTTCTGCTGAATGGTAAAATATGTTGATGATTGTTAGAATTAGGGTACTCAAAAGAGTGAGTTGCAAGGGCAGAGAGGTTAAACCAACTGGGCCAAGGATGTCTGTAGAGTGGAATTCTACAATATCATGGACTGTGTTTTTCCACTTTTCACTGCATCCCTGGTGCCTGTGCCCCGTGTACGTTGGTTCCTGGTACATAGCTGGCATTCAATGAACTCTAGCCTAATGAGTGAAAGGATAAATGAGGGAATGGATGTGTGATTGGATAAGTGCATGTCTATAATTTTCAAGTGGAAACCAGAAGGAAGCTTAGACATTTACCCAGCGGACAAGAGAGAGAGGAAGCTTCTAGAGTCAAGGAATTGAGAAACAGCTGGATTCCTTTAGAAAAAAAGAAATAATTAAGAGCTCTAAATGCCCTGCTAGGAAATTGAACTATTAAATTCTAGGAAATTAATTGGCAGCCATTGAATATTTTTAACCAGTAAAGATAAGTGATCAGATAATGCATTTTTTGAAGATCACTATGACAATAGAGAATGAATGGAAGGGAAGGTAAAGAGGTGATAGCAAGTAAGTCAGTCTCTGTTGATAAAATGTTAGTGAAATTGCTTTTCATTGAATTGAACTGATAAGAAACAAACTGTAGAAAAACAGCATTTTGTGGACATATGGCCTAACATCCCGATAAACTCTTTTTTCTAATACTTAGTACATTTTACATGGGCCACCTAGAGTAATTACAGCAGCTTGTGGTATGGATCAGATATTTCCACCAATGTAGCTCTGTGATCTTGGCTATGTCAATTAGCCTCATTTTTTTCAGATCTATAAAATGGGTATATTGATCTCAACATGGCACAGTAGTGAGCATCAAAGCACAACATTTATGAAAATATTTGATAAGCTATAGAGTGATGATTCTAGTTATTGTCATTATGATTACCATAATTAGTACAAATGCCAGTGTGATAAAATTTGGAGGACAGCTAACATCAGCATGGTTACCCCAGATTTGTCTGTTGGCAGTCTGCCACAAAATAGAGGTTATAATATTCAAGTCTGAAATAAAAGAGCTAAGATTTGTTATTCTCGAGGCCAAACAGTGTGCAGCATATAGTGAATGCTAAATAAATTCTCTTTACTGAGGTCGTTGATATAAGAAATCATCTCTGTCTTCTTGTCCAAGAATTCCTCAATCTTATGACCTCCCTCCTCGTTGCCCCACTCCCAGTTTTTGCCCGCCATGCCCTTTTCCCACACATGTTAACAAAAATGCAGGAACTCTTTCACGCATCCTTTTCCTGTTGGATAAATGCCAAAATAAGGGTCTAATTAAAAAGCAGTTATACACATGTATTTTAAAATCATGTGTGTATGCATATGTACACAGAGATATATGACAAAGAATAAGCTAACAGAAAATTTATTGCTACAAATGTTGGCTGAGTCTGTCGTCAGATTTCATATATCTCTGATAATTTCTTCATCTGAAATGAAAGAATTTATTTATTTCTCTCTGCTGTCTGGCACAGCCTACTGAATTCCATCATCTACCCAGTCACAAATTGATTAGGTTATACCAAACCACTGCAATTAATTTATGTGGCCCTTTATTTATTTTTTACCTCTCGGTCCCTAGTGGCACATAAAGATATGTCAGCCTTTTCACGTCGTCGCTGGCACGTGCTTTCTCCCTAGCTCTCTCTTGGTTGCAAGAATGATTGTGTCTGTTTGTAAGCCTATGAAACGGATATTTGATTTGATTAGATGGAGGCTCACTGAGCTAATTTCGTTATGATTAACTATCTATTCTGAGTTTTGTCCTTTTTGTGGTTCTGAACCACTCTAATCCAATTTGTCAGTGAACAGAGTCTCTGGCCACATCAGCAGGTCATTTTGGGTATGGAAGAAGATAAACTAAAGTTCACTGTGGGCAGAGATGGGTTCATTGACACACTTATATGCCTACCCTGCAGACAGCAGTATCAGGCACTGGGGATAGAAAGATGAGAAAGTTATGGCCTCTTTCACTAAAGAGCTCTGCATTCCAAGGGGAGGGCGGATTACTGCAATGGAACACAATATGGACAATAATAGTCTGAAGATGGATTCACAGAGAAGAAATCCATTCATTCATTTGTCTGTTCATTCACCAAATATTTCATGAGGGCTAACTGTATGTCAAAAAAATTCTGTTTTTCCCAGATGTGTGATGAGGGAGGATTTTGAAGACAGAAGCACAAGTGAACAATGGTTTAAAATGGTGAGGAGAACTTTATCAGTTGGACCTTGGGGTAGATAATTGGCAAAGATGGTTGTGATTATTCCTGTCTCTGTATCTGAGCCTCTTTGAAATTAGATTCTGTATCTCTTGTCATGAAGGAGTAAGGTCTTTTTTTTTCCCCCTACATCATCCATGGATCTGGGATGGCCACCAAATTTGCTTTGTCTAAGTGACTACAGAAGAAGAAATCAGCCCTAAGTTTCAAACTCAACAGGACCTGCATGCTTCCATTCTGTCTTTGGAATCCTGAGATAACCATACAAACAAGTGTAGGCTAGTCTGCTGGACGGTGAAAGCCATGTGGCTTGGCCACTCCAGATAACTGCCACCCCACTCCAGAGGCAGAGAGCTTAGCTGCAGAACTGCATCTGAGATCCCAGCCAAGGCAGGAAGAGCCATCCAGGTTAGCTCATCCCAAGTCTCTAACACATGGAATCATGAGGCAAATAAATGAGTGTCTCAGGACACAACATTTTGGAGGAGGTTGTTACGCCACAAAAACCATTTAATATTTAAACAGCACTTTCCACAGGGTAGAAACAGCATATGCAAGAGCACTGAGGCAGGCATCATTAAAAGGACTTCAAGGATCTGTGAGAGGTTCAACATCCTCATTAGCACCATTCCACAAATGGTGGAAATCCAACCCAAGATAGATTGAGCCAATAAAGGAATTTATTGAGTCTCATAGCTGGGAATTGCAAGAGGTGGATCCAGATTCAGAAACAATTGGATCTAGGTTTCCAAAGGATGTCATCAAGATCCTATTCTACATTCAATGCTGTTTTCCTCTTGTCAACTTAATTATTACTATATTCTCCTTTTATAGAGTGAAGAGGACCCTAGGGAAGCTTCAGGCTTCCATTGTCTCCCCTGTTAGTTAGTTGTTCCAGGATCAGCCTCTCACTCTCAGTGTGCGTATTAGACGTACATGAGGGCTCTGACTTGCTCTGGTTGTGAAGGAGATCCATCTCCAGAGCAGACTTCACAATACCATAGGGAGGAGGAAGAGTTTCCAAAATAAAAAGAAGTAGTCTATCGTCAGAAAAAAAAAAAGTTTTGAAGAAAGACAAAGGAGTTAAAAACAACAACCTTCCTCCATTAGTTAATTATTTTTCAATGTCAAGCAATAGAATGTCCATCTCCAGCTGATTTAGATGATAAACAAACTATAAGGAAAGTTTTTTTTTATCTGGTAGCTTAATACAGGCATATGTAGTTTTATTGTGTTTAGCTTTATTGTGTTTCACAGATTTTTATTTTTACAAATGAAAAGTTTGTGGCAATCCTGTTTTTAGCAAGTCTGTCAGCATCATTTTTCTAACAGCATTTTTCCTCTTCCTGTCTCCGTATCATATTTTGGTAATTCTCACAATATTTCAAATTTTTCATCATTATTTTACTTGTTAGGTGATCTGTGATCAGTGATTTTTAATGTTAGTACAACAACTCTGAAGGCTCAAATGATGGTTATCATTTTTTAGCAATAAAGTACTTTTTGATACGTACATTTTTTTGATGTGATGCTATTACACTTAATAGACTACAGTATAATGTAAAAATAACTTTTCTGTGCACTGGGAAACTAAAAAGTTTGTGTAACTTTTGCAGTATTGCAATATTCACTCTATTGCAGTGGTCTGGAGCCAAAATGTTTCAGAGCTGTTTGCTTGCAAATGAGATGCCATGTTGACTTCAAAAGAGTTTTAATCCGTTTCATGATGCCATCTGGGATTTGGCACCATTTCTTAACATGAAGCTGGAGTTTTCCCTCCTCTCTTGTCTTCAACATGACATTCCTCATGATAGCAAGACTGACCATAGCACCACTGAGCCTCACATCTGCAAATGACAGAGTCAAGGGACAGAGCATCAGTTTTGTCTTCTAGCTTTGCAAGCAAAAGTCATAGGATTCACTCTTTAATGACAGGTCTAAGTCATACACCCAATTACGAAACAATTACTATGACCCAGAACCACAAATGGAAACTGGGACTAATGGGGAGTGGAGAAATGGAAGCTGATGAGGCAGGTAAACCTGCTTATTACTTCCACTATAGTCAGAATTGATGGGGAATAAAACCTGGGGAAAAGATGTTGGAAGATGAAGCTCTGGAAAAGCAGAGTCAGAGCCTGAAGGACTTTGAAGTCCAGGCTTAGAAATCTCTGAGTCAGTCTATACCTTCCCAGAATTCCTCTGAAATGCTAATGCCAGGTGAACATAGATTATACTTCATCCTCTGGCAGCCTTCATTCATTTCTTCATCCATCCATCTGTCCAGGTAGCATATCTGTTGTGGGCATGTGTTACAGCCAATAGCACTGATGTGCTGATGGTACACAGATGCATGAGGTACTGCTCCCCCCCAGGAGCTCACAGTCTGGTAGGGAAATGAGTACTTAAGAAAGTGTTTCCAGTAATTATCAAAAGTGTGCTGGTAGTACTTTTTTTCACTAAGTGTTTATATTCTGGGAGGGATGAGAGTCAACAGGACTGTAACATAAATTCTATGGTGAATATGCCAAAAAGAGTCAGAGACGACAACTATGATTCATGAGGTCAAGATTCACCTCTTGGCTTGATTCTCACATCATTTTATTGAATTTTCAAAACACCTCATGAGGTTGACATTTTTATCAGTGTAACTGGTGAGGAAACTGAAGCTCAGAGAAGTGAAGCAACATATCCCAAAACAGTGAGGCAAAAACAAGAAATTAACTTGATTCTGACTAAATCTAAAGCGTGCGATTCCAGTCATACCTTAGACACTGCATTATATTGAGATCTCAGATGTTTGCAGGTATCCCAGTTACACAGTCACTTGGCCTTAAAATCAAGGTAAAAATACCAAACATCCACGCCATCAATTGTAGCTTTTCTAATAGTTTCCCCATTGGGTGTGTGGGTGTGTGCATGTGCACATGCACACGTGTGGGTATGCGTGTGAAGTTCCTGGGTCTTGCTTTCTCATGACCCTCTTTGGCTGTAAATTTCTGCTTCTACTCGAACAATTCAGGGAATATTTTTTCACCCTGCGCTGTGATACCCCGCTGTTCTGCAGTAGATCAGCTCTGATGTGGAAGCTAATTTTTTTTTTCCTTCTGGATTTCTAAAAAGAATAGTGAAACAAAAAAATTCTCAAGACAGCCTTGTATATGTGTAGATGACTTTATTGAAGAATCAAGTGATAAAAGTGATTTTTATTGCAATGCACACACACACACACACACACACACACACACACACAGACTTAAAATTAAACTCTTCTATTTCTGAAAGTCCTCTAGTTATTTCTGCTTGTCACTGATCATCCACCTCGCATGGTTTTTGGTCTCCCTTTGTCCCATTTCCTCTCTATCCTCCTATCTTCTTTATTTTCCATTTTTACTTTCATCCCATAGTTTCTGTCCAAATGAGTTCAGCTATTTCTTTGTTTCCTAAGGCCCTATAAACCTATATCTTCAAAATGACATCAACCACTCCAGGAAGTTTTTTGAGGTATTTTTCTAAACAAAGACAATCTCCTCTCTAAAAGGATATCTGATGGTATTTTTAAAATTATTGTTTTACCCCGCTTTGCATCTCCCCAAGGCCCAGATGAAGTAATCTGGCACCTGGCATATGGAGACAGGATGGGAAGTGGTACCCTGGAATACTGAGATAGGTCTAAGGCTGGAATCCATAAAGTCAGTGGAGTGAGGCATTTTCTGTGAGCCTTGTAGTGATTAAACCTATCTATGCATACTTTAACAGATCAAAATTATCTTTCTGATATTATCTGGTGGTGCTCTCCTGCAGGAGGTGGCTGCAGGAGGTGGGGACAAGTCTCTGTTTGAACCTGTACCCCTAACACAGAACACAGAATCCAGTGACTTTTATGAGATCCAACTTAATTTAACCAAGCAAGATAAAACTATAAAACCAAATGAGAGTTAAATATAAATTTTTTTGCTTCTTACATTTTTGGTTAAATTTCTTACTCTCTTCCTCCAAATTTATCAGAGACTTTTTGATTTGTTTCTTGAGCTAGAACATTGTCTATCCTTTTTAATGATTTGTAACAGTGTATTTTTAATTTTTACATTATTTAAATAGTCATTTTATTGAAGTATAGTTGATTTATAATGTTGTATTCGTTTCAGGTGTACAAGATAGTGACTTGGTATTTTTATGCATCATGCGCCAAAGTTATTATAAAATAACAGTTATATTCCCTATGTTGCACATTACATTGTTGCATCGTAATTTTATACCTAGTAATTTTTACATCTTATTGCGCATCCCCTGTCTTGCCCACGCCCCCCAGCTCTCTCCCCACTGGTCACCACTTTGTCCTGTGTATCTGTGAGTCTGTTAATGTTTTGTTATATTGACTTGTGTGTCTTATTTTTTGCACTCCACATGTAAGTGAAGATATACAGTATTTCTCTTTCTCTGACTTTTCCAGTGAGATTTTTCCCTTCCTATAGCTTATTATTTCTTGTTGTAGCCTTTCTTTTCCACTGAATAAATCTCTTTAACACTTTTTGTAAGGTTGGCTTAGTACTGATGAGTTCTTAGTTTGTGCTTATCTGAGAAGCTGTGTATCTCGCCCTCAGTTGTGAATGATGGTCTCGCTGGATGGAGCAGCCTAGGTTGCAGGGTTTCTTGTTAAATTTCATTTTCGCTGCTTTGAGTAGATCGTGCCGCTCCTTCTCGGCCTGCAGAGTTGACGCTGGAAAGTCAGCTGATGGAGGAGTCCCCTTGCATGCGACTCCTTTGTTTATCTCTTGCTTCCCTTAGAATTATCTTCATCTTTAATTTTGCTGTTTTAATTATGATATGCCTTGGTGTGGGTCTCTCTGGGTTCATCCTGTTTGCAGTTCTCTGTGTTTCCTGTACCTGGTCATCTGTTCCCTTCTTCAGATTTCAGGAAGTTTTCGGCCATAGTTTCATCAGATCCATGTTTTACCCCTTTCTCTCTTCTCTTTCTGGGGCCCCTATCATGCGAATGTTAGTATGCTTGATGTTGCCCGAGAGGCCCCTGAAACTTCCCTCATTTTTTAAAGTTTGTTTTTCCTTCCGCTGTTCTGATTGGGCGATTTCCACTACTCCATCTTCCGGATACTCACGTGTTCTCCTGTGTCACATAATCTTCTGTTAATTCCCCTTAGCATTGTTTTTCGTTTACTGTATTATTGTATTCCTCAGCCCTGACGAGTTTCTTTTTTTTCTCGTTATTTGCTGAAAGTCTTACTGTGTTCATATATTCTTCCCCCAAATTCAGTTAGCAAGTTATTACTATTGATTTGAATTCTTTATAAGTTAAATTATTTATCTCTGTTTTATTAGAGAGGTTTTTTTTTTTTTCCAGTGTTTTCTTCCCTTGTTCATCCTTTTGGAACATTCCTCTGTCTTCTCATTTTATTTAACTTGCTGTCTCTGTGAAATTAGATGAAACTGTTACCTCGAACAGTCCTGAGGGAGCATCCTCGTGTGGGAGTGTCCCTGTGCAGTGTGCATGTGGCTTTGCTGGGGGAGCTGGGTCTGAAGTGAGCATGGGCTGCTTGTTGCTCTGGGATGCGCTGGTAGCCACAGCCTCAGTGGGAAGTGGGCTGTGAGGTGGAGGGGCTAGAGCCAGAGTCAGGTTAAAGCTGGCCCTCTCCTGTGCCCCATGACTTTCACTGCCCTCTTGGGGTTGAGTTGGGGCCCAAGGGGCTGGAGCAGGAGCCCTGAGGGAGTTGGGTTTTTTCTTGATATGATAGACTCTCCCTTGGTTTGGAGTGTGGATGGGGCCTGAGGGCTTGGGCCTGAACTTCTGTTCTGGTTCCACTTTTTCCCTGCTGTGTGTGCCTTGGTTACAGAATGGGCTGGGGCCAGAGAAGTTGGTGCCACACCGCTGAGTGGACCCTGCTCACTCCCAAGTGTGCACTGCCATGGCCTTATCTGCCCTGGAGCTAGCGTCGTTCCCTCTGGGGTGTGTGCAGACAAACATAAGCTGGCAATGGCTGCCTCCGCCCCGGTCAGAGGCAGGGCTGGGGCCTGAGCTGGCTTCCTTCTCTCCTGTGTGAGCACTCTCATTGGCAAGGGCAACCCCCACCTTGGTAGGGAGCAGTGCCAGAGCAGGCAGGGCTGGAGCAGGACTCCAGTACAGGCTGAAGGGCATGCTGCAGTGGTCCTGGCAAGCTGGTCAGAGCCCTAGGCAGTTTTCAATCCGCTGCCTCGACTCTGTGATGGAGAGCCAGCAAGCCTGTGTGGGCTCTTCAAGAGCAGGGTCTTGGTTTCTTAGAGCCGTCTGGTAACCCCACTGGTTTCCATACCAGCTGAGGGGACGCATCTTCTGTTGTTGGACCCCAGGGCTGATATGCCTAACATGTGGCTCAAACCCCTCGCTACCCAGGCAGCACCTCCGAACCTGTGATGCCCCCTCCTCCATTGCCTCCCCTGTTAGGGGGCAGCTCCCATCTGGATCGCCTCTCCTCCCGTCCTGCCAGACTCCATGTGGATCTTACCTTACAGCCTTTGTGGTAGAAGATGTGTCCTGCTTTCCCCAGGTTGATTTCAGCGAGCGTCACTCTAGACGTAGTTCCAGTTTTGATGCGTCTGTGAGAGGAAATGAGCCCAGAGTCCTCCTACTTTATCATCTTGATCTTACCAGAGAAGTTTGTATTCTAACTTGTCTATGCTGTGTAAAGGGAACCAAAGGAAAAGGTTTATGCCTTCCTAGGAAACATGGTAGTTATGGCTGTGTCAGAATCAGAGCAATAACACCATCGTTTAAGCCACTCCTCTTCATCTGGTCTTCCCAGGGCTGAAATACGGCATCTGTACGTAGTTTTAATATGGGAGAATGTTCTTTTCAAGGTGTTTGTGAATTAGAAACAACAACAACAATAAGAGTGACCACAGTCAGATGTCCCGTATCATGTATTAGAGTGGCTGTTATCCAGAAACACAGAAAATAGCTAGTGTGAATGACAAGATGTGAAGAAACTGAAAGCCGTGTGCACCGTTGGCAAGAATGAAAAATCATGTAGCCGCCATGGAAGAAAGCATGGTGGGTCCCTCAAAGAGTTAAACATAGAATTACCTTGTGATCCAGCAACTCCATTGCTAGGAATAAAATGGAAACGTGGGAATGAACAGATATTTGTACACCTACATTCACAGAAGCATTATTCACAACAGCCAAAAGGTAGAAACAACTCAAATGTCCGTTGATGTATGAATGAATGGACAAAAATGTGTCATATACACACAGTGGAATACTATTTGGCCTTAAACTTTTTAAAAATTCTAACACATTCTACAACATGGAGAGACTCTGAAAACATTGTGCTAATTGGAGTAAGCCAGACACAAAAGGTCAAATAATACATAATTCCATTTAGATGAGGTAACTAGAATAGTCAAATTCATGGGTAAAAAATATAGAGTAGTAGTTACCCGGGGCTGAGGGAAGCAGGGGATGAAGAGTTATTGTTGAGTGGGTACAGAGTTTCCATTTGGGAAAATGAAAAGTTCTTGAGATGGATAATGATGATGGCTATACAACAACATCAATGTGTTACTGCCACTTAATTGTATACTCAAGAGTGGTTAAAATGGCGAATGTTATGTTATGTATGTGTTACCATGATAAAAAGCAAGCCAACATAATAAATAATAATAATAATAACAGTAATAAACTTGTTTAGTAAGGTACTCACAAAAGATGAGCATTGCATTCAATGCCTTATGATATGATATCTCATATATCCTACAAGGTAGGTGTGTCAGCCATGGTCCAGTCAGGAGACAGAGACTTCACCAGTTACCTAAACAGAGAGAATTTAATAGGAAAAATCATGCCATGTCGTGGTTTGTCACGGTGCCTCCCTCGAGCTCCCACCAGCAACCTCACCCCCAGATGGCAAAGAAAACAAATGTTTCGCACAGTAATAGAACAGTAGATTTGAAGCCGAGAGACAAATAGCTTAGTAACTAATACAGTTTGTGTATTTATCCTTATTTTACAAGTGATAAAAATATGATCTGGAAAGACTGGATAGATTGCATAGGTCACTCGGTCAGTTGGCAGAAGAACCTGTGTGTAAACCCAGTGCTTCTTCAGTGGAAGGTACATCTTCCCTAATGCACCATCTTGCTTTATTGGTTAATTTGTTCATTTCTTTAGTCATTAAAAACAAAATCCTATTCTTGAAAGTCTCCCCAGTGTCAAGAACTGTGCTTGGTGCCGGTGAGGCAAAGACTAATAAAATAGGAAAGAGTCCCAGCTTACAGTCAAATGAGGGATACAGACGGTAGGCGGATGGTCCCAGCCACGTGGCGAGCATGAAGCAGAGGTATACAGTATGCTACGGCGGACATCAGAGCACGCTCCCCAGGAGGGTCGGGGTGGACGCCAAGAAGAGCCTCCCGAGGGGGTGGCGCTGTGTACCGCGGGATTTCTCTAGCAAGGGTGGCAGCATGAGGACAGCTCTTTAAGAAATCCCAGGTCCTGTGCTCTTCACAGATGAAGCCTATTAAGGCAGCACAGTGCAGGCGCCAGTCTGTGAGGCTTCCTTGCAAGTCTGGACGTTGCTTCATTTGCCACCAGCCCGAGAAAGATTGACCTTTCTACAGAAATGGACAAGGATTAGAGGTCAGGGATTTTGTTTAAGTGGGACACCTTTGAAGTCCTTAAGTTCCAAGAGATGAAAAGAGGTGCTCAGAGGCCTATCTTCCGGCCCTTGCCTTTGATTCCCAGACAAGAATATAAGAAATAAGATCATTGTGTCAAAACACAAATTCTTATTTCCTGGAACGGCCAGAGAGACTGATTTCTCCCTACGTTTTAAGGCGAAGCAAGGGAACTTAACCTTCTCCTCTCCTCTGCTTGTTTATGGCACTGATTGACAGCAACTCAAAGAATTGTCTCTCTACCTTTTTTTTTTTCCTCTTTTCACTTCGGTGTATTAAAATGAAGTGCTATTTGCTTAGTACTGACCATACAAGACTCTGTGCCAAGAACTTTATACATATTAGCTCGCTTAATTCTCACAAAGCAATAAGGAAGAAAATAAGGCTCAGAGAAGACAAGTTCCCTTGACCAAAGTCACTCAGCTAAGAAAACCCAGATCTAATAATAGTGCTCAGCCCTAACTGGTTGGATAGACAGCCTGTCACAGAAATGAATTCCTTCTCCTACACCAAAATAAGTATAAGTGAATAGTTTGCCACCAAAATAGTGTTATTTGAGGAATAAAAATATTGAGACACTAATATGTTTTCCATCAGTCTTTGCTTGTGCTTGAAGTTCCAACTATTTTAAGCCATTCATTCAACACATGCTTTGTGTCTATTGTGTATGTGGCATTGTTTTTAGCATTAGAGACACCAAATCAATTGGTTAAATCCAGTGCCTGTTATCATGAAGCTCACAATCTAATTTACCAATTATTTTGACCCTCAGAGCAAACCAGAGGGATGGATCCGTGACTTGAATCCCGGACCCATCATGGAAAAATGGATCTTTTCTTACTCTTAAAAGGAATGAGCTTTGGTGAGAGACGGGAAGGATCTTAAAAACTTTCCTTCTTCCTCCCCATGGGCTTATTTTTCTGTCTCTCCATCCTGTTACCACAGGAGATTAGGTCCAGGTGTGGCTTCTACTGGGGAGAAGTTTTAGCTCTATAAAGGTGGAAGTGTTAAGTCAGGACCCATGGGAAGGGACCTATAAGAGTTGATTTATGTAGTTTATCTGGGAGAAGATAAAGAAAGAGGGCTCCCTTATATATTTCTGGCATACTGACCACCTCACCAGCAAAGAATACATTACTTCAGGCAGCAACTACTTAACCAGGATTAAAGCATGAGGATTTGCTATTGTCTCTATGCCCTATCTTTGGGGCCCCCACCCTAGGGAAGAGGCATGCTTATGGCCCCAGCTACAGACAACATAAGGACCCCCTCTTATTCCTTGCAATCTCCATTTTTCATGTAAGGAGTTTGAGATCCAAAGAAATTAAGGAATGGCTCAAAGATCAGAGTCAGCACAGGAAGAAACCCCATGTTTTCCATTTCCAAAAGCAGTATTTCCTCCTTTACAACACTCCAACGCAAAGGGCCGTCCCTTAGAACCCCCCCTTGACACAGAAGGTGCATTTATATAAACATTAAGGAGTGGTATCTGCAGAGTCCACACCAATCCATCTTTTAGATCTTGCTTTTCACGGTGTTATTACGGGAGCACGCTTCATGAAGAGCTCTCTGTAGATGCTGTTACCCCGCATGGAGGCGTTGGAAAGTGGGCTGAAGAAGCTGTGAGTTTGTGCAACAGCACATGTTAACATGAGTTATAATATGTCAGGGGCCCTGTGTTAACGATCAGAGAACCTATTCAGCTCCTTTAAGGTTAATCAACTCAGCATTTGTGCCAGGTGTAATGTCTAATTAAAATGATGGACGGGCAGAGAATGCCTCCAGGCAGAGGGAGGAGATGGCATGAAGAGGGAGCACCCGTGCCATATTGGTTTGGAAAAATCAATAAGAGGAGCTCATTTTATCCCAGTGTTATCTGTGCATTTGCCATTCAGTGGCTCATTTGAAAAAGTGCCAACTGGCTGCTGAGTAGCGTTTCAGCACTTAAGGATTCGCTGCTTGGAGGAAGCTCAGCATGGCCCAGGATGTCTCTGGAGGGATCAGAGAGAGGGTAGTAGGGCCAGGGGAATCCAGGAAGCCATCCTGGGTTCCACTTAGAATCCCTAAATCTGAGAGGTGGGAAGAAGAGTGAAAAAAGCCACCAAAAGAAGACTAGGAAAATCTGAGGTTAAGTCTCAGTTCTGTCACTAAATAGATTCTTAACCTCGGGGAATTATTTTCAGCTCTCAACTTGTGTATCTGTGAATGTACGCCATCATAGCATTAGTGCCTTGCTTGCTAACTACATATGATTGTTGTAAGGATTAGAAGAATTTTTAGTGTGAAAAGTAGTTAATGATATGCAGATTGAAATATATATATTCAAATATGTACCCATATCTCTTTTTACAACTCTGTATTTATTAATTTATTTAATAAAAATTTTTTGAGCATCTGTGATGCTCTGAGCACTATTCTAAGTGGTAAACAAACAACAAGAAACAATGTGGCTGCTTCGAGAAAGAAGAATGTCTAAAGGGGGAGAAAGTATCTCGCTTGATTATGGTCTATTTATGTTTGACCAAACCCCTTTTTCCCTTTTCTTAGAAAAACTACCTCTAGGCAGGAATTAAGTGGAAGGTCAGTTGCGTAGAGAACAGGCAGGGGATCAAGGAGTGAGGAGTGGGAAAGGGAAGATGATTAGAAACCAAATCTTCCAAGAGGTAAATGGATGATCTCCTTCAAACCACAACTAATGCGTGACTAGAAATGCGGTGGTATAAATATGTGCCACTGCACTTCGTAGAGATAGCTAAATAAAAACTCACAGTAAGCTGCTTTTATCGTTATCTGGCCAAACTCACAATGTCCCAAGTTTAATGGTAAACATAGCAGCAATTGAAAACCACAGCTGGTTTAAGGTAATGCTGGTGACACAATGGTACCTCTTTCCAAAACTCTGGAGACTCTAACTCTAGAGATGTGCACATGTGCATGGGAGATTTTCAACATTGCCAGGGGTCCCATGACACCAGATGTCTTTATAAAGCAGTAGAGTCCTCAGTAAATTTTAGCTGGGTACTAATTTTTAATTTACTAAGATAAAATATTGGTGACCATCATTGCACTTCTTAGAAGATAATTCTTAAGTCAACCTGGAAGAATATGAAGTGATTTATCCTTCACCTTGAAGTACTGAATGAAAATGATTTTATATTCACAATCCACTAAAAGTACTTCTGTAGCCCACCAATGATTTGTGTACTGTAATTTGAGAATGACAGACATAATGGGATTGTATGGGGTTTTTTTTTTTGAAATGGTTCTGTAATATTAACTTTAACACTTCCTCGTGGGAGATCATAAATCATGGAATTACCCACACCACTGCTAGAGAACCATGGCTGTCTACAGCTTATTGAATTTCCTGTCTGTAATTTATATATATAAATATAAATATATATATATATTTATCATTATGAGACTTTTATTAGATGCCTACTATTTATCAATTGTTGGCTATAGATTATTAGAGATAAAAATTAATCAGGAATATGTCCTCATTTGGCATACAGGGTCCATGGAACAAAACTATCTTAGAGTCCCTGGAAATTCATGGGTCCCAAACTCCAAGTAGTAGGGTAATCTTCCAGTCCTCTTTCTCTTAATTTAAACTTTGCTCAGGGTTCCATGACACTGGAGTTACTGTATAAAGTTGACAGCTCTTATGAAGAAAAAAATAAAAAGCAAGAAGTGGCTCATTTTAAGAAAGCCTGTCATTAGTCTTACGTAGAAGAGGATAAAGAATAAGTCCAGAGAAAATGGTATGGACCCAGGTCAGAATTTGCTTTCTTAGGAAAAATAGATAAAACTACACAAGAGATACTAAGTTAATTTAAGAACTTTAAAAAAATCTTTTTTGTATGATAAGTTTATATAGGGAAGGAAGAAGAACCCAGCATGATTATACATTGGAGATATGAGCAGCATATAATCAAATAATGGGTAACTGTATTACTATATATAAGATAGATAAACAACAAGGACCTACTGTAGAGCGCAGGGAACTATATCTAACTTCTTGCAATGAGCTGTAATGGAAAAGAACCTGAAAAAATAGAAATATATATGCATTTATGTGTATAACTGAATCACTTCACTGTACACATGGAACTAACACTGTAAAGTAACTACATTTCAATAAATAAGAATTAAAACAGGGAGAGGATATAGCTCAAGCAGTAGAATGCGTGATTACCATGCCCAAGGTCCTGGGTTCAATCCCCGGCACCACCATTAAAAATAAATAAGCCTAATTACCTCCCCCAGCCAAAAAAAAGAAAAAAATAATTTAAAAAAAAAGAATTCATAACTGTCTCCTGTACCTTGAAGCTTGCTGACTTTGAATGTTTTTTTTTCCCCAAACATGTACTGAAGAATGACTATAAGAATAATTCTAGTAAAAGTGACAGAATTTAACCACTTGGGTATTAAAATTACTAAAGTTCTAAACATTTTGGGTAGTGCCTATTATGAAGTAGGGGCAGGGTGGGAATTATTGCTGGTGGGAAACCTGGTTAAAAGTTGACTAAGAGTTTCTTGAATAGCTCACTCTCTCTTTGATGCTACAATCCTTAACCAGAAAAGTATATTATCTAGTTGGGCTTTAAGAAGTGAAAGTATAAAAATAAATAGAGAATAAAAAGAAGAAGAAAGAAGAGGAAGGGACGACCACCACCACCATTACTACAACAAATAAAAACACTGAGACTAAGAAATAAGCTTTATCAAGAACCCACTATGTGTCAAGCACCAAAAAAAAATGCATTTGACCAATGTTATTCTGTTGATTCTCAAAACACCTTTATGATGTGGGATTCTACATTGTATAGGTGAAGACTTGCACTGCCCCGTTAGTCTAGCATGGTACCATGGCAATGACTACCACAACATTTGGAAACTTGAGAATTGGAAGGATGCCAAGGCAGCGTCAATCTGTTGACCTCTGAAATGAGAACTTATTTAAAACTCTGTATTTTGGAATATCTTTGCTTCTGAATAATCTAAACAATACAGTGGATATTAGAACATTAGAGCTGTGGTTCTCAGACCTGATTCTAAGTGTTTAAGAGGTCTTCACTTATCTTAAAAGAACCATCTTAATTTTATTTTATCTTGCATTCTTAAATACATGCCACTTACTTCGAGAAAATGGAAGCGTTGCAGACATACAAAGATGAATTGTGTCCTATTCCATAACAACAACAACAAAAGACCTCTTGAGCTTTCTGAGTAATGGAAGTGGAAAAAAACTTGATGAAAGAAATTCTGAGGCCCAATTCTGTGGTGACAATGATATCCATGTTTCCAACTTTGCACAAATGGTGTAGAGGATAGAATACTGGCATCCGGGCATCAAACCAAAGTCTTTGTTGCTTTACCATATCAACCACAAACTATGCAATTTGGGGCTTTTGTAACACTACTTTGAGACTCTTGTATCTTAATTTTTTAATTGGAGTACATTGTAGCTGACGTGGTGTGTTACAGAGTTTTTTGTTTGTTTGTTTTTTAATGGAGGTACCGGGGATTGAACCCAGGACCTCGTACATGTTCATAAGCATGTGCTCTACCACTGAGCTATTACCCTCCCGCCATAGAATTTTTGAAAGAATCAAATGAAGCAAAAGGTATACAGAAGACCTCCGTTTGCAGGAAAACTTGTTGAGCTGTTGCAGCCTAGCTTTGTTCAGTGCATTGAAAGAGTCCAAGAAAAAAAAATGACAAGGTACCATCACTGCTTTCAATTTCTTAGCAGCCAAGATTAACAATAATAGCAATAAATTAGAAGGAGTCTGCGCTAACTTGTGAATTTTGAGAGTGCGGAGAAGGCAATGATTAACACTAACAGGTGTATCAGAGGTGGCTTCAGATAAAATACATCACTCTGATGTGGCCAAGGTTGAAGACTAAGGAGGAGCTCCATATAGATTTGTGAGTCATTCATACCTAGAGAAAGAGTAAAAGCAAGCTACCAAGAATGTGGACTCTCAGAGAATGAGAGAAGGCTCCCCTTTTATTGTGAAGACTTGATTATGATACATCGCACAATTATGGTATGACTGGAAAAGAGCATGACATTTTACAAACTTGAGATTAGATTGAAATTAATGAGGCACTACCTTTCCTTTCTGGGGTCATCCTGGCCCTGAGACCTACTACTAAGGACATAGTGTTTAGACGTTATCATGGTGGGCGGGGATCTCAAAACTCTTGCCACTCTGTTTTCAAAATTGCAGAAAATAGCATTGTTTCTGATTGTGCTCTATCTGAGGCAAAAGTCAGGGGCAGTGAATAGAGAAGCACATCCTTCCTTCTAATTGTGTATTTCTTTTTGTTAATGCTTCAAAGCAAATGACATGAAAAGGCCTCTTTAATGGAGATGAACAGATTTTTCCATTTGGAGGTGATGACCACATGCATCCATAGCAAGACTATTGTTTATGCTCAGCTGAGTTCTACAGATTGAGAAATCGGCTAATTATCTACAAATTTTCCTTCTTTATCTCCATAGAACTTTAATGAACAGGAATTGTCATTTGCTCATTCATATTTGTGAAGAGGGAGCAACCTCTCCCTTTGGTGATTTCTCTCCCTCTGTAGTTCTCAGATCTGACAGTATTAGGAGAAATAAAATTCTGGCTGGTCATCTTCTCATTATGTACCAGTCCCCACTACTGCCTTTCTAACCACACTCTTCTAAATCAGACTTCTTGCCCAGAATTAGGAGGATGAAGTAGAGATATTTTGAAGTTTTTCCTTGTATTGCCTACACAGACCTTCCATTTCTGCAAAGACATGGCTTTGATTTAACTGGATTGTATCTCACACAAAGTAATCAAATCAAATCAGCCATTGCCCATTGAGGACAACAATTCCAAGGCAAAGAGCTTGACAAAATACCCCTTTCCAAATTTCTGGCCTGAATTCTACAGACCCTAGAAGCATTTGGCACAGAGGTGCAATTTCTCTGCTGCTAAACGATCATCATCATTACCAGTAACAGGAGTTTATTATTGCACCAAAATGTCTCTAGAATCTTACTCTTTCTCCATTTCAATCACTGTCTTGATTCAGGCCCTGTATTGTCAGGCCCAGATGACACAATTACTTCTATCTGGTCTTCCTGCCCCCGCCTTAGTTTTCTTTCAATCTATCCTTCAATAGTGGCTAAAATATTCATTTTGAAGCATAGATTTTATTTTGCTTTCTTCTGCACCAAAAATTGTTCAGTGGTTTCCTTTATCAACTGTAAATTAAAGTAATATGTAATTCTTATTTAAAAATAAAGAATTTTTTTTGTGGCCCAGCCATGAATGTTTCAATTATTTTCATCCTAATGCTACTCAAGCATAAATTTGGGCATATACTTCTTAAAATAATATTGCTTTTATGTATTTACCACCAAATTGTATTTATAAATGAAACACAAACCACATAGTGAAACCAACAGGAAAAAAAAATGTCAGTATGATCATGGTTTCTTCTAAAATCCTGTTATCAGTGTAGGATTTACCAGTAGAAGGAAGTGTTTAGGAGATAAATTCTACTTTATCAGACAGATTTCGTTTTTTGGATTTTGATATGATAGACTATTATTATTATTATTTGTCATTATTATTATTACTATTTTTTCTTTTAAATTCTAATTTTTTTTATTGACATATAGTGGATTTACAATATTGTATTCATCTCTGGTATACAGCATAGTGATTCAATATTTTTATAGATTCATTCCATTTAGCATTATTACAAAATGATGGCTCTGTTTCCCTCTGGAATGGAATATATCCTTTTTGTGTCTCTATTTTATACATAGTAGTTTGTATCTCTTAATCCCATACCTCTGTCTTCCCTGTCTTGCCCCCCTCCCCACTGGTATCTACTAGTTTGTTTTCTGTATCTGTGAGTCTGTTTCTGTTTTTTGTATACATTTGTTTTATTTTTTAGATCCCACATATATTTATCTTTCTCTGTCTGACTTATTTTACAAAGCATAATACTCTCTAGGTCCATCCACATTGTTGAAAAGGGCAGAATTTCACTCTTTTTATGGCTAAGTAATATTCCATTGTGTGTGTATGTGTGTGATTCACATCTTCTTTATCCATTTATCTGGCAATGGACACTTGGGTTGCTTCCATATCTTAGCTATTGAAATAATGCTGCTATGAACATTGAGGTACATGTATATTTTGGAATCAGGGGGGTTTGGATATATAAGCAGACACGGTATTGCTGGATCATATAGTAGTTCTATGTTTAGTTTTTTGAGAAACATCCATGCTGTCTTCCATCATGGCTACACCAATTTACATCCCCACCCAAAATGTACAAGGGTTCCCTTTTCTCCACATTCTCTCCCTGGTCATAGCAGCCCTCACTCCAGTGCAGAATCTGAAGTAGTTGGGGCTGGAGTCTTTTCTCTGCTCAGGCTGGTCATGTGCTGGGTTGGTCACAGGAAACAAGGCAGCACTAGGGCAGTTCTCAGCTACCCTCTCCTCCCTACCCTGGGAGCAAGCCAGCACACATGCTCCTCACCAGCAAAGTCCAGGCTTCCCACAGCCCTCCTTTTAGTCCCAGCAGCCCTCCAACCAGCCAAGGGGTTCATCTTCCCTGTGTTGGCTTGAACCACTCACTCCTCAGGGTGGATCTCCAACCATGTAATCTCCCTTTTCCTCTGAAACTCTTCCCAGGGGCATAGGTCCTGACCTGATCGCTTTTCTTACCTTCCTACTCAATTCCGTCTGGATCGTTCTTACAGTCTTGGTTGCTAAGGAGTCTTTATTCCAGGCTCCAGTTAGTTTTTAGTGAGAATTGTTACACATGTAGATGTGTTTTTGACGTGTTCATGGAGGCAGGTGAGTTCTATGTCTTCCTACTCCGCCATCTTGATTGATCTCTAATATTATTTTTAATATCCAGTCACATTGAAGGACCAAATCAATAGAAAAGAATTCCCACAAAATTTTTTTAAAAATTATGCTTAAGGGAAAAATCTTCTTTCACTTTGACTGTTTTATTTCCTGCTAATGAAATGCTGATACATATAAAGAGGTTTCAATTATATACATATTTAACATGTAACCATCATTCTCACTAAATCTTTTAGTTCACTATGACTATGTACTACCTTGCACAATAGGATGACTCAGTTTTACTTTGTGTGTTTTTCTTTTTAAAATATCAAAAATTTCTGTTCTCTTCATGTCACATCATCATTCACTCCTAACTCTGTAGAAACAGAATGATAAAATAAAGGGATTTGAATAGTGTGGGGGGATTAACAGATACACAGTACTATGTATAAAACAGATAAATAACAAGGATATACTGTATGGCAAATGGAATTATATTCAATATCTTGTAATAACCTATAATGGAATATATACGTATAAAATACATTTTGCTTTATACCTAAAACTAACACAACATTATGAATAAACTATACTTCAATAAAAATTTTAAACATTTAAAAAGCATAAGGAAAAATGAAATATGGGGATTGCAGTTGCAAAATATTATTAAAAGCTAATTTCAGAAGGTTACATACTGTATGATTCCATTTATGTAATATTCTCAAATGACAAAGTTACAGAGATGGAGAATAGACTAGTGGTTGCCAGGGGTCAGGGATGGAAACCATAGGGGGCAACTAGGTGAAAGATACACAGGAATTTTCAGTATTATTTTTGCAACTATATAATATATAACTAATGAATCTATAATTATCTGAAAATTAAAAGTTTCTTTTAAAAAAGAAATAGTGATTATATGATAATTCCATAAATGATCCAAAATATATTTACCATTGAATTGCACACAGATTTTTTCAAATCTCTCTCAAAATGAATTCTTATTGATAACTCATGTAACTTCATGAAAGAGTTAATAAGATCTCATTTCCTGTTAAAGTCCCAAATTTCTAACCAATCCATATTCTTGTCCCCTCTGTACTGTTTCTCAGATGCACCTTGGTACCTCCGCTCACTCTTGTTTCCTGTCTAGAATGTCGTTCTTCACATCTCACATTCATCATCAGTCTCTCAAAGAGTTAAAGGAATATTCCAACCTCTATACAGACACTCCGGATGGATTAATCACTGCTTCCACTATGTTTCTCTCTCTCTCTTTTTTAAATCCACTCAAAAGGCTTTTTGTTTCTTGCACATAGCCCTCTCTCTTTGCTCCCTCCCTACCTCTATACCAGCTCCCCACCTTTACTTCAGAATTTAAGCTCCTTAAAATTAAGCTGCAGCAACCAGCACAGTGCCCAGCAATAAGTCAGTAGTCATTAACTGGAGAGAAATAGAATGGAATGAGATGAGATGAGATTTGGTAAGAGGAGATAAAAGAGTTATTAATCCAATCCAACAACATGAACTTTGAATGTCATGAGATATTAAGACCACTTCTGAGTTTGAGAGATGGGGCATCTATAAGAAAGAGAGAAAAAAATAATAATAATAAGCAGAAGCTCAAAGAAGTGTATGAAAATGTCTAAATTGAGTAGTATGGATAGTAAGTACAACAGGAATTCAGAGAAATGAAAAATGACATGGGTAGATGTAGTAATAAAAAAAAATCCAAGAACGGGTCATGAAAAAATGATCAAATATAGTCAAGAAAAGAGATGGAAATAGAACTTCAAACAGTGGATACAGTGTGGTCAGAATAGAGGATGGCGTGCAGACAGTACTGAGACGGTCAGCCAACCTGGAGATGGTATATAAGGATGGGAGGGGGAGCATCTTGGAGGGTTATGTGAAAAAAAATTGTGAAGACTGGGGATGGAAACAAAAATGGAGCTTCAAAAAAGTTTAGTTTTTTTTTTTGAGAGTTATCTAGGATGCCTCATTAAATGTGAAGTTAATTTCTTAACCTGTTGGCTTTCAAAGTATTTAAAGAATTGAAGCCCTTTGTGAAAAAGAAATGTTATTGGTGATCCACACCCCTATCCTAGACAGATCAGCTCCTATTAGAACTATTATCTTTTTCATCATAGAACTTACTAGAAATGTAATTGCATAAAGGCTAGTGCATGTCTCTGACTCCCTACTAAAAAGAAGCTCTGTGAGTAAAGGACCCACAATTCTATCTTGGCCAAAACTCTATCCTCAGCCTGTCACATAGTAGATACTCCATAACTATTGCTTGAAACTTAAAGCATGGTTACTGTGGCTGAGACTGAAGTGGAAAACTTCCAGCCACTTACCCCTATTTTTTTTTCCTTCAGTGGCTTCTGGAGTGGCTTAGCACAATGTCTAATGTTTGACAGAGTATATTTTGGGGGAAAAATATAGTCTTAGTGGTCTCAAATCATCATCTCACTTTTCTCATTCCTTGCTGGCAATGTGGAGATAATAGTGAGCAACCAGCAAGCTTGTGAGAATGAACTAAGATAATGCATGTGAACACAGGTTTTAAGTTCTAAAAACTGTAACCAGCCCTTCCTATAGACAGAGACGTAGAAGAACATGGCCATCACCCAAACCCACCTTAAAAAGCTGGTCTGGAATTCTGGGTTAACTGGTCTGAGCCAAATGTAATTGCTGTAATATACATTAAAAGCATTAATGTTCTCTCCTGTGGATGCTGGTTCAATAAAATTGGCCAAGTCCAGATAGATCCAAAACAAATCACTCTCAAATCATCAAATACTAGTTAAATTTCTCTTTTGGAAGCCCTCATCTCCACTTCCCACAGATATCCACAGCCCTCTAGCTTCAGAGAAATATACCCCATGCCTTGCAACCTTATTTACAGGTCCTTAAGAGAAATTATGTGTGTGCCTGAGTCTTTTGAGTTTGGAGCACAGCTAGAAATAGTTTTAAACTGCTCCTTCTGGAATCTCCAAATTGTAGGTGTGTGCAGGGGGTGGGATGGTGCTAAAGTTGATAAGAGAAAGGAGACAAAGCATTAGAAAGAAAAAATTATTTTTAAAAGCTTAAGAACAACTCAGAAAATGTATCCTCCTTCTCTGCTGCTTTTTCCTGAATAAATGCTGCAATTAAATGAGATGCTATATAGCCAGGGCTTTAAAATCCCCAGGTCCTGCATTAGACAGGGCTGAGTCCCAAATCTAGCTTCAGTAATTCCGGTGTGTATTCTTATACAAGTAACTCAGTCCTCTAAGTAGCCGTTTCCTTATAGGCAAAAATGCAGGCATTATTAATACCCACCTCCCAGGGCTGTCATGAGGTTCAAATCACGCAGTTCCTCCCCTGCAGTTATGAGTGGCCTTACAGAGGTTTGAGAGTGTTGCACTGCTATATGGCCAGGCCCCAGAAGTTCCCAATCTATGCTTTTTAAATTATAATTCCACCCCTGTACCTCCTGGCTGTGAACTGGATACCAGTGTTTATGTATGGGAATTATATGCCACTTTATTAGGATCTGGAAAAGTAGTATACCACCTGCTTCCGCTGCCTCCTTGAAGCTGGGTAGCAAAATGATTTGAGAGCTCAGACCGTGGACCCAAAATGCACTGTTTTCAGTCCTGACTTCACTACTTACTGTACGTATCCTGTTGGGTGAGTTAAATAATCCCTCTGCCCTCCTCTGTTTATGCACGTGTAAAATGAAGGCAGTAGTGATACCCTCACTGTAGGGCTTTTATTTGGTTTAAATAAGCTATTATATGTAAATGCTTAGAGAAGTCTCTAGCACAAGAAACACAATACATGTATTAGATATTACTATTAATAATTTTATCATTTTTTGTTTAATAACATAAATTATAAAATATATCTGCTATCAGTATTCCTAAATATGTCTTCAGTTCATTGATTACTTATATCATGTCATTTATCATTCTCATCAACAATCAAATGTGGGAGATATTTTTCCTGTTATACAGTTGAGGAAATTAAGTTCACACGTATAATTAACTTGTTAAGATCCCACATAATTAGTAAGTAAGGGGAGAAATGGGGATTAAGTCTGATCTGAGTAACTCCAAACTTCATACCAGTATCTGACTAAGAGCATGGAAGATTGTCTATATTCAGAGGTCACTTGGGAAGGCCTTTTTACACTGTATTCCTGACCCTCCTCCACTCATGGTGGGGGAAAAAAGAAGCATTACTTAATGATCCTACATGTTTCCATATATTTCTTCCTGTATCGCAGTAGACTCTCAAGTGACAGACCCATAAAGGAAATATCTTTAATTGTCGTGAAACTATGCGTTATTTATGACATACTAGGCTCAGTAAGTAGCATTTTACATCCTTTCTCTCATCTGTGCCACAAGATAATTCTGCAAGATGGGTACAATTATTGCATTTTAAGAGAGAGAATTTCAGAACTTAAATATTTTTCCCCCGGGCATCCCAGCCTGGCTGATACGTTGCAGAACTGGAATTTAAACAGGCCTAGTGACCTAACACTTGAATCTGTACTTCACTCTAAAGAAATGGACAAACAGTATCAAACCTGATAATGAAACTTCTGAAAATGAAGTCTGCTTCAACAAAGATTCAGGAAAAAATGTAATACTCAACATGGGTGATCAAATTGGGTAGCATCTTTCACTCAATCTCTCTCTCTCCTTCCCTCCTTCCCTGTTCCCTCTCTTCTTCCCTCTCTATCTCTCTTGCTGACTCCAGCTTGCCATGGACAAAATAGAAATAATTAAGTGTCAATAAATAAGGTTTATTCCTGGCAAACAGCTGATGAGTATTTTCAGAGGCTCCTGTTTTTTGACCTTTACTGCCCTAGACAATGACGGAATCTTGTTGAAAGCTCTTTAAGCTGAAATTAATTTATGCTCGACAGTGATTAAAAGAGAAAGTGAGAAGGGGATGGAAATTAACAAATCCATCTTTATTGCTGAGATCCCATTATGATTATAAGGAGAGGGAAGAATCAACGTGGCGGGTGCCAGCTGCAATCTGGTAAGGAGTTTAAGCAGCCCGTCCCGCTTGGGAAATGTCCTTGGGTGGACAGATTTATCTGTTGCTGAAGCTATCAGAGAGAGGGGCTTATTTATCAGAGACTGGAATGCTGCGGTCCTTGGACTTGTCTTTGGAATAAGTCTCCAGAGAGAGAGCTTCCAGAGGGATAGGCCGAGGATCTTGACAGATGTGGCCTCTTAAAAAGTTGATTCTGCAGGTGCTTCCAAGAACAGAGATGGCTGGATTGCCATGCTCGGGGTTTCTTTGGGGCCAGTCCTTGTGATGTATGCCTCTAAGTGCTGTTACACTTGTACCTGCAATTCATCATGTGCTCCCTGAGAGTGAGATCTAGGACCTTGTTTTGGACCTTTTTTACAATCCACCGAGCTCTTTGGATAGTGCATCACAGTGTGAACAAGACTAAGCAAATATTAAGGAAGACATTACCACCATTCTCCCATTCAGTCTTCAAAAACAGTATGTGCTAAGCACGTCCCATGTCCCATGTTCAGTACCAGGGGGTGGAGGTAAAGATTTTAAGCAGCACAATGCCTCGTCCCCCCTAGAGCTGACCAGGGAGAATGAGGCTCATTTCCCCTTAAAATTAAAATCAGAATTCTCCCAAAGACAATCCCAGATTCATAACATTTCAAGAGAACTCACAGGTGCTGAGAACATTCTATATGCCAAACATTCGACATATGATGTCCCATTTTATGCTGGAAACAATGCAAGTGAGTATTCTTCTTTCCTGACTTTTCATGTGAATGAATAGAGGTTCAGAGAGGTAAAGTGATTTCCCCAAGGGCACAGAGATAGTACAGCTCGCACCAGTCTCCCCTCAGACCTATGACACACCAAAATCTAGGCTCTTCCCACCATGTCAAAGCTATGACAGTTGAAGCAAGAGTATGAATCTAAGAAGGAATTTTACCATAGGTTTTGCTCATCCTCTTACTGGCTTTGTGACCTTGGAAAAATCATTGTATCTCCTTATGTGTCGAACTTCTCATCTGCTGATAAAGGGATGATTCCCTGCCCTTTCTGTTTCACAGGTTCATCTGCCGTTCAGAGGAGACAATGTATGCAAAAAATGATTTGCAAATGTGAGCTATTATCATTATATAGTCCAGCTTCTAGTAATACATGAATCTTCTCCATAATTGGGCTTAATGTATCTCATAATCATTTATATTTAAAAAGAATGAAACTGACAATGTTATATCGCCTCATGTAAATGTGTAACTCAGAGAACAGATGTGTAAGCTTTGACTCTTCCAATTTGCTGTAATTATTGTTGGGCATATACTCAGGAGGAAAACTGCTGTATATCAAAGCAGTCAAAAACATGGTAGGTTGAATATCTGAAACTTTTAATGATAAAGACAATAATAATAATAATAATAAACATATTACTTGTCTTTCATTCTCACCATAATCTCAGGGAAATCAGTAAAGGAGGGAACGGACAGTTTCCTCAGCCCTTGAGGGGAAATTTGTGTCACTGTGACCATGTACCAAGTTAAGTGGTTGCCTAGGAGGACCTGTTGGGGGCCAGGGTTGGAATGATGGAGTTTCCCAACTTCCCCAGTGCCTTTCGAGCAGTCATTTTACCTCCCTGGACCTCGGCTGGAAAGTAGCTCCTACTCCTACTGCTCCCCTTCCTTCAAAATACAAATCTTGGAATTGGAATCTTTTAGTTATTTGAATTTCAGTATTGCTAATTGTGCACAGTTTTCACCCCTTCTGTAATCTATTTTCTTTCTTTCCTTCCCTGTGTCTGAGAGAAAAATCCCACCCATCCACAAAGGCTCCCTTATAACGTCATTTCTTCCGTTACTCTCTGTGTGGTCGCCCTATCCGGTCTGCCCCAGAAAGCAGTCTTCTCCCCTTCCCGTGTGACATTATATTTCTAGTATATATCAGATACTGATTAGTGTCTATTGGAGACTCTTAACTCTATTCATATATAAGCTTGGGGGTGGCATGTTGTACGAAGAAGAGCAGGGTCTTGAGAGCAAGACAGATCTGAGTCTGAATCCAGGCTTTTCATTTGCTAGGTGTATTACCTTGGGCAGGTAACATGACTATTCTGCAGTGCCTCCTCTCTTGAGAATTGTGGATTTAAAATCTTTCTAAGTAAGGTCGTGGGGAGGTTAAAATGACATAATGCACAAAGACCCTTAACACAATGTGCCTGCCACGTTGGAAGTGGTCTGTGAATGTTAACAGGTACCATTTGTTCTCATTTGCTGTCACTGTTACTTGGAGCCAGACAGACCTGGTTTTCAGTCCTGATCTTGTCACTTATTAGCAGTCTGACTTAGGAAAATTACTTTATACGCCTGAGTCTCAGCTTCTTCATTTGTAAATATGGACATAACTCTTCCTTTCTGAGTCAGTAGCAAGAAAAATGCATTATCACAGTGTGTTCCAATGCCAGGCACATAGTAGAGGCACAAGTAATTGATGAAGCTATTACAGGACACCAGTACCCCCAATACCAGGCATAAGGACATTTGTTCCCTTAATGACTGTGTCTAGGAGGGAAGAAAGACCGCCTTCTCTATATAGCTTGCTTTTGTGCCTGAGGACCCATAGCCAGGCAGTTCTTCAGTAATTCTCCTCTAAGTCTTCAGAGCTTTAATCTAAGCCCAGTTCTTTTCCGAAGGGAGCTTGGTCACCTTCCTTCTTATGTGATCTTCTTAGGTCCTCAAGGACTATTAAGTCAGCCCCGTATCTTTCTTTCCTCCAGGCTGAATTCTTTTAATCTCCCATCCCAAGTTCCCTTTTCCAGTCCTTTAATTATTTCCTATTGCACTGCCCTTCCATTTCTGAACAGTGCAGAGGCACAGGACACAAAAAGTCCTACAGTAATATGTGGAAACAGCAAGAACTTACATTACAGACCAACTAGTAAAGACCAGCGTTCACATTTATGGACAGTTAGGAACAGTCAGCTCCAAGAAATTTCACTCCACTGATACCATCTATGCAACTCCTACCACAATCTTCAGATCCAATGCATAAACAACATTTAGCCATTTATGTCCAGATGTTATGCTCACTCAGTTCAACATTAAATACCTACTGTATGCCAGGAATTGTTCTATAGGCAGAGAAAATTCTGGATGAAGTCCTATTTCTATGAATACAAAATAAGGAAGTGAACAAGTAACATACAATCATATGAGGGCCATCGATACAGATCCTAAAGAAAACTGCCATGTATGGGAAAAACAAACAGCCTTTAGTCTCAAACAGAACGCAGGTCTCCCACTTACTCGCTGTGGGTACCGCATAAGTGAATCCTTTTCTTTAAGCTTCAGTTCTGTCATTTGTGGAATTGGATACTACCAAAAACCCTTCAGGGCTCTATTGAAAATTAAATAAATGAATACACAAAAAGCATCTAGCTCCGTGTCTGACATTCAGCCCTCAAAAAAATCACTTTAGTTTCTTGTCTTTGTTTTGCAAGTACAAAGAAGAAATATTAAGTAAAGAAATCACGGCGGCAGAAAGCCTTTTCCAGATAGAGTGCTCTAGTTTGAGTTTGTTAATAAATGTTCATTTGTAGTGTTTTTCTTCTTTTCTAAAAGGAATTAATTTTTATTAGTCTGAAAGCAAATTGTGCAGTCTCCACATGTTAATCAAAGTTCCTGTCTTTCGCAGCCTCCTCTGTTCTCTTTGTTCGATGGGAACCTCCCCTTCCCTTTGTTCAGATGATCTGCCTCCCTCCCCCTCGCTCATCCCCTCAGTTTCCCTGAGTGGTCTATTTCCACCCTGTTCCTCATTTCCTTTCTTGTGCCTGAATCAGTTCTTCTGTCTCCATAACCAAGAGTGATCTTGAACGATGTGGGCAAACATGTGATTAGACTTGACGATGATATAGCCCTGTGGTTAGGGTCATGGACTTTGGGGTCAGGGAGCTCTGGGTTTTAATTCAGGTTTTCTCATTTGTTAGCCAAAAAACTCTGGTAAAGTTACTCGACCTTTCTAAGGCCCAATTTTCTCCACCAACAAAGTCTGTACAATAATAGTTCTTCCCTCATAAAGTTTTTATTAATATTAAATCAAATTGTGCATGCAAAGCATTCGAGCATATTCCACTCTCAATAAGCAGTATTTACTATTTCCTGTACTGTATATTCAATTCAAAGACAGTTATTCTGTTAAGTGCCAAGCATTGTGTTGGGTACCACACAGGATAGACAGATAATAAAGGCAGGATCTCCATCCTCAAAGAGTTAACAGGTCATTGGAGGAGCAAATGTGCCTATAAAGAAACATAACCATAATAGAAACCAAAGAGCAAGATTTTCTGTCAAGTGAATGTGTTAGATGAAAGATCACAAATAAGGTTGTGTTTTAAAAGCTAACTCTAATATATCGAGTTGGCTGCTTGGAAAGGCATACTAGGAAGAATTCTGAGGCCAATAACAGAGTGAGGAGAAAATAAAATGTCATCACTGATTAACAACGTCTGCCAAGGATACAGAAGGAGAGACTGTCCATCTTGGGTACAGAGAGTGTTTTAGGAGGCATGTTGAAAGAAAGAGTGAAATACGTTTTTTGAATATTTTTTTATGAGACCTATATTTCACTTGTGTTGCTCAGTGTATGACATGGATATTGGTATCCTCATTACAACTGAAACTGAAATTCAGAGAAGTTAAGTAATCTCTCCAGGTCACACAGCTAGATTTGCCTTCGTACAAATCTAATGAAGACTGATTTAAACATTCATACTATCTCTAACACTGTCTGCAGGATGAGGAATGGATTACCTCTGGCAAGAGTGGTGGAGCAGAGACAGTGGAGAAACTTAACAGTGCCTTTCATTTTTCTGGGCCCATAGGTAGCCTATATTTTCTAGTTTCCATTGTAGCTGGATCAGGACTGATTCTAAATAATGACATTTGGGGGAAGCACATATGCCACTCTCCGCTGTGGCCTCTACCATTCCACATGAGATTCTTGGCTCATGCATAATTTCTCTATCTAGAGGATCCAATGGGGAATATCAAGGAGGCCTTAAGGAACAGTGGATGTATAAGAGGTAAGGGGCTTGGAGCCCTTATACCTCCTTGAGGGGAGGCACTCCAGGGCAAAATCAGGTCCATAACAGTCTGTGACATGAGAGAATCAGCCTTTGTTGTGCTATGTTACTGAGATTTTTGTGTTGCATGTTAGAACAGACAACATTTCTTATCCTCTGATAGAGGTTATCAAAAAATACTCAGCAAAGAAATGAGCTTTCCATAGGGCAAGGAAGATATGCAGATGGTCCTTTCACATTCAGAAGACCTTTTCTGGAGAAGCACAGAGCATGCAAAGTAGACAGGAAAATTAGGTTGGAAATGTAGATCGTGGTTAATATTGGAGTTCCAATTTTCCATTCTTGTGGCTCCCGTTTTGGTAGTAGGAATTTAACTGGTGTTCCAGTTATCCATTACAAACTATTCAAAATAGAATGGCTTAAAACATCAACTCTTTTATCATGTCATATATATTTGTGGGCCAGGAATTTGATCAGGGATCAGTTGGTGGAGTCTTCTATTCCACTTGATATCAACAAAGATGATTTGGTTGTAGTTGGTTGGCAGATGGGTTGTTATGCAAGATCCAGGATGGCTTTACTCCTAGGTCAGTTGTAAGCGTGGGCTCCAGTGGGACTGTCAGTGGGAGTATATACACATGACGTCTCTAAGGTCAGGATTCTAAAAGGCAAGATGGAAGCTGTCAGTCCTCTTAAAGTCTTGGACCTGGCATAATGTTACTTCCTCCGTTCTCAGTTTCTCAAGCAAGTCATTGGAGTTATCAGACTTCACCTTTCAATAGGTTGAATAGCAAAGAATTTACACCCGTCTAATGTACTCTGTCTGGGAGCTGTGGAGTCAGGTCCTCAAGGGTAGAATGGGCTGCGTGCATCTCTGCTTCCCAAGAACTTACCACTTATCACACTGCTTGGGATTCAATCTGCATGTTGGTAGAATTACAATCACACCCGAAGCACACATCAAAAGAGATGGGAAAGAGAACTAAATTTTACAGAATACAACTCTTGCTTCAAATGCCTTACCTTAACGTATTCTCAAAATGGCTGTATTTATTGTTGGAGGTTTTATTTCCCCCATGTATTACTTAAGACACAATCAAGGTTCAGTGAGGGAAAAAGTGTTCTTAAGGTCAATCATTAGACCGCAAACACAGTGCTGTTTCCATCACACAATGCTTCCTCCTACACATACGGTTTAAATGTCCCTGCTCAAAATGCAGGCTCTAGTCAAGTGCCAGAATCTCACTTTTGCCCCTAGTCCTATTCCATTGATAGATCCAGGCAGAAACTGGATCAGAGCCTTTAATTTGTCTGGACCCATTCATCTCATTAGAACCAGAGAAGGCCCTGTCTATATCTTCTCCACCATGAGATTATGAGAGATTACCAATAAAAATGAACCCAAACTCCTTTGCAAATATAAATGCTAAATAATAATAAGATGAAAAATGAGGGCAATAATATTGCTTCACATGAGGCTTAAGAACCAGGGATGAAAGGCATTGTAAGAACTGCTATATTATCTCTGCATATTCAAGTCCCATCTTTCCTCCTGTTTTATCCTTGATTAAGACTCTTTTACAGTTTATTTTACTTCGTCTTTTTTTTTTTTTCCCCTGCTTTGAGAAATACTTCACTCTGTCACTGGGGACAACTTATCCTTTTGTTCTGTTCAAAGAAAGAAAGCAATGCAGGGTGACTTCCAAGAAGAACTGACCGAAAACCCAATGGGGACCTGGTAATGAAGAAACCTCACTTTGTTTTCAAGCAGGGATACAAATTATGTGATAAATTATACAAGGCGTGGGGGGTGAGAAGCGAGAGATGAATGGTAGCCAAAAATATCGGTCCCACGGCTGATGTTTCAGGCTATGACTCGGGGATTCATGGAATGAGAAGATTTTGGAGTGGAAGGGACTTGACAGAACCTTTAATCCAGCCTCCTACGCCACACTGGCATCGTTTGTGTGATGGCTCTGAAGTGATGCGGAGTCACGGTCCACTTCCTCGGCATCAGACCATACTGATGCTGAGCTCAGAGTGGGATGTCTGTTCTTGCTTGGACCAGGAATCATATGCTTTGCTTTTTGACTTACAGTTTCTGGGTTTTTTCTTTGTGGACTTTACAGAGTACCCTTGCGTCCCCATTTCAGGGGTATTAAAGAACTGGAACTGAATTAGCATGTGCTAACACCCACAGCTTTGGCAAGGGTTCCTTGAGTGATTTTTGATGAGATTCATTCAGTCTCCTGGGAGCCTGTAAGAGGACTGGAGAAAGTAATTAGAGAAAAACAAAGGTGGAAAGAAATTTGATTTTCTGACCACAAGTGATGAATACCTCAGTGGGTAGAGAAGAGCTAAGAGGTTGGAGCATGGTTTCTAAGCAGCAGACCTGGCCTGGCCATGAACACGAGGGAAGAGAGGCAGGCAGGCTCAGGGACAGTGTGGGAAGGGCCCCTAAGATTGTTACCCAGGTCATGTAGACTGAAGGTCGCTATACCAGAGCTCGGAAGGGGTGATTAACGCGGCTGTGCGGGAGGCAGTAGGAGGTGATGGTCTTAATTATGTGGGTGGAGACAGATTAGTGGGTAATGGAGAGGGAGGATACGGGTTAGCCCTGCAGCTCTTTAAGAAGCTCGGGTAGAGGGGTGAGAGAAAGCCAGCAGGAGAAGGTTAAGGGGGAACAAAGGCAGGAAAGAGCTTTCTGTGAAGCTTGGAAATTAAATTCATTACTCAAAAGCATGTGCATGTGTTCTGTGACAGTTTCCAGGGAAATCTTCTCCCCTTCCACGCTCTGTACTTTCTTTATTGGATGTAATTTAGCTAGGTTTATGTGGGTTATCTTTTTCATGTATATCTATACACCAATGCTACATTTCTTGCACAACTACCTTATTTAGCTACGAATCCTCCAGTGTTCAAGAATAATATATATCACAAAGGAGAGAAGGGTCCTCTAGGGGTGTGATGGCAAATATTTAACAACTGGCTGACTCCCCAGAAAAAGAAAAGGCATTGATTGAAGCATCAGCCGATTTCTATGGTATAAAGATTCTCATTACCAGCTACCAACAAGACATCACAGAACACAGAAGTGGGAAGAAATACACACTAGCGTGCCGTTATGTAGTACGGGCACCACACCACACAGATGTAATAGACATAAATAACGTCACGGAAAGAGGTGGGAGCAAAACGTAGAAAAACTAATTAGGAAGTGTTGAGTTTTGAGGGTTTAGTTGCTTTGCTTTTAATGTTATTTATTTAATTGTAAGTTTATATAATTTAATTTTTACTAAATGGTCCTGTTTAAAAACTGGCTTGCCAAATCTCAGAAAATGTATGATTCTGCTTGTGAGTTGGTTCAAGCTGACTGCAGCACACCGCTCCTTTCTGCCTTCAGTGGTGAGGAGGTGTATCTCAACTCACTACTTTGGTGGGAAACAGGAGGGACACCTTTGTAGGTAAGGTGGTCTAAAAAAGATAAATGGAGATAATCCATCTATTTTAACTCAGAAGTGTGACTGTACACATACAAATATTGGTTATGTGTATGTATACTAAATGCAAATCATTCTTATATAATGGTAAAATAGCTACTCTAAGGCTTAGACCTTAGCAACACTTAACCAAGTTAAAGCATCTCTTTGTATATTTCATCTGTGTATCTGTTTACAAAGTCTGATATGTAAGTATACCTGTGTGTATGGCTGAAGTACAAAGTGTGTATATATATATATGTTACATTTATTTCATACATAGTTGTAATTTATAGATATATTACTGAATATATATATGATTTGTATAGATATAACCACCTGTACACACACACATTCCCTACATATCCTACCTAAAATATACAGTATTTATTATGTTGAGAAAGTGCATTACCTACAGGAAAGAAGCTTACAGCGGAATCAAGAAATATTTGTCAACCATATGCTTCAGGCCAGGAACTATAGAAATGAAAGAAGACCCCAAATCAGGAGAAACTTGTCCTTCCCTCTAAGAGCCTACAAAGTATCAGAACAAACCAAGTTTGTGCTATAGAACACCGACAAGTGTATGGTAAGACCTGATAACGGGTATCATGCATTGAGATGGTCTTCTATGCCATGCATGATCTCAGGTGACTCTTACAAAAAGCTTCCAGACAGGAACTCTTACTACTTCCCCTTTAAGATGGGGTCCCTGGTTCTAAGAGAGTTCTTTTAGCTTGCTTAGGATCAAGCAGGTAGTGCAGGACCAAAAGGGATTTCACCAAAGGTCTGACTCGGGCTAGAGTAGGATCCACCATTTCTTCTTGGACACCGACCTATATGGTTCAGACTGTGAGTGCTTCAAAGGCTCCAAAGAAGAAAAACATGCATGAGCGTTACTGAGAAACAGACACTGGCAGCCTTGAAGCGGATTTGCAGAGGTACAGACAGTCAGTAACAGAGACTTTGGTAACAAGAAATACATCTATCGCTCTCATAATTTGATGTGCTTAGTGGAATGTGGAGGCTTATGGAAAAGTTTAAAACTCACCATAATTTTAACCTAGTTTGGGAATGATCTGTGATCATTTGGACACAAAAGTTCTGATATAAAAAACTTAAGAAATTTAAAATTTTCTAGTCAAATTAATTAGCTATATCAATAGGGTTATATGAGTGTTTAGACTAAGAGAACAGCGGTTTCAAGAATACTCAAGAAATGTAGATGGGCCCATTTTCATGCTTGCAGTTTCTCAGCTAATTGCAAATTATCCTTATCTAATCAGTGGAGCCTTAATGACCTCTCCTAGGCAGCAGTTGGTCAGCCTATGTAGAGATTATATATATAAATTTGATAATAATTAAGGGTTTAAAGAGAATCATTTTAGATGTTCGCTAATTTGGTAATTTTACTACAATTGTAAGGTGGTGTGTGTGTGTCTGAAAGAGGGAGATGAAATGCATATTTATACATATCTACAGATTTAGTTTTAAAATGGAAATCAGTTTTTATATTTCTAACTTAAATGATCACAATCTCACTTTCTTCTTTTGACACTTCCATATGGAGGCCTTGGCTTTGTCCAGACACTGAGCAATCCCCTATGTCTATAAAGACAGAATTAGCAAATATTGTTACTTTTTCTATGCTGGACTTTTCCAAGCACGTTACATAAATTAACACATTTATTTGTCACAATTATTTTGTGAGAAAGGGGTGCATATTTACCCCACTTGCCTATGTGGAAACTGAGTCACAGAGGTCAAGTGACCTGCCGAAAGTCCCACATCTGTTAACTGGTAAAACATGTACTTTGCCAAGTTCTTATTTATTTTTACCAGGAGGCCCCACCTTCTTCAGCTGTAATTATTGTCATTACCACAGGTACCAGTCAGTAAGAAAAAATATTCTGTTCACTTGAATGCAAATCCCCAATAACAGCTGGTGGTTAGAAAAGGGAGCTGCACAATTTGAATGTGTCTTTCTCCTAAATCCTCCTGTCAATTCATGTCACTTCCTCTAAGAAAATTACCACGGGTCCCTATTTTGACCTCTTGTTAATATTCCCCTCCTTTTCAAGTCTCACATCAAATTCTCACTCTTCATTTCCTTTTATTCATCTTGCAAACGGCCTCAGGATTCTCCATTCTCAACAATGAATATCCCTATGTATGCATTCCATTTACTTTTACTTGCGTTCTTCAGATTTTAACACTACTGGGCTATTGCAAGTCTATCCCAAGCATTTATCATTTTCCAAGTCTTGCCCAAAATTCACTTTCTTTAACTTTGCTTTACCTGTTTCATTTGGGAATTATATATCTTATTGTATCCTAAGCTTTTCATTCATTGGTAAGTACATTTTTTAACAAAGTGGATTGAATCTCAATTATATGCCAGACAGAACATGGAACACTTGAGATACAAGCATTAAAAATAAAAACAGAACATCCCTCACCTCAAGGAGTGAGTCTCCCACTTGACTGCAAATTAGAATCATTGGGCAATGTTAAGAATTTCCTGGTGCTCAGGGCATACTGCAAACCAATAAAATCAGAAGCTCTGAGTAAAGGACCCAGGCAGTGGTTTTTTGGTTTTGTTTTTAAACTTTCCAGTTGATTCCAATGTGCATCCAAGTTGGGGAACCACTACATTAAAACACACAAGTAGATAAAGAAATGATTAGTAAAGACACACACACAAGACACAGTGCATCAGAGACAAAATAGTGATGAACTCCCAGAGGATGTCTTGGGAGAGGAGCTAAGTTTGATTTAATGGGAGAAGAAGGAGAGAATGTCTCAAGAACCCCAAGCAAACCATGTTTCCTAAACATAAAGGAGGGAATGGAAGGGTTCAGGAGAGGAAATTGAAGACACAGTCGAGGCGGGAGGTGATTAAAGTCCATCTGTGCCATTTTATGGAGCTTGAACTTGTGTAATGGATGGTGGGTGGCCTTTAAATGATATCCAGCAAGGGAAAATCCAATCATGCTCAGACTGAGTTGAAGTAGATAGTGGATGGGAAGAGAATAGTGAAGAAGTGGGAGAGCGATTAGGAGGTGTTGCAGTATTCCAGTGAGAGTTGATGAGGGTAGTGGCAGTGAAGGTTGAAAAAAAAAATTAACAGATTCAGGATTCATTTGGAAGAGATACTACACTTCCTGATGGATTAATAATGGATTGGATATGACTGATAAGAGAGAAACAGGAGAAAAAATGAAGAAAGAGACTGAAGGGAAACAGAATCACAGAGATTCCTTATCTGGCTTGAAAATCCGAGTCTATATTGAACTCATTTACCAAAAAGAGGAAAGTTGAGGAAAAAAATAAGTTTGGGGAATATTCAGTCCCCTTATTCAGTTTTCTTCCCCAAACTTCAGTTTTATTCACATTAATCTTGAGGTGCCTGTGAAAATGGAATGAGGAGAATGTGTAGAAAGGAGCGGATCACTGACTGTGTTGAAAGGGACTGAGGAGGATGAGGATAGAATAAATCCATTGGTTTTGAACTTGAAGGTTATTGATGACTTTGACCACATATATTCTAGCAAGATCGTGATAGAAACCTAAATGGAGTGGGTTGAGGAATGAATGGAAGACGAGGAGTAAATAAGTTAGAGGGACAGCAGAAGGAAATGAAATTGGAGGAGAATGGGAGGTCAAGAGAGGGTTCCTTTTAACAGGTGATGGATGCTGCATTACATACACTGATGGAAATGATTCAGTAGAGAAGGTGAGATTGGTATTGTGGAAGCTGGGGAAAGGGGAGTATGTGTAGAGGAAAAGCCCTTGAACAGCTGAGCAGGGATAGGCCTAGAACTCTTACAGAGGGTCTGCCTCTTGATAGGTGATGGGCACCGAAGGAGGTGGCTGTGGATTTGCTAGTGAGAAATGAAGGGGCTCCTTTCTCATGGCTTCTGTTTTCTCAAGGGAGGGCTTTCCCCTTGGTAATTCCCTTGCCAGTCTCTTCTGTGATGTTATGAAGCAGCAGGCTACTTGCCTCCTTACTACTTCCAGAAATAAGGACTCAGGAAAATTAGCAGTGGACGTGGGGGAGAATTACGATGGTCATCGATTTTACACGAGAGCAGTGACTTTTACTGCTGTTGGTATTATCATCACCACTGGTCTTTCAACTGTCAGTGATTAAATATTGCCACGTGCCAGCAACCGTGCCGACTTCTTGAGATTTATTTCATTCAGTCTTCACGTCATCCCTATGAGGTACATACCATTTAGCTGCATTTCACAGATGAGGCAAATGAGGCATAGCGAGCCAGGAAGAGGATGGTATTTCTGAAGGTGAGAGAAAGATTTCCAGTTGGGTATAGTTAATTGTGCCAAGTATGGCCGTAAGAACAAGAAACATTTTATTTGGATTTTGTCCTTCCCCAAGTTCCAGCAGCCTTTCATTGAGTGGGTACCGTGGATGAACAAAAGAATGATTAGAAAAGTCAGTCGATGCGAATGTCCTGATGCTGATGAATCTCTTTGTCCTTGTCCTCTGGTTGTATGCTGAGTAGCACTGTGCTTGGCTGAGGCCCCAAGGGGCTTGGATTTCTGATAGTGACCAAGGGAAACCTTAATAGGAGACAAGCTGGACTTGACCTTTCTGCCGTCTGGTAGGAGAGCGGCAACTTGAAGTTGTCCGCAGCGCCTGAAACTTCACACCGAGGCGTGATGGTAGGAAGCACTTTGACAACTGGATAGAAGTCAAACAGAACAACAAGTGCATTTATGTTCTTCCTTCTTTGTAGCTGTGCATTTGACCGATCCAGAAAGGACGTGACGTATGTGGGGGAAACCAAACCAAATGAAATAAAGATCCATACAGTCAATGCCCATTGTATTCATATTATACTAAAAAAAATTTGACAGCTTTTTTTGTTTTGTACTGTTCTACATTTGACTCTGGCAAGATAGATATAATTTCTTTCCTTTTCTGGGAGAAAAATTATTGTCAAGTCCTGAAACTGGCTAGCGTCAGAATAAGAATTGGCATCTAAGACCTAAAGATTCTGCTTTCCTCTCTGTCTCACTGCTGTTCTAGAAATCTAGCTCAAATGTCCCTGCTTCCTCCTCCCCATTTGCACTGTGATGATGTACCAGTACCTAGGTCTTAATTCGAGAGTCGTTTGGACCGAAATCTTGACACTGAACACCAGGAAAGTTTGACTTCTTCCTCCTTTCCCTGCCTTCCTTCCCATCTGTGCTGAGCTCGTCCCATATTCCTTATTCACAATAGTCCCATTCCTATCCCTCTCCTCCCCTTACTTGAAAGGCACAGTTTTCAACCTGCCAGGACTTTCTAGAGAACTCAGCTCATAAAGCAGTGGTCACGAGGAGTAACCATATTTTTCCCTTGATGTGCTCTTGAGATTAAAATCACATTTCATTTTATTTTATTTCCTTTACAAAAAAACAAACAAAAAAACTTGTATTGGGTTTACATGCTGGGCCAGGATCTTGAGCAGACACACAGAAAGAAGAGAAAAAGGAACCAGCCCTTATGAAGTGGCGACAATATTCTCAGTATTAGAGATACGTAACCTCTTCATCACAGCCCAATAAAAACAGGTGCTGTTATCCCCCTTATATAGAAGTAGAGATTGATTTTCAGAGAAATTCAGTAATAAATGAGCTAAAATTTCAGCCAGATCTGTGTAACTCTAAAATAAGTCCACTCCACTATCCTACCTTCTTCAGAAGACAAAGAAGACATTTCTCCCTTCAGGCATACCCAAAGCTAGTGGTAAAGTGAGTCTACATATGTGAGTAACCAGTATACATGAATGTAAAATGATGGTCAAGGGAAATTATTCATTAGACAGGTGTTGAGATCAGAGGGATCAGAGCATTAATTCTGGTTCTGCCACCTCTTGGCTGTACTAAAATGTCTTCTAAACATCTCAGAGTCTCAGCATTCTCATTTTTAGATGGGGATAAAATGAGTCTAATATATTTATTAGGTGAACTAAATTAGAAAGCTCATGTAAAATGTTTAGCCTAGTTTCTTACATGTTAAGCTTTCGATAAATGATGACCATGTGTTATTACTAATATTAATAATGCAGGGAAGATGATTTAAAGTGCTAGAGAAACCAAGAGCCCAGGGCCATTGACTGTCCCTGGGGAATCGCAGGGAAAGACTTCACCAAAAAAGATCCCCTTTGAATTAGATATGAAGAATGAATGAAGGAGGTCTTCAGTGAGAAAGGGCATGTCAGGGAACAGGTAGAGGGCATGAAAAGTCACAACGGCAGGTGGGGCTGGAGAATGGCCAGCACACTAGAGCCTTAAATATATTGCAGAGGTGCCTGGACTTCATTGCATGAAAGCATCAAAGGAAACCCTCGGAAATCTAAGTGAGGGAGTGATACGATGCTATTGGTTTTAGCATCACTATGGCTACTGCCTGGCCTGGAAACCCTGAGAGAGACTTCTCTCCTCCTTCCATTCCCTGTGCATAGTCGCGCCCCTGGATCATGGGCATCTCAGGCTATGAAATCACATTTAGAGGGCTTGAGGGTGGGGTAGGGAGAGAAATAGAGAGAAAGCGAAACAACCAGGGGGAAAAAGCAGGTCCCGGGAGATCCAACGGAGATGCCCTCACTGTTCTAACATGGAGAAAATGAGAAAAACAACGTGCACGTTACAAACAAGAACATGTGTATGCATTTATTAACATTTCCAACGTGGATTTAATTTTCGGTGTGCATCCCGCCTCCACAGAGCCTGGTGCGTTTCATCTAACCTCTCGTTAGGTTATGTGCAAGCCATCTTTTTAACGTGTCCTCTGGGGAAATCTTCAAACAGAGTCTATAATCTCGCCTGTAAATGGCTCTCTTTCAAAATACCATTTACATTCTTTCTTTTACCAGCTCCTCCTCCGCTCCCCAATGCTGTTGGAACCCCTTGCCTTTCAGAGCAGGAAGTGGATTTCCAGCACTGTGGTCGAGGTGAAACAAAGTGTGTGGGCTTTGGGATCAGGAACACCCACTTTCCTTCTGGCTCCACCAGTAACATAACAGTGTGTCTCTCTGAGGCCAAAGGTTATCATTTATAAAAGTTGGACAAGGATAGAAACTATCTTGTTTCGTTGTTGCAGGTAAACTGAGATGGTGTCTGCAGAGCTTTTATCTCAATACTGGGCACACACTGAACACGCAATAAATCGCGTGGTTATTCTCAATTCTTTCTTCCTTGTGCTTGTTATTATCAGCCTCTAGAACTGAGTTCAAACACAGGTTCCTACCACTTGTTAACTGCATTCCTCAATGTCTGAGTTTTGATTCTGTTATTTGTAAATGCTATTCAAATGTAGACATTTAACTCACTGTGTTACCTTAGAACAAAATAACACTAGCTAATATTTATTTAGAGTTTTTTATGTGCCCAATGCCAATTCCAAGTAATTTACATGGCTTATTTCCTTTAATACTTTCAGCCACTCATAGAGTAGGTATTATTATTGTCCTCATTTTACAGATGGGAAGAGTGAGGTGCAGACAGGTCCAATAATGTGATAAGGCCATGCAGAGAATACATGATTGGATTACCACTCAAACCCAGGCAGAGAGGTTCCAAGGCTTGTTTTCATCATCCCGTTCCACTTGTGCCAAGAAATAGCTTGACTGCAAGCATTTTGCATGGTTCACGAGGCCTGGCTGATTGGTAATACCAATTTATTTCACCCTCTTTCAGCCTTCTCTCCCTCCCTGATCCAGAAAGCAGCTATGGCCTCTGCAGCTGGAGCAAAGCAAGGGGAGGATAAAAGTCCAATTAGTAAGACGATGCAAGGTGTGCATTGTAGTTGCATGCACAATGCGAGGTGTGGAATTATCTTTATCATTATTAGAGAACCAACACTGAGGCCCTCTGTTGTGCATGCCTTGGGATAAGGAAGAAAAAGAAGTAGGCGAAGCTAATAACTAGCTCTTTGCCCTCAGATAACTTCAGATCTAATAAAGTAAATGGCATGCATGTCATTACCAATAATGTAATGCATCTTTATAGATGAGCCTTAAGAGGTGCTATCGACCGAGGAGAAGTAGTGATTATATTCATACGGCAGCAAAGGTGTGATGCTCACAGAACACTGGCGGGGTAATTTAAGCTCTGCTAGAAAACGTACGTAGAGTCTGTTCTCCAGTGTTCCCTATTCCTAGCCCACTTCTCACTTGAAAATGAATGCAAATGCTGGGAGGAGATCATCTTAGGACATTTGTGTGCACTTCCACTTTACACAGGTGGGAGAAAATATCTGCAGCTCATCCCAGGAGGTTATGTAAATAGCGCATTTAAAGTCGTATCAGCCCACGTGACGCATTTACGTAGATGGTGAAGAACAAAGTGCAAGTCAGGCCAACTGCTCAACCAGCCTGAGGACTGGCCCTTAAACCCATACTTGAATAAAAATACCTGTCCAAAGTGATAATAGACTATATGTAGAATAAGTCTGATAGGTGGTAAAATTCCAGGTTTTTTTTTTTTTTTTAATGAGTTTCAGGTAAGATGAGCGATGGTGTGGTAGATAGAATAAACCCAGCAAGAGCATATATTAGGTAGGATTGTTACTGCCTCTGCTGCTGTCAGCCTCATTCACTTCAAACACCGGTACCTGAAACAGTCAAGAGCCAAGACATAAGCTCAGACAGACCTGGAGAAATTGTTGATCTCGCGAGCAGTTTGTCTTATGGGGTTCCAGTGGCCCATCGGGGAGACAGAATTCCCTGAGGGCTAGGAGGGAGGGGAGAAGCACACAGCCAAGTCAGGGTGCAGACGTGGCACAGAGATGGAGGTGCTGCCTAGACGATGTCTCTCAGTCTTCCCATCATCGCTGCTCCCCTTTGGGTAAAAATTAAAATCCTATCATCTTCATTCATATCAAGTTTCAAAGCAAGTGATTCCACCTTCAGAAAAGAATTAAAGGAACTAAAGTTTAACAAAGACAATGCATGAAATGGCACTTTTTCAAACTATATATACATAGGCGCGTGCTCTCTCTCTCTCTCTCACACACACTCACACACACACACACACGCATACTCACTCCTCTGGGGAATATCTCTTCTCCCTCTCCCTCCTGGCCCTGACAGATGAGAAGCAGCTATGGGGAGTTTGTCAACAAGGACAGAAACAAAGGCAAACAAAGCCAAAATTGGCAAAACTTAGAAAACAGATCCGTCTGAAGCTAATCATTGTAGGAATAAATACTTTTTCACAAACTGGGGAGTCTTGAGATCTCTGCTGCTTTCCCTCAGTGCTCATGACCATCAGATGCTAAGGTAAGCTACAATTAGGTTCAAAACACTCTGCTTAAGAAAGTGGTGGTAGTGATAGTGGCAGCGACTTGACTGGACCTCAGGTCTCTAGGGTCCCAAATATTTCCCATAAGCCCTTGGCTACCTGGAAAATCTGTTATTACTCAGTTACTCATCTTAGAGAGTTTAATTTCCTCATGTATATTTTTCTTTTTGCAAATTTTCCTCCAGTTATGTCTGTGTTTGTGTGTTTGTGTATGTCTGTGTGTGTCCTCAACATAAAACCAAGAATTTGGTATTTGGACCCCAAATTTACCACTTATTAATGGATGAATTTGTGTTTAAGTCATTTAATTGACCAAGACACCGTGTTTTCATTTGTTAAAAGTAGACACTTACAAGAAAACCTGTAGCCCAAAATTAGTATGGTAAAATAAAGAATTTCCTCTTGCCTAGAAAAGCATTCTAATACATATGAATGTCAACAGAGCTTAGTGGTCCGAAGCAGGACTGGAGTCAAATAGCTGTAAATTCTGCCATTTAGAAGATGTGTAACTTTGAGCAAGCTATTTACCCTGTTTCTGTCTCATTTTCCTCATCTGTGATCTAAAAATGACAAAGCCCAATTCACAGAGTTGCTTTTGAGGATTTGATTAAATGATGTCTGCATATCCTGGTTCCTTGATCAATGTTTTTCATCACTGATTGTGAATTATCAATACATTAATGAAATGCAAAGAATAATATTACTATTGATATGAAGTATGTAATGTACCTGTAGACTCACTGAGTACAGGGGCTAAATTTTTTATTTTGTACCCACCAGATGATATATAAACGTAATTAAATTAAGTAGCGTTAGTACATACTGTGCAGTAGATTACAACAAACAAGCAGATATTTGATGGGAGGGTGTGTCACTCCACACAGCTTCATAATGAAGAGGAAGAGACTCGGCAGCCACGTGCTTCCTACTCGCCCAAGCTGATGCCCCCAGGCTCAACCTGAATGACCTTTCCAGGCTGTCTAATGCCTAAGGGGAAACCGGGGGAGCTCAGGAGCCTTGGCAAAAAACTGCTGAATAGACAGTGAAGGTGGGAAGTAAGGGAGGGTACTTCTTTGCTTCCAGACTCTCCCAGGCTAAAAGTAACCCAGACTCTTCGAAGATTAAGCCAAGCCACCCTACAAACAGTAAAAATAGCCAAGACAATGGAAAACCAGAAACTGCAAGCGTGAAATGTTTACACTAGGGGCCAAGTTTGTTTTCATAGTGACCGTGGTCTAAGGCGATCTTGTGAATTACTGTATGTCTGAAAGGGCATTTGGGGGAACTGTCCAGCATTCATGACTTTAGTTGGATTCTCACAGGTATTTGTGACCCAATATCTGTAAAGATCTGCTTCTAAAGAGAGTAAGTTTTCTATGAATAAGAGTAAACTGTTAGGACTCTAGACATGCCTTATTTTTAGCAGAAAACACAGTTTGGGAATAAGGTATATAATGTACTCTCTTATGAGCTGATTGTGATCACATATTTTGTTTTTACAAAGACTACAGTATATTCTAATGAAATGGGACCAGTGTTAGTGAGATCCCTGTCATTTCATGATGGATTTGACGGTACAGGTGAGGGCAAAGAGGGCTGAGTTGGAAGTCACAACATCTGCATCCTACTTCTCGCCTCACCCCTGCAGCAAAGTAGACTAAAATAACTAACCTCCAGTCTGGCCAATCATATAGTGCTGCACACAGTCAGGGGTGATCAGGACAAGCTATTCGCACTGGGGGTGGGGGTGAGGCATTGGGCACTCCGTCCGCTCCCTCTTTTGGCAGCAGAAGCAAGGATTGGACAGTAGCTCACTTCAAACCTGCTGAATTGGACCTGTTTTTGCAATCCGTTTAGAAAGCAAGGTGTGCATGGTAGTTATTCTAGCAGGCTTTTTGGCTCAAGGGCATTTTTCCATGGGAGTGGAGGACATTGTTACAGGACAAATGGGGACAGATGATCTCACCAACCACCCTGATTATAATATTGTAAGAGCTAACCTTTATGGAGCCCTTACCGGGGCCGCCCACTCTACTGCATCCTCGACTCTCAGGATATCATTACATCCTTACAAAACCCCTCCAGGTACAGATTTTCCAACCCCTCTTTGGCAAAGAAGGAAAATGAGATTTGTAGGATTGAAATAAATACTCGACCAAACCACAAATTTTCGGTAAAAATAATTTCAGTCAAAAAACAAACCTTTAAAATCACAAAGCTAAAAAAAAATTAATAAAATTAAAAAAAATAAAATCACAAAGCTAGCCAATGGTGGAGACAACATTCTAACCCAGGCTTTTAAGAGTCTACCATCTCCAAAACAGTGTTTCCTGGATCCAAATTTTATATATTCAATAACTTTTTAAAGATAAAGTATAGAAAAGTAGTATGTGTTAATTTTAGAAAATTTGGAAAATTTCAGAAAACTGAGTATGAGTCACTCATCTATCAACTTAACAGAATGTAATTCCCGTTAATCAAAGTAACACAGTATATTATTAGCACCGATGTTTCAACTTTTCCCTTATTACTTCAGGCACTACACATTTGATCCATGTAAAAATCGTGGCTTTCTTATGCCACGTCATACAGGCCTGAGGAACATCTTCCTAGCCCATCCTCAGCTCTGAATGCTTCTTTTATTTTGGCGGGGGTGGTAATTAGGTTTTGTTTTTTTTTTTAATGGAGGTACTGGGGACTGAACCCAGAACCTCATGCGTGGTAGGGATGCACTGCCACTGAGCTATACCCTCCCCTCTGAATGCTTTTCTTCTGAGTCATCACCTGACACATTTCTTCACTTCCTTCATCTCTCTACTCAAATGTCCAGCTTGTCAGAGGCGTCCCCAGTTTATAATATGAGCTCTATGAGATCAGGGGCTTTGGTTTCCATCCAATTACTAGAACCTGGTACAGTTTCTGGCACATAGTAGCACCTCAATGATGTGTGCTGAATAAACGCAATATTGGGTAAGAACTTCTGTTTCCCGCTCAGAAGTCAAGGGAGGTAAAATGATGCAGGTGAGAAGCTTGCTTATGGCTAGTAGATAGCAGCATGGGGCATGATGCCAATTCCCCGAATTCTTAACCACACGCTCGCCCCCACTCCGCTGGGCTCTGCCGCTAATGTAATTGGCTCTGCACAGAGCTGCATCAGAGTAGCACGCCCAGTAAATGGATCTGAGTCCTGGTACTTAAGGGAAGAAAAATGCAATGTTGAAAGGACGGCCTCCTATTTATCTTTTTGAGGGATCCATTTTTGAAAATGCTAACAGGAAGAAAATAAATTACTCCAGTGCAACCATAGGCAGCATAAACCTTTCCTTTGTTCCAAAGAGTACACTTTGTTCGTATCGAATCCTGTGTTGAGGTCTCACCCCAGTCCCCTTCTGTGCCCTCGGGTGCCTCTCCAGAACTCAGGTGTGCAAGTCTGTAACATGTGTCAGTTGGATCAGATGCTGTTAAGCCCCATCATGCTCTAACATTTTAGGTTCTGAGCACACTCGTTGCCCTCCTCCCCACGAGGAACATGGGCATGTCTCTGGGGATGGAGAGGAATCACACTGGGTACCATGATGTCTGATGAGCTGTGAATCCAGGATCCCAGCTTGATTCTTAGAACCGTGGGAGAGAGAGCAGGCAGAAATAAAACCCTGTTGCTAAGTTAAAAGGTGAACTGTTTTACAGAACAAAATCTGTTACCTTTTCCCTCATAAAAGCAACCCCAGGCCTGGAGATCATGTGAGCAAAAATAAATACGTGGAAAAGTTCTGCTGCTGCTGCTCCGAGCAGTTTTCTGATCTCTTTCCCTCACTTTGCACTGACTGTCAAATGGTCTGTCAAGAGGTTAGTTTGTAATTAAACTCAGCTCTAATTGCTGGAACAAGTTACTAATTGTGTTCTTAAATCCTTTTATTCTATACCCTAGAAACCAGTGCATTCTAGCCTTTAAATGCTAGTGGTTTGAGAGAATCACGTAAGTACAGCTTTTAGCAGAAATTTTGTTCATTTGAAGCTTTTACCCAGAGCATCAATCAAGAAAACTGAAAAAAAAAGAAAAAAACCCCAAAAAACATGAAACCAATTGGTAAAGGGAATAAGCCTCCCTCCACGACAATAGTAAAAAATAAATCTGAAGAAATGTTTTGCCTTCTCTCTTTCTGAATTGTAGATAGTGCCATGTTTAATGATCGGCTTATATACTGAGACCCGTATTCAGGAATCTGTCCATTTTTAAGTAGGGCTTCCGGTCTTTAAAGGGTCAGTTGGGTGCTTCTGAGGTGTGGAAAATCTTTTGAAGCCATTCAAATTCATTCAGTGAGTCACCACTTTGGAAGAAAAAAAAAAAAAGAAAAACGTGAATAATGCCAATGTCAGTTTAATTTGAATTTGAGCTCCATAGATTAAACAAAGCAATGAATTTGAAAGAGTAGAACTTGGAAGAACAACAGAGAAAAGGCGTTAGTTCAGACATAGTAACTGTTTGGCCCAGGAAATGTTGGTGGAAGCTAGTGGCTCAAAATGTTTAAAATATCTTTCTATGTTTGGACAATGTTGTGAACGTTTTTGGTTGGGATTCAGGCTCCAACTCCCCATTTTCCTTCCCTCCAAGAAGCCCTTAAGTTTTGCATGACAATGACCCCACCCCCAGTGTGCATGGCTTTAGTTTATAGAATAACCTTGCCCACCTGGGGCTTCTGGCCACAGCAGTAGGGTCACTGGGCTGGGGATACGCCCATGACCCCCCTAGTTCAGGTCAATGAAGGCAAGTGAGAACCAGTTCCAGGTTTTCCTGTGTGTCAGCAGAGAAGTGCGGGCTCGCTCTCCTGTTGTATTTAAATGTGGACGCATGAAGCCCCATGGGGAAAATACCTATCATGTTTGTTGCCACCCAGAATCATTGGAAAGTCTTTCTCATTTTAGATTTCTTTTACTGTTGGCCACTTCTGCTTATAGCTGAAATTCCCGAGTGATGGAATCTGAGGTAAAAGGGATCATCAGATTTATTCTGGAGCCCCTGGACCTAGGATGAAGCCAATACCACAATGAGAGAAAGAGAGAGAGATTCAGAGAGAGACTGACTGTGGATCTTGGTCACTTCCTCAAGTGGTTTGATCAGACCTGGCCTAAAATTATATTTCTAGCTTTTTCTTAATCTACATGAGTCAATAAACTTTCTTGTGTTGTTTCCAAAAACCTGTGCTGAGTATTTAATAGGTGACAGCCGATGGTATAAAACCAGCTGCAGCATTAAATAAGAGGTCCCCACATTCCAGTGTGAGAAAAAGGAGCAAAAATAATAAATAAGGAAACAAAAAGATAGCTAGAATGGTGAAGTTGAAATAGGGTATATTAATTTCTTAGGACTACCAAAATCAAGAACCACCGGCTGGGGGGTCTTACACCATAGACATTTATTGCCTCACAATTCTGCACGTTGGAAGTCCTAGTTCAGGCTGTCATCAGGACCCGTTCCTCCTCAGGGCAGTGATGAAGTACCTGTTCCTTGCCTCTCTCCTAACTTACGGTGATTTGATGGCAGCCTTTGGCATTTCTTGGCTGTAAATGCATTACCACAATTTCAGCCTTCATACTTACATGGTGTTTTCTCCTGTATCTTCTTGTTGGCCTTTTTTTCCTCTCTGTATCTGTCTATGTGTCAAAATTGACCACTTTCATAAGGACACCAGTTGTATAGGGTTAGGGCCCACTCTACTGACCTCATCTTAACTAAATATATCTGCAAAATCATATTCCCAAATAAGGTCACATTCTGAGGCACTGGGGGTTTAAATTTCAACAGATTATCATTTTGGGGTTGGGAAGGGATGCAATTCAACTCGTAACCCTAAGTAAAAGAATTAGGAGACACTATAGGGGTATCTTAGTATAGGTGATCATGAAATGCATTTCTGAGGAGATGCCATTTACTCTGAGAATTCAAAGGTAAGATAAAACTAAAGGACTAGATCGGACTATGTACGGAGGAAAAAGCTATTTTGAACAAAGGGAAAATCTAGTGCGTAGTTCTTGTACATGTCATGGTAACCAACAAACAAAAAACACACCAAGAAGCAACAATAAAAAAGGCCTGAATTGCTTATGTCTATTTGAGTTGTATTTTCTATAATTTGAAAGTTTAGTTGTTAAATAAGTAGGATCCATGTGAAAAATTCTTACTAGAATTTTACTAGCTGCAATTAACTTATTGAACCCCTAGGCCTTATTTTCTTTATGGCATAGTGAGGTGGCTTTTTACTTCTTGCTTTGCTATTTGTTGGATATTGCGATTGCTGGTTTTCTTCCAGGTCAAATTTCATTAATCTGTGCATTTATGAAGTTGGAGATCATCTTAGTACCAGTTTTCTCTCTGGTGCCAACCACAAGCTTGCCAAATAGTGAGGTCTTGATAAAATCTGAATAAATGAAAGGAATTCGTCTAGTTTAGAAACAGTGGTATGCCAGTAAATGTTTATCAAGCGGCTCTCCCTTCCCCCACAAAAAGCCCTGATTTTTAGCAGGTGCTGATTTCCAGGGTATAAGTACCCTCTTCATGACTGATTTCAAGTTACTGACATGACATCACGGAGCTGAGGAATGCACACAATCACATCACACAAGCCAGCACGGGCCAACACCAGCATACCACCGTCAGGGGATCTGTTTCAGGAATCTGTCTTGGGAAGTGGTTCATGCTTTGCTATCAGGCTAACTTAGGTTGTTGATTTGTTACTAGCATTGAAAGCTATGCCATCTTCAGAAATTTGATTTATCTCAAGGAGTGTCAATGTCCTCACCTATAAAATAAGAGTAGTACTTGCCGCAGAGGATTATTGTGAAAATTAAAGTGAATTGTCACTGATAAAGCAACCCACAGAGTAGGGCTATCAGTAGCTTTGGCTTTAATTTTGTTGGTGGTGGTAGGAAAGGTTTCTTACCTCTTGGATTTGGTCACAAAAAATGAAAATGAGTCTAGATGCTACGATAGGGTGTGGAATCTTATCTGAGGGGAAACCAATGCTGCCCACTGACTCTGAATCTTGAATCGTGGCAAAAATACAAATGTTTGAATGGACGTCAAAGACTGGCAGTTGGTATTGAGTTCAATTCATGATGTTTTATCTGTAACTGCTTTCTGGCCACAAAGAACATATGATGTTAACATTTGGGAAAAAACATTAGGGATTCTAAGCCAGGAAGTGACTCAGATGATTGAAGCATGAGGCAAAAAGTAGGAAGATCTTTGAGGACGTGGAGTCCCATCACTCATTCTCTTCAAGGACTGCTACATTTATGTGCATACTAACTTTATTCTCTGCGAGGAGGCTATAGACAGTGAGACGCCATCTGTGCAGAGGGTTGCAAACCCATGTGCCAAGTGACAGGTAAACTAAAAGGAGTAAGTTAAATAGACTGTGTGTGTGTATGTGCAAGAGACAGACAGACAGAGGAGACAGAGACCTAGAGGGACAGAGAGACAGAGGAAGAAAAATGTGGCAAATTAAATTGTAGGGTACATCCAAAGGCAGTCAAATTTTAAAATGTAGACCCAATTAAGACATCATGGGCTGAATTCCAGCCCGTGGCTTTCAATTTGAGACCCTGATCTATGTTGAGAGATGTGTCACACCTGCTCCTAGAATCCACACCAGTCCAGTTTTAAACGGACTTGCCTTTTCCCGACTAAATTGTCTGATTTTTATCTGATTCTTATTTTTAGTGTCACTCTTTTATCTGTAATGAATTTAAGATCATTGCAAATAATCTGAACAGGATAGAAAAGCATATGGCAGAGAGTAGAGTGCCACCAGGATCTCCCACTCAAAAGATGACATCTGAACGTTTTGGTGAATAACCTTCTGTGCACACACGTGTGCACATGTGCACACCCACGTGCACACAGAATGTGATGTGGGATTTTGCAAGCTGAGCTCATGCTATATATGCTCCCTTTTAGTGGATAGCATACAAAGAATATTTATTCAATCACTTTTGCTTAAAATCCTGGTTCTGCAATTTAGCAAATTTTGGCTCAAAACATGTAATTGTAGTTCAGGTATCAAAGTCTCACATCTAGTCAGTTTCTACCTTGAAATAAGCGTTTCTTCTTTAGCCTCATTTCTAACAGCTAGGGGAGAAAGGGGCAAACTTGTTTTAGAAGCCAGGCAGTACTATTATTAGGAATTATCAACCTTTACTTACCTCTGGATTTTTTTTACCCTCTCTCCTCACTGTGTTTTATCTTTTCTCTACTGATCTTTTTTTTGCACATGACCTTTCATCTTAGTTCTCATCTGCTGGTCCCATCAACCCTAACTTTGTATCTGCTAAAACTCAGGTAATTGCTTTTAGATGGGTATAATTAAGAAGCCATTAGTGTAAAGTTTCATTTCAGTTTACGCCTTGGTCTGCATTTGAGCAGAGAAATATGAAATTAAGGTATTAGCTCCTTTCAGGAGTGTGAGTCACGAGCTAATAAGTTTCAAGAGCAGTTTCTCAACTGTAATGATTGTGCTTTTCTCTTTGAAAATCTTCTCTTTGGAATTCTCGTAGAGGGAAGATCTGACAAGAAAGGGGAGCGAGTCTATGGCGACAGACCAGAACGGGGTGCATGATCCCTGAAGTGTGAGTGTCCCTGTTGCCCTGTGAGGGTCATTAAAACGTAGATAATGCAGGAAGGTCCAACCTGGAAGCCTGTCTGTCTCTTTTCACTGTTGTAAGAATTCTGCCCTTTTCAGGGCAAATGTGAGAGATACCGTCGAGGGGATTAAGGACCTAAGTGATGACATCGAAGTCCAGATGACCCAGTATCATTTGAAGTAAGCTAACTAGAACAGTAGTTCTCAAATTCGGCTGCATAATAGAATTACATGTTATATCAGTTTTCTGTGACTGCCATAACCAACGTCCACAAACTGGGTGTCTTAAAACAATGAAAATTCATTCTCTGATGCTTCTGAAGTCTATGAGTTTAAATTCAAAATGTTGGCAAGGCCATGCTCCCTCTGAAGACTCTAGGGTTGAATCCTCCCTGGCTTCTGGTGATGCCTGGCCATCCTTGGCTTTTTTGTTCTTGTAGGTGCATGACCCCAGTCTCCGCCTCCATTGTCTCCTGGCCACCCTCCCTGCATATGTCTCTCTGGGTGTCCTCTCTTTTCACAAAAACACCAGTCATTGGATTTAGAACCCACTGTAATCCAGTATGACCTCATCTTAACTTTTGCAAAGCAAAACATCTGCAGCTTATCTTTCCATCTGCAAAGAGTTTATTTCCAAATAAGGTCACATTCTGTAATTCCAGGGAGACATGAATTTGGGGGGAAACACTATTCAACCTACCTGTGAATATTAAAAAAAAAAAAAACCCAAAGCCTATGCTGCACCTCCAGATCAATTAAATTAGAATTCTAAGAGGTACACAGTGGAATCCCTTGGGGAACTTGAAAAGACACTGATGCTTGGGTCTCATTTTGTAGATTCTGATCTACAAAGTAGATGTTCTAAAAAGCAGTGTATTGGATCATTAAGGAAAATAGGTGAGACCATGTAAAGTACAGAGCGGAAGCCTGGCACATAGCATATACTCAGTTATGATTTTTCTCACTGATTGGTTCGGCTTGATGGGTTTTTAAAATTAAGGGGAATAATGTCACATATATAAGGATGTTTAGTAGACATTGGTACTTTTTTCCCTCTGCCTTTTTCAGGGCAAGCCTGACTATCTGTTTTGTGTTTCTAGTGTCAAGGTTTTACCCAGTATATGGGGTGCTGGTACCATAACCCTTACACATCCTGCTCTCCCAACAGACAAACGCTTATCATCTCTTACACGTTTGCATCTAATTGCTGCTGTCCCTTCAAGCCCCATCTTTTAACAGTTGAATTTGTGAGCTCTAATCTCCTTCAGTCTGCCAGGGTGACTAACTATTCTAGTTTGTTCAGCATTTGGGAATTTTCTAGGATGCAGGACTTTCAGTGCTAATTAGGACAGTCCCAGGAAAACCAGCGTGGCTAATCACCCGAAGCCCTCCCCAGTCAGTCATGGATAACAGAACATGCCTAGTGTTACCCCAAGAATGTTACAGACATTAGAAATGCAAAGATCTTCAAGAGGGAATACAAACATATAAAATATGACACTTGTCTTCAAGTCTATATAAGAGCTATCAGAGAGCAAAATAGTGATGATGATGATGATGATGATAAGGATGATAATGATGATGAGAATACTTACTGATCAAGTTCCTGTGCTAAGGGTTTTATATGTATTATTCATTTAATACTCAACAGCAACCCTATATGGTAAGTGGCATTATTATCCTAATTTTGAAAGTGAAGAAATTGGAGCTCAAGCGGCTGATGTAACTTCTGCAAAGTCTGACAGCTGGTTTGTATCTTGGCCAAATGTAAACCCAGGCAGTTTGGCTTCCACGCTGGTGGTATTCATCCCCAGGCCGCACTGAATAGAAACCCAAAGGGATGCAGACTTGCAAGTTAGAGAAGGACAGAGGGACAGTATTTCAGCCCAGTGTGATTCACAAAGTCATCACAGAGAAGGAAGAGGCATTGAACTGGCACCTCTAGCTCATAATGCATCATAACTTTTTTTAAGTGGTTCATTTAAGTAAAACATTAATTAAGCATATAATGTATGTAGAGCACATAGAGAAATATGAAAGCAATCATGGTAGCCAGAATTTTTAAGGGACTCACTATGTCCCTGGCACCATGCTAAGCCCTTGATACACTATTACCTCATGTCATGGCTTCACAATAACCACCCAACAGAATGTAAGAACTATCCCCATCACAGAAAAGAGAATTGAGAATCAAAGACATCAATTGACTTGACCCAGGATCTCACAGCTAGTCTGTGACAAACTCAGGATTCAAATCCAGGTCTTTTGTTTATTATTTGTTTGTTTTCTGATGGAGTCTATTGTCATAAACATCATGATGTCTTGCTCCTCCAGGTGAGGAAGGCCTCAGGATATTTCAGTGAGAGGCTTCAGTGAAAACAGAGGGGAAGTTCCTGTGGTGGATGCTTTATGTGAAAGTTAGTTAATTCGCCTGTGCTAGATTGGAGTGGCGGTGTACGAGCTGCTGCCCAAGGCAGACAGTGAAGGAGACATCGAGGGGACTGGCCAGCAAGGAGAGCTGGTGGTCTGGACACTCCCTCACCTCTGGGGCACAGCTAGTCCTCATCTCCATGGGAAAGACTGTGGAAAGCGCTCCTGTGACACATTTGAAAGTCCAGTTAATCAAGACTTATTTCAACAGTTCAATCTCTGACTAATGGGTGGAGGCTGATGGAGGGTGGGGCGGGGAAGGAAAAGCACATGAAGTCCCTCATTTAAGATAGTGAAAGGTGTCTACTCATCCATAATACAGCGCCATAATGTTCTTGTATGAATGGAAAATGCCAGGCAATCAAAGGCCATATGTCTTCTGCTTAGATCCACAGAGTGTCCATGTATTTTTAATCAAGGCTGCATCTCTGAAGTATGTTTATGCTTTCTTGGCATAAAAGATGCTCCCTGAAATTAGCTCTGCACCCGGCTCCGGGCTGTTGTTACCTTTGTCCGTGCCAGGAGAAAGGAAGTTGGCAGATCCCCCATAAGGCATTACTGTAAAGCTAATGCAAATGGCACTTGAAGGATAGTGAACGCTGAGCAGTCCATTAAAGCTGAGGAAATGGGCTTATGAGTCACTGACGTCTTCACTCCCCAGCAGCTCTCTCTGCTTCTACTCCCTCCTCACTCCCTAAAATTCATTCTCCACGTGGCACCCAGAGTGATCTGCTGAAAATGTAAATCAATTTCCTCATTCCTTCATGCAAAATCCTCTAGAAGAGGGTTTTTTAAATAAGGGCCAGATCCTTTGCTGTGGTCTACATACAGCTCTGCATGATCCATCTCCCCATCCCTAGTTCATGTCCGGTTTCACTTACCTACCAGCCTGATGCTCCAGCCGCATGGCCCTTATTTCTGTTCCTAACCACTTACTCACCCTTGAATGCACTTACTCACAAAGTACCTGAGCATCAGGACCATGCCAGGGACTCTCCCAAGCATCGGGGAGAGTACCAGGGAACAGAAGAGATGTCTCCCTGCCCTCTGGAAACTTACGTTCCAGTCAGAGAAGAGACAACAAGCAATAAAGAAGATGAAAATGTACAGGGTATAGCATCTAGAAAGTGATGGGTCCTTTACAAAAAAGAAGAAGAAAGTAGAGCAGCAGAAGGGGGTTCAAGACTGAGCAGCAGTGAAGACTAGGCTGTGACATGAGAGTGGTCGGGGGACATGTCTCACCTGAAGGCATTCCTCTCACCGCTCCCTCTCCTGGAACACGCATCACCTAGATATTGGCATGAGTTTCTCAGAACTCAGGTCTCAGCCCCAATGTCACCTCTCAGCAAGAGCTTTGCTGATCCCCCGATGTGAAGTGGCCACTTCTGGTCAGTCTGTCTCACCACCCTCTGTGATGGAACTTAGAACTATCTGAGGTTACATTTTCATCTAGTCATATACTTAGTTTTTGTCTGCAATACCCATGGACTGTAAGCTCCATGAAATGGTGTCTTTAGCACATCACTCTTATGTCTCCTGTGTCCAGATCAGCACCTAGTATATAGTAGATACCAACAAACAGGTTTGAACAAAGGAATGAAGGAATGGGGAAGGATACCAACACATTAAGTAGACTCTTAGGATAGGTTGGTCAGTAATACTTGGTGTTGGGAAATCGCTAACAGACATCATCAGCTTATCCTCTGTTAGTAGCATGGCAGTTGGTTAAAGCTGCACAATCCAGGAGATACAGAATGGAACAGAAAAATGCCAGTAAGAGAGTGGAGTAAAATGATTAAATCTCATACAAAATAGACTTCCTTTATATACCTCAAGTCTGTCCACTCTTCTCCGTTCTCACCACCACCACTCTGGTCCCTGGGCCACCATCTCTTGTTTCACTACTTTCACCCTTGCTGTCATACAGAACCTTTTCTCAAAGTCCAGGGAGACTTTAAAAATGTGTAATCAAAACTACAATGAGGTATCACCTCACGCTGGTAAGAATGGTCATCATTAAAAAGTCCACAAATGATAAACGCTGCAGAGGATGTGGAGAAAAGGGAACCCTCCTGCACTGTTGATGGGAATGTAGTTTGGGGCAGTCAGTGTGGAAAACAGTATGGAGAGTCCTTAAAAAACTAAAAATAGACTTACTGTATATCCCAGCACTCCCACTCCTGGACATACATCTGGAGAAAACTCTATTTCAAAAACATGTGTGCACCCCAATGTTCATAGCAGCACTGTTTGCAATAGCCAGAACATGGAAACAACCTAAATGTCCATCAACAGATGATTGGATAAAGAAGTTGCGTGTGTGTGTGTGGGGGGGGGTGTATACACAATGGAATACTACTCAGCCATAAAAAAGAATGAAATTATGCCATTTGCAGTAACATGGTTGGACCTAGAGATTATCATACTAAATGAATTAAGTCAGAGAAAGACAAGTACCATATGATATCACTTATATGTGGAATAAAAAAAATGACACAAATGAACTTATTTACAAAACAAAAACAGAATCACAGACATAGAAAACAAACTTATGGCTACCAGGGGGAAAGGGGAGGGAGGAGGGATAAATTGGGAATTTGAGATGTACAGATACTAACTAGTGTATATAAAATAGATAAAACAATATGGTCCTACTGTATAGCAGAGGGAATATATTTAATGTTTTGATATAGCCTATAATGAAAAAGAATATGAAAAGGAATATGTATATACACACACACACACACACAGAGTTGAAAACTAAATCACTGTGCTGTACACCAAAAACTAACACAACATTATAAATCAACTATACTTCCATTTAAAAAATGTGTATTCGATTATATCTTTCATTGCTTGAACCTTTCAATTACTCCCTGTTGACCACAGGATAAGGTCCCAAACCTTCAAGTGGCTCCCAGAGACTTCAAGGGCTGGCCCCTGTCTGCTTCTCTAGCTTTCCCTCTCAGTACTCCTCACCAGCTCTGTGTTCTATCCGGACTGATCTTTTCCAAGTGTCCTAAATGCCCAAATCTGTTCTCTTCCCTTGGGACCACTAGGAGATGATTTCTCTGTCTGGAGTGTCTTCTCTGCTCTCTAAGTCTGGCTAAGTCATAGCCATCTTTTAAATCTCTGCTTAAACTGCATACCCTCTGACAAGGACTCTCTGATCCCTAAGTCTGGACTCTGTAACTCTTCTCTGTGGTCTCATAACATCTTGTACTTGTCCATCACATTACTTCCTGCATCATGAATTGCAGTTGTTTGATTTCTTGCCTATCTCTCTCGCTAAACTTAAACAATAACAGGACAAAAGTAATTTCTGTCTCCTTCTTTCTTGTAGTTAAGACATCTCACAAAAGTTCTGGCTCATAGTGGTCACTCAAAATATATTTGTTGGATGATTCAATAAAATGTATAGTCAATTAAAATAGTAAGAGTCTTATTTCCAGACGGCATGGTGGTATTATTTCTCATGCCAAAGCTCTTCTCATGGGTCTTGCTATTTGGTGACAACACTGTTGCAAACTGAGATGAAATATGGTAGAAAGTGGAGGGTACACAGCTTATCTCTTGATCCTTAAGTCATAGAGTGTAATCAGGTCCTTCTTTCCAACCTTTGGTGATAGCCCCAGGCACCAAGGGATTGATCTTCCAAGTCAAGAATTCTGACTCATGCTGGAAACACTGAGCACAGTGGCCTCTGCAGAGTAGGAGATTCTGATGTCTTCCTTAGCACAGTGAGAGGACCTTAAGATTAGTGGCTTTGCCTGTGTCTGAGGACAAACCAAAGTGGCTGTAGATAAAAAGGATGCAGACATTGAGTGGAGTCTCTGAAATCATGTCATCCAAGAGTCTCATTTCACTGATGAAGAAAGGAAGAGCTCTGATGGTTAAGTTAACATCTTCTCTGTTCTAGAATTTAATTCTGGATTTTCCTCACTTTCTATAATTTATTTCATCTGTTTAATTCAGTTAAACTCAATATATTTTGAGCGGTTTTAATGTTTTTTCTGTAACCATGTGCCAGACATTAACACTATGCCCATCCCCACCTCCCCACCCCTGCAGCCCCAGTAAGGCCACGTGTCAGTTTTGTGACATAAAGGCAAGCTCTTTTTTTCTGATTCATTTTCTCTGCATCCTCTAAGTACAGATGTTATTTCCTGGTTCATCTGGGCTCCCAGCTAGACTCAGAAACCTACCCCTCTTTAAAATCATCTGACTAATTCACTTGCACCAGAGCTTTGGTGAGCAACATATATTTTTTTAAAAAAATCACAGAGAAAGATGGACAAGGCGGAGATTACACCACACGTGTCTAAGCAGACAACTTAGCAGTTCCCTGGTGTAAACGAAGAACTCTGAAACCCCTCTCCCCTCTCACCACTGGGGCTTGCTTTCTCCTCCTCTTAATGCACGTAAAGATCATTCTAATAGACTTCCAGCTCTTCGCTCGAGTACTTTTCTCTAAGCATCTTAAATTATCCTTTCCTTTAGGAGACACTGTGATTCAGCTCGGAACCAGCTCCTACTTCCAACGGTGCTTATCCCAAGTTATCACAGTTGTTGAGCTAAACAGAGGGGCTTCCACTTAGCAGAACCACCATCCTTAGAAAATGTATGTAATGCAAATTTATGCTCGGCCAGCAAATCCCAAGGAGTCCACTCATTATTAGCTAAGTTCTGAGCATCTGAATCTTCATTTATAAGGTATCCCAAAAGATTCTGACCTCATGGAGTTTTTGTGAGGATCACATGCAGCAACTATTTAAAAAAAAAAAACTGACATATAACCCAACACAGCATAGCTTAGTAGGAGCTCGTTGTGTACTGGTGTCTTTGTCCTAAGCGACTGGACTTGGTGATTGATTGGTCTCACAGCATCTTACTGTGTGAGTGTTGACGGGCCCTCTCAGCCTCCTAAAGCTCGTCATTATCCCTTACATTAACACAGAAGCACAAAATAGTCCAGAAAAATGGAAATTAAAAAGCAGATGTAATTGCCATATGTTCCTGATGGAGACATGACTCTTCTGACACAGATCCAGAAAGTCTGTGTGTTCCCAGAGAATTTTTAGGTGCTGAAAGTCCTCTATCACAAACTATGTTTGGTTCTAAAACGTTGCTGTTGCGACATCGTTTTGTTCATAGCTCTACTTGACACTGTGGAGGCCACTACGCCAACTGTTAGTGGTGGACAGGGGCACTGCATGTTTTCAGTTTGATGCAAAACTTTGTCCCTATCTAGAAATGTCATAGTTTGAAAGTCCTGAAGCAGAGAAGCTTTGCTATTTACAATCTAATTCATATTCTTAGCAGATCTTGGGGACAATTGTGCTCATCATATCGCAGTAGCTCTCTGGGCGTGGTTGAGCCGTGCCATTGACTGGAGCACTCGGTGCCCTCTAACTCTCAGGCATTGGTCACCTCTTAGACCTCCCGGTTCCAGAATTCAGGAGAGGCAGGGTCTCCTGGGCTTCTTCCCACGGCACTGATGACAAAAGCATCCATGTGGGTGAAAAATACATTCATCGACAACACAGATGGAACCGCATATATTAAAAGAAACTACCTTTGGCCAGAATTTATGATTATTGAATTATTTTTTTCAATTCCTAAAAGATGCCAGTACCGTACAAGTAATATGTACCCTATAAAGAGCTATGGAAATTACAGAGATGAATAACAACTAACTAAATATTTATATCATGAATATTATATCAGTTAATCTTCACAGCAATTTCACAAGATAGACGTATTTTTGTTTTTTAAAAACAAAACTCAGGGCTCAGAAAGATTAAGAAACTTGCCTAAGAGGAAGAAGTTAGTACTAAAGTTACATTTCAAAAGCAGATGTGTCTGGGCTAGAGGGTTAAAACACAGTCATAAATGGACTTTCACACGTTTTCCCCTTGAATCTTTGCAAAAACCTTAACTGTTTTGTCTCCATTTCATTGATGGGTAAAATGAGGCTCAGGGAAACTTGTACTTGTTCAGAGAGATGGTACAAATGTTCTACAAGAGCTTATGAAGCACTCTGGGATTGTGGGGGTTATCAAGGGGATGGAGTTTAGTAAGATGCCCTAAATATTTCATAACATCTGAAAAAAAATAAAGAAGACTTTGAAGAAGAGAAAAGGGTATCAAAAAGAACAATAGCTACATTGGCAAGGAGACTCTGCTTCGATTTTGGACGGCGCATCTACATTTTCTGTTGAGTTATGTAAGAGAAAGCCTGTGTTTGTGTTCAAAGGGCAAGCTTGAGGAAAAGCTCAGGACACCGCCTGCATTCTAAGTGGCCCTTGTGGTGGAGGGAATGGGCCCTGTTCCAAATTGATTAGTTCTGCTACCTTCTCATTATTGTTCCGCCTGAAGTTTGGCACGCGAGCAAGGTCATTCCCTGCACGGGTCTGCGTGACTTAACTGATTCTGCTACAAACGCCCTCCCCTCCACACCCCCACCCCGACCACGGCGCACCACCTGCACTAGAGAAAATTAAAAATCAGCCCATACATTTTACATGAGTTCCCAAGACCGATGAGAAATTAATGTTCTGTTGTCTTTTGATAAAGATACAGCTGTTTCGTAAGATGTTCATCCAATTCAGTAATAGGACACCTTCCTCAGATCCCTCCATGGAGCCTAGATTTCAGGATGGGAAGAAGAAATGCATATTGACTCAGAAGAACATGTTGGAGCAAGTTTTCTTCTTGGTCCACCTTACAGAGAAATTTCAGGGTGACATACTGTTGCTCTCCCCAAACGCTCAGGCGCCTTATTAATTTTTCATCCCCATGTGTCCTCTTAGGTTGTTCCCATAGCCTGGGCTGATGCCTCCTCGAATTCTCATGTTCAAACGCTTCCGAGTTTTCAAGGTTGACCTCAGAGGCCTCAGCTTTCACAAAACCATTTCATGTCCTCAAATCATGTGACTGCTCGCCTGTCAGAGCGTCAGGAATTCTCAGCAAAGATGTGATTCTCAGTCTCCCTACCAATCATGTGAGAATAATTACAGCTACATGTCAGGGTTAGTTCAAAAACTAGAGATAATGTAAAAGAAACCTAACGGAGTATTTGACAAATAGGATTCGGTTTGTTATTATTAATACTAACAAGCAAATGCAATGTCCAAAGTTCTTCGCCTAGAATTCAAAGCCCCTCATGGTGAAGTCCCAGTCTTGGTTTCTAGTCTTATATCCTGACAGTTTCTCCGGGATACCTCTGTTCTTGCTCCTCCAGAATTCTTCAGTAAGCTGAATTCCTCGCGGTTGTATGGACAGAAGGCACCTTCATTACCAAGGGCCTCCAGGGTGGTGGTTCTTTTCTCTTTGTTTCTTCCCACACTAGGCCTTACCTAAGATCTCCTGGTTTACACATCACATAGACAATAAGCAGCAGAGTCAGAATTTGGATCCTGTTTCCCCTACCCATCAACAGTTGAGCCCGGCTTCCAAAAGGGGCCGAGTAATTGGTAAGAAGTGGTTTCATTGGGTATGAGCATAAGCTTTGAACTCAGACAAACATGGGTTCTCCCGTCAGCTGACTGACTGCACAATTGCAGTGAAGTTGCTTCGGGTCTCTTAGCTTAAGCAGCGATCTTTGTAAAATGATTATAATACGTATTTCCTTAAAGTTATTATAATTAAACCTTAATGTCAAGAATTCATATTCAAAAACTATATTCATCAGTTTATATTCAAAGTTATATCTGTGATATAACCTCTATATAATATTTAACACACCTATACACACATATATGTAAGTTCTCCATTATAAATTTAAGATGTGTGTCTCTATGTATGTGTACTGTGTATATATTATATATGGTATACACTGAATATGTCACAAAAAAATATATATGCATATGTTCGAAGGAGATTTGCCCAAATTCTGATGCAAGGGGAAAATAGATCCAGGAATCAGCCGGTTTAAGATAAAATACTACATTTATTACTCTTAAAACTTGTGAACAACGTGGTTTTGTCTAACTGTGAGGCGAAATGGACTTGCTAAAGCCCGTTGCTATGCTGCCCCACCCTCCTCAGGTCCTGGAATCATGCCTAGAGGGCAAATGATCCACAGTCACTTCCCTACAGAATCACTGGGTAGAGAGGAAATGACAGAGTGAATTCCTGACACTTACTAATTTGTAATAAATCATCTCTAAGTAATGGAGAAACATAGACCCACCTCTGCTACCCAATGGTCAGTGACTTCCTTATCCTCCGTGGGAGAGTCTCAGAATAAAGGTTCTTGCCAGAAGCCAGGGGTGTTACTAGGGGAGAGACTCCTTTTCATGGGAAGGAGGGGGAGTTCAGGGAAACGGGCTTTCTCTTAGAACCTTAGTGGGACGGTGATGTTCAGTAAGCAGCTGATTAAGTGGTACTTATTATTAAGCTACAACTGATAAGTTTTAACTGATCAGCACTGAAATATCATTAGCGATACTAAATATATCTATATGATGTGTACGTATTTTTTTTATACATAAAGGCAGAAGTAAACCTTTCAGGGAAAATCACCTGATGGAGGCTTCTGTTCTGCATGCAGTTTCCCCATCCCTGAGGAAGGCCCAACATAACCAGATTTTGCTGACCTGGCTTCAGTACATTTTAATTCAACCAAAAGCCTGGTTGAACAGATGTGTCCACAAGTCCCAGACCATGCAACACTCAATCTGTTTAATGCAAGTGTTGTTCTAGTTCCATATTTGTGCTTTCTGCTGGAGCTGAGTTTGTGTCTTTCTGTCTCAGTGGAGCATAAAAGTACAGGGATGTCAGGAAGGGAGCCAGACCTAAAAGGGACAAGAGGTGAGGTGGCGGCTGGGAGATTATAGAAGCTGGGGTGTTGGAAAGATACAGAGAAAGATGACTCAGATTATTTCATCAAATCAAAAGGAGTAACCGCATTCCCTTTGTGAACCATCACAGCTGGTTTCCACTTACAAGCAATATGAATTTAGCCAACAATGTCCATGGCCCACTGAGATTGTCCAATAGGGTATTGTCTATATGGGCACGTATTTTCCCTGTACATGTAGACATTTGGATCAAGAAATAATATTAGGGAGAGAAAAGCTTCAATTAAAAAGGTATATTGGGTAACATCATTAAGATAACCATTGTTCTGAAGAGCTGAAATACATCTCTCCCTCTCTCTCTCTTCTCCCACGGTTTCACACATGTGGTTCTTTCTAGCTAAAATTCTGTTCCCTGTCTTCTCCACCAGATGAATTCCTACTCATGGACAGATTCTTCTTTGAACATACTTGAGCGTACTTCATGAGGGAAGTGCTCCTGACTTCTAAACTGGGAGTTGGTTCCCTTGTAGATGGTCCCATCCGACCAGTGCAGGCCGCTTCGTGGCCAGTGTGCAGACTCTAAAGCCAGATGCCCACAGTTCACATTTCCCTCCACTACTTACTAGTATTGTAACCTTGTCCAAGTGAATTCAGTCGTCCAGCTGTGAAACAGAAATAGTACTAACACCTGTCCCTCTGGAAAGGGTGTTAACGTGTTTGAGGATGAAATGAGGCAATTTATGTAACCAGCTGAAACCAAGATTCATTCTGTTCATTCTCTTCATTCAGCTTTATTTTCAAGCTGAAACAGGAAAGGAAAGAAACTATGAAAAACAAAGACTCCAAGCTAAGAGACTGGATTTTGTCTGGTGAGAAATGGAGCTATTAAAGGGTTTAAAGAGAGGAGAGATAGGGTCAGATATGAATTTTACAAGGAAGGAAAAACAAATACAGGATGAGAGGCAAGGAGAGGAAGAACTCTTTAAAATATGCTTAGTAATTCATTTTTAAGCAGTCACAATTAATCACCATTCCTCAAACCCAAGAGTCCCTACAAACATTTAGGGAAGGGTCACTAAGTGTGAGATGCTGTTCCGGGGGTAAGTCAGACAGGCAGTTTGCATACTGTGAAATAATCTAGTCTAGTGGTTACGAGTGTTGGATTTACAGTCATGTAGACCTAGGCTCACCATTCAGCACAATGCCTTCCCCACTGAACGAGGTTCTTAAAGTACCTTAGCCTCAGCTGCTTCAAAATTAACAAGGTTAAATGAGATACTGTATATAAATCGCCTGAAAATGCTTAGGATGTGGTGTGTGTCCAATTAATACTAGTTACTCATTATTAAAATGATTACCATTGATATTATTTTATATCATTGCTACATGGCACTTTTCTCCAATGCCAAGGTGCTTGCAGTCTGAATACAGAAAGCAGGTATGTAGGCATATAAATGATACTGTATTTGAAGTATCATGCTATTAAAAATAGCAAATAGTTATTGACTGTATACCACTTGCCAGGTATTTTTCTACATGTTTTTACATATATAATAGAATTTAATTCTTACAAAATTTCCTATAAGGCTGATAATATAATGCCAAGTGGTATATGGATGAGGAGATTGAGAAGCACGGGTTAAATAATGTGTCCAAGGCCACACAGACAGTGACTGGCCAACCCGTGTGGGAGCTGAGGGAGTCTGACACAGCTGCCATGCTCTAAAGCACAAGTGTCCTGTGCCTCTCGGATAAACAAGGATGAGACCATCTTAAAATCATGGGAGGTTTTCAAGAGAACGTAACATCTGTGCGGGGCCCTGACAGATGAGCTTCCCCAGCTTTGTTTCTAGGCAAGCTTCAACTTAAAGCATCCCAGATAGAAGGCTATCCCTAACTTCATCCAGAGCTAGAATGCCTTTTTCAAGAATCTGCTATATATTATAACAATAGCTGCCATTGCTCCAAAATCCTTCTACATATGTACTAAATATTAATGTTGGAATTAGGGCCAGAAGAAGCGGATACCACCCCCCATCAGTAGTGTAAATGTAGATTCTAGCTGTCTGTGCAAACTTAAGTACCACCACCACCAACCATCCCCTCCACCCTCCACCCTCCACCCTCCGCCTCCAACACACTCGGGAAGACTGCTGACCCTAGGAACAGGTTTTCTGCCGGTTCATAAACGGAGGGAGTGAAATAATTTGAGGGTGATACTAATCTCTCCTTCCATTTACCCATAAGAATTGTCTTTGTTGTTCTGCAAGGTCAACAAACAACAGAAATGGCAACTACGTTAGTACTATTACTGAAAGCAGTGATGATTCTTAATATAAATAAAGCCGTTGGTATCTCGTAAATATCTTAAAGACATTCAAAGCGATAAAACCTGTGAGCGTGTACAATTGATCATAACATTTTACAGATGAGGACACTGAGGCAAGGGATGATTTAATAGTGCATTCAGGATCCTATAACTGCAGATGCCACAATCACGGTCATGGGCAGAAAAAACATTACTCAGTTTGTGGCTGTGCTTAGAGATCTGTGTCAGGATCCTCGTTTTAGATCGAGCCTCGTGACAGGGTGTACAGTTGAGCACTTTTATTTGACAAATCTCGCTGCCCCTGAGCCCCAGTCTTGGGGAGGGAGTAGAGAGAGGCTTTCCAGCTGGTGGCTGAATCCCAGGCTCACCTTGAACAGAGAGCCTGTGTACTTCAATAGGGTGTACAGTATATGTATACAGTTTTCTCAGTCTGGTGACCCTCTAAATTGAATGTCCTTGACTGGTACAGTGAACAGCAATAACAAAAAAAATGAACAAATGGAAGAGGAATCTTCCTGAATAGTTTTAACAACATAGGGTGTCGTGGTCGTTAGGGTCGGTCACTGAGTATTTCTTCTGATTCTCTTGCTAAAGGTCACACTTCAGTGTCGTGCTTCTTTGCTTCCATGAAGTTAAACATGTCATGGAGTGCGGACAGAAGCATCCTGTATCTTCCCTGGATGGAAACTTCTACAGGACGTTCCGTCCTTTATTATGGTGTCTTCCCATTTCTGCAGTGACAGGTGGTGTCTGCAACCAGCTGGGCCCTGAGAGGCTGCAATGAAGAGATGCCCTGTTGATCCACACTGGACTGGGGGCGAGGCCTTGAGATTTTAGGGTTGTCATCATCATCATTACGTTGTGTGACTTGATAAGTGATATAGGTGCTTGTGGATACTACAAGAAAGGGGTGAGTTCATCGAAGAACTGACTCTAAGGAGAAGGGAACAGAGAGACTCAGAAAGTTCAGGGACTTAGAGGATTAAAAAAGGAAATTGTTTTTCAATAAAATCTATATAAAGATGTCATGGAGAACATCATTGAATATAACAAAGGCCAGCGAAAACTTAAGACTTGCAGCAAGGATCAAGTGAAAGAAACGGCCATCACAGCCACTGTTAAAATCTCTGAGTCGATGAAGGTGTTTCAGAGGAAAGGTGTAATTAAGAGCTCGGGACCCAGTAAATGCATTCAATTGCAGAAAATGGCTCAGAGGGAAAAAGTGGACAGTTTTGGCTTGCCCACGGAAGCCTTGTAAGTTGAAGTTGTTGTAATTAAGGTTGCCGGGGGTGGAGGGAGAGGAGGCAAGCAAACAAAGACAGCAAATGTAAGAAATATATCCAGAAAGGAGCAGTGAGAGTGGTATTGGCATATAGAAATGTCTGGATTCAAAGAGATATGAAGGCTATTAACATTTTAAGTGAGTAGCACTGCAAATAAATTATGAACAGTCTACAACTGAGATTTAAAATAACACTAAGGCTCTCAAATTCGTAAGCTGGGAAGAAACTAAGGAAGATGCTCAGCCACCACATGAGGCAAATTCTCCACTGCCCACTTTTTGATGTGGCCCAAGGAAGTTAATGGAAATGGGCGAATCTCATTTCCATTAACAGGAAATGGACCATGAGAGGACCATGGACCACAGAAGACAAAGGAAGGGGGGCCCCATCCAGGGAGCAGAATAAGACACACATCTGGGAACATCTTCCACTTTCAGAGGAAACCTTATCCCATCTCTCCAGCGAGATTTCAAAATTGTGATAGAACAGCTACTGTGTCTCCTCCACCTGTGGTTGGGAGTGTTTACTGTGGTAATTCTGTGCATGTTCTTCTATTGTATATGGGCTGATAGTGTGTCTTTTTGATTCATATTTTTAGCTCAGATCTGTGGAATGAAGGGAGCCACCTCTGGACTTGATGAAGAATGGAACCAGTCAGATATCTGGACTTCAAGCAGATCACAGTGAGTGGCTGAGCTGTCTTGAGTTCTTGAGCTGAGCTTCTCTTGAGTTACCTCTCTCGGTGGTTTGGGAATGCATGTTTTATAAGCAGGAAAAGGAAAGAAACATTTGCCATTGGAAAAGCAGACTATAGTAATCATTAAGTCTGTTTTAAAATATTCCAGAGTTTCTCCTTTCTTGGCACTTGGAAAAATCTTATGTCCCCACTCCTTTGTGTTAGGTATTGTCATGTAACTGGACTTGACCCCAAAATTGTGAACAGATATGCTGTGTGTCATTTTGAAGTGGAAGCATTTCATTATCAGGACAGTGTCAGACCCTGAAGGACTGTAGTAAGCCTGGAAGTGTATGTAGAGCTGTGTCCTCCATCAGCCAGGGTCCCTAAGTGGTTATAATGAGCAGAACACCCTGCTGACCTGAAACAGAACTTCTGTGTAAAAGGAACAAACTTCCGTTATTTTCAGACTCTGAAAGTTGGTGGCTGTTCACTGCGCCGGTAACATCCCTACCCCAGTTTGACCCTGGGTATGAGTTCATGTCATCTGACTCCACACATGCTTTTCCTACAACTGTAGAGTGGTCTGTACTTGAAGGTGGAAGGTAGGGCTCTCCTGGTTGATCAGAATGATTTATCATTTGAACCTGAACCCTGGACGGGCAGCCGTTCTTTGAGGTTATGGACCCTCCTATCATGAAGACTAGAGGGACTGCAAACACCCACCTCTTTCTTGCGGCTGTGGGTATCTGGCACTGCCCTTCTTCTTGAGTGATTGACAAGTAATAAAGAAAAGTCCGGAGACCAAAGATTCCACAGAGCTGCACCCTGTCTGGCTCCTCCGGGTCCTACCCCTTCGATGAAGCGCCCACAAATTCACCTCATTTCTTCTTTGTTTCCTTTCCTGTTAAATGAGATCGCGAGAATAGATCTGACTGTCCCTACCCCGGTGCTGTTCTGAGTCCCAGCTGCAGTTAGGTGTGAATGTGGTCATAAACTCATACATATTCTAGATCTCTTGATTTTGATACTTGCCCATGACTCCATCTGTTACCCTAAGATTTCATAAGTGGGGAAACTAGCTCCTCCTCACAAAAAGATGTTACACAAATACACCCCAGAATAAAAATTGTTTCATCAAAGCAAGCGAAGATCCTTTTTGGTTTTAGCCTTAATGTAAAGATTCTTCAATGGCATGGCTTATGTTTTTGTCTCTTACTTAGTCAAGTAACAATAATGCACATTGTGGTTGGTAATAGTTTGATAATTCAGCTTCTTGTTATTAAGGACCTGCTATGCACTTGGTCTTGTGCTGGGGCTACACAGGGAAGGTCCTTCTAGGAGAGTGAGATTCAAGTGAGAGTTTGTAAGTGAGGAAGTAACCCAAGATGGGGGAGTAGGGGGGAGAGGAGAGCATTCCAAGCAGAGAGAACGACCTGTGCAAAGCCTACGTGTGGTATGCAAATCTCAGCTCTTTTGGGACTTTAAAATAAAGCCAGTGGGGATGATGTGGCAGGAACAAGTGTGAGAATGGTTGAGATGAAGACACAGGCAAAGGCCGCTTTATCCCAGACATTCTAAATGTTGCCAACAATTATTTAAATTCTGTTGGAAAGACAGTGGACGATTCAGGAGTTATTGATGATCTTACAGTGCCCAAGTTCCATTCTTTTGAAAATTATGGAATCTTAGAAATTCAAAGGCTGGTGCCGATGCCCCATCCTGCCCGTCATACAGGAATCTTTTCTATAGCAAATGGGAATTCCCGTAAATCTGTTTAGTTACTGCATTTACTGAGGTCTTCTGCATGTCAGAAAGTCTGCCAGAGAGCTGGAGGTATAGATATGCCCCTTACGTTACAGGGTCAATGGTCCATAATGAGGTAAGAACATTAAAAAAAAAAAAAAGAAAAATCCCTGTGTTTGTGTCACCCCTTAAAGCAATAATTTTGCTTTCTCTCAGTGGGAGAAAGCAAAATTGTGAATTTTAAAATTCACAAGTTAACAAAAAAGTGTTTAATAAATAATCCATGGGAGTCAAAGGGACAAATCCAATGAGCTCCTTAGAGAATGACAGAAACAGGATAGATGACAAAATACAAGAAGTACCCTCATGATTCTCCTGGCAAAATTCCTTTAAAAAGCCTATGAGCAGAAAGTAGAGTGAAGTAGGAGAACGGAAAGCTTGCTGCAGTGGCAGAATTTTAAGGATTTATTTAGCATTCTCTGGGCATATTTCTGAAATATTCATGCATGTTGGACATAATTATGTCATTTTATTGTCCACTGTGTGTCAGTGAAATGTCATTTTTTCACTGCAGCTTATACCACTTCTCTGGCAATTGGGAAATGCAAATCATTATAAACAGAGAAGTCTTAAGTGGTGAAGAATTTGTTTTATGAATCTTACAGCAAAACGTTAAAATCTGAATGCTGTACTCAGGGAATGATTGAGAACTAAATGGACACATTTCTCTCTACAAAACAGAGCGTGGTCCCTTTACAGCCATCACATTTAAAGGAACATTGAACTAATGATTAAAGGGTTCAGGAAATATCCTAGTGAAGATTGAATAGCAGCTAAATTGCTGTTTCCAGTCTAGAAATGACTATTGTTCTGTGTTGTTTTAGAAGACTCCATTAGGATCAAGGAGTGGCAGTTGCAAGGAAGCTGATTCCGTTCATCCTGTGGGATCCAGCTTCTCATGGGAAATTGTTAGCTCTGGTGTTGGTAGAATGTTAGCCGAGGGATGCTGTAAAAGAACTTTATCCACAGTGCAGGACACCGTAGATAAAGTTTGGCAGCGTGGAAACTACCTGGGTTTTGGTGTCCACCTGATTTGGGATTCACACTTTAACATTCCCAGCTTGCTGGTTGGCTGGATAGTACAGTTCTTTTAACTTTCTGAGCTTCATTTTTCCTCGCCTGAAAAGAGAGATCACCTATATAGAGTCATAGATGAGATTAACTGAGATGATAGATGGAAAACTCCTAACAGATGTCCATCAAATAACAAGTAAAGTTTTTACAAAAGTTTCTAGGAAAGTGAGGCTCATAGGCATACAGGGTCCTGTCTCACGTAGTAGGTGTTCAACAAACGTTGGACCCTCTCTCTTTCCATATTATTTGCGATAGGTTGGCTCTCATTTCTGAAAGCTCTGAAAGGGTCTTTTTTACTTTTTACATCTAGCAAATGCATTTAGATGAGAGTGGATTCATTGCCTTTCTGGTTTTAAGGCTCAAACCTTGTCTTTGTTTTCTCAACCCTTATCCATGTAATGAGTCTCTCTTCACGTCTTAGGAGTGTGTGTGTGTGGTGTGTGTGTGTGTGTGTGTGTGTGTTTCATCCACCTCATCCACCTTTAAAATTGCAGGTTTTTCTCAGGAGAACTTAAAAAGCAGATGAAAATGCAACATGCTTCTTAACCCTTTCCCCAGTTTAAATTAAACACCGAACTAGTGATATGAAATCCAAAAAGAGCTTTGGATTAGTCAGTCCAGTTTCTTTTCACTTGGTAGCGAGAGGGGCAGGTGTATTTTTATAGCATTGGTTTTATTTCCCTTTGTTGCAAAGAAATCCAACTTCAGTTACAGAGCTACCTGTGGCTGCCAAAAATGACACATGGAACTGAAAACCGCCTCATGTAGCGATCGGCCTTGAAATTTCCCTTAACTTATTTTCCATCCTTTCTTTCTTCTCTTTTGCTGATCATTGCCTTTACTAGGACGTCTGACTAAGGTTGTGTGCTGCCAATGGTAATGTACTAATTCAGAAGACCTAAGTGTAAACTCCGAGTCATCTCAGTCAGCTCTATTAACCAGTTTTGGGAATTTATGGGATCAATAAACAACACTCTTTTCTTCTACTCTTGTCAAAGCAAACTCTTCTGCAGGGAAGGCTTTGAATTGTACAGCTTGATTTATGACTGACTGGATTTATTAGTCAGAATAGGCTTGATTATGCTGTGTAACAAACACAGCAACATTTCAGGGGCCAAAAAAAAAAAAAAGGCTTACTTCCAGCTTGTCTTGTGTGTTCAACAACAAATGGCAGAGAGGCTTTGCACACAGTAGGTCCTCAGAGGTCCTACCTGATGTTGAAACATGAAGACAAATTGATAGGTGGACATAGAGTCAACAGAAGGAGATCAGTACATCACTGTTGTAAGTCACAGGAGCTGCATTGAAGTTTGTGGATTAAAATATATTCACAGTGGTCTTTTTCACACTTAACCCCAACTTATCTCAGATAATCAGATCCTCTCTCAGCCAATGGTGAATAAAGTGGGGATATTTAAAATTTATGAAGTGACTGTACTTATATCCTCCCATCTAAATGGGACTCTGCACAATTCTGGGAGGTGAACAGGGCAGGGAATGTTGTATTCATTTCACAGAACAGGAAATCATGACTAATATGATTGTAGCACTTTGCAGTTTCATGTCATGATGGACATGTTCACGTCCATCAGCACACTTCATCCTTATAATCTGAAAAGAAGCAGAAGCAGAGAGGAGAAGAAAGGATGGCAGGAAGAAGGAGGGTTGGGAGCTACAATACTTCTCACTGGAGAACTCAAATCCCTTCAGTGAGTTTAAATGCATTACTTCCTTGTTTAAGAAGAATCTCTGTTCTCATGGAACCATGTGTCTAAGATGGAACTTTCTCTGGAGTGACTCATGGTCTTTCTCTATCCTCTTACCTCCTTCAGGAAGGGGTGGCTTATTTAACTGGTGAATTTTGGAGAAGAAATGGAGAATGCATACTGGTCCTTCCTAAAATTACTACTGAGTCTGCCTACATGTCCTGCTGTCTGTGGTGAGCTTGCCATTGCATATGCTTCTGTGGGAAGGCTTGGAGTTTTTCAGTTTAGTTTATAACAGCTTAGATTTATCAGTCAGGATCGGCTAGGTTATGCTGAGTAACAAACAGCACCACCAAGTCAGTGGATTAAAGAAAAGGTTTAATTCCTGCTTATATTTGCACATCAGGGGTGGGCAGAAGCCCAACCTGATACAGACTTAATCTCAACATTTTCCACTATAATTGCCAAGGCAGAAAAATGAAATGTGTCAAATCCCGTATTGGCTCATGAAGCCTCCATCTTTAAGTGACACTTGGAACTCCCATTCATTGTTCATTAGCCAGAGCAAGTTACTTGACATGTATAATTCTAAGGTGGGCCAAAAAACGCAATCCTTCCATTCACCTAGATAAATAAACTACTGCACATGTTTGGTGATTAGCGCAAAGACTACCGTTGTGGATTAGTGTAAAGTATAAGATTCAATGGTTGTTAGTCTGTTCACAGAATTGTGCAACTTCACCACAATCAGTCTTAGAACATTTTCATCACCCCTAAAAGAAACCCATACCCAAGTAGTTATCAGTCCATACACTTTTGATTAATAAAACTAATCAAAAGTAAGAAGAGAAATGAAACATTATGTATTATTTGTAAGACAATTAGATTTTATAAACAATGAAATATGCATTAAGTAAGAGGAAGCATTTAGTTCCTTGAGTTAGAGAAGCAATTTCTAGGTCCTCAGGAAAGAACTGACATGAGAGTATATGTTTTCCTTTATGCCTTATTTTTCCCTTATTTTCCATACATTAGAAGTCTTGTGCCCTTGTGTCTTTTGGCTCTTCCAAATTATGCTCAGCTTCTGTTTTCCTGTAAAACAGTACTTTGAGCTCATGTTTTCCTTCTAATCCTCCGTGTTCTTTCTTATTTTTTCCTCTCTATCACATTCCAATATTAAATAATGAGCATGACAGTTCAAATGCATTTACAAAATACCTAGTAGTAAAGTTAACATTAATACTATCACCTTATATGTGTGCAATTACCTGTATTTACAGAAAGTGCCATCACAAAATGTGGCTCATTTTACCTTCACAGTAAGTCTGTAAGATACCTATAATTATATGAGTTCTACAAATGGGAAAATAAAAGTGGGAGGTAGGACCTAAAACCAGGTTACTGATTCCATGCCTAAGGGTCTCCCTTGCTATGCTTTTACTGTATTGTTCCGCGTGGAATTCCTGAAGATGTAGGAGAGACTGATAATGAGCAGTATCCATCTGTATCTCAACGATAAATAGACTGAAATTATTCAATGCTTGTTTATCTTTAGGTCCAAAGTGATTGACTGGTGGGGGATCATGGACTGTTTTGTTCAGGAATAGTGAGAGAATTCTGAAAATTGGAATAATGTGATCAGAGCAGAGCTAGGGATCCTGAGAAACTTCACATCAAGGCACATAAAGGAGATATTGATGAGAACATTAAGGCAGGTGGGTAAGGCACGAAGGAGGCACAGATCTAAAGGGAATATGGAGTTAAGAAATGGTAACATGCCAGAAAGATGGTTGAATTATAGAAACTTTTCTGAAGCCAGGCAAGGCAGGAAAGATGAGCGGTAAGACACTAAGGAGACACAATTCTGAGACAACTCCGGAAGCAGTGTCAGCTGGGCAATGAACATAGATTTAAATACAGTTTTGGTGCTTACTAGCTGCTTGGCTTTGGGCAAGGTTTTCAACTTCTCTGAGTCTTTATTTTTAAAATGGAGATAATATTGTTTATCTCAAGTTGTATATTATTCCATGGCCACATCAATTAGATAGCCAAACCGTGTAAGTCCATAGCGGTTTACAATTGACATTAATAAGCATCATCACTTTTGCTCACCTTGATAATATAATTTGGCAGTGACATTGCCTTACTGATTATTGCTGCATTTGCAGCACTTCCTGGCAAGTAAAAGTCATTGAAGAACTACCTATAAAATAGTTTTGCTTAAAATAACGTGGATGAAGTACACAGCCTATGGTAGGATATTAACAAATGTTAGGTTTACATTCCTCTAGAGCAGATTTCAGCAATTTTTTTCTGTAAAATGCCAGAAAACATTTTAGACTTTGCTGCCCATACCGTCTCTATCAAAACTTCTCAGTTCTACTGTTGGAGGGTGAAAGCAGCTGTAGATAATACGTAAATAAATGTACATGGCTCTGTTTCAGTAAAAATTTATTTACAAAGATAGGTGAAGAGCCAGATTTGGCCCCACAGCCATAGTTTTCCAACCCCTGTTCCAGAGGATACACTTATATATTACCTGGTGTAGCAAGGACTACTTTAAAACCTTCCTATTAGAAGCTACTGCTTGGAAAGAGGTCTAATGTGGCTGATAAAAGAGCAGTAAATGATGACCCCATCTAATAGAGTTAAGCATTAATCTATCTGCACCCTCTTCTTCCTTCTCTTCCTCCATGTAATATGCTTCATGCATTTAATTTTCATGGCAAAACTTTTCTTCATAAGTAGCACCAAAGGAGACTTCAACGCAATTCAGGTTGAACCATTCTGAATAAATAAAATACATGTGGATTTATAAACTCCCACTCCATAATTCTAGTCTGCATGAAAACATTGTCTTTTTATTATTTTTATTGAAAATAAATGGGTATTGGGATAAACATTCTCAAATGGTTTCCCATTGCCATCTTAGACACAAATTTCTTTTGCTTCAGTTACAAGTAAAATGTTCCCATTAATCATACTAACAATTTCTTTTACCATTTTTAAAATTTTCTTTTTGAGTCTCTGGATACAGTTGGAAGCCATCTTAAACACACAATTTGTGCAAAAGGAAGAGGATACCAGTATCTATACCTTGTGTCTTTCATAACAATATAATAAGACAATTGCCCTGCATTGATTGCCTGTTCTACGAGCTAGAATCATTGAGGGTATTTGCATACATTTTCTGATTTAATCCTTGTGAGATGGGCAGTCATTCCCATTCTAGATGGCAGAGAGTGGTGACTCAAGAGGTACTACAGGACTGGAACCCAGATTTTCCAATCTCAAAACTTTCTGCTTCAAAAAAATTAATCATATCTTTCCAACTGTACTCTGGATGTTCTATTTTTATATACATCATTTAAAAATAAGTCACCATCAGCTTTTATATACCTCGTCCTTTTAGAACTTTGAATTTTATCTCATTTAATCATTACACAGTCCTTATAAAGTGAGAATCATGGTAGGAATACAGAGTCTTGGGCCACATCCCAGACTTCCTGAATTAGAGTCTACATTTTAACAAAATCCCTAGGTGATCTGTATCCTCATTAACATTCGAGAAACACTGAGTTAGATAATATCACTCCTCTTTTACAAATCAAAATTCTGAAAAACAGAGTTCCTGGACCTAGATCATAAAGATCTTCTCAAGTTTTATCAAGGAATTAAGACAGCGTGTATAGGCAATGTCAGGGGGTGTATGTATCACCAGCTCTCTGCTTTATAAAGTTCAGTGTAGCAGCGGAGGGAGAATCTGCCTGGGGGAAGAGTAGGAAACTAAAAGCTTAAGTTTACTTTCCCTGCCCCCCAAAAGGGGGAAAAATCAATTCATTCTAAAGAGAGGCTCTGGTTACATGAAAATTCTGTAACATTTGAACGCCAACCTCCATTTTTCAAGATAACCATAATTTCACATACCAAAATATTAGTTTAAAACATTGGAGTAAATCATCTAGAGGAGAGGATTAATATCCCAAATCTCCTTCCCTTGCCTTCACTATATTCCATTATTCTTTTTATTCATCCTTTCTTGTTTTCTTCTCCATTCTCTGCCACCCTCACACACACTCCCTACCTCTGCCTGTGCACAGAATGTTACATCATCCTTCTCTTGTCTGGTGGCCAACCGAACATCCATGCCATTTCTTTATGATAATACAGTCTGAAACTTTAAAAGGAAGGGAAGTAGCAACAGATCTCTGCACAGTTAAAAAGTGTTATCTCAATATCTGTGCAGTGATCTCCACCCATTTTCTTCATGGGAAAAGAAATCCTCAGGTCCTATTTATTCTCACTTAACTTCTAGGTAAATCGAATATATTTGTGTTTCTGGATTTTTTGTTGTTGTTGTTATAGAAGGTGAGTAGGGTCAGCACATTTTAAAGGCAGTTCTAAGCAAGGGCACAATGAAGTCAGTAAGAGGGACAGCTCAGGGCGTGCCGCTGGTGGAAGAAAGTAACACATCACACAAAACAGACAGAACTGGGGGACGGTAGCGGAGCTCACAACATTCAGACCTTCCAGAGGGAGGCTGAGTGAGTCAGTGCACACGTGAGTGTTCAAAACGACGGTTTTGTCTCATGAAGTGACAGTTCAATTATGTGCAAATGCAATGCAATCAGGTTTTTTTAAAAAGGAAATTAGTAAAATAACTTACAGACACTACTCTCTAAAATGTCAAATTAAAATTTAAAAACCATTTTTGATCTTTAGATGTTTGTGTTTTAGTTATTGGGAGAAAAATAAATGTATAAGTAGCATAGTCTAGCCCTCAGACGTATTGGGTATAAGACCATCAGCTCCTCTCTCTCGTGCCCTAGAATTTTCAAACTCTTTCTGTAATAGGTATCTTATTTTATTTTTTTCTCTTTTTTAAATTGAAGTACAGTCAGTTACAACGTGTCAGTTTCTGGTTTGCAGCACAATGTCCCAGTCATGCATATACATACGTACATTCATTTTCATTAAAGGTTATTTCAAGGTATTGAACATAGTTCCCTGTGCTATAGAGAAGAAACCTTTTTTTAAATCTTACAATATTTTAATTTACCATCAGAGGAACCTTTTGTGATTGAGAGAGTAGATAAGAATGCATTCATTTGTTTCATTTATTTATTTTTTTTTTGTAGGGGGAGGTAATTGGGTTCACTATTTATTTATTTATTTACTTACTTACTTACTTACTTATTTAATTTATTTATTCATCTATTTATTTATTTAATGGAGGTACTGGGGATTGAACCCAGGACCCCCGGCATGCTAAGCACGTGCTCTACCACTAAGCTGTACCCTCCCCTCAAGAAGAGTGCATTCCTTTTACTGATGAAGAAACGGAGGGTTGGAAAGGTTGACAAATGTAAAAACAATAAACATATGGGAGATACTACCATCTAATATTTGCCCAACTGCTTCTTACCATATCAACAACCTAGCATCACTTTTTCTTTCTCTTTGTTTCCTTCAGTAAATCTCTCAAAAACAAGTAGGCCTTTGGAAATGTGGCTGGATGACAATCATTAAATGATTAAATTAGTATAACAGTATATGTAGTGAATATTTTTAATGAAATGAATTTACTTTATCTGTTGTGTCTCCATAGTTTAGAAAAGGTTTGGGGGATGGAAATAACATCATTAAATATTTCTAGCCAATCAACCATGGGCATTAGATATGGAGAGACACAAATGAGCAAGATGAAACTTCTGGCCCCTACTACCTCACAGCTTAGATCCATTGGTCAAACAGGGGTGACTTTATGCCCTACAAGAAAGTAGGCAATATCTGGAGACATCTTTGATTATTATAATGGGGTGGTAGGGTGGTGTTGGTGCCCCTGGAGTAGGCCAGGGATGCTGTTAAACATCCTGCAAAGCAGAGGACAGCCCCCAGCAACAAAGAATTATTAGGTCCGGAATGTCAGTAGTTCCCACGTTGAGAAGTACTGTCTTAGAACCAAACGGCAAAGAATTATAAAACAACGTGGTCTTTTAATGATCCAAAACAGACCACTGTAAGAACCTAAAGGAATAACTAAATCCGTTTGGGCAGGATAGGGAAAGTGTCATGGAGACAGTGTCTGTGGACCACCTCAGAGAATGTTCACACAATAAGACATCCCAGAAAAATGTAATCTAAGGAGCTAGAATCTAAATTGGGGACCAATGTTTCTCAAAAAGGCTTTCAGGGAATAGTAGGGTGTTTGGGGCAATAAAGGTACAAAGAGAGGTGTTACACACACGCACACACAAATACACACAGGAATTTCTGTGATCAAAGACGGAGCGAAACTAACTTAACCAAAGTCAAACAAGATCCTTTCTCTAAGACTTCTTAGAGCCTTAAGATGTGACTTTCTAAAAAGGGTATTCAGCATTTCCAAAATATGTTTTACCAGAGAAGTATTCCTTTTTAAGAAATGTCTCTTGTGATTAGTGTTTCATGGATCACAGCTTTGAAAAATACATTTTTCTTAGGTAACAGGAGGTCATTTTAGGAGATTAAGCAGGGAAGTAGTCTGAGCACATTTTTGGCTTTGGAGGGTAAGTGGTAACTGTGGGGAACAGAGGTGGGAAAGAGAAATGGGTGACGGGGATACCAGTTTGAAGAGTTTCACGATAGTTAATGGAAAACTATCAGAGTCCCATATTAAGGCTGTGGCTCAGATGATGGTTTGGAATCTCAGCCTAAGTAGACCTTAAGGTGCTCATCCAGATGGGAGCAATACTCTATATGCCTCATCACGTGCCCTTACTTTCTCTTTTTAATTTAGTTTGTTCATGGCAGAATGCCTATCCATTAGCAGAATCACTGCATAAAAGACATACCCCTCAAGCATGCACTAGGTTTGGGATTTCAACCTCCAATGGACCTGCAGCTAAGACTCTACCAGGCACAGTTCTCATCCACTAAGCATTGGCGTGAAGCCAGTATCCGCAAAGTAGAAAAGGTGGTCTTTATGAACTGCAGCCTTGCATGTTTGTGCTTCCATCTTCAGCTTCTAGGGCCCCCTGAATGGTGGAAAGTTTGGCAGCGCATGCCTCACTGCTATGCAAAGAGCTCCAAAGTTATTCAACAGTCCACACTGAACCATAAATTACAGGGTAGTTATTTCTTAGTTATTTAGCGGTTACAGTGCAATTAGTTCCACTTAATGTCAACTTTTGCCAATACGTCTTCCATTAGCCGGAAAATTATAGCTTGGTTCTATAACAACCATAATGTTCAAAAGCAGCTCCCAGAATCCAGCTTGCATCTGGGAGGCGAAGGCAGGGAGGAAATTGCTAGGAAGACGGAGTTGATTTGTTCGTGGATATATGATCCTCATCCCTAATTCAGAAACCAGCCACCGGCAAACTCGCAGCCCTCTTCTGCATCAGTGATGGAGCAAGAGGGTCAAAGCAATACTGTGCCCACAGCTGGGAAGTATGGTGGCTTGTGGAAGACGGGAGTAGACTTGTCGGTGCTGAAATTCCAGGCTGACAAGGTGAAATCCAGGCTGTGCTGCCCTCCAGGTGTAGAGAGAGCTTGGATTCGTTCAGGTTTGCTCCTTGGTTCAGTGTGCCAACATACCATTTCATTTGCTACACTGCTTTCTCACCGGAGGTACAAGGGAATTACACAAACCAGGCTTTCTTTCTGTGCTTTTATCCCAAATTTAGAGATCCCATATATTTTTCACTTCATAGGATACTGTTTTTAAGAAACATGGCTCGGTATTCAACATATATACCAGGATTCATCCATCCAATGGAGTGATGTTTTATAAAGTAGTTATTTTAGGGGAATCTCTTGGCTTGATCCTTCAGAATGCTTTGGGGTCATTTACTAAAAACCCAATCATAGCACCTGTTTACTAAGCACTTACTGTGTGCCAGGCACAATGCTACTGATTTTGTTTGAGTTTCTCATTTTATCTTCAAAACAATATCATAAGGTTATATCTCACAATAATTTTCCTTTTTCTGATAAGGACTTTTAAGTATCAGAGAGTAGTAACTTACCCATGGAGTAGTCTTTGAACCCAGGTCTTCTGGAATCCCAAATCCATACTATTTATAATAAGCTATTTATTAATATTTATTGCTAATCACACAAGATGAGCCAGGAATTGGGGAAACAAAGTGATCCTAGAGTAGAAGTGGAAGGGGAAGGAGGCTCCAAAATGTTTGCCTGACTTATTTTACTTAGCAGAATACCCTTCAAGTCCCTCCATTTCGGTGCAAATGGCAAAAGTACGTTCTTTTTCATGGCTGAGTAATATTCCATTATATAGCTATTCCACATCTTCTCTCTCCATTCACCTGTTGATGGGTACTTAGGTTGCTCTCATATCTTGGCGATTATAAGTAATGCTGGTAGGAACATTGGGGTGCATGTATCTTTTTGAATTAATGTTTTCAATTTTTTTGGATATATACCCAGGAGTGGAATTGCTGGGTCATAAGTCAGACAGATACTGTATGATATCACTTATATGTGGGATCTAAAAACTAAGACAAACTAGTGAATATAACAAAAGGAAAACAGACCCACAAATATAGAGAACAAACTAGTGGTTACCAGTGGGGAGAGGGAAGAGGGGAGGGGCAAGGTAGGGGTAGGGGATTGAGAGGCACAAACTATTATGTATAAAAAAAATAAGCTGCAAGGATATATTGTACAATACAAGAAATATAGCCAATATTTTATAAACACTATAAAGAATATAACTTAAAAATTGCAAATCACTATGTTGGACAGCATAACATATATGATATTGTACATCAACTGTATCTCATAAAAAGTATGAAGAAAACAATAGAAAAATAATATATTTGCTTGTGCATGCGTGGGCCTGCATACTGTGAAATTTATAAACTGACTCTGAAAGTGTTCACCAACGTCTGTTTTGAATAATGCCAGCTCTTTGTTAAGGTTAAATTTATCCATCCCTATAAAAGACTTAGAAACTGTAAGTTCTTAATGAGTGACAAAAACTATCATTCATAAAATTATCATTTTGATAGCAGTAATATTAGCATATCCAAATATAGGAAGGAGAAGGAATAAAGGGACATTTTCTTTGTTCTTCAGTTGCCCAAACAATTAGAATTAAATTAAACACAATAAAAAATAAGCCAGGTTCTAGTGCATTGTGAGATCTTGTCCCTTTCCTTTTCTTTCAGTAAAAAGTGTGCCTTGGTGGATTGTTTTTAAGCAAGGGCACATGGCGTGAATCAAGGCAGCTCACAAAGTATATTGCCCTAATGTTCGTTTCTGCAAGTATCCAGAGCAGGGGTGGATGCCTTCCCCGGATTCCATCAGCAGGTTTGCGGAACGATGTAGCAATTGTCCTCCTTCGGCTCTACATTGGGCTTCGTTGTTATAAATCACAGTGCTGCAACCATGGTGGCCATGTCATATGCATTGTGTCAGTGGCTCCAAGGACAGCCAATATGATCAATACAACTTTTATTATTTCACCTTATCCATCTTCATGTCCCCAGGTGTCCAATCTGATAGGTCATGCTTTTTGACAACCAATCAATATTTGTTGAATAAATGGGCAGTCAATGAACATTTGTTGAATAAATGGAAAAAAGGTCTGAGTTGGAGGTATAGAAGACAACTAATCAAGCCATCAGTCAACCAATGCTTATGATAGCCTCCCCCTAGAAAGAAAAGATATTACTGGATAGGCACTGTGATTTTGCATCTCTTCAAACATTGTGTTAAAATTAAGCGTGGCCACAAGCATTCAACTTCACTTATGTGCATTTGTCTAGAGTAGTGCAAGTCATAGGAACAGGAAGCAAACGGTGATTACTAGGTGCTGCTGTTCGAAGAGCTGTTGTTCAAAAGGAACAGAGTTTCAGTTTTGCAAGATGAAAAAGTTGTGGACATCTGTTTAACAGTGCAAATATGACACTAATGAACCATGCACTTAAAAATCGTTAAGATGACTGTGCTTTGTTTCCTACAGTAAGAAAAGGGAAAACGTTAGGTATGACCTTTTGAATAACTTTAAAACACAAGGTTAAGTACAAAAGGTAGGAATACATCTCCTCCCACGACTGTTTTTGTCTCTTCTTAATTCCACAGATCCCCTCCACATAGACCACCACGGTTGATGATTTCTGTGTTTGCTATCTATAACGTGTTTTGTTTTTTAATTTTACACTAAAGGTGGATGAGTGAGAGTTTCCACAGAGAAAGAGAACCTGTAAAACACACACACACACACGTGCACACATGCATATGTGTATGTATATGTGGTGATTTACTAGATGAAATTGGCTTATGCAGTTGTGGAGGCTGGCTAAACAAGTCCCAAGTCTGTAGGACAGACAGGAAGGAAGGATCCCAGGTGGACTGGGGCCCACAATCAGGAGCTGAAATTCTTCATGCACGAGTAATGCAGGGGGAGGAAGATTCAGAGAGAAGAGACAGACTGCAGACCCAGAGAATCTGCCTCAGGGAGTGCTTAAGACTGTTTTTTAGAATGAGTCTAAAGGCCTCCATCTGATTAAATTGGGTGCACTCCGGATAATCTCAGTTTTGATGAACTGAAAGTCAACTGATTAGGGACTTTAATTACATCTATGAAATCCCTTCACAACAGCATCTACATTAGTGTTGGATTGAATAACTAGGAGATTTGTATCTATCTGCTGCAAAATGACCACAGCGTCCTTCCCGCCTTCGAACTCTCCTGAGAGAATATCCCTTTAGCACTCCCTAACCAAAAACGTATTACTAAGGGCATCCTGGGGGCCATGGTTCTAACCACAATGACACATCATGAGGTACCATACTCTTGGTGATATTAACATTTGGTCTTGTTACAGAAAGATTTACTCTACTGTTTCATAAAATCTCATTCATTTTATCAGCTGCAAGATATTTCAAGGTACCTGTGTAATATAATTTCTTCTACGGATGAACATTTACCTTACTTCCAGTCATGTTTTTTTTTTTACTTCCAACAGTGCTTCAATGTTCACCTTGTGTATACATCTTTTCTTACATGTGTCAATGTATTTGTAGAATATATGCCTCAGGGTGGACATGTTGGCTCAAACCCATCATGCTTTCCATAATTTATCAAGTTTTGCTAAATTTCTCTCTAAAGAAGGTGTAAAAGCTGTTCATCTTTCCACTAAGTATTAGGCATGTCTGATAGGTAAGATGGTCCTCCTTCCATCTTTGGTCTCACCCAGCTCAGTGCTACCCTATTCTTTTCCACACAGAGATGATCTGCCTTTCTATGAATCTACAGTGTCATCCTCTTTAACTTAACCTCTTCTGCATGTGTGATTAGAGCCAATGATGAATCTAGTATTATGCTTTACAAATTGGGCATGCTAGCGAACACACGGTAAACCTCTGGAAAGTTTACAGAAACTTGGGCTGAGACGACATCAAACAGAACATACAGTCTACCCCATAGCACGTATCTGCTCAGTTTGTCTACCAGTTGTTCATATAAACCTTTGAATCAGTTCTTAGAATCTGTAAAGCCATCTGTGCCCTATTTGATGAAATCTTTACATTTAAAATTCTCTAAGGCAATTTTACATCCTAATTAGAGCAGGATTTTGCAGCTCACGGTAAAATGTAGCTCAAATGGTAGATGTTAAATGTTCAAAAAGGGTTTGACCTTAGAAAGTGCAGGACACAACAAACATGTGACAGGAAGAAGGAAGTGGTTTGGTTTTTAGCTTGTACCTTTCACTTTCATTTAAAGACCCGTGCCTAGATCTATTCGTAATTTAACAGTTTTATCTTTTCCGGATGAATTCAGGGCCTTACTAATGATGTGACCTAAGTTCAGTGAGGTACAGGACAGGTTGTTAAAGACTTTTAAAAAATGCCCATGCACTTTCAGGAGGGGGAGGATGAACTGGCTCAGATGTTTTGAGTTCAGAGATCTGCAGCTGTTTGAAAACCCAGGGAATTGAATGGGAATAAAACTGTCCACATCAAACAAAAACTGTCCGTGGCTTTTGTGCCCAGCCTGATCCTTTGGAGTATCAAAGAAATCCTTTTCCTCCGCGGACAAAATAACCCCCTATAAATCAATAAAGCAAGAGGCCGCAATAAGAAAGTTTCCCTGATTCAAGTCAGTAGACAGAGCAAGGGCTGGGGAGGGCCCAAGGGGAGGAGCAGGGGGGAGAGTTAAGGTGGAACAGAGGAGAGAGGGGAGAAAACGGATGCTGTTAAAGGAACAGAATCAGGTGATGACCGTCATGGGTGAAACAGGAGTTATGGAAGAGAGGCAAAGAGAAGAGAGACAGAGCAAGGGAGAGACTGATGTAATTAACAAAATGGAAGGGAAGGGGAGACAGAAAGAAGTAACCCAGTAAGCCATTAGGTACATTTTTACTAAGTACCTATTACAGGTGCACGACTCTGAGTATTTCCCAAACTGCTAGGATCTAGGCACCTCCTCTTCTCCCTCTAGTCCTGGCCCCACTGGTACCCACTACACTGCTGGCGCTGTCCGAGGCCCAAGAGACGGAGCGATGAACAAGACAGGGCCCTGCTCCCAGTGGAGACGTCAGAAGGGAGATGAAACAGGCGATTATGAATGGGTGCATCATGAGGGGGGCTTCTGGGGGCTAGGAGAACACATAATAGGATACTTAACCTCGCTCAGGAGAAACTGGGCTGGAAGAGGGGCTGTGGAAATGAAAAGATGGGAAAGTTGGAGAAAGATGAACATTTTGCTGTTGCCATTTATGTGGACGTTGATGGTGAAAATAATGGCGATTATTGTAACAGCCAGTGTTTCTTTTCAAGGCACCATGTTTAATCTTCTCTCCCCGTACCTAGGATCTTCCCAGATGCCATCTCCTATCAACACAGTGGTCTTGCATATTAGTTGTTATTGACCCATTCTGAAGAGGAGTCACTTGTGCATTTGGGGTTGAGGCAATTTCTCCAAGACCATCAATGTCCACCTTACATCCAAGATTCTAGTCTTTCCAATACATGAAGTTGCTGAAGAGAGAAGAGGAGGGCAGGGAAGAATGAAATGAAATAGGAAAGAGGATGTGGGGTAAACAGAGAACAAAGAGAAGGCGGAGGTAGAGGAGGGAAGATGTGCCGAAGAGAGGGAGGGGACATGTGAGGGATGGGAGAGTAAAAGGGGAGAATGTGTGATGAGGGTTGGAACTGGTCCTTGGAGAACACAAGGTTCCTGGAGGAGAAATGATGGCAGCCGAGTAGGGACCAGAGTGAGCGTGGGCAAGGACGAAACAGAAGAAAACTGCTGTGGGCTGAAGGTCTGGGGTGTCTGATGTGGAGGAAATCGACACAAAGGGACAGAGAGAGAGAGGAGGGAGCAGTGGCAGGACTGAAAGAGTCCTGGAGTCAAGCAGCAGCTATAAAAAGCCTTCCTGATCTGACGAAACTGGCGCACGTGGGCACCCGCCTTATATTCCTCCTGTTCTGGCCCCTTCACAGAAGCCGTATTTCCTCTGCCCCTGCCAGTTTCCATGACGGGGAGAAAAGCACACAGAGATGTGAGGCCAGGAAATAGCTGTTACTGTCTCTGTGGCCAACGTTAGTGCTCTGAACCCAAGGCCTTGCCTTTCCTGCAGGGGTAGAAAAAGATTCTACAACACGAGGGGGGAGGAAAGAAGGACAGACTGCGGGGGATAGAGGGGGACGCGGAGTTGCAGCAAGGAGGATCTTCATTTCAGCGAGCTAGAACTTACTTCAGCAAATTTTCAAGCCCAACTGTCTGATTTCATAGATGGGGAAACTGAGGCCCCCCCCAAAATAAAAGTCCTGTCTTGATCACTGAGCTAGTTGAGGCCACAGCCCAACTCTGCCCCAGACTTCTGCGCGATGTGAACTGACACCCCGTGGGATGGAGAGGGAAAGAAGAGACGCAGGGAATGCAGGGACCTGGGGAATTAAAACAATGTTAAGGGCCGGCCCCGCTCTTCTGCAGTTCCCCGTGGCAAGCGCGCTTGCCTGCAGGCACATCTCGTTCCGGGAGTTCAGGTTGTGAGACTGCGGATTTAAGCAGGTGCTGCTGTTTCTGTCCCCTTCTCTGTCTATTTTCAACTGCAGGATGCAGCCTCCCTCAGCTGCAAGAGGGATTGTGAAAGGCAGATCTGCTGTTACTTCATTCCGTCCTCCCCCGACTCAAACTCCCCTTCTGCAAACCAGACCTTCTCTAACACAGGCTTATCCCTGCGGGTAAGGGTGCTTCTGCATCCCCCAGGCTCTGGCTAGCACAGTCTGCTTCCCGTCTGGAATGAGTCACTCTGGCTTCTGCAGGGCTACGTAGGAGGTGACCTCAGAGGACCTCTCTGGGAAGGCGCCCTTGAACTGACACCAGTAAACTTCCCAATGGGGCTCAGTATATGCATGCTGGGACAATGAGTGAATGAATGAATGAATGAATGAGTATTGAAGCACGCTTCCTCAACGAGGGAAAAGATTTTCCTAATCCAATACAGCTATGTCATAACAATCCTTGAAGGCATTGTTTCATCCAAATTTTTAAGGCACCATTCATGCTAGTGAGTTCAGAAGTAGTAAGTCAAGAGAATCCAGGCATGAGAAAACCCCAAAGACAGAGAAAGGCGTGAGAGCATGAGTCCTTGGATCAGTGCCTCCGGGATGAGGGAGGGCAGGGCATGTAGTAGGAACTGTAGGCTGTGCTAAGCAAGGAAGCCTCATGCAGGCTATAAAAAACTCAGCCCTATGAAATCACCAAGCTGGGTTTCTTAAAGAGCCAAGAAGGACACCAAAGGCAGGAAGAATGGAGCAGGAGGATGAAACAGAGACAGAGAGGATCGTGGCGTTTTCCAGAATCATGGAGCCACACACAAAGGGAATGGCCACGGGGACCAGGATATGCACTTGACAAGGGGGAGAAGTTGTGTGGAAGGAGGTGTTTGGAAGAGCAGCTGATATCAGAAGTGCTATCTGAATAGGGTTTCACTTTAAGAGGATGAGAAGGAAAGGGGGCTCAGCAGGCAGCGGGCTGGCCTGCTCTTCTGACCCAATGGCAGGTGATGCTCTCCTGAATCACCTCAGAGCTTCTCACAGTGAGCAGGTGATCATGGTGGAACAGGGAGGGGCTGAAATGGTCCTTGTGGCAAAAGGGATCTTCTCACCACTCAGCCTAAACGGAAAAGAGCCAGAAGGTAATTCCAGAAGAGCTTGTTTCCCTAAAGTCATGTGGAAGAATTAAATTGATACCTAAGGCGGCAGCAGACCATTGTTTCGTGGGAGGTACAAGCCAGTGTGGTACAATGAGCGTTGGATAAACACGCTCTGCTTTTAGCTTCATCTGTGAATTTCAGAGATATCACTTCCTGCCTTGAAGCCTCGGTTTCCTCATCTGTCAAATAATGATAGTGTTTCGGATGGTTTCTAAGGCCTCTCCCTACATTGTTTTCTGTTTTTTTTTTAATGTTTGCAATTATTTCCAACATTCGTCATTCTTTCTTGATGCAGGAAACCTCTGGGGATAGTAAAACCACTTCTCTTCATTTAATTACTCTTCCCTGGGTGGGAAAAAAGAAAAAAGAATGGCTCTTCAAACAAAGAACCAGGAGCCCCTGGGAGGAAACTAGTTTAGCAAGGGGTTGATAATTGCTTCATAATCAGTTAGACTCCGAGATCCCTGAGAACTAAACTAGATATTGAGCAGATTCTGGGTGCTTTTATATTTTCAGTTCCTTGCAAACCCCCTTCCTCATCTGCATAAGCAAAATTGCTTCTTTAACCAAGGTCAGGTGAAATTGACCGGAGAGGGGCACACTCTGCGTTTGGCGGCAAGCCAGTTGGAGCTTAATAACCCTGCGAACTTTGTGGCTAGGCAGGTTTCACATTTCCTTATACACTCTCTTTCTGCAGACGCCTTACCTCACAAAGAGCATTTTTAAAGGTTGAATATAGTGATTAGTGACACGTACACGTTTAATCTTCTCCAGTCTTACCCTGTCTGTGGCTCCCCTCTGCGCTCCTGGTCCTTAGAGTTTTATGCCTGCATCACGGAAATGTTTTCATCTGTCTGGCTGCTATTTTCTTTTCTGTCTTATAAATCCTTAAAGAAATCTAGTGTGAGTGAATTTAGTGCGAGGCTGGATGGATGACTCCGGAGAATGAGCTCTTCGTCTGAAGAACCGTCTCTATACACAGAGAAGCAAACAGCACCTTCCAGTTGTGTCAGCGTGATTATTAAGCATTTATAGAGCCTTTCCCTCTCTCTCTATAACAGCTACAAGCAGTTTAATTAGGTGCTTTTCACCCCAGAGTTGTAAAGATAGACGATTCAATTTATCCAACCTTCGATTAAAAGCACATTTGAACCCGTGCCCCCTGATGGAGTACCAAGAGTGCTTGGCGTGGAGTCAAAAGCCCCAGGTTCACCTTTCAGGCCTGCAGTTTTTAAGTGATGTGTGCAAATCATTTCGTAAGTCCAGCGTGAAGAAGGAATGCATATCATGATAGCAACAGTTTGTGATTCTCAGTGATAACAGGAAGAGATGCTGCCCCAGAGGAGTTAACATTGGTTCATTCGGGGCAAAGTCTTACTCTTTAAAGCACAGATTTGCACTGTGCACAAATGGATATATACAGTATGTTGATAGTAGTAAAATTTTATCGGGGGGTTCAATTAGGAAGAAAAATTCTAAAAATCCTCTAGATAGAGACAGGTAGGCAATGATTTTTAAAAGTTGAGAAGCTTGCAGTAGAGAATAAGGATTGGAACATCGGTTGAGCATATGCTATGTTCCAGCCCTCATGCTTCCATTAATCCTCACAACCCTATAAGGAAACTGTGATCATGTTTATTTAATAAGGAGACTCAGGATAGAAGGCAATTGAGATACTATGTGCAAAATACCTTTTGAACAATAAAGTTGTAAGCAAAAATAAGGGGCTAGTATTGGTAATTTCTTATTGTATATAAAGTTAGCAAGTGATGGATAATAAACCACCCAAAACTAGTGGCTTGAAAGAATAACTTTATTTAGTTCACAATTCCGTAGGTCAGCAAATTAAGCTGGATCCAGCTGAGCAGTCCCCGTATTGGCTGGGCTCTCGCCTGCATCTACAGTAAGGGACAGGTCCTCTAGGCAGCCTTCTGCAGGCTGGCTGGTCCTTGGCTGGTGGGCTTAGAGGATGCTGAAGGCTGGTGTCTGTCATCATCCAGCAGGTTAGACCCGGTTTGTTTTCACAGGGTATCAGCAGGGTTCCAAGAGACCCAGATGAAGTGGGAAAGACCTCTTGAGGTCTAAGCTCAGAACCAGCACACTGTCAATCACAGCATGTCTGACAGAGCAAGTCCTAAAGCCAGCCAGTTTCAAACAGTAGGGAAATGAATGCTGTCTCTCACTGGGAGGGGCTATATTGTCACATTGCAGAGTGTGGTTAGAAAGAGAGGAATAATTGCAGCCCTTTTGACCAACAGTCTTTCTCAAATTAACATGACTAAATAATGGTCAATGAGCAAAAGCAGACTTTTAAAACTATGAACTATGATGGGAACATTATTGCCATCCCCTGGCTTTCGATTCTTAAAACCATGCTTGGAATGTGTGAATGAAAAAGTTAGTGCAACATCTCCTTTTGGAAACGGTATAAATGCTAAGGAAATAAGTCAGTCACAGAGGACAAACACTGAATCACTCCACTTTATATGGTGTCTATGACACAAACTCAGAGAAGCAGAGAACAGAAGGGTGGTTGCCAGGGGATGGGGGTGGGGAAAATGAGGAGTTGTTCAATGAGTATTAAGTTTCAGTTATACCAGGTGAATAAACTCTAGAGATCGTCTCTACAGCATTGTGCCCATAGTTAACAACATGACGTTGGGGGTGGGAGGGTGTAGCTCAAGTGGTAGAGCGCATGCTTAGCATGCATGAGGTCCTGGGTTCAGTCCCCTGTACCTTCATTAAAAATAAATGATAAATAAACAAACAAATAAGCCTAATTACTTCCCCCCAACAAAACAAAACAAAAATAGGTCGTGGAGTACTTAACACCTTAAGAGGACAGATCTCATGTTAAGTGTTCTTACCACACACACACACACACACACACACTCACACACATGTACACATGCAAGTGGACACAAGGAAACTTTTGGAGGGGATGGTTGTGTTTATTTCCTTGATTGTTGTGATGGTATAAAAGACGTATACATATGTCCAAACTCACCAAAATGTATACATTAAATATGCACAACTACTTTAATAACCCTGAAACATTTTGAAAAAGAATTGAATGAAAGATAGTCCTTTCCCGAGGCTTGCTTAAAATACCTTCCATCTGAGGAAGGAAGCTTGCTGGACGTGCTAACTAGCCATTCATCTCAAGTCTCCAAGTTCTATTGAGGCATTAAGTTAGGGCATCAGAAAGCAGAGGGAATGCTTGGACACCATTATATCAGCCTCCCACAAAATTGCCTGCCCTGAGTTATGATTTAATGTCACACCCTCTGCCTTTATGGAAGGCCAGTCTGTGAATCACCCAGGAGAACAGAATTTCTGAATCTTTTGTGAAACTCTGGTTGTAGATAAAGTGCACTGAATGATGTTTCTTTTTTTCTTCTTCTTCTTTAAATATGGGTGTATATGCTAAATTTCTTCTTGGGTTAAGGTCCAGAAAGAGTTTTCTCTACAGATGAATTTGTATGTTTTCTGTTATTGTGTAATTCAAAATGTTTCTCTTTAGAGCTTAGCTGCCAGAAAATAAACTAATTGTCCCTGTACTGTAATCTTCTCAACTCAAGTGCCTGAAAGTGCCAATTCTCTCTACTTTTTTCTCAAATGCCTTTTCAAATAACCTTAAATGTTATTTCTCCAACTTGTTTTAACTGGTAAGTCACCTTAAGCCATTTCAGCAGAAGTCAAAGGCCATATTTCAAATATCTCTTTTTTCCTCAGTGAACGAATGTCCTGAGGAGACGTTTGCATAATTGTAAGTTTGGAGTTTGAAAGATCAGCCCTTCAGATGCTGGTTTTATCACCTACATCCAAAGGCTGTTAAACTGCGTCCACGTGGAGGGGGGCACTTGTGTCTGCTCTTTTGTTCCGATTTGATTTTCCTAAACTATGGTCCTATGCACTGAAGAATTTTCCATTCAGCTATGATAGTTTCTCATCACAATAGAATTCTTTTTTCAAACACGGGAATGTTACATTTACTAGATTCACTAATTATATTTAATGATACACCATTTAGATAAAGATTTAAAGTGCCATGAAACACCTCGCTTTAAATTAGTTCTCCCTTTGGTAATCTTCCGGTTGGTCACAACTTCTAAAATGCTGTGTATTTTTCTGATTGTTGAAAGCTCAGCCCCTCTTCTTGGCCAGCTCTCGAGTTGAAGTCGGTTGAGTAAGTTTCCAAAAGGGTAGACGCTTTATCTCTAGTGTCTGCTGCTGTGCCTCCAGGGCTTTGACCGTAGTGGCCAGTACATATTTCATGCACGATTGAGTGAATATGTATTCTGCATCTCTCCACCTGCCAGGGAGACTCCTGGCGGTTACTTGGCCTCGCTGGTGGAACCGTCTCAACCATCCCATGGGCAGAAAAGTACACACTTGATGACTTGGTTGCAAAAACTCAGTAAGACAATGGCCAGGAAAAGTGAGTGTGAAGTATGAAGCGTCAGTTGTGGACGTGGACACATGTGAGAATGACCCTTCTTCTTCCTCCTTGACTTCATCTTCCTCCTCCTCTCTAACGTGATCCTCGTCATCATGACTCATGGTCCCATGGTGGAAACAGCTCAGAGTATCGTCCCCTAGAGTTGTTTTTGGACCAGCCCACATGACTGATGAGAAAGTTCACATACCAGCAGCCCTCCTGTCCAGAGAGGACTCACCCAGGTCATCTCCACCCTTGGCAGACTCGGGGGAAGCCCTGAGCGCCCCCAGCTGTTGTTGCTGTCACGCTGTTCTGTGCGCTGCCTTCAGTGTGACAGCTCTGTTGAGTCTGTCACACTCTTTGACTGGAAGAAGCATGAGCCATTTCTCCTTTGTCATCTGCTATCAACTTCCTCCCATTTCAGGAGGATGGAAACAGGAGAGACAGTGAGGATGAGAGGAACAGAGACCCACAAAGACCGACAAACTCACCCAAGCCCTACTTTCTTACTTCTTAAAAAAGGTGTATAGGATAATGAGATTTAACACGTATTATTTCACAGTGACAGGCTCACGCGCAGCACACTGTGATACAGAAGGAATTCCTAAAAAAAGACTTCTGTTACGTGAACTAGAACCAGAGCAGGCTGTAGATGGTAAAGTCACATCTAGGAGGAATGGAGGGCTTCGGGGAACACGCCTGAGACCGTGGAAAGAGCGTTTTGAGTCAGGGGCCTGGGTCCTGACCTTGGCTAAGACTTGGCAGCTGTTTGAACCTCAGTTTCTTTCATCTCGAAACTCTAAGTTCAGTATGAGGTGGTGTCTACGGTCTTATACAAGTCTAAAAATCCCGTGACTCTCTCCACAAATCTGTCAACACAAGGGCCACATATTTTTGGTGACGTAGTGAGAGTAGTTAGAGGCAGATCAAGTGGGTTCAGACGGCAGTGGAACCAGTGCTCAGGAGTTTGCTCTTTCTTTGTTATTTTCAGTGTGACATTTTGTGTATTTCTCCCCTTCCGAGAGGGCTTCTGTAGCTCCTGTGCTTTTCTCACTTGGCAGGGATCCGTAAACGGTTGGAGGAGGGGGGCTTGCCTCTCAGAGACCTTCTCAGAGGCCCTGGCAGGGCTGGCCTAAAGAAAACCACAGCCTTTAATATATGTGTTTAAATTACAACTAATGGTGGAGGATTGTGGGAGATGTTTAGTTATCAGAAGGAAGCATGAACTTCAATTAAAAAGGAGAAAATGAGGGCAGAATCTCATCGCGCTGAAAACTGTACGTGTTTCTGCAGCAGCAGCCCATAGGCTGTTTTTCAGAGGTAGGAAATACAATTATTTTTCACATTTTACCCTCAGCCTAAGCAGTGGTAGATTCTCAGTATTGGCAGAAATGGACTGAGTCCCTCTTATCTGTTTCCTAAATGAAAGCCCGTTTGAAAAATAAGGCTCCTGTGTTTATGTAGGGGATGAAGACAGCATGCAGAGCAGATCTGTAACCCTGTGAAGTTCTTTATCTTGGATTTCTTTTCCTCTCAAATGCCTTGAGAGAGAGATGGATTTTGGGGGGGAGCTATGAAGTTTTACAAAGTACTGTGAAATCTTTGGCAAATAATAATTTTACACTCTACAGTTCACCAATAAAACCAGTTACGGAGAATTATGTAATAAATTAAATATGAAACGTAGTTGGAAGTGACAGGGCTTCGAGGTATCAACTACATGTCACGTTGAAGCCAAAGCAAGCAAGTATAATGTTTATCGAATCAACTGACACTATTGATAAGCTGAGAGGGTGGCAGAAATGTCATTTTAATTTCCAAAGAAATAAAAAAAAAGTATTTTCCCTTTATTCTTAATACTTCAGAATTGAAGTTTCTCCTAAAAACAAACAAACAAAAAAACCCCAGCACTGTTGAGACAGTGCTGGATTGAACCATGAGGTAAAGAATAGCCGGGTATTGACATGTTCATATGGTGGCGAAGGTACCTTAACCTCCCCTTGCCCAGACTCTGGTCAGTCTTCTCTGAGCCTTTTGTCTACTATCTTCCGTCCTTGGGCATGTCCTGCAAGAGCCCAGTTTTAGCGAGACTCTTGTCAAACCAAGTGGACTGAGCCAGAATCCTCCTCCCTCAGTATCCGATCGCCCTCTTCATCTTTCAGCATCCCCCAGGCAATATCCGACCACCCTGGCCTGCCCTCAGCGCGAACCCTGCTAGAGCTTTTAGCAAGAATTGCCCTACCTTCTTAGTCATTTTCTCACACCGACTCCCACCCCAGCTCTGCTCCTGAGCTATAAATCCCCACATTTCTTGGTGATCAGAATTGAGCCCGTTTCTACAAGGAGATCTCTCTTTCTCTGTTGCAGTAATTCCAGATTAAAACATGCTTTCACCACTTTAACTACTACCCAGCTCTGGTTTTCTTTAGTGGTGGTTCAGTCTAAATCCGTGTGTATAAAACAGTGCTAGAAATTATGGAATTGCAAAGACAAATCTAGTCCTTCCTATATTGACTCATTTCTATTCTATTTGACAGAGAATGTGAGGAGACTAGCCAAAAGACTAACCATGAAATGGCAAAAAACATAAACTAATTAAGAATGAAATCAGGGAATTTATAAATTATATGGGAATTCAAGATTCAGGGGAAATGTAAATTATGCAGATCCTACGCTCTTCCCAGTTGGCGAAACTGATTCAGAATATAACTGTGAGCTTCCTAGCAGCCAAGACAGGGGATTAAAAAGTCAAAAGGATATTGATTTTTCACATAAGTGAAAAGCCTACAAAAACCGAGATTTATGCTACTGAGGTCTGAGTCACACGTGGAAATGAGTGATCTGTGTAATTAATAAATACCTTTAACATCAGAAAACTCAATGAGCCAAAGATTTTTTTGTTATTGTTATTGTTGTTGTTTGGTAGGAGTGGTGGCATTTTAATGTATTTTATCGTAATTTCCTAATGAGATACCAGAGAATGGGAATCCAGAGGGAGAATTTTAGAAAAATTTGTTGAGAAAATTTCACTTGAATTGCATTCTCAAACGTGTATAAAATAATGGTATTTAACACATAACATATTTAATATGTACAAGACATCATTCTAAGTATTTCACATTTTTTATTAGCTCATTAGTGCTGACAATAATCTTTTGAGGTAGGAAATATTATTATTTCACATTTTGCAGATAAGTAAACCGAGGTATCAGGCAGTTGATTAAATTACCCAAACCACAGAGCTGGGAAGTGCCAGAACCAGGTTCAAAGCCGGCAGCTCAAAGCTCAAATTCTCAATGGCTCATGCCATTCTCTCTCTCTTACATCTCCTGTTTTACATGTTTATAGACCTTTAGAAGACTTAGCAACTCAACATGCATCCAGCTCCACACACACAAATATGAGGAGCGAATGGTTAGTGACCTGGAAGAAAAGATACGCAGACCACATGGTATTGCCAGACAGTGGGTACTACAGAATAAAGGTAGACACAACTTAGGAGTTTGTGGGATGTGATGGTTAAAAGTGTGGTTTCTGATGCCTGAAAGACCAGAGTTTGAATTCCTGCGATTTACTACCCAGGAGATTTCCACAGTAATTTTCCAATTCTTCTTAGCCTCAGTGGTCTCAATCTCAAAAATGGGGACAATGATTTCTATCCCACTGAGTTTGTGCAAGGATTACATCACGTAATATAAGACAGGTGCTTTTTGGTGTATTGTCTGGCAGATGGTAGCTCACAACGAAGGGTACCAGTGATTCTGGTGACAATTAGGATGCACAGCCAGAGGAACAAGTTCTCAAACAAGGATTAACGAACCCAGTAACCTTGGCTAAAGCTTTACAACTGGAGAGAGAGGATCCAGGTTGTTCTAAATTGAGAGACTACCAGGCCCAAACATGCATCAGTGGGCAAGGATGGAAGCCCTCATCACTATTTCAGGATAACTTCCTGTTATAAGCTGAGAAAAAATTAGCATAGCTGTCTCCAGGTTTAGCTCTTCAACCTACAGGGCATTATAGCTGAGTGACCCCCAAAGAGCTTAGCTAATCCAACTTCTCCACTCCAGAGTCCCTGGAAAAGGAGGCTCAGAGAAAAACAAGTTGTTCAGACTTCTAGGGCCAGTCCCTGTCACTCCAGGGTTCTTCTTGCTGCCCAGTCTGCCCCACTGGGACAAACACTCACTGATAATGCTTAGGGGTGTCCTGTGCCAGGTACCAGGGATACAGCGATGACTCTAGGGGTGTGTGTGTTTGTGTATGTTTCGTCTTAGCTTAGAGAGACATGACTCCCTGAAGCAGACACAGGAAGAAAAGGAAAAAACTGAAGCGGAGAAGCTACAGAGAGAGATACTCTAATTTTGTAGGAGTTATAGCAAAAGGCTACCTAATCTTGTGCAGCCTGAGAAATGGTCCACGTGGCTTCTGGAAATAGTTGATGACTGACCAGAGAAAGAAGATGATAACTGGGAGAAAAGAAGTTTGCCGTTTCCAGAAGGGAGTCTGAAAAAGAATGAAATTAACCATCCCTAGTTGGAAGCGGTAGATCCCGCACCCAGGGAAGGAGTCAGAGACAGTGCGTCACAGAGGGTAGACCAGATGCCTCTCCAAACAGTATCCCCTGCTTTGCTCCCAATTCTCTGCCCAAATGGAACTACCATTAATTCCATTTTCCAGACGAAGAACGCTTAGCACCGGGAAGTCAAATAACCTTCCTGTGTTATGCAATGAGTACCAGAACTTGTGTTCAGAACCCAGGTGCCCTGGCTCCGGATTCCACACACCATCTCAACTACCTTAACTACCACACAGTACCCATCTCTGAAACCAAATCCACTCAAAAGTGAGCCTACCTCAAATAGAAACACAATTCCAGAAGAAAGCATGCAGGAGGTTCAGTTTGGCAAATGAAATGAAAATGCATGCAAGTTTATTTTAGCTTATGGAGGCAGAATTTATTTGATAATTTTCACGGCATGCTAATTTGTGAAATGATCAGAAAATGAGCCAGGTCTTGATTTTTTAACAGTAATTTTTCTGACAAAATTGTATGATCAAATGAAATGAAATCCTTCACTTTGCATTTAACTTTCATATCATGATTAGGAGGAAGGTAATTTTTGTAAAAATATTTGAGAGATTCATCATTTTCCCCCGAGGCCTCTCCTAATCCTTTGATATTCAAATATTTCTCTTTTGAAGCTCTTAATCACCGTCCTTGTTGATTCTCTCCTTCTCGGCTGTTAATTGGTCAGACTAATCCTCCTTTGCCGGTGGCTCAGGGTTAGAGTCCAGAGAATCTTCACATCACTTTCATCAACTTCATGATACAGCTCTCCCAGGGCTGCAGTTTCATTTTGCAGCTGATAAGCATTGTATTCTCAGTATGATTGTGGGTGCTCAGAATATTTTATAAAACCGTTGATAGCCTAACCAACATAGAAATTATTTTGACAAGGTGGGAAGAAACAGGGTAGGTACCTCGGTGGAGTCCGATTTCATAACAACTAGTCTTGGGGGTATTTTTGCACAGTGAAGACTTCTGCACAGCCATACCCATCTGAATGCGAGTTACGAGACTCCTATGACAAGGATCCCTCGTATATCCAGATACCTTGAAATTCCTCGGGCTTTCAGAGCTGCCAAAGTGGGGAGACGAGAGACCCCCATCTGCTCAGTTCGAAAAGTAGAACATTTGGGGAAAAGAAGCAGGAAAAAGATTTTATAAATAGAGTTCTATTTTATATATACATTCAGCATATGGAATACAGCTCCTAGTAAGCTATGTCACCAAGTTTCTGGGTAGTAAAGATTTTTTTCCTGTGCTTTGATAAGTTAGTGCATGCTGGGAGCTGCCTAGAGATAGTGTTTTCCTAGGGAGTCGAACCGCCTGCGAGCCCAGTGACTTGGTTGAAGTCCTGATTGTCTTCAGTGGATAAAGGGCTTCTGAAATTCAGCATCTCCCAGGCACGCTCCTTCTCCCAGGGAGAAATAATTAGCTCTGTCTCCTTAATCTGTAGTTTTCTTGTGGATCTGGGGAGCAGACACTTAGAAGCTTAGAACAACATTAGTGCGCCTGCCTGGGTTTAGGAGGCATCCCAGGAGTCCGGCTGATTCCTTGTTGTCAGTGAAGGGAAGTAAGGAACCTATTCTTCAATTCAAGGAGAGTAGCACTGGGGAGATGTTCTTTCTCCCCTGCTATGCCCGGTGCCTTTCTACAGAGCTGGTCTGTGTGCAGAGAGCCAGCCATCTGTTGTGTCTGAGATGCAGTGCATATGTCTGAGCACAGAAGACATGCACACTGTCAGCTTTGCAGAAGTGAGTCCCAGAAATCCTTGTGTCTCAGGAGCTTCCTGGAGCCAAAGAAGCAAAGGAACAAATGTTGTCAGTGGATGGTTCTTTCGGTTTACATCTTAGCCTTGAAATCCACAAACCCCTCTGTTACCAGCATGTGACTCAACTCTGCTCAAGTCCACATGTTTTTATTAAAACATTTGGTGCTGGTCACCACGAGAGTCACTCACACTTGTGCGTGCCCACATATGAACACACCAGCTACTGTTTTCTACATGGTATATGTTCCAGTTACTGTGGTAAGAGAGGTATGTCTCTTACCTCTTTGAATGCTTACGCCAACTCTGGCAGGAAGATCTTTTTATTCCCATTCTATCATAAGGAAACTGAGGCTTAGCAGGAATAGGAAACGTGCCTAAGATCACAGAGCTAAACAGCCATGAAGAACAAGAATTTTAAACCAGGTCTCCCTGACTCCAGAGCCTATAATCTAAAGTTTCATCTCTCTTTTGAAACATACATATATATACACACATATGCATATATCTGTAATAGTATTATATAGTACTATAATAGTATTTTATAATGCTATATAGCATTTTATAATACTGTTAAGTATTTGGACTGCGTACCATACTCATTACTGTAATGGGGGTGAAAACAACACCTCACTGGGTATGTACTGGTGTAAAGATTCACTGAAGTCTGAGCTCATAGGCTCAGAATTAGAAGGGATATCAGATGGCCTGAAATCACCCTATACTGGATGGTCATCAGAAAGGGTGATTCCATGAACCTCCTTCAACTCTGAGATGTTCTAATCACAATTATTCCGTGGTATCAGTTGCTGTTTCTCAGATTAGAGCATCCATACCTCCAGGTGTACACCAAGGGTCGGTTTTGCACAATAATCAGTATTTCAAAGGCTGTATTAAAACAAAAAGGGGCATGTTGTTGAGTTGAATTCCAAGTATGTATGGAACTTTGCCGCAAAACAGGAGACTTAAGAGGAATTTTGTGCTTTTAGCATCCATTTTGAGCTATGCTTCCTTAGATTCTGGTGAGGACCTGCAGTTCTCTTTAGTCACAAGACTTTCCTTGGGGAAGAAGTGTTGAGCTGGCTCTCAGAGACCCTGTGACTCAGATCAGTCCATTGTCATTTCTAATTCCCAGGAAGTATGTCTGTATTTTGGGTTGAGATCTGCCCTTCCTTGTGGCTCTAAGGACTGAACTTCCTCTATGCAAGTGGCCAGTCCTTTTACTAAGCATGATTTTCAGAAGAGAATCCTCTTCTGAGGGCCACATCCTCTCTTTATCAAACCAGCATCTTGGAGTGGTTTTGATCTGTGCAATCAAATGGTTTATCAACCATATTCAGATCTTCTGCCCAGTCAGACTCATCCGGAACCAAAATCACACGGCCTTCTGGCTCAAAACCATTGTCCAACCAGTTATCTGACCCAGGGAAGACCATTCTCTTCTTGGGGCCACAGTCTCCCTTTCTGAACAGCATGAAAGATGCAGATGGCTCATGTCGAACATTGACGGGTCTGGCTCTTGAACAGAAGCTCAAAGCAAAGACTTCGCATTGCCCTTGAAATGAGTATCCCAAGGTGTTCCTGTGCATGTTTTAAAATATGTTAACGCCTCCTGGCACCTCAGAAATGAGCCCCGCCTCCAATTCCACAGTAACCCCTGCAGGATAAGATTTTGGTTGTTTAATTTTTCTGAATATCAGAGGTGAGCAACTGCTTAAGAGCAGCATCCTAAGAAAGGAGGAGGCACTGTTTGCTCCAAGAAAGGAGCTGAACTCCATGCCGGAACTAGTCACCGCTGACGCATCGGAGGATGTCATAACGCAATGGAAAAGTTTAATGTGTGCGTGAAACCCACATCCCTGGGGTTTAATACTCTCTACCATTGCGGAGTAGCTTGTCCACACCAACCAGCCCTGGCTGAAGAGACTGCAAGGACCAGCTGTCCCCGGGCATTCAAGCCTCTTCATATGCCGACCCTACTGCCCTTCTCCGTTCAGCCTCCTTCCTCCTCTGAATGCCTCCTCCCTGTTCCCGGAACCTGCCTGCTTGCCTCCCTGCCTTCGCAGAAGCTGTTTCTCTGCCTTGAATGCTCTTCCCCTAACTTGGCAAATTCCCTTTTCATCCTTCACGATCCAGATTCATTAAGCCTGAGCTTTGGAGACACACAGAGCTCGATTTGAATTCTTCTACTCTAATAGGTGTGTGGCTTAGGTAAACTACCTCTGAGTTTATAAATTGAGTACCACCATAATTACTACGTTGTCTAATTGCTGTGATTAGCACATTAAATACAATTTTTAAAAATTATTACTAAAATGCTTATCACATAGTTGACACTTGGTTATTTTTGTTGTAATTAATAGCATTTGGATTTGAACCAGTGTCTGCCTCACTCCTAACTCCTTGCTCTTAATTGTTATTCAAAAATATCCATTTTATTATTCTAAGTCAGGGATCCACAACTTTCTACAAAGGATAGGATAGTAAATATTCTAGGCTTTATGAGCCATAAGGTCCTTGTCAACTCTGCTGTTGCAGCATAAACTGGACTTACCGTGGTGATCATTTTGCAATATATGTAAACACTGAATCATTATGTTGTACACTTGAAACTATATAATGTTATTTATCAATTATATCTCAATTTTTAAAATTACATTAAAAACAAACAGTGCAGTCTTGTTGGCTTCATACAAAAAAAGAAAAGGCTATAGATTTCAGAACTCTGGTATCAAGTGCCGGATTTTATTCATTCTGTAATGCCCAGCATCTGGCTCACATGCCTTCAAACTACAGCCCATGGCCAAAGCTAGCCCTCCACCTGTTTTGAAAATGAAGTTTTGCTGAAACACAGCCTTTCCTGCTGGTTTATGTATTGTCTAGGGTGAATTTTTCACTATCATGGCAGCATTGAAAAGTGCATAACAGAGACCCTATGACCCTCAAACCCTGAAACATTTACCGTCTGGCCTTTTTCAGGAAAAAAAATTTGTCGACCAAGCTCAGCGCTTGGTATCTGTTTGTTGTATGAATGAAGACTGACCAGAAGTAGCCTGAATCAACAATCTTGCCTGAGGACTTTGCAAGAATCAGTGAATGAAGATGGAAAGGGCAGGGGTTATAAAGATTCAAGAGGTCCAAGAACCAGCGAGTGGTCATGGAGGCGAGGGCAGTGATGCCTGGTCCTAGGGCTAAGACTAGTATCTTGTAACCCTGTCCTTTGCTCCCTACTAGGTGCTGAAGGGCACAGCTATGCCCTGAAGGGGAAACTGAGGCCCAGAGTAGGAAATAGTTTGCTCAAGGTCATGTATCTGGTGCAACACTGGGTTGGTACCAGACTGGTGGTAGTCCAGAGCCTTGGGAGTGATACGCACCTAATGGAGGCTTGGCCTTAAATGCTTGGCTCGCCCCCAAAACTGGATGGTCATGAGGGACCTTCTCATGCCCTACCATGTCTGTCTTGTATTTGTCCATCAGCATCTTCCTGCCCTATGGTTCAAGATGATCAGCTTAATGGTGTGCTTATTTTTGTAATGACTACCCATAAAAATTTTAAAACACATTAGAGCACTTCACAGATGAGCAAGTCTATGACTGATGAGGCATGAAATTCCCATTCAACCATATTTGGCCAATATTAATCTCTACCCTGAACCCCTTTTCCAAAGCCCATCGTCCTCTCCCAAAATACTCGCGACAGTTCTTTTCAGAATGGTTTTATTGTGTTTAGATGGCTCCTTTTTATCCCCCAGTATCGCCATGGTACTTTTAGGTATCAAAAGACAGATCAGACAGATTCTTATACGGTCATAGCTAGCTAATGAATCCATGCGGAACTGCTTATAGTCAAGGACAAACTATTTTTTGTTTTTGTACCGTCCAGTTGCTACCTGGACCAGCCCCTCCATCATTTATAAATGACAGCTGTCTCTCATAGTCAACCAGAGATCCCATTTCTTAAAGATGCCCAAAGAATGTAAAAAACCTTAGCAGTTGAATTGATTCTGGAAGGCAAAAGGAAATTTTGCATTTATACAGGAATTTCCATCACAGGCATTTGTGTGTGTGTGTGTGTGTGTGTCAGTTTCAAACTTGGCTTTCTGGCGCAGATCCCATCTATCTGTTCATACTAAAATGTCCCCCTCAGAGTAGAGACTCGACTGCTTATCTTGGAGGTGTCTAGTCCACTGTTTCCTCAGCCCTCTTCCTGCAGTGCACCCTTCCTCTAATGCATTGTACCTCTCCAAGCACCCTGATGTGTTCCTTAATGTTGGAAAGGACACTTCTGGCGATGGAAATTCAGCTTCTTTGAAAGTTTCATTCTCGTCCAGTGGAAAGTCTGATTGTACAGAAGTTCTACCTGAAGTCCATAGTCTCATCCAATGGTCTTGTTCTTGACTTGTAGGGCCAAGCAAGTCTTCTCCCTTTAGGATATAAAATACCTTCACAGAGTTGAGAATGACTCTCACACCTCTCCCTGTAACTTCTCTTCCTTCAAGTGCAATATCCCTTGCCCAACCACCACGCCAGTTAGTTTGAAGTCTCAGACCACCTCAGACCAGAGGCATCAGCCCACTCACCAGTGCTCACCAAGGCTTAAATATTTTGCTTTATTTATCAGTTGTCATCTTTGGCAATAATTGGATTTGACTGCATGCTTAAAAGAACAATGAATGCGTGTATATCTGTTCTTTTTGTGGATTCTGGAGTCTAGAACTAGAAGGACTTGAATGAGATCATATCCATCTGTAACCTTTTCCCCTCATATCCAGCTTTTTCATATACTTCTGCATCTCTTCTCTCTTCCTTTTCCCCAACCCTCTTCATTTTTATAAATGATAATGAAATTATTATGCCTAAAAGAAACGGAATGAATTGCCTGAGCTCATGCTGTAAAATGACATATCCTTGCAAGTATGTAAAGCTAAGAAAATAAATAATATTTCAGTAGAATCAGTATCTGCCAAGTGGTTTGCACATGTTGTTTCAGTCAGACTTTACAGAAAGCCCCGTGCTTTTATTCCTATTTAACAGCTGGTGGGACTGAGGCTAGAAGAAAGGAAAGCTTCATGGATTCTCAGTGGAAGTGAGCCCAGATCTTAACCATTTTTTTCTGGAAGACCATCCTGCTCTTCAACTCAGAGTCTTATTTAAATCCTAACCTCACAACCTTTGGCCAGTGATGCTGCTTCTTTTTGTGAGAAGCAATTATTCATTTTCCCCCATAATTATAAAATCTTAGAGCAGGAAAAGACCATATGGAGGTTGTCAAGTCCAACTTGATTACTAAGAAGAAAAATGTGCACTAATGTTGAGTTTCTGCACAACTCTGTTTCCTTTCTACTTTAGCATCTTGAATTCTATATTTTTATAAAGTTAATATCTTAGATTAAAAAGAATTCATCATCACACTCACCTGAACACGTAGTGTCACCTTACGACATCATGGTCACCATAGCAACTGCTGCACGTTTGCGGCATATTGCCTTCAGTTAGGGATCATGGCGAGGAGTTAACAAAATATGGCAGCTTCAGATGCTGATGTGAACAGGAAGGGAAGACACAGAAAAGGAGAAACAGGTGTGCTACTTTTCCTGCCAACTTTCTTTAGACCTGAGATGAGGTGGGAGTGAACATGTGAATAATCCTTAGGGAACAAAAATAAATCTCCTAGTCACCTAGCCAGTGAAAAGAAGAGGGGGAGAGGGATAGGAGAGAAGGTATTCTGGCATCCTATTTTCAAATGTCAGAGAGTCGAAGGTTCTTGATTCTTTCTCTGCCTCTTGTCCTTGAGCCGTTGCACATCAGGAAGGGCGTGGAATTAAACAGCCCTGGGTAGAAATTTCAGACGATACCCGTTATAAGCTTTTCACACTTGAGAAAGTTCCTTAATCTTTTGAATCTCAGTTGTCTTATCTGGAAAAGGGGTGTGACATTTGCATCCTGAGATCATCAGGAAGATCAAAGGGCAAGGCTAGTAGGTATCTGACATGCAAAGCGCTCAGTTTACCTTTTTCTTTCTAAATGGTTGAAATTTAGACTTAACAGAGTATAGAAGTCAGTGGCGGATACACGGATGGCCGTCCCATCCATTTCTATAGTTTTCTACATGTTTGAACTAGTCTACATTTATTTAAGTTCTCAAAAAAATGTGTTAATTTGTTTAACTCCCGCTTAGGTCATAGATCCCACTTCTAGGTATGTTTTCCTCTGTAAGCTTGGTCAAAGCTCTCCGCTTCTCTGAACCTTCTAACTGTATGAAGAGAAAAATAGATTTTAGGCTTCTGTTACCCCTGGCTACTTATATCACATGTTCATATCATCTAGTTGTTAAACATGCCTTTCTACACCCACCGATCTATCCATCACTGGAACTGCAACATTGAAATCAGATATTTATTTCTCTTCTTCTTGTTTAATGGACGTCTTTCTAGTTGGGCTTCAGAAAGAAGGTTTTGCATGTGTTTTACTTACTGTATCCCCAGGTTCTGCACGGTCCCTTACACAGAGAAGGCGCTCAATATATACATTTGTTGAATAAACTGATCTCTAGCAGATATCATTATTTGAGATAAGTACTCAAAACGTCTGCACCAAATAGATAAACAACAAGACCCAACTATATAGCACAGGGAACTATATTCAATACCTTGTGATAGCCTATAATGAAAACGAATATGAAGAAGAATATATGTATCTATATGTGTAACTGAATCACTATGCGGTAAACCAGAAATGAACACAATGTTGTTAATCGACTATACCTCAGTAAAACAAAGTCTGCACAGTATTATTGAATACCTCTGTGAGTCCACTCACTACAGCTGCCAAATGTGCCCTTACTTATGTCTGACCTTGTCGATATCTCTGCTCTTTTGTCTTAATGTCCTTGAATCTCTGTCTCAAGCTGAGTCTGTTTCTCCAACTGTCTCTCTTTATCCCTTTCAACATACGCAAGTCTTTCTCTTCTTTCTCTGTCTTTTTAAAATCTCCCGCCCTGTCTCCTACACTTGATCTCCCTTTATTTTTGCTCCCTGGTCTTTAAAAGATTTTTTTCCTTGGGACTCTCCTGCCAACATAATTCCGTGTGAGTTACATTCATTTGCAAAACCTTTCACTGCATGAAGATGTTTTATTTAATTAGTAAAAGTTCAATTATTTTTTGTCCCCGACAGAGCATCATACATCACCAAGCCCAGAGAGTCATTAGCTGTGACATTAATCAGGATGGAAGGAAGCAGAATCAAATCCTAGGCCTTGGTGTCACGCAGCGTGTCTCAGGTTCAGCTGTGCCTCCCCTCCAGGGTCCAGCCCTCTCGGGACCTCTTGGGCCATTCCTGAGTCTGAAGGAGCACAGTAGGGGAGGCTGTTATTCACCCCAGCAGGCCGCTGCTCAGGCACAGAGGAGGGGACTCAGGGGGACTGAGGGTTGACAATCTCAAGCACAAAGTACCCCACCCAGGAGCTCCCATGACTCTTTTGAGAGAAAATATTTATCTGCCAGAGCCTCTTTCAGTTTAGGTAGAAGGTGCCTGCTCCAGCTCCTGAGGAATAAAGAACACAGCTTCTTTTTACATCTTGGCCCTGCCTAATATGCAGCCTTCAGGGAACGCTGCCTTAAGATGATGACATGATTAGGAATAAAATGGAACAAGTATGTAAACACCCAAGAAGCATCTGATCTCTCTATAAATTATGTGAATTAGTTATGCTCTTGGTCTTAATGCTCTCTGAGCCTCAGTTTCCATGTCAATAAAATGGGAATAATGATGGCCACTCTATTTCCTTTGCTGATTTGTGAGATCAAAGAGAAAAATTAACACTGGGATGTTAAAATGACACTTTGTTGTATTTCTTAAGGTTTTCAACAGTTACTTTGTCAAATACAAAACCCTACGTTAGGATTAAAAACAAAACATGTGGCCATTAATCACACAAGTTTTGTCCACCATGTGCATATGAGAGGCAGCTGTCCTGTGGCAAAGAGAACACTGGTCATAGCACATCTCTACCTTGATGACTTGTGTGACCTCAAGTCTATCTGTGAGCTTCAGTTACACAGCGGTCAAGTGCAGATCACCTACCATGTGTTGCCATAAGTACAGAGCAAGTTCATGAACGTCTACCTGTCTTTATTGTCTCGAAATATCATCATTAAACATCATGTTCTTGACTGCTTTAATGTAGCTATATGATCTTAACAGAATGGATACAGTCTACTGTGTTATTCTTTCTCTTATCATTATTCTCTCCCCTGCATCTTTGTATCAGTTTCTTTCTCCGGAATCCGTCATTTAGGCAGTGTTTACTACGTATCATGTGCGAAGCAAAGGAGTTTGCATGCATTTCCTCATTTACTCCTCTAAACAACTATCAAAGTTGGGCATTATCTCCATTACGCCAAGAAAAGGTGAAAAGAGTTTCCTGTACTTCTTTAGCAGATGAGAGGCCCAGGATTCAAGCTCATCATCATTTGCCTCTGAAGCCGGAGCTCACTCTATTCCATTCCTTCTCCATGAGCTTTCTCTAGGAACTGTGGGAATCTCTATCTTTCCCCTGGGATGCTGAGGTATAAGGAGTGAGCAAGCCTATGGTCAGGCTGGCTTTCCCAGCCGCAGCTGACGCGCTTGCTTTTCTGCCTTGTTCTTTCAAATGCAGCATAACACACAGCCCAGCAGGTGGCCTGAACCTGGCAACTGGTAAATTGTAGTGATTGTAATACTGAGCGTCAATACAGTAACTTTCATCTGGAGGCATCTGAGGACTCTGCTGACATTAATTAAACTTCACAGCATCCTCATTCCTTAAGGTCAGGATTGTACCAATTTTAAAGAGAAATAAGCTGAGATGATAATGACTCTTATCAAAATCAAGACGGATCATTTGTCAGAATGGCCTCTGAAGCAGATGATAGAGGCCCAATCTCTAAGTCAACAGAAACAATCATTAGATAAGTGTGTCAGAGAGAGCGCCAGCTGTGAAGGCACTGGACATGTTTTTGGCCTGACCTTTCTGTTTATTATCAGGGTGAATAGAGTTGAGACACTTTTCCTTTGCATTCTCCATGTATCCATCGGTAAAACAAGGCAGGTGCCGATCACTGTCTTACGTAGAATCATTTATGTTCATGGCTAAATGGTCTTAAGGATAATCTGCCCAGTATCCTAAACAGTGCTTCGTGGACTTGTGCCACCAGAATCATCTTGCGGAAGAGAGTAGGGTGGGTTAGAGGCATCAAAGGAATGCAGATTCCCAGGGCTTACCCCAGTGATTCTAATTTAGTAGGTCTGAAATGAGACTCAAAGTTTTTAAACACTCCTCAAATGCTTCTGATGCTGTGCAAGACCCACTGGAGGCCAACCTTTGTTCTGAGCTCTGCATTTTTATGGGTTATAGTGAGACCTTCTGCTCGTGCCACGTCTGCTCCCTCCCCTCCCCTTCTCTCCCATCCCCGTTATTGTCCCAGATTTCACCTTAAAAGAAGGAACATCTGCTTGTTTTCACAACAAATGGAAAAATGTTTTCCTTTTGAGGTAGATTACAGGCAGTCCACTTATGGTGATATAACAGATTGGTTCCAGAGGAAATTTTGATTCTATAATAACAGCGGATCTTCACCAAACACTGACTACATGCCAGGCTCTGCTAATTATTTTTACATGCATCAATTGATTTTATCCTCACAACAGTCTAATACGTAGATAATTCATATGATTATCCTTGTAGCTGGGGGAATTAAAGCACAGAGAGTTTAAGTAATTTGTCCAAGGCCACACAGCAAAGCTAGGATTTGCCCCAGATGATGTGGCTCCAGTGTCTTTCCTCCTAAGCCTTATTTACAGCATCTTAAGTAATCCAGAGGAGAGAGAAGATTCTAATAACTACATACTTGGAAATAACTACATACTGTGAAGTACTAAACAATACTGACCTTGGAGAATCTGATAAAAAACTATGAAAGCCTCTCCCAGAAAAAAATTTTGCTCTCATTTAAAAAGACAACACACTTGTCTGTGTGGCTCTTGGGTGAAATTACAAAACACGTGATGGTTAGACACAAAGGGAGAAAATTTTACTAGTCTGAGCTGTCAGTTTTCCATAGTCAGAGTTGGAGATAGTGAGCTGACCCTGCAAGAGAGGCTTAAGCAATGGAGAACTGCACACTCACAGGGACCCTGCAGAGGGAGTTTCTCTAGCAGAAATCAGCTGCCTTTCTAGAAGGAAAAAATACAACTTCACAGTCTCTTAAAAACGACACCAAAATAGTGTCATATTCATATTGTTCAGTATATAAGAATAATTTACAATATTACTAGTTATGGAAAGGAGCTGGGCAGTGTGGCCCCAGGCCTGGAAACTGACCCCAAGATGGCTCAGCTGTTGCAATCAACAAAACAAAAGTAAAAAACACTTCAAAGCAGCTATTATAAATATTTAAGGACTTAAAGGAAAGTATGGTCATAATAAGTCAATCTCCAGTAGCTGAGCAGAAACTGTAAAGAAGAACCAAATGAAAATTGTAGAAACAAAAATATCATATCTTAAATGAAAAATTCACTGATTCGGTTTACTAGCAGATCAGAGACAGCAGCAAAAGAGATCAGTGAACTTTAAGATATAATAAAAGAAACTATCTAAAATGAAGCACAGAGAAACTAAAAGACTGCAAAAAAAAAAAAACAAAAAAACAAAACCAGCCAAGCTTCAGTGACTATCCTATAGCATCCATATGTTGGAGTCCCAGAAAAACAGGCGAGATAAGGGGTCAGAAAAGCAATGGAATAAACAATGGAATAAATAAATACACACATCCCCCAAATTTGAAAACATAGATTTACAGACCCAAGAACATCCAAAAGGAAAAAAAAAAAGCCCCCAAAGTGATAAAAACAAAGAAAATGACATCTAAAGACATAGTCAAACAATCAAACATTAAAAGAAAACATAGAATGGATGCAAAGAAAATGACACAGATACACTAAAAGAAGGTTATAAATGACAGCTGATTTCTCAGCAAAATCAATGGAGGACAAAGGACAATCAAATGGCATCTTTAAAGTGCTGGGGAATGGGTGAGAAATTGTTAACCCAAAAGCCCATATCTAGCAAAAATAACCATGAAAACTGAAGACAAAATTAAGACACTCTTCAGTTTCTTTAAGACTGAGATAATTTATCTGTAGAAGACTGGAATTACAAGAAATGAGAAGGAAGTTCATCAAGCTAAAGGATCTACAGAGATAACAAGTGCCAGGAGAAGGGGAAGCACAAAAGACAATTTTGAAAAATTTTCTTATCATATTGAAAATGCGTATGAATATTTACAGAAAAATATATAATACTACAGATATTGCAGACATATAAGGTATATGACACCATAAAAAATTTTAAAATGGAGGACAGTAACTAGAACTCCACTGTTACAAAGTTTTTTCTCTTTATTGGAAATAGTGACCTTAGCTCTAAGGAGACTATAATAACTGAAGGATGCACGTTGGAATCCCTAAGGCAACCGTTATTAAAAAAAAAAAAAAAAAGGCAGTATAGCTGAAAAGCCATTTGAGAAATTAAAATTAAATGCTAGAAAAAATATTTGATTAACCCAGATGAAGACAGGAAAGGACAAATAGCAAAGTAATAAGAAAACTGTAGACCTAAATCCAACTGGATGAATAATGAGAAGAAATCTAAATGAACGCAACGTTACAATTAAAAGGCTGAGATTGTCAAACTAAATAAAAAAGCAAGATGCAATGCAGTTGTGTGGTACTTTAATTCCAAGTTACAGATAGCTTGAAAGTTAAAAGATAGAATAAAAAATACCATGCAAACATTAACATTAAGGAAGCTGACATGACTATATTAGTATCAGACAAAGGAGTCTTCAAGACAAGGAATTTTTGTTCTAAAATTATTTCAAATATACAGAAAATTTTTCCAAATAGTTAAGAGTTTCTACGTCTTCTGCACCCAGATTCTCCAAATGTGGATATTTCAGCACATTCCTCGATATCATTCTCTCTCCATAGCCCACTTTCTCTTCTTCCTTTTTCCCTCTCTTTTTCTTTCTTTATCTGTGTGACGATCTGTCCACACACCTCCCCCAAGCCTGCAGATCTTTTTTTTTTTTCCTGCATCACCTGAGAATATGTACCTAATTCTCTTTTACACTTAAATATTTCATGGTGTGTCTCCCCCAAACCAGGACATTCTCTTACATAAACAGGAACGCAATGATCAAAGTCAGGAAATTAACATTGCTCCCATATTATTATCTAGTTTACAGATCCTGTTGATTTTTACTATTCATCCCTCTAAAGGTCTTTTTTATAGCAAAAATAATTTTTCTTCTACTTCAGACTTTAATTCAGCATTAAATATTGCACATAGTTTTTGTGCCCCTTTACCTTCCATTAATGTAGAATGGTTCCTCAGTCCTTCGTGACCATGAGGTTTGGGAAAATCACAGGCTGTCATCGTAGAGTGTTTCTCAAATAGAGCCTGTCTGATGTTTCCTCCTGACCACGCTCAGGTGATGCATTTTTCACTGGAGGACCTTAGGAGTGATACTGTGTCCTTTTCTCTGCAAAATATTAGGAAGAAAGGCAACACTTTCGTTATAGGACAGCAATATTGTTGTCCTTTTTCTGGTGATTAACTATGATCATTCCATTAAGGTGGTGTCTGCCAGGTTTCTCCTTTAAAGTTGCTGTTTTTGCATTTGTCATTAGTAAGTATCTTATTGGGAGATTCTTTGAGACCATGTACATGTCCTGTTTTTCTTTAAACTTTTACCTACTGGTTTTTGCAGCACTGGTGATCCTTACCTGAAACAATGATTACCAAACTGGTTTCTAATTGAAAACACAGAGTATAAAGGGCAGCACTTGATGCTGAAAAGGGGTCAGGAAGACACAGGAATCGCAAGTGTATCTGTGTCTAACAACAGAGTTTGAAATACATGAAACAAAACTGCCAGAGTTAAAAGGAAAAAGATACAAATCCAGAATCATCATTGAGGATTTTAGAATACATGAAGCACACCGACAGCATTAAAGGAAAATACATCCATAAGCACAGTGAAGATTTTAACACTCTTCTTCAACAGTTGATAAATTTTTTAAAATTCTGTAAGGGTGTAGCTATGATAACACAATCAACCACAGTGACATAATGACAATTATGCCACAGGACGCCCAGAAACTACAGAGCATACCAACTTTTCAAGTGTACACATAACATTCACCAAGGTAGACTGTGTGTCAGACTATTAAACAGGTCTCAGTAACTCTTAAAAATTAGCTATCTTACAAAGTATAACATCCAATCAGATGAAATTTTATTAGAAATCAGTACTTCTAAGAGATCTAGAAAAGTCCCAAATACTTGTAAATTAAAATGCTACCAGAGTGAACTGTGCATTGGCCAAGGAGGTGGCCCTATGGACACATTTTAAATACCAGTTCTGCTGTGTGACACACACAGGGGGTCTGGGGAGATAAACACTATTTTAGTACATTTTAGTATTTTTTAACATTTGCATATTTCAACAGAGAAACTTTCAGGTAAAGAAAGAGTGACAGTTATCATTTAATATAGATGCAGATGGTTAACCCCACCATTTGGCAAAGATGTTTATTGGCGAAGGAAGTGAAGCATGGACCAGACCACATACCCCCCTACAGAGTGATTCCCCAAAATATATAAAGGAGGGGGACCCAGGGCCCTTCCTGGGACCTGCTCTCCCCTGTGGTTTCAGTGGCTTTCTCCTCCATGATGTTGGGCAGAGGGGGTTGACAGCCACCCTGGTCTTCCCAGATTCCAGCTTTTAGGGTAGTTGACATTATTCTGGCTTCAGGGAACTCTGGAAATGAAGCAGCAGCAGCAGAATTACCTGCAGCACACCTCGGCCTAAATGCCACTGGATCTTTATTAGAATGGGAACAGAATGCTTCAGAGCAGCCGACCTCAGGAGGCCGTTTCTGCCAGTAGACTGTGAAATAAAATTGCATCTGTATCCAGATATACAGTGATACATTTTATTTTTCTTGTTTTAGCCTTAGTAACTTTTTTCTATTGGAAATATTATTCTTTATGTAAGAGAACTTTATGTATGTATATATGTATATATTTTTTAAATTTTAAAAGTGAAAGTGAATTCAATACTCAAAGCAAGAAAAGTTTTTTTTAAGATTCTAATTACCCTTTTAGAACATCATGCTGTCCCCATTATTTTGGGAAATAAATCGGTGCTTTAAAATGCTTAAGAAACTAAAGGGGGGGGGGAGTCACACTTGATTTATTTTTTTAGGTGATGAACTTCACACTTGAGAGGGAGGAAGGGAAGCCGAGGTTGTAAAGGCTGCAAGTCTGGAATCAGTGTGCCAGTCAAAGTGGGTGTCGAGACGAGAAAGGTGGGAGGGGGGCATTACGAATTAAGAAAAGCAATTCTGTGAAGAAGCGACTCAAAAGGTCAGGCTGTTGAGAGTCCCTGCAGGGCGAGAACCAGAAATCACACGATGCAGCCCACGCAGGCCTGCGTGAAGGACCAGAATAATTGATGATATAAGAGCCAGGATCTGCGTAATTCACAGGCTCTTAAAACACCCACGGACATGCAGCCCAACTGTCTCTGGGCAAACATCACAGAACTTGGGTGATGACGGGAGGGTCCGGGGCTGCAAGGTGATAGGGGAGCCAGAGAGAGGGTTTGTGTGGACGGGGACCTGAAATGTGTCCCTCTCCCACCCACTATGTTGTGGAGAGAATCAAGGAACCGGGACCACCTGGGAATCCAGCTCCCCGCTGTGTGTAGACACGTGTGCCAGTCTCTAATAATGCAGCGTGGCTCTGGTAAAAAGCTGGGGTGGAGTTGATACGTTGCTTCAAAGCTTAATTAGACATCCTCCTGCTCCTTAAATATAACTCGAGCCAGCACACTCGAGCCTGCCTGGGGGAAATGACCCCGCTGGTTCCCAGTGGAGGCCCTTGAAAAGGTAAAGAGCTTGCAAGAAAGATGCTAGTATCTGGTCCCTACTTTTGAAGGCACAGTCAGCCTGTCTACTATTAATTGTGCCTCAGTTTGTGACTCAGACTTGACCAATCAAATTAACAACTCATCCTGCCTTTGGAGGAAGCTAGGAACTGGGTGGGGAGGGGCATGCTTGGTGTGGAGAGAGGGGCAGATATGGGGACCAGGACGTCTCCCTCAAGCTCGTATATGTCAGCACGGTTGAGCCTGGGTCTCGTCCCTAATCACTTGTCCTCTTGAATGGACTGGAGCTTCCGGGAGCTGAGCTCCATGTTCCCTGCATCCTCAGTCCTGTTGCCTTGAATCCGGCTCTCGGGACCATGTCCTTGTGACTCCTCTGACTCAGGGCAGGGAAGAGCCAGGCTCCTGTGCTGCTACAGAGTGAACTTGGGAAATCACTTAAGCTCTCTGGGCCTGCCGTTTTTAGGAATGTTTAGATTCGTTCACTGGGTGCAAAGCCTAGCACGAGGAACCTTGGGTCCAGAGCTTAATAGCGGTTGCCTTTGGGGTGCTCACAGCTTAGCAGGGGAGACTGAGCACTCGTACGTACCAGGTCAGTCTGTGCTCACTGGCTATGGTGCCATGACAACGTGACCACAGACTGGGTGGCTTAAATGACAGAAATTAATTTTCTCACAGTGATGGAGGCTGCGAGTCCAAGGTCAAGATGTCGGTGGGGCTGGTTGCTTCTGAGGCCTCTCTTCCCTGAGTGGCAGGTGGCCACCTTCTCCCTGTGTCCTCCCATGATTTTTCCTCTGTGCTCACGCAGATCTTTCTCCTAATCTCCTCTTATAAGGACATTACTCTTACTGGATTGGGGCTCACCTGTCCATATGAGCTCATTTTACCTTAATTACCTTTTTAAAAGCCATGCTTCTAAATACAAGTCCATTCTGAGAGACTGGGGGTTAGGACTTCAGCATGTGACTTTGGGTAACAGGGGACAAAAGTCAGCCCAGAACACAGGCACTGTGCTGGATATAATAAACAAGGAAACGGAGCCCCCACTTTGGAGATGTTTTCAGGCTCATGGGAGAAGAAAGGCCCCATCTAAATACCAATCCGGGAGGGCTACAGCACGAAGCATACATTAAAAATTGAAAAATAAATATATTCACAAATAAATAGTCTACAGGTATTTGGAGAGGTTCCATGGAAGAGATGGTAAGAATGTTAGGACTTGGCTAGAAGGAGGTTCCCTCCCTCTCTGTCACTTATGGACACCTGCCCTTGTCAAGACTTCTGACTTTCTGTCTAGCAGTAAACTCCTGTGCTCCAGGGGGTGGGGTGGGGTGAGAAGGGAACAGGAAGGGTGGGAAGCTGGAGCCTGCGATTCAAACTGTTGCCTCTTACTTGATAAATCCCAGCTCTCTTTTGCTCAGCATTCTTTGTTATCGAAGATTGTTGCCACTCAGCAAAACATTCCTAATTCCTGCAAATACGCTCATGCCTGTAAAACTAGAAGCTGTCTTAGATTTCTGTGAAATTGATGGGAACGTGGATGGGACGTAAGGAGGGCTGGGAGCCTCTAAAACAATCATCAACTTTGTGATTTTGTACATTGTATCATGGATAGGGTCCACATTTCTCCTTAACAGAACACCCTCCAAGACTTCCTTCCACGGCAGGTGGAATAAATCCATTCTCATGACAAGGTTCTACACGATCTGAGCCCTGCTTAGCCTCTCCCCTCATCTCCCACAACTCTCCTCCTTACTCGCTGAACCACTGTGACCCCAGAGCCTCCTTTCTGTTCCAGAAACACACCAAACTGATTTCTGCTTTAGGAAATTCGCCTGAGCTTTGCCTCTGCCTGGAACGCCCTGCCCCCAGATCTGTGCCTGTCTGGTCCCTTCTGATCATTCAGATCTTAAGTTAAATTACCACCATCTTGGCACCCAAGTTATTAACTTTCTGAATCATTGTTTATCACACTACCCTCAATATCCTGTCTTGTTTTCTTGGTATCCCCTATTACAATCTGAAGTGGTCTTCTCCATACACTGGTCTGTTTTCATCTTCCCTGCCACACAACTAAAGTGTAAGCTCCATGAAACCGAGGCGCATGCTTATTGATGTCGTCTATGCATCTGGAATTGCATGGTCAGGCACATGGCAGGTGATCACTGAATATTTGCTGCACAGATCCTCAGACTGAACCATGATTTACTTTTCTGTCTCACGCTCATTAAACGTACACATAATAACACACAACTAACAAGGAAAGAAGTAACATTGAGAGACCCCAACTGCATTGAATCTATATATTTTAAAAATGAGGCCCAGAGGAATTCATTCATTTTTGACCAGCCCTGTATGGGATCATCCCAGCCCTTCTGCCATCTAGGAACTCTTGTATGGACTTGATCCAGTTGCCAACATTCTCCCCGAAACGTGGCCCTAAGAAGGTTTTTCATAATAGGCTACCTGGAAACAGCACGATCACTGCCCCCTCGTCCTGAACCTGCGTTCCTCCTCCAATGGAGTTCCTTCTACAATGCTGTGTATTCCTGTTCAGTATCTTCCCTGTGCCATCAGGCAGCTCATTCATTTCTTGTAGTTCTTTTGGAAGCAGTGGCCATATTTCCTGTTATTAGTTATTATCAATCCAAACAAACACTTTAGTTTTCCCAAACTCTAGGAGGAGGTATTTTTAAAAAGGCCATCTTAATTATACATCAGCAATGGAGAATCACAGAGGATTCATTAGCATAATAAACAGAAGTCTGTTTCCAGCATCCCACAAGCAAGGTGAGAGAAAAACAACCATTATTTGCTGCTCAACAACTGTGGGTTTCTTTTCCGAGTTCTTCCCCCAGCTTTCTGAATTTGGGGACACTACTTGCTGCCTATACTTTCAACCGAGGGGACAGGGAGAGCCTGAAAGAGGGAGTGGCTCTTGATCTGTGCCTTGACACAGAGACACAAATGAAACCGGGAATGAAAAAGAGTGGAAATTTGAGAAGAGCACACACAGCCTCGGTACCAGAGAGACAGGAGATGGAATCCTAGCTTCACCACTCACTAGCTGTGTGACCTTGGACGGGCAGCATAACCTCTCTGGGCCTATTTCTTTCACCTCTAAATGGCATTCTCACCTGCTTCACTGGGTTATGAAGTAAATTGCATGTCTGAACCTCCCAGCACAGTGCCTGGCACATCCTTAGAAATTCTACTCCTCTTTACCCAAAAGAGAGCCCTCAGCACCCTGGTCTGCCTTTCCCCTTCCCCACCTCTTCCCTTATGCTAACTGGGGAAGCTGGCCGCACCGGATTGTTCCTGAGGCCTCCGTGGGATCTAGAAGCCTGCAGGCTCTGAGGGGTAGCTGCCTGCCAGTTGGCAGGGAAGCGCGGTGTGCTGGAGTGGGGATTGAACCGTTGCCATTGGAGATGGCAACAGATGCTTCCTGGTTGAGGCTGAGTTGGCTAAATCAGGGCTCTGTGGTTTGAGACAGAATCCCAATTATTTCCAATTAGGAGATTGCAAGGACAGCTGCCCTTAACCCAACCGCTGCTTGCTGCTGCCGACCTGGCCTCATTCGGCTGAGGGCTGTTAACCTGGGCTGGGGATTTGCAAGTGAGAGCGTCCTGAACACACAGCGTGTTGGAATTACGTAAAACTCTCCCTCAGAACCTGAGGTCCCTTGCTCTTTAGCTTAACAATAGCCCTGGGAGCCGGAAAAGGACAATAGAGGAAGAGCTGGGTTCAATTCCCAACTCTGTCGCTTGCTGGCTGTTTGACCTTGGTCACCTGCCAGGCCCTGTTTTCTCATCTGAAATGAGGATGATGCCTTGAGTCCTGTTCTGATGATGAGAGCGAGATGCCCGGTGTGAAAGGGCTTTGTAGACGGGGAAGGACTAGAGTCCCCGGACCAGCGGACGCCGAGCCCGCGGACGCCGAGCGCGGCCTGGCCAGGGCTATTCTGTAGAAGGCACTTGTGCGTCCGCGACTTTGGTACCTGCAGGGGCCTTGGAACCCGTGCCTGGAGGGTCCCAGGGGCGAACTGTACATAGTCCTTCATCTCACTGGAGGTCCCTTCACGGTGACCTCAAGCCTGCCCTACAGCCAGTGCGAGAATTCGGGATAAAGTCAGATGTGGCCGATGCATCCACCGTAAGGCTTAAACCAGTTACTCAACCTCTCAGAACGTTCTTTTTGTCTTTCGAATTGAAGTAAAATTAATAGTGGGATGCTTGCCTCACAGGGTTGACAGTTTTCTGAGTGTAACACGGAGCCCTTTGTAAACTGTAAAGCGCTGTGTACACATGAGCAATTATTATTACGTTCTTAGGGCTTTTTTGGGTTTGGCACCAGTGGAGTCAGCTGAAAGCTCTGAGCAAGAACAATCTGTTTTCTTTCCTCTTGGCAAAGAGCACAAAAGACAGAGCGGCTCATAGAAACTGGGGCAGGAGAAAAAAGTTGACTCTCTCCCTCTCTCTCACCTACACACAACTCCCCCACGGATTCCCACAAGTCCAGCTTCCAAAATATCAAGCAGAACTTGGGAAGTGGCCCCATTTCCTAAGCAGTGTCTGTATCCCTAGTCCCGATGCTCCGTGCTCGTTGCCCAGATATAGTTAAGATCTAAATTGAGAACAAGTCCCTGGCTCCAGCAGGCCTTGTCACATTGTGTGGAGCCCTAGACTTGGCTCCCAGGCGGCTGGCTCTGCCATTTCTTTAGCCTCTCCTCACCCCTCAAGTCAATCAATCTTTCAGTTCTGTTCAGTTTTTTTTTGTCTGAAATCCACCAACTTCTCTCCGATCCCTTTGACACTACCTCGTTCCAGCCACCCCGCCCTCCCCTCGCTCTGCTCCCACTCCGGGAAGGGCCTCCTTCGCAGCCTCCCCGTCTCCACTCCAGCTTCTGTTGAATACGTTCTCCTCTCTGCAGCTAGAGGGGCCTTTTTTCAAGTGCAGAAAGCACTCTTCTGCTTAATACTTGTCAAGGCCTTTCCACTTCTCCACAGTGAAAAAGAAAATAAAAACAAAAACAAAAAACAAATGCCTTAACACAGGACCCCCAGGACTCTGTGATCTGGCTCTGTTTCACCTCTGCAATACTCCGTTTTGCCCTCTGAGAGCCCCAGATACTGACTTCCTGTCTGTTTAAGGCACGCATTCTCTCCCTGTGAGTCTATTCCTGGGACGTTTCAAGCAGGCCCCTCCCCGCCGCTTACTTTGCCCCACTTCCACCTGAGTAGCTCTGTGCTCCTCTCGCGGGTCAGGATCACTGGTCCTTCCACCAGGAGCACCTCCTCGGTTTCCCCGAGCAGCTTAGTCCCTGTACCGTGTGTGTTCACAGCACTTCAGCTCTCCCTGCACGCCGGTCAGCCCAGCTCGCCCTTGTAGGTCTGCTTCTGTGATGGTAGGTCCATGTCTCATCAGACTCCGAGCGCTGAGAGTGCAGGGCTCATATGTTTGCTGACTGCGTAGTCTTAGATTCTCACACAGTACACGGCGCGGAGGATTTCTGAATGAATGACGGTGAGTATGGGCAATCCATGTGTCCGTTCTGCTTCTCCCTCGTCGTCGACAAAATGGAGCCGGTGTTGCTTTTCCTACCGACTTCAAAAGATACATGGAAGAGACAAATGAGATCGTGCATCTGATGAGGGCAAGGCAAATAAAGCGTTATCTTTTCAACCAGCACAACGCTGCCTGAGCAGCAGGGGCGATGGAAGGGAGAGGTGGAAGGCGTTGTTTGGGTTTGCATCTGGGCTGTGACCCTTGGTTAAGCCCCTTAAACACATTTAGACTCGGTTTACTCATCTGCAAAATTGGAAAAATCCCACCAAAACTGCAGAATCATTATGACTCTCAGGGACCGTGTATGTAAAGCAGCTGGCAGAGGGTCTGGAGCCCATGGGTGCTCAGTGAAACGTGTTCTCATTACTACTACTGTTACTATGCAGATACTCAGAAAAAGAGAGTTTCTACTTTTGTCCATTTCTAGCTTCCTCTAAAGAGGACTTCCTATAAAATTTAGTTGACTCCTTTTCTAACAAATTATGTGTATTATATATATCAAATTCAGTAACATAAAATATATGTATTTTGTTACTCACAAATGAGTCCATGTTGATAAATCCTTTTTTTAAGTTGAGAAAAACAATTTATTTGCATCCATGACCTTATTATACACAGTCTAAGGGGATAAAGTAAAATTTTCAAGTAAGCCTCTTGCAGACACCTTCCCCAGGCCACCCACCCCCCATCAAATGTCATTACATTTCATTTTGTAAACATTTACATAAATGTGGGATACGCTATGTATCCTTATGCAAATTGTTTTCCTCTCCATGCTGTTCAGATTCTCCCCTGTTGACACAAGTATATCTAGATTACTTGAACTTCTGTAGAGAAATAAATTTAACTCTGCACCAAACTACATCCTCCATCCTCCTCTTGTGGGGTAGCTAAGCCTATTCATAGAGAAAGCCAGGATGTTGAAACTAAGGAGGAACTCTTCCTGGAGAGTTTTGGAATCAATTTATTATTTGCTTCCAGTAAGAGGAAACTAATTTACCAAGTAAGTGGAGTTGCATCCTAAACGCATGCCTCTTGGAGAGACCTCCGGTGATGGTGGCAGGAAGAGGTGCATGAGTCCTTTCCGTACAAATAAGTAGAAAAATAAACACATCAAGTGTACACCAGTGCCAACTTTATGAGAAAGCAAGACAGAAGCAGAGAATATAAAAATGAATTTAATTTGGGAACTGTCTCGACAGCCCCTTTGATGTGTGCGTGCTCCAGCAGAGTGGGTCAGCTGTTCTCACACCACGGAGAGCTGCCTGGATCAGCTGTTCTTGCGTCGTGGCGTGAGCACTTTGCCGTGATGAGTGTGTCTCTGCTGTTTAAAGAAACAGTTATACACTGTGGCCCCAAAGCCAAGTCACCTACAGGAGATAAGGAATGGCATTGCATTTTTTGGGTAATAGACAATAGAGCACAGGGGTTAAGAACACAGTTTCTGAGCCGGGCTGATCAGTTTCAACTCCCAGAACCACCACTTAACATCAACAGGACACTAAGCAAATGACTCCATCTCTCTGTGACACAGTTTTCCCATCTGTAAAGTGGGAGTGATCACTGGACTTCCTCATAGGATTGTTCTGAGGGTTGAATGCACTTTCGTATAGAGTATTTGGCACATACTTAGTACCATATATTTAAGATTTTAATTATTATCATTTGAAGGATTTTCAAGGTTAATTTAGATTGTACACATTTTTTGCCTTAAGCTGACTATGGAACCTAAACCCCAAGGAAGGTACAGCTTCATTGAATCTATAAGACAATTATAAATAACTTTAGATTATTTCTTTCATGGGGCTGGCTAAGATATTAATTTGTCAATGCAATTCAAGTAACTGCCTTTGATTGTTTCTCAATACTCTTTAAGTGGACGTAGGGCACACCTGTTTTGAATACCATTCTATTTTGTAAAAGTCCTATAAACTTAACTTTTCACTAATTCCTACTTCCTGTCCTCCTCCAATGTCATTTGAAGTAATAGGGAGGAGGATTTGTTCCACATTACTCGGCATAAGCTCTAGTGGGAGAACTGTGACTCACTGGGTGGCTGAAGGCATCCATGCCAGTCAGCTACAGCAGCGTACAGAGAGGAAGAGGCATCTGGGAGAAGATAAAGCATAAAAGTTCAATACAGGGTCTCTGGATGTGGAGACCCTGAGGTCAAATCCAAGATCTGCATCTAATTGTGGCTTTGGATATGGTAATTAATCTCTGAAAATTAACCTACTTATCTGGAAAATGGGGCAGGGGGGTGATGGTGGCATATGCTTCATGAGATTTATTGAGATAATGGATGATATCACCTGAACGATAGCCCTGACTCATTTATGCTATTATTATGAAAATACCTCCACCTGTCTCCTAACATGGCAATCCCAGTTCTCTCCTGTTCATTTAGGTGTGGTTTGTTGAGCTAAATAAAACTCAGAGTTGGGAATCATTCCCTAGATACTTTGGAAAATTCTTATCTTTCACTTCTTCCAGGACAAGTCCCTCTTGCTCAGTAGGAACATTCAGAAAGGATACTTTTCTATCATTTTTACACATCTGAAAATCTTCTGTCTTCTAGAGTTGTAAGAGTTCTTGGGTCAAGGATAGGTTGACTGAGAAGCTTTATTAAGAGTATAGTTGAACATTAGTCTCTCTGCCAGCCATTCTTTTAGGAAAAGGTATTTAACCAGTTAACAGAGAACCCGACAGATTCCAAAGTTGATGTCAGTGTGTGTTCACTGCCCAAGAGAAATAAAGAAGTGTATGGAAATGATCTCAGAGGCTCTGAAATGTTCCTCGCTGATCATCTCCATCTGTCACAATTCCAGCCTCCTCTTAGAATGCAACTCAAAAGCCACCTTCATGTGAAATGATCCCTGATTATGTTCAGCCTAAATTGTGAGCTCTTCCTCTGCACATCATTTGGCCATCTTTCATGACCCCCTCTCACATGCTTCATTGGACAAAAGTTATAGCTGTACATTTTGTGTTTTACTTGCAAGGAGGAAGTAGACCAAAGATGTTAAAAGTACATGTGTCCTTTTCAGACATCTGAATTGAAATCCCAGCTTCTTTATCCATTTGCTGAGCCTAAGCTAATGGAAGGCAGGTGCCAGAACTTGGACGGAGATGCCAAAATGCATCTGATGAATATTAAATGAAAGGGGGATTTTCGTGAGTTCACAGGATTTAACTTTAGCAGGAATTAAATATTTGGTGGTGATTCCTTGGAAACTTGCAGATACTCTTTGATCAGTTTCTGGAAACTTACAAGTAAATGAGGCATGGGCTCTGATTTTTTTTAGCCATTTTCTTGTGTTCCTTTCAGCCTGAAGGATATGAAGTGAGCAAGGTCTTTAAAGTTGATAGACGTGGGTTCCTAGCCTATCTCTCAAGTTTGTCGTTTATTCTGAGACCTAGATCATGTAAGTCACATTTTTTAAGCTTTGACTTACTTATGTAAAAAAAAAAAGAAAAAAAACAATACATTCTCAATAATATCCTTGTGAATATTTAGATTAGCAGACTCAATAATGTTATGTAAAATATTAATCAAAGAACATATAAATAGATATTCTGGAAAACAAAAAACCTGGCATGGTCAAATGTGTTTGGATTAAACAAAATTGAACAGAATTATTTAAGGTAGTAGAAATTTATAAGAGATTTATATGTCAGCGTGCTTTTTGAATCTTCAGAAAAGTTATATGAGATTCTCTAATGTTAGCAGACGTAGAATCTGTGGTAGCCAGAGCTCTTGACATCTTGACAAGTGATGGAGCCCAACTCAAAATGGAGAGAGAGACAGAGAGAGAGTTGTACTCTTTTAAAAAAGAAGTCCCTGGAAGGGGCTGTATTCAGAAGAGCAAAAGTAGCCATCAAAACTGGGTCCATGTTTATTCCTGGGTTCTGATGACTATTTCATGTTTCTTTCTATGAGTAGGGAATTGGGTCTTTTATCCATTCCTGAACTAAGCAATGATGATTACGGTTAGATGGATATGATGCTCTGAGTAAACGTGCTCCATCCTGAATCATCTCCATATTACCCCCAGGGATTACAGGCTGGCTAGGAGCCATGTAGGGTCCCATTATCAGAATGGATACAAATAAGTTAGAAATGACATGATACGTGCCATGGAATCATGCCCTCTTTTGGTGGGGTTGATGTGGAAAATCAAATGAGATGCGGCACAACATTCTTCGGGAAGTGTGTTAGATGGTCATGTACGGGGTCTGGCCATGGGAGGCCCTCTTGAGATGTCAGTCCCCTTTGTTTTTTCATTCTCCTTATGCTATTTTAGTGTCTGACGACACTAAGTGAGCGTCTCAGATGAGCCAGTCAAACTATGTGGAGAACTCTGTTAATACCTAAAGACCCATCCAAGTACCAGCTCTTAGAACCTGACTCAGACTTCCCAGCACCTGAGAAATTCTTTAACCTTGGCCGTGAGACCAGTCCTGTAGGACGCCTGACTATATTCCAGTGGGCATTCTTTAATTGAAGACACCAAAAATAGCTACGTTTCCATATACCACACACTATACGGCCCATGCGAGTGATACATATTTATTAGTTTAAATGCCACAGGAAAGACTTCCACAACTTTTTTCTTGGTCCATTATTAACAGTTTTTTTTTTTTTCACATTCTCTCTGAAGACATAAGTACTTCAAGGTGGCCTTGACCTGCTCCTTCTTTCTTCTCTTTCCTAACTGCTCTGGGTTCCTTTCTTACATCCTCCAATCCATCTTGGTTTATCTCTTGTACCCTCCTTGGCCAGTCTCTCTCTGGCTTCAGGGCAGCCTCTGTTTCCTGCCTTCTTCTTGATCTTTATCTATTTTTGCCAGCGTGTGTGCCTCCTCTTGGACCTTTTGAACTCTGTACCCTTCCTTGAACTTCCTTCCTCACCTTAATCCCTGCCACGGCCTTGCATTCTTAAATATTGTCTCCTCCAGTTGGGAGCCTTGTGACCTTTTGTTGGCAGACATCATATCCATATTCATAAGTTGCTAAGCACATTTTATAAATCAGAATGCATTGTGAAATACACTAACCCTCCTGCTGTTTCAGCTTGCCTAACAGGAAGCCGCAGTCTCTCGCAATTTTGTTCCAAGGAATAAAGGCAGCGTTTGGCAAATGGGAATGTGCTCCAGTTCCTGCTGGAGGGAAGATGGCAATAAATCACGCTCCCGTTAACCTGCTGGGGCTTTTGTCTCCCCAGCAGTAGCTCTGAGTACAAGTACATAGTAATAGTGATGATAATAATAATAATAATGGAATTGCATATACAAATATATTTTTCATCTGGAGTTTCTCTTCCTTATCCCAAAACACGTTAGCTTCTGGAATAATCATCAAACAATCCAGCTCTGTTTTTCAAGAACCAAGCAGGTCACTCAGCCAATAAAGAGTTAAAGCTAAGTTGCTGACTTTTACAGTAAAACAAAAGGGGAGATGAGAACTAGTGTTTGTTGGACATCTTCTTGTCAGCACAGGGTTAGGTGGTTAGCCTTATTTGAGCCTTAAAATGATGTCATTATGTGTCTATAGCTATATATGTACACATAGATACAGATACAGGTATGAACTTAGTTCTTACTGCATTAGCAAAATACCATATACTAGGTGACTCAAACAACAGAAATTAGTCTTGCACTGTCTTGGAGGCTGAAGTCCCAGATCAGGCTGCCGGTGGGGTCAGGTTCTGGTGAGAGCCCCCTCTTGGCTTGCAGTTGGCTGCTGCCTTGCCGTGTCTCCACAGGACACGGCAAGTTTTAGACTCTTCCTCTCCTTATAAGGGTACTAATGCCCACCTTCATGGCCATATCTAATCCTAATCACCTCCCCGAGGCCCACCTCCTAATATAGTCACATTAAGAGTAAGGGCTCTTACCTGTGAATTTGGGGGAGGGACACAAACCTTCAGTCCATAAGAATATCTGGTCCCAGTTCTTAAAGAAGAGGAAACTGAGGCTCTGACATAGTCCAAGATCACACACAGTGAGTGAGTAGGGTAAGTTTTGAACCCCGATCTCTCTATCTTCTTGGCTCCAAAATCCAGGTACATTTCAAGACTGGTTCTTAAATAAATAAATAAGTACACACACACACACACACACACACACACACACACACAGAGCAAGAGAGAATTTAAACTCTTTGTGAAATCCCGCAGTGCCGGGAAGCTCTCTTCCTCTCCAGGTATCCTGCAGTTTTCCTAGTGTGGGAAATAAGACATGGACGGAGAACTATGCTTATCTTTTTTTCAGACTTGTCTCTGTCTCCGGTAAACAACTTTCCCCCCTGGAGCTCCTCTCTTCCTAAATAAAGGCGTCGGGAGGTGCTATGTGAGGTGTGTCCTGAAGGATTAAAGCTCTCATCTGTGGAGTGGTTATGATGGACCATGGGCCAGATGCCCTCATAAGCTATCATTGAAATCTCCCATTGGCAACAAACCTTGAGACAATGAGGGCTCAAAAGGTTAAATGAATCCACCTAGCAAGTAGAAGGAACCAGAATCCAGTTTGATCCTCAAGCTTGTGGACTCAACCCCAAGTCCAAATAACAGTCAAAATATTCTATTGAGGGCAGGGCAAATTCCTCTTAAAATGTGGAAAAATAGCTCCAGGGATGATCTTATACTTGAAGGAGACCAGGGAACTATCCCCCGCCTTGATCTTTCTGCTTTTAAAGCAATCCCTCAGAATGAGAGCCATGCAATCTGCCTCCAGCGTCAAATGCAAGCTGCCCCTGAGGCAGATCATGGTTGTGGTCTGTTTATCTGACTGCAGCTAGGGGATAGAGAGACTCAGGTTTCTGTACTGGGATTGGAACCTGCAGATCCCGGGAATCCGCTAATGAAGCCCTCCCACTGGCTCTGCCTGCCTCACTGGCTGGGTGTCTTTTGTTTGTTCTCTGCCTACCTGCTTCTCCTGCCCGGATACTGTGCACTCCGATAAAACCTTTCATCTTCCTATCTCAGGCTGCTCTACAAACAGTAATTAATTAGGCCTCATAACCCCCTGATGAGGTTATTATGTATAAACACAGTCCGGTGCATGGCCAGGGGAATTTTGTCATCAGCAGTTGTTAAGTTCAATTCACACCTCCACCACAGACCTTGGGCTATCTCCATAAATGGGAAAAGAAAGAAGAGATGAAAAAGGGTGAGACTGTGATTCATAGCATGAAAAACTCCTCCTGTTGAGCAAAAATTGAAATATTCTTGAACATACAAAATTCATGGGTAGTGTGATGGTCACTTATGGAGCTCTGGAGTTGAGGGAAGGCAAAGATCTTCTGTCTGCGATTTGATACCTAGTTCATGGCAGTGATGTCATCAGTGTGGCCTTAGGACAGGTGATGAAGCCCCCTAAGCTCAGTTCTTCATCTGGAAGTAGAGATAATGAAAGTGCCTGTGAGACAGGAGGGAAGGAGGCAGGGCACAGCCATTAAAAGAATGACACAGCAGTTAGCACCAAGATGGTGGAGGATTCAACTCCCGGTAGGCCTTGAGCTTCAATATACGCTCATTGAAATACAATAGCTGCTAAATGGTGCTCCCACAGGTGCCAGGACAGTTTCAAGGCTGACCATAAAAGGTTAAAGGGTGGATGATGGCCAAGTTCCCGGCAATCCTACCCTCTTCCCCAAAGTAAAGTAGTTGAAATAATCCTCCCACTTGTTAGCATATGAAGTTACCGAGCCCATAAAAACTAACACCATGCCTCCTGGCCAGTCCCCTTCTGAGTGAGATGACCACGCTCTGCATGTGGAGTGTGTAGCTACTTTAAACACCCGTCCCTGTGCCTCCATGGCCTCTTGCTCCCTCGCTTTCTGAGATAGCCCACACTTTTGTCTATGGAATGTGTATGTATTTTGCTTTGAGCTGAGCAACTACCTCTTGGCTTTTCTCTTGCCTTCTAAAACAGCCTGCACTCTGTCTCTGGAGTATGTATCTCTCTGAATAAATCTACCTTTACTCCACTGGGCTCCCTCTTGAATTCTTTTCTGTGTGAAGCCATGTGGTGGGGTCAGCTGAGACCTGGGACACGGTCATCCTCTTGCCCCACATTGTTTCCTGTGTCTCCTATTTTACAGACTTCACAGAAGGGCTGTTCAGTCAAGTCAGACCACAAATAACACAGGATTCTGGGGCACATGTGGTGTTATCCAAATGTCAATATTTAGTCACTGTGATCTGAGGTCACAATGACCTGCATGGCAGAAAGATCACTTTAGTTCCGTTGTCCATGCAGTCATTGAGCACCTAGAAATTTCTGCGATGCTTTTGGATATGGAAGGTGCAGAGATGAATGCTATTCATTTTCTGAGCATTGTCTGCCTCATTGGGTCCACGGCAGGATGCTATGGAGACATATTTTGGAATTTTAGTCACCAATGGTTGCAATCCTGTAACCCCACCCCCAGTTCATATGTTGAAACCCTAACCTCCAAAGATGATAGTATTAGTAGGTGGGGTCTTTGGGGTGATCAGGTCAGAAGGGTGAAGCCCTCATCAATGGGATCTGTGCTCTTATAAAAGAGACCACTTATAAAGGCTCTTGTAGAAGAGAATCCTTGCCCTTTCCACCACGTAAGGATGCAGTAAGAAGTCTGACTCAGAAGGAGGCCCTCGCCCAACCAGTTTCTGTTGTCTGTGAGCTATCCAGTCTGTGACATTTCATTATAGCAGCTCAAACAGACTAAGACAGTGATACAGCCAGTCCCCATGGCAAAGCTATACACTTTTCTATAGTACAGAGTAAGAGCTCACTGCCATATTACAGAAAAAGGAGGGAGCAGATAGCCAAGATCTGTTATTTGTGGTTGGATATAAACAGCTTGTATTATATTATATTATAATATTATTACATAATATGATTATGTCACATTTTGTTGATCCAGTCACCTGGTGTTGGGCATAATTCCATTTTGGGGGGCTATTTTAAGTAAAGCTGCATGTACATTCCTGTAGAAGTCTTTTTTTGTGAATACACATTTTTATTTCTTTGTTTAAAGACATATTTTCATCTCTAATGGGGGGATTTGGGGTCACGGAGTAGGTGTATATTTTTATCCTTATAAAACATTGCCCAGAGGTTTTCAAATACTTGTGCCATTTGCACTTCTGCCAGCAATTTTCAATAAATATTTATTAAATTAATAAATTATTTTTATCAGTAATGAAGAAAGGAATCAGAGGACTTCAAAATAATGCCACAAGAAAATTTCTCGGTGAGAAATTCTTTTTTTTTTTTTACTAGAATAACAAAAAGGGTCATACACCAAATTGCTCACCAAACTGCTTTCAAAACTATGAAATCCTCAGATTTGTGATTGTCATGGAAAGAACTTTCAGCGCAGTGCTGTCTATGTAGAGTTAAAAATATCGTAACTTTGATGAATAATGTCAGATTCAATGTCAACAACGTAGGTCGTATGTTATTAAGGATAGGACTTGACCGCCTCCACAACCGTGCAAGGGAAGGAAACCAGACACCAGAGTGTATTCTGTTTGATCCCACTTACACAAAGTTTTAGAGAGGATAAATTCATCTATTGTAATAGAAATCAGAATAGTGGCCATCTGAAGTAGGGGTGGGAACTGACTGCAAAGGGACACAGTGGAACTTTGGGGAATGAAGAAAATGCTCTAGAATTTGACTGAGGCAGTGGCCACAAGAATGTATACATTTGTGAAAACTCACCGATTTCTATACTTAACATGGGCCCATTTGTCTTATTGTAAATGACACCTCAGTCAAGTTGGTTTTAAACATGTACACAAACATTTTATCACATTAAAAGTTGTCCAAAATATTGCTTTCTTCCCTCACAGTCTGGCTAACTTTAATCACTCTCTTATTTATTCGACAAGGTAAAAATAAAGGGCTCCCTTCAGTTGGGAGTGTCTCATGCATCTAATAGTCCATTGGAAACTATGAAAATCTCAGACTCCCCATGGAAATGCTCAGGTTCTTTTTTCATGAAGAAAAGGTAAGCTGACAACACCTCCTCTGATTTGTCAAAACCAAGTTGTTTCTACCATGGGGCATTTCACATAACTTTGGAAACTCAACTGAGCCTTTACAGGAGTATGGGAGCCTATTCAAGGTCTGTTTCTGAGAAAAAATGCATGTATATATTGGTTCTACCTGGTAGTACCTGCTGTTTAGGTGTGCTTAACTCACGGGAAGATGAAACTATCTGATTCTTAAACCTCGCCAGCAGAATGTCGTGCTTTCATCATCATCTCTCCCATATGGTATCTGAAGTGTAAAGGTCTCCCTTCAATGTCCAGGATGCGGTGTTAGCCTCGGCTCTGGATAACGAGTCCCGTGTGCTGAGTGCTTGCTCTGGGCCAGGCAGTGTGATGCCTGCTTCATGGACGTCACCTGGTTTACTTCTCAGAAGGACCTGAGCAAAGCTGATCTTATTCCTTTCTTGACTGAGTCAAGTGACCAGTGAAAGCCAGCAGGTCACAAACTGTTGTGGCATCCGTCCCTGGGTCCCCGTCCAAGGGAGATGGTGACAGGCTAACCGTGGAGGAACTTCACCCCCTTGCTGACACCGTGTCTGCCCAAGGCTGGTCTGTGAGTTCTGGTGCTGGAGATAGCTAAGATACTATAACCCCTACCCATGAATTAAGTCATATCATTGAAGTGAAGTTGTACAGAACACGCGCTCTCAGGCCACTGGCAGGAACATCATTTCGTGTTTCTCCCCTCTGTTGTGTCCTCTGATTTATGGTAGGTCGAGGCCAGGGGTCTCTATTTTAACTACATTTATGTCTGTCTGTGTGTGTGTAATAAAATGATAGCAGAATGAAGATCAGCTACAAAATCTCTGGGGACCAGTGCAAAATAGACAGTTGGGCCTTGGTCAGGGTGGAAAGGTCTGTGTGTACTTCCCACAGGTCCACCGCCCTAAACCATGCACCACACCCCAAGGGACCCCAACCTCTAAGTACAGCAGGGGCGCGTTAAGTACCTGGATCGCGGGTGGGCAGGAGGCTGCTGCCATGGTGCCCACTGAATGCACAGTGATGATACCAAACCAGGGCAAGACCCTTACCACCTTTCCCCATCCCAAGAGGCCGCCAGGCACAGGCCCAGCCCCACCGTGCAACATGGCTTCACGCAGGCCCCCACTGTGGACGGAGCATGATGGTGGGATGTGGTGTCTGCTCTGCTGGTGTGATCTGGTCACCACCGGGGATGGAGGGCTGCAGTGGCCATGAGGAGAAGAGATGGAACCGGGGCAGGTCCCAGGGCACCAGGGTTGGAGAGTAGAGTCCGGGGACACATCTTTGAGAAGGTGGAACCACACGTGAGCAGTGTCTCAGAGCACTCGGCCCGTGCTCCGTAGTCCTGTCAGACTTCTCTCACAAAACACACATTCAGAGATAAAATGAGTAAGAATTTCAGGACAGTAGCAACAGAGCTTTAAACCCATCCATGTGATCCTCCCGAGTCAGGGGCTGTGTGTGAGTGTGACCTGCCACGCTGTCGCTGGCTGAACGCAATGAATGTGATGGTTGGATTTGGGGATAAGACTGCCTAGATCCAAATCCCATTCCACTGTTAAGTAGCTCTGTGACTTCTGGCCAGTTACTTAACCACACTGTGCCTTAGTTTTCTTATCTGTGAAAATTCAATGTATATAATGAATCATGCACCCAGGCTATGGTACCTGGCACATGTGAAAGTTATATAAGTGTTAGCTATTTGCTTGTTGTTTATAACTATTGCCCACATAAATGTCACAAAGCCCTTGTATGTGTGTCTTTAAGCACATCCATCTGTACCACTAATTCACCGATGTGAGTTACAACGGGCTCTATTTAGTCATCTCCTGCTGCACGTTTTTATTATTGAATAGATGGTTTCAAAACAATATTAAAAAACAATTTGTAAAAAGGAAAAAAATCTTTACGTGAACACACATACATAATTATCTCAATTTTTGCGTATAAGAAGCAAGCATTTACCAATATGCATGCATATTTGTACCAAGCTGCAATTGCACTGTATATATCATTTATGTATTTTTTCACTTAACAGTAAATTGTAAGCGTTTGTTTGTGATGCTGCATTATAATTATCATCGTAATGGTCGCATAATACCCTCTTATGATGATAGATCATAATTTACTGTAAATTATTTCCCTATTGATGGACATTTAAGTTGTTCCATTTTGGGGGCAATTATGGCTAATGCCATGGTGATGAGCACTTAGCTTGATCCTTTCGCTGAATTATTTTCTTGAGATCCATTTCCAGGAGGGGACTGCTGGGGCAAAGGGAATAAATACATGGAGGGTGCTTTCTATATATTGAGCCACTGTCTTCCCAAAGGGCAATGATCATAGGAATAATGGAAGCAATGAGGGGCGTAACGTGCACAGACTGTGCTAAACTCTCGGCAGGCATTACATCATTCTGTTCTCTCTGCGGCCCTACGTATTGTCATTCCTACTTAACATGTGAGGGGACTGAGGCCCAGGGACATCAAGGAGCTGGTCCGAGGCCATGTATTTAGTGAGTAGAAGGGCTGGGATAGGAAGAGGTCTAGTCTAGTGTTGAAGCCTGTTAATTAAACCAGGCACTTAGCACTCCACTTCCTGTTGCTGACGTGGCCAGGATCTCACACATTCTCACGTATCTTCCCTTTGGCGTCCCTGTGGAGATGCCCCGTGTCACCCCACACTGGATGTTTGCTCTTCGGAACACTTTCTCATCCTCTGTAACATCAAATTGTCCTGCTCTTGTCCCACTTCCCCTTCCCTCATCTGCCATGTTCTCCCTCTTGTTTCCTCCCTTCCGTCTTTCCTCTCTCCCTCCTTCCCACGTATGCGGAGAATCTTCTCGGTGCTGAGTTTTATTAGAAACTGATACGGAGTCTTTAATCTTTCTCCAATTCCCTCAGTTGCCATTGCATTTCTTCCCCCTTTCCAGTCTTTAAGCAGTTGTGCCAAATGTGAATTAAAAACTTCATCTACTTTGCATTGGTCTTTTGCAGCTTATTCTGAGTGCCATTAAAACGTAATTGGTGAATTCATATTTTTCCTTTAAGTCCGATAAGCAAGTTAAGAAGTTTACAGAAGTGTGAACTGTAATTTGCATCCATCTGAGAACAATTTTTTTGAAAAGAGCATGTTCATACTGTGCGTCCTACATATTTTCATAATAAATATTATGCGAGAGAATCAATCTGGGCACGTGCAGACTTCCCTCACACACACTTTAAGGCAAACATGCGGAATGAAGCACATATTCTGTTCCACAGAGCTCATGTATCGTCTGAAGCATTGTTACTGTCGAGTTGATCTCCTCCTATTGTTTTGAATATAATTTCTATTATAGGAAAGGGATGTTCAGATAATTGAAAGCAAACATTCCTAAGCCTCTCTTCTGTACCTTAAAAATAACTATGAGAAAAAAAAAAGAGATGGGGAATTAAATAAGGTGTTAAAAACAAAAAAAGAAACAAAACACAGGGACATTGAACAAGTTTCAATAAATCCCGAAGTGAAAGATTCATCCCACAGCCAGCACGTTCAATTCCAGGTGTTCCTGGAGCGCCGGAAACCGTCTCCAGACATCCAGCGCGCCATTCAGTGGCGAACTTGAGAACGAAGCTCAGCTGAGAAATAACTTTCTAGGTGGCAATGCCCACCTCTTGGGGCTTACATGTCCCTGTATCTTTCTCATTCCTTCTCCCTCTCACCTCTTTCCCCCTTAAGCCCCTTTCAATCTACAGCAAAATGAAACATTCAAGTACATTATTCAGTCCAGAAGAAAATGCCAGCTCTTTCTTTCCTCTCCCCATTTTTTTGTTTTCTCTGGTTTTCCTCCTGGTCACCGCTGCAGACCCAAGTCTCAGTGGTTCTGGCCTGTGATATTTTGAAATAGAAAAGTTGCAAGGAAGTCTTTCCCTAAGCACCGGAGAGCTGAGCGGCTGAAAAGTAAAAAAATCAGAGGACTCTAATAGCGCCCTTTGGCTGTGGTGGTGATGAGGTGCTAAGGAGTCAGGACACAGACAAGAAATAGATAAAGCCAGTTAGGTTCTTCTAAGACTCAGGTCATCCTCAGGCTCCAGGGGATCCTGAGGCCAAATGATCTTTTTCAAAGAAATAAAAATAAATGTTGAGAGTATTTGGGTAGCCAAAACCGAAAGACATTTATAGAGCAGTAATAATGTGAATTGCAATGGCTTCCTACCAACACTGGGAGACGACTTCAGATTTGTTTATTTGTTTTTGCCGTGTTGAATGCCTCAATTTCTCGAGAGAGTCTACATCAACATCTCCTTCCTTCATCACCACGTGGGGCCTCCCCACACGGAACAGTGCTGGGTTCATCTGCAGACACACGGGAGGTCTAGATAAACCCTTGCTGAATGAACTGCCATGGGAGACCCAGTCATGGAGAGACCGTGCAAACAAAATGACTGCTGGAAATCTTTCCCCCCTTTTTTAAAAGGATATCATGCAACCCAGCCGACCCTCATATAACAAACAGACCGCCTAAGTGATAAAACGAAGGAGCCTTTCAAATGTTTGTTACAATATCTGCTGCAGCATTGCTTACAAAAAAAAAAAAAGCCAACAAATAAGAGGGTACCTTCTAAATTACTATCAGTAAAGAGCTAAGTGGGTACATCCATCAAATGGACTAAATGTTTAAAGAAGAGTTCACGTGTACAATACATGGAATTAACTGTCTGCTCATATGCATTTGTGTGTCTGGAAGGATGTCCTGGAGCAGCTAACCTGTAGTAGTTGTCCTTGGGGGTCAGGTATTGGGACAATGTGCATTATTTCATTTCATCCTCACAAGCAATCCTGAGAAATAGGTTGTGATACTGATCACACTTTTTCACTTAGAGACCCAGAGAAGTTGAGTCACTTGCTCAAAGTCACGCAGGTTGGAAGTGGTAGAATTGGGACACAAAGCCAAGCAGAAGGAAGCCAGAGCAGGGCTACTACCCACCAAATGCTAGTTCCCAACCTCGCTTGAAACAGTGGTTCCCTGGGCGTGAGGTCATTGAAGAGCTGGCATTTTCTTTTGTTTGTTTTTACTCTAAGCAAGAATTGTCTTTATCATAAAAATAATTAGTGCTTTCAAAAATTAAAAAGCAAATGCAAAATTCCTTAGGGGTTTAAGCCATGATGAGCTAAGTTGGCATGAAAAAAGAAAATATTTACACTATGAATGACCAGAAAAGTGAGAAAAAGAAGGGGAAGGAAGAGATGGAGGAAGAAAATGATGATGATGACAAAAAAGAAGAAAGAAAGGAAGAAGAAAGGGGGCAAAGCAGCCTCCGTCACTGTTGCTATGGCTATAGGTTTCCACGGAAGGTGAAGGCTTCCAAACACGGGCACCACCACCGCCACCGACAGCACTAATTTGCGTAACCAAACCACAGCTGCCATTGTCACAATATTTATTTTTAAATCCCACAGAATCTCTTCTCTTTCCCTCCCTCTTCCTGTATGCCCTTTGCCACCCTCCATGGCCTGCCCCTGCAGCCTCTTCTGCAACATCTGTGACAACAAGTTGAATTTGAGGCATAAACTAGACTTTTAGTTATTTGTAGAGTTGACCCGTACAAGAAGTGATCGGACAATGACTGGTTTCTATTATTTTTAGTGGAATTAGACAACCTTGGGTGTAATGTAGGACACATGTTGCCCTGCCCTATAGTTTTGCCCAAGGGGAAGAAGGAAAGGAAGCAGGGGGAGGTTTAGGGCAGGCAGAGGGTAGGGGACTCATACCCGAGGGAGTCCTTCTGTGCAGTGGTCGGTTGGCAGAGGTGACCGACTATCACCCCATGATGCTGGGACCCCAAGGTCTTGGTGTAGAGGGGAACGCTGTCCTCGCTGCTGAGAATGAGTCTGGCACCTTGGGTGACGTGGATCAGCGTAGCCAGCTTAGTTATCCTCCCAGGAGCACATGACTTAACTTTTCTGAACTTTCATGCATAAAATGGGTCTAATTGCCCTCCTTTCCAGGGCTGTCATGAATATTAAACTGGATAATATATGTAATGCTCCTTTCAAATGGTGAGTACTAAACATTGTCGATGTTCCCTTCCTCCACTTTCTCCCTACCCCCTATTCCCAAAGCCTTGTCAGCACTGCTTTCCCCACCCACAGTGCTTTCCCCTCTTCTTTAGAAAAAATACCACTTCTCTCCTTTAATACCTGATTTGGAGCTCGTATTTCTGAAGCTTTTTTTTTTTTTTTTTTGGTCTAACGTCAAGCAACACTGACCTAGATTAAATTGTGCAGTCTCCCCAAGGCTCAGTTTCCCCACGTGCAAAGTGAGATGCTTGGAGAGGAAAATTTGAGTCTTGTTTTAATACTGAAATTCTTTAATTCCACGTATTTTCATTTCTTTCTCTCTTCCCTCCTCCTCCTCCATTCCTCCCCCTTTCTGCATCACACTCTGCTGGTGAATAAAATTCAAACCATAAATCAGATTCAGGTGTTTACTTGCACCACTCACAAATAGAAGACTTAATTGTGCAAGAACAGGTTCCCATTTTTCTGATTGAATTAGTCAGTTCTGTGTCTTTCTCCTCTCTCCCTCTGGTTTCCCCTCTATTTTTAGATAGACAGTCTGAAAAGTCTTAATATATCGATGACATTTATAACACATGTTAATATCTAAAGCGTCAGCGCTCTATTTGTAGAAATGACTGCTGATGGGATGAGATGCTTTTATTATATCCTGACTTTTATTATAAATAGGATAAAACTGTGCACTCTTTTTCAAAAATTAAATAATAAGAAAATATTCGCTGCCCCACTCTATCCAACCATCAGCATCAAGTACGAAGTTTTACTTTTTTGGTGCACATTTTAAAAATTGCTTTTTACGACTTCAGGGTGAATATCTGTCTCCTGCAGTAGATGACAGTGGGTTCTTCGGGGAGAATGCATTAGAGAGGTAAGTGCAGACACCTGGGGATCCATTTTTAAATTTTTGTAGCTTCTCTGGGGCCCTAATGGATCCCAACACCTCAGAACTCTGGGGGTGGCCAGTGCTTTGCTCTCCATGTGAAAAGCATAACCCCCCCTCTCGGTACCACCGCAGCTTGCCTATCGGTAAAGTGCATTTTACAAGTCTATGAGCTGGAGGTTAAGAGCATCTGTTTTGGGAGCAGGCAGACGTGGGCTGGGGTTGCTGCTCTGTCCTTTACCAACTGTGTGATTTCGGTCAGCCACTCAGCCTCTCTGAGCTTCATTTCCACCTAAAAAAAGTGGAAAATCAATGCAGCTACTTCAAAGAGATGGTATAAGGATATAATGAGATGGCATATATAAAATATTTAGCACATTTCAAAGGCTCAAGGGTAGTAACTATTGTTAATTTTTGTTGTAATTATTTTTATCACTACTACTATTTGTCATGACTACACGAAGAATTTCTCTCTTACTCTGCACCTCTTTGCTGACCTACTTCTCTGACCTTCCACCGGAATTTAGCTAAACGTCATTTGCCACTTTCTGACCGTCCAACTTTATCATATCCCCTCCCAGACCATCAACCCGACATGCACATATATAACCACGCCTTCACCGTACAGAATTTTACCTTCATTCTCCAATATGCCAGGACTTTACAAGCCTTCATGGTTGGTCTTGTTGGCCTGCCTGTCTTCCTTTCTCACCTCAGCTGGCTCTCCAAGCTTAGCCAAGATTTCATCTCCTAGAAAGCCCTTAGTTTGTCTGATCTGAGCTTAATCTCTCTCTGTGATCCCAGAAAGTCCCCTCTCAGCTCATCCATGGCTTTTGCCCGAGTTATCAGTGTAATTGGCTATGTTGTTTCTCAGACCCATGATTTTCTCAGACCCATCGAGGGCAGATAGATATTCTGACCCTCTGGCCTGTGTATCCCCGAGTCCTAGCACATAAATCACAATAACTACTTGTCGATCGTCTGATTTCCGTGCATGTCTGACCCCTCCTGATAGATTGTCAGTCCTTCCAGTTGGTGGATTATGACTGGGTTGTTTTGTTTCTCTAGCACAGATCTTTATTTATTCAGCAAACATCCCTGAGTGTTTACACGCTGCTTGGATCTAACATAAATGATGAGGCAGAGTGATGCCTGGTTTAGAAGAAGCAGTTTAGGCCCTTCCCTCCATGCCAGGCATGTCTCCAGCTCTGCTCCCCTCCCAGGCTTTGGGAAAGGTGAATGAGGCAGGATTGTACACCACCATTTCTTTTGTGTAGCATGCATTATTTCTACGCACGTACTAACGGCTAGAATTTAATCCCTCGCTCATAACAGGCGGTAAGGTTAGCTACAATATGTTGTCTACAGTTCAGTGGTCACATGCTGTGTGGAAATGTAGGACTTCTCTAAATAAATGCAGGAGAGCAGATATTGGTGAACAATCAGTAATCTCTGCCTTAGGAACTGAACTTGACAGACAACACTGTAAAAGACAGACGTGGCCCCTGCCCTCAGGAATTCCCATGGTCCAGTTGGAGGATGGACTGTGGACAATTAACGTTGCTACGCGCAGGGTCAACGAGGAAGTAAGGTCAATAACAAGACCTGAAGCTGAAGAACAGGAGAGGGGAAGCAAGTGAAAGCCGAGGGGAGCGGGCAGTAAATGGAATGATCGCCGAATGGAACCGGACAAATGCCTGGAAAGAATAAATAATAGGATACATTTCAGGAACCGAAAGATGTTTAGAATGAAGGTGTGAGGCCGGAAGGGGCTAAGAGGCTAGAAAAGCGGACAAATAGCAGGAAACGGGGGCTTAGGCCCGGTGAAAATGTTTGGATTTTAGCCCATGATGGATGGCCAGTATTTCAAACAAGGAAACAAGGGAAATCACAGGGGCCTGCAGAAAACTGAGAAAAGAAGAATGACGCATAAAGTTGCATAGCCCAGGAGTCTGCTTAAAAAATGTGTGCTTTGTCTCGGGGCGGGGCTGGGAGGGAAAGAGAACTGGAGGAGGGAGGGGAGGAAGGAAGGAGGGAGGGGACGTTTGCCAGAGGCCAGACTCCAGTGCACCAAAGCCCCAGGGCATCTAGGAGCACCTCACATCCTCTGCTGTTCCCAGCCCCACTGCCTTGAAAGATTTGAGAAGAGGGGGGAGAGGAGGGGGAAAAGTGAGCCGAGTGACCCCATTTCCAGCTGCCCTCCGCCGTGCGAAAAGTGAACAGAGGCCTGAGGGACCAGCCAAGGCAGGTCGGTGCTTGCATCCCGGAACGGAGGCAGGAGCAGGATCGTGGCAGAGGTGTTACTATGCTTCCTCGCTGGTGTCTTCAGAATAATCCCCCGAGGAGTTTAGACTGCAGTGGAGCAGTGCCAGCGCAGGCCAGTCCCTCCTCCGCCCGGAGGGAGCTGCAGCAGCACTGCACCTGAAGACGCGGGAGGAGCAGCTCCTGCAGTCCCGAGGACTGTTGCTGTTTACATCTCCTGGGCTTGGGGGACACTCTGTTCATGGCTCCACAGATTCCCCTAAAGAACGCACACATCGTTTTCTTTCACTGTCGTTTTGCTGCTGCTTAAAAAGGAAAAAAAAATTGCTCAGTGGTGGCCCATGTGTGCACGTGTGTGTGCACCAGCCCTTCCTTGGCAAAAGCTAGTCCTCCCCTCGCCTTTTCTCTCCCTGCAGCCCCAGAGGGCTAAAGAGAGCCTCTGGCCCCATCTCTGAGAGCATCTGTCAGCCAGCAACATCTCGATTCCTTGAAGGCATTTAAAAATAATTTGCTTTTCTGGACCTTCCTGGCCAGAATTTGGTTGGCGGATTTTGGGAAATTGCCAAGGGATGCTCAGAAAACTACTCTGGACTGGGAATCTTGAGTCCTGAGGTCACTAGGAGTGACCTTTAGAGGTCATGGTGTGAACTGAAGGAATGTTGAGTGTTGAAGCACAGACCTCCTACCTAGAAATTCCACTTCTGAGAATTTCTTCTGAAAAAAAGGATCACAAACGTACACAGAGATTACTGGAAGGCCATCAGTAACGTCATATTTAAAATTTATAAAAAAGAAAGAAACTAAACCAAAAAACATGGAGAAACCAAATTGTCAACCGTAGGGAATAGATTATATTCATTATAAGGCATCTTATGTCTGCAACTGAAACACACACACACACACCAGAAAAAGAAAGCGTAAAATGATAAACAGCAAGAAATGTCAGGTTAGGAACATGGCAAGTACTGAAGAAATACTTCTTAAAAGTCTAGGAAAACACCTACAAGTCTATTCATTGATTCAACAAATCTGTACAGAGCTCTGCTCTGTGACTGGTGTCCTGCTGGATGCTGGCAGTGTGTTGCTTAATAGAGACGGGCCTGGACCTTGCCTTCAAGGAGCTTAGGGTCTGGTCAAGGTCAGAGCCATTATATTTGAGTAACAGTATTTTTTTGTGTGTAGATATATATATATATATATTTTTTTTTTCTTTTTAGTGAAGTATAGTCAGTTTACAATGTGTCAGTTTCTGGTGTATAGCACAACGCTTCAATCATACGTTAACATACATATATTTCTCTTCATATTCTTTTTCACCATAACTTACTATAAGATATTGAATATAGTTCCCTGTGCTATACAGTATAAACTTGTTTTTGTCTATTTTATGTACATTAGTTAGAATCTGCAAATCTCGAACTTCCAATTTAGCCCTTCCCACGCCTCCCCCCACCCTCCCGGTAACCGTAAGTTTGTTTTCTATGTCTGTGAGTCTGTTTCTGTTTTGTAAATAAGTCTGTCTTTTTTTTAAGATTCCAGGTATACGTGATTTCATGTGGTATTTATCTTTCTCTTTCTGGCTCACTTTACTTGGAATGATGATCTCCAGCTCCATCCAGGTTGCTGCGAATGATACTATTTTATTCTTTCTTATGGCTGACTAGTATTCCATTGTAGAAATATACCACAGGTGCTTTATCCAGTCATCTGTCAGTGAACATTGAGTAACAGTATTGAACGTGATTTTGTATCTTCTTTTCTTCTAGAAACTGAAAAATATCTTTGTTTTTATAGCTTAAGAAGTTTTGAAAATAACTCACCTTGTATCTGGACAACGCTTTCCCAATCACTCTGGATTTGCTCCTCACGGCTGTTGATGCCGAAGGAGAGATGGAGGGAGGAGGGGAAGGCGGGAGAGACACAGGTCGCTGGGCAGGAGTCTGCTGTGGGACAGGTGTTTTACCTTCTTCCCCTCATTCGGTTCCCAGGACACCTCGGGAGCCACGAGTTCATCATAAACACTGTTTTGCAGTTAAAGGAGCTCTCAGATCAGGAGGCTATTGTTCGGGGAGATATTAGAACTGACCCAATTTTGCCAGTTGACACTTCCTTCAACTCCATGAAACTGAGCAGAAACAGGTGGCTCAGGGAACTCCGCTGTACGCTCCCTGGAATTCCGACACAAAACGAGTTTCTTGATCAGCTTCCTGTTCTAATTCTCTACCCCTGCCGATAGCTTCACTCCCCTGCTTCAGTTTTCACATCTGTGAAATGAAGACGGTAATAATTTTCTCCAAAGGGTTAGTGTCGCATTAAATTAGTTGATACAGCAGCGCTCTCCAGACAGGGCCTGACACGGATGCAGTAAGCCCTCAGTAAATGTTGTCTGTCATCAACGTCATTAGTCGTTATCATGGTTGGTATTAACTGCACTGTTTTTTGAAAGCAGTCTCGCAGAGACAGAACCACACACAGTCGCCATAGCTCTTCCATTTTCCCTAGGGTCTTCCTTACCCTCTTATCAGGCGCCAGGTCCTGCGGATTCTGGCCTTCGTGGTATCTCCCATCTTGCTAGCCTTCTCTCTGATAGCTCGGGGCGGGAAGTAACAGTAGGGATTTTATCGATACAGCAGCTCTCTCTCAGGGCTTAAGCTGAAGAATCAATGCCTGTGAGGCTCAGGAAGACAAGATGGGCCTCAGAGGGGCCGAGTACCAAAATGGAAGGCTGATTAACAGGCGAGATGAGTGATCGTTCGGCAGCATAAAGATGTCCCACTTCCCCTGGTTTAACAGGCTAAACGAGAAAAGAGGATTCTCTACCTGCAGAGGTCTTTCCGGAATCTAAGCCAAGTTTATCCAGGCTAACGGAGAGCAACTGAGCTACTCAGGCCGAGCCTGTAGGTGCAGGAGTCACAAAGAAGGTATTTTAAAAGAGGTGGTAAAACAATTACAGCGTTAAAAATTATCGAAATCCTGGCTGAGTGATTTTGGAGTATGTAGCCCCAACTCTCTGAGACTTGTTTTCCTCCTGGGTAGTTAAAGGTCATAATGTGTATCTCCTAGGACTTTTGTGAAGATGAAATATATGTAATGGATCGGGCACATAGGAGGGACTCAACGAATGGTAGCTGTTATCATTCCTACCCTGGGCGATAAAATGAGTAAGACGCAGCTGTTTTGTTCTGGTAAGGAAGTGAGAAGCAAATGGGCATCTATTGAATAATATTTAATGAATTACAGCTATATGTCTTATAAAATGAGCATATACATGTGTATACGCATGTATAACCGATGCCTATTGTTAATTAGTAGTTGTTAGCAGTTAATGATTGTTAATTGGTAATGGTTATTAACAGTATCTGAGCTTTGACAATAGTATCCTCAAATTAAGATGATAAAATGACACACCAATAAAAGTTCTGGACTCAGAAACCAGGGGACTTCCTTGTTGGTGAACACATCAATATGCTAGAAGTGTGATGTGCTCTGATTCCAAAGACAAGGCGTGGAAGCTCTGTCCAGGACGCCTCCAGACCTCATCCTATGTGTCTTTTCACTTGGATGTTCTTGAGTTGTATTATTTATAATTAAACTGTAATCATAGGTATAGATCGTTATTAAGTTCTGTGAGTCATAATTATGGAACTTGAAGAGGCCATGGGGACCCTGGAATTTGTAGCCAGTTAGTTGGAAGTGTGAGTGGCCTGGGGCCCCCCATGAACACATGGCTGGGGTCCGAGGTGAAGGTGGTCTTGTGCATCCTTGTAGGGCTTTGTGGTAACTCTTGGGGGCTCATGCCAAAATTAAACTGTAGCACGCCAGTTAGTGTTAGAACGGTTAGGGTTAAACCAGAGCAGTCAGTCTCCGAGTAATAATTCATCACTGAACAAGCTAAACAAAAAAATTACATGATCATAATAATCAAGGCATAAAAAATTAACAAAATTTGACATTAATGATAAAAACTCTCATAAAATGGGAACAGAGAACTTTCTCAGCTCAATAAGGAGTATTTATTAAAACAAACCAAACAAACAAGCAAAAAAACTGTAGCCAACATTACATTTAATACTGAAAGGCTGAATGTTTATGCCCTAAGAGTGGCAACAAGGCAAAGATACCCATTCTCACCACTTTTATTCAACATAGTACTGGAAGTTCTAGTCAGTGCAGTAAGGTAAGAAAATAAAATAAAATGCATACAAATCAGAAAAGAATAAATAAAAGTTTCCCAATTTAAAGATGGCATGATTGTCTACATAGACAATCCCAAGGAAAGTAAGGAAAAAAAGAAAAAAGAAAAAACACCTAGAACCAATGAATGAGTTCAACAAGGTGTCACAGAATATAGGATAAATATTTTAAAAATTGTATTCCTTTATACTAACAATGAACATTGTAGACACCGAAATTAATAACATACAACTTTCAATCGCTTAAAAAATTTCTAAAAAAGGTGTAAATCTAGCAAAACATGTGTAGGACTTGTTTGCTGAACACTACACAATACAGAAGGAAAAAAAAGCAAAAAAGATCTAAATAAATGGAAAGACGTATTGTTCTCGCAAACTGGAAGATTCAACGTAGTAAGTCTATTCTTGTATTCCCATATTCTATTCTTAGTCTCATGTTTATCCTCATAGTCTATTCTTCCAAATTAGTATAAAGTTTTAACTCCATTTCTATCAAAATCCCACCAAGATTATTTTGTAGATATAGACAAGATGGATTCTAAAATTCTGAAAAAAGGAAGAGCAAAGTGGTAGAATGCATCTGCTTGATCTCCAGACTGATTATGAGAAACTACATTAATTAAGATGGTGTGCTGTTACCACAGGGATAGGCACATTGACCAACGGGCCAGAAGAGAGAGCCCAGAATTAGAATTACACAAAGGTGCCCAACTGAGTTTTGGCAAAGTTGTCGCTTTAAGCCATTAGGTATGTGATGATTTGTTATGGCAGAAATTGAAAACTAACGCACAATAGGAATGTATCCTCAGACCAAAAATTTGAGGACCCCTCCCCTATGATCTTAGGCAAATAGTTTAACCTTTACTAGCCTCAGTTTCTACATCTATAAAATAAGGATAACAATTTTCCAAAAATATTGGGGATGTTTTGAGTATCAGATGAGATCATTCATTTAAAGCAGGTAACAGAATGTCTGACATTCGCTGAGTGCTAATATGTGCTGGCCATTATTACTGGCAGAACTATAGTTGGTTAGATCAAAGTCGCAGAGGAGAGAGGGAGGTAACGAAAAGTACTAAAAACGAATAAGCACAGCAAATAAAAGTCCTACAAGTATCTTTTTCTTTAATGAACCAGATTTTACTGCAGTAGAAATATACTACGTCGAGTGACCCCACTCCGGAATCACTTTTTACCGTTCTGAAAATACTGATCTCTTGAGGCAGGTTCTCCCCAAAGGTTTATAAAGTATGATAATCCTTACAAAAGAACAGCAGAACTCACAGTAGCTCTTGCTGGTCTGAAATACGAAGGAAATAAAATACAAATTTTATTTCCCGTCTGCATATCTTGGCAAAGAAAGTCCCGGCATTTTCACAAGTTACCTTGGTACTTAAGAGCACATTTCTCTGAGCCTGGTCTTCTATTCCTATGTCTTAGGAAGAGTGAGCACAAAAAGATCTCCTTTCTTGGATCCCCAAGGCAGACCAACTGCCATCGTCTGCAGGCGTGGGGTACCTACTGAGAACACGTTACTGTTTAGGGACCAGACTGAACCTCACAACCCCAAAAAAGGAACAGCCAACAAAAACCAGAATTAACAGTTTTTAGCCTTCCACTACCTCATTGAATCTCAAAACCAAGATTTGTGAAGGGTCTCTGTTCCTTCATTCATGTGACCAACCATTAAATATATATTGAGCCGGTACCTGGAGTGAGACACGTTTCTAGGCCCTGGGAATGTGTCTCCTGCTTGTACAGGGATCATAGTCTGACTTCACTGCAGTTCAGTGCTTATTCACATACAAGAAATTCAGTTATATATTTCGTATAGCACTTTATACCACAGAGGTCCTAAGATGGTCCATGCTTGGTCATGATGGCAGTGAAAAAGCAGATGAGTGAATTCTTATCATTCAGGTTCTTGTTCTGAGAGTCTTCCTTTATAACTTGATCTAACCCATCGCTCTCCTCTCTCTGGGTTACTTGGTATCGCATCAACCTGTTTTTTTTTTCCTTCTTCTTCTTCTTCATCCCTTTATGGTAGTATGAACTTATTTTGCCCATTTGTTCCTCTAATTCTATTGTCTGTCACCCCTAATTGATTATAAACTCCAGGAGCGCAGAGATGTCTAATGGCTTTTATCTCTTTAGCCTGGTGCCCAGATCTACATGTTCCACGGCCAGTGCTCAAAACATGTTTGAATGGATGGATTAGGGATTCACTAGTCTCCCTCCTGTTGGTCCGGAGCTGCACTGTCCAATGTGGGAGCCACACACGGCTATCAAATACCAACTAATGAATTGGTACAATTCAACTAGCTGTTGAAATGTAACTAGCTTAGAGTAAAATATACTGTAACTGTAACATACACACTGGATTTTAATGACCTGGTCCAAAAAAAGGTGCAATATCCCAGTAATAATTTTACATTGATTTAACGTTGAAATAATATGTTGAAAGTCTTAAGTTAAATTTAATACATTATTAAATGTTTTAAAAATTAATTTTACTTTTTTTTGTTTTACTTTTTTAAATGTGGCTACTGGAAAATATTAAAATTTATACGTAATTCACCTTTGTGGTTCACATTATGTTTCCATTAGACATTGCTGGTCTACAATGATAGCCCTGAAAATCAAGTTCCAGTAAATACCCAGGTGTTTATAGGTTAATTAATCCTAGGGTCCTGGCAGAAGCCGGAAGCACTCAGAATCAATTGAGATTCTGGCTCTAGGCAGCTTGGAAAGGGAACATTCTAACTTAAAAGCATAGGGGCCAGTATTTACAGGGAGGTGTCTGATAGAAGCTAAAATGCCCTGCCCACACTGAGAATGTGGGAAAACGTGGGCTAGGACTGAGACCACCACGACCACACCTAGACCCTCTGAGTAACCGCATCCCTTCCCTGGATGTGTGACCCAAATGCTCTCAGGATGGTGGGCGGCGATTAATGGTGACAGCTTTACGAGCACAACGGTGCACAGGGAGACAGACAGGGAGCTCCCCGGCCGCTCTGGAGGGACTTTGAAAGGCCATTAAATCAAGGCTGTGATATTTTGCGTTTCACTCCAACAGTCCTGGCTTCAGATGGGCCAATTCAGAGAGGCATCCGTGTACGCGTGCGTGAAGCGTCTCTGGCGGGTTCTGCTGTGCGTCAGACGGGGGGCTCAGAGATGTGCGCAGGTGGGGAGCCCTGTTTTAGGAGGTTTGTCCACTGGGGAGGAGCCACTCTGTGTCCAGTCCTCCTGACCTCTGATTTTTCCCCTGGATACCTTGTTTCAAGGGTGTGAACGTAAAGAGAGAGCGGAGGATGTTCATGTTGGTGTGGTTCTGAAATTCTTCTCGACCACTAGCTCTTTTTTTTTTTCAGTGGGTATGAAATTCCCCACAGGGGAAACAGCTGATGGTGCAGAAATTCTCCTTCTGTCCACGGTCTGGGGCTCAGGAATCTGTGTCTTCAAACCCCAGTGATTCTGTTGCTGATGGTCTGTATGGCATTTGCCTCATAGGTCAGACAAGGAAATTGAGGTCCCCATAAGGAAAGAAAGCTGGCCCAATGTCCACTGAGTCCTGATTTCTGAGGATGTAGCCATGATGATTTTAACGGCTCACGGAGCCAAACCAGGACCAGACTTTGGCGAAACTGTCAAGCAAAATATTTGGCAGGGGCGAGGATGTGCTTTATGGCCTTTAATGCATTCCCTGACTGGGGTGCCAATTCCACTAGTCTGCGCTCTGCTGTCTGCCAAAATGGAAGTTATTTGTATGACCTTGGATCCCTCAAAACTTGCGAAATGAGACATTAAATGGTGCTTCCCGGCGACTGAGTTCAAGGGTACAATTAGATTTTGAAACTACTAGTTTCCAAAGCTAAATGAGATTTCTGTCCTTTTATATGTACTTGGTGTTTATTTACATCAGGGCTCATCAGGGCCTTTCATATGTTCATGTCATGCAATTTATTTGATCCCAGAAATCTCACAAAATTCGAGATCAGAAAACGACAGGGACTCTGGTGTATTAAATGCTGTAGCATTTTAATATCCATTATTTCCTGCAATTACAACCACTGTGTCTGAAGAAAAGGCTGTTATAACCTTCCCCAGTTATTGCATGAGGCCACTGAGGACCAGATGGTTAAGTGAGTCACCTGGAAACACAGGTCTAGTAAGTGATAAAGTTGTGTCTCAAACCCAGGTCTTCAGTCACGAAATCTGGGGCTCTTCCCGCTGTTTTGTGGGCTGGATTCATGGGAAATTAACAAAGGAGTCTTATTCAGAAAAGGGACACTTTCCATTTTGTACCTTTCTCCAAATTACTTTGCACTTTTTTTCTCCCTAGACCCAACTGGAAGCTGGCAAAAAAAAAAAAAAGCAGAATGGTTTTAACAGCTCAGATGGAGAATCTGTGAATAAGTTGGTTTGCCACCTGCGTGCTCTCAGAGCCCTTCACCACTGACTCTGGATTCTGGGCTCTCCCTATTGCTAATTAATATTTAACTTACAAAAGCCCCAAGAACATGGGTAATGCATGGTGGACCTGAACAATCCCATGCTGGTAGACGCTGCGGAATTCAAAAACGGAGTAAAAGCAGGAATGAAGGGGCCTGTCTTGTGACCCATGTGAGCCGCAGGCCTTTCCATTCCCTGTGAGGCTAGCAGGGTCCCCTCATCTCCAAATCCAGTCCCATGAGAGCTAGACATGACCAGGAAAGAGAGACCATTTGGAGCCCCCTCGAATCAAGCACGAGTCTCTGAAAGTAGTTGACCAACTCCAGCTACTTTGTGATACTATGTGATGACGGATGACCCCCTCCCCAGTCTCTAACCACACCGGCCTCCACATTTCTGGCAGCCACACCACACAGTGGGGTTCCCAACCATCCATCTCCTCTGCCTGCCCCGAGCTGGTGGGCCTGAGTGTTCCGAGCATCGTAACTCGGCCTTCTCTCTGAGTCCAGATTCTGCTTTTCCTTTTCATACTTTTCCATTTATTTTTATCCTTGTATTTACTCCAAAAGGGCTATGCACCTCAGGCACACTTGCATTAATAAGACAAAAAGATGGCCTCCTGGAGCACTTGTGTGAGCATGTGCGTGTGTGCATGACGTTATGTGTGAGTACGCATGCGGATGTGCATGTGTGAGTCCCCACGGAGGGCACTGACAGGAAGGAGACGCACTCACGGAGTCCTTAGTGCCACATCCTAAACTCGTGTCCTCTCTCTATAAACACACCTCTGCAAACGGCAAATGCAATCATGAATTATTCAAGACCGCAGCCATCCTGGAAGCTCTTGCAGAAGAAAGTGACAGGACTTGCACAAGTGAAGCAGAGCCCAGGGATAGTCCCAAACTCCCTCCACTATCATGTCTTCCATTTGTACAAAAAAGCAAGCCACCCAGTGCTAGAACGACAGCGCAGCGGTTAAGGCACCATGGCTTGGACAGCCTGTGACGAAGAGCTCAGTACCTCTGGGGGATGCGCTCCGCCACTTCAGGGCTGAAACGTCTGCTTGTCACAGCCTCTGTGGGTCCTCAGTGGCTGCAGAGCTCCGAGGAACTCCCCTGTCCCTCCTGCTACCTAGGGGTATTTGGTGTCGTTCCTCAGGCCTCTGCAGGGAAAAAAAAAAGAGTTTTAGAAGATTTATCATGATTAATAAAGGATTAATTCATATTCCTTTACAATATTCAGAACTTACTGAGACGTAAGATTTAAGAAACACACCAGTGAAAATCAGACATCTCAGATCTGTTACCAACAAAAGCTTATTTGGAAGATAAATCAGGTCAGCTGTCACCAAAGGCTTCTTTATCCTTCACTCTTGAATTAAATGTACCCACCTGCCTGGGATGGACAGCGCTGGACCACTGCACAGCCCACCCCCCAGTCCGGGCAGAGACCACCTCTGTTAGCACACCGTTGAACAGTGGAGATGCGCGGGTCCTGCAGACAGGCTGGCTCTGATACTGAGAACTCAAAGGGTTGAGGTGTGCACACCCAGCTCCTTTTCTCAAACTCACCAGTTGTACAATAGTCACCCTCTGGGGAAAAGAAAGACTGAGAACAGAGAGAAACAGAAAGCCTCTTTCTCCTCTTGGGCAACGGGACGGGAATTTCCTTTCTTCCGTGGATACTTGAGCTGGGGGGAGGGGACCACCCCTGACCCGTCCTGGGCAGTCGATCTCTCTCGTTCCGCTGTTCTCATTACCTCCTCATCCTGGTTCACCTTCCCTGGAAGTCACTCGTGGTTCGGATTTCCCTTTTACTTGTGAGCCTGAGCATAGGTAAGACAGTGATGTCTAGGCAGGGAAGAAAACACTGAGGTCCAGGGTGGTTAGGTGGCCTGTTTGCGATCACACACCTAGACATCAAGCCCATGCCCCCTCCCCATCTGGGGTTCTTTGCCACAGCGCCCCTCACCCCCGGGCTGGCCCCCCAGGCGAGGACTATGAGCAGCGCAGGCTTTGGTCACAGTAGGCTCTGTCAAATGAAAGAATGACTGTGAGATCGCGGCAGCCCGAACCGGATGAAGACTGGCGGCCCCGCGGCGGAGGGAGAGCATTTGACTCTCAGCACAGTCCCTTAATCCCCCCTGCCTCCTGCCTCCCCTCCGCGGGGCACAGGGAGAGTCGTCGTGGGTCTCTGTTGCCTGAGCGAGTCAGCAGATGTTGAGAGCGAGCTGGGAGGAGCCCACCAGAAAAGCAAACTGGGAGATCCTGTTTTCTAACGGGAGCTTTTGATCAAAGGGGGCGCAAATGAGAACAAAGGGATAAAGATGAGACAAAATGGGTAAGGGGGACCAAAAACAGAGAGGTCACATTGTGCTAGAGCCTGAGAATGAGCAAACAGGGAGGGGGGCCAGCCCTCATTAACGAAATCCTGCGGCCGGCACACCCTTGGTGGGTGACATCTATGAGGATCTTGCTTAAGTGGCCTGTTTTCGCAGCCAATCGGAAGTGTGGCACTAAACGTGATCTATTTTAAATGTATTGCAGTTGAATTATTTAATTCGAAATTTAGCTGGTGCCACAGGCACTGGAGCGGGAGCAAGAAGAATGAACAAAATTATTTCATTGGAAAACGGTTTAATTTTTAATTATGAGATGGGGCACTTTGGGAGACTGAGGTGATTGGTCCATGAAGCTCTGTCTCTTGGATTCCTGTGACATTGTGACAGGCACTGCAGCACATTTAATTAGCCTGTCCTGATGTCTGTCCACTGACTCTAAGCACTAATGGGGGGGGGAGCAGAAGCACAAACAGACTAATTACAATAATAACAATGATAATTGCAGCTTCTGTTTGTCAAGGAAATTTCCGCTGATTTTCTTCATTGTTATGGATACCATAAGGTAACCTTGAAGTTATTATTGTCTTTTTGTAATAAAAGAAAGGATGTGAAGCTCTCAGGACAGTGGGAGAGAGACTGGGACTGGGAATGAGGAACAGGGGATTCTGCTTCCGCTGTTGCTATGGTAACAATAGTGTCACCTTGAGCGAGTCACTCTCCTCCCTGGGCCTCAACTTCCTTAATGTGGAGTAAGGCCATTTGGGTCTGAAGACCGTTTGAATTCCTTCCGTCTTTAAAATGTGCCTCTCATCTGGGATCCTAGAGCAGACTCTACTCCCGGTAAAGGGGGCTCTTTTGGGGGATCCAGATGAATGTTTCACTCTGCTAAATATCACTCCATTACTAATTACCATCCAGTAACTCTTCACGGAGCAGGACTGCATTGTGATCCATTATCACTGGGAGTCAGGCAGACCTGGACTTGAACTCAAGTCATGCGGATTCCTAGCCTGACAGCACTGGACAGGTGCATTGATTTCTCTAAGCTGTATCTTCCTGAAACGGGGAGAATGGTTTTACTTCCTTCAAGGTTTGTGGTAAAAATTAAGTATTCCATGAAGAGGATTACTGTCTTCTAGTCATAACTCAATTTGGGATCGATAGCAAATGGTGCAAAAAATGATCCATTTATATGCACGTGTGTGTGTTCATGTGACCGTGCGAGCATTGATGAGCAGGAATGGGTGCATCTGTAAGCACCTGTGGCCACATAGAGGGGTACAGGTTTGGCCCGTATGCGCACGCATTAGTATATGTACGTGTGCATGTGCCCATCCACATGTGGCCGTGCGTGTATTCATACACGGACATGCATGTGTTCACACACACATCCACACAGATTCATATGCACAGAGGGTATTTTGACAACACTGTGAACAGCTCCAGCAGCAAACACTGTGGAGGTTTCTATAATTTAATTCAGCAATTTCCACTAAACTTCAATTCTGGTTCAGGAGGAGCTAGGATCTCCAGCTGCACTGGGGCCTTAGCTCTTAATCATCATTAAGTCAATTAAAACAAGGCTCGAAAACGTCAGTTTTCTGCATTATCTGTACAATGTAAAATAGAGTTTGTACTTGCTTGCAAGTGAATCAGGGAATGCTAAATCAAGAACAGGACTTGACCGTGGTTCTCCAACTTCAGGGCCATAACCACTCTCGGAGCATCAGCTGTTCATCCTCAGCCCCAGAGGTTCTTAGTTTGGTGTGAAGTCTAGGAACCTGCATTTAATGTCTCATCGGTGATTTTGATGCTGGTAGTTCACAGATGCCTTTTGAGAAGTACTAAGTGAGAGACTATCTTAGCCTTCTTACTTCACAAAAGAGTAAACAGAGTTCCCAGATGGTGAAGCGACTTTCCACAGTTCCACTACTGTTAGTGGCAGGGTTGGATTTGGGACACAGCTCTGTCCCTTTTTCCTGACAAGGTGGCGTGTGGAGTCACTATTTTGCCTGTGTAAGTCTCTCAGCTTCCAGCAGGGTTTTAAGCTTCCCAGAGTAATGTCATTCTCCTTTCTCTCTCTCCAACTTTGCTTCCTTTTTTCCCCTCTCTCTTCTCTCTCTCTCTCTCTCTGTGCTGTCCCGTATCTGAGTATGCACAATCAGCTAAATAAAGAGAGGAAAGAGTGGATAAATGTATAAGAAAACTATCTTGGTGGAAAGGGAAGTGACTGAATTGAGAAGAGCATAAATATGTATTTTGTTCCTATTTTGTGATCGGTACTATGCTGGAGTTTTGTACCAAATAAAACTGTGCTTGGCTGCAAAAACAAAACAAAACAACTGGCTAGAGTGGCTAAAACTAATAAAAGTTTATTTATTTATTTACTTATTTATTTTTGGTCAAATAAGTGTCCAGAGCGAGGGACTGTTTTGACTGCATAACCATATTGAAAGCGATGTCTGTATATTAATAGTTCTTTTGGTCATTTCCTAATGTTTGTCAACACATGGTCACAAGATAGTTGCTATAGCTCCAGACATTGCATTTGAATTCAAGATGATAAGAACGCTGGGGGAACATAAGAGCTTCATTTGCCCCTTTTATTAAGGAACAAAAGCTTTCCTGGAAAATATAAGCAGGCTTTGGCTTATATATCACCAGGGGAGTATTTAGCTAGAGATTTGGTCTCAGACATGGATTATGTCAGCAAAGAGGAAGAGGGGGCGGCTGTGGAATATTTTGCATCTTCACACTTACATTACAATGGAGAAGGGAAGGAATAAACCACATAATATGAAGACAAAATGGTAGGCTCTTTTTTGCCAACATTTAGCCAGGAGGGCAATACTGCAATTCAATATAATATGTGCTACAGTGGAGACAAAGCGTTCTGTTTTTGCATGTCCTTTCCATGTTCCTTGAAGTGTTTCTTTGCTCTCTGTATGTCTGTATGTCCAACCCACAAAGTTCGGTATGATCAAAACGGGGAACACCCGGCTAGACTCACCTGGGATGACTTTCTCCCTCACTCAGGGCACACATCATCACAGCCTTACTCCCATTCTATAATTGGCCAAGCTTATTCCTACCTTAGGGCCTTTGCATGTGCTATTGCTGCTGTCTAGAATATGTTTTACCTGCCTTCTCACCACACTTCATCCATCAGTCCCTATTCATCACTCAGATTTCAGCTCACAAATGATGTCCAGCCCCTCAGATGAGCTCACATTCCTTGTTGCCATCCTCAAAACACTCACAGTGCCTATCATATCTTGCTGGGATATAATTGTGTGACAGTTTGATTAATACATGTCTCTTACTCTATACTTTAGACACCATGATGGAAGGGGCTATGTGTACTTGGATAACCATTTTTTCTCCAGCACCTAGCACACAGTAGGTAGTAAACATCTATTAAATGGATAGATACATGAATGGGTAGAATGAAGCCACAGATTCTACTTAGGGGTGCCAGCCTCCCCAAAGGATGTAACATTTGAGCTTGCCCTTCTTGATGCTCAATTTTCCCATCTTTCAAATGGGTAAGGGGTTTGCCAGCCTCATTTCCCCCTAAGGTCTACTCTCGAGCCCTGAGTCCATCTCTGTCCTTCTGTGTGACTCTGGACAATGTACTTAACTGCCCTCAGCCTCAGTCTCCTTCTCCGTAAAAACAAGGAGAGATGACCTCTGGGGCCCCTTCCAAGCCTGAAGCATCAGTGAGGTTTTGAAACTCCAGAAGGAACCTGCAGACCACAAGATGGGAGCTGGAGGCATTCTGCTGAGTTGTGTATTTGCTGGGTTTGCAGCTGTATCTCAGCAGGTTCCCAGGAGCCATTTTTGAAGGGGCTCAGCATGTTACCTGGGCTAATTTATAAAGGAAATGAAAAAGAAATGGACTCGTTATAATGAACACCATTAATTCACCACTCCAGACTCCACTGTTTGAACAGCGAGTATCAAGCGATGCAATTGTCATTTGTCGATTGAATTCTGCTATTTTGCCTGTTGGAAATGACCAGCCAACACCACAGCGTGCAGACAACGACATGACTACTAATTAGCATATATATTGTTTGTCCTGGTATAAATTTATGGCAAACAGCAATATTTTACACTCCAGTAAAGTTAATAAATGAAGCTTTGGGCTATAAAAATTTCATGTTCCTTTGTGCAAAGGTCAATTATAAATAGTTAAGCACATATTCATTCAAAAGCTGGAGGCCTTGCAGCCAGGAGAATGAAATATATTCTGGTCAATTTACACTCTGGCTGGACTTGCCTTTCATTTTATAGCCTTGATGACATCCGTCTTTTCTGGTCTGCACAGTCTGGGTTCCCAAAGAACTCCTCTGGCTGGAGGGACTGAATGAAATGAGTATGTAAATGTTCCCAAGTCTGTGGTTTGACACCTAGAATGTGTTCAGTAAATGTCAGTTTAAACCGAAGGGGTCAGCCCATGTGAGAGAAGGGGGCACAGGAATTCAGAGCGACTCCCAAACCTTTTTGCTGGTGGAAAGAACACTGGGCCAGAGTCAGATGATGCCGGGGCTAGTCCCAGGTCTGCTGTGAACCTGGGAAGGTGACCTTCTTTTCTTCAGGCCTTAGTTTTCTCATCTGGAAAAAAAAAAAAAAAAGAAAAGCATGTTATTACATCAGTACTCCATTTATCTATTGCTCTATACAGCAAATTGTCCAAAATATAGACAGGTTCAAGTAGGTTTAAAATTTCCATCATTTTATTACATCTCATGATTTTGTGGGTCGGAAGATTGGCCAGGGCTCAGAGGCTAATCTTCTCTTCCATGTGGTGGCAATGGGCATCGTTCAGTGGTATCTGGCTGGTGGATGGCTGGTCTGCAGAGTGCACGATACCTTCTTGCACATGTCTGGTGTTTGAGGGGATGGCTGGAAGGCTGGGCTCTGTGAGGCTGTTGACTGGATTCTCTGCACGTGGCCTCTCCAGCATGGCGTTGTCAGGATAACTGGACTTTGTATATGGCAGCTTCGGGATCCAAGAGGGTTTGCCAAGGGACTGGTGGTAGATGCTGCCAATTTCTTAAGGCCTGGGTCCAGAACCTGGCAAAGCACCATTTCCACCACACTTATTGTGCAAAGCAGTCACAGGGACTATCTGAATTCAAAGGAGGCAACATAGATCCTGCCTCTTTTTGGGGTGCGGAAGGGAGGTAATTAGGTTGTCTTTTTTTTTTTTTTTTTTTGAAATGGAGATGCTGGAGATTGAACCCAGGACCTACTGCATGCTAGGCATACACTCTACCACCAGAGCTGTACTCTCCCCTCCTGCCTCTTGATGAGCACAAGAGCAAAGATTTTTCAGCTGTTTTTTAAAATTAAATATAGTTGATTTACAATGTTGTGTTAGTTTCTGGTGTACAGCATAGTGATTCAGTTATACATATATTGTTTTTCATATTCTTTTTCATTATAGGTTATTACAAGATATTGAATATAGTTCCCGGTGCTATACAACAGGATCTTGTTGTTTATCTGTTTTATATATAATAGTGTGTATCTGCAGACTCACAGACATAGAAAAGAAACTTATGGTTAACAAAGGGGAAAGAGGGGGATGGATAAATTACAAGTTTGGGATTAGCAGATACAAACTACTCTATTTTGGCCATTTTCAATCAGCCCCTACCCATGTGTTCTGATTTTGTTCCATATTAAAAAGTGTTGCATGGGAAAGGATTTGGTGAATGAATAGGTCTGAGAAATAGTAGACCAGAAAGTTGAGAAACTGTTTTTTGATTGCAACACTCCTAGGGTCTTTTACTTATCCCCTCATTCTCTCAGTGCTTAAATGTTTACTTTCTACCAGAACCCTGCCAGGCTACAAAAATGTAATAGTGAACAAAATGGAACTTACATGCTAATGAGGGAGGGGTGTAGACAATAATAAAATAAGTGCATCAAGTCTGATCCTTCTATGCGCTATGAAAAGAAGTCGAAGTAATAGGGAATTACAAAACTCACTCTTGCAGATGGGACCATCAGATGACTTGAGGAAAGCATGTGTCAGCAGGCAGCTGAAGAGAGAGAGTGGAAGCCATATGAAGGGTCTACACAGTAGCAACAGCAGGGTCCAAGGCTCCCAGGGTGAACGCTTCAATGGCCAAAATGGCTGGGATGGAGTGAAGGAGCACCAACGCGGGAAGAGTTGAGATCAGAGAAGTAGGCAGGACCTTGGGAGCCATGGCAGACTTTGGATTTTGTTGAAAGTGTAATGGAAAACCACTCATGAGCGAAGATGGGATGCAATCTCACTTTTAAAAGATCTCTCTCTCTCTCTCTCTCTCTCATTTCCTGCTGTATTAAACAATAAGAGGCAAGTAAGTGGGGAACCAGTTAGGAAGCCATTGCAATATTCCAAGTGCATGATGATGATGATGGCATGACCAGTGCAGAAGTGACAGGGGAGAGAAGAGTCTAGACTTGGGAGATAGTATGGAGGTAGAGCTGACAGGATTGTCTAATGGGTGGGATGTGGGCTGTGGGATGTGAAGAGTGAGAAATGCCTTGGAAGGTTTGGATCTGTGCAGCTGTGGAACCCTGGGGAAGTAGCCTTAAATCAGTTAATGTGTTATGATGATCGAGATGAATGCTTGTAGGCAAACTCTGAGGACCAGAGTTCCAAAGGACACATTTAGAGAAATGCCAGACAACTCCTCTTGTCAAAGAAGAATTGCATTGGAGTTAAACAGGCAAGGAAGACTTTATTCAAGACTACTGCAATAGGGGAGAGAGACTGACTTAAACTCTGCTGAAACAAAAGACAGGAGGTTAGGACCTGGGTGAGCCACTGGAAAAGGGCTAGGGGATGATCTGAAGAGGGGGGCATTGGTTAATGGGATTAATCCACCTGCCTTTGCTAATTGTCATGCATTAACCATTAACACTAGGCTTCTGCCCTCTCACAGAGGCTAAGAGATGGGGGTTGTCTCCTTACATGCTTACATTTTAAAGGGATGGCTCCTAGGTCTTTGAGAAAGGCATTCCTGAGCTGTAGAACTTGCAAGAGTCTGGGAAAAGATTTACATCTCAAAGGGGCAGAGAAAGAATGTAAGACTGTATGTTTTCTGAAATAAAGTCTCTAAGAGATTCATCTAAGAGATGTCCGGGCCTATGGTCAGAAACCTGCCCAAAGTGGAGTCAAGCTGAGGGAATGGTATCGTCCTGGTCACTCTCTATCACCTGATGTTTCCAGTCTTGAAAATTTAGTCACACTTGATGGGATCCTAGCAACCTGGATCTTCTGGGCCACAGACCATTTGCATGACCCTAGACAACAGTATTAAATTATCTTTGTCTCCACTTTCTAATTCTTCTCCTTCAAAGCCTTGGCATTTTCTATTCGTTCTTCCTGGAAGGACCCTCTCTCAGATATCTGCATGGCTGACCTCCTTCTCTCCTTCTAGTTCTTCATCTCGATGGGGTCTACCCTGACCACCATGTTTAAAGGGGCAACTGTCACTCTGTTGACTCTTGTCCCCTTTGTCCTTAATGTACTACATCATTTATTTATTGTTTCTTATTGATGATCTGTTGCCTCCTGCTGGAATGGCAGCTTTACAAGCAAAGTAGCCCATCACAGAATTACTTAGGATAAGGGGGGAAAAAAACACCTAGATGATACAGCATTAGTTAAGAAAGCTGATTCCTCTACTCAGGGGAATAGTATGCAGCCAAGTCATTTAAATTATGCTTATGGAGAGAGTCTAATATAAAAGCATGCATATAGAAAGAATAATTTGATAGAGTCTGAATATAAAATTACAAAGTATATACCAATACCAAATTATTTTTTAAAAAATGATACAGAGAAAAAAATATTGGAAGAAAACATACCACAGCATTCATAAGGGTGACCTTTATGTGGTATTATAACTACATTTACACCTAGATAGATGCCCATCTACATATATATATATATATATATATGTATATAACATTTTATTATTTTTCTTAATTTCAGTATTTTTTAATTTTTAAATAATGATCAAGTTTGTTTTTAGAGGGGAAAAAAATAGAATCTTTTAAAAAGTAAAGACTCTATGAGACTCTAAGATTATACATTTTCTGGTCCCCAATTTGGGATACATCCATCAAGTTCGAACTGCTTTGGCTGTTACAAGGGGTCATGTCTTGACGTGTGTAAAGTGAGTACCAAGAGCAGGGAAAGCTAGTGCCTAGCATTTGGAAAATTCCCATGGAATTTTGAAGGGGAATGGAGAAACGGAAGCTCGGGCAGAAGAAACTGGAGGATGATAAACCACAGTGCGCAGTCTAGGGCAGAACCACGCCCACAGAGAGCTCTGGGGACCCTCTGTGCTCCAGAGCAAAGCAGGGGAAGCGAGGCAGCAGGTATTATCAATATTAGCCCAGTAACTAGGCAACTGAAAGATTTGTAAAGAAAGCACAGACAGCTTCATGCAAAAAGCAAGGATGTGTTTTAAGGAGACGCGGTGGGGACTAACAGCTTTGTGAATTCATGGAAACAGCAATTTGTCATCGGTGCTGTCTGCTGAGTGTAGGGGACAAAAGTATAGAGACAACGCAGGAGAAGTGTGACATGAACTGAGTGATAAGCACGGATGGGCGAAGCACCAGAATGACTTCACTTTAATGATCTGAGCTCTGCTTTCATCTCAGCAATGTCCGGGGGCTTTGTTCTCCCATTTTTGTTTGTCTTGTTCTGGTTTATTTTTTAAGTGCTGAAATCAGTTTCTCTAGGTTATCTCTTTGGACCAAAGGGAAGGTTCTGTTTTATTCAATACCTACTAGGTGTCAGTCATTACCAGCTGTGGCATCTTTTAAATCTCTCCATGACCAAGAGCATAGGCATTATTATTATCCTCATTTCAGAGAGGTAAGTAACGACTTAAGAGAGGTGGTGCAATTTTGTTAGAAAATTACATATCAGTGACTGTAGAATCCTTGTATAGAATTCATGCCTGCCTAGCTCGACTTACCATCCCTTTCTGCATTGCCAATCAAATTACAAATACATGAACTTTTCCTCCTGAGCTGGGTTCACAGAGTCCGCAAAACCTGTTGCTCAGAATTCAGGGTATTATGGCTGATTGCAAAAGAAGCCCCTGCCTTTGGTGTTGTCTGTCAATTTTCCAGGCTGTACACTGACATGAGAACTTCACTTGGTCCTCAGCATTCAATTTTCTAGCAAAATGGAAAATGCAATTATAGTATTCAGCAAAATATTGTTGTTGGTTCAAAAATCATTAAGCATCTTATTAAATCATTATTTTACCGAGTGAGATGCAATGACTCTCTAGGGCTTCATCAGGGAAAAGCAAGGGCTGCTCAGAAAGGGTGTGCATGTGTCTGGGTGGCGGGGAGGCATCTCCAGGGGGTAATAGTTAATAACCTGAGTTCTTAGGAGAAAGGGTGGCAAGGCACCTCCTTTTTTGGGGGCAGACTCTCTTACCAAGAATGTAATGCTAAAGTTGACCGAAGCTCTTTCCATTATAGTCGCTTCGGAATTTCTTTCCTCAGAATCCATTTTCACTGCTTGACCTTAAGGGAAGTTGGCTACTGGGGAAAAACCCCAGGAGGTGAAGCATCAGTTTGGAAGGTACTTAATCTGTCTAGAAGAATGAAAGTCGCCTTAATTAGAAACCACAAGAAGGACTGAGCATTTATTGTGCACCTACTCTGCTCCAGGGGTTAAATAAGAATCTTCTCTATTTTATCTAGAAAGAAAGAGGATGAGTCCTTAATATCAGGGACAAGCTCACCATCTACTAAGGATCTATTCTGTGCCAGGCACCGTGCAAAAGCCATTAACATGCAATTTCTCCTTGATTGTCCTAACAGCCAGAATGGGCATTTAGCAAATGAGGAGCTATAAGCACAAAGAGTCTAAGAAACTGCCTGAGCCACAGAGCGAGTAAATAGGAGAGATGCTTTTGATTTCCAGAGTCTTCACCATGGCCTCTGTTTTCTTTCTTATTCTTATTTTTATTGAAGTGTTATCGATTTACAGTGTTAGTTTCAGGTGTACAGCAAAGAAATTCCGTCATACATATATACATGTATTTATATATTCAGTTTCTTTTCCATTATGGCTCATTACAAGAAACTGAACATAGTTCCCTGCATTGTACAGTAGATCCTTGTTGTTTATCTGTTTTATGTGTAGTACTTAGTATCTGCAAATCCTGAACTCCTAATCTCTCCCCGGCTCCACCTTCCCCCCGACCGATAACCACAGTTTCTTTTTTATGTTTGTGAGCCTATTTCTGGTTTGTAAATAAAATTTGTATTTTTTTTTCTTTCTAGATTCCACATATAAGCAACATCATATGATATTTGTCTTTCTCCATCTGACTTATTTCACTTAGTATGAGGATCTCCAGGTCTATCCATGTTGCTGCAGATGGCATTATTTCATTATTTTTTATGGCTGAGTAGTATTCCACTGTATATATACAGCACATCTTCTTTACCCAGTCATCCATCAATGGACGTTTAGGTTGTTTCCACATCTTGGCCGTTGTAAATACTGCTGCTGTGAACCCTGGAGTGCAAGTGCCTTTTCAAATTATAGTTTTCTCGGGGTATATCATGGCTTCTGTTTTTAACTGGTAGCTAGGAAAACTAAAACTCAGCTACTAAGGAATTTATTCTAATGTGAGAAAAAAACCTCACCTAACACCACATGTTCAAAGGAAAATAAATCTCATTCCAAGCGTGGTTTTGGGAATGTGGGCAATTTACTTGGCTTCTCTGAGGTTCTCTCTCTTCACCAACATCACTGGAGCCAGAGTAGTCATTTGAATCACCCAGAGGGCTTGCTAAAGTCCAGATTGCTGGGTCCTACCCCCAGGGTTATCGATACAGCTTGTCTGGGGTGGGCCAGAGGGTCTGCTTTTCTAACAAGTGCCCAGGTGATGCTGATGCCACATATTCGGGGCCCCACCTGGACCAACTCTGCTGGCGTACCCTGAATCCAAACTTTGGTTTTCCCTGAGCTGAAAGAGAGCGTTTGCCCTAGCATATCGAGCACTAGCTTTGGGGACCCGGTCTGACCCTTCCTTCCTTATTTCCTGGCTATGTGGTCTTAGGCAAGCTGATGAATCCTTTTCAGCCTCAGTATCTGCATCTGTAAAGTAGGGCTGTTGTTTTCTTTGTCACCACCCTGTGGGTGAGGATTACATGAAGTCATTTATGGATAATATCTAGCCTATTTTCTGGCTAAAATACTCAATTCATGTTGATTCTCACCACTGGAAAGTTACCGAGAGTATTTCCATGATACCTAGCTGCATATTCATTTTTTTGTTATTCACTGAATATACCAAGCTCTGTAACATCATCTTGGCAGTATTTTTGTTTCTTACATCTCTGCTGTCCTTACTATAAAAATACATTGTATGTTCACCATAGAACCCACAGATTGGAGCAAGTGCAGCACCCACACCGCACGTTGTTATTGTTGGAGAAATATTACGTGTGTAATTTTAGTTCAGAAGCCATGATTCACGGGGTTCCCCAGAGGAAAGAATTCTGAATGGTTTTGGATCTAAGGCCTCTCTAATCTTCAAGGAGCAGGAACCACCAGGGAAGAACCCCAGAGAGATAGAGGTCAGGGTGAAGCATGGTTAACCCCTTGGTGTCACAGGGGCTGTCTCTCCAACTGAGAAGTTCCCTACCGTCTCCTGTCAGGAAGGCATGGCTAGTACATCTCTATGAATAACTATCTGTCAGACTAGAAACTTGAATGGATTAAAATTGTTTTATTATTTTAAATAAAACCTTACGTCTCTCACAACCCTCAACTCCAAGCAGAAGTCCCTGAATACGATTTTCCCTCTCATCTTTGTGCAGGTTGAAAATCAATGAATCTGGTTCACCTTGAATCTCGAGCTGCATATTTTTAGCAGCAGAAAAGCCTATGTTGCCAGCATCACTGGGAAAAAGGCAGATAACCCCACAGCGTCCTCCAGCCAAGGAGGAAGGCAGAGGGCTCAGAGGAGCAGAGTGCCGGCAGCTTGGATAATTCACCAGCTTCCATTCTTAACCAAGGAGCTTGCTGGATGGACCAGGAGTTAGAATTCTCAGACAAGATCCCTGATCTCAGACCGCCAGTCCCTTTAACTACTGAGATCAGGGTGAGAAGAAGTTTTAGATTCATAGGGAAAAAAAGCAGCTCTCATGCATTATTATTATTATTAATACCAAACAGTGTCTATTAAAGAAGGGATGTAATAAGCTGTAGGAATTAAGGAATTACAATAGTTAACACGGCTGTATGCTTGCTGTGTGCCACTCACTGTTTTAAGGGTTTATCTTTGTTGACTCACTCTATTATCATAACATTTTATAGACGAGAAAAAAAACAAGGAACTGAGAGGATGATGAACTACCAGGTGCTGTGTCATTAATTATACTATGATTTCAAGGGAAGGGTTTTCTTAAAACCTTAATTTAGCAGATGAAAAAATTGAAGGTGACTTCCCTGAGATCACGCAGCTTGCTCTGCAACAGAGCTATAGACTCTGAGCCCACAGGGTGGAAATCTTTGCTAGATTAATCTGAAGCCTTCCCAGAGGTGATGAGACTTGATTGAGCTTTGAAGGCTGGAGGAAACCTCATTGAAGGGTGCATCACGTTAAGATTCAGGGAGACCAAGTTCTCACTGTGCCTCTCCTAAAGATTTAGGAGATGGCCCACAACCACTGTCCTGTTTATATGCCCAGGGTAATCGGAAAGGTCAGATGTTAACATGGATATAAACTCTGCCTGGGACACTCTTCCTCTGATGTATCCACATGGCGAACTCCTATTCATTCGTCCAAACCTCCGATCAAGGGTCACCACTTTAAGAGGCCATTTTTTCCCCTCTCTTTCTTTTCTGGGGAAGATTCCCTCTCCTTTTTCTATGTGTTCTCACACGTTCCTCACTTACAGAACACACTTGAGATCCTTTGTGGGAAGGAGAATAGCAGAGCCTTGCCTTACTGGTGTCTTTATCCCTATTGCTTGGCACAGGGACAGTCCCATGGACAATGCTCAGGAAGTGTTTAATTATATAAGTAACCTCCTCTCCCTACATAAAAGTTGGCTAGACCATCAATCACACAAACACTTACTGGGGAGCTCCGAGGAGGGTGCTGTGGTAAATGCAGGTGATACAGTCGTCAACATGATGGAATATGTACCATGTATTAGAGGATGTAGCCCATGGTCAGGAACAGAGGAGGGTATCGGGAGAGAAAGAGAAAGGCAGAGGGATGAAGGGCAGTTTATCCGTTTGTGTCTCTCCCCAGTTCATGCGTTGCGGTCCTAACCCCCAGTGTGATGATGTCAGGAGGCAGGGCCTCTGTGTGGTGGTTAGAATGTGAGGGCAGAGCCCGCAGGAGTGGGATCAGTGCCTTTACAAAGCAGAAAACAGAACGCCCCTGCCCCTTCCACCATGTGAAGGTACAGTGAAAAGACAGCTGTCTAGTAAGTGGGTTGTCAGCAGACACCAAATCTGCTGGGGCCATAATCTTGGATTTCCCAGCCTTCAGAACTGCGAGAAATAAATATATATTGTTTATAAACTTCCCCCTCCCCCAGTTTATGGTATTTTTTGTTACAGCAGCTCAAACGGACTAAGACACCCGAATGTCCATCCAATGATTTGGGAAAATCATCAGCCTATATTACATGCCATGGACTATGCTAGGTACTAAAATATAACCTTGAACAAGATCTAATCCCTGCCTTTAAAATACTTAGACCCTAGCCAAAGCCCCAGTCATAACCAGCTAGCATAGCCCTAGGATTCTGACCTGAAATGTCAGGAATTAGGAATTGAAGCAAGCAGTCTTGCCTGTTACGGACACAGCCTGGCTGGCAAGATTTCCTCTTGGCTCCCTGTTTCCTCCTGGGAACAGGGCCTGTGGATCCTGGGGCACCACGCAGCACCGGCGTTTCCTCTATGTATTAATAGTACCTTTCCCAGTGAATGTGCAGCAGCTCTGTGGGGACAAGAGCACCGAGGATGCCTCAAATGTTATTTACTACCTCTCTAAAGAAAGTCTCTGACCTCAGTTTCATTTCTTGTTTTTATTGACCCATTTCACATGTGTGGAGTGCATTTTCAAGGCCCTTTAGGGACAAATCAGTCCCTCTTGTCCTTGTTAAGTGGCGATGCTCCATGCAGTCATGGATGGACACAGCCTTGTCACTGGGAAGCTAAGGTCCGAAGTGCAGGATTTGGCTGCCATGACCCAGACTGTGCCTTAGTCTTCAGAGGTCAGGCTCCAGAAGCTGCATTTCATGAGCAGGACAGAGGATTCATTCCACATTCTATCCTAATTTGAAACAGAAGGAGGGCAGACACAGTGATTTTTATCCCTAACTTCAACTATACTTAGATTTCCCCAGGGAGATACACCTCCCCAATCCCCACATAAGGAGGACTACAGAAAGGAATTGTATAGAACACAAAGAAGGAATTGAAGGTAGAAAGAGATCGAAAGTAACAGACGTGGAGAAAGAAGGCACAAGGAGATTGAAGGTATGATCAAACAGGGAAGACTCCCAGGAGGACAGGGCAGACGATTAAAATTGACTAATAGGATGGATGCATCAGTTAGGGTGGACTAAGTTATGCTGTAGTAACAAATAACCCTAAAATTTCAGCTGCTGAAATCAGCAAGAGCTTATTTCTCATTTAAGCTGAATGTCTATTGGAAGTCACAAGGATTGTTGTGGTCATTGCAGCCACTCTAGGATTCAGGGAGAGGGGCAGGCAGCCTCGCAAACACTGCTGGCCACCATGTCGAAAGGAAACTGAGTTAAGGATCTCACACTAGCAATTAAATGATCTCAACCCAATAGTAACACACATAATTTTGTCTGTACTTTATTGGATGACCAAGTCACATGGCCCCACTCCCCAGTGAGATGCTAGAACCATGTACGCAGTCAGAGAGCACTAATGTCCACCCCAGGGGACCTAGGACTAGAAGGAGATTCCTCAGAGGTGCTTGGCCAGTGTGTTGTTTTCAGAAGTGGACAGGTCTCCAGACACTCTCTGATTAAGATCCCATTCCTGGCGGGAATGTGACCACTCTTCCTCAGGGCTGAAGAGCAAACTGATACCAAAGCATGGGAAGGAACAATAGCGTCAGATAAGACAGTGTCTCATGAGCTGATATGCTACGTTTTCTTTTCATTTCTGCTTTTCTGTCCAAGTTTGAGTCCTGGCTCCACCTTTTACCAACTCTGTGACGTGAAGGAAGTTCCCACACTGTGCCACAAATTCCTTACCTTATCAAAATGGGGATAACCATGTTAGACTTTTAGATTATTAGACTTTTGTGCATGTTAAATGAGGTAATACAGGTCAAGGGCTTAGGACCGTTCTGACCACAGCAATGACTGTCCCATGGTATGAAGCACGCTTCTTCTTAATGACTTGGTGAGGTAGGCTATGCGTCATGTTTACCAGGCTGGAAGGCGAGACCTTGGGAAACTGAGAAAAATCAATACTGTCTGCATGATCAATGGTGGAGCCAAGGTTCTGACTTAGGCATTTTGATTACAGAGGCTGAAGTTTACTTTTCACATCAAAATTATCATTTTTCAGTTGATCCCTTCAGTAGCCCTGTGGGCTAGCGTCAACTGTATCTTGGCTTACTATTACTGCCATCATGATAACTTCCGGGTATCATTTAAAAAATGCCTGTTAACTGCTTTGCGTAAATTATATCTCAGCCTCCTCACAGTACCCTGAGGTTAAGTATTGCTACCCCCTTTTTAAATTAAAGTTTAATTGACTTACAACATTGTGTTAGTTTCACATGTACAGCAAAGTAATTCAGTTATATATTTTTTCAGATTATATTCCATTGTAGAAAATTACAAGATATTGAATAAATATTCCCTGAGAAGTTAAGTAACACGTTAGTCTTCTAGGGCTGCAATAACAAAGGAACACAGGCCAGGTGGTTTAAACAACATACGTTTATTTTTTCTCAGTTCTGGAGACTAGAAGTCTGGAACAGGCGTTGGTAAGATTGGTTTCTTTTGAGGTCTCTCTCCTTCGCTTGTCAACAGCCGTCTTCTCCCTGTGTCTTCACATCATCTTCCCTCTGTGTCTGTGTCCTAACCTCCTGTTATAAGGACAGCAGGCATATTGGGTGATGGTCCAGCTATGAGATCTCATTTCACCTTCCTTACCTCTTTAAAAGCCATGTCTCCGAATACAGTCACATTCTAGGGTACTGGGATTCAGATTTCAAAATGTGGATTTTGGGGGGAACCCAATTCAGCCTGTAACAAGAGCCTTCACCCAGGTGGAGCCAGGATTTAAACAGAATATTCTTATTCCAAGTTCGCATCACACTTTCACCTCCAAGCCATGAGTAAATCTTTCCTAAATGCTTAGCGTAGTACCCGGTGTTTTCCTTTCCTTTTTTACATACAGTCCTCAGAACAAGTCTGGGCCCTTTTGGATAAATGAGAAAATTGGGGGGTGGGTCATGACAGGGAGAAATCTGTCCCAGTTTGGTCACCGTTGATCACCATTGGTACCTTGGGATGGTTTGGATCTTCCTACTCTTGACTAGGAAGCAACTTTCTCCCTTAGCTTACTCTTTTGGAGATGAGGCAGCCCTTTTAAAACAATGCCATATTTATTACATCACCCATAATTAACATTTTTTAAAGAACCCACTATGTGCAAACCTGAGGAAAGGCATTTAACACACAGAAATCACAATGCCAGTTATTTTTTGGGAAATTGCAACCTAGATGAAAAGACAAGTATAAGTCAGTAAAATAAAAATACCGCTCCGTGTCCACTGAGAAATACTGTCAGTAAACCGTGTGGAAACCAGAGGAAGACAAAACAACTAGGGACTACGTGTTCAGAGAAGACCTGCCGCCAGGGCGTAAGGAGTGCCCCTGGGGGCTGCGGTGGCCAGCACGCCAGCCACGGCAGAGACAGGTTCTCAAGAGGTGTTCGGGGGACAACTTCTGGTCATACTCGTGATGAACTCCTCACGGTTCACCATTGTTCACAGGGTAAAATCCAAGTTCTGTAGATTGCATTTTGCCCCGGAACTGGCTTCAGCCTTAGTTTCCAGCACCCCCACCTCGTGTCACGAGGGACTAAGAGCCAGTCCCTAACATGCCTTCCCCTGTGGGCAGAGACCCCGGAACAGAGAAAAACGCAGGGGCCTCAGTCACGTGGGTCCAAATTCTGCATCTGCTGCTTCCTAACTAGTGGGACATTTGACAAGTTATGTGACCTGCCACCTTCTTTGCCCATACAATGGGAATAGGAAGAACTACCTGGTAAGGGAGGGGTGAAGATGTAATGAAATAAAGTACATAAACTCACTGCCGACTCTATTATATACACTCAGGAAATGGTGATTGTTATTTTTATAATAATGACGCCTTCCTGGGGCCAGCAGGTCACTTCTGCCGCTGCTTGGCCTAAACAGTCCCCTAGCACTTCTTCGTGTTGACACCGTAGCGTGACATCACCGCCTCCCATCACTTACAGAGAGAAGCAGTCAGTGCGGTATTCAGGGAATCAGGCTGCTTACCGTGTATTGACTCCCGGCAAGTTCCTTGGGCGCTCTGTGTCTCAGCTTTTTTATGTATAAAATGGAGAAAAGGGAGTTATCTCATTCACTGAGACAATTTGAAGATTAAAAGAGGTTACATTATAGTAGCTGGAATATAGTAGTTACTCAATAAATGGTGGTTGTCATTATTTCTGTATCACTGAGGAAAAGAGAGGTTATGCAATTTGACCAAAGTTGAATGACTTTGGGACAACAGCTTTTAGCATCAGAATGCTGAGTTAGAATGACTGCACAGTCGGTGCTCCTAATCACTAGGCATTTGGTGTCCCCCATGAAGAAGCACCTCCGCTCCCAAGCCCTCCCCACTCTCACCATCTGATGCACGTACTGGATGAGTCTGCAGGCCAGGCAGTGATCGGAGTCTCGGACTAGAGATAGGAGGAGGTGCCTCCCTCTCCCCTCCCCTTATGAAGAAATCCACCTGGATACCACCCCACTGTGCCCTCAACGCAGACAGATTCTGCACGTGAAAACAGAAGGCTGGCTGCTAAAGCAACATGTGCACAGGTCACACTGGAGACAAATGGTCAAGACGGCTCCCATTTAGGTGACTGCGTTCTGAGCTCCTGCTGATTACTGGGGCCTGTCAGGCACTGGCATGGGAGACTGGAAACTGTGTGTTCACTTATTTTAGGAACTGACCCTGGTTCTCTCTGGCTCTTAGTAGGTACTCACTAAATATTTGAATTCACAGTTCACACGCCTTTCTACTCATCTCTCTCTCTCTCTCCATCCACACATGCATCTACCTACCTAACAGAGCCCCTGTCTCATCTTCCTAATGCACCCTCCAATGGAGGAGAAACTGAAGAAGGCAGCTGCTTACTGTGTGTTGTGTTAGGAATGGGTGCTGTAGGCAGCAAGAAAAGGTCTCATGACTCGCAAAATTGTTCATCCTGTGTCACCCAAGGTGCCATCCTGCCCACACTTATTTCTTCCACACTAGCATAGAAGTCACGATTACAGTGCAAGCTTATATAATGCTATATTATGCTATTAGCAAGAAGCAACAATCATGAAAAGAACTTCAAATACAAACGGAACAGAGAATGGAAGAAATCCAGTTGCAAGGGGGGAGGTACCTCAAATGGTAGAGCGCATGCTTAGCATGCACAAATTCCTGGGTTCAATCCCCAGTACCTCCTCCAAAAAGTAAATAAATAAATAGACCTTATTACCTCCCTCTCCCCCTGCCAAAAATAAATAAATAAATAAAATTGAAAAAAAAAAAGAAATCCAGTTGCATTCACCAATATGAAACATTTTATTAAAAATACATAAATATATATTTTTTTTCTTTAGAAAAAAGATGTGGTTTTACACGAACACCTGAATCTATATCACACAAGCAAACTGCCCCTTCTTAATAGTCTGAATTATATATTCATCAATATTTTTCTCTTGATAAAACGGTCTTGCTTGGTACCTAAACAGGCTTGAACTGTTTTTTTATTTTCTTTATTAATTTTGTGTTTCTTAGTTCTTCTCATTCCTCATTCTATTTACCTTAAATCATTTTATTTGTTTTGTTTTGGTTTGGTTCATTTGGTTTGGTTAATTAGCAAGAACTCATCAGTGTTTTTAATTAACTATGTGTGTATATATATATTTTTCTATATCTTGTAAATAGAAAGTATATAGGCAAAATAAGATAAAATGGTTTCATCTGTACATCTATGTGTCATACGTGCAAAATAACATAATAGGGGTTCCTTGAAAATTTTCTCACTTTCAACTTCCCACATGTTGATAGTCACCAAGTCCTATTTATTCTATGCCCTAAGTGTCTCTGACTCTCCTTGATTGCAGCAGTGTTGCAAGCCCTCACCCGTGCACGGACCATTGTGATGGCCTCTTAACTGTCTGATCTCCATAGGCTCTCCAGCAATACCAAGCATCCCCTGCAATGCTGCCAGAGGGCCATGTCTAACACCCAGATCTGATTGTGCTCTCTGCTAATTCAGGGATTCTCAGGACTAAATCTGAGCTCTGGAGCATGATGTGATGACCTAGCGTAATCTGACTTCTGCTTATGTCTCCAACTTCACCTCCAACCCAGACCAAGTAAAAGGTAGACATCTAACAGCTCTCCACATTCAACGTTTGCCCATTCTCTGCAAAATGCCTTGACACTCCTTTTTCTTTTTACATGCTGTTCCCCTTGCCTGCTGTTAAGAGTTTTTACAATCTTTGTATGCCTTTTGTCTTTTTTGAACTGCCAAAACTCAAACATAACCTTTATCCTTGCAAAGAGCATTTATTACTCCCTTCTTTTTACTAGCGGACCACCTTATGGATACTGTTACCTTTATGGAGATTACATTGAAATATTATAGCTTTCTTTTTGATTGTGAAGTAATATATACACCTCATAAAACCTTTGGAAAACATCTCGATAAACAGAATAAAATTAATTATCCGTAATTTTGGCACTGTGATGCAACTGTTGTTAACATTTTGATGGACTCTACCTCTAGTCTTTTCTCCAAATATATATGTGTTTATTTTGCAAAAATATAATTATATTATCCATATCATTTTGAAAGTGGCTCTTTGAAATGGAAGAGTATATTGTAAATTATCGCCTGACTTTAAAATTATTTCCTAATATCATTGCCAATGCTGGAAAGTATTTCCTTGGATGAATGAAACAATTCCCTATTATTTGAACCACAGTTGTGTCCAAAAGTTTCACATTGCAAATAAGAGGGCAATTACTCTCTTAGTAGCTAAATCTTCAGGCGTGATCACCATTACTTCTGTCTGATGAATTTCAGTGGGAGCAATTTCTGGATCAATGAGGACGCACAAGTTTGATCCTTTTGATACACATTTCCAAACAGCTTTTCAAAAGATCCTGTTTATTTGCACTCCCAAAAGCACAAATGTGCATTTCTTCACCAAGGTAATATAAATATATAGGATATTTGATAGGCAATTGAATAAGCAAAAAGTATCTTGTCGATTTAACATAATCACTCTGTGACACATATTTTCCTTTGTATATTACACTCATATAAATAAATATATATAAGAGAGAGTAATTTTAGTAATTGGGTCCTCTGATTCACTTTCCACTTCAGTATTTATCTTTTTTTTTCTCATTGTTTCATAAAAGGTTTTTTATAGCACCCTTTGTCTGTCATGTACGTCTCACAAAAATTTTATTTCTTTTTGCTGTCTGCCTCTGAATCTGAAAATGATTTATGATACAATTTATTCAATCCCAATTGATTTGAAGTGCTACCAGTATTATATATTGATTCATATATATACTCAGATCACTTTATAAACATTTAAAAATGATCCATCAGCCTGCTTCTCTACCACTACTCTATTTTTACATTATTTGGGTTCATATAAATATAAAGTTTATTGCTATTATTATCATTAACACTATTGTTCTATTAATAGCTACCATTTCTAATCATGACCAACACATTATACTTCAACAATGCTTAATACTCCCACAAAATATATCTGATTTATCCTTTCAAACGACTTTGTGAAATAGATACAATTATATATATGTTTCAGTTAAGAAAACTGAGATACATATTACTTATTGTCTAGTAGAGCTGAGATTAAAACTCAAGTTGCTCTGACACCAAACCTACAAACTCAAAGTCACAGAAATACTTTAATAAATTAATAAATCTTTCAAATATTTTTGTCTGTTCTCAGATGGTTTACTCTTGAAGATAAATGCTAAAATACCTTTATTCATTTTATAAATCCAGCCTCTGAATTTTTAAAGTAAACTTTTGATTGTGATGCAACACATGTAAGCACATAAACCATAAGTGAACTTCACATGTGTAACCCACCAAGAAACTGATCAGCACATCAGAGGCTCCATTGTACCTTCTCCCCTCATTACTACTCCCCAGGTAAACACTGTGCTGACCTCTACACCAACAATTAGCTCTATTTGGTTTTGAATTTTTATCGCCAGATAAATAGATCATTTGATATAGAAAGATAGAGTTAATACGTATCTACATCTATGTATAAATATGTATATATAAGCATATCTATATCTGTATGTAACACAGATGTGTTATACCCAACAATGCTTATGGTATATTTTTTGCTTTAAATAGCCATATATCTTTAAAGGAATTAAGTATGATGACTGTAGAGATGCATTGATTGGACCTCCTGCAAGAGCACATGCTGAAGGTAGAACAGTTAACTGACACCTCCAGGTGCTGGTCCCATAAGCACTGAGGTCATGCTCTCCCTGGGCCACTCACAGCCAACAACTAAGCAAACCGGAGATACCAGCGTCGGTGCCTCCCTGCTCAGTGTGGGCTTGTTCTGACAGGCCGTCTTGCGGAGACTTTCTCAGAGATGTACTGTGGGCTGAGGCCTTTTCTATCCAATCCATCGTTTGTTCTTCCTGTTCACAGATGTTGCACCCGCACTGTAGTCTGAAGGCTCTCAACCTACTCAGGTTCTCTCCTTATTAACTCTTTGCAAACATTTCCTTAAAATAATCGATCACATCTAAACCCATCTAAGCCTCTAATTCCTGGATGACTTAACTGACATAAGAAAAATTATATATGTACATATAGATATATATAATATATACAGTTGACCCTTGATCAGCTTGACTTTAAACTGAGTCCACTTACATGCGGATTTAAAATATATATATTTTTCAATACATAGGTACAGTACTATATGGTCAGTGGCTGCTGAATCCAGAGTTGGCTGAGTCTATGCCTGCAGAGCTGGAGATACAGAGGGCCGACTATGGGATCTGAGCATCTGTGGATTCTGCAATATGCAGGGGCTCCTCGAACCAATCTCCTGCCAATATCAGGGGATGACAGTGTATATTATAACATGTGCATATCAACATATATAAAATACATAGGTATTTTACTATTTCCAGTGTTCTTCAGCCCTTCCTGTATATATGTCACTATCTGATTTTATTTCTTTTTGGCCTGAAAGATTTCCTGTAGCATTTCTTTAAATTATGTCTGATAACAATGAATTCTATCAGTTTTAATTTATCTGAAAATGTCCTTATAACAACTTTAGTTTTTTTTCTTTTAATACTTTAAATATTATATCCAATGTCCAGTTTTCATTGTTTCTAATGATAATTCAGCTGTTAATTATATTACTGTGTCCATGCTTGTAATGTGTTGTTTTTATTTATTTTTTTTGCTTTTAATTTGTTTCTGTTATTTTTGGCTTTCAATTATTTTACTATGATGTGTTTACCTGTTTTTTTTTTTTTTCACGTGTACAATCCTTGAAGGTTGTTGAGCCTCTGGAATCTGTAAATTAATGATTTTTTTCAAGAAATTTAGGAAAATTTTGACCATTATATTTTTAAATGTTTTTCTGCCACATTCTGTCTTCTTATTCTGGGACCCCAGCAGCTGGACTGCTCAGTCTTGACCTTGGGTCTTTTAGGTGCTGTAGCCTTTTCTGTATTTTTTCAATATTTCTTCTTTCTGTTATTTTGACAAGAAACTTTCTAGAAATCTTTCTCCAAATTCACCGATTTTTTTCTTCCACCATCTCAGACAGATTGTTGAATCCATCCAGTACTTTTTTAATCTCAGTTTTTACCCTTTCCAGGTCTAGAATTTTAAAAATTCCTTTTCATAGTTTCTGTTTCTGTTAACATTTCCTTTTTCATTCACTAATGAATACCATATTTTCTTTTAATTCTTCAAATTTATTTTCCTTTAAATCTTTGAAAACATTTATATTAGTTGTCTGGATATCTTTGCTGAATCCAATAGCCAGACACACTCAGAGTCAGCTTCTCTTGACTGGATTTTACTAATTTGTTTGTTTTCCTGCATAGTGGTCAGACTTTCTGGCTCTTTGTATGTTTGGTAATTTGGGGTTGAAAACTGGACATTGCAGATAATATGTTACAGGGATTCTGGAATCTGTTGTGTCAGTTCTAATAGGCAGCTAACTTGGCTGTACCCAAATGAAATTCTTTCTCCCTGCGGTATACAGCAACTGATATATCTTTGTTTGTTTTCTTGGCTTTAACCTGTTGCTTTTTTAGGCATGAGTTCTAGATATCTTCCATTTCTACATAATTTGGTGGTCAGCGAAAGTTTGGGGCAGACATTATACACTCTCTCTGTGATTCCCATTAATGAAGATTTATCCCTTAAGCTTCTGGTTCTTCTACCAGCTCTCATTCCTGCCCTCTAATAACTTAAGAGTCTTCCACTTTTCTGCCACTGGAGATCCGTGAGGGTTGGGCAGCACTCTTTGGTAAGAAAGTTCCAACATCACAGTTCGTTTTGGTATAGCATCAGTCTTTGAAGTATAAGGTCTTCTCCAGTTTTCACTTTTTCTTTCTTATTTGCAATGTCTTCAAATGTTTTTTAATAATTTTCTCCAATTTTTATCATTGTTATCTGTGTAGGAAAACACCTGCTCTCATAAAGTGGTCATTACTAGAAGTCATGGTCCTAATTTAATAGTATTTTCCTCATGCTAGTTTCCATTTATGTGCAGATAAAATTATATGCTGTATTTCTCACATTTTGGAATAAGTATAGTGTTTATTACAAATTAGACAAATAAATTAAAAAGCATCCCTTCTTTTTAATGTGCTTAAGAACTATGAAAATTACATAGAGACTTTGATTCTTAGAAATTTTAAAATCTTTCCATTAAACACTCTGGGCTATCTACTGTTTCTGCATTACTTGGATGATTTTCACATTACATCCATGATCACTGTGCATTTTAGATTTTCAACATATGCTTATATCATTTGGATCATTTATATTTATCTAGAAAGTAATTTTCCAGATATTTGAAAGTTTATTAGCAACATTGCACATTGTATTCTTTCATCCATTTAAATGACTCTTCTCAAAATGAAATCCTTGTGCACTGTTGGTAAGAACATAAATTGGTACAGCCACTATGGAAAACAGTTTGGAGATTCCTCAAAAAACATAAAATAGAATTACCATATGATCCAGTAATTCCAGTCTTGGGGATATGTTCAGAGAAAAGGAAAACATTAATTTGAAAAAATACAGGCACCCCAATGTTCATAGCCTCACTATTTGCAACTGCCAAGATACAGAAGCAACCTAAGTGTCCATCAACAGATGACTGGATAAAGAGAATGTGACGTGTGTGTGTGTGTGTGTGTGTGCATGTGTGTATAAATAAATAAATAAATAAACAAACAAAGAAGCAAATAAATAAATAAATAAAACTACTGCTCTGCCGTTAAAAAAGAATGAAATTTTGCCATTTGCAACAACATGGATGGACCTGGAGGGTATTATGCTTAGAGAAATAAGTCAGAGAGAGACAAATCCTGCATGTTTTCCCTTATGTGGAGTCTTAAAAATAAAACAAAACAGAAACAGAGTCATAGAGTTACAGAACAAACTAGTGGTTACCCATGAGGAGAGGGGCAAGAGACCAGTATGAGCTTAAGAGGGACAAGCTACTATGTATAAAATAAATAAGCTATAAGGGTATATTGTACAGCAGAGAAAATACCGCCAATTTTATAATCATTTTAAGTGGAATATGATCTATAAAAATACAGAATGGCTGTGTCCGTACACCTGGAACTAATGTATTGTAAATCAACTGTACTTCAATTTAAAATAAATAAGTTTAAAAAAAAAGGACTCCTCTCTGTCCATAGTTGTAAGTTCTTTTTGTTTCCTAACGTGGCTTCTTTGAGTCTTCTCTTGTTTTCTATCACACTCCCTGAAGTTGACTGTTTATGTATCAGCCCTGTTCTTCGGCTCTGAATACCCTGCAGTCGGGGGTCATGCTTTGCTCCCCTCTGTGTCTGAAACACCTAGTGCAGTGCCTTTCACGCTTTCGGTCTGTCCTAACGGTGCACTCAGTTGAACTGCAAAGACTAGGTTATTTATGAGGAAACTACCTATTCAGCCAATCCGAGGGTTTCGCTTTACACTTGGTGAAGCTGAGAGGAGAGTGGACTGGCCCAAGTTTGCAAAGCAAGTTCGTGGTAGAGCAGAAGTTTCTTCTTCCCCGCAAACCACGCTGTCTTGCTAAAATGGATTAAACTGAAGACAGCCTCAACTACCACCTCTCCTACACGTATATATTCAAGTAAAATGTGTACTTATCCCAAAGCAATCTTAAGCTCTAAAATTGTGAGTCTTTCCATTAATATTCTGCTCCATAAAATCAGTTTTGGTCATTATTGACACCTAAATCTGGGCCTTCTTGTTCTCAATGTGGTGTCACCCCAGGGGCATGCCAGTGTGTGATGCCTGTGAGCTAATCTAGTGGTTCTTTGCGCCTTTGTAGAGAATCACCCTGCCAGCTTTTGGCAAGAAGACTTGGTTTATTAAACTTGGAATCTACCGTCCGGGATAAATAATACGTAGGCTGGTCCCATTTTAGGAAATGTGTTCCAACTGAGGGGAAAAAAAAATAAGCTTTCTCTTTTTTCTCAGCCACATCTGTTTGTTCTTATATGACAGTAAACATAGAATATTGAAGAAGGGATTAAGCTGGCAGGCAGGAGACCTGGGTTCCTAACCAGACTCTGCCATTAACTTGCTGACAACTTACTTCCTTTCTCGGGATCAGATCCCTTCTCTTTAAATTAGAGCACTTAAACAGAGTCTGGGCTTACCCCAGAGATGCTCTAGAGGGCTCTATTTAATGCATGAGGCCAGAAGAGCTTTCAGAAGCCAAATCTTGGTCTAACCCCTGAATATAAAAGGGAAGCCCAGTTTTCAGAGAAGCTTTTCCTTTAGTTTCTGCCATTAATCGGGAATTCAAAAAAAATGGCTCCCTTATTGCTTGTAGAAGCCAGCCTCCAAAAATTTCACAAGAGAGACCCAGAAACTGTGTTCTAAACAATGACGTCCAATGACGGAGAAATCACTTTCAATACTTTTGTTTTAAGGTGGTGGGTTGAAGGGAGAACAAGACAAGGACATTATGGGGGAGGTGGCGTTAAAGATGGTCCTGGAAGAATGAATAGGATTTTCAGGTCCGTTCGTTAATCCGTTCATTCCTCTAGTGCCTCGTTTAGTCAGTGTGCAATTCTTGAGATTCTCCTGTGTTCCAGGCACTGTGTTGATCATCGAGGAGGCCATGGTGATCATTATGGAGGTTATAGTCTGGGGAGGAGATAGACATTAATCTAATAATCACATATGTGTATCATTACAAATTACTGTAGCTATTATGCGATAAGAAAGTAGAGTATGACTTGATATAATTCAGTGACGGTGGTGAAGGATGTTCAGAGACAGCCTGCTTCCTTGATGGAGTGACGCTGGGGCAGTAACTGGGTTAAGGGGAGGTGGGGGAAGGAGGTAGAGGACAGGTCCTGAAGAGGGAGGGAGCGTGGTATCCTTACAGAGTGGAAACGAGGTCGTTGAAGCTGGAGCTGAGAGTCCGGAGAGGATGTAGGAAGAGGATATTCTGGGCTAAGAGAGTAGAGATGGAAAAAAGCAGACCCTGTCCTGAGAATTACAGGTAATTGCATGTGATACGGACTTTCCATACCTGAGCAGAGCAAGTGGGAGTTTTTGAGGGGAAAGTAGGTTGAATGCATGTGTTGCCAGGTAAGGAGATTACAAAAACAGAAAAAAGAAAAGGAAAAAAACCAACCTCACTCAAAGAAATGGACTCTGTGAGGGCTACAATGTGTACAGACAGCAGATGCGTATCTGCACCGTATTACCACACATCTTGCTGGTCCTTTTATGTGGCTAGTTGCAAAAATGTGTGAGGCATGGAAGTCTAGCCTTTCCCTTTTCATCACGGATGCCGTTTGTTGTTGCTTTCCGCCTTTTTTCCTTCCTTGAGGTGTCACCCAAGCAGTACAAAATGACACGGGGGAAAAGAAAGGCATCTCTTTGTCATAGTTGGGTTAAAGTAACAGATGGTCATGTTCGCTCAGCAAAGACAAATAGCTCAAGTGATAAACACAACAGGGCAGAGAGGAGCAGGGGGAAGGTTTTTGCCAGGATCCCCATTCAGAGCGGGCTCTGGAAAGAGAACAGTCCGCTCTTACAGCTTTTCATCCCGCATAAAGAAGGGGCGCTTGGGTTCCCGAGCTGGAAAGGATGTGACCACAGTAGAAGGCGGAGGATCCTGCTGTGATGCAGCGTTCATCACACCCGCACCAGGGGAGCTAGGGCCCCCACGCGGCCCTCAGCTTCTACACCAAACGCTCACCAAGTCTGGTCACGTCGGTTTCTTAAATTTCTGTCTGTTTCTCCCCCTCTTCTGCCAGTTTATTCAGGTATCTTTTATCTCTCGTCTATGCTGTTTCTTTTTTTTTTTTCACTCTCTCCATTGTTTATTATCTTTTGATTTCCATAGTTAAATGCTCAAGACATTTCCACCACATTCAAGTGAGCACAAGAGAAACTGTTAAACCTAAACTTTATCTTTTCCCAATTCGGTTGTAAAGATGATTTCTTTCAGTTTCAGCTTTATTGACGTATAGTTGACAAATAAAATGGTGTGCAAGGTGATGATTTGATGCACGTACACGTTGTGAAAGGATTCCCCCATCTAGTTAATTAACACGTCCATCTCCTTACTGTTAATCTTTGCGTGTGTGTGTGTGTGAGAACACGTAAGTCCATCTCTCTTAAATTTCAGTTATACAACCGTAGTCACCATGTTATACAGCAGAGCCTCAGACCTTAGTCATCTTTTAACTGCAAGTTTATGCACTTTCACCAACCTCTCTCCATTTCCCGCACCCCCAGCCCCTGACAACCACTTCCCACTATTTTCTGTTTCTATGTGTTTGACTTTTTAGATTCCATATGTTAGTGATGTCATGCAGTTTTTGTCTTTCTTGCCTGGCTTTTTTCACGTAGCGTAATGCCCTCAAGGGCCATTCATGTTGTCACAAATGGAAGGCTTTCCTTCTCCCTCATGGCTGAATGATATTCCATTGTGTAAAAACCACACCTCCTTTATCCATGCATCTGGTCATAGACACTTAGTTTTTCTCCAGACTTTGGCTATTGTAAATAATGTCGCAGTGAACATGGGAGTGCAGCTGTCTCTTTGATACCCTGTCTTTATTTCCTCTGGATGTGTACCCAGAAGTGGGATTGTCAGGTCACATCTATGTTATTTCAGTAGCCTCCTGGTACTTCCCTCTCCTTTCTGGTATCTGTGCTGCTAAAAAGTCATCTTTCTAAAATACAAGCTTGGCCATGTTATTCTCCCATTTAAAACCCAATAAGGGTTGCCTATTGATTCCGATCTATAACCCGAGCTCTTGAATTTGGTGAACTTCTAGGAATCAGCCTCTCCCTAGCTTGGAGCCTCATCTCTGCTCAACACCTCTCCGTCACAGACATGTTCATATACTTCTGCTCAGTGACTAATGGCCTATTTGCAGTTTCATGAATGTTCTGAATAATCCAAGCCCCATGCTTTCCCCTTCCAATTTGTTCTTCCTGGAATAGTTTTTCTCACTCCTACTCACCCATCAAAACCCTATTCAGCATTTCCTCTCTATGAAGTCTGCTTTCAGCTTGCCTTCAACAGCACTGAATAATTAACCACCTACTCTCTACATGTCTTTTACAAATCTCTGTGACTTCACCCTGAATAACTGTAACATGGTATAATTATTTGTTAATGTGACAATCTCCCTATCATTTGGAGGCTTCCTGGAGAAAATGGGGATTCTTCATTAGTCAGCATTTATCCCCAAACACCATTATGAGCCCTTCAAGCAGCAATACGAATAGCAAATGTTTATGGAAGGTTGCTATGAGCCAGGAATCATGTTAAAGCATTCTTTCAGTAGCGGAGCAACAGGCGCTCCATACGGTCTTTTTGATTCCAAGTTGCTCATCAAATAGAAGATGATCTGTTGGCTGATTCACAAGTAATAGAGACAAGAAATTATGTCCTCGAAGCGTAGACTCAGCTAAGGACCTGAGAAGGAAGGGACAATTAGGTGATGATTAAGAGTCATGAGTCTGCTATCGAAGATGTTCAGTCCAACTCAAGAAGTGTCAATTAAATACCTGCTGCATACCCAGCCTTGTACTAAGCAAGTAGCCAAATGTTTGCTTCAAGAGAGGTGCTCAACCCAGTTCAAAGTCATTTTTTTCTAATCCATACGTGAAAATATGTTCGTATTTTGATCAATGTACTTTAATTCCATGTGCATAAGAGATCTCATCAGGGACTCAACGCTGAGGTCTGAGCCCAATGCTGAGCACAGAGTGTAAGAGAGAGAGCTCTCCCCTAGGAATCAGCAGGGTTCCAGACCCTTATTCTGCTACTGTCTTGCTGTGTGAGCTTGGGCCAGACCCTACCCCTCTCTGTGTCTCAGTTTCACCACCTTGAAATTGAAATGATCTGGTTGGGCTCTCTTGTCTCTCGCATGTTTGAAACAATCTATGGCTCTGTGGCTCCCTCCTGAGAAGTGTCTCTAAAAATACTGTTTCCTTTACCTCCAACCAAAGCAATTCTCCTTCTAGTCTTGCAGGAATGAACACCCAAAGAAGCTGCCGGTGGCACTAGCATTTCTCTCCTCCAGCTAATTACAAGGCTTTTTTGGAGGGTAAGATCTATCTGTAGGACTGAGAAGGGACAGGCAAATAACCTGTTTCCGGCCTCTGTATTATTCTGATGTCATGTGTTACTAGGTTGAGTGCTGGAGAAGTTAGAGGAGTAGCCCAGAAGTTGCAACGTCCAAAATCACATCACCGCTCTGCCAGCCGTGCCTGTAAAAGCTAATTTCGCAGTAAATGCACGTGTAATAAAAACAGCTTTGGCAAATAGTAAGAGCCCCTCAAATATCATTGTTATTATGTGTATCATTAATCGAAGTGCTACTTCTTTTCTTTTTTTGCATCTTTTCCTATTTTCTAACTGAAGTATAGTCGCTTTACAATGTTTGCTAATTTCTGGTGTACAGCATACTGTTTGAGTCATACATACACATACATATATTCCTTTTTATATTCTTTTTCTTTTTCATTTTAGTCTATTACAAGGTATTGAATATATGTTCCCTGTACTATACAGTAGGACCTTGCTGTTGATCTATTTATATATAGTAGTGTGTATCTGCAAATCTCAAACTCCCAGTTTATCTCTTCCCACCCCTTTTCTCCCAGATAATCATAAGTTTGTTTTCTATGTCTGTGAGTCTGCTTCTGTTTTGTAAATAAGTTTATTTGGGTCTTTTTTTTTTTTTAAGATTCTATATGTAAGTGATATCGTAGGGTATTTTTCTTTCTCTTTCTGGCTACTTCATTTAATATAGAGGAAAACTAAGACCCAGAGAGGTGATAGGACATGTCTATGGTCACAGAGCAACCCCTTCAATTAAAAACAAAACAAAACAAAACAAAACGAAAAACAAAAAACAAATACCAAATATAAAAGAAGAATCACTGTCACACTGATATTTGTATGTAACTGATGTTTGTATATAACGTTTTAGGCTGGCAAGTGTCATCATTTAGGAACACTTATTCTCACTTTGCAAAAGAAGAGCCAGACATGGAGAGGTTAGTGACTTGGGTGCACAGGTAATTCACAGCAAAGCTGGGATATGAACCTGGATAATTCAACTCAAAAGCTTACCCTCCTTCCATTAAATTCACAAGGTTGATAATAAATATAAGCCCCTACTTCCCACCCCCTTGTGCCCCCCTAAATTCTTGGCACTGAGTCAGTAACCTAAGAAAGGTTCTGGAAGTTTGGAGATGAGAATAGAGCAAGGTCAGTGTATCTGCCAGAGTGTCTGTTTGACTGCCTGTCAATCATCCGTCTTCCAGTTACTCCCAGTGGATGGGGGAATGGAGAGAGGAGATGTTAAGCCCTGATTGGACTTGACTTTGCAGAACAGACCTCCTCCTCTTTCTCTCCAGAGCCCTCCTAGAGTCTGCCTCCCCCAGTGCTCCTTTGAGCCCACCGGGAAACCTTGAAATTTCCTTTGAAACTCCGAGCCCCACACCCCCAAGCAGATGTGCAAGGACGTTTGCTCACTCACTTAATGGCCTGCCCAAGACGTCTGAGGATCCGCACTATCTCCGCATCAGTCTCTCTGAAACATGCATTATCCATCCGTCCTTGAAGCAGGTCTCTGGATGCAGTGATTAAAACAGTTCCTGTGTTGGATAAACCCGATGCAGTTTTCCAAAAGTCATCATCTCGGCATGTCCCCCGCCACAGCAGAGCTCCTCGCCTCCAATTTGGGGGCTTGCTCATTTGTTTTCCTTCAGACAATCTTGGAGACACTCTTTCCAGTGACCTCTGCTAAAGGAAGAGAACAGTGCACTCTTATCCTGATATTATGCAGACACAATGACAAATTGGCCTATTTTTCATGCTTGACAAAAATGGTAGGGGTGGGAAACAGGAGAGATGCATTACCTCCCTGTATCTTTGACCACTTAGATAGAGTTTAGAAAAACTTGTTTTTTCTTTCTTTTTTCTTGTTTCCCTCCTTATGTCTGTTCTCATGTGTCCTTCTTTTAATTAGTTCTGGAATGTGACAATGTTTCCAAAGTGGGCTGTGATCCGAGTAGATTTTTGAAGGCAAAGTGACCAGGAACAAATTTGTCATTACTCTCCTAAAAAACTCCTCCTAACCTCTCTCCCCTGCCCGTCCTCCTCTGTGACACCCTCTCCAAGTTCTCTGCTATTCAAATGCTGCCTTCGCTTTTACTCTACCCAGATACTCATGTTGTTCACCTCTCTTTGCATTTCTACTGTGCACCCCTTGAGTGGTCTACGAGGGGGTGACTCTCCCATATCTCTGTGTGTGTGTGTGTGTGTGTGATGTTTGTTACTCCAATCACAGTTTCTCACAGTGTCATCCTCTGCTGTTCTGCCTGAATTGTAATGACTGTAAAGCGTGGCTGCCCGGATCATCCTTCCTCACCCCCAGGGGTGTTGTGTTGGGGTTCTTCCCGGAGCGGCGCTGGTGCTGGAATTCACAGGTCATTGTCTACCTTGTCTCTCAAAACAGAAAGCAACAAAGGAATGGGTGATAGATGGGTGAAATGATGAGAATTTCTCTCTTGCCCATGGAGGGATCGAGGGAGATAATTCTAAGAGGTGGATTATAAGATGGAATGGTTCACTTAGAAATGGACCAGGAGATGCAGAAAGGGACCAGCCAAATCCCGCTTCCACTGGGCTGCTTCTCTTCCGCACTCCCTGTACTGTTCCTGGACCCCCACCCCCACACACTCTCATTACCTCCTTACACATCCGTGCCCCTACACAAGCCTTCACATCCCTTAAGAGAAAAATAATTGTGCCTGTTTTGGTCATTTGTACCCTCAGCCCCCAGCAGAATTCTCAATCTTTCTTAATAGATGCTAAATATTTTTTAATTGAGTTGAATTTTGACAATCACTGGGGCTAGGGGTTTTATAACAGCTTTCATTTGAAAATATGTTTTTTTCTCTTCTCAGTTTATTCTATTTTCGTTCTTGCTTGGTACTTTTAAATTTCCTCTGTTTGTTTCTGGTTTGTGGTTGTTGTTAATCCTAACCAGTCTAAGCTCTGTTCATAAAAAGCTGAAGGAAGGAGTACTGTCTGTCCCCTGGTAGGCCAGGGCATTAAACTGGAGGAGAATATTGCTTGGTAATGTTTGCATTCCAAGCAAGAGAACCCATGAAAGAAAGTAAAACTTCTGGATAATCTTGAGATCACTTGTTCAGGGTTTTAGTTGGTATAATTATGTTTGCAAAGAAAAAAAGGAATAAATCTTATATAAACTGACATATACAAAGATGATATTTATTATTTCACATCATGAGATTGCCAGAACTGGGGTAGAACTGAAGGTAAATAGACTCACTGTCTTTAAGAAGCTACGTTAGCTTCATCTTTCTTCTCTGCCGTCTTTGGGATATGTGGTGTTTTAGAAGATTCGTTTACCTACAGTTCACAAGGTGGTGGCCAGCAGCAAATGAGGCGTTGTGTTTTCTTATTCACACTGAGTAGGGAAATGAGATTCCCAGTCTTGAGGTACGTTTTTCCTTTAGCCAATTTACAATGTGTGCTTACCCCAGGGTGCATAATAGGCACCAGTGGAATGTGATACATTCATTGACTTGTGGCTGGATTCCTGGACCCATCAGTGGCTGAAAGGAAAGAGTCACTACGATTGGCCTGGACAAAGATTTCTCAACTATCACCCAAATGACATTTTGAAGCCAAACGATTCTGTCTGTGTCCTGAAAATGCTAGCCTGTGCATTGAAGGAACAGCATCCCTGGCTCCCTGCATATCAGCAGCGTCCCTTCCCAGTTATGACAACCAAAAATATCTCGACACCTTACCGTATGTCTCCTTGGAAATAAAGTCATCCCCAGGTTGAAAACCACTGGCTTAGACCAATAGACTCGAATATTTGAGTATCAATCACAATGTCCACCTTAATTACCTACTCTTCCCTTCACAGAATTTTCCCTGGAGAAGTAAACCTTTGAAGCTCTTTCATTTTAAAATGTGTGCTTTACTTGCAAGATCTTTATCATACTGTGCCCATTCTTTCTGATATTTGCTTCTTAAGAGTCAGAAGGCAGAGTCTGCAGTAATTACGTGTCACCCGACTACCTCCCCAATTTTACCTCATACTAACTGTGTCTCTGTAGTGTCCAAACTGGATAGGTAATATTTAAGGAGGGCAACCTGTTTTAAGGTAGTTGGTGTCATTATAAGACAGAGAGAGAGAAATGGGAGGGAAAAAATGTGAAGTGTGGTAACAAGCCAAGTTCTCCATACTCATTAGAATAGTTAGCATTTGCTTGTCTTTCATTCTGTGAACAGGCATTTTACTGAATCCATTAGGTACATCATCATATTTACTCCACAAGAATATGTGAAAAGTATGCATTTGCTCATCTGTTTTATAAGTGAGGAAACTGAAACCAAAAGACATTTTATTCTTGCTTAAGGTTGGAAACTATGGCATTCGTGCAACAACTATGACGTAAAAACACAATTTGAACCCAACCCTCTACCACTGTGAACTCACTATTTTCTAGTCCCAACATCTGCCAATATCTTTGTCCCTCTTCTTTTATGAGCCCATCCCGTAGAGGTCTTAGCTTCTCGGATGCTTTCCTTCATGGGAAAAAAGATACTGGACACAGGAAGCAGGAGGAGGCAGGGGGAGCTCTGAAAGGAAAGGGAGGTTATGGAATGAAAGCTTGAATCTGCCTTATAGACACTTCTCCACAAGGCTGCTTTCTGACTCATACGATAAATCTTGCGCCCTCCAGTCACTTTCTTCAGCCACAGCTGCACACAACACAGTAATCACCATCAGAAGGGTCATCTCCAAATTGCAAAGGACAGCCCAGCAGAGGAAATTGTAACAGATAACACATACCGCCTGTATGTATCCATCATGCAGAGCAGGGCTGCATGCAGAATTCTAACTCCAGCCCCCGTAGCTCTCCACTACCTTCCATTTCTTTTGCAATTGCACTGGTTTGATCTGCATTTTTCAAAAGTCTCCCCACTGGTCTCCCTGCTTTTTCTCTTCCTGCTCCAATGCATTTTACTTAATTGGATTACTTTTTTTTTTCTTAAGCCACTTAACATTTCACTGCTCTGCTACCCAAAATGAACTAACTGTAAAGAACTACAGTAAAAAACAAAACCAAACCAAAAGAAACCAAGCCATAGCTTCTCATCTCAGCGTTGCAAAGCCCTTGGCCCAGCATCCCCGTCCTTCTGTGATCTGGTCCCAGCTTAGATCTCACTGCTGGCCTCGGTACCTACCAGATTCCACCCTACCAAGCCTGCATCGTACACATCAGGACTACCCCCCACTGTGTCTTTGCCCATGATGCTCCTCCTGCTTAGAATGCTCTCTGATAACTCTCCGAGTCCAGCTTGCCCCGTTTCAGTCACCCCTCTTTCTTCCCAGTGCTCCTCTGAGAGGCTGACGTCACGGTACCCATTTTATAGGTGACCAAAAGGAGAACCAAAGATATACAAGGCAAAGATCCAAGTCATGAAGTATGTAGCTTGTAGACCAGGGGACTGAAATCCAGGTCTTCTGGTCTTCTAATTCTTTGCCTTATGTAATAATATTCATCGTTTTTTTTTTTTAAGCCACACAATCCAAGCAGCATTTTGTATAGCCAAAACCACATCCAGCCCGCTTTCTTGCAGGTTATTTTATCTTCAGATTTCAGCTGGTAATATCAGCGCAGCCCATGTATGAGCATTATTAAGGAAACTATTCTCCTGTTGCCTTTGTCCCAAACTTAAAGGAACCATCTCCAGGAGACTGATCGGAAACTGCTGTAACATGTGTACAGATGATGCCATCTCCGGTTATCTTAATTGCATATTTGGGAAACCCACCCTGTGCCTGTTTCATATGGCATGCCATTTGGTGTTTATGACCATCATATTGGAGTTAACAGCATATGGGGAGCTCACCCACTCTGAATACTAAGCTGATCCAATCTCTCGCCCAGAACCGACATGAGAAATAACTAATAAAAATGATTACAATACTAGAGGGTCATATAAATGCCAAATGCAATAGCTATTCTTCATTATAAAGTTTCTTAACATCTCATCTCCACCAACATCATAAAAGTGGGGGAGGGAGAAGGCAAGATATTAGACATAAATAATTAGAAATATTTCCTCAAGCCTTACTTTAAATCCATGCATTCAGGATGAAGATGCAATTTTCGGGTCAACTTGAACGAAACCAAAATTTCAGGGGTAATTGAACTAGAAATTCTGTGACCTTTCCAAAGACCTCTCCTTGTATGTCTGCATTTTTCTCCCACCAGCAATAATAATAATATAAAAACACACAAGAATAACACTTAACTAAATCAGATGCAGATGGCTGTTTTATCAAGCAGAGTCAATTTTTTATCATTTTAAAAGCTTTTGTTTTTGTTAAGGAAAGAAAATGGGCCATGTTCCCTTGCTTTTTTTTTTTTAAGAGAAGAAAAAGCATATGTTTCTTAATTTGAAATGGAGTATTAATGGCGTTATCTCCTGAGAATTGCTGCGCTAGAATGAATTGTAGAAAATGCATTGACTTGCAAGCTTTTTGGTAAATCCTTCTCTGACTTAGAGATTTAGTGGTAGATTACATCAGCCTACCTTTCCAAGACAATACTGTATGCACAGTCCTGAGAGTCAATTTCCTGAGCCTTTTTTTACTAGATCATCTTGTTTTCTTTGTTTATATTATTGATTTAGGGAAAATCATTTGGTGAATATTGAGTGTTCACCTAAATGAGAAGGCGGTAATATGCAGCAAGTAGGCAGAGAGGGATATTACATAACGGGGATAATAAAAACCTTGTCCCTACACTGCAATTTACGGTTTGCATTATCCTATTTGAACCTCACCATACCGCTGAGAGTTATGGGGACAGAGACTATCATCCCAATTTTGTTTTTCGAAAATCAAAGCATGGAGAGTTTAAGTGGCTTTCCTGTGGCCCCCTTCCCACGTGCAGCTGGTAATTAAACCAAGGACTAGAGGCTTTGCCAGTAAATCTAATGTTCCCTCTTCTGCACAGAGCTGCCTCTAGATTAAAAATCAAGCAATCTATTCAGAAGCATTGATGGACCACCTAGTGTTCAGCTGGTACTAGAGCTGAAACAGTGAGAGACATAATGGTGTTTCTAGGTGCTGTCCCAGCACACAAGGTGCTTACTGCTGAGTCTCAAAGACAAGACAGAAATGTGGGAGCTATTTAGGGAGTAACGTATGAGTATGAACAACTGCAGCCTCAATGTAGGCTGGTAATGGGGGCGGCCTTACTCGAGAATGAATAGGAAATTAAAGACGTTATTAGCTAACATTTATGGAGCAGTTACCAGGTTCCAGTCACTTGAGTTGTCGCTTCTTTCCCTCATTCCACAAACATTTTCCAGGTTTGAGCCAAAGAAGGCGTTTTGGAGACTTGCAGAAAAGAAGTTCTAGTTCTGATGCTTTTAATTCCTGACCAGGAGCATGTGACTTCCCCTCTTTGGGCCTTATGTTAATCACCTGAAAGAAACCTCTTTAGAAAGAGCACCCAAGTTCAAAATTTCTGTAAGCAGTGTGCAAAATAAAGATAAAATATTGGCCGATGATAATGATCCTACAATCATGCGGGGTTTTTTCTTATTAGTCTGGTTATGTTGATTATTATTACTCTGTCATAAGGGCTGGAGATGCAGAAATGAAGAAAATGTCCCTGGTCTGCAGAAACTCCATGTAGTAAGAGAGATTTCCATATCCGTCTCTCCCTCCCTCTCCCCTTCCCTCCCTTTCAGTTTATTTTTTCATTTGTCATTTCTTCCTTTCTTTCCTCCATCATTATTTCCTGAGTGCCTCCTCTGTGCCAGACAAAGCACTAGGTCCTTGATTTTCAAGAATGTGTCAGGCGCTGACCAAGCCCTGAAGGAGAGCGCAGTCTCCAGGGAGAATCAGTCACGATGGAGAGTTACCATGAAGGATTAGAAGAACTGAGATGGAGGCACACCGAGGGGCCTGGGGAACACAAGTCAGTGACAGGTAGGCTGGAGAAAGCTGGAGAAAGCTTCTCTGGAGGTAGGAGAACTGGGAATTGGTGGACCTAAAGGAGCATTTGCTATTTGCCGCGGCTTCAGCGTTGCTGTTTCACCAGGGGGGTGAGGCTCAGAGCGTCTTCCTGCCATTCAGGGTCCTGCAGTGACTAAATGGCCAGGCAGGGCTCTCTGACTCCATGTCCTCTCTGTCTAACCCAAGTGTTATGTTTCTTTGCCATTTAGACCTCAGTTTCTCTAGTTGGAAAATTACAGGATTAGCGTAGAGTTTTCTAAGGTATGTTCTACCTTGAATATTAAAATTTTCATGGACTGTGTAACGGTCACACTGAAGTCTTCATTTGGGAGCCTTTTCACTATTTGTATCCCTTCCTTGGGAACTGCACCTTATCCGCAGGCTTCAAAGATTACTGAAGACTCCCACATTTAGATACTCAGTGACAAACCCTTCTGAGTTTGAAACTCATCTATTAAATTCAATACATAAATCTGAATATTTAATAGACATCTCATATGTAACACCTCCAAAATCAAAATCTTGATTTTTTTTCCCATCAAAACCATATCATCCCTAATCAGTCAATGGTGCCAACATTCACCCAATGTCTCTGCTCCTGCCTTCCTCTCCCATCTAATATCCAGCCCATCTGTTCTCCAAAATATTCTCTACTCTAGTGAAACAGTACGGATCAAGGCACCTCACATCTAAGGCTGTTAAATCTATTAGGAGAGAAGTTGGTGAGGAACTTCATAAAGAATGAGTCAGAAAAATATCATCAGAATGCAAAAACCAATCATAGGATCATTTAAAAGGTGACTGCCAGACAATGTGTCCCCAGGATGCAATGGGAAGTCCCAGTCAATATCTGTGAACCTGAATGCAATTAGCTCTCTAGTATAACTTTCAGATCTTAGGAAATACAGGGGATAGAGGAACATACACGGTGACGCTATGAGTAAACAAATACAAATGTGGGCAAGTCCACGTGACAAAAGATCCGGTTAAAAAAATAATGTTAATTTTACAAGAGAAGAAAGAGTTTCCTTTTACAAATAATTCAAAATCAGGCAAAAGCAATCTATACTACACAGGGGAGAATGTTGGCTACTTTTAGAGGGTACTGACCAGGAAGGGCCATTTAGCTCAAAATGATCTGGCTCATTATCTGTGAGATTTTTATATCAGTATGTGAGATTTATTGAACTATACAATTTAGGCTTTGTGTTAATTATACCCCAAACAAAAACATATATTATAACTAACAGAGAGAGAGAGAAAACTGTTAGAAAGTAGACTTAAGAAACACATTAGCCTCATTCAGTGTGCAAATCTTATAGGGATTCTGATTTGGAAAAAGAGAACTTGTGAACAGAGACATTTTTGATACAATGGGGAGGTTCTGAACACAGATTAGATATTAGGTAAATGATAAGCTCATAATTCTGTTATGTGTGATGATGGTAGTATAGTAACAAAAAATGACATTGAGAAGAGGGAGGAAGGAGAGGAAGGGATAGTCCTGATGAGGTAGAGATACTGAATTAATTGCTGGTCAGCACGGTAAGACGCTTGATATTCCTCATAGGACTCTGGGCAGGGGCGAAAAACACTATGGCTCATGAGTTAACTCTAATTACCACCGGGATTATAAATAAAGTTTTATTAGAACTCACACCTATTTCATTCCATATGTCTAGGGATGCTTTTGTATCACAATGGCAGGATTGAATAATTATAACGGTCATTTCTGCCTTCAAAGCTGAAAATACTTACTACTTGGCCTTTACAGAAAAAGTTTGCCAACTCCTGAAGTGAGGAGTGAGAGAGGAGAAAGAAAGGAAGGAAGGAAGGAAGGAAGGAAGGAAGGAAGGAAGGAAGGAAGGAAGGAAGGAAGAAAAGAAGGAAGGAAGGGCAGGAAAACCAAGAGAAAACCATAGAATGTTGATTAGCTGTACGATGGCTTCATGCAAATTTATTTTCTGGTCTCTCTACTTTTATGGAAGTATAGGAGAGTTCTGTATATTTTTTATATATCTTATTTTTTTTTAATATATCTTAAATGCAGGCATGTCCCACAGTAATTCATACCATCACCATCACCATCACCTGGAATTCTTCACGGGCTTCTAACAGTTCTCCCAGCATCCTCTCCTGTCCCCCTACACTCTGTTCACTACACTTGAACCAAAGTGAGCGCTTTCAGATGTAAACTAAATCATGTCATGTGTGTATTAAAAATCTCCAGTGGAAATACTAAAGCCTGAAAAAATTCCACATTGCAGTCTATAGCAGGACCATAAATGAACTGGTGCATTTCCCCACCCTCGTGGGCTTCATTTTCTAACATTCTCTGCAACAGCCTCTTCTTAATATTCTTGGTAAACTCCAAACCTATTTCAAATTCAGGACTTTTTATGTGCTGTCCATTTTACCTGCAAATACTCTTGCCTGGCTCTTTGATTGATTTCTTCCATCATACAAGTCTCATCAGAGAAAATTTGTACCTTATTAAAGCGGCATCTCCACCAATTAATCTATATCCGCTATTAGCTTACAGTGTTTGAATTTTTCAGACTGTGTATATTTATTATAGGCTTGTATATTGTTTACGCATCTACTAGAAATTACGCTCCGTATAAATGGAAACTAACCTCTCTTATTTCTTACTTTATTTTCAGCCCCTTAAATAGAAGCAGAGCAGAGACAGCTTAAAAAAAAAAAAAGAAAGACTAAAATAGCAGATTCACAGTGAGTAGACAGACATTCTAAAGCAAAGAATTCTAAAACAGATTCACGTGAGGTCAGCTAAGCAGAATGCTGATAAACGTAGGACCCTCAGCACAGCAGCAGTTCCAAGAGAGGTGGGGAAAAAAAAACAGCAGTTCACCACAATTCAGCTCCCCAGATACTTATGAGAAACTTACCGGGCAAAAGATGTGACCCTAAGAACTGAGAATATGGAACTGTCTAGTGTAAATTCCTTTATACTCAGTTAAATGGGATTAACCGTGAGGACAATAACAGCTCAGCTGCTAACCAGTGTTGATCATTTCCTGTGTTCCGTGCTCTGTCCTAAGGTCTGTCCATGCATTATCCCGTTGGCGTTCCTTTCTCACAGCAACACTGTGAGATAAGCACTATTAGAATCTCCATTTTAAGAAAAGGAAATTGAGATGCAAAGAACTGGAGTGACTCACTAAGAGCCAGTAGGCGAGATACTCATAAACAGCGTCCGATGTAAAAGACAGTATTATGCAGATATTTGCCAAACCCTTCTGTTGCAGGACTGAAGGAGTAGGCAGGATCTATCAGGGCGAGTCAGAGAAGGCGTCATAGATGAGGCAGGCAGAATTGCATTGGCGCCCGGTGGTAGGAGAAAGGCATTGTTACCCGGAGACTCGGGTGACAGGCTCTCCGGATTGACAAAGGTCATGAGTAATGCTATAGGGATGGCAAACACAGTTGAGTGCTTAACTGCTGGGCTCTAAAATCTGACAGTGCTCAGAGCTGGAATCTCATTCCACTATATACCAGCTCTGTGACCCTATGGACGAGATCACAGCTCTCATTTCCTATTCTATAAAATGCCACCTGTCTCATTGGATTGCGTTGAGACCTGAAGTAAGCCTGACATCTGAAGCGCCATACCTGGTGCATAGCAATCAGAAACTTTCTCACCTCTTACCCCTTCCGTCATAGAAACAGTAAGTTTAGGAAGCGTATCACCAAAGAAAACTGGTGTGATATTAGTCTGTCAAAAAGCATTCTGAGATTGGTTCACTGACAGCTATGGCTGTGAGAAGTTTGGACTTTGATCCATCAGAGACCTCAGAATCACACAAGTGGGGCTGAGTGCTCTAGGCAGGAGATTCTAGGCGTTGTGGTTCTGAGGTGAACTCAGTGGGGCATCTCAAAGTATTATTATTTTTATGATTATTATTAAACACAGTTCATGACCAAATAAAACAAAACCTCATTAAGAAGCAAAGGCAGCCTTCTGACAGCTAAGGTGAGACTTCTGCAGAAGCAATGGTGATCTCTGCAGAAAAAGCACCCCCAGGTTATTTTTGGAACTATCAGTTGAGCAACAGCTAGAAAGTGGATGGAGGTGACTGAGACGTACATCAGGAAGTCATTTTGAAGGTTATTGGAATCAAGTGAACAGTGAGCACCTGAACAAGAGGAGTTACAGAGAATTTCAGAAGACGAGGGTGATGGGACAAACCCTGAGGTCAAAAGGGAAAAAAATGATGGCAGAACCGAAACTGAAAATTAGAAAAAGAAAATGAAGACATTGGTTTTTTGTAAAAATTAATCCAGAATGCAAAAGTTCTAAAGTCATGCAAAGCAACTCTTGGGGCAACTGAATTGGCTCCAGAAGACCTAGACGCCGTTCAGGGTCGGAAGTTGGTGATGTTGCTGACAGGAGTCTGAGGACGAAAAGACCTCCGATCCCAGGGTGATGTTGGTGATTTTGCTGCAGTACGTCTCGTGCCGTTGAGGAGACAGAAAAATAAGCATTAAAATGTCAAAGTCGAATAGTAGAGACTGACATCCGAAAAGGTGATGGGGGTAACCAATTAAGACTTTCTTCCATGGTAATCAGCTTCTTCGACATCACAGCAGAAATGTCTGTCTTCGAAACTTCAGAAACCTGTATCCCCCATGGAAGCATTAATTGAAACAGTTCTTCCCAACAGATTGCGTTGAGCACTGTTGTGCAAAATGATTATACTCTGGGCGATGTGGGTGATGTCAAGAAGGGCAAGGGCCAGGCCTTTCAACCTACACGTGTCTGGTCCCGTACCATCCAGCACGGTAACCACGAGCCATACAGGGCTAGCGAGCGCTTGAAATGTGACTAGTCCAAATTGAGATGTGTTGTCAATGCAAAAGGCAGTCCAGAATTCAAAGACTTCGAATGAAAAATGCAAAGTACCATTAATATGTTTATATTTATCAAGTGTTGACATAATAGTATTTTGGATATATTGAGTTAAAATATCTTGTTAAAGTCAGTTTCACCAGTTTCTTTTCCCTTTTCTAATGGGGCTACTTGAAAAACTAAAATTTGCACCCGGCTTTAATTTGTGGTTCACTGTATTTCTATTGCATGGGGCAGCTCTAGACCCTGATGGATTGGACTTCCTAAAATAACCGGCATTTCATGGCTCCATTCCTTTGCTTATAGTCATTTTTTACAAATCCTACCCACTCCTGAAACCCATCTAAAAAGATATTGTTTCAATTCATCCTTTCCTGAAGTCTCTTCAGAATTCTGAATTTCTGAATTCACTCTTGAACTTCTAAGGAATTTATTTCCAGGCATACCTCATTTTATTACGCTTCGCAGATACTGGCTTTTTTTTTTTTTTTTTACAAATTGAAGGTGTATGGTAACCTGTGCTTGAGCAAAGCTATCAGTGCCCTTTTTCCAACAATATTTGCTTGCTGTGTGTCTCTGTGTCACATTTTGGTAATTCTCACAATCATTCACACGTTTTCATTATTATTATACTTGTTATAAACATAAGACTTTAATGGATGAGGAGTTGCTTCTTATGTAAGAGCAAAGAAAGTGGGTGGTTTCCTGAGATGGAACCTACTTCTGGTGAAGATGCTGTGCAGATTGTTGAAATGACACCAAAGGATTTGGAATATGATATAAACTTGATAACGCGGTGGCAGGATTGAAAGGATTGACTCCAGTTTTGAAAGAACTACTGTGGATAAAATGCTATCAGACAACATCGCATGCTACAGAGGAATTGTGCTTGAAAAGAAGAGTCGATCCATGAGAACCCTTCACTGTTGTCTTATTTTAAGAAATTGCCACCACACTGATCAGTCAGCAGCCATCAACACTGAGGCAAGACCCCCCCACCAGGGAAAGATTATGGCTCACGGAAGGCTCAGATGATGGTTAGCATTTTTAAACAATAAAGGATTTTTAATTAAGGTATATACATTGCTTTTTTAGACATAATGCTATCCTACACTTAATAGACTACAGTGTGTATAGTGTAAACATAACCTTTTTTACACATTTTACTGTATTTTTTCTTTTTAAAATCAAAAAAAATTTTTTTTTACAGATTTTAAAGTTTACTTTCCATTTACAGCTATCACAAAATATTGGCCATATTTGCCATGTTGTACAATACATCCAAGAGCCAATCTTACACCCAGTCGTTTGTACCTCCCAGTCTCACCCCGTGCTGCCCCTCCCCTACTCACTGTAACCACTAGTGTGTTCTCTGTATCTGTGAGTCTGCTTCTTTTTTGTTATATTCACCAATTGGTTGTATTTTTTAAGAAACTGCGTCACTTGCTTTATTGCAATATTCACTTTCTTTGGTGGTCTGGAACCAACGTGCAATGTCTCCGAGATATGCCTATATGCTAATAATGTACTTACCTTAGTTTAAATGTAGTTTTCATTTGTTTTTTTTTTCCCAGAATATAATTTTTTCTGAAGACAAGCATTGTACGTAACACGTTTTATGACCCATAGAGCCTAGCATTGTGCTTTGGTGGTATGTTTTATCTCCTGAACTTAAAATAATTCAAGGATCCTATAATCTGTTATGGAGTCATGATGCTTCAGGGATCTCAGAAACTCTGATATATAAACTCTGATATGTAAAGGGAATGTGTTTTATATATAAAGGGGAGGCACATCCCCTTGCTCCTGCTATTGTGATATTGTAACTACTCATGTAGAGGGTCAACAGCTTTGGACAGGGAAAAAAAAATAGATAAAAGTGAGTTTCTTAGAATTGAGAAGCTGAAACTTGAAACAGAGGCCATAAGAGAGCAGTTAAAGAAAGGAAAAAAAAAGTATCCTCGTACCAGACAGTTGAGAGGGAAAGAGAGAGATGGAGAGACAGACAGAGAAGCAGAGGTTGGAAAATCCTGATGGGCTTTTCTTGCTAGGGAACAACACGCAGTCCAAGTGGTCAGATTTTAGATGTATTATTCAAAGTGGGCTGATTCCTGTAACATACAACCCTCCGCTTTCAACGGTCTAATGAAATAAAAGTTGAAAGTTAGTTTTCTCTCACAATGTGATCCCTCGTGGAGAATCAGGATTTGGGGGGCATGCTCTGTTCTGCACAGCCACTTAGTGTACCTAGACTCCCTTCATCTTCTGTCTTCTTCCTCCTCTAGATCATAGGACTGCTTGCCATTCAGCTACTGCAAGAGGAAGAAAAGAGATAGGAAGATTTATTAATGGATTATAACCAGAAGTGCCATATGTAACTTCCATTCACCAAACTCCCACTGAGCCAAACTTAGTCACTTGGCTACACTTGACTTTATAGGAAGAGTAGGAAACATGATCTAGGTGTACATAAGAGGAAAAGGGGAGATCAAATATGTTGATGAACACTGGCTTTTCCAGCACAACAGAGTACATACAGGACAGAGCTTTTAATCATTTGCTCTTCCATTCATTCTTTTAATACAGAATTTCTCGACTTCGGCACTATTCGTATCTTGGGCTGGACAATTCTTTGTTATACAAGATATCCTGTGCATTGTAGAATGCTTGCCAGCATTTCTGGCCTCTACCTTCTAGATGTCAGCAGCATTTACTCCGTCCCTCCAGTCATGCCAATCAAAAACATCTCCAAATATTTTCGTATGTTCTGAGGGGGAGGAGATCAACCCTAGTTTGACTTACTGTTCTTTATGGAGTATTTTCTGAATGTCATGAAATATCTCCTATTTACTAAAGTGGTAAAATGATAGAAATCTTGATTCAAAGACATCAGGAGTTTGTTTTTCCCTGATCCTTTATTCATAGTGGTCCCTCAAGCATCACACCAGGGAGATGCCAATTAAAGATCACAGATCTCTCAATTTTCAGCCCATCTATATGCCTGCACATAATATTTGTCTCTACTTTCACCTCCCTTGGCTCTCTTGTCGTATGATCAATAATTTACCTCTAGATTATCTTCTGTTTTTAATCCCTGTTCAATCCTCTTATTCTGTAATAGTGCATTCTCCTTCCCATAACTCTTGAATCTACATACTTGGTCTAAGATTCAATCTTTCTTCTCTTCTGTAAGAGGGAACAAGAATCATACAAGAACTAAAGGTACCATATCCCAGAAATATCAACAAATTGGCACTCATGCTCTAGTTACCACATCCTGCACTTTTGGTAGACATCACTAATCAATCATGATACTCTTTCCTCCTGAGCCTGGAGACCACCTCGGAATCCAGGAAGCACTTGAGATAGCTACTATTGATTAAACAAGATTGTAACAAGAGATTAAAATCATTTGGTCTCCAAGCTCCGGTCATTTTTAGATCTATAGAAACTGAGAACCAGGTGATTAAATGGAGTGCCCAGGCCATATGGAGTTTTGGTCTTCTAGCTTCTTGCTTCTTCTTCTACCCCTGTGGTGTTAGTTAATGAGGCTTGTCCCAGCCCAGTGGGACTGGCTTGGAAGTATAACTTTGGAAAAGGGTTCTAAAAGCAGGAGTATTGCTTGGATCAGTGGTTGGGGTGAACTTGAGTTTAACTAGATTCTCTTTTCTTTGCTTTTTGAGCAATAAAAATTCCTCTGGTGTATTGAGCAGAGATTGGAGGAGTATAATAACCCCCGCCACCATGATTTTTAAGAGATCAAAGGAGAAAGAAGATTCTGAATGGTAACTAAATGCCTGAATTTCAAATTCAAGCAAAAATAAGAAGCATCACATACAAAATTGGGTTAACTGCAGCAGAATGCGTGGAAGGTGGAAGTGGCATGTATATTTGAATAATAGAATTTGCGATTCCGTGTTAGCCAGTCTTTTTAAGAAAAAGAAAATTATCAGAGTCTGGTGGGAAATCAGAAGCTGTTTATGCTTTATCGTTTGTATACAATAAAATATACTGGGAAGAAAAATTGATCCTGGTTCATTTTCTCATCTGGGTTTTATTTATCTACCCTCAGCTTTCCCAGCTGAGGCTCATACCATCTGTGTTTATGAGAAAAGGGCTTATACTTCCATCTTGCCTTTCGATAATTATAGGTCTCCCCAGGAAAATGGCTTTCCAGAGAAATTTTGTAAAGGTTTTAAAGATTTTATTATGAAGGATTCAGCCCTTCCACAATTATTAGTTGTAAAAAGTGCTTTGTAGCCATTGCCATTAGAACAGCTATCGATCCTTTTACAGAGGGGAGACTGACTCACACACCCACGTGAGCACCATACCTTAGCATCTTTTGAACTCACATAATGTGGTGAAGTAAAACGATCATTTTTCTTGTTGAAGGGCCTCTCTCCCCCGCTGATGGTAACACAATCAACTTTAGTCCCTTGGGCAACAATAACCACAAATTTCACTTTTGTTTTAACAGTTACATTGGAGGCTGTAATGAACTTCACCTTGTTTCATGCAGTCTGTTCAAGAGGTTGTTGCTAAACTTGTTAAACGGATAATTTGCCAAATATCTCTTGACTCAGTCACCCTCCCTCCATCCTCTTTGCCTTGGCCGTCAACTCCTTTGGTTGGCACCACTGAAACACCTTCCAATGGGTATTGCTCCTATGCGTGTGTCTCCCTGCTGTAATTATTCACTGCCTCTCCCTTGCCTATAGGAGTAGGTTCAAACGGTACCATAGGCATGCTAAGCCCCTGGTGATCTGGTTCTCAGATACTTTTTCTCTTAACTTGCTCCCACATAAACACCATGAACCAGCCTGACAAATGAATAATCACATCACATCTCATTGAGTGGAATAAACAGTTTGTGGCATGCCTTTCAGGGCAACTGGATTGTCTCATCTATGGCAGAGAAGTTTTAGAACCAGACAGATGTGAACTTTCATTTTTGTTTCTTCACTCAGTGAATGTCTGTGAGAAAATCATTTAACCTCTGTAATCTCATGTCCTAAAATGGGCGTAATGATAAGAATAAACAGACGTAAGAGGCCAGCCACAGTAGCTGTCCCACCATGGCTGTGCCATAAAGAAAGAACTATATTTCCATAGGTTATTGAATATAATGGGAAAGTATGTAAGTGTCAGAGGCAAGCAGGTCAGGTTTTAACTTCTCTGAATCTCAGTTTTCTCATCTGTAAAATAGAGATCACGAAATGGGTCTAGCTGGGTTGTTAAGATGAAATATGATAATAGATATAAAATGTCAAGTACATCGCCCAGCATAAAGTCAGTGTTTCAAAAACTGGTATATATGATCACTATGATGCCCTCCATACAATAAAATGGCACTAAAATCATGATTAAACTGCATTCCAACCACACCGCGTTAGTAGTGAGTTAGAGGTGAATTCATGCTTGTGGGTCATTTACTCACTCACTTTTTAAAATGAGCATTCTTTCAAATTACCTTCATGTTCCAACTGTGGTTCCAGGTGACAGAAGTACAAAGATGAATGTTATAGTTCTTGTTCGCAAGGCGCTCCCAATCTTCTAAAAGAAAGAAGATTTTTCAAAAGGCAGGATGTTAAGATATACATGTGGGAAAGATCCACAGAGTATTCTGCACATATTAAAAACTGAAAACCAATGGCATCCAAGAAAGTTTCAGGGAAGTATTTGCAATTTGAGCGTGAAGGAGGAAGTGTTTAGAGTAAGGTAGTGTTTAGAGTAAGGACGTTCTGGAAGCAAGTGCCACTTTTGAGTCCAGGCACAGGGATGGGAAAGGTCTGGAGACTGCTGAAGCAAGCACAGGGGTAGGTAGGGAAATCGGGATGTCACGGGGCTGGAGAGATGTACTGGCAGGAGAGGGGAGTTCAGCCTGGGAGTAATAGGAGATTAACCCCATTCAACAGAAGATTTTTGAACAGCAGGGTCACGTGGTCAGAGATATGCTTAGAAAGAGGACTCTGAAAGAAAGGATGGGAGGAGGGACCAAATGGAGATTTGGAGACCAGTTACTTGGAGACCTGTTGTAATAGTCCAGGTAAGCATTAGCGACGGAACTGAGGCGCTTAACAAAAAGTCCAGATGTGAGAAAGACTGCAGCCGTTTTAAGGGAAAAAAAGAAAAACATTGAGTCAATGATTGCTATGTGGGGAACACTGTATTTTCTGTTAATCCTTGCTGTATTCTGGCTAATAAACCCAATAATTATTCTGCTGTTTAAACAAGAAAACTTTGTCTCATCCAAAGCAAATTTTATTAGCAAATAAGGGCAAGTGGATGTCCTATGGCCACACTGCAGTGGGTACTGGAACCCAGATTACAATGGAGGGCAGTCTGGGTCCAAAGTTGAAATGTTTTCCATGCCCAAGTTCTCCCAAAAGGCCTTCTGAAGGCACGTGCTTGGGTACTTGGCTCTGCTGAGGAAGGTGTGACAGGAGCGTCAAGTTCGTGGAGGTGTGTGATGGGAAATCTTAGCCACACGATTAAACAAGGATTAGATTGCCCCAAACCTAGTGTGCCTGAGGTTAGTCGGACCCTCGGGGTGAAGGGGAAGGCTTGAAGACTATTGTGAAGTTAAGAAACATGAACAGGGGAAAGAATGGAGGGAGGGAGATAGCTTGAGGGTCTTTGCAAAGATGCAGGCAAGAAAATAGAGTAGCATGGAGAGAAAAGTCTATTTATTGATATAGAAGGTATAAGCAGTGTATTGCCAAGGGGTAAAAAAACAGGTTTCCAAATAATGTGAATCTCATGTGGTGCTTAGCAGATAGATAGATGTATCTGTGTTTTAGCGTGGTCTCTCTCTGTCTCATCTCCCCACACCCCTCTCTGTCTCTCTTGTCTGTAATGTCTTCACAGGTCATCTCAGAGTGAGAGAATGGCTGGCATTTTTTTCTGCTTTTTATTATAGCTAATATATTTTAAGTAATTACTGTGTCAAGAACTGTGCTAAGAGCTTTATGGCCATTTGCTTGTTTAATCTTTATAATAGTTTTATGAGATAGGTATTCGTGGAGATCACAATGATTATTATTGTTATTATCCCCATCCTAACGTGAAACTGAAGCTCATGGAAAGTAAGCCGCCTGCCTAGAACACAGTTGCTTTGCTGAGTGGATGAACGCAGAGCGTATGTATTTTAGTAGCAAGACTAGGGCCCCATCTAACGCCTGCATGTCTCCACGGATTAATCCTTCAGCCACCATGTAATTCATCTACTGGCTCCTTTTATTAAAGATAAAATATATTTAATATATTTGTAAATTGATTCACCATAGGCTATAAAACTTTTCTTTGCAAATAATATTGCCCAGCTGTCACTTATTCATAGAAAAAAACGACCATTTTGTCTCTTTTAAAACTTTCATTATAAAAGAAATGCATGCGAAAGGTAAAAACCTTAATAATTTAAACGGTAAAATAAGGAAAAACAAGTCTCCCTGAAAAGCCAGTTTCAACTCTTCACCCCAAAAAACACTACCATGAACTGTTTGTGTGTGTGTGTGTGTGTGTGTGTGTGTGTGTGAAACTTTCAGAAATGTTGAACTACAGGCAAGTGTCTGTGTGTATCCTTTATGTAATTTGTTCAAAACAGATGAAATCATACTACACACTGGTCTGTATATCAATTTTGTTATTTTATTTAAATCTAGATTAAAAATCCTTGTGTAATGGCACATAAGAAAATTCTCAATCTTTCGAATAGCTATGAAGTATTCCATTGGATGGATATATCGTAATTAATTAGATTCATCCTTTTTGGACAGTCAGAGAAAATTCTTACACATATGTGACCAACCATATCTATAGAATAAATTCTTAGAGTTTAAATTGTTGGACACATTTTGCTATAAACAGCTCTTTTACGTCGTTTCTAGTTTCACATTAAGCAATAGTTATTTTTTTCTTCCTGATTGGTGAGAGTTTCTTATACATTAGGGGATTGCTATTTCCCCTGTGTGTTGCATATCAAATTCTCATGCTTTTTAAAAAAATTTTGATTTTGATTCTAAAGATTGCATGGAAGTATTTAAATTATGTACAGTTAATCACCTGTATTTTGGTAGTTTGTGGTTTTAGGTCAAATATATTCAAGCCTTCCCACTTCAAGATTTTTTTAAATTACAATTTTTTCCCTTATGTTTACGGTTTCACACTTCAGCTTAAATCTTTGATCAATCTAGAATTTACTTTGGTGTGAAATATAAGATTGTAATTTAGCTTTCACTCCTTTGCTTATACCAAATGGCTAGCCTGTTGTCCAAGAAAATATGTTCAGTAAACCATTTTTCTCCCTCACATTTGAAACTCTGTAATCATCCATTTGTTCAATATACATTTGGACCTACGTAGAGAACTTTTATGAGGTTCCATTAATGTGTTGATCTATTCTTGCTACAGTAACACATTGTTTTTTGTATGTTTGTTTGTTTTTAACACATCATTTCAATTACTGTATCTTTGTAATGTGTTTTAATATCGAATGGTGCTAGACTTCTCACATTACTCTTCGTGTTCACAATGGTTCTGGCAATGTCTTCATGCTTATTTTCCAGGTGAATTTTGGAGTCATATTTTCAAGTTCCAAAGTGATACATGATATTAATGTATTTGTTGAGAGATGGTTGGGATTATAATTGTCTGACATAGGTTAAGGAAGAATCCTTGATACCTATTTCATATTTTGTTAAGCACCAAAAAAATCAGGTAGAGATAAATTTTATCTTCATCTATTGGTCATTGATTAAGATAACCACATTCTGAGTCTTTTTTTCTTTGATTTATTAAGATAGTAATTAATATTAATTTAATACTTAATCTTGAATAGCCCTTTCCATCCTAGAGGGAAAAAATTCACTTGATTAAATGTGTTAATCTATTCCTTCATGTAAAGATGGATTCTATTTGCTAAGACTGTAAAGTTTTTATATCAATAATCAGAGATGGAATATATCTGCATTTTTCTATTTTGTCCTGATTGTCTGGTTTTGGTATCAATATTGTCTTTTTCCAGTCACCTCCTCCCCACCTCCTGCCTCAACACACACAAGCACGTACATACTTTCTTAAGATGGATGGGTAGTTCATAGCCAATTCTTGTTCCTGAAGCAACCACTTTTCATTTTATTCATTAATTTTTATTGTGTTCTATTTTCAAAATCACTAATTTTGCTTTTTACTTATTAATCCCTACCTTTTGCCTTCCTCGTACTTAATTTTTCGTTTTCGAATCTTTTTAGCTGGATGATTAATTCACTTACAGTCATGCTTTTTTTATACAGTAAGGTGTACAGAGCTGTGAACTGTCCTGTGAGCATAATTACACGTAGCCCAGTCTGTGGCATTTTTATTATGTTATTCTCTAGATATTCAGCAACGTTACCCATACTTTTCTCTTTGCTCCAGGGTCATTCAAAGGTGGTGGGATGGGTACAGTTTCTGATTTTGTCCCTGTCTTCACAATCCTGTTATGATTTTATTGTGGTCAGAGAATATGATCTTTCAATGTCTACACTGGATCAATTATTGATGCTTTACTCGTAAACAAATACGAGACTGAGATATGTAAATGTTCCATGGGCACTTGTAAGAGTATTTGCTGTCCTTCAGTATAGAATTAATCGTACCTGTCTCATTGGTTATGATATTTAGGTAATATCTATTTTATTTTCTTCTATGTCTTCTTTATGCTGAGGGTTCAGTTAAAAAGTCCTACCAATATTGTTTCCACATGCTACTTTTAAACATGTTTCACATTTTTCCTTAATATCAATGTAATATTAAGAATATAAAAATTCATGGCCATGAGATCTCCATTGATGTATTGGTAGAAAGTACCCTTCTTTGTCTTATTTCACTCTGATTTTAATTTTTTCTTATGCTTATAACTAATCCCTAGTTTACTTTTGTTTTAATCATATGACTTTATTCAGTATTCTGCTATCTTTCAAAGGCACTTCCTTTAACTGCTTCTAACTTCATGTTGTCTTCCAAGTCAATATGATGGACTTTTTTGAATAATTTGTGGGTTTATCCCATTGTAATTGAATAATATGTCTGATTTCCACTAATTTTATGTAAATTTCTTAGTTTTATGCCCTTTGGATTTTCTGTGTTCTGCTTTCGGACACATGCTTCTCTGATTCATTGTGTAGTTCTGATTTCCTTCTGATAAGTGGGAAGGCTTTTTGACAAAAAAACAAACAAACAAACAAAAAACAAAAACTTACTTGTTACATTTACAGTTAGTAATAATATGTCTAAATATGTTTTTCTCAGTTTAATAATATAAGTAATATTTGTAGAGTCCTCCCGCCACAGTGAAAAATAAGAAAATAGAATATACACATGCACACGTGGACGCACACACACTTCCTTCCAACTCCCATGTTCCTGCTTCCACTTTCTGTGAGTTTCATTTTCATATATATAGACTTTCATGATCTCCAGCAGTTACATTTTGCATAGTAACCAACGTTCTCACCATTCCTTAACCTTAGTTCTACATTAAAATAAACTCAGTGCAGAAGAACTTCGCTTTCAGAGTTCCTCCTTTCCATGCGTTTTATTTTGCTTCATTTCTTGGTTGACTGGATTTTATGACCAGGTTTTTTTTTTTTTTTTTTTTTTCCTTTTTTTTTCAAGAGGGGCTCATGGTTACATTTCATCTGAGTTCTGCCATGTATAAAAATGGCTTTCGGTTGCCTTTGTGCTTGAACACTGATTTGGCATGGTGGGAAATCTTTGAGTCACACTTCCTTTCCTTTGGATGAGTGTAGCCATTGCTTGTACACATTGCTTCACTGTCTGCTAGCACTGAGTGTTGCCCAGACGAAAACAGAAGCCCGTCTGCTCCCTGTTCCCTTCTCTGTGTGAAATCATGTGTGCTTTGGAATGCCTTTAAGAGCATTCTTTATCTTTGAAATTGAATAACCTACTCAGCTATGTGTCACATTTGATACGGTTTTATCTGTCTGTCTGTTTGTTAAATCAACTTTTCCAGGATTTGTTGCACCCTTCCACTTTGTCTGTATAGGTGTTTCTTTAATTCAGTATTTTTTGTTACACTACAGAAAATATTGTTCTTTGTCTAATTTGTTCTCTTTTTCAGGAACATTAATCATTCATATGTTTGCTCTTTTCTGTATTTCGCAGCTATATTTTTTTCTCCAATCACTTTTACTCTTTATTCTTTTTCATGTTAGTTTATATTTTTCTTCTAAACCTGTCCTTCATAACTTTGTTTTTGGTGTTCAGTGAAGTCTTGATTCTACTTTTTTTTCCCTTCTTCTCATGATGATTTAGTTTCTATAATGGTTTGGTTTTTTTTTTCTCCTCTAATTATTTACTGTGTCCTCTTCCCTGGGGTCATTCTTCTCCTTAGCGATCAATTTTGCTGTTTCTACAAGAATATATCTCTTGTGCTTCCCTGGGAACCCTATAAGGTCATGGGTTTCTTGGTGATGATTCAGACCTGTTTATCTTTATTTGGCTGATAATGCCATGTGGAAAAGATCACAGAGACGGTCCAGCAGCAAACCTGTGTTCTAAAGAGGTTGGCAGGAGGTGGATTCAGAAAAGACCACTGCAAATGGTCAGGGTTGCAGTGCCTAGGAGACAGGTCAGGACAGAGTTTTCACTAGGTAATCTCTCAGACTTCTAAAAAGTGAGGGTTTTATATAGCCTAACTTTGAGCAGATGCTTATCCAATCATCATGGGCAGAATTATCTTTTCCCTCCCGTCATCACCTTGCCAGGTAGCCCCTACACCCCTGCATGGAGCAAAGGCTGCCTATGTCATGAGGCGCTGCTGAGTCACTACCTGGCTACGTCCACTGGGACCTCAGAATAGTTGCAGTTTTCAAAGGATGCTTACCCACCGCATACCCATTAGAATGGCTGATATAAAAGCTGACAATACCAAGTCCTGGTAAGAATATAGAGCAACAGGAACTCTCTCTGGTGCTGCTAAGAAGGCAAGTGGTAAAGCCACTTTGGAAGACAGTTTGGCAATTTCTTACAAAGCCAGCTAGAGTCTTACCATGCAGTCCCCCATTTGTGCCCCTAGGTTTCTTCTCAGCAGATTTGAAAATTGATGTCCATATAAAACCTGTATGTGAATGTTTATAACAGCTGTATTATCATCAGCAAAAACTGGGAAGTTTCCAGATGTCCTTCAATAGGTAAATGGATAAACAAGTTGCAGTGAAGCCACAAAATGGAGTAATTAGAAGAAATACGTGATTAAGCCGTGAAAGACATGGATTAACGTCAAACACGTACTGCTAAGTGAAAAATCCAGTCTCAGAAGGCTGTGTACTGTATAATTTCAATTACGTGAAATTCAGGAAAAGGTCAAACTGTGGAGACAATAAGAAGATTAGTAGTTGCTAAGAGGAGGGTGGAAGCGGGAGGCTGACTAGGTGAAGCACAGGGGATTTTTAGAGAGGCGAGTCCATTCTGCACGCTGCTGTAGTGCTGAATACATGACTGTATGCGTTAGTCAAATGGTTGGAACTTCACAGCACAAAGAGCAGACTTCCATACATGCAAGTAAAAAAAAAATAATTTAGGAGGAAGGCATGCTCACTGTGACTGTGACGGGAGAATCCAACTATATTACCAATGTATGGAACAGCCCCAGTGAGGGTGGCGGTGGGGAGGGCAATGCCAACCTAAGTAACTTTGAAAGTGAATAGAACCCAGGAGACCAAAGACAAAGAAACTGCGCGTAAACACTGTAGTCTGGTTGATAAACTTGTTTCCCATGGCGGGTATGGGTTAACAGTTCTGAAACTGCCAAACAGTGAGGATAAACGCTGGACACACTGATGCACAGAGGCACTGTTTCAGCTCTGCTTACAGAAAAGCAGCCACAATATCCACAACTTCCATTTCCTCTTCCTGGGCAGCACGCGATAAGACTTGCCGTCGGCTGAAACCATGTGACTCATTCTGGGCAATATGTAATGTGACCTAAGGGATACACAGCATGTGCAGTGCCAGCCCCTGAAATCTTCAGTAAGACCCTCCCTCTTTTCTTTCCCAGAGATCATCAGATGACACAGTTTTAAGCCAGAAACATGACAAGAAGAAAGAAGTGTGGATTTTCAAGTTACTCCTTAAAGGGGAGCCATCGTGAAGGACCACCTGATCCGTACTGGATTAAGGTATGAGAGAAATAAAATCGTACATGATGGCCCCGAGATTTTGAGACTATTTCAGTGAGGGCAGCTTTCCTAGGGGGTTGTTCACCCACACATTATCCTATCAGTATGAAAATATCTGAGCCCAGATCTGGGCTTTAAAAAGTTAGGGCAGGAGAAAGATTATAAACACCTGCCTGGTGGCGGACTGGACTTGAGTGGGGCTGCTTTTGTTTAAAAGGGTGCTCTTTACTTCCCGAAAGGCCCACTGAAACCCGTGTTAAATACAACTGACCCTTGAAGAACATCGGTTTGAACTGCATGGGTTCACTTTCGCACAATTTTTAAAAAATAAATATAGTACTATAGACGATCTGTGACTGGCTGACTCTGGAGATGTGAAATTGTGGCTACAGAGGGCCAACTATGAGACTCGAGCATCCGTGGATTTTGGTATACCCGGCAGGTTCTGGAGCCAATCCCCTGTGGATGTGGAGGGTGGTCAAAAAGCTTTTCCACACTGGCTAGAACAGAGAATTCTGCATTTTATGTTTAGACGTGGGAGGAAAAGGTAATCATGAAGATGAAGATGCTATTAATTAGAAAGTAGATTAATAAAAATAGAACTTTCTGAGGTGCCATAAAACACTTGACAGTTTTACAGAAAATTGAGGTTTCGAGAGATTAACCACAAAGCTCAAGTCTGACCATTTCATTAGTTGCAGAAGCAGAGCCTGAAATTTGACAGGTCTGACCCTCCGTCCAGTGTTCTTTCTATACTATGTACCTTCTCTGAGCCTAAAAACATATACCAGTCTCAAAGGGAGTTGCCTGGTCAACCCGAACCCATGCTTATCTCAAGCGTCCAACATTGAAATTCAAGAATGAACATCCAACACTAAGGGCCCTTTAGAGTTCCTACTGCTCTGCTTGGAAAGATATCTGAGATAATCAGAACACAGTCTGGCTTTGAGGCTGTGGCATTCAGGGCGGGAGCTTTGTGTTGTCTTTTTTTACTTTTTTAAATTGAAATATAGTCAGTTTACAATGTTGTGTCAATTTCTGGTGTACCGCACACTGCTTCAGTCATACATGAATATGCCTATATTCATTTTCATATTCTTTGTCACCATAAGCTACTACAAGGTATCTGATATAGTTGCCTGTGCTCTACAGCATAAACCTGTTTATCAGATTTGTGGCGAGTTTGTCTTTTGAAGAAGGCGATGTTCTGTCAAAGTTCAGCAGGTGTGCTGAGTGGATGGGTGGGTTGGCGGATATCTCTCTTGGTGTATTCGTGAAAGACGGTGAGCTAAGAGCTTCCTTCTACTCCGCCATCTTGGCCACTTGATGTGTTGGTTTTGACTGAGCTTGAATATTACCTCTATCACGTACCAGCTGTGAGAACCTGGGCAACTTCTTTCATATCCTCGAGCATCCACCTGTGATTATTTGTAGCAAAAGAAGTCAAGTCTGTCTGGAAAAGACGTGGAAAATTACCTGGTGTGAATGAAGTATTCAGTGTGGCTGCAGTGATTGTAGTGGTAACCGGAAGTAGCTAGTGGGGTTTTCCTGGAGGCAGTTAGCACCTGTTATGGCTTGTAAGGCATTGGTCACATCATCAGCTGTGCTGTGTGTGAGCTGCCTGTCTGACCATGACGTCTTTGTGCTCCTGGAAAACACACACAAAGACAGCATCCCCTTGTCCTCCTCACCCACACAGCCCTGTCCACAGAATAATAAATGGCTGCTGATACAAAATGAAAAGTAGTCCTCGCTCACTTCATATTCTAAACCTGATTTCAGAACTGAGCCGCCTCCAACAAGGGTGGCGAAAGGTAAATGCTGTGGTCAGTGAGCTTACACTCTTCTCACCAAGCCTTTTCATCCTTAAATGCTGGATGTGATTTTACTTTGTTCTGTATAAATCATCTGGGGAAGAGATCTGTTAAATATTAGAAAATGTTAATGATATTTTTAACATTTTGATGTTGATGGTAAAAATGAGTTCATTACAGAAAATACTTATAAATATGAAGTAGGAATAAAAATCACCTTTAGTCCTACCCACCATAAATACACCACTTTATTTTAAGATGTTTCCATTGTATTTTTAATGCATACACACAGATGTTTATGTTTAGGTACAATATGTCTATAATATATTTAGCATTATGGAGGGGAGTGGATTGGTATATATTTTAAAAGATGTTCCGCCTCTTTATTTCCCAACTCGACAGAACAAACGGAAGGAAACATTTTCCAAATAGGAAACTGTTCTTCAAAGAAGAAGTCTTTAGCTTTAATGAACAAACACGAAAGAAATTGTTTATATGTTGATGGCCCTTCTGGAATCCCGGAAGGTGTTTGGAAACACTGCCTTTTAAACAGGTGAAACCTTTTCCGCCCCCCTGCGGTCTTATTCGCACCATTAATTTATTTAGAAAATCTTTTTTCCTTCTAGATAACACAGAGTTATGTTTCAGTCCAGCCTGAATTAGTGGGGTCTGAATTAATGACGTTTGCCTGTATTTAATTCAGCTTCTTCAAACATGCGTTCCTTCTGATAAAATCTCCTCCGGATGCAAGAACAGTAACAATTAAAATATGCAAGGGCAGAGCGCCAACACTGAGCGTACCTGAAGAAATCGATGAGACACCATTAGGGCTTTAAATCTTGCCCCGCAACCAGGAGGTGAGTGGGTTGTGTTTCAGCTTGGATAAGCAGTTCCCGGACGGGAGCTTGCCAGAGAAAGTACCCTGCAGGCTCGAGGTCTCTGGAGGTACAATTCGGGTTCTGTTAGCAAAAGCCTTGCAGCAAAAGATGCTAAAGCAGGCCGCAAGGCACGTCCAGCCCAAACCTGCGTGGCACTTGGATTCGATACAGACCGAGCACCAGGCTGGTCCTCCGTGGAGCATCTGGTTTGAACCATCCCGGTTGGTGAGGGAGCTAGAAGCTGAGCATAGAGGCCAAGTCACGAGCGGATGTTAGGAATAGTTGGGAAGTGCAGCCAAAAAGAGGCAAACGGAAGTTGCAGAGGGAAAGAGGCATCGTGGGAAAGGCAGAAGGAGAGGAGATGCTTTTGCATGCAAATAAGGATGACTGACCCCGGAAGAGACCACTCCCTCATTTCCGCCTGACTTTGTCCCGCAGATGTTGCATCACAGTTCTTAGGATCTGTGTTTGTGCTCTTTGTGGACATGCCTCACTTCCTAAAACAGAATAAACCCTTTGAGGCAAAGACTGAGTTGTTGGGTCCCCAGAGAATAGCAGCAGACACATAGCTAACGCTTCACGGATGTTCATTTGATGAACAAATGGAGGAATGAAACTGAGACACAGACCCCTACGTCTCAGGAAAGCTTTTTTAGTTCATAAAAAAGGGAGGGAGATGAAGCAGGCCTAGAAAAGTGGTCGACAGAGCCGGGTTTGAGGGCCTGGCTGCATTCCGATAAGATGCGGAGCAATTTGAGCACAATAAAAGGGTTCTGCTTATCTTAAGTATCAGGCTTTGAGAAATAGTCCTGGGTCGGAAGGGAGGGGAGTTGTTTTCCTTAAATAGGTGGTGTTAATTAAGTTCAGCGAAGGTTACTTAGGGCCTTTTGCATTTTAAATATCTGCAGTGCCCTAGGCCACCGAGACTCTGAGAGTTGGAAGTCAACAATCAAAAGCACAGTGTTTGCTGTGAAGTCGATGCAGGATGGTGTCAGGAGAGTGTGCCCTGGGCGGCAGGACTGCTGGGGATTCTAGTCCTGGCAACACCAGTTACTTCCTGCAACTTGCAAGGCACTTTCTTTCCCCTGGTTCGCTGATCGCAGCAGAGGGACCTGCATTGACTAGAAGCCTGTTCCAGACCACTCTCCACCTGCTCGCTCCTTCCTCACACAGCGGTGTTTGGAAAAGTGACTGCCCTTTCCCCTCTGGGGTCTGCCTACCTGTCAAGTCTTCTCCCCAATGTAGGGGGGCAAAATTTGCCGCCCCAAAATGTGTCCTTGGCAGGACGATTGTTTGGGGCTGGTTATTTTTGAGACACAAAAGACTTAGGAAATTTTTGTTTCACCTCCCCTTTAACTGCCTAAAATAATTTAGACAGGGAGTTTGTACTAGAAAGAGAGCTATTACCAAAGAGAACTTATTTTTACATCAGAGAGACTACTCTGCAGGAGATGGAAAACATTTGTTTCCCAAACATTTTCTCATCCCGTCTCCCTGTGAATTGTCTTTCTCCCCTTTGAAGTCCTGGGCCCCTATCTCATCCTCCTTAGCTCAGGATGGCATCTAAAGCTTACGTGCCTATCTGTCTGAGGTTTTAGATTCTTATGGGATCCTTAAACATATGTAATTAGATTTGTTTTTCTCTTGTTAATCTGTCCCATGTTGATTTAATTCTTAGACCAGCAGAGAGAACCTAGAAAGGTAGAAGAAAAAATGTTTTCTCCTCAACACTGACATGCCATACATTAGAGACGGACACTTTATCTTCAAGGAGAGAGGTCTATAAAAAAGGGCGGGCATATCTGTAACTCTGAGGTTTAGCACTGGGGGCTGATTGTGGCGTACACCTAAACCACCTCTCCCAGTGTCTCCTTTACCAGTGCGACAGGGAATATTTAGATTTTTAGCTGCTTCATCACTCTCCATCTCCAGTGGTTTAGAATGCAGGTGACACTGGGTCCCTGAACACCATCCAGGAAAGCACTTGACCTCAGGGAGCCTGAGATTTCTCCTTCACACAATGGATATGCCCATGCAGGCGCTCTCCAAAGTGTGACGAGGAGACAAGACGATCGATGGGGAAGTGGATGGTTGTGTTGAGGCTGCCCAAGACGACCCCGAGGCCGAGTGCTTCGCTAGAACTCGCAGTACTCAGGAGTTGTTATACTCACTTTAGAGTATGTCCCAGCCAAGGGATGCGGACTGAAATCAGCAAAGGGAAAGATGCGTGGGGTGAAGGCCAGGAGAAGCAAGCACAAACCTCCGGCTGTCTGCTCCCTGTGGACCTGCACGGGCACTTCTAACTCTCCCAGCAATGACGTGTGACAATGTGGGTGAAGTGCTGCCACCCGGGAAAGCTCACCTAGGCCTTGGTGTCCAACATTTCACTGGGGTCAGTCATGTAGGCGTGCAGTGTCTGCGTGTGTGACCGACCCCAGCCACTCTGACCCCAGGTCCTCGGAGCGAAAGTAGACTCTCGCCCTAAATCACATTTGTTAGTGTCAACTATCTGGTCAAACTGGCAGCCTGGCTCAAGGCCCCAGGCATACAGAAACGCTCTTACCAGGCAGAATATTCCAAGGACTTGCAGCTCATTGCGCAGCAGTTGGCCAAGAGCCAGTCCCGGAGACAGGCCTTGGAAATCTGCAAGGTTTGAACAGCCCAAGCAGCTAAGTTAATCCTTTCTCGCGTAAAGGTTAATTGTAACGTACTATCCTCATCTGTAAGGTTAGGTTTCTTAGTAAAAAGGAACAGTGCTGATAAGAATGAGGTCTATGTTTCCATTAGAAGATCGCTACACTACAGAATACTGTGAGAACTTTCTGACGGGGGAGGACCTACCTTTCCCTTCGAGGCAGCTAAGTACAGGACCAAGTACGTGGCAGGTGCGCAAGGCTGGCGAGATGAGAGAAGGCGAGGATGATTTCAGTAACACGAGCTGGGGTATGAGACAGAGCTCCTGTGACTCCAACTCTTCCAAAGTCCCAAAGTCAAAGAGTTTTCTGAGACTCCACTTCCTCTTCTTTAAAATGAGGGTGGCTATACCTAGATTTCTTTCAGAGTCTTTTGGAGAAGTAAGAGATTCGAGCCTTCAGCTCGATTCCAGGTGCATAAGTCATGAAAGGGTCCTGCTTCGTGAGGCCAAGGCAGATGTCAACCCATCCTACTCAAGCAAACCCACGGCTTACCTGTGACTATCCCTCCTATGCTGAACGGGCATCAAAACAAACCAAGGAAAGGGTTAAATGAGAACGTCACCACAGCAGACCTTTGCTCTGGTGGCCGGGAGAAACGTGCCCCAAAGTGTGAGCATCTTCTAACCCAGCAGGATTTCTGCTTTCTACACACAGCATCTTTCCATTCACCCTGCTTCTTATCAGATGTCTGAAAAGTACGTATTACGGCTTCAAAAATTTTTTGATTATTTAATCAGCTTATTAGAGAGTTCCACGTGCAATAAAGCTGTTCTCTGGCAGCAAATCCCAGCTGCCGTGAAGGGTTCCTTGCAATGTGACAGATTTAGGTCAGTGTCATTAACAAACATCCAGATTGATGTTGCCAGCTTGATGATCACAGAAGATGGCAAATTCCCTTCGCAAGGGGACAGAGGGAAAGAGGATTTGTCACTCCAGATCATTCTACCCATCTATTGGCCTGTCCCAGGCAGAATCCTGAACCAGATGCTTCTGGAGAAAGGAGGTTAAATATCTACATAGTCTTTGAGCAGAGCACTGGAATGAAAGTCAAATGTTTTCAGTTCTGCATTGTATTATGGACTGAATGTTTATACTCCCCACCCCTGACCTCAGTTCATATCTTGAAACCCTATAACTCTATGTCATGCTATGGAACGGCAAGGCCATTGGGAGGTAATTAAGTTTAGATGAGGTCATGAGATGGAGGCCCCAGATGGGATTAGTGTCCTTATAAAAAGAAGAGTCTGGGGCTCTCATTTGCCTCCGTGTGAAGACACAACAAGAAGACAGCCACCTGTAAACCAAGAAGGCGGCTCTCACCAGGCGCTGGGTCTCTGGCACCTTGATCTTGGACTTCTCAGCTCCAGAACTATGGGAAATGAGTGCTTGCTATGTAAGCTGCCCAGCTTAAGATGTTGTTGTGGAGGCCCAAACCCACTAAGACATCTTGTGTCTGTTAATGACTCACTGTGTGCCCTCGGCTGTGGGCCTCTGTCTGAAATAAAGAAAATAGCATATGAGTGGTCTGGTTTTTTCGCTCCACAACTGCTTCCTGAACACATACCTGGTGCCAGATGCTGTGCTAGTGTGAGGGATGCCAAAGAGATCAAGGAGAATATGCCTCTTGTGCTACCACAGCGCCTTCGTAGCTCTCCTGCCTACTCACATGTGACAGAGACTAGTTTATTCCATCACACACAGGTGTGAGAAATGTTACTTTTTTTTCTTCTTTGTAAATGGTATGTTTCTGAGCTGTTACTTACCTGATTAGGAGGATGACTGTCACACTCATTAATGAAATTCCCGCCAGCCCCCTCTTGCATGCTGCTTTAGCCTCGCACATACATGGTCCCAGGGGACTGAGGCAGTGGCCCGTCCTGGGTCTCTGCTGACCCCTCCCTTGCAGCCATCATGTGGAGATGTGGGGAGGAATCCTGCGCGCATCTTCCTCAGAGTCACACGGAGGTCACTCATAGTATTGTCTTGTGCCCCAGGATCTTCACAAGGCAACGTGGATGCTTGCCTCAAGGCCACACACCTGGTGTGAGTTCTCCAAAGCATCCAGGCCAGTGGTTGCATCAAAGATTCTGGTCCCCATGGGGAGCAGAGGGCAGTCTCATTCTCAGAAAATCCCACCTACCGTGTCATCCCCTAAAGAACCAGTTCTCACTTCCGATCCAAGTGCCTGTCTCTCTCCACCCACCTCCGCAGTGACTGCAGCCTCGTTCTTCGATGGGCCACCAAGATAGTCTGCTTGGGCGGCCATAACTAAATGTCACAGCCTAGGCGGCTTAGACCACCGAAGTTTATTTTCTCACAGTTCTGGAGGCTAGACAAAGTTTCAGATCAAGGAGTCGGCAGATCTGGTTTCTTCTGAGGGCCCTCTCTCCGGCCTGAAGGAGGCCACTTCTCCCTGTGTTCTCACACGGTCTTTACTCCGTATACACACGTCACTGGTGTCCCTTTGTGTGTCCAAATTTTTTCTTCTTGCAGAGACACCAGTCAGTTTGATTAGGGCCCACCGTAACAGCCTCATTTTAACTAAATCACCTCTTTATCTCCAGATAGTCATATTCTGAGGTGTTGAGGGTGAGAACTTCAACATATGAACTTGAGGGGACGTGATTCAGCACATAACAGCCATCATGACTCTCAACTACTGCACAAGACACCAATCCTCTAGCCTGGGATGGTTGAGACTGGTCCCCACGCAGTTAAGCAATGCAGCTATTCTGCTGACCTCCCCAGATGGAGTCTTCTGCCGGACAGTCTCTGAAAATGAAAGAGCTGCTGGCCTTTCTCCAGGGTTCAGTAGAGTCCCGAAGGACAAATGCTGTATTTTGTGGGTGGCACGTGTGAATTCGCCAAAGGACAGTCACGATGGATGCTTCCTTCTGTTCATTTGTGATGAGCCTGTATTTAAGAAAGCAAGACACAGTTAATCTCTTAATCAGGATATTCTGCATCATTAATGATAGTAATTAATAATACGGGCTAATATTTATCTAGTGTTTACTGTATACCTGGTACTTTATGCACATAATCTCCTTTAATCCTCCAATCTTAGAAAGTCGCTGGAAGGATCAAAGACAGAAATGTAAGCAGATAATGCACTTTCAGAGGAAGAAGAGAGAGGCATAGATATTTATTTTGCTCCTACTATGAGCAAGGTGCTATTCCATGTATTTTATCTCCATAGTCTCTTTTAATCTTCATGACAGCCCTAAAGTTGGGTGTTAATATCTTCACGTAAGGATGGTGAAACCAGCCTCAGAATGATGCAGTAACTTGCCACACAGCTAAGTCTTGCTGTGAACCAGGATTTACCCTCAAGGGACATTGACTCCAAAATGTGTGCCCTTAACCACTGTGCTAAAGAGGCAGGTGGACCAGATGGATTTCTTGCGTCATTACTAGTCTGAGCAGGACTTCATATGAGACAAGTTCTTGGGAGTGGATCCATTCCTGGGTGAGTAGTTGGTTCAGACACAGCTTCTGCAGGCTAAGGGAAGATGACCATTTAGTTGAACTTCACCTGGTATCAGCTGGATGAAGAGAACAATAGTGGGTGATTGAGAGACAGTCCTATCTAACAGCATCAGGGTCAGCCACGACACACGAGGAGGGGCAGGAGGGCAAGCCCCGCGGCTGAGTCTTAAAACACATGAAGTCAGAAGAGGAGGCAGGGAAGTGGGTGACACCCGAATTCAGGTTCAAGAGCCAGACTCCATGCATGAGGGAAAAGGTGGTGATAGGTCCCCCAGCATCCCCACATCTCCCAAAGTATGCAGGCTCTCCTTTCTTCAGGGACAGGGGAAACAAGTCAGAAGATCAAGCTGAGAGTTCAAGAGATGAGACCAGGGACCCAAGCACAGGGTTACAAGCCTAGCGTGGGGTAGCAGAGGGCTGACTGGATGCTAGTAGATGTGATCACTTGTTATCATGCTTGAAATTCTGCAGTGGCTGCCAGTTGCTCTTAGGATAAAGTCTGGAATCCTCATATGAGTTTCAAGACCCTGCATCATATGACTACATGGTACTCTTACCGTCAGCAACTGCTCCTCCCCATCCCCATCCCCAGTTCATTCCTGTCTCCTCTCTCCTCTTTCTACTCCTCCTCATTCCCATCCCCAACTCATTCCTCTCTCTTCTCCCTTCTCTGTCTCCCTCTCACACTCCCCCTTTCTCTCTTTCATCTCCTGCCAAACTTGACCATTGTGTGAACTGTTACTCCACATGGAACACATTTCCCTTACTCTTTGTTCAACTCTTATTTATCATTCAAGACTCATGAAACATCAGATCTTCTAGTGCTTTCCATGACTTTCCCCCTTCCCCATCCAATCAAAGTTAGGGGTCCATGCTGTATACCCCCATAGCATCTCATACTTCCCACTCCTTACCATGTATCATGCTTCGACATGAATGTCTGTCTTCCTCTCTAAACTGCAAACTTCGAAAAAACATCTGTTGAATCCATGAATATAGAGTTGAACCCTGACACCTTCAATCTCTACTGACTAAGAACAGTATTTTATACAGATCTTACGTGGAGACTGAACTTGTAGGTGGCAATGGAGTGGCTGCAGTTGTAGGGAAGGGTGGCCCACATGAGCTGGAAACTGGGTGTGTCCTGCTGGCCTCAGTTGCTACATCAGCATTCCATGAAGCGGACCCACCAAGTTCTTGGCTTGGCAGATCTCTCTTAGCACATCAAGTTTCTGCAGTATTTGAAAGAAGTAAAAAAAAAAAAAATTCTGTCTGTATTTTTCCACTAATTTAGACCATTCCCCTCTTAGCCAGTCTTCTGCTTAGCTGAGCCTCCCAGAAAACTCTCCACCCAGTTGCTTCCAATTTTGCAGGTGCCCCTTGTGCTGTGGGTGGGGTTTTAAGCAAAAGTTTGGTCCTTTTCAGGACTGCAGAAGCAGCCCTTAATGGACCAGCACAGAGCTCGCTCTGCTCTTCCTGGCTGGGTTGCTAAGCAACATCCCTGCTTCCCTGGAAATGAGGTGAGGCCGTACCGGGCTGTCAGAGAGCGTGCTGGGAGCGGGCACTCGGGGCTGCTTCTCTTCATGACTTCTCTTACAACTCGTTCCTTCCTTTTCCTTTCCCCTGATTCCTTTTTTATCATTTAAAAATGATATCTTCTTTGAGTCTATCCTCCCCCTGTGTGTTTTGCCATTAGTTGCCCGTGAACTTTTGGAAGCTAGGAATTCGTCTAGGTCTTCCACTCTGCCTCTGTGCTGTAGATGACAGCAGAGGCGATGCATGCTCAACAGGGGAAGCCAAAGGGCATAACAGGGCCGTGATTTCAAGCACCAGTCTTCATCCATGCCTTGCCCAAAGGAATCGTGAAAGCTAACTTTTATTGCGTGCTTACCATGTACCTAGGGGGTTCAGGCAGCCCCTTACCTGCAGTAACTCATGTCAAGGGTGGGAATCTGGCAAAAGAAATATCCTCATGGCAACTGGATGGACTGAGAGCTTTATTCTCCCCAGGTGACAGATGGAGAAACTCCACAGAGGTTAAGTAGCTTTCCAAAGGTCACAGCGTTTGTAAAGGGGACCAAGAGTCGAATCTCTTCAGGCCCCAGGTCCCATGCTGCTGACCACTCCATCTTAACATTGAATTTTGTGCTAACAAAGTAAATTGTGAAACTGAACTTGTGACCAACCTTTCGAGTGCTGTAATGTCCTCATCTGTGTGATGTAAATAATAACAGTTCTTCTCTTCCGGATTTATGAGGCTTGAGTTAAATACACGTTGAGTACCTGGGACATCACAGAGGAGCAGTAAACATTGTGCGCCTCCCTTCCTCTTCTGTAAACGTGTGGTGAATCCCATTTCCTAAGACCTGATTGACCTTACAAGGTTAGAAGATGAAATAGGCCCTTACATTTCCCTTTCCATAGACGTTGCTTGAAAAAAAAAAATACATGTAGAAGTGATTTTTTGGTAAACATTTAAAGTTCTTTCATCACAGCGTAATTTATTCATTCTGTCTTTCTGTCAGTGAAGTCTTCGTGTCACTGTTAAGAGAAAGAAAATTGGCTTGCATGTTATTTATGGCCAAGAATGACAATTCTGGGACTTCTGGGATGGGGAGAGGTGCAAATAGTTGGAGAAACGGGGTCACAGCAGGAAACCGAACAAAGAACAAGGATGATGTCTTCACAGAACCCCTCCCACTGTCTACAGAAGTCACCGTCCATCCACCGCAGTCATCCTGAAGACCCCCTCCAGCTGTGTGGGTCTACACTGGCTGGGCCAGGGGTGGACTTCAGGAGCCTTGGATCAGACTGGTTCCAGCTTGACCGACCATGTTAAAATGCAGGAGCTGGCCCAGCTTGAGATCAAAGACCTCCTCTTTGTAAGACAGGTGTGGAGAACAGACGATAGCTTTTATCTGGGGCTCGCCACCTGCACGTTCCACTCCCTCAGCACTGGTCTTTCCTGTAATGCACAAATCAATAGTGCTTTGCCCAGAGAGATGGTGGCCCTACCTGGAGCCAACAGGCTTTGAGCAGGAGTATGAAATGTGTATGGGCTCTGAGCCAAATCCTGCTCTTCCAGGTGGAAAATCTGTCCTAGAAAGCTCATTCCTCCTGGGTCCCTGCAGAAGCTCTGTGACTCCAGGATCCAGTAGGTTTAAAGCTATCTGGGTGCATTTGACTGTGGCTCACAGAGGAATGGAACGGTTCTGGAATAAAATAGTGGTGCCAGGTGACTTCCAAGGTCTGGATTATTCTTATAAATAACTTTGTCAGGCCATTTATTTGCACTTGGTGGCGAGACTGTGTAGTACAGTTAGAAGACCTGTTTCTGGGGACTGACAAATCGTAATTCCATCACTAGCTGCGTGGCCGCAGACAAGTTACTTCACTTTCTAAGACTCGGTTTCTTCATGTGTAAACTGAAGTGGTAATTGGACCCACCTCACTGAGCTGCCGTGAAATTAAGTGAGTAGCTCACATCGAATTCTTACTGTCATGTTTGGCCTTTGCAGTGAGCCCAGCTGATGTTAGCTATTCTTACTAAGCGCATTACTTTGCATATCTGTCTATCTAAGGTATAATTTTATTTATGTCACTTGTTTAACAAACAGATAGGCTTCTTCAATGCCAATCACTGTTCTAGGCTCTTAAAAGTATTTAATACTGATAACAATCATGTGAGAGAGGAACCTATTAAGAACCTCATTTCTACAGAAGAAGGAATTGAAACACAGAGAGGTTAAATGTCTCAGTCAAGTCGCAGAGGTAGTTAAATGGACGAGCTCCGATTATTTTCTCCCGTCTCTAAGCTGCGCTCAGAGCCACAGCACTCTGCTGCCATGATTTTAAGTCAGGAATGATGTTGACCGTAACAGTTAAATCACTCACCTGGAAACTGGGGGAATCTGAGTTCTAATCCGAGCTATGTAGGTGCCTCATAATTCGGGGAAACCCAGCTCCTGGGTCTAGGCTTTAACCACAGCATCCTTCTGTGCACTCACTAACCAAATGCTAGGTGACGTTCTTATTAATTTATAATGATATGTTATACAATTAATCACGTGTAATTAACGACCCCTTGGCAGTGTTTATAATCATCCTCTAATTTATAAGCACGCTACAGTTTCCTCCCTGGCGCAAGCCTGTGGCAGAGCCAGGCCCACCTCGGTCCCGGTTAGGGCTCACGGGGATCACCGGGCAGGGAAAGCCTGGCCATCCCTGGTGACATCAACTCAGAAACGCAGACCCGTGGCTTGCCTGTCCCTTCTCTCTCCTTATCAATCAGTTCTGAAGACTTCATTTAAATTTTTTATCAGAGCCATTTTCTTCTTGGCATCAATGGCTCCATTTAGAAGTTTTATTGAGACTGTGAAATCTTGACTGTGGAGAGACTCCTTGTTCATACTTCAGGTTCCTAGGGAAATACTGGCCCTTGGGTGGAGCCAGTGCAATTTTGGTGGACACCTAGCAAGCAAGGAATTTGGGGCGTGGAGGTCAGATACTCAAATGAGAGAAACTCAGTTTGTGACTCATGAAGCTCATTTGTTTATTCCAAGCTATTTAATGGAGAGTTTTTTTTTTTAAATTGATTTAACACTGTCATAGACTGGAAGGCAGCTGTGCTCACCACTATACCACCAACGCACACACGCTGTCATAGACTGAATGTTTGTGCCCTCCCCAAAAGGACACATTGAAATTTTAACCCCCGAGGGGATGGTATTAGGAGATTCGGGGGTGATCAGATCAGGGCAGGACCATCATGACCCATGTAAAAGAGACTCCCAGGAGCTCTCTTGTCTCTTCTGCCATGTTTGGACACAGTGGGGAGAGAGCCCTCTGTGAACCAGGAAGCAGATTCTCACTAGACACTAAACCTGTTGGTGCCTTGACCGTGGAATCCCCAGCCTCCAGAACTGTGAGAGGTAAGCGGTTATTCTCTAAGCCACCCAGTCTCTGGTATTTTTGTTAGAGCAGACAGAACTGACTGGAACACACACCCTCTCCTTCCAGCTTCATGTACTAGTTATTGTACCCGATTCGGTGAATTACTCTCTCTCGCCACTGATGATGCGATACTTACCAACATACGCCTGTGCAGCTTTTAACCTGGCTCATTACTTTCTGGTTTAGAGACCTCTTTCTTCTAGTCATTACTTACACAGAATGTATCTACTTAATATATTTGGGATTTAATATACGTTGGGCTTTATTAACGTGACCATAATTGACATTTCCTTCAAGGTGCTTATCTGAATGTTAAAAACTGCCTTTCCTGAGGGCGGAATTCAGCTATATGAACTACAGTAATTGATATGCAATCCTAGGCTAAAGTAACGTTGGGATAGCGAAAAGAAAACTAAGCTCATGCTCAGTGTTCAAAACCTGTAGGATAACTTTGGGTACCACTCCTCATCTCTGAAAGCTGAAGTTTAACATTTCATAAAATCAAGGGTCTAGACTAGATCAGAGGTACTTACTGAAGGATTGTGGCATCCTAGAGTGTTCAAGAAAGATCATTGAGGGATATATGAAATATTATTCACAAGTATATGTGGGTATTTTTATTGGGAAAGAGTCTAGAGGTTTCACTTTCTCAAAAAGATCTGTAATTCCCCCCAAAGTAATTGTATGAGAGGTGACTTCCTGCTCATTGGTCCAAAACTATCCCATTCCATTGCGTGCATCCACCTTGATTTGTGAGTTGTTGCAAGGAAAGACGGTTCCAAACCAAGGCAGTCAGAGAATGTACTGTGTGCCTTGACATAGAATGCTTACCATTAGATCTGATCCTGAGAAGTAAGGAATGACCTTACACTTGTAACTTCAGTCCCTGACAGTGATTTGGAGAGACAGCAATATTGCAAAAGGAAAGAGTTCTTTCAGTAACCTCCTCTGTCCAGGTTCTTGGGTTGGCAGACCTGGAGCCAATGGTAATGACTCAGTTTTCAGGAAGAGAATGATCTCTGCTCAGTCTGAGCTCACTATAACCCACCAAAGATTTGCACTGATCTTCAACTGGAAGAAATGCCTATATGTAAGATTTTGGTGACATAGAAAAGAGAGAGGGAGAGAGGGGGACATAATGCATGTGAGTTTCTGTACCTTATTAGTTTAAATGTCATGGGGCTGATTCTTGTCTTGGCTAGGAGGTTGGACTGGACAATCATATACTTTGAGACAGTGAAAAAGGAACTGCAATCATGGTCAGTATTCAGTATAGTAACTTGTAGTACAACTTTGGGTATAACTCCTCGTCTGTGAAAGCTGAAGTTTTGCCAACCTTTAATGATCCCTTTATTCCAAAGAGTCTATGGTCCTATGTGTCCACTCTTCTCTCCACTTTCCCTGAAGACTTGACCATCTTTAACTCTAATAATATATTTTGCTTTAAAGTCTATTTTGACTGCTGTTAACAGCACTACATCAGTTTCCTTTTAGTTAATATTTGTCTAGGCTACCTTTATCCATCTTTTCATTGTCAGACTGTCTTCCCCTTACTTTTTAAATTTATAACTTGTAGTCTGACCACCTGTCTTTTTACTGACCAGTTTTGTCCAAGTACATTTATTGTGATTATTTGTGTTATAAATTTTTCTATTATGCCTGTTTATGTATCCAGCTATTTTAATTATTCTTTTGTTCTCCTTTTTACCTTCCTTTTAATTAAAAAAATTTACTGCTATTAATTTGAAAGTTATCCAGTCCTCATCTACTATTTTAGCGGTTAGTCGCTCCTCACCATTTGACTCTATGATATTTTCCCCCAATTATTTATCACCATCTATGGGTCCATATTATTCTTTTCCCTTTCTTTCCACAGAACAGAGAATAGCAGATAATTGTCATTGAGATAATTTTATCAACAGAGACAACACAACAAGATACTCAACATTTAAAAATATATTCTTGGGGCTGGATAATCCCAAAGCATCTTTTTTTCTATTGTGTCAATTTGTTTTACTTCCCAGTCTTTCTTCCACTTGTGACATACAGTCTCTGTGCAGCTATGATTTTAATCAACGAGGGGAGCCTTGCTGTTAGTGTGACCTCTTTCATGCTCTCCTCTTTGAAGGGGGCAGATATGCCAGGGTCCAGAATTTCCCAATGATTTAATCTGATAGCTAATTAATGGCCTTCTGTGGTTTCCATAGCAATGCCACGCTTTGCTGCCAGGCTTATCCAAATGGGCATTCTGTTCACTCTTTTGCCTTAGCATAAGCATATTAATCAGACACCACAGGTCCTTGGCCGCTGCATTAAATGGGTAAGACACTAATTGAATTTAAGTCTCACTTGACGTCTTCAGGCTTCTCTCCCCACCCTCAGATAGAGGGGAACCTCGTCAGCTCAAAGAGCTGGACCCAGGCAGGAGACATGCGGAAATCCACAGGACATTTGTGTCCTTTTATAGCAAAGCACTTTCCTTTCACGTCTGAATAAATAGTTCGATGTCTGAATCTTTCTCCACCCTTGAAAATGTCTCTACTTCCCTGACCTTAACAGTTACTAGACAATGCTGTATTCTTTTTGTAATATGAAGTGATGGAGTTAATGTTGTCAGGGTAAAGGGAAGGTCTTTCCTACACACACACACACAGCTGGTGAAGTCTGGGGAGGACCTCGGGTTGAAGGTTCTAATTGCGCTGGGATGAGGATTGGGTAGCACACTGCCTATGGGGAGTGCCCGGCAGTCTGTGAAGGACTGTGGAAGTATAAGGGATATGACCTTCTGAGTCTTTGGAACTGCTTGGAAGGGAGAGATGAAAGGGAAAGGAAGAGAAACAGTGGAGAGGAAATCAGGCTCAAATCCATTCTTCAGGTCATAAGGATTACACATGGTTATTTCAGTTTCTCATAAAAAGTCAAAATCCTCTCTTTCCGTGGTGGACTAACTATTCAAAATGATACCTCCTTAAGGCTCTTGTTTTAACTGGCCCTTTAACTGCAGATTTATTCCATTGTGTTTTTCCATTCTCTGTTCCTTTGTCCCTTCTGAGCCTTGTTATTTATCCAAGTCCTATTCACTTTCAGCACTCGGAATGAACGTGCCCACATAAAGCCTGTATCAACCCCACGAACAGAGTTCATAACTTCTTCAGGGCTCCTCTCTGTGTGGCTGACCCCACAACAGCACTCATCATGGCGTCCTGTAATTATGGTGTATTATTTTAATTGATTCATCTCTCTCTCATTAACTTGTGAGTGGCACAAAAGCATGGGCCATTTCCTTACGATCTCATTTTTCTGGCATGCCCCATTCATCTGCTAGGTGTTGAAGAGATGTTTGATGATTAACTGACCTTCTGCAAAGTCTTGTGCTTGATAAACAGCTTCTATGTGACCTCTGGCGTGAAGAATTTCCAACCTAAATGAACACTGAACCCTCTTAAAATCTGAGGTCCAAACAACTACTTTGGTGTGAAGTGCATGTTAAATGTTAAAGTTGGCATCAAAATATATGCTACTTTGTACTAAAAACTAGGACATTAAATTTGGAATTTGCCATTATGGAGAAAAAAAAAAAGAATCCATTTGCCTCCCGCCAATCCACACCCACTTAAATCAACTAGATAACTCTTTACCTCTTAATGCACTGAAGCCCTTTCCTTTCATCGTAAAATAAACTGTGTGTGTGTGTAGGGGGGGATATTCTCTTTGAGTCATATTATCTCAGACTCTGGTAACTCCTGAGATCGTTTTTGTATTTTATCTACAAAAACATTGACATGAGAAAAAATTGCACACACACAAGCTGGTAAAGTGTAGAAGAATCTGATGGATAATAATTAGATCCGTTTTATAAGACAAGCTGGAATGAGCACTATTGCTCCCCTTCAGTGAAAGAGGAATCCAAAGAATGTGGCTGATAGAGCTAATTAGCTTCATGCCCCTGGAATGGCCCAGTTAGCAAATGGGTGATCGCCTGGAGATGGTAAAGAAAAGATGTGCACGGGGCAGGCTGTTGAGACCAAAGGAGTTCGATTTTCTCTTCCGACCCTGAAGTCTGTGATCCTGTCTCTCTGCTAACACGGAATTGAAGATTCAGATACTCGAAGCACCTCTAGTAAGTACCACCTTAGCAAAAAGAGCAACACAGAGTTCCTGGAGATGAAGAAATGCTATCTGCCCAAATCCTCTACAGGAGTGTTTTGAAACAAGTTTTCCTTCTTGCATCTCTCCTTTCAGTTTAGACCCCAAGTCTGACACTACGATTCTCTGCTTTCACAAATGCGAAAGTCGTCGCAGTGTTAGTTTATTTGTACTTGTGTGTGTGTGTGTGTGTGTGTGTGTGTGTGTCTGTGTGTGTATTCGGCGTTTATCAAAGCATCGCTTTTTTGATACCTACTTGGGCAAGTCAGTCTGGCAGATCAGTGCAATATTAAAACCTACCCTAGTTTATTTTTGTTATTGATTTTTATTCAAACTGAGATTTACTTACTATGCAAAGCATTTTTAGGAAACTGGACACCATTTCTTTCTGGTGAAAGACAGTGGGTGAAAGGGTTTTCTGGATTAAAAGAAAAAAGCTATCAAAACCACCTGAGACTGAAAACTACTTCGACCCTTGGCAGTTGGGTTGGAGGAGGAAACACATAAAAGTGGCCAGAGTGAGTTAGGACAGGAGCTGCCCGGGGAGTCAGAAGGCAGGGCTCAAATCCGTATCTGCGCACGTGTAGACACAGGCACACTCTCTCTCTCTGATTCTATTTCCCAAACTGAATCAAGGAGTTCAACCAGCTCATACCTAAGGTTCCTTATTGTTTTTAACACCCTGTGATTATGTGAATGCTTCTCCACCTGCCGCGCCCCCTCCGATCCCACCTGTCGTCCAGCTTCAATCAGCTTCCGTTTATTCGGCATGAGAGAAGCTCCCCCGGTAAGATGGCGCTGTCACTGCATCCCCACCCTTGTGTGTGAATGAGTCAAAGAACCACAAGGAATTCAACACAGAGAGGGAAGCAATCGTAACCGAAGAAATATCTTCTTTATCTATGTCCATTTCCTCCCACAAGGAAAAATGGCAGTGTCGGTTGTACATTACATATATCTCTCTTTCCTTTTAGTGTTTAATCTTAGCACCTGCACAGCAGAGACCTTTACAATTCATTGCATATGCTCTCTCCCCTCTCCCCACCCCTCCCTGCAGCACCTGAGGCCTAAGAAGCAACCCCCTCCAAGCTCCTCACAAGGCTGAGACCCTTCTTCGTGACAGAGTATAGAAGTAACAGACATGCCCAACGGTTTCAGACCGTCTCTAGAACGTTTCAGTTTCCAGCGAATGAAGATTTTCCTCCTTTCCTTTGAACAGTAATTACATTTCACAAATTCTCGTTTGGTCTCTTTTGCTTTGCTTTGTTTGTACAACAAAAGGGAAGGTCCGCGGCGGGGTCCCGGGTTAGCAGAGCTTGGCCGTCAGCTGGTCCGACTGTTTGAGGATCTCGGTGTTGTAGAGGTCCAGGGCGTGGTTCACCCTGATGATCTCGCTGTTGGTCAGCTTCAGCCGGTGCTTCAGCATACACGAGAACAGGTCCAGCTGGGGTTTCCCCGGGGCCGCGGGAGGGGCCAGGCGGTTGATTCGGTCCCGAATATCCAACAGCAGGAGCATGACGGACGACGAGGAGTAGAACTGGCCGCCTTGCGTGTAGGACTGGTTGACCTGCTGCACCGCGCTGCGAAGGAGGTCAGCGTTGAACCTCAGGCTGTACCCGAACACCTGCACATCCGAGATCTTGATGTAGAACTGCCTCTTGGAAGGATCGGACAGGTCCACGGGGCCCTGGCCAGTCTCGTTACGCAGGAGGCTGGGGAGCCGAGTCCGACTACGTAGGTAGATGTGGACCGTCTCGAAAAACGTTTTCCACCGATTGCCCAGCAAGAGGGTCCAGTTGTAGCACTGGCTGTTCTGGAGGCGGACCTTCTCCCAGCGCGGGTAGCCGAATTCCCCGAAGGGCATGTTCCAGCCCTCCGAGTGGCTCCCGCTGAAGGGGTTGACGTAGACAAAGAACACGGGGTCCAGGCTGCTGTTGCGCATCTGGCAGATGCGCATGGACATGCCGATCACCATGTGGACGAAGTCCATGCGGTTCTTGTTGCTCTTGAGAGTGAGGGACATGCGCTTGCGCCACCGGGGGTCAAAGAAGGTGTCGAGGCGGATCTCGTTGCTGATGAAGGTGGTGTGGACGTAGAGGCGCGAGTCCATCTTCTGCAGCAGGTACTTCAGCTCCAGGTCCTGGAAGTCCAGGTCGGTCTCGAAGCTGATGAACTGCTCGCTGCGCTCCGAGTCCACGTTCTGCGGCTCGCAGCGGCCCCGGTACAGCTTGTAGCCCTTGTTGCAGGAGCCGCAGAGCGAGATGTTGGCCAGGCTGCACATGGCGCAGCTGTTGTTCCCGCCTATGATGCAGGGGATGGGGCGCTGGCACAGCGTGGTGCTGCCGTGGCACACGCAGCTCCTCTGGCTCTCCAGGAACGTTCCCCAAAACCCGTTCTCGTTGCAGTAGAGAAGCGACTGGACCCTTGCAAGCCACTGCTGAATTGTCCTGGGGGAATGGAGGAGAAATGGAGAATGTTAACCATCACGGGTGGACTTAACAGTGACGCAACTGCCAACGCAAAGTGGAGCTGGGGTAATCCAACTACTCATGCAGAGTGGAGCTGCGGGGAGAGTGAAAGGACTGGGCAGCCCAGGGACGATGGGAAAGGCACTGCTTATAAACTACAAGAACGACATTGTAACTCCTTGTGATGAAACAGACCAGCTCTGCGACAGTGTACTTTATCCTTCCCGTGGTCAATGTCCTCATCTGTAAAGTGCGGAGGTTGGAGTAATTATTCTTTGAGGTCCTTCCAGCTCCATGGCTCTATTATTCATTAGCCCCAAAGAAGTACGATTCAGAAAATGAAAGTCTATCAACTCAAAACCCCCTGCCGGATGACAGCAGGTTGTAAAAAATCCGCAATAAAGAAGAATTTAGGGGTTATTTCTTTTAACCTGTGTCAGAAGCTTCTGCCCTCTTTAAGGATTCTTCCCATGAGGTTACATAACAGCCAACAACTTCAACAGAAACAAATTATGTTTTGTATTACTCTGGAGATCACATAGTGATTCCATATTGGTGATCTCGTGTGATCCTCACAGTGGCTTTTCAAGACATCTAAGAAGGATGTGATTTCTGCCCTTCTTCAGAGCTCCAAACCCTCCAGTCAGTGAAATTTCCATCCCAGCGTGTGTCTCTAGGTCCCCTCCCCACAGCCCCTCAACATGTTTATAAACGAACCCAAGCCTGTCCCCAGATTCCACTCACTGAGACATTCCAATGAAGATAGATACTCACTCAGATAAGAGGCAACAGGAGAACAGGTAAAAATATGTGAGACAGTCAGCTTAGTGGCCTCTCATCCTTCCTCATTTCTGTGCGAGTCACCTCTTGGCTGTCTTCCATGCTACCAATAATCCCTTACATGTGTCTAGCACCGCCCCCCCCCCAGGGCACACTCACTCCCGTTTTCTCACTTGAGCTTCACAACAACACCCTGAAAATAGCCTGGGGCTTGAGGTCCGACAGAGATTGCTTAAAATCCAGGTTCCTCCACTTCTGAGCTGAGGGAACGCTGGGCAGTTTCCTTCCCTTCCTAATCATTCCTACCACACAGGGCTGCAGTGAGAATTTCATGAATTTTTATGGGAAGTCTTAGCCCTGAACTTGGTGGGTATTAAGGGCTCGATAAAAGTTAGTTCTTGTTATTCCCGCGCAGGGACTCTCAGCTCCATTTTCTAGACAGGGCAAGAGGAGCTCGGAGGTGAAATCATACAGTGAGTGAATAGAGAGATCTCCTGGCTCATGGCCGTAGCTTTTTTCGAGCAAGAGTCCACCAAGGAAGCCCTTCTGAAGGCTGTGCTGTGCGGTGGTAATGCTGACGGTGCTGCTGGTGGTGGCGGCGTGGTTCCTGATCCCCACTTTAGAAAGCTGGACACAGAAGCCCTTTTGCATTGCCTGTGATGGGACGTGTTAGCAATCCATCTAATCTATCATTTCCACTGCCGAGCCGCAGTCCTCAAGCCCAAGAACCAGGTGGCGGTAGGCAGTAGAGCCTCATATTGAAAAGGACATACATTGGCCCAAGCAGAACTGAGTTCAGTGCTCAGATCGGTAACCAGGAACACGTCGCTTCGTGCCTTCAAACCTCAGTATCCATATCTAAAACGAGAATAATAGAGCCCAGCTTATGCAGCGAGAGAGAGGACTGAATGAGATGATGTATTCAAAGCAACTAGCACAGAACCTGCCATAGACCAATTATTTAAAAGGTAATAATAATAAGTACTCTCATCCCGGAGAGTAAGCGCTTCCTTTGAAGGCACTGAGACAGGCTCGGGGATTTCGCTATCTCTCTGGGGCTGGAGGGAAACCGCTTGGGTACACGGGACATTTGAAAATGGATACTGTTGAAACGGCTTCCCAGAGTGCTTTGCTTTAAGTGAGTTGCTTATCAGTGGAGAGAAAACGGGGGAATAATTAGAATGCTCCTAGAAATTGCTCTGCCTTTGAAATCCACAGAACCGTCCTGGCCCTGCCAGGGAAACCTCCCTCGTGCCATTCAAAACACTGCATTGAAACTCCTGGTTTTTCGGTCAGTTTCCCCTCCAGGTTCTCCGGCTTGAACCGGAGGGAGGGGGGTGCCTCCTTTCCTGAGCATCTAGCCTAGAGCCTGGCTCTAAGTAAGTTTGCTGAAGGAATGAACAGACAAAAGTAATACTTTTTCTTATTTTTCATTTAAAGAAAAAACAAACAAACAAACAAAACCTTCTCTTCTCCCTCCTGAACTGCATATTCGTTTTCAAGACCTTCCACCCACACGGCTCCAGGCCTCCCCGGTCTCTGCTCCGTGAGACCAATCCTCTTACAGCCTGGAGACCAGCAGCAGGCCCGGCCCTCAGGAGACAGAGCTGGAATGATAATGAGCCACGCGGCTCCCACCTCCCCAGCCAGAACACTGACTGAATATTGGCGATGAGTCATCTGATATTTTGGGAGCTGCAGGGGCCCGCCACACGTCCCTGATTGCGTGGTTCCATCTGACGAGAGTGTCATTTTCAAAATGCCTCTTTCAAATGGCCGACACTTGCCCCGTCACTCCCTCTCCAAGTGACAGGACAGTACCCCCTTTGGAGCTCCTCTGTCCCCATCTGCGAGGCATTCTATAACCCCGCAGAGCGCCCCCTTTCCCGTGTCTCATCATTGGGACCCTTTGTCGGAGCCGGGGCCCCCACTCCCCGAATCAATGCCGCACTGTGCCTGAACTCTCAGCGTCCTCAGTGGTGGGGAGACGGAGGCGAAAGTTCCCGGTGAGGTTGCCACAAGCAAAGGGGCTAGTGGCAAATTAGGATTCCAGGCCCGTCGAGCAGGAGGGCTTGGGGACAGAGGCCCTCTGAGGCGCGCTGGAGAGCTGCGTGGCACCTGCATCTCCTGCCCTCGGAATAATCATGAGGTCGTGGGCTGTATCAAAGAAGGCATTAACGACACAGCAAGAGGGCTCAGGGAGGGGGCAGCAGGGGCGCCAGGCCCAGGGAAGGAGAGAGGCAACGGGGAGGGAAGGGGAGCACGGGGAAGCGTGATGAGAGCAGAGACGGCCTCGGTGTTGGAGATGGCGGGGGACACGAGGGAGCCTGACCCAGGTGAGGAGGAGGGACCTGGAGCGGAGAGTGTGATGGAGTGAAACTACAGCAGGCAGACTAGGCACGAAGACACTCAGCTGCACCTTCGTGTGTCAGAACCCTGCATGGGCCATTCTGAGGGCGGGCTGTCCTCTTCTGAAGTGGGGGTGGGTGGAGGTCAGAGAGGGGGAGCGCTGTGACTAGTGAGCCCTGATTCTCAACGTCAGTGAATTGTCCACAGATTTCAGGACTTCATTTGGAAAAGAAGAGCAAAACCAGGAAAACAAGCTCCTTCCAGTTTTTTGCATGCTTATTCTTAGCACAAGTGACTTCTAATGATGAGCAATTGATCTAGATCAGCTCAACCTCCCACACCTTCTCCATCTCCAGCCAGTGCTCGGAGTAGTAATCACTGATATTGAGAAACCCTGCCCTGCTCAATGGCAGGCAGCACCTTAAACCAGCGCAGGGAATCAACGGCTTACAACTACTGAGCACTCACTGTGTACCGGGCGCTGTGCTGGAGGCTCTCCTGGAGCCACTTGGATAACCAACCTAATCACAGAAGAAGAGAGCGACGCCTTGAGAAGTGGGATAACTCGTCTGGTGTCACAGAGTTACTCCACAGGCAAATACCCAGCTCTCTAGCATCAGGGCGCATCCGCCATCAGTGCACTTGTCGCTGTGCACGGCAACGTGAAAGTACAAAGACGGGGCCAGCAAGGAGGAGGAAGCAGGCCGCAAGGAGAGAACTAAATTGGAATAATGGAAAAACACAGAAAGTCTGAGCGTGCGAAGGGCCTATTATCACATTCCTTGCTTCCCCTGGACCTGCCAGGGTCCCTCTCCTCCATTCACAGATAATTGGAGCTCACCGACAAGTGCTCGGGGAGAGGCTGGGGACCAGGGGTAGGAGAGACTGAGATCTATAAATACCATTTCCCAGGCTGGCTGGTGACAGCCTGCCTCAACCCTGGCAATGGAGGAGCGGCTTAATAGGCCTGCTCCAGAGAAGTGGGGGGAGGGGGTCTCAAAAAGGGCGGACACAGCCCCACTGCAAGGCAGTCAGTGTATGGCAGTGAGGACCAAGTTCTAAGATGCTCTTCTCCGTCCTTAGGAATCCAAAACATCTTCCGTTTGCAGCCAGAGCTCAACTCCAATACATCCAAACTGACATCTTTCTGTTGGATGGGATTTCAGTTCATTCTGGTGGGGGTTGAGTGGGTGCTGCTGAGGGGAGGGGAGAAAAGTGGGAGGAGGGGAGGGCAGGAGGCTGCATTTTTATTCCTAAAGCTGGAAAACCCTGGCACCTGATTGGTAGGCTCTCACAGAGGCTACACATGAGGCAGCTTGGACCACAGAAGCAGAAAGCCATAGAGAAGCAGCCTTGGAAATATTCAGCCCATCTTCCTCAGGTTTAGACCTGAACATTGAGACTCAGTTGCTTCACTGGAGGATGAACATTTCTTGAGTGCTTTCCATATCATGACAGTTACCCTTTATCCTCACATCAACCCCATGCTATAGGACTCCTTTGTGATTTCCCTTCTACTGAGAGGGCACGGAAGACCAGAGAAGGGCTGTGACATTCCCGTAGTCACACAGCATGGATGTAGAAGACCAGAGCTCAGAATTTCTGGATCCAAATCCAGAGGTCCCTCCATTCCCCAATGTACTTTTCCTACCCTCTCAAACCTCAGACTGGAGGAGAAGCTAAGCCCCGGGCCACCGAGACACCTCCACTGCTCCCTTGCAGGCTCTGTCTTGGCCTCAGCCAGGATTTTCTGGCGACCTGACAGGTCTCCCAGTCACACAGCTGGTGTGGCCCATCATTTGGAGGACAAAGGCTATGCCACCCAGGGCTTCCCATCAGTGCTTTCAAAGGCACACGTCTCCCTTTTAGAACCCCCCGGGTGGGGAGCCCAGGCTGGGATTCCTAATTCAAGCAAACTTCCTGCTGATTTTAATTGGAGGTTTTGCCTAAGACAGGAAGGCAGTGCCAGGCCAGTGGCATTTTAGGGAAGATCATACAAATCAAGCACCAAGGAGCGGGCAGGGGATAGATACAGGCTAAAATAGAAAACTGTAATCCATAACTCCCATTTGCCTACCAGAAGGGTTTATTTAAAAGTGGAGAGGAAATGAAAAAAAAAATGAAATTGGAGTTCTGAATCATTCTTTTATTTATGCCCTGTACTTGCTCCTTGGCACTTCTTTGACATTGTAATGGGTGTCTGAATAATTCCGTGAGACTCCACAAAATGTATACTCTGTAGACCATAGACTAGACTGGGAAGACAAACCGTTGTGTTTAGGTTTCTGATGATGCACTGTTTTCTGGTGGTGCTGTGCATGACTCCGTGTGTGTGTGTGGAATAGTGCTGATAAAAGATAAATACATCAGTGGTGTCAGAATGCTTGGGGCTCTACTGAAAGAAGCCTTGGTTTATGGATGTGCTAGTGTGGATTATAACTGGCCATCAGACTCACTCTGTGTTCATGATTTTCCTTGGATTCATATTTAGCTTTTAATCATCCCCCTGTCTGAGTTTCTATCATTGCCTTAATAGCCTGTTTTCCCTTCTTCTCTTCCGCTCTACACACGATGCTGAACAGCTCATAGCAACGGAAGAAAAGGCCAGAAGAAGAGTTTTTGTGGTCCCTTGCCACGATGAAGATGCTTTCTGGCTCGGAATTGTGGCATGAAGGCAATAGGTCTATTTTTCGGAAGGTAGAGGTAGCCGGGAGAGCAGCAAGATGAAAATCCAGTGGAGTCTTTAAAAATAGGTTGTCAGGAGCTTAACTGGGGAGGGTAATGAAACAGTGTTTTGCAATTATATAGTTCTGTGTCTGGAGAGAGGTGACAGGCAGCATCAGCTACATTTTCAAACTCAGCATTTTGCTTGGGGGCCTGGATGTGCTGGAGGCAAATGAAGGAAGGATCCAGAAGCCTCCTTAGGGCTGAAAGAAAGGCTAAAAGCTGCAGGGAGCTCCCGGGTGGAGGGCTGCAAGAGTGGTTTGCTCTTCCTGGGCAGTCATCAGGCAGGAGAATGACAGACGCAGCCCAGAAGGGGAGAAGGGGAGCCGGGGCTAATCAGGGCTAAGGGACTTTGCCCTGCGGTACAATAACAGTCACCTAGATCAGTGATCTGGGCAGTGCAGTGGGCCGAGCCAGCAGACGGTGTGGGGGTCAGTTACGTAAATGCTGGACCTGCTCTACTGCCATTTTGCCTTGGATATTTGACCTTGCTGTTTGACCTTGGACATATTACTTCACCTCTTTGATCCTCAGTTTCTTCATCTGTCAAATAGGGAAGGTAAGACCCACCTTACCCTTTGTCTCCAGCACTGGAATCAGGTACGCCAAGCTCCTGGGAGGTTTGCAGGGAAAGGGGAGCAATGACTGACCATTAACCATTATTATGACCGAGGGCAAAGCATAACTGTGTTTTATAAATGTTCCAGGTAAAAATAGTCCTCTTGGTTACTAGAACAGCCCAGCTGATTATAACTTAATATCCTAGTCTCACTGGTCACTCACCCTCCACAGCGCTAATAAATGCTGTCACCATGATGTTCGGAGAAAGAGGTCGGTGCGGGCTTTGGAGACAGAAAAGGCTGGGGGACTGAATCACAGCTCTGCTGCTCCTTACTGGGCCTTGGGCTAATGGCTGGTCTAAGCTTCAGTTTTCTCAACTACAGAATGGAATGACAATACATTACTGGCAGGTTTGTTTTGAAACTCAGATCAGATAATGTATGTGAAGCTTCTGACATATAATAGGTACACACGCTCTCTCGTGGACACAAACTACCGTGTTCCTCTTGAGCTCACAAAGAAAATGGTCCCTTTGAAGTAAGCATAGATTTAAAAACCCAGGGAAAGAATTCAGTAAATGTCATTGGGTCAGCTGAATATTGATATTAAAACAGCAATGACAATAAAACCTCTTCCTGACACTTAATCTCGTCTATGTCCCCAAGTCACTAACAGATGGATGACAGATTCGAATGTGAAAAGTGAAGTGATAATAACGTCAACAAAGCACCTCTTAGAAGAAAACATATCTTGTAATAGCCTATAACGAAAAATAATATGAAAAGGAATATCTATATAACCAATCACTATGCCATACACCAGAAATTGACAGAACGTAAACCATCTATACTTCAATTTAAAAAATATATGAGTCAAAAAAGCACAAATATTATAAGAATAAAACATGAAGTGATTAACCAAGAAAAGAAAGAAAGAAAGAAAGAAAACATACAGGAGCATTATGAAGAGACTGGAGGCGGCAACGATTTCTTTAACACAGCTCACCATAACGGAAAAAAAATAAAACGTCGCTTAATAGGGCTATATATTAAGGTGAAAACATATCCATCAAAAGATACCGTAAAGAGTGCAAAGACAGCCCTCAGTTAGGGAATCTATTTGCAATACCACCACCCAATCAAAGCTTGTGTTTATAATACATAAATAGCTCCGACACGGGCTGGATGCTGGGCTAGGCAAAGGCGTTTGATGCTCCCTGAGGCTTGCCACTCCTTCCTCGATGTCTTTAAACCAGAGTAGATGCAATGATCACCATTTTTATTTTTCTTGAGACGGTTCTTACTCAACTGTTCAATAAATGTGATTTGTCCCAGGAAAAAAAAGGAGCCAGAAGGGAACGTAGGCAAATGATATGACGGGTAGGGACAGGCACTTCATGAAAGAGGATATTCAAAAGGCCACAAGCACATGAAACTCCTCTTCATTAGCCACCAGCACAATGCCAGTGAACCTGCAGTGAGGCACTGCTGCAGCGGGATGGCTACAAATCAAAAAAAAAAAAAAAAAAAAAAAAAGATGAGAAACACGGTGGAGTAAAGGGAACCCTCCTGCACTGTTGGTGGGAATGTAGTTTGGTGCAGCCATTATGGAAAACAGTACGGAGATTCCTCAAAAAACGGAAAACAGACTTAACCATATGGTCCAGCAATCCCACTCCTGGGCATATATCTGGAGGGAACTCTAATTCAAAAAGATACATACACCCCAATGTCCACAGCAGCACTATTTACAATAGCCAAGACATGGAAACAACCTAAGTGTCCATTGACAGATGACTGGATAAAGAAGCTGTGGTGTATTTGTACAATGGAATAGTACCCAGCCATAAAAAAGAATAAAATAAAGCCATTTGCAGCAACATGGATGGACCTGGAGATCATCATTTTAAGTGAAGTAAGCCAGAAAGAGAAAGAAAAATACCACACGATATCATTTATATGTGAGATACACACACACACACACACACACACACAAATGAACTTATTTACAAAACAGAAACAGACTCACAGACATAGAAAACAAACTTATGGTTACCAGGGTACTGGGACTTTGAGATTTGCAGACGCTAACTATTGTATATAAAATAGGTAAACAACAAGTTTCTACTGTATAGCACAAGGAACTATATTCAGTATCTTGTAGTAACCTATAGTGAAAAAGAATATTAAAAGGAATATATGTATGTATATGTATGCATATGTGTGACTGAAACATTATTCTGTACACCAGAAATTGACACAACATTGTAAACTGACTATACCTCAGCAGAAACATAAATACATAAATAGAAAATTTTTAAAAAAGATGAGAAACACTAAGTATGGGCAAGGATGTGGAACGATGGACACTCTCCTATGCTACCTACAACAGAGAGAATTGGTTCAGCAAGTGTGGAGAAGTGGCAGGGTCTCCTGAAGTAGCCGTAAAGCTGAGCAAATCCATCCCTGGTACATATCCAACAGAATTGCACACGGACGTTCACCCAAAGACGTGTGTGAGGCAGAGCACTATCTGTCACAGCCCCAAGCGGGAGACCGTGCAAGTGACCATCCACCGTGGAACAGACTTGTACCAACACAGTGGAATACTCTTGAGAATGAATGTCTCAAAACCCACGCAAGACAATGCGGCGGCATCGCAGAGAAGCACGCGAGCTGGAAGCTGCCAGACACAAAAGCGTCCACGCTGTATATACATAAAAAGAGGCAAAACCGAGCTGCGGCGAGTGGAGCCACAAGAGGAGTGACTCCCTTGGAGAGAAGGCTGATGGTGCCCAGAAGACGACACGGGGGGTTTCTGCAGTGCAGGGGATGCCCTGTTTTTTGATCTTGGTGCTGGTTACATGTGTGAATTCAGTTTGTGAAAAGTCATCTTGCTGTGCACCCAGCGATATTTTCCTTTGTAATATGTCTCTATCACTTCCATACAACTTTGACCAAAAAAAAAAAAAAAAATCGTCCTTTATCACAACCAGGATAATACTATTAAGGCAGCAAGCAGTACGTGACATTTTTATAGCACTTTTAAACTATCTAAAGCTCTTCTGTTTGGTTCTCTAATTTTGATCTTCACAACTTTTCTGTGGCATAGGTTGGGTTGAGAGGGGCATCGAGGATTTTTAAGGATGAGAAAAACTAAGCTCAGAAAGGTGACGTCTGACTTCCTGAAGGTCACCAGTGAGTTGTCCCGTCACCAGGGTTACAACTGACCCCAGGTGTGAGTTTGCTGGCTGACTTGGGGGATGGAGGTGTGAACGTGGCTCTGAAGGAGGCTAAGAAAGAGCTCCCCATGGAAATTATGAGAACTTAGTTCTATTTCTGACTCGATCCTCTGAGCCTCTAGATTCTATTCTGAACAGGAAGCTACTTCTGAGCCCCAGGGAAGAGACAAAACACGGGAAAACTAGAAACAACAAAACGGATCTGGAGATGCTTATATTCCTGCCTTACGGCAGCCGAGTGAGTCAGCTGCCCTGCTTGAAACAAATGCACGATGACAAACAGGGATGGGGATGGAGACCTCCCTGGTACTGTTGGCTTGAACAAACCCTGCACATCACTTGTGGCTAAGCCCAGCAGCCGGCACGCATCTCCAAGCCCCTCACACGGATTGTGCACCCTTGGGCTGCTGCGGGACTTGGCCTCACAGCCTTCCTCACCCCCTTACATGGGGAAAAAATGCAAAAGGTATTCTTAGTTAAAAGCTTCATTGTCCCGTGATTGGGAGGGTGTCTCGGCTTCCGTGATTAACAGCAGGCTGCCCGGAGCCAGCCTAGGGTTTCTTGTGGGCTTGTGCCTCTTCCTCAGGAGGACAATTTTGTGCATAGAATAGGTCTTTGGCGCGACTTTGCCACCCCCTGCAACACACAAACACACACACACACACACACACACACACACACACACACACACCAGTAGGTCAGGGACTATTAAAGTAGCAATGTACTCCAGTAGGGGGAGCTATCTGTGGGTTTAGTGTGGCGGATTCTCAGCATTCCAGAGAGGAATGATGTTTGGACAAAGCTTGGTCCATGGGAAACAAGAGCCCAGAGAAGTTGTGTGACTTGCCCGAGGTCACTCAAACAGTACCTAAAGCCTAGAACCAGAATCTTCCTCTTGAGAAAGGACCCCATACACTGCCACAAATGTGTCCTGTTCATCTTTTCCTAGCTTCTCCCAAAGGAGCCTACAGCATTTTCCCTGGGGACTGTACACTGTGCACTGGACACTGGCTCAGAACTGGTACTAATGCTAGGGGACACACCATGTCACTGAGGTCCACTAGTCAGAATAAGTGTTTATGAGGGTCAGGTGATCAATGGAGTTTGAGCTCAGGCGCCTCTCAGTAGGTCCAGTGGCTAATTCCTGTGGTTATTTCCCAGGATCCAGAACAAATACTTGGGATTATTCCGTAATTGGAATACCAAGCAACTGGCACAATCCTCTTCTTTCCCATTTCTGGTACCCATTTATATTATATATATATATATATATATATATATAATATATATATAATCACCATGTAATAAAATAATATTATGGAACATTTTCTCCCTTTAACTAGCTTCCAAGAACACCAACAAAACATGGACCTAGGCTGAAGCATGTTACAAGGGGCATAAACCTTAATATAAATCGACCAAACAACAATCTTGATTGACAAAGGTTCTAAAGGGCAATTTTGTATCACAAAACGTTTCTTCACAAGGTCTCTGAAGAGTGCACCTCCCTCTGCACTAAACTCTATTGCACCGGAAAAAGAAACAGATGAAAACCCAGTGATGTATGAGGTATGACAGGTGGCCACTCCTCCCACAGGCAGCAGATCCCTGTTCCCTCCCCTTGAATCCGGGCAGATTCTACCACTCCTTTGACCAGTATAATACAGCAGAAGTGAGTCACACAGTTTATGGGACTCAGATCTCGAGAGACTACTTCCTGTCTCTTGGCAGATTCCTTCTTGGAGCTCTGAGGACACTGATGAGCAATCTGGCCATGCTGCTGGAGACACCACATGAAGAGACCCTGGAGACAGAAAGCCCAACTTTCTGGCCGTCTCGGCTAAGGCACCAGACATGTGAGCTTTCTCAGACCCTCCAGCCCAGCCCAGCCGTCAGCTGAATACCAAAGAGTGACTTAAAGTAGCTCCCTGTGCAACTGAAGGATTGTCGAGCCAATTCTGGCACAAATTCCTGACTCCTGGATCATGAGCATGATAAAATGATTGGGGCTTTAAGGTCCTAAATTTGGATCAATTTGTTGTACAGCAATACGTACTCAAACTTCTATATACAGAAGCCCCCAAAGAGAATTCAGGGCATCTGTCCCCATTCAGGTACTACCAAGCCATGCAGCTATACTAGCTAATAAAAAATGCCCCTCCCTCCCCAAGCCTCCAGGCTCTGACCCCCAGGACCTGTGACTACGGTACGATACTTCTCCCAAGACTGCCTTCTGTTATTGGCACAGTTGACGTACAGACAGGGAGACTATCTAGGTGGACCTAATCCAATCAGAGGTGCCCCTTTAAAAGCAGAGATTTTTCTCTGGCTGTGGGCAGAACGAGAATCCAGAGATACCTGAAGCACCGGAAGAACTTGCTGCACCTCTGTCCCCTTGAAGATGGGATGGTCCATGCGCAAGGACTGGAGGATGGTCTCCAGGAGCTAACAGTGAACTCTGGCCAAGACCAGGGAGGAGCAAGTAGCCTCAGTCCGACAACCCCAAAGAACTGAGTTCTGCTAACAACGGACAGAGCTTGGAGGTAGGTTCTTCCCCAGAAGCTCAACATCTTGATTTCTGCCTGTGAGGCATCAGCAGGAGATCCAGCCACACCACGCCCAGCCTCCTGACCCTTGGAAGCTGAGACAGTAAAAGTGTGTTGCCTTCCGCCTCTACACGTGCAGTGACGTGTTACACAGCAGTGCAAAACCAATATGCTTACTCTGGCCGAGCCACTCCACTCTGCTTCATTTCACTGATTAGATGATCTTCTAGGTGCCCTGACAGCTGTGACATTTTACGGTTTTGTAATATTAGGACATTTGACCATCCTGAGCCTCAGATTCTGAAGGTAACGCATGAGTACAAGTCCAGTTTTTATTTTATTTTACGTGCTCGCTCCCAGATCTCTGTGAGCAGAGGTGCCCCCATCTTGTCGGCGACTCTACCACGACCCCTTCCATAATGCCTGGAACCTAGTAGATGATCATTAAATAGATGCTGAATGAAGAAAGGAATAGAGAGATGAAGATTCAGTGTAAATATTCATGTATATATTGTTTGACAAGAACAAGTGAGTACGCCCATGTAGGACGGCAGAGAAGGAGCATCATTTCACGTCAGGCCAGTCGTTCACCTCTGGAAGCCTTAGTTTTCTCACCTGTAAATCTGAGTCTAGTCCTGATTCTCGCTCCCCCACCAGGTTATCGTAAGGGTCAGATCAGACCACTGCTATGACAGCCCTCTGAAAATAAAACAACCTGTACATGAGGTATCGGTCTTAGACCCAAGGCATTTGTCTTGCTTATCATTTACTTTCTAAAGTTAGGAATGTCCCTAAGCCAGATGGGGTAAATGTTAATTCCCTGGTTATACCAGAATCCGAGTGCCTTCCTGCCGTTACGCTGGCCCTGCCGGTTAGCAGCCGCGCCACCTCGCAGCAGGAGCTGTGCCTGCTGGGGTGCAGCGCTATTAACATCTCCTTAAGCAGACGGTGTCGGTGTTAGAAACTCGACTCCAAGAAGCCTGGCTGGAGGCTGAGGGTGTCTGCTGACAGGACGGGAAATCACAACTTGTGGTACAAAACCAAGGAATCTGGGACGTTGCCTCCTAACCGGGAGTAAATCGTTCTTTTCTAAGATTGTGTACTGAGGAACCCAAACTCAAGAAAAAAACTTCAAAAAGAAGGGTTCTACAGCCATTTGACAAAAACATGCACATGACCCTTTCTCTATTTAGATTTTTTTTAAATTAATTCAACATTTCCCAAACTTTTTCAGTGACCCACTTCCTCCTGTCCCCTCGGCCCCTTCACCCCTTCACAGTATCCTGTCAATTCACCCTCAGTTTTGCTTGGTTTTGAACAAGTGCACGTATAGTGAGGTGAGACCATATTTATGGCAGCAAAGAGAGGCTTCTAATCCATCCAAGGTTAGTCTGGTCCCCAGACCAGCAACAGCAGTATCACCCAGGAACCATCCCAGACCTACTGAACCAGAAACCCTGGTGGGGGAGGGGGGCCCAGCCACCTGCTGTTCAAAACGCCCTCCCGGTGACTGTGATTGAGAACCACCGCTCTAGTCCGTAGGTCTGTGGTAAGGCTCATGTCAGCACAGAAGGAAACACTGAATCTTTTTACAAATGGGAGAGCGATTCCATTGATTTTCTAGTTCACACTTTGAAGTTCATTCCTTATATATATTTTTTCCAATGAATACTCATCACTTAAATGATAATACACAAACTCCACTGCGAGGTCTTCAATCACTCTGTAATTTCATCTCCAAATACTGGTCTAATCTTATTCTATAGCAACAAGGACAATTACTACCAAGAGCTAATATTTGTTGACCATTTACCAGATGCTAAAGACTCTGCATATATATCATGGGTGATCCTCATAATAGCTTAGTGGAGAAAGTACACTTACTGTCTTCATTTTATAGATGAGGAGACTTAGGGCCAGAAGCTCTGAACATACAGCTCCCCAGGATTTCATACCAGGTTATCTGGATGTACTCAGTCTTGATTTATATGCTCTCTCTGATTTCTGATTTCCCATTTCTGGATGAAACTAGTCTCACGGTCCATTCTTCACGAGCATATGCTGTTTTCTTGAATGGACAACCATTCTCTCCACCCCCAGTTCATCCCTCAGCTTCCATCTCAAATGCTCCCTCGGCTTCAGTTCAGCCAGTGCTGCGTCCTTACACGCCAGGCACTCTGCCTGTCACTGGGGGGACACACTGGTGAACAAGGAAAACAGAATCCCTGCCCTCACAGAATTTGTGGTCAGGAAGTGTGGGATTAAACACTCAATTGCAAATGTGCCAAGTGTTAGAAAAAAATTCCATGCAGGATGCAGAAAGATGTACTGTTGGCAGTGCAACCCTGTCCTTTGTGTCAAGACAAGCATCACTGAGACGTGAGGGCTGGATCTGAAATTTAAAGGATGAATGTTATCATCCAGGCAAAGAGAAAAGGGGATCCTTGTAGTCTTCCTGACAGAAATTTATTTCTCTCTCCTTGTACCTTTACTGCTTTTCAAATTCTATGTGTATACAGTGGGAAGCATACTAGAATCTATTTTATAGGGTTGTTGTAAGGACTCAATGGGTAAATTATGTAAGGCATTTAAAGCTGTGCCTGGTACATAATAGATAAGTCATTATATGTTAACTGTTATTATCATTATTTATTATTGTAGTGGTGAGTTAGCAAGAATAAGAGTTTCTGTCTCAGGACAAGCTCATGTAATTGACCTGCATGTAAGTGACGTAGCACACAACTGTCACCCTCCCTTCCATCAGGCTGATCACAGTCCTGTGAAGCCTGCATGCTTCTGGTCCCTGCAAGGAACAAGTCCACTCCCCAAGAGTTAGTTTCGTTTGCTCCCAAACCTGCTTGTGCCGGTTGTATGTGCTATTATGAGATCATGGAATTAAAAGTCAAATCAATTTTTTAAAAAGTCGGATAAATCAATGGAATGTGAGCTGTCTTCTTCTGCGGGAACTCATTCGAACTCAATTGAACATCAATTTAAATAAAGGGGAAGTACCTGAAAAAGCTTGAAAGAGCTCGTAAAAATCTGCAAACATTTAGATTGCTTCTTTCGAGTCTTTAAACCATTGCTCCACTTTGAATAAACCGAAGTTGGAAATATTGTACAATTACCAGTGTGGTTTATGCAAAGCCAGCCAGGAAAACGTCAAACAGAATACACCAACACCGTTTAAAAAAGAAAAGAAGTGTTGGCCTTACTTCAAAAGGCTGGCCAAGAAATACATATCTATATGTTTTCAAGTTAAAATAAATGGTGTTTGTATATGTGCAGCATTGTATACAGCTCAGAATTCCCTATTTTAACTTAACTTTTTCAGTTCATTGAGACCATCATTGGTCTCTAAATTTGCCTGATAAGGAGCCTTGTGCCTGATTTCTTATTATGTGCTAAAAGTGGCAAATATACTTTCTTTTATTGGTTCTATGATGGTAGGTATTATTCTTATCTCCATCATATCAACTGGAAAAATGAAGCTCCGATCCCGTAATATGGTACCCAGGTTACATTGTTAGTAAGTGGCGGTGCACACCTTAGCCTGTCAGACCCCAGAGTCTGAAGTCTTAAGTATCTGAAACCCTGTGGCCTCCCTCCTGCATTATTACATCCTGCTGGGCTCATGCTTTCTCTCCTTGGATGCAAAGATCTGTTGCTTAAAAGCAGAAACAGTGTCTCACCCCACATCTAGCATCTACTGCTTACTACTGTGTTCTAGATCATGTTTACAATGTATCTGTGCATTTCCGTGTAGGTTATCACACATACTATATAAACTGACTGAGACCTCGACTCTGTGGGGTAGCTCTTCTTATTATCCTGATCACACAGGTGAGGAAACACAGGGCTCAGGTAAGTTCGGAAATTCTTTAAGGTCACACATCTAATAAGTGGGAGAGCAGGGACTGTCAGTCCAATAAACTGAAAGTGACTTCAGTTCAATAAAATTTAAGAAGTCGCACCCCTCTGCCCCACTGCAGGAGTCTATGGAGATTAAATCCACAGGCAAGTAAGCACAGGCTTCAGAGAGAAGAATCAAAACCAGCGTGGGGATGGAGGCTCCTCGTCATAGAGATAATGACTATCTCAGTAGCCAGCATCTTTCTGTAGACACCAATTAAACACTGTCTGGTGCGGACGTTCGTTAAAGGCTGACATGGCCCGAGGACTGGAGCCTAAGGAGTATGCCTCCAAGAAATTTTCTTCTCCGCCATGCATAATTACATTGTGCTTGGCTACAGCCGGGGCGGCTGGGTCAAGGCCATGTGAATTCGAGACGGAAAAATAAACCAAAGACCTGGAGTCATCGGAAAATGCCAATAATCATAACGCCTGCCTTCTAGTGAAAGTCCACGGGTCTCTGGCCTCAAAAGAAATCAGGATGGGACGTGGGGCAGAGCAGCAGGTCGCGCTGACATTTATCGGTGCTAGGAATTCTTCTTCATCTCATTGAATTTAATAGACTCTGGGAAGTGACTGCTTCTGTGTCCCCCCCCCCCCCCCACTGGGGTGCATTTCCCAAAGTAGTGGACTTAGCAACAGGATTTGGATACAGGTCAATTAAAGACAATCTCCATTTGCAATTTCCATTTAGTCGTACCGCCTGGATGGTCACCGCCTGAGGGCCTGGATTTTAGCCATGATTCCCTGAGTGACCTTGGATAAGTTGCTTTGCCCTTAATATCTTTATTTATGAATGAGGAAGACAGTATCTTACCCTATCTCTTGAATACTTTGTTGATTGATTACCCCATTTCTGACTTATGTGCTGCTGTCCCAGACACTTAAAAATGCTATAATTACTGTTTTATGACACAGTATTTGCTTAGACTTACATGGATATGATTTTTTTTTTTTGTTCACTATTCCTTCTTGTATCTTAGATTGTCCTTATGGAATAATTTTCCTAATTTATAAAGAATGTCATTTAGAATTTCAAAAAATATACAATATATACAATATAATATGTGAAAAATCCGTAGATTATTGTAAGGCCATGAGACATAATTTAAATTTAAAAATATTATGTCAACATGCCTTTGGGACTCCATTTCAAGGAGAAAATAATTTATTTGTCTGTTCATTGAGCAAAGTTGTTTGAGTAGCTCCTGTGGACCAGTTACCGTGCTAGGAAATTATGCTACGAAAGTGGTGAAAAACATGGATCCGGATGCACACATGGAGTTGTTCTCACTGGAGAGACAGGTGTTAATCAAGAGACAGACAAAGGTGACATGGTAAACTGAGACTGGGGCTTCCTTTGGGAAGGCAGACTGCCAGGAAAGCGTGTAACACAAGTCCCAGGGCAGCCTTTCAGTGCAAGGAACACAGCCTTTGGAGCTGAGATCTGAAGGGTACATGGGAGCTATTGCAGGAAAAAAAGGAAGGAGGACACCCTCCAGGCAGAGGGAACAGCATGTGTGAAGGTGGGAGGGAGTGTGTGCACTTTGTGAGCCGAAAGTTCATGGTACTGTAGCTGAGAGAGCCCAGGAGAGGAGTGAAGCACAGCGAAAGAGGCTGGAGGGGGCCGGATCATGGCAGACCTACAGGCCATCTTACGATGTTGCTTCTTCTCCTAAGAGCAGGGATTCGTCACCAAAGGTTGTAAGCAAGGATGTGATGAGATCAAATTTGCTTCTTAAGGAGTAATTCTGACTGCCTCGTGGAACATAGATTGCAAAGTGATGAGGGTGGGTTCTGGGAGACTTAGCTCAAAGGCCATTGTAATTTGGGGCAGAAGATCTCCATCTGCACTCGAAACTACTCATTAGAGTGGACCAATTAGCATCATCAGAAAGCAACGTGGTTCAAAGATTCAATTACCGTTCTTCTACCAATATTTTGGAGTGGAACTGTTTCCCTCTCATTCTCTGTGAGCGACATTTCTCCTAGGAGTTGGGAAGGACCTCAGAACTCAAAACTGAGCCCAATTGTTTTCAAATTGTTTTAGCCAAAAAAAAAAAAAAAAAAAAAAAGCCTTATTTTCCCAAACGAGTTTTCATTCAGAATTCCCATAAAGAAGATGGATACAGAGCTGCTCTGGTCAGAGGTGAGGAGACAGGAGACACTGTTCCCTGCTCAGCCTGCAGCCCGCCCCCTCCCAGCCTCGCTTTCACACCTGGCGTTCTCATTCTGGACTCCCTGCTGCAGACCCAGCCTGGATTTAGCTGGGGCTCAGGATTTCGGCCAGCTGACACAGGACCCAGCCGGGACTTGAACTCAGGTCTTCTGCTTCAAGAGTGTCCTTTTCAAAAGCACATCCTGAGGCTAGATAATGATGTTTTGAGGACAGAGACCCCTTTTGCTTGCATCTTTAAGTGCCTTCCAGTGGCTGGCACGGGGCTGGGAGACCAGGTAGTCAGTAAACGTTTATGCAATTGCACAGAAGCCAGCAGAATTCATTGCTCAAGCTTTGTTTTTCTCCCTTGTTCTCTTCCTTTCTTTTTCCTTTCACCCTTCTCTTTTCCTTCCTTCCTCCTCCCTCCCTCCTTCCCTCCTTTGCAACGAGAAGTGATCTCCATCACAATGCAGTTTGTGGTCTAGGCAGGTGACCCGCACACCTGGGATCATCTTGCCTGAGGGGCTGGCAGAACCGTGTAGAGGTTACAGGAAAGGACTCTGCCTGGGTTTGAATCCTGCCTTTTATTTGCTGTATAATCTTCAGCAGATGAGAAAATTGAAGCTCAAGGAGGGTAGTGACTTCCCCAGGGTTATAAGGCAAGCAGGAGATACAGCTGGGATTTGAATCCAGGCAGCCAGACTCCTGAATCTTTATCCTTCATCCTCCATTGCCTGTTACAAAAGCTGCTCAGTAAGGGGTAGTTACTATACTGTGATGATTATTATCATTATTGTCATTCATCTTATTTGCCCCACATAGGGGATGGTCACCTCTCGCTCCAATTATACTCAATTTATCCTTAATCTCCAGCAAAGATTCCTTCTTCCCCCAGTGACCCACGCCTCCCGGTAGTCACACCCTTGAATCTGGGCTGGGCTTTCGGCCAATAGGATATGGCGGAAGTGATGCTCTCTGACTTCCAGCGCTAAGTTCTAAGAAGTCTTACCACTTCCTCTTAGTCTCAGGATGCTGCCCTGTTGCAAGAAGCCCAGGCCCCGTGGAGCGGGCACGTGCAGAGCCAGCATCAGCTGCCAGCTCTGTCCAGCCAAGCGCCCTGGTGACTGACCCCTAGCCCCAGCCAACCCAGCTGTGTCCAGTTAACCAACAGAATCCAGAGCGCTGGTAATAATAGTAAAATGTTGCTTTGAGCCACTGAGTCTTGGGGTGAGTTAGGCAGAAACCGACCACCAGAACACCCCTTTTGTCTTCCAGCCCAGTATCACGGTGCCAGCATGCCTTGAAACCAGGCTACAATGATCTGTATTTGACTTCTCGCTAAATTTTATAGATAAACACCTCTCTGACGTAACATTTAGTAACATAAAGAGCATTTATTATCCTTAGGTATTTTATTAAACTCTGAGCCTCAGTTCCCTTATCTGTAAAATAGACATGGTAAGATAGCAGGAGGGCCTAGATCATAATGTTGCAGAGAGAGGGGAAATGGGTTAATTCCTGTAAGATGCTTAGAACAGTGTCTGACCTTTAAGATGCACATACAAGGATCCCCCACATTTCGAAAGTTTGCCTTATGCCACTTCGCTTTTACAAAAGACCAACAAAAGAGATGTTTTTCCTAATGAAAAGAAATCAGAAGAAAAAAGATAATTGCTTCTACACTTTATGTCATTTCAGCTTATGAAAGGTTTCATAGAAATGTTCTGTTTTCGAATAGCAGGTGAAACCTGTACAAAGTGACACCTCTCTCTCTCTCACTCTCTTTTAACTGAGCCAGGCACTTTGCTAGGCATTTTGAATTTTTAAATCTTAATCCTCATACTTAACCTGAAGGCTAGTATTATCCTATGTTGCAAACAAGGCGCAGGGACTTACACAGAGCCTCGTGGTTTGTAAGGGATGGAGCCAGGACTGGGACCCCGTTTGTGTGCTGTTAAAGCCCATGCTCTTTCCTCCCCCACCCCGCCTCAACGTAGCCATCCTTCCTGACACCAGTGATAGCATCTGCTTGGTGCACTCAGCTCCCACGGGGCCCAGGACACAAACAAATCTGTAGAAGAGCAAGCGGTTCATTTGCAAATTCCAGCTTGCTCAGCTCCAGTGGCCCAGGGTCCCCAGTATTAGCACCTCTGTCTGATGCTGCTTTGAGGCAGGGAGGTGCCCTGTCTGCTGGTGTGAAAAGTGCTCATTAAAACCTCAGGTTCAAAGGGCTGGGAGCAGCCCACTGCCAGCAAGGAGGCTCAGCTCTCCCGGGAAAGCTTCAGAGGACTCAGCACAGATCCTCATTTTTGCGACCCCACCCTCCCAGGAGCCAGCGTCCGATACACATCAAATGGACACAACTGGATCACTTGCCAAGGTGGGACATAAGGCTTCCTCTCCAGGTGAGTGGAGGAAAGATGCAGTGATTAGAGCAACTTTTCTCATCTCAGGAGGAGAGAAGGCAACACTGTCAGTTCCTTCTTTGCGGATCCCAGTGGTGGCCAGATGTTTCTAGCTGTCTACACCTGATGACTTGTGGAGGAAGAGCAACTTACTCGCAGATGTGGACACGTGTGTGCAGAATAGCGAAGCGACTTGCTCAAGGTCACACAGCTTGCTAATGGTAAGGTGTGATCTCATCCAGTCCCCCCGATTCCATTCCGTGTTCTTCCCGTTATCCAATTTTGTCCCTCCTTCCTCCCTTCTAATGTCTGTCCAGCTCCTCTCTCCTCTGGAGCCCTCCAGAGCCTTCCCTGGACCCGGCGTGCCTGATGGTGCTCTGTGCTCTGCGCCCTGCACACTCTTCTCACCTTTAACAAATGTGTCTTCCCCAAAATGTCTTGGGGCTTTTGGACTTTCCACTTCATTCTCTGGGGGGACAACCAGCGAAACTGACAGGTACATTTGTTTCAAGTCTGGCAATGGTTAAGTGTTACCCTCCTCCCCACAGCTGCATCGCGTATGGTCAGCTCTGGGGATGCACAGGTTCTTCACTTAAAGATCTGACCCAACGCCACCCTCCCCTTATGGTGGTCTAGACCGAATTCCATCCCCCAAAGTTCATATGTTCAAGTTCTCATCCCTAGTATCTTCCATTAGGACTCTATTTGGAGACAAGATCTTTAAAGAAGTAATGAAGTTAAAATGAGGTCACTGAGATGAGTCAGAACCCAAGAGGACCAGTGTCCTCATAAGAAGAGATTAGGACCCAGACACACAGAGAGAGACCATGTGAAGACACAGGGAGAAGAAGTCCATCTACAAGCCAAGGAGAGAGGACTCAGGAGAAACCCACTGCCGACACCTCAGTCTCAGACTTCGAGCCACCAGAACTGTGAGAAAATAGGTTTCTGTTCTTTAAACCACTCCGTCTGCGGTACTTTGCTACGGCAGGTTGCAAGCTGTAGGGGAGTTCTTCCTGACTGCCCACAGAACCCCTCCTCACCCCTCCTCTAAGGGCCATCTTTCAGGGCACTGGTACTGTGGTCATTTCTGAATGTCCCGCAGTGCCTGATGTAGGTCACGTGACAGGTGCCCAAGGGGTCTAAATGGAGTCCACTCGAGACACCCACTCACGGTGGCAGTTTGGGCACCTGCTGCAGATGACAAGGAAGCCACTGTGTGACTCCACCCCTTTTCTAGTTCCAGCTTCGTCAGTGTCGCAACAAGTAAGCCAGTGCCAGCAGAAACTCCATTCGATGCACAAAGTAATTATCATAAACTGGAGACAAAGCCAAGAGCTCCGAGTTGGTGGGAATGGGGAGAACAGAGATGAGCATGGCTGAGTGTACAGAGGGAAGGCTTCATGATGGGGAAATAGGAGAAAATATGCTCACTAATGTAGTGGGGGTTTTAGGTTAATGGGAACTGAAAATAAGGGGCCTTCCGTAGTGGCTGGTACAATCAGGAAAGACTTCCTGGAAGAGGCGGCATTTAATCTGAGTCTAGAAAAAATGAGGAAAATGAGTCCTTGGGTGGGGGTGGTTGGGATGAAGGGAGGCTATTTAGAAGAATACAGTGGTTTTTAAATTTTGAGTGCCCATAGAGTAGGGAGATTAAGAACATGGTATTCAGAGTCAGGGGACATCCTGTCTCTTCCTCTTACATCAGGGTTTCCAAGCCTCAGCACCACTGACTTTTGGGACCAGATAATCCCTTGTTGTGGGGACTGCAGTTACACCCCGACATGTGCTATGACACTCCAAACTGTCTTCAGACCTTCCTAAATGTTCCGAGGACAGTATCACCTCCATCAACAACTACTGACTTACCTGGTTGTTTTGGACCAATTCCTTAACCTTCTGAGATTCAGTTTCCTGATCTGTACAATGGGGGTTAACAATCACACATAAAATATGTTTTGTATTTTATGTTAGAATCTGTTAAGTGAAGGTGACTTAGCCTCAGTCTTCTAAAGAGGGGACCTCTTTTTGTTGAATTAAGTTGAACGTGGGACCTCTGACTATGAAACAGATCAAAGCATCGCTGCTCTGGCGGAAAGAAACAGGAGGGGCCCTAGCTGCCTTCTCGCCCTCTCGTGATGCCTTTGTGGAAACCCTGTAGGTACCCCCACAGAAAACCCCCAGGTGCAGCTCACATGTGCCCTGGGAGGATGGTGTCTGAGAGACTTCTAGCTCCTTCCCTGTGGGTCCCTGAGAGAGTGGGTGAACCCTGAGTGCTATGAAGGCATGCACCCCATCTGTCCCGTTCACCGCTGTGTTCTCCACCACTGATCAGAAGACTCGGTCCAGCAAGAGCAGGGCTGGGACTAGGGTGAGGGAAACAAGGCGTGGAGGCATTTAAGGGGGCGCTCGCTCTCCAGCGAGGATCCTGCGCTCGCACGACCAGAGGTGCCTCCTTAACGTTTTCACGCTCGCTGCATCCTTTGCTTCACTCTACTCCCTGATCAAAGGCCCTCAATAAATAAGTTATTTGATTAATTAACCCAGTTTCTTAACCGTTAAGATGGGGATGCTACAAATCTGCTTTACCAAGTAATTTTAAAATTAGATAATACATTTTAAGCAACCACAATGACGTCACGTAGTAGTCAGGGCTATTTCTAATTTCTTTCCTCGGCCAGACGGCTCAGACAGACCACAGAGGCTGAACGTTCAGGGTGTTTTTAGGAAACCGAGAGAAATCCAGGGCAGCCAGAGGCCAGCAGGGGAGAAGCCAGAGATGATCCAGGAACCTGTCGGGTCTGGCCCACGCAAGGCTCCAAGCGCATCTTCCGCATGGCATGTCCCTCTGCAACACGCGAGTGGCTGCGAGCGCCAGGTCTGGGCCTGCAGGGGCGGTGGCTGGGTGGCACTTACCTCTCTCGAGGCAGCTGGTGGTTGGGATTGTGGCGGCAGCGGACACTGAGGCCGAAGAGCTTGCGGGCGGTGCGCTGGATCTTCTGTCTCTGGGCCTCCGTGGCGCTCTGCAGGAGCTTGTAGCGGTTCTGCAGGTCCCAGTCGTTGCCCCAGTGCTGATGGATGCTCCCGATGGTCAGGAAGTGGTTGCTGGGCAGACGCTTCATAAACGACTTAAACTCATCTAGCAAGAGACAGAGGCCGAGGGAGGAGGGCTGAGCCTGGCGGGCCCCGTCTGAGGCTGCCTCCAGGGCTCAGCCCCACTGACCAGGAAGGAGGCTGGTGATGGAGCCAGCTTGCTGGGGGCCTACAGACACGGCACTGGCCTGCTCTGCTCCCGGAAGGCAGTGAAGAGGCCACTGTGCTTTCAACCGTGGCTCTTAACCTTTCCCACTGCAGGTGTGAACCCGTGTCCTGCCTCCTTGCTTAAGACAGGGCTTTCCAAGCTACTGCCATTCGAATGCCACCTTTAGAATGCTCTTCACATATCACTTGTCCTTATCTGCAGTTAATATTTTATTTGAGTTGATTATTTTGAGTCGATTATCCGATCTACATAGAAAATCACTGTCATGTGCCTTCAGTAGAATGGGGGCCATCAGAATGAAGTGGAAACATAAATATGATGAAGACACCATTAACACATTCTAGCCAAATGCCGTTGCCTGCTAAGTGACCAAACCCCCGGACCTGCTCTCACTTCGCAGTTTAGGAAAGTAGCAAGTGAGAGGGACACGTGTGAAAGGATATTAGCAGCAACTGAAACACCCTCTTTGATGGCATCTGCAAGTCTGACAGAGAAATGAAATGAATCAAGCGCCCCACGGGGTGACCCACTCTCACTGGAAGCTGCAGGTGTGGACCAGCTCACGTCACGTCACATTTGGGGAGACTCCAGCTTAAGAGATGAGGACAAGCTCTCGAGTCTCGTGTTTGTGAAGGTTTCTGCCTCAGTCTGTGAGGCTGAGTTTCAGTGTGTCCACATGTGCGCCAAGTTGACACCGCCTTAGAAATGATCTAGGGCGGCTTCCTTGTTCTACATTTGGAGAAACTGAAGCCGCAAGTGAGAAACTGATTTTCTGGGGGTAGAACAGCCCATGGGAAACAAGAGGCAGGACTAAAACCTGAGCTGTTATTTCCTGATCCAGTGTCACCTCCCCTCCACTCCCTCCTTCAACTATTAGGAAAATTAAAGAATTAAGGGGGAGATTATTTTGCAGGAAAAAAGGGCTAAATAGTTGGAATATCGATCTATCGATCTATCTATCTGCAGTTTAATACTTTCACTTCATGTTATAAAACCTACAAGGAAATTTCAGGTACCCCAGGCATTCATTTTAATTTAAAAAAATGCCTACATAGCTCTCAATAAGCACCAGGCTGAGTCTTAAACACCTAACACGTATAAGTGATTTTATTGCAAATGAACGAGGCAGGTGCTTTTAGTGCCCCCTTCTGTAGAAACCAGGACAGAGAAGTTAATTAACTTGCTAAGGTCACACAGCCAGTAAGTGGCGGATAAATTAGAACTCTACACTGGCTCCGAATTCTCTGCTCTTACTTAGCATATCACACTTACTCTCGAGACATAAAGAGGATCAGTGAATTGGGAGGAAAAAACTATTTTAAAAATCCTAATATATTTTATATTACGGTACTGAACCAGGAGTCTCTGACTCATATTAGACTTCAGACATCTCCTTATAGACAGCCAGACATGCATGAGTTCAGAGTGGGTCTTGACTTCTGAGCGGCTGTGTAACTGTTAGTCTCTTAATGCCTCAGTTTCCCTCTCTCTCAAATGGGGCTAATAGCATCTAACCCAAATCTTGAGAGGGATGACATAGGACAGTGTCTGCCTAAGTAGTTTTCAACATCTAGAAAGTGCTCAGGGGATGGCAGTAAGAGACTGAAAGGATGACACCCATCCGCACTGATGGATTTATTCAGTGAGCCAGCTGGAGGCAGGGGACCGGCCCTAAAGACTCTGTGCTGCTTTGGCCAATCCAGCTCTCCCCCGACGCAGCTCGTCTTGTAGACGGCTCTGTTGACCTTGAAGGAGCTAAGAGTCCTTTCAGTCTGGGTCAGATAGGAACATTTAATTTAAAAGTTAAAATGATTTAATTTTCTTGGCCAAAAGTAGAAGGGTCCCCTCCCCCTCAGGGAGGTATAGACCCCCCACTCGTGGGTGTAAAGTAGGTCCTATTTGATCACCAACACTCGAGCCATGAAGGAATCAATGGCTTTTACCTTTGGCCAGTCATTGATTCCTCCAGATTACCTGGTGCTGAGTCATGAAGGTTACGAGCTGCAGATGAACAGAAGGAGAGTACAGACGTACAAGCCACATACGCGTGTGGGGACGGATGGTCTTAATCGGTACAAACATGTTAAATGGCTGAGTGCAGGATGTCGAGAGGGAAAGTGTGCTCTTGTGGGGAGACACTGTGACACAGAAATCATCGCCGTGGCCTCTTCAGCTCACTCTGCAGCATCTCAGCTTTTGTGTTTCCTCTCCCACCTGCCCACCCACACCAAGTGGTTTCTCTTCCTTGGGAATAAGGATTATACGCCAGAGGTCCCTACGGCTTGTGCACCCAGACTACATCCCTCTCTACCTTTTAGCAAGCGGTGGACTCTCTTTGCCAAAGCATTTTATCAAATGCTTCTTTTGTTTGAGGCCAAATAGTCGTCAGATTACATTTCCATCCTGAACCTCTCCTCTCTCAGGAATTCCCGGGACTTTAAATGCACTGGCGGGTCCAGGTTCATAAGGCATCCGCAGCTCCACTCAGGGACCCTGGGGGAGCAGAGTCACGGATGCACTGTGTGCTCCAGCTCCAGAGTTGGCTCGGGGCTTAGAGTCCACGGAAGCCAGTGGTTTTTCAAACACAGCACTATAAAACTCAGCTTTTATCTGTGCTACACAGTGGCTCCAAGGTACGATTTTGTTTGATCAAAGGGTTCCTTGGCTAAAGATTTAAATAAATTCAAATACTGAAAACACAAACATGTCCTCTCATTTATCAGATGAGGGAACGGAGGCCGCGGGGAGGTAAAGTGGAATTAATAAGTTACCAAAGCTGCTGTGAGCACTGGATTTGGAATCAGGGACTCCATTAGCAGCCCTGTCACTTACTAACCGTGGAACCCTGGGGAAGACACCGGGGTCTTGGCACCCTCCCTCCTCTGTAACACAGGAATATCACTCCTTACTTCAATGCAATTGTTGTAGGCGATTAAAGGAATTTAAAGTTGTGTTACAAACAGAAATGCTCTCTATGTGCGTCCATTTATTTAACAGATATCCGAGCACATACTAAATGCTGAATATCTACTTGGCATCTCTTCTTGGAAATCCCAAGTGTTCCCAAGCTTTTCATGTCCAAACCTGGTTACACAGTCTTCTTTCTAAACCTTCCATGTTGCTCTAGCTCAGTGAATGGTACCAGCATCCGTCAGACTGTCCGACAAACGTACCTAAAAGAAGCCTTGGGTCTCATCTCAGCACCCTTCCCTTCCACTTTCACAGCCAGCCTAACGTCAAGCCCGCTCAGTTTCCCTTCTAAGCATCTCAGCATCTCTGCCCATTTCCCATGCTCACTCTCTGTACCATCGCCCTAACCCGCATCGCAGGCCTCTCGCTCCCGGGAGCCCCCTGCTGGTCGACCTGGACTCACCCTCGGATGTGGGTGCCACCCCGAGATACCTGGACTTCTGCTCTTCCTCAAGGCGGCCCCTCCTGACTCTCCTGACTGCACTGACCTCCACCTCTGTGTGACTGGCACATGGGTTGTTTCTCATTCTTTACACACATATGGTTAACCTGTCCCAGTTATCTGCATAGCTGTATGATTAATGCCTAGACTTCCCATGAGCCAGAAGCTCCGAGAGGCAGAGACCCAGCTTTGCACCCCACCTCCTTTATGGCCTTGAGTGACAACTGCCTCGACTCCCCTGACATTCATTTTTCTTAACCGCGAAAAACAAGAAATCACCAAGTTACCTGCAAAGTGACACCCAGGGATGGAAGTCCGTGAATTCTTTGGATCTCTGTATCAATATCTACACATATGTGTACGTATATCACACACATTTTTAGGCATAAATGTGTGTTCATTCACTTAGAGAGACAGAAACACACGCACGCAGACTCAGCAATCAGTGCAGCTCCCTCTGCCTCCTCTCTCCAGAGCCTTCCTGTGTGCTACGTGGCCTGATTCTCTGACTCTCTGTCCTCTGGGGACAGCAGAAGCAATACATCGTAGGACCGCAAACTCGATTATGCTATTCATTATTTCATTGGGTGGAGATTTACTGAGTGCCTACTCTTTGACAGCTACTAAAATGGCTCTGGACCCTCCAAAGTGAAAGCACGGGGGGTCCCTGAATACCCCCCCCCCATCCAGGGTTCCCCCAGCTAGTCTCCTTGTCTAGACTTGGCGCGGGGCCATGCATGCAAATACCGCGAGGGCCCCTACCTGAGTTCTCCAGGTCCTTGTAGGCTTCGGCCCAAGCCTTGGCCATGTTGGCCAGCGTGTACTCCATGACCTGGATGTCGGTGATGGGGCAGTTGCACTGCGGGAACTCCTCAGCGCACTGACACCCACACTGGCTGTTCTGGCACACGTACTCCCCCTCCCCGTTGCACATGATGTAGCTCAAGGCCGACTGGACGAACTTCTCTTGCAGATACTGAGGGAAGATGATCTGAAGACCTGTTTGAGAATCGCAAGAAGGGGGAAGAGAGAGGTTAGGAAAGGTGTTTCATTAGCAGTTTCGAGAGGTGATGCAGAGGACTCCGGAGCTGCTGGCTTGCTCCTTGTGTGTTGTAACCAAACCATTCCCAGGTCCGCCGAGATCATAATTGGCAAGGCCTCCAGTTACGTTGCTTCTGCTTCAGGATCTCAGGTCATGACCTCGGCATCTCTGAGCTGCACACTCTAGTCCACTGTGTTAGGATGAGGCTAGAGCCAGACCTGTTAATAGACCTTCTCCATTTGGGGAGAAAACCCTTATTGGAAGCACAAGGTTATTGTTTGTTTTTCCTCATTTCCTTGATTTCTTTCTTTTTCTTTTCTTCTAATATTTATGAACCCTATTTACGCAGCACACGTCCCGAGCTAGGCACTAGGGCTATAGAGATTAAAAAAAAAAACAACAAAACACACGCTCTTTGTCCTTGGGGAGTTTACAATATAATCAGCAGAGGAGGACCTGGACACACATCATCATAACACAGTTTTATAGACGCACGGGAGAGCTGGCCATATGTGGCACTGGATGGCAGAAGGCTGCAAAAAACGTTGCCTGGGTACCAGAGAAAGCTTTGTAGAGGAGATGAGATTCGGGCTGGCTGAAAGTGGAAAAGCGATCATGATATAAAAAAGAAGAACTGGAAACATCCTAAAGAGAGGGGTAGCAAGAACTAAAACTTAACATGTCTGCGGGTTGCTGGTGAGTGAAGTAAATTTGGATGGCTGGGGGTGCAGGGCTGGAGGAGAACAGGGCTTAGAAAAGGGCAGATGCCCGAGTGCAAAGGTCATTATTATAAGCTAAGGAATTTGGACTTTAGCCTGTGAATAATGGGGAGGCTTTCTCTGGTAGTTTTCAAGGATAAGAATGATATAAGTCCAGTTGTATAATTTCATAGGATGAATGTATCCCTATCTCACACACACGCACACACACATCAGTGGAGAATGGCATCAGAGAAAATTAATTTTCTCTTCTTTGCTGGAAAACGAAGAAGGCAAATAAGTAGGAAGAGGAAATAAGTAGCTCATGGCTAGAGGCTGAGCACCCTTGACCGCATCTCCTGATCTTCCCTCTGTACTTGGCTAATCAAAGTGCTGATCCTGAGAGCCAGTGATGGAGAAGGACTTATCTGGGCACGAGCACTGCTCCGGCCCCGTGAAATGTCAGCACAGCAGGTGATTTATTGCCTGTAGTGCCCAGAAAAACAAAAAGGCCAACTCTGGGCTAAATCAGTTCACTCCAGCACTCTCACCCGGGACATTTCTCTCCACCCCACTGGGAGCCACTGACGGTCTTAGCCACCAATGCGCATCAGGGGAACGGTTTTCCTCCCCACTGTGTAAACGAGAACCGTGTTATTTGGATTAATTTTTTTTTCTCAATCATGCTTCAGGGACACCCCTAATCCTGCTCCCCAGGGATCTGGTGGATAAACCCAGCATTTCTCTCACTCTCTACTTCGCAGTTGTGTTTCTAGATTTTTATCTGTCTTTCTCTTGCTTTCAAATGATTTAAAAAAAAAATGAAACCCTCATCATTTCAACCTGTCTTCATATCGCCGCTAAAAAAAGACGATTTTTAGAGAGGCCTTGTGGGAAAGAAGCCCGTGCTCCCAGCATGGCCTGCGGCAGGGCCCCACGGCCCAGGAGCCGAGAGCCGGGCCTGGCCAGGGTCAGGCCCCTCCACTCGCCGCCCGCATCCTCTCAAGCGAGTCATTCACTCTCTCGAAGGCCCCCCACTCCCTTCTCTAAAACGGAGATACTTTTAGTCGCTGCATCCGAGACTTGGCGAGAGGACGACGTGAGAGGGCTCCTGCAGTGTCAGAGCAGTTCCTGGCATGCGGCAAGTAGACAATCGATGTGATTCATTCCTGTTTTTGAGGAGGATGATCGTGATGCCATCCCACTGATTCAAGCTTTCTGAAGTTTCCCCGGAAACGTCAGGACCAATGAAGGAACAATGGCTGTGAGTGTGTGAGCAGAGGGAGGAGGTACGCAGAAGGCAGTGCTCAGATACCTGGGGCGCTTCCACGAGCAGTAGGGGTCAGACTTTTATGCCTGCCGGACTCGTGCCAGTGGGAGGGCTATTTGGGAAAGAGGGTCCTCCGTCAACACGCATGGAAGGTGCTCTCACAGACGGAGCCGTGCAGCGGGGGCGACGGTCCACCCAGTGAGCAAAGGGTCCAGATGAGTTTGAGTCACGGCTCGGAAGGCCTCCTGCACAGAGGGCTGCGATGCAACTACCAAAGGGTGAGGCAAACCAAATCGAGCAGGGAATGTCCTAAACCAAGCCCACAGTTCTTTCCGAGTAGGCATTCTTGAGTCATTTTATCTGGATCACCATTTTCGCTTCCCAAGCAAGATTTATTTTTAGCAGATCCCAATCCCCTATAGGGATTGGGGTTGCGTTTCTCTTGCTTAAAGAAACTCTATAGACTTGACTCTCGGTCCTGTTTTTCTAGCTGGTTCATCATTTTCTTTCCTCCTTTTGTAGGGGATAAAATGTTCTCTTCTCCATCCCAGCCCAAAAGGAGTTTGGGGAGGGCATTTTTAGAAAGTGACGTCCAATCATTTCTCCGTCTGGCAAGGATACAAAAGGCAGTTTTACCTACCCCATCTCATGCAACTGAAAACAGGTGATGTGGAGGGTGGGCGGCTTTCCGGGAGCAGCTGAGACACAAAACTGGCTGCTCTTTAAAAATGGAAACCCAGAACATGCCAAGCTGTCTCTGAGGCGGAATCTCCTGGGCGAATTTGAAAGAGAATAATGAAGACATCGCAATTAAAAAGCACTTTTCTGCAAAATGTCATTACTGTTGAACGTTACATAAGCCTTCCTGCGGCAGTGGGGGGTTCACGTAGCAGTCACCGCCCGCATCGTCTCCCGATGACCTGGGTCCAACAAAGAGACCCATTGCTAAGCATCCCCTGGATGGCGCCTGAGTCCTGCCGGCCTCAATGGAAGCTGTAAATAATTCGGAGGGGGATTTGGCCTGGGGAAGCACTGTTTGAAAGATATACAGCTGCCGGCTGGGGTGGAATCTTCTGTCCCCACCGTTCCCACACACACACACACACACACACACACACACACACACACGGAAAGGAAAGGAAAACTCGAAGAATGAGCGAGAAAGGCCGCCACGAGTGCCAAGCATATAAATTTTGCTTCACAAAACCCAGGAAGGCCAGAGTTGAAAGTTCCACTGGCACACCGGCTCACCCACGCTACACAAATGGAGTTTCTCCCCCCATCTCATTACACTTAAAACAATCTTTTTATAAAAAAATAAAATAAAACCCTACGCGATATTTTAAAACGGAACATGTCACCGTTGTGCACAGCGATGGCCAGTGTGGAGGTGGCGTCTGCCGTCTCTTTTTCTGATTTTTGCCCCGTCTTCCTCAGTCCTTCTCCCACTCTGCCTTCAACACACACTTTGCACACGACTTTTTGAGTCTCACGAACAGGCTTTGGTGCTGAGGTCTGATGTCCTCCCTCTGTCACAGTCCCTCGCCTCCCTCCCACCTCCTAACATTCTCTTCCTTTTTTTTTAGAACACACCAGGCATCCTACCCTTTTTCAGTTCCCTCTTTGGGCCAACTTGTTCTTTCCTTAGTCTTTATCCTGGTCCTTCCCTGCACCTAGAATATTCCTTTCCCGGATCTCTGCACGGCTCCCTTGTCCTGCCACTGGGACGTACACAGACTACCCAAGTTGAAGTGCCTCTTCTCATCTCTTGGTGGAATTAGTTTCTGAAGGACGTGATCTTATTCACTCGTCTTTGTTTTCTTCCCTCTCCCCCGCAAGAGAGCAGGCTTCGGCAGGGCGGAGCCTTGTCTGTCCATGACAGACCCCCACAGTGTACGATGGGGCCAAGCCCCCTGGGGGCTTCAGGCCCTCATTTGTTGAATGAAAGAACCGTCCTCTTTCTTATCCCAACTGAAAAGGAAGTTGTCCCTAAAAACGTCGCGGACATGTCCACAGCGCCACAACTACAGTGACAGGCTCGGGACTCAAATCCAGGAATGCCGCCCTTGTTCTGCAGCACCCGGGGGCCCTTCCGCCTGCCTCCCCACTGGGGAGGGGCGGGAACTGAGACCAACACCCGGCTTGGGGTCCCTGTGGGAGCTCCGGCACGGAGTGGCCGCTGGGAACATCTTGGCCTTTTGAAATTCACTTTTCTTGCCTGCAGAGTTCAAATTCCAATAACCACCTCCCAGGGCTGTTGTGAAGAGTAAATAAAGGGAGCAAAGGCATAACCGGAATTTCAGCAAACACCTGGCTGTTACGGGATAAATGTTTGTGCCCCCCCGCCCAGAATTCCTGCTGACCCCCTACCCCGACCATGCGATGGTATCAGGAGTGGCGCCTTTGGGAGGTGATTAGGTTTAGATGAGGTCAGGAAGGGGGGGGGCACCCAAGATGGGATTAGTGCCCTTCCAGGAAGAGGAAGAGACAGGAAGGCGCTCCCCCACGCCCCGCCTCCCTCCACGAGCACACACTGAGGAAGGGCCATGTGAGCACACAGCGAGCAAGCAGCTGTCTACACGCCAGGAGTGTGTCTTCCCCAGACACAGAATCTGCTGGCATCTTGATCTTAGACCTCTCAGCCGGCAGAACAGTAAGAAATAAATGTCACAGAAAAATTTATGGTTACAAAGGGGAAAGAGTGGTGGGGGGAGGGATAAATTAGGAGTTTGGGATTAACATATACACAGTACTACATTTAAAATGGGTAACAGACAAGGACCTACTCTATAGCACAGGGAACTATACTGAATATTTTATAATACCTTATAATGGGAAAGAATCTGAAAAAGAATATGTGTGTGTGTGTGTATGTAACTGAATCACCTTGCTGTACAATTGAAACTAACATGCTATAAATCAGCTATATCCGATAAAAAAATAGTAAAAGCAAAAAAGAAATGCCTCCTTCAAGTCACCCCGTCTGTGCTATTTTGTTATACCTGAGCTATGACATTGATGTAATTAAGTGTTCAATAAATGTTAGGTTCCTCCATTTACACCCTATTAGAACATAATCCATTACCTGGACCCTTCTTGGAAAAATCCTTCTTGAGTAGCCACATTTGGGCCGGTAGAAAATATGCTAAGAGTCTTAATTGCATTACAGTGATTATTGTAGGTCTTCATAATTATCATTCCATTGTTTGTACTTCGGTGAATTCTCCTTCCTTCCTCCCCTTCTCCCTTCCACCTTTCCTTTCTTTCTTCTCTCCTTCTCTCTACTCTACTTTCCACACAACTGCTTAAGCCCTACTGTGTGCCTGGCGCCATGCTGTGGGTACCAGAGTGAGTAAGGCAGGCAACCCCCTGCCCTCGCCGACCTCACCGTTTAGGAAGGAGGCAGACCTGTGTACAAGCTGCTCGGATGCAGTGAGACCAGTGCTTTGCCAGAAGCACAGTGTTGCTCGGGAAACACAGGCAGAACACCTAGCCCAGCACGGAATGGGGGTGGTCACAGACAGTCTCCTAAAGGATTGGCATTGAGGCTGAGACCCAGTGGATTAACCAGAGTTGGGGATGAGAGATCCACTGGAAGAGGAGTCTGGAAGTGGAACAGCATATGCAAAGGCCTCAGGCAATATCACTCCTTCCAACTAAGAACCAACTTGGCAATCGCCTTCCTTTCTGATTAAGGTTCATCTTTTTTTCATTTGTTTGTTTACTTCCAAGTTCCCCAGAGAAGGGAAGAAAGAGTCCCAATGCTTCAGAGAAGATCACAGCTCTGAAGGGCAGAATGACCTGGAGCAGAGATCTGTCAGCTCATTAGAGGGGCAGCATCTCTTACAACAACAAAGGTCAAGGATACCGGTCTCTGACAGGCAAGGAGGAAACCTGAGATTCAGAAAAAGACAAGGCGGCTCACTGTGCTGTTGGGTTTCACCCATCAGAGGGCGCTAAAGTAACAGAAGAAATATTAGGGCAACCCTGCATCGGATCCCTGAAAACTTTCCAGGGCAATGTCCACATTACCATTTAGAGCTGACACCTGGTTCAGGCGATGGTGCTCAGGGAGCTAGGGAGCATTTCATGTCTGGAAAGAGGACACTATCAACAAACACTGAGGGTCCAAAGATCTGGAGATTATAGTCCGACACTGATCTCTGACCCTGATCCTGCTCTTTTGCTGAGAGGAACTCTTAGCCTTTCTCCTTCCTTCAACTAGCAGTACCTGAGGAATGGCTGGAGGAGACGTTTCCTACCTTCTAAGGACACAGAGGGGCTACCTGGAGATTCAAAACCAGAGCACAGAATCCAAGTACAAGAGAAAAAAGCCTTAATGGACGATCGAAACATAAAAAGTAGCATCATATCAGGTAAATGGTAAGTGTTTAACAAATATATTTCAAATATTGAATACATCAGTGATCTCTCATGAAGATGAAAAGAAAATAAGCCTGGAGACAATAACTATGGGAGACTTTGTGATGTGTATAGGATGCGGGGAGAGTCTTGAAACATGAGTAAGTTCTTAGGAGATGAAGGAGGGCAACCCCGGTGTTCCATGCAGAGAGCGTCCCTTGAGAACAGATCGGTCCGTGTGCACACCTTGGATCAACCTAAGTCTTGTTCAAGGCAAGGACCCTATATCTTCCTGTTTTTCTCCCCCTCAGCTTTGTTTTATTTTTATTCTCTATCCTAATTACCTAACATAGTAATATTTTTGATGGATTTGCTCTTTTCTGACCTATTTCATTAAATATTAAATGCATGATCTCTTACAGTGCTAAGAGGAAGAGGGGAAAAATATACAGGTTCTATTTTGGTTGAGTATAAATATTTTTCTGTCCTGTTCCTGCATCAGAATGTGGCCCCCCGTGGGTATCGCTGAGCCCTCTAGGAGTCCCAGCTGTTGTCTTGTACCTGCTAAGTTCTGCTTGTCAAATTCTGTCCATTTCTGAAAAGCATGAGGTGGGGAGAGCAACAACAAGGACTGCACCTTTTGCAAAAAGTCAGCCTGACCCCCCTTCCTGTGAAAGCTCAGGGACTTCAGACTGGCAGCTAAAGGACTTCATGGCTCCAGCAGCCATTCTGAACTCCAGTATAATGAAGGCATGCAGGTCAATTACCCATCTGTTTGTGTTTCTATTGCCGTGAATTACAGTATCCATCGCTGACAGCTCATTGGAGTGGAATGAAAATAAGACGATAATTCACCGGGTGAAACTGTGCAGAAAGGGCGAAAAGGCTATGATCTCATTCAGAAGTTCAGCCCTGTCTCCACGACGGGTCATTTGCGCTCTGGGAAATGAAGAAAGGCAGCTACCTGGGGGCGGGGAAGGTGGGTGGGTTCTGGCTCCCCCTGCTGGATGGAGTAACCTTTTACTTTCCCAAGAATCGTCATCTATACTGCGGGACCTTAAGGAGCCGACTTGGAATCCTTGCATGAAAGATACAGGTAAACAAAGTTCAGCACCATAGAATGGGAACCCCTTTATAACGATCAGAAATTTGGAGGGATAACACAAGGTGCCTTCGTAGATAGAAGACTCCCCACCATTGGAAGCGCAGAAGCAGAATTTGAAAGCTGACACTGTAGGAGTGTTCCAGAGAATGAGGGTTCTCCCTTTGAAACAATTACACAGCCCCACCCTCTGAACTCAGATGGGTTCATGTGACATGTTTTGGTCAATGAAATGTGAATGTAAGTGATACACGCAACCTCCAAAATGGAGGTGTGAGAACGAACATATGCATCCACCAGTTTCTCTTTCCCCATCTCCATAAGAACAGCCACGCTCAATTTAGAGGCCGCCACTTTTCTCCAGATAGCTGTCTTTCTTCATTCCATGAAGCAGAATCACTGCTGACTTGTGACCACGATGTAGTATCAGTAAGAAATGAATATTCACATTTGCCCACCACTGGGATTCAGGGATTGTTTGTTAGTACAACATAACCCAGCCTATACTGACAGCTACAAGAGGTGATAAACTGGGGCCCATAAGGCAAACTGCCCTACAGCCTATTTTCACAAACTAATTTTTTTGGAAATCAGCCACACAGATTTAAGTATTGTTGACAGCTGCTTTCACATTAAAATCGAGCAGTGGCAACTGAGACTGTGTGTGACCTGCGAAGCCTAACATATTTGCCATCGGGCTCTTTGCAGAAAAAGTTTGCCAGCCTCTGTACTGGTTGATCATTAAGAGTCATTCAACCTTGATTTTCTATGAGTCTATTTGGTGCTGTTCTTATTTCAATTATTAAGCAAAGATCAGTTAAGCATCTATTATGTGCCAGGCACTCCTTTAGGCCTAGAGAAAAAGCAAAAAATTAGAAACAAAATCCTTGCATTCATGGAACTGAAGTTTCAGTGAGGAAGACAATCAGAGAAGGATTTAAACTGCCAAAAGGGATTGGGGCAGAGAGACTTCTAAATAACAATTTCAACAGCACAGGGAACATAGTACCTTGTAATAACCTGTAGTGAAAAAGAATATGAAAAGGAATATATGTATGTATATGTATCACTGACACATTATGCTGTACACCAGAAACTGACACAACATTGTAAACTGACTATACCTCAGTTAAAAAAAAATATTAAAAAGAGACAATATGGTCTAAACTATGAAATCAGTAAGGATAAGGAAGCCAACATACTTTTTTCCCAGCATACTTTAAAAATTTAATAAAATTTCAACATGAAGATACCCTTGAAGCTTTAAGAAGAGGTTAATTTAATTTAAATCTAAGCGTCTTCATAGAATTCATGATAAAAATGAAATGACACCTGTAAGACCGTGTTCCCTGATCCCTAGATCAGCTGACGTCTGCAGCGTCTTTTCTAACCTGTCTCCCTTTGCTTGCTGCATTCTGCACCGCCACTACCTCTGTCTCCCAAAGGTGCTCAGTTCTCTGTTCAGATTGTGACTCCAGCTCCAGCTCTTATTAAAGCCACGGCCTTGGGAAGTTAAGATTGAAGGCTCAACTTCTCTGATGCTCACTTTCCTCATTAAAGCTTCCTTTGCGGGGCCGGTGTAAAAGCTAAAAGAAAAGTTTTATATCTTGATTGTAGTGGTCTCTTGATTACGTGATTGGATATGTTTGTCACATTCCTAGAACTGCTCTCCTCAAAAGGGTGGATTTTTCTGTATGTAAATTATACCTCAATGAATTGGAAAATAAAATCAGTTCTGTAACACGTGAAGCTTTTAGTACATGACAGCTGATCAACTCATGTCATTTCACGTCCTCACCCTGTTTTCTACTGCCTTCCCTGCAAGCCTTCGGCAATCTCAGGCACCCCCTGTGTGGGCAACCAAACGCGCCTTGCACGTATCTTAAGTTCTAATAGACCACGTACCATATCACATCATGTGTGTTTATGGTCTTGTTCCTCCTGGTCTGTGAGCTCCTTGAATGCAAGCAGCAGTCACCTCATTCACTTCCTGTTTCCTTGTCACCTAGCACACTCGTGGGTCCCCAGTAAATGAGTTTGCAGGAAGGTGAATTTAGAGAGAACGGGCTTCATTCATAGAGGACGGTGGGTCTCTGTTCTGTGCTTAGCACACCCCCACCTCCAGATCCATCCCTCCTGAGCACAACCTGTATCACTGTTCCTACCATCATAGCTGGAAACCTGGAGCTATTTTAACTTCAGCTCAATAGCAGGAGACGGGCTCAGAAACATCTGAGTGAAAAAAAATACACAAATCAAAAACACATCCTAAGAGAACAATGATGCTGAAAGGACCTGACCACTAATCTCAGCACATATTTTGTTTGGGATCCATTGCTGTAAGTTATGATTCTTGAGGACTATACTCACCTTTCATATTTCTTTGTATCTTTCTACAATATCACGCACTGTACTAGATCATAGTTGGTGTGCACAAGTAAAACTGCTCTCCCCCTCCTTCTCTTGTCTCTGTGACATCAATCTTATGCAAAAATTCAGTCCATATTGAATCTCAACATCCACAGCAAGGCATTGAAGACAATGAAACACAAAGCTGACATGGCAAAATCCCTTAAAGAAGCTTATAATCAAATTTAATAGAAGAGGGAAAACCCAGACGCAAATGGACAGGTTGCAAGATGAAGTTAAAAAAAATGCCATAAAAGAGGCGTAAAATGTCCTGAAAGAGGCTTCTCAGAGGAGGTGGCATTTGGAGGAGTAAGGGGCATGACGCTTGCCTGAAAGATGGGACATCCAATGCAACAGAGAAGCCACATACGCTTTGAAGACTGTTAGCCATGCAAGAAGGCTCCTGGCATAGAGGAAGCCCTCAGGAAATTGTCATTAGGTTGAACCAGTCCGGTGTGGTGTAGAATGAGAATCGTAAGAATTCAGAGAACCTGGAGCGCTCTAGGGGCTGGGTGATGTATTCATTTCATCACTTACCCATTCACTTATAAACTCATTTAACAAATATCTTCTGATCACTGTGTACTAGGTTCTGTACATCATGCTAGAGACAGAGATGGCCCCTGCCAATGAGGAATATATACTCCAGCTAGGGAGTCAGATTAATAATAGGAATGATTACATTATTGTGTGACAAATCCTAGGAAAGGAGGGGGGCAGGGTACCTAATAACCTAAAATCCTAGGGCAGAAGTGGTCGGAGAATCTCTTCTGGGAGAGGTGGAAGTCCAAGAGTTGGAGAAAGGTGCAAAGTAATAAAAAACAAACAACAAAAGATGCACATAGCAAAACGTAAGAAATAACATAGGCCTGGAGTAGGGATGCAGGTACGCATGGGATGGGGAAGATGGCAAAGTCAAGAAGACAGGCAAGGATTTGCTTAGGTCTACACCTTGTACCAAAATCAGAGACTGTGAAGGGTTTTCAGCAGAGCAGTGACAGTATTTGATCTGATTTGAAGAAGAGCAGACTGGTTGCTTCGATGGGGATGGATTGGCAGGCGTGATCAGAATCAGGAAGGCAGGTTTGATAATCTCTTGGCCCATCCATGTTACTGTAAATATTTCATTTTTTTTTAATAGCTGAGTACTCCTTTATCCAATCGTCTGTCAATGGAGATTTAGGCTGTTTCCATGTCTTGGCGATTGTAAATGGTGCTGCTATGAACACTGGAGTGCATGGATCTTTAATTTAAATTAAGAGTTTTCTCCAGTTATATGCCCAAGAGAAAACGGTGCTGTACACCGGAAACTAACACAACATTGTAAATCAAGTACACTTCAATTTTAAAGAAAAGAAGGCTGGTTTGACGATAATTGCAATGATCCAGGGAGGAGAGAAATGATGATGGGAGAAGGTGAACCAAGACAGGGGTAAAGAAGGAAGGATTTATGATGAAGGAACGGATGTTTGTGTTGGGCACTGAAAGATGGACTGAACTCAGAGAGAAGGGAGGCCATTTAGGTCATATAGAGGTTCTGAGTGTGTGATTGATAGGAGTTAGAGCCTAGTCTGGAAGGAGCTGAGGTTTTTAAGAAGAGATACTGGAAAAGAAAAAATAGAAAGGGGGAGGAGGAAGAGAAAGAAGGAAGAAAGAGAAGGAGGAAGAGAAATGATTTCAGATCAATAAGTGAAATGAGCCATTTGAACGTGACTGCTAGGAGGAGGTGCTCAAAACACAGCAGAGTCTCAGGAGTCCTCCCTGAGGTGCAGAGTGTAGATGATGCCTGAAATTGTCAGTCTTCCATCCCACATCTCCTCACTGACCAGCCTCCCATCTTTTCAAGATCTTTTTACTGCACTCTGGGCCATCTTTCTCTTTTGGAAACTGAGGGTGGGCTGGTGACCTCACTTCTTTTTCACTGAGAAAAATATCATATATCATTGAATCTAAGATGCCATTTATTGTAAAACATACCACTGTTTTGTGTACATCAAGGGAAAAAAATACCCTGCCAATTAAACTATGACATGCCATCAGTTATAAGAAACATTCTAATTTCAGAGATTAAAATCTGAAGAATCTTATAACAAATCTACAAAAAGTTATCAGAAGTTCAAGAGAATGGTCCCATGACCACAACTGTGAATTGCGCCCATCTGTGGGCTCATAAATTCTCCATCCCTTCAGTAGGTATGAACTTGCAGGAGCTCTTCCCTAAGGCAAATCATCTCAGTCCTGTACCAGATCCTATTCATGCTTCCCTGCTCAACTCTGACTCTAAAAGAATCCCTCTTGCTCACAGAATCAGTGTTTCCCTCTCTGAAGATGACTTCCATCAGCATATTAAAGTTTTGTTGCTTCTACATTAAAAAAGAAGAAAAACTCACAGACCCCATGTCACCTTCTGCTACTGTGCCATTTACTGTGAGATTCCTCTGTAGAGTTTGCTATGTCCCCTGCCTTCACTTCCTCTCTTCTTGTTTTCTCTTGGGCTCACTCTACTCAGGCATCCACTCCCATAACTTCATTGAAGCATCGTTGTCAGGGTCACACACGACCGCTATGTTGTGAAATCCACTACCCCGGTCTCAGTGGTCATCTGACTCATTCTGTCAGCAGCATTTGACACGGTTGACAAAGACCTCTGTTTTGAAAAACCTTCTTTACTTGGTTTCCAGGATCCCACACACTCTCTTGGCTCTCTTCTCACCTCCCTAGTGACTCCTTAGCTTTCTTTCCTTGTTCCTCACTATTTTCCCATTATCCCAACTCTTTGACATTCAATTCCCCACGGCGCAATAGGATTTAAGGATTGTATTCCTTCTTTTCTCTGTCTACACTCTCTCCCAAGGTAATCTCATCCAAACTCATATCATTCAATAACATCTCTCTAGTTTCCCTTGACTTTCCAAAAGTCCACTCAACATATACGTTTGTATATATAATAGACTTCTCCAACCTAGGTTCAAACCCAGTTAGGTTCAAACCTAATCCCTTCTGTCCCATCAAAATGAGTCCCTCCCACCGTAATCACCGTAGGCAAAGCTTTGGGGTCATCCTCTGCTTCTGTCTTTCTCTCACAAGCATTTTCTCAGTCCATTGCCAAATAATGTCAGCTCTACTTAAAAATATACCCATAACCCAATCACGTCTCACAACACTCACTGCTGCTATCATGGTCATGGCCACCATTTTCTCTCACCTTGCTAAACGCTATAGCCTTCTAACTGAGTTCCTTGTATATGACCTTGCCCCCTAAGTCTTTTCTACATAGCAGTCGTAGTCATTCATTTAAAATGTGAGCCAGGTTCAGTTACTCCACTGCCCGAATTGGCAATGGCTTCTCATTTCATTCAGAGTAAAATCTAAAGTCTGTTCCATGGTCTACAAATTTCTACATGACCTATTCCCTCACTATCTCTCTGATTGTTAAAGGAAATACATTTCTTTGTTTACATGTTTATTGTCTGCTCCCCCAATGCCCACACATTAAATACAAACTCCAAAATGATTGAGGCTTAGCTTATCCACTGCTCTACATGCAGCTCTTAAAATGCCTGACGCTGATGGTCAACAAATATTACCAAATGAATAAGTGAACGTATGAATGGATACATTTCTGGATTATCCCTAGATTTCAGCAAAACATTTTCTCTACATCCCTTTCCGCATCAGTGAGTTACCGAGGCAGAGGTCTGCTCTCCAGATGTTCATCTTACCAGATGGATACGAGATTAAATTACATGACAATGTCAGTAAAACACCCAATGGGCTTTGTGGAGAGAGAAGTATAAAGAAGTTTATTTTTATAAAAAGTTATCATTATGCCATTAGCGTTATTACAACCAGTTCGGCTGTTGCTGCTTTGACTACAAATAGCCTCTGTGCATTTCCACGGTCCGTTCTTTCTCATTTCTAGTCTCTTTCTCCAATCCTCCTCTTTCTTTTTCCTATTTCCCTCCACCTTTGCCCTGTTTTGTGAACATTTTATGAAACACCACGAAGGGAGTGTCATTAGAGCACCATTCATACCATCCTCAATTTATCAAAAGAGACCTCTGCAGAATCTCCCCGGTTTCCTCATCTGCAAAATGGGGATATTATTTATACCTTCCTCATAGGAATGCCGTGAGAATTAAAAGTGCAGTAAATGCAATTACATAATACAAATAAATGTAAGTTAAAATAAGAAACAAATATGTGAATGTACACAAAATAAAAATAAATTAACACAGTCCCTGGCACACAAGGAAGTGCTTAATAACCAGGATCTATTATTTCTGGTTCCTCTGCCCTCAGTCCACACAGCTTCCCTTCTAGCTGGGCTGGACCATCTCCTGCTCTTTTCTGCCTCTGCTTTATTCATGATCTCTCTTTGTAGAGGATGTCAAGATAGAGCACATTATTAAATACATTTTTAATAGCTGCATATTATGTACCCAGAAACGCATACATATAAATCGTGTGTACAGCTGTATGAATTTGCGCAAAGTAAACACACGTGTGGCCACCCTGATCAAGAAACAGAACACCATCAAGACTTCCAGAAACCTCCCTCATCTCTCTTCTATCACTTCCCTCCCCATCCCTCCTCCCCAGAGGTTCTGGAGCTCTAAAACAATATACTTGCTTTACTGTTTCTGATCTGTATAAGAACTGGGTAAGAATGGAATACAAGAATGAAATCCCACAGCGTGTCCTCTTTTGCATCCAGCTTCTTTTATTCAGGGTTACACTCATGAGATTCTCCCATATTGTTGCGTAAAAGGGTAGTTTATCCTTTCTCATTTCTGTGCTGTGCCCATCGTATGACTGTGTGACAAGTTATTTATTCATTTTCTTGCTGATGGGCATTTGAGGCTATTTCCATTTGGGGGTCTATTTAAAAAAAATTCTATGAACATTTGTGTTTCTAGTGAACATAGGTAGCATTTCTGGTGGGCATATTCCTAGGAGTTGTAATTGCTGGGTTGTGGGGTGGGGCCATATTGAGTTTTCCAAAGTGACTGTATTAATTTATTCTCCCAGAATCAGTGCACGTGAGTTCCCACTGTTCCACGTTGTCACTCCTTGATTTTGTCGGTGTTTTTTTCATTTGAGTCAAACTGATTGCTGGGTTATGACATTAAGTTGTTTTAATTTACATTTTCTGAGTTCTAGGAAAGTTAATCACCTTTTCAAATGTTGATTTGCCATTTTGATATTCTTGCTTGTGAAGTGCCCGTTCATGTCTTTCACCCATTTTCTTTTCTCACTGGATTGTCTGCCTTTTCCTTATTGGTTTTAGAGGTTATTTACATTTTACATGAGAGTTCTTTGTCAGGTACATATATCACAAATATTGCCTTCTATTCTGTAGCTTGAATTTTTATTCTATGAATAGCATCTTCTGATGAACCAAAATTCTTAATTTTAATATGGGCCAATTTGGCCTTTTCCTTATACTTTGTGCTTTATGTGTGTTACTGAATAAATATCAGTCTATCCAAAAGTCATGAGATATTATTCTTATTATTTTAGAAGCTTTTTTGTTTTACCTTCCACCAGGAGAATATTTTTCCTCTTGTCTGTGATTCTTCTACCTAAACAAACAGAATAAATTACCTCCTTCTCTGAATCACTGTAATAATAAGCCTTTCTTTTACTATATTACGTACCACCTTGAATCACATGTCTTTTCTGTCCGTCCTCTCTATCTTATCCTTACATTCCATGCATCCAAATATCTAAATCTTTTATGATATTTTCACTAAATCTCAGTCATGATGCCTCCTAAGTCACTCCACGATTGGTCTGTTTCTCTCCATCCCACCTGCTACCTCCACTGTCTAAATCTATGACATCTCATCTTGAATTACTGCGGTCACCCTTAATTAACAGATCACCAACCTCAGATCTACTCCTATCTAATTAATTGACCACACAGTCACCAGAGCAATCTTCCAAAGCATCAATCTCTTCCTGCTACTTTGTTTTTAAAAATTCTTCCATGGTTCCCATTCCTCTCAAATTCATGTTCAACTCATTAGTGTGCTGCCTTCTGGGATTGGAAAGATTATTTTGCCTTTCTGACCAGTGATGTCTCTGCTTTAATCTCTTAAGGTCGCTTCATTTCCTTGAACGCCCCTTCATAAGGACTCTTCTCCATATCTATGCCCCTGCCCTCTCTTCCCTCTTCAGGGCTAATCCTGTGCATCTTTTTAACAAGAAAACTTTCCTGATACTATGGGGTATCAAAGAACCCTCATAGCTTTTCTCCCTTCAAACCCATTACACATTATTATTTGTTTAAGCCCATGGTCTCGGATAGAGTGGGGCAAAAAGTATGTCTGTCTTGTTCACCACTGTGTTCTGGTGCCTCGCTTGATGCAACATGAGTTCTTGAAAAACATTTGCTGAATTGAATTGACCTGATTTGTGCTCATACGTCCAGCATCTAGCAGTGGATCTGGCACATAGTCAATCTCAAAACATTCGGTGATTCAGCATCGTCACAAAACTCGAGAGTCAGTGTTGAGAAGGATTTAAAGATCACCTACTTCAGTCACCAACCCAACAGAATGGTGGTTAAATAATTTCTGTCACATCCCTAGCAAATGTCACCAACTTATAACTCATAACAAAGAGTCACCATATACATCAGCAGGCCATTCCAGGGTTGGGCATTAGAAGATCTATTTTATACTGAGTTTGAAATTATACTGAGTTTTATTCCAGTTAAAAGCTGGGATCTTTGTAGTATCTCGCAAGTAGATCAGGTTTGGCCCATTTTATCCATATTATTGAATCTGACTACCTTTCCTGTAAGACAGCCCTTTGGGTATCTGCACACAAGTCCTTTTGCTCCAAGTCAACCTTCTTCAGCTATTCATCTTATAAGACATTCTCCTTCAGTTTCTTTACGACCCTCCTGAAATGTGTGTCTTGGACTTGGACCCAGTCCTCCAGGTGTGCTCTGATCAATCTAGACTAGAACAAAGCTGGCATTTCCTTTTTTTGTGTGACTAGCATACTTCTAATAATATACTTAATGGCAGACCTGGATTTTGGAGGATTGAAGATTTAGGCTTATACGATAGGTGCTTATTGAGAAAAGGAATCCCAAATTAGATGAGAACGTGAATATTTAGAATGAGAAAAGTTGGGGACTTGGAAGGCGAGGGAGCCCTGGAATATTAAGTTTCATTAGCTTCCCAGTAAATCAGCTTCTAAATGTCCCTAAGATCTTAATAACTTCCTAGTGACATCCTGTTAATCCGTCTAAATTTGCTCCAATTACAACTCACAAGTCTCTCCACCTCCTACTCGCACAGCAGGCTGACCAGATGCCGAGCGGAGCTATTCGTCCTGGACTCCCACGCTGCTCTCAGTCCACAAGGTCACTGTGGGCATCACAGGAACTAATGCTGAAAATCCTGGCGCCCCCCCAGGTAGGTCTGTCTTTCTTACTCCTGTCTTTTCAGGCATTACCAAACCCATGTCTACTCTTTTCTCCACTAAACGGGGTAGGGCTATTCTTCATGTATTTGAGGTTTCATTTTGTTGGCTTTTGTTTTAACACTTAACCAATTTCTTGGCCTGGATTCCCCTGATGGGTTTTCATTCACTGCTCCCAAGTGACACTACCAAGCCCGCCCTGCACCACTTCCCAACCATCTTCTATATCAGGAGCATGAATCAAAGAGCTGCCAAGGAACCAGAATATAAAAGTCATGTTAGGCTTTGCTTAGCTCGACCTGCCAATCTCAGAGTGACTTTCCTCCCACTGACATTCAGAATCCCCTTTAGCATATCCCTCTCCAGAAGGTCACATTTTCAGTTTGCGCAAAGTTAAAGCGTGTCTTTTTTCTCCCTGACTCTAAAGTTAATGCACGATCGTGGTAGAAAAGTTTGAAAAGAAACTGGAAGCCTAAAATAAATCATCTATAATCTAATCATGCAGAGGTAACCTTTTTTAACATCTCCATATATTTCCTCGCAATGTTATTTTTTCTTATCCTGTTACATTAAGATCATGCCACACGTTCAATCAGAAACCATCGATTTTAAAATTAACATTATATCAAATAATTTTCACATATCTTGGAAATTCTTTATAAACAACCTAATATTATGTTGCATGGGTGCTACATAATTCATTTAGTCTCCTCATGTGGAGAAATTGAAATATTTACATTGTTTTGTGTTTTTTTGCTATTATGAATTATGCTTTTTAAAACAGCGCTATCAATAGTTAAAGTCTTGCCATTTTTTCCCCCCTACAATCTCCTCTCCTCTTCATGATGAATTAATCAGGATAAAATTACTATTTTTAAAGAGTATATTTTCTTTAAGGTCTTGACTATATATGGAGCAAATAACATGGACCTGACATATAATAGATATTAAACAAATACAAATATTTATATATATCAACAAATCAATCCTTATAATTATTACGGTTTCACTAGCAATGCCTAAGATGATTTGTCTTTGTATATATTCAAGCCAGCATTAGAATGTTCTTATTTGTAAATTCTGCTAAAAGCACATATGTGTGTGTGTGAATACATTGATGACCACAGACGATTAACAAATAAGGAGAAAGATTACACAGAACCAAAAATTCTATAAAATTTCTTATACTTCTTGGAATTCAAATAACATCTGCCAAAATACATTGAGAATCAAACACAATAATGTGGGAAGTTCAGACACTACGATATGAAACTTTAATATATGTTAGATCTAGAGCATCTATAAATAACACTGTTTAGACACTTTCATCAAAATAATCAGATAAAGCTCACATTTCCATACTTCATATCTGAAAACTAATTAATAACCATGAATTTAATGTCCCGGACATGTTAAAACTTTAAAAAAGACATCATGCCATAACTGTCTTAATTTCCATATTTGCAGTTTTCGCTGCTTTCTCTGCCTTTCATCTTCCTCATTCTCCCTCCACATCATGCCTCCTGATGCCCACCGTCCCTCCTCCCCCAGGCTGCCCCACCCCCGCCTCTGGTCCCACCGTTTCCGCTGACATCCTACCTCGAAGGTGCAGTTTGCTCTCCGTGCTTTGCAGAAGAACGGAACTCACAGAGTCCAGATTGTCATAGCTGTTGCAGCCCAGAGGCCCAGTGCGTGTCTCTGTGACCTGGAGCGGTGACAAGGCGACAGATGTGAGACAGGTGCCCTTGTCTGGGACAGATCCTGGAGAGTCAGCCCCAGCAGAACAAAGGCAGCAGAGAAGCTCTCCTGGCCTGAGCCAACGGCTGCTCCTTGAGCCCCCGGCCTATGCCAAGGACCGTGCCTGTCACCAAGCGGACAACCGGAGAGCAGGGCAATCTAGTACACAGACCGGAGCCAGGGCACCCGGGTTCCACCTGTGCTTGAAGGCATATTAAGCAGAAGCACTAGAGTGTGTTTCCAAAGCCTGGGCTTTGGAATTAGGGAGAATCAGTGTTAAATCCTGGCTGGGCCATTCATTTGCTGTGTGACCTAAGGCAGTCGCTTCTCTACGCTTCTGCAACCTGAAGCTAGTAAATCCTTTCCAGGAAGGTTGTGAGACTAAACCTGAAAGGTTTCAGTGCCTGACACGTGGCATGTGTTCAATGGCGGGCATCTTATTACCAAAAGTCTCCATAAACTGTAATATGCATTATCAGTGAGTGCATATGCACAATTGTTAGACAAGAGCCCTAAAATGATTCCCATTTTCCAAAAAAAAAAAAAAAAAGGCCAAAAAAATTAGCAAAGAGCACAGTCCGCTCCACTGCAGACAGAAACACCTCAATGGTATGATGGTGTGTTTCTAAAACATGGTCTTACAGTAATTGAGGTGGTGGACAAGAGAGGAACATGGAAATCTGAATGCTTTAGTATGTAAAGAGGATTCTTCATCTCTGTAGTCTTCACGTTCCATGATTTAACACAATCGCTTATAGGACTGTTCTGTGGTTTGCATCCAGCTCTAAAGACACAGCGCTGATTGCTTAAGGGAGTGATGCCTTGGGACAGAGCCACACTCATCCCCAAACACCAGCTCTGCCTTTTTCCAGCTGCGAATCCTTAGGTCAGTAACTTCCCTTTCGAAGCCTCAACTTCCCCATCTGTAAAATGTAATACTGTTACCCACCCTCATTGTAAAGGGATCGCATTTTTGAAGAGTTGAGCACTTGGGAAACAGTATGTAAATAGAAGGCTATTAGGCTGTGCTTTATAAAAAATAGTTGATTCTTTTTTGTATAGAATAATAACATAGTTGTTGTTCAATTAGAGTCAAAACTACTGATTCATTTTGCTAAAGACACTCAGGAAAGGAAAACCATGGGCAAAACCTTCCCCCTGGGCCAGCTGCTCATCTTAAAGCTGGCAGGGGGAGTAATTCTAGCCAACAGGGTTTCGAGGTAGGGTGAAGAAATGGCTAGAAACAGACTCAAAGCCATGGAAAAGAAACAGTTATCAAAGGGGGAACTGGGAGGGATAAATTAGGAGTTGGGGATTAGCAGATACACACTACTGTATATAAAACAGATAAATGACAAGGACCTCCTGTAGAGCACGGGGGAACTATATTCAATACCCTGTAATAGCCTATAATGAAAAAGAATATAAAAAAGAATATATATAAAAATGTATAACTGAATCACTATGCTGTACTCCAGAAACTAACACAACATTATAAATCAACTATATGTCAATAAAAAAGAAATGGCTAGAAAAATCCAAGTCCCAGATTGAGTGTTGAGGACAGTACCACTGCAAGAATGGTTTCTTGAGCGGCCTCTGTGCGGTTTCTCTGGGAAATTCCTTGTAAGGAGGCAGACTGTACTTCCAGGACGCACAAAAGAGGATTATCTTCTGACAGAGCTTCAATATCGCCATTCCGCATCCCATCCAGTGGGGAGAGAACCATTTCGTGCTAATGAAAACCAGGCCTTTGCTTCACTCGGACTCCGATAGCTTCGTAAAGATCTGTCTCTCTGTGCTGAGTTCCCGAACAACATAATCCCCCCAATATGGGTGATTCTTCTCAGATAAGCTGCCTCTTTGTTTGTCGAGCTGATTTATTTCTCTCCTTCTTACCTCCCACATTTTTCTCCTCTCCTGGTCAATTTTTGACTCATCTGCCTGAATCTTCGCTAACGCTGCCCTGCAACCGCCACCCCTTCACACACACACAGACACAGACACACACACACAGACACACACACACACGCTTTTGCCCTAGAGAGAGCTTTTCAAGTCTTCATCTCAGGCTAGGTCTGCATCCTTTTCAGAAGAAATTAGACTGAAGATTGAGGAGTAAAATGCAGGTATAATCTGGTTTAAGAAAATAGGAGATGCAAAAAAAAATCTTCATTGAAACCTTCTGAAGAACTAATCCTTTATATCAAAAATGTCCTTCTTCATTCTCTTTATAAAGGTAATCCCTGAATTTACTGCATTTAAAGTGGAGTTTTTTGGTTTGTGTAAGGACCTATGCCCTAAGGCACTGAACTGAAAGTCTACAGCCGCTCTTTCCAATGTGGCCATTTAAATTTAAATAAATTAAAATGGAAAAAAAAGTACCCTTGTACATGTAGTTTCTCAGTAGCCACATGTGAAGTGCTCCGTCGCCCCATGTGACTGGTAGCCACTGTCTTGGCTAGCAGAGCATTCCCACTGTCTTGGAAGCGTCTATTGGTGAAGAGGAGCATGCATCCACACGTGACAGACTGCCTGATTTATAAATAAAGTTTTATTGAAACACAGCCATGTCCATTTTCTCCCATATTGTCTATGGCTGATTTTGTGCTCCAGCAGCCCAGCTGAGTTGCAGCAGCAGAGATCATATAAACTGCAAAGCCTAAAATACATATTATTGGCCCTTTACAAAAAATATCCACTGACCCCTGGTCTAGAGAGTAGAGTTCTGGTCCCTGTTAACATACTGTCTAGGTGTGTAACCCTGAGCAAAAGTCTTTAACCCCTGGACCTCAGTTTTTCCATCTGTAAAATGGAGGAGGGGGATAAAAGACACAAGGGTTAACGGGTTACTAACCGAGGTTAGTAATTACTAGGTTAGTAATCTTAGGTTAGTCACACAATCTGACTCTTGCGAGCTCTGTGACCTTGTGAAAAAGATTTACCCATTGTGGCCTCAGTTTCTTCACCTAGCGAGAGAGCCTGGAAATCACCCACACAGAGCTCTAGGCGTGAAGGAGTTGATAATATACTGTTGGTAATTATGCCATGATCACAGGGCCAGGACGCCCAGTGATTTACTCATTCAGTACACGTGGTCCCCTAGTGACGATGCTCAGGATGCCGCCTGGCACTTGACCACCTCGTTCAGAGCGCTTGGCAGGGGGCACTGTCAGCTCCATGGGCATGCAGCCAGGGGTTCCCTCTGCCCACCGACTCCCAGACTACCCCTGCTGCATGCTGCTGTCTTAAGAACCTGTCCCCTAAAGCCACCCTCAAGCCGTACCTTGATTGCTCCAGTTGATATCTGGATCTCGTGGAGCCTCCTCATGGTGCCATCACGGTCGACAAAGTAGGACGAAGCCAGCTGGTGCAGAGCTTCAACACTTTGAGTGGCATTCCCTGACTTCCTGTCCAGGCGGCTTTTGTCCATGTACATGGTCAAGGCCTCCTCCCCTGCACGGAAAAGGAAAGGAGCTCAGGCCGCCTATCGAGCTTTGGGATGGGAGAAGAGACTCCAGGGCTTGGATGCTGAAAAGAGCTTCAAAGCTCCCACTAATTTCACCCAGATTTTCCTTCTGCCTTTGAAAATCAAGAGCGCAGTGAAAGAGAGCCAGTCCAGACGTGGCTGTAAGCACCAAGCTCCATGAGGACGAGAATCCTGAAAAAACTCAGTCATCAAGTCCAACGCCTACCAGTCCACTTCACAGCTCTCACCAGCATCAGCTCACAACACAACTCACTTCCTCTCTTTGCGGCTCGATCTCTTCTGTCAAATGATGGATTTGCCATAGAGGGTCCCTTCCCATTCCTTCCTCCTCCTCTTTTGCTTCCTTCTCATCATCCTGTTTCTCCTTTTCCTTCTCATTTCTCTCCTCTTCTCTCCCCTCCGTCTTTCCTCCTTTCCTTTTTCTCTTTCTCCTTCTGCTACCCCTTCCTAGACAAATGGATGGAAGGATGGATGGATGGATGAATGGATGGATGGATAGATAAGATATAGTTTAGACACAGATACAGATAGACAGATAAGAATAATGAGTGTGTCTACATAGAGGAAAAACTAAACTGTCAGCTCTGTGAAGTCAGACACTCTATATTAGCCACTGCTTTATCCCTGTACAAAGCCCAGTATTTTGCATATAGTAGAGAGTAAATAGTTAATATGTCAATTTTTTTCATTCACTCAGTAAATATTTCTTGTTATATCTGAGGAGAGAGGGAAGATGACAACAGTTAGGCACCGAGTGAGAGAGAGAAATATAAAGTGTTACATAATTTATTCCATGACGTTTTCCTTAGAAACACATGTGTAGATTACTAAGAATACTGACTTACGGTGCCTTTTATTTTGGATAACAAGATGCTCCACCAGAACTTCAGGCAGGAAGCACCCACTACACCACCTCAATGGTCTGATCCTTGTGCCTCTGGTTTCCCCTCTCGACTGTGAACTCGGGGACATTTCTTAACCTCTCTATTCCTCAGTGTATTCATGAGCAAAGTCAGAAGACAAGCACCTACTGCGCAGAGCCATTAAGAAGAATACACTAATGAATCCATGTGAAGCCCTGACGCCAGTGTCTGTTCGTGGTGGCAATCAAAGATGGCTGGAAGTGGTAGTAAAAAGAAGTTTCTAGAACTACACCCCCTGGCCTTGAGCGCACAGTAGGAGCAAGTGACTTATCCTTTCTACACTTCAGTTTCTTCATGGGTAAAAGTGGGGACACTAACTGTACCTACCGAGGGTGTGACAGGATTAGGTCAGTTAATCACATAGAGGACCCGAGCCCTGCCCAGCGCACGGTAGGCACAGCGGAAGTGCTCGCTCCCACTGTCCAATTACCGCAAAGATACCAGTCGTATGAGATTTATCCTTACATCGAATCAACCCAGTGCACTAGGACAGTCAGAGAACAAACACTGGCGATACTTTCTAAGGACAAAAGCTGATACCTAAGACAATTGGAATTTCTTTAGAATGCTGATGATTTTTTGAGTTGAAGGGAGAAAAACAAAAAATAATTTACTTTTGAAAGATTAGTGGTAATCCTTGGAAGCAGGCCCTGTCCTGACCCACAGGCAAACTCCTCTGCCTTGAACCCCTCCAGGATGGCCCGAGCACACCAGTTCATTGTCATTCAGGGTTCCTCACAGGCAGCCCCCAGCCTGTCTTTCCAGCACCGGCTCCCTCATTGTGTCCCAGCCACACCCTTCCTTCTGCCTCCATCATTTAGTCTTGCCAATTTTCTTCCCAGGCTTTTCTCGACTTTCTTTTTTTCCCCTGTTGGAATGCCATTCTGTCCCTCCCCAAAATGTCTCACTGTTGAAATCCTATCCAGATTTCTGAGTCCAATTCAAATGTCACCTCCTCTCACTACCCCTCCTCCGTCCTTGACCCCTGCATCCCCTGTGCACCCTTCAGAACCTGCGCAGCCGTCCCCTTCCTGGTGGGTTTTCCCAGCCACTCCCCAACCCTGAGAGAGATATGGTCACCTCTGTCTACCCCTCTCTAGTGCGCCCATTCGGTTTAGCTCAGCAGGCACGTGCTGGGCGCTCTGTGCGTTCTGAGCACTTTGGCAGGCATGGGGGACAAATGAGTAAGACCTTGTCCCCATTCTGGAGTCCCTGGCTAATGACATGGATGCTGTCCAATACAGGAACCACTGGCCAAGTGTGGCTACTGAGCTCTTGAAATGTGTCCAGTCCAAATGGAGACGCACTAGATGTGTGAATTACCCAGTAGATTTCCAAGATCTGGAAAGTATTTTTTTAAGTAAAGTATCTCATTAATAGTTTATTCACTATGTGTGGATAGTTTCTGGGATATATTATCTTAAGTAAAACATATTGTTAAATGGATTTCCCCTCTTTTTCTTTTCACTTTTAAAATGTGGTTGGAGAACATTTAAAATGGCGTAAGTGACAAGTGACTCACACTTGTGACTCATGTTATATTTCTATCAGCCAAGGCTGGTCTAGGGAGACAGAGACATAAGGGGATCATTTCAGTCTATGTACCAGATGAACAGTGAAGGCAGAGCAATACATAGAGTGGATGTAGTCTGGATGAAGGGCACCTGCCTCCCTGTTGATAGTCTGGGACACAAGACACTGATGATCCTGTCTCTCCAGCTGCATCCATTGCCCATCTCTAGGGATGGTCTATCCTGCACACGTGTGCCCTGTTTTCCCTCATTGTTGGGACTCTGCTTTTCTGTTTTCCTCCTGGCTGACCTCTACGCATCCCTCAGGTGCCACCTAAGACAACGCCTCCCCTGGGAAGCCTTCCCTGAATCCCCCACTGCTTACTTAAACTAAGAACTCTATCCACACACTGTCACGGCCTCTCTTATTTCTCTGCTACGCTACCTGTCACATTTCCTAGTGGTGGCTTGTTTAATAGCTGGTCTTCAGGAGGAACTCTGTGCAGTCAGTGAGTATGTACAAGTCTTTCGTCATTTCCCTGTCACTGCCTAGCACAGCATGGGCATGTATTATGTACTTAACCAATGATCAAAGAGGGGAGGGTGTAGCTCAAGAGGTAAAGCATGTGCTTAGCATGCACGAGGTCCTGGGTTCAACCCCCAGAACCCTCATTTAAAAAAGCAATGATAATAATTAACTAAATAAACCTAATTGCCTCCCCTGCCAAAAACAACAACAACAAATGATCAGGATGTTTGTGGGTGAACAGATAAAATATGGAAGTGATCCTGCTCTACAGTGTTTACTGCGTGACCTCTCTGCCACAACAACTAGACTGGAATCTTCTAGTAAGAGGTTCAGCACCATCAGAATTGGTCTCTGGGTTCCACAAGCCTAGACTTGGGTGCAGAATAGGAAACTCAGGCTTCCCATGGCGCCTTCATGGGTTATACTAGAGAATGTGATCGTCCACCCTTTGGAGTCCACAGTGACTGGAATAGATTTGGATTAAAAATGACTTTCTATACAATAAGACTGAGTTCCAGGGGAGGTGAGTGGTGGCCTGGGGGAGCAAGGACTCTGTCTGATTCTTCTGTATGATGTTCCCGATGCTTCTCCGAGGTCCAATGAAGAGTGAATATCCAGCGATCATTTGATGGACAGATGGATGGATGGGGAGAGAGATGATTAAATAGACAGATGAACAGAGAGCTAGGTGGAGAGGCAAGTGATTAAATAAGTGAATCTGTGTTAGAAGTTAGAGCCAGGAGGCAGAGGAGATAAATAGTACAAGTGTCAGCTCGGGCTCTCCAAGGGGCCCGTGCAAAAGAAGGTGAAAAAGCCCAGGTCCCTCTGGGCTGAGAACCGGCGGAAGGAAACCTTAGATCAAGAGGGGTTAATGGGCTTCTTGCTACATTATTAAGACTTAATTTCTTGTTTATTAAGAGAATGTTCTGTTTGGAGTTGCCTTCCCATTTGGGCATTCCCGTAAATTGCCTCTTCACCCCACACAGGCCTTTGCTCAATCTCTCAGTCCTCTGGGGGCTGTTTGCCTTATTCTCTGCAGCTCTGCTTCTGGAGGGGAACATAGTGGGACTCGGACACACGGGATGGGGGAGGAGGTGGGAGCCAATCATTTTTCCTTTTGAGTCAACAGGGGGCACTGTTCCCAGGTGGGGCATGGGGATGTCTGGATGTCAGGCCCCTGGGGCATCTCTCCTTTCCTTCTGAGCCCCTGTGACTTTATTCTCAGCCTTCCTCTCAGCCAAAAGGAGATCTCCCAAAGCACAGGGTGGGGAATCATGAGCACACACACAAACACATCCGCAAGTACAAAACCATGAGCTCTTGCACATAAAAAGACACTTGTGCAACAGACATACATTCACATACGTGTGCAAGCTCCTATACACACACATGCATACATTGCATCCATATGCATGAGTGAGTCCAAGGCGTATGCATGTGTGCATCGCATTTGCATGTGTCTGCACATACATTAACTTTCATCCAAGCACAGGCACGCGTCTGTGCACATCTGTCTACGCAGGTAGGCAGGCACCCTCATGTGTGCGTCCAAGCTTCATCACAGAGATCAAACAGATGCCCCGCCTCCAAGGTGTCTCCTTTGGTCCAACATATGACCTTCAGAGGGACTAAGGGAAATTACTCTCCCTGTATTTATGTGTGTCATCCCAGATCCGTATTTTTTCCCTTCACCACCATCCACGTGAAATCACTCATACCAAGTACTTCATCAGTTTAATAGATTTCACCCAAAATGTGAGGATTCCAGTGGAAATGTCTCAGATGTCAGCCCTCCCACCGGCTCCACTTCCTCCTTCTCACTTCTTCCCTCTCCCTCGGGAGTCAAAGGAACTCCCAATACGTCACAGATTAAGGATCATCTCTTGTCGTCTGACTGTGCCCTTAGGAACTCACGCGACACCTCAAACAGCTTATCAAAGCGTTTCTTCTAAATGAATACGGTGTTCTTCTTGGGAAAAATTAGAGTGAATCCAATCCTCTGTACCTCCTTGTATGTAGATGGAGAAACTGACAGCCAGAAAGGAAAGTGAGTTTCTCCAGGTCCTCCATTCATCGAGTGAGCGGTAGAAAAGGGCTTTAATCCTGAGTCCCCCATTTTTTTATCCTCACTAAATAATAACAACAATAATAGCAGCAATAATACTAGTAACAGTATGTTAGGTGCCGAACACCGCACCAAGCCCTTTCGAAAGCTGCATTGTTTTGTCTAATCTTTACAGTAAGCATGAAGTACTATTATTATTTCTATTCATAAAAGAGGAAGCCAAGGCTGACAGTATTGAGTAGACCTTCAAGGCGACACAAAACTGGTGAGAGGCAGGAGGCAGGACTGAAACCCAGGCAATCTAACTCCAGAGCCTGGCCATCCTTTCATGCCCCGCAGCCTACCCCCTCCCTCTTCTCCCATTGCGTAAGGAGGCTCTTAAACATTTTTCCAGGAATGAGTGAATGTAGGGATGCTGTGACAAGGACCTCAGCAGAGCTGCTGGTACACTGTGTTCCGTCAACAGTACATCCTTCCCCCTCCCCTGCCCCCACTCCTCCACGCTGAGGATGGAGGGAGCACTTAGGGCTTGCTGTCCAATACTGGAACTCCGCCCAAAGCTTTGCATATTTTAAAATGTTGTGTTGTAAAAACAGGAGAGGAACAAGACTCTGTGAATAATTCACCACCTCGCCTTGGAGAAATTAAAAATATACTTCACCGCAAAAGAAAAAGTCTTTGTTACTTGGGACTTGCAGGGACTCAGACAACACAGTTTCTAATGGAAGATCTCCATCGGCCCCAATAATTGTTTTTTTTTTCCAAGGGAAAGGGGAGGTAGGGGAAGTTTAAAGAGGAGGGTACAAGTTAATGCCACACTCTGACAAAGTGATTTCATTTCTGCTTTATAATAGAACAGAATTTATACTACACGATTTAACAAAGTCTCACTTAATGCCTGACTAGCAACAGGCAATGAATACATGTTGTTGGATTGGGTGGGTTGGCAGGTGAATGAGTTGGTTAAAGAGATGACAGGTGTGGAGTCAAAAAAGTAATGTGGGATTTGTGGACAGAAAATTCTAAGTTAAAAACTTAGTTTTGTCCCTTACTAGCTATATCTCTTATAAGACTCTGCTTCCTTATCCATACAACGGGGTTAATATAACTTAACTTACCATTTCGGAGGACTAAAGACAATGTGCAGAGCCTACCATGGGCAAATACTCAATAAGGAGTGGCTAATATGAGTAGCTAAGTAGTGGATAGGAATGAGTGAATTTGTCCAACAAATCTCTCCACATCATCAAAATTTTAATCTCATCTTCTCTTGAATTATGTACTGTGTGCTCAGCCTGGAAAGCGTCACCATCTTCTTTCTACCCAGCCAACTCCTGTTGAACCGAACTGCCACTTCCTGCACAAAGTTTGCAATGACCACTCCAGCCTACAGTGCTCAGCCTTCCTCTGAAGGAGAGCAATTCTTGTCATTCTGCCTCAGTCTACCCCGCCCTGCCCTCATCAAAGCACCGATCTTGTTTAGCTGGCTGAGGCTGTATCTAAATGCAGCTCTGCAGCTCTGCAACTCTCTGAGCATGTGGCACGAGTGCTCCACTACCAAAGGGCCTTTCTCAAAATTCAATGGACCCAGTCATTGTGGCAGAAAACTGATGTCCAAAGGAGTGTAGCTCATAATATAAAAAAGGTGCCTGTGGGCAACACCGAAAAGCACCTAAATGCACCAGTCTCTACCATTTCCCATCTTCTTTGCTTTTCTTTCCTCCCTTTTATCCTCCGCTCTTATCCTCACTCCCTTAAAGATCAATTGGACATGATGGGGAGGGGAGGGGAAAGCCGAGAAAAGTGGAGCAATTAGTCTGCTTTCCTATTAACCTACTCCAAACCCACAGAAGATACAAAGGATACGCCGTTTATAAAATAACCTCAAGTTATCAATTCCTAAAGCAGACTTAAATAAAGCCACTTCTCTAAATAATATCTGAAGTTTAATTATTTCCCCAGACTAGACTACATTCCAAAGGAACTAATACAATAATAAGATTAAACATTTCCAACAAATTGAGCTAATTCCAGGGTGAAGCTGTGTTTCCACAAAACTGAGTGAATTCTCAGGTTAGACTGTCCCAGGAGATGGAATCAACCAAGCAATGTGGCTTATCTGGCAATATATGCTGTTGAGTGATGGACGATGGCAAAGGTGTTAAGATGGCTTTGACCCTCGGGCATCCTGCACTCCCCTCCATCCCAGGCTCAAAGTCATGACAAGGCTGTGGTCCAGTGGCTGTCGACCTACCTCCCAAGGTAGCAGAGATGAGCAGGTGGGTGCCGTACTTTTTGATGATGGTGTCGATGAACTGCTGAGTGGTGGGTCTCCTGCCAAGCAGGCGGATGCTCCTTTGAAACTCTGGCATGAGGGGCACTGGATGACGGACCAGGTCTCTCCTCTCGATGGCTGTGTTCCTCACCTTCCAACGGGCAAACTCCCTGGGCAGGAGAGATGAGTGAGACCCTCAGCTTACCACCTCTACCCACAAGCCAAACTCCACCCAACCATCCCATCCAGGCATCTCTCCTTAGGTGAGAGAGTGCCCACAACTGTTTTCAATATGCGTTAACTGATACTTCGATCGGCCCAACAAATGTTTATTGAGTACTGCTCTCGTCACTGGCTGCTGCAGTGAACCAGAGACACGATCATGTTCTCAAGATGCTCACAGAGCATCAGGGATGCAAAGTTCACTGTCGTCTAGTTGCTTATTCATCTCCTGCACTAGACCGTGAGTGATACCATAGAGATGGGATTTTCTTAGGGACATGGTATGTGTTTCATGGTAGAATTCATAAGAATGCTAGCTGGATGAATAAATACACAAAAGAATAAAAATAAGGAAGGCTGTGTAGCAATGCATAAGAAGTAAGGCACAAAGCAACTTGAACCCTGCTCTAAGACAATTTCACAATCCAATAATTAGCCCAGAGCTCAGTTTAATTCAAACTGTCCACATGCATTCATTGAGCAAGTACTGTTTGGAAGAAATCAAGCTGTGTTCTGAAGACCATGTGAGGAAATTTCCACTCTTCCCTTCATTAATGGCAGAGAAAATCAACACTGAAGAACACTGAACTTGGAATTCCAAACTCATGGTTTTACTCTGCCTCTTGTAAACTGTGTGGTGTGATCTTGGGCAAAGGATGTCACTTCTCTGGAGCTACATTTCCTTATTTCTAGAATCCAATTAATATTATTGATTCCCATTGCTGATGCAAAGATGACATGAAACATGGGGTGTGAAAATACCATTGAGCAATGCCAGGCACTAATCCAATGTGAAAGTTTTATAACTTTTATTTCCTCACACATTCATAGACATGTAAATCATTAAAGGTTCATGGGCGATGAATGAGGGGCATGCAAACCAAATGTAAGTAGACATTTAAAGGGCTTTTGTTCAGGTGGTTTTTGCTTTAGTAATGACTTCTTTTCCTACCAAAGATGGACTGCCCCCCTGGAACAAGCAGCTCTCCGACCTGCCTGAGTTACAAGCTCCAAGTCCCTTGAGAAAAACAGCCAGCCGAGAGGACTTAAGGTCAGCCCAGATAAATGATGGGAATGAGAGTTTAATGAAGAGGTCTCTCCCTCCTGCCACAAGATGGGAGAGACGGATGAAGGAAGGGGCACAGAGCAAGAGGCAGCAGGACAGGGTGGGAATCATGCTGGAATACGTCCCAGTAAGTCGGTGGTGGAGTCTGACCCCTGGTGCAGAAAAAACTGTGCCTGAGAAAAAAGGCTTTCAAATTGGAGTACATTTTCAAGCTTCATGGTCTGTGTCTCCTTTAGAAATCTCTGTCCATAATTCATAATCTAGTTCGGATTCTAAATAAAGTCCGCCTAGTACCTGGCACGTCATAGGTTTGTACGAAGTCAATCAGTTACACTCAGTGAACCCGGGCAGGGCACCAACTACGTGCAAAATACCATGTGTATGGCGGGGAGTGGACACGTAAGAGTCTCATGTCCTTAAGAAGCTCAAAGTCTGGCAGGACAGACAAGACATTTCTAGCTCATTGTAAACCCAAAACTCCAGTGCACAGAAGGAACACAGACTTCTCAGGTCTCTCTCAGGAAGCTTGAGTGAGGAGGTCATACCTTAAGCATAGTTTTGAAGTTCACATGGGATTTAGATAAACAGAAATATTTAAAAAAAACCCACATGGATGAAAGGGCAGGAGTAGAGTGAGCAAGAGCAGGATATGCAGTACGTTAAGGGAAGAGCTGAACAGGAGGGGAGGTGCGTGAAGAAGAGAGTGCGAGGGCGACAGAATGGAGCAAGTGGGGGGACCAGATATGGGGAGAGAGTTGGGTGTGTGAGACCCAGCTGAGGGGAATTTTATAGTTGTGATAGGTGGTGGGTGACACAACTCCTAAAGATTACTGCTCCCTGGTTCATGCCCCTGGGTAATCTCCTTCCCTTGAGTGGGGGCTGGACAGGACACCGTGACTTGCTTCTAATCCAAAGAATGTGAATGTGATAGAATGTTAGTTTGTGATTAGGTTACAAAATATGGCAACTTCGTTTTGTCCTCTTCCCCCAGTTTCTCTCTCTCTCTGTCTCTCTTTGCCTCTGTCTGTCTCTCTCTCTCTCTCTCTCTCTCTCTCTCTCTCTCTCTCTCTCTTGCTGCAACGTTGTAAGATCCTCTATTAAGAGATCCACCTGACAGATAACTGGATAAAGAAGTTGTAGTACATTTATACAATGGAATACTATACGGCCATAAAAAGAATAAAATAAAGCCATTTGCAGCAATATAGATGGACCTAGAGATCATCATTCTAAGTGAAGTAAGCCAGAAAGAGAAAGACTACATATGCTATCACTCATATGTGGAATTAAAAAAAAAAAGACACTATGAACTCATCTACAAAACAGAAACAAACTCGCAGACACAGTAAACACTCTAATGGTTACTGGGGAAAGAGGGTGGGAAGGGGTGAATTTGGGAGTTTGAGACTTACAAATTTTAGACATTATATATAAAGATAGATTTTAAAAAAGTTTCTTCTGTATAGCACAGTGAACTCTGTTCAATATCAATATATAATAACCTTTAATGAAAAAGAACATGAAAATGAATATATATATGTATATGCATGACTGGGACATTGTGCTGTACACCATATATTGAAACATTGTAACTGACTGCACTTCAATTAAAAAAGGAACAAACATCAGATCACAGGGGGAAAAAAAAGAGATCCACCTGAGACCTCCCAAGAGACTGGATTCTAACAGTAACCATGTGCATGAGCTGGGATGGGATGCAGCCCCTTCCCCATGGAGCCTTGAAATGACTGCAGCATGGCAAGAGCCACAGCCCGGTTCTCTACCCACAGAAACTTTGAGATAATAAATATTGTTGTATAAAGCCACTAACTTGTGGGGTAATTTGTTATTCAGCATTAGCGGACCCATAAAAGGCAATGAGATACATCAGATACTGCTAAGATAAGAGTGTTTCCTCATCAGCTTAGCCCTTATAATTTATAAAACGATATACACATGTAATTATGAAATTATATATGTATCTATATGCATGGAAACATACACATTTCAGTATAACAGACAAGTATATTATTGTGATATATTATGATATAGTATATATAGTCAAGGTGTATATATATATATACACCTTGAGTTACTATTCTTTTTCATGGGAATATGTCTACATTCCTCAGAACTAACGTGCATTTACACACAGAGAGGTTAAATAACAAGTCAAAAGTCACCCAGCTCAGTGGTAGAGCTGGGAGTAGGAAATCCTGATTCTTAATTCACTCTCTTAAAGTAGATCTCAAGAAGGAGAATATAAAAACCACAGTAAAACCAGTACTGATACAAAGGAATAACGCCACCCCTGCCATCCAATTATAAGCCCATGACTGAATTCCTTTTTCTTTCCTTTTCTTTCCTTCTTTTCTCTCTCTCTCTCTCTCTCTCTCTCTTTCAACAGCCTCCACATTCTTTCTGATGTTCACGAGCTATACACCCAGGGCCTGCCTTCTGTATTGCTTCCTTGAAAAAACTAAGGAGGAAGCCGATGCTGGGTTTCTGGCCCCTCCTCCACAGGGCGGATGCGAGGCCTGAGTGAGGGGTGCATGTGACCTCAGGAGCCTGGGGAAAGCTCAGTAATTGGGGGGTGTTATTATGAAGGGCTGAGTCTGCGGGCACCGCTTGTTCAGCACCACAGACAGCTCCTAATCCTAAGGAATTGTTCCGTCTTACTGAAAAAGAGTGGAAAGCTATTAAACTATGATGTGCTATTTGCAGCAGTCATTTTCGTCATAGAGGGATCAGACACGAGAATCCCTGACCCAGTATGGAGGAGGGGCTGGGGTGGGCAGGGGGTGGGTGGTTTCAAAAAATTCTCCTGTACAAGTTGAATCTTGAAGAGAGCATAGCATCTGGCCAAAGGTAAGGGAAGGATATTTCAGGAAGAATGAGCTCCATGTGCAAAAATGGAGGGAAAGGAGAGAGAATAAGAAAAATGCATGTGTGTGAAGCATTCATGTGTATGTATGCACCTGTGATACACAAATGGTAAGAGGTAAAGACAGACAGGTGGTTAGGGACCACACAATGAGGGGTCTTGTGCATCAAACTGTGTTATTAGATTTCTGTCTATAAACTCTGTTCTATTTTCTAACAACTCTATTGCGGTATAATTTCTGTACATAAACTACACATATTTCAGATGTACAATTTGATGAATTCTGAAAGATGTGTACATCAATGAAACCACCATCACAATCAAGATAGCTAACATTTCCATCACTCCCCAAGAGGTGTAAATTTCGAACTCTGAATAAACTCTGTTTTTAACGGCCAACAATCCAGACAAAAATGTTCTAAGAAGGAGTTGATGTGACTCTGTGACTATCACAGGGATGTTGTAATCGGCACAGGAGTCCACAATTTTATACTCTTTACCAAAATGCACTTAAGAAAAAGGTCTTCACTGCACGGAGAACTATTCAGAAGTAGATTCAAACAACATTAGACCTGAAAACAGTTGGTTTATGCTTCCAAAATCTGAGCACTTACCATTTTTCTAGATCTGACTATACAGCAGAAGACAAATTAGATAAAGTCCTGCTATCAGGGAACTTATATCTTTGGTGAGAGTGAACAGACAATAAAGTGACAAATGTGTAACACGTCAGAAGGAGAGAAGTGCTGCGAAGACAAATAAAGCAGAGAAAGGAGGTTGGAATGACTAGGGATAGAGTGAAGGGGTGGTTGTATATAGGTGGTCAAGAAAGGCCTTCCTAGTTTAATGAGGTTTAAGGAGAGACTTGAAGGAAATAAGGAAGAGACCATGTGGCTACATGGAGAAAGAATAATCTAGGAAGAAGGAATAGCAGGTGCAAAGGTCCTGAGGTAGGAACATGTTTGCCAGGTTTGGGGAGGATCAAGGACACAGGCCTAGAGAAGCAGATGAGCAGAAGAGATGACACGAAAGGAAGGGTAATAGGAAAAAATAACATCAAAACATGGGATGGGATTGGCACTGACCTCAAAAGGCCACTCTAGATTTAGTAAAGAGTTTTTATTTTTAAATTCTAAGTAATATGGAAAGTCAAAAGAAGGTTTTGAGCAACAAGACAATCTAATTTATGTTCTAAAAAAGGAGTAGGCAAGCTTTTTCTGTAAAGGGCCAGATAATAAATATTTTAGGCTTCGTAGCCATTAGGTACTCTGTTCTTACAGTGTGAGCAGTCAGGAACAATAAATAAATGAACGGGCATGGCTGTGTGCCAATAAAACTTTATTTACACAAGCAGGTTTCAGGCCCGATTTGGCCCACAGTGAGTGTGAGCCCTGTTCTAAAAGCATCACTGCGACTCCTTTCATAGAAGTCATCAAATCCACCCACTCCATTCATGGATGGGAGAACCGAATTTCAAAGACATTAATTGATTTGCCCAAGATCACACAGCAAATGACTGGCAGGGCTGAAATCAGAGCCCGGGGCTCGTGACTCCACATGCAGTGCTCTTTCCACTGCAACATGCCATCTTAAAAAAAAAGTAGAAAATAAAAGAGAAAAAGCCTTGTCACGTTGTCGAACTGCTCTGCTGGCCCCGGAACAATTTCATATAGGTTCTCAGTGAATTGAGCACAACATAAAATATATCTTGCCTCCTGAGCCCACAGAGCAAGCAAATTCCCCTGGGAGGAGAAAGCAGAGCTCACAATGGTACAGGATATGCTCATGCCCAATTAAGCATCCCAGTGGGGCGGGTGAACCAATTAGACTGAGATTCAAAAAAGATCCTGGATGGAAGGCATGGGGTGGCTGCAGCAAGGCCCACCCCACTGGGGGAGCGGAAGGTGGGAGGGCGAGTGATGACGGAGGCAGAGGATGCATGAGGCTGGAACCAGGGTCGCAGGATTGAAGATGAGGATAGAGAAAAAAGCATGAGCCCAAGGCTCTCATTTCAGAGTTAAGCACTGCCTTTATAGTAACCTTCCCTTGTCCTCTTTGCCAGCCCTCTGCTTTCCTAGACACACACACACACTCAGTGACACACTGAGAATGAGGCTGCACTGAAGGAGAAAAGACCAAGTCAGGCAGGAGCTCTGGCTCTGTGCCCTTGGGAAGGTGTGTGTTTCCTCTCTTGGGAAACGAGATGATTGTATTAGACAATCTTCAGCTCTGTATCTCCCAGCCTGGGCCAGGGAGATAGAAATCTTGGGTTAAAGCCTGACTCTGCCGCCAGTTAGCTGCAAATTCATGACGAGTTTGCTTACATGCCATACAGTGGAGAAGCCATCTAGGGGAAGCGTATCTACCCTAGACAGATGGGGTTAGGATTATATTAAATCATGGAGCACAGTCTCTAGACCATAATAACCCTCAATGAAATGTTAGTGTTACAGTTATTATCAATATTATCGTTGTTGTCATGGTGACAGGAGAGGCTCCAATGGGAAGTTGGGGGATAGTGGACGATGGATGGAAGGGGGAGGTGGGACAGGAGAGGAAGACCATCCTGTTCGTTTTAAAGTTATCAGTAGGTAGAATTTTGGGGGTGGGATTCGATTCCTGTGAAATACGTTATAAGTAGTGAGTGTGAATTGAACAAATGGATGGATCATTTATAAAGTCCCACCAAGTCTATTTCCTCATATAGGTGATGAAGACAAAAAAAAAAAAAAAGCATCACCCCCAATTGTGCTGAGAGTTAAATGAAATAATGGTTGGAAAACCTCTTTGTAAACTGCAACAGGGCATGGACAATTGTAAGCTGCTACTGGTATTTTTATTGTTCTTATTATCTGCTCAGGACACAGTTATAATATTTTTAGTCCTTAAAAAAAATCTCCCTTTTGTTTCCTCACGTGTAAAATGGGAGATGACAATTTCTACTTCTCAGGGTTGCGAGGAGAACACCTCCAGTAGCGCTGGGTCCTTAGTAAGTGCTGGATAAACATCAGTTTCCTCCACTGTTTTACAGGTAATTGAAATTACTAGTGACCTCTAAAGAAGTGAAGGGTCATTGTACTCTATACAAAGCATGTTCTTTTTTTCCCCTTGAATCTGATCTCATGGCAGAAATGGTTGGAGGTGGTCTTCAAAATACACCTACTGTATAGACTTATATAGAACAATGGGAAAAAAATAAAAAGAGGAAAATAAAGTAAAAGTGGGGTTAAAATTAGCATGCAAAATGAATTCTATAAAGTCCTGAACACTTGATAGAAGTGGACAGCAAATGTCACTGAGCTTCCTTACAGCCAAAGGAAAAAGGGAATCAGACAGACAAAAGAGCCATACAGTCAGAAAGACAATAGAGCAGTTTTTGTTCAAAGTTGTTGCAGACACAGATTTCCTGGATGCTATGACAAGATACAAACATCTCTCATAATTCTTCATAACGAGATGGGTGTAGTTGATCCTGGTGGGTTATGTCCTCAACGATCCACCAATGTTTCATTGGCTCATTGTTGCCTAATAAATATGATGAAACACCATTTGGTAAAGCAACACCGTGAGAGTCAAACATTACTGTCTAAACAAGAAGCTCTCTAGTGATCTGACTTAATCCAAGGATGCGTTTTCGAATATTTTATAGACATTGTATCCCCAATAAATGTTTGCCGAAAGCATAACTGATTCCTGTTACAGGATGTTTGCATGTGTTTATTCCTGGGTGGCTTATTCCATTGGTTGCATTTATTTGGAAGTGAAATAAAAATAAGCCTCTGAGTCTCTGGGGAGGGGCGAGGGGGAGGTCTGGGACCCCTTCCATGACTGTTAGCAGAAAATTATTCCCAGAGATGAACGAGGTGAATCATAGAGGAAGGGAGTGAGGACATGAAATCACTGAGCTGACAAAGAGAAAGAGAAAGAGGAGAGAGAACAGATCTGTTGCCTGCTGTTCCCAATCTCTCCCCACATGATCCCCAGCCAGCTCAGGGAAAGGTGAACCCAAGGGCACATGCGAAGTGGAAATGATGCATCTTAACAAGTCTGGTGTCCTCGACAAATCCCCTGCCTGCCTCCATGTCCCAGCACATAAGTGAGAAGGCGGCTGAGGACTCGCAGCGGCCACGTGGATCTCCAGGGTATTTTAGCCCCGGAAGGGTGAGGAGAGGAAAAGCAGAAAACAAACAAACCGACAAACAAAGCTGTCCCCGAAAACGTGACGGAGAATAGTGTTAACTTTAATTACAAGTAAAGATGTGGACTTAACTGTAGAGAAAATAATCCTTGCTCACAATCTGTATGTGAGTTTTTCTGTTTTCCTGCATATGTTCACTTAAGTGATGGCATTTTTTTTTTTTCTCCTGCCAATCTCAGTAGCGGTTCTGAAGGCTATTATGGAAATGAAGTTCAGAGAAATGGGGGCAGCTAATCCAGGGGAAGTGTCTTGAAATTGGGCTAAAAACAAAAACACAACAAGCTTGGAATGGTCCAGCTTTTGTAGCAATGCACCATCTCCGGAAAAGCCACTGGGATTCCTCCGGGAGCGCTGCTCCTGTGGGCAGGCGCCACCAGGGGGGTTACAGGAATTCATCCTGGGGAAAGCAGCGCAGAACCGGGTTGCTTTATTTTATTCTGCATAGCCGCAGTTTCCTGAGAGGCCCTCAGTCACCTGAGCTACCTCGGTGCCTTTCAGAATCCAAAACATCAGGAGATGGAAGAGCTTTTAGAACAACTGTCCAAGATTTACTGTCATTTTACAAATGAAGAAACTGAGACCCAGAGACAAAGTCACTTGCCCAAGGCTTCAGCACCGTGGATGGCCAGAGGGACTGAAATCTGGGTTCCTGATCTCAGGTTCAGCGTCCTCTATCCCGATCTACTGCCCCATCCAATTATCTCAGTTCTGTGGGATCTAGAGAACACTTGATCCTTTACAAAGCTCTGTCATCCTATACATCATCCTCCTGACAACTTGGAAGAGGCAGGGGATACTGCCATGCCCATCGCAAGTGGGGGAAACTGAGGTCCAGGGCGGTGAAGTTAACATGGCAAATCCATGCCAGGGCTGGGACAGAAATTCAGATTCCATGATTCTCTGCTGGGCTCTTCCCTGCTTCTCCCTGCTCCCTCCTCCTCTGCCTACTCCGGCATCCCCATGCCAGTGGAGAACCAGCATTAGTTCTCCCACAATGCCCTGCCAGGAGCACCTGCGAGGCTCTGCAGAAGAACAAAACATGGGATATCGAGAAAAAGCAAATGATCATCCACTGAGCGTCTGGAAAACGGACACAAAACAGATCTTTTCCTGAAAACATTTGGGCACTGAGAGAGAGGAGCTCAGAGTTTACAGTCAGAAAGACCTGGCTTTGAATCCCAGCATAAAGCCACTCATCAGCTGAGTGATCCTTTGCTGATTCCTCAGCCTCTCTGAGCTTCTTCATTAGTGCAGCAGGAGTCCTGGTACCTATCTTGTAGGGTTGCTGGAAGGATTAAGCATAATGAGTGCAATTAATCTGGCAGTAGTAGCTACTCAATAAATGTTAGCTATTTATCCTTTGGCAAGGCATTCTAAAAGGGGAGTTTGTCGCATAACACATAACTTTTAATGGGTATTTTAAATGATCTTAATATGCCCATGGGCTCCAGGGATTACACAAACTGCATATAAATAAAATATTTAAAATTCTGTTTACTCCATTTGTCTCTCTGCTTATTTCCAAAGCATCTATTGTGAAAGCATGACTCAGAACTAAATATAGATTAATAAAAGTTTGGAGCAGCAATTATTTTCCAATTATCATAAATCCCATTAAACATTGCAATTATATGAATTTTCTTTTTCAGATCACAAAATCTGAGAGCTCCAAGGGACTACAGAGAACGTCTTTGTACTGCCTTCAGTCTTTCCGTGGAAACACAGAAACTCTGAGAAGGGAGATAATTTTCCCAGGGACACACAGCTGTCAGCAGCAGAGCTGGTTTTAAAATCCAGATCTTGGACACCCAGACCTCTGATAATTTCCCTCCGCCACAGAGCATCTTCTCCAGCAAGTAATATTGCATTTAATTACCAATTTTTTTTTCTTGTTAAAACATTTTAGGATTAGTAAGCGTGGTCCCATCTCAGAGCCTCCCCCAAATCCACACTCCCAGCAAGGTTCTTCTTTTGCTTCCTTTTGTAGAAATCTTCCCTATCCCTACTTAAAAACTAGGTAAGAAACATCTTTTTCTTCAATCCGTTCAACACACATTCACTGACTTTCTGGTCTCCTACCGGGAATAGGGGATCTAAAACCATCCTTTGCTTAACTTAAATGCACCAAAGTCCTTAAGAATGATTTAACTCAGGGGCCGGCAAACTATGGCCCACAGACCAATTTTGTCCCTCTGTCTATTTTGTAAATAAAGTTTTATCAGAATGCAATCACACTCGTTTGTTTACACATTGTCCATGGCTGCTTCTGCTCTATAATGTCAGAGTGTAGTAGTTGTAACAGAAACCACAGGGGCCGCAAAGTATAAAATACATACTGTCTGGTCCTGCACAGAAAAAGTTTGCTGATTCTGATTTAATCCATTGAGCCAGCCAGTCCAATAATGTATTTTTAGGAAATAACAGAAAATGTCAGATCAAAGATTTATACATTGAGCTACTTAGAGATAGATCAGTAAATTCTGTGTTTTGTTTTTTTTTTTTTTTAAGATTCCTATGCCCTAAAAGTATTTTAAAACTACTGGACCAAAGGAAATTAGAAAACAAGGATATTTTCTATGCAGCCTGCTTGAAGCAGCTTGAAGCCGAAATAACAAAGTCATTATTTAAATGCAAATTAGAAGGAAATGATTTTTTTAAAAAAAAGCCCAGATCACACCTGAATTAAGAAAACAAACATGTTTCAAGTGGAATTTATGATGTGATGATTAAACAAGGTAATTGACTTAATATATACAATGATGAAAAATACCACCTGGGGGTCTCAGGCATTGTCAGAGGTGTGTGATCGCCTAAACGCCGTACAAAGAAGGAAAATACCACCAGTTTTCCTAGTTGGTGGACTGGGATAAGCTGTCATGCCATGAAAACCCGGCTTCTTGGCTAGAACTACGATGGTCAGGAAGATGTGACAGCAAGGTGACGTCTCACTCAATAAAGCAAGCTCTTTCTGGCTGTCAGAACCAATCAGGGTAGAACAGGCTGCCGGGGGATAGCAAGGAGACCCCTATCTGAAGGTATTGCAGCAAAGTTTGAATAACTGATTGACAGAGATGCTGAGAGAAGGGATTCAGGACCCACACAGAAAGTGATGCTGTGCTGTCTTTACCGACGAGGAGACCCTGTGCGTTTCAGGGGAGTACACAAGGAACTGTCTTCTGAGCGCCCAGCTGAGCCAGAGACATCTCACTGTAACCACTGCCAGGGATGCTGGTCTCACGTAGGCGCACGGACGAGTGAAAGTTACGGAAGACGTTACCTACTCACATTTTTCTAGCTCTGAGTTACTCGGAAACTACTCTGAAACACACTGAGAGATGTCAGCCCCCTGCTCTATCCCATGGCTACCCCCAGACTCTGAATTTTCATTCAACTTTTTTTTCTTCTAAAGTACATAAAAATGGTTCCTCTCCATCACATGATCCTTCAGTCCCTCTTTTTTGGTGTCCCCGCAAACAACTAGCACGTTATTTTCCTGGGCATGAGGCATTTGAATGGCCACATCCTACCAGCGTCACTGCCTAGCAACCATCCTTCTGCAAGCTCACTTGGGACTCTCCAGGAGAGCCCCGCCCCTTTCTCTCCTACAAAGATGCCTAAACCCGTGGACTCAGCCATGAGTGATATCCCTTTTCCAACTCTGGACATGCTTGATTTTTCAAATCCATATGCCTAAGTATAAATATATATTGACCACCTGATACGGGCCAGGTGCTTTTCATTAAGCACAAGCTCCCTGGACGGTGGTTACAATCACCCCCATCTTACAGATGGAGAAACTCAGATTCAAAAACACACCCAGGTTTAACACTCTCTCCATCACACTATGTGCACACCAGATGTGACTTAAGATTACATCCAATCCAAGATTCTGTCTAGCAAGCGAATTGCTTATTATGAACCTCAAGTCCATGCATTTATATGAACTGCTCTTAAACTATCTCAGATTTCTAACTTACCTCTTGCATTTTCAGCGAGACGCTGCCACCATTCTGGTCCCTGCAAAGGCTAACATTGGGTCTAGAAGAATGAGCACTGGCCTTCGAGCAAAGGCACCATAAATCTACCGTCTGCTCTACCCTCCGAAGCCGGACTACCTTTGATGAGTAATGATTCCTCTTTGGGTTTCCCTTGCCCTTTCTGTAAAATGGACAGCTGGATGGAATTAGTGGCCTTTGGACTTTTGTTTAGACAGGAAACATCGGATTCATTAATTCATTTTTTGAATAAGTGTTTGTTTGTTTGCTTTAGGGCACTGACCAGGGTTCTGTCTCTCCTTTAGGTGCTAGGACTCCAGGCGTGAACAACATAGACCAAGAACTTGTGTTGTTCTGGGGAAATCACAAATGATAATTTTCCAATAAATATGGTGCAAAATGGGTAAGTTCGTTATAAGGAGACCTCAGCAGGAAGGCCACTTCTACAGGAAACATTCCCCCTCTCCCCCAGCTGCCCAGCCAGCTCTGGTCCCCCCACCCCTGAACCCACGTGGCAACCATGGACCTGTGTGATGACTACTGTCACTCCCCTCTGCTGGGCAGAGACCTACATGGGGTGGGGATTCTATTTATTTTGCTTTATTACAATCCTGGAAGTTATAAAGTGCCCAATAAATAATTCTTCCATAAATCAGGGCAGTACAAGTTTATGAATAGATTTTTGTCTCCTTTCCAGCATTTAAGAATCTCGTGTTTTAGGCACCCTCCACAATCAGATTGTTTCACTGCCAATGCTCAGCCGCTGGAGTCTGGCAAGTTACCTCAGGACTCTGTTTCCAAACTGCCCAAGTCTTCAGTGACTTCCTGTTTCTATTTATGACTGCACCCTGTTCCACGCGTACGTAGGCAGAGGTGGCAATTTAAGCCTCAGAAGTGAGGAATTTTGGAATTAATCCTTAACACCTTTGTGCTTTCCATCTTTCCCTTTTCTGAGCAGTCGTGCATCTAATAAGTCCAGAGATCTGCAGGAAAGGACTCTTACGGGATTAAATAAAATGAGGTTCTCAGCCAAGACACGTGGAGGTGCAGATGCCGCCCACCTGACTCCCCAGCTTCCACCTTGACAACCCTACAATTCTTGCTCAAGATCACAGCCGGAATTATCTTCTCAAAGTGTGGGTTGGCTCATGCCACCACCTCCGCCGTGTCGGGAAGGCATCGATGAGCCCTCACTGTCTATAAAATAAAGAGGAAACTCTGTGAATTCTTATTCAAGATTCCTCGTGACCAGAGTCAGTCCCCAGATCCCATCCCCTTCCTCTATTACCTTATCCTTGCTCTAGTCAAATGGAACTGCTCTGTGGACCCATTCAGAACTCACATCATGCACCTTCTTCACCTTTTCCTTACATTCTTAAGAACATTCCAGAGACCAGCCATGACCTAAAACATAGCCCAGACCTCTTCATTCTGAGCGGAATGCCTTCCATGACCAGCCCTGCCTACTTTATTCACGTGTCCTCCGGATCCCTAATGTGCCCCCTGGTCCCACCAGGTACAGAGTTTTATTTTTCATTAAACCCCATCAAGTGTAAAACCCACTCTTACCTCCAGGTTCTCCTACCTTCATGTACTGTGTGCTGCTGGAAAAATGATTTCCTGTTTTTTACTGGATTCCTCGTTACCAGTAGCTGGCCCTTTGCATTTCCCAATCAGAGTCGCTACTACCCTGTACTGCGGCTGCCCGTTCATGTCTTTCTGTCCCTGCTACGTGATGCGTTCTGCCTGAGAATGACAACAACACAGCTTCTCCAGGGGACTCTTAGCACTTAGCTCAAGGCTTGGCACTAGTGGGTTCTGAAACAGCCAAGAAACAGTGACCACCACGTTAGGTGACTTCACGAATTCTCACCTCTTCATTCGCTCAACCATTATTTTTTGAGCATCTACCATGTTCAAGGTAGTTCACAACAGAGGAGAATGAGCAGTGAAAAGGACAGGCAAACTGTCACGCTCATCTTCTGGTAAGAGCCAGGCAATAAGCCAAGCAATGCACGTGCAGTGAAATGCCAGACGGTGGTAAGTCTTGCGGGAGCATGAAACAAGGTAAGAAGACAGAAAATGACATGGGTAGAGAGGGGTCATTTCTACACGGGGGCGGTGGAAACTTCCCTTATGAAAGGAAATAGGACCAGAGACCTAAAGGAGGTAGAGGAGACCTGGATTTCTTTCAGGCGAAGGGAAAAGCAACTGCCACATGTTCAAGGCTGAGGGTGAGCTCAGAGTATTTGAAAAATGACAAGAAGGCCAGTTTGGAGAAGGAGGCAGCGGTGGCAGGGGCCACGTATCGTAGGTCTTAGCGGACCACGATGATGACTTTGGATTTTGTTTTACGCGTAACAAAAAGCCACTGGAGGAGTCTCGGGAGGATGACAGGATTTGAGTTAGGTTTCAGAAATATCACTCTGGCTGCTTTGTGGAGAGGAGCTGAAGCTGGGGAGAGGACCCAGGTGGAAGTAGGGGTATCGCCAGGTGGCCACAGCAATGGTCCGGGAGGAAACCGATGGAGGCCTGGATGAGACTCAAGATAGTACTAACCCTGGAGATGTATTCTGTAAGTAAAATCTGCATGTGCTGGTATGGGGTGTGAAAAGAAGAGACGAGCCATGGATGCTTTGGGTTCGGAGAACCAATAACTGGGTCAACAGTGATGTCATTAGACAAAAATGGAAACATTGGAGGGGGGAGGGTACAGCTCAGTGGTAGAGCACGTGCTTAGCATGCACAAGATCCTGGGTTCAATCTCCAGTGCCTCCATTTAAATGAATAAATAAATAGACCTAATTGCTTCCCCTACAACAAAGTAATTAAAAAAAAATAGACACATTGGTAGAGGAGCACACTGGAAAAGAGAAACCAAGAATTCTGACTTTGCTGTGGCACATTCAAGACGGCTATTTACTGGCTGGGTATATGAGTCTGCGTTCAGGGAGCGGTCTGGGCTGGGAATTTAAATGTGAATTGTCAGGACAGATTCTATAAAGCCAGGTGAGCGAATAAGAACAGATGAGGTCATCAAGACATGGGCCAAGGACTGAGACCCCGAGTGCTCCAATATCTAGAGACTGGAAAAAGAAAGATCCAGCAAAGGCACTGAGAAGGTGAGTAAGGGAGCCAGGAGGATGCATGAGACAGAAGCTGAGTAAACACTTTGATGTAATTAACTTCAGATGGACCGTTCTACCTCTGGTCACGTGAACCAGCCTCTGCTCACCCCTCCAACCTCGTCTTCCACCGTTCTTCTCCCATGAAGTCCGCCACTACCCTCTGTTTCCTTCTGTCCTCAGACAGGCCTGCATACTCTGGTCCTCAGTACTTTTATGGCCTGCAGGGGGCACACTCCTCTCAGATCTCCCCATGCCACCCCAGCTCATTCAAAGCTCAATGCCACTGGCTCAGAGAGGCAATCCCTTACCACCAAAGCTAAACTAGCCCCCATCCCAATACCCAACGTTCATTTATTTAGGACAACTGTGTCACTATCTGCAATTATTTTATCCACTTGTTTACACCGTATTATCTTTCTCTACATATTCTCCAGGCCTCAGCTACAACGAAAATTCCAAGAGGACAAGAACATTGTCTTATTCATGGGATGGTTCATTGCTTGAGCCTCTTAACCCTGCCCAGCACTTACTAGGTGCTCAGTAAATATTTGTGAAACACAGAGAATCCACCTGTCCAAATCCCATGCATCCAGACCAAAACAAAATCCTACTTCATTTAGGAAAACTTCCTGAACGCCTCCATCTCAAAGCAAAACATGAGTGACACCAACAGGAAGCAGAATGAAGACAGGCCTGGAAATCAAGTCAGAATGGGGTTCAAGTCCCTTCCAATTCTGCTTCTAATCAGACAGTGGTTTTACACCAATCATGCCAGTTCTCTGGGCTTGTCTCCTGCACAAGGGGGATTATAAGGGCTCTTCCTCCATGAGTGTCCAGTTAGAGATAATGGATGAGGAGGGGCTGGCCATATAGAGGGCTCATGAAGGGTGAGCATTATCTTATAATCATTGTTCTTCCAACCCTGCGTTCCCAGTGCAGGTAGCTGAACATCTCATGACCCTAGATTACAATTAATTTGCACAGGGGGTTTGTCCGCATCAGGCCCTGTGAGATTATTAACACCAGTCCAACTCTGAGTGCAGTGATTTGCCATCTTGTAGATTGCTTGTCAATGCTCCTGGAACTCACCCTCCCCTTCCTGATGTGTTTCTTTAGCCTGAGTTTCTTCTGCTTCTTATTACTAGTGTCTTATCCCGTCCACCCTTGCGTTGGGATTGTGGGAGTTTGCTCAGATAACCCCTTGCTGGTCACCCTTACTGCGTGGTTTCTTTCCATTTTTTTAATCCTTCCTCCCCCTCCCCTTTCAAAGTTAACATTTATACAGTGCCTTCCAGTTTGCAAAGCACATTGCAAATACCTGTGTTTAATCCTCAAGGCTGCCCTATGTGTAGAGATGTTTATTTGCTCCACAGGTGGTGGGACTCCAGATACAGCCGGCTCTCTCCACTTTCTTCATTCATCCATTCGATTTTGCACCCATTCAATCATCCCATTCATGCATCCATGCAGCAAAGGTATATTAAGCCCTCTGACACTATTCTAAGCACGTGAGATCTATCACTGAAAACCCTCACAGTGCTTTCCCTTTGGAAACTTCTTTTCTAGTAGGAGGGGATGGACAAAAATAATTTTAATGTTTTAAGCAAGTGAAATAGAAAATGATAAATACCATGGGAAAAAAGGAAGGGCGGGGGCAGGGGGAAAGGCAACTGGAAGTGCTGGCAGAAGGGAGTGAAGTTTCAAATAGGACGGTCAGGGCCAGTGCTGCTGAGAAAAGACCTGCAGGAGGTGGGGAGTGGAGTGAGCTATGCATGTTCCCAAGCAGAGGAGACACCGGGAGACCTGCGGACTGCAGGATGGTGAGTGTGGGGCAGGGAGTAGCAGCAGGTAATGTCAGAAGAGGGGTCTGACCACATGATCACGAGGGGAGACTCGTGGATGTTTGACCATTCATTCAACCTGCGGACGCCAGCTACTGAGGGTGGTATGAAGGGGGTGGTATTAAGATAGTATTTGGCGAGGGGGCGCTGGGGTCTACAAACCCCTCCTTAGACTGGGAGCCCTTCCCAGAGAAAAACTTTGTCACCAGTGGTGCTTCTATTCTCAGCGCAAGTGAATTCAGCTGGTTCCTCGGAGAAAGGTTGTTTCTTGAGCCAGATCATCGTGAACAACCTTGAACTGAAGCTGATCTGAGGGCCAGCTTTCCCCACCTCTCCTCCACAGCTTTGTTACCCCGTCATGAGTTTCCTATTGCATTTCAAGGACAGGGTACACATGTCAGTGCAAAGCAGAAGGGAGACCAAGAGATCACTTCCTAGCACAGGCTGATCAATACCTTCCCTCCGAGGCCCCACCCTGGAACACATGGTCCAACCAAAGTCTACGACTTTGACCAATCCTGGGAGAGGGGAATGGGGAAGGTGGGACCTTCTCAGGCTGGTCCAGCTGGTGCCCAACATGACCTGCCCAGCAAGTCCTTTGCTGGATTCTGGGGAAGTAATGGTTAACAAGATGAATCCTCCCTCTCAAGGAATTTGATCCAGTAGAGAAAACTAAACTCTAAGCTCTGTAATGTCAGGTACCACTGGGAGTTCTCCATTTAATGCATCATCCCCAGAGCCTAGCCTGTGCAGACCCTCAGGATAAACATTTATGGAAAATGGTGCATCCTAAATTGAGGAGAAAGCTAATTGGGGGTTCACAGTGCTGGTGCAAACATGCCCTGCTGGAGGCAGAGACAACTGAGATTGTATGGTCAATATATATGTGTTCCCTTGGTGGGTGAGCAAAGGGTGGGCAGGTGGGCAGGGTTACAGAGATGCCTGAATTACTTACAACCTGGGAACACAAGTGTCTCCTGTTCTGGGGTAAATATCACTCAGTTCACTCGTTGAGAGCTGCCTGAGGGACGGCTCAGCCATTTACGTTCAGTAGTCCACACACAGTGACTAACGTGATGGCATGAGATGACATGGGAGAGCAAGAGCCCTGGCCATGGGCGCTGGACATTCACAGCGTCACCCATGACGTATTCTGGCCAAAACGGTATATCTTAACCTCCAGTTCACAGGAAATATAGAGACAGAGGGGCAGGTTAAACACCATTACCAAGAAACAAACAGACAGATCCAGAATGGAAGCACTCTATCGCTCTGGATTCATCACAAAGTCAATGTCATTAAAAATAATCAACAAGGTAGGAGGGTATATCTTGGTGGCAGAGCGCATGCTTTGCATTCATGAGGCCCTGGGTTCAGTCCCCAGGACCTCCATTAAAAAAATAATAGCAATAAATAAAGCCTCTGGTGGATAATTGTATGTTAAAAGAGGTTGGAGAGACAAAAAAGAAAAAAAGGGCACTGTGTGAACTTTGACTGGATCTTGGAAAGGAAAAACAGCAATGAAGGAACCTTGGTGAATATTGGGGATGTATGAATAAACATATACTACTTATTAGATTGTATTATGGAACTATTGTTAATTTCCTAGGGGGGTTTAATAGTATAATTGTTTATTTACCATGAAATGTAGGTATTTATTATTTATAGGAGGATGTATTATTTATATTAATAATTTATTTATTTATTATTTATACACACCCGTATTTCTAGAAGAAGCGTGCCAAAAAGGGGGAGTGGTGTGATGTCTGCATTTCGGTTATCTCAGAGGAGAGAGAAAGAGATTCAGGGAGAGAAAGCAGATGTAGCAAAACTCGTATGATTTTCAAATGTAGATAAAGAATATATGCAAAACAGAAACTGATTCACAGACATAGAAAACGGACTTACGGTTACTAAAGGGGAAGCAGTGGGGAGGGATAAATTTGGAGTGTAGGATTAACACACACACTGTTATAGATAGATACATATATGGCAAGACAGACACTGCTGTATATAAAATAGATGAAAAACAACGACTTACTGTGTATATGGCCCAGGAAGCTTAGTCAGTATCCTATAATGAACCACAATGGAAAAGAATATGAAAAAGGATACATGTGTGTATAATTGAACCCCTTGCTGTGCACCTGAAACAAACACGCTATTGTAAGCCAACTATACGTTCAGTAAAAAGATTTTTTTTAAGTAAATCATTTTTAAAAAGAGTATATAGTTGCTGATTTTCCTTTTCATTCTTTACATTTTTTTAAATTTACTTTTTGGAAGTATTTCAAAAACATATTTTAAAATTAAAAGTTGGGGGAAGTTATTTTTAAAAGACAATTATATATACTATTGCACTTTGCCACATATTGAATGTATATGTATATATATGTGTATGTAGGCATGTGTGTATGGATGGATGGATGGATGGATCCACGGATAGACAGACAATACAGTATTTAAAAGTGGCATTTTCTTGGGCATCCTTGTTGAAGCGAGCGCTTCCATAATGAATCCCCAGGAGCAGACGAAACCGCTCTTGCCCAGAACACTGTGGAAAATGCCTCAAGGACACCGCCTGCCGGCCCCGCCGAGCCAGCTCCAAGGAGGCGGGAGCCACGGGTGTCGGGGGCAGCCCGGAGGGGCCACAGGCCCTGTGCGTGCTGAACGCGCTACTTCCGGGCATCTTCTGTCCACACCATCTCCTGCTCTAGAAACAAACAGAAGAGACCAGCGTCCCTCGTGGCCAAACTCGCGGAGGCAGACCTCGCTCCGCAACAGCAGTTTCTGTGCTTCCTCCCTCCCTCCCTCCCTCCCTGGGTAACTCAGGGTCGTCTGCATTTATGTTCTATTTACTCGTGTCTGTAAGTCAGAATGAGAGCAATCTGAGCCAAGCCTCGCTGGGTAGGCTCTCTGCCGTTGGAGGCGGCTGTTAGGTCAGGGAATGTGGACCTGGGGGAGACGTGCGGGAACAGCCCTGGTCCCCCCCACCGAGCAGGGCTGGGACTCGCACCGCAGCGGGGCCGCAGAGCTGCGCGGTTTCCTGAGCGCGGGTCCAGGCGCCGTCAGCACCCACCGCGCGGGAGGGGGGCGGGCGTGGACGGTAACAGCTACTCCAGACACGGATCCTCTTACCCAAGGACATAAAACTCAGAGAATTCTGGTAAAACAGGGTAAGTCTAGAATCCCACTCCTGGCTCGATCATCAAAGAGTTCCATGAACTTGGGTAAATTTTCTCCGCTCTTGGCCTTAGATTCCCGGTCTATAAAATCGAAGGTTTGAATAGGATTTCCCTGAAGTCCTTGTCAATACCTACTACGATTCTTCGGAACAATCAGAGGGCAAAGCAGTGTGAACCCTGGCTGATTCTTCATCTGAATCCCAGATAGGGAGTCGGGGAAGGTACAGCTCAGCGGTAGAGCGCATGCTTTGCATGCAGTTAAGTCCTGCGTTCAGTCCCCAGGACCTCCCTTAAAAATAAATAAACAAACCCAATTACACCCTCCCAAAGAAAACAAACAAACAAACAAAAAATGAGTTCAGAGAAGCTAGGTAAATGTAAGGGCAAGACTTTGCTGGATTTTGGGAGGTGGTGAGGATTTGAGTGAGAAACAAAAGGTATAAAGGAATTCCAGGGGTCAGGAGCCCTGTAAGCAAAGGATGGAGACTGGACTGAAAACAGCACGGAAGCCGGATGGAGGGGGGTGAAAAAGTCATGCAAGGATCGGCCCAAGGAGTCCAACTCACCCCACAAGGCCCAGCACGGCCAGCATCACTTCCTCCAGGAAACTTCCAGATCACTAATATCCACCCTGCCTCTCCAGCCTGAATTAGTTGGCCCTTATAATGATCCCTCAGTACTCATTAATAGATACAAACTACTGACCACCTCCTCTGAGCTTTGTGTTCTACGTATTATCTCACTCAACTGTTTTAAACAAAAGCCAAGACACAGATGCGGAAATCTCAGGCTCAGAGAGGTTATGTTACTTGCCCACGGGCGCCCAGCTAGACCAAATCTTTTTGAACTACTTCATTCTGTTTGTCCATTGCTTATATTCCTACTGGCTGACGGGCTTCCCAAGGACAGATCACCTCTACCTCTGTATTCTCAGGTCCTGACATGGAGCCGAAACTAATGATCAGAATGTAAACTCAAATGTCTGGACTTAGATACAGATTGTAGCAGGCTAGGATGCTCAAAAAGCAAAGAGTGAAGGGGACAGGCGACCTTACTCTACTGAGTCAATCACATTCTATTTATCCTGAGTCATTCCCCAGATGGCCCAGCCAAGGAAACCTCTGCCCTCCTCTCTCCTCCCGCCCACAGGCTGTGTTCTCTAAATGGCAGGTGTTTCCCAGCTCAGAGAAACAGCACATACATCACAGGCAATGAGGACGAAGGGAGAAGTCAGCTTCCCTCTTCTGGCCTTAAGTGACCCAGTCCTGCAAAGCAGGACACAAGGGTGTGAAGGCACAGGAGAGAGATGCAAACTCTAGTAGGAAAAACAAAATGAAGTGTGAACAGAGTTAAATGGCTCCACCCTGGTGGCGAAGGGATGGATTGGGTGGAGATGCCAGAGAGCCTTTGTGAGCTCATGTGCTCCTGCAATGAAGAAAGCTGGATGGGTCTGCATTCATCTCACTGGCTTGGACCCCACTGGCCGCGATGTGGAAGAGACCAAGCACAGAGCCTGAGGGACACACATTCTTCTTCTAGGCGACTCTGATAAAGTCCTTCTGACTTGCTGTGCACCGGGGTCCTTTTCTATAAAATGGGAGGGGTAGTTCCAGCCCTGCCAACTTCACAGGTCAGCCCCAGAGCCCAGATGAGAAAACATGCACAGAATCAACTGATACTCATTCTACAAATTAGGAAACCGGGGCTCAAAGAGGTAAGTGATGTCCGAATCATAAAGCACCAAAGGGTGACTCCAAGCCACAGAGAATACACTCAGCCCTTATCTTGGAAGATCTCCTAATTAAATTTTATGTGTATTCAGTACACATATCTGTATATACATTATATATGTAGCATATAAACAAACGTGTATGTGTATATATAATATATATATAGCATATATGTACACACATGCAGACATATGCTATGCTATGTATGTTATGTAATTACATTGTTTGATGCTCATAATAACCCCGTGGGTTAAATCATATCTCCATTTATAAACAAGAAAATGAAGGCTTAGACAGGAAACTTACGTGCCCAATGTCACTCATAAGTAAACCCAGAGCTGAATTTGAACCTTGGACCTTGTGGACTTGTGTACCTCAATTAGTTTCATTACTTGACTCCTGATAATGGATGACTGGAGTTCTAATGCATAACTTTAAAAAAAAAACATTTTTTCTTTTAATAAACGCTTTATAAAAGTCCCAGTTCAAATAAATAGGACACTTTCCAATCAGTGAGGAAGCATTAGAGACTGTTAACATCAAATCACCCCTTTCTTTTGTGCCATTTGGTCCCCCCTTGAGTCATGTGTATATTCATGACCCCCCAAACCATGAGCTTGCTCCTTTAGGTTCCAGCTCTTTCTGTTGATCTCTGTCCCCTCTTTCTCTGTTCACACAGCACCCGGCACATAGCAGCTGCTCATGAAACATGTGTTGAGTCCAACAGGACCATAGAGGTCCTCTGTTCTGATTGTTGACTTTACATGACTCAGGTGCTAAGGAGAGAGGTGGGAAGGTTTCACGCATAGCCTTAATATAATGAAGTGAACCCCACTACTGGGTAGGCCCAATGCAACAACATCGGATGCTTGTAGCCAGGTCCAGCCTGCACCAGGAGACCTTCTACTCCTCTGTGTGGAGCAAGCCCCAGGCACACCCGCAGTGCTATTCTCACTAGTTTTTGCGGGGTACGCTAATCCCAAGGCAAGACCCGTGAGTCTCTGGGAACCCAGTACCCTGACGGCGCACACTTTACTGTGATGGCCCCCGTTCTGTGCGGTACAGGCGTTAACGTATTTCAGAATGGAGCCTATTAGCTGGGAAGGGTGTGCTGTCACGCCAGCTTCCCTAGAAGAGAATCCTCACACAGCAGGGCAGAGCCACGCCCTCCTTCCCGTCCTGCCCATGGGATGCCGCAGACTTCTGCCCTTTTCTCTCGTCCTCCTCACCCCTTCCCCTCGCCTCCCGTTTCCCTGTCTTTCACTTTTTCTCTGTTGCTTATCTCTTTTAGTTCCTTATCTTTTCTTCCTCACTATCTTCTTTCTCTTTTACATTTTCCCTTCTGGTGGCAACCAGACAAAACATCTTTGCTTGAGGACTCATTTTCCTGAAATATCTCTAACAGTCATCTTAATTGGGTACTTTCCTAAACACATCCAAAACAAGGTCCAGAAGTTTCCATCATAATATTTCCTAATGACAGTTCATTTATGTTTAATTATCCAAGCAATACGTGAATGCAGTTTCTTTGCTTTCTTTTTTTTTAAGAAGTTTTAATTATAGATAATCACCATTATCATGATAAAACCTTCCTGATTTTTCTTTTTGGGTTTATATGTGTATAAATATGCTCTTGGAAAGTATTGTTTTGTGTGTGTGCATGCGTGTGCTAGTGTGTCTGTGTCTTTAGTATGTGGGGAACACTACCCTGTGAATTGTTCTGTTACTTGCATTTTTGTCCCAGCAAATCCCCTGTAGAACTTTTTACATCAGTGAAAATAGTTGTGCTTTATTCTTTTTAATTGCTTCAGAGTGTTCTGCACCATCAGTAAACTGCAATGCATTTATGCATTAACCTCCTAGTGGGTATCTGGGCCAATTCTAATATTTCCACTCTTATTTCACAAGTCATCTGGCAATGAACACCCTGGTCCATGCTTCCCAGTATAGGGAGGCACGTTTCCTCTTGGGAAGATATGAAGAGAAGGCATTGCTGGATCAGAGGATTTGCACATTTTAATTGATAAAGATACTACCCAGTTGCTTTCAAAGCAGCTGTACTAACATATATTTTTCCTTCTTAATTTCCTTTGTAATTATCTGCGGATGCATCCAATGTGTTTATCCATTCCCCTGTGGAAGGACATGTGAATTGCTCCCTGTCTTTACTTTTCCCACCTTTTTAGAACAACTACATTCTTCCTTCTTCCAATACATTAACTTCTGCAACAAACCAGATGCAATGAAATTTCCATAAAGGAAACCGAGAACTCAGTTCTAGGCACTGATTTGCAGAAGTCAGCTCCTCCTGGCTCGTGAAAGCTGGTCATGTGGTCCTCTTCCTAACACCGTGTTTAATGGTACCCAGCTGATTGGGAGAATATTTCCACCATGGAAACAGGAAAATCCTAATCATCAGAGCTTTTGTAGTGCGGGAAGGGTACACACTGCTGATGGTTGTTAAACATTGGGAACAGTTGTTAAATATATACCACCACACCACCGATGCCAAGAGAAGAGCCTGCTGGGACAGAACTAGAGGAAAAACCCAAAGCCACTTAAAGGGTCCCGACTGATGCTACAGAGTGAAACAGATGAATGATGAGTTTCTGATGGTCAGAACTAGGTATCTTTCATCTTGAGCTAAGACAAGAAGATGATAACTTATCAGAAAACAAGAAATTTAAGCATACTAGTAATCTTTCGAGGCAGGCAGTACGGTGTCAGTAACAAAAGCCTTGAAGATCATTGTGAGGACAGCCCCCCCTCCCCGCCCCACTCCTCCCGATTACTCCCCACCCACCTTGTTGGATGTATGTGAAAAAGAGGTCACCAGCCTCTGCTTAAAGAACTCTCAGAGAAGCAGGGGGCAGGGTAGTTGTTATCAGGGGCTGGGAGGTGGGGGACGTGGGGAGATGTCGGCCAAAGGGTACGAATTTTTCAATGATTTATGACAAATCAATTCTGTAGACCCAATGCACAGCCTGGTGACTAGAGTTAATAATACTGTATTGTACACTTGAAATTTGCGCTGACAGTAAATATTTTTATTTTTCTTAAGTGAAGTATAGTAGACTTACAATGTTGCATTAGTTTCTGGCGTACAGCAGTGACTCAGTTATACATATATATATGTGCGTGTGTGAATGTGTATATATATTTATGTATATATACATTATATATACACACACACACATATGTATACTTTTTCATGATGGGTTATTACAGGTTACTGAATATAGTTTCCTGTGCTCTACAGTAGGACCATACTGTTTATCTGTTCTGTATATAGTAGTTTGTATTTGCTAATCTCAAACTCCCAGCGTACCCTTCCCTCCCCTTTTCCCTTTGGTAACCATAAGTTTGTTTTCTGTGTCTGTGAGTAGGTCAGTAAATCTTAATTGCCAAAGGAAAAAATGGTAACCATACGAGATGACAGATACGTCAATTACCTTGATCACATAATCATTTCATAATGTAGACAGACATCAGAACATCACGTGTGTACCGTAAGTAAATATAGTTTTTGTTGTCAATTTTATCTCAGTGAAGCTGGTTGGGGGGAGAACTTCCCAGTAGCTGGCCGCTCGCATCCTTCTCAGGACTAGCCCTCATCTCTGGTACCTCCAGCTGCGCCCCTGGGTCCTTTGCCCACTGCTCCCTCCCCAGTGCCTGGGCCAAGTAGACAAACCTTGTCTCTGGTTCCCCGCCTTCTCTGGGACTTTCTTCCATATTTACGATTCAGGGTTTGTTCTGCATGACATCCCATGTGTCTTCCAGGATCCCTGACTCCCCGAGCCCCGACTCCCACCCGTCTCAGGCCACCCCGCCACCTGCATCCTTTCGGGCAGCCGGGCTGCACAGAAGGCAGTGGCTGTATTTAGAGCCTCATCTTCTGAGCAGTGAACCATTCCCCACAGTTAGAGGCCGTGCTGCCTCCCTGACTGATTGCTGATTTTGTTTGGCTTTTTTTTTTTTCTGGCCTCATATAGAGCTGATTAGGGAACCCTTTTCACATTCCATAGATTATATCCGTGACTCCTCTCCAATGCGGGGTTTCAAACGAAGAGATGAATGAGGGACTCCTGAAAAGCTAAGTGAGGTCTTGTATGAACTAAGTAAATAAGACAAATTCACTCACCTGCCATCTTTGTTTTACGTTAAAAGCATTTGTCTGTCAACTGACTTTTTTCCACTCATGATACCCCAAATAGGGAAGCAGAACCCTTTATTTCCATTTTACTGATGAGAAAACTGAGGTTCAGACACGCACACTGATTGGCTAGGGCTTAGAACGAATCAATAGCAGAGCCAAGCTTAGAACGCGGATCTTCTCAGGCGCTCCCCAATGTTCTTTATAGAGAAGAGAAATAAAGCCACACCCCTGCAGGCTGCTTGGGGCAAGCGCAGTCTGAATTAACGAAAAGGCTGAGTAATTTAATATCTGAAAACAAACCAACACCATCAAGTACCTGTAGTAAATAAATCACCCGTCCTTATTGTAAGGTCTTGGGTTGGTAAACTGCCACTCCTTTGGAATTGAATTCAGTTACATGATTAACCACTGGAATTCTGCCCTGGCCCGGGGCTGGGTGGGGAGCCCCTCTGAGGGGCTGTGAGAGCCTCTGGTCCCCGCACCACCCGTTTCCCTGACCCACCTGCTGCATTTGTGTACTTGTCAGTCTCCCTTTTGAGATGTGAGGTCCTAGAAAGAGGGGCTGTCTCTTATACGCTAGCTTCCTTGGCACCCAAACTAGCATCCGGCAAGTAAAAGGTGATTAACACTTTTGCATCAGATGAAACCAGTGGGGGATACTTCAGAGGGAGCCAAAGCCTCATTCACATCCATTGTGCAGAGAAAGGTGGAAATTAGTTAAACAAGTGTTGATCATTGAAGCCTGCACTCACGAACTGACGAGAATAAATTATAATTAACATATCAATTCTGTATACAAGAGAAGGATGCTGCAAAAAACGCTCAAAATGTTTGCGTGAAAGACTGTCAAAAAGCGCTCTGGAAATGGTGTCTGTGCCCATGTCTTATTTAGCAATTTTCCTTTCAAAGAGTGAATAAAAGAAACCTCACTGCCTGCCCAAATCAGCAGAAATTCTGAATTAGTGGGGTCAAAATTAATGAGGCTTCGAAGAATGTTCACCTGCTTTGACCTAATAATCCTTCTCCTGGGACTCCATCCTAAGGAAATAATTCAAAAGAAGAAAAATGTTACGTGCACAAAGAGGATCGTAACAGCCTTGGATATAATTTTGAAAAGACAGCAATAAAATAAAATGTCCAACATAAGGAAAATGGTAGGTGATCTCAAGAGAGACTTTTGGGAGCCCAGACAAGTGTTTAGAAAATTAATGTTAGAGTTATGGATATATGGAAACATATAAAGAGAGAGGAAGGCTGCTGTGGCTTAAAGAGTGAGAACATGAGTGAAATGTCTAGTATTTGAAATGTAGTTGAATTGAGCCCAACTGAGATTTAATAGTAATTATTTAGGAAGCCCAACTGAATCAGGAATCCACTACTCAGTTTATTACGTAATCATTCCCCTCCTCCGTCATCCTTTATTTCATTCATTGAACATCTACTATGTAAGAGCAAGAACTTTGTAGCCAAAGAGAAACACACAATTCCTGTCCTCAAGGGCAGTGTGGCCCCAACCGAGCATAGTAAAATGCAGCATCAAATAACTGTTCTAATAATAGAGTGAGCGAAGACTGACTAATTCTGAAAGAGCGGATGGTGTATGAAAGAAGACTTTTCAGAGAAGGATGCATTCAGACAGATCCTGAAGACAGCTTAGGAGTTGAACATACGGCAAGGATGTCAGTAAAGCCACAGAATGTGCATCTAGGAAACAGGGACACACTCAGAGCCACCAGCACGAAGGTACAGGCAAGGGAGATGATGGGGATAACTGCGGTTTGGGGGTGGATGACGGCGGGACGTGAGTGCCAAGCCCAGGAGTCCAGCCAGCACCGCGTACACTGGTTCCCTGAGTGTAGAAATGAGACAGGCTACCGACAGGTCAGGAATCACACACAGTTCTCATTGCTCACTGCCGTCCACGCCGGGCCCGGCAGAGATACTTCTGGGATGTTTTATTCTGTTTTTAAGAGCTCTTCATTTGTCACTGGGGACAGAAAGTTGGAGCTGGTTGCAATCTGCAATCAATCAGCCTGCCTTTGCGGAAGAGCTACCAGGAAAGGAGTGTTCTTCCTCTGCGGGTCTTTTAGCATTGATGTAAGCATTCAGGACTCACTTACTCGGTGTGCACTAGGAGAAAAAGAGGGAGGGGAGGGGGCAGAGACAGGAAGTTGTAGGGAGGGGGAGAGAGAGCACGAGGAAGAGAGAGAGAGATGGGGACAGACTGATTAAGGCTGAATGGAACTTTCTGTGGGTGGGAATAAATCACCATGGAGGGCAAATATGAAGACGGAGAGCAGTTTTTTTTTTTTTTGAAAAAATACTGGAATCACTCATTGTTCTCCTAGTTTACAATATAGCTTTGTACTTTTATTTCTTTTACTGATGTTTAGAGCAATCTAGCATCTATGCCTATAGACACACTTTTTCAAGCAAAAATTGGGTCATGTGTGCATGTGTAACTTGCTTTATTTTTCATAGGACAAATATCATTTTTTGGGTTTTTTTTCTAGATCGGGACACACAGAAGTACACACTTTTTAGTGGCTTTATGATATTATAAGGGTGCCCTCTAATTTATTTGAATAGTCTTATTGATAGATATTAAGCTTGTTTCCCTTTTTTTGGTTCTTTTTTGGCCAGTACAACAGGGCTGTGGAACATGCCATTGTAAGTGAACTTCGGCACACGTGGTGAGTGTTTCTTGAAGGTGATTGCTAAAGTGGAATTACAGAGTCATGGGGGGATACAGACTGAATTCTTGAAGAAAAAAAAACCCAGAAAATTCTGAAAGTGTTGGCTTCTCCACATCCTTGGAGGGTTTGGACAATTTTATCAAGACCTTCACTCTCCTGGTTCATCCCCTCCCCTATGCCATGCCTGAAAATCAGTGTAGAGGAGACATCACAGCTGAGGAGCGTGCTAGCCTTGGTGACGGGCTGAGCTGGAAAGGGGTGGAGGTCATGGTCAGGAGGCACATGACCCTTGGGTCCAGCCCCAGCCCTGCTGTCAGCAGTGCCGAGACCCTGGTCACGGCCCTTCCACAAGACCCAGCAATACAAGGCTGAGGGGCTCTGACCTCGCTTTCCCACTTGGGAGACGAGTAAGTCGGCCTTGATGATTGGAGAGAAATCAAAGAAACGATGCAAAGAAGAATAAGCCCATCGCCAGTTGTTTCAGAAAAGCCTTTTAAAAATTCAACACGTAGCAATGCCAAGAGCAATGCCATGACCTTTGGAAGAAAGAGGAAGGTATCACGAAAAAGAAGTGAGGGGCAAGAATGTTGTTTTATTTTCAACCCCCGTCCAATTTAATTTTGCCCAGAAATAATTTTTTTTTCACGTTGAGTGAAACCAAATGCGGAGTAATGGCTGGTCACAGGGGAGGGAGGGAGGTGACAGATTACCTCTCCGGTTGCGTGTTTCCATGTGCACCGCGGACACAAATGCTCTCCACCCCTGGGAAGGTGGGTTCTTTTCTCTTCAATGTTATATTAATCACAACTGCCTAAGTCATCATCCTTGCTGACCACCACTTCTTAGATTCCTCTTAAACCTTTTTCAGGACAGAAACTGATGGTAGGACCTGACCCATGACACACAGCTACAGAGAAGAAAAAAAAGAACTGGACTAGGAGTTAACAGGGTTTGGGGCGGAAATCTGCCCCTCGCTGGTTCTATAACGGTAAACGAAGTCATTTTCTCTCTCTCTGGACCTCCTGTGATGCTTTCTAAAATGAAGGGGTTGCAACAAAACAGTGGTCCCTCCAAGTCCCTGGACAGACCAGCAACAACAGCAGTATTAGCTGGGAAACTGCTAGAAATGCAAAACCCTTAACCCTGCCCCAGACATCCGGACTCAGAAACTGTCAGTGGGGTCCAGCCATCTGTTTTAACAAGCCCGCCAGCTGCATATGATGCAGGTTTAAGTTTGAGAATTGCTGAACCACAAGATCACAAAGGTACCCGCTACTTTCAGGGGACACAAGCTTAATCCTAAGGATTTTGAAAAAGGGAAGTGAAATGAAGCAACCCTTTCCTCATCTCAGATCCTCCAGGCGAAGGGCTACACGGACAAGTGATGCCAGCCTCCCTATTTCCTCCTTAGGCTGTTCTCACCGCCTTGCTGCTTAAATTGTAGTCCTTGGACCAACAGCATCACGGTCATCTGGGAGCTTGCTAGAAATTCACAATTTCAGGTCCCACTCCCGACCTGCTGAATCCAAATCTGCATTTTAAATAAGATCCTGAGCTGATCTGAATGCACATTAACATTTGCGAAGTCTGCCACCAGATCTCTCCCCCTCCTCCCCTCCCCTCTCTTGATTCTTCTGCTAGCTCATTTTGCATCATTCTTCTATTTTTCTTTCAGTTAGCCTTGGAAATGCCTGTGCACTTTCTAGAGGCACAGTTTAGACCGAGGCTGACCATCATGTTTAACAAAGTGTCCAGGATTTCATATTCAGAGCCAACAGCTAATGAAGCTGCACTTTTTGCTTCTCCCTGTGGGAGGCAGTGTGGTACAGGCGAGAGTCCTGAACTCAGCCATCATCAGATCAGCGTTCCAGTCCCAGCTCTGCCCCCATCTCTGTGTTTGACAAAACATTTAACCTTCGTTTCTAAAATGGAGATATTCATGCCTTTTCTCCTGGGTTGTTTGTGAGGGTCAAATGAGACCATGGAAATGAACGTAAAAGACTCAATTCAAATACAAGGAATTGTAAAGACAATTAGCAAAGCCACTCTTTCCTCCCCCTTTCCTCCGAGCTTTTTCAAGAGCAGTTCCTAAACTCTTGCCTCCTCACCAGATGCTGCTGAAAAACAAGCACCAATTTCCACATCCCCGGTCTCTGGGTTTTTATTAGGAAAGCAAATACTGGATTGCCCCGCCCCCTCCTTCTCAATAAAAGTGTTTATCACCCTGTAAATTCTAACATATCAGTATCTTGTTACAGAGAGGAAAGGTCGCCGCCAAGAAAGATGTGTCATTCTACAGGAAATTTGGGTTTAATATGTACAAGGGAGCCGGCACGTGGAAATCTCTTTGGAAATGATAAAGTCCTCTAATGAAAAATACCACTACAATACTGGGCTCATTTCAGCAGATAAATATTTAATATAGATCAGCCAAGATTAATTGCCTACTGAAACGCGCCCGTCCTCTGGCTGGCGAGGAAAAAAAGAGCATCTTTACGTTAATTTATGACAGAGTTTTTGAAACAAGCAATGCTTAGCTCGGCCCCGGTTCATTCCGCCTGCCATTGAGCAATGCATCGCACGGCTCCCGAGGCCGCCTGCTCTGCGCCGGGCTCCTGCTGCAGTGTGGAGTGGACCGGCCACTCCTCCGCATACTAATTCAGTTCTTGCCAGCATGGAAAAAAAAAAAACCAGAAAAAAACCCCCTAAAGTGCTAGAGAATCACTGAAATCAGGACATGGCACAAACCAGTGAAAAAGACCGTCTTAGTTCTCATGGGGCCGGTGCGGAATGGATCTGCACGTTCAAAATAGAATGGGGACCACAGTGGGAATCCAGCATGCGTATGGCAGGCACTGAGGGACTGACTTCAAGCACTTATCTACTTTAACTCTCACCAGCCAGAAAAGTAAGTAACAGTGTCCCCATTTTATCGCTAGGGTGGCGCTGAAGTTCAGAGAAGTTAACTGGTCTACCCAAGCCCACACAGCTAAGTGGCAGAGGGACAATTTCAACTTAGATCTTTCTGACCCCAGAGGCCATCCTCAGAAACCTTAATCTAATTACTCATCTGATTGCCCAAGTTTTGCACATCGGGATTAATACCGCTGAGGGAACTTCAAGTTCAGGCCTTTGACTCCAAGACTCTTTATATCCTGCCATTCTGACTATTTATCCTTTCTCTCCCTCTGTACGTTTCTCCCCCCGCTGACTATCCATCAGGCTTTCTTGATTCCCCAATGGATTTCTGGTGCCTCATTGGTGAGTCTGCTATCATTCAGGAAGAAACACTTACTTGAGCTTTTGATTTTTGGTTGCGGCATGCTGCTAACTCATGCTGCTTTTAGGAGAACTGGGGTCCAGATTGTACAAGGAAGGAGGACCAACTGAGCTCAAACTGAGCCGCCAACTTGCCTGGACGAAAAGCTGAGCAACCTGGAAACAGAGTGATACTTCTCCTCCTCCTCTTCCAATTAGCAGCACCTTCAAAACCGTCATCATTACTCACAGTCATCTCTCTATCTCCATCGCCATTAAAACAGCAGCGTTGGAACCAATCGGACATATTACTGTTGTTACGACCAGCAAAATTGTCATCATTGATCTTCGCCGCAGCCGACATCACTCGTATTGGCAACTTTTTTTCACTATAAAGGATGTACCCTCTGCAGAGCCGAAGGCATCAAGAGCATCATCACCATCATCGCTTTTAACCAAGAGCAACAAATGTAATGCTTGCCTACTATGTGCCGGAAATATGGAGAGTTACGGGTACAGCCTTTGCACGTATGGAATTTCGCTGTCACTGGGTAGACAAGATAACTGACAATACCAAGCTCTGATTTCAAAGACCCAAAGAGTGCTGTTCGGTGTTTTGAAGGATCAGAGACAGCCAGACATGCTGTAAGAGGCCACCCACAAGAGGACAAGGGGAACTCACTGAGCAGGGAATTCTAGCCTTCTGCCTGTCATTAAAGCATGACTAATTTTGACCAAGTCACCTCAACATTCCTACATCAGTTTAGTCAATAGAAAATGAGAAGTTCAGTGCTAGATAGATTTTTAAACCCTTTTCCAGGCCCCAAGACCCTTTGAACCCTTGAATTGACTGTCATGTGGTTACCTGCATTTTTTTCCCCCTAAATAGCCCAATAGTCTGGTTGATTTCATCTTGAGGAAATCAAAGGTAGTGAGAACGTTGGGATGGGGGCCAAAAGCCCACCTTGCGAATCTCTTCTGATTTCTCTCTCCTCTCTGAGGACCCCATCTCGGATTATTCGAAATGCTCACTTTACAGGGTACTGAGCACCTTATTTTAAAATAATTCACATGGTGCTTTAAGCTCTGCCTCTTGAGAGTGATCCAGCCTAGGAAAGACCGGGTTCCAAGGACCAGTTCTTGAATAACATCTTTAATATATGATGACATTATCCCTCATTATCCCTACTCAGAGGTGTCTCAGTTTTTACGTTTATTCCATACACTCTTCTGGGAGCACACAGCTGTAGATTTGATTCCTAGCTCTTTTCGTCATGGTCTGTGCTACCTGGGACAAGCTCATTAACTCCTCTGAACCACACAGACAGCTCATCAGTAGACATGGGAGAGCCACATCTCTGTGGTGGAGCAGTTACGAGAATTTGACTAGTGACATACACACAGGAACACTAAGCCTGCTACACTGACCTTTCCCCCTGAAGATCAGAGAAATAGACATATAAACAAGGTAACGTAAATGACCTAGGGAATCAAAATCTCACAGGCTCCCAGGATCCTGAAAGTGATACCCGAGTATGTAGTAACTACCACAGTGTCTTAGTTGTACAGCCTGGGCACCACCCACATCTGAAGGCAGCAGTTGTGACACAGTTCCAGTCCATTGTTATCTGCATACATGATGGCAAAGGTTGACCAGACTTACCAGTTTTCAAGGGAAAAAAAAAAGACATTTGAATTTTTTTTTCTGAAATCTTCCTTCCTTACTTATTTACTTATTTATTTATTAAGACAGAGGCCCATCATTCCTTTTAAAAACTCACTAGAGGCCACGTGAAAACATGTCTTGTGTTTGGACCAAGGTTTGTATATGACATATCTGGACCAGAACAGATGGTGGGGGTGGTTGCTAAACGTCTAGTCTATCTGCATGCGAGGACTCTTTCCTACTAGCCTTTTTTCTTCTCATCTCACCTGAAGAGATCCCTTTCAAGATGACAAATAACTTCAACCTCACAGTCACTTTCTGTAAATAATTCACTGGGAATGACGTCATCAGTGTGTGACTCTTGGAGGCCAGATATGTAAGAGGTAACGGTCACCACTCGGTACTTCCCCCCCCTCTTTTTAGGGATAACTTTTCCATACCTCAGACACAAACTGGTGACCTGACGCATGCAAAATCTAATTCTAAATGCTCTGGAGAAAGAACACGGGCCTTGACCTCATCAACCAGTAGACTTCTTGCGATGAGAAGTGGGAAAAGGGGGCCAAAATATAATACAGAAAGCAATGTTTTTCATCAGTCATTTTATCAAGAAACAACCAATGAGTGTCTACTATGTGTTATGCATCAAAGGCAAAACAAAGTGGTAGACTTTGGAGGAGGACATTGGCACATCTTAACTAGGATCACACCTTTGGTTGGGGTAGCTTTGGTAAGGGGTGGGAAAAGACTTATTCCTCAACCTCATAGCCTTGGGATAGAAGACAGTCCCCTAGATGGTTAAGCAGACTCTCAGGACATCCATTCATAGACTTCATATGAAAATTAGAAAAAAAGGTGCTCTCTCCAGTCATAAATGACAGGACAGTATCCCTTGCGGGTGAAGCCGTGCAACCTTGAGTTGCCAAGCGTATCAAAGGTCCCTGAAGCCAATTTCCCACCTGTGCTTACATTCTCTTTGGGTCAGACTATGTTAAGGAGAATCGCTCTGGTGACAGGAGGGTGACCACCTCCTCGGTTCTATCAACGTGCTCCCTCTCATCTTCCAGCAACTCTGAAAAACTTCTCACCTGGAAGACCGTCTTCTAGTAACCACTAATTCTCTCTCTGGCGTTAGCCTATGAAGAACTTCTGATTCCCAGTGCAGTACATACATTGTCTGTATATACAAGTTTACAAGCCTCCTGCACACACTAGATATCCATCCAGTGTCAGAGGCTACTTTCTCTAGTTTTCTTTGAGAGACATGCTTCCAAGTTAGTACCGAAAAAAATCCAGCACCTGGTAACAAGCAGATGAGGAAGTTGAGCCATCCGAAGATGTCTCTCACCTGGCTCTGTCTCCCAGGAGTAGGTGGGTGGTACTTAGCCAAAGAATAAGATCCAAAAAAGAGAAGTGAATGACAGAGTAGACTGAAATAAATAGAGTGGCACAATGGGGCAGCTCTGCGTCTTCCCTCTACCATCCTCCATCAGCCAGAGACAAAAGGATCTCTCCACTCAAGTGTGGGGAGTTGGTTGTTTTTTAATGATGCCACGTGGATCTGCTAATTTTAAGAAAACAGTCTTAAAAAAAAAAAAAACAACTTTGTTCCCAGAGTCAGGGGATGACACTCAATGAGAGCTAATCTTCTGAAATCTCTGAGACGCCAAGGGACGCACGGAACCACACTATGTAAGAATTGCATAGACTTTATTTCTCCTTCTTTCAAATATCACCTCTGGAATCCTTATGAGTGTACCAGATGGAGTGCCGCATGTTTGCAAAACTCTTCTCCATCCTCTCTTATAGAGTGCGGCCATCAACATGAATGATGGCCCCAGACTGAGTCCCAGTGATAAGCAGGGGCTCATCAACAAAAAGGCAACTGTGGGACAGTTAAAACGAGCACTCAGGGATGTGTCAGGAGGCTCGCGTGCAAGGCAATGTTCCGCCACTTACCAGGTATCTCACACTAGACAAACTGCTCAGCTGCTCAAAGCTCTGGCTGCCTCATCTTTAAAATAAGATAGTATTACCTCCCTCACCTGGGAAAGCGGTTTGTGAATTTTAAAGCGTTACACGGGAAAGGTGTATTTGAACAGGAAGAAGGGCAAGAAAAAGGAGAAGGGAAAAGGGAAAGAAAAAGGGAGAGCACAAGGTGGGGGATTAAAATCGTGGAGTATCAGGAAAGGAAAATTTGCTCTGGTCACAAGGTGATTCAGTGCCAAGGATGGAGTAAGATTCAGGCTCCTGGAGTCCCGGGCGGGGCTCCTGTCCCTTCACCTCCCTGGCACTGTGCAGAACCAGTGGTTACAAGCACTGAGTCTGGGACCGGATTCGCCCGGGTTTGAATCACAGTTATGTGACTTCCCAGCTGCGTGACCCTGGGTCAAATACTTCTGTGAGTCTCCATTTCCTCACCTGTAAAACCAGTTTAAAGGCAGTAGCTGGCACCTAGGGCTGATGTGGGGAGCAAATGACTCAATAAGGCTGTCGCGTTGCGTAGCTATCAATATAGTCAGTATCATTATTGAGCTAGTTTATTCCCTCCATTCTGCCTGGGCTTCGTTTTACTTCTCAACATTGTTCTTGGTTCTGGAATGAATTGCAACTGGATCCTGTTTTGGAATTCCTCCCATTAGCTTATTCACTTCAGCTCAACTTGCAACATCAAAGGTGGGAGGGTCACCTGGTAAAGAGGTTCCAATTCCTGAACGTTCTCTCTTCGGAAGCCCCCCTCTCTGGTCGTGCCTCCCCCCCCCCCCCGCTACCACCACAACTACTGCTGCTAAATCTCAGAGCAGGCTGAGCGGAAGCTGTTAGGGACTCCGTGCTGTCTAAAGGGAAATGCAATACAACCTACACTTCCCTTTTGCTGACAAGCATCCCGGGCCTGGGTGCCCCAGTGCTTTTTCGCAAATCAAAAGAATACAGAACGCATTATGTCGAAGCACAAGTTATCCTTTTATCGGTCAACTTGTCTGGGTCAACTGCTCCCGCGCATTTATTCTGGACATCTAAAAGATAGGACATCTAACAGTCCGCCTCCAATATTCCAGCTGCCTTTCACTTTGTTATCCAAAAATGATATTCTGAAATCAGGCTATTCAGATGCAATTATTAAGTACCAAAGCACTATCTTTTATCAGAGCAGTGGAAGGAATCCAAAGTCAGCGCCTGGGAGCCAGTACACAGGCACCATGGGGCCGACATTTACACGAAGGTGCCGGGTTTACCAAGCACATTTACCTCCACTCCCGCTTTTAAGCATCATTCTCTCTATCTTAGGGTGGGGGGAGGAGGTAGAAATTATAAGTTCCTCTTTAAGGAGGAGGAATTGAGGTTCAGAGAGGACAGATCATTATTCGAAGATCGAATAGAGAAAAGTACAAAGACTTGAATGCAAATCTTCCGTTGTGTTTCCTCCCACACCCCATCCCCTTCCTTCACATCTTCCTTCTCGGGTCCAGTGACCAGCCTCCGAGGCTTTCTCTGCTGTTCCTTGAACATGTCAGCACCTGATTTAGAGACTGTGTCTTCGCCCCAGGTCCTGTCTTCACTCCATGTGCCTCACGTCCAATACCCTCAGCCTCTCAGCCCCTTCAGCTACTGCATCTCAGTGATCTTCACCCCCTCAGTGTATCACCTCCCAGAGTCCCTCTAGCTCTAGACACACTGTATTCCAGTCTGACTTGTCTGTCACAATAGCTGTCCCCAGTTCTTTAAGACACTTTAGACCCACGGCAGCCTCCTTTCCCTTTATCCACTGCCTACTCTGTTCACTTCCTTTTGGGTTGACTGAGATCAATGATCGACCCCTACATTGACTTTTGCCCCATAACTTTAGCTCTTACCTGACCGTCCTTCCATCTCATTCACTTGGCAAAGCCCCACCCCGTTTGAACCCACATCCACCATCCATGACCTTACCTCCAGTGTTCAGTCCTTTTGGAGAATAACATCCCAGCCTCACAGGCTACAACCATCCCAGCCTGTAACCCACAATTGATGGTTACAAACACGGGCCAAGCCCGAACTGCTTCCTGGTGATCCTTTCTTATTTCCTGCATCAGATCCTTCTGCCGTTCTTCAGAATAACTATTTTACGTTACAAACGTTGGTGCTCCCCAGGACCCCCTTCTTCAGCAACTGGCTTCATATCCGGCCTCACAAAGGGAACGAAAGCCACTGGAAGTCCCTTCGAATCCGCGTGAGTAAAACCAACAGACCCATTGGCACCCACACCTCTCTTTCCCGTCTTTCTTCCTCTTTCAGCTGAAAGGCATTCCCTCCTTTCACCTCCATCTGTGCTCTCATCCTTTCCCTCCCGCCCCCCCCAGGAATGACTTCCTCAAAATCAACCCCAGTCTGCCCCTCAGCATCCGTCTCTCCCTCTCTTAACTGTCCCTTCCCTCTCAGAAACCAAAGAAAAACAACCAAAAACCCTCTTTATTTCATATCCTTACTGCCTTTCATAGCTAGGCTTCTTAAAAAAAAAAAATCTATTCTCTTGCTTCTCACTTATTTTTCAATGTACTGCAATCTGGCTTCTGTCCCCAGCATTCTATTTAAATAGTTCTTGCCAAGGTCAAGATTTTAAGTATAAAAGGCAATTTTCAGTTCTTACCTCATACGATGTATCAGAAACCACGGCCTCTGGTGACCCATACCTGCCCTCTTAAACAGTCATTTATTTTAGCTTGCAGGGAATTGACTTCCTGATTCTCCTCCCAGGCTACAGGTAGATGTCTTCCTTGGTAACCTGATGACTCTGAACACTGTTTTTTTTTTTTAACCGAGCACTCTCTTTTGAGGATCACAACCATTTATAAAACAACTGCCTACCAAATCTCTATTTGAATGTTCCAGGTAGTTTAAATTCCACTTTTCCAAAGCTGACTCATCATATTCAAATACACATGATCCCCCAAAAGTCTCCATGCCTTCAAGGCTCTCTACCTTGATGACAAGTACCACCATCCACCCAGCCGACTAAGTTAAACACCCCTCCAGTCATTTTTTTTTTTTCCTATTTAACCTAGATCCAATGATCCATCACTTAAGGTATGACCTTACTAAGTCCTTTGTTTCTTGAGTCTTCCCTCTCAGCCTTCATGTTCAAACCCTGAGCCTTCTGTCTCCTTCAAGTATCTCAGGTTAAGGTGTCACTTACATGTCATTCTTGCAATGACGCAATTACAGAGAAGGGAAACAAATTAGTGGCTGCTCGGGGTTAGGAACGATGGGAAGAAAGAGGTGTGTGTGACGCCAAGGAGAGGGCACAAGGGAACTCTCTGAGGTGATGAAGCCGTTCTGTATCTTGATGGTGGTGGTGGCTGCGTGAATTTACACATGTGATAAAATGGCACAGACCACACCCACACCAGGTACCAATGTCAATCTCCTGGTTTTGATAATGTTATGGTTATATAAGATGCAGCCATTGGGGGAAACTGGGTGAAGGGTGTGGGGTCCACAGATAGCTGGCAGATTCTTGCTCCAAGTCCCCTCAGGTGTCAGGTTGCTGCCCTTTACAGATGATAAAGAATATTCCTTTCTTACTGCCTACCTGCCTTAGCTGAACTAACTAGATAATGATTAACCTTACAATGCCCGGATGCCTGTCACCACGACGGGTCACAACCCCCTACCAAAATCACTAGTCTTACCCTTTCACGACCCCCTCCCTTCCCTGTCACCTCAACATCAAATCAGAGAATTGTGCACGAGCTGATCACGCACCTCGCGACCCTCTTTGTGCCCAGTGTCATGTAAGCACAAGGAGTTAAAGGTTACTCTCCTTTATAAAAGAACCCAGCAACCGACCCAACCCCCGGGGTGCACAGACACCTCTGTTCTGTGGCCCACTGGTGCCTACAGCAGCATATCTAATAAACTCCTTTTCTATCTTCATCTTTCTCTTTGGTAAATTCTTTCTTGTGAGGAATCCCACAACAAAGGGCACATGGGATCGACCTATTCCGTCTTTGCAACTTCTTGCCAATCTATAATTATTTTAAAATATAAAACATATCTCGAATCTCCATCGATGCTACTTCTGTCCGAGACACTCCCCTTTCTCACGTGGCTGGGGGCCACAGCACTCTGTTTTCCTGCCATACGTTCTGCACCCTCTCTCCCAACTTCGCCCATCCATCCATTCTCTCCATTTTAGCAGGAGTGCTCTTTCTAAGATAGACAATCTTAACATGCTTCGCCTCTGGGCACAATCCTCTAAAGAGCTCTCTACTGTCCTTAGAATCTGGTTCCTAAATTGTGTGCTGGTTCTCTGCAGGGTCTCCTGCAGAGAAGCACAGCAAACTCACAGGAGCACAGCGGGATACTTTGAATATTCAAGGGAAATAAGGGATACTTGATATTTATTGAGCATCAGAAAAACCAGTACCTTGAGGTAGTTCACAGCTTCAATGTGAAGATACCCTACATTCCTTTCCTTTCGATACTGGCACATCTTTGTCAAGGTGCGTTGTTGGCAGTTGGTCCAATTACAAACTGCAGAAAAATTAATGAGGGACAGGAAAGGAGGGTGGCTGCAAGATTTGAGAAGTGGTACCTGTGGTTATTTCAGGATAAAATAAAAATACTTCTTTTTCCTTAGAGTTGCATGTATTATTTTCCACACGGCCACTAAACCTTTGCGGATGCAGGTACCTCATTTAGTTATTTGGCTGTAACTACTTAATAAACAGAATTATTAGATTTCTCTGACCTAGGGAGATAAAAATCACTGAGGCTTTAAGAGCATCTTGAAATAAAAAAGCACAGGATCACCACTTTAGGGTAAAGTTCAAAGTCTTTTTACACAACAGCCACAGAGCTTCGCGACCTGACCCCCGTCTGATTTCTCTGGCCTGCATGCTAACATTTCTCTGCCTATCACTCACACTGATTCACCTGCAGGTCCCAGAACAAGTCTGCCCCTCAAAACACACACACACACACACACACACACACATACACACAGCTCTCTACCTTCCTTTGCCTAACTCCTTCATCTAGATCTTAAATTTGGAAAAAAAAAAAAAGCTTTTTTTTTCTCCTTTAAAGACTCTCTTAATCTTGCAAGACTAACTTCAGTGCCCTTTCTTTGCCCTAAGACTTCATTTCTTGCTTCTTTCCCTGCACTCCCCATCAGAGGTAGCAATTGCGTTGTTCACGGTCTGTCTCTCCCCAGCTACGTTTAGCGCCCTTGAGGGCACAGACCAGTAAGGCTTTGGTGTCATTAGAGGCAAACGCAGTCCCTGCACGTGGTAGGGACTCAACAAATACGGGCTGAATTAACGCCCAGGTGAGCAGCTCCTTCCCAAATCAGACAGTCCCAAATCATTTAGCAGCGCGGACCTCCGTATCATTTATACGCAACCTCTTTTTTTCTCACACGAGCCACACTCCCCCATCAATGTGGTAGAAAGCCAGGTGTCACACTAGAGTCACAGAGAGGCTGTCACAAGGTCGCTGGCCTTCTGTCAACAAGGCTGTGGTTTGAGACAAAGCCAACTCACCCCCACCACGGGCACACACCCAGCGCCTCCTGAAGCTGGTGATTGTGGTGAAGGTGCTTGGGTGAGAAGCCATCCCTGGGGGACCAATTTCTCCTGAGCCATCCACATCAAAGACAACCTGGCAGGCGCGGCGCAGAGGGACCTGGAAGATGAGATGTCCCAGGCTGCTCCCATCACCTGGGCTGATTAATAAATTAGATGCTTGCAAATCATGGGACGTGGACTGTTTCCATGAATCAACTCATGCTGATCACTTAAGGATACTTTGCCAGTGCATAGGCAGTGGATTCCTGCCACATGTGCCTCGGTGTCAGAAATCTTCCTCTCTGTGGTTCTCTTTCCGTATTTCCCTCCTACCAAGTGTTTTCTTAGTATCAGAATGGGGCTATGCTGCCTTCTTGAGCACCTAGGCCACAGTGCACAGAAGTCAAGCACCCCTCTGATGGCTGGAGGTCTCCTGCAAGCCTTCTCAGAGCTTTACGGTTGAATTTTCAGGTATGAGTGCTTCAGACACAAAGGGTAACTTGTTTCAGTGACCAGTCCTCAAACACTTGCTCTGTGCTAAATGGGACCATTCGTTATCTTTTTAAATCTTCACAACAATCCTAGAATGTATCCCCGTTTTACAAGTGGAGAAACTGAGGTTCAGAAAGTTTAAGTAGCACGCCAGGATCTCATGGGTAAGAAGCAACAGAGCCAAGATTTCCACCAAGGTCTGCCTGAGCCTAAAGACTCGCTCTGCACCATGAAGCTTTAGCGGCTGTTTTAGGGTTCGCATCGGCTGAGATACTGACCTATGGCTGGAAGTTTCCATAGAAGACAAGTCAGGTGCAGATACAGGGCCAGATGCAAAGCCTTCCTCCAGCCAGTCTGGGAATCCACTGCTAATGAGACCCAGTCATTCTCATGCCCAGAAGGAAGGCCTTGAGAAATAAAGAAATAGCCCGGAGGCAGAAACCTCAGAGTTCTGGTTCCTGTCCTAAGAGACACAAAGGCATCCAGCAGCTGGAGAACTCTCCAGGAAAGAATGCATCCTGCCACAGGGTGCCGGGAATGGAACTGGGGCAGGTATGCCCAGATGCAGCCCGGGCTGGTCTGAAGCATCTCTGTTGGTGGACCTAAGTTCGCTTGGTTGGTGAACTTCATCTTTATTAACTTTGACTTGGCTCCAGCGCCCTCCCTCTTCCCTGAATCACTTCCACAGCTTTCCAATCCTTCTCTCTTACTCCCTTCCACGCATTCCTCACGCTGCAGCCAGAGCAACGTTTCTAAATGTAAAATCAGACCATGTCAATCGCAGGTTGCAAATTGTTCTTGTTTTCCTGTTGCCCCTCAGATAAGGCACCAGGTTCCAACCTGCTTAACCTGAACCCACGGCAAACTCTGCTCATCCAGCATAGCACAATCTTCCTCTGAGCCAAAATGTAGCCACAACAGAGACTCAATGTCAGTGTTTTTCAAACTGCAAGGCCCGCCCCATTCGTGGAGGTGGAAATCAGTTTTGCTGGTAGGCACCAGCATTTTTTAAAAATAAACAAATCAGAAGGGAATAGATTATATTAGAATCGAATAGAGCAGAAATATCAAGACGCATTGCAGGGAGGAAGGTTTAAGATTTTCTTTTTTTTTTTTTTTCCATGAGTTTCCACTTCAATGACATATCTTGGTATCTCTAGGTTTATTAAGTGTCAATGTAAAATGTATTTTTTAGCATGAATTAGGTCAAGAAGTGTAAAAACAAAACGAACAAACACCACTGCTCTAAAGAGATACGTACTAACACTCTGACAATTAACGAGAGTTTGAAGGTTGCTTGAAATCAATTTGCCACCCTAATTTCCTTTCATTTTTGGTTCTCAGCTCCCATCCAGCCTTATTTCCTACCATGACTGCAGGAGTACCCCCTAAAACCATGGACAGTACGCAACACTATATATTATATACTATGCGTTTTTTCCCATGCGTATATACCTTTGATAAAGTTTGATATATAAACTACAGTAAGAGAGTAACAATAATAACTAATAATAAAATAGAACAATTATAATAATATATTGTAATAAAGTTATATGAATATGGCCCCTCCCCCTTTCTTTCTCTATCAATATCTTATGACCCAAAAGTAATGCCTTTTCCAACTTAACTAAGCACTTGTCATGCACTCTGGCCATCACTTTTGCAGTTTAAGTTTCAACAGCAAAGCTAGCACAAACCTCTTTTTTTCCCTTCCTCACAATTTCATGGATGGAAGATTCATTCTTACCATAAATCTTAGCACCTGGGCATATGATTCTTCTTCTTTCTGTATTAAGTTCAGAACTTTCACCTTTTCACTGAAAGGAAGCACTTCACTGCATCTCTATGACATATTTGAATTGCCAGCATCACCACGCTTGCACCCCAGGGCCATTATTAAGTCAAATAAGGGTTCCTGAACACAGCACTGAGATTCCAAGACAGCTGATCTGATAACCAAGGTGGCTACTGACTAACGGGAGTGGATTCCACTGCACAAAGGGACGATTCAGGTCTCGGGAGGGACAGAGCTGGACAGTGTGAGATTTCATCGTGCTCCTCAGAGCGGCGTGCAATTTAAAATTTTTGAATTATTTCTGGCAGTTTTCCATTTAATGTTTTTGGACTGTGGTTGACTGTGAGTAACTGAAACCACTGAACGTGAAACTTTGGGTAAGAGGAGACTGTTGCGTTACTCAAAACACACTCACACACAAAGACTTGGAGGTCCAGGCTTTCTTCTGCCTCCCTGCCTTTGCAGGCGCTGTTCCACCTGCCTGGGTGCTTTTCTCCCCACGACCTTCCTATAACATCCTAAGCCTCCTTGGAGACTGACTCTGGTACCCCTTCCTCTAGGGTGCCTGCCTAGACTTGTCTTTTTCACGTATCCTTCCCCAGATTCATGATCCCAATGCCAAGGGCAGTTCCTCTCCCCACCCCCAAACACAGCACCCGGGTTATTGATCAATCAGGGAACTTAGCAAATGGTAGTGGGGTTATTTGCCTGTCAATCCATTTTCCCCAAGAGACCTTGAGTTCCTTGAGGTCAGGGATCAAGTCTTTTCTCTCCGTGTCTCCAGAGAGCTGTTGCTGAGCCTGGTCAGTGGGAATCTGGAGATCGGTAAACATATTTACCAATGGACCATGGATCCTGTCCCTTTCTTTCTTCCCTGGCCGAGATTTGGGGCATAGAGTCTGAAGCCCCAAGGGCTTGTGTTCATTATCCGCCTAATTCCCGCAGTCTTAACAATTGCCATATTTGACATCAGTTTAAAGACCCTGTGTCAGTCTGTCCTTTTGAGGGAGGTGTGCAAAAGCCAGTCCATTTTCAGACATTGCTCCCGACTAAAGCTGGACAATAGCTCTACAGAGATTGCAGCAAAGAAAGGTCTGCAGCTCACAAAAGTCAGTTCAGTAATAACGTGGGAGCAAAGAGGTAAAGTACAGCAAAGGCAGCAATTTGGTAGCGATAAAGCTATTGGTCTTGGAAGTGGAAGATCAATTTTAAATAATCGACACAGAAGATTATCTCTGAATTGACACCAAGTGGCCCGGGAGATGTTTGCTGGCTATCCCTCCTCGTCCGTCTCTATTCAGGGAGAGCTTGACTGGAAATTTGGGCTAAATGAAGGAAAAGGTCGGGGCAAAGGCTCTAAGTGGCTGAAACTGACAAGGGCAAACATGGGACAGTGTCCGAGTCTCGTCTCCTTTTGAGCCCACCTGGCATGCTCTTAAAGAAAGAGAAAGTACGTTAAGGCACTTTGTCCAGGCTGCTTTTAACAGTGATGCTCTCAACGTCTCACCTCCCAAGGTAGGCATACTGCAGTCAGCGGACAAGGTCACCAAATCTCCCAGAACTCCTGGAAGGATGGAGGCTTTTTATTTCTGGAGTAGAGCACCAGTTTGCTTTAAATGCTACCTCTGCAGCAGGACACAAAAATTGATTTACTTCCTTAATGCATCAACTGCCCCCCTGGTCTGAGATCATGTCTAAAAACATGGAAAATCCCTTCCCCTTTGGTCCTACAGCCAGACTTTTTGGGAACCCAGCCGTTGCACTGGTTGGTGCCTGTATTTCCGCCATTCCAACTCAAACTCATGATGACCAAAATCTAAGATCATTTATCCTAATATCCTTCCCATCATCCCTTTTCTGTTTTTTTTTCCTTTTTCCCCCAAATACTTGCTCTAGAGCAAGGTTTCTCAGCCTCTATGCTACTGGCATTGTGAGCCAGCTAATTCTTTGCTGCAGAAGGCTGTCTCCTCATCCTAGGATGTTCAGCAGTCTCCCTGATCCCTGGCTGTAACCATCAAATGCCAATAACACCTGCCCGCACCCCTGACATTTCCAAATGTCCCATTTGGAAGCAAAACCACCCCTGATTGATAATCATCACCTGAAGTTTTATCTGGAAAACACTTTTTAACACTGCACTGAACTAGAGTTCCATGTCATATACTTTAAGAAATATTGATTTCAACTAATTTTTGCCACACTAATAGATACCATGTGATATCAAGGTTCCATCTGGAATCCAGAGCTTGGCAGTTTTCTTTCAAGTTCAACCACAAGCATCCTAACGGTGGGGTGGTGGACTTCTCTCTCACCACCGCATGTCTGTAAGCTCCTCAAAAGCAGAGACCTGTCTACCTGATACAGATACAGCATCGACTACCCTGTGTACAGCATCCGGCAAACCTAGGTGCCCAAGATATACCCTTGAATGATCTCTGGACAAGGACCACATCTCATTCATGTCAGTAGAACCATCCACCCAGCCCCATGCATTTAGTGAAGCAACTTTACCACAAAACCTACTACATCTATTTTTGTGAAACACATGAAGGAACCACCAAGGTAGTGGATTAGAACTAAGATTCACGCAACTCTGAAATAAATATGCCAGTTAGGCAATCAGACTTGGTTTACCAATATGTGATTTACACTCAACTTTCAGGTACTTATTCAAGGCTCAAAGGAAGGTACACCATAAGCCACAAACCACTTGCTCTGAAACTTGGAGGGGAAATCACTCAATAGGAAACCACCTTTTGTGGCACAGTGACCGCCATCATCGGGGTCCCGCCTCCCCTTCCCCGACTCTCCGAAACCAGAGCTTACAAAGGGTACCGCAATTCTCCTTTTAAATTCACCTCTGGAATAACTGCCAAATTGACAGCAACTACTGATGATCCCCAAGTCAGGAAAAGACAAACAGAAAAGGAAAACCCCAAAAGGCGGTGGGAACACAGGAAACACTCTTTGGACCAAAGTGACTTTCAAATTATCATGAGAAGAAAAGGAATAATTTCTGGTAACACAACCAGCTCTCTGAGGTCATGGAGGGAACGGCACTTGTGCACAATTCCAAGCTCTGTTTGCTTGATAGCTAAGTTACTTCTGGCCACAAGAACTCAAGGCGTTTAATATTGTTTCCATTTTACAGATGAGGAAACTAAGTCTCAGAGAGGTTACACCTTGCTCATGGTCAAAGGAAACCTCTCCGTATTTGGTCATAAACTAAGTAAGTAAGAACTGAGAGAGGGTTATGACCAAACAGAGTTCAGGGCTCAGGCTGTGAAGTCTCCGAGCCCTGCTTTTGCTTCCTAACTCGGCCTCTTCCCAGACATGTGATGTGAACCATCTCCTTCATCACTAGGTACCTTAGTTTCCTCACTGGGAATATGGACAAGACTAGTATTTCCCTCACAGAATGGAGGTGAGTATTTAGCAATTAATATATGTATGGGCTTAACAGAAAGTGAAAATTTTATCGGAATAATGATTTAGAACCTTAATGGAAAAAGATCTCCAGATCTAAGAACATTTAAGTTTTACGAAGCATTCTCACATTAAGCTGACCTCATCTGAACAGGTAGGTAGGACAGATGCCATCATCCCTGTCTATGGAGAAGAATGCAGAATATCTGAGCAGTTATTATCCATACCTATCTGCAGAATGACAATTGTTGGCTTTCTCTCTCTTTTTTTCCCTGAATCTTCCACCCCCATCTCTGAGCTTGGTGAAGGAGGAGGTGGACACTGCAGGTCGTGGGTCTGTGTGTGGGGGGGTGTGTATGTATATGAGTTTTACTGTTTTCCTTTGGTCATCTCTGTATTACCAAATCACAGCAGTTTACAGAATATGATTGGCGTTAAGTTCTAAAGCAATGGATGGATGAATGAGTGAGTGATGCACGAATACATCTGCCCAGGGATGAGAAATTTAGAAAGTGGTTCCAGAATAAAAAAAAATTTTTTTTAATTAGAAAAAAAAAAAAAACTTGAGCCTCCAGACTCCAAGTCCAGAGTCCTCTCCAGTACTCCATGCTGTAATTTCAAATGACAACATTTCACGGAATCACAGAATTTCAGGGAAGGGAAGGAACTTGGAGACTATCTTAGCAAATATTCCCATTTTACAGATGAGAAAACAAGAACTCAAAGAAGTACCATGACTTGGCCAAAATCACACATCTGGGAGGCAGGCGAGCTGAGCCAGCACCCAGATTCTCAGCCTCCAAGATCAGTGAGGCTGCCACTGCCCCCTAGTGGATTGGATTCCAGAGCCGAGAACTCCCCCAGCCTCTGTGCGTCTGCTCAGATTTATGAGCGACAGAGCATGAACCTCGGGCACCCACACTACAGTTTGTGCACACATTATTGCTCAGCTTGTGAAGCCACACAGGAGAAGACCTCTGCTGGGATTTAATTTGAAAGGTTCTCATCACGGCCTGGGGCACTGACTCCCCACGAAGACTCCATGAGCCGAAGCCAGGCTCTGCCTGCTTATGCCTGAGGACAGAGATGGCCCGAATCCACTTATGCGAGGTGGGGAAGACTTCCTCCCAGTTTCTTCCGAAGCTCCCAGATCACCCTGGGTCCCAGCCTGGGTCTTAAGGTCCGGGGGCCTGGCCGAAGCTGGAGTTCTAAGACATTTCAGAGAGGCATCAGACAATCTGGCACGTTCTGGTAGTAAAGCCTTTCTTTTGTGATGCAAATGTCAAGTTTCTAATGTGCTCCGTCCAGGCCAGCACACAGGAAGACACACGAGAAATCACGTGTGGACATGCCTTAGTGTGTCAGCAAAGCGGTGAAGACAAAATGTCAGCTGACAGCTGCCCCAGTGAGGACTTCCTGGCTGGCTTTTGCTCTGGCCTGAACCTGGTCCAGATGAGCACACGTCTCTGAGCTCCCATTTGCATGTGTGTGTCCAGGAAAGAGGCGCCCCGCCTAACCTTTGCACATAATAGGTTCCAAACCAATGCTTATGATCCCCCAGTGATGTCTGTCCTGCACTTTTTCTTTTAGAGCACTTGTGTGTGTGTTTAATTAATGCGACCCTACGGGAGCAAGGACCGTGTTTGTTTTACTCACCATTGTGTCATCTGCCTTGAACACAGTGCTGGGCCTGGAACTGGTGCTTAATAATTATTTGAGGATTAAATAAAGGAAGGAAGGAATAACTAGATGACCAGGGGCCTGACTTCTGGGTTAAACTCCATTATTTAATTAACCATGTGACCTTGGTTAAATCTTACACTTAATTTTAGAGCTAGAAAGGACCTTAGAAATCCGCTTGGTGGATGATTGTAAACTTTGTGCTAGCAGTGGCTTCCAGAGAAAAGCGTGGGTGAAATCTGAACACAAGAGCAGGTGCAAACCTTCTCCGGCAGAAGGGCTGTGTGAGGCCGGGGGTCCTGCCGGATCAGCCCCGCCTCCCTGTACTACTGTGACTTCTATGTCTTCTTTCATCCGTCCTCAAGATTTCAAAAAGCATAGCACTGATCCACATCAAGCCTGTCATTTGATAGATGAGGAACGTGGCATCCAGGAGGGGAGGAAGCTGGCCTACTGTCACAAGACTAGTGCCTGGAGAGCTGGACTTAGGATCCAGATGTCCTGACCCCAAACTCATTAGCAACTTTTTACTTCTCATCTTTCCTAAACCTACCTCCAAAATGCTTACAGAGCGGTTGGGAGGGAAAACGTTCGTGAGAGCCCTTTCAGAGCCTCGAGACACTCTACATTTGGAAGCCATGCTGGGGGGGGGGGGAACGGGGACACGTAGCTTACTGGTTGAAAGGAGGACTCTGGGGTCAGATGCATCAGTGTTTGGGCCCCAGCTCCACTCCTTAGCGATGGATGAGCGAGGGCCATGCAGTCGACCTCCCCGTGTCCTGGTTTTCTAGCATTGCTCAGCCTCAGAGAGGATGTCGTGAGAATCAAATGCCCTCCCTTCATGGCGCATCCAAAGTGTTCAAAAAAGGCTACCAGTGTGGAGCATTCTGCATCTGCAGTTCAACCCTGGGTATCCATTTAAGTATACGTCGCTTCAACAGCAATCACGAGGACACAGCAATCATCTAACGTTCACAAGAGCTCCCTTATAAAACCCCGGTAGAGCCCTCACCATGTCCTATTATTACTGTTTGTCTTCAAGCCAACCTTTTTCCAGTGCCAACCCCAGGGCCAGGCACACAATCGTTGCTAAGATACGTTTGCAAACAATGAATGGATGTCTGTAGTGCTGGCAAACTCATCATCAGACTCTGTTTCCAGTGCAGGCTCCACCTTTCCTTGGCTACAGAACTATTCCAGTCACTTTTCTTCTGATCCTGAAAATGGAAATATGGGCCCTCGTCCTCCCAACCTTAAAGTGTCCTCAGGAGGCTCAAGTGTAAGAGGAAGCCACATATAAAGCCAAGAGGATGTTATTAGCTGACAAAACACCAACAGAGTAAGAAATCTAGACCTTTATTCTTCTGTTCCCCTAAATCCAGCATCTCAAGCCTGCATCTTTCCCAGGCCCAGGGACTTCAGGTGTGCGCGTGTTCTGTGGAGTAATCAGTGAGCACCCACACTTGGTTTAGGCCTGTTCACACACAGCAATGGCCAGAAACAATGTCAAGGATCTAAATTTTAAGCTAAGTAGGTAACTATGGTTCTTGGGTGGGTTTAGGGGTAGCCCATTAAGTCAATAATCGTATTTTTGGAATTCCGAGATTCTTCTCTTTTGAAAGAAAAAAATGTCTCATATTTCTCATCCTTGGGCTTTTTCTCTGTTTCCTACACACCCCATATTCATTTCCCCTTGTCTTCCTGCTGGTCATCATGCCCGGAGCACATTTCCCACATCACTCTCTGATTATTTACCAGTCTTCAAGGTTCACAGAAAGTTCATCTTGCATAGATGAAACCATTGCCAAGACCACAATCACTAGAGGGCCAACTTTCAAACTAGGGTTTGAATATTTCACCCAGCATCACAGGCATTTGCAACTGATCGTGATTTCGTGAATCATCCACTCCCAGTGCACAATGTCACACAATGTGCAAAGGAGACATGCCCATGTTCATATTGAACACGTAGAAGACTTACGGCCTGAATTCATGGCTTCCCGACTGCAGGTTAGGATTCTTTCCTCCACCGTGCTTCCTCGCTCTCCTATTCTAATTGGCCCAGAAGTGCTAGAGTTTGCCCTTCTCCCCTGACCTCAAGACCAAGACTACAGCTCTAGAGATTTCTGCGTTCTCCAACTGAAGTCCACAATATTGTTTGCGTGCTTATAAAGCAGAATAAAAAATCGCTCTGGGGATCCAGAAATGAATCTTATGGAAGTCCTGGCCTCATGGAGCTTCCAGTTAGGTGAGAAGGACGTACAAGAATGCACTCTAATTCCAAATGGTTGACAACTAAAGAGGGATAAGTGTACAGAGCTGTGGAAACATCAAAGAGGGTGATGGCGTGGAGTGGGGAGAGGCTAAGAAGGTTTCAAAAAGGGACTTGGCCAAATTTTGGGCTGAGTCCTTTTTGGACGAGTAGGATTCCAATCAGCCCAACACCGCTCAGACTTGCTCAAGAAAGAGTTGCTCCTTGAATGTCCCTGCTTGTTGCCAGATGTGTGGATATGTTTGCGTAGGATCGGTTTATCAATAGCATCGCAAAACAACACTGCCTACACCTGATGTAAGGGACTGAAAGCACTGTGCCTGTGAATCCCAATGAACGGGGTTTGACTCCCAGTCCCACCACTCACTGACTCTGACTTCAGACAAGTGATTTCGCTTAGCTGGAGCTCAGTTACCTCATTTATAAAGCAGAGAAGACAAACAGGACCTAGCTCTGATGGTTCTTCTAAGGCTTAAATGAGATCCTGCACACAGAGAACTAAGCACCACTCCCAGCGCACAGTAAGTACTCAAAAAAAATTAACTATTCACTCTCCTTGTCATTGCTAATCTCGTATGCGATGTAATACAAATTAATTAATTCATTAGTTGAGTAATTAATTACAAATGAAAGCGTGAGTAACACCCTTGGCCCAGACACTCTTCCATCCAGCAAGGTCCATGCCAGTGCAGGACCCCCCGAAAAGCACTCAAGGAATGAAAGGCAAGGGTCAGCTGAGCCCAGATCTTACCTGTATATTTTATATCGGGTTGTAAATCCCTGACGGTGTCTTTCCACAAAGGAAAGGTAGCTCCTGGAGTGGTGGAAAGGCCCCCTGTCTGAAATAAGCCAATCAAATTCCTTGGAGACATGTTGGTCTGTCCCAGCGGGTTCCTGGTGGGAGGGATGCACTGAGAGACGGCCCCATACAAACAGGAAGTAGAGGAGCTCAACAAACCTCCAGTTCATGCTTTTCTGCCGGCCTTTTTCCTCTCATTCTTGCTCCATTCTGTGGAGTCCTGGGGAGAAAAGAATTTAAAAAAAAAGAGAGAGAGAGAGAGAGAGAGAGAAAGAAAGAGGAAGCAAAAGAGGGAGAGAAAAAAAGGGGAGGGGAAGCAAAAAAAAAAGGAAGAGAGAGAAAGACAAAGGGAAATTTTTAAAATGCTGCTAACACAAGCCTTCCTCATAACACCTTCCATCAGTAGGGTGGGGCAGGGTTTACAAAAGTCAGCACAGTTTCTGGTTAAGAGCAGGGCATCTATGCGTCCCCGGGCTCCTTTGTTGCCCACGTGTTGTGTGAACGTGTGTGAACGTGTACAGACTGCTTCACCTCTTAGGGATGCAAAATAGAGGACGGTCGTAAGTGCCTTTATCTTGGCACTTGGTACATCATCGATATTCAAGGCACCCGTGTTGAAAGAATGAGTGAAATGAACGGATGCAGAAACAGTGTCATACAGCCAGGAAGGAACCTGGAGACAGAACTCCAGCGTCCGCCCTCTGCTATCTTCACAAACAACCCGAATCTCGTAAAAGGGACTCAGTTAATGAGAATTCCTCTCTTTCCTCTTCTCACACAGACACCGACCCACTGAGCACACGCATTGTGTTTGCACTATCAGGGGGCTGCACAAAGTCTTAGGGCAAGCAGATCGCTAGATATAAGCAGAGAAGTGGGGACGCAGCCAAACAGCAGGAATTGGGCAAAAAAGGGGGCACAGGCCAAATACAGGAGACCACACATCATGTAAACACCTGGGCTCCCTGGGCAAACAAAGAAAAGCAGGAACCTCTGGGCTGATAAGCAGCCACACATTTTGGAGTGACAAGCGGCCTGGAGGCCAACAAAGAAAGGTGGGAAAAGGCAGGACTCTCCAGTGTCTGAATGTAACCTTTTGCTCATAATGCCCTCATTTCAATAAAATTAGCCTTGCAGATTAGAAGTACCCACCGTGCACCGAGGCCATGACACTTCCCATCCAGACTAAATAAGGACAAAAATCCCTCCTCCCTTTGGGAAGGTGGAGATGGGATGAAAATCAGGGAACAGGACCCCAAACCCCTCCCTCTCTGGTGAATATTCCACCATTTATTTTTACACTCTGTGTAACTAACTTGCCAGAGAAACTCAGGGCAGCCGCTCACCTGAGCCTGCTCGCTCTCCCCTTGAGTGTGTACTGTCCATCCCTTAATAAATCCTCACTTTACTTTCTTAACCTCTCTGTCTCGCCTCTGAATTCTTTCTGCGACAAGACAGGAACCTCATCACCGTGATCATGACTCTCTGGTTGGACACCTTACAGATGAAGAGTTTGTGGAACTCTTTAGCATCCCTTTCTGCAGTGGTAAGTGGGATGGCCCCTTTACCCCAAGGAAAATGTAACTGGAGGATCCACCTCTCAGTGCCTCTGAACCTCAAGGTTCCCTCGTGTCCAGAAGGGGAACGAAAGGCCCAGGAACCAGGTGGGGTCTTGCCCACCTCTTTTTTGAGTGGCAGCACAGCACAGGGCTGCCATGTTGGAGAAATGCTTAAGACGAAGGGAGAGCTTACGTAGGGCTCTCGTGGGAAGGAAGGAAGGAAGGAAGAGGAACCACAGGCCATGCCTAGCCTTTGGAAAATGGGCAAGTTCCTTTTTATCATCACATCCTCCTCCTCCTGACTGGTTTAACACTGTGCTGTCTGAGCCTTCCCCCACCCCCTTATTCCTGAAGAGCTGATCTTACTCTGCACTGAAAGGCAGGTTGGAATACAGGTCCCATCCGTTATAAACAGTAGCATTTCAGGCAAGGGATTTCACTTCTCTGAGTCTCAGCTTCCTGGTCCCTAAAACGTGGTCAGCAGCAGCACCTACACCCAGAACTAGTGTGCGAACGAAACGATGTATTTCACCCCGTTTATGTAAAGGGTCCCACGTGGTGCCTAACATTTTCAGGAAGTGCTCAATAGTCGGCATCCATGATGACGGGGATACAGACCGTGACAAATGCTGATACCGATGGCGGCCACCTATTCCCTGCTGGGGGTGTCTTTGCTCATATTGCCCCCACTGCCCCGCCAAGTCCTGTTTATCCCTCAGTAGCAAGTTGAAGTCAGGTCCTCAAAGGTCATTTCCTTTCTCTCTTCCTCTCAAGAAGTGTTAGTTGCTTCTTTCTCTGGGCTCTAATCGCTCCCTTATAGAACTGAACGTTAGCACTCACTATCCTCTATTACATTTATTTGTTTCCGTGTCCGCCTTGTTCATTGGGCTGTGAGCCCTTAACTGGCAAGAACCTTTAAAAGACAGTTTCTACTCGTGGCTGTGGCTGTGTGACTCTGGGCAGTCATACCGTCTCTCTAGAGCTCAGATTTTTATGGCCACCATTTTAAAACATGGTGAGGACAAAACTATTCTATCAAATGTAAAAACCATACAGAAACACGAAGAAACAAGACACCTTCTTTGTCTACTTTTCCAGCTGAAAATGGGAAGAAAGTAAAGCTAAGCAAGAGAAAATCAAAGAGAGAGAGACAGGAATTTCCAACCCAATGGGCTATTTCCCTCTGCGGTCCAATTGCATCGTTTTATCCCGATTAGCTCCAGAAATCTACTTGGCAATGCAAGCCCCAGCTGTCGGGGGCAAAGGAGAGAGGCCCGGGAGCAGAAGAGTGGGCTGGCAGAGCTGGGGCCTGAAGTTTCGTTCAGAGCCTGAAACAAAGCCGAACATGTTGAGTGCGGAACTGCAACAGCTCCAGCTGCCAAAACTGTCTGCCGGAGCCCACCTGAGTGGCAAGCGGGGGGCGGAGGCGATTGTTCAGAGATCCCGGCGGGGAGCGACAACGCAGGGAAATCACAGCGTGTCACCCGCACAGCCCTTCCGCACGGCTTCTGCTGTGAGTGGGTGCGGGGTGGGGGCCTTTGCGAGAGTGCGTGGCTGTTAGACTGTTTGCAAGGGAATAGATTCAGAACACTATCACTTTCAAAAGTGAATCGAGGCCATACATGGAACAGCAGCGCGTGTGTGTGTGTGCGCGCACGTGTGCGTGTGTAAGAGCGTGAGACCTCAGCCGGAGTCTGAGAATTAGCTGAAATTTGAAAGATCTAACCCAAGGCTTCCCCGCTGGCAGCCATCTTGCCCCCTAAGGGACATCTCTGATTATCACAACCGAGGGGGCGCCCCTGGCATCCGGTGGGTACCGCATCCAGTGCACGGGAGAGCCCCCTCCCCCACAACAAAGGCTACTGGACTCAAAATGTCAGGGATGCAAAAGTTAAATTCTGCTCTAATCTAACTCTTTTCTTACAAGATCATGAACTGAGTGGCCGACTGGGTCAGACCCCTGTCTTCTGGCTCCTGGTTTCCATGCCGCCATGTTGCCTCCGCGGGGCAGCGAGTGTACGTCGCTGCGTCTGAGGCTTCTTTGTAGCTGAGGCCTAAGACACAGCCTGCATCTCAGATGAGCGCTTCGTGGAAGAAACCTTAGAAAATCATGATAATCCACAGAAGGCTGAAAATGAAAGTGAAAGTTTCCAAGGGGTGTATTTTAACAGAAGTGGATATTTTGTTGGGCAAAACCAAGGACTCGTATGTATGTTACCTAAACGTTGTCCTATTGTGACCGACACTGCGGCTCCCATTCCGTAAACAAGCTCATATTTAGCACCAACTGTACTAGAGGTTCAGGTTAACAGAAGGGTCACATGATTGATATTTACAGAGCATCTATTGTGTCCTTGGATCTAAAAGTGTCTGTTTTCTTGGTAGCAGCCAAGACACTCAGCACAGACCAGATGTTAACAGGTTTCTTCCTTGAGGTGGACACAGCTCTCTTATTTAATACGTGAGCCCCTTGGGACTTGGAGACACTAAATAACTTTCCCAAGCTCACAAGGCCTAAATATTAGATTCAGGAATCCAACCCACATAATATCTCATTACAAGGTGCGTATGGTTTGCACTTACATCCGCACCCTCACCCCATCCAGCTTAAATTACATCCTGCCCTCTAGAGATTCAAAATATGGTGGGGGAGTACACCCAGGCATGAGTAATTCTAATATGAAATATGCCATTGTAAATACTAGAGCTAAAGAGAAGAGGCCAGTGGAAGAAGAGAGGCCAGAGGTAATGTTCTTCAACCGAGAGATCCAGAAACGATTCTATGAAACAGGTGGTACTGGAGCAGGGCTTTAAATAGCTCGTGAGGTCTTAGTACACAGAGGTGAGGAAATGGGAATTCCGGAAGAGCAGGTAGCATCAAACAAGTCTCGGGCTGGGAGAGGGCAGAGTGATGGGGGGTGTGCCCAGGGCAGCACAAAGGTGGCAGGGACTTGAGTGAGAATTTAGGACCCACGAAGGACCATCCATCGCCCGTTACCTCTCTCTGAACTCATCAAACAAGAGCTGTGTGTTTCATTTCTGTACTAAGGGCCATACGCTAAGGGCAGAGCATTGCAGATGTTCAATACTTTCATCCATCTACACCGTTAGCTGGAAATTATATAGTGAACAGGGCGATTATCTATTGGGTTGGGAGGCGTAAACACGCGAGCAGTGACTGACTGTATGTGTGATGGTGAGGATTTCTCTAAAGAAAAGCAAAGCCGGTAAGAGGGGATTGAGGGTGAGGCTGCCGCTTCACGCACAAGGGGTTCAGGAAGAGCTTCTCTGGTGAAGTTGTCTTTGAGCAGAGACTAGAAGAGAGTGAAAGGCTGAGCATTGCAGAGCCTCAGGGAAAAAGAAACATCAGTAGAAGGGAAGGAAGAGTGAGACCGGATTGCATTTGGATGTAGTCAGAGCCCGAGCTGGACTTCAATCTCCTGCAGGGAGCTTGCAGTTTGGTTAGGATGCAGGTCAGTCTGAGGAAGGAAACCCGCATTAATTGAGCATTTACTACGTGCCAGAAACTGCACGTGTGGCTTTACACATGTGACCTCGTGAGAGGTGACAGTCCCCATTTTATACTTGGAGGGGAGGGGAAACCGAGGTCCAGAAGGGATAAGTAACTACTCCAACACCACAAAGCTAGTAAACGTCAGAGCTGGAACTGGAGGTTACGCTGCCCAAGTTAGGAGCCACTGACTACGGGCAGTTACCAAGAACTCAGAATGTGGCTCGTCCAAGTGAAGACGTGCTGTAAGCATAAACTACCCGAGATCTCAAAGACTCAGAGTAACAGAATGTCATCTCACTGATATTTTATATTGGTCACATGTAGAAATATTATTATTTGGTATGTACTGGAGTAAATAAACTATATTATTAAAATTCATTTCACCTCTTTCTTTTTAATTGTTTTACTGTGGCTGCTACACCTCTGCGATCACGTGTGCGGATGGTAGCCTGCTTCACTGGGCAGCGCAGGGCTGGAATGAGCCTTTTCTGCTCTGTGACACCGCCCGGGAAGGTCACTCATCCATCTTTTTGTTCTTACTAACATTTGGAGAACCCAGTCCACTCCCCCGAAGACTGTTTGGTTGAGTGCTCGCCTCCCCCCTTCAAAATCAACAAACAAACAGACAATAAATATGTTACAAATGAAAGTTCCCATGCTCACGGCCATGCCTCTCCAACCTCACAGCCCAGAGACAGCCCTGGAGATCCACCACCATGCATTTCAGAGCTGCTGTTTTTCCAGAGGTCACAAAGGGAACTTCCTGCCACTGGGTTTTAGAGCCCATGAAAGAGAGGCTAGTTCTATTTCCTAGCCCTGTCCTTGACCCCACTGTGACCTCCCATGAGTCACGGGCTCACGGCTACAGTGAGATGCCCTGGTCAGCGTGGAGGAGCACGCACGGATAGCACGAGGGGCCCGCAGCTACCCGCGCTATAGATAAGCCTGCAGTGTCATTCAGGGAAAGGGTTCAGCCCACACAGAGCACATTCTCTAATTGTTGCCATTGTAAATTATTTACATCCGAGGAGCACAGGAAGGCAAAAGAGAGGAGAGAGACTGGCCTTCCGGCAGCAGTTGTCACCAAGCGCCTCCTCTGGGGCCAGAGGGTGGAAGGGAATGCCTCCTCCATCCCCCACCCTCGGGGGCCCTGAGGCTGCTCACCGCATCTGAGGTCACCCACAGTGCCTGCCTCCTGGGTCTGGACCCACCTGATAAGCTCATCCAGGCTTCAACTCCTCAGCCTGGATCCCCAGGTAACACATCATCCAGACAGGAGATCCCAAGCTGCACAGCCGGGTGACTTTGAGCGCGTGAATAAGCCCCTTTACCTCGGGTTCCTCACTTGTAAATCGGGCAGTAACAGGAGGCTGAGTACCTCTTCCAGTACTCAGGGGTTCAGATAAGGGTACACAGGCGTTTAAATACAATTATTTTAGTCTCCATTTAAGAGTCCCTCTTAAATTCAGACAGGGATCAAACGGGACTTTAAACACAATTATTTTAGTCTCGCTTTAAGTCAAAGACCAAGACAATAGCTATTCTATTCAAAAGAGGGGCGCATGACCGCTGAACAAGGCTTAACAAAAAAGGCAGCCACAAGGCACTTTTTGAGATTCTTTAGCCTCTCACCCACAGGATGACAGAAAGAGTGAGCCGGGAGTTCGACGGAGAGATGACGGCGTGCTGTGAATCCTCCTGTCCGCTCCCACACAACTCAAGGCGGGAGTCAGGATAGAAGCCCCGCATCTCAAGCTTCCACAAGACCACACAAAGAACGAGCTAAATGTCCCCCGGAGCTTGGGGGGATATGGCAGATTGGGTGTCTGACTCACACTGCAGAAATCTAAAAAAAGAATTCTAAAGAGGGAATTCTAAAGGGGGCTGAAACCTGGCGGCAGAGTAGAAGCTGCAGACTGGAAAGCAAATGCTAAGCGCATGTGCAAAAGGAATGCTCCCCTGTGGGTTGGAGGCGGGCCACACGCAAGAGAAAGGTTGCCCTAGATCCCAAACTGGGGGGAAAGGGGACGCCAGCAAGAGAATCTGGAATTGTCCTGACATGGATCACTGGTCCAGGGAATGAGTGGTCAGCCAGCAGCCGAAAAGACATGCATCTTCCTTCATCAAAGAATCACAAGGGAGAGATCTCAGGGATGAAGGGAAGCCCCAAAGATGCCCCCCTCCAAAAATGTTGCAAGTTTTGAAAAGTTAGCACCAAATGCCTGCCAAGCCCACAGAGAACTGAGGCTAAGTTGTCAAAAAAGTGGAAGCCAAGGAAGACTCTTTTACCTTCTTATCTCTGCATCCTTGACCAAACTCGACCCCCCAAAGAAGTCAAAGTCAAGGTCAGGAAGATGGAGGCGACAGGACAAAATCGTAAGCTGAGGAAACACAGGAGAAGCTGGAGGAAAAGTGAAGTTTCCACTTTAAATATTTTTTTGATTTATTTGCTGTAACACGCTGGACACTTTAATTACAGAACTGAGACTACATGTGAGATGGAAAGGTGAACAGAGAAAATGTTGAACGTAATTGGGAAAAATCATGGACTCTTGCCTTAACTTTCATCCAACTGTCAAGGGAAACCTCATAAAAGTAAATTTAAACGGAGTGAGACAAGAATTAAGTTTTTTTGTTTGTGTTTTTTCCCCTGACTTTACTCTGAATCCTGTTTAGACAGAGAAAAGATTTGTGAGCAAAAAATACTGCAAACCACATTAGTAAACAAAGAAAGCTGAAGCCATCAAGTCATCAGCGGCTGCCGCCACCCCCCAGTGAAGACAAGCCTGCAGCCCGGCCTCTGCAGCCACTCACGATGTGCCCTCTGAGGGGACTCAGAGTAAGAAAGGACAGGATGCTGGCCCTAGATGGCGAGGTGCTTGTCAAAGGAGTGAATTCAATGAGCCCAAATGTTTGCTTCCTCCCATATATAGAAAAGCGCTAAATTCTTTAACTTGAGATGTCTGGTTTTCTTCAGTTAACAAGTAATCTTTTAAGGTTCCAACTACCTGGTCTTTGTTGTAAAACTCCTATACATCCTGGCTCCTCCCCCACCTCTTCGGAGCAGTCCCCCAGAGCGCTCTGGAAGGCTGACATCCTGGGCTCGAAGGGGTTCGAGTCCTCAGAAACGTCCACCAAATAAAACAGAACTCTCAATTTTTAGGTTGTGCGTTTATTTCAGTCGACAGATTTCATGTATTAAAACACTTTACTCCCTTCCTCAGCTCAACGTAAGAGTCCAATGAACTCCAATTAGAATTTGCTAACCGGGACACACAAGCAGGAAAGAATATCAGAGTTTACAGTGATGTATTTATTACCCACTTTCAACACTCAGCCCGAGTATCAGTCACAAGTCAGCAATGATACTAGAGTGAAGAGTGGGAGCCCTCCACAGCACAAAGAAGCTGGCTTCCATCTTTCCTTCCTCGTCCGTATATATGACCTTAGAGATGTGGAGTTTCGAATTATGTCATCTGATTTTAAGTAAACGAACTTTCACAAAATAAGCCAGTGGCTCAGAAAGAACCTGTGCATGACGCTATTGATAATAATTCAGACCAGGGTGAACAAGAAAAGGGTGGAGGACCAACCCCATTGCAATGCCAAACCAAAACAGTAAGGATCTAATCGTATTTTTCAAGGATTGGCCAAAACAATTCAAGATGATCAAGCTCTTCTGCTTCATCAAAATACGGATTTGCATATACAATGGTCAATGCTGATCCTCGCTCGAAGTGAACAGTGAGCCCTGGGGAGCTGTGATATGAACTAGTGAAGGGAATATGCATAAATAATCTAGATACATACATTCATAGGGAGAAATGCAGTCAAAAAATTGCACTGGGTATCATCTGTGTGGTCACAAAAAAAGCCTGGAAACCACTGGAATGAGTGTTCATTATAACGTGTATATTTTATGATTTTCAACCACATAATAATATCTCTAGGAAATCCCATGGGCTTTTCAGAATCAAAGTATCCCAGAAGACAGCCATCATCACTCTCTCAAATTTCCTCTTCTCAAGGCCTTCCACGTTCAAGTGAAGCACAGTCTCCCAAATCATGGCCGTAAGAAGACTGAAATTTCTCCTAAATTCCTCCTCCACCCTATTCAGCCATCTCCCTCACCACCACCGTCTCCACATCCTGTCAGTTGACTTTGTTTTCAGATTCGTCCACGTCTTCTGACAACTTTATCCTACTCCTGTCTTCTGTGTAAGCCTCAGTGTGTCCCTGTAATTCTCCTCCCTTTCCTGTTATATACTTTACTCCATAAACCCATCCTCCTCTGGTACCTGTCACTTAAATGTGGCTCTCTCACGTGGACTATCACAGTCATCTTCCTATGGGTCTTACTGGTCCACGTATCTCCGGCACTTCCATCCTAAGCACCATTCTAGTTGTTAGAGTGATTTTTCTAGGTACACGTATGACCATGACACGCCCCTAATTAAACAGATTCAATTGCCCTGCCTTTTAGTCTCTCATTCAACATCTCTGAGCTGGATCACCTGTGTGTTCAGTTTTTCTACTTAACAGTTCCACATCCCACCCTGAAGTCTCCCTGTTCACTAAATTCTCTCCCCAACTGCACTGATGGGGAGACACAATAAAAGTCATGTTTCACTGTCTTTGCTTATTCTGTTTGCTCTTCTTACAATGTCCATTCCCATCACCCACCTTTACAATAGGCTATTCATGCTTCACGCTAAATTTTAAATGCATTAGTAAGGGTGAGTACAAGAATACTGTGCACCTGCTAGACGCTGGACACTATGCTGGACTATTTCACATGCTCAATGGCATTAAATCCACAGAACCATCCTATGAGATAAACAGCATTATTTCTATTTTGGAGATGATAAAATGGAGATTCTTCTAAAAAATAATGTTATTTTTGTGATGTCAAATTATTTAAAAATGGCAGAACTGAATTTCAACCTAAGGTAATTCTTTTTTTTTTTTTTTTGAAGTTTGCATAGACTTTATTTTTTAATTGAAGAATAGTTGATTTACAACCTAAGGCAATTCTAAGTTCTGTGACTCAGTGCTTTCATGTACTAAGCTAAAAACTCACATTGTCCTGTCGTAGTTTTCCTGTTTAGACAATCACGAACAATCACAAGTTTACTGTAAATATGTTAACGAGGAGAATGGCTAAGTCGAATTGCGGTAGGAAACTTTTGGAAATTCTGAACCTCAGGAAGACCATGACAAGCTGAAAGAAAAGGGAAATGTGTGGAATACTTGCTTTGTGATTTGGGGGGATCCTAAATACTGCAATTTTGGGGGGTAATTAACAATGTAAGTTACGTAGAGCATGCTTTTCTTCATAAATATTTCATTTGGAGACGCATTTGGAAATGGGGAGATCTAAATTCAGGGAAGCTGACTTTTAAGCGTTCCTTCAAAGTTGTCAGCAGTCTCCGCAGGAGCTCTTCCAAAAAGGAAAGTGAAATTAACATTTTGGAATGTCTTTTCTAAGCCAGTTTGGTAAAATTCAACAAATATAACTTGAGTCTCGAATATTTTAATTAGCTCTCACCGTCCAGAGTCAGAGGTGGACGCAGAAACAGGAAATTTAAATACAATGTAACAGGGCAAAAACAGGGTACGCTCAGTGTTCTGTGGGGTGTGGAGCCCCTCCGCCCCCATGTGTACCTGGGACTGGAACCAATCATGTGAAAGGCACAAAATTCAGTATTTTTTGAGTGAGTGAACAAAATAAGAGCTAGGATTGGTCCTGTGGGACCACAGTGAGCCAATAAAGGCTTTTAAACAGAGGAGTTCTATGTTAGAGTTTCATGTTCAACGGGGTAGTCGGTAGATTTAAGAAGGGACAAGGGTAACACTGAGGAGGCTATTGTAATAGTCTAGGCTAGATATGGTCTCAACAAGATATCAGAGAGATAGTAAAAAAAAAAAAAGTGAGAGGCAAAATTTGCAAGATTCGGTGGCTATCTGGCTGTGTGGAGCGAAGAAAGGTACCTACCCGTGGTGACTCCTAAGTCGGGTTTGATGATTGGGTTGATGATGTCATTCATGGTAATAAACAACACTGAAAAATTAATGGATTTCAAATGAATAATGACAAGTTTCTTCTTGGATGTGTAGAGTTTGAGGCTCCTGTTGAACCTTTAAATCAGAATTCTCAGTAGGTTACAGAACTCTTCAGTACAAATCCAAGAGAGACCAGGACTAAAGGTGGAGATCTGTGAATCAACATGAACTAGCGGTAGCTAGAGCTCTGGCAGTGGATGGGAACAGCCAGCGAACACGGCTGAGACAAGAGCAATGGAAACAAATATGCAGCCAGGCTCATATCTAGGCAGACTGAAGAGGGAAGAAGCCCATGAAGCTGAGTGAGAAGGGACTGTAAGACGGAGAGGAGGAGAATCATGAGAGAACAGTGTCAAAGCCAGAGGAGCAGAAATAATGAAAAGTCCCAAGTTTCAAAAGCCACAGAGAGGTCCAACATAAGGACTTAAAATGCCTATCGAACTTGATAATGCAAAGGTGGTTGACAGTTTCCATTGCCTTGATGGAGACCGCAGATTCACTGAAGGAGATTAAAGCCTGAACAGGACATGAATAAACGGAGGCATAGACTGCAGAGCATTTGGCAAAGAAGGAAAGATCAAAAAAGCAGTCGTCAACGCTTCTCCTTTCACTCCGCCAAGGAGGGAAGCAAAACAGTCAATGGAAGGATAAGGATATTAATAAACTCAGAGGACAGATACAGAATTAAAGAAGAAAAGAAAGATATGGGAGAGAAAGGAAATTGACTCAAAGAACAGCATGGGGTCTGGGACTGGGGTGGAATGCTAAACTCTGCACCTGCTGCTGGGAATCAAAAAAGAAAAAAAGTGTCCACAGCTTCAGGAAGCCATATGTTGGTGAGGGAGATAAATGTGTATACCCCAAATTGCAGATCAGTGGATTGAGTTTTATCAGACACCAACACGAAGTGTTGTTGGAACAAAGGGAGGGGAAAAGTGACTCAAACACAGTCAGTTCAAGAAGATTTCTCAGGGGTGCTGAGATTTTGCTTGGTTTCCAATGGCTCAAGATTTTCCAGCTGAACGGAGGAAAAAAAACTTAACAGAAGAAGGCATTCAGATAGTGGGACTTTGGTAAGCAAAAGGCATGGAATCATCCAGACCCGCCTATTGTGTGCAAATCACTAAACTAGATGCTGCATGGGATACAGAGATGAGCAAGAAAAGCCTGCTCTCCCTACAGAGATATACTGCAGATTCTGGAGTTAGAAAGAAATGCCAAAGATGGGAACTGGCCCCACACAGGTGTTCAAAATATAATTGTTCAATAAATAAACAGTGTTCTGCTGAGTTAATGGCTCTGAATTCTTCCCTGTGGCTGATCTATTCTTCATACTCAGTGAAGCAAATAAATAAAACACTTAAGTTTCCACCTGAACCTAAATTTCAGCATTTACTCATCAAAAGCTCTGACCCTTGGCTTAATGTTTCCAACAGGTCACTAATGAAAGCAGATGAAAGGTTCCTGGTAGATCCATTTGGATAGAAGCTCCCGGGGCTCTGCTAGTTCTTGTGCGATGGCTCTATTCCTTTACACAGTGCTTTTAAAAGCATGAACTAAAAGGACTGTCACAACTGTTGTTCATCCATGACAATCCTGGAACCCAAAGAAGGAGGTAGGGGACACACGTGCGAGGGTTTAAGCAGGTACTGGCTTGACAATCACAGATTTTAAAAAGCATGGTCAGTTTGGAGACTGCAACTACCCCCTCTGACCCCCGCTCCCTTAAGGCGCTCCTCATTCCAACCTTGCATTCCAGCAAGACGTCATGCGGCAAAGGGATGGAGGTCCCGTTTGATCTCAGAGCCACTTTTAACATCCACAGGGCAGACACTTATACCTCCCATTCCAGAAATGAGAAATGGACACTCCACAAGGTTAACACCAGGACATCATTTTAATAAAACGTACGTAGTTCACTTAGCCCTCAAAACAAACCTCTGATAAAGTATGATTATTACTCCCATCTAAGAGGAGAGGAAACAGAGGCCAGGAAGATTCAGTCATTTACCCAGGGTTTCAAAGCTAGTGTGTTATTTAAAAAAATTTTTTTTAATGTTTCCTTTTTTATTTTTTTAACTCTAATCCAGTGTGAGTTTGGTTCTCTCCTGCTACCAGCGTACAGAGTCCTACCAGATAATAGCAATGTCTCAACCCAAGATACATTTTTAATAAATGCTCCAGGTGAATATCATGCACATTGAACTGTAAGATCCACCGTCCTGGCAGGGCAGGGAGATGGGTCAGGTCCTCTGAGGCCACTGCTTAACTCTGGGAAATGCCTCCCTGCTATTGGAATGTCAAGGCTCACCTCGGGCTAGAATCAGGATCCTTCCTATTGACCTTCAAATCCCAAATTAAAAAAAATATATTGCACTACCTGATTTTTAAGGGCCCAACTAGTCCCATCCGTGTGATTTCAAGAAAGCTTCATTACCTTTCTGAGCATCTGTTTTCCTCTCTGCGTTTCTATATTTAGGAAATCCGGATTTAATCATTCTAGCCACCATTTTTGAGTCCTTCCTATAATGATGATTGTGATGAAACTGATTTATAAACAACTAGGGTATGACAGGAGCTGTGTCAAGAACTTTGCAAACATTAGTTCAGTTGACATCCACAATACCAATGGGTAGCTTACTTCGATGGCCCCAAGTCACCCCGCCCTCTAATCAGGTACTTCCTCGTGGAGCTTTCCAGCTCTTCTACTAAAGGAATGGAGTCTGTCCCTACTTCCTTGAATTTGGGCTCATCGTCGAAGTTCCTTTGGTCATGAGGCATGAGGCAGAAGTGATGCTGTGCTAGCTCTAAGCCTGTATCTCAAGAGACCCTGTAGGTTTCTGCTTAACCTCCTGTACTTCTGCTGTTGCCACAAAATGGATGTGACAGTGGTTTCAGAAGGAGGATGCAAGACACGGGGGAACAGACCGTCCAGCTCAGGTGCCTCAGCCAAGCCAAGCTTAGAGCAGAGCCCCAGCTGAACCGCGGGAAGAAGATGAGCCCAGCCTCGGTCAGTGAGGGTGGGTAGATCCGGGGGCCCCTAGCTGACCTGCAGACGCATGAGCTTAGTGATAACTGCCACTGGTTCAAAGCCACTGAATTGGTAATGTTGGGGGGGGGGAAGATGGGGGAGGGTAGCTAACAGACACACTAGGTAACGTTACTATTCATTCCCATTTTGTAGATAAGGAAACTAAGGGTCAGGAAAGAGCTGTAGCTTGCTCAAAGTCACATCACGGATGTCAGAGCTGAGACGTGATCCTGGTGTCTCTAAGGTCTGGGCCCTTAGCCCCACACTGCACGGTCAGCTACTGTGCTGGGGAATCTGGTCCCCAAGCCAGATGTCTTGAAGCTCCTGTAGTCTGTGAAGAACAAGCAACCTTGGCTTTTAAAATGCACTTTCCCTTTCAGACTTCTTCATAAATTCTGAAGGTGGAATTCCAGAAGCTGGAGTCTTAAAAAAAAAAAACACCCAGAAGACTTGAATGTGTTTATATGGATGATAGGCCCATACTGGGCAGAAGAGAGGCGGGAGGTCCTAAAAGAGGGGACACCGGGCATTCAGTGAGGCTCCTTCCGTCTCACAGGCGGTGAATGTGCAGAGTAGCCCGATCCATCTGTGCATAAGAAAGGAGGCTTGCAGGTTTTAAGCCAGAAAGGAACAAGGTATTTCATTAGGAGCTTGAGGAAAGAAGGGGAGGAAAAAAATGCATCTTTTGGATGAAAGGATCCTTAATCTTCAAAACACAAACTATTTTTCCATACCAAAGCCCCTTCCAGCGTAGGAAGTCTGCTGAGGCCTCAAGTCAGGCAACCAGCTTGTGTTTTGCAGATTAAGGAGACTTCGACCCAAAGGATCCATTTTTGTGAAACTCTAAAGGAGACGCCTGGTCTATTTCTAGCTGGCACACCCCCCTGGCAGAGGCAGCTTTAAATGCGGTCCCAGAAGAAGGATGCTCCCCTGCTGGCTCTGGGGCGGAGCACACAGTAGGCAGATGGATGAAGAAGAGAGATCCTAAAAGAGATCTTTTGCCCCAAAATATCTACCTGTTTCCTTGTCGGGGTGCCCCACATGCTCATTATAGAATAAACACGACTTTGAAATGTTGAAAGCTCTTGTTCAAGGAAGAAGGCTAGTAATAGCAGGCAGCAAGACTGGGTCTATATCGAGCACTGGAGAACTGAGGGGGGCACATGACCTCGTCCGAGCCCCCCAGCAACACTCTGTCCTCTGCAGGATGGGGAGCAGAGCCCTCGCTTCACAGGCAAGAAAGCTGAGTTCCAGAGAGTTGAAGTAATGGTCCTAAGGTTACCCAAACCGATGCCCTGTTCCCTCCTAGGTCCAACCCCAGTCCCAGAACAATCAGCACAGATAAAGCCGGAAGCAGGCTTATTTATGGAGGATAAATTAGAAGATGCTGTGAGGTTCGACTGACACTGGACTAGGCTGAGTCAGGATGCCTAAATTCTAGCCCCATTCCTACCACCACTCCAGGGGCAAGGCGGGGTAACTGACATCCTCACGTCTCTGCAATCTGGTCTCTGCACCTACAGAATCAGGACGATTGGCTTAGGTGTTTTCTTAGATTTCTTCCAAATTTAACATTATCTTGGGCTATGATTTTTGCACCTGTGAAATGAAAAAGAAACTTACACAGAGAGAGAGAGAAAGAAGAAGAAAAGAGGGGAAGGGAGGGGGGAAGAGAGGGATAGAGGCGGGGAAGAAATGAGGGAGAAAAGGAAGTAAAAGAGGGAAAGAGGGAGAGAGGGAAGGAAGGAAAAAGAGAAAGAGAAAGAGAAACCATGTTCAACTCTGGTTTGCCTTGGATGAGGGGAAATTATGCCAGGCAAGAGGGATGGAGTCTGAGGAAGTGAATGGATTTGATTTGTCTAAGCCTTAGGAAAGCAAATATTACTGAAACGTTGGCTGACCGCCACCGACTTCCAAACAGAAAATGGCTTTCAGATACACTGTGGGTGCTCAGCAGGGTCTGTTAGAGTGAGTGATGGGGTGACGTGAGCTGCCGGGGAGCAGGGAGAAAATGATAACCTTCTCCTGACAGAGACCCCCAGAAACAGCCAGCCCAGGAGGAGTAGAGAAGCCTCCAGCTGGGCATCCCCAAAAGGCTCAGATAATTTACACAAAACCCAGAAGGGCCCCTGGGAATGGTTAACCTAAGGCTGTTGGAGCCACGTCACACTGCGGGATGCCGTGAGGGCTGGCCAGGGCAGAAGCACTGGTTTGGGAGCCAGGATGTCTGGGCTCCCATCCTGACCTGGCCTCATACATCCTGTGACCTGGGTCAAGTCTCATCCCGACCATGGACCTCAGTTTGCCCATGTGGAAAACAGATGGGGGTTTTAAATGATCCCTCAGGGCCTTTCCCACGCAGACACTCTGGGACACACTAGGATCAAACATCAGTGACTTTCACTCATTCCACAGGTCCTTCCTGGGCACTTTCCGTGCGCCAGCGACGGGCTAGAGAGCCAGTCACTGGCACTCCTACACCTAAAATCAGCTTTCCGTGGGATTATCAACACTCTCCTAAGGTGGGCAGGGACCCAACTGTGCCTTCCGAGCCAGCCTTCTGGTTCCAGAAAGTGCAGAACCTTAACATTGTGTGGTTTGATGTACATCTTACTCCTGACAATCCATAGGGAAGAGAAAGAGTCTTCCTTAAGAACCACTAAGATCTCACGCAGTCAGAAAGCTCTTCACGGAGTCTCACCTGGGCACTGCCTGCTCTCCAGGGAGGCGGTTCTTACTAAGGCTGACACATGGGTAAAAGTCTCCTGGATGGCAGGTCAGCATGTCTCCCTGGCATCACACGTCATGTATAGGTTGAAAATAAAACATCAGAAATGCCCTCCTGACGCTCTGAACTATTTTAGGTTGAATGGTCCTTAAAGAGAATCAAGTCCAGCTGCTTCATTTTATAAAAAAGGAAACCAAGGCTTGCCCAAGGTCCCAGGGCTGGTGGGCTGGTTAATGGCAGAAACCAAGAATAAAGATGAAGCCTTCATGTCTCCTTCTAGAAACGCTTTTTACTACTCCAGACATCCTCTCCTATTCCTACAGGCAGCGATGGTTTTGGTAAGGTTTTGTTTTGTTTTGTTTTAGAATAAGGACCAGTGAACTTCCCCAATCCAGTTCCTCATTACTCTGAGAGCAATCATCCTGTAACGTGTGCGAGGGATGGAGACATTTGAGCCTCTGGGGAACACACCGGAGAGGTAGGTGATGGAGAGGGTGGGCTCTGAGGTGTGGGAGCAAAACACAGGAGAGGGCATGCGTGCTGTGCCAGGAAGCAGAGGGAAGGAGAATGCCGCAGTCAAATGCAGAGGTGGAAACAAAGCAGTTGTATTGATTTGAAAAGGCAGCTCACCGGGGTTGATGCTGCCAGCCTGGCTCTTCCTGGTCTGCCTTCCTCCAGGCAGGTCTGTGAAGGTACACGCCCACCCTCGGAGGTTCAGAACCATCTACTCTGTATGCAGGGAGTGAATTGCAGGGAGTCAGGACCAGATGGGATGTGTTCCTTTGACAAGATGAGGAAGAGAGAGGGAGAGAGAATACGAGAAGGAAAAAGATGGATCCTTCCTCTCAGATGAAGGTAGTATAAAAGAAACCAGGTGAAAAAGTCTAAAAGGATAGGTCCCTGATTCTGTGGAAATGGAACAGGCAGCTTTCTCTTTAGAAGAAGGACTATGAGGATTGAAAGAGAAGGGTCCAAACTCTTCCTCATCACGATAGATGGATCTGTTCCTAAGCAGTTTCCATCCTCTCTCATCTGAACCACTGGACCAGCCTCCTAATTCATCTCCTGAACACAAGCCTTCTCTTCTAAAGCCTCGCAGGAAATAGATGCTCAATAAATGTGTGCCGAGCAAATAAACACCCTCTAACATTGATTTCTTCATAACAATGATGATGAATTTTTACTTCTTCAGGGAATGTGAATTCAAATGCCTACAGAGTCCAGGCACACACGTGAGGGAAAGGAGTGGTCAGTACAGGGATACTGAACTTGAGAAACAAGAAGTAACTGCCCAGATACGTTTAAGAAGGGAGCAAAGTGACAAATCGTAGGCACATGACCCAGTCAAGGACAGCAGACTGCTTCTGTGTAGAAATGATATCTCTGGGCTGCCAGGTCACCTGATTTCCCAGAAGTCAGAAGGAAATCCAGATTTGTCTATGAAACCTCTCCATTTTTAAGCACTGACAATGACCCTTCCCCTACCCCTGAACTGGGAGGGTCAAATACAACGCATCCATGTGCCAACAGGTGCATTTGTTTGTGAGCTTGGGCTACAGGATCAAGTCCAATATCTTAATTAAACACGCAAGCCTCTCCCTTAACTAGATCTAATCTAATTCCCTAACCTTGCTTTTGCTTTCTATATAACAGTATAGATCCTGTAATCACGGTAAGTCTGATTTCCTAACACTTTGGGAAATGCACTGCTTCTTTATCAGTGGAGAACATTTTCTCTGTCTGTACTGTCCCACCTAAGCCCTGCCTCCTCCAGGAAGTCTTTCCTGACTGCATCAGCCCTTCTCAAATCCTAAAGCTTGAAGGGGATATAATTAATCTCTGGCCTTTAAAATATATGCTGCTAACCTTGGTTACTTAACAGAATCCTGCAGTGGAAAGAGTGTTGGGAACCTAGGAGACCTGGGTTCTAGTCCTGGCTGTCACTCCACCTTACTAAGTGGCCTTGGGCAAGTTAACTCCTCTTGCCGAGACTCAACTTCCATCATTTTTGAAATGAGGATACTGGCTTGAGGTAGCAGTTTTGAAAGTGGGCTCAAAGGTGGCCATGATGCAGGGGGGGATGTTGGGGTTCAGGAGGCTCTCCAGGACAATCTTGTTGCTGACTTGAAAATACCAACTTCTAAGGCTCTGACTCGTTTCTGGCATTTGGGTTGTAGGTACCTTTTTTTTTTTTTTTTTGCCTCTGCAATTAGACGGGGCTTCTCTTGAAATCAGCTAAGCTTCACTGATCATTTATTATGTGCCAGGCACTGTGCTAAATGCATTTCTTATATTTTTCTCTCTCATCTCCTGTTAGTTCCTAACTATGTTATGTGTAAACAGTGGAAGACACCAGGAGAAAAACACCAGCTGGGAAGCGACTGTCCCTTCACACACCGCCACTGGCTGGGCCACCTTATCTGGCAGTCACTTCCTGTTTCCGGAGTTCAATGTCCTCCTCATAAATGGAAAAGACTGGACTAGAAAGAAGGAATCTTTCACCTTAAAATAGGAGGAGAGGGAGGAAAGAACGCAGGCAAGAAGGAAGGAAGGGAAGGAAAGAGAAAGAGAGAGGAAGGGAGAAAGAGAAAGGGAAGGGAAGGAAGAAAAAATTTGGAAGGAAAGGGAAAATGAGGCACTAAATGAATGGGACAGATAAAGAAAACTTAAATTTCTTTTTCTATCTGAACAGCAGCTCCTACTAACCTTGTTTTCCTCTAGCTCAGGAATACAAAACTTTTTCTTTAAAGGGCCAGATAGTAAATATTTTAGTTTATGGGCCATATTGTCCATGTTTCAATGACTCAACTTTGCCATTGTGGCATGAAAGCAGTCATAGACAATTAAAAAAAAAAAAGAGTGGGGGGGCATGGCTATGTGCCAATAAAACTTTATTGGCAAAAACAGGTCATGGGCCAGATTTGGACCCTCCCCAAGTGCCCTTGTGCTCCAGAAAGGATTCATCTCTCCAAGTCACATTCTCAGGAACAGCCTCAGCTTTTCCAACCAGAAGAGGCCCCGTGAACCATTCTCCCTCTATAGAGATAACACTAAAGTGATTTTACTTATTTATCTAGAATTCATACTCCACCTACCCCCAGACACAGCTAAAGGAATATTACAAAGTTAAATAAGGTACGAATCAGGACAATTAAAAATAAAAATGGAACAAAGAATAGTTAAAATGAGTGAAGGAAGAGATGTTACCAGGCACCTGGGAAGAGTTAATTGATCTGGATTTAGTTCTGAGGTTCCTGGAAGCTGAGGTAGAGTGAAGTTAATTGGCCCCCAAGGGGCTCAGATCCATGAGTAGGGTCTCATTAGCATTATCGGTCTACCAGTGAACAAAGAAAGGCTGAGGAGAGAGGTGTGACAGTGTGCCCCAGCCCCAGGGTGCAGGGACAGTCCAGGGACGGCCCCCAACCCAAGTACCTCCTCTTCCTCAAACCAGGCAAACCTTCAGCATCTCACCACAACAGGAAGAAAGCATGGGATCTGAAACAGTTGGACTTGACAGGCCTCAGAAGCTGAGGACCTTAACTGAGTTACGGATACCCTCCACATATCATTCTCTGATGTGTCAGATGAGACTCTAACTCTCTCTTACTTCATTCATTGAGTTGTTGGGGGAAGTGAAATCACATATGCCAAATGCTCCACTCAGGATGAGGACACAGTACACTCGTGGTTCTTGTTAATTCCTCTTATAGAACGGTTAAAAGGCAAATCCTCATTAGACAGAGCTCTTTACGTGGAAATCAGTCCTTTCTGTTCTCTGGAGAACACGAGAGAGACAAGTAGTGAAGAATCATGGGAAAGGCCACAGAGTAGGGGGCTAAGGAGTATCAAGGCAAAACTGATAAAAGATTGAAAAGGTTAGAATGGAGACATGCAGCTCTGGGAATGAATTTCCAGCACTGGGTATTTTGTATGCTCCAGGCCCTGCCTCCTTTCTGGATGTCTCAGGACAGCTATAGTATATCAACAGCTCTCTTTTTACTTCCTTCTTTCATAGCTCAGTCTAGAGTCATACCTTCCACTGGACTGAGTGAACCATCCAGTCAAATCTACTTCTCTCAAACTGAATCTCTAACTATTGGAGGAGCCTTTAAAGCTTCTTAGAAGTCAAGAATGCAAGAACTGGAAAGTCTTTAGCTTCTCTCTAACATTTTAAAATATTCCTTTTTAACACAAAGAAGGAAGGTCTAGAGATTGGAGATGTGGGCGGGCAAGAACGTAGCTGAATGTGTAAGCTAGACTATAAACTAGAATACCATCCCACTGTTTTTGTTTTCATTGTATTTGTACAGTTACCATCTATTTAGTGGACATAATGCTTTTTAAGAAAGAAATTAGTGGTAGTGATAGGAAGTTTCCTTTGTAAATTATGCATTCACATGAGAAGTGGCTTCGTTTAAGGAAAGATAGTGTAAGTCACATAGATGGAATGAAAATAGAGCACAAGTTGTTAAGGTGGTACCTGAAAGACTGACATTTTCAGAAACACTGATCGAATCCAATTCCTTTGTTTCAGGACAAAGAAACAAAGAGAAGGCAAATGGCCCTCACAGAATCTCCTGTAAAACCAAGCACTTTCGCACCAGACCAGCCTCAATCTGAGCCCCAAATCTGCCAACTACCACAATTAACTTGGGAACATCACATTACCCATCTAAGCCTCCATTTATGTACCCACAAAATGGGACTCTTACTTGTATTTGCATCATGGCCTGGAACTAGACACAGAATCAGTATGTTCAGCACCTGGGAGAGCTCCAGAGATGCGACCAATAAGAATCCTCCATGTGTGACTGGTGATTTGTGAGCAAAATTAACTCAGCGATATTAGTGGTGACCTGACATTACTTTCATTCCTATTCCTAAGACAACTATTATTATAGCAGTGCCCCTAAACTGCCCCTACGCTTGTGCTGGAAAATCTATGCACGGCAGCAAGCAAACAATATACTAGAGAGCTTAAGCACAAGGTTCTGGAACTGAGACACCCACAGTTCCAGTCTTCGGTTTGCCATTAGTTTCCTACATGACTTTGGCAGGTTGCTTTACTTCTTTTTGCCTCAGTTTACATATCTATAAACTAGAGATTAATATAATGCAGTGGGCTGTCGCCTGGATCAAACCAATTAAGGCATGTAAAGCACTTAGCACAGCGTGTCTGTCTGGAACATGGGAAGTGTGCACTAAATGCTTCCTACTATTATTAGGGCACAGTGTCAAGCTGAGCTTCCTCCAGGTCATTCAGCACAGCAGTTCTTTGGCTGCTGTGCTGTGTCCAAGATGTGACCCGCCAGGTGTGACGGGAGAAGGACCCACAGCTGTATAAAGTGCAGATGCAAACAGATTGCTTCACACTGCCTCCGGGGAATGAGATATGGAGTCAGTGAGGGGTGGAATTTGGAAGAACATCCGATTAAAAACACATCAGTAAGAGAAAGCTGCCTATATGGGTCACGTTCTCCAAGTCATAAACCCCGAACTTAACAACTGCTCCACTCCCCGCCTGGCACCAGGCAGCCCTTCTCCCTATTCATCCACTCTCATTTTCCACATTCCCTGCATTTACATTTAACTTGATGGGTCTGGGTTTTTCAAAATGTTTACTCCACCTGCACAGCACCCTGTTTGAAAGCCATCCGTGCCCCTCAAAGGAGTTCTTAAACCTGGAAGCCCATCCTTTGACATTTAATACCTGCCTCCTCCCTCTTTATCTCTGTAGGGAACTTTCTAATCAGGTCAGTGAATTCTTCCTCCCTCCCTCAGTCCCTGCAAAGGAAGTGATCCTTAGCGGTTACAGTCATCCCTTGGTATCCCAAAGCCACCAAAATCCACGGATGCTCAAGCCCCTTATATAAGATGCCATAGTACAGGCAGCCCTCCCTATGTGCGGGTTCCACATCCGCAGATACCGAGGGCCGTCTGTTCAAAAATCTGAGACCCTGCTTCCCGCCCAAGGCTGTGCCATGTGGAAGAGTCAGAATGCCCTTCTCCTGCCTCGACTCTCTGGCTGCTCCCGACCCCTCTACTCAGAGCTAATTATTCTTCCTCAACAGTCTGTGATGGTCCAGACCACGTTGTTCTCACACCCTGAGATGCTCTTCCTGGACGTGTCCTCCTAAGGAACCCTTACTAGGCCCACTGCCCCCAGCTTGGGTATTTTTTCCTGCCTGCACCCCATCACTCCAACCCAACTGTGTTAGTTCCTCTTTCCTCCAGAGCCCCTACCATGTGTGCTGGAGAGATGGGACAGGTGGAAAGAAGCTAAGAGGAAGGGCACTGGAGTCAGAAGACCTCAGTTTGTTTCCCACTATGCGGCTTTTTTTGTTTCCTTGAGCAACTTATTTAATATCTCCGAATCCATTTTCCTATTGGTGAGATGTGGACAGTAACTGTATTCTACCTACTTCAGAGGGTGGCGGGGAGAATCATTTCAGAGAGTACATATAATAAAATGTTTTAGAACTGTGCCTCGCACATAGTACATGCTCAATAAATATATATTTTTATTACTACTATTATTATTAGGATAGATAGACATATTCTAGCTCTCTCATATATAATATTTGCTTAACATCAATCTTTCTCCTAAATTGTAAGCCGCTTAAGAGTAAAGGCCATACTGTCTAGTTTACTTTTATGTCAGTATTTAGCACACAGTAGGTGTAGAACATATTTATCATTTGATTAAACTCCTTCTTAAAGAGCACAGATGTATCTATTTATCATTTTAACCATAGCCTTTAGTACAAAGAGGAGTCTTTCCAAGCATGCTCATGGCATGAATAGATGAATGTGTAAGGGGATAGACGGATTTCCAAGATGCTCTAGTTAAAATGCTTACCTCGTGCTGAATTATGCACCTACTTTCACCTCCCAGTTTCTGGACAGTGAACTTCAACTGCCACAGCTCCCATCCAACTGTGCAAACACCTTTGTTTTACTAAGAGGGACTCTCAAACACCCCTGCTGTGAGCTTACCAAGATGCCCCAAGCACAGACGAAACAGAGCCTCAGACTTCCTGCCCCCACCCGACACGGCCAGTCTCTTCTCATAACCTTACTGTTCTACATTTATTTTTTCTCTGCAAGAAAATAAGCAAAAGACATTGTTGACAAACTTCTAAAAATCAGCAAGAATTTATGCAACATCTTGGATGCAGGTATTAGCCAGACAGCAGCCTAATCTCTGGCAACAAGCAAAACCCAGAGAGCCAGAAGCACCTACAACCGGTGCCTCACTGGATATTCACAAACACATTTTGATTCCACTCTCGTCATACAGAAAACCCTTCCAGATTGATCTCATCTTAAATATACTTCATAACAATTCCAGTCCCTGAACCACATTCTAACAACTTGACTGCCCTTAATTCCATTTTTCAACTTCAGTTTCATCTTTTCATCAACTCCCTTATAATCAGAAAGGTCTGCATCACAGGAATGAATTTCGGGGGAGAATGGAAATTCTATTTCTCAGTGTCTCCGTGAAAAAGAATGTTCCATCAGCTGCAATAGTTTCAATATCCCCCACCCTGGAAGGAAAAAGAATAATCTTATGAATTCTTCAAAGAACTTTCCAGAAAGAGGAAACTAGGTAATTCCAAATCTTTTCCATACACGGCTGCCCATCTCACTGTCTTCTTCATAGCAATACCCTTCTCATTCTTTAAGGTCCTTCTTCTTGGAGATTTCTCAACTTCTTCATCCTAGGCTCATTAGTCTTCCTGACTGTACTGAATCTGGTTTTATACAAAGAGGTTAAGTGACGCTTCCAAGTTTACTCCACTAATTAGCTGTGCGGCAGGACTATGTACCCTGGCCTTTTTTTTTTTTAATATTGAATTTTTTAACTTAATTGTTTTAATTTTGATTATTTTTTAATGCAGTTACTGGGGATTAAACCCAGGACCTTCTGCATGTTAAGCATGCATTCTACCACTGAGCTATACCTGCAACCCCAGTCTTCAGTATCAAGTCAACCCGGGCTTCCTACTCCGTTTCTGACAATGTACGCCTTATTGATGGGAGTTAATATCTACTGAGCGTTTCTTATGTATCAGACACTGCTCTAAAAGCTTCACCTGGGTAAACCCATGTGATCTTCACAGCAACTCTATCAGGCTTTTATTATACCCACTTCACAGATAGGGTAAGTGAGGCAGTACCTTGTTAAGTACACTGCCTGAGGTTGCATAGCTGGTTAATGGGCTCACACCCAGGCAGTCTGGTTCCAGAACTTGAACCCTTAACCACTAAGCTTACTCAGCTCTGAAGCCTTAATGGTAAGCTTTCATGAGACTGAAATTTATTTATTCTATTGTGCAGCCTTCACTACATTAAGCAGCCCTGACATAGAAAAGGTACTCAATCCATTTTTGATTACATGGAGACTCACTCATCACACATGTAATGATGACCTACTATGGGCAAGACATTACCAAGGTATTACAGGAGATGATGAATATATGAAGATGGGACCACTATTCAAAGGTGGAATGAGAAACAGCCTTATTCTGTGTGACCTATAGCAGCAACCTTTCAGATTCCACGGTCAAGTCCAGTCCATAAAACCACTTTTGGGGACCAACACGAAGTTCCCAGCATGTTCTCGTTCTCGGAAAGAACATTCAGCTAAACAGAAATTGCAGGTACTATTACCCACATTTTATAAGAGAAAGTACATTTGAACCAGCAACAAAGAAGGGAGGGTACAGACTCAAAAGAAAAGATGGCTCTTCATATTTAGACACCAAACTTTAGACCAGCATTTGAAAGCCATCAATCTCTAAGTCGTGACCAAAGAAGAATGGCACAGAAAGTCACATACATGAAAGAAAAGCCCCACAGACAGAGATTTCAGCAACACAATGAGGGGGGCCAGATAAGTGCGGGCGTTGGCACTCACAGACTGTGAACGAGGCTAAAAACCTCAGAGACATTTCAGACCACAGAGCATCTGATTCTATGGCTCTTCCTCCAAGGAATTTTAAAATGCTATAAAAATATAATTATAGAAGGAGAAAAAAAATAAAGTTTATGAGTTGTTTTATGGCCTTTTCACTTTGGGGTTCTGTCCCTGGTAGACTGCCAACAAAGGCAGCTTCCATGACATTATCCAGAAATGTTAGGTATTTCCTAAAAACCCACTGGAGTCGATGTCAAGGATGTTAATTAACAGAAGCCAGAGGGCCCGACTTCCTCTCATGTTCCCACTCCCATCCCCACCCCTCCGTGCACCAGGAAGTTGCCCACATCGACTGTCCTCCTTGCTCCAAAATGCCTCCTTGAAAAGTTGGGAATTCCACCATCAGCATGTCTTTTTAGAGTTCTAAGGGATTGTCTTATCCTCAGGAGTAACCACAATTGTTACTTGTTCAGCCTCTTCCTCTTAACCAGTTCCTTCTCAGAGCCAACCAGATAGCCCTAAAATGCCCATCAGGCTAGTGAGGCGACTAAGAGCAGAGACGACAGGCAGACAGATCTGGCTTTGCCTCAAGTGCAGGGCCCACCGTCCATGTGGGCACATCATGTCATCTCTTTTAACCTCAGTTCCTACATCAGTCGAATTGTACCTCTTCCACAGCATTCGATGAAATGATGAATGCAAACCATTAACACAGCGTCTGGCACATGCATAACAGGTGCTCAGTAAAAGGCATCTCTCACGAATGCTGGGTCTTCTGGTATTCTGAGAACCATTTTCACTGTGACTGCGGCAGAGGGGTGAGTGGATCCCATGCCAACACGAAGCAATGCTCAGACACCAGCTGGTGTGTCCCACAATTCAACTCAATTCTGTCACTATCTACCCAGAGACTGTCCCCCACCCCCACAATTCAGATGCCAATCACAAACCCAGGTTATCACCCATTTCTGACCCATCAGTTATAGATTGGGGGTTCCAGTGACTCCCTCTTTGGACTTCAGATGCCAATCCCCAAAGGCCGGGTTGTTACCTGTGCTTCTGACCAACTGGCTATAGATTAAAGGTTTCAACGACCTGTCTAACTCAGGGTGCCAATCGCAAGTCTAAGTTCTTACCTATACTTCGGATTGACTGGCTACAGATCAGAGGTCCCCACAACCTCCTCCTGATGAATCTGCTTAGAGTGGCTCACGGAACTCAGGAAGTCTGTTTACTCACTAAATCATCAGTTTATTATAAGAAAATATAACTTGGGAACCGCCAGGTGGAAGAGAATCAAAGGACAAGGAAGAGGAAATTTCCCCAAATTTCCACGTGTTCACCAACCCCAAATCTCACCAAACCCTCTTTTCGGAGTTTTTAGAGAGGCTTCATTACAGAGATATTACTGATGAAATCACTGGCCATTGGTGACGCAACCTCTACCCTCTCTCCCTTCCCCAGGGGATGGAGGGTAGGACTCCAAGTTCCAACCTTCTAATCACTTGATTGGCTCCACTGGCATCCAGCTCCAGCCCTTGGGTGCTTTTCAAAAGTGATCTCATTAACATAACAAAAGACACCTTTATAGCTCTGCTCACTTAGGAAATTCCAAGCGTTTTCAAAGCTCTGTGCCAGAAAGGGGGATGAAGACCAAACAGATGTTTTTTTTATTGTAAGTCACAATATCACGTGGGGCTACTTCCTTGATTACGTCTATCAGTGGCTCCCTCCCACCTCTACATGTCAACTAGCAGCTAAGGTCACTTTACCTCAAAATTTCCCACGCCTTACCCTCCACATCTCTTCCCGGAATCTCCGCCTTGACTTTCTAGATTCCCTGCCGGTATTTCCGGCACATCCCAACCTGTTTCACCCCTCTGTTACTTTTTCCCCAATCCAATCCCTCTGCCAAAAATGCTCTCTTTTTCTTTAATATTCCGCTCAAGGTCATCCCCTCTTTGAAGAATCCCCTGATGCCTCAGGAAGAGAAAAACCACAGCCTATTCACTCTGTTTCCACACATGTGGGCTTTCGGAGGGTGTGGATTTCGCCTTATATATATCAGCATCACCCACACCGAAGAAGCACCTGGTGCACGGCATTCACTCAGCAAACAGCCCATAAATAAACCAGCAAATGAAGGAATGAACAAACAGAATGAATTGACAGATTAATGGCGTGACTGGGTATATATAGCGTGAGTGTGGCACTTCACAAACCTGCAGAGCATTCGGGCTTTAGTTCAGCCATTTGAGCCTTACCGCATCCCCAGGCTTTCTCAGGAAATCCAGGGTCAGAGAGCTTGAGTGATTTTTCAGGTTAAAACACGGCAAAGTAAGGACTTGAACTCAGTCTTCCAACGCAAGTCCAGAAGCTTTTCTACACCACATACAGTCCTTATTATTAGGAACTAGTGATAGTTTAATTAGAAAAACCCCAATGGAGGATCTAGCTTGGAATAGGGGACAGACAAAAATGAGAACAGAATTAATGGTTCCATTATAAACACGGGTGGAAAAACCTAAATGAGGGGTGCCCAGCGCAACCCTTGATGCAGTGCACACAGGGGAATGTAATGGCACCAACTGGGCACCTGGGAGAACCGTTCATTTGGGGAAATAATGATCGAAAAGATCCTGCAAATAGATTTTGCCAATTTCCTGATTTCACCGACTGCCAGCTCCATTTCCTGCACTGCATTCCTTGCTACAACCAAAGTTTCAGCCCTTGGAGAGAAGCCGAGAGATTTCTGCAAATGTTTTCTCTTCAACAGATGGAGCAGAAACCGAGAAGCATTACAAGGAAGATGGATCGGTGCGTCACATTTGCAACAATAAAAATACAGCAACGGTTAAAAGCAGTCGCAGTTAAATAGAACTGGGAACCCAGGGTTGGCCTAAATCTTTTTTTAATTAAAAGTGAAGGAGAATTTCAAAGTTCTATTTCAGCCCCTCGGAGCATCAGTGTTGTGAATTCGGAATGTTTATGTGGCTTGGCGGGGTGTCAGATTTCTTGAGATTTATGCGGGTTCAGGTCAGAACAGTGCAGGGAGGTGTGGGAATGGGGGGAGGCAGCACATCGCACGAAAACCTGGGTTCGAATCCCAGCTCTGTTCCTGTGTGACTTCAAAAAAAATCATTGAAGTCTGAATCTCAGTCACATCATCTGCAAAGCAGAAAACCAGGGCCTGCCTCAGAGAGTTCCTGTAGGCGCTTGGTGAAATGACAGAAGTGAAGCACAGAGGAAAAAAATCCCTGTAGGTTTCCACTTTTCCTGCTCCTTCCAGAGCGACCACACCAGGGCATCCTGACAGCTTCCTCAACTTCTTCATCCCTTTCCTTCCATTTCTTTCTCTCTTTCCCCTCCTTAAGCTTCTGTATCATGAATGCCCTCCGATATTTGCTTCCTTTGGCTCCCTCTTCTTCTTCTATCTTTAAAGTTAATATGTCACTCAATCAGGTCTCGGGTTCACCTGAAATGGACACACCTGATGCTTTTCAACAGACCTTGGGTCCAGACCACGGACTCCTGAGTGAGGCTCCAGAATGGTGGAGGCTGGAATCCCGTCTGTCAATCAACCCTCCCCCACTCCCAAAGATGGGGCACACACGAGCCTTCGGGAACTGCTGTTGGATGAAGGCTGCCGGAGAGCAAGGCTGGTAGTCAAGGATGCTCTTCAGAACCGCTGGGGGATGTTTCTCAAATCACTGAAATCAGAGTACTACCAAGAAAAATCTGACTCAGTGGGTCAGGGTTGGCCTGGATATACTTATTTTGAAAAAAGATCTCAAGGATTAATAACTTGTAGTTAAAAAATCCCTGCAAAGCACGTAGTCAAGTCAGCACCGCGGATGAATTAACACCAAGCTGTCCATCCTTTGTCTCTTGGTTGTTTTTCCCCTACAGCTCATACAGTCCACTCCCCGGACCCCCAAAACCAAAGTCACACATTTGCTTTGTTGGATGGTTATGGTTTCAGCTGGTGCTTACGTATTTACTACGAGTACATTCATTCATATATAGACATCCACAGGTGTTAAGAAATGCATGTTAAAAAAAAGAAATGTAAGCGTATCCATACACGCATGAACAAATATGGACATGCACACAGCACACACATTCCTGTTCTCACACACCAAGCACACTCAGACACAAAAAACATGTAAAGAAAGTCTTCAATGTAGAGATTCTATCTCAAATACCAGCCCTGATCACTTCAGTTCTAAGAGCCTTAGTTGACACGTCTCCAAAACAGAAACTGTAAGACCTACTTCATAGTTGTAAAATCCAATATATTAGCGTCTATGAAAGCACTGACTTCATTATCAGTTATGCAGCACTCAACAAATGGGTGTCAAGAACCACATAATCATGTACGCATCTTAGCGATTCATAAGCACATCCGTACCCACACAAGTTCACCAACATAGGGATGCACGTAGGAATCCATGAGCACATTCGAATTGCACAGTCATGTGAGAAACATCCAAATTCACATTTTATGTAAGCAGTACACACACATACACACACACACACACACACACACAGAGCTTCCATGGTACACAGCAAAGAGGTCTACACACTCTACACACTTCCTTAAGCCAGGTTCTTTCTGTGCGAGTCAAAATAAGCCATGGATCTGAGGTCCTGTGAGAGGATGTGGAGGAAACCACCACACACAAGACGGATGCCAGGTGTTTTTCAAAAAGAAAAACCTTGGCCATACAAGCCAGTACTTCAGAGGAAACATAAGCAAGGACTCAGATCAACAGGAGCTGACCGCACGTATACCAGAGGAAGTTAGGAGGGAGAAGATAGTAAGACTGGAGGCCTGAAGGGTCCAGCTATGCGAAGCCATTTTTTAGAAACCTTGAACCATATATCATTTCAACCTTGTGGAGCTCACAGTCCTAAGAAAGGAGACCAATACTTAGGGGACTGTTTTATAAAAAGACAACATGAATAATTACAGCAGGGCTGGTCAGTGAGCAAAGTCATTGATTCCTATTTTGCTTCAAGCTTTCTGTGCCTTAAGTGTTTGTCCAGGTATCAGTGAGGTCAGCGATCATTGACACCTTCCCACCATCACCACCAAGAAATTTTGTCATGTTCAGAAACCACCATCAGTGCATCATGAGAGCACTTGGCCAATATATTTACCACTAGTGTTATTAAGCATTGTATTTCCTTCATGGCCACCTTTTTCTTGTATAATGATTCTCAAGAATGTTTGCATTTTTAATTTATTAGTATTTTCCACGAACTAGGAAGGAAGGTGGCCCAGATAATCGTAAAATGTCATTTCCTTCTAAGAGACTCTAATTTCATGATTCTATGGACTTTTAAGATTTGGTGGCACTAGGAGTCATTTTTACATTCCATAAATATTACATTCTGTGCGTCCATGAGATGCTGACTCTCAGTTTTTATTATCCTCAGATTCTACAACTATGATCCTAAGATGCCAATATTACAAGAATCAGACACATAGTTTACCATTCCAAGCCACCATCACCTGGGTACGAATGTGGTTGTTAGACTGTGTTCCCCATGAGACTAATGGAACCTACATCAGGGTCAAAGCACCTGTATTTGACCGGGGAAGGAGGGGTGGTTGTGAAAAGAGAGAAGGATGCCCAGTTGAAGTAAGGGCTCCTAAAGCACATCCGAAGGGTTTCCAGACACCTCCCTTAGCCTAATCTTCCTCCTTGACCCCATGCTACCGCCAAAAGATTGGGAGTACTGATTAACAGAAGAGAGGTGGCATAGAGACAGGGCTCAGCTGTCTCCCGCCATTGTATCCTCCAGCATCAGAACACAGAAGGCTCTCAATAAATCTTGTGTGATTGAATGAGTCAATTGGACTTACTGCAGTATTATTCCACTTCCTTCTTTTCAGGTTGCTCCTTCTAAACTTCTTCCTCCTTTCTCCATCATCTCTTAACAGTACGTTAGACCTTCCATGTATGTTAATTACAGAATCCTCATAGGAATCCAACAATGTAGGGATCAGTATCCCCATTTTACAGATGAGGAGACTGAGTCTAAGAAATGAAGCAGCTCACCGAAGGTCACATAATGAACATGACAGAGAAAGAATCAAATCCAAATTGTCTGATTCCATGTTCAACACTCCTTCCTTTATTCCACAACTGCCTTATAATGTTCTTTTTTTTTTAACTGAAGTATAGTTGATTTACAATATATGTTAGTTTCAGGTGTACAGCACAGTGATTCAGTATTTTTGCAGATTCTATTCCATGATAATGTCCTTAATAATAATAAAAATAACAACCTAATGAGAGATGAAGAAAACCAATGCCTAGAGAGAAGACCTAAACTTTCCATCACCTTGAATTTAACTCCAAATTAACATCCTCAACTAATACCAATTCCCGTTTCAGAATTTCGGATAATTGACGGCCTACCACACCCAACTGTTCATTTCATTTTCTAGCTTTTCCTTCTCCTCTTGAAAGGGATGTACATGGCATGTGTTTATTTTTCAATTAAAGCAAATTAAACTTAATCTTGTTTTGAGAACTTTTTTTTTTTAAATTTCCCAGCCCACGGTGAGATAATTGAGACCCTGCTGTTTCTGGAAGCACTATTTAGAGAGAGCAGGCCTAGATCTGGCACAACCTTGGCGGAAGTCATCCTTAACCCCTCCCTGTCCCTTGTCCCACCATCACTGTTTCTCCAATCTGTCCACTCTTTGGCCACTGCTCTAGCCTAGAAGGACATCTTCCGCTGGTCATCAGAACAGTTTTGACTACCTGCTCCAAGGCCATCAGATCCTCCCTCCCCTCCTCCCACCCTCCTCCTCGTCGTTTTTAATCCCAGATCTGATCAAGTCAATTGTCTTCTAATTTTCTAAATACAGATTACTTAACATGAGTTCTAAGGTTTTATACGTCCCATCCTTCAATTATGTCTTTACTTGAACCCCTGAGCACGCTCCCCAGTCAGACTGTACTATGTCATCTCCCACTCTCTACTTGGAATGCCCTTCCTCCATCTACCCAACTGGCTAGTCAAACTTCAAGGCTCACACAGACAGACCTCTCTTCTCCCTAACATGCTGTGCATGCTCCAGTTTCAGCACCAGCTACTCTGTGTTACCCCAGGTTACACATCGGTCTCCTTAACAGACCAGCAGAGCTTCAGATCAGGAAAATGTCCTATTCATTGGAGCCTGTCCAGAATCCGGAACACAGTAACTCCCCAACAAAAGGGGAGGAGGGGGCGGGAAGCAGAAATGAACTGAAAAAGGGACAGAGGAAAGGAATAAGGAAGGAGAGAAAATAGGCAGGAAAGTGAATGGTAAAGGCAGATGGAAAGGAAACAGAGAGGAAGCGAGGGAGGAAGGAAGGTGAAACTTACGTTAAATTTGGGAAACTTCCCTTCTCACTTTTCTTTGATAATAATTTTCTTAATATGATCATCATTTCAGAAATAATCCAGACCATTAGATCTTCTTATATAAAACTTTTCTACAGGCATAATATTTTTATTTTTCTGTGGAAGATAGCTATGTCTAGAGCAGTTTTCGAAAATAGGTTATGGAGAACATGGATAAAAATTAAATGAAAAATATAGAAAGTTGAAATTATGTGGTCAAATTTTGAGAAAGCTTAAATAAGATTTAAAAATCTCTCTTACAGGACTTTGTCAGAGCCTTAAGTGTGCCTATACACAATCTGATTCCCAGGAAGAGGGTAGTTCATTGAACAGCTCCCAAATGTATCTGACTACACAACGCCATTTTCTCAGAGCTTCAAAAGAAGCAGTGTGCCCTGGAAAACAACATGACAATGTTCTGCCAGTAGCATAATTGTTGTCTGGGAGTCAGGAGTCTGGGGCTGTAGGTTGAACAATTCCAGTAATAGACTGTGGCCTTTGCCATGACATTCCCTCTGCCAGAGCTTTAATTTCTTTATCTGGGGTGGAGGGGGGAGAAAAAAAAAAAAAAAGGAGGGTCGGATATGATGGATCCTAAAGTCCTAGAAAGGACTGAGCTAGAAGGCTCGGTTCTAACACTCTGTGGTTCTATGATGAGAAACACACACAAGCTTGGAGCCGCGTCTTTGTGCCTCCCCTTTCCTCTACGTGGAAAGCCCCCTTTCCACTTCCAGGAGGACAGTTCCATCCCTCCAATGCCATTGCCTGTCCCGAGCTTCCCCTGGGCAACTTGGATTAGCACGCTTCCACTCCTGAGGTTTACTGCGGAAATACTTCATTTCCATAGGATGCTGCCCTGAATATGGCTCCCACCTTCTTGAATTCATTTAATTCGTCGATGGCAATGATACGCCACGCGTTGTGATGACAAGGGTGGCTAGGGCATCGTCTTACGCATGCCTCCTCTTCCCACTAAGCCCTTGGGAATATGTCATGGTCGTATATCCTCCCAAAGAACCCAAGATAATGGCTTAATCTAGGGCGAAAATCTGTCATTAGGGAGTCCCCTTTAGTGATCATTTAATGTTTAAACTCATGATCTCAAGTCAGTTTTTAAAGCCTTGGAACCCCTTATTCAACCCTTATCCAAGAGTAATAAGGGGAAGCAGATAAATTAGAGATGCTCTGATATGGATGTCAAGGTGAGGATGGACTCACCTCCTCCTTCTGCAGGGGCCCCTCTGAGGGTTTCTTACAACTTTGGTTAAATCTCAAGCCCTCATTTTACAATCCAGGAAACCAGAGGTTCAGAGAACAGCTGTGATTTACCTAAAATTCAAAGCTACAGTCCTCTAATTCTCGGGCGGTCACCACTAAATCTGTTTTCCAAATCGTGGCACACAAAATACGACCAGCAGGTAAAATGATTCCAGGTGATGCACATGTGATACAGCTCGTCTTCTGAGGGTATGATAGCTGTTTTAGTGTGTACTGCAACGTCTAAACGACTCATCAAATATTAGTTTTTTTATGAATATTATTGCTCAGGCCAAGGTCAAAGGAAAAAAGAAAAAAATATGAGTCCATTTAAATTTGATTTAAGACAGATGACTCAGAAATTTAGGAAACTCTGCATTAAAGCACAAGTCTCTGCTTCGGGTCTTTTTTTCTACCCACAGTTGTTCACTGATCCACCACGTCCAACTACTCAAAATGCTCATTACCCAAGTAATGCATGTTCATTCAAGAAATATTAGGCAATACAGGTTAAGTGTAAAAGAGAGACTGAAACCCACTCAGCCTCTCACTGAAGATAACCACTCAGCTACTGGGTCCATCTTTTAAAATATACAACATTCGGCACTTTATGTTGTCTTTTTTAACGCAATAGTTTACAAAAAAATATATCCGTGTCGATAAATGTCATCATGAATGCCACTGATTGAGCACTTACTGTATACAAGGCACATTGCTAAGTGCTTTATACATATGATCGTCTTCATTCTCACAGCAGAACGCTCAGGGCTGTCATTAGCCCCATTTTACAGATGATGCTCCGTATCTTCATCCCAGCTTCTAACCTATAAAGGTAGCCCTCCGCTATCATCCTGAATGACTCTAGATATTCCATTATATGCTTCGTTCTGTTGTGGTTTTTTTCCCCCCAAACACTCTAATAAAGTTCCTTCTTCTCATATGCATAATTAATTTACTTCTTAGAATGGGGAATTTCTTAAAATAGAAAGATGTGCACCTTCTTTAAAAAACAGGGACAGAGATAAGGAGAGAGGGAGTGACTGAAATAGGGAGCTGACCCTGCTCCAAGGCAACCCCGGCTTCTCCCCTCCCTCCCTTTGATCCCCTCACTGCAGCAACACTGCAGCCACCCGGGTCCCCTCCCTGGTCCTAACACCCCACGCACAGTCCCACCGCCACGACCTTCTTCTTGCTGGAAGGCTCTCCCCCACCCCCGGCTACCTACAGGCCTCTGCCCAACGTTAGCATCTCAGGGAGGTTCTCCATCGCTCGTCTCTACAGAACGGCACGCCCTCTCCCGCCGTGCCCCCCGCCGTGTCAATTGCACTCATCTCCATCTGACACACTAGATGTTCCCTTGTTTATTGACTTATCTTCTCCCGCACTAGCACATCAGCTCCAAGCAGGCGAGGGCTGATTCAGTTTGGTTCCCTGCTGTAGTTATAGCTCCTAGAACAATGCCTTCCACTGAACCGGTGCTCCATAAACAATGTTTTACAGGAAAGAATGAAAGTCGCATTTCATAAAAGGTTGCATTCCATAAAGATTTCCGCCGAAGCCACAGGAGAGTGTCTTTTTCTCCTCTTTCTTGCCAAGACTGGATGCTCACATTAAACACACACACACACACAATTTGATGATGCTCTGTGATATCACATTGCTATTTCCATCTATTTGATTACTGGTGAAGCTGAATATGTGGGAGCTTTCGTATAGATTTATTGACCGAGTGTGTTCCCCATCCCATTTTTGGCTGGAAGTCCCATCCCCAGATCACATTCTGATCACATGATCTTATGACCATATCTGTGCTTGTGTCCCATTAATAGAGATGGAAGTGGTCATCTTCCCCTTATTCCACTGCTCTTTTCCTTGCTATCTCTTCTCAAGTACATTCAACATTCTCTTCATTTATATATATAGTGTGTGTTTGTGTGTATGTGTGTGTAGAGGGAGGGATTAAATGCAGATCTCTCTCTCTATCTATATCTATATCTATCTATCTATATATATCATGTATTTTTTTTTCTCTTACAACATCTGGCTGTCACAATTCATGCCACCTCCACCCTATTTCCTGAGCTACTTTTAAAAGTGCTACTGTTACCAGAGGTGGCATTGGTGATTCTATTCCCAAGGAAAGTAAGATCTTGGCTCTTGGCTCCGGCCCAGAGTTAGAAAGTAGCTTATTCTAAGACTCCTGGCCCTGATCTCAGCAACATTCGAGCTTCCACTACTTAAGGGTGGAAATAAACAATGCTAAGCTAAGGTTTCCTGCCGGGGCATTGTGAAGTTAAATTACTATTTTAAGAGGCTGTGAAGTTGGCAGCCAGAAAGCACTGGAAGTGTGGAAGATATTCATGATGCTGACAGATAAAGAAGGAGCGAAAGCAAAATGCAGGTTATTAAGGAGATTTAAGAAGCTCCCATCCAGTGGCACCATTTATAACATCTCCCGGAACACACGTAAGATAGATGCCTTTCTCATTTAGGTGTCTACAGGACCGGATTGAGGGCAGGGCCTGTGTGACAGAAGGCTTAGAGATTTGCAGCAATGGACCTGGCCTAAGACAATGGAGACCAAGCGGCAATAATCTACTTTGATTTTAGGAAGCCACCAAGCTGCTAAGGGCTGGACGATGCCTTAGAGGGGTGGACGGAGGGAGGGCAGTTCAGTGGAAGGATGTTATGTTTAGTGTCTGCTAATGCAGGTTTGAGACCTAAGCAATTGTAAATCTGGATTCACCTCCAAGCCACAAGGCCCTCATCTGGAAAACGGAGAGACAAATTCCAACTTCAGAGTACGACTATGTTGAATAAGATAAAAATATGTTAAGATGTGCAAGCAGATGGTAAGATAAATGAAATAGAATGAGGAAGAGGGGAGTCGTGTGGAGGAGGATGATAAACACGGTTCACACGAGAGCATGCAGTCTGCTGTCAATCAGTCGCTCTTCCATAGGCACCTGCTGAACACCCTGGTCTTCTAGATTAGAAAACCAAGTCAAGAGGTACAATGACATGGGCTGCAGCGGGCAGCGGGGACCACAACCAACTCGGACGCAGTTTGATCCTAAAGCGAAAAAAGCGTATATGTAAAAAAATGAGAAAGCGACCCGGACTATACTGGAGATGACTTTCAGCTCTGATGGTCGATGATCGTGACACATGGTAATATAAAGAATAAAAAAAAATCTGCCTCAATCACTTTGCATCTTTCAATGCCTTTTCCCATTCTCTCAGTGTCTTCCCTCGTGGCTGGTATCACACTGCCACATTAGGCGACAGGGGATTGGTAAAAATGACTGAGAAAGCTCGTTTGCAAAGCAGTGCCATGAACTAGTGATAATCTCTTTCCTAACAGACATTCTCAGTTGGGGAACGTACCTGGGGCGTGGGCAACATTTCATCAAATGCAACAGGGTAGAGTAATAATAAAAAAATCAGTAATGGTTACATTTATATAATATGGATGATCTGACGGGCATGGTTCAAAGCACCTATCATATAAACCCATTAAAACCCCACAATATCTCCATGAGGAGGGACCACAGTTATCCTCATTTTACAAATGAGGAAACCGGGACAGAGGCATTAGGTAATCCAGCCAAGGTCTCAGAGCTAGCCAGTGGCAGAGCTGTTCAAACTCCGGCATTCACACTTCCAACCACCACACTTTCAAGTGGGACAGAGATAGTACAAATCCTCAACACATTATAGACTCAGTGTGTGACCCTGGACAAGCGTCACCACGGCACTACATCCTGGTCTCCTCATCTCTAGAACGGGGGATGATACCACCTCTGCATGAGCTTGCTGAGAACACTGGACAAGATATCCCCATCACGTACCCACGACCACACAAAGAATATGTCACATGCTTGGCACAGATACTGCCCCGCTTCAAGAATGGTTTTATAACTGTGATACTTCAGCCATTTCCAAATATTGTGGGCGAAGACCCTTCCAGATCTCAAGTTCTATCCTATGCTCTGCCTAAATGTGTGATTCCCACTGTCAGGAATGAGAGGAGAGGGCAGCTAAAACCGTGGCTGATCTAGGAATATTTTCCAGTATCACTTGTGAGGCTTCATTGGAATTTAAATGACGCTGTCCTGTTGATATGCATTCAGAATAAAATTCTTTATGACCTCTCTCAGTTCTCCCTTCCCTTGGCCATCTCTGGTGTTGGCATTGCACAAGGACCACTTCATCTCAAAGAATCGTGCCTCCAAAATTTATCCCAACAGAAAAACCGTATTACCACCCCCTCCAGGTAATCCACTTTCCAGTCTTTCCCCACACTCCCAAACATACCTGAAGTGCTGATTTTCTTTTTTTAATGACTCCTATGCTTTGCGCAGACACTTTTATAGTTCCAGCTAAGCCTCCTTGGAGATCCCTCCCGCATCGTGTGTCTGTAAACTCAGAGCCCATCAAATTCCATGAGGAATTTAGCTTATCCACCACCATGGAAACCAAAATGTACCTACTTAAAGCAGATGTCTCTGTCACAATTCTCAGAATGCTCTTCCAGATCGATCTTGGGGTTTCTGGAATCCTGAGGGATACCAGGGCCCGCTAATAATTCATCCATGTACGAACTAACCCCTTGGAAGTCCGGGTCCTCTAAAAAGCAACTGTATCCTAGATGTTTGCCCTTCCTCCATCCGAATCCACTTGTAATCCATAACTTAGCTGCTCCACATTACCCCCAGGGTCCATTATTTCTCAGAGAGGTTCCCACTGGTTCATTTGCAGGACCGTTGAAAGGCTAGATAAATCACATCTCAGAGACCCCTCGCGGCCAGTACTGGGTTAACCCCTACAAAGGGTTCTAGCTGTTCAGATGGGCCGTTTACTTGGAGCCCTGCTGCTCTGACCTTTGCAGTTTACATAAAAACGATTGCATCTTGCTTTTGTTAATTGCCTTTTGAATCTACCTCCTCCCCCTTGTGGGGGTGGGGTGGGGAATACAGTCTCTTAGCTGTTCCCAAGATGGCCCTGACTTTGTTGTAGGCAGCTCTGCCTCCTGTGCGAAAATCTCCACAAATGGAGATCAAGATTTGTTCAGAAAGATATATTCAGAGTCTGCACCAGGCTTTCTATTCTTATGAGTGTCCTCCAGGGGATAGCAGACAGGACAGGTAATTGATCGCTCTTAACTTTCTCACACCCAGTCTTGTTCAGTCTATTCTCCTGAAGGCCACCTGCAATCTCCAAAAGATCATTCCTTTGAGAGACAAAGATCCCCCTCACCTTCATAAGCAAAAAAGAAATTAATTTCACTTTCCCTCAGCCTCATTATCTTCTTAATTGTCTACTCTGCCCCCTCAGTAGCAAGGACTGTCTATGGATTTCTAAGCAGCCTTTTTAGGCTTCTACGTTCCAGGAGGACAGTGGGTTTGACATAACCCCATAATCACATCGATATGAAGAGTTACAAGAATGGCACACCTGTCCCACTCAACTATCCTGTCTTGAGTCACAGTCTGTGCCCTGCGGTCCGACATCTTTTTGATGTGCTCATTTTCAAGAAGTCGTCTAAACCTTATGATGACGCGTGGCCATAATGCATGGGTCTCGCTCTGCTTTTACAAAAACTTCGTCATGGTCATGCGTCATTTCCATAGAGCCGGGCACACCCCTTCAGGAAGGCAGGCCACTGTTGGGTCCTTCTCAATTTGCAGAAAGCAAGCCCAGAGAGGGGCAGGTATGTTCTTAAGGTGGTCCAGATATACAGTGGTAAGAGCCAGGACTAGAAGCAGGTGCCTTGAGTCCCTGTGCTCTTAGTACATGAAACTTGGAATTAATGAGGATATGAAATGAAAAGATGTGGTCTCTGATCTCCAACACCTTAGAATCATGGTCATCCCCCCTACCCCCTCAGCACCCACCATCTCCATCTCTGTGTCTTCCTCTAATCTTCCCCCTCTCCAAACTCTCACAGAACTTCTGAGAGGGCAATTAGCCGTCCACCACAAATGAGAATTATTTATGGATTTGTAGACCTCCTCTCCTCCTGTTAGGATTCATCACCACACCCCTTAAGTCAGTTTCTTCAAGGCCTTCCCCAGACAAGATATGCAATAAATATGTGCTGATCCGAAGTGATGAATTTGAGCTTTCATCCTATTTCCCCAGTATTCATTTCAATTACCTTCTCCCCAGGTATTCATTCATTCTCCTCCTCCCCTTCTCTCCACTTCCACCCTCCAGGTTTCTCCCCTTCTCTTCAACTTGGGGTATTTCCAGAGTGTGCAGCCCTCAGAGAAGGACTAGAAATTAAGATTAGAAGAATTCCTTGACATGACTGATTAAAAGCGGACACGATGAAAACCCAGCAGGAGTCCTTGGTGATGAGCTTCTGTCAATCTCCAGATTCTCCTCTGCTCGCTGCTCGGAATCCTACTTCCTAAGCAGGGAGATTTCCAAGGAGAGCTGTCTAGACTTTTCATCCCTCATCTTGAGCAAAGCCTCTGTGATCTGGCCTCTGCTTCCTTTTCTTATTTTCACCCCGTGACATGCTCCTTCTCATTCAAAAGCTTCAGCCACGCTCTCCCTTAGATTTCCTAAGCCTGATTCTGCTTACTGACCTCTTCATTGTTTTTTCTCACTGCCTCCAATACTCCTTCCCTACAGAACCACATGGCTGGCCCCTTCTCACTTAAATCCTAGCACTAATGCCACTCCCTTAGACATGTCTTTCCCTGATGACCCTATGCAAAGTAACATGGCCTGCATTCCTTTCTAGCCTATTACCCCCAATTATTATTTGCCTGACATTTACTATTCCATGAAACTATTTGGCACATCTACTTGTTCACTCACTTATCAGCAATCTCCCCCTACTAGACAATGAGCTGCATGAGAAACAGGACCATGTTCAGGCTAATTTTCTAACATCCAGATCTGGGCCGTTCAATACAGGAGCCGCTACCCACATACACTATTTAATTTAAAATAAAAATTAAATACGATTAAAAGCCCATTTATCAGTAACCCTAGCCATGTCTCAAGTGTTCAGCCATCACCTGTGGTTAGCGGCTACCATATTGGACAGCACAGGGACCACATCCAGCATCACAGAATGTTCTTTGTGGCAGCACTGGTCCATAGCAATGTTTGAAAAACAGTAGGCAGCCAATAAATATTTTCCGAATCAAGAAAGGAATGAATGGCCCTTTTAATCCTCATTCAGCTTCAGGACACCCTCTCCCTTTTGTGGCTTACTCCATAAGCGAGATGAACTGGACAATGCTCAAAGGGCAATGCTGAGCTTGGTGAGGGGTGTGAAAGGATTTTTACAGGAGACAGGGCTGTGAAAACAGGCCTATTGAGTCTGGAAGACAATACTTGTGGTTGCAAAACTGGAAAAGAATTACAATGTTGTATGATTTTAGAGACTTATGGACAGAAGTCAGATTTAGCATCAAGGTAAGAAAACATTTCAACAAAATGCTCCCTCGGCAACATACGCTGGTTTGTGTGGCCAAGAGTTGACTGTTGCTAAAAGTACCAAAAATGAGACTGAATGGCCATGTTTCATGGATATTCCAAAAAGGATTCTTGATTCTTGAATAAGGAGAAAGGGTTGGTTATAGTGAAACCTTAAAACACTGAGATTCTTTGATGAATGTTAGGAAACATGAATTTCAAAGAGTTAATAATATGCCCACAGCTATTCCTAGCATCTCCTGAAAAACCCAATCCTGTTGGCCATCCACAATGGTTATCATTAACCATCAGTGGTTCAATGGAAAGAGCAGAGATGCTGAAGCAAGAACTGAGGTTCAAATTCTAGCTCTGTTGGTTATGTGACCTTGGGCAAGGGATCTAGCCATCCTGAGCTGCACTTTCCTCTTCCATAAAGGGGTCTGTATCTGCCTCATTGGTTGGAAGGAAGATGAAATGGGACCAAACTTAAAGATCCTTGAACACAGCAGGGTAACGTTCCCTTCCAAGCAGAGTATAAGTTGACCTGTCTGTATCATCACTGGTACCCCGACATTGTTGGCATAGGCGGCGTAATTTTGGAGCCATGATTTCATTGCTTTGAGTGAATATGAAATAATTGCCAGAAAGAGATAGAGTGAAAGAGAGAGAGAAATTGAGGTTGCTGATGAGACTCAAGTTCAGTCGTAACAGCAAAGGTTTCTAGAGCAACTACTTTTTGCCAGTCCCTGGGGATAAAGAGGTACTCCGAAGATCTTAGGCCACATTGAACAGGGCAAGCGAGACGTATGCCCGCAGAGTTATAAAACAGGGAGAAGAGAGACACAAGCTAAAATCGAGTTTCAGACAAAATTATACGATAGGACAGGGTAGAAGGAGATTCATTACAAAATAAGATTTGGAGATGGCTTCTTGGAAGGGTCCTTTGAGCTGGATGCTGAGATAGAATTTTTAGAATTTTCAAAAGGTGAGGCGGACATTGGGAGAGGGAGGAGAGAAAGTCCTACAGGGGTTCCTTGCAGAAAGGGCTCGAATGGGGAAACAGTGAGGGGAATTATTTGGAGAGTGACGTGTGAAGGCCTGTCCCCTTCACTTGACCCCCGTCTTGGCTCTCGTGTAATTACCAGGAGTTCGGGGGCCAGTCTGTTAACCTTTGGATTTCAGCAAGGGGAGAGCAGGGAGAGGAAGAAGGGTAGGAGATGTCTACCCAGTGACCTGTTCAGGTACCTGGGGTTTCTTCTAAGGAAGTGGGAGGGGGCAAGCTAGAGGACGCAAGTCAGAAGACGCCTCCTCACACAACTGAAGGCCCCTTGGGCAGAGACCTTTCTAGGGAAATAGAGGCTTTGGGGTCAGAAGCATAAAGTCTTGTAAGCACTACGAAGGAGATGTTTCATTTGGACTGACCAGGGTCGAGGGGACTGTTTTTATGGTCTCCGCCTGTACAATTTCAAATATATCCCTTGCAGCCTGAGCTGGACTGTCTAAACTCAACAGGGGCCCAACAGCTGATCTGGAATCTCTGAGCCGTTTCTCCTTGGTTGGAATGGAGTCACAGCTCCCCCTTCTGGGAGCTAAAGTGCCAACCAGCCCCAGAAAAGCCTGCGTGGAAAGGCTCTATAGCACATGGGCCTGAAACTCCCACGATTTTTCTCCATGCTCGCCCGTACCCCTAAACGAGCATCTAGGAGTCCGGGAGCAGACTTTCGCGTGGGCCTGGTTCTGACTTCTCAAGAGCGCATCTTTCAAGGGCTTTATGTTTCTCCCTCCTTGGAGCTATGAGGCCCAGTCTTCGTGTGGGTGATGTTTTTCTAAAGGGGAACGCGACGTGGTGCAGAGAGGGCAATTCCCTTCTGGGGGACTACAGCAAGTAGACAGGAGTTCTGAATCTGCATGAGCATACGTAAGTGCACGTCTGCGTGTGTGCACGTGCGAGCTCCTGTGACGGGAATACATATGGCTGGATAGGGGTAAGAATAGAAAGAATTGAAAGAAATGAGTTTGCCTGAAGTATTTACATGGATAGATGGGTGTACACTTGGCTCTCTGGAAAGCAAAGTGTTTTTTAATAAAGAGCTCAGGTACAGTCCAGATGCTCTGCTGGCTTCTGTCTGCCAGTCACGGTCAGTATTGGGTCCCTGCCCGTATGTAATTCTCTGAAGGCACTGGAGAAAGAATGTATGTTCTGTGTGTGTGTGTGTGTGTGTGTGTGTGTCTGTCTGTCTGTCTGTCTGTCTGTCTCTGCCTGTCTAATGGGGGGCATGATTAAGACATTGGACCCTTTCTCTCCAGGTCACGTTTCCAAACGGAGAAGCTTTGAAATGCATCTCTGAAATGAGAAGTTTGTGGAGGGGAGACAAACGATGATCTTGGATGGGAATGGTGGTAGGGCAGGGGTGGAGAGCAATCTGTAGCCCCCTGGGCAGTGTGGCAGAGCAGAAAGGACACTGCTCTGGGTGTCAGGCATCACAGTTCTAGCCCCGGGCATCCCACTGCCTCACTAGAGAACATTGGGGAGTTCTCATGTCCTCTCAGGCTACAGAGCCCTGCCTGTCTGCTCTTTAATATTCCTTCCAGCTTCGACTGTCTATGAATTGAAAAAGAGAGAAAACGAGAGCAGTTCCTAACATGGGGTCTCGTCCTCTGCCTTCACACACCCCACCCAAAATGAACTAGGGACCTCTGCTCTGACATGAGTTTCCCGAAGCAGATTCCTTGTGGCCCTGTGACAGCTTCAGTCTGTAAGGTATCAGCCTCTGGCCAGAGAATGGTGTGTCTGCAAGTGCTTGCAGGTAGCACCGTCACCCACCAGCCAGGGCAGGTTCCTGCAAACACATGTTTGCTTTTATCTCTCCCAGAAGATAAATATATACATATATATACATATATACATATATATATATATATACATATGTGTATTTTTTAAGACAAGTATATTTCTACTTTTTTTCCCTAAAAGGCTTTTTCAGTGGCCCCTTCCTGCCAAGGTAGACAGGCGTCTGTATCCCAGCGTCTCAGCTCTTGTCCTCCCGAGCCTCGCTGCCTAAGAGCAGAACGGCTGCCTCCTACCTTGGGAAAGTAACAGCTGCCGAGTCTGGAAGCCATGCTAACAGCAGTAAAACTCAGCATTTTTGCTGAGTAGGGCAAGCCTCTAAGAGGCATCCGGGAATCAAATCAATGGCTGGCCCCAGAGTCCAAGCCTAGCAGGACCTAGCCAGGGTGGCCAAGGGGACTTACCTCGAGAATCTCCGAAGGGGCGGAGGAAAGAGGAAAGAGGGACATGACCCGAACTGTCTTCCTTACGGGGATTCTTCCCTCCACCCCCGTGCCCTTGGCAGTATATTAGAACCAAGCAAGAGATGTGAGGTGCAAATTAACAGCAGTTTAAGTCAGTTACCGCCACATTCTACCATGAGTTCCCCACCCACAACCGGTTCCCAAATTGTAGGTCTCCCTCGGCATTGAAACACACACACACACACACACATCCCGCCGCTCTGCCTTCTCCCAGTATCCTCCTAAGTCCAGTGGAGCCATGAGGAGGCACAGTTTAGGAGGACATTCTCTTGGGGCCCCCCAAGCCTGCCTGAAATGGGGAAGGGAAGGAGGAATCTGCCTTAGGGAAGTACCCCTTCCATCTCCTTCCGTATTACCCCGAGCTGCCCCCAAATGAAATTTCCTCTGCAATTCTGTGTAACTATGATGGATGAGCAAGTCCCCGAGGACTCTTTCTCCTCTCCCTTGAAGGGGTTGCATGCAAACTTGCCCAGATCCACCCCAAGAGCACCAGAAGCAGGAGGTACTGTTATGCTGTTGTGATTACGAGCCGAGAGAGGCAGGGCAGACTCTATCCTAGACTTGCCAAGCCCCAGATGAGTCCACTGCTGACTTCTCTCTTTCTGTCACCCACTACCCAGTGACTCCAAATTCCCATCAGAATCCTGGAGTCTGCCCAGTGTGGGATTTAAAGTGACAGTGTCTCATTGCCTCAGGGTTTGGCCATTTCTCCTTCATATTAAACGATGAGTCCAAGTGTAGCAGATCTCCATCATTTGGAAAAATTTTCCTTCAAGGGTTCCAGTATTGGGCTAAATAAGGTACCATCCCGAGCCCCATAATCCTCCCCAAATCCCAAGCCCAGAGCCCCAAGAGGAGCCCACAGCGGGTTTCCCGATGGCTACGTGATCCTATAATAAGGATCCCATTCTGTGGAAGCTGGAGAGATCTAATTAAAAAGACACACAAGCGCACACATACAAACACATACGTACAAACATGCACGCGCACACACACGCACACACACACACAAACCGTGCCTTAAGTAGGTTATAGGACCTCTCTTCACCCCCTTGCCTACACAATCACACACACACCCACACACACACCACAAACACACGCATCGAACGCAAACGACGCCGCACACGCAAACACACACACCACCACATCAAGTTCCCACCATGGTACACACGTCGGGAGCGCGCGGGGAGCGCACACGCCACTTACTAAGACCCTCACTTAACCCTTCGAGCCCCAGAATAGAGAGACATCCCCCCCCCCACTCCGACCCTTCCTCCCGGGAACCTGGGAGGACTCGCTGGCGGCGGGGCGGCCGGGGGAAGCGCGGAAGGGAGCCGGGAGGGGGAGGGGCGGCGCGGCGGGGGCGCCCCGAATGCGGTCCGGGGCGGTCTCCAAGGGCAGAGGGGCTGCCGGCGCTGCGCCCGGCGCCGCCTTACCTGGAGTCAATGTCCGTCTTTGGCGGAGAGCTGAGGGCGGACGCTTTTTATTCGGCTCGGAGGGAACTTGGGAGAGCCCTGCGTCCAGCTCGCATACCGGGAACGGCGCGGGGACTGCAGGCGTGGGGGTACCTGGCTCCTAGCAGCCTGGCTCATACTCAGCCGTAAAGTCCCCTTCGCTGGTCCCGAGGACAGGCATGAATCCCGGCTCCGGAAGGCGGTCACTACTCCCTCTGCCTCCCGGCTCTCTCGCTCTGGCTCGCTCGCTCTCTCCCCCTCTCGCTCGTCCGCTCGCCTGCGCTTTCCTCCTCCCCCCGCGCCAGATCAGTTCGCAGCCGTGGGGCCCGGGAGCGAGGCGGCTGGCGAATGGAGAGGGAAGTCCAAGTGCGCCGCGGTCTCCGGGCGGGGAGCAGCGGAGGCCGGGCTACGCGGGGGGAGGGACTTACCCGGCGACGGGCGAAAATGAATGGGGGAGCGGCTGCCGGGGGGCGGGCAGGGAGGAGCCAGGAGCCGGGTCTATTCTGAGGAGTGTTTTGTACATCTTTAGGCGGAGGAGGAGAGAAGAGAGGACCAGAGAGAGAACGGAGGCCTCCTCCGAGGGAGGGGCGGCCTGGGTGGCCCGAGGCTGAGCCACAGGGGAGTCTCGTGGGTCTGGGAATAGGGCGGCGTGTCTCCGAGTCCGAGCGCCCAAAGGGACTGCGTGTGGCTTGTGTGCGCGGACCCCTGCATCGTGATGCTCCTAAGTGTGTCTGTAGCTGTGTGCGTCGCGAGTATCTGAGTGTTTCTGGGTATGCGGGTGCTTGTGTGTCTCTGCGTGTCTATCCGAGTACGGTTTTGTCTGGGGAGGTGCCCGTATCGGTCCGCTTGTGTCTGCTTGTCTCCCCGTGAGTACTTAACACTGTTTGTTTCTCTGTATGTGTAGGCATGAGCCCACGTAATCTCCCAGAATTAAGCAACTGCTTCTCTACGTGGGCAGGATGTAGGAGTGAGAAGCTGAGGGGACGCAAAGTTCTCTCGGTACCGCCAGAGGCAGGAAAGGGGCGAGGGTACGGGGGCTAAGGCATTAACACAGAGAACCAAATATACTGAATTTAGCCTCAGATGCTGGCTGGGGTTGCTGACACGGGGCCTCTCCCTAAAGCAGAAAAGAAGGCCAGAACACAGTCTGAAGTCTCACAGTGCATTTTCTGTATGTTTGCTTACTTTGTTTTCTTTCTTTTTTAAAATTTAAACCAAATCAGCCACGAAGGTTCTTAGTTCCTGGAAGCTCAGGCAAGGGTAGGTGGCATCAGTGCAGGTGGCAGATAAAGGGGCAGGGAACAAAACAAGAAAAAAGTGATGATAAATTTAAAGGAGCCCAGATTCTGTAAAAGCGCAGGCTCCAGACTGTGTAGAATCCTGTAACTGTGTAATCTTGGCCGAATAGCTTACCTCTTAAGCCTCAATTCTTCACTGGTATAATAGGATAATGTAGCTATCTAACATGTGTAATAGGACAATATACCTGTCTAACATGGTTGGTGTAAAATTTAAATAAGCATTGTATGTAAAATAATTTAGAATTCTCCCAGGCACCTGTGAATGCTCAAATCATGTTATGTGTAATTATGATTGGTATTGTTATTAATGTTATTATTATCCAAAGGGTGATAGGAGAGAGATGTGATAACTATGGAGACCCAGAAGGATCTAGGGGCTAGTGAGTTAGAGGAAGATGAGTCTTGAAACAAAATGGAAGAGACATTCTTGAGCGAAGAATTGAAAACTTGAGAAAAATTGTTTTAGTTGACAAGGAGGGAAGGGAAAAGAGAGGAGGAGAGAGAAGATAACCAAATGAGCCTGGTCAGAGCAGCGCATGGCTGAGGAGGGGAGGGTGGAAAAGAGGGGAGCAGGAGCCATTTCAAAGCCGCTCTCTGCTGTCCTCAACTCTGCTCCTAAGGACGGGTAGTCAGCACCACGGACAGCTCTCCAGCCACTGACCAACGAGGGGCTTTCTCTCCGCCTGGTAGAAACTTCTCCATTTTAGCGTGGACAAATTTCTCCTTCCCTGGGCTTCTGGCCCAGGCTCAGATTCTGGGCAGGAACCACTGTCTTTGATTCCAACCACGAAGAATGGCACTCACAACACACATTGCTTCTCCCATCCATCTCAGCACGCAACTCCAGGTCTCTATCTCCTATTTCTCTTTTCCTTCTTTCTTTCCTTCCTTCTTCCTTCCTTCCTTCCTTCCTTCCTTCCTTCCTTCCTTCCTTCCTTCCTTCCTTCCTTCCTTCCTTCCTTCCTTTTTCTTTCTTTCTTTCTTTCTTTCTTTCTTTCTTTCTTTCTTTCTTTCTTTCTTTCTTTCTTTCTTCTCTTCTGCCCTTTTCTCTCTCTTTCTACCCATCTCTTCCTTCTATTTTTCCCTCTCTCCCTCTCTGTTTCTCCATCATCTCCCAGCTCAAATACTTCTCTTTGAGTGATATTAGGCTACAGCAGTCCTGCTGGGAATGCAGTTCTGAAATCAGTCTGAAACACCTAGTTAGGCAGCTGCAGAAGAGGACCAACATACAGACTGACTCCTCTTAGCTCTTCTCTCCTGATCGGTCTCCCAAGATGGGCTGTGGTCCTGATACCTTAGAAACAGGGCACTTTTAACACTATGGAACATTTTCCTATCTTCCTCTCCTGCACCTCACACAGTCAGTATTTCCTTCAGGAAACATAGAACATTTTCCAGTTCCAATTACTCCGACAGAGGGAAAGAGGAAAAGGAGAGAGAGAATTTTGAACTGTTACCATGCATCGGGCATTTCATTTGGGGTTTCCCTATATTATGTTTTATAATGCTTAATGCTGTGAAGTATGAGATTGGTAGTAGCATGCAACGGTACACTTAGCAGTGATGGAGTCAGGAATTCGACACCCAAGTCTAAGTCCAAAATCTGTACTGTGTTCTCTGGGAATAATGGGGAAGCTTTGGGGTGATTGAAAGAGCTTAGGATTTAATGGGGTCACCACACCAAACTCTAAATATCAACTGAAATGGCTGAGACCATGACACCCTCTGTGCCAACAGAGAATTTTTCAGCTCTTATCCATGAAGAGGATATGAAAGCTTCTCATGGGCAGATTTAAGACTCACCCAAGCCTTATGGTTTCTGGGTTTTGAATAAAACTTCATCCTTTCCAGGTCTTAGTTCATTTGCATTTGGCTCTGTTTAGCTTCCCTGTTTCTATGAAGAAAGGCTAAGAGGGCCATTTTTGAAAGTCTCCCAAGACTCTTCGGTCATCAGAAAAGTTCTCAGTGCAAAGCATTCCTAATGACTTATGGAGGAAGCAATCAGAACCATATGGATAACATTTCTGCAGAAATACACACGGGTGGGAAAAGGTTTAGAGGCCAAAAATATATTTCTTTTTTTTCTTCTTTGCCAAAGAAAGAACATTTAAGGCAGCTTGAGATATGTGAGAAATGTCTTGTTCTTTCTTTGGGGTGGGTGTTGGTGAGCAGCTGTTTGCTATTTCCACTGAATTTTACCAAGGGTTTGCATGGGGAGGAGGTGCCAAGGGATTTAGGGTAGACTTAAGAAAGAACTTCCTGTCTCTAGAGCTTGAGTGATACTAGAATGGGACCTTTTTCCAAGGACATTTAATGAGACAATGGGACAGTTCTTCTCAGTCTTCACAACGTAATGATTTGATAAGCATTGGGTTGTATTTTTAGAGTCACATACACTTTTCAGAATCCTACAATTTCTATGGATCCTATCTCCTGTGAAAAATATATTTACAAAAACGCCCACAAAATTTTGCACGGATTTCATTGAATCCCTCTTTGCCAATCTCATTCATGGATGTCTATACCCAGACTCCAGCTTCAGGACCTATAGAATAGATGACTTCTATGGTGTCCAGCCTGATCTTGGATTTTGCAGACTGCTTCATTTAGATTTGAGCTTAAGAAATTGGAGAAGGGAAGCCAAGAGGGAAAATGAAAAACAGGTAACAGCCTTTTTTTCCCCCTAGAAATATGTATAAGAAATATAGATAAATGTTCAGGGTTGAAATGGAAGTTTCACTTTCCCCACCTTAAATAAAGATATGATTTGGTCCTATTTGTCAGGGTCTGAACGACCTGCTGCTGCATCAGAAGCTTAAGTTTACTACTCTGGTCAAATCTCAAAGGAGTTAAAAAATCCCTTAATCTAGAACGCTTTGGGTTCAGAATAGACTGAACAGAGGCAGAAAAAAGTCTGCATTTGTTAAGTGCCTACTGAACGTGAGATGATGTGAAAGATTCCAAAATAAATATCTTCCCTGGTCTCTGTCTTCTGGGAGTCTGAAAATCCTTTGCAGAGCCATACTTACCCCTAAACAATCACAGTGCCCTATAGAATGTAGTTGGCATGTACAGAGTTTATAGGAGATGCTACAAAAGCTAAGAGAAGGAAAATTTTGCCTCTGTATGAGGTATAACACTTTGTACCTGTTAAGGGTCATTTTCATTTTGTTTTAAAAGCAGTTGAATTAATAAGAACTGATATTTAGTGAGTGATTACTATATATAAGCAACACTCAAACCTTCCATGTCTTCCATTTAAGTTTTTATGAGCATCTTCCAATTGAATAAAAATAAAAATTCACCCCCACCCCCGACTTTCTCTCTCCCAAACCTGTTGGGCCAGGACACTTCAAGCACAAAACTTATCTACCATTCTACTTACCCAGAGCCTGAAGGATGTTTAATTACATACCAAAATAGCAGAGTCAGAAACTTTCTGCCCAGAATTCAGTGCCCTCCATCATCTGGGCCCCACATTCTTTATTATCTTATTTATACCTAATTATCACCCCTCTACCTTCTCTGTTAGCAACAATTAACTGCTCACTGGATCCTGGTTCCCAGTGTACCCCCTCTCTGTGCCCTTAATTAGACTTGTTCCTCCACTGCAATGTCTTTTTCTCCCAGCAGCCCTTAACTTCTTCATAACCAGGTCTGATCCCTCCTTAAATATTTAGTTCACATGCTATAGCCTCTGCCACTTTGATCTGCATAAAGCACTTTAACACGAAATGTGCAAGGCTGCCCATGATCTCTCTCCCCTTATCATGTGTCCCCCTTCACTCCAACCACTCTGACCCCCTCCCAGTTACTAGAGTTTACAAAGTTCCTTTATGCCCCTAGGTCTTTGTGTTTAGCTGTTCTCTCTGTCAGAAGCCACTTTCCATTACTAGTCAAAGCTCTGCTCACCCCGTAGGTATCAGGGTAAATGTCACTTCTCTGACATCCAGACCAAGGCCAGTCCCCTGATATCAATTCTCTCACAACCCTTTATGTCACCTTCATGATATGTATCATCATTGTAATTAAACAATTATTGGTGATATTATTTGTTTAATTTACATTTCCTGAGCTAGAACTAAGACCCAAAGGCACAAAAGATACCTTTGCATAAGACCTTGGTACATGCAAGTGCAGTGAATGTGTATTAGCCACACCCTATGTCCTAGGAGCTTCTGTGTGCTTCACGAATAATATTTCATTTAATCCTTCAAACAGTCCTGTGCCATCAGTACTATTATTACAATTATAACCCCTGTTTTAAGATGAGGAAAATGGAGGAAGTTAAACAAATTGCTCAATATTGCCTACCAGTGCCAGGATTCAAACCCAGTCTCCCTGCTGCAGAAGCCAAGCCCATAGTCACCTCGCTACCTAGCCCTCTGCATGGGAGACGTCCAGTATCCATTTACTGAATAAACAGGGGTTCTTCCTAAGCCCTTCAAACTTTTTTTTTTATTTTGGTGGGGGAGGGGGTAGATAATTAGGTATTTATTTATTTATTTACACAGAGGTACTGGGGATTGAACCCGCGCAAGCATGCGAGCACGTGCTGTACCACTGAGCTCCATCCTCCCCCTATAAGCCCTTCAGTCTTTAAGGCTACTGGCACTCTCCCCTTTCTACCTTTCATGAAGCTTATTTGCATACGTGATTCTTGCCCTTGGTATCCTCAGCTATGGCTGCGTTCTTTCAGCAAAACACACTGAAATTCTGGAGCCATACCATCATCTACAAACACCTTGACCAGGAGTTGCACCCTTCCTGATCTACCACCTGGCTCCCCCAGCCATGAGAGTGGACGTCTTTGGACATGAGCACATGCAGATTGCTTTTGGTAGACATGCTCAGCTCTCTCTCTCTCTCCTCTCTGTTTCTTCCGTGTTGCCAAAGTTTAAGCTCCCTTAGGTCTGAGCTTGCTCAGGCCATTGCCCTGGTGAAATATGATTACTAAAAAGGGTTTTGGAAAAGGTATTCAGAAACATACTATCGTATTGGCTCAGGCTCAAAGGATAACCTTACTGCAAATTTCAATATTCTCCTTGAATTAATAATTCAGCACATGTAAGCCCTTTTGGAATCTCAGAAAGTCTCTCCCTTGTTTTGCTTTGTTTTTTCGGAACCTTATATTTTGCAATGACTGAGGGATGACGTAGGCATAGCAGATGGCCCCACTTTGCAGAAAAGGAAACAGACTCAAGGACTTAGTATGACTCGCATAAAGATAATATTTCGTAATGATGGGCCCACAACTTGAACCCAGATATTCAAACTCATCAAGGCTGGTGTACCAGTTCTCTCTTTAGCTGTCTGTTAAACACTGTTTTGGTGGTTTGATGATCAATCTGTTTCCCTCTATTCTCTGTTCTCACCTCTTCTCTGCTCTACCCCAGCTTTCACTCTCTGCCACATTCCACTAGGGGGAGCCCTACATAGGCTATTGGTAGCATTCAACTGCCTAGTATCCATTTTCCTCTTCGGCTAAAAGGCCTTTATTTTCCTTTGGGAAACCAGCCTTTCTCCGTTCATTTGGTTCTACAGGTGCTGATTCTACCCCCTGGCTCTAGGGTACATAACCAAGGCTGGCCAGTCAAGGTATTCTATCCCCATGGTCACTGTGTTTGGTTTAGAGATGGGTACTGACACAGACAGGTACCATTAGAGTCAGTCCCAGAACATTTACTGGAACCATTATTTAAAAGTGCTCCTAAAGCAAAAATAATAATAATGGATATGCTTAGCTGGCAGAATCCAAGCTAAGATCTGGAGATCTGGAAATTATTTTTGCCACCCCAGTGAGGAGGCCTGGCTGAGAATGAAGGCAACCCGGAGGAACACTAACCTACCAAATAGATCCAGAGGTGCCTGAAGTCCCAGACAGGCACTTAACCCCTGGGCCAACAGCTCTCCTTTCTACTTAAGCCAGTTTGACTTGGGTTTTGTGTCACTTGCTACCAAATGTATCCTGAATAATACAGCATTATAAATCAGAACGATTGACTTGTAGATACACAACTTTGAAGCATTTGATTTACAGAGAGCAGAAATAGGAGTAGTGAGATGAACTTGGAGCAAGGTGAATGGCCATTAATCCAGGTCTGTCTCTAGTAAGCCCTGTTCCTTGGACAAATTGAGTCTGTTTGTCCTCTGTTTTCAACTTATTTGCTGGGCAGAATTCTATAGTGGACCCCCAGGGACCCTGGCCCTTGTATAATCCTGTCTCCTTCGAGTGTGGCTATAACCCATGAATATGACGAAATATCACTCCTGTGATTAAATTATATTATAAAACAAACAGCAGAGGTGGTGTCTAGGAGCTAAAAGAAGTTCCTGATTGGCAGCTATCAGGCAAATGGGAGCCTCAGTCCTACAACCACAGGAAGATGGATTCTGCCTGTACCCTCTGAACTTAGAAGAGGACACGAGCCCCACGTGACAGTCACAGCTTCTGCTGACCCCTTGATTTCAATCTGATGAGACCCCGAGTAAAGAATCAAGTCACTCTCTCTATGACTGGAACTGTGACCTACAGAAACAGTAAGAGAAGAAATCTGTGTTTTTTAAGACACTAAATTTATTGCCCAGCAATGGAAAGTTAATAGTCTATAAATTAGGTCGTTGGATGGAGCCATCTCTACGGTTTTCTCTTTCATCTCTGACATCACATGACCAGGTGGCAATAGGTGCTTGTGCTAAACATCTGGGGGTTCCTATACTACATATCAATCCTTGATGGCCTTCCTCATGTCCACCCATAAATGCCTCCAAGGCTAGAGAATGAGAAATCCCTCTCACTCAGCTTGAAAAGCTACCTCATCCAGTGACTTATTTTCTATACAAAGCCTTGCCCTGTTGATGTATAATTTTGAAGTTAATTCCATCCAGAGAAGCATGATTATTGGGGCTGGGGGTGTGTGAAGATGAATTCCTATTTGCCCCACGGCTTGCTCCCGGTAAGATTGTCTTCCATTTGGGTGACATCATTTTTTCTGAGATGTAAATAAACACTAGTTATTTTCAACTCAGTGAGCATAGTGGATATGAGAAACAGACTTTGGATTCAAACAGATTTGGGGCCATACCTGGCATTACCACATCCCAGGAAGTCACAAAGTAAGCCTTGTTGGAAACCTTGTACACACATTAACCCTTTCAGGTCTCAATGTCCTCATTCGGCAAATAGGGATCCGATAATTAATCCAGTACCTATTTCTCTGAGTCAGTCATCTAGTCTATAGCAGTCCTTGGGAACATATAGTCATCTTAGGAAGTATCATTTATCCCCATAAGGTCACTGTAATGATTAAAGGAGACAAGAGTTTAGCATGAAGCCAGACATGCAGTGAGCCTCAATCAATTGGAGGCATGCTTAGAGGTGTTACACCTCTGATTAGGGATTAGTAATTATTAATAACAGCCTTTATTGAGCACTTACTCTGGGCCAGGCATGCCTCCGACTATTTCCTGTGTATTAACTCATGTAATCTTCTCAAAGATCCCAGTAGGTAGATGCTATGATTGTCATCCCCCACGAAAAAAAGAATTAGTAAGTATCAAATTAAAATTAAAAGCATACAGTTGAGCTGACAATTCACTGCACTTAGCCATGATTTCCTGCCACCTCTAATTAGATGCCATTAGAGCAAAACGGATGACACAGGGCAGAGAGGTTTTGTTTGTATGTTTGTTTTTTGAATGGCGAAACCTTCCCTACACCCCAATTGTATATGCTACTTCCACACTGTAAGTACCCCATTCATGACAAATTCTGACCACATTGCCATCACTGATGTAGAATCACCAGCACTGCTGTTTCTCTTTGCCACTTGTCCCATGCTTATAATGTGCCAGAAAGTTTGCTAAGAGCTTCACAAATATTATTTTATTGAGCAAATTAATTTAAAAATCTTCCCCAAAAAGCTATGAGTCACAGGTGATCTCTAGTCTCATAGATGAAGAAACTGAGGCTCTGAGAGGTAGAATGATTTTTCTTACAAACACACAGCTAGGAAGAGCTGAAGTTTGGCTTGAAACCCAGTCCTGTAAGTCTGTGTTTTTAATTACTATGGTCAGCCAGCCTGGGTTGCGCTTTCACAAACTGTGACACAAGACTGCAAGCCTCATCTACTTGAGTCCGCGGTGATATTAAACTGACACGTAAACATTTTCTTTCTTGGTTCAGGGTTACTGTCCTTGAGAAGGTATGGTTAGCTTGTTATTTTATAACAAAAATATCCTTTGGTCACTGTTTATCATTGACCTCTACCGCAATTAGCTTGAGTTTAGCTGGCTAATCTTTATTTGGTTTCAAACCACCAGATATTCTTAGATTTTCAATATGTCTTGGTGTCTCCTCAGTGTTACCTCTTGTCCGTCGCTTGCCTGGGGCAGCCGTTGCTAATTGATCATGGAGCCCTCTCCCACAATACGCCAAAACTCTTCTTAGCACAACGCTCCAGGCAACAACTACCAGTCAATTAGATTTGTCACTGCAGATGAAACCTAAGTGTCAGCCCTGCGTGTTCTCTCCCGGAGACAGGTGACGTTCCTCTGTGAATGTGTGAGATAAAAGCATGCCTCTCTGACGGCAAGATCAAATGGAAAGAATTACCTAAATGTGAGTTAAGATGTCTTTACCTTTCTACTCTGAAGGTCAAACACAGCACAGCTTTTCTCATTCTCTATGTTTCATTACAAATGTCAGCACAGAAAATTGTTTACGGAGCCTGAGTCCCTGGGTTGCTGAGTTGCTGCTTGTGCGAAATGCATAATTCATTAAAATCCAGACATACTTGTAGATATCAAACTCTCTGTCATCGATAGGTGGGCACTGAAGGCTTTATTAGGGGCAGGGATCCCAAGAAACAAATTAATGTCTGTTTGATTAAACAATCAGAGGGTAAACAAAGCCATGGTTAATGAATTTCGTCATTGTTCTTCACTGCTAGGACATTTGCCTGTGTTAGCTCTTGCTCGTAATAACACTCTTGAATAATCAGACCATGATACAACCAAGCCGTATACTTTTCTATGCTAATCATTTTGCAGGATTGCTACACACTCCAGGGGGCAAGAACAACTTCAGACAGGCTTTGAATGGGAGTAGTTAATCAAAGTTGCTGTATCAATTAGCACTTTCTTGCTTATAAATGACAAGAGACTCATATGAAACTAGTTGAAGCAAAAAAAAGAAATTTGTTGGATCATGTAACTGAAAGAAACAGACATAGAACTTGCTTCGGGTTTGGCTCTATGTCATCAGGACCCATCCTGCCTCTCTCAGTTCTTTCTCTGGGTTGGCTAAGTGCTCAGACAGATTTCTCTATACATAGCTGGAAAACAAATGTTTAATGCTCCCCAACGTCCCAATCAAAGTCCTAAGGCTCTGTCCAATTGGCTGTGATATGGTGTGTTCTCATTGCTGACTCTCCATCATGGTCTTTTTAAGCTCCAAATTCAGAGAATGACCCAATATCACCTCTTCATATGGATTCAGAGAAAATGGTGACTCCTCCAAAGAAAGTTGGGGTGTTATTACCAAAAATGTGAAAAAGAGATAAGTGGTCCAACAAATGTGCACATCACCAACCCACTTCACCCTAATCAAATTTAGCCATTAGTCTCTTCTAGGAAAAGACACAAACAAATAATTCTAAATTTTAAATAATTTTTTTAAAAACTTTCACCCAAAAAGCAATGGGTAACATTCAAGATGTTCACCTTCATAATTTGTTGTATCTCTCTCAACAACTCTCAGAACCTGATCTTCATCTTCAACACGGAGATGGTATTTTTCATCCAAATTTCTCAGGTTTATTTCAGAATCCCAGAATACTTCATCAGAGACAGTCTTAAATACTGCTGAACCTTACACGTTTTACAATTCAGTGATCACAGATAATTTGGAAATATTTTCATGATGTTATTTAACATCACCAAAGATAGTAAAAATTGATTTCATTTTTTTTAACTTTATATGCCCAAATGCACAAGCATCACAAAGAACAGGAGAAAGCACATGTGATTAGGAGGTGGAAGCTAGAAATGTTTTGTTTTAATTGCCTCTTTTTCCTGACTTAAGCAGACTACAGAGCATAATTCAGGTATCTATGTATTGAAAATACAAATAAAACAATTAGTAATAACCTGCATAGGGCATTTTCCCACTCTTGGATCTGTATCAGTAGCTTTCATATATTGGTTTCTTTAAAGTACGTGGAATGGCCATGTCTGATCAATCTATTGAGAGATCTGCAAAATCAGCATGTGAAAGGAAAGAACTCAAGAACCAGGTTCTCCTTGTATGTCCCTGTGATGGTTAATTTGATGTGTCATCTTGACTGGGCCACAGGGTGCCCAGATATTTGGTCCAATATTATTCAGAGTGTTTCTGTGAAGGTGCTTTGGGATGAGATTAACATTTAGATGAATGGACTTAGTAAAGCAGATTGCCCTCCCTAATGTGGGTGGGCCACAGCCAATCAGTTGAAGACATGAATAGAACAAAACAGCTGATCCCCACACCTTCTAAATAAGAGAACACTCCTCCTGCCTTACTGCTTTCTGACTAGGACATCAGTTTTGCTTGCTGATATAATTTACATATTATATATTATATATATATTATATGTGTTACTGTATGTTTAAAATGTAAGACTATATTTGTAAATTCTATTTAGATAGATAGATAGGTAGATATAGATCATAAGTTCTGTTACCATGGAGACTCCTACTAATACAAGACCCTAAGGCAATGATTTAACCCCTGTGGTCCTCAGTTCTGAGAAGACTGCATGAAAGCACCTTCCATCTCTGCCTGCCATGGCCTCTGCGGTGTACTTGGAACCTAACTGCTGTGTGGCAGCCTGCTGTATTACATCCAGGAGCTATACATCCAGGACCAGGTGCAGCACAAACGCTGCTGCCCAGGACTTAGCTCTATGGCAACAGAATCTCAGCTGACACATCGCTCTAAGGAACTGGGCCTGAGGATGACAATGATCCACTTTCTATCTGACCAGATCATCTCCAACCAAGAGATCATCTCCAACCAAGAGATCATCTCTGTCTCCAAAAGCTGGCTGGTAAAAACAGTCACAAAGCTCCTACTCTCCCAGGGAAATAATAAGGGTTAATATGTGAAATTAGCTATATCATAGTAAAACGTTAGAGAAGAAGAGTTCTGGGTGGTCAAGACTTTTCACATGGTGGTAGGAAGCAGAGTCTTTGGAGCCAGGCAAACTTGGGTTCAAATCCCACCTCTGCTCTTTGTTCGATTGGCCAGGTTGTTTCTCCCATCTGAGTCTCACTTTACTCATAGGAAAAATTAGCCCAAATGACTTTTTTAACTCCGAGAATTTAGTAATAAAAATATTTCTAATTCTCAATTCAGTGTACGATGAAGTCAGATTGTGTATTATCTCATTGTCAAGGGAATTAAGGTTCAGAAAGTGGCCTAGACCTCATGGTAGTTTCAGTATTAAAACCCAGAACCTAGAGTGTCATCTGGCACAGAACATGCCTTCAGTAAATGGCTGTTGAATGAATGAATAAATTAATAATCAATATGCCAGATTCACCAATACCTAATCCAATTCAATCATTGGTTTTTCTCTCTCTCTCTCTCTTTTTTTTCCATATATAAGAATGAAAAGTTCTAACACATAACGAGCAAGCAGAATGTTTTCTGCTTGGTGCATTAACCTAGATTATGAGCTAAATAAACAATGGAAAATATTCCCCTAGTGTGTACAATGTTACCATTTTCCACCATGTACAATAGCAAAGGTAAAGCATGTGAGTGAGAGGAGGCATTTTTTTTTTTTTACGTTCACTCTACTATTAAAAAAAAAAATTTACCTGCAGGTTGAAATGAACCTGGGACCTGGAAAAAGACCCAGGAAGTACGCCAGCTCTGGCAGGTTCCGCAAATCCCTGACAGGCCACCCCGGGTGGGCCACGATACATCCCGTCTGCCCTGCAAATCTCCTTTGATGGCAGCCAAGGGGTTCCCTGAGCAGGGGCCCCTTGGTTTCCCTTTGATATTTCACAGACAAGACTGCTGCAAAGTCCTTCAATCAATAAGCTAGAATCAGACCCCGTTTGCTGTTCCTGTTCCTATTCTCACAAAACGCAGCTTGTGAGCTGGGAGGAAAGCAAGGAGGTGTTTTTCCAAGCCATTTTCAAGCGCTTGCAGCATGTGTTATTTTTCAAGTCGGAAGAGTTACGCCTGTTCATCACAAGCTCAAACAAGGTTGCATGCGCTCCTGGAGAGCTGCGTTGATATTCCGCAGCTATCCAGGTCTCTAGTGAAATGCGAACCGCATTTCTCCTCTGCAAACAGATACCCCTCCAAGTGCTGCTCCTATTTGACTGTGCCCAGAATTCATAGCGCAAACATCTGTCTCCTGGGAAGTTGCCATCTACCTTAGATAGGATCAGTGTGCGTCCACTGCCTTCTAAATCATCGTATCTGGATGCTTCCCACAGGCTTCTGCAGAAACATAGGGGAATTCAGACCCCTTCCAGGGTTTCTGCCCTTTTAGAAATCCATGGGCACTTTCCCCACACATTAGTAGCTATGAAATTTCAGGACTAACAGATTCCATTGCGTTTGTCTGGCCCTAGATCTCGGGTCTACAGACTTGAGATAAAACATTATTCCGTTGGTGGATGTGGGAATCTTTATTTTATCTTTGTGTTTTTAATTTTTGTTGTTGTTGATGACGATATTTTTTAACAACCATCACCATTCTCATCCAATGTAAGCTGCATAATCCTTCATGCCTTGGTGAGCCTGCCAAATTTAGGATATGGTAGACTGAGCAAGGGTCTTATACACTTGGGCACATCTGCATTCAGGCTGTACAAACAGAACCCTTGGAATCCAATAACGTTGCAGCTCTCAAATATTGTTGCATAGTTAAAGGAGAGCCCTGGGGTTCTCATCTCTCTTCCCAGCTTTGCCTGCCTGAACGACTGGCGGGAGACCTTTAGAAGTATCCATGTGGCACTGAATTGGGGCTAAAATGAGCTTGAAAGATCAACTCCCATTTTCAATCTGATGTTTAAATCTCAGTTATTAGGGAAGAGAGTTCAAACGACTAGAACTCCAAAACCAAGTTGGTATGATGGACGGCTCCCCAGGTTCCTGGGTGCTTGGTGCTACTCAAGGGTGCCCCTGGAGAAACATGCAGTCCACAGAAAGAAGGAAAGTTGTTTTGTTCTTGGATGGGGCAGCAGCTAGCCACACGTGAAACTGAAATATGGCTAGTGTGAACACATATCTGCTGTAAGTGTAAAGCACCCACCATATATTGAGACAGTATGGAAAAGGAATGTGAAATATCCACAATATTGTTTCTATTAGTTACATGTTGAAGTGCTGATGTTTTTAATATGTGGAATTTAATGGAATGTCATAATGAATTCCATTCATTTCATCCTACTCTTTGTAATGTGGCGACTAATGGCTCCACAGGATTTAGGAAGAAGAAGTGGTCACATTAGATAAAGGTCATGTAATGATCAGAACTTGGGAGGGAAGAGTGACTTCATCATGACTCTGGAGAATGAGTAGAAGGTCAACAATAAATGGTAACTAAACACTCTCATATTTATTCTCACATTTATATCCAGAACCACACTATAGTGACATCAATAATTGGTTTTTAAATTTTTTTTTTAATTGGGGAGGAGGTAATTAGGTTTGTTTGTTTATTTAACAGAGGCACTGGGAATTGAACCCAGAACCTCATGCATGCTAAGCATACACTCTACCACTGAGCTATATACCTCCCCTCCGACATTAACGATCGTGTGCTTATTTGAAATATCTCATGACGGAGGAAAATAAGGTGGAGGTATGCTCAAAATCTAGCCACAGGGAATGGTGGAACTGAATGTATGAACACAGGTCTCCCCACTGTCGAGCCCACGCTCTGTCTCCCAAACCAAACTGCAGCTCTCTCAAATGTATTTACTTTACTACTGCCGGTGGGCGGAAGATTTTCTGTTGTGATCCTGCATCTTCTTTTCGTATCTCCTTTCACTCACCACTCACAGAATTTCGAACAGGATTTAATATTGTTATTTTATTTACTACAACCATTTCTGGTCCCTGCACTCTGCTTGATGCTATACAAAGCCAGTCTGCCCTTTGGGGAAGAGAGTGTGGGTCCATGCACCCCCAAGCCTCTATCTGTGTTTATGAACCAGGCAGGGTAGAGGGAGATAGCAAGTTGGCTAAGTATGGCTCCAGGGGGAGTGGATTTCTGGCTGAGTTGATAATGGAAAATGGAGAATTTCATCGCCAGGTTGGTGACTGAATCTGGTCCAGTCTTTCACTGTCTGCTCTGTATGATTACTTGGTGGATAGAAGCTGGGACTTGGGACTTCCCTCAAAGATGCTTCTAGTCTCCAAATGCTCTCCCTCCCTCCTTCTATCCCAATTCCATGCCATTCTTTTAGGCCTACCTTTCTCCAAAAACCTCCCCTTATTAATTGGAAAAGTAAAGTTAATTCCCACTGACCACACCTCCTGTTATACCTGAAATGAAAGAATTAAGAGCAAATGATACAGAAACATAGAACTAAATGTCATCTATACATGCTAACATGGTTACTATTTCATTATTAAATTGTCTTCATTTAAAAAAAACATCTTACGCGATTTGTTTTGGAATCTAAGGCTTTAATCACATTATGAAGGATCTTTGATTTAATGACAGTTGTTAGGCTGTTTGATGATGTCCATATGTATAAAGCACGAAATATCATTTTGCAAAGGTGTAAAGAAAAGTTAGTTAGATTCAGAACGAGGAAACTTGCATTTAGATTGGACTCCTCTCTTTACCTACTGTGTAATCTTAGGTGAGTCTCTTACCCAGCTAAGCCTCAGTTTCCCTACCTACAACATGTGAATAACAACTCTGTGCCTTTTTGAGCTGCCATGTGTCAGCTCGGTAGGTGCATTACTTTGCCTGCCCATGCCGTATTTTATACTGCTTTACATTTGAGAGTAGTGTTCTCCAACGTGCGTAAACATACATCTTAGAGATGGGAAGACAGTCCATTGTAAGTTTTGAGAAGATGTTAGAATTCTGTTTCTCTGTATTTTTTACCCTTTGGTGTTAAGGTGTTTTTCTTATGCATGTCCTGTGACAAATATACTGTAGAGGTACAGCAATGTGTGACAATCATGAATAAATATATTACATATAGAAAGATCTATCTATGATATTTTTCCTGCTAGAGATGCACCATCAACTGTAATATTGAGGCCACTGTTTTCAAAGGGCCCCTTGACATTCTTCTAAGTCATCAAAGTTGAAGATGAGGAAGGTGAAGGTCACTGAATGAACCACGTTCATTGTAATGTAAGGTCATGCTTTAGGAGATAAATTTTAAAAGTTAACAGTTCATATAGTTTTCATGTGTGTCTCTTTTTTCTCATAATGTTAAATATTGTTCAAGGATAGTTGTCTGTTTAGAACAAACATGTTAGCAGTGTTCTGTGGCATTTATAACATATGTGAAAGTGGAAATTTATGAAAACAACAGCATGGAGGCCAGAATAAGGGAAGTGGAAGCATGCTGCTGCAGAGCTCTTATATAATATGTAATCTGATATAATATGACTTGAAGATAGACTGTAATAAGTTAAAAGTATACCACAAACCCTAGAGCAACTAATTACTAAAAAAAATAGGAAAAGAGGATTAACGGGTAAACAAATAGCAGAGATAAAGTAAAAATCAAAGAAAATGCTTAATTTAAGAAGGTGGAAAAGTAAACAAAAAAAGAGAGCAAAGAACAGGCGGTACCAATGCAAAGCAAATAGCATCACCCTAGCTATAAACTGACCCATATCAATAATTAAATATACACAGTCAAACTCCAAATAAAAGGCATAACCAACTGCGTAACAAACAGCAAGACTGAAGAGTATGGTGCTTACAACCACTTAACTAGAAAGCCAAAGATAAGGTTAAAACAAAAGGGTGGAAAAACACCGTGCTCACACTAAACAGAAGAAATCTGGAGTGTCTGTATTAAACATCAAATAAAGTAGGCTTCAAAGGAACACCAGCACAGGATGACAACAGGACCCCTATTCTTTCAAGAGAAAATGCCGTGCTAGATAACATTCTAGGCACCCCAAAAATCTAAATAAACTTAAAATGATCAAAAATTTACAGAGTACATTCTCTGACCAAAATAGAATTAAACTAGAGACCAGAAAACAGAAGTGCTTTAAAAAAGAAATCCTCAAATATTTGAATTTAAACAACACACATCTGAATAATCCATGAGTCCAAGAAGAAATCACACAGGAGGTTAAAAAACATTCTGAACTGAGTGAAGATAAAAAAAATAAATAAATAACATGACAGAATTGTGGGATGCAGGTAAGCCAGTGCTGAGACAGAAATTTGCAGCATTATACACTTATTTCAGAAAAGAAGAAAAGTCTCAAGTTAATGCATAATACATAAAAACTAGAAAATACACAAAAAACAATACATAAAAACCAGAAAAGGAAGATCAAAGGAAATCTAATGTAAGTAGAAAAAAACCAGAAAACACTCAGGATAAGAATGAAGATCAAAGAAATAGAAAGCAAGCAAATAGTTGAGAAAATTAATACACGAAAATTCCGATTTTGGGAAAAGAGCAAAATTTGACAGAACTCTAGCCGGATTTAATAGGAATGAAGGACACAAATGATCAATATCAGGAATGCAAAAGGGGACGTTATTATAGACCCATAGGCATCAAACGAACAGGAAGAGACTATCACGTCACAAACACCACACCACAAATATTGTGACAAAAATTTTGACCACTCAGATGAAATGTAGTATGTACCGGAATGACTCTAATTACCGGCTCACGGAAGAAAAGTTAAATATAACTAGAACATGGCATCTATTAAAGTGATTGAGTCCACACTTAGAAACTTTCCCACAAATAAAAGTCCAGGCCCATGTCACTTCGATGATGAATTCACCTGAATCTTTAAGGAAGTAATATTACCGATCCTACGCCAACATTTCGGATAAAAATAAAACGAGAAAACACTTCCTAATGTGTTTTATGAATACAGCCTGACTCTGACATCAGAACCATTAAAAGACACGAAAGGAAAAGAAAAATATAGAACAATATTTTTCACGAATGTAGGCAACAATTTTCTTAACAAAATGTTAACAAAATGAATTCAGTGATATCTTGGAGGGATAAATCTTTCAGAGTAGGTGGCATGTTTTTTCAAGAATAAAACGTTGGTTTAACGTTTGCGACGTCGCAATGCTGTTCTGACACTAACTACCTGGGGTTGGCACATGCTCCACAGGCTAAGGGCACAGACCCTGAGAAGACTGCCATGACTCAGACCCTGGTTATAAATTGCAGGGACCTCAGGCCGCTCATACGTTTCACCAACTGGCTGCAAATTCAAGAGTTTTCACCATCCCCTTGGGTTCAGTAGTTCAGTAGAATGACTCACAGAACTTTGGAAAGTGCTTTTTTTTTTTATCTTTTCAGTTTTATTATAAAGGATACAAATCCGGACCAATCAAAAGAAGAGACTTAGAGGATGAAGACTGGAAGGATGCTGAACATGGAGGTTTCGTGTCCTCTTTCAGTTGAATCAGGGAATGTCACCCTCCTGGCACACTGCTGTGTTAATTAAGCAGGAAACTCAACTGAACTTTGGTGTCCAGAATTAGTACTGGGGCTTCATTAAGTAGGCATGGCTGATAGAAGCATTAGGCGTGGGACTGAACTCAGTCTCCAGCTCCTGTTCTCTCCCCAGAAATCAGGCTGCTATCATCTGGCTCAAAACCTCAAGCCTCTTAACAACGTGGCTGGTCTTTCCTGCAAGGCCCTCTTCCATCTTGAAACTAAGAATTCATCATGAGTTGCCTCATTAGCAAACATTCAGGCACATTCCCAGGGACCCACCATGAATAACAGGACACTTCTATCAATCAGGAAATTGCAAAGGTGTAGACGTGACAAAGATCAGACAAATTCTTTTTAGTGTAACAACTTTCCAAAACCTATCAATGTTATCTCATATAGCATGAGAATAACCAGAGGATCTTTGTGATGATCTCGATCAATGTAGAACAAGTACTTGAAAAAATCCAATATTTATTGGTGCTAAAAAAAAAATCTTTCAGCAAACTAGGAAAGAAACATAAATTTCTCAATCTGGTAGAGGGATTACAAAAATCCTATGGCTCAGTTTACGTAATAGTGAAAGACAACGTATTCCCTGTAAGGCCGAAAATAAGGCAAGAATGTTTGTTCTCATTCCTTCTAATCATTCCTGTATGGGAGGTCTTAGAGTGTGCAATAACACAAGACAAACAAAAGGAAATACAGATCAGAAAATAATAAGTAAAAACGTCTTTATTTATTTATTTGCAGATAACATGATTATTATTTATGTACAAAAGCCCCCAAAAGCTATCTCAAAGCTACTAGGAATCAGTGAGTTTAGCAGATTGCAAAAGATCAGATAAATGTCTAAAATAGTTTTTTATAGTTTCCCTATGTACCAACAATGTACAATTAGAAAGTGAAATTTTAAAAACACACGTGTACGTGCAAGTATAATTTATAATTACATCAAAAAGCATGAGTGCTCAGAGGTAAATTTAACAAACTACGAAAAATGTCTATACACTGAATATTAGAAAATACTACTGAAAGAAAATTTTTAAAAGATGTGAATAAGTGGAAATGTGTATCATGTTCATGAATCAAAAGACAGTATTTTTAAGCTGTCAGTTCTCCCCACATTAATAAATAGATTCATCTAAATCCCAATGTTTTTGGTGGAAATCAAAATGAACGCAGACAATCTAGAATAAACAAAACAATTTTGAAAAAGAGAAACATTGAAAGACTTAAACTACTTGTTGGGAAGACTTATAAAAATGCACGCTTAAGATGGGGATGTTTTGGTGTAAGGATAACATATAAATCAATGGAACAGAACAGAACATCAGAAATGGATTTCGACATAATTGGTTAATTGATTTTTGACAAAGGAGCCAAGGTAATTCAATGGGGAAAGGTATTATCCTTTCGAACAAATGGTGCTGGCCCAATTGGAGATGTAAGTATTAAAAAATGAACCTCAACCCTTACTTCATACCAGTTACAAAAATTAACGCAAAATGGATCATAAAATTAAATGTAAGAGCTAAAAAATAATTCTGGAAGATAACACAGAAGGAAATCCGTGTGACCTTGGATGAGGAAAAGATTTCATCCGTAAGATATCCAAAAGAGAAACCATAAAGGATTTTCAAATGGGGCTTCACCAAAATTAAAAATTCTTTGCTCCTCCAGAGACACTGTAATGAAAATGAAAAGGCAGGCACATTTCTCTCTGGGAAAAATATGTGACAAGTGTATATCCGATAAAGGACTTGTAACCAGTATATATATAAATAACCCATTCAACTCCATTACCAAAAGATAAACAACTAGATTAAAAAAGAAAGGGAAAAAAGTATCTGAGCAGACACTTCACTAAGAAATAATATACAGATGGCAAAAGACGCACAGGAAGAGATACTTAGCATCCGAGTCATGAGGTGAATACAAATCAAAACCACAATGAAGTGCTCCTACGTGCCCATTTAGAACGACTAAAATTAAGAAAGACAACAGCAAGTTTTGCTCTCGCACATGGCTGGTGGGAATGCAAAATAACACAAACACTTTGGAAGACAGTCAGCAATTTCTTATCAAGTTAAAATTTGACTCTGCATTTCCATTCCTAGCTATTTGCCCAACAGAAAGGCAAACACGTGTCCGTACGAAGGATTGTTCAGGAAATGCTAAGCACTTCGTAACAACAGACAGAACTGGACAGCTCTATGTCCATCAACTGGTGATGGGATAAATAAATTTGTATAAGCAAAAAGGGGATCGGGACCAAATTAATGATACACAACAACGTGGAGGAATCTCAGAAGCTTTCTGCTGTGTGAAAGAAGCCAGACAAGGAAGACTACATAACTGTTTGACTCCAGATTCTGTTTCGTTTTGCGATCCGATCAGTGGCTGCCAGGGGCCAGGAGGAGGGAGAAAAGACTGACTACATAATACTACGAGATTTACTGGGGATGAAGAAAATATTCTAATCTTGACTGCAGTAATGGTTGCATGATTGTATACATTTGTCAAAACTCATTGAACTGTGTTCCTAAACGTGATGCCCATTACTGTATGTAAATTATACCTCCGCAGAGCTGATTTTCACAAAAGAATATGTATATATTTGTCAGCGAGAAGTCCAGCTGGAGGTACACGTCATCTCAACAGTGTTTATCTCTGTGGTTCAGGATTAGGTGCGTTTATTTATTTTTTCTTCTTTCTGGCATTCATTTACTTATTCATATATTCAGAATCTGTTTATTAATTAGTTCCAGACATTCTACAAATCACTGGAGAGACAACGGTTGGCAAGCTAGACATAATTTCTGCTAGCAGGGACGATGCATGCAAGCCCACTGTTTCTTCTTTCTCCTCTGCCTTAATCTTTCTGTGTTGAACATGTATTATTTTTGTCATAGGAAGGCGATAAATTCCTTATAACATTAAGAATTAGAGTCTTTTGATCCTCTTTTCACATCTTTGCTTCTTCGATTTTCTACTGTGTTGCTTTCATGAGCATATGTTCAGTCTACAGAATGAATTGTGTAGGTCAACTATAGTCACCATGAAAAATAAGAAGAGATGAGAATCTGACTGCTTCTCAATACAAGTTAAGAGAAAGCACACGACGTATTTCAAATCTTACACAAAATGAGTCAGTATTGGCGTTTTAAATAGTTACATTGTTTATAAAAGTGAATATTCTATTCAAGTAACCTGTATGAGTGAAAAAGAGGAGAAAAAATACACTGGTGTGTCAGGATGGACTATGCCATTAAATACGAGCATGCATGTTCTAAGAACACAGTCTTTATAAATTTCCTGTAAAATCAAAGATGATTTTAGCTGGATAAAACCTTATCAATTATCTATTACAATATTCAAATTTTACAGACTTATAATGACCTTTGAGAAGGAAATGACCTTTTGAAGACCACACTGCTCATTATTGGGGGAGTCAGAAATAGAATCCTGGTGTCTCCATGACTCAAACTCCAGATTACACAGATGTCTAGTACTTTGGAACTTGGGATTTCCCAAGGTTTTAAATTATATGACATGTGTTCTGCCTTTTTACCGCCAACACAGCCATGTCCCTGACAGACACTGTTAATCAATCATCCCCTATTCTGGCTAAACTCACACAACCTCAGAATCCTTCCTCACAGTTCTGTTCTCTCCACTGTTAACTACCAATAGATCAAGTAAACACTTGAGTTGAAATCCATTTGAAATACACACACACATATTCCTTATGGTACGTATGGCCATCCAAGAGTCTTCCCAAAAAAGTCCTATACTTTCCTGTTTGTGTCCCAAAGTCTTCATCTGGAGAATGCAAATGGTAACCACTATTCTAGTTTGATTGGAAGATTAGATGAGACAATATATGTGAGAAGACTTGGAAGTTCTGACGTTCAACAATGGTACATTCTCTATTCCCTGACCGCCATCTCCCTCTCTCCCACAAAGTTTACGTGGCTGGAGTGTACAACAAGCTTATTTCTTCTCCCGAAAATCAACTTGCATCTTGATTTAGGATGAAGTTACGGTGAAAAGGATTTCTACTGATTTTTTTTTTTTAGGGTTCCCTTTGCTTCATAGACAGCTAAAAGAAATTAACTACAAATATCAGAGCTGAGTAAGAAGACCCCAGAGAGAGTACCAATGGCAAAAACAATGTCACGTAGTTGGATGGAGAAGTTAGGGATTCGAAATCTTCCTGCCATATTGTTTATCAGTCTGACCAACTGAGCAATGATTTTCTCCAGCCACAAGATGCGGGAACTGCAGAAACAGTTGCTGCTTTTTAAAGGACTTTCCAGCATGGATGATAGACTTAGAAATTACTCTTGGACCCTAAACGCTGACATTTGCAGTAAAACCACTCCGGGTAACCCCAAACTCTCTCTTTTGCAAGAGCGATGTATCTAAGGAGAACAGTCTCCTGGGAGTTCTACTACACTCAATTTTATGGCTACTTATGGGGAGGACTAGACAACAATTACACAAATTAACAACAGACAACACACTGAGATGAGTTGCAAGAGAAACAATAATCTAGGAAAACACGATACAAACTGGCAGGTTAACTGCCCCAGGTCCATTGGAGACAATGCTGTTTGAGCCAAGACCTGAGACATTACAAAGAGCCAGCAGCAGAAGTGCTGATAGAAGAACATTATAATAAGAAGGTCTGGAGGCAGGAAGGAACTTGGTCCAGACAAGAATCCCAACGTGGCTGAGGGCAGAGAGCCCGGGAAACTGAGGTTGGGCGGTGCGGGTGAGGGACACCCATCGTTTGAGATGAGGCAGGCTATTGTTAAAGGAGGACTCACGCAAGATGGTAGGCATTCGGGGTGTATTCTTCTAAATTATTACAGGCAGGCTTTGCACAGTTTATACAAGAAACACGGACTCCTCAGCCCTGGAGAGAAGGAACAGGAGAAGTGAGCTATAAAAAAAAAAAAAAGACACAAATGCTTGGTTTGTCCTCAAAACGGCAGCAAGATTACAAGCTTCTCTTCCAACATCGCTGGTTTGAACCCAGAAGATTGGCATGGGCTCCCAATAATCAATGGAAATGCAGACGCATAAATAAACATCATCCCCTTTCCCTTAACAAGGTTTGTGCTACCTTTAGCAAAAGTCTCGGCTTACCTCAGAGACGATTAATTGTAGCTGCTCAGAGGACGGGGGACGCTGTGAGTGAATTAATGTGTTTCAAGGACCCTGCGTGTCTGACTTTTCATGTTGTCTAAATTTGTAACCTGTAAGACTGCATTTCCATAAGGTTTGAAATGCAATGTGTTCTGTGGCGCTCGGAACTCGATCAGGATGAAAAGGGCTTTAGAAAGTAAGATGTCATTATTGTATTTGCCTTTGCAAGGGAAAACAGTCAAAGGAAGACAAACAGAGGAGAAGGAAAAAAGAGTCTATGCAGATTAGCACTCCCACACACCTTGCAACCTAGGGGGAGGGAAAAAAAAAGAAAAAGAAAAAGAAAAAGAAAACCAGAAAACCTGGTGTAAGAATAAACCTTATCAAAGACTGAACATTACAGTCAGGTCTCTGGGTGGGGAAAGTTTTACCCAGAGAAGAAAATTATACTCACCAGAGGAAGAAAAGGAGTTATTAACAAATCAGTTATCTGATGCTTAAATAATACACCTGCTAAAATGAGCCTTCTAAGTAAACCTACAGCAGAGCTAATTAGTTCAGCATCTTGACAATAATCTCATCTCCCTTCCCTTCCGCTTAAAAAGAAAAGAAAGGAGGAAAGATGGGCTCAAACTGTTAACACATAACACCAACTATGTGATAAAACAGGTATTTTAAAGGAATGAGCTTGGTAGGCTGGTCTTCAAATCAGATTTTTCAAATAGTAGGTGAACTTGGAATTTTCCCAAAGGATTCTGAGCAAGGTCCTGTTTGGGAAATTGGCAGCCCCGAATTCTAGATCTTGCTCTGCCATTTACTACTCGTGTGGCACTAAATTAGTCATTTCACCTTCCTGAGCGTTAGTTCTGCCGTCTTTACAATGGGGGTGTCCGTATCTCTCCAGTCGGCCTCATCAGCATCTGTGATGTATAAGCCAATAAACCACTGCAGGTGCCAGTATCCTGAGGATGTTCAAGTTCAGCATACATGCAATGACTCTTTTACAAGGAAAGAAATATACAAACAACATGAAACGCTAGCTGTGCTAGTTCAATACGGTAACCCCATCTGGTTATTGAGAAACACGGCTAGTGTGGTGAGGAATTAAAATTTTTAATTTTATATCATTTCAATTTAAATTTAAAGGCTGATTCAGTTGAGTTCTTGGGACAGTTTTAAGTGTGTTTGAGAAGCTCAGCCATGTGAGTTTACTTTTTCAATGCATAGATTTTAGGAAATCTGAATTTGGATCATGTTTTTCGAGGAAAATCTGTAGCTTGTACTGAGGTACGCTTTAAAATAGAAAATACACACTGGATTTTCAAAAATATACTATAGCAAAGGAAACTATTTCATTAAAAGTTTTAAATTGATTACATATTGAAATGAGAATATGTTGGAGATGATGAGTTAAATGACCTATATGATTAAAGTTAACTTCACCTTTTTACTTTTTTTTTAAATGTGACTACTATAAAATTTAAGAGGACCTTGCTTTGTATTTTTATTGGATAGCACCAGGATAACGTGTGAGGCAGAGGTTTTCGTGAGCCAGGTTAAAAATGCGAATGTTTCTACAACTCCAAGTTGTGCGTCATCTCCATTTCCTGAAAGGAACAGATGAGGGAGGAGTAAGCCCTTGGCATGAACTCGTGCAGCCACAGATGTGCAGCTGGGATTCGAATCTATAACTTGAAAGCCTCTGTTTCCTTAGAACCTCAGACTGAGGCACAGAATTCACCACTGGCTGCTCAGCCTGCAGGAGGATGTGCTGATAAGAGGTTTGGTCTTAGAACCAAGGAGTCTGAGTGCCAAGCCAGCTTTGCTACCAAATGTCTGTTAAGACCCGCCAGGGGACCGAGCCTGCCTCTCCCTGAGCCTCAATCTTCTCTCTGTCTGCTGAGGGTGATGCCTTGGAGAAAAATGTTCTAAGAGTGAGACGTGTGTCACTGGTAGAGGCACGGTTGGTTTTAGGAGATGCGGAGAGACTCTACAGCTATGTACAAATAGTAAATACATTTTGATTATAGTAAAATAGCTATATATTTATGTTTAGATGGAGTATATCTGTAACGTGCATGCTTGCGTTTTCAAAGCTATTATTGTTTTCCTTCAAAAATAAATTTATTTAACGTTAGAAAGCAAAGCGCTTTAAAGGAAATGAATCACTAGGAATGTGAGAATGGCAACAACAAAGATCATGAGGTGATATGCAAATACCTGAAGTCTGGGAAGCGGCTTTAGAAGACAGGCAAGGCCCCTTTGAACCCTGACATTTTATAGTGATGAATGATTTGATTCTGAGACACAGCTTCCTTGGAATGCGGTCTCGCTGGCAGACACAGTGGAAACCAGTGAGTGCAGTCAGAGGGACAGGAACTCTGATCTGTCTCTGCCAGAGGAGAAGGAGATGCTCCTCCCCGCACAGGACAGATCTGAGAAGGGGTCATAGGTGTTACCCTCATCTGGTCCCTGAAGGATGGGGAGCTGGAGATACAAGATGACGAAAGGACAGGGGACATCTGAGGTAGGCTCTCCCAGCTCTGACAGTCTGTGGCTTGGCGTCCTGTGAGCCCCAGGCACATCCCAAAAGCATATGTTTGTTTGAAAGGAACGGGAGGAAGCAGGCTCCCGTCTTCCATGTAAATGACATCCAGCATCCCGACTGCAGGCGATTTCAGGTCCCGACACAACGCGTTCCAACTGTGCCCACTGGACACCTATTCACGAAGAAATTTGAACAGTAATCGGTGCCTCGGCATCTGCACCCCACCGGCACGTCCTTGATGCAGTTGTTATGCGCTCTCCCAGGTCCTGAACATAAATCAATTTCCATGACAGCAGGGTACAAAGAAGAGAGCCCTGGGCAGGAGGCAGGAGCCCCTGCTTTGCTCTGCTCTCTTACCAATTAGTGAGGTGACCTTTCCCTCAACACACGTTTACGGGCCACCTGTTATATGTCAGGGGTTGTGCTGAGCACTGGGGGAACCGTGGTCAAGGGTAAGCCGGCTCTGCTCCCTGGCTGGGTGCCACACTTAATTTTAGTCCTGGAGGAAGGCAATTAAGTGAACTACTACAGAGTGAGTCACTGCCATCCTCTTGCCTGGTTTCGCCTTCTCTGGTACTACTTGGCCAAAACTAAGTGATCTATGAGGTGGGCTTTTCCAGTCCATTCATTCATTCATAAATATATATATATTTCTGAGTCCCTCCTATGTGCCAAGCACTTTTCTAAGCCCTAGAGCTGAGCTATCCAATATGGCAGCCACTGGCCCCCAGTGGTGCACCGAAATGGGGCTACAGAATTGTGCTGCAAGTAGAAAATACACACTGAACTAATTCTTAAAATTAATTTTACCTGCTTCTTTTGACTTTTCTTTCTAGTTTTTTTTTCAAAACTTAGTATGAACAAAAGAATGTAAAATGTCTCATTAATGTTGTTGCATGTTGAAAAGATAACATTTTAGATATATTTGTTCAAATCGAAGACATTATTAAAACTATATTCACCACTTTCTTTTTACTCTTTTAATGTGACTACTAGGAAATTTTAAAATATGAATGTGGCTCACGTTATCTTTCTACTGAACGGAGGTGCTATAGAGACATAGCAGTAAAAGACAAAAAACAAGGGGAAGGGTGTAGCTCAGTGGTAGAGTGCATGCTTAGCATGCACAAGGTCCTGGGTTCAATACCCAGTACTTCCATTAAAAACATAAAATATAAATAAGTAAAAATAAATAAAACTAATAACCTCCCTCTTGCCTCCAAAAATTAAAAAAATATATAAATTATTAAAAGACAAAAATCTTCCAAGGACGAAAGCCCATATAACCAGATGAGAAACCAAAGCGCTCGGAATCACAGCCCCAGTTGCACTTATAAATTCATTCTGAATTTAAGCCTGTTGAGGGCAAGAATAGAGCTTGCTCATCTTGGTCTTGCTGGTCAATTGAGAAACACTGAAGTTGACTTTGGCTGGGCCTTAGGGCAACACCGTCGCACTGAGGGCCATGAAGACAGCTGGGAGTCTAGACCCTGAGCTCTCCTTCCTGCTCTGCCACCTTCTGCCATTGCAGCCTCGACTAAGTCTCCCCACCTCTGGGCCAATGGCCATACAAGAAGGCGATTAAACATGGTGGCCGCTAGGGCCATTCCCGGGCCTGAAAGTGTGTGAAACCGGACTGATGGTGTCCAGGCACAAACGCCAGCCTTGAACTACCTCCCCATTCAGTAGGAGTCACTAGGCAATGTTTCTACAAACCCGTTCTCCTGCCCAGAGCGCGTGTTTAGGGAAAATTAGAACGAATGGAGAATCTTCTAAATATGCTGCGTCAAACTGTAAAATATGAGCCCAGAGAAGGCCTGAGTTGCCAAGCTGCCCCTGAAACTGTCTGGAGACCTACCGAAACCCCTCAGGACACTACAATTAGGGTCATCCGTCAGAGGCCGCAGAAGGAAGCAGAGGAGGATTCTTGCTCCGTTCACAAGATACCAGCTTGGTATGGGAACCGCCACCAAAACTGGGCTTTGGCAAACCAGGCGTGAGGCACTGTAGTGTCAGGAGCCCTGGGTGGGGCTACCCCGGGACCCCAAAGGGCCACCCAAACAGCAGCCTCATGTTTATGAAGGGCCCTGGGCTTCTGACATATCCTACAATGAAGTCATACATAAAGCCATCTCTGTGTGTGTGTGTGTCTGTGTGTGTGGGTGAACCTTTAACTTTGCCAGTGTTTCTATGCACTAAACTAGGCCACCGTTTTGTTTGAACCCTGGGCATTTATCCACTTGGTGTCTGGCCTCAGCCCCTCACTAGCTCTCAGAGGTGGTGGTCCTAGAAGGGGGTCTTTTTACGTCTCTCCAGGCCCCCGAGACTCTGCAGTTTCCTTTTAGGTGTGATAAAGGAATTCAAATATAATTTCCATTGAAAAAAGAAGTCAAGAATGGGCCAGTGTGAGTAATATTCACACTAGGCTACAAAGGAGAGATGGATGAGTGATAAGAATCAAGAAATCTAGGTTACCGGTGGGGGTGACCTTAACTAAATACCTATCTCTGAGCTTTGGTCTAGCCATATGTAAAGTAAGAGTTGGATTAAGTCTAGATTTCCTTCGAGTGTTAATATTCCCTTAGTGCATTCAACCTTTGATACACATGAGACTCACCTGGGGAGACGAACTTAAATCAGAACCAGTCGGTGTTAGGTTATCAATTCCTCTGGTAATTCCAGAATTAGGACCCTCTGCTTGATGTGAGCCAACACTATCTGATGAACGAGTTGGCAGATACTGGTAGCTAGAAGGTCCTTCTACGGAGGAGGAACAGTGGACGTAAGTCTCAGGGAAGGAAGTTGCCCTGCACAGAAAAGAAATAGTAAGAAAATTAACCATGGCAGAGGGATGGTTCACAGCAGTGCAGTCCAGTAGAAACACACTGTGAGCCACACAGGTAACCTAACCTCTCCTAGTGCCACATTTAGAGAAGTGAAAAAAAAGACAGGATCAAATTTAGTCATTGTTTTATTTAGACTAAAGTCTTCAGATGCAGGGCATAATTTACCCTCTGGTTACACCTCCGTTTGAACCAGCCATGTTTCAGTGGCTCTGTGGCCACGTGTGGCTAGTAGCCACCAAGTTCAATAAGCAGAGGTCTAAGCCTTCTTCTTCAAGTGTGGTCTGTGGACCACACCTTGAGCATCACCTGAGAGCTTGTTAGAAAGGCAGAATTGCAGCCTCGATCTCAGATCTACTCAATCAGAATCTGCATTCCTCACGTGATGCACTTACACATTAAAGCTAGAGAAAGTCCTCTCCTTCCCCATGACCACCAGCTGTTCTCACCTGTGTCGGCACAAAGGCCTCTTAACTCAGTCCCTTAACCCCTCTGTGGTCTAGTCATTGCCTACTTTGCTGGTCAATTTACTACCAGTTTCCCCTCCTGGCTGCAATGAACTGCTCTCAGAGACTCAAGTTAGCAAGTCATCTTACGCTTCTGAGCATCTGTACGTGATATTTCTTCTAGGAAACTCTCCATCTCCTCCCCTGGTCCCCACTTGAATTTCAGCTTTGATGTCATTTCCTTAGGAAGACTTCCCTATCCCATCCCCTTAATTATATCCCCTTAATTCTTCTAACTCCTGGCATTTCTCTGTTCCTCCATTCTCTGCTATGATTTAGAAGCATCATTCTATCCCTCATCCTAGACACATGTTAAGTTTCACGATGCTAGGGACCACATCAGTCCCCAGCTTGGATTCTCCATCCCAGGTATCCAGCACAGGATTGGTACGTAGTAGGCACATAGTGGGGATTTAATACATGTCTGTTGGGAGGGAGAGAAGGAAGGCAGGAGGGTCAGTTCTCCCTCACGTGACGCTGAAATCATATTATCTGTTTAGAAAATTCTCAGAGGGTGGAGAAGAAAAAGAAAAAAACAAAAAAACATGGAGTAAATGCTACTGTGGCTTGAACTTTTCAGACCACAGATGCCCAGAGTCAGGCCATGCGGGGCTTCGCCTCCCCAAGCCTCAGCTCCCTCACTTTTGAGGCTGATAATGCCCACTGCAGGGGGCCGGGGTGACAATTTGGTGACAAGATGCACCAGTGAGGCATTGCAAACTGTAAAGGGCCGCAGAACAGGAGGGAATTGTGGTTCAGTTCCCTGGCGTCGCAGCCCCTTCCCTGCTCCTCTCCAGGCACTGCGTTTCATTTTCCACTTGAGTTTCGAAGTCAAATATTTAGCTGTGCTAATGGGGTATTGGATCTTTTTATTACGGCCCCACCACTCGGTGTGTGCAGCTTTGCCGAGATAATAAAAGATGTTAGATCTGGTCTCGCAGCTGCTTAATGCAGAAATGCTATGGGAACACACCTGGGGTGCGACTTGGAACGGAATCAATGGTGAATTCAGGCATGTCCCCAGCAGAGATAAAAGCATTAATATCCTATTTCACCCTCAGCCCACACTGGCATGACGTTGATTAAAATTATTTTCTGCAGTCAACTGTTTTTTTTTCCAAAGAAAATGTGTGAAGGGGTATATGTATGTGTGTCTGTGTCTGTGTGTACGTGGGTTAGAGAGACACACAGAGAGACCGAGAGACAGAGACAGAGAGACAGAGGCCTTAATGGGAGTTGGATTTGATACCTCTGCTTGAAGTCTGGTTTCAGATCTAATTTTAACAGCATGCGTTTCACAGTCCCATGACTTGGATGGGGCCACGAGGAGGTTTTGTTAAAGCACTGGGTACCCCCTTCCCGCCCTGCTCCATCCCGTCTTCTGGTCCGCAGTGCTAGTGTGTGTTCATGTGTGTCTGTGCGGGCCGTTGGTTTGAGCCTGTTTTATGTTGCGGGGAAGAAAAGATAAATCCTCTTCTGCGGAGCTGACATGTCTCGTGAGACCAGGTGCAGGTGGGCAGGGGGGAGCGTGCCAGGTCTCTGAGCAGGTGTGCACACATGTGTACCCATGTGGGTGTGGGTGCTGGATGCACGTGGGGCTGGGGAGAAGCTGCCAAGAGGACTTATGTGCTAAGGAAGGGGTGAATTACACATCAGGTGGAACGAGGCGTGTCCATACAAGGTGTAGCTTTACCTAAGAATCACAATCTAAGGGCGTGGGGGTCCTGTCTAGGGAAGAATGGGAGTGGCCGACGGGAGGGAGGTGTGGATGAGCATCAGTTTGTTCACTAGATTTGAGCTAAGGGTGTGTGTGCGTGTGCGTGTGTCTATGTGCTTGTGGTCCAATGGTTTGGGGTTTATACTGCGAGGAAGTTGGTGTCGAACGTGCCTGTGACGTTTGCTGCGTTCATTGCAAAACCCGCCATGGTCTGACCCTCTCTGGATCACACCCTACTCATATCTACTTCTCTGGGCTGGGCATAGTATCTAACACAGAATCAACGGTAAAAGGGATTTATTCAACTGAACTGAACTCCTTAATATCTACTTAAGTCCACCGTTCTCCCTCCAGCTTGTAAGCTCCTTGATAGCAGGACGGTGTCATCCTCTTCATTCTGGTATCATCCAATGAACGTGGCAGAGGACCTGACAAAAAGTAGGTGCTCAGTAAACACCTGTTGAATATGTTTTTAAAAAAATCACACTGCATTCACGTGCCTCTCAGTTACTCCCAATACCCACAGACCCTTTCTACACACACTGAGAGCATCAGTTTGGAAGTCAGTTGCTCAGGTGACCATCCAGGTTCACACTTACCAGCCGTTAGACGTTGGGCAAGTGTCTCACTGTACCTGCATCTCTTTTCACAATGAGAATAACAATACCTACCTTATAGGGTTGTTGTGTGTTTTGAATGAGTGAATATGTGTAAAGGGTTTAGAACAGTGACTGACTCATAACAAACCCTTCCTAAATTACATTACGATTATTTGCCTTCACATACAAACACAGTCTACAAATAGTTCCAAATATACATGCACTAATCCAATAATTATTTTTACCTCCTGCTGTGTTTATCTGGAATGGTTTCAAAGCTTTTCTTTGTTCAGAAACTCTCCATTGATAGCTTCCTAAACAGACCCAAAATGGCCCTTGATACTGTTCTCACAAGCTGACACAGACCCTCTTGCCTACAACAAGTATCCATCTAAGTAAGGCACTCCGTGTTTTCTTATCTTTTTTTCCCACAGCTTCTCCTGGATATTGATTTTCTGCAGCTATTAGGGACAGTTTTCCAGAGGCTTCTGCCACAGGTTGCATTTATACGTGTGGTTTGAGCACCAAACCCAGCCCCGTGGCTACCTCTGCCTCTCGCATACCCTTCCCCCATGCTAACCCCGATGAAAGCACAAATGTTGTCTGCCCTGGGAATAGTGACGATGCAGGAGAGGAAGAGAGTGATGGTGAAAAAGCATATCCTGAGTTCTTACCATGTGCCAGGTCCTGTGCGAATGGCTCGATGGGGTTGAATAAGACACGGATCCTCCTGTGTGGCACTCACAATTTGATGGTGGCAGGGGTGAGGATTCTGGCCAAGAGATATGTCACAGAAGCGGACCTTTTCTTCTATTGATCGGGACAGAGAAGACCTTACTGGAGAACGGGCACTCGATTCAGCCCTTGCAGGGTGATCCATGCAGGTAATCATTCACCCATTCTATGTTTCACGAATTCCGCCAACGTCTATCAAGAATCTACTTGTTGCCATTTGGGCATTTGGCTAAGCCCTGGGCATATAAAAAGGGCCAGTTTTGATTCACGCACCCACACACACAATACAATGGGGGTAGGGGGACATGCAAGTGACTATTAAGTACAATATTAAGCACAATGTTTGCAGTAATTGATGCACAGTCAAGGCACAATGGGATCATTCACAGAGTGGTGGAAACAGTGCCTACAGCTGCATGTGGGGATCAAAGAAAGTTTCATAGAAGAAATAAAACTGGAGCCAAATTAATAATGAAAATAAGCCACTTACCAGTGATTTTCTATGTGCCAAGCGTTGTGCTCCGTATCTTATATATACATTAACCAACTGAATCTCTGTAACAATCAGGAAAGGGCAGGTGTGATGGAAGCCAGGATTCAGTAGAGCAAGTAGCCAGCATCAGGTCTACTGGGTGCCCAAGTCTCGGCTCATAGCTGTTCCCTGTACAGCCTGAGTTTTCCTGAAACCTGGGAAAGATCCAAAGCAGAAGAAATTCCAGGGAGACGGAACCGGCACGTACGAAGGCAGACAGATGTGGAAGAGGCAGCAGACACGGGAACCCATCCATCCACGTTGCTGGTGGAGCCAGCACTGGGTGGGGATGTGAGCTGAAGGACACGACGCAGGAGGTGAGGGGAGGTACAGTCGTGAGTCTGTTCCTGCTACAATGAAGTTTATGTTTTATGCTGTAGTGCACCAGGAGGCAAGAAAGATTTTGAGCCAGAGAAAAATGTGACCAGATCTGCCCACGGAAAGATGGATCAGGGCAGAGGCTAAGGGCTTCGAATGCCGCCCTAAGGTGTGTTTGCAGCGACGTGGAAGTGTATTGGCAAGAGTTAAAAGAAACTCGTTTGCCTTTCTCTCTCTGCCTGTCAATCCAACCCAATGAGATGGAAGCTTGTAAGTTTATTTGATTTCAGGAAATGATATATTCTTTCTTTTTTTTTTCTCTCACTATCTTTATTTTCCCTCTGGACTGCATATCATTGCAGGCAGTGGCCTGCAGGTTCTCAGTTTTTGCCGAGAAATATACTTTTGGGGTTGCTGGGCCTGTAGAACATGAAATTAACCAGTGTCATAGCTTTCACGCCCTCCCCGCTGCTCACCCAGGAGCCTAAATTAAATTTCACACCGAACAATCCGAGCAGCTCACACACTCCACAGACACCCAGCGCGTGGCTTTGATGGCCACAAGGTGAACGTCTCTGTCACCGGCCTCCATGTCAACTCCGCCACCTCCGTTTGGATGGCAATATTTATCTGATTTTGGGCTTGGTCTCAAGCTACTGTGAAATCCCCCAGGACCAACAGGATCTGTCCCCGAGTACATGAGTGTTTGCACAGAGGTTTACAGCTTACAGAGCAGCACTGGTGTAAGCCTGCAGAGCGGGGGATATTAGACGCATCTTGCAGGTTGGAAAACCAGGGCTCTGGTTGGTATCCAAGGCCACCCAGTGAGCTTGGCACATTCTCCACCAAGACAGCTGCCTTTAGCCACAGGGCAACTCCCCACCACACCTTCAGATAAGAGGTAGCAAGGAAAAACCTCATAAAAGCCTGTCCCTTGGTAGTTTATTTTAAGTGGAAATCGTCACATTTCCCCCCTTTTTCAATCTCCTCCTTTATTCTAGACCCCGTCTTCTCTTCCAATTAAGAAGCATATCATCATTATTCCCATAGCCCTTGTAAAATCTTTCTCATAAACTGTCTCCAGGTTCAGCTCAGTACCTACCTTCCTCCTGCCCTAACTCTACCAGGCGCTGCTCTTCATCCAACAGGCTTTTCTCCGGAACACCTGTCTGTCCATATCTTTTTGGTCTTCAAAGTTGGCGAAAATGCCCCATCTATAACACTGTCGTTCCTCGTCCTCATCAGAACTAACCTGCCTGTCCGCCATGGTCCCGTCCACATGGAGCTCTCACAGTACACCTGGGATAGGCTGTTGAGTCTTTCCCTTGGTCATCCTGCTGCCTGAGGCCGGGGACCACGCCTACGTCTCGTTGGATCTTTACGCAAAGCAGCGTTTGGGGTACAACATTCATAACGTATGCTTTGCTAAATCCATTTCATCCACCAAATCAAAGACTGTGCTTTATCTCTCGGTGCCTGGCTGGGTGAGAGTTATCGAAATGGGTTTAGGAGATTGCCCCGGTGATAGAGAGTTAATCTCAAGAATAAACTTAGAGAATGCCTTTGATGGGTGATAATGAGCAACAGTTCTCCTGGGAATGGTTTACATCTTATGTTGCCTAGCAGAGTCAGTTGAACAATTTTGGAAGCAGGGGAGGGTCCAGGAAGAGGAAAGGAGAGAAGTCAAGCCTCACGGGCAGCAAAGAAGGATCACGCTGAAAGGTCAAATTTAATGTCTCCTATATTGTTCTCCCCAAAATAAATGCTCCTTCCATTGTCTGAACTCCTCCTGAGGCAAGCAGGTCATTGTCTTACGAGGCACAATCTCACTGTGAGGCAAACTTCCTTGGTCAAGCTGAAATTTGCATTTCTTCCTCTAGGCAATGGCCCTGGCCCTGCCCCCTGGCACTCCGTAGTACAAATCTTTTTTGTTTGCTTGTTTGTAAAACTTTTTTAAATTCTTTAATTTTTTAAAAAGTTTTTATTTCATATTATCTGCAAAGTAGAAGTTTTTCCCTTAACTTCATCGTTAAACCACTACAGACAGTGATTACTTCATCAAACTTGATTTATAAACAATAACCAATCGGTTTGATGGTAAGAATTTACTGGATCTTTGTCAAGTTTAGTAAAAGGGCGTTCCAAGTCTTCATTTTTAGGAATTTTCTTATTTATTTAGTGGTAATAGCAGCAAGAAGCCCTCTCGTTACTTCTCTGCCACCAGCTGATGTGTTCATGACTTTCAAGGGTCGTGCTCCTTTCCTGTTCCTTCCATGACACACACTTTCAAATATCTCTAGACAACTTTCACGCCTTCCTCATTTTTTTTAAATTGAAGTATAGTTGATTTACAATATTGTGCTAGTTTCAGCTGTATAGCAAAGTGATCCAGTTATAAATACGTATATATATATTTCAAGTTAATTTCCATTATAGGTTATTCCAAGATATTGAATAGTCCTGTTCTATGTAGTAAATCCTTGTTGCTTATCTGTTTGATGCAGAGTAGTTTGACAAATACTATATATCACCTATATGTGGAATCTAAAAAATAATACCAAATAAATCTATATATAAAAGAGGAACAGACTTGTGAAGGAAAAGCCCAGCTGGGCTAACAAGCTAAGTCACAAATCTAAGTGTGATAAGTGTCGGTTTACTGATATAAGTTCTGCCGGGCTAATTTGTAAATCTAAAGTTATTGTCAGTTTACTGGGCTAACAAGCTAACTCGTAAATCCAAGCTCAACAAGTGTCAGTAACGTGATCTGTTCCGAATTGATAAGCTTCAGTGTACTGATTCCTTGCTTTTTGTTGTTTGAGCCTTATTGGCTAATAGCCCATACTTGTAATTAACCCTATAAAACCTCATGTGCACGTCTTGGAGGTGCTCAGAGCTTCGGAGCACAAGCCCCTCTGAGCCCGCCGGCGTAATACATCTGAGTACTCCAACCCTCCGAGTGGTGCTTGTTTCTTGGCTGGCCTGTCATTTCCGTAACATTTCTGGAGGCCCCAGCGAGATACAACCACGCCGGCCCCTTGAGCCGCTGGACTGGTGGCTCCGGCCGACCGGGGGAAGGGACTCTGGCAGCAAACGAGGTGGCGCCGCCCGACGGTATTCCGGGTTCTCTTTCGTGATGGCAACTCGGCCCCCCGGGTGGCTGGGCTACAACCAGAGCCAGACTCCGTGGAGGGACGGACAGACTCACCAGGTGGCCGTCCGGACAAGGTAGGATCCCCCGGGAGGAATCAGGTCCTGTCCCACTGGACAGAAGAGGAGGCTGATCCCCTCCTACAGGAAACAGGATATTGGTATTGGTGGGAGGAATGTTATTAACCTCTGTGTGTGTGTGTGTGTGTGTGTGTGTGTGTGAATGAGCGGCCTGTGAAGCATGCGATCAGGCTCGAGTTTGTAGCTCCACGGCATTCTGCTACGGAGTTCGAGTGAGTCCCAACCTGCGGTTCCGTGGTGACCTCATACGGCTCAGGGCGGTATCGGTCCCTCAGGGTCCCGATCGGAGTCAGCGGCTTATACTGACCCGCCAAAGCTAAGAGGCACCTTCGTCCCTGCGAGGGGAGCGGCCAGGCGGACGCAACGAAAACCCTCCCTTGTCTTGTCTGCGACACCGGCACAGGGTGGCTACACTGGGAGGGAAAAGGACATAGACAGCCAATGAGTCAACGCCCCTGTGCCCTCGGAGGCTAGGATGCTATTTCTTTGAGAAAGTCTCCTACCTTGACTCTGTCACAGAACACCCGAGACTTATTGTTCCCCTACTGAAGTGACCCAAGTAGTGCCCCTTTTGCCTAGCCTCAGACCCCAAGGACTCAAGTTTAGAAGACGAATTCCTTCAGGACCGGGCTTGCCTGGCCCTGGAGGTCCCTTTTCTAGCCCATTTGTTTTGCCATCTGCCGTCAGTCCCATGCCCCTGATACGTTAGTTCAGAATATAGAGAGGATTTAATGAAGAAAGTCCCTGAAACTGCTTGAGGCCTTGAGATCCAGAGACATCAGCTGTGACTGGAACCCAGAGTCCCTGACCAAGTTAGCCTTAAAACAACTCATAGACCCAGCAAGAGAGCAGTCTCTCTGGGAACTCCGGTGTTTTGAAGAGTGAAAAAGAAAAAGATATAAAGGCTACCTTCCCAAACATCTAAAACAACAGAACTATTATCCTTAAATATCTAAAAGAATGGGAGGCTCTAAGTCAAAACCCACCACTCTAGACTGCATAATTAAGAATTTCAAAAAGGGGTTCTCAGGAGACTATGGAATTCAAATGACCCCTGGCAGGCTGCGCACTTTGTGTGAGCTTGAATGGACTGCCTTTGGAGTCGGGTGGCCCTCAGGAGGAACTCTGGACCTAGCAACAGTGCGAGCAGTCTATCAAATAATCACTGGAACCCCAGGCCACCCAGATCAATTCCCTTACATTGACTCCTGGCTAAATATCGCCCAGACTCTACCCCCATGGATTTGGTTTTGCTCAAATGGACCTGGACAATACAAGATATTAGCAGCTCAGCCGGTCCAGGCCAAAAAGACAGTCAAATACATGGGATTTATTATCTCAGAGGGCCACCGAGCCCTAGGACCAGAACGAAAACAAGTTATTTGCGCCATACCCAGACCGGAAACAAAAAGAAAACTGCGAGAGTTCCTGGGTTCAGCTGGGTTTTGCCTGATCTGGATCCCCGGGTTTTCAAGAATAGCCAAGCCCCTCTACGAAGCAACTGCTGAATCAGGAAAAGAAACCCTCAAATGGGAAACTGAACATGAAAATGCCTTTAGGCAATTAAAGGAACCACTAACTCAAGCCCCAGCACTAGGCTTACCAGATGTAACACGAGAGTTTAATCTGTTTGTACGTGAAAGAGACCAAACTGCTCTTGGAGTCCTAACTCAGAATGTGGGGCCATGGCAGCGCCCTGTGGCCTATTTATCTAAAAGACTGGACCCTGTAGCATCAGGATGGCCACCCTGTTTACGGGCCCTCGCTGCCACAGCCCTCCTGGTCAATGAGGCAGACAAACTCACACTGGGACAGACTTTAAATGTAAAAGTGCCCCATTCTGTGGTGGCCCTGATGAACGGCCTAGGTTACAAATGGATAACTAACACAAGGATGACCCACTACCAGGTGCTTCTATGTGAAAATCCAAGAGTCCGTCTAGAGACTGTGCGAACCTTAAACCCAGCCACATATTTGCCTGAGGGGGAAGGACAGCCTGACCACAACTGCGAAGAAATCATTGAAGAGGTGTATGCAAGCAGGCCTGATCTAACCGACAAGCCCCTGCAAAACCCAGACCTGGAACTTTTCACAGACGGCAGCAGTTACATGCAAGATGGACAACGGCGAGCAGGTTACGCTGTAACAACAACCCGAGAGGTAATAAAGGCAGAGTCCCTTCCCCCAGGATGGTCTGCTCAGCGAGCAGAGATCTGGGCACTGGTCCAGGCACTAAGGGAAAGGAAAGGAAAATGAGTCAATACATACACTGATTCAAATATGCATTTGCAACCTTGCATGTACATGGAGCCATCTATAAGGAGAGAGGACTTTTGACTGCTGGGGGAAAAGAAATCAAAAACAAAGAAGAAATTTTACAGTTACTGGAGGCAGTATGGGATCCAAAGGAAGTGGCCGTTATTCACTGTAAGAGACACCAAAGAGGAAATGACCCTGTGAGCCAAGGGAACAGGCTAGCTGATCAAAAGGCAAGAGAAGCAGCCGCCTGGGAACACTCAGTAATTAAAGTTATGGCAGCGCCAGAGCTACCCACTGCCCCAAAATATAGCCACGATGAAAACAAGTGGGCACAGGCTGAACGAGGAGAGAAAGGAAAGGACGGATGGTGGATCATGACGGATGGAAGGGTTTTCATCCCAGAACGAATAGCTTATCGTTTAGTCCAACAACAGCACAAAGCCACACATATGGGAAAAACGGCTTTGGAGGCCCTCTTAAAGCGGTATTTCCTAATTTCTCGTCTCCCTACTCTATGTGCATCAGTTTCCCAACGCTGCTTGCTCTGTGCACAAAACAATCCAAAACAAGGGCTCACTGGGCCAATGGGAATACAACGATGCGGACTGGCTCCCTTTGAAGATTTAGAAGTGGACTTTACTGAACTTGGGCCCAGTAAGGGAGATAAGTACCTGCTGGTTTTCGTCTGCACCTTCACAGGGTGGGTAGAGGCCTACCCCACCAGGACAGAGAAGGCAAGAGAAGTGACAAAGGCTCTTCCCAGGGATGTTATCCCTCGATTTAAAATGCCTACCTCTATCGGGTCTGACAATGGACTCGCCTTTGTGTCAGAAATTGTACAGCAAGTGGCAAAGGCACTGAGCATCCGCTGGAACCTGCACACAGCATCCCGGCCTCAAAGCTCAGGGAAGGTAGAACGAATGAACAGAACTCTAAAACAAATTATAGCTAAAATCAGCTGAGAAACCCAGCTCCCCTGGGTGGACATTCTACCCCCAGCTCTGTTGTGAATTAGATGCACCCCAAGATTTAGTATTGAGTACTCTCCCTTTGAAATCCTCTATGGGCGACCGCCACCTTTAGTCAGGATAAGAAACCCCACCCCAGAAATAGGAAATTTAGGGCTCCACCAACAACTGTTGGGACTAGAAAAAGTACTACGAAAAGTTTGTGGTTGGGTGATAGAAAAAACCCCCATTTCATTAGGGGTTCATGTGCATCCCCATAAACCAGGTGACCAGGTATGGGTGAAGGATTGGAAAAAGGAACCTCTCAAACCAACATGGAAGGGACCATATTTAGTGGTATTAACTACTCCCACAGCTGTTAAAGTTGCAGAAATCGTCCCTAGGATCCACCACTCCAGGGTCAAAAGAGCGACTGCACCTCAGACAGAGGGTCCCTAGAAAATTGAGAGTGTCCCGGGAGACCCGCTCAAGATCAAGAGGGACCAGAAAAAAATCGTCAAGCCCTGCTCTAGCCACGCCCGGAAGCTGGCTAGTCAACGCACGGCCGAAGCTTGAGAAAAGCTCAACGCAGCTGTTAAATGTGAATTCAGCCGCGATCTCCAACGAATAGCAAAAACCCTGAAAACTCTGCAAAATCAGACTGACTCTCTGGCCGAGGTGGTCTTACAAAACAAAAAGGGTCTGAAATTACTCATGGCCAAAGAGGGGGGACTATGCCTCTTCCTAAATGAAGAGTGTTGTTTTTATGCCAATCAATCAGGAATTGTCAGAGGAATGGTTCAAAAGTTACAAGACCGAGTGGAAAAGAGAAAACATATTTTAGATAAGAGCCCACGGACAGGCCCCTGGGGCTGGACCTCCTGGCTGGCACTGTTCATAGGTCTCTTACTCCTGATTTTTGCGGTTCTGCTGTTTGGGCCCTGTGTCCTAAACTTCCTGACCCGCTTTGTCAGTGAGTGGATAGAGGCTATAAAACTTCAGATGTTAGCCTCCAATTATGAGCCCCTGCAACAGGTAAATGATGATGCTTACTCCAACAAGGGTTGTGAAAGCATCAAGAGGGGGGAATGTGAAGCAAAAGCCCAGCTGGGCTAACAAGCTAAGTCACAAATCTAAGTGTGATAAGTGTCGGTTTACTGATATAAGTTCTGCCGGGCTAATTTGTAAATCTAAAGTTATTGTCAGTTTACTGGGCTAACAAGCTAACTCGTAAATCCAAGCTCAACAAGTGTCAGTAACGTGATCTGTTCCGAATTGATAAGCTTCAGTGTACTGATTCCTTGCTTTTTGTTGTTTGAGCCTTATTGGCTAATAGCCCCATACTTGTAATTAACCCTATAAAACCTCATGTGCACGTCTTGGAGGTGCTCAGAGCTTCGGAGCAGAAGCCCCTCTGAGCCCGCCGGCGTAATACATCTGAGTACTCCAACCCTCCGAGTGGTGCTTGTTTCTTGGCTGGCCTGTCATTTCCGTAACAGACTCACAGGTGTAGAAAACAAACTTCTGGTTACCAAAGGGGAAAGGGCGGGGGAAGGAGGAGGAATAAACTAGGAGTGTGGGATTAACAGATACAAACTACCGTTTTCCGCATTTTCCACTTTCTTCACCCCATTCATTTTGCCATATTTAGCACTGAGTTTCAGAGAAAAAAAAGGACTTGCCCAAGATAACAGAAAGAGCCGTAACCACTATCCTGGGGAATTTTCCATTGTCCCACGAGAAGCGTGATGGTGAGCCTCACGTGCCAACTTGGCTGGACTAAGTTATGCATATAACCGGGTACGAGGCCAGTACTCAGTTAGGCGATTAAACCCGAATGTAGGTGTTTCTAGGAAGATATTTCGTAGATGTGGTTAACATCCGTAATTCATTAATTTCAAGGGAGATTATCCTCAAGAATCTGGATGCACCTCATATCAGTTGAAAGGTTTTTAGATCAAGACTGAGATTTTCCTGAGGAATTAGAAATTCTGCCAACATACTGTATGTAGCTCCTGCCCTAGGATTTCCGGCCCGCTCCACAGACACACACACACACGTGCGTGTATATTACATACACATGTATGTATGTGTGCGTGTGTGTGTGTGTGCGTGCCCGTGTGCGTGTCCCACTGGCTCTGCTTCTGGTGAGTTTCTGCTTTTACTTCTCTGCTTGAACCCTGGTTGATACAAGGAGATTTACTCCAAGACTTGATTATATGGGGGAGGATGCTGGACCCCCAAGACAAGATTAGACAGTGGGGACTTCTATGAGAAGGAAACCTCTGAACTCCTCTCACCAGATGCTCTGGAACTTGAGCGCTAGCTGTGGCCACATTTCTGGGCCGATGGCCTCCCTAGATCATCACAGAGCCCCGTCCACTCGTGAGGGGCGGTGGGGAGGGGGAGACGCCTTTCCTGTGCGCTGAGAAGAGGCACTGACTCTGGCTCCTTCACAAGCAGGCCCTTGGCTCTTCCTTCTGCGGCACAGGCTGCATCTGGGAGAAGGAGCAGACCAGACCGTGTTTCTCCCGGAGGCTAATGAGATACATCAGATGCAGGTGACACCTGGGTTCGGCTTCTGAGGCCTGAGGCTTTCTACTAACCTGGGAAGGAATTTGCTGCTGCAGCTCACTCTGGGAAGGTTAGCTGAGAACTCCGTGCAGTGGTTAAGACTTGGAATGCTTTTAAAACTGCCCCGGGACAACGCTGAGCACAGAATTAGCTAAGGATGGGGGTAGGGAGGGGGGTTCGGCTGCTCCGATCAACATCCTTGGGGCTGAGAGACAGTTGGATTAAATGATAAAAGCATGCTTCTGGGTTGAGCTGCTGAACGCCTAATTTTCGATTTCCCACTTACTAGTTTGTGACTTCTCTGGGACTCAGTTTCCTCATCTGTAAAACAGGTATGAAAACAGTACTTCCGTAAAGGGTCCCTGTAAGGGTTAATTAGCACCTGTAACACTGTATCACCTACCACTGCCCCCGCCCTGTAAGGACTCAGTAAACTTTGCTATTGTTACTGCTAAGCTTTTCTTCCCTAAAACACGTGATGGAGGTGTCCTTTGTTTTCAGGCATGACTGGAAACTACTGCCCTTAGCAGACCGGATGGTGACAAAGCTCGTAAACAGCATCATCATGCAAACCAGGGTCTCTCCCTCTTTCTCTGTGACTCTGAGCAAGTGGTCTGACTGCTGTCTCAGCTCTTATGAATCCGGGCACAATCAAACCCAGGAGGGCGACGTGATGGAGTGGGTCCAAGGCTGGGTCACAGAGTCCGGCTGCCAGGGTTCGAGTCCCAGCTCTGTCGCTTGACGGCAGGGTGGCCTTAGACAAGTTATTTAATCTCTCTTTGCTGCAGTCTCCTCATTTATAAACTGAAAACAGCAGCGGTACCTGTCTCCCCCGGGCTCTTGTCGGGATTGAATGTATTAATATGTATCAGGGGCTTGGAACAGTGCCTAGCACTTAGTGAGAACCTGATGAATGACGCCCATTCTCATCGTGCTCTGAGAAAGGATTAAATGAGATAATGCTTTTAAAATATCTGGTACCTAGCAGGTGCACAATAAAATACCAGGGACTGTGGTCACCGTTATTGCTCATAGTATTAATAATACTAACATGAATCACTTCATCATAGTCTGACTTCTGGAGACCTGATACACTTTCTATAAGGGAACGCTTGTCTTCAGGTCTCCATTGTTTCAATCCCGTTAAATTTGCTAGACAGTGAATCTGGCTGAAGCTCAGCTCCATATGACGTCTCTCTTTAAGGAGTAACTTCAGTAACTTTTCCTTGCAGAATAAAATCCAGCCTCTGGACTTCTTTTGCCTCCATGATCTGTCCCCTTAACGAGCTTTCCAGCTTTGTAGCCACACCCCTTTGTCTGTGGGCATACGTTTCAAGATCCCCAGTGGATGCCTGAAACTGAGATGGTACAGAATCCCACAGAAGCTACGTTTATTTCTAAACTAAGAGGCAGGTAGCGTATATATACAGTGTGGAAATGTTGCACACTGGGACGATTCACATCCCAGGAGAAGCAGGATTGTGCAAGATTTTATCACATGGCTCAGAATGGCACATAGTTCAACGTCTGTGAATTGCTTATTTCTGGAATTTTCCATTTACTATTTTGGGACCGAGGGTACCTGAGACCACGGAAAGTGAAACCACAGATAAGGGGGAATATGCTGTATTTCCTTGTCTCACACCATTCCTCCTCTCTCCCCTGCATTCACTGCACAGCCTGGGTGCCCCCTCAGCACACAATAAGTTTGTCACTCGATGAAGCCAAGGTGATGACTAACATTAGCTTAACATTCAGTCTGAAGGGGTGTCAGCCTGGACGATGTAAAGACCACACGATCATAAAAGCAACCAGACGTTGGATGCCCTGCCGCGGGCCAGGCTGTGTGAACTACTCGACATGCAGTATTTCCTTTCAATTTCATATTCACAGCCACCTTGTGAGGCAGGAATCACTACTTCCCTTTGAGAAATGGGACATCGGAGGCTCAGCCAGGTAAAATGACTTGTCAACGTGCCACAGTTAGTTCTTGGCTGAGTCACTCATGGGCTTCATTGTCTTACATCCCTGGCTCTTTATTCATTTAAAAAAAACTTTTATGTCAGCATGACATGCATAGAAAAGTAAAAATATCATAAATGCGTGGCTTGATGATTTTTTATGAACTGAATGCACCCATGAAATAAAATTAAGGAGAACATAATCAGTGTCCACCAGACTCCTCTGATGCTCCCTCCTAGTAATACTGATACAGGAAAAGAGGGGGCAAGACGATGGTTGTGCCCCAGGTCTTGGGCGGGTCCCTGGGACGCACCCCACCAAGTGAGAGTCTTTGGCTTTGCCCAGGACAGAGTTCAAGAGTGAGTCACAGTTGAGTAAAAGTCGAGTTATTCAGAGAGATGCACATTCCACAGACAGAGTGGAGGCCGTCTCAGAAGGCCAGAGAGGACACAAGGCGTGGGGGGGTGTTTAGTTTAAAGCAGGTACATGCTTCACAGAAGAGTGTGGGCCGTCTCCGAAGGTGGGAGAGAGCAAGAGAGGCTTAGGAGAAACACGTTCCATAGGCAGAATTCAGGAGGGGCATGGGGTCGTCTAGAAAAATGAGATCAGCCAGGAGGTGTGTGGGTGATTAGAGTAGAAGTGGGTGCACACTCCATAGCCAGAGCGTGGGCTGTCTCAGAGGGCGCGAGAGAGTGACCACAACGTGCAGGGAGGCTAGTTTTTATGGGCTCAGTAACTTCCTATGCTAACAAGTGGGAGGATGATTCCAACTACTTTGGGGAAGGGGCTGGGATTCCCAGTTCCTGGGAATCACCCACTTTTAATCTTTTAATCACCCACTTTTTAATCTTTTAAGGTCAGCCTTGAAACTGTCGTGACACCTGTGGGAGTGCCATTTAGCATGCTAATGTATTATAATGAGCATATAATGAAGCTCAAGGTCTCCTGGGAGCTGAATCTTCCACCATCTTGGTGTTAGTTACTGTGTCATTCTTTCAGTGGCCGTGTCCTGCCCCCTTCCCTCCTGTCTCACTGCCCCCCTGAGAGTAACCACTATTCTGATTCAATGTGTTTGAAGACACATGAATCATGTGTTCAACAACATGAGTTATTTTGCCACTTTTGTACTTCATAAAAATGGAATCATTTGTGCCTATATTCTTTAGCTCAAAATATATGTGTGAGATTCATCCTGACTGTTGCCTACAGTTGTAGATCATTCATTCTCATTGCTGTAAGTATTTCATATAAAATTACCTACAAATTCAGTGCTGGATGGGCCAGGCCACGTCCAAAGCTTCAACAGAGGGAAGTCTATGAATCTGGGTAAACATCACGGCACTTAACAAACTGGAAAGACAGGATCGATTCTATGCACGTAAGCGGGCTGTACGTGTGTTGGGAAGTACAGGAGACAGGATGAGCAGTCACCCTTCAAGTTCAACGCCAGGTTCGTGTATTATTTTAAAGATTGTGTCTAATTCAGAGCACACCGTCTTATACCCATGATTAAGAATTTGGAACTAGTTCAGAGTTTCTTTAGAAAGAGATAAACCCCAAATAGAGAAGAGAGTGAATTCTTTCTGCTCAAGGGTCAAACAGCCCCAATCCTGTTCATTCTTCTCTGACCTCCATGTCTGAATGCTGTCTTTTTCCCTTGAGCTGAGCTGACCTCCCTGGACACGATACCATGATCTGCCTAAACTTGTAGCCTCTGCCTGGGATGTCCTGTTCAGCTGCCCTACAAGTTACTCATCCCTTCAACTGTTTGGGGTATTAACCCAGTTTCCGGTTTCCCAGAGCGTGCTGCCATGCACATCCTAGTACCTAGCCTGATCCTGTTTTAGATCCCTGTATCCCAGTTAATTAGACTTGTATGCTGGAGCTCTTAGGTAACCAGGCTGCATGCTTATTTCCCCGCTAACGAGTAGAAAAATGGGCATTCACACTTATGCAGGTACAACTGCTTTATTATCTCTGACAAGGAGCGGTCTTTGGAAGAGACTGAATCTGGTGGCTAGTTACTGTCACAAGGATCTCCTCCGTGTCAATTACACTCAGCAGAAAGAGCCCACTTGGCAGGATTTCTCCAGCATCTTAAAAGAGAGTCCTGAATTCTCGCCATTCAATAGGTTGATTTAGACAGCTATTTTAGGTGCTTTTCCATGGCCAAGTCACTCTGCAGGCAGTCACAGTGCCCGTGGGGCGTAGCCATATTCGATAGTAACAGTGACATCTCACGTTGCTGCAGCATTTTATAATTTAGAAAGCACTTTTTCACGTGCTTCTGAATGTCATGCGCAACCCCATGGGTATTTTTACTGATACCCTTTCTGCTGTATTTTAACGATAGGAGAACAGGACCAGAGGTGCGCTGGCATCCAAGTTGGCACAGGTGAGCCAGGCCCCACGTGTGGCTCGTAAATGCCCTTTTAAAGGCATCCTGCCTTTGTGCCTAAAATGTGATGTTTGTTTGGGTGCCTACAGAATTCCTCCATAGGGAAGGAGATTACCTGGTAATTCACACCTTAAAGTAGAAAAATCTGGGGCTCAAGTAGGCTCTCTCACACTACACAGAAATGTGGGTTCTCCATCAGCTATTCAATTAACTCTCAGCAGCTAAATAGCTGGATGGTGCTAGGAAGCCCTTTAATAGCAAGTTAGGGGCCAGCTCCAAACCTATAAACTCTCACCCAGCAGAGTTAGGCTGGACCACCTGACCCTCCATCCCTGTCTCCCCAAGCCTATTACTTCCGGTTTTCAGTTCCAGAAAGCACACAGCTCAGCTTAAGCCATCAGCCTCTTTTGAATCTCAGGGACCGACCCAGCTTGACTTTTGGTTGTGTTCACGGCTCCTTTGGGTTCTGCCACTTGCCTGACATGCAACCAGGTTTGAGTCTTGCTACTCTCTACCCTCTGCCTGTCCCAAGGCTGGGGAAGACTGGAGGTCCTTTTAGGTGAGGACATACTGGTTCTGCTTACAGAGACCCCCCTCCTGTCTACACCTGTGGTGAAGTGGGTTGCCCTTCTGTTTGGATGGGAGTAAAAGTCTGATGCTTTAAGTTTTCCAGTGGTCCCCTTCCCATCTGGTATCTAAAACACAAGACAGCTTCTTTGACCAACAGCTTGTTTATCTCTATCAGGGACCAGCCAATGATTTTGGAAAGGGCTAGAGAGTAAGTATTTTCAGCTCTTAAGCTATGGGTGTTTGTGGCAACTACTCAGCCCTGCCATTGTAGCACAGAAGGCAACTATGTACAATAGGTAAATAACAGCGTGTGGCTGTATTCCAGTAAAACTTAATTTACAAAACAGGCAGCGGGCCTGACTTGACCCGTGGGCCATCGTTTGCTGACCCCAGATCTATAGAACCAGCTCTGGCTGCCATCTAGAATCTGCCAAAGACAAGTTATGACATCCAATATTTGACAGCAGAGTTAAATGACCATGTTAACTTCTCTTCCTCTAATCCTCTCACTGGACAAGTAGCATACTGGCTTGATAAAGCCTCAAAACAATTTTTCTCCATAGATTTTGAAGGGGAAAAATGCTAAACTTTGAGGCTTTGCAAGGAGAAAGTTAAGATGTTGGTGGCTGCCATGAAGAATCTAACAAAGACTTAACCATGGACTAATGATGGCTTAGCCCAAAGGACATTTATGATTCATACAGTTAGACCAGGTCAATTGATCTCAGAGTTGACTGAGCGGCTCTAAGCTTGTCTTCAAGCATGCAGACCCTTTGTGTTTTTCTATCCTGTCACCCTCACCACACAGGCTTCTCATTCTTATGGTGGTCAGCTCAGAACAGCAAGAGGAAGGTGGCATCCCCAGACATCATGTCCTCACAGATTTGCATCCAAAGTATGAAGGAGATTGAGCAAAGGACCTTCGCTTTACAGAGATTTCCTTTATAGGAAATGAAAATGTTTCCCAGGAGTATCCCCAAAAGATTTTGCGTCAAATTAACCAGAATTAGGTCACATTCTCACCCATCGTCGATCACCAGCATAGAGGAATGGGGACTGCCATTAATAAGTCATGGTTCATCCTCTATGTCCAAGTACATCCCCTCAATGAAACTGACAATTGTGTGCAAGAAAGCAGGGGTTGGAGGGAGGAGGGGATGTGCGGATGGCTGATGGGTAGACAAGGAAGAATTCAGTTCACAAAGAATGTAAAGGTGAAGGTGGCAGGACGCGGGGCCTGCGGGGCTACAGTGAGGGTGATGTACTGTCTTGAATTCAAGTTCTGGCTGAACTGTGCTCAGTCACAGTGGTTCTCAAACATTAGTGTTCCCAAGAATCAGCAGGGGTCCCTGTTAAGATGTGATGTCCTGGGTCCCTGCCCTACAAACTCTGATCATATAGTGCTGGAAGGGGACAGGGAATTTGTTTTTGAACAAGTCCCCTGGGAGATTTTGATGCAGGTTGTCTGCTGTGCACACCATGACAATCAATCCCTACGTGATTTTGAAGCTGTAAAGAGAGTGATGGTCAGACGAGGTAGAGACCACTGTCATTCCACACTTCCGGTTTGTCTTAAAAGCACAGATGTGAATATGTAAATACTGGGGGTATAGAGCTTCCTTTGTTCTGAGAAAGAAATAGAATTGAGACTTTTTAATTACCTGAGTATCAAGCCAAGATGCCTGTATCAAATGTATCTCTTACTACACATACATAGAGCCGCAAGGCTGAACGTAAAATCAGGGGAATTTACGTGAACGTCATTTGTAAGCTACCTGGTGTCTTACGAAGACAACACAGAAGAAGAGCTTTCTGTTCAGAGAAACCTGGGATTGAGCCCCAATTTATAAATGTGGACAATAAACTAAACTTTTTAGCTTCAGTGTCCACTTATATGAAATGAGGAAAAAAATATTTCCTGTATCATATAATAGGGTGATTAAAAAAAATCTATTAAGAAAGAAATCACCTACAGAAAGTGTTTGCCATGGTGCTTATCTCCTGTAAGTGCTCAGTAAACACCAGTAGTCCTCACCATCTTTGTCTTCATCATATTTGTAGTAGAGGTGATGGTTGTATCTATATCTGCCTGTGTTTATAGTTATTAAGGTTGTCTTACTATTTTTTTTTTTCTGTTTTAGGTATGAGTGCCAGCTATGTGAACTAACTTGCCAAGTTTACCAAATTAGTTGGCTGTGCTGGGTCTTGAACTCAACTTGATCCTTGAGTCTCTAATCAAACTCTCCGATATCAAATCCACATTCTAAATTCACAATGAGCACTTGTGACCCAGTTTCCCGGCACGAGTGAAGAGATCACCCCACTCTGGTTTATGTCAGCCCCCTGCTTCTGTCTCTTTTTCTCCAACCTGTGCCCTGGAGGACATGCAGAAGGCTTACCGGAGTAATTAAAAAGGGGAGCCAAGGTGTTCATTGGTGGGACCAGAAGACAAGTCGATGGGGCTCAATCTGCTGGGAATTGACTGCAATCAATTTCTCCGAAGGGCTGTCCAAGGCTGCTGCTGTAAAGCCCTCAGCGAGCTGATCAATGGTGGCCTCGAGTGCAGCGGAGGGAGAGACAAAGCGGTGGCGGCAGCCAGCAGGCCAGCCCAAGTGCAAGGTCAGCCTCTGGATCCTCTTCCCCCCACCCCCCCGCACCCCCCTCCCAGCTCCCTGGCAAGAAGTGTCAAAACAAGACAGAACAGCTGCAAACACATGAGAAACGTTCCTGGAAGCTCTGGGGGAAAGAAAGAAAACTCATTTGCTAAAGATACTAAAAATAATAATAATCTCATATTCATCATCATAACCATAATGACAGTGTGGTGATAATGACAGGGCACCTGATTTTATCTTCTGCTGTCTGAACGCGGAAACACATCTCTATACCTAAATGAAAGTCATTTGTGGGCCGTTGTTTTGTGGCAAATGGAATTCATCACATTTAATAAAATGTTAATTGTTGTGGCGGAAGGAAGCCTTAGTCTTTCTGGTTTTATACATTTGTCCCTTTATTAAAGAAATTGTCAAGCACTAGGATGACGTAGCACTCAGCATGCGTTGCATCGTGTACATAGTAGGTGCTAACTTCATTTTTTTTTAACGGACATGGCACTGTGTTATATATTGTGAATAAAATTCAATGAATAAATTATGCCAGTTGCTTTCAGAGAATCCACATTCTAAAAGTAGCATGTAAACAGAGTGAGTTAGTCCATTTGGGCTGATGAATCAAAATACCAGAGACTGGGCAGCTTACAAACAACCAGAACTGATTTATTTCTCACAGTTCTGGAGACGGGAAGTCTGCAATCAGGCTGCCAGCAAGGTCGGGTGAGGGTCCTCTTTCAAGTCGCAGACTTTTTTGTGCCCTTACAAGGTGGCAGGGGCTAGGGAGCTCTGTGGGGCCTCTTTTTTTTTCCCCCCTTCTTTTTTTTAAATTGAAATATAGTGAGTTTACAGTGTTGTGTCAATTTCTGGTGTATAATATTGTTCAGTCATACGTATACATACACATATTCATTTTCATATTCTTTTTCATTGAAGATTACTACAAGATATTGAATATAGTTCCCTGCCAATACAGCAGAAACTTGTTGTTTATCTATTTTAGGTATAGCAGTTATTATCTGCAAATCTCAAAGTCCCAGTTTATCCCTTCGCATCCTCTTCCCACCCTGGTAATCATAAATTTGTTTTCTATGTCTATGAGTCTGTTTCTGTTTTGGAAATAAGTTCGTTTGTCTTTAGATTCCACATATAAGTGATATTATATGGCACTTTTCTTTCTCTTTCTGGCTTACTTTGCTTACAATGATGATCTCCAGGTCCATCCATGTTGCTACAAACGGCATCACTGAATTGTTTTTTATAAGAGCACTAATCCCACTCATGGAGGGCGGGGGTCCATCCTCATGATTTCCCAACGGCTCCATATTCTAACACCAGCACATTGAGTGTTAGGACTCCAACATGTGGAATTTAGGGGGACACAAACGTTCAGACCACAGCACAGAGGATTCTGGGTGATGAAGATATGACCCAAGGGGTTAAGGAACCAGACGAAAGATGGGTTAGTTCTAGTGGGCCCAGGGAGTGGAGGGAATGGAGGGTAACTTTGGTTCCAATGTGAAAATTAGACACAGTTTCTCCAGGTAGAAAAAGCCATTCAAGACAGAGAGAAAAGCACAAAGGTAAGACAGTGTACCTCAGGTTGCTGGGTGCAAGCATTCTAGAGTGCCTTGGCTTTCAGGGGCTCCAATGAAGAATTACCAAAAAAAAGGCTGGACAGGTGAGCTGGAGTTTAAAGAAGAAAGGACCTCATTTCATGCAAAGAAATTTACACATTTTCTTTTTCCATCCCTTAGTCAATGGGAATCATAAAAGGTTCTTAATAAGAGAATGTTCAGCTCTCATCTGGAAATTGCATCACTGTAAGTAGGAAAGATGAGACAGAAGTGAAGGGATTATGCACAACAAATGAGAAGACAGAGGCTCAAAGAGATAAAGTAAACGGCTCGGGTCAGCAGGCAATGGTAGATCTCATACCCAAGAGTTTTATCTCAAATTCCAGTCCACTTTCCAATACTTCCTACCAGGGTGGCAGGTACAAGCACTGATTCTGGAATTATGTAGATGTGGTTTAAATCCTGATGCTGCACTTCGGGGCTAAGTGAAACTGAACGTGTCAATTTACCTTCCTGAGGTTCAATTTCTTTATCTACAGAATGGGGTTAAAATGCCTATCTATTGGGGTAACAGTGAGAATTGAATGTAATAATATACATAAGGATTTCATCAGACTCTTAGCATATTGTAAGAGCTTGATAAATGTTAGATGTCATTGTTATTAATATTAACTTCAAATACCCTCCCCATGTTTCCTTTCTGAACCTTTCTTCCACTTCTTTTGACATCTCTTTGAATACTTTAGCACCTTGGATTAATTTTTAGGCGTGATGATGGACTATCAGAAGAGCTATTTTGGTTTGGAGGGACTTCCCCTCACCTTTCTGAACACACCACCCAGCTGAATACCATATATCATATGAAGAATGGATAAGGGAGATGAGAAAGTCTGGAAGGACATGCAACCCATCCTCGTGTATTTCAAAAGTTGTCAGTTTCAAAATGGATAAGATGTATTCTTGTTTGGCTTCAAAGGTAAAAGTTTTACCAGGAAGTGGAAGTTAAGAAGAAGTTTATTTTGTTTTGATAAAGAGAATTCCAATGACCGAGGCTGGTTGCTGATCAAATGTGCTAAATTGTTTAGCAGCAAGCTCCCCATCACTGAAAGGATTTGATTTGAGATGAATGGTAGCAGAAGATATTTTAACTGGAAACTGAGTTTAATCAGCTCTAGGGCCCTTTCTTTGAAACCAGGAAGTCATCCACTCCATGTAAATAAAGCAAGCCACTTATAAACGTGTTGGAGTTTCTAAATGAGATATCTGATATAGTAGGGTATGTATACTAAGAGTCAGAAGCCAAATCCATTCTGTAGATGTGTTCATCTAGTTCCCCACAGTCTACACCATTCCCTATTGCCTTCCCTGTAAATTTTACTCATATACTTTAACAACTTGATGCTGTGTGGGAAGAACCCTGGACCAAGGCAAGAGACTCATTCTGCTCGTTGATCTGCCAGTGATTTGCTCTTGTTCCCTTTGGCCACCAACGTCCCCTGTCTCAGCTTCAGTGTCTTAGTATCTGTGAGATATAGGGTACTGGACTTAGTATCTAAGGGTTTTTTTCTGTACTAGTGTTCTGAGATCTATTATCATGAACAGAAATTCACTCAAATGACCTTCTTTGGAAAAGCAATGTCTTTCTCTGAACTCCCTGGAGAGGGGTGGCTGTGTTTGTTGTCTTTTCTAAGAAATGTAATTTGTAATCATTAATAAAAGCTGATGAATCTGCCACCAGTCTTCTTGCTTTTCCCCAAGTTATTCTGAATAATTAAAATGAGACAAAAATACTCCCAAATCACCAACGTCTTCTATTGAGATAAAATACTTTGTAGGATTTGCCCTCAAAATTGCTAACGTGCCCACCCCCTTCTTTTTTAACTGAATCGATTTAAACGACCAAAGGTTGATCTGTTGGCTGTTGCTGCTGTCATTCTCTGACAGAGACTGACAGTGAAACATATGAAGAAAATGACAAGGAAAGAGGAGCATCTCAAAGATTAACAGCAACAACAAAAAACAACGCCTGGAAATGTGTAGAACAGTCATTCTGAAGTTCATTGTGAGGTACTTTCACTTCAAAAAGAAACTCAACTGTGTGACTAGAGACCATTTACTAATTGTCTGATGTTGGGTACGCCTCCTGCTCTTGTAACAGTAAAGTTACTCTTATCTGCTGAGATCAGGACCTGTAATTATAGGTTAATGGAAAGTCAGTGAAAGCAGAAGTGTGCTGAAGTATCAAAGAGCAGTCTGCTGGCTAGGAGGGTCTAATTTGCAGTGGGCATTAGACATCATTCCCAAAGGAAATGGAAAACAGTGGTTAATCCAACGGCTTGATTAGTTCAGAAGTCAAGGATGATCATATTTAAACAATTAGAAAATACAGAAAAGCAAAAAGAAAGATAATTGTCCAGATCCACTCAGAAACAGTTAGCATTTTGATATAAGCACTTCTAGATCTTTCTCATCACAAATATTTTCAACATATAATTTACATATATGATATGTAAATAATATAGATATATACGTAAAGAGATCACATGATTCAATTAATAATCCATATTTCACTTATTAATATGTCATAAGCATCCATTAATAGCAGTAAATATTAATCCATATCATAAATTTTGTTGGCAATTTTATTTCCACATTTCGAATACCCAGTTGCCCTCAACTGCTAACTAAGACACACTTGTACGTTTTTCAGGTTTTCTACAATGAGCATGCTTTAATTATGGACTTAAAAATGTGAAAAATAGAAAAAAAATGCAATCAAAGCATTATAATTAGAGCTTAACAGTGTGGATTCTGGAGTCAAACATACCTGGCTTTCAAATTTCAGATCTGTCTCTATGAACTGTGTGACTTTGGGTAAGTTACTTAACATATCTGAGCTTCAACTAAAATAAATAGTTGGAACTATCTATTCCAACTGAAAATGGGGGACATGAAACAAATCATTTAGGGTTGTTGCAAGAATTAAAGAAACCAATGTCTGTGAAGAGTGTTGCATAGATTTGGCATACAATAAATAGCTCGCAAATGGTAATTATCATCATTCAATATCATCATCAATGCTTTATCTGATTTTGAAAAAAATATATGTCAGTGTGGAAAAAAATGAGAAAAATTTCACTTTATATTCAGCAGTTCCACATATGCTTTATATTCAGCAGTTCCACACAACATTCCAAGAATGCTCCTACAATTTGTAGTCAAATACTCTACCCCTGAGCTACACCCTCCTCCATTTTGGAGGTCATCTGTGGGAATATCCCATTTTCTTTTATTTTAATTAAGGTATATTCAGCATACAGTATTATACTGGTTTCATGTGTATAACATAGTGATTTGACATGTGTATACAGGCATACCTCATTTTATTGTACTTCTCAGATAAGTACTACATTTAAAAAAAATTTTTTTTAACAAATTGTAAGTTTGTTGCAACCCTGTATCAAGCAAGTCTGTTGGCACCATTTTTCCAACAGCTTTTGCTCACTTGGTGTGTCTGTGTCATGTTTTGATAATTCTCACAGTATTTCAAACTTTTCATTATAACTCTATTTGCTATGGTGATCTTTGATGTTACTATTGGAATTGTATCAGGGGTTCACAAATTGCACCCATATAAGACAGCAAACTTGATATACATTGTGTGTGTTCTGATTGCTCTACCAACTGGCCATTCCCCCATCTCTCTCCCTCTCCTCAGGCCTCACTGTTCCCTGAAACACGACAATATTCAAATTAGACCAATTAATAACCTTACAATGGCCTTTAAGTGCTCAAGTGGAAGGATGAGGAGGACATCTCTCAGTTTAAATCAAGAGCTAGAAATGATTAAGTTTTAAAGTGAGGAAGGCCTGTTGAAAGCCAAGATGGGCCAAAAGCGAGGCCTCGTGCACACAAGTTAGCCAACTTGCGAATGCAAAGGAAAAGTTCTTGAAAGAAATTAAAAGTGCTCCTCCAGTGAACACACAGGTGATAAGAAAGCAAAACAGCCTTATTGCTGATGTGGAGAAAGTTTTAGTGGTCTGGATAGAAGGTCAAACCAGCCACAACATTCCATTAAGCTAAAGACTAATCCAGAGCAAGGTCCTAACTCTCTTCAAATCTGTAAAGGCTGAGAAAGATGAGGAAGCTGCAGAAGAAAAGTCCGAAGCTAGCAGAGGCTGGTTCATGAGGCTTAAGGAAAGACGCCGTCTCTATGGCATCGAAGTGCAAGATGAGGCCCCAAGTGCTAATGTAGAACCTGTAGCAAGTTATTCAAAAGCTCTAGCTAAGATAATTAGTGAAGGAGGCTACACTATGGAGCAAATTTTTAGTGCTGACAAAGCAACCTTGCATTGGAAGAAGATGCCATCTTGGACTTTTGTAGCTAGAGAGGAGAAGTCAATGCCTGGCTTCAAAGCTTCAAATGACAGGCTGACTCTCTTGTAAGGCATTAATGCAGCCGGTGACTTGAAATTGAAACCAATGCTTATTTACCATTTCAAAAATCCTAGGGCCCCTAAGAATTGTGTGAAATCTACTCTGCCTGTGCTCTAGAAATGGAACAACAAAGCCTGGATGACAGTACATCTGTTTACAACATGGTTTACTGAATATTTTAAGCTCACTGTTGAGAATTACTGCTCAGAAAAAAAGATTCCTTTCAAAATATTACTACTCATTGACAAGACACCTGGTCACCCAAGAGATCTGATGGAGACGTGGAATGAGATTAATGTTTTCATGCTTGCTAATACACATCCATCCTGAAACCCATGGATCAAGGACTAATTTTGGCTTTCAAGTATTGTTATTTAAGAAATACATTTCTTAAGGCTGTAGCTATTGTAGATAATGACTCCTCTGATGGATCTGTGCAAAGTCATTGAAAACCTTATGAAAAGGATTCACCAGTCTAGATGCCATTAAGAACATTCATAATTCATGAAAGGAGGTCAAAATATCAACATTAACAGGAGTTTGGAAGAAACTGATTCCAACCCTCATGGATGTTTTTGAGAGGTTCAAGTCTTTAGTGGATGAAGTAACTGTAGAACATGGTGGAAATAGCAAGAGAACTAGAATTCAAAGTGGAGCCTGAAGATGTGACTGAATTGCTGCAATCTCATGATAAAACTTCAGTGGAGAGGAGTTGCTTGTTATGGATGAGCAGAGAAAGTGGTTTCTTGAGATGGAATCTACATCTGGTGAAGATGCTGTGAAGACTTGAAATGACACCAAAGCCTATTACATAAGCTTGCTTGATAAAGCAGTGGCAGATTTTAAGAGGACTGACTCCAGTTTTGAAAGAAGTTCTTCTCTGGGTAAAGTGCTACTAAACAGCATTACATGCTACAGAGAAATCATTTATGAAAGGAAGAGTCAATCAATGCAGCAAACTTTATTGTTGTCTTATTTCAAGAAATTACCATCCCAACCTTCAGCAACTACAACCCTGATCAGTTAGCCAGCAGCCATCAACATGAAAGCAAGAGCCTCCACCAGCAAAAAGATTATGATTTATTGAAGGCTCAGATCATCTTTTAACAATAGAGTATTTATTAGTTAAGGCATGTATATTTTTATATATTTTTTAGACATAATGCTATTGCACACTTAAGAGACTACAGGGCATAGAGTGTAAACATAACTTTTATATGCTTTGGGAAACCAAAAAATTCATGTGACCTGATTTATTGTGATATTCGCTTTACTGCAGTGGTTTGGAAACAAATCTGCAGTATCTCTGAGGTATATCTGTACAATGCAAAATAATCACCATAGCAAGTTTACTTACCATCTGCCACCATACAAAGCTAATACAATATTATTGGCTGTATTCCCCATGCTGTACATTACATCCTCATGAAATTTATTTTATAACTGAAAGTTTGTGCCCCTTGATCCCCTTCACACATTTTGCACCCCCCCCAAACCCCTTTCCCTCTGGCAACCACCAATCTGTTCTCTGAATCTATGAATTTTGGTTTTGTTTTCTTTGTTTGCTTTTCAGATTCCACATATAAGTGAAATTATATGGTATTTGTCTTCCTTTGTCTGATTTATTTTGCTTAGCATAATACACTCAAGGTCCATCCATATTGTCACAAATGGCAAGATTCTTTTTATGGGTGAGTAATATTCCACTACACACACACACACACACACACACACACACACACACACACACACACAGTGTATGAAGTGGTATCTCATTGTGGTTTTGATTCACATTTATTTAAGAACTAATGATGTGGAGCATCTTTTCTTATGCTCATTGGCCATCCGTATATCTTCTTAAGAGAAATGTCTATTCAGATTATTTACCTGTTTGTAATTGGGTTGTCTTTTCACTATTCAGTTGTAAGAGTTCTTTCTATATTCTGGATACAAATCTCTTAACAAATACATTATCAGCAAGAATTTTCTCCATTCTGTGAGTTATCTTTTCATATTCTCCATGGTGTGCTTTGAAGGATAAAAAGTTTATTTTTAAATGAAGTCCCATTTATCTCTTTGTTTTTCTGTCACTTGTGAGTTTGATATCATAGCTAAGAAACCAATGTGACCCAAGGTCACAAAGATTTACTCCTATATTTTTTGCTAAGAGTTTTATAGTTTTAATTCTCATGTTTAGGTCTGATCCATTTTGGTTAAGTTTTATGTATGATGTATAGAAGGGGCCCAACTTTATTCTTTTCAATGTAGATATTCAGTTGTCTCAGCATCATTAAAAAAAAAACACACACACACACAAAGCAATTTTCCCCTACTGAATTAATTGTCTTGGCATCTTTGTTGAAAATATATTGACCATAAATGTGAGGTTTCTGGGCTTTCAATTCTGTTCTATGTTTTTATCTTTATGGCAGTACCATACTATCTTGGTTAACTGTTGTTTTATGGTAAGTTTTGAAAGCAGGACTGTGAATTCCCAAGATGTGGATGTATCTTTTCTCCCCCCAAGACTTTTTTAGCTATGCTGAGTCCCTTGTATTTTCATATGAGTTTTAGGACCAGATTGTCAATTTCTGAAAAAATGTCAGATAGGATTTTGATAGGGTTAGCCTTGAATCTACAGATAAATCTTAACAATATTAAGTCTTCTGATCCATTTTCATTTATCTGTAGTTATTTAATGTTTTTCAATGACATTTTATATTTTCCAGAATACAAGTCTTGAGCTTTTGTTATATTTATTTATATTTTATTTTCAGTGCTCATATAAATGGCATTGTTTTCTTAATTTCATTTTCAGATCGTTCATTACCAGTGAACAGAAATACAATTGATTTTTGTATATCAAACTTGTGTCCTAAAAACTTGCTGAAGTTCCTTATTAACTCTAACAGTTTTTCATGCATTCCTTAGGATTTTCTACATACAAGATCATGTCATCTGCAAATGGAGATAGTTTACTTCTTTCTCTCCAATTAGAATGACTTTTATATTGTTTTCTTGCCAAAATGCTCTGAATACAACTTCCAGTACACACTGAATAGAAAAGGGAAAAGCAGACATTCCTGTCTTGTTCCTGATCTCAGAGAGAAAGCTTTCAGTCTTTCAACTTTAAGAATGCTATTAGCTGTGGGTTTTCTGTAGGTGCCCCTTATCAAGATGAGGAATTATTTCTAGTTTGTTGACTGCTTTTATCATGAAAGAATGTTGGATTTTTTTTTTTTGTCAAATGCTTTTTCTGTGTCTTTTGAAGTTATCAGGTAGTTTTTGTCTTTTATTCTATTACTATGGTATATTACACTGACTGATTTTCTTATGTTGAACTAACCTTGCATTCCTGGGGTGAAACCCACTTGGTCATGATGAATAATCATTTATATATTTTGCTGGACTTTGCTAGTATTTTTTAAAGTATTTTTTCATGTATAGTCATAAGAAGTATTGATATTTAATTTATTTTTTTTCTTGTAGTGTCTTTGTCTGATTTTGGTATCAGAATAATACTGGCCTTATAGAATAAATTGGAAACTATTTCCTCCCCTTATATTTTTCGGAAAACTACATAAAGAATTGATGTCAATTCTTCCTTAAAAGTTCGATAATACTCAACAGTGAATCAGGTCCCAAGCTTTACTTTGTGGGATTTAAAAATTATTATTAATTTGATCTCTTTATTTGTTATTAGATTTCCTGTTTCTTCTTCAGTCAGTTGTGGTAGTTTGTGTCTTTCTAAGAATTTGGTCATTTATTCTAGGTTTTCTAATTTGTGGCATACAGCTCTCTACAGCATTCCCTTATAATCCTTTTTAAATTTCTGTAATCTCAGTAATCATGTCCTTTCTTTCACTCCTGATTTTAGTAATTTGGCTCTTCTCTGTTTTTTTCTTGGCCTGTCTAGCTAAAGATTTGTCAATTTTGTCAACCTTTTCAAAGAACAAAAATTTGCTTTGCTTACTTTTCTATTTTCTATTGTTTATGTTACTGTTTTTTCCTCTCTAATCTTTAATATTTTCTAGTTGGTGCTCAAATTGGATTTAATTTGCTCTTCTTTTTCCAGTGACCTAAGGTGTGAAGTTAAGTTATTTCTTGCCCATGCACTTTGATGAAGTGTATGCTCAGAGATAAAAACAGCCATTATAGGAATAGCTACTATTTGTTGAGTGTATACTGGGCTAGGCATGTGTATGCATTATTGCTAGACTTCACAACAAATCTGCAGGTCAAGTGCCCTTATCCTCACTTTACAAATAAGAAAATTGGGATTCAGAGGAACAAACTGAATTGCCCAAGACTACATAGCAGAATGAATAATTATATCCAGTTCTGTGTGGCTCAAAATTGGTGCTGTTTCTGCCTCACACAGAGAAAGAACATGAAATTGGGCTATTACACCTGAGTTCATTTCCAGTAAATGCACCAACATGGGTCAGGTCTGAAACTCAGTTTCCCCAATTCGTTTCAGAGTCATTATCTGCTCATTCTTTGGGTCTTAGACGCTGCATCACTTTTTATGAGACTCTCTCTGACCACTCTTCTTAAAAGAGGTCTATTCTATTTCTCAGAATTCTATTTGTTTCTTTCCTTCATCTGGTACATTTGTTAATGTGCCTCCATTTATGTGTTTACTTATGAGTTTTGTTTCTCTATCTTGCTTTTGTTTTTTTTTTTCTCATTAAAATGCAAGCTTCACCAAGTCACAGGGTATGTCTGTCTTTCTCATTGTGATTTCTCAGCTTCCATTAGAGATCCTTGTTTACAAAATGCATTCAATAAATCTTTGTTAATTGAATGAGTTGGTAAGACAAGAGGTTCCTAAAGTCTCCTCAGATACAAAGTTATGGAATTCTCTTGTGGTTTTTTTCAGTAGTAAAAATTTGCTCAAAGAAATCCAAGAGAAAGGAAGTGAGAAACTCTCTTGGAACCCAACTTCCAGGCCACTATCAGGTGTCTGTTTTCTCATTCTGACTCTCTGTCTCTGTCTTTCTTTAGGGCTACTTGGCCTTCTCCCCCTCCTTCTATCTACCCACACGCTCTAGTTTCCTGTCTAAGGACCAGGATTAACCATAGTTCATCAAGGTTATGTCAAGACAATTGTTTTAGCCCTGGAGAGCACTGGCTCTTACAGCTCCAGTACCCAGAATTAACCGAGTCCCTTTTGTAGCTAGTGACTTCAAATCCCAGAGAGATGGAGTTCAAATGGCTGAGTGTGTCAGTGGTGCTTCGCTGGGTCAATCAGTTATAAACAACAGGCTGGGGTCATATCATCCACAGACAGGCTTTTTCTCTGCTTTGGGGCTATAAATAGGGGGAGTTGAGGGGACAATGGCATGTCTGTTACAAATTTCAATATTGTGTTTAAAATTTAAATTTTGTATTTAAACTATTTATGTGAATGGCCAAGTTCATTGGATAGTAAGTGAAACTGAAAACCAGGTCTTCTTGCTCCTAATATACATAGTTATTTTGTGCAAAGATGCAATCAGGGTATCCTGTCCTGGGCCCACAAAGTAGAATTCCTCTTGTAAAGTTCCTTCTGTCTCACAGGCTGGGAATCTGGCTACCACCCATTTATGGGACATTCAGCCTTAGAGAAGGTCTCTTGCCTCCTGCTGCTGAAGAAATTGCAATTATTGGATTTTAGAATAAACCATTGGCCAGAATACCTAAGCCCCTTTCTTTTAGACCTTGACAGGTTTATTTATTTTTTTTTAATTAAAAATCCTAGCCTGGGGCAAAATGAAAATGTCTTCAAGATTTGCAATCAGTGCTTGTGCTTCATATTTGAAATGCACATGAGAAACTGGAGTTTGGTGTGACCTGACCTGAGGACTCCATTGAGCAGAATGCTGACTTCTTTGAATTTAGGTGTTCTTGATGGGAGCTGCCCTCGATCATCACCGGAGGGCAAGGAAGACACCCAATTGCCCCAGCGTGTGAAGGTCATTGTCCTCCTCTCCCACAGTCAGACAGCAATCAATCAATCCAAATACCATGTGTGATTAAGAAAACAAAGGGCTCATGAACGATTCATAAATGTGAATCAGGCCTTCTGGTCTCTAACTGATCGAAATTAGAAGAGATTATGAATGTGCACACACACTCCCATCAATATGGACACGAGGACCAGGAAACGTTTACACCAAGCCAGCATCTTCAGAAAATGCACAAACTCAGAGTCCAGCTTACATTTTCAAATGCGGTAAGCTGTCAGGAAAGGATTTTTAACGCGCATTAAAACAGTAGGCACATACGATGGTACTATGTTGGGGTTTTTTTCACTAAAAAAAAGTTTAAATTTCATACACGTACCTTCTAAGCTGTCAAGAAGGCAATGCCTCAGGGCTTGAGCTAACAAATGATTATCTTCCACTGTAAGAGGGTAAATAAGACCAAATTCATGTATACTTTATTTACTTTTATTAATACCCCTCTGGTTCCACAAGGATTAACACAAAATTCTGAGCTGTCATTTTTTTTTTCTTTAATTTCCCTGGGAGAAATTTAGGTTTTATATCTAAGCTTAAGTGAGAATGTGAAAACACGGTAGAGATTTTGTAGGAAACCTCATTACGTACACGTTTGAGAAGTGAGACTCAGAGTGAAGCAAATGACCTGAATCTTCCCAATTAGTAAAAAACAGTTAACATGGAAACTCTAGTCCTCTGACTCACATCTAGCCCTCTTTTTATTATCTATGCCTCCTCTGATTCAAATTACTCCAGCTCAGTACAAATCTAGGGTCTGCTCAGGGCTAGACCCTGGGCTGGAACTGGGCTCAAACAGATAAATGAAACACAGTTCTGGCCGTCCAGGAGGTCATGGTCTAGTAAAGAAACAAACAGAAATACTCATAACCTCACTGGAGCAATAGCTATGACAGAAATGGAAAGAGTTATCAACGAATTACTTCCTTTAAAGGTACTGGTCCCAAACAGGTTTCTTTTTTTTTTCCGGGTAAATTTCTTTCACACTTTCAAGAAACAGATAATTTTCATACTTTATAAACTGCTCCAAGAGCAGAAAAGAAATTGAACAGCTATTTCATTCATGGTATGAAACCAACAAAACTTGCCCAAAAAGGGGTTCACAGACCCCGAGGAGAAACAGATTTCAGATTTCAGAGGCTGTGTTTCTAGCATATGACCTAGTCCCACCCTGGGCAGTGTTGCATGGACCAGGTGTGGACCTCTGAACCATCATCAGCTAATCCATTAGCTGGCCAGTAGCTAATCGGTCCCTGGTGGGTATTGGACACAGTCAGAGGGCACGTTGGATGTCAGCACAAAGAGGACAAGAATACGTTTAGCTGCCTGTGCCAGCAGAGAATGTTTGGGTAGAGACAGGGAGATATTACAGGCTTAAGATGTGGAGGGAAGTAAAATATCAATGTAGCTTCAAAGAGACAGACAGAGTGACTTTTGGTTTCCAGTAAGTTCCCTGGCTCTGGTTCCCATGAGACCGGGCTGTACCAGGCTCCTGTTTCCCTGACACTGGCTGGCTGTGTCCATCCTAACAGCCCCTTCACAACCCCCACCAGACACGCTCCCTTCTCTTATGCTGTGTTAGATAGGTTTCTATTTTTTTTGCAATAGAGATAGCTTTGCTAGAATAATAATGGCTTAAAACAAAGGGGCAGATTATCATTATTTGCAAAAGATATATTTTGATATAAAGAATGCTCAAGAGAATCAACTAAAAAACTATTAGAATTAACAAGAATGCCTAGTAAAGAGACTGGTTACAGGGTAAATACGCCAAAATAACAGCATTCTTCTTTACTGGTAGTAACTAGTTGGGAAATAGGATTTTTAAATGTCTTATTCACAGTAACAACAGAAAACATAAAATGCGTTTAAATAGCTTTGACAAGAAATATGTAAGATGCTTATGAAGAAAAGCACAAAACTTTACTGTGAGATGCAAAATTACTTGACCAAACAGGATGATAAACAATGTTCCTAGGCAGGAGACTCATAATATAAAGACGTCAGCTTTTCCTAAATTAACTTATAGGTTTATCATATTTTCCAATCAAAATCTTGACAAGATCTTTGGAAACTTGACAAGATGATTCTGAAATTCATCTACAATAATGATAGGAAAAAGTAGCTCATTTTTGAAAAATAAGAATTATTGGAAAGATTTACCTTCCAATATTATACAGCAAAAATTATAAAAGCATTATGTTTCTGGTAAAAAAAAATAGACATGTCAATGGACAAAATAGGTACTGGAAAATAAGATTGGGTTTTACACCCACACATGCACAGAAATTTAATATATCGTTAAAATGGTATCACGTGTTGGTGAGGAAAATATTACTTTTAATGCATGGTCATGAGCCCTTTTTACAAGAGGTTAAAAGCTTCAGAGGGCAGGGCAGGACTCACCAACACCATTTACTTTAATGGATTACAGAATTATAAAACAGTTGAATTGAATGCTTTAAAAATTTAAAAAAAAAAAAAGTAATAGTGATACTGATCAAATTGAGGGACAAGGAGAAAAAGGATATTTCTATTTAACAGGAAGAAATTACAAAAAGTAAAGCTAGATGCTGCTATATAAAAATATAAAATAATCTCTACTTAAACATCACAGACAAAATTGCAATACTGGGGAGGAAAACTGGAAAAATTCAAAACTAATGTAACACAATGAGGGTTTATCCTTAATATGAGACACAAAACACTCAGATTTCCATTGATAACTGGCCATGAAATGTCAGAAAAAGGCAATTCATAAAAGAGAAAATGAATATGCTAAATAAAATAAACATATGTTTTAAAGAAGCAACCTCACTGGCAATTCAATAAATGCAAATTAAAACAATGAGCTATTATCCTCACCTCTCAAATTAGCAAAACTGGGAAACAAAATTCTCTTCCAAAGAGGGACCTGTGAGATAAGCACTCTTCTCTGCTGCTGGGAAAATAAATTTGTGTGTCTTTTGAGAAAGCAATTTGCCTATTGTATCAAGAGTCAAATATATTCAGATATTTTAAAGCAATATTCTCATTTATAAGATCCAAAGAAATTAATTTGTAGCGCAGACAAAAAGATACACAAAAATATGTAAAGCAGAGACTTGTCTGTGTGTATGTGTGCACATAATTTTAATAGTAGCATAATCAGAAGTAAAAATATACTCCAGAAGAGAGGACTGACTCATTAAAGTTGTGGTACATCCGTGTGATGGAAATTGATGGAGTCATTTTAAATTAAAAATCCTACCCAAGCCTCATTTACAGTGTCATTACGATATCTCTATGACTACTTTCCACAAAAGTTAACGACCTCAAAGAAATTAACACGTATACATCAAAAACACTTCGAGTACTAAGCCATTGTCAGTAATTTGTCTGGAAGACAGAATTACAAAAGATTTTCAAAATTTTAAAACTTCCTACTTAAAAAAATATATATATACATATATATATGTAAGGGAACACATTTCTTTTACAATCAGGAGTGAGAGAAGGAGAGCAAAACCGGAAAAATCATCTCACTACAATAAATAAGTGTTTTGATAAAGGTCATCGCTTTGGAAGCTCCAGATCTGCCTTGGGGAGTCAAGGAGGAAACATTTCAGTCGGGACTTCCAGAAACAGGCGCTGGGAGAAGGCATGAAAGGGCATTCTGGGCAGGGCCAACTTCCCGCAGAGGAGTACGAATTTAAAGTTAAACGTTACTGTGAGAGTTGCAAAGGTGGAATTAATCTGTTTGGGGAGAAGAGCATTAAAAGAAGCTATAAGGGAGATGTGAGTAATTCAATAGTAAACCATGAGATTTGGGGTTTGGGAAAAACAAAGCAAAAAAATTGAACTCAGAGTAAATAACATTGAGCTTCCAGTTGAGAGCTCTCTCCCAGTCTGCTAACCTACCCATTCATGTACTCTTTTCCACGTATTAATATACACTCACCTGTCTGACCCTGCATCCAATTCTGCTGTATTTCACACTCTCCACGAGCCATTCCAGCACGGACAGAAAGAGGAGCCGGATCTATTCAACTCTGGCAGATTCTGGGGCCATTGGTTTTCTCCACAGGGTATGCAACTGCTTAAGTTTAGGATGATTTCAAGATGTTTGGCTTGTGCCTGTTTCCAAAGCTTCCCACCTGAGAAGGGAAGGTGATGTACACAGAAGGAAACTGAGCACCCCATCGGCTCTAGCAACTGGGTTCTAAGCCACTTCCCTATTGTTGTACTAGACATTGAAGTAGATTGATGCAAGATATGGAAATAGATGGATAACAAAGGATCCTCACTTCAATACATTTACAAGTCCTTGACTTGGCTGCCCACTGTAATTGCCAGTGGAGATTTAAAAAACGTTGATGCTCAGATCACATCCCCAGAGATTCTAATTTAATTGGTCCTGGGTGTAGTCTGAGCAGTCAGAGTTTTAAAAACTCCCCAGGTGATTCTAATGGGGAGCCAAATTGGGAAACCACTATCTAAAGGGAGTAGAAGGCAAAATGCCTAATGATTAAATAGTCCTGATCACATCACTTTTCTAGATCAAATCCTTAATGGTTTCCGTATTGCTTGGGGTAACAAGCTCAAAGCCTTAGTTGGCATTCAAGGCCGTATGTAATCTGGTTCTTATTGAACTTGAATCCCCTGAGGTGCCCCCAAGGGAAGGTCTATTGGCTGAGCATTCCTTTAATGTGCTGACTCTTTCCAGATACAGGAAATAAACTAATCTCTGCCAGCTCGAATTGACTGCTATTGGCGACCTGGAGAAATGTGTTTAGAAAGATCTTGAGACCATTACAGCACTCAACAGGACAAAGTACCGTGATCTATTAGTGATGTCTGCCACAGGCAGGGAATGGAAAAGAGCATTTCCAGGGCTGGGCATTTGCCATGCTGGTATCATTCCTTTGCTCCCTACTCTGCCCTTGGTCTGAAATGTCCTCTAGACTCTTCTTCAAAGCACAGCATAGGGGTCTCTCCTCTCGAAACCCTCCTGCTGTCCTCCAGATTCTCCCTACCCTGCTTCATGGAGTTTATCAAGCTTTCCTTCCTGAATCCCCATTTAGCGTTATGGTGTTATTTTTATTATATTTACAGAAATCAATACCAGCTTTTGTATTTATGTCTCAGCTAATGTATGACTGATATTCTCAAACTTTAGCTTGCATTAGACCCACATGGGAGTCTTGCTAAAACACAAATGTAGAATTTTTGATTCAGATCTGGGGTATGGCTTGAGAAGCTGCATATCTAACAGATTCCCAGATGACGCCGATGGCTGCTGGTTTGGTGCCACATTTGAGAACCACTGCTTTTTTACATTACAATCTCCTAGAAGGCTTGTCTCAACTTCATCTTTACCGGGGCATTCCGTTTAGCCAATCACCCGAACACAGTGGGTACTTAACTTTTCATTGAATTAGACTTCAGCAATCCAAGACAGATATGGTAAGTGAGAAACGATTGGTACAGACACACCCTGTAACAAGTCACATTGATTTGGAAGGATAAAAAATTCTTAGATGAGAGAGATTCGGTTTCAGACAGGAGGAGAGAAATCAGAATGATTCCTGGCTCAATGTCTGAAGCTGGGGTCACAGAGATGAGGGCATATTTTAGAAAGATGCCAGACTGGTAACCTGGAGACACCACATTATCTCCATCAGTCTCAAGTAAGCAGACCCTGACCGACTGTGGGTTTCACAAGGAGGAAAAGAGAGCCAGCACGTGTGATCAAGGGAGCAAGTGGGGAGCCAGGAGAAAGAGAAGCAATGGAGGGAGACTCCAGGAGAATTTTCATCTTGCATCTCTGAAAATATGTCTCCATTTGCTTTATTGAAAGCCACCCCAAGGCTGGTGGAGGGCGGGGGCTGATGGAAGATGAATGAGATGGCTCACTAGGAAAATATACCCAGCTCTCACTGTCTGGGTTTTAAAAGCCATTTCAGCAATTGTTCAGAGCTGTCAAAAGTCTCTGTCAGATCGATAGGTTACTGTGGAATTTGCCCAGACTGTTGGCCAATCAAAATGTAAATTCCAGATAAATTTAATACATAAACCAACTTGTCTTCCTCAAGCCATTTTGAAAGTCATGAAAAGTAATTTGACTTTTCCTTATGACTGTCATACAGGAGACACATTTCTGCTGGTGTTAAGCATTTATTTGGCCCTGAAACTCATTGTGGGTCCAGTGGTGGCAAGGGAAGTGTAGGGGATTCGTTCATTCATGGTCTTGACATCCATGTGCTTCAGAGGGAGTTGGCCAGTTCAGTTATTTGGGGACCCTTTATGTAAAAGTATAAATTAACATGAACGCATGTCGTGTCTGTATGCATAAGGGGGTGTTCTGTCTGCTTATGGGATGTGTGATTAAAAAGCTATGAGCTCCCTATTTATGTCTCTCCTGGGCAGCCTCATTTTCTAGAATTTGCAACGTGTGTCTAGATGCATGATTATGTGAATGCATGTTGTAACCTATCTTTTCCAAAAAGAGCCATAAATCTTTACATTGAAAGAAAAGATTTATAACCCAGCCAGGATGGCTCCAGGCCCCATGGGGAAGTATGCTTTAGAGACATGCCTTAATTTTTCACATTGAAAAGAGTCATAATGGGAAAATCATGTAAGCAAGAGGTATAAAGCTTTAAACTCAGGAATGTCTCAAGTGGAGATTTTGCGTTCAGTCACTTTTCCTGTGGTCATTAGATTTCAGATGGCGAACTTCCAGGTGGCCTTGGTTTATCAAACACTTTCACATCCGTTATGCCACTTGACTCCACAGCTGCCCAGTGAAGTAGGTAGGTGGGCCTTTACTTCAGAGGTGAAGAAATTAGATTCCAGGCAAGTGGAGTGTCTTGACCAAAGCCATAGAGCGAAGGTAGAGCCAAGACTTGAACCCAGGTGTGCAGAATCTTCTCCACTGTACCCTCGGACCCTCTTTCTACCCTCTCTGACCCTGCTCTGTCCTTTCATGTGATGCATCATCTAGGCTTCAGTGTGAGTTTTCTACGCTGGCTGTAACAATTACCACAAACTTGGTAGCTAAAGTCAACAAAAATGTATCATCTTGGAGTTCTGGAGGACAGAATTCTGAAATGGGTCTCACTGGGCTAAAATCAGGGCTCTGACCCTCCTGGAGGTTCTAAGGGAGAACCCATTTCCTTGTTTCTTCCAGCTTCTCTCTGCATTTCTTGGGTCCCTTCAAAGCCTTTAATTTAAGAGGAATCCTTTTCCTGGTACCATCTTTCTAGTTTCCTTCCTCTGCCTCCTCTTCCATTTTTATGGAAACTTCTGATTACATTGGGCTCACCCAGATAATAAGATAGGAATAATCTCGCTACCATAAGGTGAGCTGATGGGCGACTGAATTCCATGCACAATCTTTACCATGCAACCTAACATATGCACAAATTTGGGGATTGGGGCATAGACATTTTGAAGGAGCAGTATTCTGCCTACCACAACTCGCTTGCTCTTTTAGCTTCTAATAGGTTCACCCAGAGGTGAGGCCTGGCAGGAGATCAGCAATGGAAGAGAGAGAAATCCAGGTACTTAAACTCCCTGAGCACTTCTGCAGAGGCTACGTCGTTCTGTTAAAGCCACATCTCTGTTAGGTGGCCCTTTCCTAGAGCTAAGACTTTATCTGGTTCCCACTCTACTTCCTGTCCCGGTTTCATCAGGCCTGGGTGGTAACAACCTCCCTTTGTGGCTATTCCCAGCCTGCTTTCCCACCCTTGGTGGTACCCTTAACCTTCCTCACATCTTTGTCCACACTCCTTCCATTGCGTCATCTTCAATCCCTCCTTTAAGTGTGGTACCAGCGGCTTGCCAGGACCCTGGCTGCTGGAAGAAGGAAGCATCTTTCAAGGCTGGGTCTTTCCCCTCCATCGTATTTGGCTAAATCAATGGGATTAGTAACCTCAGCTACAGAAAGGCATGGTTCTATTTCAACAATAATTTCCTATTTTTTTTTTCCTTCCTTGCTTAGGGTATAAAATCAGGGCTGAACCGACAGCAATGGTCACTGATATTTTCACTTTAGTTAATGAAAGGGGTCCATTCTGGGAAGCAGGAGGGAGAATTCTGCAGGGCCTCTGGTCCAAAGTGGCCCAACAAGTAATGCAGACCGTGTATTCATTCCTTAGGTCTAGTAAATTCGAATGCTCAGAAATAACCACGTCCTCTGTTCATTCCAGCCCCATTTCTCATTCAACTCTGACCCTAGCTGGCTTTGTAATGTGGAATAAACATTCAAGTTCCTACTGGGTGCTGGGGGTCCTACCACGGGGGCTCTTGCTAATGCTTCCAGTCCTATCTCTTACACCATCCTCCCAGCCTCCCTCCCTCCTCCCCCAGCCACCCTGGCCTCCTTTCCACTCTTCTGCCTGGGAAGACAGCTCTCACTTGAGGCCTTAGCCCCTGCTGTCTCTCTTCCTAGACACCTCTGTCCCCAGATCTTCAACTAGTCCTCTTCAACCTTGGGGACTTGGCTCAAATGTCACATCTTAACAGAAAGCTTCCCTGATGAACCTAGACAAGCACTCCATCCTGCACCTTGGTTTTTCTTCATAGTACTTAACATCACCTGAAATTACCTAGATATACCTTCCTCATTCTCTGTCTTCCCCGTACTCCAAAAGATCACTGTCCTTTCATGTCTTATTCTTTGCACTATCCCCAGTCCTTAGACGGCGACTGGCACATAGTCAGGGCTTCGATTAAATTCTTCGATTTAATAACGTTGACTAACATCCACTCAAAACTTACTATGCGCCAGGCTGTTCTAACTGCTCTGTGTGCATTTACTCATTTTCAGTCTCTACATCAATGCTCTGAGGTTGACACTATTGAGATCCCAATTTTATAGGCAAGAAAGCCGAGGTTCCCAAAAACCATGAGTATGATCACCCCCGGTTACAGATGCCACAGTTGATAAATAGCAGAGGAGGGCTCTGAACTCAGGCGGTCAGCTGCAGGGCCGGGTTTTCGTGGCTATACTCCCCTCTCTATCCCCTGCACAAGCGGGAGCTTTGGACTTCCCACGTCTGTTTGCTGACACTCACTCTCCCTCTTCACCTTCTGAGGCCCATCAAATGCGACCTCCGGCATAAATTCCAATATCCGTCCCAAAAGAGTCCTTTTTGTTATTTCCCAGTTTCGTATTATGGGTATGTCTGTTATATTTATCATATCATGTCAAAAACATGGGCTCACTTCCTATGTAATCATTGATTCTTTAAGACAGAATCCCTCACTTGTATCTCTAGAGTCCAGAAGAGTGTGTATTAGGCAGTGGATAATGGATACATATTAAACGTGCTGTATTTTAGGCACTGAATAATTGTTGAATCAATAAAGACTACGACTTCCAAGCCATGTAGCTTGGTGCAAAGTTTTAGCCGTTTAGTCCCAAAATTCCAAAGAATACTTCAATCAGTAAATTTAACAAGGAAAAGATGAGACCGGAAGTGGTTGGAGCTTTATCCTGGAGGCTGATTCTGACACCAACACCCCCAGAAGAGCCAGGGAGTCAGCATATGTCCAGAGAAAGCAGATGCATTGGGACCACTTGACAGAGAAGGGGCAGCAACAGGGAAGCAGTGAGAGGCACTGAGATGTTGCTGTGAACCCAGCAGCTCATCAAAGAAAGCTAAGTGGTGGTGGTGGTGGTGGGGGGTGGTCCCAGCCTCAGGCAACACATCTGCAAAACTTCAGTCTGGACTTTGCTCTCAGATCTCTTGTACATGTGCTCAATTCCCACCTTCTAGCATTTCCTTCTCCTGGACCCACTGCTCAGTGTGCCCTTCCTTCTCCCGGTCACCTAACCCAATATAGTCATTTACCCTTTAGAGTTTTCAAAAAGAGAACTGAATGTGCGAGGGATTAATAAGGAAACAAGATTTCCATGAAGTGGCCAGTGGTTCTAAAGTGATGGCAGTTCAGAAGCAATAGGAATGAGGAATAAGAATATTGGAAAGAAAAGGTGGGAGCTGTTGGCCATTGTGTGATTCCCATATCATCCTTGTCAGAGAGTTTTGTTTTGTTTAGCAAAACGGTGGGAGATACAAGTGACAAGAGTAGGCAAGAACTCTACAGGAGTCATGAAGGACGAGGTGGCACTAGAAGAAGATGGATAACACCAAACCCAGGATTTTCTCAGAGACGTTTAGGTCTTATAACCATAGAATCATCTCATTTCACAACTACAATCCTAATACAACCCAGGTGATTGACATTCTTGCAAAAAAATAATTGTTATTATAAATTTGAAACACCTAGTCCTAGAAATGGGCTATTCCCACCACTGATAAATCAGTGTCTGTTGGGTAAGAGGAAGTTTCTCAAGAGCCCAGTTGTCTAATTTTTGAACATCAGCCTGAGGTTCTCCTTCTGCCTGGCTCAGCCTAAATCTTTCCTCTGTCCAGGCTACTCTTGTTCTATTCCACGACACTCCTGTCTCTCCGTCATCTTTGCATCAACCGCCTAAATTAATATTTGGATTATTTCCTAAATATTTATCATGCATTATTTCTCTCCCATCAAGAAGATTATGAACTGACAGTGAAAAAAGAAAAAAAGGAAAAGGGAAAAACCGAACTTCTCTTGCATGCCTTTAAAGCCCAGTAAAGATAAGATGGGCGCAGACCTGACCTTCAATGAATGTAGGTCGAGTTGAGTTAGAATGAACTTTGCCAAAAGGCTTTGTAGAATGTTGACAGATGTTGTGCAGGTGTGTGAGACAGGAAGGGAGGGGGTGGTGGATCTCTCAGGTCAAATTCATTTGGGAAACACTGGGTTAAACAAAGTTTAACAGGTTTCCTCCCCACTGGGCTCCTCCATCCCTTTGATATGCAAATATACATTATGAATCTCCAAGAGGGGACTTTCCTGGGCTGAATTTGCAAAACATGTTTGCCTTAGAAGCCTTTCTTTTACATAGAAACTTATAAAATTAGTACTCCATTGAACGCACTAAGAAAACACTGAATTTAATTAAATAAATTATAGATTAAAAAAAAAACCCTTCGAGATGACTTTTTCCAATCCCCTCAGTTTACTCCTATGAAATAGGGATTATAATGCCACCTACCTCAAAAATCTGTCATGAAGTTTAAATAAATGAATACTTCTAGACGACTTAAATATCAGTAGATGTTTACTGATACTGTTTTATGGGTGAAAATATAAGTTTCCACCGCGTATGGCTTATAGGTTCAGCCAAAGTTTTGGAATCAGACCAAGGAAAAGTGAGCTTGCACAACCCTGGACAGTGATGGAATCTCTGTTTATCCTCTACCTCCTCATCTGTGAAGTGGGACTGATGACAGCCAACTTCGTACAGTTGTTATGAGGAGTAATGGACAACATGAGTTGAAGACTTAACCCAGAAATTGATACCTGGAGCCCATCCCGTAGGTGATAGCTCTTAGTCATGAGTTCAGATTCACTGAGTTTCCTGGATGCAAATGCTATTCTAAACGTTGATATGTACTGACACATAAACTTAAAAGGTAGGTACCTTTTCAGTCCCATTTTACAGAAAAGCAAATTGAAGATCAAAGAGGTAAAACAACTTGCCCAAGGTCACAAAGATAAGAAATGAGAGAGTCAAGGTTCAGACCCCATCAGGCTGACTCTAGTACTGATTCTCCCAACTGCTGTATCTTTCTGCATCTCAGCATCATCCCATCCTGGGCTCCATCCGCAGTGAAAGTGTTGGCTGAGTCCTGGACTTTGCTCCTGGGCTGTGACTGCTGGCATGCTCAAGACAAGTTGCATCCTGCCACATGGCACCTTAGACCCTCAGGGGTCTTGATTAAGGCTCCTAGCGTGTCTATGCAGCATGATTCCTGCCCCAGGCTGAGAAAGCTGCAGACAGACGGTGTGGTGGATGGAGGACCCCTCTGCATAACTGTGTCCGGGACCACCCAGGCAAGTGGAAGCCAAAAGGGTGGAGGGCCCTATAGCCCTCTCCCAAAGGATGCTGTGGGGGTCAGAGATCTGGAGGACAGCAGCCCCAGGTCGTGCCCAGAGAGGCCCCGAGGACCTGGGCTCTCACTGGGTCAACCCGACTTGGACACCCTCCTGATAAAACCACACGAGGGAGAGAATAGCCCAGCGCCTTCTTTTCCAGGGACAGCTTCGAGTCTGATGCTGACTGGAGCCCAAGACATGGGCCATCATTCTCCTTTTGAAAGGACTGAGGCCCAGAGAAAGAAGGTGGTTTGTCTTTTGGTCACTGAGTCAGCAAGTTGCAAAGTGGGGACTCAAACGTGAGCACCTTCCCTCCAAACCCTGCTCTTTCTAACTTCTCCAGACACGCCCAAGGAATAAAAAGGGGTCGGAAGGAAGGAACTTTGGATGAACTTAAGGGTAGATCCACCCACAGAGACCTTTCATCTGTGGATGTGTTGCAACAGGCCTTGGGTTTAACCAACCCCGGCAGCTTCAGAGATGTCCAGGCTGAGAAGCTTTGCCTACGTCCGGTTTCCCCTAGAGTTACAAGTTGAGATCAAGACATCCATCTTTTTTTCCTCCCGAGGCGACACCTGATGGTAACTGAGGTTATGTCAGCTTTTCCAGGAGGTGTATTTATGTAGTGCTTTTATCAAGCAAGGCCATGGCCGTGACCCCACAGGAGGACCGGGTCAGGCAATTGAAGCATTACATCACTTCAGTTGAGCTGTTTTGGAAAGAGGAGCCAGAAGAAAAAGAGAAAGGGGCCAGGATGGTGGGGAGGGGAAAAAAAAACCAAAAAACAATTTCATGTGTTGAGCAACTAAGTGTAAATGCTACATTTCAGATCAGGGGTCTCTAAGACATCATCTGATTGAATGTTCACAAGAGTCCTGGCAACTGGGCATTCAATACCAGTTGTCCAGATGAAGAAACCAGTTAGAAGGGTTAAAAAGGTCCTACGGCTGGCACGTGTGACGTAGACCTAGACTGCCCTGATTTTGAAGCCCGCCTTAGCTGTGCTGTTGCTCTCTCCTCTGTGTCTTCAGAGTCTAGTCCTGATTCGCCCATTTAACTTACTTCAGGCAAGCATCTTCACCTGGCAGAGCCCCAGATTTCTTATCCTGAAACAATGATAGTTCTTGCCTGCTCTAGACAGCACGTGAGGAACAAAGATTTGGAAACTTTTTGATCAATTAAACACGTATGGAGTACGTTTATAAATAGAAAAAAAAAGAGCTATTAAAAAGAGGGAAAAGTACTGAATATGTATATATTTGCAAAATCTGTATGGCTTTTCCAAATTTTAGTAGCTCTTTTTATATCTATAAGTACATGGTAGGTACGCATGTATGTAATAGGTGTGTGTGCATATAGCTAAAGACACACACGTCAACACAGATTGTATGTAATTATTGCAGCCAGTCCTTCCATGAAGTCACTCCCAAACCACTTGGCAATGTGTGCTTCCTTTTCTGACGTGATGGTCTCCTCACGTTTTCTTTTGGGGGGAATAATAATATCACCTTAAATCATGGGATGCTTTACCTTGAAAAGATTCGTTTAATATCCCTGTCAATATCCTAGTCTGTAAATGCATCACCGAATGATTTATTTTCCTATTTTGTGCAAAATGTACTGCATGCGCATTGTGAGTTATTTCTCCCTAAGGCCCTCGAAGGTGCATTTCTCTAGTGTAGTGGTGGGAAGATGGTCCCTAGAGCTGGTGTGGGTTCAAATCCTGGCTCTGCCACCTTTCTGCTGTGTGACTTTGTGCACATTCCAGTCCCTTCTAGACGTAAACCGGGGCAGTATTAATTAGTGTTTACATTTGGGGAATAGAAGTGTACATGTAAAATTCTTAGAACAGGGCTTAGAGCATCAGAACTATTCAATAAACACTACCTTGATTATTTCCTTCCAGTCTTAGGCACACAGAAGAGGGGACGGTAGATTATCGATGACCGTTGTTTATCTGAACTCGCTTTTGGCTGTAACTATCAGGCTCAGTTAAAAAATGCATTTGCCCAGGTAGGTCAGTGAGGGGTTGTACAGACAAGCACACAGGTAAACATATGATTACAAACTGTTTACTAGCCCTTTGAAGGAAAATTAGCAAGCTACCCCGACAGAGTAAAATTGATAAGCGTGTTTTATGCAGAAGTTTCCAAAAAGGCCTCCTTAAGAAAGACACGTTTTAGGAGAGGCCTGAAGGGCAGGAGAGGTTGGCTAAGGGTAAGAGGAGATTTCTAGGCAGAGGGTGTAACATTACGAAGACCCCATACCATGAGAGCGCTCGGGGGACTTGACGAGAAACAGCGTGGCTGAATGTGGCGAACACGGGACAAAGAGGAGAGAGATGAGGAGAGAAGAGGGAGGGGGAAGATTCAGGGGAGGTTCTGTAGACCAAGATCAGCTTTTAATCTAAGAAAGGGGGCACCCTAGGAGGGCTTTACATAGAAACATCTTGTGATTAGTTTAGCATTTGGTTTCAAACCAGACTGGTGGCCATGTGCCAGGAGCAGTGGTAAAACCCAATTAAGGGGCTATTGCTATGACCAGGACTGGAGGTGATGATGGTGGCTTAGCCTAGGGCGGTGGTGATGAAAAGAGAGACCAGCAGATAGAGGTGGGATCACTGTAACTTGGATGGCTGATTTGGGGGTCACTAGTGCCCCGGGGAACACGTTTTGGGAATCAATGCACTGATATAATTTGCATTATGCAAGGACTGAATCAAACCATTGCACGGGATTCTAGATGAGACACAAAGAAGACACCCCCAGTAATTAAAGCCATTTCCAAGGTGAAATAATCTATCTAAGGAGGTAACAGACTTTTTGACTTTGGACATTTTCAAAAAGGGTGTGGGTCACCATCTGCATAAGAGTTCATGAAAATGGTTTGGGAATCCCCCTCAAAGACATGTTTCAACATTTTGAAAAAGAATATGCATCAGAATCTTCATGGTTGACTGACTTACCAGCATAAGAGCTAACACTTATGGAGTGTTCATTGTGTGCCAGTTTTAAAAGCGTGTTGACATGGATTAATCCATTTAACCCTCACAACGACTGAATGAGGTGATACCAACATTATCCCCATTTTACAAAGGAGGAAGCTGAGACAGAGAAATACTGAGTAACTCACCCAGTGTCACACCCAAGGTTGGTCAGTGGGCGGAAGCAGGATTCCAACTCGGGCAACCTGGATCCACTTAAGACAGAACTTCAATGTCTCAACATTGGGAAATAGCTCAGTGCTTTAGAGCATAGCCATTCTGTACAATAGTATTACGTTATTTAACACAGTGGTCATGAAAACTAAATAGTACAAATGAAAAAGGAAGAACAGAAATAACTTGCAAGGCATAAATTAGGAGTTTGGGATTAGCAGATGTACACTACTATATATAAAATAGATAAACAACAAGGTCCTACTGTACAGCACAGGGAATTATATTCAATAGCTTGTAATAACCTTTAATGAAAAAGAATATAAAAAATAATGTGTATATGTATAACTGAATCACTGTGCTATATACCAGAATAGCACAATATTGTAAATCAAATACACTTTAATAGAAAATAATTTGCATGTATACCACAATTATCACTGTGTACAAAGCACACACAAATATACAGAAAATGAATGAGAAGGAAATGCTTAGATAAAGGGAATATAGCTGACTTTTTCTTTTGCCTTTTTGTTTTCCAAATTTTCCCCAGTGCGGTAATACTACATTTATTCAGAAAATATAGTTGCAATTCAAAACAGATGATACCACTTGCACCAAAAAGAGCTGGGGGGAGATTGGACTTCTAAGAACTTTCCCAATGTGGAAGTTCTATGATTCAACTAGAGTGGGCTTTTTTATGGGCAAACTGGGTGTCCAATATGAAAGTCTGGATGAAGACAAATCCGTCACAAATGAAACGCCAAATCTCAAGTGAAAACGTTTATTTTGATTTAACAGTCAATAATCCAAACTAAATACCAGTCGATTAAGACAAATATGTTCTTGAGGCCTCACGACTCTGTATTATTAGTCACACATCCCTGACAAAGTTGCAAAACTTCCATAAATATGTTTTTAATGATCGGATGGTATTTAATCTAGTGTACACTCTCGCACATTAAGCTGAAATTAAATGCACCGTTTGCCGTGTCATATGCCTTCATGGCTTCAGCAATGCTCTCTTCTCTTCTCCTTTGAGCTCTGATAACAATTTGCAATGCATCTGGGTAACATCTGGTAGATGAGACATACTGCTGGAGGTTTTCAGTCTCAGAGTTTGATGAGTCCTGATACATAACAGGGAGCTGTTTCTCATCAACTTTTCCCAGATGTCAAAATGCATCTAGGGAAAGTGTGTGGGGGATATATTCATGTGCCTGCCATTCTCCCCACCTCTGAGCTGCGGAATACCCCTTGACAAGTCAGTAGCCCTCATTGCAGAAGAAAATAAGAGAATACGTCAAGGGGTCTCCTACTCTTTTTCCCTTAGTAGCAACTGCCTGACCCCAGCATAGCTGATCCAAGGTGATGCAGCCCTATTTCTTGGGAGGGTCCATTCGGTATGACGGGATGCTTAATAACACCACTGTCTCATAATTTGAAGACATTCCAATTATAAGACACACAACAGATTTAATAAGATCTCCTTAGGAAAAGGAGAGAAGTACGCTCGTAATTTTATGTATCAATTGGGAGACCTATCCCAGTTTCAGAAATGTTGAAAACATTAAAAAAAATACATCTCAACGTGTAGAAAATCTGGCATCTGATGTATCTAAATTGGCAAAATGTGGTTGTGTTCGTTTGTCCATTTCCTTTCATTCACAAAACGAGACTGTGATTTAGATCTTTCGACCTCTTTCTTTTCCAGGCGAGGAGACTGAGTCTCGGAGGTTAAGGGACTTGATGGCAGAAGCTGAACTCTAAGCAGCTGTTCCCTGTCGTGTCTTCACTTTAAAGACAAATGCTCCCTTCCCAGCAGTGGAACCTGTGGGTAGGTGTAAGGACACTGAACTTGCAGGCTCAGAGAGCCGAGTTCCTTCTCAAGGTTTGTCCCTATCACTGGCAGAGTTTCTGCTAGAAGCTGACTTGATGACTTCAAACTTACTGACAGCAGCTGATATTTAGTTATTTCTGTGTTAAAAGTTCATGGATTACTGATTTTATTGAGATTTTATTGAAAATTTGTCAACTGCTTAGCTATTTGTCACTGCTCTAGAAAAACAGAGTAATAACACTCATCAAGTATTTAATACCTCCTACCTGCTATGATCTTACCAATTTCTACACATTGTAATATTTTATATTCATAGCAGGTTGATGAGGTAACTAACTTAGTCTGCAGCTGAGGAAATTCAGGCACAAAGACAAAGCAACTTGCTCCAAGATACAGAATTCAGATCTATATTTTTCTGATTCTAGAGCAGATTTTTAAATGACTAAGTTAGCCTATTTTCAGGACACAGGAAAAAACAAAAACAAAAACAAACTTGGAAAAGTCTCCTCTCTTAAGGGATTTGAAATTTAGTAAGTTAGTTTAAACATACAAACATTTTGTATGTTTTAATTTTACTATACATAAAAATAGTTAAAAACAATTTTTTTCTATGTGGCACAGGGAACCATATTCAATATCTTGTAATAACCTTTAGTGAAAACAAACATATGTATGTATATATATTACTGGGACATTATGCTCTACACCAGAAATTGACACATTGTAACTGACTATTCTTCAATTTAAAAAAAAAGCATACAAAATGATAAGAGAAAATTGCCACCAAGTGGATATTATTATCCCATTCTGCAGATGAGTAAATAGAGCCTAAAGCTTTAAAAAGCCAATAAGACAATTCAATAACAGGGTTTTTAAGCCCTGTTCCTATTCTCTTTCTAACTCTACACTGCATCTGTCATGCCGTTGCATTTTTGAGAAGGAAGCCAGATCCAAATGATATTCAATAACTGTCCCAATATGAAAGGTTTATCAAACATTGATGATCTGACTGCATCCCGTGATTTATGTCTGAAATTCCGAGGATGGGCTGCAACAACTGAAAGGATCTTTGAGATCCTCATATTTCCTCCATCCCCATCACTTCCTACCCGGCACTCACTCACCCCTGATCATAAATATTGCTTGCCACTTTTATGATTATTGGTGGTGAGATATGATGAATTCTGATACCAGTCAACTGTGGAGGAGATATTAAATACATTAGCTAATTTTCCCTTAATGCCTCATCCAATATGAATCAATATTGGTTTAATAATTAACATGTTTAAACATTTTTATGTATATTTCATGATGAGACGATCTATGTTTATTTTATGAAGATGAAATATTTAGCTCCCCGCCACCAACAGCAAAGCCATTCCAACTTGGAGCTTTCTCTTTCGCCTGCGCTAGGGCCATCTCTTCACATCCTGGGAGAACTGGCTGGTTCTCACTGACTGTAACCTGGTGGAGAATGCTGAGATCATAATGAGAAGTTGAAAGCATTTGGCAAGAGGAAAGGCTAAATGCAGAAGAGTGAGTTCTAAGAGGAGCCTGATGGAATGGTGGTCTCAGCTTTCACCCCTGCCTCAGCTCTGCCTCAGTCCCACCTTCCTCTTTAAGATAAAAGCATATACTGTGTGTTGGCTCTAAGTAAGACTGGTTCAACCCCCCTCATCCAAGAAGGGACAGTATTGTGAGATAGGGTGAGAAGCATGATGTAGAGGAGTGGTTTTCAACCAGGAGTGGTTTTTGCTGACCCCTCCCCACCTCAGGGGACATCCGGCAATGTCTGGAGATATGTTGATGGTCACAAGTAGAGGCATGTTACTGGTTATCTACTGGGTAGAGGCCAGGGACGCCGTTAAATATCCTACAATGTATGGGACAGCTCTCCACAACAAGGAATCATCTAGTCCAAAGTGCCAATTGTGCTAAGACTGAGCAGCTCTGGTTTGCAGTCAGGCAGCACTGGACCTGACTCCCAGTTCTGCCATATGTAGATGAATGGATGTGGGAAGTTTCTGGTCCTTGCCTTCCACATCTCCAAGGTGGGGTTAATAACCATAAAGATGCCTAATTTGTAAAGTTTGGTTACAATTCAGTGAGAGGATAAATATTTAAAAATCCAGTGCTTGGTATACAGGGGCAACCGCAGGACACCCAACTGAACCTGGGGATTGTGGAGAAGGACTGGAAAACTCTGGACAAGAGGTGAACCAGGTAGATTACAAAAAATTCACACAATTCTTACAACCACTGTATCTCATCTTTCTAATGTGACTCTGAGGTTCCTTAGCATATTACTTTGAGCTGAGTCCTCAAGAGGCCTTGGGAGCTTCTGCTCATTCTCCTAGAAGCATCTGATCACTCATGAACAAGCTGACCTACTGGAGAATGGAGCACTGTGTGGGGCAAAGATGAGTTATCCCAGCAGAAGCCTTCTCCACCTGGCCGGCAGCAGACCACAGACACATGATTGATTCCAGCTGAGACCAGAAGAACCATCCAGCTAAGCCCACTCCAAACTGACAATTTCAGAATAATGACCAAAATAAACAGTCGTTGTTTTAAACCACTAAATTTTGGGATAATTTGTTACACAGTGAAGGCTGACTGATACAATAAGCTAGAACTGAGTTCTTGAGGGTCAGCAGGAGTCAATGCAGAGAAGAGGACAAAATGTATAGAAAAATTTAAAGGGAAATGTGAGCACAGCATTCCTAATAGATTCTAAATGAAAGGGTAATTTCCTTTAAGACTTAAGGATTTTTTTTCCTTGGAGGATGACTAACATCCTTAGTGTTTCCCAAACTTTATTTTTCTTTTCCTCCTGCTCATGCACTATATCATCAGTACTGCAAATCCATTTTGTTGCTCTTTGTAGTTTCTGGAGGAACTAGACCTTTGGGGTTCTGCACTCGATTCCAATGTGTGTGTCGGGTAGGAGATTTCCACAGCATCAAGAAATTCTCTGATCACAGCTAGGTGTCCTATAATTCAATTCAATTCAGACACTATTTACCTGGAGATAGCGTCAGATTCCACACGTTAAGGGCTCATTCCTACAAGTCTGCCCCCAACCCCAGCCCACTTCAGACACCAGTCAAGGTCCAGGTTGTTATCTGTGCTTCTAGCCAACAACTACAAACTGGAGGTTCCAATGACCCCTCTCCAACTCAGGATGCCAACCCCAAGTCTGTGTTATCACTGTCTTCTGACCGACTGGCAACAGAGCAGAAGGTCCTGCAAACCCTCCTTGGGTTCAGTGAATTTGATCGAGAGGCTCACAGAACTCATAAAACCCACTTACTGACTAGATCACCAGTTTATTATAAAAGGATATAACTAGATGGAAGAGATGGATAAGGAAATACCTAGGGAAAGAACGCACGTGGAGCTTCCGTGTCCTCTCCAGGGCATCACCCTCCCAGCACCTCCACCAGCACCTCCACCTGTCCACCAACCCAGGAACTCTCTGAACCCCATCTTTTTGGGTTGTTATGGAGACTTCATTACAAAGGCACAACTGATTAAATCAGTAGCCGTTAGTGACTGAACTCAGTCTCCATTTGCAGATGAAAAAATCTGAAACTAAGAAGAGGTTAAGAGATCTGTTTGGAGTCCAGCTCCTTTTAAGTACAGAATCAGAATGTGAATTATGTTATGCAACTACAAAACCTAAACTTTTTCCATCCAACTTTCTGTCAATAGCAAATCTCTTTAACTCATCAGAAGATGTGTTCTGAGCATGGAAGACTACAATTTCCTGAGCCCCTGCTCCATGTCAGGAAGCATGTCAGGGCCTTTGCATGTATTATCTGCACAACATTTATAATGATACGTGCTGTTTACTACACTCCTGCTCTGTTATATAAGTTATCTCTGTTTCTTAGAGCAATCTTACAAAGTAGGAAACATGACCTCCATTCCTAGGGCTGAAGAAACCAAGATTGTGGAACATTAAATAAATTACATGAAGCCAGTTTGTTATCTAGTCATATAATAACTTTTAAGCTTCCACTCTATGTCAAGCACTGTTCCAGGGGCTGAGAATATGACAGGGTAGCGTTCTTTCATTTTCATAGAAGAAAATCATAGTCACATCAGTAAGTAAAGGAATTGATAATGTGCAAGGTAATGAGTGTTGTGAAAAAATATATAAAAGACTTTAAAGACAGAGTGTGAGGAGATTGTGTATAGAATGTACTCTTTTTATAGGATGGCTATCACAGACCTCTCTGAAAGTCGTCATTGAGCAGAAGCATCGAGTAAATGAGAGACCAATATATGAACCATCTGGGATGAGAGCATTCTAGGTGGAGGGAAGGTCACAAGCAAAAGTCCTAAGGAGAGAATGGGTTGATGGGGTTAAAGAATAACAGAAAGACAAACCTGGCTGGAGCAGATGAGAGAAGGGGAGGATATCTTACCCTGTCAGGTCCAGAGAGGTCCAGACTGACAGGGCAGTATAGGTCATTGTAAGGACTTGGTACTCTGAATAAGATGGGAAGCCATTAATCAGAGGAAGGTTCTGAGCAGAGAAAAGACAAATATAGTTCATATTCTAAGACGATTACTTGGGTACTGGGAGGAGAACAGACTGAGGGGGCAAGGGTGGCCAACAGGGAGCCAATGAGGGGCTGTTGCTGGAGAGATGTTGGGGTTAGCGGCACAAGATGTTTCCTGGAGAAATGCTGGTTAGCAGCTCAAGCTGTGAAAAGCGTTTCCGTGTTGGACATATTCCGAAGGAGAGTCAGCAGGATTTGCTGATGCACTGAGTGAGTGTAGGGCGTGAGAAAGAAGAGTCAAGGATGAGCGCCGAGTTCAGGCCTGAAGAAGCAGAAGAACAAAGCTGACCTGTACTATAAATTGGGTCATCTAGGTGGGTGTGGGGTCTAGGGACCATTTTTTTTAACCATGGGAGACATTGCTTTATGTTTTCATGTTAATTAGTCAGATTACCCAAAGAGGAAGAAAAAACATTCGATTCCGAGAAGTTAGGATGATTTCTAGACTGTTAGAGCAGGGACCTTGAGCAGAGGCTGGACTGGGAGGTGGGGGACATAGGGGTGGCATCTAGGGGCAGAAGTGGACAGGTTGACCTTACAAAGAAATATGAACAACTAATCTTTGGTAACAAGAGGGAGGGCAGATTGTGTGGGCACAGATCCCAGTAGACTGCTCATGGCAGTGGGGTACGTGAACCTTCTTTTTGATCTTCTTGAGAAATAGGTAGCAAGTCTAAGTAAAGAGTGAGAATGGGGGAGAGGTGTGGGAGATGTGAGGAAAACACAGAAGAAATGAAATAATCATGATGAATGGATCAGGGAAACGTGACGGAATTGAAATCCATGCCCACTACCTTCCAACGGCAGCAACCTTCTCGCATCCCATATGGTTTCATAATTAGCCTGCAAGGTTAAGTATATTTTATTCCAATGTGAATAACGAACAGTCTGGACATTTCAAGAGTTTATGTATCCCAGGGGGGAGGGTATAGCTCACGCAGACAAAGGGCATGTTAGCATGCATGAAGTCCTGGGTTCAATCCCCACTACCTCCTCTAAGAATAAATAAATAAACCTAATTACCCCCCCCCCCAAGAAAGAGTTTATGTAGCCCAAAGCCACTCCATCTGTGATGCTGTAAAGGCAGATTTCAAACTCTTCCTTCAGATAACTAATTCACAGCCCCTTGGACTTATTCACAATTCCTCCTAGAGGGAAGGGAAGCACCCAGAAGACTCTGTGAAGGAAGTAAGTACTGGGTCCTCACCTCGAGACCCCCTAGAATGGTGGCAAGTGTAAAAATTATCTGCAAGCTTCCTCAGCTTCATTTTGTCCTAATATCATGCTCTGATGCAACGTACTCACGCCTTTTGCCTTCGGCGTTCGGTATTTCTCAGGTCAAGTTGAAGGAACAGCTGTTAAGACTAGCTTTGATGTGTCCCTGTGAGTCAGTGACACCTGGCAGGATATCTCTGTGCAGAGAGCTTTTGAAAAAGGGCTGAACTTTCCTGGAAAAGATGAGATCAGAATAGAACATCTGCTTTTACTTTTTTTTTTTTTCCTTGCTCAGGGTTCTATCCTTTCATTTTCTCTCACTTCCCCATCTTGTGAAATATGATTCATTGCTAAATGTGCCACTTAATGGAAACTCTGGGTACCAAGTAATTTTTGTGATTTCAAGTCTTAGGCTCTTTCTCTGGGTTGAACGAGACCTTGGAGACAGCCACGCCCAGTCTCACTTCACTCAAATAAGGATACCAGGACCCAGAGGAAGGAACTGAAAGCAGATGCAGGATCGGAAGTCATGGCTCTTTCAGTCGCATCAAGGGCTGAAGGAAGGTTCCAGAAGTCTGCATGTTCTTCCTCACACTTTAGAGTGAGCCACAGAAAGTGAAACAGGATTCACAGTTTTCTAACCAGATTCCTCCGCCCTAAAATGACATTTGCAAATAGCATTAGGGAAAGCATTTTTTCCCCCTTTGTTTCTGATGTCTAATGTTTAAACTTTCTTTAAAGGTTGTATTCTAAAAAGGTTGAGTTCCCCATGAGTCAGACACTGAGACAGACTGCAGGGCCATTTAAAACCAGCCCTGCGACTTCTGGCTGCCATGAAGGGAACGTGGCAGAAAAGAAGGAAAGAAATAGCCTCCAGCCATTCAGGCAGAATGAAGATCAGCTATAGCCCCTCAGTTCACAGCCCCCCTGTCCTTCCTTCAAACTGAGCTGCGTTTCTGCTGCTCCCTTCCCTCTGTCCTGCTTCAAGATCTTTTATTGCCTTCTGTTGCATGTCTTTGAACTTATGTCTTTACATCCCTGCTAAGACTTCGTTCCATCATGGCCAGAATGGACATGTCTTCCTTTCAGTGATCCTCTCCCTCCCACAGCAGCTCCACCTGCCTGCCACGTTCTCCTCTTCCACCCACCTTCCTTCAGTCCTTCCAAGATGCCTCCTGTGAAGACGTTCTCTATCTTGACTCTTCCTACCTACTTGTTTTCCATGAATTCCCCAGCCCAGTGAAAATATGGCCTTCTTTCCTAAGAGTTCACTCACAGTCCTCCTGCCAAGGGCACCAACCAACCCCAAGGGACATTTTCAGCTTCTTTTCTTATTGAGTGTCTGTGCCAACTGGTACTGATCACTTCCTCCTTAAAGCAGTTTCTTCCTGTGATACTACAGTTTCTTCCCCAGGATCCTCTTGGACCCTCTCTCTTTTCCTTCCATTTATTTTTCTTTTCCCTCAATCCCCTCCTCCTTCCTCCTCTTTTCTTTTTCTTTTCTATTTCCCCCCTCCCTCTTCTCTTTCTAATGATATCATTCAAACTCAAGGCTTAAGCCACCACTCGCAAGTTTAACAGTGCTTAGCTTGCCACCTTCTTAGCCTCTTCCTGAGCACCAAGCACATTTTCACAACTGCCTATGAGCCATCTCCACCTGTGCAATGAGATTTTTTTTTATCAACACAAACCTGCTCTCCTAGGCGCTCAATGCCACTGCCACCCCCAGCCCCAGCACACGTAACTGTTTACCAAGTTCAGCTTTTGCTGCACCCTAAACTGTAGCACAGCCTGGTGGAGCTACTCAGGATCTGCCCAGTGGACAGCTGCTAGGGCAGCTGGAATTGCAAGGGAGTGATCAGAGCTGGGGATACAGGTTGGGAACAATCCAAAAGAGAGGAGAGCTAGATATTACCTAGGAAATCGCTCAGAACAGGAGTTCAAAACCTGGGAATCCATATCGAGTCCCAAAGTCCCAAAATTACATCCAGATTGACATGTTGGGCTTAGATGTACATTTTAAAAGATGATTCATCTCTTTCATCAAATTCTCAGAAAGATTTAAGGGCCATGGAATTCTAAAGAACCCCTAGTTTAGGGCAAACAGAATTTCAAAAAATTATTACAAAAAATGTAAGGAAGAAATGACTAGAATAATAAGAAGCAGATTTAGGAACTAGACTTGGCTTCATCACTAACAGACTGTGTGGCGTCAGGAATGATTACCTGACCCTCCAGGCCCGTATGAATCCTTCCCACATCGCCCTGAACTCTCTGTGTGGCACACTGTGCGTTTGAGATGACGCCCTGCCTTGCTGATCTAACGTCTGTCTTCCCCACCTGATGGGAAGCTCCAACAGGGTAAAGTCCACGTTGCTCCCTGTACAACGTGTACGGTGAAACTGTGTGCCTAGTAAGGACTGTTCTCTGATTTCCCTCAGGTCCTCAGGTCTCTTTTCTGGGCTTCCGTGTTTCCACCCATCATGTTAGGGGTTCATTTTTCACCATTCAGCTTTTCAGGCACCAACACTCACCACCATTGTTGTATCTCCAGACCCTAACTGAGCCTGAGTGCTGGTTTTTCCAGTGAAGCAGAGCGGACAAGCAAAGAGGGGTGTAATTATAATACACTGTGATGTGTGCTACAGTAATGAGATTATTCGGTGCTAAGGGGCAGAAGGCTGGCCACCTCTGGGAATTCAGGCATAAACCCTCTTGAGGTAAGTTCTTGGCCAAGGTCACATTTGGCTCCTCAGAGCAGAATGGACATGGCCCCCTCCAGGTAACGCTGGGTACTAATCACACCGGCCACATGCAGGCAAGGCCATATTACTCCTTCCTAATCATTTCAGGTATCTTTTTTTCCCCCTTCTCAATTTCAACTCAGGACTCAACTTATAAAAAATAAATTACCTGCCACCGTAGTGTGTAATTTTCAAAACTACCCGTTCACCACAGCAAAGCAATAATGCCTGGCTCTCAAAGGAAACATCATTCTCTTCCTCCCCTTCCTTCCAACCTCATTGTGGACGTGGCCACATCAAGTCCGGGAAGGAACAAATGCACCAGAATTCAGCCCACTTCGCAGCTTCGCCTCTTGCTCTGCGCCGCTCCCGTCTGAGTGCCTTTCTTTACAATGTTCCTTTGTTTTTTCCCTCATGGTTTCTTAGCTTTTCTTGCTTGGAATGAGACACTCTCATTTTTCTTATTATTTTTTTAAATTAAAAAAAGGTCTTGAAATTACTTGTATTTTCAGCTTACACCACATCTAAAGGAATAACTTCTCTATTTTTCTATGTCTATTCCTTTTTTATAGCTATACCCATAGGAATGGGGCATAGTTATAAAAAATCTGAGGATCTGAAATTTTAAAATACCCGGTCTTTGAAACCCAATTTTGTACCCCGGGCAATCCACTGACCTGCCTGAGCCTTAGTTATCTCATCTGTTAAGTGGGGACAGTAATACCTTATTATACCATTTTTGTTGGTGAGACTTAGATCACAAATCATGCGGCTGAATGTTTTATAAATTCTGAAATGCTCTATGTGAGTATATGATCCATGTAATTTCTTTCCAAATCCATGCTGTGTCTCAATCCTCCACTTTGGTGGGCAACTGCTTTCCTTTATCCATTCCCCTTCCAATTTGAATCAACTCTCTCAAAATCCATCTCTCCATGCTAGTGAAAATCTACTTTCTAAAAATTAATCATATCAGTTATTCAAAGAAGCAATGAACGTAGCTGTCAGTTCTTCATTCAACAAATATTTACGGCCCTTCACTTTTCACAATGCTGTTTCAACACCCTCTGTAACACTCAACACCCTCTGTAGCACCTGCTGGCTGTGATGGTTACCCTGTGTGTGACTGATCAAGGCTGGTGAAACTATAAGATGGCCAATTGCTTAAGCAGGAAGCTTTAATTTTTAGGAAGTCACTCTTGATGTTGAGTTAATTGGTGTCTTCCTGCAATTTCCATCGATTGTACTACTCTAACATTCAGTGTCTTCCCGCACAAGTGTTCAGATGTTTGCAGATAGCTACCAAACTACTTCTCCCCAGATTTCCCTTCTCTAGGCTAAAAAACTAAAGTTTATCCAACTATTCTGTGTATCTGATTTTCTCTTCCTCTACTTCTTTTAGCCACACTCTGGTTTGTCATCATGGAGCCTACACTGAGATTGAACTCAACACGGCAGACATGGTTGGACCAAGATTAAATAGAGGAGAGTTAACACTTTCCTTCACTGAGCATGAAACTACTCTTAGTTCAGTCTGCAACAGCATTAGAATTTACTCTTCAATCAAAGCTCATTGTGGACTTGTGCCACACTGAAACTGAAATAGAATCTCCAACTTTTTAACCTATTTTTCTTCTAAACCATATCTTCAGCCTATCTTTATAGAGCTGGGGTTTCGAATTCAAGTGAACACTTGCTATTAGTCTATATTCAATTTTTTTGTTTGTTTTTAAGTTGACCCAGTGTTCTCACTTGCCAAGAAACTGAGGAATCCTGATTTTGATTCAGCGTACTGGCTAGTCCTCCAAACTTCATGCCGTGGAAAATTTTAATCAATAAATCTTTCATGTTCTTCCGTTGTTAGTTAATACGTTGCAAACTGAGATTAAGAATGAAGTCTATGTGTGACATAATTATAATCTGAGTAATTTTTATTCCCTTTTTAACCTTAAAGGTTAAAAAAGGGAATTTTTTTAATTTTTTAAAAAAGCACTGTAGGGTATAAAGATAAGGCAGTGTAAAACATATAGCAATACCACATCTAGCAGGTAATAGGGGCTCCATGCTTAACTATCCCTTGCTGGGTTAAACAAAACCAAATCTGATTTTGAAAAAAAAATTAAAGAAACTGCACAGGGGGAAAAAGAGCGTCCTCCACACCAAGGCTGATGAGAGGAAACACGAAGCTGTAAAGATACATTAAAAGCTGGGAAGTGTAGCAGTATTCAAAATGAGACTAGCCATCCAAAAATGAGAAGGTACCTAAAGCACTTTGCCTGAAGTAGCTCCACGCGGGCAGTTTCTGAGGATGCTCTGATGAGCATGAGGGAGTCACAAACAAAAATAAAGCATCACCTCAACACCCATACACAGTAGTATTAGTTAACTCCCATCAAACACCCCCTGCGGGCCAGGCATCACACTCAGTCTCAGGAAGTCTCCCAACAACCCATCGACGTTGATTCTGTGAGCGCGCCCACATCTAGCGCAGAAGAGTGGGCCTTCTGTAAGCCACGTGAATTGTTGTAGGTCACATACACAGTCCAAAGCAGACACAGGACTTGAACTTTGTTATATCACTGCTACCAGTGTACATATACTCTTAGCATTTTGAAACACTAGTTATAGTTATAACCCATAGTTAAATCCAAGAAGAAAGTATTGTCAGATCAAGACCCAAAGTATAATTCTTTAAAGACCAATAAAGGAACCATCTGGGAGCTGGGCCGAGAGTCCTCAGATTCTCCTCCAAAGCACCTGGTCTGGGTTTTTTATATTTTTGATGTTTCCAGTTCCCTTAATCTTGTTTGTTCTGTCATAACTGCTCATTCTGATGTTATTTTTACCTGTAGTCTGCACACTTACTAATACTTAGGTTGGAAAATTAAGTTGACAACATCAAGTTCCTGGCCTTGGATCACCCTCCAGCTCCACGTCCATCACTACTCATGGTCAGCTTCGGTGATCCACTCATGACCTTCCGTCTCACTGCCTCACCTGAGCCAGCACCCCCTTCCTCGGCTCTCCCACTTCAGTATTCAGGCCAGGGCCTGGCGTCTGTGTTCCAGGAAGGAGACGGGGACTAGGAGAGAGATTGCCGAGACGAGACAAGCCATGGGCTGGCTGGAGGTGGGAGAGCAAAGCCTGAACAGATGAGGACCAGAACAGTCAACTCCCTGACACTAACCTCAGCGCCTTGCTGAGGGGAAGGTGTAGGTTTCCAGAAGGATGTTCCCAAAAGCCCCAGATACTCCATTTCTTCATCAAGAATTTATGGAGGGCCTACCATGTGTCTGACACTCGGCTAGTCACCAGGGGTAAGGCCATGTGTCAAACCAACCAGGAGTAGTTTACCAACTACTGCGGCACAAACGATACAGTGGAAGCCCAGGCACCAAATCGTAGCACTGACTTTGCTAATAGCTCACCTTGGTGAGATATCTCACCTCCCTGTGACTCAGTTTCCTCCCCTGCAAAATGTTCAGGTGAGGAGACGCTGGGTGATTCAGAGGCTAATTTCCCTTTCAGGCATGAGGACTTGGGAGTCTGTTCCCCTGGAACATTCACCCTCCCACCTCCCTTGTCGGTGGCGCGTCTCAGGTTTGCCGTTTGGGGGAGGGGACAGGACTTCTCCGTTTTCATAATAGAGTTATGTACTCCCCTCTGCAGGTCTGTCATCCTCCAGCCTTTATCCCATCAGTCCTGTCTCTGGTGAGCCCTTATCCCAAGATGTTTGTCTATTAAATTAAGAGTTTTGCAGAAGGGGAGCGCCATTTAAAGGCTGTAAATCACCTGGCAGTCTCTTAGCTGCTCTCTGCTATGAGCCCCACTGCATCTCTGTGCACTCAGCCCACCGCCGCCTCCCCTCGGGCCCCGGCTCTCAGAGGCAGACAGCTCTGGAGTGGGGAACCCGCACAGACCTGCCTGCTTCCAAGCCCGCTCCGGTCTCTGGGGCCACCCTGATCTGGGGGTGAGGGGGTGGGGAATTTACCTGAGTCCTTAATTAACCCTCAGGAGCCCCCGAGGGAACGCAGCTCCCTTCCTGGCTCTTCCTTCACCTATGCCTTGGGATGTTCGTTGCACCCAAGCCCTTGCTTGACGCCTTAGCTTTGATAACAGTGTCTGATTATAAGCAGGTCTCTGACTTGAGATTCTAACCAGTAAAGCAGGAAAATAACACACACCTGGACTCTTCTTCATTATGAGCAGGGGCCTGCACGTATCCTCCACCACATGTATTTTCACCATTTACCTATGAGTTGAATGAGACTGTACAGCTAAATTATAGATAAAGAGACTGAGGCCAAATCAGATCACATAACTCTCCCAAGGTTCATAACCTTCTAGTGATGGAGCCAGAGTTCTGGTGTTTGGAAGCATCTGAAAAGCCGGTGATACACATGCATGCAGTTACAGGTAGTTTTTGAGTGGCTACCACGTGTCATACAGCAGACCATGCTAGGACTAGACTAGTAACCAAAACACCCTCCTAGAGCACAGGGTCGCCCCCCGCGGTGGTGTTCCATTCCCTCCAGGACATCAAGGGCATCAGTGAAAGCTCCTTCTCCCTCGCTCTTGACTTGGGGATGGCAGTTCTATTCCTGGACCTTTGTTCTGGGACTAGGGTGCTACCACCTTCCAGCTCTTGCCCTGTCCATCTCTCAGGCCCTCGGGGAACTGCCACGGACTGCCCCCAGCCATGGACCCAGGGAGCCCTTGGAAAGGCTTGCTGCACAGGCCTGACGCTGACTGTCTCACTGGGGGCTCCACTGCCCAGCGGTCTCTCCTGCTGCTCTGGACTGTCTTCTACTGCACTCCCTCTCCGGTGCTTCCTCATTCCTGAGCGGGGAGGTCTCCATGTTGTCCCAACCTCTGCCTGCATGTCCCAGCCTGCTGCATTTCACCTTCCCATCCCCACCCGCCTCAAGGTTTATCAGACTTCAAAACAGCCACACGTGATGGTGGAACACAGGGACCAAACAGAGAGGTGTGTTCTCTGTTTACCTGTCTCATTCTTCAAGGACCCACTGACCTCAGGCTGCTCCCGGAGACCCGCTTCCCTGCATTTGACCTAGGATGGGCTTCCTCTAAATATTCCATGGCTCCCGGTGGCTCCCTGCTCCCACCATGGTCGTCTCCAGCTTCCTGAGAATCTATCGCAGATAAAAATGATGTGAAGGATTCATCGACGCCAAGTAGAGTGGGAACCATGTAGGAGGCTTGATCCAATTAATACCCATCTTCTCTTCTAGCCCTTTGAGCTTCTGCATCAGATGTGGACACAACAGTCTTCCAAAGACACTTGACCAGCTTTCATAACTGCATAAACTCAAACACCTGGAACAGACATTCGTATGTACGCGTACGTGTGATGTGTGTCTGTGTGCCCAGTCACTGCGCTTCTCTGGTAGAACCCTAACCCATATAAAGGGCATCTATCTTTTAAAAAATTAGAAAAATCTCAGAGACATAGAAGAGTAACCATTTATTTAGCTTGCGGATCTGCCCATCATCAGAGGGGGTTCTTCTTCATGGAGCACGTCTGTTGGTCACCAGGGGCGGCTTTGTCCCACTAAAGTTTGTTCTGGAACCCAGTGTGAAGGGGCAGTAGCTGCCTGGGGGAGGAGGCTCTACTCTTGGAGATGGCAGGCGCTCAAGGAGGGGCGATCCCCACTACACAAGCGCACTTCAAACCCTGGACTGTATCATGTCTACTAACATTCCACGAGCCAGAGCAAACCTCACGGCCAAGCTCCAAGCTCGAGAGGCAAGAAGGTTACTGGCCTTTAGTGGGAGGAACTGCAAGAACACATGGGAAAGGGCGCAGACAGAGTGAAGAACTGAAGCCACACTTAAAACACAGTGGTTCAGAAAGTGTCTAGAAACTCGTTTCTTAAAAGCTATGCAGTGATGCACTATGGCTATGAATAAACAGAGATCTCTCTTTTAGGTCTGACTCCGCTACCAAGCAGCTCCGGGTTGTTGGGAAAGGCAGTTAATGTGGCTTTGTCTGGAGAATGGGGGTAATACTGCTTAGCTCTGAAGTAAGATCAGCTGAATTAGACCTTTTAATGACTCCATGATTTAGAGAGAAACCAGGGAATCTGGAGTCATCAAATCTTGAAAATAAAGACAGATTTGTCTTCTCTCTTTTATTTAGTCATTTAACAATTCCTTCACTCTAAAATACGTTTGAGAGTCGAATTTTTAAATTATAAGTAAAAAAAATGAAAGATTGCCTTCAAAACCCGCACACCCAATTCCATATTCAATTCTCCTCACAATGGAAACCACTGTTGAAAATTTGCCTAAATCTTTCCAGATCTTTTCATGACTTTATATATATATATACATGTATCACTCATACATATGATCATATTCTTTTATATTGTATCTTGCCCTTTTACTTCCCTATATCTTGATCTTTTCATTTTGGTCTATGTAGATCTATTTCATCCTTTTAAAAAATCTGTCATATTCCCAAGCGCGAATCTACCAGAATATATTTAACATTTTGCTCCTTTAATGATCACTGCAACTCTTCCAGGGATGACTTCACAAATCAAACGCTGAAGAGAACATCTTTGTTCCCGCCTTTGTGCAGTGTGAGAATATTTTTCTGTAGAACAGACACCTAAGAAATATTCTAAGCTGAAGAATATTCACATTTTTGAAATGTTGCTAGCTCACTGCCCTACCGTTCCCCAAATAAAGCCAGATCCAATTTACAAACTCACCAATATTACACAGAAATAGACTTTCTCCCAATATTTACCGACATAGGATATCATCAGTTTTACATTTTTTTTTGTGCTAACTTAATGGGTTGCATAGTTGTCACAAGGACTATTATGATGAGCAGTTGTCAATAGTCACAGGAGAATATGAATTCCTTTAAGGCTAGTAAAGGATGCCAACTCAATTGTATGAGGATGGCTAAACACAGCAACAAGGAGCCAGGTGGTGTTCTCACTGGTGGGGCAAATTTTGTCATCTTTAACACCTGCACAAAGAAACATTTTTGCAGATAATACCACCCAAGCAGAGTAAAAGTCCTCCTGAGCCAGCAAGATGCCCCCTTATGGGGAGCAGAATGATGGTCCCCTAAAGATGTCCATGTCTGAATTCTTGGGACCTGTGAGTATGTTACCTTACGTGACAAAACGGAGATTGAAGGTGTGATTACATTTAAGGACCTGAGAGGGGGAGATTATCCTGTGTCACTGAAGTGGGCCCAACCTAATCACATGAGTCCTTAACAGAAGAAAACCTTTCCCAGGTATAATCAGAGGGAGCTTTGTACACAGAATCATGGTCAAAGAAATTCAGTGTTGCTGGCTTTGAAGCTGGAGCAAGTGGTCATGAGACAAGGAATGGGCAAGGACGTGGATTCTCACCTAGAGCCTTGTCAATGTCTTGATTTTAACCAGGTGAGATTTGCGGCAGACTTCTAACCTGCAGAAATGTAAATACCACATTTGTGTTGTTTAAGGCGTTAAGTTTGGGATAATTTGCCACACACTAGCAATAGAAAACTAATACAGCCATCTTCATTGTATATTGGGGCAGGAGGCAATGATTATTATTTTTGGATTTCTTCTTCATGAGATATGGCAACAATCCTGCCTACCCACCAGGTACAAGAAACTGACAACAACCCGGGGCCCTGTATCAATATTTGCTGCAAGGATTAAGAGAAGGTCAATTTACATTATTTTTGTTACTATCATCTGCCTAGCAGGCGCAGATGCAGGGTGAAGATCTGCTCAACTTCATGAAAAATAACAACTCAATTGTGCTTCACATTTCATTTTCTTAATTGTGAACAGAATGTGAATGGTAAACAGAAGCATGAATAGCCCACCATCAAGATTAAATCTTTTATCTAAGACCTTATCACAGAGAAACCCTTGACTCAGAAATGTTCCTTTGGTGAATTCTACCAAATAGTTAAGAAAGAAAGAACACCATTATTATGTCAAGTCTTTCAGATCATAGAGGAGGAGGGAACACATGCCAATGCGCTGTGTGAGATGAGCGTAACCCTCATATCAAAAATCACAAAGGCCTTACAAAAAGAATATTACAAACCAGTTCCCTTCATGAGCACAGAAACAAAAATCCTTAACAAAGTATTAGTAAATCAAATACAGTATCTAAAAAACGGGTAGTGTATCATGAGCATGAAGGGCTTATACCAGGAATGCAAAATTGGCCTTACATTCGCTGAACTGCTCACTTTAAAAATGGCTAATTTTGTGACATGTGAGCGTTCATCTCAATGTGAAAAAAAAAAAGTTCAATGCATGTAATTCACCATATTAACAGAAAAAAAAGGGGGGGAAAGCCCTACATTGATTTCAAAGACGCAGAAAAAGCAGTTTTTACAGAATCCAGCACCAATTTATGATAAAGCTTCGCAGCAAATGAAGAATACAGGGACACTTCTTTGATCTAATAAAGAGCAACTATAAAATCTATGGATAACCTCTTTCTTCATGGCGTCACATTGAACCCTAAGGTCAGAAACAAGACGAGGATTCCCACTCTCACTACCTCTGTACAACATTGTGCCGAGAATCCTAGCCGTCTGCAGTAACAATAAAAGACACAAAAGGCATTAAAAATTAGAAAGGAAGAAAGAAAACTGTCCATTTGAAATGACATGTTTGTTTATAAAGAAAATCACAGGGAATCTACAAAACTACCCTAAAAGGGACTAAGTAAACTTAGCAAGGTTGTAGAATACAAGGTTTTATTTTAAAAAATCAATTGTGTTTTTATACACACAGCTATGTAAGTAGAAAATAAAACTCAAAAACAATTCCCCTCATAATAGCATCAAAATGTAAAATATTAAGAAAATTTACCAACACATGTGCAAGACTTCAACACTGAAACCTAAAAAAAAAATATATGTTGCTGAGAAAAAATATAGAAAGTCTAAATTATTAAACCATGTGATCCTTGCATTGGAATTGACAAATAGATCAAAACAATAGAGTCCAAAAGTAGACCCACCCTTCCATGGTCATCTATTTTTTAACAAAAATATGAGAGGAATCTAATGTTAAAGGGAAAGTGTTTTTCACAAATGGTGCTGAAGTACTTTGGTATTTATATGAAAAACAAAACAAAACAAAACAAAACTGAATCTCAGACCTTACTCAGAATTTATTTGCGCTGGATCATAGACCAAAATATAAAAGCTGAAACCATAAATCCTTTTAGAAATAAATATAAGAGATGGTTTTCATGATCAGAGATATGCAAACGTTTCTTAAACAGGTTATAGAAAGCATAACTCTTTAAGAAAAAATATGATAGGTGAGACCTCCTTAAAGTTTAAAAATTCTTCTCTGCAAAAGATACCATTAAGAAAATAAACAGGCAAACTATAGTCTATGAGAAAATATTCATAAATACTCAGTAAAGAACTGTTATCCAGGGTATGTAAATAATTCCTATAATTTGATAATGAAAAGGCACACAACTCAATAAAAAGTAGCCAAAATATTTGTGTATGCTTCACAAAAGAAAAATATAAATGACCAATGAACAAATAATAAAGTGCTCAACATCACTAATCATGAACATGCAAACTAAAACCACAACAGGATAGAACCACACACCTACCAAAATCGGTGTAATCTACTAGTAACATCAGACATTGACGATGGTGTGGAGCAACTTTCTTACGTTCTTGTTGGGAGTATAAAGTGGTACAACTACTGTGGGAAAAGTTCTGACAGATTCTGACAAAGGTAAGCACACACCTACCCTAGGAGAGAGTAAAGATACTAAGAGAAATAAAAGAATACGTCCACACAAAGACTTGTTCATGAGTGTTCACAGTGGCACTAATTTTAATAATGTCAAATACTAGAACTGAACCAAATGTCCATCAGGTGGTCATTGGATAAACAAAACAATGTCTATCTGGATAGCAGGACACTATGCCATTAGAAGAATGAACTACAGTTATCCTCAGTATCCAGTGTCTGCAGGGGATTGGTTCCAGGAACTCCCAGGATACCAAAATCCACAGATGCTCAAGCCCTAACTTATAAAATGGTATGGTATTTGCATATAGCCTACAAACATTTTGCTGTACACTTTAATGACCTCTAGATTACTTACAATACCTAATACATTGTAAATGCTATGTAAATAGCTGCCAGGACTCAGCAAATTCAAGTTTTGCTTTTTGGAACTTTCTGGAATGTTTTTTTTCCCCCTGAATATTTTTGGTCCACATTTAGTTGAATCCGTGAGTGTGGAACCTGCAGATACAAAGGATCAACTGTATTGGTAGCTCAAAACATTAGGCTTCGTGAAAGAAACCTTACTTTCAGAATGTACAGACTGTATGGGTTATTCTATGCGAAATTCCAGAACAGGCACATCTAACCTATAGTGGAAAAGAATCAGAACTGTGATTGTATCGGGAGAGAGTGAGTTCAGCAAATGACTGGGAATGGGTATAAGGAAACTTAACTGGGAAAACGGGAAGGTTCTATATCTTGAGAGGGGTTTGGGTTACACAGGTAAACACATTTGTCAAAGCTCAGTGCATTCCTCAAGATGTGTACATCTCATTGTATGTAAATTCTACAACAGGAGGAAAAAGTATAAATAAATATTGAGTCCTGTTGATAAGAATGCTGAAGCTCTTAGAGTGACTATACAGATGCTTGCAGATTCCTCTGAGATATTAAAAAAAAAAAGGGAAAAGGAGTCGATGAATGGATGGCTAGATATGTTATAAAACAAGCATAGTAAAATATTAATAGTACTTTGGAAAAAGTCTGGCAGTTCTTCAAAAGGTTAAACATGGAGTTACCATATGACCTAGCAATTCCACCCCTAGATATATACCCAAGAGGAATGAAAACATATGTCCACACAAAAACTTGTGTGCAACTGTTCATAGCAGCATTCTTCATAATTGCCAAAAAGTGGAAGCAACCCATATGGCCATCCATGGATGAACAGATAAATGGAATGTGTCATACCCAAACAATGGAATACTAGGGGGTAATAAAAAGCAATAAAGTATCGATCCATGTTGCAACACGGATGGACCCTGAAGACATTATGCTCAGTGACAGAAGCTAGTCACAGAAGGCCACATGTTGTGTGATTCTATTTATCTGAAATGTCTTTAATAGGCAAGTCTATAGAGACAGAAAGTAGATTATTGGCTTCCTAGAGCTATGAGATGGTGGAAAGGACTTGGGAGTGGGAAGGAGAGTGACTGATGATGGATATGGAACTTTCTGGAAGGAACAATCAAAATATTCTAAAATCATTGGTGGTGAGGGTTGCACAATTCTGCAAATATACTAAAAGCTTTGAATTACATACTTTCAATAGATGAATTGTATACCATACAATGTGAATCAGATCTTAATGAGACGACCATTAGATTTGTCAGTAATAAAATCTAGATGGTGAATATACAGGTGTTTACTGTAAAGTTATCTTCAGCTTGCTGTCTATTTTGAAAGCCTTTAAAATAACACAATCTTAATAAGATCTCGATTGGAATTGTCTTCCATTTAGAGATTTATATGGACCAAACTGATATCTGTACAACAGTCTTTCCATTTAGGAATAGACCATCTGCTGTTTAAATTTTTTTTCCCCCGCCTTCCTTTCTATCTGTCATCTCAGGCCACCTTTGTTGAGTGTGTGGCAAGATCCACTATTCCATCACTGCACAGCTGTGGGATGTGAGAAAGACCTTCCTTTAATGCTGCAGAAACAAAAATCCCTGTCCCTTCTTCACTCGAACTTGCTCTTAGCTTCATGAAACTTCTTTCACATTTCATTCCATCCTATGTGATGGCAACAGTCGTAAGTCGATGAGTCCCCAGTTTTTCAGGCTTTACGTGCCTTTCAGGTTTTTTTTTTTAAAACTATTTTCATGATTCTGAGACCCTTCACTAGCGGGGGTGACTTTCTCTGAAAGTCGTCACTTTCTCCTAAGCTCCTAGTTATAACAGGAATGAAACAGTATGGCTGGGGTAAGTCTGATTACTACAGAGTAGAGAAGAATTATCTACCCTCATGGAAAAGATTTTGCTTCTATTAATACAATTTAGAATTACAATAGCTTTTCCAGGCAACTGTAGAGCATTGCTTTTGAATTTAAACCCATTAGTCTATTACCATGTATTACCAAGCACTCTATTTTTTTTTTTTACATCTATTTCTGAATTGATTCCCCCCTCCCTAAAAAACAACTCAAGGACTTTCCTCAGCAAGTGTTTTCAGAGTGCTAGTGTCTGGATGCCTGGTTTATTGGCCACCTACCTTCGAAAGAGCTGCTTTTCTGGATTTGCGTCATGTTCGTGATGAAAAAAAGCACGGAGAATCACTCTCAGCTGTAGCGATATTCATAGACTCCCCAGATTGGAAGAGACCTTAAAAGACCGTCTCATTCCTCCTCCTGACACCCGGCAGGGATGCTATCTACACGAATCCTCTTCAGAGAGAGGGCAGCAGCTGTCACCAATCTCCCCAGCTCTCCAGGCTGTCCCCCTGTGACCCAGTCTCAGGTTGGCGTATTCCCGTGGATTAAGAGTTTTGAGAGCCTTGGATGAATGCAGTACTGAAATTAGCAGGAAGTAGTGGAAGTAATTTGCCTGCACTCAGCGTCTTGTGCCGACAGCATCTGCCAAAAGAGGGGAACTGCGGGCAGGCGGAGATGGTGTACACGCCAAGGGTGATGAGGGGCTTGGAGCTCCCTGCACCAGAGGCCGCTAATTACTTACTCCCAGTCATTCACTTGGAGAGGATGCTATGAATAGAAATCCACCTCCCCACGTGCTGCCCAGCGCCGATGCAGGGAAAGATTTTCCAAGGAAAGTAGGTCAGCGCAGTTCCTGGATAGAGAGGATCACTTTACCTATCGTCTGGGTCAGTCCCAAGACCTAGGGGGCTCCTACGGGTAAGAGACCAGCATTCTTAGTTCAGGGAGACTTTTCTTGCTTTTCACAGTATTTCTGCTGGGCTCACGGTAGCGCAGAACAGGAGGCAAGATGTGGGTCATGAGATTCCAAAACTGGCCACTGAGTGATGAGATTCAAAAAGCCTTGGCTACTCCAAAATACTTATTAATTACTGCGGTGATATTAACATATGTCCACATTTTTTTTTTTTTGGAGACTCCTCTTCCGGGAGGTGGAGCTTCCTTCCCCTCCCCGTGAGTGTGGGCTGGACGCGGTGATTTGCTTCTAACCAAGAGAACGGAATGATGCCTGTGGGGTGACTCACTTCCTCTTTCAAGTCAGGAGGATGGAAGCCGGGGGCGGGGTGGGGGTGGGGCGGACGTTTAACATGGGGACCGGTCAGGGGAATCCCCTTCATTTCTGTGTCGCGTGCGAGGAACCCTAGAGCAGCCAGTGCACGCTCTCTAGGTTAATCAAAATCCTGGGAAGGGTCTTATGAAGACCCTTCGTAAGTGTTAATAGGGATTTTATCTGCTTATTTCGGGTTACGGTTTACAATTCTTTTAAATGTGAAGTAATCTTCCCCACCTTCCCCAAATGCTCATTCTTGTAGATGTCATTAGTGTTGAAACAATGCTTTCGCAAGTCCCAGTTCTCTGTAGATGCATTCTTTTCAGATGTATTAGACAAACAAAAAAACCTTTCACACACACACACACACACACACACACACACAAACCAAGGTAAGGGAAAAATGCTAAGCTTGCGATGGAGAAATACAGCAGACACCCCCTTAACTGACCGATTAAGGTTAAGAGCAACAGTGATGCTGACATCACGGAGCCGGGGCTGGCTTCACGGATGTGCGGCCTGTGCGGTCACTCAGGGATCTACACTCAGGAGGTTCCGACGCTTGACTTAATGCTCTGCTTCCGGTGCATTGAAATTATTAGTCATTTTATCTTTGAGCTGTGTTTTTGTAAGTTAAAGTCTGACAGGGACTGGAGCGCGTGTGTAAGCGGGAGATATATGTGCAACATACATGCCCACCGTTCCTTGCACCCTGTTTACACAGAGGATGCCCCATGAACACAGGATTCCAGTGAACCCGTGACACGTGGGGGTTCAGCAAGACTCAAATACAAGGTGAGTATATTGCATCTGGGACTCAGTAAGCAGGGAGACTGACAGCCCTTAGAAGCCAGATGTCCCCTTTGAATCAGAACTTGCTTTGAACAGAGAAGAAAAAAGCCATGGTGCTGCATAAAACAAATCACCAAGAAACCCTATCATATCCTTTCTTACTTCCCTGTTCTTTCCCCGTTTCAGCGTCATATTTATGCTGGAAATGACAACAGAAGGAACATGAAATACAGGGCCATGCGTGGCCCTTTCCCTTCAGTCTTTTCTTATTCATCAGTGAGCAGATGGTAGAGAGTGTTGGTAGAGTGTGTGATATCAAGAAGTGAAATAGAAACAGTGGAGTTAGTTTTGTACAGTTTGGGTAAGAACAAAACACGTGCGTGTGCAAGCGTCAAAATACGAATTGTGTAATTTTGATGAGTCCGCACACAAGTTAAATGCTCCTGTATGCGTACTTTAAAACTGTCATTGCTCAATACAATGATGAACAATAAAACTCTAGCCAAGAATTTTAAATGTTATTTTTTTCTTTATGTAGGATGACGTTAAATAAATAGCAAAGAAAAAAACACCATCAAAAGGTGAAAGAGAAATTGTGGATGAAAAGGAAAAAGTTTCTATTTAGTACCTTTAACATTTGTTTTCCTGCTTTTTGTTGAACAAGGAGCTTTACCTTTTCATTTTACACTGGGCTCCCAAAATTACGTAGCCATCCCTGTGTATGTCACTATGTCGTTGATTTTAATGTGATCATCTCTTTTGATATTCCCCCCCTAAATACTTTAATCTAATTATAAGAAAGAGATAAACTCAAGTTTGGGACATTCTCAAAATACCTGAATACTCTTTAAATGAGTCCAACTGTGTTCATGGAAGGCAAGGAGAGATCAAGAAACCGTCAAAGAACCAAAGGAGATTAAGGAGACACCACAACCTAATGACACGTGGTCTCCTGGATCAGATCCTGGAACAGAAAAAAGACATTAGGGGGAAAACTGTTGAAACACAAGTCAAGTCTGTTGTCCAGTTAATAGAACTCGTGTTAGTAACCCATGTTAATCTCTCAGTTTTCATGAATGTAGCACCTACACACGGGATGTTAAGCAGGGTGATGGGTATGTGGGAATACCGTGTGCTACCTTTGCAACTCTTCTATAAATCTAAATTATTTCAAAATAAGAAAAGTTAAAAAAGAATTAAGTCAGGCTTTATGTGGAGCACTACTAAAGTTGTGTTCTTGTATATGTTCTTTAATCTTCATAGCAGCACTATAGTGTGTGTGTGTGTGTGTGTGTGTACATATATTCTCCATTTTACAAAAGGAAATAACCCCAGAATGTCAAAACGACAACCTAAGATCATAAATATCTTAAGTGGTGGGGCTAAGATCAAACCCAAGTCCAATGATCTCTTTCTTCTCTAAACATTATTATGTCTCACTGTCTCCCAAATGAAGTCCAAAATCCTGTACCTTGTAAGCCAAGGTCTCCCTTATTTTTCTTTAGCTCCATTCTTACCTTGTTTTCTACTTGCTTCATACATGTAACTTACACCAAATTTAGTTTCTTCCTAATTAATTACTAGGCATAAAATGTATGTTCCCAACTTTATGTCCAGATTCAGGTTGCTTCCCTTGCCCTACCTTCCCCTTTCCTCTCCACCTGAAATATCTACAAAACCAAGTCTTCCTTGATAATTATGACCCAGTCCTGATGCTCCTTTCTCTTTGAAACTTTATCTTTCTTTTAGAAGTGGTCTCTCTTCCTCTCCTCAAATGCCATAGCAATGTGTGAAATTCTATATGATTAATAATTTAAAAGTAATAATGCATTATTATTAAACATTTACTAGTGACAGACACTTTTCTAGGGTTTGTGTATGTATCATCTCATATTCTTCTCAGAGGACAAAAGTCCTCCAAGGTAGATACAATCATTTTGTCTATTTTATAGGTGAAAACTGAGACTTGCAGAGTTTAAGAAATCACCCAAGGTCATAGAGTTACAAATAGTATTATGATAAAATGATATAATTTTTCAATGAAGGATTTCTTAAAGACCAATTAGCTCAACCAATTATCCAGTGCTTGGACTTTCTTTAGCATAGGAGGAACCTAGACCCAGAGAGATAAACTTGGTTTGTTACAAAATACATCAATGACACAAATGGACTAGAACTTGACAATCCTACTACCAGGCTGTGTCCACCATGCCAAACTGTAGCTTCGTATATTTCTGCCTGATGAGTGTTCTCAGCCCATCAGGAGCACTGGCAGAACATCAAGGCAACTCCAGGATGAAGCAGCCTTCCCACAGTTCTCAGGAGAATCCAGGAAATGTCTCTGCTTTGGAGGATTTAACAACTTATGAGAACAGTCCTCAATCTCTAGTTCCCAGACCAGCAGCATCAACATTACCTGAAATCTTGTTTGAAATGAAAATTGGGTCCTACCCAAGACCAACTAAATTAGGAACTCTTGGTTATGGTCCAGGACTCTGATTAATGAGCCTTCCAAGTAATTATGCTGCTTGCTGAAGTTTGAGAACTACTGTATGAGGGCAAATTCTAAAGCAGGGATAGAGAGGTATATTACCAACTGCAGCAATTCTGTGAGTTTTCTGGGCTACTGTGGTGGAGTTGTTTGTTTCACGAGGCACCTGCTTTTCCTTTTTCTTAATAGGCTCACTTGTCCATTAGCATCTGAATCAGGAAGAACAGGCGAGAGGAACATTTCCAGCTGGAGCAAGGTCAGCATCTTGGCTTTATCTGCCTCAAATCTATTCTCCTCTCTCTCGGGTGAGAGTTTTCATATGGGCTCTCAGTATAAAAAGGTTAATGCAAAACATGTCAGGGATTCCTTTTATGCACTGGGTACTCTCATTTCCCCTTGCAGTAGGATCTGTTTTCCCTCTCCTCACTCCCATGGACTGACCTCCCAACTACTCTAGCGGCTCCCAGATTCTCTTATGGCACTTTCATTATACTGACGCAGTCCAGCATGGAAACTGTCAATACCTCCACATCTGTCTAGCTCCGACTAATCCATTCACATCCAGCTACCAAAGGCAGTGGTGACTAGCTATTCTTTGCATCAAAATGCCGTATAGTGAACACCTGATCCAGAAGAAACCCCTTCATAAATGGCCAACAACTCCTGTTTTATCATAAGGTCAAGTTTCTGCCCTGTAGGAATACTCTTACTTAGTAAATAAACCACCAGGAAAGAAAATTGAAGGGATTGGCTAATCCAAAATAAGAGGTTTAGAGATAAAGAGCCAACATGATAGAGACATGTGAGGCTTGGAGAGAAGGTTCCTGGAGCCACCTTGGATTATTCACTCATTCAGTCTGTGCCAGATGCAGAGCACGCAAATTTCATTTCCAGACCTACAGCAGATGCTTCTAGAATGTCTCTTGTCTTTGCCATCATGAGAAAAGCTGTGGTCCTGCCAGAAGAACCCAATTGTCTGTCTGTGAATGATCCAAAGGTCTTGGCCTGGGACCCAGTTCTGTCATGCATGGTGGGATGAAGTAATCCTAAATCCTGAGGTTGCTGTACCGTCAAAAAATTGTGTGCTGGACAATCCTCCTCCTCCAACTCATACCCTAGGTCCTAATGATCAATGCCCCTCTCTTTCCTACCTCATTTCCCCCTTGCCCCATCTACCAATCTCCTAAGGTTTTTTTTTTTTGATACACCTGGCAGGAGTTTGTTCCAATCAACAAATATTAACTGAACACCAACACTGTGCAAACCGTCATGCTACCTGTAATAAAAGGATGCAGTGTATAGGTTTCTTTTGCATGAAAACCCTGATCGATCAATAGAAACAGCTTAGGGGACTTTGTTATGAAGTATTCTGAGGTCTTTTCCAAGCACTATGGTAAAGAATGCTATGATTGATTATTAATGTCTGCCTAGAGCAAGGGATGAGGGAGAGGCAGTATGTTACATCCATTTATAAGGAATATAAATATGTATTAAGGGAGCCCCTGTCCCAAAGAGTCTCTCAATTTATTGGAAAGACAGAGAAATATATAAACAGCTAAATCACAAGACATGCAAAGCAATACTGAAATGTTAACAAATTCTATGACAACATTTGGGGGGCAAACAATTTATCTTGACAACGAAGATTGAGAAAGGTCTAGTGTAGGTGGCAAAATCCGAGCTGGTTTTAAATGGAATTAAATCATTTGGGAGTCCGAGTCAAAGTTACAACTCTGCAAGCAGCCTTTAGCTATTTAATTTTGTGTCACTTCGTTCTTTCTTTTTCAAGTCCAGCATTTCCTTTTGGACTTTGTGAGTTTTATGCCTGGTATCATTAGAATCTAAGAGGCTATTGTCAACCTTGATCTCCAGATTCCTTCCCTGACTTCTTTAAGGCAACGTTTCCTGGCCCTCCTGCTCATGGGATGCCTGATCCCACTCCCAACTTGTCCTTGAGCACTTTGGGAGACTGAGATCCAGTCCAGCCTCTAAGGACAGAGGAGGATTCCCATTGTCTCACAACGTGCCCGTTGTCCTACCATTAAGTGTTAATCGCCTTCCTTCAAATGTGACATTTTCCTTTTTTACAAACAACACAATGACTTGGAAAGAAAGTGGTATTTATAAATTTAATTTGTCATTGTTTGCATCAGAGACTATCTGGTATGATTCAGGCTGGGAGTCAAAAGAAGCTAGATTCCCCATTGTGTGCACTGGAACATGGCATCCTTGAAAGTGAGCTGGCCAAAAAAAGGAAAGAAGGTCTGGGTTGAAATCCTTTCCCTGATCTTCTCTGAGACCTCCAGAAAAATCACAGTTTCTCTGAGTCATCATTTTATCATGTGTCCAGTGAGATGGGTAGAGATGATCTATATGTTCTACTCTTGCGCCAATTTCTGCGATGTACGTAAAAAGGTAATTCTATGGGATAGTGGATCAGAGATTGTAATCAGACACTGGAAATCCGCCTCAAGTCACTTGCTTAGAGCCCGTCAGGAGTTCTGACTACTCACCCAGTTGCAAGCAGAGGGGAGATGGAATGAAAATAGAGATATGGCTGGATCTACTCAGGAGGTAACTTCAGAATCGGACACCTGTGATGGTAGGATGTGACCGGCCACAGTACAAAGGAAAGTCTAAAGGGAGTGCCACGCAGGAGCACAGAATTCTTGACAGAGTGGCCTCACCCGCTAGCAAAGTGCTGCAATGGATACTCCAGGCAGGACTAGAGAAGGAGTGAGCAGATGGGCAGAGACATGACATGAGGAGGTAGCTCCCTCCTCACCAACCAGTTTTAAAACATCTCCCCAAAGCCATGTGATCCAACCAGTAACTTCCTAATAACCTGGCCTATCAGGGCTAAACTCAGCAGCCGCCTTCTTTGTGAAAGCACAGAGAAACCGCCACCACCGAAACAAAGCACCGTGTGAAGCACTTGAGAATAACTGAACGGCAATCTGCTTTTGGCTAATTATAAATGTATTTGGAGTTCAGAGAAGAAAGGTCAGTATAAACTGAAGAGATAAGCAAAGGCCTCCTGGATGAGGCTGGATTTTGAATTGACCTTGAAGAATGTGAAGGAATATTGAAAAGGTAGAAATATGCTTTATGAGATTAGAGGGTAAGAGGTCAATACATGTAGACCTTTCAACGACAGGCAAATAACAAGAAAATGCATTTCAGGAAAGGTAAGAACATTGAGCAGAGATGCAGAACTGGGACTCAGCGTGACTTGTCTGGGGAAGAAAGAGATAATTTTGATTTGACTGGTGAGCAGGGTAACACTGGGAGATGTTTGGATGGGTTGAGGGAAGCCAGATTTTGGAGGACCTTCCAATCCATGAAGTCCAAGTCAACATTAAGATTTATTGAATAGCAATAGAGAACAGGGGAGTGGCAATAGGAATGCAGAATTTTAAGAAGATAATCCTTAGGGATCATGAAAAAAGAATAGGCATCAAGGGGCCGGCTTGGAGACTTTTGCAGAAAGCCAGCCAGAGGTATTGAAGACATAAACCTATGGATAGACACTCAAAAACAGCCGTAAACTGACTGGATGAAGCCAACTTTGAGGAAATGGCTGCAGGGATGGAGATAAAATGTCAACTCAGAGAGACAATTCACATGAATAGATGTCAAGTCTCAATCACAAATTGGACCCACAGGTGAATAATCTGAAGAAAGATATCTCTTGTGTACTTGTACACCTTTAATGACTTTCTATATAATTTTCTCCAGGAAAATAATATATAATTCCACTTGGAATTAGATTTCAAGTCCCATTCAAGCAGCAAAGATTAAAAGATCGACTTTCTAACACAAACTTTGGCTCCAGCCAAGGGCAGGAAATCCAACAAAACCCATAAGGAAGTTGTTTAGGACGGTTCATACCTCCTCGAAATTCCTCAAGGAATTTGCCGAATCTGAATTGTGAGGGAAAGAGGCTGACCCTTCCTCAGGATCTCTCTAAGTATTTTGTATCCATTGTCACCTTGTAACCTCATACCAACCCTGTGTATATGTGCACAGGTCCTCCCACTTAACGAGCTTCAAAAAGAAGACAAGACTCAGGCAGGGTCACTCAGCTGGGAGGTGCAGGCACAAGGGTTTCAGTCTGCCTATCTCTAAACACCCCTCTACACTGTGCGGGGACTACGCTTCCAGATCCAAGGGCACCTGGATTCTTTCATTCAAAGGGACATGCTGTAAATAACTCTCTCTTTTCAAGTACCCAGGACCCAAGCAGTCTTTATAAGTTAAAAAAAAAATGAAAAAAAAATCATATGGCCAAGGAGTTTCCTGCAGGGACAGGACTCCTCTCTGTAGTGTGACTTGATCCAAGATGAAGTCTTGAAAAAGAGCTTTTGTCCCAAGGGCTGCTGTTAAGAACGTGCACATCTTTTCTTCCGGTTTCATATGCTCCTCGGTCACCTTTGTGTATTTCTTCCAGTGAGTGTATATCCTGACCCTTCCATTGATTGGATCAAAGCAAGGGGCTCTCTGTGAAGACCGCTCACAACTGGGTTCGGGGAACTTAACCTTTCTCCTCTCCTAGGGCATCATCTGCTGACCAGCAGCACCTGAAAGGCCGGGAACTTGGTGACAGATTGAGATGCCACAAGCTCATCGCTGGCGTCTCCACGATTCCCATGTCAGCCGCCTGTTTCCCCTCCAGGCTCCTGGGATGTAATCACTGTGACCTGGAGGGAGGAGGCAGGCAAAATGGGCACAGAGAGGGAGGTTGGAGTGAATGCCTAGTGCACTGGTGGGGGACTGGGTCTGAATAAGAAAGCGTATCAACAAGTTCCCTGGGACTTACACGTGCAGAGCTTTCATCAGAGCATGGGCGTCAGTGTCAGCTTGGTGTGGAGCATATCAGACAGAGGGACAAAAAGGCAATGGGTGACCCCTAAACGCAGTATGAAAAGGAAGAGATACACACCTTTGCTGGTGGCTGTATGTGGCAAGGGAGGAGCATGAAAGCAGGGTTTGGGGAAAGATTAGGGTTTCACTCTTCAATAAATATTCATTGACTCATTTTTTTAAATTGAGGTAGAGCTGATTTACAATGTTGTGTCAATTTCTGGTGTACAGCGTAGTGATTCACTTGTACATTTATGTATATTCTTTTTCATTATAGGTTTTTACAAGATACTGAATATAGTTCCCTGTGCTATACAGTAGGACCTTGTTGTTTATCTCTTTCATACAGAGTAGTTTGTATCTGCTAGTCCCGAACTCCTAATTTGTCCCTCTCTCCCCCTACTGTTTCCCTTTGGTAACCACAAGTTTGTTTTCTGTGTCTGAGAGTCTGTTTCTCATTGAATCGTTTTTATACGTCACATAATGTGCTAGTTGGCAGGGATACAGCAAAGCAGACAGAATCTGTATCAGAGACTGGCGTTAGTCACGTGATCACATAAATGTATATATTTTAAACTGTGTCTAATGAAGAAAAGAAAAAAACCCATGGAGTTGTGGGCATTTATACAAAGGAATCCCGACCTAGCCTGTGGGCTGAGAGCCACTGCAGTTAGGACAGGCCATCCACGGAGGTTCCCGAGCAGAGCCCGGTCAAACATGTTCTAAGCCCAGAGAGTAAAATGACACCAGCGTGGTTGGGGGACAGAGTGGCACCACCATCAGGGGCTGGAGAGGTGAGACTCAATTTAGGGAGAACTTTGTAGGCTACACATGTTGGTGACTGAGCGATAGACAACCTGGTTTGCTCACTGATTTGGGGGCACCACCGATGGGATTTTAGTAAAAATGTGAAATGACCCAGCTTTGCCATTTTGAGCGATGATCCTGGCTGTGTGTGAAGAACGAGAATGCTGAAAGCTCACATTTGGGCAATTGATATCTGGCAAGACCTGCTAAAGTTAACACGTCACCCGGAGGGCAGGTGTGGAGGGACACAGGAAAAGGAGGCAGTTTTTGCTTAGTAGCTTTTTTTACCAGGAATTGTGACAAGGGTTTAGTGATTCTCATTTTATTTAATCTCCATAAAATCTTTATAAAGTAGATGGTATTTCTGCCATTTGATGGATGAGGGACTATCTAATTTAGAGAAATCCATCCATCTATCGGTCCATCCATCCATCCATCTGTTAGCTTATTCACTCATTTATTCACCACATATTTTATGGAGCAGCTACAATGAAGTGAACTGGTTAGTCACTGGGATTTCTCTGGTGACCAAGACATGGTTGGTCCCTACTCTCAAATAATTTATGGGCTAGTGGAAACACAGATGAGCAAACGGGTGCTTAAGTTCAGTGGAGAAAGTTCCCTGCAATGGGGCAGGCCGTAGTGCTTGGAAGAGCAAAGGCAAACACCCATCCTCGCTGGGGCAGGTGGGAACCTCACCCAAGGTCTCCACCAGTGTGTGTCAAGGCCAAGTCTCAGATGCACGTGGGTGGGCCTTGATCTGAAACTCACATGCCGTTCACCTCGCCATAGTGTACGAGCAGTTAGTTTGGGATTTTTGGTAAAGTCTCTGAAAAACACATCACCCGTCTTGACTAAATCCCACTGGAGGTTTGGCTGTGAAGAGCTGTGAGTAAGCACACGGGAAGCTGGTGGACCTCAGCATCCCTTCCCCACGCTGCCCGGACTTGGCTGGAGCCAGGTCGTTCTGGAAGCACTGAGCGCCCAGGCCTCCTTAAGCACCTGCCCAGGACACGCCATGCATTTAATGAGCTCTGCCCACGGCCGAGGGGCACTTGGCACCTCAGACGATGGAAATAACCCCTCAGGCCAAACAAAAAATGAAGTGCACGGGCTGCCAGAGTTTTGGAGCATGAGAGAAAGAAATCTGGGTTGAGTGAGGAAGAGCTATTAATTATAATCTCAGCTCAGGCTTGAGAGGGGCGAGAAGTGCTTCTACAGAACATCACTTATCTCCGAGAGAAGGAGAGCGCGGACACCCATTCTGTCCCATCCCATGAGCCTTCCGGAGCCTTGTAGGAGGCCATGAAAACACACACACACACACACACAGGCACACACATTTTCCCGAACACTTGATTATGTGCCAAGAGTGGCACTTCGTGTTTTCCTGCGTTATCTTATTTCATTTCATTCTTCCAATAGCCCCTTATGATTATTTCTTCATTATTATCTGTATATTCCCTATAGATAAGACCAAAAATTTAGGGCCCCTATCATCAGGCTCCATTTTATCCTTCCAGAATCTTTTCTGACTTTTAAACAAACTTAAAGAAAAGGACTAGTTACTTAGGAAATACGCTATTTCCCATTGACATCTGTTTTTCCACCGTAACCCAGGAAGGAAGCTGATGTTGATGCCTTGCGCCTTTGGGAGACGTTTGGGAGACGTTTGGGAGACGTTATGCTGCATCATCGTAGAAGGACCACGGGAAGAAGGGAAGTGGTCTGTGTTTTGGAGGGAGGAGGTGGAGCGAGCTTCACAGCAGTGAAAGAGACAAAGCTTTTCCCGTGCGGAGAGGAGAGAAGAGATTCAGTGGGGTGGAGCGGGGAAAGGAGAGGGGATGCCGCCCCTGGGAAGACCACTGTGCAAGGCACCTGGGACCCCACGGACAGCTGTGCCTCGGAACAAGGGGACCAGAACCAACATCTAGAGCCAAAGGACCAAGTCTGCCAGAGGGGACGCGGCACCCACAGCTACGCAACAAACTAAGGACCTATTCTTTCTCTCCCCTGATTCCTAAAGCTTACTCCACCCTCAGGGCATAGAGAGAACATCCTGGAAGGAGGGAAGCTTGCATATTCCGTAACCACCTCCGCAGACACCACTTATAAACCTGTAAAAATAGGTCCAACCCTTGATACACAAATGCATAATCTTGTGAACTCAGCATTATTCATGGTGCTTGTGTCATTTACTCTTTTTTGCATTAGCTGATATTTTAATGCCTCCATGTGCATGCACGTGCATGCATGTGCGTGTGTGTGTGTGTGCATCCATGGGTATGAATTCATGTAAAGGCAGGGGCTTGGGGCAGGGGAGCCTCTGAATGAGTCTCTCAGAGATATACATGAATGTAATGAACTTTCTTAAAGACCCAAGTTAACATCGGGTGGCATTAAAAAAAAAAAAGGAGAGACAGCCAGGAAGCGAAGCCTCCTTGATTAGAGGCCAGGATGTCATTCACCACATGCAACCTCAAAGCCAGGTTCAGAGCACGGGCAGAGTGGGCAGCTGCCCACCTGGCATGGCTGAAATCTCCTCTCCACTGCAGCCTCCCCTCAGCAATCCTCCCGCACACGGATCTTCTCTCACATGTCACTTTTTGGGTTTACAGCAAAGATCTCATGTTTGGGCAGGGGTGGGAGGGGACACATTTATTGATAAACTCTGTATCAGTACAGTGAATTACTTACAACCTTGGCCAGGAGATGAGGTTGAGGTCCATTTGCATCACTGACTACCTTAGTGATTTTAGCAAGACCTTGTACCTTTCTTTGCTTAAATCTTCTCATGTATAACATGCTTTTCTTGTTGTTTGTTAATGATAGTATGGTGGGGAGGATTAAATGAGGAGATGCAAGTGAAGTGGATGGCTCTGTCAGTGCTATCATCATCACCACCATCACCATCATCATCGCTACCACCATCATCATCACCACCACCATCATTATCACCATCACCACCATCATCACCACCACCACCATCATCACTGCCACCATCATATCACCACCACCATCATCATATCACCATCACCACCATCATTATCACCATCATCACCACCATCACCATCATCATCATTACCATCATTATCACTATCACCACCATCATCACCAGTTATTCATATCCTGTGTAAGTTGTGGTCACAGATTGGCCAGCTTTGTGACTGAGCATGATTGAAGACGAGCAATGGACAGATATGTTTTGATGTAGGAGAGGGAGTGGGGAACTTCCAGGCATGAGGGGAATTTTTTGAAGAAAAGCAGAGCTGTGTAGGGTCCTGAGTTGATGGTGACATGGTGGGGGGTCTGGGGATGGATGGCCTCTGATAGCAGGAGTTCCATTAGCTTCTTCAAGATTGATGGGAGGAGGGCCACTGCAGAGAGTAGCCAAACATCCTCTGTCACCAGGACTGCCCTTTTCTAGGTCCCTCCCAGAGTCCTGCTGTCTTGCAGTGTGAGAGCTCCAACAGACTTCAGACATCTGTAGCACGATTTCCTTTCCTGGCACAAACTGGAGCAATGTCGCTCAGACAGGAAGGAGACTTGTCCAAGGTCAAGCTCTGGAGCTGGGACTAGAACTCAGGTCACTGAGACTCCCATTCCAGAGCACATTTCAATGCCTACCACGTCTCAGTTCACATTCCAGCACCAGCCTACGACGGAGGTGTTTATCACACAGCTACCTGGCCGCTTACCATGGTCCTGGCTCTGCCCCTAGCTAACCGGGTCCCTTAAGGGCACCCTTCCTTTCCGTGAGTTTGTAGTTTGGGTGACTGATCTGGATGGTTTCTAAGGTCCCGTTAGCTTTGGTGATCTGTGCTTCCACAGCTCACGAGTCACGGAGGCTGTCAGATGTCCGAGTAGGAGGAGGACGCAGTGTGGCAGGTGGCGTCCCTGACTTTGGAGGGGAACTTGGCAGAGCTGCCTCCTCTGCTGGGGATGGGGAGGGTGGGAGCCAGCAGGAGGAGCCACCCACTTTGGACAAAAGCTGTGATTCACCCAGTAGAAGAAGGGAAGGGGGGAGGCCCATCAGCCTGTAGCCTGGAACTCTGCTGGAGATGTATCTGGGATCCTCTAAGCCCTGAACCTCTGTGCACAAAAGACCTGGGGCTGACTCAGGCAAACCTCACAGTTTGTATTTACAACTCTCTCACTAAGATTTGAGGAGGCTACTATTTCTGTGACAAAGCTATTTCAAGATTATTCAGCAAGTTTTAGTGACTCCATTTTCCATGACACAGCCAGAGGGGTCTTTCTAAAATAAAACTTGGGTCGTGGCATTTTCTTGCTTTAAAGCCTTTAGAATATTCCACAATCCTTGCTGTGGTTTATAGAGGCTGGTTAAATGTGGCCTTTGCCTGCCTCTCTGACCTCCCTCCAGCCTCTCCCCTTGCACCATTGCCCTACTCCATTGCCACTGGTCCATCTCCTTTCCCAAGGGACCCCGGCTTGTCACCTTCTCACTGCTTTTGCATGTGCTGTTCCTGCCTCTGGGAATGCTGTTCTCCTCACTTTCCTACCATCTATCACTAATTTTTCTTCAGGTCTCTGATTAAATGTGACTTTAGCAGAAAGGTTCTTCTCACTCCTCCCCAATCTAAATTACAGCTCCCTCTGATATTCTTGAAAAACACATCATCTTTTTCCTCTTACACTGACCTCAATTTGTAATTATATACTTGTTTGGGATTATTTGTTGCTCTCTCCCTCCTACTATTCCCAAGGCCCCTAGGACCCACGTATCCTTTCCCTCCCTGAAACGCCAGTCCCTAACACAGTGCCTGGCAAATAGTGAACACACAGTAAAAGATTTTTTTTTTTAAGGGGAGTGTATAGTCACGGAAACCAACATTAGGAATAACTGCCCTGAGATGTGAAATGTCCACGGGTCCTTCCCAAGTACCCACAGGGGAATTCGTGCATTTATGTAAAATCAGTGCTTTGCATCCTTCCTCCCAGGGGAGAGCGGTTTTAGAACCCTAAAATGTTGAGACTGGACAGAACTCAAGGAAAAAAAAAAAAACCTTGGCCAGTGGTTCCAAACTCTCTTTTAGCAGTGTTTTGCATTCAAAGCTTTGTCCAAACCTCATTATATAAACCACATGAAAGCAAAGCTCTCTGGCTAATGTGGGGGTGGGGGCAGAGGGGAAGTAATTCCCAGAATTTTTACCCTCCCGTCATGGTGTCCCTAGGGTGAAGTAGTGGGGGCGGTTCACCCTGGGTATAGGCAATAAAGGGGCATACTGTCTGTAGAGAATCTTAAAACAATAATACAATCAGGAAAGAATAAACATAAAACTGTTAAAATTCAGCCAGCTTTCTAGCAGACGATTCTAGATAATGTCAGTGATAACACAGTCTTCCTGGCCAGGGTGGCAGGTCTCCGCTCCCTGAGTGCCGCAGGTCCCCACGGATTCCCCCATGGCATTTTCATCCAAATTCCTCATCAAGGAAGGAAGTAACTTGGTCAAAAGTGGGGCGCTCCCACGGTGGGCCAGCTCGGGATGAGCTCACCCAAGAGGAGAGAAGTCAACGTCAGGTGAGCACTAGCTCCCAGGCCTTTAGCGTTACCCCTGTGGCTACTGTCCGGACAGAGGCTTCTGTCCTTGAGAGGCAGGAATGGGTAGAGGTCAAAGGCACAGACTCTGCAGCCAGACAGCCTGGATTCAAATCCCAGCCGTGTTATTTGCTGGTGTGTTGAGCTTGGATTACTCACTTGTCCTCTTCAAGCTCAAGTCCTCACCTATACAGTGAGGAAGCTAAAATGACCTACTACAGAGGGCTGCGTTGTAGATCAGAAAAGAGAATGTGTGCTCCTTGCTTGGCAAGGGAGTAAGTACTAGTACGCGTGAATCTTAGTCCTTGCTTGGGATTTACACGTCTGGCCTCTTCTTTACGTTGACGCCGGGTTGCTGGTTGGTGGGGAAAACACGCGTGGTCTCAGGGATCTCCTCGATGCCAGCACTGCAGGGGTAGCTTTCCCTGTCTGGGGACACCATTTGGCAGGGGCTAAATGTACGAAGTGTTGAGATCTGCAAGAAGAAGCCAGGAATACTTCATGCAACCCCCCAGAAGGAAACAAAACCTTCACCGTGTGCCTGACCTTGACGACCTAACCGCTGGGCTGGAAGGTGGCCACTGGGACTGTTGCTGCTCCCTGGACAGGACCAAAAGCTAAACATTAAAAATAATAATAATAATGAAAATGGAAAGTAAATTTTCTTCTTAGGCCCTTCTTAGGGTGAGACTTGAGATACTTCTTTTTATGTTCCCGTGATCCTGGTAGGTCTCACAAATTACCATGAACCAGAATAACTTCCCCTTTTCTTTACCTACAACTTCCAGTAAGCCTAGAGCATCCTCAGCGCCCTAGAAACACAGACGCTGTACATTGCACAGTGCATCTTGCTGACAGGTCTATGATTTCATGTCTTTGTACAGAGAGAAATGGAGACAGGAAACAGTCCTGGCTACATGCCTACCACGTGCCTGGTGCCATGTAAGACTCTTCTTAAATAGCAACTCATATTTTTTTTTAAATCAAGCAGTTCTAAGCACTTTACCCTCCATTCATTTTTATAGTTTCACATTTGATCCCCACAATTATCTTGTAAGTTATTTCCATTCGCCAGATTGGAAAACCGAAGCTCAAGGGGTAAAAGAACGTGTCAAAGTTTACCCAGTTTAGAAGGCACAGAGCCAGGATTGGAACCCAGGCCCAGGAGAACTTGAAGGCTTTATGACTTCCTCTCTGCTACACCATGGCCCTCTTCTTATTTTATTTCTCAAGAATTAATTTATTCATTGTTAAAACAGCCTTGGGCAGCAGGAATCATTGTGTCCATTTTATAAGAAAAAACAAGAGTTTTAGCAAGACCTCGATGGTCACCCATCATTGCATAGAATTTCGAGAACACAGCTATGAGTCTAAAATATGCAAGGTTTGAAGATCATCAAGCTCCTTCCAGTGTGTGTGTGGCTCTCAAAACCTTTGTGCCTCCCCAGCAGCCTTCCTGAGAGAAGCTGGCAAAGGAGCAGGGAAAGGGTAAATAATTTTTCTAATGCCATACAGCAAAATATTTCTCAGTGCTGCATCTGTAGGACTTTGGGGACCCTCCCCCGATGAGCTCTGCTTCAGGAGTTTTGAAACAAAACCTTTCTCTGGATCCTTGTAGCATCATCTCTCGGTAGAGGGGAATTTTCCATTTACTGAGGGAAACTGACTTCTGAGTGACAACATCCGCCCACCGAGAGCCTGGATCGAGCCCAGGCTCCCGGTTCCAGGCACTGCTGTGGAATTCGTGAGCTTGTGTCTCCTAAGGCTGGACCATCACGCTTGGTGTGGGCCGGTGGCTGTGCTGAAGCCCATCTCCGAGAGCTGGAGGGCGCGTTCTGCGCTGGTAGGAGCACACAGAGAAGCCCACTCCATCCTGTGGGCCCTGGTTAAGCAGAAATGTTCCAGCCCGAGAACGTATTAGTCATGGGTTATGACTATTGCTGACTTGAAACAATGCAGGATGTAGCACACAACAGCAGAGGGAGGAGGCCCCTGGGGATGGTCCAGACCAGCCTCAATAGTTTCCTGATGAGGAAAGTGAGGCCCAGTGGGGAGCAGTAACTCACCCAGGGCCACTCAGTGAATCACAGTAGAGAGGAGTTGTAGCATTTGCTCACTTCGATCAGGGTCTAAGGAACCCTGGAGGGTAGATGTAGCCAAAAACCACTGGAGAGGTATGGACATGTTTTGGAGATTGGTTCCATTTTCGTCTTGGACAAACTTTGGCAAATTTGGGGTTATGGGGTTATGGTCCAATTTTGAGTCTCCAATTCCTTCCCCATCGCTCAGACTCTGGATATACGGTGTTAAACCTGGAAGACATTTCAGGAGGGTCTCCAGTGCAGATGCAGGATGGCAAAAGATGATGCTAAAGGTCAATGAGGTGAAAGGCTGCACACATGGCCCTGAAGCTGACTGGCACTCCTTGGACTTCCACATGTGTGGCTGTGTTAGGAGAGAGCTGGCCCAGCTCCTCCAACACGTGCACTTGTCACCTGGCCTTTGCAATTGTACTCATTCATTCACTGAACAAATACACAGAGCGAGCCCACACGTGCCAAGTACCACCTTGGGTGCAGGGATACAGAAGCAGATTAAACAGAATTCCTGCTCTCACGGAACCTGGCATTTACAGACTCTTCTCAAATGTCACCTCCTCGGTGAAGCCCTCTCAGGTCACCCCATAAATAAATGGTCCAACTGCTTATAATTTTTATAGCCTGCAAGGCCAGGAACTCAGTAATGCCTGACAAATGTTCCTTGAATTATTTGATGAACTCAGTCAGTCAATCAGTCATAAACACTTAGCGTTTTTATGTACAAGGTCTTATACTGGTGTTTATTATAAATTGATAAATAATGTGGGGCTCTGCATAGATGTCTTTGAATGTATGTCTTGTCTCCTTAAATATAATATAAACTCCTTAATGATGGTGGGGACATCAGGTCACCTGTCCATGTATAGTGGACTAGAGAACGTGAAGCTTTCTTGGAGTAGAACAGCTACTCAGTACATGTTATTAGAAGGAGGGAAAGAGGATGACTTCCTATGGCAACTCTCTGAAGCTTTGTAATTAGAGACATATATTGCCACCACTTCAAAGATGAAGTTTTCTAGGTAGGTAATACTCAGAACCAGGATGAAAAATCAAGAACTTCTGAATACAGCCCTGAGTCCTTTATTCTCTCTGGATAAGATATGGACTATTAGACTAAATTTAGGAATATGAGCTCTCCAACAGTCATCTGGAGAGTGAGGAGTTCTAGCCAGCTCCTGCTGGGAACATGGGACTCTTATCTCCACCCATCAAAGCCCTTGGGAACTCATTTCAGAGCTAAAGGACCTTCATTTTCAGAAAGCCCCTCTTCACAGCCAACTAGAACCTCTCCATCCTTCTGTGAAATTGTTCAGACCATCACAGAACTGGAGTTTACTGACCTTTGAACTTTTGTTCAACCAAACAGCTAAGAACACAAGCTCTGGGGTCCAACTGAACATACTCAAGTTCCTCAACTGTCTGAACTTCTGTCTCCTCCTTTGCAACTCGCATGGGTGATAGCCCCAACTCCCAGACTGCTGTGCAGATTAAACGAGATAATCTCTGTACTCCAAGACGAAGCACATGGTGAGTCCTCGACAATGTTAGTTCCTGTGATTGCGTGCTTGCAATGAAGATCATCAGCCACTCAGAAAATCTTTCCTGAGAGCTGGTCATGTGCCAGGCACTGTGCAAAGTGCAGAGGATTTGGGAATGACTAATAATGGAATCTGTTCTCAAGAACCTGATGGTCTCATTGGAACCTGACATGTATGTAAGTTACATTCACTGAGGCAGAGTTAAACACAGCACAAATAAAACACCTGTATACAAGCACACGGGGAAGAGAGCTTCATCATAACTGTGGGTTTGAAGAGGGGGTGGCATCTGAGCCAAGTCTTGTAGGATGAGTGATGAAGAAGAGGGAGAAGGTTGAGGGAATGGCAAGGTCACTGATGAGGAAGGACTGGGCATTCTCAAGGCATGCCATGTGTCCTGAGGCAATCAGAGTGTAGGGAGGGTAGGTAGATATAAAGGGACATAGGACTGGAAAATACAGACACGTCCACTTATAGGAGGTTTCACGGTTTCAAATAAATCATGAAGAGTCATTTGAACTTAGTATTTTAAATGTCAGAGAGCCACTGAGAAGTGTTGAGGAAGGGTGTAGCATAATATCACCTAAAATTGGATGGAAATTTCAAAGCCAGTTGCACAGAGATGATTGGAAAAAGGAGACACTGGGATCAGGAAAAGCAGTGAGGAGATATGGCAGTAGTTTAAACGAGAGGTAATCAACTATGCCTCCCAGCAAACACCCATCATCTCTCTGCGTGGTCAGATGCCCTGCATAAGCCATCCATTGCCTAAATTCTCACCTCCTTCTTTCCCATCACTCTACCTCTCACCCACTGCACTCTGGATAGACTGGCCTCCACTCCAATCCTGGAATGTCACAGGCATGTCTAAATCTCAGGGCCTTTGCACTGGCTTTTCTCTCTGCCTGCAATAATTATCCCCCAATTATTCACTTGGGGCTTGGTTCTTTACTTCACTTGGGTCTTATCTAGATGTCACCATCCTATCTAAAATGCCTTCCAGTCATGTTTGAATCCCCTCACCTTGTTTTTCTTTTTAATTCACAAAACTTATCCTTCCTGTCATGAGGAAAGATATATCTTCATTATCTGTTTTCTTGAGGGTAGATAACTTATCCTAGATCACATGGGTGCTTGGTTAATATTGGTTGAATGAATGACTAAACCAGTAGTTTTCCTTTATCCCTGTATCACAGCAGGCTTCCATCCACAGGGCATTTTTACGGGGGTGGGGGTAAAAAAATGGAGATGATTCCTCTTTTTGAGGCTCTTCCAAAGTGATTTGTAAAATGTTTGCACACATGTCAGCTCTGAGAGCTCAGGGCACAAGGGAAGAGTTTCAGTGTGGAGGAAATAACCCCCCGAGGCTGGAGCTTCTTGGGACCAGAGGGAGGACTGGGGAGAAGACTTTGAAGACAGAGATGCCATCAAGATACCAACAACCCAGCATAACGGCTGGCGTGCGTAGTAGGTGCTCGGTAAATACTGGATGAAATACTGAATGAATGGTGCCATTTGCTGAGTTCTCTGCAACATTTTCATGCTATTTTAAGTGGGAAGATGGAAAACAGGGTGAAGTGCCAGCCCAGAGGCTGGAGCAGAGCTGGGAGCTAAGAGCACACAAGATTTTATTTATGAAACCCCGTACAGAGTCTTTCCCTCTCACCATGAGTAGTGCTCATATTATGTGGTGTTACAAATGCTGGAACAACAGTACCTTGTATTTATGGAGTGGCTGCCTCGGAGGGGTTCAGACCGTTTCACAGACATGATCTCATTCATGCTGTCTCAGGTCTTCTATTCAATTACAGGATAGTTCATTATTCCAAATGATGCTGCAAACTATTTCTTTTAGATGCACACTTAGAATTATCCATTCTCCTGTTACAGGTTCTAAGATTTACAGAGCACCACCAAATGACTCCCAGAACTGCTACAGCAGGAAAGGAGGTAGGCAGAAATGGAAGTTCTCTGAATTTGTAATTTATGAGCTCTTCAAATATTAGGAAGGCGTTCTTTGTATATTCATTTTTGAAACAGGGGGGAAGACAAGCTATGACTTAGTTACAGCCATATAATATAATGATAAAGATAGGGGGAAAAAAGACTATGAATCCTTCATAACATTGGCTAGAGCTATAAAAATAGGAGTTAACCAGTGTGGCGAAGAGGCGAAATAATTATAATCATAATAAGCATGGAAGCAGATTGTGATATGGACTTACTCCCAAGCTAAGGCTCATGTGGACTGGATTCTTCTGCTTTCCTCTGAATTACTTTGTGGTCTTAAACAAACTCCTGACTTCTCTGGGCCTTTGTTGCATTATCTGACATTGGAGGTGATTGGATTAGGTGTTCTCTGAGTCCCTTCTGTCATCAAGACTGCACAAGCCTTTGTGGTTCTCCACCTCTACAATCACCATCATCACCACCATCACCACCATTGATGCCTAATGTTTAGAAGGAACATAATAGATACTCACCAAGTGTTTAGTAGGGTGAGTGTGTCTAGTTTTCAGTAGTTTGCACATTAGATTTGACTGAGTACACATTTGTTGTGTGCTTGCTATGTTCCAGGCACAAAGATAATGCTGGGGGTAAAAAATTGTGGAAAAGTTAGTCATCAACATACATATAAGCTATGCAGGGAGTCAAAATGATCGCATTTGAGTGAGTAGAGGCTTCTTGGAGGAGATGACATAAATTAGCTTTAAATGGATAATTAATACAAGTTCACCAGATGGATCTGGAAGGGAAATGGTTGAAGTGGAAAGAATTTACAGTCAGAGGGACGAGTATGTACAAAGACGAGAGGTACAAAAGGGCTTGGGGAAATGCAAACAATGTCTGAAGATGGATCAGGAGGAAACCAGACTGGAGAAGGAGGTGTGAGTCACATGATTAAGAACCTCAAAACCTGGCTAAGGATCTCAGGCTTTGTTGTAGGAAACTGGGCCATTGAAGGGCTCATAGCAGGAGATGATCATGTCTGACTTACAGAAGGAACATTAGAAATTACCACATACTTCCCTCCAAGGAAATCATGGACTAGATGTTATTCTTGTTTCACAAATGGAGAACTTGAGATTCAGATAGAAGACACCTGGCTAGACCCAAATAGCTTAAAAATAGCAGAGCCAGGATTAGACTCCTTTAATAAAAATCTATCAAAATCTACCCTCTTCTACCTGTACCATTTAACCTAGTCTTCCTCTCCTGCACAGACCGCCTGTTCCACAGATAAATCATTCGCTTGTTCTCTGAGTGCACAATGACATATCCCTCTCCCGCTCTTGCCGCCATGCTGTTCTGTCAGTCTGGGATGTGCTACCCCTGTCCTCTCCAGTCCAAATTTCACAAATATGTCAAGATTCAACTCAAGCTCCTTCTACTCTGGGAAACTTTCCCTGGCCCCACTCTAGTTTCCACAGTCTTTTCAGAAAAGCTAGAGTATTTACGGTGTAGACCACGCATCCTAACACTCTTCATCCACTCAGTGCATTCAACAATCCCAGATGGTACACAGCTTCTATGTGCCAACAGCCATGCAAGGTAGTGGTAATACAACAGTGAGCAAAAGACACAGTCTTTACCCTCATGAAGCTTAAGTCTAATTTGAAGAGACAGGTAGCAATGAGTAGCCACGCATTTACAAGCCTGGATAGTGTTTCAAAGGAAGAGTGTAGGGTGCTGAGACTGCAGAAGAGGAGAAACACTCCAGAAGAAATGATGCTCAAGATAGGATCTGAAGGGTTAGAGAGTGAGTAGCTGTTAACCTTGTAAAGAGATGGGAGATAAGGGGAGAAACGTGGCCTGGGCTGATGGAACACCCTACATAAAGCCCATGGTGGAAGAAAGCACAATGCATTGAGGAACAAAAAGGAGGCAATGTTCATTAGCCAGGATACATAGGAGCAAGCAACAGAAACCGGCTCCGGTAAAATTTAAACCCAACAGAAAATTATTGGCAGGATATTGAGATGTTCACAGCCTCACTAAGAAGGCCTGGAAAACCAAAGGATTCCATGCCTCCGAAACCCATTATGACGCATGAGCAATCTGGTAGGGAAGCTGATAGCCCCACTGGTTTAACACTGGACTCCACAGCTAGCATCACTCACTCCCCCAGCACAGGGCTTCTGGTGCTGCCTCTGGCACCTCTGGCACCTCTTTCACCGGTGCCCTGGACAAAGGCAGATGTCACTTCTGCCACCATGATGAAATTTTTTCCCAGTCTTTTTTTTTCTTTCTGTCTTTCTTCTATTCCACTACCTACAGGCAGGCACCTCTGATTGGCCACCATGCTCTCATTTTCTAGGTTAATAAGAAAGTATGTATCTGGATTTTTTTTTCTTCTATATCAGAGCATACACTGTTTCTCATCAAGACTTGTAAAGTGGAAAACTCCCCACATATAGAAAGAAGGTTCAGGTGCTGGGCACACAATAACACAACCGGACAGGAGTGCCTGTAACGTTTCTCTAATTGTTTTAGCTATGTTCATCTCATCTGCCAAACTGAATTGGGATCTCCTTTGGGAAAGTGCCTGTGCTTTCTTCCTCCCTCATAAGCTCAGCCATAACTGACGGCACTGGCCACATACTCCCTGCTCAATCAATTCTTGTTGACTTCAGTCTAGTTCATTCTGCAAAGGTCATTTCATTTGACCTTAGCTGGGAGATGGTTTTCAAATGTAAAATACGAATAACTCAGCCCTGGAGTCTAGCAGCACCCGCGGATAATCATGTCATCTGGCTATGCAGAACCTCTGGGCACGGGGAGGTATTCTGGGATGTGAGCAGATGCAGGATGGAAACTGCTACCCGACATTCCCGTCACATCTTAGGGGCTTATTCCCTCTAGGGCAGTAGAGAGGCTCATGTCTTGAAAATGCATTTGGGCAATCCACTATGAGGTGAAAAAAAAGCTCCTTAAAAAACGAACAGTCTACACAGTCAGGTGCAATGCCTCACAGCAAAGGATTTCCTCTCTCATTGTCTTTCACAGTGATTTGGTGGAAGGAGTGCGGGATTAGGAACCAGAATACCCGAGTCTCAGACCTGGCTCTGGGCATATGAGACATGAGGTCTCGGTCTGTTCCCATTATTTCCTGGACCCTCAGATCCCTCTTCTATTAAATGATCATTTATTAGGGTGCAAGCTGTGATGGGCATCTGTTGTTTCTACTTGTTCCATCTTTCTTTTTCTGAAATTGTTTATACCTCTTTCAGAATGATGATTCTCAAATTTGATCATACATCAGAATCACATGGACGGCTTGTTAAAACACAGATTCCTGAACCCTCCTTCTAGAGTTTCTGATTTTAAAGGTCTGGGATAGTGTTTAAAAATTTATATTTCTAGCTAATTTCCAGGGGGCTCCAGTGACCACACTTTGAGAACCACTATACTCAAAAACCAACCCCCTCTTATGCTTAGTCCAGGGGTTCAAGAGGCTAATTTCAGCCTTTGGCTCCAAAGCTGAGAACACAAAGCAGGCCAGCCTAGTTGGTTTATTCAAACCATCTAGCCACAGAGGATCACTTGGGATGGACAGGAGAGCCACGTCAAGCCAATGGACATCTTTCCTTCAAGCGTCGCTCACCTGGTAGAATGTGAACCTGAATCCGCTGGGGGCTATCCTGCATCTCCTGACGGTTATGCCAACAGAGAACATCAGAGCATAGACATGCGAAGCATAGGTTCCTGAAGCTCAACTTGAGCTTTCCAGTCATCTTTGAAGTGTGCTATATGAGACCACACGTTCTCTTTTCCACTTGAGCCTCTTGGATTTCTGTCACTTGCAACCAAATAATCCTGAGTAATACATACACTTCACTCAACTTCCCAAGACCAGAATGTGGGCTTTAGTCCCTTTAGAAACAAACAAACGAGCAAACAAAAAAACTTCCAAGAAGTTGTAACTGTGAGACAATGACCAGATAGGAAAATTATGAAACAGCGATATAGTTCCTCAAGGACTAACTTGCCAGACCATCTGAGAACAGCACACCAAAACCACCATGATGATTAGAAGAATGATAAGGCACCTTTGCTGAGCAGGTAATGAATATTAGACTCTCTGCTTAATGACTTTCACGCATTATCTAACTTAATCCACACAACGAACGTTGGAGGCAAATACTATCACGATATCAGCTCATGGATAAGGATACTGAACCTCACAGATTTTAAGAAACTCATCCATGGTTGCTAACCTAGTAAAAGACAGTAAGAAAAGAAGAAAAGAAAAAAAAAAAAGTCAATCCAATTGGCTTGACTCCAGAAGCCATATTCTGGCATCCTTGTGAGATCAAAAGTCTTGAGCTTCCATTGTAATTCAGAGACCACATCATCCTGAGGATATGGCAGTGGTGCTTGGTTCAGACAGAGGAACAAATATGGACCACTTTTAAAAACAGGAAAACCCACAACACAATTTGGCCTGGGCTCAGAGGATGGAGACACCCCCTGCTGACTTCAAACTGGCCAAGTGGTGTGAGCCTTCTGGAGTTGTTTGAGGATCTGGAAATGACTACTTCTGTGGCTCTGGCAGACTGACTATCTTTGCCTGCCTTGAACTCTGCACAGTACCCTCTCAGGACCCCTGGCAAAGGCACCTGATAGGCGCAGGCCTGGGTCCTCTCCTGCCCTGATATCAACAAACTCTTAAACTGTTCACTTGTCTCAATGCATTTTGTGACATTGACAGCTGCCCAAATCTGTGGTCGCCCAATTTATCTAATCAGCACCCCCCATAAGCCTGCCTCTAAGAGCCTGTACCCAAAATAGAATTTTGCAGGTATTCCAAAGATCCTCCCCAATAAATATTTTATTGGTTACCAATTTCCCCATCTCAAAAATGTATACTCAGATGGTTTGCTTATATAAGCAGATGGATTTTTTTTAAATTGAAGAATAGTTGATTTACAATGTGTTAGTCTCTGGTATACAGCATAGTGATTCAGTCATATATATATATATATATACACACACACATATATTCTTTTTTATTATAGGTTATTACAAGTTATTTAATATAGTTCCCTGTGCTCTACAGTAGGACTTTGTTGTTTATCTATTTTGTGTATAGTAGTTTGTATCTACTAATCCCAAACTCCTAATTCATCACCCCTCTTCCCCTCTGGTAACTGTAAGTCTGTTTTCTACATCTGTGAGTCTCTTTCTGTCTTGTAAATAAGTTTGTGTCATTTTTTTTTTAGATTCCACATAGAAGTGATACCATATTGTATTTGTCTTTGTCTGAATTTACTTAGTATGACAATCTCTAGGTCCATCTATGTTGTTGGAAATGACATTATTTCAATCTTTTTATGGCTGAACAGTTTTCCATTGTGTGTATGTGTATATATATATATATATATCTCACATCCTTTTTATTCATCCATAAGCAGACTGATTTTTTAAAATAACTTTCAGACCTTTTCAGTGTGTCCTGTGGCTTCTGTGCATATCACAATTTTTCTACTCCTCAATTTCCATGCATCTGTATTTGTTCCAAGGCACAGTGGCAGCCTGGCTCCTCTTGCGTATATAACAGAGAAGGTGGGATTTTATCCACTGTTGTCTGATGGGTCCTTCTTTATTGCCTGCATGAATTCTTTCACCAACTTCCTAATCTGAATTCTTAACCAACATTCTCACTCCACACACCCCAGACACGCCTCTCCTGGCTGCATGGCTATCTTTCTGAAACACAAAGATCCTTTCCTTCACTCGTAAGCTAAAAGCCTGCTACTGATTCAACCTCTGGCATGTGCCACGGGAACCTTTTCACACTCTTCCTAAAGCACAATTCCAGGCTTGCTTCCTTGCAGCCACACCCACCGTACATTTAGCCTCAAGTGCCCCCTCGCTGACCCATCATGGCCAGACTCCCGTTTCCTGGATTCAGTCTCTGCGCTTCTGCTAGGGGTTATTTCTTGACGTGGTGGCAACCATCCTGCTGCCTCTTGGCCCATCCAAGCATTACTTGTCCTTCTGGTTCCGCTGAAAATCTTCCTCCTCCATGACATCCTCAGATCCCCTCGCCTGGAGATAATATCCGCCTCCTCTGGACATCCATAGCGTTTTTATTGCTCCTCTCTCACAGTCCCCAGCCCTGCCTCTATTATAGTTATTTATAGATAGAAATCTCATCCCCCCACTAGTCTATAAAACCTTTGGATGCACAGTCCCTGCATCACTTAGCAACATATTCTACAGTGGACCTGGCTTAGTACCTTCCACACACATTGGAAACCCACACGCCTAATAAACAAATAGACTAACGGCGTTCTGGGACGGGACCCTACCCCGAAATGTCCCTCGTACGTTCTGTCCTCTTGATGGAGATACCGCAGTATAAGATCAGTCGCCCTGGGTTGACACAGAGACCTATTGTAGGGGCACCTCATTAGATCATACCTACCAAAAGTGTCTCCAGTGATGGGGTCAGTAGCCAAGTACCCCCCGGAGCAACTGGGGACCCGGTGTGTAGCAGCTCCCCCCGCTAATTAGCATGATTTTTTAAAGTATGATTCTTTATCTTTTAAAACTCATGTGTGTTTTAAATTCTATTTCATGTCACAGATAGTTTGTTTAATATAAATATTTTCTCTTAATATAAATGGCCAAATAAAATTAAGCTCCAGGCATTTATGCCAGGCATACCCTGTGGCTCTAGGTACCTTCTGGGTCCCCATGATGGATGACGTTACCCCTGACTGCAAGGCACAGCGTTAAAGGGTCTGAGTCATTCATGTATTCTGTGAATTAATGATTCTGCTTTTTTTCTAGCTGAGGGCAAAAGGAAGACCCTACCAACATGATGAGATAGAAGAGACTGACTAGAGACCAACTAGAGTTGTTTCTTGGAGGGACCGTGAAAAACGGATCTGGGGAGGCAGGCAGGGATAATGCCATGAGCACGTGAGACTAATCAAGGTCCCCTGAGACAGAAGGGGAGGGAGGGAGTCTGGCCTGGCCCACAATTTGCCAGATGATGGTCATGCTTTGGCCTTTCCTCTCCCCATGGAAGTTGGAGGCCTGAGATATCGAGGTCGTCAATTCATTTTCTTACTGGAAACTGAGCTAGCTTATCCAGAGCCTGGGGGCTGTCAGCACAAGATTGTTAATGAACATGTTTCCTGTAGATAATTATAGGAAAGGGAATATTGAAAGCACTTAAAACATTTCATTCTTTTTAATTCATTAATTATATTGCAATTACCCCATGCTCGGGAGCTGTTCGGGAGGCTGGATTCCAGCTATTCCTGTGAGGCTCCATGGGCAGCAATGAGGGCGGAGGGCTTGGGGAGAGAGAGCGTCTGAAGAGAAAAGCTCAGTAAAGGTTAACTGTGCAGATTTGAGAAGCTAATTGGAAACCTCTTAAACAAAATCCAGGTTAATAAGAGTTGAAAAGAACAACATACCCCTTTCATAACGATTATTATGATTATTATGATTATTAGCATTGTCTTCCCACCTACATCAAAATTGCTTGCATTTCAGTAGACCCAGCATAAGCAACCTGACCGCCTCCTGAAAACACCTGGTCTTGATGTTGAATCAGTAGATTCCAAGGCTTTTAGAGACAGAGTGGATCTTATGGATGGTTGTGGGATGATGGGGAAACAGGTCTAGACATCGCATCTCGCTCTGTTACATCTTAGACTTGTCTCTTACATTCTGCCCTCAAATTCCTGCAGTATCCATAAAAGAGAGTGGTAAATAAATTGGACCAACAATAATCATTGGACTCCTACCATATGCCAGGCTAATGAGAATGACAGTGTTACAGATAAGGTCTCTGCCCTCATAGAACTTATATTCTTTGGGAAACACATTCTGCTAAATGGGCAGTCATGTTATTGATGGGGGCATGTACAAAGGCCATGAGAGCTCTAGGAAGGACCTTCTATTCTGGTCAGGAGGAGAGGTGGTAGGAAGGTTTTCTGTTTGTTCAGTCTCTTCGGTACACATGCATCACATTAATAATATTACCCTATATCTCAATGCTTCATCCACTTGGATTTCAGGAATTCCAGGCTGCATCATCTTGATAGTGATAGTGGAAAGGTGAGAAAGGGGTTTTCACCTCCATTACATAATTGGAGTTATCACCTAAAAATCTGCAATTTGTCAGCCTCATTTCACTGATCTTCCATCCTTTACCCCTGTTCCTCTACTATTCATAGCTTCCCTTTTTGTCCCAGTGACCATGCCACTGCCAATCTCCTCTGGAGTACTCACCTCCATGCTACCCAGAGGTGATGTCACCCTTGATAAAAAGGTACCCTTGATACCCTTGACAGAGAGTATCCTTGGCAACTTATCCTGAGCCCGAAGGTATGTTTCTCCCTGTCTCTATCATGTGAACTGGCTCATTCACACTGATTAAAGATGACAGACCATGTGGACCACAGATGATTCAGCCCAGTTGTCCCAATCAAGGTCCCAAATACATTATAAAACCCAATCAATATCAACAAAACCAACCTATAGCTGACCCACAACTGATCAAAGACACATGAGGGAGGCTAGCTGAGCCTAAAGGAACTACCCTGCTCAGCCCAGTCCAAATTGCTAACCTGCAGAATCATGAGTTACATAGATGGTTATTATTTAAAGTCATTATCTTTTGGGGTAGTTTGTTATGCAGTAACAGCTAACTGATACATATGGCAATTAACTCTATTATAGACCAGTTCAATTCAACCAAAGGTTTTTGAATATCTACTATGTTCCTAGTCAATGAAGGTATAATAGTGAATGAGACATACTCTCTATTCAAATAAATTTATAATCCAATACCTTTTAAATGTAACCAAGCAATTAAAAGACTCTAAGAGTTTAAACTTTCATCTATAGATCACTATGTTGAGGCTTCAAGGTAGTCTGTGGACTCCTTGGAAGTGTTTTAAAATTTTGCATGTTATCTGCCAATGTACAATTTTTTAAATGAAGGCCTTTGGTTTTACATCATCTTTTCAAAGGGCTAAGTGAGCCAGAAGATGTTGAGAACTGCTGGATGATCGTGCAATCTAAGACTGTTCATACTGCCCAAGACTCACATGGCAAGCAGTCTGGTCTGGGATACATTTCATTGCTGACTCATCCAATCAGAAAGGTGTCCTCAAAATGATATGCTGCCAGAGGCCACCGAGGTTTATGTGTTGGAGGATCAGAGTGCTATGGCTGTCTTGAAAAAAGCTTCCCACCGATAATGTTATCACTTTCTTGTCACATAGAGCACAACCTCTGTATGATCCAAAGCACATTTTCTTTAAAAAATGATGGGCTTATCTGTGTCTCACTTTTGCTCACACCCACTATAGGGTTGGTAAATCTTTCTCCCAGGGCAAGGATACAAGTCTATCACTTCCTATAGCCTCGTTCTTCTGGCAACAAAGGCTTCTCTCACTCCAGTCAACAATGCAGAATATTTAGCCTCCAGGTTCTTGTTTGAGGATTCCACTGAGATCCGTCTGAGATAAAGAACCATACCAAACCCTGATCATAACAACATCTGATGTTTGGGAAGACAGTCTGATGGGCAGACTAATTATTCCTTTCTCTAAATTATTGAAGTTTTCTTCATTTTAGGCTAGATAACCAGGGGGAAAAAAAAGAGGAAGAAGCAGGGTAAAGGGCAGAAAATTCCCTGAATAATTAGAACCATATCCTATGCCCGGTTCTTCTACAGTCTTGCTTAGCATCTTTGATCAAAGCCACCTTCTCTAAATCTGTTTTCTTATTTATAAAATTGGAATTACAATCCAATCCCTGCCCTCATCCCAAAGAGGTAACTGTTAAGCTTGAGCAAATAGTAAGTGTAAAGTTCTACCAAACCTAAGGTAGGTCTCCTCTAGCTTGTGTTTCTATGATTCACTTGGAGTCTTTTGCCTGGTCCCACGTAATTCAAACTTTCATCTCTGGAGTTATGATATCATGTATCATTGACAGTATCAGATGGATGGCATCACTTTCCAAATCAGGCCCTCTTGGAAGCCTTCCCTGTCTCCCCCTGGATGGCTGGAGAGGTAGGGTGTTGAATCCCTACAGTCCCTGTGCTTCTCGGGATTGGTGTGTTGAAATGACTGGTCTTATTTCTACATCAAGAGATGTCAAGAGATGGTATAATGCGATGGTGAGCTTGGGAATAACACTGCCTGGGGTCGAATCCTATAACAACCATTTACTAACTACGTAAACAAATCACTGAACCTTCCTGTGCCTCAGGTTTCTCTCACAGGCAAAACTGGGCAGATAATAGTCTCCGTATCTCACATGTTTTGGGGTAGGATTAAGGGAGTTAAGTTAAATTCCTGTACTTAGTGGAGTATGAAGAGAGCTTGAAAGTATTACCTAATATCATTAGCTCTTTTGGGTAATTGAGTTTTGAGCTCAACTTGGAGTCACCTTTCGCTTGTCCATTTTCAGATCCTCAACACCCGCTGCTTGATAGAGCCCAACAAATATTAAAACGTGAGCATGAATGAATGAATGAATGAATGAATGGTGGCAGGCAGAACCGTGGTTCTGAAGTCAGTACACATGAATCCTGGTCTGAGTTTAATCTGTAACTCCATCTGACACTCCTGAAGCACATTATTTACCTCCCCTACCCTCCATTTCCTCATCTATTAGATGTGAGCAGTGGACCAGATAATCACTAATGACCATTTCATCTCCAGAGGTATATAAAATGAGATTACAAGGTGAGAAGGAGATGAGTTATTTTACCCAGAGTCTACTGGTGGCCCAGACAATTTACACAAAGTATCTTATGAAATCTTCCCCATGCATGATCAAGTAAACAGGATTATCTCCATTCTATGAATACAGAAATTTATGAGACTCAGATAGGTTAAGTAACTTTCCCCAGACCACACAGTTAGGAAGTTGTGAAGCAAGGACTCCATCCAGTTCCGACTGAAGCCAAAGGTAAGTGCTTTCCACTATCCTACTGAGATCCAAGGTGTCAAAGTGAAAGGTGGTGTGCTGTAACTCATGCAACACCCTCTCCCATCAAAGGGAAGCAGAGGCGGTAAGCAGGGTAAGGCAGGTATACTTAGAACAGGTGTGGAGAGAGCTGTCATCTTGACACACAGGTTTAGACACATCAGCATCCGTGTTGGAATCCAGATGGGGAGAGATTAAGCAGGGGAGACAGTAGCAGCTATAACATTAGCCTTGAGTTAATTGCTATTTTGGTGTCCTTATGGAAGGAAACATCCACTGTACATATTCACACAGCAAATGGAATTCATAACAATTTCTTTGAGTTGGGAATCACTTGTCCCCTCCTCCCTGGAGCTAATCCAATGTCTATATTTAACCCGGCGGGCTGGGTGGCATTATATTTGGGTGATTATTTATAGATACCCTCATGCACGGTCTGCTGAAAAGCCACAGGGATTCAGCCAAGGCGGGGGTGGGGTGGGGGGGAAGAATAGCTCCAGATGTGCAACTGCATGTGAAGCCACGTCTGAGCCTTTGTTGGCTAAGGAGGCTGGGGAGCTCAAATATGCATGAGATCTCCGTGTCTTGGCTTTTTATTTTTATTCCCAACTCCCAACATAAGGGGGCTTTATTTGAACATAGGGGTAGCTAAATCACCAATCTTACATTTGGAAGGAAATTTAGAGCCTAATCTCCTATCCGATATTTGAATCCTCTCTGCAGTATTATTAATTAGAACCCTAACCTTGCCATTCATTGATTCGTTGCTGGTGATTGAGAACCTACACTAGGATCTGTGCTAGGGATTGCATAAGTGAGTGGATCATGGTCTCTGCCCTCAGGTAGTTATGCTGAGTTGGGAGGATGGCAGGTGGATGGAGAATTACAAGATACACAGTCAACAAGACAACTGTGGTACTGGAATCACAGAACGCGGCATGACTCCGTGACTGGCTTGGATAATGGCTCAGTAAATGGCGACCATGGTTCTTATTCCCTTCTTACTGTTGTAAGAAAGCTTCCTAGCTGACTCTGGAATATTAAGTTCTATTTCTCCAGGCAGAGAAGGGGATGAATAGGGCAGCATAAAAGAATGGAACAATAGAGTATTTTCACAGAATGGTGAGAAGATGAGACAATCTGAAATAGATTTTTCACACTGAGGAGTGGATTGAGATGAGGCAGGAAGGGTAGATTGGGGTTCACATTTAAAATATATACTTCCGAATATCATACTAAGTAGAAAGAGACCGGTCACAATGATTTGATAAGCAAAGGAGTAATGGGATTTTTGTCTTAAAATATGCAAAAATTATCTAGATTAGTTGATATTATTCAAATTTTAGGATTTATTGGGAATGACTGTTGGAGTCTGGGGCAGTACTCTCTGTGAGCCTCAGTTTTCATATCTGTAATGTGATTAAGATGCATTTTCCCTTAAGGAACTTATAATCCAGAGAGGATCAGACTGTTCATATGGTTAGAGGGGAAGGCAGTTCATAATTAGTGCGATTAGATGCCATAAGGGTCTTGCTTTCCTACTATGTTGTTTAAATACTACAATGACAAATGCCACTGCTGTGATTAATAGCTGCCCTTTATTGATCACTTACCATATGAGAGTTCCTTGCCTAAAATACTTCACTATGTTTTCACCTTTAATTTCATGTTAACAACAATACTATGAAGTAGGCATAATTAGATCCATTTTGCAAATTAGAGAAAGCTCATAAAGACTATTTGCAGAGCCATTAGAGAGGAGACAGGATTCAAGTCCAGGTGGTTCTGATTCCAAAGCTTATAACCTCTTGGTAACTAACACAATCCTATCACATACTTTTGAAAATCTGGTGTCTCTCTACATGGGCTGAGCAAGTTGGGAAAGGAGGTGAATCTTGTTCACCTGTCTTCATGTGGTCTTCACTCTGCCCAGAGTCTACACTCCAGAACATCTTGAGACTCAACCTTGGTAAGTGTAATTCTTCATTCCCATTGCTTGGGGAATTGTGGCCATGAATTTCCCAGGCTAATTGTAAATATATCACTATTTACATGGTCACAGTAAAATATATGTGCAATCTATTGACCTGATATTAAGGATTATTTTAATAAAATAGAATTGGCATACCATTTAGTTAGTTAAAGTCACAAATGTGCCCCCCCACACATCTCTGGTCCAATTCATTGCCCTATACTATTAACATCAGGAGGCTGTATATATTTTGTTAGAACCCCATCTTCAACCAGCTACTCATTCTTAGATCACTGATTTCAGTAAAAGCAGTAGGTTAGATCATTAATACATTTTAATCATTCTGCCTACTTACCCTTCACTAGGTGTCATGAAACATGGAAACCTGGGGAGAGAAATGTCTTACTCCTCAAGGAATCTACTGCAATAGGTAAAAATTATCTGAATTAAAATGTAAAGAAAACAATGTCACGGGGCAGCAAAAGTTAATTTCCCCCAAAAAGTAGCTTGGGCAATAAGTGCTAGCAGTGTGGAGGAAAGATGATCATTTGGCTCGAGGAGCTGATCCAGAAAGACATCACAGAAGAAGTAGAACTAAGATATTGATGAGAAACTTGAACAACTTCATGATTCCCTAGACCTGACCTTGGAGATCAGTCTGCACACCTAATGGGTTGTTATATTTGCATATGTATTTATAGTCTCTGCATTTATATCTCACATACCAACATATGTAGAAACACATAAACACATTGAAAAAGAAGTCAGGAAACTTGGATTCTAGTCCCAGCACCGCCATTAACTGTGTAACCGCGAGCAAGTTGCTAGGCCTCCCTGGGCTAAAAGTTCTTCACCTGTAATGTAAACATCACAAAGCAGATGATCCTCAAATTTCCTTCCAGCTTAATCTTGTAATTATATGATTCTTTATTTGGAAAAGCAAAGAAGGGAGAATGCACAAGAGAAAGATTCAACGCCTCTGCTAGCTGTACCTTTCCAGTGTAAAATCTTTCTGCTGTAGCACAAACACACTTTTCTATGACTGAAAAAAAAAATTTACAATTCCTGAAATATGTCCTAAATGTTCATTAAGTCCCAGTGACAACGTTATAAATGAACATCAAGTGACAGTCTTGTCACCTATTAATAGCATACAATTTTTGACAGGTGGAATTCTGGGATTTATGCAAATGAAAGATTGGATCCTCTGTTATACTTCTTGGTAAACTTCCAACATGCTGACTTAATAGCTACGGTGTACAGAAAAAAAAAGAAGCCACTCACATATATTATAAGGGAGATAATGAATTATTATTCAAAAAGTAGGCTTGTCGCAGTCATTTGCATATAATGTTTAATTTTTACCAAATGTTTCATTTTAATACATGCAAAAATGATCAAAAACTATCAAAATATGCTAATGAACTTTCTATTGCAAATATATTGTTGCCCTTGATTCTGCAGGTTTATTATAAAAACATTTGAAATTCTCAATGGTAAAGTGATTCTTTTAATAAAAATAATATTGAAAATACTCACACACTTTGGGACTGAAAAGGGCCTTAGAGATCATCGATTAAAACTCTTTATTTTATAAACGGGGCTACTGGGGCTCAGAGAGCTGGAGTACATGGTGGCACAGCTAAGCAGTGGGGAGGCCGGGGGATACCAGCAGATACCCCAGAGTTCCTGCTGTCCAGGTGATTGTGTTTTCCACTGAGCTACATTTTCTCAAATAGGCTCAGTGTTTGTATTTCAAATGCTTAGAACTCTATCCAGTTTTGTTATCAGTTAATTCTTGTAACTTATTTGGACTTATACGGGGACAAAAATACAGGGATCGGGGCTGGGGAGCAAGAGGAAGGTTGCTACACATATAGACAAAAGTGAAATACAAAAACCCTTTCAGTATGTCCTACACTTACTGTCATTTGACTAACATTTTCACAATTTTTACTGTTCATAGACCATTTATACTATTAATTTACTTAACTTGTTTTTCTTAAATCAACTTTTTCAGTGGAATAATTGAGTGTTCCAGAGGGATTTTAAACGACCATAGTAATGGAAAGCCAGAAGTACACATTTTAAATAGAAAACAATGGGTAAACAACAACAACAACAATAATAATAATGATGAAAACGTATCACTGTTAATGCAATTCTAAGAGGATACTGGTCATTGTCAGAGGCGCTGTGCTTGGAACACGCGCTTACTTTATTATAAATAAAGGATGGAAGTTGGGAGATTAGCAAGTGTTACAAGCGTTAAAGATGTTAGCACCCAACTCAGATTATTTTCCCTTGACATTTAAAGATAATTGAAAAGGAAATGACTTTCTCACAATATGATTCTGTGTCTTCAGTGTCCTATTCCATCTAAATCGCCTCCTGGACCATCAGTAGTGCTTGTCTCACACTTGGGAAGCGGGGCTAGAATGAGACGTCTCTGTTATTTGGGCCTCTGACACTTGCATTTCTGACCCAGGAAGCATATAGCAGGGAAGCGGAACGAAATCTGACTGAGCATCCCAGCAACATAACACAGGGGCAAAGGGACAGAGTCTGGACCCGGCAGCCTGGTGTGCATCCTCATCTTGCCGCTTAATGACTGCAAGAAAAGTACATTAACTGCTCCAAGCCTCAGTCTCCTTACTTGTAAAATGATGGTAGTAATAGAACTTGTCTCAAAGGGTTGTTGTAAAGTTATCTAGGAAAACATGTAATAAATTTTTATTTTTTTGAAGTATAGTCAGTTTATAATTTAATTTAATTTAATTTTATTTATTTAGAAAACAAGTAATAAAAATCAGAAACATTTACTGAGCACATAGTAAGTGCCAAACTTTACCTGTATGATATCCTGAATTCTTGCAACAGCTTATAAGGGTAAATACTATTCATCTGATTTTACACTTGAGCAAACTGAAGCACAGGAAACTGAATGATTCCTCAAAGCTAATAAGTGGCAGAACCAAAGTTAAAGCCCACGTTTTCTTGACTCCAGTTCACATGTCAGTAATTATGTCCTGTAGACATGGACATACAATGACTAGGGAGAGAGGGACTACCTCAGACGGATGGGATGCTATGAGCAAAAATCACCAAGGGGGAAAGGGGTGGGAGGGATAAATTGAGAGCTTGGGATTTGCAGATACTAACTATATATAAAACAGAAAAACAACAAGGTCCTACTGAATAGCACAGGGAACAGTATTTAATATCTTATAGTAACCTGTAATGAAAAAGAATATGAAAAAAACATATATGTATATTTATAACTGAATCACCATGCTGTACACCAGAGACTAACACAACATTGTAAATAGACTATACTTCATTAAAGAAAAGAAAAAGAAAAAAAGAAGATCTTTAGAGGTAGCAGAGAATTATTCAGTTAATTATTGTATTAGTTAGCTTTTACTGCAAACATGCTATGTAACAAACTACCCCCAAACTTGGTTGCTTACAACAATAAGCTTTTATATTTTTTTTTCCAACAGACATTGTTTGGTGCCTGTGTCAGATGCATGTGCTCATGTTCTCCCTAGATTAGCAACTACTTGTGTCTGTTGTTCTTATGGTGATTGGTTCACAGAAGCTCAAGAGGACAAACCAAACTGCATATGCACATCAAAAATCTTTGATTGGGTCATATCTCTCCCCACCTTCCACTGTCCACAGCAAGGCATAGAGTGGAAGCAGGAGATTATACTCCACCCCAGGGGAAAAGGGGTGTGTGTGAATATTTGCGGGAAAATATTCTAATCTATCACCATCATGGTATGAAATCTACCAAGGGGAGCAATGAGAATGAGCCTTGAGAAGATAAATTAGAGTCTGATGATGAAGTACTGCAAGTGCCAAACCATGTGAATCTGGTCCTACAAGCTACGCGGAGTCACTGAGGTTTTCAAGGTGCAGCTTGAACCTCACTCATCCTGCCTTATCTCCTTAGAGCTCCTTGTTAACCAGGTCACCAGAGAGTGTTAATAAGTGGTCTTTGCAAACTAATGCTGCCACCTGGGTAGAGATTCACCTGCAGCGTCTTTACTGGAACTCAACAACAGTGAGGAGTTCAAATATTATAGCATAAATTTTAGGGAATAAATAATAAAGGAGAGAGCCCTCAGATTCCGTGGATCAGATGACTGCTTACTCTGCCTTGTCTGTGACGTCAGACTGAAGGTATAAAAGGCCCTAACTGAGCAGCATCTTGTCCTAGCCACACTTGATAGCCTCTCTTCCAAAAATCCTTTCTTCTTTCCAGCTAAAATATCACCCCTTTCATTCTTTGTCACCTTTCCTAGGACTTATCACTACCTGATACTATGCCATCAATCGCTTTGCTTGTTTATTATTTCTCTGTCTCTTTAGAAGATGAGTTGCAGGAGGCCAGAGACCTCGTTTGTTTTCCCTTCACCGGATCCTCAGCATCTAGAATTATGCCGGGGGCGGGAGGTCACGACTGCATGGACCTCGTTCTAGGGTTTTCCATTTCTTGTCTCTTCCAGTCCTTGCACACACTTCTGAGATTCCCGCTGTTCCACATTAGCAGATTTTTGCCGTCCTCAGCCCTCCCCAGGTCCTTCTAAACCCAGATCTCCCAGCCACATTTGTCACTTGCTGTCACTCCCAGTACCCTTCTATATTAGAGTTCTTGATGTCAGATGAAAGAAACCAACTTCGTTTAAACTTCAGTAGAGAAGAAATGTAGTGGGAGGATATGGGTGGCTCACAGCACTGATGGGAAGGAAGGCTGTAGGTACAGGGAGGGAGCAAAAGATGGAGAGAGAGAGCACGCTAGCTCTCGGCCCTGGAACGATCCACTCCAGGTGTCCCGTTCCCCCTAGACTCCCTTCACTCATGTCCCACTGCTCAACTCCTAACCACACTGAAGCCTCACAAATCATTTCTACCGACCGTGAACCTTCAGGCTATCCCTTTAAGATTCAAAATCCTCCTTTTTCAAGGAAAATTGGCAGCGGCTTAGAAGAAAGTGGTTGCTCATATCCTGGCAAAATCAGTAAGATACATGAAAAAAAAATCAAGGTATGGAATGGTGTGTGTATCCTTTATGTAAAGTAAAAAAAAAAAAATCCGCGTGCTGGTGCATTGTATCATCGATTTTCCTAGAAGGCACCAAATTATCATGGTTATATGGTCTAAGTCGGAGAAATGTATTTGGGAAACAGGGGGGAAGGAGACATCCCTTTCACTGTATGTGACTGTTTAGATCCTTTGACTTTTGCACAATGTGTATATATTACCTAATAAAAAGATGAATTTACAGTAATTTTAAAAAATGAAAATAAATATAATTTTTTAATAAAGAATCACTATCCTGGGCTGGAATATAGGCTAGGTCTACTTAATTTATTTTCCAATTTTTCATGCTTTAGCTGCTAGAAACAGGCAGAGAAAATAGTTTTCTTCCTACTGCTTAGAAAGGGTGGGGACAGGGAGTGGGCGGAAATCTCCTTTCACCTTTTGTGGGAGGTTTTCCTTCCACACGTATAAAGAGTATCCAGATGCATAGATCTGTGGTAGGCTTTATTAATGGCCCCATTTTTTTTATTCCTTTCTGTATCATTCACCAGGTGATGTTTACTTCCTTCCATAAAAGGCAGAGTCCATTTTGCCACCTCTTAAATTTGGACTGAATCACATGAATGGCTTTGGATCACGGAAAGGGGGTGGAAATAACAAGAGTGTCACTTCTGAGTCTAGGTTTCAAAAGTCACCTCATGTTCCTATTGGCTATCTGGCCCCTCTACCCTCTCCATGAGAAAAATCCCTGGCTCAGCTGTTAGTCCAAGGAGGACAAGAAGCATGTAGAGCAGACCTTGTCCAATGCTGGAGAGGCTGTGGAGAAAAGGGGAACCCTCCTACACTGCTGGTGGGAGTGCAGTTTGGTGCAGCCACTGTGGAAAACGGTATGGAGATTCCCCAAAAGACTAGGAATAGACTTACCGTATGACCCAGGAATCCCGCTCCTGGGCATATATTCAGAAGGAGGCCTACTTCAAAAAGACACCTGCACCCCAACGTTCATAGCAGCACTATTTACAATAGTCAAGACATGGAGACAGCCCTAATGTCCTTTGACAGATGACTGGATAATAAAGAAGTGGTGGTATATTTATACAATGGAATACTATTCAGCCATGAAAAATGACAACATAATGCCATTTGCAGCAACATGGATGTCTCTGGAGAATGTCATTCTAAGTGAAGTAAGCCAGAAATAGAAAGAAAAATACCATATGAGATAGCTCATATGTGGAATTAAAAAAAAACAAACACAAAACAGAAACAGACTCATAGACATAGAATACAAACTTGTGGTTGCCAAGGGGGCAGGGGGAGAGGGGAAGGGACAGAGTGGGATTTGAAAATGTAGAATAGATCAACAAGATTATACTGTATAGCACAGGGAAATATATACAAGATCTTGTGGTAGCTTACAGTGGAAAAAAAAATGTGACAATGAATATACATATGTTCATGTATAACTGAAAAATTGTGCTCTACACTGGAATTTGACACAACATTGTAAAATGACTATAATTCAATGAAAAATGTTAAAAAATAATAAAAAACAAAAAAATAAAAATAAAAAAATAAACAGTAAAGCAGAGCTTGTCCAACTTGCAGCGTAGAGCCACCGAGGTGGCCCCAGCTAAGATGAGCAGAGCTATATGATAAATAAATGCTCATCACATGGTGTCTGAATCTGTGGTTGCTTGTTATGCAGCAATTAGTGACTGATACAGCAACAAAAAAGAGAAATGTCTGATGCAGACCCTCCCTTTCAAATTGCATGGCTTTGATGACCTCCCCGCCCTCTCTTAAAGGAAGAAAAATCACTCATGCCTGGTAAACCCCTATAATGTGACCTGCATTTTATCTTTCAAGCCTCACATGATCCTATCACAGAGGCACTAATATATCCCTTTTATAAGACCGGAAATAGAGGTTCAAACAAGTAAACAATATTTTCAAGTTTATGAGGATGGTAAATGGCAAAGTGTGGATTTTAAAAATTTGTATTTGATGCTCTTCTTCCGTACACACACATAAAAATGCTATTTCTTTAGCAGACACAGTCTAATACATACACCTCTTACCAGAGGGTCCTGTCCCTCTCTTACCAAACCACCTGGGTGGACGTTAGAATGATCTTAGGACATAGCCCTAAATGGAGCTGCCCCAGGAGCATCATGGGACAAACAGAGTTTTCATATTCATCTCCAGAGAGTCGTTCCCCAGCGAAGACAAGGTTCCCTTCTGGAGAGAGGGGCCTTGGGCAGTGTGCAAACTTCTGAGCTCAGAGCAGCCTCAGCTAATAAATCATTCGTGAGACAATAGCCTCCGGTATCACGTTACTCCAGGCCCAGTTTTGCCATCTCTGGATAAAGAAATTGTGCTCTGCTCTGCAGGCTGAGAGCCAGGAACAATGTGCTGCTTTAAAGCGCTCCGGCTTCTTGTGTCACCCTTTGTTTCCAAAGCTCTGTAGCAGGCTTCTGCCTCGAAGGATAACAGGCCCACTCTCACTTTGCAGGAGATGTTCACACGCCGCCTGCCTGCTCAGAATGGGTAGGCAGAGGCGTCCCCTACCTGCGGAGCACCGGGGAATTCATGACCCACTCCTCCAATCGCGAGCTCATTTTCTCCTCCCTGCAGCTCAGGGAGGTCAGTTTTATTACCTTTTTGTTTCCAAAGAGGAAACTGAGGCTCTGGGAGTTTAAGGGAGTGGTTCCTGGCTGTACAACTGACAACTAGCAGACCTGAATTTAAAATCCTGGCTCCTGGTGGGAAAGGGATAAATTGAGTTTGAGATTTGCAGATATTAACCACTATATATAAAATAAATAAACAACAGGCTCCCGCTGTATAGCACAGGGAACTATATTCAATATCCTGTAATAACTTATACTGAAAAAGAATAAGAAAACAAATATATATATATATATATTTATATGGATGACTGAAGCATTATGCTATACACCAGAAACTGACACAACATTGTAAACTGACTATACTTCAATTAAAAAAAAAAATCCTGACTTCTGAAACCAAGCCAGGACTTGTCTGTGAGGACAAGTCCCTGAGTTGTCATCGTAAGGTGACCTTCCTTTGGAGATAAGCTTTGCCCTTTCCTGGTGACCCTCTGTGAAAATACAGAGCACTTGATTAAGCCATCTCTTATCTCTTGCTATACATGAGTTGATCATGGGATAACATGGGAGGAACGGACCTTCGTGGCGTGTCTGGCCCCATTGTTTCATTCTCACCCTAGAAGAACTGAGATCCCAAGGCCATGCAGGTCAGTCAGTCCTAGAAACCCAAACCTGTGTTTTCATGACACATCATGAAAATGTCACGTGTCATGACAGCAGCCTACTATCCTCCCTACGGCACCAGTCTGAAGCAGAAAGCGTTTTAAAAAGTTTGAATTACAGAGCTTCACCAAGCCCTCTTTGGCCCCCTTTCTCCTTGCGTCTCCCCCTGTGAAACAGGCAAGGTGGGCTTTTGTCGCTCCGTTTCCCAGACAGGGTGACACACCACCAGAGAGGTCAAGTACCCTGGGCTGAAATACCCAAGATCTGAGTCAGTTGCTAGAGATCATGGAGAAACCAACCCCTTCCTTTTCAAAGGAAGCTTAGTGAGGTTCACTTGTATTTATTCCTCGTGCACTTATTGCATGGCATTATGTGCCAATTACATGTTAGGGTTAGAACCATAAGGCACACATGATGTGATACCTGCCTGCAGGGATATTACATTCTAATCAAGGAAGCAGACACGAAGTCTGTGATTATATAATCATGCAATTAAAATAGAGATAAATCAAATGAAAGAAAAACATTGGAGGTCATAAGAGCTTTTAATGTCACTGGCGAGGAGGGCTGACTTGCTCTAATGGGTCAGGAAATAGTTCTCTTGGAGGTTCTTCTCTTCAAAGGAAGAAGAGACCAGCAGGGGTAGCGGCCCTGACACATGAGGGAGTGAGGTGCAATCGAGTAGCAGACAAGATGCCAGGGAGGGGAGCACCGAGGATGAGGTGAGGGGAGTGAGAGGAGATAGGGGGTTAGGCAGGGGGTCTTTGTGGGATAGGAGAGGGACTGTGACCTTATTCTAGGAGTCACAGGAAGCAAGTGAAGCTTTTAAGTGGTTGACCAAGATAATCAGATCTGTGATTTTAAAATTCACACTGAGAAGAGCTCAAAAGGGTGCCAAGAGAATGGGTGGCTGTCCTGACTAGTGAGAGGGCAGTGAGAGTGGTGAACAGTGGGTGGATCTACACTTCACGTTGGTTGTAGATTCCATAGGATCTGGTGATTGATGACTTGTGATAGAAGAGGGAAGAGAAAATAAAATGTGTCATCAATGACTCTCAAGTTTCTGCCATGAGAGATAAAGTGATTAACAGAGATGAGAAACACCAGAGGCAAAGAAGCAAAAGGGTTATGTGTCTGAGGCTGGGTAAGAAGTGAAAAATTCAGTCTGAGATGTATGGCAATGTTAGGTCAACAGTCAGTCATGAATTTAGATCTCAGAAGAAAGTCTGGGCTGGGGAGATAAATTTGGGAACCATGGCATATAGATGGTCGTTAAAGTCATCGGGGATTTTTTGAATTGCCTAAAGAGGATGTGAACAGTGGAAAATTCAGAGCACAGGAGAGCAAAGCTGAGAATCCAGGAAAAGAGGAGACTCAGATCAAGATCTGGAGACCTCAATGTTCTAGGCAGAAAAGGAAGGGCTGGTAGCAGAGACTGAGAATAAGTAAACCACCAAGTGGGAAGAGAAACAAGAGAGGATCCCGTGAAGAATGGGTCATGGTTTTCAAATGCTACAGAGGTCAAGTGAAATGGAGACTTCAGCGTATGCTTTAGATTTAGCTTCATGGAAGACGGCTGGTGAATTTAGGATGGGTGATAAGGTAGAATCTGCTTAGAGTAAGTTGAAGGTGGAGTGATGGAGAAACTGCATGCTAGACAATGTTTGCAAGAAGTCTGGATTGGAAAGAGGGTAGAGAAATTGGCTAGTGGCTGGAGGGAAATAGAGCATTAGTTTATTATTATCATATCTGCTGTGTGACCTTGAGTAAGTTAACAAACTGTTCATACACACCTGCAAAAGGGAAATAAGAAAATATATCTAAACTCCTGAGATGTACCACAGAGAAGGAGGGGTTGATGATGGAGAACAGTGGCTGGAAGGCAAATGGTGATGGTGGGAGGGCACGGGAGTGCAGGGCACAGGTCATTGGTCTGGGGGAGGACCATTCTTGCTTCGGAGGGAAGATGTTAAGGATGAGAGCAGATACAGGGAGGGTTCCTATGTGAGTTAGTGAAAACCTGGCCAGGAGGCCACTTGTGATTCCAAATCAAGTGTGTATGAAAAATCAAGAAGGAGACTGTGTGGAACACTTCTTAGCCGTAACAAAGAACGAAATAATGCCATTTGCAGCAACATGGATGGACCTAGAGATGATCATACTAAGTGAAGTAAGTTAGACAGAGAAACACAAATATCATATGATATCACTTATATGTGGAATTTAGAAAAATGACACAAATGAACTTATTTCCAAAACAAAGAGACTCACAGACATAGAAAACAAACTTACAGTTACCAAAGGGGAAAGATGGAGGAGGGATAAATTAGGAGTCTGGGATTTTCAGATACTAACTACTATATATAAAATAGATAAACAAGGTCCTACTGTGCAGCACAGGGAACTATATCCAACAGCTTGTAACAATCTATAATGAAAAAGAATATATATATGTATAACTGAATCACTATGACATACACCAGAAACTAACACAATATTGTAAATCAACTATAAACTACATTATTTTTCGATAAAAAAAAAAAAAGAAGCAAGAAAGAGATTGCGGGAGAATGGAGAACAAATGTGACTGGCTTCGGAGTTGCTCCTCCAGGCCATGTGGTGGGTCCCTGCTCTGTGGATGGAAGCCTCGGGCCAGACCCGAGAGGCTTGGGACATACAGGTGAAACCATGGACAGAGCATGAAGATCGGAGACAAGATAACGTCAGGTCAGGTTCAGTGGGGTGCGCATGCACCGTGGGGCCGCAGAGGCAAGGCGCATCAGTGTTCAAGTGATTAATCTCTTGTCTCCATTATTCTAAATGAGCTAAACAAATCCCTCGCTGGACCTGTCACACTGATGTTCCGCATGCAAATTGCTCCTAATGAGCAGGGCACAGGGCTGGTCCCCTGGTTTGTAAATCCAATTCATTCCACAAAACATTGTCTTGGTCGCATATTTCTGTGACACAAGTCGTTGGCAGACGAGCTGTTAAATGAAATGTTGACCATTCAGAACTGCTTTAGGAATGTACTGTCTCACTCCCGGCGAGACAGTGGATGCAGGACAAGATGACTTGGGTTTATGTCCTGACTCTGACATCTTGTCCTTCTCTGCGCCTCTATTTTTTTTCATGCACAAAATGAGGAGTTTGGGCTAGACTGGTGTTTCCAAAGTGTGTGCTGACATATTTATGGTTTGCGAAACAGATTTTTTAAAGACTCCATGATGAAATACTGTGGAGAAATCTGGGGTTGAGAAGTTCAACAAGTTTTTTTTGCTTGTTGGTTTTTGTTTGTTTTTTGTTTGTTTGTTTCTAGTAAGGAACATCTCAGAATCATTAATATGTTAACTTGCATTGTGAATATTTAATCAAGGAAGCATTTTTCAAAACAGAGAATCTTATCTATCAAATCTTCTGGAACTACCAGACCAGATGATGCTGGACATTCCTCCAAACCCTTACCTGCATGTGACTGCAAGGAATCTGTGGGAATTAGAGAAAGAGAAAAAGCTGCAAAAAACTGAATGGGGTCATATTAACTAATTTCAAGGACATTTATTGGGCACCTGCTCTATGCCAGGCTTTTTTTTTTCCCCTAGTTTTTCCTTCACTTCTCCTGGACTTGAAGAAGATAAAATTAAAAAAGAAAGGAGATTCAAGTCACCTAATTGATTTTATTGTATTAGATTTTATCATATATTCTATTTATTGTATTGAATTGTATTTGTTCTCAGTGTTCTCAGAAGAGTTTATTGAAACTCACATGATCCTTGAGCCTCTTACCCACATCCCTGTCATCTGGTGTCCTGCCTTTGCTGGAATATTTCCAGGGGCATGGAACTCTTTATCTTCCCAAACTACCCATTTTCTTAGAAAAATGCCAGAAATTCCTCCCAATGTTTCTAAGTAGACCAAGCGTGATCAGGGAAGTTACTTCAGCTTTCTGGGCCTTCATGTAAGGAGCAATGCAACTCACCTCTAAGCCACCTCATGGTCTTAGCACTCTTGGGTTCCAGCTATGGACAAGTTCTAAGGTGTAAAATTGAGGACACTTTTGCACCGTAACTATAAAATCCCAATGTAGAAAATATTAAGAAATTCACTCTACCTCCATCCATTAAGGCTGATCCAAGAATATCTTACCCAAGAGTACTTGAAACTTCTTGTAACAATAAAGACACTAAAAGGGCAAGAATCCTGGGTTCTAGACCCTACTCGCACCAATTAACTGTGTGACTTGTAGCAAATAGTTATGGACTGGATGTATGTGCCCCCTCAACATTCATATGTTGAAATCCTAACTCCCAATGTGATGGCATCGGGAGGTGGGGCCATTGGGAGATAATTAGGTCATGAGAGTGGAGCCCTTATATGGGAGACTAGTGCCCTGAGGAAAGAGACCACAGAGAGCTCTCTATGGGCCCTCGCCTGCCACCCAATCTGCCGGCACCTTGATCTTGGATTTCCCTCCTCCAGAACTGTGACAAATATATTTCTGTTGTTGGCAAGCCACCCTATCTACGGTATTCTGTTATAACAGCCTGTGTTGACTCAGATACACGTTAACCCCCCCATTTCTGAGCTTGTTCCCAAGCTTGTAACATGAGAGACCCATGTCATGTGACAGCTAAGGTCCCTTCTCTCTATGACATTCTATCAGCCTCTGATATGAGTCCAGAACTCGTTCTTGAAGGAATTGGGTAAATCGGGAAGAAAAGAAATGCTCTTCCAAACAGAAGAAACACCGAAAGGCTCAAGAATCATCACGTGATCAGACCTTTATGATGGCAGTAGACAAGCCTGTTGTGAGATATAGACAGTAATATCTAGTAACAGTTAACAGTAATTTATTCAGTGATCAATGTGTGTCATTCATACTCCATTATTCAACATACATGTTTAAGTGCTCACTCAAGGGCTGGCACTGTGCTAGGTGCTGTGGATACAGCAATGAATATGACAGAATAGTCTCTGTGCTCATAGAACCTGCAATGGTCTGTGCGTGTGTTGGGGCGGCGGGAAGAGACAGTAACCAATGGAATAAATGACAAGATGACTTGAAATAGGAGAGTGGTGAGCAAGTAGATTTGATTGCTTTGATGGCAACCCCAAATCACATTAGTTTATACAAGATTAAAAGGTAGCAACCCCAAATCACATTAGTTTATAAGAGATAAAAAGTTTCTTTCTAACCACGTAACAGCTCAGACATGAGGACTCCAGAGGGCTGGTATGACGCTTCCACAGTGTCAGGAAAACCGGGTCCTTCCTTCCTGGAAAGCGTTTCACCTGTTTCTACTCAGTTAAAGATGGGCTCATCATTTCCACCTCCTGGCTAGTAGGAAAGCAAGGGCATAGCTTTCCCATTTTTTTTTAAGTTAAAAAATCCATTATCATAATGAGGGATTTAAGAATGTCTCCCTCAGAGACACAGTCCAGGAGACATAAAATTAGGAAGGATATGGAAGCTAAGAACGACACATAGTAAATTTTATCTAACAATCATATTACTTCTGTGAGTTTATGGAACTCACGACAGTCTGAAATCCAAAAGAGAAATTTATAACAAAGATGATTCTCACTAGGTATATATCTATATATATGAATTAGAATATTCTCATACAGATGTATCTTTACCAGATAAAAATCTATTGTCAAGGGAAAAATATTAATATGGATCTTTGTCTACCCAAATCTAGCAAGCAAGAAGGACTAGATATCATTTTTAAATAATTGTATACGAAAATAATGCAAATATTTCATAAATGTAATTTTGTTAATTTTTTTCCAGTCACGTTCTTTAAGATTTTCATTAAGCTTTAAAACAAATGAATCAGTTTATGTTTATGAAAATCACTGATGCTTATAAAAATGGAAAATAATGCAAAAAGTATTCTACATTAATTAACTGAATGTTTGATAGTGGAAATTTTGTACTGTAGTGCTTTTTCATTGTAAGGCTTATGTATCAATAAAAAATACCTTAGTGAAAAAAAAAAGAGTAAAGTTCAGAGTGGCAAACTTTGCTTCTGTTCACATCTCATTGGCCAGAGCTTGTTACATGGTGATACCAGCTGTCAGAAGGCCTGGGAAATGTAGGTACAGCCATTCCTTAGCAAAAAAAATTGAGTTCTATTACATAGAAGAAAGAAAGAGTAGATACGGAGGAAAAAAGAAGCTAATTTTCATAGCCAATAATAAGTAATACAAAGGATATATAACGCAGATTAGGTGAGGCTGTGCTACAGTGAAAAACAACCCCAGCATCTTAGTGGCTTAAGATTTATTGTTGCTTATGCTCCTTTGGGGTCAAGAAGACAAGGGGATGGTTTCTCATCACCATCATATAGGGACTCTTCTGGAATATGCCAGTTACCACGGCAGGGGGAAGGAAATCTCTGGAAGGGCTTTCAGTGGCAAATAAGTGCTCAGAGTAACTGCTTTTGGAGAGTAAGGTCTTGTCTCATCACAGAATTAATTCAGAAACAAGACACGGAGCTCAAGAAAGCAAAGCAAAGATTTCTTAAGCGATAGACAGTACACTCTTAAGGGGAGAGCAGGCAGACCCAGGTGGGTAGCTGCCCCGAGTTTCTTTGGCAAGCTGGTTACATGGCATGTAAAAATGAATGGGCAGAATGGAAATATTCACTGGAGAGGGAGAGGTTTGGAGTCGTATTTTCTGAATTTTATCCCAGCTCCACCTTCCCGAGGGGAGGAGGGATTTTTGTCCTTATTCAGTCTTGATCGGGAATTCAGATGAGGGTATAATGAGCGAAAGGTTACATTCGGATGCTGGAAATTCCTGCCTCGTCCCACCTGTCTTTGTCTGCCTCCAGGACACTTGTCATCTCCAAACTTGTGGTTTCTTGTCAGTCCGGAGGTTGCTGGTTTTCCCAAGGACCCCCGTTGTTCACAAGATGTGTGGTTTCCTGCCATTTGGCCCGTGCCCCACTTTCTCTTCTTGTATAGTAATCTACCTGCTCTAACAGAATAAACATTATTATTTGTTCACAATTCACTGGCTAGAATGAGGTGCGTCGTTCTACCTAACCTAAGGAACCAAGAGTGTCGTCCTATCCAGTCTACAGAAGGAGGCAGGACTGAAAACACTTCCTCGATAGCACTGCTCGCTACCTGGAAGCAAAATGGGGTGGGAGGGCTTGAAAAGGGAATTTAAAATGGCCACGGGAAGCCTTTCTGAGCAGGTATTGGAGTTGAGACTTGAGTGATAAGAAATAGGTCATAAGCATGTGAAAAGCAAATGGAAAGAGCAATCTTTTTTTTTTTTTTTTAACTGACTGTGCTGGCTATGTAGAGGGGTGAAAAAAGAAGCAAGAAGATCAATTGACAGTTTATCACCTCAAAGCCAACTTAGTAGTTAAGCGTTATTACCATGCCAGTTTGAGAGATGAATAGGGGCGCAGAGGAGTTGAATAACTGACCCCAAACCAAGCAGCTAGTAAGCACCAGAACTTGAACTCGGGCAGTGTGACTTAGCGGCACAGCTTGTGATGACAAAATTACACAGTTCTTGAGGGTGACCCTCTCTGGTGTAGGACCATAGGACTGGAAGTAGTTAGAGTCTGACATAAACTTGGGGTGGGGCCATGGGGCGGTGCTGAAGGACCCCATCAGAGGACAGCATAACCATGTGGACTTGTCAAGAGACTTCTCAAAAAAAGGCTTTCTCATGAGTAGATATGAGACAGGAGGGAAGGAGGCAGGGCACAACCATTAAAAGAATGACACAGCCATCAGTACCAAGATGGGAGAAGATTCAAATCTCAATAGACCTTGAGCTTCAATATACGCTCATTCTGTAATACAACAGCTGCTAAACGGTCCTCCCACAGGTGCCAGGACAGTTTCAAGGCTGGCCATAAAAGGTCAAAGGTCAAAGGGTGGGTGATGGCCCAATTCTTGGGAATCCCAGCTCCATCCCCAAAGTAGTTGGAATGATCCTCCCACTCATTAGCATATGAAGTTACCGAGCCCACAAAACCAACAACCATAAACTAAACACCCACCCCATGCCACGTGGCCTCTTTGGGCTTCTGAGACGCCTGCACTCTGTCTGTGTATGTGTCCCTCTGAATAAATCTACCTTCACTCCACTGTGGCTCCCTCTTGAATTCTTTCTTGTGCAAAGCCAAGGACCTTCCCTTGGTGGAGCACGTCTCAAGGACTTGACCGAGACCTGGGACACAGCCATCCTCTAGCACCACTCATTTTTCCTCTGTCAGATATTTGTTAAGTGGAGAGAGAGTGGGGGATACACGTTCTTGGATGCAAGTGATCACAGCCTTGGAGTGCAGCTGGAGAGAAAGGGACACAGACAGGGAGTGGCAGGGAGTGAGCCTGAAAGGTCGTCTGGGGCCCTTTTTGCTCAGGAACAGCAATGAAGAAACTCATCAATTATTCAAACTTCTTGCCAATTACAATCCCTACCATAAAGTGCTCCTTTTGCTGGAGCAAAACTTTTTAGTCTCGCAAAGCCAGCTCCCCGAGTACTTCTGGAGACTGTCACGGCGACCAACGACAGTAACATAGACCCGCTGGGGCAACAAAAAGCGAGCGGGGGTGGAAATGAAATTTGACTCAGTCCTGAGATTGAAAGCAAATGACCTGGGAGCAAAGCACAAGAACTCATGAGTCCTTCCGTCTTATTTCCCGCTGCTCCTGGCTTGTACAGCGAGGCTGTGAAAGACATTCAAGGTTGGAATCAGCCAGTCTCAGGATCACTGGGCAAGAGCAAAGAGGGAGCCATTTTGGATCGCAGATAGACGCCACCAGCAGCTGAGAATCTGGCAGAATCTAGGGAATTCCGACAAGTTTAGCCTGGCCTCCAAAGCTCTGCAGGAAATTGGATCCAGCTTCCAATCTGACCTTATTTCCCATGGCTCTCCTTCACCCTCACTGCACTGAAGCCTTGCTGGTCTTCTGATGACTCCTTGACATTCCCATGTCTCCATATCCACTTGGAACACTTTTGACCATTGCCACTTGGAACACTTCCCTCCAGAGGGCCACAGGACTAATCCTTCAGTACAGGTCTCTGCTCAATGCCACATCCTCAGGGAGGCCCTCCCCAACCCCCTCCCCCATATAAATTAGCACCCCTGATGCTTTGCTTTTGTTTATTGTCTTCATAACCCTTAACACTGCCTGATACTTAACCATGGACATTTGTTTTTCTGTTTGTCTCCCCATGGAATATAATCTTGATGAAGACTCTACCTTTTTAGCTATTAAATCCCCAGGATTTAGAACAGAACCTATCACATAAACAGTGTTTAGTAAATATTTGTAGAATGAATGATGGTTAGAGTCAAGGGGCCAAAACAGGAAAAAATAGGGGCTTGATCATAAAGGAATGCAAAAATCACCCAGTTCCCTAAACAGGGATAAAATGAAAACTGAAATTAAGCCAAAGTAATGGAATGCCACTTGGTGGCTGGCCCGAGGCTTTTTCTGTGGATTTTACATGGAGCTCAGGGTAGGACCAAGCTCTGAGATGGGCCCTAGAGTCCTCTGGATTGGAGATGTGTGGGTCTAAGGTAGTTGACTGCAGTTCTCCCCTGTGGCTCTTCCTGAATCCAATACACTTTTATCTGAAACCTTTGAAGGGTGGAGGGAGGAGCCACACTGGTGCTGAAATCTATCTCCGTTGCCTACCTCCCCCCCCCCCATCTCCTCCTATAGCCCTTACTTCTGGTTTTAGAGCTTGGCGATATGTGATGACTGTGATCGTAAACGTAAGATCATAAACACAGGAGCCAGGGTGGCGGGCAGCATCCCTCTGTGTGTCATTTTGCCTAGCCTGTGGTTCGCTAGGAGCCTGTCGGCCAGTTTGCCGTTCCCGTGGCAGGACCAATTATCTCCACGTCACAGCAACAAGCGTCCGGACCAGATACCTTGACAAGTGCCGCGGCTCATTAGGGCGATTACACACTCCAGAGGCTGCCCCAGGGCAGCTCAAGTCTGTGAAATGGACTGGAGCCACCCTTGGCTTTCTGAGGTCCCCACCGCATGATTTCTGCCACCCTTATCCCGCAGGATCAAGGAACAACAATACAAAAATTGACTTCAGGCGTAAAATCACCAGGGTGCAACGTGTCTGAAAGAGCTCTGGACTTGAGGAGCCAAGGTTTGGGGGTCTGGCCCTTCCTCGGCCTTTGATTTACATAGAGACCTAAGATGAGTTACTGAAGACCTCTCTGGGTTGGGTTTCTCCTCTCGTAAATGAGGCCAAGGATACCTGCCTTACCTCCCTGAGTTGTATAAAGATTGCTCCTGAAATTTTGTGTGTTCTGTTGAGCATCGATGCTCAACTATGACTATTTGTGGAGAGAAAAGGGTGTGAGAGGTCAATGGGATGCCTTCTGCTTTTTCCTTAGGAGTCCAAACTAATACTATAATGTAACATTTGCCTCATAAGAATAATGCCTCCTCATTAAGGAGACTTTCAGATTTAAATTCCCAGATACAGCAATTTATACCGGTTTTTAAAAATAGCATTGACCACTGATCCAATTTCCCTCGTCCAAACCGTATTTCTTTCTACCCTCCACACAAGGCTTCATTCTTGTATTTGATAGCCCATAGGATAAAGTTATTACACTAATACATGGATATTAAATATGTTATCTCCTCCAGTTACCACATGTGTATTTTCTTAGAATTTTTTTTAACATTACCCAAACAATGGCACTAATAGTAGACTTTCAAGCACAATGATCTATGATTGGGATTCAAGGAAGGTAGCCAGATGCAAGTAGAATATCTTTATTCCTCAAAGTAAATGCAATTTTGCAGAGAATCATCCCCCTGTAACTTTCCTGCTATTCTTTCTGCCACTATCAGAGTCTCAGATTTCTCTTTCCTCATTCCCACCATAGTCCAGACAGAAAGCACCACAGAAAGCCAACCTCAGAAGACAGAGGACAAGCTTGGTCATTCATTAGAAGTTCTAGAAGGTTATTAAAATTGGGTGCCTAATTATTTCCCAAAAGTTTCTTCACTTTCTGATTTCTATTGATTCTGTTTGCTTTCCAGAAATCCAGCCCCAGACCCCACCAATCCTGGAGCTACAACCTGGCAGGATAGAGGCTGGCCTGGGAGTCAGATAACCTGGCTTTGAAGCCTGGTTCTGCCACCTGCTTGACCTTGTCAAAGTCATTGACCCTCCGTTACCCTCTGCCCTCCTCCCTTTTCCAAGCTTCAGTTCCCTCTCTACAATGAGTGGGGTCGGCAGGTGATGTCCAAACCTTTCCCAGGACCATGATTCAATACATTCTCGATTGATTTCATTTCAATTAATCTCGATTCAATCCAATTTGTTATATTTCAATTCAATTATTTCCATTTAGTGTAGTAATTCTATTTCATTCCGTTCAAGTCAATTCAAATAAACTAAATTCCACTGACTCCAATTGGATCTACAGTTTCCTGGTGTCCTTGGCAATTTCTAGGGCTTGAGAATCTAGGAACTGAGATGAGGGGAGGGAAGGGGTGGGCGGAAACCCGTCTGTGGCCCCCAGCAAAGTCTGAGGTATAGGATTAGGAATGCAACGTGGCCTTGTGTGGCGTTTCAGGTCCAGCATCTGTAACAGGCAATGACTGAGTGAATGGACGTCCAGGGGGATGAATGTAAAAGCCCCCACTTTCTCTCCAGATCTGGCTTCCTCTGTGACCTTGGCCAAGTCACATCACCTCCGTATCCTCAGGAGAGAAATGAAGGTACTGTACTAGGCAGTCCAGTCCCACAGCCCAGGCTGGGGATTCTGTGAGTACACCCACGATCTCCTGGTGAAGCTCGGAGGGCTCCTCCAGGAGCAGAGCTGGGAGAACAATGCGCCGTGATTGGCTCTGGCAGCTTCCCCAAGGGCAGAGCAGCAGGTGAGCAAGGGGCGCCCTGATTGCGAGGCCCCTGATGAGCTGAGAGGGGTTGATTAGCTCGAGCTTCTTAAATCAAGTGGCTCCCAAATTCCCCCCATGTGCACATCCCTCCCCTCAGCTTCTGTCCCCAGAACCGCGTGTTCCACTTTCCGAAGCAGTCACCCTCCTTCATCCAAGGTCCTCCTTTGTTTTCCCTTAAATGACTTCTAATTTGAGAAGTTGAAAAGAGAAAGAAGAAAAACATCTAGCGTTTACTCCTAACGAAGTTCTCCGATCTTCATTAAAGCCTCGTGACCACCCCCAGTTTATGAATGACACAACCAAGGCTCAGAGAGGGAAGCCACTGGCCCAATGGCGCACAGCCAGTAATTGCTGAAACCTCCAAGGCCAAAAGACATGTAATTATAAACCATGCATGCCACTCCCTTCCCCGTCTCCCTCCGTCCCTCGTGTGCCCTGTGAGACCTCGACCCTCCATCTATGCCCGTGGCCTTTGGATCCGGGTCAGCCTGACAGACTGGGTTCTCTCCCAGGACAGAGCCAGCTCAGTCCAGGAAGCAGGGGCCAGTTCTGAACCGTGATCCGTCTTGCTGGCCTTGAGGCAGTTGAGGCCATGCCCCATTTGGTCAAAAGTTAGGCTACCTCCCAAGTCTACTGCAGTGTGAGTCAAGCAAGCAAGGTCCTGGGTCAAACTGAGTAGAAGGTGGAGTCAATAGGGAGACTGCTTTCTCCAGAACCCCCAGGACCCTTATACCCCAGGCACCCAGTTGTGAGAGGTCGACCTCTAAGGGACCCCTACCTTTCTGCCACCACAATACACCAAGTCAGCATCTCTCCCCTTAACGCCTTTCTATCCCTGCAACCGAGGATGGGGGCTGATGGGTTAATCAGATGACCCTACCCATCCTACAGCTATCACTCTGTTATCTCTCCTTGGCACTTTGATTCTTTAAGCCAGTTAGACAAATTTAAGACACTAAAAGAGGAAGGAAGGGGAAAAATCAACTAATGTTGATCAGGTACCTTCTGTAGTGGTTCTCAAACGTGAGTGCATGTGAGAATCCCCTGGGTGACTTTAGAAAAACCTAGTCTGAGGACCTCCTTCCAGAGGTTTCCATCCATTCATTCATTCAAGTGTTCTTTTATTGTTACTCATCAAGCACTGTTCTAGGGGCTGGAGGCATAGCAGCAAAAAGTCCCTCCCCTTACGGGGTTTACTGGAAAGAAATGGAGAAAACAGACAATAAGGAAGTGAGTAGGTATACTGCGCGTCAGGTGGTGAAACCTTTAGGAAAATATGCAGAGGAATAAGAGGTAAAGCGATCATAGAAGTAGATCTAAGGCTTGTACTTGAAATAGGTACTTCGGGGGATTCTAACGCAGGAGTCCCTGGACCCTGAAAAACACAGGCTTACTCGATGCCAAAATCTTTACATGGGGATTTCATTTAATACTCACACCAGTGAAGATGGTCACTGTTGTTATCATCCACATTTACCAGAAGGGAAGTCTAAGGTTCAAAGGAAAGAAACATTGCCAAAGTCATCACAGCCAATACGAAGCGGAGTTTGACTTCAAAGCCTGCTCTTTTTCCTACGTGATGCGTTAAAAAATGGTGAGCATCGCAAACAGCACAGCCAGCTACACAGAGCATCATCCTCGTCAGTCCTCATCAGCATCCTCCTCAGCCCCAGTGGTGTCAGAGCTTCCCTGTCTGCAAAGCACATTCTCATCCTCTATCTCCTTTGAGGTTCTCAAGTCTGAGAAGGAAGGTGTGGCCCCTGCTTCTCCCTCTGTATCCCCATCATGCAAGCATCCAGTCTCAGGAACTGACAACCCCTCGCCCAAGTCCATCAGATTAGGCACATCCGCCCTAGAAATGGGAAATGGTCTTGCTGACATACTTGGGGGGATCCTTGGGTACCGGTGTGCCCAAATGGAGTTTTGAACTTTCCCTATTTCTCTGAGTTACCCAATCTGTACAAATGGATGTTGGTTTTGGTTCCCTGAACCCCAGCCTGTATCATCTACTTCCTGACTGACTCAACCCTTCCCCTGAACAATCAGCAGGTGGACCCTGTCCAAGGATGATAACAGTGACAATAATAATAGCAATAATAATAAACACTTAAGACTCCGGTTGCCACGTAGTACACATTCAGTAAACATTTGTTTAATGAGGGCTTCAATGAATGAATAGTTACAACTAACGTTGTGTGTATGCTTACTAAGTTCCAGGTGCCACATTAAGTGCTTTTTAAAATCTAATTCTCACAAGAGCCCTAGGAGAGAGCCACTATTTTTTATTACTCTATTTCACATAAGAGTGAACTGAAACACTGGAAGGTCAAGTTATCTGCTCAGGGTCACAAAACTAGGAAAGAGTCAAGCTTGCATTTGAACCCGTGTCTGATTCCAAAGCCCATGTTCTCAACCATGATCTGTCCTCAGGAAACAAGATTATATGATTGTACTCCGCTCCCCAATCAGCTTGGCCTGTCAAACCACCGCCTGGAAAACTCTGCAGCGTTACAGGATACACTTGATTAGGTTGTCTCGAATAACGGCCCTGACTCAGATCAAGAATGGACTTTCTCCACCACTTTGAACTTTGTAATTTTAGACGCTTGGAAAGCTCGTTTTTAGGCCAACCACACAGCAAGTGAGTGCCTGTTGGCCCCAATTCCATCAGCTTCTTCAGTCCCCTCATCAACCTAGCCTGGAGCCCCCACACGGCTCACAGCTGACCTAATTGATGGTGGTTTGATACATGGCCGCAAAAATCTTTAAAACCCCATCCATTGAGAGGTGAACCTATGTCTTGAGCCTTGAATCTGAGTAGACTTATGACCACATTGACCAGGGGAGTGGGAAGAAGTGTTGCCGTGTGACTTCTGAGGCTAGACCATAAAAACCCCCACAGCTCCTATTTTTTCACTAGAACATTCGTTCTTGGAGCCCCTGGACCAATAATGTACAAAGTATAAATACGTGGAGGCCGCCATGCTGTAAGGAAGCCCAGTCTCCACGGAGAGCTACACGCAGGCACGCCCATCAGCAGTTTCCCAGGAAGCCCTGCCTTCATGTCATCCCAGCCCAGGTGCTAAACCAAGAGCCTCCGGACTTTTTGCATCTTCCCAGATGATGCTTCAGACCTTGAGAAGCAGAGACAAGGCATCCTCACTGTGCCCTGCCAACTTCCTCACCCCCAGAATCCACAAGCATAATGTCATGGCTGTTGTTCTACATTACCAAGCTTGGGGTGGCGTGTTGCATGGCAGCGGATGACTGGAACACCACCCATGTGGTCCGGCCCAATAGGGCAGAATAACAGTTAGGTGCACCGGTTCTGGAGTCGCCCAGAACTGGGTCTGAAATCTAGGCTAGGTTATTTTCTAGGTGATGTAAGTTATTTCACTTCTCTGAGCTTTACTTCACTCATCTGTAAAATAGTAATAATGGCAGTATTTCAATCCCAGGACTGTTTTAAGGATTAAATGAGGTGGTACATGAAAAATCTCAGCGCCTAGTATAGCCAGCACTCAGTAAATAGGGGCTCTGATTATTTTTATTGCGTATCTTAGTAACTGCTGCTATGATGTTAATACTTTGTGGATGAGGAAACCAAAAACTCTGAGATGTGAAATGACTTCCCCAAAGTCACAAAACGAATCAGACTTTCTAATCCCACATCCAGAGCCTTAACGCTTTGGCACCAAGACACGGCCAGCTCCAGGTGGAGCCAGATGATTCTTGAGGGGCTTGAGAGGCGAGAAAAACACCACTGATCTTTGAACCATGAGGCGTCACCAAAGGAGACACGAGGAACTCTCCCTGCATCCTCCCCTTCACAAAGCCCCAAGCACCAAATTAGGGGGGGCATCTTCCGAACACCTTCCCAAATCAGATTCCCTTTAAAGCAAAGCTAAAAACAGATGTGGCACTGGAAATGCCATCCCTTCACATGCTGGTAAGCAGCTTATTTAGCCCAGTGTGTGGCCACCTTAAGAGCAGAGAGGAGAGAGCCTGCTGCTGGGAGTTATCTCCTGGAGCTCTGGGGGGTGAGTGAGTCAGTGGGAGGGTGGTGAGAGGAAGGCAGGGGAGGAGCAGGGAACCAGCTCAGGCGGCTGTGCAGGGGTAGGAATCCCTGGAGGGGTGAGGTGAGGGGTGAGGCGGGAAGATGCAAGCAGTGGGCATGCATTTTCATGGGCACAGAAACTGGAGGTTTTGAATTTAAGAGCTGGAAGGAGGAGAAGCATTTTGTCCAGCTCCCGTCATTTTACAGATGAGAAAATCAAAGACTTGGAGGAATGGAGATTACAGGAAGCTTGTCAAACTGAAAGTCCACCTACATGAACTGGTTTTAGAAAGATTCCTTAGGGGCCCAACTGCGTGGTCCCGGGATCCATGGAATGCAGGCAGTGTCTTGTGCGCAGATGAGAAAACTGAGGTTCTGGAGAGGAAGCGTCATAGTAAAGCTCATAAGTTAGTCTGAAGCTAAACTTAAGTCTTGGTCTTCATATCCTGGGTTTTGCCCCATATACCTTCCTGCCCCCCTAAAGCCGGAGTAAGAGTTTAATGAGCCCGTTACTTTCCCACCCAGAAATTCACAGGGCAAGAGTGTCTTTCTTCTAATTACAGGGGGTGTGTCAGTTATCAGAGAATTAGAGACACAGATGTCTGTTGCGACTAGAGAAAAACAGAAAAAAAAAAGTGTGAAAATTACATAGAAAAGATGAATTTTTTATATTGGGAAGCGTCACCTTTTGTAGAAGAAGAATCCGAAGTTCCAAAGGGTCAAGGAACCTTCCAGGAGCTGGTGGAAGGTATAAAGTAGTGTAAAGACAGGGGCAAGGGTTTAGGATATCAAAAGATCCAGGTTCCCCACCCCTCCAGGCTAGACCTTAACCAGCCAAGCGTCCTCAGGTAGACCATTAACACGGCTGAGCCTCTGTTTCCTCGTGTGCATGATGGCAGTGAAAACGACCCCTTTATATGGTTGCTTTGAGAATTAAATATAAAACAGAGAGCATGTAGAATTTCTATAATTTTTCTCCTAAAGGGAGGACCCAAGACTCCAAACAGTGCTCCCTCATCCCAGGTTCTGAAAAAAATGAGGTTTCTGGGTGGATGGTATGTAACAGCCTTCTTGCTGGACCCCCTATTGTTCAGCATGTGCAGTGGAAATCAACCGAAGCAGCCCCCTCAGCTCACAACCTGGTCCTTCCCCCCAGCTTTAGGAATGTCCTCAGTACACGGAGGTGGGAGCCTGGTGGCCGTACCTTGGTGCTCGACCCTGGCCCCAAACTATAGCTAATTGGCCCAGAGATCAGCCCTGCAAGGAGCCAGGTCAATCGGGGTGTGCCTGGGGTTTTCACACCAGTCTCTCTCCGGGAAGAGTCTTGGAACGTGAGTGATGAGAACCACAGGAGGCCACCATGCTCTGTGCCTCATAGAAGCACCAGAGGAGAGTGAAAGGGATCAATAGAAATGAGAGATATGAGGAGACAGGCAATCGTGCGTGTGGGGAGCCCACGATTCTAGGTGTCCTTGTGATGCAAAGACACCCCTCACCCAAGGCTGGCAAGACGCCCCAGTGTCCTTGTGCATTAGTCTCTTCTTGCCTGAGAGTTTCTGTCCATTGAGTGGAATTGGGTGATCATTAAGGCTCGCTCACCCCTTAAGCAGCTGTGGTTCCTGAATGTGGACTAAATACCTACTGGACTCTCATCCTGGGACCCCAAGACTTAAGGACAAAGGAGACTTTCCAGACCCCAGGACAAAAACCCAGAGATGAGGAAGTTCTAATAGCCCTTTCATATCCACTCCCTCTGACTTAGCTCCCATCCTAAACCTAGGAGTGTAAACAATACACTTTTCCCTACAGCGAAAAAGCATTTCAAACTTTATAGTGCTCTCCATTATACAGGGGACTGAGAAGACCCCTACCTGGAGGATTTATTCTTTTTTGCCATTTTTTATAGAAGCTACAAGGTACCCTGGTCCTTCCTGGCTTAAATCTCCATCTTCTTCTGGGAGCCTCACCCCGGAAGGATCTGTCCCATCTCCACCCCTAGATCAATCAAGCCTTCGAGTAAGACTTTCAGTTTCTGGGGTCCTGACTCGCCCCTTGCCTCTTGAGTCAACAACCCCTCTGCTGAAGCAGGAGTTCACCTGGATCCACATGGTCAGCGCACTCCTAAAATTCCCAGGTTCGCCTGTGGGAAACCCTGCCACGTAATTCACGTGAACAGTGTTTTCAGCACCAGCAGTGAACTAACCCCAGGACATCACTGGAGAGGATGTCAGAAATGCAAAATACGTGACCCATGGCCCCCAGCGGGCCCCCACGTGGGAAGAAGGAGGTCACTGACACAAACAGTGGCAACCTACCAGGGAGTATCTTATACTCCAGGTAAGGCACTAAATGATCCAAAAAAAAAAAAAAAAAAAAAGGAACAGCAAATTGCTTCCTGGAGCTCTGAGAGGTCTTGCCAGAGGCTGGGCTTGTAAGGCCATCACAAGCCTTGCTAAGGAGGCTGGGCTTCTCCAGGCAGCGGAGAGGCAAAGGGTTTAAACAGGGAAATTCAAGATCAGATTTGCATATGGCCGAGCAATGAGGGCAACGGGTTGGGGCGAAAAGGGAGCGGGGAGCTTAAGTTGACAGTCCAATTAGAAAATGACTCCTACTTGCAATGGAAGTGATACCTGTGCAGGGGCAGTCGTGATGAAGGTGCTGAGGGAAATTCAGAGGCAACATGACCATAACTGGTTGTCTAGATTTAGGGGGTAAGAGGAAAGAGAAAACTCGATGTGTCTGCTTATTCGGTGACAGATCAACCACTGCCTACAGTGGAAGTGAGTGTCCCATCCCCAGAAGCATTCAAATGGGGTACAGATCCCAGCCTGGCAGCTGTCCTACAGACGGCAATGGATGGAGATGAAGTCTCTCCTAGCTCTGAGGGTCCAGGATCCTCTGGTTCTGTGATCGTCTTTATCAATCAAACAGGAGCAAACGATTTGTTTAGTCAATGAATGATATAGACAAACTTTGCCTCTCAATACAAATCACCTTCATTTTACAGAAAGCTGTCTATTTTCTAAAGCGCTCACATCCATTATCCCTCCGAGGGGCCTGGAAAAGGACTCTGAACACTGAAAAATGCTAGACAAACGTGAGACGCTGTTATTATCATTATTATTTTAAAAACACACTTTAGCAGAATAGGAGAATCCTCAATTTCAGATTTAGTGCCGTCACTCTGACTTGGGTCCAGTGAGTTATTTATCTATAACCCTCTCATCTCTTGGACAACACGTGGCGCACTGGAATAATTTTTAAAAATGTTTGTCAAATCTTAAGAACACCTCAAGAACCGGCTCAGAGAGCATTTGATCAACACAGATTTTATCACCGTGGAGAAGGCTGAACAATCCTATTGCCAGCCCCAATTGCAGTAACAGTATCATTATTGAATCTAGGGATAAATGCCACAGTGGTGCCCATTTTACAGATAAGATGAGAAAGTCAAGGCTCAGAGAAGTGCGGTTGCTTGCTCAAGTTCATAAAGGTTAGAATTGTGCTTTCAACAAACAGGATGATTCCCCCCCCAAAATTTTTATTACAATGCTGTATTACTTTCTGGTGTACAGTAAAATACTTCAGTTATACACATACATATATTCATTTTTATATTCTTTTTCATTACAGGTTATTACAAGATATTGAATATAGTTCCCTACACAGTAGGACCTTGTTGTTTATTTATTTTATATTTATTAGTCAGTATCTGCAAATCTGGACCTCCCACCACCCTCCCTTGCCCTCTCCTGCTGGCAGATAACCATAAGTTTGTTTTCTATGTCTGAGTCCAAACACGCTGATGGTAATGACCTCGCCTTCCTAGTGGACACAGGAAAGCATTTCTGTACACATTTATTCTAGGAGGGAGAGATTAGGGCTGCTCAGTGTGCCAGGACCGGTCATAAGGTCTTTTGTCGTTGACTGTCTCTCCATCTCAGGGTGTCTCTGGGACACACCAATCTCTTGGCCCCGGAGTCTGTGAAGGGGAAGCCAGAGCTTGGGGCTCCCCAGTTCCAGCCGCCAATGCGGCTGCCGGCCAGCAGAGGGCAGCTGCGGGAAGCCGTCCAAGGACAGCTCCACCCGCATCAGAGCTAATTAAGCCGCGAGAGACAAGAGACAAGTGCATTTCTGCCTGATGAAAGTGAACAGATCTACTTCTAGGCTGAGCGAAGCAGGGGGATCAGCGGGGAGGGACGTTTATCGGCTTCCAAGAAGCCGGCTGGATGGTGCCAGGGTGGCTGCCTGCAACGGAACACTGGCCCGTGGGAACCAGACCCAGGGGCTTCCCGCGAGCCCCTCCTCCCTCAGCCAGACCTACAGGACAGGAGTCCGGCCGTGGGCTAGAGATGCTTGAAGCCGATGGAGTGGCTGGAGCCAAAGGGGCAGCCCGTTTGCAGCAGCAAAACCAACCCAGACATATCAAGAGATGCACAGGACACTCACCAAGCGCGTGCTCACAGAACAGGGTCAAACGCACCAACATTTAGGGAGACCAACAGTCGCTCCTGACTTTCAGAGATTAAACCGGAACAATCCAGGCAGACCACGGTGCCTGATGACCTGTCCACTGAATATACATACAAGATGTGCACACCCACAAAGCATACAGATAAAGCACATACACCTGCCAAGTAAATGGGAAAGCTTGTCCGCTAACGCAGGTTGCACATTGAGGACTGGTTTGAACTCAGATCGCCTGAACTCCAGTACCAGCTGGACCACAGAGCTGTGCAACCATGAGCAAGTTACTAAACCATGCTGAATCTCAGCTTCCTCATTTGTGAAATGGCCCTGGCTGGGTTAATCAAAATCACCCAGTTTGGTAGCATTAGGTGCTCACTCAAAAACTGGGGGACTAAATCAGGTACCCCCAAGGAAGTCTGGGACTGTTCTCCATTTCTTTTACCAAGTCACCAGCCCTAGAGGATGTGGGCCACATCCTTGTCCCCAAACCACCATCCCCAGAGATGCTCTTATCTGTCTAACAATGTGCGAAACTTTTAAGTCAAATCTGTGGATGATTTTTCTCCTGTGAGTACAATCATACTGAATACGTAATTCCTTTTCCCGTCCTCCTTTTTCACTTAACTTTAGTGCACAGAATAAGCATTTCATAAACATCTTTTTAAACGACCACAGAATGTTTCCTTATATGGACATCTGTACCCTTCTCATTTGCTATTTGGTCCTTTTCTTTTCCCCCTTTGGCTACTATAAATAATACTCCGGGGGGGGGGGGAATCTTCACGCATAGATCTTTTCTCTATTTTTGGAATCTTTCTTTAGAGGAAAAAAAAATCTCAGAAATTAAATTACTAAAATTAAATTGTATTTTGAGACTCTTCATGCACGTTGCCAAATTGTTTTCCAAAACGGTTGCCCCAGTTTACACATCTACAAGCAATGCCTGAGAGTTTCTGTATCACCCTATTCTCAAAAGCATTGGCCATCCTCTTTTTCCCTTTGTTTAGACTTTGTTCATTCAATAGGCAAAAAAATGTTATTACGTGGTTTTAATAAGCGTTTCTTTGATTATGAGAGAGAATGAGTATGTTTTCCCTTGTGTTTGTTAACCACTTGCTTGAGATCTCTTTGTGCCCTCTGCTTACTTATCTGCTGGGGTCTTAGTGAATTTAATTGATTTGCACGCGCTCTTTACATAATAAAGATAGTAATCCTTTGTCACATTTGCTGTATTTTTCCAGTTCAATTTATGTCCTTTCCTTTGTGGTTTCTTCTGTCACTTCTAAGCTTACACAGACACCCCATCCTCCAGAGACTTGATAAATATTCATTTCTAATTCCTGCAGTATTTTTTTTTTCTTTTTCCTCCTGGTCTGATCTGATTCTCTAAGCTTCAGATTCCACGATCCCACAAATCTATGATTCTGTGCTTCCAAGATAAGCACACACAGCACTGGGTTATCTTTCAAGCCACAGGCTCTGTAGCACGTTTCATATTTCATCTTTATCCTCCTTCACCCTTCAGATTATAAGCTCCATGAGGACCGGGACTGTGTCTGTTTCATCCCCCGTGAATCCTAGGAGCCCAGTACAGTGCCAGGCTCATTGCAGGTGAGCGCTAAATACCTACTGCTTAATTATCCCCCTGATCTGCTCCAGGCCCTTGGGAATGCCCCACATCCAAGCATGCAGGATGGATGGTCACAGATGTTGAGTCCCTGGGGCCAGCAGGGAGGGCACGACCAGAAAAACGGACATCAACTGCTGAATTAGAAGAGTGAAAGAACACAGTGCACAGGAAACAGTAAACAGCTGTGCTTACCAAGAGCACGGGTGTGTGTGTGTGTGTGTGTGTGTGTGTGTGTGTGATTGTAATAGAAGACGTGGCCGGAAGCGGAAGTTGGATCTGACTGGCAAAAGGCTTTGAAGGCTAATTTTGGAATTTTACCTGCGAAGATTTGATGCTCCACACAGTAGCCAGAGCCATCTTTACAAAAGGTAAATCTGATCATGCCCCTCCCCTGCTTTACACCCTGCGAAGGCTTCCCCTTGGCCTTAGGATACAGATGAGAATCTTGTCATCATCTCCAGGGTCCCGCCTTCCCCACTCACAGCACCTTCCGTCATCCTTCCCTTGCTCAGCCCACCAACCCCCATTCCTTTCGCAGCCCTGCCGAGCTCTGTAACTCCTGCTTCTCATCCTGGTCACCCTCCTCCCCCAGCGTCACCCACAGCTTCTTCCTCTGTTACTTGGTTTGGAGCCCAAATCCCCAGGGTCGCCCTCGCTCCTGCCACTCCATCTCATCCTCTGGTTTTACTGTCCTCATCTAACTTATCCCTACCTAAAATGATCTTTTTTTGTTGTCTTCCTGTTTCTTTTCTGTCTCTCCTTCTTGAGCATAAAACTCAGGAGGGCAGAGACCTTCCCTGTCTTGTTTAGTGCTCCATTCCCTCCCTGGACCAGTTGGAGCTTCCTGGGAGGGTGTGTGTGTGTGTGTGTGTGTGTGTGTGTGAGCAGGTCCAGCTGTGTGTTTCAGAAGGACCACTCTACTGGTGTGGTGGGGGATGGTTTGAAACTGAGGAAACCAGGGTGAGGAGATAAATGATGTTCTGTAAAGATGATTGAGATCAGAACACTTTTCTGAAAGGAAGATTTGATACAGGGAGAGCTAGAGATGGAAGGGTGTTTGTGCCGTCGGTATTGGAAAGGAAGAAAAAAATGTGCAGAGCGTGCAATCTGCAGACCTCTAAATAAACAAATAAAAATTAACCATGATTATAAGTAGTATTTAAATAGTGCTTTAACTTCCAATGCCATTGACACCATCTCATGACAATCTCATCATCACCAGTCAAATCAGCACATGCTACTGTCTTCATTTGACAGATGAGAAAACTGAGGCTTAGGAAAGTTAACTCGGGGACACAGAGCTTGTGAGCCACGGATGTGGACAGGAACCAGGGTCCTGCGTCTCAGCCCCGGGCTCTGCCCGGCAAGCGCAGTGGCAACACGATTTTCCCACAGTGCACACTCCCCACAGAATGGCGTGGCTGCTCAAAACGCGCCTTAGAATTAATGATCCAGATGGAAAATTTTCCCTGGCCTTCGGGTCTGGAGGAGAGGCCACGCCACTTCCTTCCTTAAGAGAGTTCAACCATCACAAGTCAGGGAGGAGGCCATTTGCCGCCACATTAACAGTAAATGCCATTTTCTTCAGTGATATCTCCACATCTGACTTTTTTTTTTCCCCTCCCCTGTGGCTGAAATTACAAGAAAATACAGCAGGGAACAAGAGAAGAAAGAGATAAACAAGGGTCAGAAAGAGACGGGGCATGACGCCGCCATCCAAGCAGGCAGACAGGCAGAGAGCCCCATATCTCCTTATCCCCCTACACTGGAGCCAGCCACATCTTTATGGAGGTAGCAATTACTGGTGGCTTAGCAGGGAGCAGGGCACGGGCTGGTGGAGAAGTCTCTGGATGTATGAGCGGCAGAGGTTGGGGGAAAGGGCCCAGAATGGCTTAGGGTTCTTCTGAATGGACCAGATCTCCCCTCCCTCCAATTTGGCTCATCCAAAACTTACTGACTGTTTCAATGCCATCTGCTTCCTGAAGCTTAGATAGGTCACATAGTCATTTTAATCCAGAACTTGTACCTTTCTGTCCTGTTTCTTTAGACAAGGAGGCAGAAGCAGAAGGCAATAGGTCACCCACACCTGCACCTGCACCTGCCCCTGAGTTTGGAGAACAAGGCACAGGATGGGGGCCCAGCAGAGGAGGGCTCGCATCCCAATAGCTCCCAAAGGTGTTAGATCGGCATCTTCCGCCTTTTTTGGGTCTCTCCAGTAATGGGCCTCTAAGTACAACTGGCCGCCTTTGACAAGCCTCATCCCTACGTGCTGACCGGGCTCCAAGAATAACGTGATTATGCAGAGATGGGGTTGGTAGGGAAAGAAGTGAAGGTTCGAGGGAATGAAGCCCACAGCCCACCCTCCCGGAGTCAACCGACCAAGGAACTGGTCTGGAGAAGAGCAGTCGGTCAACTGAGTTTTCTTCCTTCCTTCTTTCTGTGTTTTCACCCACTCGTTGCTTCCTCTTCTTTTTCTTTGCCTTTCTCTTCCCTTTCCCTGAACCCAAATCCACATTTTCAAATCTTTTTCCTGGGTTAAAAGATTAAATGCTACCTTTATCACTCACTTCAAGACAGTCTGCCTACAACTTAGCATAAAAGAAACTGAATGGTTTCCTTTGGGCTGTTCAGTGTGTATTTGCTCACAGGTAAGCAGAGGCGGCATTGGTAAAGGAGTGTGTGTCTGTGTGTGTGTGTGTCTGATGGCTCCTGAGAGGAAAGGGAGGGGGGAAAAGGCAGAGCACAAGTCTAATTCATTCATTCATCCATTCATTCATTCATTCATTCATTCATTCAAGAAATGTTGGATGTGAGCTCACTGTAAGCCAGACGCTGTGCTGGCACCAGCCTCCTGGAGTGCCCAGCCTGGGACAGGAGGGGGCAATTGCCAGGAAGCCGTGAGAGAGTGGAGTCACGTGAGCAAAGATGAAGGACACGTGGCAGAAGCAGTGGCCTTGGGATTATCCCTTAGAGTGGCTGAGGCAGCTCAGGCCAAGGAAGGCATGTGCAAAGCTAAGGAGAGGAGAGGTGGGTGAAATTCAAGAAGGCTTGCTGGCCAGTAGACACTGGAGGGACATGAAGGGCCCAGGGCTGGAGCGAGAGCGAGGAGCTGGGACGGTCAGCGAGGGCAGGGCTAGAATACATCCCGGTGTGTATGTGTGTGTATGTGTGTTGTGTGTATTCAGAAACCTCAGGTCTGTGCCCCTCTAGGGCCCTCCCAGAAGGAAGAATCCTGGGAAGCAGATCTGGTTCTGTGAGAGTAACAGTTGTCAAAAATGCAGATTGGAGAAGCCAGAGAGCAACAGGGCTGAAATCTGAGAAAAAAGATGCTTTAAAATAAAGGTTTGATTATTATTCAGGTACGGGGATGATTGCCATTGAAAAGAAAGTTTGTCATACACACAGATTCCAAGAGGAAGGGGGGCACATCCTGGGGGCTACACGGGGAAGCACAGGTTTCAGTTAGGAGGCCGAAGGCATTGGGGTGAACACGGACCATAGCCTTTCCTGTGGTTTCCATGGGAAAGAATGGATGAAGCAGGATAAGCAGGTTTAGGATTGTCAGGTTTACATAAACTGAGTGTCCCTAGTTATCTGGTTCCCGACCCGGGGGTGATTAGGGCAGAAAAACAGTGGCCTAGAATGTAAGGGCCAAATGAAGGAAGTGGCTGGGGGGGATGGGGGTGGGGGAGGCTGCCTCTGGGGTGGATGGTTTGCATATGAAAGAGGCACTTACAGGCAACTTCTTTACTATCTCTGGGAATTGGCAGAGGCAGCCCTTTCAGAGTCAGCAAGGCCTCAAAATGTCAAAGCATCAAAAATACTAAAAAGGCATGATCAATGCAGACATCAAGCTCCTACGAGCGAGCGAGAATCTAGGTGGGGCGGGGGTGGGGAAGAAGTAAAGGTGCAGATGCAGGTAAGGGGAGAAGACCGGGGACCGGCGGTGCTTGGGAGTGAGCGTATTTGTGCTTCAAGGGAAGAAAGAGCAGAATAAAGGGAGACCCAGTGACAGAGGCAGAGATGGTGGCGGCGCAGGAGCGGAGCATCTGAGAAAGAACAGGATGGGTAAAGAAATACTGCTGCCCCCTGACATGTAAAGCCTTCCTTCAGTCAACAAACATTGGTCACTGATGCTTTCCGAGTTGGATCTGAGGAAGGGCTGGTATTACAGTACAGGGGACTGGCCTAAGATACCCCATTAACATTTAGATTTTATGTCTGTTATCTTAGTCTAGTGCAATCGTTTTCAAGTTTTTATGAGCCACAGAATCTTTTCTCCAGTTGAGATCTTATACAGAAGCCCAGTATCTAAAAAGACAGGTGCAAAGGCACTCTGGCTGAAGGTGATGTCTTAGGGCCCTACCATCTCAGCCCCTCTCAGGCCCCATAGTGGCCCCCAGGGCTGCTTTATCCAACGTGCAAAGCTTCCCTGTGCATAGTCTGAAAACCTCTGCTCCAGGGCAATGATAATCATACCGATTGGAGCCAAACCTGGAAAACAGCTTTGAGATGAAACACAGGTCTAAGATGTGGTCTCTATTTTGGGTAGGGTTTAGGGGAGGTGCTCTAAAGAGGCCCCACCCTAGAGAGAATCCACAGACCTGTCTTTGGAGTGTAGGGAAGAGGTTAAGAGAACAAGCTTTTTCAATCATGTGAATCGGGGTTTAAAACCCACTTTCTGATCTTTGGGCAAATCGCAGGAACCTTCTTGGCCTCAGTTTCTTAATCCATAGAATAGGATACATAAGATATATCCTGAAGCATGAGAATCAGGATTAAGCCAGGAAAAGTACTTACTGGAGTGTTTAATTGGTTGTAAGTGTTCAGTAATGTACACTGTTATGATCACCCTCGTTAGCGTTATTCCCCAAAGGAGCTAAGTAATTCACACGGGGTTGGCCTCAATAAGACCTTTCTAGCTCTCAGAGCTGTACAAAAATAGAATGGGATATCTGAGGACAAGTTGCCCAATTTGGGAGATGTTTAAGGAGGAGTTCAAGGCTACTGCCCAGGAATATTACTTTCAAGTGGATTAACTGATTAAACGAGGGGTGGGACTACATGATTTTCTTAGATCTACCCCAGTCTTGAGACTTTAAGTGTTGGGGTTCTGAGACAGGGGGAAGGGGGCGGGGCACGGCCACTCAAGGAATGACAGCAATTTAACACCGAAATGGTGGAAGATTCAACTCCTTGTTGGCTTTAAGGATTAAGAGGTTTGACTTCTAGTAGACCTTGAGCTTTCATTATATGCTCATTGTAACAGCCTGATAAATAACATGCCCGCAGGCGCCATGACAGCCCCAAGGCTAACTGCAAAAGGCCAAAGAATGGGCGGGGGCCCAGCTCCTGGGAATCCCAGCCCCTTCCCCAGGGCAGTTGGAATGGTGCTACCTGTAGGCGTGTGAAGCTACTGAGCCCATAAAAACTGACACCACCACGCCGAGCGGCCCCTTTTCGCACCCTCCTCTTTGGAGACGGCCCGCACTCTGTCCATGGAGTGTGTACCTACTTTTACTTTAACCTGAGCACCCAATTCCCACACCTCTTTCCTTGCCTTTCTCTTGCCTTACACTCTATGCGGTATGTGTCTCTCTAAATAAATCTACCTTTACTCAACAGTGGCTCACACTTGAATTCTTTCCTGTGCAAAGCCAAGGACCCACACTGGGCGGGGCACATCCCAGGGGCTCAACCGAGACCTGGGACACGGTCCTCCTCACACCCCATATCCGTTTTCCTGCATCAGTTCCATAACTCTAATCCCACCTAATCGTAAGATCTTCTGATATTAAGATTCCATCAGTGTCCAGTTTTGACGCGCCAGAGTTGCCTCCGGCTCCAACATAGATCTCTGCGGGGAGGTTGAAGGTGGAAAGACTGGACAGGCTGTTGAGGTGAGGGGTCAGTTCAGAAGTCTATCAGTCCAGCCCGCCACAAAGCTGTTGGCTCTTAAATCACTCAGGTAGATGTAACTTCCTGAAATATTATCAGGTTACAGGCAATTGCTGCTTCCCAATGCAATTAGAACCTAATTTGGGGAAGTATGTTTTTCTGAAGAGGTTCATTAGCCAAATGCAACCCCCCAATTCTGTAGTTCAGGAAAGATGGATGGGCCCAATATGTAGGCACTTGGCTGATGCCCTGGGAGAAAACACAGATGCATTACACTAGATGGGGACACAAATTACTTTCCATCTTTGGAGCAGCAAGTCATTGACATGCCTGCCCATCTCCAGATACACTCATCCAGCACACGAGGGCCTTCAGGAAGGCACTGGGAATGCTGTCACTCCCACACCCACCCCCAGCATGTAATCCTGTCATTCGAGAAGGTCTTACAAGTCTTTAGTTCAAGCCACCTCTGACCTTAGGAAGAAGTCCCCTTCACAAAGACCTTGACCATGGGGGCTTGGCACAGCAGGGGGTAAGGGACCCCCCCCCCACACACACACACCCTGGTGAACCGATGCTCTTCTGTCCTAGAAAGTGTCTCCCGAAACATACTATCTAGACCTGTATGTTCAAATGAGGCTTTGTCTTATGGAATCAAAAAACAAACCAGCTTCTTGGATTTTCCCTCTAGCTAGCTTGATGCCGTTTTCTGGCATCTCTTCTCAAGAGAAAACACTCTCAACACTTTCAAATACATATGATTGTACTCCATAGCCACTCCTCCTCCTGGTCTTCTGTGCCACCACCCACTTTGAATAAGTCCTCTAAAGTATGGCTCCCCCAACTAGACACAATTCTTCAGGAGTCATCTGGCAGTTACAGAACACAGCAGACCTACCTCCTCCTTCCTTCTGGACATTATATAGTGGATTCCTCACATAATAGTTACCATCTCCTGAGAGTCGCTGTGTCCTGGACAGTACGCTACACGTTTTGATCCTTAATACCACCCTGGTTAGGAAAGTATTACTCCCATATTATAGCCTTGGGAGCCAAGGCATGAAATAACTAAATAATTTTTCTGAGATGACACCGCTGCCTATAGCTCAAGTCCAGATTTGAATCTAGGACTTGCTGACTTTTAACTACCCATCCGGTCTGCCTCTGCCTGAGATCAGGTGTTGCCATTTCATAATGTTTCACACTTTATATAAGTGTTTTTGTTTTAATTTTTTTGTGGTAGAAACACTTAACTTGAGATGTACCTTTTTAACAATTTTTTAAGTGTATGACATAGTATTGTTGATTACAGGTACAATGTTGTAAAGCAGATCTCTAGAATGCGTTTATCTTGCTTATCTGAAATTTTATGCTCATTGACTAACAACTTGCCACTTCCCCTTCCCCCAAGTCCCTAGTGACCGCCATTCCATCCTTTTGGTTCTATTAACTTGACTATTCTAGACACCTCATGTAAGTGGAATCAAGTAATATTTGTCTCTCTGTGACTGGCTTATTTCACTTAGCATAATGCCCTCAAGCTTCACCCATAGTGTTACACATATCAGAATGTCCTTTTTAAAGGCAGAATAATATACCCTGTGTGAATATACCATATTTTCTTGATTCATCCATTTGTCAATGGACATTTAGACTATTTTGTCACCTTGGCTATCGTAAATAGTTGTGCAATAAACACAGGAGTAAGAACACCTTGTCAAGATCTTGATTTCAATCATTTTGGATAAATATCCAGAAGCGGGACTGTCAGATCCTATGGTAGATAATAATCAAGGAAATGCAAATTGAAACCCAAATGAGATACCACCTCACACCTGCCAAGATGCTATTACCAGAAAAGTAAAAGACAAGTGCAAGGAGGCAGAGAAAAGGGAACTCATACACTGTTGGTGGGAATGCCAAATGGTGCCGCTGTTATGGAAAACAGTACAGAGGGTCCTCAAAATCATTCACCAGAACTACCATATACAAAATGTTTTCATATGAAAATTATCTTATTTTCAAAAAGCTACTACACCTCTCGTCCTCTCAAACCTCAATGCCTATTCTCCATGAATTGCTCACAGGTCAGGTACATCCCATCCAATATTATGTTTTTAATTTTCAAAACTGTAAATAAAGGACAGGAGTTCATGCATCCCTTAACTTTCACTTTGGTTACTTCTACCGATTATTCCACTCATTGAGATCGCTTTAAGTCTTTATTTTGTCAGCAAGTGTTCCCACAACATCTGTGCATCTGATCAGCATCCCTTCCATGTCATCGACCAAATCATGCATCTGTGAGCTGACAAGAACCCGGTCGAGGATGGAAACCTGTAACTTACCCAGGTGGGTTACCCTGGTAATTCAGCCACTAACTAATCCACCTGGTTATACTCTAGTCCAGCGGTTTCCAAACCAAAATGATCTCCAGAATCAACTGGAGATCCTTGTGAATGCCAGATTTCACCCAGAACCTCAATCAGAATAGTTGAGGGTGGTACTCGGAAATGTGTGTGTGTTGCTGTAACTTCCCTGGTGATTCCAGTCAGCTCTCAGGCTAATTAACCACCGACCTCATCCATGTTTTTCTAACTTGTCCGGAAGGGTATAAGGAGAAACCTGACCAAGTGCTTTGCTGAAATCAAGACATGTTATACCTGGGATTCTGCAATCTAAGACTCCATAATAGGAGAAAACTCGGTTACTTTAATATATAACTTAATCTTGGGAAAAATTCAAATTACTTTGTAATACATGATGGGGTTCAGGCTTAATTTTTTTTCAGATTGACCAATGGGAGCTATAATACATTTAATTGAAATTAGTGATTAATTATGAATTTTACCAAGGATAAAACAGAGACCTGGAGAAGCTAAGTGACTTTCCCAAGGTCATGCAGCGAGCCGGTGCAGAGTCTAAACTTGACTCCAAATCGCCTGATTCGAGCTCATTTTTCTTTCCTATACATCATGCTGTGTCTTAAATTTACACTGGGCTTTGAAATTCATTGTGGTTTTGTTTGATTTACTATATATCAGATTCAAAACTTATTCAATTTTGCTTTTGCTGATGTAAAAATGGATCTGCATTCACTGCAAACATGCCAACTAATGGCAGAATGAAAGGGAGGAGGAAAAAAAGGAGTATTCCAACCAAATTCTAAAGGATATAAAGTCAAATTCAAACTTACATATTCTAGAAGAAAACCCACAGAGAGAACGTTAAGTTCAAAACATGGGGAGGATGGTGGAAAGTGTTCTGAGTCAAAGACATTCCTTAGTGACTTCAGATAAACCAATAAACTTTTTACAAGAATCCAGGTTATGAGTGTCTTGACAAGCCTCACTTTGCTACGGAAAAATGCCTTTCTCATAAGACTAAATATGATTTTATTCATTTGCTTAAAAATAAAAATTAAAGTGATGATTCCATGGCATGTATTTTAAAGAAAAATAGAAGTTATACAACAAGGCCACGGTGTTGAAACAGAGGCCCCCTGCTCTGTTGCTGGGTGAAATATTTCAATGTAAAATCAGAAAATATTTGAAAAAAATCAAGCAAACATTTTATGTATTCATCACCATTGTAACAATGATAGTCACATATAACCTTGCTCTGTGTCTGACACTAAGCTAAGCTCTTTTTGTCTGTGCTTTCATTTCATCTTTACACGACACCTAGGAAGTAGGTTTGGGTTCCATCTTGCAGATGGAGAAAAATAATCTTTAAACTTTCAGTGCTGCATGGCACCATGGGATGGGACTAGGCCTATTTTGACTTGAGACTCAACTTAAAAGTATATTAAAGGTTTACCGGGGGGGGGGGGGGGGTAGAGGGTGGGAAGGGATAGACTGGGATTTCAAAATTGTAGAACAGATAAACAAGATTACACTGTATAGCACAGGGAAATATACACAAAATGTTATGATAAATCACAGAGAAAAAAATGTGACAATGAGTGTGTATATGTCCATGTATGACTGAAAAATTGTACTGAACACTGGAATTTGACACAACACTGTAAAATGATTATGAATCAATAAAAATGTAAAAAAAAATAAAAAAAAAATAAACTGATAATCAGAAAAAAAAAAAGTATATTAAAGGTATAACTAAGCTGAATATCCAAGAAAAACAAAGACTTAAACTGTATGCAGTCCTTATGATCTGAATCTAGGATGATCTGGCTCTAGTATACTGTTCCATCATTTTCGTCTGAAATTATCAGAAGAGACCATTGATGGAAAATTATTATTTTTAAGTACACTGTTAAAGAGTTTTTACTAAGACACAAGAACAAGTGTCATTTGCCTATTCGGCACTATTGTTAGCTTGAAAGATTCCATTTCACTGAAATCCACCTTCGTCTCAAATTTTGGCATTCTGTATATATGACTGTAAGATTACTCCAAAATTATACATTGTGTCAGCAGTTCTTGGCATGTAATTGCACTTTTTTTTTCCAGCTGAGAAATGGCATTCCACCCTTTAGGGGGCACCTTTTCTTTTCTATTACCTGTCTCCATTAACCGTTGCAGGGAGGGGATGACTAATATTCACTGAATACCTGCTAAGTGTTAAGCACTGGCCAGGCATGGACACCTTCCATCATCATCACAGTCCTACAAGGAAGGGTCTCAGTCTCTCTCCTTGACGGGAAGAGAGGGCAAGTGTTGTTCAGAAAGGCTAAATAATTTGACCAAGGGCACACAAGCCTCGTGGTGAATAGCCACGTCAGGATTTAAATCCCACAGCTCAGGCTCACTTATCTACACAAGATGCCTCCCAGAGGTGAGGCTGAGGCACAGAAAAACCAGCCAGTGTATCCAAGGCCACACAGCAAGTTCATGGTGGCTTCAGGCTGAAAGCCAAATTTGAATCCTCCTGGATTGAGAACTCTGCAATACTGATATTTCTTTTTTGTAGGAGGCCTAGATGAGTTTTAATTGAAATGCTGAATTCCTGGACCCACTGCTTTTTGAAATACAAGTACCATGGGAGAGAGTGTCAATAACACGGTCCCTTTCCAGACTATTTCAGAAAGTGAATTTGTTGGCCCACCTCTGGGAACCTATACGCAGGGAGCAATGAGTATGATAGTCAACGTATGGCTCTCTGGGGACCTAATTTATGTAGGGGCTGGGTAAATGCCCAGAAGGTTTGCAGATAAATCTGGGAGCATCCATGTTATCAGAGTCCTGGTCACTGAAGCTAACAAACCAGTCCTGTGTTCCCTGCTTCCCTGATCTTTTCCAACAAGATACTCTAAGTTGAACAGAGGATAGAAAGCAGAGAAGAAAAGCCAAGAAGGAGAGTTAAAGGAGAGGGCATTCCTTCCAAGCCCATCTAGTTAGACCATTTCATTTCACTGGCTGTTGTTTCTCCCTGTCCTCACCGCTTCCTCCCGCCGCCTTATCCCACATGTCGCTCATCGCGGTATATCCCTCTGTGGTCTCCCTGCCTTCGTCACAATCCCACCAACCAGCTCTCCAGACGAGAACAGCATCCAGAATATGGCTATTCATCAAGGAGATGCACATCAAAACCACAGAGAGAGGTCACCTCACACCTGTCAGAATGGCTACTTTCAAAAAGGACACGAATAACAAATGTTGGCGAGGATATGGAGTAAAGGGATCCCGCGAACGCTGTTGGTGGGAATGTAAACTGGTGCGGCCACTGTAGAAAACAGTATGGCGGCTTCTCAAAAAACTAAAAATGGAGCTACCATGGGGACCCACCAAATTCCACTGCTGCATATGTATCGAAAAAAAAAGAAAAACACTAATTCAAAAAGATATATGTACCCCAGTGTTCATAACAGCATTGTTTACAATTGCCAAAATATAGAAGCCATCAGCTTCTATATGGACATCAGCAGAAGAATGGATAAAGAAGAGGTGGTATATATGTATATACAATGGAATACTACTCAGCCATAAAAAGGAATGAAATGTTGCCATTTGCAGCAACATGGATGGACTCGGAGGGCATTATGCTAAGTAAAATGTTAGTGAAAGACAAATACTGTATGATATCACTTATATGTGGAATGTAAAAAAAATAAAACAAACTACTGAATGTAACAAAAAAGAAGCAGACTCACAGATATAGAGAACAAACTAGTGGTTACCAGTGGGGAGAGGGAAGTGGGCAAGGGGCAGTTTAGCGGGAGGGGATTAAGAGGAACAAACTGTTAGGTATAAAATAAGATAGAAGGATATACTGTACAACACAGGGAATCTAACCAGTATTTTATAATAATTATAGAGCATAAGCTTTAAAAATTGTGAATCATTAAATTTTACACTTGTAATTCATATAATGTTGTACAGCAACGACACTTCAATTTAAAAAAAGTCTTTCCAAAACTCAGAGTTGTCACCCTCTTGCTTGGAAGCCTTTCTATCCACCTTGGCCCACAAGAGGAATTCAGCAAGGCACTTTAGACCCTGCTCTGTCTGCTCCGCCTGCCTCCTCCCACTGTGTTCCCCTCCAAAGATCGTCTCTACTTATCAAGGCTGGGGCTAGGATGAGACGAGTGAGGCACTCATCTTGGGTGCAAAATTGAAGGGGCTGTCAAAATATTCAGTAATCAAGATAAATAATACTCTCATTCAAATATTTTTAAAGAAATCACAGTTAATGCACATAACCCTCTAATGAGTAAATATCAAAAGTTTAGATAAAAAGTACTGTGCCAAGTCATACTGGAGCTTGAGGCAAAAGGGAAAAATCAGTAACACTGATTCTGTTTTCATTTATTCTTTTGATATTTTGTTCATTACAGATTTTTTTGCATTGATTTGTATTCTCTTAACTATTAATATTAAATATTAGTTCTAGCCCTGCCTATTAGATCTAAAACGTGACAGCATCAGATTACAAAAGGCTTAGAAAAATCATGCAAAAAAAGGAGGGTATTTAAATTTTGTTTTACTCAAGAGAGAGTTAGAATTTGGAGGAGAAGAAAGGAATAATTTAGCCAGTCGGATAATTCTAGAAACAAAGAACTGGCCTCGAGAGGACTGTGGCAAGGAGAAACCATTACTTGGGTTTTGCCATAGTTTTCCATTATTTCATGCCAATAAGATAGTAATCTTAGTTACATACCCTTGACTTTCATGACACAGGTGAGGAACAATCAAGTGACCAGTGAGGGGAAACCAGGAACCAGGGCCGGAGTAGAACCAGGGTCTTCTGAACCTCCATCTGGTAATTCATTCATTCGTTCATTCATTCAATCATCAGATATTAAGTGCTTAGAAGTAGGGTTGCCAGGTAAATTATTGGATGTCCAGTTAAATTTAAATTTCAGACAAGCACAAATAATTTTTAGTGTAAGTATGTCCCAAATATTGCATAGAGTATACTTAAACTAAAAAAAGAAAGAAAAGAAATGTGTTTGTCTGAAATTCAGATTTAACCGAGCATCTTTTATTTTCATTCATTAAATCTGATAACCTTACAAAAAGGCTTCTGTGTGCCAGCAAATATACTAGAAGCTGAGGATGTAATGGAAAATGAAACACTCAAATGTCACCTTTATGGGACTTACTATGACTAAGGCAAGCATTAATCAAAATACTGCACAGATGACTCTAAATAGTGTATTGTGATAATTTTTTTTAATGAAGGAAAAGTACAGAGTTTAATAGTGGGACCTAACCTAGTCAGGGGCACTAGAGAAAATTCTTGTAGATAAGGTATATTTGAGCTGAGATCTGAGATTTAGGTAGGATGTAATGAGCTAAGTAGAACTGGAGAACTTTTGGGAGCAGAAGGGTCCGTATGTATGAGAGCAACCTGAGGTAGGAGGTAGGTTTGCTGAAAGAACAGAGAGAAAGCAGTGCTGCTGGACCTTAAAGAGGGAGAGCAAGTGACAAGACGCTGGGCTGGTGGGCAGGGGCCAGGACAAATAGGACCCTGTAGTTCAAGCTCCGAATGCTGGGCTTTTGTGGATAAATGCAGCCATTGGGGAGTTTTCAGCTAAAGATTGAGATGGTCTGAATTGAGTTTTTCATTGATTCCCTGGTTAGTGATGGAGAGTTTAAGACCCAGGAGGAACCAAGAGACCTGTGTAGGGACCTCTACAGCGATGCAGGTAAGAAATGATGGGGACCTGGACCAGGGTGCTGGTCAAGGGTTGGGGAGAGAGATTTGAATGCAGTGTCCTTCCAATTACCTTAGACTGGCAGGTGAGAGATGATGACATTAGCAATCATGAAAATGGAAAGGAAAGGATAAATATAAGAGATATTATGAAAGTAAAAATGACAGAACCTGTTCAATAAGTGCTTCTTGATTGATTGAGTAGAAATTAGTGTCTGTTGCCTTCTGTGGAGCGAAAAAAAGGCACACACATCATGCAACTGTTTAAAAATTGCTCCTTTATGTTCTCCTAGCTCTTTTAATGTCATCAAATGTCACCTCTTCTGATTGTGTGCATGTAACACTACATGTTATTAATCCTGCAGGTAGCAGGATGTGTAATTAAGCATATAGGCATGGTGACTTACAATTAAGCACACATTTATTGTGATGTGTGCACTGGTGGATGCTTCCTGGTGTGTGTAATTATGCATGTGTCGGATGACATGAAATCACAACTCACTCTGTAACAGGCTAAGGTCTCAACTCCTATCTCAACCTGTTAATTGGCATTAATCTACTTCTTTTAGAAAAACATCTTTGGTAATTGAACATGCTCTACTCTGAGGCATGAGTTATGGAAACATCCATGGATACCAAAAAGAGAGCTCTGTTTTCTTTCAATATATATGCAATTGACATACGTCAACCATAGAAAGAGAACAGTGGAGCAATTTCCAAACAGCATCCTATGTATAATGAAATGTTCTTACAGAGCCAACAGAAAGATATAGGTTCCCCATAGTCCGTCCTATCATAGAGGGCAGCCTGACATGGTGAAGGAGCATATTCTGTAGTCCTGAGTGATCTTCAGACAGATCTTCAGTCACTCTGTCTACTAATGGAGCTCGTCTTGTCTGCCTAGAGGTCGTTTTTGAGGTCAGATAGACTGAGTTCAGGTCCCACACTGCCATTTATTAACACCATTGGACAGGTTACTTAACTTCTTTAAGCCTCAACGTTCTCACTTGTAAGCAGAGAATAATAATAATTAACAATAATAAGAATAAGAATAGTATCTTGCTCAACGCTGTTATCAGGATCAGATGAGACTGCATAAGAAGGCTTTGTACAGAGTAAGACTCAACACTTAACTATGTACACCTCACACACATTTTTTAATTTAACCCCCATCATGATTCCACCACATAGATATTTTATTATTATTATTATTATTATTATTATTATTATTATTATTATTATTATTCCATATTACAGATGAGAATAGTGAGATCCAGAGAGGCCAGTAGTGTGACACAGCTCTTAGGAAATGGGGAGTTCAAGCCCAGTGTGTCTGTCTATAAACCCTATGAATTCTCTATGACATACGCCTTCCTTCTGGTCACAGTAAGACTGTGTTTTATTGATAGGCATTATGTCAAAGTAATTGATATATATGTATGTGTGTGTGTGTGTGTGTGTGTGTGTGTATATATATTATATATAAATATATTATTTTAGCCTCCTAAAAGCATTCAGTGAAGAAAATAAAACATAAAAGTTAACAGTATAAGCTTTGGAACCAGACAGACTTAAACTGGAGTTCTAGATCCATTACTCATGACTGGTATGAGCTTAGCAAGTACTTCCCCTCTCTGAGTTTTTATAGTTTCTTCATTAATACCTTCCTCATAGTGTTACTGTGATGTTGAAATGTAAGTGTATGTACAACAGCAACCACAGTACCTGGCACACAGCATGTCCTCCATTATATCTTCCATTTGAATTTGCTTCTTCTCCACCTTTGTAGCCTCTCAACATCTATGCTTTTGCATGGAACAAAGTAGGATCTCAGGAAACCTGTGCTGAGTTGAGCTGGTTTGTACTGAAATCCATCAGGTCTGGAGCTCGGAATCTCTGAACAACAGACTGGGGTTCTAGACTGAGAAGGCTTGTTGCCGTCTCACCAACCTGCTGGGCAGGAGATGGGGCGAAGTGGAGAAGACCAGCTTCCCGGATCTCCAGCTCTAACCCGCCTCCCTCATCCCAGTCTTACGATTCCACTACAAAGCCGCCGGCATCACACAAGCACTGTCTGTCTCGCACGCTCAGTTATCATGTCAGCAGAGACACGGGGCTTCAGAGTGACGGGGGGCTGTCATAAGGCTGAGATGTTTTCTGTCTGCTCGGGAGAAAGGTTTTGCCGGAAGCGGGGCGGGGAGGAACACAGGCGCCTGATGGAGCCTGGCAGCTGACTTCATGTCTCTGTTAGAAATGGGCTTCACTCTCGTGCTAAAGGTGAAAGAACTCAGGGGGCCGGGGAGGGGAGGAAGCTTGGCACTCCCACCCAGACAGCACCGCAAGACCCAGGGAGATAGATGAGAAGGTTAGCTCCAGCCAAGATCCCCCTTAACCACTGACTCAGAAGATCGTGACTCTTCTGGTGTCCTCTGTGAGCCCCACGCTTGTTCATCACTCTGACCCGCTGGGGCTGACAAAGCAAGTCCTATCTCTGACTGTAGCAAACACCTTAGAACCTTCCTCTTTTCACTCTCATCTGCCACCATTTTATTCCAAGTCTGCCTGTCATCTGACTCTGCCATGTCATGTCTTAGCTTGGTCATTCCAGCAGTGACCTGGACAGTGACTGCCTGTCTAAGAACCTTGTCTCAGACCCACTGCCCCGGCACTCTTCACTCCTAGATATTTTAAGTTGGATGCTTTTATGTAAAAGAAGAACTTTTCTGCCCCATGTCCAGTACTCTGGCCTAGAAGGGACAGGCCCCACATACACCCTTTGGAAAAGCTGCTAATCTGGACGGCAGACTCTGACATTCTTTGGGCCTCATTTCACTTGGGGGTTAGCGTCGTGGCTTTAAAAGATGAAGTGTATCTGAGGCGGGGCTCACTCCTACCATGGGTCACTGCCTTTTTGGGTGAATTGGCAGGCAGCCCTCCTTCTCCAAGGGCCTGTTTGTGTAAGTGGAATCAGTCCATTCTGTAGACCCCACTACCTATGTACAGTAGTGTAGGAAATCCTTAGCTTTATGACCATAAACCTTGTATACCAGCATCTCTTACCAAAGATGCTCAGCATTTGGAGAGATCCACATGGACCCAGATGCTTAGGCATAAAGTCTGTATTTTGTTCCTTCATTTCTCCATTGACCTTGTGAGCACAATTTCCTCTTCAAAGAGTCCCAGAGAGATTAGCATGAGACCCCAAATCCTTACCCTAAACACTCTTCAGATGCACCAACCCGGCTTTGGAGCACTAGGACCCATTTGGCTGGCCCTTTAGCAATTCAGACAGACACACATTACTCAAACTTCTACTTTGCAGTTACTTCATTTGACCTGGCATCTTAGTTAGCTATCCGTGCATATTATCAAAGATAGAGATTTCCACATATAATTTATGTGGAAGTTAGGGTTAAAAGAGATAACAATGTCGGGAAAGCCTTTTCAGATTCCAGGAGTGTCAGAACATTTAGTCAACAAAAAGGGGCTAATTTTCCATGAGGGGCCAGGAACTGCATGAGATACCGAGATTCAACCTGAACAAGGCACAGACAGCCCCTGCCCCGAGAAGCCTCAGTCTAAGGGGCAGAAAAAGGCAAGTAAACAGCTAGGTACACACACAGCCAGGGCATTGAGCAAGGTGTTCTGACTCCTGAAGGCAAGTGGAAGAAAAGTGGAGGCAGACCAGCATTCCAGAGAGAAGGGGTAGCATGTGCAAAGGCGGGGAGTTGGTACTGAACATGGCACAGAGAAGAGGAATTGTGTGGAGGTCAGTCTTACTAAAGCAATGGGGTAGAACAGAGAATAAATAAGAAGTGGAACTTAGTGGGGAGGACAGTGTACAGAATGGGGCCACCAGAGGGCAAACCTCGGCTCCTTCCTAGCTGGGATCATGTTTAAGTTTTCTATCATCTCTGAGCCTCAGCATCCCTATTTGTACAATGGTGACCAGAACAGTCCCTAACTCACAAGGCTGATGTGAGGACTGAGTGGGTTACTGTGCACACTGTGGTTAGAGTCCTGTCTGGCACAGAGCAGGTGCTGAACAAGATGGTGGCTAGACTCAACGGACAGAGAAGACGGGGGTGGCTGGAAGCCTTCTAAGAGATGAGGCTGGCAGAGCTCAGATCCCCAGCGGCTTTGATGGTTGTCCTAAGAAATAATGCTTGAACTCTGACCACAAAGAGCTTATCAGCCGGAAGGGGGAAAGACACTTATAACGAGTGGGATGAATGCTGTAATGTGGAGAGAGAGCGGGTGGTGATGCGGAAGCTCAGAGAAAGGTCCGTAACCCAGCCTTGAGGGGGACCAAGGAAGGCTTCTCATGAGCTGTGATAGGAGGGAAGCCATACTCAGGCATACGGTGCAGGCAGACACGAGCTCCAGAAACAAACGCCTGTTCTAGCCCAGAAATTCTCACTATCCTGGAAGTGGAAAGAGCGAGCCCTTCAGTTTCAGGAGTCACGTGTCTGCTGTTGTCCCCTTGTCGTGCAGGAAGTTCACGAAGGGCTTTCACAGGCTCCCTGCCTCGATCCCCACCACCCCCTGAAAGGGAGCTACTGAAGTCCCCCTTTTACAGAGAGGGCTCTGCCCGGTTAAGTGATTTGCCCAAAATCATAGATGTAAGCGGTAGATTTGAGTTGGGAAACCAGCATTCCTCTGACACTTCACCATTAATTTCAAATATTTAAGCCTCAAGTATCACGTTTCCCTGAGAAAATTTTCCCAGAAGACAAAGGAACAAATGCTCCAGAAGAGAACCTAGGGGAGTCCATTAAACTGAAAGTCCTTTTAAAGCTCAAGTCTAGTCATGCAAGGCCAGGAGACGAAACCTTCCTCAGTGCACTAGCATGTGTGCATATGAATGTGTGCTCAGGTATGGGTGTGTGTGCACACGCACTATGGCCATAACTGTGCCATCTTTGCTAATGATGAGTTTCCTGATAGATGTACTTAGATTAGAGAAAGGCTGGTAGACAGACAAACAGACTTACATATATGCAGATGGACAAATTTGGGGAGGGAGGGATATAAAGCCAGCCCAACAACCCTGTGGTTGACTCTAATAAAACAGCTCTGTTGGAATAATGCAGTGCCTGAGAGATGGGGTGTAATATGGTTAAATGCTTTTACAGTTCCCCATTAAAGTAAGTAGATGGAAATTCATAAAATACTGATAGCATTTGAAATGTGTTCATTCATAGCTCTGCCCGGAATCTCAAGTGGTGGCAGGGTGGCTGGCCCAGGCAAAGACAGCACGCTCCAACCAGCACAGCCCCCCAGTGCCCACGGATCTGGGATGTTATCTGGCCAACTGAGCCTATAATGGGAGCACTGTGAGGGGGTAGGGTGGAGTGGTGCGGCAGGGTGGAGCAGGAGGGAAGGGAGCCCTCTACCTTTTCCGGTTCCTGTGCCCAGCAAAGAAAGCACAGACAGAGGAAGTGTGTCCCTCATGGCATGGGGAAAGCGCTTGCACAGAATCATAAAGCCAGCTCAGCACAATCAACAGGTGTCCAAACAGACTCATTATTTTTGTAATGCTCCCCCACCTACTCCAATCAAGTAGTAGGAATAAGGATTGGAACCCACTGCCCAGCTCCTGGCCACAGCTGATTGTCCCAGGAGTGACTTGGCCAAATGAGGCCAATCAGGATTTTTCCCTGAAAAATCTTAAATGGTGCTCCAGGGAGCCAGTCTGTCTTTGTTGATAAAGCTGAGATGCCTGGCCATGGACCACTTCCAGCCCTGCTTCTCTCATAGGGACAAAGCCTTCCAAGAGAACAAAACCTGCACAAAGAGAAAAGCAGAAACAAAGATGGAAGCAACTTAGGAGGTTCAAACCCTTGGTTTTGTCATCCCATGGGAGCAATTGAAACACTGCTTCAGTTGCAAAACACAAAAAAGAAAAGAAAAGAAAAGAAAAGAAAAGAAAAGAAAAGAAAAGAAAAGAAAAGAAAAGAAAAGAAAAGAAAAACTCCCTGATTTTACCTAGGCAAATTTGACTTCTGGAAAAATGCCTTCAAGCCCATTTTGCTTTATATCCTCCATGTATGATATAATAGTTATTAATTATATGTAATGCTTATTGAACATTTTTCCATGTACTGATTAGTTTGCTAAATTCCTTTAGGATTTTTTTCATTGAATCCTCAAAGTAATCTTATGAAGTTGGAATAATCGCCATTTCCATTTTACAGATGAAGAAATTACGACTCTGAGAGGAGACATAGCTAATTTCATGTATTTATTAACTGGCAGAGCCAGGAGTCAACGAAGGATGAGACTGATGCCAACACTGTGTTCTTAGCCAGTCTACTCTACTTCCTTCCTAAAATGCTCCTGAAAGTCTAGACTGACCCTCCCAGAGTGGCATTTAACTATCACCCAGTTCTTGCCTCCCTTGGGCAATTATCCTAAGTTCCATGAACTCTCACTCCCAAATACATTGACACTGTCTCCTATGTTGCGTCCATCCTGGGTTGGGTCCTGATCACGCCTCACCTGGACTGGGGCTGCCTAACTGAGCTCTCAGATACATTTTGTTGTGAATTTATTTTTATTAATTTTTAGGAGGAGGTACTTAGGTTTACTTATTAATTAATTTTTAATGGACATACTGGGGATTGAACCCAGGACGTCATGCATGCTATGCATGCACTCTAACCACTGAGCTACACCTTCCCCCCGTCTTCCACTCTGTAAGTATCCTTTTTTCTTTTTGCCGAATGCTGCTTTGCCCATGCTGCTCCTTTGCTAGAAAATCTTCAGAGAAAATGCATTTTTTAACAGACCAAGGTCAAATTTCTCCATGAGACAGTCAGTATTCTTCATAGTCTGACCCCTAAACCACCTCTCAAGACTAATTTCCAACAAGTCTTCACGACACGCCCTCTCCTCCGTCCACCCTGAATGCTCTCATTCCTAACACGCATTGTTCTTGCAAACATTCTTGTCCTTTTCTCTTTCTCTGGCAGACTGATCCTCTCACATGATCACATGGTTCCTGAGGTGGAGATCTAGAGCTGATACCAAGTATCCTGACACCCCAATATCTACTCCCCATGATTACTGACTTCATATTTCTTCCTGCATGTTCCCTGATGGCATTGAGCTGTTCGCTTCCTAAGTTTGTGCTTCTCTCTTTGGGGATGAAGTCATTAAAGACCTCTGTTATCATACAGTCCTTGAGAGCACACCTGGTATCACTGGTTTAATCTGTGAGATCATACGTTGTCATATATGGGCACCTTTAAAGATTTCAGGATGACGTGACACAGGATAAACACATTTTAATACAGAGGAGAGAAATGTCTGAAATCTGCGGCAGTTTCCAGAAATACAGGCATTTATGAGAGGCCCTAGGAAGGGCCCAGGGAACTCTGTATGAAGGTCACAGAGAGCTTGTTTAGAGGGAGAACAAAATAAACGCAGGGTGTTATTAGTATCTTTGTCTTTCGGCCAATCACTCCGCAGACAAGATAACTATTAGGTTAGAAATTTTCCTAAAGGATTTCTAGTTTCACTTTCCATCCAGCATACAACTTCCCTTTGCACATATTCGATAGCTGATAACCCATTCTTGCTTCCAGCTTTTCCAAAACAGAGAGCTCACTGTGCCTGCATCGCACACGGCAGCCGCAAGGGATAGAGCCAGACAACTCCCCTGGGTCCCGAGACACACTGAGTCAAAGCTGACCCCCCAGCAACCCTAACCACTGGTCTCATTCTGCCTCTGAGGTCCAGTGGGTGAGCCCACTCTTTCTTGCGCACTGCTGCAATTTTTTTTTTTTAAAGACATTTGAACATGGCTCCTGTACAATTACATTTGAACCATGGGCCTGTCTCAGTCTTTGTGGGCACTCCCAGCAACAGCTTCTCTCACCCAGGGAACCAGGTCTCCAATGAGGAGGTCTTTCTTGGACTGAAGGACATTGCAGGGAAATAAATATACTGACACACAAGACCAAGGGCAGGCTATTTTCTGGGAAGCTGTGGCCTCCTGGAGGTCAATGCAGGAATATTTCAGCTTCTGCAGATTAAATTGGGTTTTACTAATGGCTCGAATTTCTGATGGATAGAGATAGCAGAAACTAATGCAAGGAAAGGGGATTTCAATCAAACCCTTGATAGACCCACCCACTGGATTTAGCCCCAGATGGTGTGCAGTACCCAGGTGTCCCGCTGCTGATATTATAATCAGGCCCCTGGCTGAGCTAGCCAGGAGGAGGCTTTTGAATCTAATGCAAGTGTAATTAAATCCTATTTCATCTTGAAGAAAACTGTTTGCTTGAAAGGCTCTCATAAAGCAAAAATTCTGTGAGTTTTCTGTTAAACTGGGTCACTTTACCAATGTGATCTTGAGCAAGTCACTTCACTTCTCTGAGCCTCAGTTTCCTCATTTGTCAATCACAATGAAAACATTTGTCCTGTTTCCTTGGTAGAGTCCCCGTTGCCTGGACACCCTTCCAGGCTTTCTGGTCAACCCCTACTTTATTCTTCAAAATGTGTCTTAAGACATCACTTCCTTGGAAGAGTCTTCCCACATGTCCTGAATCCCCAAACTTGAGTAAGTCCCACCGAGGTGTCCCCATGGCTTGTCATGTTTACCTTTTCACAGCACTTCTGGTACCCGGAACTGTGTGCTTAATTCGAAATTCCCTTCAGGACTGTACAGTCTGTGAAAAGAAGAACTGTATCTATCCCATCCCCTGCCCTGGTTACTGCCTTTTTCAGTGTCTGGTACCCAGTGAATGACACACAAATACTGATAGTGAACACCCTTTAAAATTGATAGAAGTACAAAAATATACATACAGGGGAACATGATATTCATCTGTTAATGCGCATATGAGTGTAATGGATGCTTTTAGTGAAACTTTTCACAATAAGAAAGATCTTTGCCAAAGAAAATGACAGCCTCTGGTCATGTAACTCTAAAGTCAAGCCAGACCATTAAAGCCTGAGATCTCAATGTTAGCATTTAAGGAGTCCCTTTAATTTTAAGGGTGAAGAGCCTCAAAGGAGACTAGACTTATTAGATAGTCATACATAGCTGATTTTAGTCCAAATACTCTGAAAGGTGGAATGGGGCAGGGTGACCGCATGATTTGTTGCTTCCTGACCCAAAACACCTGGCTGAATACCTGATCATCACTTGGGCATCAAATCCTTTTAGCCACATCTCTTCCACCTCAGTGTCAGCCACAGAGATCAGGGCCAACCTGGCTTGCTCCAGCTGAATGCAGGTGCAGTGAGACCTATTAGCCCGTGTCACATTCCACTCACTTCCCGGTCATGGGCTTCTGTGTCACTGAGCAATGGGACAACCTTGGGAGCCTGATGGATGCTCAAATATGTGCAACCAGAGGTGCGGGTGAACTAGTGACTGAAGGGCCACCTTAACCACTGGATGGATAAACACCTCCCTTGTCCTCAACCTGACAGTTCTAAGGTTCATGTCAAGACTTTTCAAGAGTTCCTGGTGGACTGGAACACCGAGCTTCTGCGGTGGAAGTTAACTTGATGACACTGCTGATACTGGTGTCCCCTTCTTTTCTCATCACTCCCCAGCCCCTCACTCCTGTTGCCTGGGACCGTTACCTGCATGCAAGCTGTCATCTCAGGCTTGCCTTTCAAGGGCATCCAGGATGAGACAGGTGGGGTTTGATTTTTTTTTTCTCCTAATGATATTCTCCCAAGCAGTATCATTTATATCACTGGCCACTGGCTATTTCTGTTTTGTTTTGTATATTTTTAAAACTGAAGTTAAATTCACGTATCTCACAATTAACCATTTTAAGTGTACAGTTTAGTGTTATTTAGACTATTTGCAATATTTTGCAACAGGCAGCTCTCTCTAGTTTCAAAACATTTTCATTATCCCACAAAAACCCCTATGGCCTCAGAGAACAGAGAATCACTCTCTATTCCTCCCTCCCCTATCACCAGGTATCTTCTAACCTACTTTCTGTCTTTATAAATTTACCTACTATTAATATATCTTATAAGATGAATCATATTATAAGTAAGCTTTTATGTCTGGCTTCTGTTGTAGAGGTTCATCCATGTATGTATCAGTTGCTCTTTTTAATGGCTAAATAATATTCCATTGCATGGATATACCATCTTTTATTAATCTACTTCTCTGTTGATGGGAATTTGAGTTGTTTCCACCCTTTGAACACTATGATAATGTTGCTATAAATGTTCACTTTCAGGTAAGTTTATGTGTAGATGTATATGTTCATTTCTTTTGGATACATACTGAGAAAAGGAATTGTTAGGTGAGATGTTAATTCTGAGTTTAACTTCTGGGGAAACTACCAAACTGCTTTCCACAGCACATCCCTACCAACAATTTTTATCCTACTGTACTTTGCCTGAACCTCATCCTGTTTGCCTCTTTGGCCCACTCAGTAACTTGCATCTTAAGTATAACAGTGGGAAGAATGCTTATAAACTTAATAGAGCCTATGAAAGAGAAAATTATCTTTTTGGAGGAAATAAGTGTAAATTTTGATATGTCAGCATTATGAGGTGGGCATGAAGACATAAGAGGAAGGTTGATGCTATTCTTTATCATACAGGGAGATGAATTTGGAGCTCTCAGAATAACAAAAAGGAAAGGAGGAGGAACAGTAGAAGGATGAAGAGTGGGAAAAGAGAGTCTTGGAAAATGGCAGAAAGCAGAGTACTGGGTACTGACTGATGTGATTCCTCCCACCCTGGGCTGCCCAGAATTTTTCTGTAACTTATACTAGGAATAGATCATCATGATGGTAGTGGTGCTTGCTAATTATGAAGAAGGGGTTAAATTTTACATCAAGTGTGAAGTAGTATGAAACAGAAGCACAACCCGTGCGGTCTCTAAGGCATACAGAGGCACAAAGGTAATCACCACTCTTTACGCCACATCTCACTCCTGTCTTGAATTAGCAGGAATCTGAGGGAGGACTTCAGCTTTATTCAAACCATGAGACTCCCCTAGTTCTCAAGAGGCAGGGAGACTTCAAGGAGACTTCTGGGGTTACAGAAGTGCGATCAATACATGCAGGGACAATTACATTGCTATGTAGATGACAAGTATCAGTCTAATTTTGAATCAGTGGGGTCAATTCTGACACTTGGCTGCAAAACTATCAGCAAGCAATGCACAAACACGCCTTTGAACTGAGCAACACACAAGGACGCTTTGCAGAAGGGTTTTGTGTGTGGTGTGAGGCTTTCCTTCAGAGAGCTCCCAGCCTGACAGGGAACAGGAGACACACAGAGACAACTGCATTGCACAGAGGGATGAGGCGGAATGGATGGAAAATTGGATGCAGGCCTCTTGAAGATTATAGAAGTTGCTAAAGGAAATCTGAGGAAAGAGAGGCAATGGAATAGGGAAAGGGGAGCAAGGGAAGGAAGGAAGGAAGGAAAAAAGGAACGGAAGGAGGAAACAAGAAGTAGGATCTGTGGTGATCAAGAAAGACTTTGAAGATGTAGTAGAATAATAATGTAGGTGTAGATACCGATAGGATTTGGAGTCAGGTGATTTTAAGTTCAAGCACTAGTTTTCCACACATTAGTCCTATGTGCCCTGGATAATTTATTTTACCTCTGAAAGCCTCAGTTTTCTTATAAGTGAAATGGGAATATAACTTGCCCTGTAAAATTGTGACAGGATTAATTCGGATAATGAATGCAAATACGGGCACAGCGTAAGGAAGTGTCCTTTGGTACTTCCTATTTCATTGAGTGTATTTATTCCTATTCTTTGGAATTTGTTGATGAGGCATATATGTGTGTGTGTATCCTAAAATATGGACAACTACATGAGTATTCTATGCATGCTTGAAAATAATTTGTATTCTGAATTATTGAGATTTAGATATCTACTTTATTCATTGTGTTGTTTCGGCTTTCTAAATTTTATCAAATTTTGTCCACTTCATGTGTCTCTGATTGACCCAAGTATGTTAGATACTGCTATGAGTTTTTGTTCTTCCTTGCACCTCCAGTTATTTCTGCTTTATGTTTTTGCTGTGGTTTGAGATGCATGAATACAAATAACGGCTCTACCTTTATTTGGCTTCACAGAATTTAACATTATAGATATTTTTCTTTGTCTCCTTTAAATAGCATTGGTCTAAAATTGTACTGACCAATATCCCAGTTTGCCCAGGGATTTCCCAGGATGTGAGCTTTTCAATGCTAAAACCAGCAAAGTCACATGCAAACTGGACATGTTGGTCACCCTATCTAAAGTCCACTTCTTCTGATAGGAAGATTCTGAATATTTATTTGTTTATTTAATAACAGCTTTATTGAGATATAACTCACATACCAAACAGCTTACCCATTTTGAGCCTAGAACTCAGTGGTTTTTGGTATATTCACAGAATTGTGTAACCGTCAAGGCAATGAATTATCCACACAGTGGAATATTATTTGGCAATCAAAAGGACTGGAGACGATACATGCTGTAACACAGGTGAATCTTGAAAACATTGCGCCAAGTGAAAAAAAAGGAAGTCACAAAACAGCACGCATTGTATGATTCTGTTCATAGGAAATATACAGGATAGGCAAGTCTGCAGATAGAAAGCAGATTAGCAGTTGCCTAGAACTAGGGGTGTTGAGGGAAATGGGAGTTGGCTTCTAACGGGTATGGGTTTCTTTGGGGTATGATGAAAATGTCCTCTGATTTATTTTTATTTTTATTTTGCTGGTGTACATTTTCTCATCCTTTCCTTTCCTTTTTAACCTGTCTATATCTTATAGCTTCAGGGTCCATATCTCTTTTTTATCCCAGACTATAGAGCTTGTTTTGTCAGAGAATCTAAATTTTTAAAATAGGTAAATTAAGCCCATTGCATTTATTGATATGATTATTATATTTTGTTCTGACGTATTATTTTATATTATACTTATAAGTATACTGCTATCTTTTATACAGACGGCCCTTCATAGTGTGGTCTCTTTTATTTATATCTATTTTTTTATGCGTGCTTTTTTTCTTTTTTTGGAGGATGGAGTACTTAAGAAAGTTTGTATGTTTGGTCAAATTGCCTTCTTTCTGTTAATACTTTTATATAAAACCTCTAGTATCCTCCTTTGGCAACTGACTATTCGTCTGCTACTATGAATAATGTTGAAATTTGCTAGTAATCCTTTCTTTACCACCTTCTATGCCAGGAATTGATTTGGAACAAGATCCTTTCATTTCTAGTTAATAACTCTAAAGAATCATAAGCTTCATCCACTTTTCTTATGCTCTCCCCCCTTTTAAAAGTAGACTCACCGTTCCTAAAATTTCGGTGCATACAGCTGTTACAGCCTGTACTTGCTCCCTTGTAACCATCATTTATACTTGGTCCTACAGGTAGATATATAGTTAATGCTCACCACCAGGCCTTATGTCAACGTCTCTCCAGTCATTTTCGTTCACTGCCAGTTTACTCAGTAAAGGCTCCTGGGAACAATATTTCCCGAGTTCTTGCTTGTTGATAGCAGTTTGTCTGCCGTCTTTATACTTCACAGTAAGTTTGGCTGGATTTATAATATATGGCTCATATGTTCTTTCCTTGAGTATCTTAAATATGTCACTCCATTGTCTCCTGATACAAAGTGCTGCTGTCAAGAAGTCTGATGACCATGGAGTTTTCTTGCCCTTTTTAAGTGGCTTAGTCCTTTTGCCTGGAAGCTCAAAATATCTTTTAGAACGCTTCAGTATTGGTCACTCTGGGTCATTTTTTTTTTCACTTCCCCATCATTATTTTAATTTCTCTTGGCATATTTTGCAGTTTGGGGCTACAGTTTTCATTTGTTTTGCGGGTGATGTTTTACGGTGTGTGTTTTCCTTGCCAGTGGAGTTATTATTAGCCTCCTTTGTCTTCCTTTTCTTCATCAGCAGATTGGTGCAGGGCTCAGATAGGATCCCTTGCTGCTGCCTACTGTTATGCGAAATCCGTTTTTCTGAATTTGGGGGAAGAGCAAGTGGGTCAGGACAGATGTTCCAGCCTTGCGGTTCTAGGACTCTCCTGTTGCTTCATCACATGACCTGTGTTTTCTGAGATCTCCTGGCTTCTCTCTTACTTCTGTCTGATCTTCACTTTCTTTGGCTCTATCATCTCTGTCCAGCTTAATCTGGATTGTTTCCAGTAGTTTCCCATCCATGTGGGACTTTTTTTCCTAGAATAGAACTTGGCTAGATCCTTTTAAGAGTTCACTGGGCTCAGACTACCCCAGCCCTTTCAGACCTTGCTAGGAATTACTGCACTTTACTTCGTATGAGAGTGTCTGGAAACCTAGCAGTTAAGGTTGCTGTCCCAAATCCTTCAGCCTGCCTTCTGTTGACTATGTGGGAGAGATCTGGCCCTTGCCCTGTGTTTGGGGCTATCAGAGAATCTGTTGCACCCCTCTTTCTCCTCCCTCATAGCTTCTGAGACTAGGAAGATCTCAAAGTGTCCACTGTTGCTCATAATTTGAGGTTTGGAGGATACCTTGTAACTCAGGTTTTTTTTTAAAAAAAAAAACAGATGTTGTCAGTGTGTTTGGTTTTCATATCCTAGCTCTGTTTTTATGGGGGATTCTGGGAGTTGCAAAAACTGTATCATCAGTGTCATCTTCCCAGAATTTGTTGTATTGCCTTTTGGAGTGATCTTTAAAAGACTCATTTACAGCGACATCCAATGTGCAATTGCCACATCCCCATGAATAATCACCGAATCTCTGCTAAAGGTCTTTGCCTCGTTTGTTACTAATTCTGTCACGTGACCTCTATAAACTGCTATAAACATGCACAATTAATGTTATTTGAGGGTGTTTTAGACAAATGTCTTATTCAAACACTAATTCATTATTCAAAGTAAACTAGTAAGAGAGCCTGTGTAAAGACAAGGATATAAGCAGAATCCCCTCTAGGGGAGGTGGCTCTTGGAAGAAAACATATCACCCGTGTGCAGTGTAGTCACTGGACATGAGGTTGGGAAATCAGCCTGAACCTAGGACATGGAGGGACCCAGGGGAGTGTCAGATCACATGAGGTGCAAATGCACTGTACTGATGACCATCCGTTCTGTAGCTGCTCAGAGAAGCCAAAGCTTGGTGAGGGCTTTATATTCCTTCGTGGGTGAGAAAGGATTTGGATAGAGCCTGAGAAAACAAATATATTTGGATAGACAGAGCATGGCAGCTGCCTATGCACGTCATGGGAGTGGATGAAGGTGGATTCATGCAGTTAGAGGGCTCTCAAAGCACAGGTCTCCTGCTTCGCCTCCTGCCTGGCCGCTGAGAGACGGAGTCACATCCGATTGGGAGCTCCGGGAGCAAAAGTAGCACTTCCAACTTCTCCTCTGTTTACCAACCTCAGTATGTTCTGTTAAACAAAATGCTCTAATACAGCAGAGAGCCGTAGGCAGAGGACTCTTTTGCTGCCTTTGAAACGGGTATTTCTCTATCCCCTTTCCCTGTGAACGTGGGCTATGGCATCACACTTGCAGAGTCCATCCAGAGAAGCTCTCAGAGGCTGGGGCTTGCTGATCTGGCAATAGGTACCTATAACCCGATTACAACCTGGCCTCCTCGGGTCCAGTCCCTGCAGTTCACAGCCCCATGCCCACCCCAACCCTCACTCACACTTCCAGCTCCCAGAGGATTGATGCGAAATATAGAGTGCACTGATCGCAGGAGACAGAGATGAGATGGTTACACTGCACACCGCACAGCAAAGCTCCCTACACAGTCCCTGTGATCATCCCCATTTCCCCAGGTCTTTTCCCAGCGATAGTTGTCACATCACCCCCCACCACCATCACCACCACCACCTTTCTATCCAGCGTCTCTCCCATACCCTTTCTGGCTGCCTTTCCCTCCCATGTGTGCTTTTCCTCCACATGTCACCATTTCTTTCCTTCTGGAAATACATTTAGCACCCCCTCAGCCTGACTTCTCCACTTTGCTTCTTCACTCAACATCTTTAATCAGCAAATTAAAGGCTCTCTTCTGGAATCTGTTCTCCTTAGAAGAGGAAGAGAGGAAGGGAAGGCCATAAAGAAAACTCAAAGATGGTCCCAACCTGGTGAGTCCACAGGTTTTTTTTCGTGGTTCAGTTTTCAGGTTTTTGTAGAACTAGGAGTTTGCTTCAAAGATGGTTGCTGTCCCTTCCTCATTAGCCTGTCAGAACATGTAGTAACTTTTTTCTCCAATTGCTGCCAGTATACTCGGCTTTTAGCTGGACTGAAGGCAGAGGGTAGAGTATACTGTCCATTGCTTTCATTGCAACCTTGATATTATAACCAGATGGTCACGGGAACACAGGGTGCCAGGAGACACAAACAATTAGAAATGTTACAGTACCCTTATTTGGGACTACAACCCTGAGATTTAGTATGACATTCCTGGATGCAAAACCCACTAAGTTAAGTATAAAGAACAGGGTAGATGTGCTACAGTTGATCAGAACAAAAATGTATGTGTGTGTGTGTGTGTGTGTGAGATGGACAGATAGACAGAGACAGAGGAATTGAAAGCATGCACATGTGCTAATGGGGATGGGGTAGTGAGGGGTGGATAAATTTATATGGCCATTTCTGACCATTGCAACAAAGCATCACAGAGTGCAGTGATGTAAGTCAAAACTTGAGTGTGAGACAGAGTAGTCCGATCATGGAAGAGGAGCATTTATTAAGACACATTCAACCATGTCTGTAATTAAATCCACCCAACAATCCATGATTAACCCTCTTGGGCAGATGACTAACACGAGGCTCAGAGAAATTAGATAATCTCCCCAAGGTTCTACGACCAGTAAGATCTCTTTGACTCTTTAAGTTCATGCTCTGTCCACTTTCCAGCACAGCTTCCAGGTCCCCCCATCCATCAACAGCTTTGAATTTCAGTTGGGGAACTAGGTTGAGGTTGCAGAGGGAGCAGATGTTGAGACTAGCCGCCCTGTGATTCTCTCCCTAACCAGCAGTCCACCATGCTTCCTGTCTCAGGGTTGACAGATGCAAGGCTGGCCACACTGGCCCAGTCCAACCAGTGGGAAGAAGCCAGCAAGAGGCCAATAAGTGCCTTCTCCCCGGCCAGGTTCTACAGCCTAGTCCTCTCTGTCCTTCTAAGGCTGCGATCGAGCCCTCCCTCCTCCCCCACCAGCCTGGCCGCCGAGGTTAGCAGCACAGCTGGAAAAAGAGATATGTCTTTCTAACCCTCTCATGCGTGTGCTGTGGGGCCAGGTAGCTCTGTAAATATGGTAATGGCTTCTCAAGCATGCCCAGCCTGGAAATGAGACTGAGGGGCTGGAGAAAGGCTGTTCCCACCGATAACCGCTGTGGCAGCCTTGCTGGAGGGGACGTTGCATCTGAGCTTCAGGGTCAGATTAGCTCCCCGTCCTCTTGAATAGATCCCCCCCCCTCCTACCCTGTTAATCGCCTGTCCCCACCTGTTCCCTGATTACACTGATGACATCCACAGAGGGAAGAAGGCAAGTCAGCAGCTCGTGTTTAGTCTATTACCAGGAGGCCCAGACTTGTGATAAAAAAAAAAAGAACACACACACACACAGACGCCAGCAACAACACAGCCACACTGATGTGTACAAAAGGGAACCAGCCTGACACTTGCCTGCCGCGGCCCTACTGAGTAGACCAGCAGCTGCAATAAAAAGCCAGCTGCCTGCTCAGCGCAAACAGCCACGAGCTCAGAGATGCTTTCCTGAGCTCTCCCTTCCGTGAAGAGAGGGCAGGGAGCCCCCCAGAATGCCCCGTGGAATACAGCCTGTGGGAAATGGGGACCGGGATTCTAGAATGAGTTTAGACACGTCATTTACTTTTCACGTCACTGTAGACCTTTCCTTTCCCGTCAGATAAAAATGATAATGCCTTATTCCAGGGGGGTTAGCTAATTTTGAAGTCTCAGCCGGTGCCTCTGCTTTCTCCATCCCCACCCTGCTCTTTCTTGCTACTGTGACGGCTCCCTCTTTCAAGCAGCAGGTACACCACGTGGCTTGCATCACTTCGACAAAGGTGCAGTACCTCAGGAGAAGAGACAAGGCTTTCGATACTCAAAAAGTCTAGGACCAGAAGGCACCCAAGGGTGGGGGATTGATTACGTGCTGGATTTCTTAGCCTTTTTTATGTCGTTTGATGCTTCTAGAGACACCTTCGCAGAATAACGTTTTCACGTGCATAAACCATGTTGTAAAATAATTTCACAACGTAAAATCACGACTCTCATACAAACATAAAATGTATGTGCTTTCAAGTTTTTACGTAACTCATTAATGAATGAAGAAATCAGAAAGGTGTTGCAAACCAGCTCGGAGGGGGGACTCAAAGAGCAGAAACCTATTAAATCCTATTTACTCTTCACAACCACACCGCTCCGACGTAAGTGATTCCTCTGTGAAGACTTCCAGAGCCCCTTCTCCCAAGGTACCTGTGATATGGTTATACATAGCAAGAAATTTAGTCTTCATCCATGGTTCCACGGCACAGCATTCTTAACACCCTCAGAACTTTCCAAGTCATGTTTCAAGTGATAAAGGTGACTTCTGTTACATTAATACTAGGACTACTAGAAAGCACCTAAGGATGGGGGCTGGATGCCAGTGGAGCCAATCAAGTGATTGGAGGGTTTGAACTTGAAGTCCTGTGCCCGATCACCAGAGAACCACCAGAAGCTGGAAAGAGGTAAGGAAGAAGTCCCCTGCAGGTTTCAAAGGGAGCATGACTTCCATACCTTGATTTCAGACTTCTAGCCTCCAAACTGTGAGAGGAAAGTCTGTTGCTTCTAGTCCCCCAGTTGGTGGTCCTTTGTTATGACAGCCCCAGCAAACAATAAATACAGAGGTTTCCTAACAAGGGATGGTATTTGAATAAATTCTGTATTTCCAACCAGAAACACAGGATTTATTTGCTCAACAGATGTGGACCAGAGGATTTTTTTTTCTTTCTTTCTTTTTCCTAGGATTTATAAGTCTGCATATTTCATGTGGACATTCTGATATCCAGCTTCCCTTAAAAGATGAAAAGAGCCATATGCCACCCTGAGTTCAAGGGCAGCTGTTCCTTCAGGAAAAGTACGTGTTCTCAGGTGGCCTCACAGCCCAGCACGCTCACACCTGGCCCTCTTCACGCTTCACATTTCCAGTCTGGCCTCAATGGCGTCACCAACGCATGAATTGGGTCTACGATTTTTCTGCCAGAAGAGAGTGCAGACAAGAAGTCTCTGCAAATCTCCCCGGAGCCCCCGTGAATGGCCCTGATTGTCACCTGTCCTCCCGAGCCCTGGCCACTTGCCTGTGTCAGTCACAGTGGGGGGATGAAACTTACCCCGCTATCTTTAATTAAATCACCACTCTTCCGACAGCCCCTTGCGCTGCAGCTTATTACCATACGCCGGATCCTCTACCCTTGCTGCTGAATTGCAATGTGATGGATCTCAAGTCCCCTCCGTGTTCCACAATTTGCTCTTTAAGTGGAAACGTTTACATTTTGATTGCCTAATATGCTTCTACCATCTTCCAGCCAGCGGGATGTCAAGGCCCTCTCCGCAGCACTCAGTGAAGGAAGCCAGTCTAGGCTGCCACTCCTGCATCGAGACAAAGCTCAAGCCCAACCCAGGGTGCCCAAGAAAAGTTCCAGGGCGGCAGGCTGTCTGTCCCCACTCACCAGGGCAACCGAGTCACAAAGACCAGGGTCTGAATTTCAGCTTCACTACTTATGACCTGTTTGGGCAAACTACTTGACCTCCCTAAACTTTACTTGCAGTATAGACATAAACATCACCTGCGACACGGGACTCTCCTGGTGATTAAGCGAGATAAGTATACAAAGCGCTCAGCGCAATGCCTGGCGTGTGATGCGCACACTTTTAAGCTGGCTGTTCTTATTACTGCAGCTTATTACTGTTACCCGTCTCACTGCTGCTTTCATTGTTGCTGTTACCATTACATTTTAATGCTCCCAAATAGGGTCCAAAAATTCAATTGCATACAGTGTGGGATCGCATGATTGCAAAATTTAAGGAACAAAACTAAAGTAAGTCTTCTATGAACAAGGGGGAAATTACCTACCAAGCTATATCTGAATTCGTGTCATCGTGATATATGTTCCCACCCCACCCCCCGCCCCGGGTTTCACTGCAGGTGCATTTACTCTAAGAAAAAAAACCAAACCTGTGTTGGCACCAGTTGGAGTCGCAAGGCAGATCAAATATCACAGAAGAGCCCTCCCCTGGCCAGAGGGTATTTGGAGAAGCCGGGAGCTGTGCTTAGAATAATGAGCCATGATTTGAGCCAAAGATCACAAAGACGGGTCAACCTGGAGAGAGTGCACAAGGCATGGCGCCAGACTCCATCTGGGATGCCACCTCTGGCTGATGGAGATAGGGTAGGACCTCGGAGTGATAATGAAGTCGATCGGTACCCTCCCCCTGGGAAGGCGAGTAGCCTATGTTCTCATTAAGTAGGAAAGCAAACAAAGCAGCTTTGTTTGTTTTTTTCATTTTCTCTACAGTTACAACTTTGCACCAGAGGATTGCAATTTCTCTGTGCAAACGATGTTGAGCCGGTGTTAATACAGTGAAGAGTCAAATATGAACAGACCGCAACTGATACAAAGTAGTCATCTGTCTCGCCTTGCTATGACCCATGTAATCTCCCTAAGGAACAACTTGTTTCATGTCACTCCTCTCATCGACAAGCTTCCACCAGGGCTCCCTGTTACTGAAAGGGCAATGTCTACATGCCTAGGATGTCTGCATGCTGCCCAGATGTGGGGAAGACAAGTGTAGAAGAAAAAGAGGCAGGAGCCAGCAGAACCTCAAGATTGCATCCGCAGTTGGTGGAAAACATCATCCAACCAGCCACGCTGGTCGGCAACTTGGGCATCATCTCAATTCATCCCTTTTCTTCTCCTTCACACCCATCCCATCAAATAGTCAACCAGTCAGTCACCGAGATCTTCCCAATGTAACTCTTGAACTTGATGTTTTCCATTCCCTCTGCTACTACTGTTGTCCAGGCTTGAATTATAGCCTGGGCATAATCTGGTGCCTGAGGCTCCCCCATTTCCCCCCTGGAGTCCACCCTTCATATTTATTTTCGAAGAAGGAAAAACGGATGTGTGTATGTGTGCACACGGCAGGGAGAGTGGTGAGGAGGAAGGCAGTGGCCATCAGGAAGAAGGCTTGGCTGGAGAAGAAATAGCTAATAATAAGTGGCAGCTTTATACTGAGTGATTATTGTGTATCAGGCGCTGAGCTACATGCTTCCTGCTTAGTATCTCATTTCCTTCTCAAGTCTCTTGAGGTAGAAAGGTGAGGCTCCAAGGGAGTCACATGTTACAAAATGGCTGTTCATTTTTAATTGCTCCTCCCGCTGAAAAAGAAAGTTAAATTCCCCTTTCTTTAAATCCAGGCTGTCTTAATAACTCATTCAACCAGGAGAATGCAGCAGAAATGATGTTCTGGAACTTCTAAAGCTCGGTCATAAGAAGCTTTCCTTGCAAGTCTCTCTCTCTCTTAGAGCCTTGAGAATGGTTAAAAAGTCCAGCAACCCTGAAATTCTCATGTGATGAGAAACACAAACCATGGGTGGAGGTCCTGGAGCATCAGATGCCATGAGGAAATAGCTGGAGCCTGAGGAGCACTGAGGCACAAGGCATGGGAGTGAAGTAACTGTGTTAGAAGTGGACCCTCCAGGTGATGCTACATAGATCCAAGATGAATCGCCCTGCTGAGCCCTGAATTATTAATCCACTAAATTATGATCAAAATAAAATGGTTATTGCAAAACACTAAGTTTAGAGATTTTTTTTAAATGCCATAACCCGAACAGAAAGGTTAACTTTTTTTTTTCAATAAAGCAAAACAGTGTATTGCTTCTTGGAGTAGAGGAAGATACTAACTTAACGTTTTAGTACCTTTTTGGAAGTGGATGGATAAGGGCAGGGTGTTTTAGAGTCTAATATAAGGTATAAGGTCTTTCCATACAGGGGTTTCAAACTTAGGATTTTTTTGTTGTTGTTGTTGTTCAATGATTTTTTTTAAACATTTTTTATTGATTTATAATCAATTTACAATGTTGTGTCAAATTCCAGTGTAGAGCACAGTTTTTCAGTTATACATGAACATATATATATTCATTGTCACATTTTTTTCTCTGTGAGCTACAAGATCTTGTATATATTTCCCTGTGCTACACAGTATAATCTTGTTTATCTATTCTACAATTTTGAAATCCCATCTATCCCTTCCCACCCTCCACCCCCTTGGCAACCACAAGTTTGTATTCTATGTCTATGAGTCTGTTTCTGTTTTGTATTTATGTTTTTTTTGTTGTTGTTGTTGTTTTAGATTCCACATATGAGTGATCTCATATGGCATTTCTTTCTCTTTCTGGCTTACTTCACTTAGAATGACATTCTCCAGGAGCATCCATGTTGCTGCAAATGGCGTTATGTTGTCAGTTTTTATGGCTGAGTAGTATTCCATTGTATAAATATACCACATCTTCTTTATCCAGTCATCCGTTGATGGACATTTAGGCTGTCTCCATGTCTTGGCTATTGTAAATAGTGCTGCTGTGAACACTGGGGTGCAGGTGTCATCCTGTAGTAAGGTTAACTTTTGATCAAAGTCACACAGTAGATGTTGGAACCAAGTCTCATACCCAAGTGGTATGATCCCAGAGTCTGCACTCTTAACCATGGAGCCATACTGTTTCCTTAAATGGAGAATGTTGGTTAATTGAGTTGGGAAAGTCAAATGGTGCCAGAGAACAAGGCATTAGAGCCTGGAGTAAGGAAGGGAGACGGGGAAGATGGCTTACATATTCAAGGGGTTTCTGTGCACAGTCATTGTGCTAGAAATGCTTTTTCTGATTTAATCCTAGAAAAAAAAAAGTTGAAGTGGGCGTTATTAACACCATTTCATTAAACAACAGGTCGAGGGAGGCATGTTTTAGAACAGCTTGCCAAAATCCAACATCCAAGAAGTCACTGAGTTGGGTTCTAAACTTAGGTCAGGAGCCAAAGCCATTGTGAGCATCGTGTGGATGACCTGCTAACTGAGTGAACTTCGGGAGCAAGTCCCAGCACTGGATTCCCCAGAAGGAAGACATTCGTGCCTCGGTTCCAGGGAGGCACTGAGCGTGCTGAGGGCAGAAGTTATTTATTCCACTGCTACATCAGAAGACAAAAACTTTTAATTAAAAGAGAGAAAAAACTGCCGGAGACAGAGCAGGAAGTCCACACCATCTGACAGTTTCAATTTTCACTTACAGCTTACTTTCACCGATTGATAGCCTTCGCTTGCCGGCTGAAAAGAACCATTGGCTTCCATACATCACCTTCCCAAGTCACAGACAACTGCCATGTTAACCCTCGCTTGGACAGAAATTCAGTAACAACCACGCCTGCTATGTTGCGTTGGCCGCTACCTGTGTGTCAGAATCTACACAGATTGCTTGCATCTGTCATCCCATTAACTCTTGCCAAACCCTAAGAGGTAGGGGCTATTAGCATCTTTAATTTAAATACGACTGAACGGGTCTTGGAAAATTAGCCTGATTTGCTCAAGATTTTAAGGCAAATGTGTGACCGAGGTGGGATTTCTCTATCTAATGTCTGAACCCAAAGTCTTACATCACAGATTAACCATCTGGTACAGGTAGATGGCTGTGTACTTTTTTCACTTTCTTGTCCCCCTTTTTAAAATTTGGCAACACAGAACAATCCTACAACTACACAGCAATCCTATAACTTACGTGTGAATATTATTACCCCCCACTTTATCAAGACCAAAAAGAATGACAATGGCAGCTGACATTTTTATCATGCTTACTATGAGCCAGGCATTGTTTACCTACTTTAAACGTATTACTTAATTTTCACAATATAACATATTAACAATAGTAAGTCTTATTTAATATCCCCGTTTTAGAAATGATGGAATTGATACACAGAAGATTAATGTCACTAAAATCTCACAACTACTGAATGAAAATTCAGAAATAAGACACATTTTTTCTGCCTTCCAGTCTAGTGTTTTTCCCCACTACATTCACCACATCTTATCACATATCTGTCCTTTCTTTAAAGAAATGGAACAATGCAGGTGGTTATTAGGCTGAGGAGCTTGAGGATTTGATATGGAAGCACTGGGATGTTGGGTAGGATTTTAATTAAGGAGAGAACACATCTGGGTTGCAACTAACGTGTATAATTTAAGGAAGTTCTTGCTTTCATGGATGGCACTTGTATGACCCTGATATTGACAGTTGAGTGCCTCCTTAAATTTTACCCTCGGAAGTCTTCCTCCCATCACTCTAGACCTGGCTTTGCAGCATATTATTGTTGATCTAGAGTATTTGGAAATGTCCTGTGGGACTACGATAGGAGAAACCACTAAACATACCATGCTGTATCGTTTCTTAGCACCTAAAGCATGCACAACCCTGTGGGGGAATCTGGGCAGGAACGTTTCCTGTGTCCTTTCAACACTCATTAATTGAGTATCCCCCATATTCCCAACACTACTGACACAAAGAGAAACTCAGCTCTTTCTCTTGAGGCAAAAGGCGAGGAAGTGTGACAACAGAGTTGCGCTGATCACCAGGTGAGCAGTAGCAAGGAGGTGTCCGTGCAAGGAGCTCATTTACATCCCTGAGTGTGAGGAGGAGAAGGGACAACCTGAGCTGAAGGCTGCAAGATGTGAGGGTTCCTTGATGGCCAACATCAGAATTAATTCTAGCTAACTCAAGAAGGGAATGAAAAACAAACACACAAAACAAAAATTATTGGAAGGACTGACCCTTGTCTTGAAAAGGGAGAGACAGGGGCTGCTCTGGGGACCTGGGAAGGAGGAACAAATGGACAATCTCTTCAAAACAATGCCATGCAGAGAACTCAGCTCCAACCATTTATCCAGCAAGTACCACTGTGCATAAGATTCAGATTTCTTGGCAGTGTTTGAATAGCCTAAAAGGTCAGGAATTCACCCTCTGTCCAATTCACCCTCTGTCCAATGCAGTTTCAAAAAGGAAAATTGGCGTCCTTATCCCCAGGATGAAAAGAGATGCTGAGCAGGCAAAATTGAAGCTGTTCTCAGAAACAGAGAAAGAAAGAGAGAGAGAGAGAAAGAGAGAAAGAAGGAAAGAAGGAAAGAAGGAAGGAAGGAAGGAAGGAAGGAAGGAAGGAAAGAAAGAAAGAAAGAAAGAAAGAAAGAAAGAAAGAAAGAAAGAAAGAAAGAAAGAGAGAAAGAAAGAAAAGAAAAGAAAGAAGGGAGGAAGGGAGGGAAGGGAGGGAAGGAAGGGAGGGAAGGAAGGGAGAAAAGGAAGGAAGGAAGGAAGGAAGGAAGGAAGGAAGGAAGGAAGGAAGGAAGGAAGGAAGGAGGAATCGTTCTGGTCATCCCTCCAGCCGCTTTCTCCCAGTGACTCTCCTTATCAGGTCTTTTTGAAATGCATTTGGGAAAAATGGACAACACAAAGCAAGAAGAGCAAAGAGAAAAGTAATCCCAGACATACACATCCCATCAGCTTTTCTTTTGTTCACCCGGATGGGGGTGTCTGATTGAGCTCAAGTCAAAATTCAGTCTTCACTACTCAGCCATAAAAACCGACAACATAATGCCATTTGCAGCAACATGGATGCTCCTAGAGAATGTCATTCTACGTGAAGTAAGCCAGAAAGAGAAAGAAAAATACCATATGAGATCGCTCATATGTGGAATCTAAAAAACAAAAACAAACAAACAAACAAAAACAAAGCATAAATACAGGACAGAAATAGACTCATGGACAGAGAATACAGACTTGTGGTTACGGGGGGGGGGGCGGGGTAGAGGGTGGGAAGGGATAGACTGGGATTTCAAAATTGTAGAACAGATAAACAAGATTACACTGTATAGCACAGGGAAATATACACAAAATGTTATGATAAATCACAGAGAAAAAAATGTGACAATGAGTGTGTATATGTCCATGAATGATTGAAAAATTGTGCTGAACACTGGAATTTGACACAACACTGTAAAATGATTATGAATCAATAAAAATGTAAAAAAAAAAGAAAAACTGACAACATAATACCATTTGCAGCAACATGGATGCTCCTGGAAAGTGTCATTCTAAGTGAAGTAAGCCAGAAAGAGAAAGAAATGCCATATGAGATCACTCATATGGGGAATCTAAAACAAACAAACAACAAACAAACAAAGCATAAATACAGAACAGAAATAGACTCATAGACATAGAACACAGACTTGTGGTTGCCAAGGGGTGGGGGGTGGGAAGAGAGACGGGATTTCAAAATTGTAGAATAGATAAACAAGATTATACTGTATAGCACAGGGAAATATATACAAGATCTTATGGTAGCTCACAGAGAAAGGAATGTGACAATGAATATATATATGTTCATGTGTAATTGAAAAACTGTGCTCTACACTGGAATTTGACACAACATTGTAAATTGACTATAAATCAATAAAAAATGTTAAAAAAATTCAGTCTTCAGTGCCTGAAGGCACGGTGGGTAACAAACGTACGCAGAGATCTTGAAAACAGCATGCAGAGGCTTCCATCAAACCAGAAAACTTAAAAAAAAAGGGGGGGCGGCATTTAGAGAAAACATTCCTTGTTTTATATGGGATGAAACTGGAGATTCAAAAATGCCACTCGTGCGCGTGCCTTGCGAAGCTGAGCTTGGACTGTTGCTCATCCGTTTCACGAGACTCTTCCGAGGTCTAGGTGCCTCTGTCTGAGCACTCAGTCCTCCAGCCACACTGAACTTCTTTTGGATCCTAAAGCACACCCTTTTCTCTCTCCCACCCTTCCCATCCCCACTACCCTTGGTCTAGTTGCTTCTCATCCTCCAGATCTCAGATTGGTGGTGACATCCTCCAAGAAGCCCTCTTGAAACAACCATGTGGGCAGATGCCTCCCTCTTCTAGATGGTCCAGGGCTGTCCGTCTCCTAGGTCTTCCCATCAATACTCTTGGTTTGACCAGTCCTGGGCTTGGCCTGCCTCATCCTGAGGGACACGTTCATACCAGCCTTGCTGTGGATCTTTGGGTAAAATTGGGACACAGTAACCTTTGATAACCCCTTCCCTTTTCTGAGCCTTAGTTCTCCCATCTCTAAAAGGAGTGCATTGGGCTGGGACATTTTCTGAGGAAATCACAGAAGGGATGTAAGAGGGGGAAAGACTCTAATTTGAGGAACACTAGGTTAAAGAAAGTTAATCAAGCTTCTCTGTTGTAAGACCACTTCCCTAGACACTGACTGTGCTGGTGTGCCCTGGGAAACTCCAAGAGGAAGTTATTATTATTGGTGGTCGTAGTATTAGTATTAAAAATAATTCTCTTCCCACTTTATAAAGAATTTACACTTCTTTGACTATGTTTACTCTGCACAGACAACATTCACTATTCTAACTGCTTTCTAAGCATCAACTCATTTGATAATCTCAACAGCTTCCATTATTTGCTGTGATTTTATGCAGATGGGGATACCAAGGCATAGAGAGGTAAAGAAATTTGCCCAAGGCACACAGCTGGGAAGTGGGAGAGGCGGAATTCAAATGCAGGCAGGTTGGGCGTGCTCTTAACCACCGGGCTATCTCAAAGGATCAGTATACCACAGAGCACATAGAAAAGGAAAAAGCCTTTAGAATCTCTGAAATTCTTTGAGATTTCACTCTGAAGGTTTTCAGCCACTGGCTGAAGGGCTGCTGTTTTAGCCTTGATTCTTGGCTGCTGTGTGTATGGTGACAAACTAGCATCATGGTGAAGCCTGCTATAGAGCCTCCTGCCCCACCTCGGAGACTGGGCCCCTGGGCTACTGAAAGCTGCCAGAACAGAACACAAATCAATGGTGGGCTAACCGCCACAAAATCCTCCTCTCCTGAATGGCTGATTCAGTCAGACTTTGCCTTTTCCATGCTCAGGCCCCCACCTCCAGACAGCTGAGGTCCCAGCCTGCCTCCTGTGTGATGGTACAATCTGGGTTAGGGCACAGACTGTCCAGGCAGGACGACTTCAGTGAGGGAGAGGAGATGTCTGTTCTCTGCCTTGGCCATTTCCATGTTTCGCCTGTGAGAGCAGAAGACAGAGATCACCAGCCGCAGCGGAATGTCAGGCATCCTGGGAAAACACCTGCTGGCCATCAGTAGAGGCTTCCAGGAGTGCCATTCTTGAGCCTTCTCTTTGGCGTCTTCCTTTGACTCTTCGCTCGGCTGCTACTGCTGTGTCCCTGGCCCCCAGACAAGGAGTAGACAGATCTTCTAAAGTAAAAGGCTCTAGGCTGAAAGGATCTTGGGGATTATTTCACCCCGTCCTATCATGCACGCACACATATGTCACATACACTGGTAGACTCAGTTACACAGAGTGAAAAGGGTTTCGGACCTTTCTGATTTGAGTTAGGACCAAAACTGGCATGTCCTGAGTCCCAGTTCAATCTTTTCAATAGTACAGTTTTTCTTAGATTGCTAGGGGGAGGGAATTAAGAACAATTGGTCCATTTGTCTAATTCTACAGCTGGGAAACTGAGGTCCAGAGGAAGAAAAAGACTCGTCCCAAATCACAAAACATGGCCTTGCCTTGACTGTTTGCATTCACACGCTTCCCTCCTGAGCCTGCAAGTGCTGTGAAACCGGGGTCCTTGCTGGATTCACCTTCATACCCAGGAAATGACTGTCACAGAGCAAATGCTCAATAAATCACAGTCAAATGGACGATGCATCTAAGAACAAATGAATAGATGCACAGAGGAATGAATAAATGGATGAATGACTTGATAAATAAATTCATCTAGCTCAAAGTCTTGGTCCCTACTGGGAAGAAAGCCCTAGGGAAGTAACACTTGGAGTTGTCATTGTTCATGAACACCAGAGTTCAGATCAGTTTCAGATGTTTTCCTAAGCATGTGGTTTGGTGAAGAGAGAACAAGAAATTCACACTAGCAGCGAGACTTGCCAGCTGGGAGGGGAAGCTTAGATCTGGTAGCGTGGGACTGCTAGACACGTTACATGTTTGTATGTCTTCCCAGTTATAAAATTCTCTTCAGACCCGTGACCTCACTCATCTTCAGGAGAGCTCAGTGTGGTAGGTGTATCATGACCACTTCTCAGATGTGGAGACTGAGGGTCACGGATAGGAAGGAATCAGCCTCTGATCACTTGGATCCCTGGAGCGGAGTCAGGCTCGGAATCCAAGCCCTCCATTCCCCTCTCTGCTGGTTGATGTCGGAAGCTGAGGGCTCGAGGGGTCCCGAGTGTACCCTTAAACCAGAAGCAGCTCATGCTTTCTCCAGAAAGGAATCCGAAAACAGCTGGTGTCGCTGGACTGGGCCCCGGTGGCCTTGGGAAGGATTAAACTACGGCTCACGGACTGAGCTCATTTCTCACTCTGTCTCATTAGGAGCGGTCATCGGCGCCTGCAGCTGAGAGCTGGCCCGTCATCCACTCACACCTCCCGCTCACAGGTGACAGCCCCGCCAGCTGCTCCATCCCGCGGCTGATGTCAATTTCTCGGAGACAAATGGTGGGGCTTTTTCTAAGAAACTGAAATGTGCTGTTGGTTCAACCAGTATTTATTGAGCACCCTGCTGCGTGTATCTCTATGTGTTAAGTGCTTTGGGGAAGAAGAAAAACAGTCCTATTATGTGCTAAGCTTGATATTAGATACTTCATACACATTATCTTTTTATTATTATGGTTGTTTCTGATGCTGAGGTTGTTATTATTTAAGGCTACCTTTTAGTGAGCACTTATTCTGCACCAGAATTTTACCAGGCAACTTGTAGTTCTTTTTTTTTTTGTCTGTTTGTTTTTAATTGCAGTACAGTCAGTTTACAATATTGTGCAAATTTCTGGTGCACGGCAGAATGTTTCAGCCATACATATACATATATATCCATTTTCATATACTTTTTCATTATAGGTTACTACAAGCTATTGAATATAGTTCCCTGTGCTATACAGTATAAACTTGCTGTTTATCTATTTTATACACAGTAGTTAGTACCTGCAAATCTTGAACTCCCAATTTATCCCTTCCCACCCTCTTCCCACCCTGGTAACTGTAAGTTTGTTTTTATGTCTGTGTATCTGTTTCTGTTTTGTAAATAAGTTCATTTGTGTCTGAACTTCTTCTATAATGATGATAATGATGATGACTGCATAGGGTTGAATAGTGCCCCTTCCTCAAAGTTCATGCCCACCCAGAATCTCAGAATCTTACCCAAGGAAATAGGGTCTTTGTAGATGCAATCCACTTAAGATGAGGTCACGCTGGATTAGGGTAAGACAAAATCCAATCCCTGGTACCCTAATAGGAAGAGAGAGATTTGGACACAGAGAGAAAAGAATGTCACATGACGATAGACATACAAACGGAGAACATCACGTGAAGACACAGGCGGAGATTCAAGTGATGTACCTACAAGCCAAGGAATGTCAAAGATGGCCGGGAACCATAGGAAGCGCGGAAGAAGCAAGGAAGGGTTCTCCCCTAGAGCCTTTGAAGGGAGCATGGCCATGCTGACACCTTGACTTTGGACTTCTAACCTCCAGAACTGTGAGATAACCCATTTCCGTTGTTTTAAGCCAACCAGTTTGTGGTAATTTGTGACAGCAGCCCCTGGAAACAGAATGATTTTACTTGTCCTTTCTGGAGTACTTTCTCCAGACCACACCACACGAGAATTCCACATGAATTATCTCCTTTAATTTTCATATTAAATCTGAAAAGTGGTTATTCCAACCTCCTTTTGTGAACAAGGAAGCAACATGCTTAGGGAAGTGAGTCAACTTGTCTGCTGCTCACAGATGACAGACTGTTCTTCACCAACCAGTCAAAACAATGTTTGCCTTAATCAGACTCTCCAGAGTTTGGAGCTCACAGTGGTCCTCTGCCCAGCCCGAGCCCACCTAGCCAAACAGAACTCCCTCTGCAGTTTTTCATGAGGTAACAGAGATCACAGGTTTCAGGTATGCATCCAGATGGTCTTGGAATCCCAGCAATGTGACCTTGAACAAGTCACTTAATCTCTATGAACCTCAATTCCCTCATCTACGAAATAGTAATAACAGTATCTATCTTACAGTATTACTGTAACAATTAATGACATAACATGAAGTTTATGGCACCTAACAATATATAGCAGTTAATATTATTTATATGATTACAACTTAAAATGAACTGGCGTTTACTCTAAGTGCCTTTGTGATGTCCCAGTTTTTCTCCTTTACACCCACTCTTTTATCTTCTGAAATGCCTTTAACCATCATCTCTGCAGATGGCAACCCTGCCTAGGATCCATTGCCAAATTCAAAAGCTGCTTTATCCAGGGACCCTCCCTAGATCTCTCAGCTGGATGTGGGCTCTCCCTACTCCAACAAGACAGGGCCATTTACCAACCTGTCCCTTAAAGGGCACCTGTATTTCCTGACTGTGTTACTCCTTTAATTCAGATAACAGCTGGGGGATTATCTTTGCTTTCTAACTAAAATATCCTTGAATCTCTCAATTTCCCAGCTTGGGAAATTCCTGTAATCTCAAGGTAGCCTCTACATCCATGCATACTAACTCGATTTATTTCTCCTGTAGACGTAGACTTTTCATTGTTTTTCTCAAGGCTTTGTTCAGTGAGGAGGAAGCATCACTATTGCATAGAATTCTACCATCTTCCTCCGTTCTCCTGTCTATCTCCCCTCCTTGAATCCTTTCTGCTAGCTCTGAACACTCAGTATTTACATCCGACAGACTCATCAAATAATCACCCAAATAATTTTGGTTGCATGCTAAGAGGACATCTATCAGTTACTGAGAGTTATTCTTAAATTAACTGTACTTTACAGTGTTCTGAGCAGCATTCTCTGTTTTACATGGAATCACTAGTTTAATCTTCGTAGTCACCATATGCATGTTACTGCCCATTTTTCCAGTCAAGGGAATGAAATAAATTGCCCAACATCACAAGCTAATGGGAGGCAAAGCCAGAATTCTAACCCAGACTTAACTACAATGCCGTACTGCTAAGGAGTATATATTTCTCCTTTTAGTTACTTACTGTTTGTGTCTAGCTCTGATCTCTCCCCAAACTTCTCAAGAGGTGGACATGTTGATGACCCTCTCATTGCTCAGAATTGTGCCTAAAACTCACCAGCTGGATAGTCAATATCAGCTGAAAGATTAAACATTAAGTATTTCTCATCTACGAATTGGGAATGACCATGTCTGCCACATTTAGGGCCTGTGAGGATGCAATGAGTTAAAATGCAAGTAAAGTGTGATCTTGCAATCAGGCAAATAAAAAGCATTTAACTGCGGAAGCCGGATAAAACACAGGGCTGCCCTCAAGGAACATATCTTGGAAGGTGATAAGCTATTTGGAAGAAAATGTACACTACACGACACCATCCAAAGCTGCCTTAAAATTAGATGGAAACTTGATTATAGTGATGGTTGCACAACTCTAAACTTACTAAAAATCATTGAGTTGTACACTTCAAATGGGTAAATTTTATGGCATGTAAATTATATCTCCGTAGAGCTGTTAAAAACAATAGGATGGAGAAAATAAAAGGAGAAAGTGGCATTGAAGTTGCTATGAGCCAGGCCATTTTATCCACAAGGGTCGGTAGGTACAAGGGAAAGACTATGGGATGTTCAAGTGTCTGTCAGCCCTGGGGCAGAGCAGTGGGGAAGGAAGTGCTAGGTTCAAAATACACACAAATGTCATGTGTATAATCAGAATCAATTACTGAATTAAATGTCTCTAAAATGTAGCATCATGTCAACTACGTCAACCGTGGTTGCATCTTCACAGTTTTAAGAAAATATATTTAATGTGGAGTTTTAATGTGGAAAGGTATTTCACAAATTTTCTCAAAGTAAGAGTGTTCAGGATCTACAAAACCTTAACACGACCTTAGTTAGGAACTCAAGTCCTGTCTCCAGGTACCATGAATTCCTTGGGCATAGTGCAGAGGTCAGCAAACTTTTTTCTGTAAATGCCCAGATTCTGAGTATTTTTGGGTTTGTGGGTCATCTGGTCTTTACTGCAACTATTCATCTTTCAGGCTGTAGCCTGAAAGCATCCATAGATGATATGTCATCAAAAGGGCATGGCTGTTTTGCAAACGAAGATTTACAAAAATAAATAGCTGGCCAGAGAAGACCTACAGGTTGTAATTTTCTGCCCCCTGGCTTGGTGGTGAGGACACTATGCTGGTTTTGGGAAATCTGAGTTCTCCTATTTCCACAACTAACACACTTCAAGAATTAAGCCAAGTCACTTCTTTGGACTTGGTTCCCTTATCTGGAAGTAAGCAAAGGAGGTTCTTTAAGCCACCAGGTTTTATAAGGAGCAAGAAGGGGGAAATTGAGGGGCTGGCTACCTCTCTCTCTTCTCCATACACACAGAACCACCTTGCTCTCTCTTTTTTTGCTTCCTCTGTCTTCTCTCCCACCCTTAACTTTCATCTACTGTCTTACCTTGAGCATAACCCATAAGGGCTCCCCTAGTTACAGTGTCTACAAGACTTTCCAGCACCAGAAATCACCACCACCTGGTTCACTCCTTGGGTTTCTCAAGTGTTAAGTCCTAAGGAAAGAGCCCAACTGGCCCACCTCATCCTGCATTGGAGCATGGGTCGTGGGTTACTGGGAAGCTAAGAATTTGAGGTCCACGTGGCTTAATCCAATCTTCTGTTGTCTAGAATTGGGGGAAGAACAAGGGAGAAGATTAAGGCCAAGACTTGGATGTTCAGATCATCACTAAGTCTCTTTGGGTTGTATTCTCCTATATGCCAAGAGGGTCCAAGGTCAAGTAGAGAAAATGTGGGCTTTATCAAGATATGGGAGATGCTGTCATCCTGCTGGGCTTTCCCCAATGTCACATAAACTCCCTTCATTTCTTCACTCCTAAGTGGGGATAATAATTGCTTCCTTGAGTGAGTATGCTGAAGACGAGATCAAATTAATGTCAACAGTGGGAAATACAACAGATAGTCACTGCAGAGTGTCTACACTTCTTCTCTTATCATTACAAGGATAATGCAGTCTCCTGGTTGGGTATTGGAATGACTAATTTGGAGCAGTTTAGTAAAGCATTTACTGAGGGTTGACTCTGTACATGAGCGTCACCACCCATGAAGTGTCTCTGAGACGTGTTCAGCCCTGGATGTGTGTCTGAGTTGTGTTACTGGTGTTACTATGATTATCACGGTGCAGCTGGTGGACCGGCTGCAGAGAGCTGGGCCGATGCTCCACCAAACAATCTGAGCTAGGGATTCTCGGCAGGCAGCGGGGCAGAGCAATGAAGGTAATACAGCTCTAAACAGATAGCCAGGGGACTTCTTTTCTATATTAAACTATTGATTTTTGTATAAACAAAGAGCACAAAAGGCCAGTGAAAACAATCAAACCCCAGAGCTGGATGCTGAAAAACTAGATGTGATTTGTCCCTTACCGGCTACCTTTGTCCAATGACTTTCTTTTAGAGAAAAGATTAAACTCCTTTATTTCTAGGAAGTAAACTGAAGGAAGGAAGGAAGGAAGGAAGGAAGGAAGGAAGGAAGGAAGGAAGGAATTAAAGAAAAGAGGAGAAAAGGGAGGGTACAGAGTGGGAAAAGGCTCTTAACTAGAAGACAGGAAAACTGAGTTCTAGCTTGATTCAGCCACTGAGCAAATTCCTTTCTTCCTTTCAGAGATTGGGTGCTCTCTACATTTGGAAGGTCTGTGGCTCTGTTACAGGAGGGAGGCAAGGAGAAGAGAAAGAATGAATGAAAGAAAAGAAGACCTGAGAGAAGGCACCGGGGGTCTAGGAGGATGGTTCTGGTTGGATTTACTCATGAGCTTCACTTTGGTCTCAGTAATGCTAAACTTAGTTCTTGGAGGAGTGACTTTTCTCCAACAACTCCATGAAGTCTCCATAAAGTGGAAACCATTATCTTCACTGCCCAGGTGAAGATTTTTAGGAGCTGGTGCAGGTAGAGTACCAAACTGGTGCTCACAGTAAGTACCATTAAATCTCAGTCTAAAGTCGCAGGGAGAGGTGTCAGTCGTGAAGAAAAACAGAACACAGCTTTATGCCCTATAATTTTTAAAAAAATTATTTTAATGCTACACCTGGTTAGTCCCTGAGCCTCCTTGGAGAACAGGTCTTCAGGCTTACGGCAGCAGTATCTCTCCAAGGCACCATTATGGCTCTTAGTTTGGGATTCCCCAGATGCAGACCAAGAGACAGGGACTGGGGTGCAAGCAGTTTGTTTCCATGGGGAAGTAAGCACAGTGAAACAGAGGAAAGGAAGGCAGCCAATCAAGTGTGGGCATCGGAGGAGTCAACTCCCTATGGAAATTCAGGAAGCTGGTTTCGAGCGCAGACTTCAGAGTTATCCCACCCAAGGGGCCAAAGAGCTGGGATATTTATGTACTGAGTCCTACTGAGTATCACGCGGTGGCGTCGTTTTCATCCTGCTGCTTCTATGGGAAAAGGAGGTTTCAACAGAGACAGATCTCAGGCAGTTGCCATCAGGCCAGGAGCACTGAGGTGGCCAGGGAGATGGGAAGTAAGCAAGACACCAACAGTACCTACCACGTGCCTGCCCCTCTAGCCTGTCTCTAAGGGTCAGCCATTGGACCCCCAAAACCGGGCTTATTGAGGAAGTGAAATGACCATCTATCACACGTGTAAGTTGTAAGCACAGCTAGCAGCACATGGCAAGCATCGGAAACATGTCGACCGCCATTGTTTCTTTTTCAATGAACAGTGGATCTGTCTCTGAGAAACTCAAGACACATATCCTTCCTAAGGGTGGGGAAACTGAGACCCAGAAATAGCCAATGACTCCTTTGGAGAAATGAGACAGCTTAGCTGTGGAATGTGTACGACTCTCCCAGGAGAGAAACCCAAGGTCACAGAAGTTCTTAAATCAACATGCCTTTCTCCTTTCAAAGGTCCTGCTCTCCCTGAGATCAAAGGGCTGTGCAAGACTGTGGCTGATGAGGATGGAGACGTGGATGGGCAGTGGCTTCTTTAGTGAATTCTCATCACTATCACTCCTTCTCAGAGAGAGTGGTGAATGAGTTTCCTTTGTTGATATGGGGGGACAACTATTTTTCTCCTTAGCATCTCAATAAATATTATACTTAGGACAAGACACTGGATGTAAGTTGACCCTGCATGACTAAATTTCCGGGGAAATTTTGAGCTCATAAGCCTCTTTGGGTCTTACCAGTTTCTCCCTTTTTCTTTTTAACTATGATTTCTTTAAATAAAGTTTGCACTTAATAAAATTCACCCATTTTTAGGTGTGTGGTTTGATGAGTTTTGACAAACACAAACTTAAGAAACATCACTGCCATTAAGATACAGGTATTTCCTTTATCCTCAGAAGTTCCCTCATGACCCTCTGTACTCAATTCCCTCCCCTAGCCCCCAGTCCCAGGCAACCACTGATCTGATTTCCGTTCCTATAGTGTTGCCTTTTCCAGAATGTCATACACGTGGCTTTTTGTGTCTGACTTCTTTCCCTTAGCACAATGCACTTGAAATGCATTCATGCTGTTGCTTGTAATAGTAGTTTGCTTTCTTTTATCACTGAGGAGCATTCCGCTGCATGGATGTATCACAATCTGTTTATTCATTCGCTAGTTGATGGATTCACTAGTTTGGGATGTTTCCAGTCGTTTCCAGCCTTGGGTGATTATGAATAAAGCTGCTGTGATCATTCCCATACACGTCTTTGTGTGGAAATATGGTTTTTTTTTCCTTGGATAAATACATAGAAGTGGGAATCGCAGAGTTGTATGGTGTTCTGGGCTTCACTGTGTCTCCCCAAAATTCATATGTTGAAGATTTAACACCCCCCCCCCAGTACATTACCATGCAATGGTATTTGGAAAAGATCTTTAAAGGTAAAAAGGCTGTTAGAGAGCATGTTCATCTAATCTGATTGGTGTCATTATAAGAAAATGAAATTTGGACACACAAAGAGGTATCTGGGATGTGTACACGCAGAGAAGTTCCATGTGAGGACACAGCAAGAAGATGGCCGTCTGCAAGTCAGGTGAGAGGCCTCAGGAGAAACCAAACACACTGACACCTTGACCTTGAACTTCTAGCCTCTGGAACTGAGAGAGAATAAACCTGTGTTGTTTGAGTCGCCCAGTCTGTGGTCTTTTGTCATGGCAGCCCCCGTAAACTAACACATTTGATAATTTCACGTATGACTTAAGAAACTGCCAAAATGTTTTCCAAAATGGCTGTGCCATTTTACATCCCCGTAAACAAATATGAGCCTCAGTTTCCTCACTTTCTTCCCACTTTAATAGTTGTTCAGTGATATTGTGCTTCTGATTTGTATTTCTTTAATAACTTGTGGTGTTGAATTTCTTTTCTTGTGTCTTTTCTTACCATAATATCTCTTCGTTGGTGAAATATCTGTTTAAATTTTTTGCCCATTTGTAATTGGTTTATTTTTTATTAATGCATTTTGAGAGTTCTTTATCACTTCTAGATGCAAGTTCTTTATCAGATGTTATCTTTGCAACTATTGTCTCTTGTCTGCGGTTCACCTTTTCAATTTTGTGTTTTTTTTTTTTTTTTTGCAGAGCAATAGTTTCAATAAAATCCAGCTTATGATTTATTTTCCTTTATGACTTGTGCTTCTTGTGTCCTACCTAAGAAGGCTTCAGCATACCGAAGCTCTTCTGCTCTGCTCCTCCGTGACTTAATTTTCAACAGGGCACTTCCCCGTTGTTGAAGGCAGAAGCCCCCTTGCCCAGCAGACCAAAGCCATGTTCACTGACTGCATTAACAGTTAAAATGATAGCATCCCAATGGCCTGGGCCAACTTCACTTGGCTTCTGAGCCAGGCATGGGATAGAGGCATGCAATGAACCCAACTCCCTCGACCACCAACGTTAGAAAGAATTGTGAATGGTAGGAAGAATGAAGTAGAACTTAATCTGGCAGACACAGAGGGAGCCCAGAAATCTCTGGACACATCAATACAAAGTCTGGCCTTTACCTTGATGTCATTGAAGAGCCACCAAAGAACTCTGAAGAGAATATAATCTGATTTGTATCTTAGAAAGCTCATTCTGGTTGCAGAGTACAGAATGAATTAAAAGGGAGCAAAATGAGAGGGAGGGAGACCTGTTAGGGGCTGTTGGAATAATCTTTTTGTTTTTTTATGGAAGTATAGTTGACTTACAATATTATATTCGTTATAGGTGTACAACGTAATGGTTCAATATTTTATAGAGAATATTCCATTTAAAGTTATTACAAAATAATGGCTATATTTCCCTGTGCTGTACAATAGATCCTTGTTGCTTATATATTTTACACATAGTAGTTTAAGAAATGGATTGATGGCTGAGACCAGGGCGGCAGCATTGAGAGTGGAGAAAAGTGTATTGATTATCTTTAAGTTCCTTTACTATCTGGAAATTCTCAAAGTGCCTCATAAACTCAATGTCCTCAACAAAACAAGAAAAACACTAATTGCCGCTATTAATGTTAAGCCATCCTGGATCGTTCTTTCTTCAGTGCATTTACCACAATGGCTAATTACACTCCAAAGTCACGGCTCCAGCTGGATAATATAATAATACTGATATGTGCATAGCCCCTGCCTCCCAAAGGGAGGAGCATCACAGAACAATCAACAAAAAACCCATGTCTACTCTGCTTGCAATCACTTTGAGACAAACAAGTGGCCCTTCCCACTTTGCAGAGTTGCAAGTTAAGCAGAAACTGAAGAAAGTGTAATATATTTGAATTGTCAGCATTTATCGAGAACTTGCTATGTGCCAAGCATGCTTTCACATATTATTTCATTTAATTCTTGTGGCAACCCTGTGAATTTAGATATGATCATCCCAACCTAGAGGCTAAGAAAACCAAAGTGCAGAGATGGAGTGACTTTTGCAAGGCTATACATTAAGGAAACGCAAGCAAAGAGGGGGTTTGAACCCCATGCTCCCTTGGGTTCATATCATATCCCCAGATATTTTCTTCCTGGCAATTGAAAACACCGTGTTTCCCATCAGTATGCCACCCTTGCACAGATGAAAGTAATAACTTTCAGAGACATAAAACTGAAATAACTTAAGGGAATTAGCGTTCTTAATATTGTCTTGGTGTTGGGATTTTTAAAAACATCTTTATTAGAATCACTCTCCTTAGGGAAATACTGATTTTTTTTTCACTTATAAAGAAACTGCAGCGGTATAAAGAAACGATGACTTGTCTGAAAGCCACCAAGAACCAATCCATTAAAATTTTAAGACAAATAATTAAGGGAAATGAATTGGGGCTGGGAATTATGTTCCTTAGGTGAACAGTACAATTCCCTGGATTTAACAAGGAGGAAAGTGATTTCTGTTAGCATCAGTGGTTCTTAAAAAGATGAGGTGCTCCAGATCTCTTTTAAAATATGAACAGCCATTATAGACTGTCTCTCCCACAGAATGCCCAAAATATAAAATTAAACATACAATTTCAAATGTTTTAAAGAACTCCCTCCATGACTTCTGTAAACCCCAGTTCCTGAAGCATCATGCCAATATAAATATTAGTATTTAGTTTGGGTTGATTTTTACTGAAAATTCACATTAAGAATCAGACGATCTGGGCTCCAGTCTTAGTTCTGCCCGGTTACCCATTGAGTCATAGTGACCGACACTCAGTGGCTGACAACAGCAGGAATAGCATGTGTTTTCTGCCCATCACCAGGCCAACTGGGGAAGGGCCAATCTGGGCTGGACTCCACTGGGGAGTATCAGTTCTCCAAGGGGTCTCATTCTCTTTCTGGAACCCATGGGCACACCTAGGCACGTGCTTCTGATGACAAAGACAAAAATTCGAGAGAGCAGTAGAAACACAGATGTCTTGATGCCCATGCACTGAACCAGTGCACTAACGTTTCTGCCATATTCCATGTGCCAAAGCAAGTTCCACAGCCAAACCCAAGGTAAAGGTGTGGAGAAATATGCCATGTTGGTTTTCTATGCTTTGTAACAAATTGCCACAAATCACAGCTTAAAAGAGTACATACTGATTATCTCATAGTTTCTGTGGTTCAAGTGTCTGAGCAAGGCTAACCTGCCGTCCCCACAAGGCTGCAATAAGGGTGTTGGTCAAGGCTCAGTTCTCATCTGGGGGCTCAACTGGTGATGGATATACTTCCAAGTTCTCCAGGGTTGTTGGCCAAACCCATTTCCTTGTGGTTCTAAGTGCAGGAACTTCAGCTCTTAGATGCTGCCCACAGTCCCTGGCTAAATGGACTCCTCCAGTGGGACATCTGCTTGCTTCTCGGCAGCTTGCTTCTCCCATGCCAGCCACGGAGAGGGAACAAGTCTGCTGGCAAAATGGGTCTATGGTATGTAACGTAACCACATAATCACCTTCAGACTGCACTCACACCCCATCACCTTCTCCATAGTCTATTGGTTAGAAACACATCGCAGGTCCTGCCCACACTTAACAGGAGGGAATGACACACAGACTGTGAAGCCTAGGAGGTGGGATCTTGGGGGCCACTTTCCAGTGTGTCTGCCACAATCTCTTTAGAGTGAGATTTGAGGCCAACCATCAATCCTTCATCATATTTCAGAGAGGCAGAACGCAGTGGAGGGCCATGTTATGTAGGACAGAGAGGAAGACCTCTCTGCGGGGGTGATATGTGGGCTGAGATGTGAACCAATGAAGAAACCAGTGGTGCAGAGACAACTTGGAATTTCTCGAGTTTGAGAACTGTGAAAAATATGCAAGAATTAAGAGCAGGGAATATGCTTTAAAATGGACCGTAGCTCAGTGTATTCTCAAATGATGGCCTGGACACCAGGTTTTTTCTAATCTTCCAATTAAATTGACTGCTTAAATTGCCATGCCGGAAACCCGTCTTCCAGACAATGGGTACCCAGCGGCTAACGAGGTGAGGAGGAGATCATGAGAGGAAACACTGGGAGTTTATGCCTGACGGAACGTTTCTGTCTGTGATGTGCGCGGGAGCAGGAGGAAGGAATATGTAAAAGATGTAGGACTTGATGGAGCCTCTAGAGAGACAGCAGGTGCTGGAGATCATGGCAGGTCAGGGCTGTGAAGGAAGAGGTTTTGCTCAGCCTGTGGTGGGTAACTGAGCTGAATGAGGGCCGAGGCACCAGGTTAATTGACTGAACCAGATAATCTGATGACTGCTAAACTGATGGAAGCAATTTTACGAAAAAGCCAGAGACTCAGACAGACCCAATGATCCTATGTAAGCCATATTACCCTCTCTGAGAATCAGATTCTTAATCTGAGAAATGGGAAGACTGAGCTTTGGAGTCTGGTGCTCAAGCAGCGCTGTGTGCTATGAATCTTCCGTGAAACAAAAGAATTTACGATTTTTACATTTCTATTAACGTGTCCCGTAGCTAGTTACGCTGCCTTTTAAAACACTATTTAGGTTAAAAAGATGATCAAATGTACCACTGATTTGTAGTCTCTGGTAGACAGTTCCAAAAGTCGTTTTCAGCTCTTCGTAAACTGTTTAGCACAGCACTTGGTACGTGGTAAGATTTCAATAAAAAGATAAGAATTATTATTATCAATTATATTATTTTATGATTTTCTTCAAGACGTTAAATGCAATGTACTTGGAAAGGCAGTATATTAAAATGTCATCAGCCACTAATTTTACAGCCAATTTAGTGAACCCCTCTTAAGAGTCCATCCAAGGAAGATAAAAGATCCTTACTTGTACACAGCAGATGCCCCAGTAATGCATTTTTACACCACTAACTGAAGAATAGCTGCATATAAGTCTCAAACATTGGCTACTGACTGACAACAATGATCTGTAGCTTGTGTGTAGAAATGTAAAATATACGAAGTCAACACTGCGACTGATTATCTCGTATTCTCTCCACATCAGCCCCTAGGGTTAGCAGGAGAGACATTTTTTTCCCCACTTTGCAGGTGGAGAAACTGAATGTTAGATAGGCTAAGATTCTCTTCCAAAATCCCAAACTCAGTCATAGAGTCAGGAATAATATACACGGCCTGCCTTCCGACACGCACCCCACCCACAGAAGAGGCAGCCCCACAACCACGTAGGAGTTAGTGAAGTGGCGATCCCCGCACCTTATGCTGAATAGGTATTAACCCTGGGAGTTACACTTTTTTTTAGTGTTTCCCCAGTGAATGTGATGGGAGGACCATGACACTAAACGGTAAAGTCTGAGAGGACAGGACCTCTGTCTTATTTCACCAGGGTGTGATGTCTGGCACGACCAACTGACACATACCCATGAGGACAAATGGCCTTGCTGCACTGATTTTATCACAACACAAGAAAGAGGAAGACTAGCAAAATACACTGGGGGCCGATGAATTTATAAGCACTTCTGCAAGGTGCTGTTTTCATCCCCAAGGTTAGCAACCATCTCCATCATGCCAAATTCAGCTGTCAGGTCTTGGCGTTCACCTCACTTAAACACTCAGCAGAATTCTGTCCGGGGATCCACTCCTGCTTCTTGAGGACCTTCTGCTTGTGACTCCCAAGCCTCCCTGCTCTCCCACTCCTGATTTCCCTCCTGCCTCCCTGCGTTCCTTCTCAGTTTTCATGGCTGGCTTCTCTTCCTCTCATTGACCTCGAAATGTTGCATCCTCCCGCCTTCAAATCTGCTCCCTTACAACCACCACCACTGTGATCCCCACTGACATCAGTGGCACCCTCTTCTCCCTCATCAATTGCTGATGTCAAAAGCCTTGAATTCATTCTGATCTTCACTTTCTCACGTCTCACATCCATCCCATAAGAAAGGCCTGTTGAGTCTACCTTTCAAAATATAGCCTAAGGAGCCCATACCATTATTAAGGTTTTCTGGGACAAATTCAGGAGCCTCCTAACAGGTCCCCCTGCCTTGTCACTTGTCCCCTTGTGGTCTGTTCTCCACAGAGCTGCCTGTATGATCTCTTTAAAACCTAATGCCACTCCCATGACCAAAACCTTCCAACAGTTTTCCATCAAATTCAGGAAACCCAAACTTCTTTTCATAAGTTATGCAGTCATATGTGATATTAACATGTTTTTCCTCTCTGACCTAACTGCCAGCTTCCCCCAAGGCTCACTCTGTTCTGGACTGACCGGCCACCGGCAGTAATCGGCTGCTGCTGCATAAAAAATTATGCGAAACTTAGAGGCTTAAAACAGTAAACATTTAATATCTCACAGTTTCTGTGAGTCAGAATTTGGGGAAGAGCTTGGCTGGACTTCTCTGGTTTAAGGTCTCATGAGGTTGCTATCAAGAGATCTGCTCCATAAAGGTTGGGTCTTGCCTGTTTTACTCATTGTTAAGTCTCAAGTGTGGAAAAGCTGCCTGGCACAAAGTAGATGCTCAGTAAATACTTGTTGAATGAATGAGTAAGTGAAGTCCTGGGACATGAAGAAAGGCCTCATTTATTATAAAGTTACAGTACAGAGGAGTGAGTTACTTTATTCCAAAAATATTATTGAGCCTTATGAACCAGTTGCTGAGTGTTCAAAGAGGACTAAGACACAACTTCTGGCCTCCAGGAGCCTCTGGTAACCCACCAAGCAAATTTCAGATGTTAGGACTCTGCAGCTTTTAAGAGATTTCTTAGCATCTTTCATCGCCTTCCACTCAACACATCCTCTTAAGAGAACTGCTTGTCTTGTAGCTGAATGGTTTGAGCGTTGGATCAGGTAGCCATCTTCCCCCAGCCACAGCCGCTTGTGTCAGGGCCAAGCCTCTAACTCAGGGGACACCTTTCCGTACACTGATAATCATCCTGGAATTCAAGGATCTAGCGCTAAAAGATGAAGTGAGTCAGTAAGATCATCTTGGGAGCTTGAATGAAGAGACACAGAATAAAGTTACAAATAGAGCAGGGGTCACAGAAGTCCAGAGACTCTGAGGCTGGGCTGAGACAGATTTAAAGTCCATGGCTAGCCAGAGACCTGTGCAGGCTGAAGTTCTGGGGAACAGAAACCAAGTAAGCATAAGAGTCTGAAGGAAGAAGGAGAAAGCAGGGGAGGCAAAGAGAGATGAAGAGGACTTGTGAGATGGAGAGAAAGAAGAGAGACTGGGAGTGAGACAGTGAGAAAAAGATAGAGGCAGACAGACAGAGCCAAAAGCAAATAAATCAGAGGCCAAAACAGATGAGCTCATCCGTCCTAGGAGCTGCCCACATCCCCTTACCTGAAGCCCCAAGGTCCAGTTTTCCCTAGATTCTGTGCAAGTGAAATTCTTCAACCAAATATCCCCTACCCCTTTCCTCTTGAGCCAAATCGAGTTAGCCTCTCCTATTTGAGACTAAAACCACCGACTAAAGCATCCTGTTTCTGAGAAAGAGGTCTCTGTGTACAGATTCCTTCATGCATGAAATAAAGCTCCTGGTCCCTCCTCCATGGATATCCACTTTCCTCTATTCAACACTAGAAGAATAGGGATGGGCTTCTTCTGAGACATTGCCCTCTTTAAGAGCACCCCCATGACCACCATGAACGCAGGTGGACAAGACAAGCTCAAAGGTGCAGTGAGTGTCTTCAAGACAGACCAGCTTGATCCTCCCAAACTCATCGTGCCGTGTGTGGAGTCCTGCCCATGGTACACACTGTAAGTGTTCTTAAATGACAAAACAGATCTACTTCATGAAGAACCCACAGCCCTAGCGTATTTTTCCTTCTGTGCTGTTACTGCTACGGATAATGGCGATGATCATAGTTCTAATAAGCGGACAATTTCTCGAGCGCCAGGCTCTGTATTATGCATGTTGTGTGCTTATCATTTCTCTCAACACCATTAGTCCCTTTTATGGGTCTTCAACGACTAAGCGATTTAGTGACAAAAATTACACTGTTAGATTATTTTCTTCTTTGCCATGACAAAATCTTCCCATTTTCTAGAAAAAGGAACACAAGCATTCAGGCTCTTTCCTCTTCCAGGACCAGCTGGTCTTTGAGGCTTAGGCATTAAAAAGTTGGAATGCCTTGGGCCAGGGAATTGGCACCGAGAACTGGAGGTGGGAAGAGAGGCTGCCTTCAGTAAGATGGTAAATTATTCTATCTAGTACTTTATTATGAAGTTACTATGTTGCTGCAAAGAAGCAAGAACAATTAAATTCCACATAAGGGAGGTGACATAGGGGTAGGCATGGTCTCTTAACCCTCACTGTGCAACAGAATCACCCGGGGACTTGTTAAGAAGGCCTGGAATAGCTGGAGCTGGGCATGCGCACATCCTGTTACCCAGCAGCCCCGCTCCTAGGGAGACAGTCAGCAGAAGGTCATGCGCTTTTGCTAACCTAAAGGTTTGCACAAGAATTAGCATGCTGGTAGCACAGCATCATTTGTAATACCCAAGAATGGGAAAGATGCCCATCCACAGCAAATTGGCTAAATGCATTGTGGTATATTCACACAACGGAACACCCTACGGCAACAAGAAGAGACAAACCACTCCTGTCCTTCACAGCGTCAATGAGTCTCACAGGTGTAATGCAAAACCAGACTCGGAAGTGTGTCAGCTGTATGTCTCCATTTATATAAAGGTCAAAAACAGGGAAAGTGAATGCCTGATGTTTTAAATCATGAAGACGATTATCCTCGGGCGGAGCGGGTGGTAGTGATCGGGAAAGAAAACATGGGGGCTTCTGAAGGAGGCTGGGTTTGTTCTGCACACAAGGTATGTTTGCTTTGTGAAAATACACCGTGCTACACTCTATTTGCTCACTTTTCTGTATGTCTGCTGTAATGTATTAAAATGTTTACTTAAAACAATACATGCCTTGTCCTCTGCCACAGAGATCAGGATTCAGGTGTTGTGGGGTGGGTGGGGCCCAGCGTCGGTTATTTCAAAAAGCTCCCCAGGTGTCCGTAATGTGGGGCCAGTCTGAAAATTACCGAAACTTCGGTCAGACAGGCCTGGGTTTGAGTCACAGCTCTGCCCCTTGCTCTGAGTGTGGCTCTGAGCAAGCCAGCCCATCTCTTTGAGGCTCATCTTTCCTCATTGTAGAGAGAGTGTACTGGGTCTGAACATCATGCATATGGTATAAGGTTAAATGAGATTATACAGATGAGATGCTTAGCACACTGTGTGGCACCCAAGAAAGTGTGCAGTGAGTGTTAATTATTGCTGTCTTCTAATTTTGTCCAAGGTTGAGGAGCAACTATTAATGAATCTGACTCAGATCTGCTAGATTCTAAAGCCCATCTTTTAATATTGGCTTCTGTATTGTGTGCTGTCTGGAGGACTCCGTGCCAATTCTCTCAAGGGACTATGACCCTGAGAGCAAAGAAGAGAAGCCCTGTTCTTTAATCACGGGGTGTTGATTAGGTTTGATTGCATGTTCCATGGTTATTATTGATCTGGGGAATGATTGATGGTCACTGGTTGTCACTGTCTCATCTTTGCTATAATTGCATGAAATATTTGTCGGGGTTGAGCACCTCTTACTCAGATGCATGAACAATAATTTCCCCAAATGTGTTTCCTTGAAAGAGATTGAATTATTTCCAAAGGTCCTGTGCATCTCCCTTTGCAGGGCAGGAAAAAAGTGCATCCATAAATTACTTAGTTGACACAGATGAGGACCCGGATGGTGGAGCAGTCGGCTGCGAATTCTTCTTCCCAGACACGTCCTGTCTGATGGCGGGACTGGCAGAGGTTCTGAGGGTGCCACCCTGGTCACGCACAAGCATGACTGGTGGTTCCTCTCAGAGGAGGAAGTGGACAGGCTGCTAATCCATGTCGGGGCTCTGGAGTCTGACAGCAATGACTAAGGCAACTTGAAATTAATTTCCCTGCCGTGATAGTTCCCTACTGCTTTGCCTATCTGTTCATGGCTGGGACAGCTACGGAAGGATTCAGAGCAGAAAGAGGACTTGCTAATGCGGACACAAAACTACATCCAAACTCCCACTGCATTACTTACTGGCCATTCAGTGCTTTCTCTCTGACCCTCAGTTTCTTCATCTTTCAAATACGGAAATGCTCACAGGACATGTGAGTGAATCTTCCGACATGGACATAAAGCTCCTTTTCCATGGTCTCATAAACCTAAATCAGATTCAGATCTTTTAAAGAATTACCCTGACATAAACAGCATGGTTTTCCAAATATATTCTATTCCTCTCAAATAAAGGAAGGCCCTTCAATTTGTTTTTTTAAATCTTTGTTTCCACCAAGGATCAAAACCCAAATTAATAAACACATTAACAATTAGAATAGCCACAGAGGACATATTTCCTATTTTTCTTCTTCAAGAGTCAATAAATCAATTACGCTGACGTTAATAGAAGTCAATTTGAATTTTTAAAAAACGTCTAATAGTGAATTATTTTCTAGTTACCTTAAAAGGTACATTGAGATCAGACTAAAGCTGGAATATCGAAATTAATTAAAAATTACATTGTCTAGTGGCAATAGACTGTCTCAAAGGGAAAGAATCAGGTCTTATGCTAACGTTTGTATTTCCAATTGATTGTATAAACTTTGAACTATTGGGGTGATTACTGGGTTAAACTTCGGGCTATTTTGTGATTATTATCTAATATAATCTTTAGGAAGATTCTATAAGGCATTTATTATTATTATTATCTTACAGATGGTAAAGTTAGTAGGAGAGTCAGAAACATTAACCAAGTCAACCTAAAATCACACAGCTGGTCTAGTAAGGGCAGAAATTCAAACCCAAGTCTTCTCGAAGCCAAAGTCAAGGCTATTTCACCATACTAGGCTGAGCGGGGGCCTCTAGCAAGCATTGTCAGTATTCACTAGGAACTAAATGAAAATAACAACAACTGATAAAAAAAATCTTTGCATTTAAATGTCATTAAGCAAGTGTATGTTCTGCACGAATCGACATCTTCAGTGGGCTCAAGACCCTAACGGCAAGTTCAGACACCAGGCTCTTGTTACGGGGATATGCTAGGGTGGAAAAGTTTAAATAAATGAATTGATTTTTTTAAACAAAAATTAATTTAGCACCTACCATGTGTTAGAAAGTGTACTTGGCACTGGGGATAAAAGAGTGACCAACACATCCAGACCCTGCCCTCAGCTTAAAACCATGGCAGGAGGAAGGGGAACAGGATGGAGAGGAACTCAATAGCGTAAGAATATAATTCCAGCAGAAGGAAGAAAATGGGGGAGCCCTGATTTAGTCGCTATGTGTGGGTTTTGAGGGGATATCAGAAAACGTCTCCCTGAGGACATGTGAGGAAGTGACACTGAAGCTGAAATTTGTAGTGGAAGTCAAATTTAACTGGATGAGGGTGGGGAGGGAAGGCATTCCAGGCACAGGTAACAGTGTTTGCAAATATCCTGAAACTTGGGCTCCGAAGAAGTATGACGTATCTGTGATAACGAAATAAGGCCAGCATGACTGGAGAACAGAAAGGAAGGGAAAGCACGGACTGTATTTTCAAAGATGGCCAGGACAAAATCTCCCATCCCACAGGCTCTTCTATAATTTGATGTTGCCACAACCCCATTCTATAATACAATGTCTCTCACCCCCCTGCAGCCTGAGTGGCTCTGTGGTTAATCTGACCAAGTAAGTGTGATGGCTATGACAAAGGGCTATCTTGGGTGTAAATTGGGCTTCTTGCCTTTTGGAAGCCAGCTTTCATGTAAGAAGGATGCCTACCCTAAGGACAACACGTGTTGGGGCTCTGAAGGCTAAGACACCGTGGAGTGGAGACGAACCCAAAGACACTGAAGTGTCAGATGTGCCCCACCCGAGACTAAGAAAAAACAAAATCAAATTGGAAGTGACTCCATCAGCAGCCCCCCTCCGCCCCGACTGATGCGACATGGCTGGGGAAACTACCCAGAGGAACCCTTCCCAAATTCTTACCTCCAAAATTATAAGCAAAATCGTGTACTCGGGGCCATTAGGTTTTGGAATGATTGGTTTTGAAGCAACAGATAACCAGAAAATGCATGTGGAAATAAACAGAGACAACCAGACCTGGTTTTTCTCCTGTTGGTCCTAACTTGGAAGCAGGGGCAAAAATGAAGGAGGCTGGCAGTGATTGATCAAGTTCTGACTATTTGAGACCAGTTGTGCTGAGGTGGTTTGGGCTCCTAGCGTTCTATTGTCATGTATGGGTTTGGTCATTGTCCATTTTTATATTCAGTATCTCAGGGAACATGGTACAAGGGGAGGCTGCAGGAGTAGAGAAACAGTAAATCTCAGCTCCTTAAGAATTTTAGACTTCATCAAGAGTTTTTTCCAGATATGCCCTTTGGAGCTGGTCTTCTGCTTGGCCCATAGATACCAGTATGGAAGAGAGATGAAGTTAAAGCTAGCACATAAAACATGGCATCCAGAAACAATGATGACAGATAACTGGAAATAAATTAGTGAGGCAGCAGGGATTGGGGAGGCTGAGTAAGAAGTACTGACATGCCTTGATCAATGGGTTTTAGAGCCAAGCAACAGAGGATTCAGAAGCAAAGACCCAAGCAGATGTCATCAAAGAAAGGCTTCCGGCCCCAGACTTGGATCCATTAACTTAATTCAACACATGCTAACTGATCACCTGTTCGACCTCAGGGACTGTTCCAGTGCTGGGGATATTGTGTTGAACCAAACAGCCAGGTCCCTGCTGTCATGAACTCCATAATCTAGTGGCAAGGAGATAGGTAGTAAACATGTAACAAAGGAATAACAAGTAAACTATGAGAAAATAAAGCATGGGGCTGGGAAAACAGTGACTGGAGGGTGGAGTGACTGTGTGGATTGACTTAGAAGGGACAATCCAGCAAGGTCTTTCAAGGAGCGGCACTCAGCGTTGATGGTATGACCTGGGAAAGAGTGCATCGGGCAGACAAAACAGTCATGCAAAGGTCCTGTGGGAGGAAGGATCTGGGTATATTCAAGGGCCTGAAAAAGAAGCTGTTGCATGCAAGGATTGTGAGCCAGAAGTCAAGGAATGCAAGGGAGGCTAGGCTAGAGTCATGTCCTATTGGACCTTATCGGCCTCTGTGGGAAGTCTGAATTTTACTTAAGTACTGTGTAAAGTCATTGGAGAGCCTTATGCAGAGAATGAGATGGTAGTTGGGAGACTAATTTGATCTAATTTACACTTTAAAAAACTCACTTCCCTGGTCTTCAAAAAACAGCCTTTAGGATGTGAAATTCAGAGAGGACTCTCGATTCTGAAAGAAGGACTAGACAAGGTGTAGTCCTAGAGTGAATGAGGCACTAGGGATGTAATCAAGGCAAAGGGAGTTGGTGGCCCAGTTTCCAGATGTGGGACATTGGTGTCAAAGGGGAGACTTAAAGACCCAAGCACCGAAACCACTGAGTGACTCTCAATATCATTGAAACACAGCTGCCATTTTAAAAATATAAACTGTGTGCCGGACAGTTAAATGCACTGTCTTATTGGATCTTCAGAACCACTTTATGAAGTCAATACTATTACCCCCATTTTACAGTTGAGAAAACTGAAAATCAAAGAGATAAAGGGACATATTCAAGCTTATTCAGTTTGTAATCTCTGTACTCATGTAACAGGGAAGAATAAATCCGACTCCATGTTGGACCTGCTTCTTTTATTTTAATCTTTGTAAACTATTGCTTTTGCTACAAATTAAGAATGTTGCTTACAGCCTAAAACATACAAGACAGCCCATTCTCAAGGCTCTGACCTTGAGGTCAGTGTTAAAGATGTAATACTTTTCCCTTCCTATTGGGATAAAAAGTTGCAGAACAGAGAATAGCATGTGTCTTCTTAGAGGTTTATAGGGACATTGTGACCCGACTTCTGTGGACAGCTGCAGGAACAAAGGATTCTGGCACCAAGAAGTTTGCAGCAAACAACCACACCCCCCTTCCCCTTTTAGTAGAAAAGAAGCCTGAATTCTAACTCGGGGAAGATGCTTATTTGGGACACCAGTCTACCATCTTCTCCCTCTGCTGGCTTTCCAATAAAGTCTCTGTTCTTTGTCCCAACAACTTTTCTCTCAATGTATTGATCTGTCACGTGGCGAGCAGTATGAGCTAGATTCAGACACAATTTCCACAGCTGGTATTCTTAATCACTTAACCATATTGCTTCCCCAAGCAAGGCAGACTTGCCATTTAGTCCCCTGACTATTGAAAGCAGCATTCTTAAATGCCCCACCCATGATCAAATCCACTCTGCCCTCAAACCTGGGAGAGGACTAGGTGATTACTAGAAGACCCAGAAATGAAGAAAGGATGAATGCTGGTGGCCAAGAACTGGACATGTTCCAAAATACAGGCTCTTGTTTAACTTAAAATCATCACCAGCAATGCATAAAGATCCCACATTTGGAAGCGGCTGAATTTCTCAGCTGCAGCCATCGCCTGTCTGTCGCCCCTGCATGTGCACATGCATACAGATACACACATATTCGCCTCTGCATATGCCCAGAGATAGGTACGGCACGTGTGCATTCTTTTCAGCTTTGCAGAAGCAGCAGATGGATAATTGCAGCCCCTAAGTGCCTAATCTGCTCTCCGGGACACGGGCAGATTTCTGAGCCAACAAACTTAATTGAACTTTCTATTCCAGCTGGAAAAGGTTACGGAGTTGCTGCGCACATCGCACAGGCGGAATGTAAAGGTCAGAGGCTCAGTCCTCTCTGTAATGGATTGACCAAGGGCTTACTATTTTGTGTTTTCTTTTTCCTTTTTTTTTCTCTCCCTCCCTCCCTCCTTCCCTCTCTCTCTCTCTGTTTTTCCTTTTTTTTTTTTTATCTCTGCCACAACCACTGGATTATAAAACTTAATTAGCCTAGCTGAGGTTCCCTCCCCAAGCATTTAAAGATGTACATGTTCTGTTGACACTGTTCATGGTCCTCAAAAAGGTTGCTTAAGCTCCCATGTGAGAGCAGGAGAAGAACTCTGTTTCAGGGTAAATGCCTGGGTTCTTTGGATCTCCTTAGATGCAGAGTCAAAGACCCTCTTCAAAAGTGCTTCTAAAATTTTAGCATGGGTAAGAATCACCTTCGAAAACTTTTGGATATACTGATTCCTGGGCCCATGCCCTGGAGATTCTGAATCAGATCAGGGTAGGACCTGAGAATCTGTATTTTTTATAAGCCCTCAGATGATGCTAATGTTCCAGGTCTCAGGATAAGACTTTCAGCATACCTGCTCTACAGTCTTGCGCCAGCTGAGTATTGACCTTTTCTCATAGGTAAGCACATGAGGAATGGCACTGTATCCCAAAATGCAAAAGATGAAGAAGAGGGAACCTTGTTCACCTTCGCCTTGGTTAGGCTGCTCTGAAAGGTGGTGCAATTCTGAGTGTCGCATTTTAAGAAATCCACTGGAAGCTGGAGTCTGTCCACAGATACACAACCTGGATGCATGGTGACGACACAGAACATAGACTTCTAACAACGGGTAGAATTTTGAACAAGCCATGTGCTGGGGTCAGCTGGAGGACGTGGACTCCTCCAAAGAACTCTATAAGGAGCTTTTTTTTTTTTTAAGCTGAAAAGGAGAGGATTTTGGAGAAACACGATTCCTGTCATCAAATACCTGAAATGCTGTCATGCAGAACAGGGATTAAGCTTTGTCATGGCAGCTCCAAAGGACAGAACTAGCAGTTGTAGGAGGGGGGACAATTTGGACTCAATTTAAGGAAGCAAAACAAGGAAGCAGCTCCTAATAATTAAAATGGGAATTGACTGTGTCATGAGGGAGTTAAGTCCCTGTCATTTGGTGGTGACCAATCAGAGACTGGGGAACCGCTTACTGGGGAGGCAGTAAAGCTGACTGAAGCATTACACAGAAAGTTGGACTAGATAGTTAATTTCTCCCATAGCATTCTGCACACACTTAGTGTTCAATAAACGTCAAAATAATGTATCTCTCGATTTCCTGGTCTTACTTCCTATAGGATTTCTCAGATGAGTCCCCCATGACCTCTTGGATTCTCCAAGTAGCTTCTAATATGGTCTCCCTGCTTTCAATTTTACCTGCCATTAAATCCATCCTTTACATGGTTGTCAGATAATCTGTTTAAAAATGTATGTATTACCACGTCATCTTGTGCAGAAATTCATCATCTGCCTAATACACTTAACCATCTTCCCATTGTCTATAGAATAATGATTACTCTCTCGCTTGCCATGCAAATCTAGGACCTAGACGCCAATTATCTTGCAGCCCTCAATCTTTGCCACTCCTTTCCTCCAGCAAAAGTAGATGGCTTGGATTTCTTCCTACACAACAGTCTATTGCAAACATTGCTTAGCATAGACTGTCAACCTGGAATTTCTTTACCTTTTTTCTCCACCCAGCTAACTCTCACCCACCTCTCAAGACCTAGTTTGAGAGTTATCTCTTAGGGGAAGCTCCTCCTGACACCTGAGGCTAAGATCAAAATGAAAAAACAAAAAACAAAAAACAAAAATACCAAACAAACATGTAATCTGTTATTCAGAGATGAGTGAATTCTCCCTGATATCTTCATATTAAAGTAAAAGGAGAAATTCTCAACTACGGAAGGAGGAAATATATTCCCAAGAAGATACCCTGGAAACTCAGGATGTGATTGTATTTTTTTTTAAAAAAAGTGTCACTTGTTCATGAGGCTGTAAAGGTAAATGCCTTTAGGGGGCAGACAGGTACCATAAGGGTAAACCTGGCCAGACAAAGACTGTGGAAAACTGGAGAAGGGATGGCCAGCCCAAGGGGCTGCCTCTTCTGCACTCTGACACATTGTCACCATGCATATGGGACTGTGAGCCCAGCATTCCTAAATCTTATTTTTCAAGAGAATACAAAAATCCGGATTTCTATAGGGAACTTCATACTTTGAACATATTTTAAAAGCATTTGCTTTTAGACATTGCATTGGCACAACTCCAATATCTTGCAGGGAAGATAGAGCTCAGAGGTTGCTATTTTGCAGCCTCTGTTCAAAATCTTTCCTTTGCTGGTGTTTCAGCCTGTTATTCACCTGGCTGCCTCTGTGGGCACAAGGACAAGTGAGAGTGGGTCACTCATCTCTATCAAGTGATGTGGGACAGAAAAGAAAAGCACCAATTAGGGCCTGAGGTCACAAGCTTCCCTGATGTAGCTCATTGCTAATCCTACAAGGTTAAGTAGACCCTTTTGTGTTCTTACGCCTCGGTTTCCTCACCTGTCATACGGGAACTTTATTTTCTATTCTCAGTACTTCCAAGAGCGTTTATGAAAATGAAATGAGATAACAAAAGTGAAATTGCCTAGAAAAGAACGCTTGCAGACGGAGGCACTGAAACAGAGCTTCTGATAGCAGATTCACCTGGGCCATCCAAACTGTGCCTCCTAATGGGCTAGTTCCACCGTAAGGGTAAAAATGAGGTCGTTTTCCAGCAACAGTTTCTTCTGTTTCCCATAAATGCGTTGGTTCCAGACAAGCTGGTTCATGAGGTGAAGTTTGAGATTGACTGATAATTGGTTTCTCAATCCAGAGACCAACTGTCAGGACACACGTGCCTCTCTTTCCCACACTGATGCCCCGAACCTGAGCTTAATATGTCACGTGTCCTCCCACACAGAGCTCCAGCAGACAACAGGGACTCCTGTCGATTGGTCTGTTTTTTTTTTTTTAACTGCGGAAAAATAAAGACACAGAGCAGAATCTCTCAGTGAAAGCAGGTTGCCTATACTGGAGTAGCAGCAGCTGACAGTTAACCCTCTGTGCTGCAGTTTAAACCTTCCCAGAAGGGAAGAAGCCAGCCAGAAATTCAAGTACTAATTGCAGATGAGTTAAATCTCCACAGCACAGTGGTTAAAAGCATGGGCTTTGGAGTGACTTTTAGTCCGGGATGAACTCGTTTGCTTCATAGGGTCTTATAGTTGATGGATTCCCCTCCAAAAAAGGGCTGTACTTCTTTATTTCTTTCTATTTCCAAGCCCTCTAAAATGTGATGTGAGGCTTCACATCTTCCATCAGTAGACAGAGTCCATTTCCCCACTCCCTGAATCTGGGCTGTCCTGTGACTGGACTGGCCAATAGGCTGCTGAGGGAGTTGCACCACCAGTTCCAAGCATAGACCTCAAAAGACCTTGAAGCAGATTCCTCTTCCTCCTCTCCTCCCCCTCTCTTCCCTCTCTCCTCCTTCACTTTCTTCTTCTTCCTCTCTCTCCTCTCTCTCCCTGTCTTTCTCTCTCTCTTCTCTCTCTCACTCCCCATAAAGGCAATCCTGGGCCATCTTGCTAAATGATGACAGATCTGTGGTCCAGTCATCCTCATCATCCCCAGTTGACAGCCAGGCAATGCCAGACATGTGAGTGGGGCCCACCCATGACTATTCAGCCCCGAGCTGACCCACCAAATGCATGACTGAGCTCAGCCAAGATTAGCCAAGCCTTGCTCGGATCAGCAGAACCACCCACTTACCCAAAGGCTTATACTTTATTTATTAGGAATGATAAATGCTTCTTGTTTAAGTCACTGAGCTCTGGAGGTGGTTTTTCATGCAGTAGTACTTAACCAATACAGACTTTGAGCAACTTAGAACTCTGGCTAAGCCTTGATTCCTTGGTCTCTAACGTGCAAAACGGAAATAATCATATTGGCACCACAGTGAACTGTAGCGAGTATTCCATGTATGGCTGCCATTACAAAAAAGCTCAGCTTAGAAAGATTCCACTGAAGTTGCATTTCTTTAAGTCACTCTGTGATTCTAGTGTGTCATACCTTCTATGGCCCTACCACAACATCCTTACTCACACACAATGCCAAACAAAGCTCCACTGTAAATTCAAGGTTTCACCAAGTATTTGGCAATTATTGTATTTAAATAAACTCTATCATTGGCGAGTGGCTAATACAAGTTAGAATCTCCATTTCCCTGAAAGAAAATGGGACAAAACGTAGCACACTATGGGTCTCAGCAGAGACTCAGGATTAGAATTTTAGACTCTATGCCAGACTCTATTTGATCATTTGTGACTCAAGAGTCTGAACTCTTTTAATCCCCTGGAAAGGAAAGGCTTTGCCAGAAATAAGACTTTGTAACAGCACTCCCATGTGTACCTATCCAGAAATTTCCAGAAAGACTCGAGAATGCAGCCCCTTCTACCACATTCTCTGCCACAGAAGGCAGCTCTCCGTGTACAGCTTTGCACACTGTGTCTTGCTTCGTGCGATTCAAGCCCACAGATCTAAAAAAGGGGAAGTCCTCTGTTCCCTCTTCACCTCTCCCTGCAACTCTTACCAGACCTTCATGGCCCAGGTTCCAGTCTCCTCTCCTCCAAGGAAGCCAGCTTTGTGTATAGAAGGTCACGTTCTTTCTCTCTTTTTCAGAGCAAATGATCAACCAGAGCACCTATCAGCAACTTCCTGTTTTAATCCTAGATGACCTTATGTCACTGCAGAGAAAGAACATTGCCATTTCTCCTTCGGGGCTTTTGGTGGGCATAACTGGCCAGTCACAGCGCTCCTTTCTCCTGAATCCGGAAGCGGCCTCAGTCCACAATGGCACCACCAGCAGCAACAATATAGTAACAGCAAACACTGCCTCCATGTGAGACTTTCAAGGCTTTTTACAGACTAGCTTGGTCAGTCCTCACAGCAATCTTGTGAGGTGAGTGTTCTTAGAATCCTCACTTTGCAGATGAGAAAACTGAAGCCCAGCAAGCTTCAGTAAGTTGACGCTTAAGGTCACACATGGTAGATAAACTAGAAAACTTGGACACTTAGCCAGTTTAGCTACAGAACCCATGCTCTCCATCACTGTGCCATTTGAGAAGAACATTCCAGAAGATTACTTCTCAGCTGTTGGGAGTTGGCAAAAGAGATGAAAGCGATGAAACCTATTTGCTTTCTCGACTATAGAAAGAACATCGATGCTGAAAGGTATCTGGGGGGACACGTCAGGTATCTCCCCGTTTGTCAGATGGAGGAACCAAGGTCAAGCAGAGTGAAGTGGTTGGTCTAGAAACTAGGGTTAGGGGGAAACAGAGTCATTCTGGTCACCCTGGAATTATGATGCTATTGGTTATAACCCTCCTAATAGCCCCCATTTACTGAATGTTTATTATAGGTCACATAATGTGTTAAACACGTTGCATGCATTTTCTCATTTACTTCACAGAAAATTTTAGGATCAGAAAACTGGGGCTCAGAGGGATTAAGGAATGGGCCAAGGTCACACAGCTAGGAAGGGGAGGAGGAGAGATTGCGATCTGATTCTGGCTGACTCCAAACCTCTTGGGTTTAACTACCTTGCACCTCTGGATGATAAGGTCATGCTCTCACTGAAGTCATGCTACTGCTTCTGATTAAGAGGAAACCAGAGATTTGTTACTTATTTATAAATTCTTCCATCACTGCCTTTACCTTGGGAAGCCTGAGGTTTCACCCCAGTGAACTTCCCAGAAGGGAACCTGGAAGAAACACATGTCACGTGGAGGAAACATTTCAAGAGATGTATCAATTGCATATCTCAAAAATACCTGCCTGGGATTGGGGAGGAGAATATCCAGGTAATCCAGAAATCTGGAAATAGATTCTGAGATGAAATAAAACCCTGCATGCCTTTTAGATCCACAGGCAAAAATCAATGGACAGAAATGTTCCTGGGAAATTAAAGTGTGAACTCCTTGAGGTCAAGAAGCTTGCTTTTAAATCCCGTGTTCTGCCCTCCTGTGAGACCATAGGCATACTGCAGGTACTAACTAGGACTCTGATTTCAAAAATTTAAGTATCGTAATGATATCTAAGCCAATTCCCTCATTCTACAGGTGCAGGAATGAGGCTTGGAAAGATGACATTATTTTCCAAATAGAAGTCTCCTGATTCCAAGCTTAGTGCAACTGAGTATAATGCACAACCACTTAAACTGAAGGTGAAACAAAAGAGGAAACAAAGAGTAATTACTTCTAATCATAATATGTGGGTCTAGGAGTGGCACAGGGGAAATTAGAGGTCATATAATCCAGCTCCCCAGTGGGTGCTTAATTCTTTGTCATCTTTTCAGCTGAAGTTACCCAAACTCTAGGTAAACACTAGGACTGGAGGGTTCCATGTAGCTTTAGGTAAAAGTAAACAGTGAGTAGCAAAACCTCTCGAAAGCACTGTTTTTCTCTCAACTATGGCTTCCGATTCCACTTTTAGAAACAATTAAAATACATCTCTTACAACAGTAATCTCAGGGGGTAAGAAGCTTTAGTTTCTGGTAAGAAGCCTAGTTTTGAAGTTCATGTCCTTTTACATAGATGGTTCATTATTTCCCACACAATGTGCTTTCCCTAGCCAGGCACCATCATTCTTGATGGAAGCAAAGATTACAAGGGAGAGGTTCATTCCAGATTTCACAGACCATCGAGTCCTTGGCTTCTACCACAAGCCTGCTAATTTCTGGGCTAAGAATTGCTCAGGAGGCATTCAGTCATGACCACCTAGTGTCTTCAGAATTACAGGACCACAGCCAGCTAGCGCTGGAAGGGACCTTGGAGATAATTTAGTTTTGGCCTCTCATTTTGCAGATGGAGAGACAGAGGGTTAAGTGACTTGCCCAAGGTCACACAGCTGGTTAATGGCAGAGCTGGACCTAGAGCTCAATGCACCAGGCTCCTGGTCGCTTCTGTCCGTCCACTCCCCCATGCTGTCTCCTCAGGCTGCTTCGCTATCACCAAAGCAGCTAGGGCATTTGCTTTTCAATAACCCACTCCTCAGGGAAAAGAGAGTGAAGCCTTTCCTCCTTGTCTCTCACAGTCCTCATCTGTCATTCCTTTCCATCTAATAAATGGTGTGTTTCTGGTCCAATTGTACGTGCTAATAAGCAAAGGATGGCTTTTGACTTTCCCTTGAAACATTTGCTTGTACCTGATTAGGTCTATTATAAAATGCAATGGACAGACCTGTCCTATTTATGAACAATTTTGCAAAGGATAAAATCATGACTCTCATAAATGTGAAATAAACACATGCCAGATATTTTATTTAACTCTTGAATGAATGAGGGAACCAGTAAGATGTTACAATCCAGTCAAAAGAGAGTTTAAAGAACACCCACAGGCAACCAGGAAGACTGACAGAGGTGACAAACAGATCCAAAACTGGTCAATGTCCATAAAGCAATAATCAATTCTTCTCCATTGGACACAATTTGCATTTCTACAGATAATAATCATTTGCATTATTACTAGTTTTTTTTTTTCAAATTACCGAGTAGTAAAATAGCTCAGACAATGAAAGGCAGATCTAATCCAGAAGGGTGAGCTAGACAGGACCCTTAATTTTTTTTTTTTTTGGCCCATTCCAAAGTCTTACACAATTTTTCTGACAGCCCCAAGTGCTGATACCTATCTCCTTGATGATGGTATCTCTGAATATCTGTAGGCAGGAAATAAAGTGTGTCATTGTCATTCTTACATACTCTGTCTCAGTGCCTCATTTCCTCACTGCCCTCTCCTTCTGAACAAACAGTCCATGGCCAGATATCACCAGTATCCCAGGTTTTTTCTCTTAACAATCTGTGAAGACTGTAATAATCTGAAAAACCTGATGAAGTCTTCCTTTGGTTCTTTCTTGTTGTGCAAACTTTGAAAAGACACTTGACCTCCCTGAATCTCAGATTCCTCATCTATAAAATGGTGATTATGGTTTCTGATTCACAGGGCTTTTGTCTCGAAGATTCAAATGGAATTATGCCTGTCAGACTATGTTTTCTTGATTTGGTTTGTCAGGAACCTATGCCAGAGGTACATAGCTTATTAATTAACATGAGGGCTTATTAGGAGTATAAGAGCATATGTGAATATTTAATAAAAAGGGAAAATATCTTAGCAACACAGTTACCTAGACCCCAGTCATCTCAATAATCAACATTTATGAAGTATCTAAATGATACTTATTATTAAGTACTAACTATGTGCCAAGCACTATGCCAAGTGTTTCATTTGTATTGCTCTTTTATCTTTACTATTACCTTTTGAAGTAGGTGTATGATATCTCCACTTCATAAGTGAGGAAATTGGAGTGCAAACAGAGTAACTCTCTTAAAGTCCTACAGCTAATGAATGCTCATTCTAATAGTCAAAAATGCACTCTCGACAGAATAATGCACGCCCTTAACCAGGCTTATTAGAAAGAGGTTGAAAGTTACGTGCAATAATAACTTACTTGTAAATTCTTTCCCTCTGTGGTAAACCCTGTATTTATACTTTCCCTAAAAATTTCATTAGATTATTTTTCAGTATTAAATATAAAGCTTTCGTATTAGACATAGTTTGAGCCAATCACTTCCAAAGGAAACCTCGCTTGTCTCTTAATATTTTTCCAAAATGTATGACACCAGGCCATTCTGCATACTCAAGGAATTCAGTGTGTAGAGAAATTAAAAACACAGACTCCAGGGTCTGGCTGAATTTGTCTCCCTGCCCCACTCCAGGACCCCTTATTAAATGTGACTTTTTAGCCAATTTACTTACCCACTCTAAGTCTCAGCTTGCTAATCTGGAAACTGGAGTAATAATAATAATACTGACAGTAATATGTCATTGGGTGACTTTGTGGAATAAATTAACAAATTCATATAAGCACTTGGCCAATCACCGAAACATAGTCAATATTCAATAAATTTTAGACATCATTTTTAACACAAATTTTCCTATTACTATTAACAGAGAACACTGCACAAGGCAGAACAACTAAAGCAAAAACAAACTGGTTGCAGCCACTTGATCCAAGAGTAAAAACAAGGCTCTGAGTCCTGATAACCAGTCAAACATCCATTTCTTTGTGAGTCATGAAGTGCCATGCATATCACTAGGGCCTAATTTCTCTGACCTTAAATAACTTGTACTTTAAGGGACAAAAGCAGTATCTCCAACTAACACACATAAATAACGAAAATTGTTGGAAAGCTTTGGACGATCCCTCCCTTTACCCAGGAACAAGAATTACATCTGGTTTCCCAAAGAGAAGGGCCAGAAATAAGGACATATATTTTCTCCCTTTCTCTCCAAGGTCACCTTGCTTCTCATGTCTTTTTCTTCCTGCTTGTTCACTCCATTCCCTTCTCCCTGAGTCCATCTTCCCTGGTCAAGTCTTCCACTTGTGGAACCCTCCCCATGACCTCACCACACAATGGAGCTCTCAGCCTTTCTATGGACAGGACCCTGCCAACTCTTAGCTCACAGACTCAGTCTGTATCCCAATTCCCAACTTCCAGGAGAAAGAATCGTCATCTCTGACCACAGGCTGTCAGGTTATGTCATATTAGCCAGGCAGAGGGGACCACTTCTATGTGAGAAAGGTAAGTTTCAGATACCTCAAGCAGGATAAGATACTATATATGTCAGCTTAGACCCACCTGATTAAATTCTCCAAATCACCATAAAGGAAGCGATTTTCAAGCAGGGAACAAGTGGTGGAATCCTGACAAGCAGGGTAGATTCTCACTGTAATTCAGTAATGCTCCGATTATTTACAGGGTGTCCATTTCAGAGCCCAGAGAGATTTTTCCGAGCAGACGATTACATTTCTTCAACCAAGAAACAGCATTTACATGTGCTGCTCCTGCTGACAGCTCTGTGGCTGAGATGCTCAACTCAGCCACTGCCCTGGGTGTTTTGGGCAATTTTTTAGAGCTCAGGATTTGACTGTGTCTTGAGCATACCCTCTGACATCACTGTGAATCAGTGGGGAATCTTGGCTTAATAGCATTTGACCAGCGAATGGACACAAGGGAGATCTGTGACATAAATATCTAGGAGCATTACTATTAATGCCATCCATTCAGTGGCACAGAGAGAAATGCACTATAACTCTCCTCCCAGAGCATACATACTGAAGAGAAGTGTTCTGCACGAACTCATTAGAGTGCCTTTATTTTGCTTATGCAAAGATAGCTTGAAGGAATAGTGTTATATGCTGATTTTAAAAGGGTCAGCGAGGGTTTAGAAAATAATTTAAGAGGTAAGTTAAGATTCAGAGTTTTTAAAAAATAGTTGCATGGGAGAGTAGGTTAAGCATGGCAAAAATTCTAGTCTGGGAATGGCTTCTGTTTGGAGTGGCGGGGGGAAGCACTGGGCTAGCTGGCAGAAGACTGGATACTTCCCGGCTGTGGAGACTAGACAAGTCACTTCTCTAAGCCTGAGTCCGCCAGGTGTGAAATGCGGCATGCCCTGGTCGTGGACAGTTGTGAGGGTCAGAGCTAATAAATTAACAGGTATGAAAGAACAGACAGTTAAGCTCTCTCTAAATAAGAAAAGTTTTAGATCCTTCATTTCATTTTACTGTTGGAGAAAGGGAAGACCTGGGGAGGTCAAGTGGCTTAGAACTAGTCGGTGTCACCTGGTTGTATAATTCACATCTGTTGGCTCTCAAGTCAATGCCTACAAAATTCTACCTTCAAGACCCTAATGACCTATCACTTACCTGACCCTATTCATGGCTGGGCAGAACTCTGTTTAAGGGGTTTGAAAGCAGCCCTTGTTTCAAATGTTACAGCTTACTAGCTGAGTTAACAGTGGGCTGTTTAATCTTCATGAACATATATTTTATCATCTGAAAAATGGGTATAATAATAAGAAGAAGCTCATAGAGTTGCTAAGAGCTAAAATATGTAAATAACAGTTAAGTACGATGTTTGGAATGCAGTAAATGCAAAATAAACAGTAGTTATTATGATGGAGGAGAAGAAAAAGTAACTATATTTCTTCACTTTAAATTTTAGGTTAAATCTTTTTGGGAGAAGCAAGGAGAAGGAGTGGCTGCCGTATCTCTCAAAGTTGAGTCTGTTGATGTAAGGATAGCATTAGAGGCTTATAGCATCTTGTATCCTCGAGAAGTTAACCAGAAGTACGTACAGTAGAGGTCAGATCATACACTAGTTCTTCTCAGAAACACTCAATTTCCCACGGGGTGATGTTAAAACTCCTTCACCTGCCTTTTATGAATGCAAATGATTTGACTCTGACCTCTGCAAAATTTTCCATGTTACAGCCCCTCCCCAAATAGACATACTATGCTATGACAGGCAATCGCCAGAGATTTCTCTCATCCGCTAATCATTCCCTGTACTTTGCAAAATCTGACTTGGTTCAGATGATCTCTCAACTTGGAAGCCATTCCCAATATCCTCTGCCTATGAAAATCTTATTTGTCCCCCAAGGTTCAGTTCAAATGTCACTCCATCATTAAAATCCTCCCTAATCAAGGTAAATGCTCTCTTACCTTGCATTCTACCCTCATGTCCTTTTATTTAGTGTCTCACTCTGCATGCTTGTCTTTCCCTATTGGGCTGTACAATCCTTGAGGAACTATCTCCATACTTCATGTCGGTATTACTTAAAATACTTAGTGTAAGATTTTATGCACAATAGATGTTAAATATTGGTTACCCTTAATCAAAATTTGTTTTTGAGCTTTTCAAATAAGTGTGAATTTAGGGAGGATACACACGTACGACTCGGTTTCTGCCAATCTTCAGATGATGCCACTGGGGAGAAGCAGAGCTCCAGACTAGCTGGTCAAGAGTGAATACTTCCTAGTAATTAAGTTAGCTCTTACTCGTTGAGCACATACCACATACCAGCCACTGTCCTAAGATACATGTCTAACATCTCACTCTCACAAACATTCAATGAGGTAGTTTCTACCATTACCCCATATTACAGATCAATAAACTGAGGCTGACCCAGGGAGGCTGAATGACTTGTCTGCGGGCCCACAGCTGATATACGATGGATTATGGGTTTGTCCCCAGAATTCACACTTTTAGGCACTATTACTATTCTTTCTGAGGCAGAGCAGCCCTCACCACACCCCAGATGTCTTAGAGAGATTCAGAACCAAGGACAATGTTTGTTTTCCTTCCTCTTGGAATGTAGCCATCTTGGGCTAGCTCTCCAAACTCTGTTCTCACCATCCCACAATCCCAAGTGACTATCAGCAAGGAACTGCGTGGACCAGCCTGGGGCGGGGGGTGGGGTGGGGGGCTGGGTCAGAAGGGCTACAACAACTACAATAAAAATGATATGCTCTGGTGAAATTTCCCTGCTATTTGGTCCTCGCGGTAGAACATTAAGATGGGCTGCAGGGACAGTAAAACAGTTCCCATCGCCCTGTTTCTCTCTCTCTGTAATGTGGCCAGAGACTTAAATACGATTGAGTTAATCTTTGAAGAAAACAGAAAATACTGTAACAATAAAGGCCGTAACATGGTTACAAATGAGAGCTACTGCTCCCTTCTGCATTCTAAATTCCGAGGATAATTCTGCAGAGCTTCATTACCAGAGTATAATTGTGTTATAGAATTCTAAATCACCCTGCTACACTTAACTGGCAATAACATTAAGATAGCGGAGATATTCATTTTAATTAAAACATAGCCTCAAACTATTTCCCTGCCATAAGAGGCAAAACTTTCTCCCCCCTCCACCACACACACGGAAACTTTCATTTGTTAGCGCATCTATGGCCAGCTATAGATAGGAGATTTAAATACAATTAGGAAATCCCACCTTATAAGCCAGGAGCCGTTAAAGCTTTGCTGAGGAAGATGAATACCAGGAGAGCTGGTTGGGGTTTTAATCTTTTTCTCACAAGTGAGGCACTGAGAGGAGTTGTTTCAGGAAGGATGGGGATCCCACATAATCAGTTCAAGAGTTACGCAAATAGGAATTGAGATGTAATAGTCCAGATATTAACAAAAGCCTTGGTAGCCCAGCAGTCTCCAAGAGTTTCCCATTGCCGAAAGCACAGACATTCATTCAATTAACAAGTATTTATCGAACATCTATTTTGTGCTGCACACTGGGGACACACACATAAATAGAACGTGGCTCCTTCCCTCAAATATATGGCAACCTAGTGAAGGAAACTGATGTGTAAATAAGAAACTGCATTACAAAACGCTCTAGAGAAGATGCAGCCCCATATCCCTGTCCTTCCTCCGGACAGGATACCTGGGATGGATTTTTGATGCAGGAATTTTCCAGACAGACAAGTGAATAACAAGAGCAGAGGAATGACGTGTTCAAAAACAACGTTGCATGAACTTGAATAAGCTGTTTGGGAGATTCTAAATGATTCAGTGTGGCTAGACTGTCATATATAAAGAGTTAGGGAGAAATAATGTTGGTGAAGCCTTGGTGCACTGACAAGGCATCTGCCTATGAAATTTTTGAAGGGTTTAATCAGGGGAGCCGGGGGTGAGGTGCAGACAAGCATTGATAGCAATATGACTATTGAGGTCATAGTGCAGGGTTTGTAGTTTGGAATTTAAGGCTTCAAATGACCTCTCCGTCCACACAGAAATATTAATAAATATCAAAAGTGACTATTAGATCACCCACACTAATGAACATTTCTGAAGGTACACTGTACGTCTGACGGTTTGCATATAGTATCTTACTGAATTCCTAGGTGTGTAAGAATGGACATTCTTCCTCTTGCGGATGAGGAAACTCAGACACAAAAAAATTGAATAAGTTGCCCACTGAGATCATCCAGATAGAACTGAGATTCCAATTTCAGTCTGTCTGGTTCCCAAACCCTGTTGGGGTTGGTTCAGAATCTATGACTCCGCAGAATTCTCAGCGTCAATTATAAACTGTCATTCTGCTCAGCATTCTGCCTCTGTATCTCCTCACAGGAAAGACAATTCTGTATACTGTTCTGTATTTAAGAATCCAGCCATTTGTCATCAGTCTTGCCCATGACCTTTGGACTCCTAGATCTGTCTCTACCCTCCTCTATGCATGTCTACATACAACTCACTGTTCAAGATTAGACTCTAAGTTCACCTGTTCCAGCATGTTCACCATGAGCATTCGCTATCATCAGTAACTCCTGTTGCAAGTCAGTCTCTTTCAGAGGTGTTGGGGTTACAGAGGTGTATAGAGCAGATAAGGACCCTTTCCTAATGGAGCTTGATTTCTAGGTTAAACAGGCAAGGAGTGTCAGAGCTGGCGTGAAACCCAGGCAGCCTTACTCTAGAGCTACACTCTCCAATGTGCATACTACCGGCACATTTGTCTCTCAAGAAGTTGACACGTGGCTAGTCCAAACTGGTATGTGCTATAAGTGTAAAGTCACACAAAATTTCAAAGTCAGTGCAAATAAGTGTAAACTATCTTCTTGCTTATGTGTGCATATTACGTGTTGAAATGATAATATTCTGTATATAATGAGCTAAATAAAATGTATTACTGACGTTAATTTGACCTGTTTCTTTTGAATTTTTTTTTCTGATGTAGGTATTGGGAAATTTAGAATTGTATGAGACTTGGATTATATTGCTCTTGGAGGGCATTGGTCTGTACGTGTACTCCTAAACATTATGCTATGTTCCTTCCTTAATAAAGAGCTAAATAAAAAAAAGATAATTGAGGAGAAAGATGAGCACCATGGTATTAATAACATATTAATAATGCTAGTTATACACCTAATGGGGGGGGGGTGAAGGTGACCTGTCATTAGATAGTCTGGGTGGGAAAGTCTGTCTGAAAACGTGATATTTTGAGCAGAAAACTGGAAAACCACCATGCAAGGAACTGGAGGGGGTGCAAGATTCAGAGAACTTACTATTTATACAACTAGCTTCAGAGTTAACATTTATTTTTAAACTGTTTTTTTAACTTAACAGAAGGGGACTGAATATAATAGAAAGTACCTGACTTTAAAAAAATTATTTTGATTTATTTTTTTCTCTGAACTTCAAGAACCCTAACCTCAGACATTCTCGAGCATCTGTGGACCTCTTCTGCATCTGTAACGTGGAAAAATAATTCTCCCTCATTTACTGCAACATATATGTGAGATCTAGCATGAAAGCATCCACCACAAGGTGAACACTTAAAATCTACTTTGCCTTTCCTTCTCGTCCAGCTCGATTCTGAGCTCACATACAGAACGTGTAGTGTTAATATCCTGGATCTTACTTACTAGCTCTCACAGACCCTGTCACTGAGACTTGAGCATGGAGACGTGCAATAAAAGAGTTGAGTCAACATTCTTTTTTAAGTAGCCAAGAGAAATGAAACATGCATATTTACAGAACTAGAGACTTTGGGGATATTTCTGAGCCAATCTTCATAAATTAGACATTGTCCTCAAGAAGTTCTGCTACCGGATTCCTAGTTGTTTAATTCTGGTTCTGAAATGCTTTTTCCAATCATTCCCTGTAGTTACATTTGCAAAGCTTTTAATAGTTGACAAAATATTTCCACATTCATTTAAAAACATTTTTTTTATTATAGTCAGTTTACAATGTCATGTCAATTTCTGGTGCACAGCATAATGTTTCAGTCATACATACACATACATATCTTCCTTGTCATATTCTTTTTCATTATAGGTTACTACAAGCTACTGAATATAGTTCCCTGTGCCATACAGTAGAAACTTGTTGTTTATCTATTTTATGTATAGTAGTTAGTATCTGCAGATCTTGAACTTCCAATTTATCTCTTCCTCACATTTCCCCCGGTAACCGTAAGTTTGTTCTCTATGTCAGTGAGTCTGTTTCTGTTTTGTAAATAAGTTCATTTGCCTTTTTTTTTTTTTTTAGATTCCACATATAAGTAGTGATAACATATGGTATTTTTTCTTTCTCTTTCTGGCTTACTTAACTTAGAATGATGTTCTCAGGTCCATGTGATCTCAACAACTACACTGCAAAGTTAGAAGAGCAGGAATCCCTAGGAAACTGAAGAGACCAAGGGGCCTGTCCGAAGTTGATCTGCTGATAAATGGCAGGGCTCATCGTCTACGTCTGGGCTCAGGTGCTTTTGTTTGTTTAGGGTTTTTTCTTTCTGTTTTTAGCCACATGATGTTAATCCTTCTAAGTAAGAGTCCTTGCCTAGGATGTTGCACTTTGAAAGCTTTCTCATGATTTCCTTGTAGCCTCTGCTATGCTTCTATATTAGATTCTCTACGTCCAAATATTTCCTTGTGAGCCTCTGTTTGTAATAAAGCACTCAAAAATGGGTGGAGTCTTTGAGTACATTTGTCCCAATTGGCATCTCAGGGTTTGTTTTGTGTGTGTGTGTGTGGTTTTTTTCCCCCTTTATTTCCCTTTGATTGCTTTGCAAAATCCAAATTCTAAAGTGTGGTAGGGTCTGAACCTCTTCAACTTGCAAGAAAGGTACTTGCCATCTTCCTGGAGCTTAACTTCGAATTCACTGAGATGAAAATAGACAAGGTTACAATGCCTCCAGGCTCCCAGCTAGAGATTTCAAATATTTCTGATTTCTTCAATTTAGCTTCATTTAAATTTTACTGAGAGGTAATTGCACTGAATTAATATAGTTACAATTATGCTGAAATCAATCCATTAACATCTTGAAAATTCTTATTAATCTGGCAGCAATGTTATGGATAAAAACAGAAATACATTCTCTGTTTGGAGTGTAGATTAATATAATAAGAATGCTGGAGTTAATTTCTCCAGGATATGAATTCTTTGAGACAAGAAGTCTATGACTTATATTTCTGTTTTCTGTTTTTAAAGTGCTGCTTTGAGTACATAAAGATAGTATTTGCATGTAAAAGTACCTGGAACCACTTGTCTTCATTCCTATGTCATCAAAGGAAACTTGATTGAAAGTCCAAGTCCCAGAGCTTTTTCTGAATTTACTGGTTTGCCTTTTAATCTCTCTCTTTTCTCTCCTATAAATATACTGGAGACAAAGAATGTGTCACCACTCTTTTTTCAACTCTGTGCCTAGCACAAAGTTTTTGGAATTCAGTAAATATGTTCAATATACTGCTAACAATTGCGGTGGCAACCACAGCATGACGGTGGTGACGGTTGTGTTAAGTCACTAATAACAGTGTTTGTTTAGTGGAGTGGATGCCACATGGAACCCAGAACTCACTTGAAATGTGATTTAAGGTCACCCAAAGTACAATCTAAATATTGATTCTTTAAACATCAAATACGCCATTTATCTACATCTATACCTTATAATTATTGTCCATCAACACTCAATCATTCAATGGTTATTTATAAAGTATCCACTGTCTATTTGCTGGTACGTATTAATAATTGAAACAGACATAAACCCCGAAGTCATGTAGCTTACAATTTAGTGAGAGAAGGAAATGATAAGGATGTAAACAAATGTTCAATTTCAAATCACAACTTGTAAGTACTGGGACAAAAATGGACAAGGTTTATGAAGAAAAAACAACAGAAGGGTTCACCTTTGCCGGGTTGGCTCCCTAAATTTATTCTGGGGCTCAGCTCTTTTTGGTCCTGGAGCAAGAGAGGAAGGGCACAAGATAATGTTAGGTAAGTTGACAGGGGCCAAATTATAGCGTCTTTAGCTTGGAAGGTGCACTCTACCACTGATCTCTATCCTCACCCCAATGTTTCTGGATTTAATGACGAGATTTTGAGGTTGTTATTACTGGCCTTGACAAGAGCATTTTCTTTGAATTGTTGGGGTAAATCCAGATTGGAGTAGGTTGAGGAGTGTTTGGGAGTTGAAGTAGAGTGGATGGCATCTTTTGAAGTTGGCTGTGAGAGTAAGACAGGCAGTGCGGTGGTAATTTATGAGAGATGTGGAGTCCAGGGGAAAGGTATCTGGGAAAGGGGGATGGCAGGGTGCATTTGCATGGGGATCCCTAGAAACGGATCCCTAGGACAGAGGCTGGTGAGACAGGAGCTAGGTGGATGAGGGCAGAAGGAAAAGAAGAAATGAGAGAAGACTAAGTGAGAGACATGGTGAAAGGATTGACCTCTAATGTGAAGAGAGGAAAATCCCTCCTCAGACGTAACCGGAGGGAAGGAGAAGCCAAGCACAGGCAGAGATTGGCTTCTAGGGGAGGAGGATCTTTTCTACTCTACTGATGAAGTATTGGTGAAGGCTGGATGGACTGGAGGGTGACTGTCACAAAGAACGGAGTGTCTGAAGGCAGTTATCTCTTTATCTGCAGAAGTAAGCTGGAGAATCACTGGAGGACTGGGGCACAGGGTTTCGAGCACATTTGAGGTTTGAGACCATGGTTGTTCATAGACGTGTTCAGATGCCTGTGTATGGGCACTGAGGAGGTATTTCGGATGAATTTCGTCTAGATATCAAGCAATATGAGAGAATGAGGAGCAAAGACGTTGAGCTTCTGTGCTATGGCGATAATAAAGAATCCAAGTTGTGCCAAAAAGGAAGCAAAGGCAGGAGGTGTTGACAGACAGTGTTAAAGTGGTTGGGCCCACGGACTGACAGACATGAAGACTGAAGTTTGGATATTTGCATTAGGTATTGTGAAAACGATGTAGTTTCAAGTCATGTGGATCTAGGGTGTGCTTATGCGAATAAGTGGCTGAAGTGGAGTGTAAATAAAACTCACTGGAGGTAATTAAGGTCAAGAAACTGGGAGATTAGAATGCTGGGTGAGTCGGCCATTGGGATTTTGACATTTCCAAGCAGGAGGATAGATCGTGGTATAGAGAGAGAGAGAGACAATGACACAGGAAAGTAATTGGCGAATGATGAGAGTGCTGGCAGATAACCACCACGAGGAAGCAGAAAGCAGCTAGTGTATTTCAAACGACACAAGCTTTTGCAAAAAGCAGGGGAGCAGTCATGGATGCGAGGCATCTAGCTATTCCAACTGCTGGCCTGGAAGTATGTGACATGTGAGAGAACAGCCCTTTCCATAAGGCTGTGGAGGATGTAACATACTCAGGGAACAGACATATTTCAATTAAAGCAAGAGAGTGAAAGAAAGTGCCCAAAGGAAATGGGAGGCATCAAGAGGATTGTGAGATAGATAAGGAATACAGGATGACCCAGGCGAGGGATTTGGGAGGGTGGCTTTGGGGGTGAGAGGATTAGCTCAGCTTAAGACACAGAACCAAAGAAGAGTGCTTGGCACATAGTAAACATCCTGTACATGTCAGTTATCATGTTCCTATTTAATGGGCATGAGATTTGGAGGTTATGGATTACCACATAGGCTTGGAACTCTGGCAGCCACGGCCAGACCATGAATAATGCGACTCACAGAACATCTATTTTCAATCTATTAACTCCATTTCCCTAGGCAAAAGCAGATCAGAAGTTGAGATTATAACATGAAATAATGATTATCTTCACAAATAAAACATGGGCAAGACATGCTGTGCTACCAGCTCCCACAAACCAAGGCATTTAAAACCGAAAGAGCAATGTTATTACACGTTTGTGTTAACAGTGGCATTGCCGGCCAATTTGTTGACTTTTGAAGCTTATGAAGATGGCGTTTATTATTATCAATAGCTTCATGACTTTTGAAGAGTTATTTCACCTCTTTGGGCCTTGGTTTCTTCTTGTGTAAAACAAAGGTACTACCTGTCTATATCACAAGGTTATGAGAGACAGGAAATGATGTCTGAGAAGTCGTTTACAATACTACTAAAAGGATAACTGACGATATTATTATCAGTCTCCACCGCATGCAGAGTATTTCCTGAAGAGGGAGGTCAGCCTCTTAACTGTTATTTGTAGATAAATTAGCCATATCTGTGTTTCCAGCAGCAGTTGGCAGTAAGCTGAACGTCACCTCTCTTCCATTTCTGATTTCATACGAGGAGGAGCAGACACTAAGGGACACCCCCCAATCCAAAGTCCCTTTGCAAAGAATTGATCTCTTCCCTAATCCACTGTGGAGGGCTCCTGATGCCAATTTTGTCCCACACAAACCCACTGTTTAGAAATAGGAATGTTTCAAATGAGTTGGTAAACCTTTCTAGGACAAAGAGGCAGCATCCCACAGAAGCTACAAAGAGGAAATTCAACTGGGCGTCACAAATGAGTGAACCCACAGACTGAAAAGCCAACAGAAATCAGGACGGCCGTTCTCCATGCGGTCATGGCTTTGCGTTAGCCTCACTCCCTCTGTCACTGCTGACTGCTGTCATCCTCTTGGCTTGTAAATGACCCAGGCACAGCCACCCCAGCCCCAGCTTAACAAGACCTTCCATTCATTACTACGGGCTCACAGGGTAAAGTCAACTGTTCCAAAGATGGAAGTGTTGTGGATGATAAATGCTATCTGAATAGGCTTCAAAAGTCAACAAACTGGCAACTGTTAATACAAGTATATGATGAGATGACACTGGCATTTCAGTTTTTGATGTTTTATTGAATTTGGATGCTTTTCAGCACAATACTTAAGAGCAGTCTAGTACATTGGGTGGCTAAGGGTGAGTCAAGCTCTGTTGTCCAAAGGTCTAGGTTCATACCCTAGCACCATCACTTAGTCATCATTTGACATGAGGTCAGTTAACAATGCCTCAGTTTCCATATTTATAAAGCAGGTAAATAACAGTGCCTACCTGATGGGGTTGTTGTAAGAGTTATGTATGTTACTAACAGCTAAAAGCACTGAAATGTGAATGATGATTGACATTCTTCAATGGCCCTCCCCATGCTCCCCGAGAAGGGCTCGATAGCCCATTTGCAATCTCTCCATCACAAGAAAATGGAGCACAGTTTGAAAGCTAAGTACTTTGAGCAGAAAGGTAGACAACAAAATAGAGTGGAGGAAGACTGCCCAAGGAAATCCAATCGGAATGATTCCTAGATCTCAGATAATTGGAGAAGGAGTGGACAGCTGTCCCAAGTGAGACCCAGCACGTATGATATTGTCTTCCCCAGGGCTTGCGGCTGGAAGACTCAGTGAGTCTTCCCTGTGCTTGAAATAGTCGCATGTGACTGGACCCATCATTTCAACTGACTGAGCCCCAACCATAAAATGAAGAGATTGAACTAAATTGTTCTCAGTGATCACCTCCAGCTCCGACTCCCTGTAATCCAACACTGCGCGGTCTGTTGTGCAGTGATACAATACGGAAACTGCCAGTGCGGGTAAGTGAAACCTCAACATGAAGTTAGCAGAGAGCTGGCGATTACACAATGGGCAATGTCGAGAAAATAACCTTATGGAGTGGAAAGTATTGGATTGTCTGATTATGACTTACTCTCCAATATGAAGATAGAACCATGCTTGGCCGCTCAAGGGTGAAAATGTGGTAATGTGTTAAAATGCTAATGAAATTGGAACCCTGTGATAGATGTTTAGAACAGTTTAGGTTACCGAGACACGGGAAGTTAGAGAGCATAGCTCGTAAATCCTGATGGTAAGGCCGAACTCCTCAGAACAGTCAAGGCCTCTTTACAATCTGATTCCAACTTGCCTTTCAAGCTCATCTCTCCTTACACACACGCAGGCAGCCTGTGCTCAATCCATAATGAGCCATTTGACATTCTCCAGACACAGCAGGCTCTTCTGTTTCATATGCACACAAATTCTGTTGCTTCCACCTCCATCTTTCACGTCTCTCCATCCCACTGCTTTCATCTATTTCAGATCATCATCACTCACCTTCTAGGATTAGTCAGTTTTCTTGACTTGTCAGACTGCCCCTAGTCTTTGTTCACTCTAATCCATTGTCCTTTGTCCTTACAGCTACCAGAGTATTTTTTTTTTTTTTAGTCATGTAGCCAATCACGTCTCTCTTGCCTAAAATTCTTTAATTATTTGTCAGTGTCCTTAAGACAAAATCCAAAATCTTTGGTATGGCTTGCAAGACTTTTCATGTTCCATTATTCAGCTGCTGCTCCCAGCTCATCCTGCATCATTTGTTTCCTTCCATGGCATACCCTAGCCTTGCTGACAGAATTTCACCTTCCCAGGCAAGATAAATTCTCTCACTCCCTTGGACCTTCACATTCTGATCCCCCTGCCTACAACCTCACTCTCTCACCACGCCTTGCCTCACTTAATTAAAGTCTCAGGTAAGAAGACCTTCCTTCATCACCAGGGATAGGTCAAGTCCCTTGGCTGTTTGTACTTTTTCTGTTGTAATATGAATGCATTATTGCAACTCTCTGTTGAATGGATGAATGCTATTTCTTTTACTTAAATGCCCTTTGGTCTTCTTTCCCACGCATTGTTTCACTTGTCAAAGCCCAGCCCAAATGTTACCACCTTGGGAAAAGCCTTCCTCATCCCACAAGGCTATTCCTAACTCCTTTTTCAAAGCTCTCATGGAAATCCATGTAGAACACTGTTTGTCACGACAAATCCCATTAATGCAAATTAGAACCTTGACCAGAGAACTATTCCCAGCGTACCACAGAAAGGTAAGCTATTCGGTGGTGATGCAGAGAATAATGGAAAAACTCGGACTCTAACGTAATTTGGTACTGAAATCCATGCTAAGACCTAGCTCTCGGGTAGGGCAGAATGAGAATAGGTATTCTACATGTCTGCACACGTGCACACACACACGCACACACTCTTCTGAGATTCCAGATTGTCATTCTTGGAGAGGAACATTTAGTCCTCTAAAATTCATGTGAGTACTGGAACTGTCATTTTCTTGCCAAGTAGCAGTAATTCCACACCTTCCATATTTAAAGCTCTCAGTAACATAAATGTTACCCCCAGCTTCTTTCATAACGTGACAGTCTTCCTGTTGCAGTATTAATCCGTAACTGATTTCATAGTTGGACAACTGTTTTTAATGACCTAGTACATGGGAGGCATTGTTACACAAGTCTTCAGATCATTCCCTGAAGGACCTGTCACCAAAAGGGCAAATTCATTTACTTGTCATAAAGCAGGAACCAAAAGCCTCATTACACTAATTAAGGAAAGACGCATTTGGGTCTTTGTTGTTGAGAGCTGAACGGTCTCACATCTGCACCTGAAAGGGGAATCAAATGGAGTCAAAGACATTGTGAATAACACTGAAAGAGACCCAGACGTGCTAACTGCGCATCTCTCTTGAGTGTCTGGTCAACTCCAGTTCTATCTGGAAGGAGTGTGTCTACTCTGTCTTGGCGAAATAGGTAGAATCAGAGGATTTCCCATGCTTCCATTCCCTATGAGTTTTGCCTTCAAGAACCCTATCTTCGGTTAGGTGGCCTTCTCATAGAGTATCTTGAGTGTCTGAAGAACTGAACTCAATGCCCACTTTGTCTCCAATATGCAAAGAAAAGAAGGAATGAACTGGATGCTAAATAATTTTTGTACAACTCTTACTAATGCTGAAATCCCTGATTGTAAGATTTAAGCATCTGATGGTTCAACCAAGATGAAGGAAAAAGCATGTTAATTATCTATTATGTTCCAGGTGTCATCCTTTTACACAAGCCAAAATTCTCAAAATAATCCTGAGAATTTTTTAATCTTTATTTTATTAATGAGCAAAACGAACCTTAAGAAGTTAAAGTGAGCTGGGATTTAAAGATGCTTCTTCTAAAAGTCACTCTTTTTTCTGTTACACTGTAACAACCTGCCCTCTTTCTCAATATTCCACCTCCCTATCTTGTAATAGATTCCCTCTCAATAGGTAATAGATGGATAGATAGATAGATAGACATAGAAATATATAAATCTTGAATCTCCTGATAATTACTAGTAATTCCCTTAGATTCATTTTGGTTTCCAAATTCATACCTTGGGTAGACTTAAACACCTTCCAATGTGAGTTCTTATCTATTCACTCTTCCGAGAAATAGTCATTCAACTTTTTCTCCCCATGCTCTCCATTCAGCTCTTGTTCTCTACAACATTGTACTCTATGCACAAGTCAAAGTCATCATTATGTATATCGTAACACATTTTACATTTTCCAAACTTCATTCGTTAGCTTATGCTAATCCCTTTTCACCAACCATCACTTACTGGAATTCCTCATTTTCTTCTAAGCCTATTCAAAATGCTTTTACCTCTTTGAAGTTCACTCTTAATCTCACTTTCCACCCTTCAAAAATCAGAGATCCTTTCTCTCCTTCTCTAAATCGTCCCACTACATTATTTGGACTTACACTGTGACTCATAACTTTTCCTACCTTGACTTGTGTGTGTGCCTGGCTACTTTTCCTACTAAACTTGAAACTCTTTGAGTACAAGCCCAGCCACTGACGTTTCCATCTCTGCACTGTCACATACCTGGATTCTTCCCCCCTTTTCTCCATTATTAATGACTCAGCAAGGGACTCCTGCCCGTCTGCAGCTCCAGGGAAGTGTGGCATTCCCACGCCCCAGAGCCAACACTGCAAAGCAAACAGATTAGCCAGCCTCCATGAGCTGGGTTTGCTTTGCAACGTTCCTTCAGAAGCCCTACTTCTAGCTCTGCATGGGAGGGGATGTACTGCCAACCTGAAAATGAGACATCTGGATCAGTCAGTGTTAGCCAAGGGCTATGATGTTGAAAACATTATTTGTGAAAGAAACAGTACCCTGTAACAGAACTAAAATCTCCTAGATTCTGAATGAAATACCAATGCTCTGTCTTTCAGGAAAAAAAAAAGTTGTTGTTTTTTTCCCTACTGCAGATTTCATTGTTTCCCAAATTCAGAACCAGCTCAGCAGCTGTTAGGATGCTCTCAGACAGTGCGTCCCCACCACCAACATTTCGGTCTGTCAATTAGCTCATTGATGACCTTGATGACTGACAGACAGCTCTCTTCTGCTGCCTCCCTGTCTTCTTTCTTCTTTCCAGCTGCCCTTCCTTTCTTCTTTTCACCCTTCCTTTATTCCTTCAATCTATCCTATTCTGTGTTAGAAGTTGGGGCAAGATTTGGGTGCTGCTAAGGCAGTGTTAAACTGGAATTATGACCAGGGAGCTTGGGAATCTTCAAATACTGCCCCGAATCCCTCACCATTAAGTGCCTGACAAAATATGAAGCAAAATGACACTGTCGTTAGCTCTGGCTTTAGCCCCAAACCCCAATGTTGAAAGCTCCATCCTGTAAGCCGGCCCAATCATTTTTCTCCTCATCTTGTTTGTCCCAAACTGTTTTAGGTCAAAGCAGACTATGGGGCCAGCTCTGTCTATTTCATTATCTGCAGCGGCCAAAGCCAATTCCTGAATCCTACCACTAAGAGGTGGGAAAAAAAGCTCATCTAACCCATCCCTGCCACCACTGGAGGAATGGCCTACAGTATATTCCAGGAAGGAAGAAATGAAACAGTGAGCTATGACCGTAATTATGCATTTCTTAAAAAAAAAAAAAAGCCCACTCAAAGGAAAACAAAACAAAACCAAAATCCAAAACAGCTCAATGGGTAAATTTACATATGACCAATCAAGTGCAGGGCTTCACCTCCTTGGAGATGGAGGGAAATGCTTTCATCCTGATTCATTAGGGAGAGCCCATAAGTTCTTCCCAGAAATCAATAGGACTGCTCCACGCCAGGCGCCATGCTACGCTCTGGAGACATAAAGATAAACAAGACCAGGCTCTCTGCCTTGGAAGAATTCTCAGTCTAATGGGTAAGGCAGACGAGTAAATAATTCCAAATCTGTGTCATGAGAAACAATGACGGCAGAGCTAATATTGAGCTGGTGGGCACTGGTATGACCGCACAGGTTGATAAAATATTAAAATGCTCTGAGCCCTTCTGAAAATACCTGTTTTCCTGAGTTCCCGAGGAAGCACTAGCCTCATCCTCACTGTCCCTTGCCAACCTCGGGCTCTCTATACCCCTCACTTCACAGATCAGCATGGGTCCCGTAGGACCCTATTCCAGATAAATGATTGGTGACCACTCTGGTCAATGCTTGAGATGACGCCAAAATGAAAGAATATGCAAAGAGCTCTAGTAGGATGGAGGAGAAAAAAGATTCCCTCTGGCTGGAGAGGTGTGAGTCTTACAGAATATGCACAGCTTCACAGAGCAGAGGACACTTGAGCCAAGTCTTGAAGACTGAGAGGGAGTTCACCAGATGGGCTTCACAGGCAAAGCTTACACCATGTGTCAAGGCAAAGATGGGTGCTGCGTAAGGAAAATGGAATTTGCTCAGTGGGTCTTAGACGCAAAAGAATGCAAGAGAGCTTCAAAAAGAGGGGGATAGTATCAGAAAATGATTCTGGGAATTGGGGAAGGGTCTTGCTTGCCTTCCACTTGTGGGCAATAGGAGGTTCTAATCAGGGTGTGGCATGGTGATTGCTTCTATCATAAGGCAAATAATGGGAAGAGCATAAGCCTTGTTCCTTAGAATTCTTTTTTTGATGAGTCCATCCACAAAGAAAAGATGACACATTAGTTCTCTCTGATATGACTCAAAGAAATCAGAATCCTTTCCCCAAATCCCGATCTCTACTATGAACCTTTCATAGCAAACCTCCTTTCTGCCCACTCTACTTATTGGAGAAATAAAGTCAAGGTGTATACTAAATATCATGGCTGTTATAATTTATTTTTTCAAATCAAAGATTTGGTCTCAGGCGACTTTATACAGGTACTATAATGCAAGATTTGGAACATGGGTCTCAGTTCATCGTAACAATCCTATAGACACTAGGCAGTATACATGATGGAGAACTGAGGAACTCAGTTGTTCACCTGGGTATCCCTCCCAGCACCTCAACAGAGAATGTGCTCAGTGTTCTCCAAGCTTATTAATCATTATTCTCTATCAATCTTCATCTTTCTGACAGAAAGGATTCTTCTCCCTCCAGAAGGTATAATTAATGCCCTCCTTCCCTCTGGCCATTTCAATCCTGTTCTCTAAAATAAATGCATCTTACTATCACTTCAAGGAGCAGAAGCCAGAGCTGCAGAGATCTGAGATTGCCATATGCAGAGGAAACTTTCAGGGTCTCTGTTTCATGACCAACACTTACCAAACTCATATCAACTGTATTGAGTACCGACTGTGTATCAAGCACTGTGAGACCCAGGCTGAAATTCTAAGCATGAAGAAGATACCGGCTCTGTCTTGACGGTCTAAGGTATCCACACATGAAGGACACAAAAAGAGGACTCAGCAATTCCACAGCACTTCCAGGCACAAGTGATCTCTTAATCCATGTCTCAAAGATGTAATTTGTTTTCCAAAGTATGTTTAGTGGGCAGAGGGTTAATAGGTTGATATGTAACAGAAGTTTTCACTGAGAAACCACATTCCACAATCACTGGGTAAAGAAGAGACTCCTGACTACAGGACTTCTCATGAGCCTCTATTAAGCGCTTGTACATTGTGCCTACCCGACAGGGGAAGTGCTTCTCAAATTCAACCAAACAGAAAGCCTTTTTGCTGCAGGTCATCTCCAGGAGCATGAGATGCTCCCAAGAAGACACCTGAAGCAATGTTGATCAGCCCTGTCCTGGGTCAGGAGTGAGCCCACCATCTCAAGAGCATCCCTTGCAGTGCACAGTCTAATCTCACTTCTGTGCACTTACTCACCCTGGAGCCCATCTGACATCACGTCCTGACCCCTCCCACCTCGGGAGGACTTCCTGCGGTGGATCTCAAAATCCTGGCATTTCACTAGCGAGAAAGGCTTGGTGGCATCACAGATGGAGAGTCCACAATGAATGTGTGTGATTTCTAGACTGTTCAATAATACGAATCCCAGCAACCACCTCTTCTTTAAAAGAGGGTTTTGTGTCTGTGTTTGGGTGTGGGTGTGTGGATGTGCGTGCATGTGGTGATGGATGCGTTCTTTTCCTTCTCAAGGAAGAAAGTTCCTATTTATTCCTACCACTTGTTTCCTCCTTCAAAAGGATGACAGCTTAGACCTGCCAAATTATTTGTCTCTTAGAGAACCTAAGGAAACACGTTTTTATGATAATGGAATCTGCAATTCCTTGCTAAACTCTTAGTTATGATGAAACTCCACCTTATCAGAATGAAGGTACAATAAGGTACATAAATCAACATTTGGCAAATGATATTCTATGCTGACATTTCTGTTCAGGAGTTGGTATTTTATTTGGATGATAGGCATCTGCTGAATTTACTGAGTGGCTGACTTAAGGGGTCAGCTACTACTGATGAATCTCTTTCTTCTCAAAACAATTTAGCAGCTTCTTGGTGTGCTACTGCTCTTTTCTTGAAGACCACGGTTGGTTAAAAAGCACAGTGCAAATCATTTATTCACAAGTGCTCATTGAGTGCCTACTATGTGTCTGGCATCATGGTAGAAACTTGGGGTCCAATGGTAATGAAGCCAATGCTTAGATGTCTGTGTGGTATGAGATGGATCCTTTGCCAAAATGTAGCTGAAGAAGGATGTGCAGGAGGCTTAGAGGTGACACAAACTTGGCTGAATAGAAAAAAAAAAAACTCCCACCGTGCTCTCCTCTCCCTCCCCACCCCTACTTCCAAGCCAAGTGGTATTAAAACCACAGCACGTATTTTTGTGGAGCCAGAAGAGCTAATGAAAACACATGGGTCATCATCTGAGTGAGGAATGTCTTCTTGACAGACTGAAGGACAGACAGGAGCAAAAAGTTGACTGGAGGTTCTGAACTCCACGAACAGCTCTCCTCAATATGATCATGCAGAAGCAGCCTGCACCACCCAGGAATCCTCTGTTATCTTCCCTAAGACACACGTATGCTACTGCAGAAAAAAATCCCTTGATTTCTTCAAAGGGCCGAGGTAGCTGAGATGGAGGAGAGAGGGCCTAAGATCTCTTTTAAGTAATGGGCTTCTTTTTAATATAAATCAGAGGTTGTCTGCCTTGAACCTGCACTAGAATCATGAGGAAGGTGTGTTAAAACACTGCAGAGTTTCTGACTCAATGCTCCTGGGAGGCGACCCTAAAATTTGCATTTGAAATAGGATCCCAGATAATGCTGATGCTTCTGGTCCAAGGACCACTCTTCTCCACTGATGTGGACATTCTGTTACTTAAGTTGTTCAAACTGAAGGGCAACTAAGGAGTGGAAATATTTAACATCAATTTCAGGGTGGGAGGGTGAAGGAGTTGGCGAGATCGAATGGAACTGATGTATCTGAGAACTTAATAATAGAGCCAGGAGCTTACTAGGAGCTTGAGATCATATTAATAGTGTCACTGTCACATTCAACCCCACCATACACCTGGCAGATTAGTGTGTGTCAAATCAAAGGAAATCAACTCATTTAACCAGGGAACCAAAAAGATCTGCTTCCCTCACTAAAGAGTCAAATAGCATACGCTAACTATCCATTTGTTATGAATACAGGTATGTATTAAATGCTTTTTGAGATTCAATTAATTCTAAGTAATTGGCAGAGGCTGGGTCACCTCTGTTTGTAAGGTAAGAATAATAAATTTTACCCCTTACAACTTCGCCAAGTAAGAATGATAGTTAATATATTTGGACTGTTGGGGAGGGGGGAATATCCCCCTTGATCCCTCTTGAGTTCTTGTGGCTGGTCTAAGAATCCAATTGACGCAAGACAGATCAACAGGCAAAAAATAAACAAATTTAATTCATGCACACAGAGGTCTCAGAAACAGGACCGAAGCAGCGGCCAAAGCAGGCAGTTTTCCCAGAAAACACCAGGGACTGCATGTCACACTGTTTGTCTATTCCCAAACTCCACTTTGGATAAGAAAATAATCTGCATTTGGTGAAGAATCCACAGGTGGCCAGAATAACCAGGCAGAAGGGACCAGCTATGGCAGGGAGTAAAGTGGTTTTGTGGAGGATAGGCTGGTCTTCTGGGGACAGGACAGAGAGGAAAAAATATAGGCTGCCTAGAAGAAACTCATGGATTGCAGACTTAATTATCAGACTGTTTCTGGAGAAGAAAATACGTATTGTCTGATACGGGCTCACAAGCTGATAAATATTTAACGGACAAATAATGAATCTTGGCATAAATATTTAATGCAGCAACATCAAGGTGTACCAGGGTGGGGAGTGTGCTGAGGAAAGGATACTCTAGACAGTAAGACAACTGAGTTGAAACAGGAGTAGAGATGGATCCAAAAAGTATCAGCCTCTCTGAGGGGGGGACACTGGGTCTCCTTTGAAACTAGGTTGGTTGCTTAAATGAAAAAAAAAAAAAACAGATGAACTGCTTTGCAGAATGTAAACTGCTGTGGAAATGATGAGACATAGTATTTTTATTACCACTTTAAAAATTTGTTTGAAAGACAGCATTAGACTATATACCTGGAAGATGGTAACCCTTGAGGGAGTTAGCACAAGCAAGATGAAAATCCAGGTGGGTAAGAGAAGCATCCCCTTGAGAGGTTACAATTGTTTCTGCAGGTGTATGGACTTGGGAAAGCGAAGCCTATTCAGAAAGAGAAGAAGCAGATGGTGCAGCTCTTGGGAAAGTTCTGAGAATGGCTTCTGTTTACTTTGAACCCATCATGTAGTCAAGATTTTATGAGTGCTAGGACCTTAAACTAAGTAAAGATATGGCCCTGTGATTACAGAACTTACCATTGACCAGTGAGGTTGTAACTCAGGAATTATTATGTAGTGTCATCAGCACCAGGACAAGAAAGTAGCTATCAGAACTAAATCAAGGAAGACTTCCTGGAGGGAGCAGCTTCCAGGTCCCATCTTGATGGGTGATTTGCTGACACTGTAATCACCTGTTTACTTGTCTGGCTCTTCCTTATGAAGAGAGACCCAGAAACGTGAAAGGGAAATCTACAAGGTGACAATTAATAAATAATAACTAAAGCCAATACACACTGTTGATGAGAGAGTGTGCATCTGTGTGTGCACAAGTATTTCCAGCTCTTGGAAAAGTATGTCCTCACCGTTGTGTCAAGTGTGAAGCATGTAGAAAGCAGAGCAGAGAATGCCTTTTGCTGAAGTTCCTTGAAGAACTTTAAAGCAGGAACCAAAAATAGACTTCAGCCCCCCTTGCTCCCTGTTTCTTTCCACCATCTGTCAGCCCCAGTCCCCTGGGGAGAAGCTAAGGCTGACAGTAGCAGAGTGAGGGAACATGGGTGTGGGTGGGGAAGCTTTCTTTTTTTCTGCCAGGCTGAGTTATTAATTAGCTTCCCAGAAGGTAGACGAGCAACGAGCTTTAAGTCTTCTCACTTGATAAACATTGCACCAGAGAGGTCTAGCAGGCCACCCAAGGTTACCCCACACCTTCTTAATAGAGGCTGAGCCAGATTCCTGGGGCCATCTGGGATTCTCTGCACCAGTTCTAAATGTACCACTCTCAATTACCCAAGCCTCCTCTCTTAAGGGGGTGGAATGCGGTGTGTTTGGGAGAGGTGAACCAGCGGAGCTCTTTGTGGTGGGTTTTCCCAGCCTCTTGATAAGCCAAGTATTCTCTAACTTCCTTCCCAGGCATGAGCCACAGTCCTTACAGGAACTTGGCAACAGATGCTCTACTTCAAACAGCACAATCCTTCCAACCCCTGATGCATAATAGGCAACTGAACCTTTCATCGCCTGGGCCAAAGGCCCCCAGGGAGGCGGGCTATGGATGGATGCTCTGCCTCATTCCCTGGAGCCTGTTCTCACCTTTCTGATTTCTTCCACTCAGCCTAGAGCTTGACCTAGAACATGGTGAGAGGAGGTGGGAATCAGTTCTGGGAGCACCCAGAACTTGCTCCTCCCTGGACCAGAACACTGATCTCTCTTTACTCTCCCAGAGGACTAAGGGCATCACCATTGGGGGCTGCATCTAGGTTCCCCCCTCTTCCTTTGCCTGGTGAGAATGAAATAGAGCCCCCAGTTTCTCCTTCAGTGTTTGGCTTATCCCCAGTCTGTCACACCAACTGCTCAGCCAAAGATAAAACTCCCAAGACTTACCCATACTCAGAAGAGTCCAAACACTCTCCGGGAGGACTGGAAACTGAAAAGGACCCCACATATCCTGGTGTAACCCTTCCTTTTACATGAGTGCTCTACAAATGCCTACTGGGTGCATAAGTACGGGCATTGCACTGAGTTCTGGGACAGTCAGAGCCCCTCTCCTTCACGGCACTTCATAGTCTAGGAGGGGGAGGGAAGCAGTCAATGGAATTACTGTGAATAATTATTAAATATGATGCAGTTGAAACCCAAAGAGACAACATGATGAGCTTAGTGTCCCAGAGTGAGTTTGCAGCAGAGCCAGGACTCAGACCTGCTGTCTGTAAGTACCCCACACAGACTCAGAGAAAGCACGTCTGTGATAATTTAGACAGATGCCTGGAGGAAGACCTCCACTCCCACCCCAGGAATTCCCTGAGTCCAGTCCTCCTGTGCCTGCAGTGGTAAACCACGAAAAAGCTCAGGATCCACTTTCCTGCTCGCCTACTGCTTATTTAATGATGAAGCCGCCAGTGTTAGACATTCCTCCCCTGCTGCTGCTCAGGGTGGGACAAGGACCCAGCGAGGCTTCCCTGATAAAGACAAGCCCAAGAAATGACTGTGGACTCAGCAGTCAGGAGCTTGAAGGGATCTTAATCTGCTGAAGCATCCACGCCTTTTTCTTCTTTTAGTAGTTTCCAACAGAAGCCGTAAACAAAACCCCAATATGTAAACTTGACCAAAGCTGAGCCACCTTGACTTCATTCCAGAATGAAGGCTTCAAGGATCATCCGGACCCAGCCCCTTTTTCCTGGGGCAAACGTCTCTAAGGAACTTCTGAAGATCACAGTCTGAAAATTGCTCATGTGAATTAACTCCTTATTTTGCAGAAGCAGCTACACCTTGTGCCTGTGTATAATTTCTTGCGAATGTCTTAACCTCTTGGACTTGTAGATCAACCTGTGAAATGAGGACGGATATACTTATATCCATTCTATAGGATTCTTTTCGAGGTCCCAATGGGGTCCTGAATACCAAAAACATCTCTCAGCTGCTCTGCATAACTGCAAGGGTGGCGTTCACACCCCAGTCCCTCCTTTTTGTAGCTGTGCATGAATCTCTCTAGACTAGTTTCTCCCTTTGCAAATGGGAACAATAAAGGTGCCTATCTCACAGTCTTATCATAAGTTTCAAGAAGACAATGCCTATAATACATTGCATCTAATTGAACTGTAGGAAGTGCTCCAAAAAAATGTTTTCAATCTCACCTTCTCCATCATTAGAAACTGATCTAGCTCCCCCTGGAAATAAACTGGAATGATTTAACCCTAGAAATGTGTTAGAAGCCATGGGTGACTCCAAGGGGACATTTAGTTTGTATATGAGGTCAACACAAAGTAAGCCTAGTTGAGAGATGAAGAGAGAGTTTCTAATGATATTCTTTGGGAACCTTTAATAAGCTGCATGAGTGTTTATCTTCTGGAGTTTTCAATTAGTGACCCCCCCCAACTTTTTTGGTTTGTTTTCTCCTACACACACACATACATACACATACACACACGCGCGCGCACAGGAAAGAGGTCCAGTTAGGGAAGGTACATTTCCTGCAGTCCTACAGTCGACTGGAGGAGAGCTCGGAAAGCCTGCCTCTCATAGCCATGCTCTCTCTTCCATGCCTTACACACCGCGTTCTCCAAACAGCCTTTGCCTCTTAGTCTCAGAGAAGCCAGGGATCGCTTGTACAGCCATTTGTTCTTCTTCCAAACCCAAAGCTTGCAAGCGATTCCATGGGAATGTGCTTTGGCAAGGGAAACAGCCCAATTACTGATCTAATGAGCCAGTTTTCCTCTCATCCCCCCCATAAAGGCATGTGTGGCCTCAGTGCTCCCCGGGCCCTGCTCAGACAACGACACAGAAATGGAGGAAGAGCCCTGTTTGGCAGTTCAAACCCACTTACTGCACGGGCTGGAAAATGAAATGACTGATACCATGTAATTAGGCCTTAATTATTTATCATTTTTAGTTAATTACTGCCACTTGCAAGTTAACAGGTTGTAAAACTCTTGGGCTGTGTTTATTAAATGTTAGGCGATCATTAGCAAAAACTGCCATCTTCCAGTGTTAATGAAATATCCGTAAAAATCCATGACCGTGAGCGATGCAGGGCTGGAGGCCACTTGGGAGACAGTTACATGGATTTATGGCTAATTATATATTTTGGGAATCTGCACTTCCACGTTTGAGAAGAAGGCTTGAATTAAAGGCTGCAGTGCCTTGTGGGGGTCTCCCACTATTCCTCAGGAGCACAGGGGATGCAAACAGGGCAGGTGTAGTGGGAGAGGAAGAGAGAAGAAGTAGGAGAAATAATATGGACAATGCCTGTCTCAAACTATTCACCTCTCTTCAGGGTCCCATGTCTAAATGCCTGCCATTGGAAAGTCATTCCTTGGAGTGCAGTGTTATCCAGATTCTGCAGACGTTCCTCGGAAAGTGACATCTCCCCGGGAGAAGCTCTTTATAATTAAATGGAAAATGTGTCTTTGCAGTAGCCTTCATGAGAAAGCATTGGTACTTTTCACAAATAATTAGCTCAATATGAGTCCAAGACAAAGAAGCTAAATGGGCATTAGGTGATAGTAATATGGACCATGAGGACTAGAACAAAGGAGGTGAACCCATGGGCACACCTCAGCTGGAGTTCCAGGTTCAGCTCTGGACACCTCATTTTGAAGGGTCAGAATGAGTTCTGGACAAATGAACTGGATAATGAGAAGGCAGAACCCATTTCACAGGATGATCTCTCGAAAGAGTTGAGAGTATTTAACCTGGAAAAATAAAGACTGGCTAGATAGCTTGAAAATTGTCCTCAAAAACCCCAAAAGCTTCCATGTCAATTGGAAACAAACTTTTGTGTGTTCTGAGAAGGCAGGCTTAATGGCTAAAGGCTACCTATGAAGAGCAGTGCAGTTAAAGCACTAGAGGGGTTCAGAGGAGGGAGAAACTCCTGCCAGATGAGAAACTCAGGCAGTGAGTTCCCCTTCTTAGAGGTAAGTAAGCTAGACCCTGATGAGCACCTATGGTGATAATCAGTTAAAGATATTGCGGAGGACTCCTTTCACTAGATGGGTGGCTGAATGAAAGAGTTTGAAATGTTTACAGTTCTGGGAATTTGAAGTCATGAATACTTCAATATCCATTATTTGATTCCATGTCTTTCCCTGGTCCTAGGAGCTGAGCACAGTAAGAGACCTTTGGGGACTGAGGGTGAGGTAAAGAGATGTTGAAAGAAAAAACTTGTATGGAGATTCGTAGCGTGAGAAGCTAAGACCAATGCAACTTGTTTTTCCTGGGAGGAAGTGAAGTTATTATTTCCAGCGGCTAAAAGGCAAAAGTCTGGGGTGAGGTTTTTATCATTGATAATGGAAAGGGAAAAGCAGCTTCAGTCCCGGGGTTTCTGAAAACTCACCCTGTACCTTAAGTTACGTGCTCACCCTAGACCTTGGTTTCCCCACCTGTAAATAGGGAGCTAAGCTGGATGGTCTTTCATGAGATGGTTCTGGATTCTAACGCAGAAGTTGTTCTGTGCCTTCAGTCCCTCCACCAGGTCTACCCGGGCCCCTGTTTCTTCACTTAGAAAGTATAGAAAATGACACCTGTCTCTAAGCTCCCTCTCCCGGATGCCATAAGGAATAATGAGGCCATTTGCCGCTCCTCTGAGCTCAGGGTTGAATGTTCAATCACCATCGAGAGGTACTTTTGCACAGACATTTCGGGTATATACTATGATATCACAGGCGTAGAAAAGCATCAAAAGATTTGTAATTAAGATAAAGAATCAATCAACCTGCCATTTCTGTTTTATAAGCTCAGCCCAAGCAAGCGACAAGTGGCTGCATTCAAGGTCACAGAGTATATATTTGTGGATTTATGTGTTTAATGTGAAATAAAGCACTCGATGGAAACAAAAAGGTGTTACTGTCAGTCACTGGTTTGGCCAGTGCACAAGGAGTTGATGCTGTGCACGGAGCATAGTAAGGAGGAGGGTAGAGGTGGGTGGGGTCTCTCCTCAAAGGTCTTCTAGGCCAATGGAACAGCTGGAATTGTGAAAGAGGAGCTTCTCCACGCCAACAGAGGCTGGCCACTTAACTCTGGAGCCCCACTGCCTGTTGTCGTGTCTGGCACATGGGAGGCATCTGCTAATTGTTTAACAAATACATCCTTGAACAAAAAGTTTCCTGGGCCTATGAAGAGCAGTGCAGTTAAAGCAATAGAGGGGTTCAAAGAAGGCAGAAATTCCTGCCAGATGAGAAACTCAGAGAATGCTTCATGGAGAAGGTTGACTCATGGAGTCTTGGAAGAAAAAGATGGAGACAGAACATTCCAGATGATGGTTTCAGCAAGGCCAATGTCACAGAGGCAGGAAAGTGCAGGTCAAGTGTGCAGGACACGTCCCGATAGCCCCATCCTCTCTTATCTTACCTGTTTATCTGGGCCAGGCTGACTCTTAACTGATGGCTCTGCCTTCAGTTTCCCCAGAGCTGATCTATCCTACCCACCTCTGCTGGCCTTATCTTTCTAAAACGCAGTTACAATCACAGCACTGCCCTCGTCAGAAGCACATCTTGACCTCCCACTATCAGCTCAACGAAGTTCAAGGCCCTGAACCAGCACCTAAGCCTTTGCAATCTGGCCACAGTGTTTCTGAATTAACTTAACCCTGCTCTGTCTTGCTCGGTCTCTGCAGATGCATTTCCCTGTCCTCTGTTATGGATAATCCTTTGTTGTTTCCAAGTCTCAGCTTGTGCTCTTCTTTATAAATGAAAACCTTTCCCTTAATATCTTCAGGTCCAGACTTTACCCACACGTCAAGGTCTAAATCTGGTACCACCTCTTTGTGAAATTCTGACCTAAGCTCCTAAGGAAGTAGTCTGTGAACTCCTGTCCCTATGTCCACATCACTTACAGATCATGCTTCCCTTTCTAGCTAGTTAAATGGGCACCTGCTTTCTCTCCCCCACCAGACAAACTAAAATTGCTTGAGGACAATTTCTTGAACAGCCATCTAAATTTTCCTAGAACTTAGCCTAAAATTGGGACCAGAGAAGATGCTCAGTGTGAACATAGTCGATCTCTCAGCTTTTTGCCAAATTCTCTGAGATTCTTCGGTGGCTATGATGCGTGCCACTCCATCCTCTGCTGGCCACGGCTAATTGGTACAAAGGCAGAGACACCTGACACAGGTGAGCCAGTTTGATTTCTGTTGTGAGGATCAGAAGGAAGACACAGAGTGATGGAAGACAGCTGGAGCTGCATCTTCTCACGGCAGGCTCCAAGGAAGACCACAGAGATCTAATTGCTGAAGTCCCTGGAACTACCCTGTTTTCTTCCAGGGTTTTGCTTTTTTCTTTCCTTTTTTGCTAATTCTTGTTTCTATCATCGTATTGGTTTGGTGGGACTGCCGAAACTAAGCACTACAAACTGGTGGCTTGAGCAACAGAAATTTATTATCTAACAATTCAAGAGGCTAGAAGTCCAAGATCAAGCTGTCAAAAGGACTGGTTCCTTCTGAGGGCTGCGAGGCGAGGATCTGTTCCAGGCTTTTCTCCTCGGCTTGCGGATGGCTGTCTTCTCCATGTATCACTTCATACTGTATTCTCTCTGTGCGTGTCTGTCTCTGTCCAAACGTCTCCTTTTGTTAAGGACACCAGTCACATTAAATTAGGGGACAATCGGACTCCAGTATCTCAGCTTAACCTACAACGTCTGCAATGATCCTACTTCCAAATACGGCCACATTCTGAGGCACTGGGGGTTAAGAATTCAACGTATGAATTTTGAGGGAAAACAATTCAGCCCATAGTAATCTTTTTAGCTCTTGGAGACTGAGTTGTTTTGGCCTTATTCCAATACTCCCTCTTTTGTTTTCTTAAAATATTCAGAATTGGATTGCTTGTAACCAAAGAACTTTGACAGATAAAGTGAGCAAGTGCATGAATACATGAATGAATGGGTAAGTCAGTAAAAAATATATATAAAATAAATAGATGGGTAGAGGCATGGATGGGTAGGTGGGTGAGGGGGTGACTATGGCCACAGCTTGTCTTCCCTTCCTATCCACCCTCCGTTTTCTTCATGTCTTTTCTTTGAGTGGGAGTTACCAGTACCATGGGGTGAGCACAAAGTACACTAGGGCCCATCATCATCACCCTCCTTTCTACAAGTTGCCGGCCAGAGGATATTTCATTAAAACCAGTAACAAGGAAGATGAGACACCATCTCCCTTACTAAGCTTCTACCGCTTCAGGGAATGAGACAGAACATCAATTACTTAGGAGAAGAGTCACATTTTATTCAGCCAGGGAGCATGATGGTGAGTAGGGTCAGAGGGATAAATGTGAATGTGAGCTTTTCATGGTGTCTGTTGGGAAAAAGAAGCCTGCCCATCAGCTAATTTTAACAAATGCCACCGAGGAGTAACAGTGTCCCCAGAGGCCTGTGTCTGCTCTCTATTCCTAGCATGTTAATTGGAAACTGGAATCACTGTTGGAAGAAATTAGAGTCTCCACTTCAGTGACTTTACCTATGGAACATAGAACCTTAGGTAATTTAGAGGGCTTAGGAGACGACCCTGACCTGTTTTTATCCCTTTTAGCAGGACCCTTGGGCATCCCATCAAAGGGTGGTCTGTGTCCCCCATGGGGACGTGCGTAGGAGGACCCCATCTGTGGGGATGCACTGAAAGCCTGTTCCACAGCCCCATGCACAGGTGCTCACTCTGCATCCCGTTGTCACTCTGCTGCAGAAACACATTTTGTAGAGGCAGAAATAGGATCCACTTGCTTGACAATATGTCATCTCTCAGATACCTTTGGCACTGAAATAGGCACTTTTTCCCCCTCTCTCTTTTCCTCAGCTTCCTCCCTCTGTTCCTACTTGTTCTTTTCTCTTCACTCAGACCCTAACAATATGTATCAGCTGCACGCTAGGTATGAGGAATTTGGTTGAGAACTTTGGTATGGCTTCTCAATCAATGCACCCTCGTGTGTATCATTCTCATTGCACAGATCAGGAATCTGGGGCAGAAACACACCTTCCTGACCACTCTTCTAAAACACCCTTACAGGTACTTTCTTCCATGACACACTCCATACTCCTGATATATCACTGTCTCATACTATCTGGCTTATTTGCTTGCACATTAATTGTCAGTATGATTGTAAGAAGAAAAATTCCACGCGGGTACAAGGACCAAGCCTGTCTCTTTCTTTGTTGAATGGCCAGCACCTTGAACCTGATACTGAGCAGATGCTTGATATATAAAGATGTGGCTGTGGGCTATGATGATTGGAAAAGTCCTCCCTAAAGATGCAGAACGTATTCTGTCTGAACTTTGAAGGAATGGCAGGATTAGGGAAAGCACTTTGAGCAGAGGAGACAGCATGAGCAAAGGGTACAACGGGAAGAACCGTGATGCTTTCCGTCGTTCGTACAACCACTCTCCGAAAACACACATGAGGGTTCCAGAATATGTATGTGGATTTTTTTTTTCTAAAATACTAAGTTAATGCTTGGTAACAAGAAACCCCTAATAGCTTAGGATAGCTTGGAGGGTAAAACTGGCTCATTTGAACTATATCTGGTAAATTGGAAGAGAGAGTGCATTAGAACACAATTTAAAATCCTCACTTGGCCATAGCCTACAGCAAGCTAGGGAAATTCAGGGCTTAAAGGGACCAAAACCCCCATCATCCACTAGACTACTGCAATTACCTCTGAAGGGTGTTTGTGCTGCCATTCTTGCCCCCATTCCCATAAATGCCCCCATTATCCAACAGCAGCCAGAGCGGTGTTTTTAAAAAGCTAAGTCCAATCATGCTCCTCTCTTCTCAAATCCCTCCAGTGACATCCATCACCCTAGAGCAAAATCCAAACCCTCACCTGAGCCTGTAAGACCCACATGCTCTGGACTCTACGTCGACCTTGCTATTCTTAGAACAGTCAAGCACATACCCACCTCAGGACCTTTGAACTTACTGCTTCCTCAGCCTGGAAAGCTTCTCGCCAGGTGTATTCATTTGTCTTCAGTCATTTTTTTTTTTTTTTGGTTAAAATTTACCTCTTCAGGGAGGCAATCTCTTATTGCTCTCTATAAAGTAGCACCACCTAGCATAATGTCCCATCAGGTGCCTTGTGGTTTCCATTGTACTTATATGTCTGATACTATATTTTCCCTTGTTTATCTGGTTATTGTCTAACTCACTAGCTAACATGTATGTTCCATGGGAATAGTTCCGTTTGGTTTACTTCTGTTTAGAATAATTCCTGGCACAAAAGTGGGTACTCAATAAATAGGTGTTGAATGAATGAATAAAACCAAGTACCTTTATTTTGTAGTCTTAGGGTAAACGTACACCCTCGTTTTGCCAGTATTTCACGGCTAGGTGATGGCTGAGTCAGGACTTAGGTACCCTGCTTCCCAATTCAGTCCACTTTCTACTGCCCCCTGTGATCTTGCGTGTCTCTTTTCTTTATCTGTGAAATAGGTGTAATCTCTCTACTCTGCCTTCCCTGAGAAGCAATATTATACGGATAATGAGGAAGTTTCTTGCAAAGTAAACAAATGCAAGTGGTTGTGTGAGAATTTAAAGAGGCAGTGATGGGGATCGTTTTCATTGATTAGCTAGAGGGACCACTGCATTCTGTTCCTAAGGGACAGTGATCCTCCCCATGCATTTCACCATCCAGTGCATCCCAAGCTCCCGACACTGTGCTGCATCTATCAAGGAACCCCTGATGGAACAGCTAACTAGGGCACTGATTGTGGAAACCAGAATAAATCCAATTTGAATGAGACATATAGCACATTTTGGGAAACATCTCAAGAATAGTTTTCAAGTGGGATGGTGACCAGCTGTTCTCCCTCTCTGCTCAGGAAGGGGGGGAACTACCATGGGGATTTAGGGACTAGGTGCAGGAGAGATTATACTGATTCTAGGGAGTTGTGGTTTTTAAGAGGCAGAGAAGGAAGAGAAGTGCACGGACTTATCATAAGGCTCACCCTCTATTTGCTTTATAAAGCAAATCTGGCCGCAATATCCCTGTGCTTGCAAGCCTCCAGTGGCTTCTCACTACCCTTGGTATAAATTCCAAACTAATTAGCTTGACTCTAAAGGTCCTCCATTAGTTGGCTCCTAGCATCCCCTTCAGCCTCATTTCTTGCCATGTCTTGATTCACACTTTACTGTCCAATATCACAAATTTCCTTGAATTTTACACACACACACACACACCCTCACTGTTTTCTTCTCTGAGCCTGTATTTCTCCACTTCCTCCTTCATAGAGAAACATTACCTCCTCTTAGCCAGAATAACTTATTCTTATCCTTTCAGACTCAGCTCTGCCTTTATTTCCCAGCACGGCTTCCCTGTAAATATACACTTTACAAACAAAAAGGACGTGTGCTCCAGTGTCCCATGCACCATCCATAATTGTCATAAACAGACTATACTTTAATCATCTATTTTTAATATCTCCCCCTGTCTAGGATATATGGCAGAAACTGAATATCTGTGTTTTTGGAACTTCCTGTATGGTCCCAGAACGAAAAATGATCGGGGGGTGCTAGATGTGTATTAGCACCCCAACTACAGATTTGTTATTTCAGTGACACATAAAAATCAGCCTCTTGATTACTGTCAGGTAGTATCAGCTTTCTCATAGTCACTGAGATCTGTGGTGCCTTTGGGATTCTCACTTTATGACCAGGAGCTATTCATTCCATCCAGGGTCACAGGCAGCTTCTGGGCCATTATATCAAACCATGGTTTAGAAATCTTGGCTGTCACTTCAGAGATTGCTCTCTTTCCCCAAACCTTCTCCTATGGCCATTCAAGTGCTGGGAAAACGGATGCCAACAGTGGAGCTACAACCAGTGGGCAGCACACAATGCCCAGACGCCACTACAATATCTGAAGCCAGAATGAAGTGGAGGGACCTATTCTGTATATCTGGACATCATGAGAGAGAGGGGGATACTCAGAATATAAGTAGGCAGCTGGGAAGTAGAAGGTCTATGCATGAGAAGGCAATGTCATAGCACTTACACTAGAATTCAGGGGAAATCATGTCATTCCTTGGGTGTACGAAGATTATATCAAAAAGCTATATATGACCTCATAAGGAGACTTGGGTTACAGGGATAAAAACCGTGGATGTGAATCAATGCATAAACTGCCATGGGAACCCAGGCTCTGCTGCAGACATCCATTTAAGGATATGAGCTGCTGTTCATGGTGCTGAATCCTCACTCCAAGCTGGAACACTGGAACGCAACCCCACTCACCATTTTCCACCTTGTCCCTGAGAAGTTGTCAGGTACATGCTAGCCCTCCATTCATTCAGGCTCCATTGCAGCAATCATCACAATGTATTACAGTTTCTCTGTTCACATCCCATCTTTCTCACTAGATATGAACTCCCTGAAGCAGAGGATACTACCATATTTACCATATTTGTTTTGCTAGAGTAGCAGTAAGATTATTCATCCATCTGGCACGTAAATGTTTTAAGCATCTACTATTTACAGGTATGGTACTCGGAAACAAAAGATTATCGCTAGCCTCAGGATTCTTACAGTCTAATGGGAGAGAAAACAAGTAAACAGAAAATACAATACCATGTGGTTAAGTGTTATGATTTTTAGAATGTATCTTTTATTTATTATAAATCCTCATAGACATTCAGTCCTATCTTATTTATCTCTCTTCTCATGGTGCCTTATATGGAACCTTGGATATTTGAGGGGTTCAAGAAACACAGAAGAGGTGCCATTAACCCAGCCTTTAGACTCAGAAAAAAAAGCTTTTTAGAGGATTTGTCATATAAGTTGAAATAAAAGTACAGAATCAGCCATTGGAATGATGAAACTGGTGGGTGAGGAGTTGGGGACAAACTTCAGGAACGGGGAATGTCAGGTGCATTGGCTCACAGGCAAGAGAACATGAGGACAGACAGTAGACCAGGGTGGACTGCTGAGGAGCCAATGTATTTGTGATTGGAGAGATGGCAAGAAAGGAAATTTTAATTTTATTCTGTATTTAATTGAAAGACATTCAACAGTTTCCTGCAGGGGAATGCATAAGTAAACTAGATAGTTAATAATCACATGATATGTGTTCAATTCATATTTATTGAATGTAAGAATTAATAAATAAACAAATTTGTCAAAATGAGATTCCAGGAATATTTTTTCCTAATAAAGCATGTATAATGTTATTACATATTTGCCGGAACAGAAAAGAAAGGGGAGGATGGGTGGTGCTGCATAAGCTCTAGAGGGTGAACGTGACTGGGTCATCTTTCGAGGATGGCTTAGCTGCTGCTTAGGGGAGAGGGCAGAGGGCAGAGGGCAGAGGATAAATTAAAAGGTTTCATGGGCTGCCCTGTGATTCAATCATTAGGCAGCACTAAGTATAGAACACACAAAGGTGATGAAAAATGAGATGTATATCTCCTGCAGGGTAGTTCAGTTTGAGACTACCAAGGCAATGTGGTGATCCATATTGAATTATTCAGTGGGAATCAGAGAAGTCTTAAACCTATTCCAAATCTCAGAGAGGGTGACCCTAAGGAAAACATACACCTGTTTAGAATCGGTCCTTGGAGTAATTCTAGGACGGTATACCATATAGAATAGGACCTGAAAATAGAAGAAGAAGACATTCAATTGCAACATTTCCCAAGCCCCTCAGATATTCAAGGTTCCATATCAGACACCATGGAGATCAGGGATAAATAAGATGGAAGTGTCTGTGTACAGGAGTTCACAACCCCATAACGGGAGACTTTTAAGAAACACAATTATACGACTCCAAGTCCAGTTTGAATAGAATAAGAGGGAAAATAATAACGGGAAATTACTTTCTATTAGAAGAAATAAAAATGTTTTATAAGTGAGGACATGACATTTTCCTTAGTCTTTCATGGAGGATTTTGATAGACTGAAATGGTGAGGTCAAGGGAGGGCGTTCTGGGTTGAGGAAATTAAGTTTGCAAAGGCATGTGGTTGAGAACGCAAAGGTCATGTGCTGGTGGAGGAAAGGAGTCTGGTTTGACTGTAATGCAGGGAGTGAGAGTGGAAGTTAAAGGCAAATGAGGGTGGAAGGAAAGTTTGCAGTCAGGCATGAAGGTTCTTACAGCTCTGATTGGTAGTTCAGATTTTATTCTCTGGATGGTGGGGGTGGAGGTGGCCACCAGCTATGTCTGAGTATGAGACTGACATGGCTAGAGGACGGACACTGAAAACATCCTTCTCTTTCTCTCTGTAAGTTTGATGTGCCTGATTCAGAGAAGGGGGGTGTCTGGACTCCTAGTTCCAGTTCTATTTCAAGGAGAAAGGCAAGGCTTAGAGGTGTGGGGAGTGCTATCCACTCTCTGTTCTCCATCCAGGCAGCCATGGGACCCCATGGATTCTCGCTTCATTACAAAGGGGTTGAAGCACCAAATGAACCATTGTCTCCTAATGGGTCTGGCTGCATCTGGAGTCAGCCCATCAGGCAAATTAAGGAGAAGCTTTAGTGAAGGCTTCTGGCCCTGCTGCCTCACACGTTTGGGCAACAGATCTACAGCGGTAGCAGCCAGAAGCCCAGGGGGCCAGCGTGAAGATGGAGGTGGCAAGAGAAGGAAAGCCCCCGTGGGAGACATCCTGTAGCGTTTATGATGAGGGGAATTTTCTGTAAAACGAGAAGAGAAAGGAAGGAGGAGAGAACATCTGATGTGCTTCCATCCTTCGGTCCCCACTCGGGAGAAGCCACACACATTATGGGTGGAACCATGAAGTCCTTTTTGGACTAGAGTGGCCCAAACACTCATCTGGGAACAATTTTCTTCAGAATGGGGACCCAGGCCAGGTACTGTTTGTCATTCTCACTTGTCTGACTCCACTTCTTTCTCCAAAGACCCGAAGAGGAAAATACAAATGGTTGACGAATGATGCCTTTCTCTGGGAATGATTCAGAGTTTGGTCAGCATTGCCTAAACACAGATTGTTTCTCTGAGGCCTCAAGACAGGATGCAAATTCAGGAATGCAAAGCAGTCCCAACCTTGAAGGGAATGATCATCCAATCCACCTAAAGCCTCACTCGATTTCAACTAATCGAGTGGACTTTTTGTTTGAGCACCTGCTACATGCCAGGGACCATGCCAGACGTCATCACATACTTTTTCCCACATAAAGAAAAAGACGTAATAAAGCCTTGGTCAAGTACAGAGAAATCAGAAAAAGATCTGGAGATCCCAGTGAATCCCAAGCTGAGCTCAAACAGAATAAACAAAGTGTCTAAATTGTTCAAATAAAATTTCAGTTCTAGGATATATTCATAGAAAAAGTCCTAAAGTAGACTAAAAACCATTTTACATACTAATAGACCTTGTGAGAGTATGGGGATCTGTTTCAGCATTTTTATTTTAGTACAGAACAGAGCTTTAGAGTCTAGACTTCTTTATTCTAAAGATACAAAGAGCTGATGATTTAACTGGAAGAAGGAAAACCAAGCGGTGATCATGGTTCCCAACACGCAATGATGTATTTTTCCGGATACAGGATACAGAGTGAGCAATGAAGACCAATATTTTCTAATGTTTCTACTCCTTCAATAACAATCTCTAATCTAGCACTGCAGAACACTCCTATGTCCCTATGGATTCCATTATGCCTTCACTCGTATCAGAGCGCCTTATTCATGGAAGTCAAGTGAGGTTGGGGGGCCTTGAACATCACCTAAAGGGATTCCATTCCAGACCAACCCTGGAAGTTACAAGGGATACAGCAAACTGGTAGCAGAGTCACCCAGGACTCTTGAGTCCCAGTCCACTGCTCCTCCAACTGCATCCTGCTGCCCAGACTTGGCCACCCTGCAACTCTGTTCCCTGGGATACATTCTGAGGTCTCTTCTCTCCTCTTCCCTCTTATTTCTCTAAACAAGCCAGCTCGGAAAGTGAAACTGGCTCCTAGAAATCAAGCCAGGGAATAACCTATTTCTTGCCGAGAAGTAATAATTATGGCCCTGGAAGGATGCAATCTGCATACATTATTGCAAGTTATGCCAACAGAATGTCAACATTTGTGTCAGGAGGAATCTCGAGCGGCAATTACTCCTGGTCCTGGCTTGGCATTCTGAGACGGAGCTGGTGGTGCTAATTACAGAGGAGGTGAACTGGCAAATGGTGGATGGCGGGTTACACAGAAGGGAGACAGATGGGGAGCTACAGCCTTGAAGGTCAGCGTGTGGTGGGGACAGAAACGAACCTGGGGCTGGATGTATCACAGGACGAGTGGTGGTGGAGTTGTTCTCTATGAAGATGGCAGGGAGGCTAGCCATAGACGCATTCACTTTTTGGCCCCAGGTTTTGCCTTACTGTCAAGGGTCCACTTTCTCTTAGACACTGAGGGCATCTAAGACTTTAATTTCTCCGTTGTAGGGAGTGAGGGCAAAGTGATACAACCCATCAATGCATCCATCCATGCAGCCATCTGTTTACTGAACACCTATGCACACCCACCACTGTATTAGGAACTGGAGATTCAGAACAGAAGTAGGTTCAGTCCATGCTCATAGTCCAGTGGGGAGACAGATCCACAAACAGACCATTATAACACAACATGCTAAGTCTTACAGCAGGTAAAACTTACAACGTGTTCTGAGAGGGTGGTGACAAAAAGGAATTGGGACTTGGGAGGAAGACGGGGGTGCATTTTGTGAAGGTGTTAGAATTCCAGCAGTGATTTAAAGGATGAAGGATTGGGAAAACACCAGCGGCAGAACTCTTTGAGGGGAGGGAGTTAATTTGCATGGTAAAGAAAATGGAAAAGCTACCACTTCTAATAACCAAACAGTACAAAATGTGAAGATGGGCAGTAGGATATAAAAATATGCATCCAGAGACGTGGCTTCAGTAAACGGAGAAGGAAGTTGAAGAGCTTGGTTGCACTGCCTCTGCCCCAAGGGAAAGGCGGCTAGCATTTACTGAGTAACTTCCAAGTGCTGGATATTTCACAGGCAATATTTTACTCAACAGCCACAAAATCTAGTCTTAAGCCATTTTATAGTTGGAAAAACTGTCTGGAAGAAGTTAAAAATTTTCCCCGAAGTCACAGGGCTGAAAAAGACACAAATCAAGAGTGATTTCTGGATCCCACAGCCCACGCTTTCCCACCCTCCCATCTAGCCTGACAAGCCACCCAAGTGCCAAGGCTTGGTTTCTTCATTCACAAACAAAATTATCACATCAGTTCAAGTTTCTCTTCAAGTGCCACCAAAATGCAGAGAACAAGTGAAAGCTACTTCTGGGGGTCTGGGAGGGGTCAGGAAACAAAGTGCCCTGCCACAAACAGATGCTTCTTCGAAGTCTCATGTTTTACTTGTATTAAAAAATCCTGAGAACTTTGCTGTCTTCTCTATGTGATACCCTTGTTTGAATGTACACATCTTAGATTGCAGATAAGTCAAATGACTGAATATGTTGCTGCCCAAAGCACTGGGTAAAATGAATGTCTCAGGAGGTGGTAGGGAAGGAGGAGCCAGCAGGACCACTTCGCCTGGTGCTCAAGTTCAAGGGAGCCTCAAATTTTGGTTGCCCTGTAGCAGCCAATTAGTGCTGGGGAAGAAGGTGAGACCACATCACAAGAGTAGTTTCCAAAGGGAATTTATCACTCCTTACAACTCCTTGAACCAGAGGCTGGAGGACTAGGCTGGCTTCAAGGGTGAAGGCTTAAAACATGCAAAACCTTGCCAGGTCTCCCTGAAGCTCTCAGGGGCTCTCTTAGGGAGCTCATCCCGTGGCTCTTTCCACATCCTGGGGCACCATGTAGATTCCTGCTGGGGACTTACCTCCCAGCTGGAGGAGAATGGCCCCAGAGGATCTTCAAAGCTCCTGGCAATGACTGGATTCCCCAGGACCGTGGAAGTCTTTCACTCTTCAAGATGCCTGAGCTAGAAGAGTCACGGTTCTGGGGGGAGAGTTATTATACTTAAACTCCCTGGGATGCAGAAGAATGAAAAGGGAGACAAGAAAACGCATGGTTCCACCACTAAAGTGTGTGTGACCTTCTCTCTTGGAGCTTTAGCTCCTTCCCTGTACAGGAAAGGACCCAACCCACAAAGCTCCTTTCAAGCTTTACAACAAGGAGATAATCAAAGATTCAACCTACTGACTAAGCTGTGATTCTGTCCTGGAAAAGTGGGTTTGTGTGGGAGGTAGGGGCATTTAGGAAGCTGAAATAATGAGCCACGTGAGTGACTGGCTACTCATGTCCAAGTTTATCCCTGGAGTCAAGGCTCAGTATTTGAATTAGGTGCTGCTGCCACCACCTGTCAGAGATGCCAGGCCACGCAAAGTTTAAGAAAGAGAATGAACAGTAGGACACAAGGGGATCCACAGGGCTAACGAGTGTGTCCTCAAGCCCAGTGGAAGGAATAAAGAAAGGAGGCTTAATTAATGACCCATCAGCACTAGATGAGCAGAGGAGCCACCAGGGCGGCTGCAGTTTCCCGGCTGTGACATCCTCACATGGGGCAGGGTCCGGCAGTGGCTGAACACGGCAGCGGACATCTGTGACACAGCATGCCTACGACTGAGGCTGACACGGCTTGATTAGTTTCTGTCCCTCGGACGTGGGTACTTTGCTCCCCAGGACACGTGTCTAATTCCTTCAAAGGGAGCAGCAAGTGGTGAGGAAAGGCTTTGTCTTGATCAGGAGCTGACTCAAGCGGGGTCAGGATGTTGACTTAGAAAATTACTGTTTTCCTAGCGTCTGAATAAATCCACTACCAAACCCAGGCCTTTCAGGTTTAGATTTTAATTTAGAGCAACTGATTTATTCATTGTGGACAGGTGGACTCTATAAAGTATTTTTTGGACAGGATTTACAACAGGTTATTCCCCCCACCAACATGGTTTAAAAAAAAACAGTGGCTGACAAAGTCTCTGGATCTTTGCAGCACCCATGCTCCATCAAACAGTGCTCATGTCAGGAGATAAAGGTAGATAGGTGCCCTGGATAAAGAAAAGAGAGGCAGGGGCAGCCATCTCCAGCCACCCACAAGAGGGAGCAGAGATTTGGTTATGGAGATAGTTGGCTTTGGTTACTCATATGTCTTCTTTGAATCGCAGCCAGCACCATTGAAAAGAGAAGAGAAATTGTAAGTCCAAAAACAAAATCAATTTCCGTGTTGATTTTTTTTTAATTAGGTGGAGAATTAACATGAAAATATAGTTTGGGTTGGGATGATGTAAACAAGGGTGTGGACTGCAGGTAAAAAGTTGTAATGTCCCTAGGAAGGGAGAGAATTGAGAATATTCCAGAGAAAGTTTGAATGACTAGGGGGAGATTAGACAATAAGAAAGACCATCAAGAACAGTTTTCATACCATAAGATCCAGCAATCCCACTCCCGGGCATATATCTGGAGGGAACTCTTAATTCGAAAAGATGCGTGCACTCCAATGTTCACAGCAGCACTATTTCAATAGCCAAGACACGGAGGCAACCTAAATGTCCATCAACAGATGTTTAGATAAAGATGTGAACACATATATATATATACACACACACATACACACAGTACATAAATGAATGGGCATGTCTGTGTTACAATAAAACTTTAGTTTAAAAAAAAGTGGCAGCTAGATTTGTTTTATAGGATAGGGTTGGCCAATCCATAATCTAAAGTGTGTGATGATTCCATATTTCCCTCCTACCAAATAGGCTATGCTATCAGGTTTAGACCATCACAATATCCAATACAGTTGGCCCTCTGAGTCCTTGGTCCTGCATCCACAGATTCAACCAATCACACATCTTCAGTGCAGAACCTGCTGATATGGAGGGCTGACTGTGTATAGTATACATAGCTCCCTGGACGAGATCCCCCAAAGAAGTAGCACCAGGGATTTAAGAAAGGAAGATAATCACAACCATTCATTGAGTATTTCTTGTGTGCCAGATACGGCAAGGCACTTTGCTCACATTATTTATAACATTTGCTGCTCTGTGGGTAAAGAATTTATTATTACCATTATTCAGCAAAGTCTGGATACCCTTGGCTTCCATTAATAAGAAGCCCCTGGAAAAGACAGTAACGTTTCAGTGGAAAAACACAGCAGACACCACCTTCACCAAATGATCAAAGCAGACATCGCCAGTAATAAGACATCTCACCATCATGCACCCTTGGTAGGATGCACTGAAATAAGGCACAACATCTCTTCTGGAGTATTTTGGTCAAAGATGCATCATCTCACCTTAACCATGAGAAAACACCAGACACAAATTGACAGAAACTACAAAATAACTGATCAGTAAAATCATCCAAACTGTCAAGATCAGGAAAGACAAGGAAAGACTGAGGAACTGTCGCACATTAGAGGAGACCAAAGAAACCCAACCACTAGAAGCAATGTTGGATCCTGGAACAGAAAAGAAGGACACTAGGAGGAAAAAAGGGTCAAATCTGAGTAAGTGCTACAGCTTAATTAATAGTCAGAAAGTAATCCTAATGTTGTAGTTTTTCTCACTATCCTGTGAGTCTGTAAGTCATTCATATCAGGGAAAGCCGGGTGAAAGGTATGCATGACCCCTCTGTGCTATTTTTTCAGCTTTTTGGTAAATATAAAATTATTTAAAATTATAAATCTAAAAATATTTTTAAATGTTTTTGTAAATTTAAAATTATTTTAAAATAAAAAGTCAAAGAAAAAAAAAAAGAAGCCTCTGCCCTGCTCCTAGGTTAAGAATGGCTATGTGACTTGCTTTATCTAATAAGCTGGGAGCACTTGCAATAGATGCCACCCCTGGATGGAAGCCTTTTAATCTTAACGACCAATCTCTACCACCAGTGATGTGCAGGTGCATGAGAGAGAAACAGCCTGGAATGCTGAGCCAATAAGGGTGAATTCTGCACTGGAGGGTTGTACAAAGTCTGCAGTGGGCTTCAAATGAGAAAAAAATACTAATATTTGTTGTATGAAGCCACTGAGATTCTGGGTATCTTTTGTGGTCACTGCAGCATAACTTAACCACGATCTCACTAATGGGGAAACTGAGACTCAGCAGGGAATGAGTAACTCACTGAGGATGTAAAGCAAATAAGTGTCCAATGTAGGATTAAATCTGGATCCTTCTGACTCTAAAGTCTAGCTTCTTCTCTGCTGTGAAATTTAAAATATAAAGAGATTTGTATTCTTCCAGAGAAAAGGAGCCACAGTAATCTTTTTCAAATATAATTTACGTTTACTTTGAGGTAGAATCTCAAATCCTTGCCATGCTCTCTGTATCATTTTTCCCCTGTGCATCTTTCCACCTCCCCTCATGTCCCACTCTGGGCTTCTCTTGCTGTGTTCCAGCCACCCCCGCCTCCTTTCAGTTCCTTGAACTTTCCAAAGCTTTCTTCTTCAGGACTTTACATACGGGGTTCCCTAAATCTAGGGTATCTTTATCTCCAATCTGCCCGGCTGTCTTCTTTTATCCTTTAGAATCAAATTTAGATTTTCCTTCCTTAGAAACATCTCTTTCTAACCACACTCAATAGATAACTCCCTCCCCCTACTCCATTAGTCTCTATTAACGAAACCCTCCTTTGTTCCTTCTTAGTCTTTATTCCAACTTGTATTTGCATATGTGTTGGTTACTCGCTTATTGTCTATGTTTCCCATGAGGGTCAGAACTCTGCCAAGTCCCTTTAGCCCTGTTTCCCAAACTCTGCCACACTATCCAGCCCTTAACTCTTTATTTGTTGACCGAGCGAAGGTTGGTATCAAGTTAAACATTACTTCAGATGTAGGTAAGTGGGAAGATAATGGATTCAGAGACCCATCTTTGCCATTTGCTAGCTATGTGATTCCAAACAAGGTTTACATCAACTGGTCATGACCCTCTGATGACAGAGCAAAAATAACTCTGATGCGTAAGAGGTCACCATGGACTGGCATGTACCCCTGGAATCAGGAATGGGAGTCTACTTCCCCAAACCAAGGATGTTGGGTACAGCCAGTGTTACTCTGAGGGGAATAAATAATTAAGGTATCACTTCTGTGATAAATAACACCAGATTTGTATTCATTCAATATCTATTAAAGGTATCACTAACCAGTTATTGATTTTTTAAAAGACCATACAAATTGAGTAAAAAGTTAGACCAAACAGAGCAACAAGCCTCGGTTAAAAAAAAAAAAAGTCCAGATGCGAGAGCAATGTCTGCAACTTCCTAGAGGCGTGACCAGGGAAGAGATGTGACTGCCCTGAATCTGGGGTGTGTGTGTGTGTGTGTGTGTGTGTGATGACTTCCATTCACATCATAAGGTTATAAAGACTAAGTAATGGTGAAAGGGCTAGGTAACTGGTGAAGTTCTTGAGAGTCTCTCTTGACTCTCTTGAGAGGATCACTATGGTGCAGTGGACAGCTCCTAGGCTTTCCAATTCCACATACTTCGGGTGAAAAAAAATCAATTGCAACCCTCACTACCTGTATGACAGATTCAATTCTTTAACTTCTCTGAGCCTTGTTTTCCTCATCTGTAAAATGGGAGTAATAATTACTACTATATCTGGCTCTAATAAGAGTTAAAGATTATGGATGTAAGGTATGTGGCAACAATACGACACCTGATATTGGCTGTTGTTGTAATGAAAACACCCACTACACAAGGGCAACTAAATAAGATGGTGATGTATAGCTTCAGGGTGTGGATTTATTAGGCCCTGGAAGGAGCCCACTTTCTAGATTCTTTGGAGGCTTGGCTGATGCTCATCTTCACCAGCAGTGCATCCCCCTTCCTTACATCTGAGGCAATTCAGTGTGACGGGCACATACGCTGCTTCCAAGCCTCTGCTCCAGGTCTCCAGGGAAGCAGGAACCCGCCGGTACGGGAGCTGGACAGCTTCTTCCACATGGCTCTGGTAAAGAGCTCTGTGTTCCTTCTGCCTGAGAGGTGTTATGTAAATAGGAAGCCTTAATTACTATAATTAGCTCAGCCTCTGGCTCCTTAACGAGAGCGGTCACACCTGACTCTCTAAGGCAACCGACTCTGAATCTGGCCATCGCAGCCCTTGGAGAAAAAAATAAAAAGGAGGAATGATGGAGGGAACTGGGTTGATCAAGAGTGTGGCCAAGTGGGCAGGGCAGCAAAATAGCTGCCTCCAGCTGGGGGGGGGGGCAGCACAATGCGGTGGAGAGTCAAAGCCCACCATTCAGTCACTGTGGATAACATGTCACCTGATGACTGATAAGACATCGGGGTGATGGCCGCACAATTTTCCTGCTGCACGAGATGCCCAGAGTCAAGCAGGTAAAAGCTTCAGGTCTAGACTTGCTCCAGATTTTCATTCAAGTTCCGCCACTTACTAGCAGTGTGTCCTTGAGCACATGTCATCCACCACCTCTCCAAAGGTTTCTCCACCTCCCCAGGAGTGACACAGAGATTCAGTGAGAAAATGGAGGTAAACGGCTGAGTGCGGCACCTGGCCTCCGGAAACAATGTTGTGCATCCCTTCAGTTAATCCTCACAGTGGGGAGAGAGAAAGGGTGATGACACTCCAGAGCTAGGTGCTCCCTGTTTACTCAATAGAGACAGGAGAGGGAAGTCCAGATGGTCCGATTGCATTGCACTTCTGAGGCTGTTTGCTGGCAAGCCAAGCTCATGTGGCCAGTGAGTGTGTCCATGAGTGGAAATTGTCCTCACCATCCCCAGTGCAGAAATCATAATAGGAAATGCACACGACTCACCTCCTTGCTGTCACTGTTCCTCTCACCTCACCCTATACATCCCACACACAACCCACATCCTCCTTCTTACGTTGACTTGTTTCCGTTTCCCCTTGGCCACCTGAAAAATTCCTCCTTATCTATCAAGATCTATCTCAAATGTCACCACCTCTTCAAATCCTTCCCTAACTCCCGCTCGCAGAGTCCAAAACTCCCTGCCTTGCTCTTTGTCCATATTATATTTGTATTTGGCTGAAAGAAGAATTAGAGCCTGAAAAACCTGAACAGACATTTCTATTCACCGACTAATAGCTTGATTTACTCCCTGACTTTCTTTCATCAGATTAAACCAGAGAGATCCAGAGCGCATCCCCTATTTCTCCCAGAGAAGGCGTAAGTACTTGGGATGAGGCTAAGCACTCAATACCCCAGATAGGAGAATTCTCCCCTGAACTCCTTCTGCAACCAACTCCCAGGTGAGGATTTGCAGAAGGTTCTCAGCTTTGTGGGAACACAAGGGAAAAAGTCTTCAGTGAGGAAATGAGGTAAACACAGAAATAGAGACACAATGTTGTCTTAAATCCTGTTTCCCTAGGAATTTGGACTCAGAGCAGATGTTTGCAAAGTAATGTTCAGCCTATGAGAGCAGGAAAATGATGAACTATTCCTGGGCAACCCAAGGAAGACATGAAATGCCGAGGGATGTGCTCAGCTTATTCTCATGCTGCAGACGCTCCGGCTGTGTTTAGCAAATCCAAAATAAAAACTGCTTTGGCTTCAATAGGGAGAGAGCTGAAAACGGTGCAAGATAATGATGCTTTCAGCATCAAAAACCGAAATCACCTTGCCCTTTGAGTTAAATGATTAATCTACAAAGATCTGGATCTCAAGATTCAGCTGTTCAAAAGTCTCTCTTCTCCCTTCATTTGCTCATTCAAAAAATATTTAGCAACCCCAGAATGGCATTTCAGGTGATGGGGATCCGATACTCGGCTGCCTTGCTTAGCTTAGTTACAGCTTTGTAGGGTCAGAAACAAATGAATGGCTTCAAAATAACTGTGGAATCACAATTATGATCAGCATGGAGAAAGAGAAGCACAAGGGGAAGTAAGACTGTACAATTAAGGGATCAGGCTAGTTCAGAGATTGGGAGAGACTACACAGACAGGGACAGCATCCCTGGGAAATGGTATTGGACCTGAGATGGAAGCACGAGTAGAGTCATGCAGGTCAAGAGTGGGGTCAAGGTCATTCTAAGCCATGACAGTACCATGCAGAAAATCTCTAAGGTGGGAGAGAGTTCGGCAACTTCAAGAAATAAGAGAAAGTCATCTTAGCAGTAACAGCAGGTGCTGGGTGTAGCAGCATGACTGAGGTGGGTAGGGAGGAAGGGATCATATCCATCAAAGCCTCATAGACCATGTTAATGATTATAGACATTATCCTTAGAGCATTTAAAGCAATTAAGCTGGAGGATGATGTGGTCAGAATTTGCATTTCAGAATTCCTTCCTAACAAGCTCCTGTTCCAATGCTCAACTAGGATTTCCCCTCCTTACTGAAGCCCCCAAGCTCTTCCTTTTCTCATGCACATCTCAACTTTACCACCTTCCATGGCACCTAATTTTTTTTCTCTTTTTTGCACCTCAACCCAATTCCTTAAATTATTCTACCTTACATTGTGTCAATTTTTCTTGTAATAGTCTCGACTTCTTGTGAGATGTGAAATTTCCTTAAGAACAGGAACCACTGACTCTTTGAATTAGAAAACACCCTAGGACTCATTTAGCCTCAGTACCCATGCAATTTTAAAATGACCTTGAAATATCTGTGAGCAGAGATTATGTTTTCTCTGCTTGGATACTTCTCAGTGATGGGGCACTTCTGCGCCTGGTATCTCAGACTGAAACACTCCTTTAATGGTTTTGCTTTGCCATGTTAATGTCATACAAGGAGACTACCCACAATGCTATCCTCAAGCCTTCTCCCATTGGAAGATGGGGATGTTCACTTTAAACCCACACTGCCAGTAGTGTGGCATTTCCTACACTTGGTTCTGACAAACCTCTTTGTGACGGGTTTGTATTATGCCAACTTAACTGGCATTACATTTCCCAGAATTCCCTTTACTGGATACTTCAAGATGAATGTGGACAAGAAGACATGTGGACAAGATTTGAAAGGCAGAACTAAAGACGTATCCATATCCTTTTTACATTTGGATGATCATTACAGGGACCAAGGTGCTCTAGCAACTTTTAATGGTTAATTTTCTGTCAGTGTTACTGGGCAACAGAGTGCCTAGACGTTTGGTCCAACATTATTCCAGGTGTTTCTGTGAGGGTGTTTCTGCATGAGATTAACATTTGAGTCAGGAGACTGAGTAAAGCAGATTGCCCTCCTTGATGCGGATGGGCCTTATCCAATCAGTTGAAGGCCTGAATAGACCAAAAAGGCTAACCTTCCTGTGAGTAAGAGGGAACCCTGCCTGATGGCCTTCAAGTTGAGACACTGGGTTTTTCCTGCTTTTAGGCTGTCACTGAAACATCAGTTCTTCCTGGGTGTCCAGTCTGCTTATATTCATCGCCTGGGTCTCCAGCTTGCTGACTGCAGATCTTGGAACTTGCCAGCCTCCAAAATCTCATGACTCAATGTCTTATTCTGTGTGTACATATACACACACATATGCTTCTGTTCATATACTCCTCATAGTTCTGTTTCTCCGGAGAGCCCTGACTAATCACAGCTCACCGACTCTGTGCTTGTCTGTCAGCTCACCTGGTTGGTGAGGGGTCACAGCAAGCTCCTCTAGCTCACGTGAATCTCCTCCTCCAGCTTCTCCCATTCCTGGGACAGGGGCGTGTTTATCTGGTACAAAGAGTATCTGCTTCTCCTGCTGGGTATCCCCATCAAAGTTGGAGACTTGGGGTAGTGAGAGACTAACATGGTTTCCAGTCTCTCCTCCAGGAGTCCCATTCATTCTCACAGGATTCAGTTTGTTCTTGCTTCTTCTATTTTATGTTCATCTTTACTTCCCAGCTACCTGCCCTGCTGACTTCAGGCTTCATCAGCAGACACAGAAACAAGAGCTTCACATAAACTGCTTAGCCAGCTCCCAAGATTGCATAAGGTCCCATCCCTATGATAAATATTCTGCTTCTCTGATCAAATCTTGCCTGATACACCTTCAATAGTTTCCCTTAATACGTAAAGGCCAATATCCTGAATGTGGTCTGGACCTCCATCCCTCCTTGCTCCATTTTATATTTTTTTATATCTCACACTCTACTCTTCAGACCACAATGGCCTTCTATTTTCCTGTTCCTTAAATATATCTGCCTCAGTGGCCTCCATGTTTCCACACACGTAGTTCTTTTTGCCTGAAATATTCTTTCTTTTGTCACCTTCTGTACTCTTCAGATCTTAGCATAAACATCCTTTCCCAGAGAAATCTCCAAAGAATCTGTAGAGTTAGAGAATTATCTTCTGATAGCATTCTATAGCAAACCTCCTCACCATTGTAACTATGTCTGGAAGCATATGTAATGTTAAGTACACATCTTCTTAAACATTCATGACTGTTCTTTCTCACGACAGCTCTTCACAGGTCCCTAAACACTCGGTGCCTAGAGGTGATGGAACAACAGTGGATGGCTACTGCATTCCTTGTTAGTCTTCTCCTTTCCTTTCTTTGGATAAACCAAAGGTACATCCTTCTACTGTTCATAGTGAATTCTATTTATCATTCGTCTTCCATCACGAATGCATCATGGACGTACTGATTACATTTTGTTGTTAACAATTTTGTGATGAGTTGAATCTTTTGCTTCCCAATTAACTTGGTCTTCCAATCAAATAGCGGAAATTTTGACCAGAAAAAAAAAGTACGTTGTTGATTTACTCAACCCAAACTCACAAGTTCATTGACAGTTCTCCCCAGTACATCCTACCTGTGTAACCTTGAACAGTAGCCATGTTGACTTCATCAGGAATATTATGGGAATAATATTACTACATTGCCTGTTTTGCTAGAGATTCAAAAATGCGTTTTCTGGAGGAACATGAAAGAAATATGACTGTGGCTCCATTAGCAGTCATTCTAATAGTTCATGATTATTCATAAAAATTATGTTCTATTTTTTCTATTTTATTTTAAAATTGTGATTATCAGTAGAATGCCTGGATTCCATATCATTTAAGTAATTTTTTTTAACTTAGGAAGTGCTACTGGGAGGCGTACAATTTTAGTAGACAGTCTATGATTTCAGATATTTTGAAAGAAGAAAGAATTGTATAATCTTTTCAACAGATCTTCCACTTTCTGTTTTTCCCCCACCTTGATTTCTTATACTCATGTTTCAAGGGATTTCTTGGAAAAAAAAAAAAGCAATTGCTTTCTAGACATTAACCACTGGGGAGTTTGGAAAAAACCCTTCCAGATGGGAAATATATATGAAAAATCTCATCTCAGTGAAAAATAAATCCCCGAAATAGAGGCATGTAATGAAACACCTAATTCACTCCAACTATACTGGTCATATTGCTGCAATATTATAATGCCAGATGACTCTTTTAGCACCATGGACAACAGCTGGCCTTCCATCAGGAATGTCTAAAAATGAATGCAATGCTATCCATTTCCAATAGAAATTTGGCTAGAATTCGAAGTCCACTGCATGGCATACTCCTCATATTCATGCTCAGCAATTAGTGATTTTTAATAAGATATTTTAAAAGTATTTCATTGTTTTTATTTTCCAGAAATGTGGGTTGCTATGTGACACCACTGAACACTGAAAAATCTCCTTCAAGAGTCATGCAATTGCAACATCAAAAATTATTTCCTAGTCTTCAACTTTTGTGACCTCTGTGAAATTTTAACAATGACTATGTCCCTTACAGCAGACTTCTTTCCCTTTAGCCCTTCTCCCACAGCCGTAATATACATTGTTAATGCCTCTTTGCCTACTCCTTCCTCACCTCTTTTAGTTCCTTTACTTATTTTTACCTCCTAAATGCACTGCCTCCCCCCAAGCATGTTACTTTTATTATCTTTCTCACTCTAAGTACTCTTTTCTTCGGAAATCTCTCCCAGGTTCATGGTTTCCTCTATCACTTCGATACTGGTTATTCTGAAATCTCCTTTTCTACCTTTAAGCATTCTTTTAAACATGACTGTTACATTTCCAACAACCTGCTGGATCCCCTCCAGCTGGGTGTGGTCGATACTGCAAATGTGTCTAAAATGAACCTATCAGAGTCCCTTAAAAACCTGAACATCTTTCTCTATTTCCCATTTATTTATTTGTGCTTTCCTCCTTTGGATAAATTCATTTTAGTGGCTAAATTATGGTTTGTTTTTTTTTTTGGCTTCCTTCTCTCACATCCAAACAAGGAGCACATCCTTTCATGAGACCCCATAATAAGACTGTCCACACTAGCCAGAACAATTCATTACAGACCTGGATTTCACTTCCATAGGGAAAAGCAAGCATGCTTTTGTGTCACATTGTTATTGCTGACTGGGGTGTGTGTCTGACTCCAAGGCCAGGGAGCATCTCTATTTCACAGAACTTCCATATGCCCATCTCGGTGTTTCTACCCTATTTCAGGGCTCAGTTCCTCTTGTCTGCTCTCTTGCAGTACATATGTGTAGTAGAAGCAACCTAAACCAAGAAACCCCAATGTGAATTTTAACATTGGCTCTTACATCGATGACCACTGTGTGAATTCTGATGGCATTAAAGTTGTCCCAAATATAGAAATGGGGATGGGAATTAAACTATCACAGATTTGTCATTAGAAAGAAATGAAGGGACATAGCAAAGCGATTAATCAAGCTCCTAGCACGTAGTAGGGCTTCCATAAATAGAGGTTGCCTCCCCTTTCCCATTCTAATACAGATCCCTGTTTTCAGCCTTGCCATTCTAATCCATATTAAGCAGTACTGCCAGACTGATTTTTTCATATTGCTCTCCCATTACCTCTGTTATGGTCCCACTGACTGCAGAATAACATTCAAATTCCTTAACTCTGCATTCAAAGTTACCATTTGATTGGCCCCAGTTTACACTTCCAACCTAATTTTCCACTCTATCTCATTGAAACTAAAGAAATACTAGCCTAAACTTTGCATTTCCTAACATCAGGCCTTACTCATGATGTTTTTGTTTATTTTCTCAAAATCAGAAATGCCCTTCACATCTCCAAATCCACATTTTAAGTTCTAGAACAAAAACTACCTCCTTCATTATTATACCCAGAATTCCTTAGCTAAGTAAGATCTCTTTTTATTCTAAGTTTCCACAGTGATTTAATTATGCTTTTTACATGGTACTGAATTTTACTTTTTTTGACCTCATCTTTATGGCCATTATTTCATGTTCTTTACCGGAATGCACGTTCTTCAAATACAGAAAGAACATGACAATCACTTCCACATAACATGATGCCTTTGCTTTGCAAGTATTCAATAAATATTTGGTGTAACATGAATAGCCTGTCAATTCTCTTCACACTTATTTATACCATCTCATTAGAGAGAAAGCTTTGCAATCAAGGCAGGATCCAAATGATGAGGAAACATTCAAGGTATAGCATCTGTGATACTATAAAGACCCATGTTAGTCATAAGAAGGTCTAACAACTTGAGGAATGAATTCTGAACTACTACCCTTTGCAGGTCAGGATGGCTCTGGCTCAGACTGGCCATATACACACAAAAACCTTCCCTCTGCTTCTTCCCTTCCCAGCTAATTGAATAGACTTCTTCTGTTAAACAGACATGTTCCCCGACCTTGGAACCAGATACAACCCAGGTGGACAATAACAGTGTGGTAAAGGGGAAGTGTGTTTGCTTTCTCATTTGGGGAATGGAATCTAGGTGAGTAATGAATTGCTTTGGTTGATATGGACAGTCTTATTATTGCTTTTATTTTTGAAATGTCATTGGACAAAATAGAATCAAAAAGCTCTAGGGATGAGGTACTAAGTTATTAACCTAATTATCCCAAGTCTCCTAATAATTTTCCCTTCTTTACTTCCACCCCTTTGTCTTGAGGGTGATGATAATATTTTGTCCCGAGAAAGACTAAATTAGAAAATGGGCCTGGGAAAGTTTAATTTATGAGATCTTGGTAAAAGAAGCTCTCTTGAGACAAATTTGGGCTGGGACGTGGTCTGTTTCTATAGAGTGGGAGCTAAATAAAACCAGTAAAATCCCCTAGGAGTCTGTCTGGTCTGTATTATTGAAGTATAGTGGGCAACCTCTATCTGCATGTTCCACACCTGTGAATGCCATTCATGCTTGGTTGAATCAACAGATTCAGAACCCGCAGATACAGGGGGCGGAGGGCAGACTGTACTAAGCCATTTTACACAAGGGACTTGAGCATCCATGAATCTTGGTATCCATGAGGGTCCTGGAACCAATTCCCCATGATTTCCAAAGGTCCACAGCCACAGGGATGAGGGTCCTAGTCACTGTATCAGAAGGTATTAAGGTAGGTAACCATCAAGTAAGTGCAGGGCAGAGTTTGCAGTTAGAGGAGGAGGAAGAGGAATAGGAGAAAATTACATCGTGCTTGAGATAAAGGCTTAACCAATGTTTTTTCCTTTCCTGGTTGGGCACAGGCAACAAAGATGGAGAGGCATGGCCTACTAGACAGTGACTGACAGCATAAGAAATCCAGAAGCATCTAGAAGCTCTGAAACACTTTTTCTTGAGGCATCCTCAGCCATGTATTCCATGGGACCTAAAGGTATCTGGCCAGGAAGTACCTTTTGCTTAGGAGATGCTTTTAACTAACTCAGGGATGGGCAGAGACAATGCAGCCTTGGTTAGAGGAGATAGGGAGCCGTCTGCTGGGCTTATTGTGGGCTGTGGACAAGGAGAACCATGCCTTCTAGGTGACCCAGACCTGTCCCTAGAAAAGGAAGCCAGAATTTAAGGCAGATCCTCCAACAAGGACTATGAAATATTTTGTTTTTTCTGGAACACGCCTACCATTTAGCCTGATGGTTAAAAGATAAATTCAAAAGATAGGTAGCTAAGGTCTGAAACCTGAATCTGCCACTAATTAGCTGTGTGGCCTTGGTCAATTCATTTAACCTCTCTGTGCTTCAGTTTCTTCAACAGTAACATGGGAATAGTAACAGCAACCTACTTCTGTGAGTTGTTGTGAGGATTAAAAAAAGCTAATTCATGAGAATCATTTGGAACCGCATTTGGTTCTAGTAAGTTTCATTAAATATTTGCTTTTATTAGTTACTTTCTTTCTCATTGTTCCTTGGTGGTATTTGGTTGGAATCCAGCAAGACCAGGGTACAAAACAATCCTCTGGCAAGTATCTGCATTACACTAGAATCACCATTACTGAATTTTGTGTGAGTATGGGTTTCCTTAGGGGTATTAAATCAGGATCTAGCTGTAAATTTTAGACCCCTCATGTCTTGCATTTTACTCTTGAGTAAAATGCTGTCCTCTCCCTTGTAATCAACACCAATTAAATGATGATCCTTGAAAACAGAATCATAAATGAGACCCTAATGCATAAATTGGTACCAGACCATCCATTCTGTGGACATATGGGCTTTAGCTGCAATCTAGCTCTTGGAAACTGATTCATAATTAAACCATTTTACTTGCCTAGAAAATATTTCAACTTGTATTGACTTGAGTCACAATATTTGGAAAGCACTACTTAAAAAAACAAACTGTGTTGTGTGCAAGGGAAACTAAGTCTGCTGGGCATAAAAACAGCACGGGGCGGACAACAGGTCAAACGCGTGGCCAGTTACACACGCAGTACGGCCTCCGAGGCACCTGAATCCGCATTTCCTGAATCTTCTTGATAGCTGGGTCGGTCTCTGGATTTGCACTGAATAATGTGGGTAATGGTGACGGAAGCCTCTTCCTAAGGGCAGATTTACACTCTCATCTTGGCAGAATCAACTATTTGCTTTGTGATTGTGGAAACATTTGGAGAGAAACGTTAATTTTCCATCCATTAACTCTGGTGGATATGAACACCCCAGAGGGAAAGATGTGTGAAGTGGTTTAACAACCTTTTGGCTGTTAGGAAGGTAAAAATGTTTTGAAAACATTTTTCGTTGCAAAGTTAAAAAAAAAAAACAGAAAGGGAAAAACAGTGATTCAATCAGGGACTATTCTGTCTTTTAGAGGTTTCTGTAAATGCTTGCACCACCTCAAAATGCAGTGTTTTTCTGTAGGCATGACCTATTTGGGTTATTCACTACCTGGGTATAAATTAACCCAATAGTCAGTCCAGATACATAATAACAGGACTGCTCTTTTTAATTATACATTTTCCTCCTCGATAGGCCAGATACATTATGTTAATGATGGCTGAGCAAAGGAGAAAATTGTGGGTTGAGAAGAAAGAAGGAAAATAAGTGGATGAAATAATAAAATTGATTTTATTTTTGCATGGCAACCTTCAGGATAGCTAGAGCTGAGTCCAAATCTGTAAGGAATTGGAACTGATTGTGTGTGTATTGGAAAAGAAGAAGCTATGGCGAGGGAAGACGCGGTGACGGAGGTAGGGCAAATCTCTCTGTGTTCTTGGATGGAGCGAACCAAGGTCAAGGTCAAGCTGCACAACCCTGAATATTTGCTCATTCCGCCAACAAACAAATACAGCATCATCAACAGCTAGATATACTAAGCCCCGGGCCTGGCATAAAGGACGAGGAAGACAGATGTGACTCCTCGTCCCCCTGTGGCTTACAGCTTAGTGGAGAACATGGAAATTAAACAAAGAACCAAAAACACAATAATAACATAATAGCAATTACGACAAATGCTACAGAGAAGAGAAGAAGCCAAATGAGGACATGGACCAGGGTGGCCTGGCCTTGCATGGAGGTTAGGAACGCTTCCCTAAGGAAGGGATGTGTAATTTGAGGTCAAGAGATTTTTAAATGTGGTTGAGGGTGTGGATGTGTGTGGTAGGGAGCGAGGGATGGAGAGGGTTGATGGGAAGAAAGGAATCTGAAAACCCCAGGGAAAGGGAGATTCATGTAAAGGCACAAGGGCAGAAGGGAATTTTACATGTGGAAGATCCAGGATGGTGATGCCAAAAGGGAAGCTGGCAATGGGGGTGGAGACAAGTCAAAGGACAGGAGAGAGATTAAGTGGGATTTGGGACCGGGTGCTGGGAAGCGGGTGTAAAGGCCCCCACCTCCACTCTGCTCCAAACTCCCAGAAATAGAAGTAGGTTTTCCTTTGAAAACTGAACATATTACTGACTTTCCCCCAAGCCCTTTCCTCTCTGCTCATCTGTCACCAAGATATACCAGGAGGCTCAACACACTTGCTAATAATTCACTTCTAATTCTCCTTTGCCTTTATTGGTTTGTACAAAGTTAGAAGTAAACTCCCTTCTCCACTTTTAGGAATGGCTAGGAAATACACAGTTCTGATTAACAGAGAAATGCAGCAAAAATATGCGGTATGACTCTTACTAATGTTCAAAGACGGGGCACACAGTATGTCAGAGAGAGAGGGCAAAGCACTTAAAAGTAGCGGGAGGCAGAGTGACAGGGCTCCTTTGCGACTCCATCGTGGTTCTGGATTGAAACCTTGGACGAGTCACCAGACAGGCTGGAACGAAGTTGAGAACTTGGGTTTGTGGAGTCAGGTGGGAAAACCTGCTCTCCTTGGGTAGGTGTGTGAGTCTGAGCCTTAAGCTCAACCACTTTGAGACTCAGTCATCTCCTCTGTGAAATGGAAATAAAATGGCGACCTCCCGTGATCATTACAGCAATGAAACGAAATCGCACAATGAAGTGTGAGCAACTTAACCTCTAGCAATTATTTCTCTCTGAGTTTTGTTTTCTCATCTGGATATTGAAGATAGTAGTGTTTTCCTGCCCCAAGGAGTTGCTGTAGTGTCTCAGAAGTGCATACATGTGAAATGTTACATAATTTTAAAAAGAAATTATGAGAAATTCATCCTGACTAGTATCATTATGCTATTATATTTTGTGTGCGTACGTGTGAATAGACCCCAGAATGTTGTGTTTGGTCCCTTCATCTATTGCTATAAGTTATAGCGGTGGCCACAGGAAGTGTGTGGAATTGAGTTAAAATCTCAATTTATCATGGAATCTATATTCTCAAGATAAATCCAGGTTATCAGCTGGTGGACTTGTAACTTTTTTTTTCTTTTCATTTTTCTATAAAAGCAGACCGGAGACAAGGCAAATGCATTCTTGCCAGGTAATAAGGGGTTTGGATTATGGAATGACAGGCGAGCTAGATTTTACTGTATTGTCCATGTGCAATTATGATCTATAAAATATATGTTTAATATGAACTCCTGGATGTGGACATGTCTCATTTATGATTCAGTCTATTTGAGGACAGGTGGAATGACCTTTCTTGACAATTAGGCAGAGTCGGGGGTCATCGTGTGAACTGATTTGAAAGGCCCTGACCATGTTCCCCAATTATCCCTCCCACAGCTACAGTGTCCCTGGAATTTAATCATTAAAATTGATTCCTTTGGGTCTTGACAGGATTTCAGTGATAGAAATAAAATGTCAGAGCTAAAAGTACCTTAGAGATCATTTGATCCAACCTCCTTATTCTATAGGCGAGAAACCTGAGGCCCTACAGGGGAACGTGGGTTTGTGGAGTCCAGTGATTCTGGGTGGGAAACCCTGTTCTCCTTGGGTAGGTGTGTGAGCCTGAGCCACTGGCTCAACCTCTTTGAGACTCAGTCACCTCCTCTGTGATCTGGGGGAAGGGGTCCCCCCAAGGGATCTTGGGGGAAGATCCTTCCTCCCCTCTAAGGTCAAACGTTAAATTACAAGCAGAGTTCAGTCTGAACATCCAGTCTCTTGGTGTCCTGTCTGGCAAGCATCCTCCTGAACAAACAACTTTCCTGATGCTCAGAGGTCCCAAGTTAACCTGAGAGAAGCCTCCTCCGTCTGCGTTCGTCCCCGAGGAAGCAAGAACTTCAGCTTATTCTTTGACTATTTTTGGTGCCCCGACTGTCCTCGGGATAAAGTAGAGATGCTGATGTTTTATGTTTCTTTAAAAGAGAGCGCCTGACTTGCTGAAACATAAAAATTAAAAAATCACAAATATAACAGCTTTTTAGAAGGAAGACTATCTGGCAGAAAATTCATTCCCTGGCAGGGGAAATGGGATTAAAGAAGTGAGGAGGCAAAGGCATGAATCAGCAGTGATCGTTTTTAAACTGAGAAGTGGACGGATGGGTGTGTGCTCTGCAGAACGGAATGGCAGGTGAACTGTTATCAAATGTGAAAAACGCATTTCCTCTGCAAGTATGGAAGTGCAATCTTGCCTGGGCATCTAGAGTGGAGAGGTGCAGAGGATCCATCAGTAATGCAGTGGGGAGGGGAGGCTGTATCAAATACTGATGGCTGAGATGATGTGCACTGACTCTGTGCTAAGAACTCTGTATAGGGGGCCTTTAATTCTGACAACAGCTGTATGACGTCTATGCCTTTATTATCCCCATTGCACGGATGAGAAAATGAAGGCTTAGAAACTTGACCAAAATCACAAAGCTAATGGATGCCAGAAGAGGATTTGAAACCAGATCAGTCTCACTTCCAAAACCCCAGTCATTTGAATAGCTTCCCAATCAAAATACACGCACATTCTGGTCTTTGAACTCCAAGACTCATGTTAATAAACCAGTCCCTTCTTGGCTAAGCTTCAAAAACTCTGTGTGCCAGTTTCTTCATCTCTTAAATGGGTATTGTGAAGACAGAAATGAGACTGTGAGAATGAAAACGTTTATAGATAGATGGAACATGGCACAAACAGGAACTTTAATAACCACTGTTATCACACTACAGTATTCGTGGGCACATCTCACTAAGAACAAGACTGACCTAGAAAAGTGTGTTTGTGTGTACATTTGGAGGACAGATTAGAAAATCCTTTGAAAGGCTCTCTGTAATGGTCATTAAGTAATATGAGTAATGGCTTCTGTAGGAAGAGAAGTTGCATTTAGGTATCATTAAATACATTTTAAACACGTTTAACTCCCAAGAAAAATATCCAATCTGCAAGTGAGACAGAACTGCATTAAGGGAAGGAATTTTTGCTCTTGTTGGTTATACAGGTTCATTAGCACGGTTCAAAGGAGAGAGACACATGCCAAAGAAAGAGCCCTGGGTTAAGGGGCACGTTGGCTCTGCTCCCAACCAGCTGTGTAGACTCGGAGTAAACCCCTTTGCCTCTCTGAACCCCAGTCTTTTCAGCTTTTATTGGGCTCAATGCTTGCTGAGATCCAGGCAAGTCAAAAGTTCTACAAAATGTACCAGTTCATTCTGCTGATCTGTACTTAGCCTGAAAGGGGTAGCGGGCAAGTGGTTCCATACATTCAGCACACACCTGTTTGTCACCAAGGCAAAAACGGCACCACGGCAAGCTCTGAAAGGGTCCCTGCGATAAAGGAGGTAGCGCCCGGTTGTGTTGATTGCTGGTGCAGAGGCATTGTAAAGCCCCACAAGAGAGCCATTGACTTGGAAAAGTTTCTTGTCCATGGTCATTTTCAGTAAAAATATAAAAGAATCTCAATTCATCTTTTCTTTTATTATTTTCTTTCTTCCCAAAGAGTTGAAAGGCAAGACCAAGGAGCAGCATGTCCAGCGGTGAGTTGTTAGGCAAGAAGAAAGAAGTACCTCTCGCCTGTTCCTACCTGCGGAGAGCATCGCTGCCTTCCCAGCAGGTACAGGGGGAAGCAGGTAGGCCGGCGGAGCACAGCTGGAGCCCCTTGCTCTGAAAAATCATTGCTGAAGTCGTAAAGCAAGGTGGACCAGATGAACCACAGACTCGGTTGTTGCAGGAGCCAATCTGGCACTAAGTCCTGGTCCCCTTCCCTCTTCTTTTCTTTCTCCACCCATTCTTCCTTTCAAATGCCTCATTTCAGTCCCTAATCAGCCGCCTTCTTGCTGTCTGCATTTCCCTCTCACTGTCCGTGATGGCACCCTCCTCTCTCTCCGTTTCCCTCTCCTCCTCTCTTCGGTGTTCTTTCTCCCTTGCTCTCTCTTTCCAGCCTTCCTCCTTTTCTCCCCAGCCTTCTCTCCCTGAAATCAGTGTCTTCATTCTTCTTCTCCCCCCATCTCCATCCCTTCCGTATCATTGCCATCTGTTATATTGCTGCATCTCTTTAAGTGATGTTTAACCTAAGACATGTATCACTGATGCCAATTGGTGAGTCCACATGGTCATTTGTTAGAAAGTATTTCCTTTATTAGTAATACTTTAAACAGCACCCATTGTCTTCCCTAAGATATTTTCATCCCTTAAAATTTCACAGAGCTAAAGCATCTCACCCTCCTTTACCTGCAAACAGCTGACTCACTCTCGGTGTGCACATAGCACACATTGTAAATGCAGACATTCCGTGAAATATGGCTACACTGAGTCTCCTAAGGCAGTAGGGCAGTCCAGGTGCTCTTAAATTAGGAAATATTTACCCTGTCTATATTTACTACTTTAATTGTGGGCAACAGTGTGCAAATGCATATGTGAATTTGCTACTTCCTTTCTGGAAAGTCAGTGTGGGGGTATCTTCTCTTCAGAACTTGCCAGCAGAAAAAAGAAGCCGTGAACCTGGGATTTTATACGACAGCTCCTACTCGTTGACACACCCTGGGTTAAACATTGATACGTAAGCCTCATACAGATGGTCTGATTTAACCCTCACAATTATCCCATGAAGAAATACATTTGTTATTTCCATTTTACAGAGGAGTAAACTAAGACTTGAGCAGGTTAGAAATTTGTCCGAGGTCAGACAATTGGATGATGATGGACCGAAAGATGGTCACTCATGCAAGTGGGACCAAGCACACCTGAAGCAGTGCTTAAATGAAGTCCAAGGACCCTCCCTGCGAAACCCATACCTAAGGGTCTAAAACAGCTTATCTGTACTCTTCTCTCAGGTGGAGCTGGTTAGACTTTCCAGGATTCAGTCTTTCTTTTTCAATGGCAACATGGAGTAAAGAGAGTTTGCCTTATCTCACAATAGCATGTACTGTTAGCTGTTAGCTCGCAGCCTGCGACTTCTAGATTCCCTTCCTTTGGCCACAGAAGGCCCACAGGTGGATTCAGACACACAGATCTTAGCTGACTGGGCCAACAACTCGAGAACTCTTGGAAATAGCACAACCCAAAAAAGCTGGCTCAGAGATTGAATCTTTCTCTTCTCTTGTGTGTGTATGTATGTGTTTGTGTGTGTGTGTGTGGAGAGAGAGAAAGAGAGGGAGGGAGAGAGACAGAGAGAGAGAGAGAAGGAGGGACAGAGAGAGAACAGATCATTTGACATCCAGATCTCCAGTTAAAAAATGACTATCATTTACTGAACAATATGTACTAAGAACCCTGCTTGGGATTTTTAAACCCATTATCACATTTTATCATCACGATGACCCTGCAAAGTCGTCATTATTCTTCCCATTTTATAAATGGCAAAACTGAGGTTTAGAGACGTGAAGGAAGTCTCCTTAGGTCAAGGGGATAACCATGGGGTCCCAGGAGAGCCCATTCCCCAACTCTTCTTCCTGCCTCAAAGGGTTCCAGCAAGAGGCTCTTGCTCAAATGGAAATCCACACTTGTAACCCTTTGTGTTCTTACCCTCATTTCAGTCTACAGAATGGGGATTCAGAGAGGTTAACTGACTTGCTGATGGTCATTCAGCAAGTGAGGGCCAGTTCACATCCCTAAACACACACACACTCCTATTTTGATTTCTAGGAATGGAAGAGAAGCCAGAGAGATTGAAAACAAGCCTTGGTCATTTTTAATTTGTCATCTTTGTCTGAGAATTTTTATATAACATTGATAGAGTATTTTCCCCTCTTTCTTACACCCAGAATTGCTAACCAAGATCAGGAGAATGGTGGGGGGGGTAATCTATTAAAAACAAGATCCTTGCTACTTTATGGTAATTAAAAGCAATAAATATTCCTTGCCCACAATGCTAAAAATCTCAAATAGCCAGCGGGTCAATACTGTTTCTCTGGTTAGGATGGTAATAAATCTTTATTCCTTTTAAGCCAAAATAAGGAAGAGGTTTTATTCATGAATTCCATGACCTGGGACTGCGACATTTTCAAAACAAACACGCCTGGAATGAAGAGTTTCTCCACCAAGTTTGTTTACGTGCCCTCTTCTGACCTGCTTCCTTCACCAGCAAAGCTTCTGTGCTGGCGTGGTCCTTTTATTAATGCAACAGCAATTTCCTTCTTCTGCACCATAATGGCAAAAAAAAGTGTGGGGAGTCACCGCTCCTTTTTGCCATCCCTGTACACGATATGTTCTCTATTCTGGTGGGAAACAGAAGGATTTAACTCCAGACCTCTCAAGCTCATCTTCTTTCTCAAAGGCTATTGCTTGATAGGAAAGACATTGCTCTGACCCATTACAATGCTCAATTTTTCATTTTTAATCTAATCCAACGTCTCGATTATTATCCATTTGAAAATGGATGTTTTCCCAAGTTAAGATCTAGCATTGTCTCGGTGTTCATCTGGGATTAGCAGTGCTCATTTAAGGAGCTGGACTGTCCCTTTCCCCTTTGCAAGTGGGACACAGAGTCAGACTTTCACACAAATCCAGGGGAAGGCAGAGCTCCTGTGCTGAGCCCTTCCTTTTGGGGGCTCATTCAAGAGAAGCTGCATGACCCTTGGAAAGTCATTTCATCCTCTGAGCCTCAGTTTTCTGGTTTCTACAAACAAGCGGGTGGGTTTTCAGAGCCCCACTCTCAGTGTGCCCTCTGTATCTACTCCTGTTTGGTTAATCTATCCTGGGGGGAGAGCGGAGATATGGTAAAAGCAGAAGCTTGTTGAAAGTTGAGTGGCTGCTCTGATAAACCCCTCTCCTCCCTTTGGCAAGAAGCATGTATCTTCGCCCTGCCTCTTCAGAAAGGATTTGATACACAAAGCTTATGCTAAGTTCAAGTTGCCTCAAAAACACCATTCTTGTTGGGGTGACTCCAGGGTGACTTTAACATTTAGCTAACACAGCACAATGTGTACAGGGCTAGCTTAGAGAGAAACACATGAATGTTCATAAGACATACACAAAAACAGCAACATTCTGAAAGGTTTCTGCCCCAATTTACTCGTATGCAACAATGCACATTTTATACTCTATGGGGGAAAACACCTCAGAGAATAGGTTTGCTGAATAAAATAGACCCTTTTCATGCTTATTTATTGAATCACAGGCAGACTGTGGAATGCTTTATGCTAAAAAGGGCTCAAGGTAAATAGTGAGGAATGTCAAGAGTAACTGCATATCTGTGAATAACACTATAGAAAACTTGCTGGCTAAATGAAGACTATATAGAAAACCTCATTGCTTGTATGTCACTATATTCCCAATTCATTATTCGGTGCCACACTTGTAAATTTGTACTTCTTGGCATTATTATTTTTTTCCAATTGGGAAATCTAGGATGGCTGAGAAGTGGGAGGGAGTACACTGAATCTGGAATTCAGGAACAACGGCAGGTCTTAACAATGGGTAGAAGGCCATGCTAGGACTTAGAGGCAATGCAAAGCCCCTACCATGGTTTCAGTGGAGAGAATAAATCTGGGTCAGAGAATTTAGGATCAGTGACCAACACTCACAGGGGAGCACAAAACTCATGAGCAATGATGGAACTCAGCAAGTGTAAATAGGTCTTGGCTACAGCTGTGACTACGCACAGCTTTTGTTTAGGGGAGAGGGGAAAGAAGAAATAGGTGATGGAGAGATGGATGGGAGAAGTGAGCACAATGATGTAAGCCTACATCACCCTGCTTTTGGTCCTGAAATCCCATCCTGATGGGGAGGGGTCCTACCTTACCATCTTGCCTCAATTCCAGTGAGAATTTACCTTATTCTAAAGAGTCAAGAAAGGTATTCTTGGTTATATACATATGTACTGTATCAACAGGCTAAAGAAGAAATATCATATGATCAGATATTGAAAAACATTTGACAAAAATCTAAACATCCATTCCTGATAAATTTTCTCAAAAAACTAGGAATAGAGGGAAATGCCCTCAACTTGATAAAGAACATCTACAAAATCTTACAGCTAATATCATACTAAATGGTGAAAAACTGAATGCTTTTCCCCTAGGACTGGAACAAGGAAACAGTGTCCACTTTCACCACCCTTATTCAAAATAGTACTGAAAGTTCTAACCAGTGCAATAAGGTAAGAAAAAAAAATCAAAGGCATACAGCTTGAAAAGGAATATAAGACTTCCCTTATTTGCAAAGTATGTGATGGTCTACATAGAAAAATCTCAAGCTGTCCAAAAAATACCCAGAACTAATAAATAAATTCAGTACAGTCACAAGAGACAAGGTTAATGCACAAAAATCATTCCCATTTCTATAAATTAAAAATAAACATGCGGAAACAGAAATTTAAAACACAATACTTCTTATAGTTGCTCCAAAGAAAGTGAAATAAATATGAATCTAACAAAACATGTACAGAATCTGTATGTTGAAAATTACAGAACCTTGCTGAAATAAATCAAAGAAGACTAAATGAAATGGAGAGACATACTGTTCTGTAAATGACCCAGCAAAGAGAATGAAATGACAAGGAACAGCCTGGGAGATATTATTTGTAAACCACGTATGCTACAAAAGTATTTTGTCTAGAATATATAAGGAACTTTCAAAATACAACAGTTAAAACAAAACAACCCAATCAGAAAATGGGCACAAGACACAACCAGACATTTCACTGAAGAGTACACATAAACACATGAGAAGATGCTCAGCATCACTAACTATTAAGGAAATGCAAATTAAAATCACTATGAGATATTCCTACACACTTATCAAAATAGCTAAAATAAAAAATAGTGATAACACCAAGTGCTGGCAGAGATGCAGAGAACCTAGATCACACGTACCTTGCTGGTAGACTGAAAATTGTACAGCCACTCTGGAAATAAGTATGAAATTTTCCTATAAAGTTAATCATGTACTTATCAAGGAACCTAGCTACTGAACATTTTTCTGAGAGAAATGAAAATTTAATTTACACAAAAATTTGTACATAAATGTTCATGGCAGCTTTATTCTTAATATTATTATGTATTCATAACAGTCCAAACCTGGAAACAATCCAGATGTCCTTCAACAGGTGAATGTTAAAAAAAAAAGAAAACTCTGCTATAGCCATACCATGGAATATTATTCAGCATGAAAAAGGGAAACTATTGGTTTGCAAAACAACTTGGCTAGATCTCAAGGGAATTATGCTGTGTAAAAGAAGTCAGCCTCTCAAGATTACATACTGCATGATTCAATTTATATAACACAGATTGACAAAAGTATACTAAGGGTTGCCAGGGTTTAGAGAGAAGGGAGGGAGGGAGGGAAGGAACCATGGAGAGACAGAGGAGGCTGGATATCTGGTGAGCTTTCCTCGGAAACTGGTATGTTTCACTGGTGATGGGAAACAGACAGAGTTCTGAGGGCTACAGCCTCTAGGTACCATGGGTCATGCCCTAGAGGATGACAGATAGCACCCAGGAGAGCAAAGGAAAGTCATGTAACCAGATGGTGTGAACTCTAGAGCTTAAGGGACGTACCTTAGAGCAAAAGATAATTCCAATCCTGTCTCCCATGTGATAAGAGGCAGACCATGTCAGATAAATAAGAACAGCATTTCCTAAATGACAATAATCTCTACACAGTCATCAAGATATTTGCCCAATCTACATTTTACCTCTACTATTATAGATTCAGTGTCTTTGTTCAAATTGGCTCAGATCTAAGATAATAAATATTTGCATTAAATAAGAATTCTGCCTTTGTACCACCTATAGCCATCTGGCGCCCCATCGGTTGTCCATATAACACAATTTGTAATAAAAGAGAAAGAGAGAGAGAGATTCAGAGAAAGGGCAAAGGGTATTCTGAGCAGAGGGAACTGGCTGACCTTGCGCACAAAAGCATGAAGGAGCATGACGTATTCAGAGCCAAGAGTGACTGGACCGGAGCCTGCTTGCGGGAGGGAGGATAAAAGATGTGGCGGGCGATAGGGTTGGGGAAAAAAGGTCAGGGATGGACTGTGAAGGAAGGAATTGGAAGAGTCGAAGTCAACTCCACTCCTTCTGTCATCTCTTGCTCAAGCAGAAGGACTGGGCAAGGGTCCTGGGGACTGCGTGTTCTCATTCTCTCCCTGGGCTGCAGAAGTGTAGGCAGTCATGTGTAGCTGTGTTAACACTACATGAATAAAACCAATCCCCCAGTCTTCGCTGGCTGCATACCTCACTGCCTCCAACGCTTCTCTACGCTGATTTGCATCCAGGCAGGTTGTGTAAACAAGGCTGTTAGGGGAATATAAATAACCACAGCCTGGCCTGTGGTTCAGTAGTCTGGTCTGGGGAAATCAGAATCTCCAGTTACCTCTCATGCCAGAGTGGAGACTCTCAGCTGCTCACAGGACTGCCACCCTCTCCCTCCCGCGAGGTGGATGCTGGTCCTTAGTACTGGATGGCTTCCTCCTGACCAGCTCCTCCTCCACTCCTGTCTTCACAACCAGATGCTAACTTGCTGAGTCGTCAAACAGAAAGAAGCTCTGTGCTTACTTTGCCTCGGAGACTGGTCAGGCAAAAAAAGTCTGTGCTCCCTTAAAAGAGATTCCCCATCTACACACTGACCTTCTCAAGGTCACGAACTGAATCTTCTTCCATTGTGTGGACCCCAGTGGCTGACCCAGTCTCTGCTTCATGCAGTTGGAGGTGAATACCAACGTTGTTCCAAGTCTATTTAGCCTTGAGTCTGAGTTCAGTTCTAGCTCCACTGCTGTGTGACCTTGGGCAAGTTACTTAAACATTCTGAACAGTCATTTTATTCTCATCCATAAAGTAGAAATGATACTTATACCTACCTTTTAGGATGACTGGGAGAAGGAAATGTAATGGTGTATGCTAAATGCTTGGCATGTTTCTGGGATATTTGTAACTATTTTGAGTACTGTTCTAATGACGATGAGGAGGAGGAGAAAGATGCCAGTGCAGACTCACTGAATTGATACAGAACATTGGTACCTACACCCCATGTCCCTGTAGACCCATTTAAGAGATTAGCTTAAAATGACAGGAGGAGAGAAGGGCAAAGAAGAACTGAGAGACATCTTCAGTGTAGTGGTTAGAAACTCAGGGCCTAGATTGGAAGGTTCAACTCCTAACACATCCCCTTAAAGTTACAAGACTTCTATCAAGTGCTCTAAATTGTAGATCCATCACCCATAAAGCAAGAATCCCAAAAACTTACCTCTTGAGGTTAATCTGAGGACCAAATTAGATGATGTTTTTGACGTCTCTGCATTGAGAGCTATACCTTTCAAGACTTTAATGGAAGCAGACTCATAGGGAACTCTGCCGGGATATAAGAGGTGTGGGACCAGTAGCCACTCAATCTCTTTTTAATGTTTGTAGAGTTCTCTTTGTAGCCAGCTCTGGATTCTGACATCTGCTCATCATACTCCCTCTCTCCCTAGCCATACACTGGTCACGTGAGCCTTCTTCCTACTCTTTGAACAGTTCAAGTTCATTCTACCTCGGGGCTTTTGCTCTTGCTCCTATCTCCGTCTGGAACACCTTCCCCCAGATCATGGCGTGGCTGGACCCTTTACCATGTAGAGCTTGATCCAGTTATTACCTCCTTGAACATCCTTCCTCAATCTCCAAGTCAATAAGCTGCCAGTCATTTCTGTCACCTCGCCCTTTTAAATTTCCTGCTTGACTCAATATCTGAACCTGTCTTGTTTATTCATTTTGTCACTTGTTTTAGCTGTCTTTCCCACTGAAACTCAAGTTTCATGAGAAGGCAGGAACTTTGCTTGCTTATTCACTGCTCTGTCTCTGTGCCTAGATCATACTGGGCTGCTCCAAATAGGGAGGTTGAATGAACTGAGCTGGGAAGTAGAGGGGACAAAAGAGAGGGCATTATCCTCTCCCTAGAGAGACTTGCAGTCTAGATGAAGTCCTGAGGTTTACTCAAATTAACGGAGGCATGATACCATGCAATGAGAAATGCGTGAAATTATATTTGTCTGAGTTTCATTGTTATGCAGCATTTCTGCAGTCACACAGTCTTTTTGCATTTGGAAGAGGGGACCCAAGAGGTAAAATAAGGGACCTTCATTACCAGTGGTGCTTCTCACATTTAACAGGACATAAATAAAGGAAGGAAAACAGTGTAAATGGGCTGCCTTTATCACAAGTGTGCAGACAGAATCCATCCAATTTGGGGCTATCATTTGTTGGATACTTGTTCTGTGGCAGCTGCTATGTAAGCACATTTTTATTTATTATCTCATTTAATCCTCACAATGTCCCTGTGATGTAGGTATTATCAGCACCATCATCACCACCATCACTGTCATCACCACCATCATCATTTATTACCACCATCATCATCACCACCACCACCATCATCACTGCCACCACCACCACCACCGTCACCACCACCATCATCATCACCACCACCATCATCATCACCACCATCATTTATTACCACCATCATCATCACCACAAACATAACCACCACCATCATCATCACCATTATACAGTAAAGAAGTGAGTCCCTCATTTCTAAAACCCATCGTATTAACCACCAGTCTACACTGCTTCTGCTTATGGAGCCTTTCTACCCTAACTGGATAATTTTCTATCCTTGCTTTGACCACATTCCAAATTTTAAGTACACAAAAACAAACAAACAAACAAAAAGCATCAACCAAAGAAATTTATTCTAGAAGGAAGCACAAGGAGGGAGAATTAACATTATTTACTTCAAGATGTCTTATGTAAAATTCTAATAAAACAAATTCCTCATTGAATTTCTTGCTATACCAAAACCTTATTCATTCAGATACATGTATCTTTTCTTTAGCTACATCATATGAACTATATTGTATACTGTACTTCCCTTTTCCCCATAGCTAACCAGGGAACTCAGAATTGAATTCAATATCCAATCCTAGAAAACGTCTTTATTCATTCATTCATTCGATAACAACAAAACAAAAGCAACAACCACACATCAATATATAGATAAAGATCACATAAACAGTTTGTTACATACTATGTTAACGGAATAGGTCAAACAGAAGCCCTGCAAAATGTTATCCTCTGCTCATTTTAATGTGTTAACTCTGTCTTTACATTTATTTTACCTGTTCTTTTATTTCTTAAATTCATCCCTAAAATATTCAGAAGTTGGTAGAACATCAACCCTAAATGAGCAAAGCCATGATACTGTTATAATGACATAAAAGTAAAAATAGTTTAACCTCCTAAGTCCTAGTATGACAGAAGCACATGTGTAGCATTCTATACACATGATTTTATTAATTTTTTTTAACATTAACGACCATTTCTTAACAGTGGTCTCGTAAGTCAGAGAAGTCTAGGAATGCATGTTTCTTCAGAGATGGTGCCAATTCCTACTTCTTAGTAAAGCAAGGATGTTAAGTAAATACCGACCAATCATAAAAATGTCTTTGCTGAGATGCAGTGTGTAGCTGGACATGTGGGAACGTGTATTTCATTGCTAAGTGACAACAGGCAGCTCTTTGCATACCAGTCGGTTGCCAAGTCCTATCAATTCTATCCTGAAATGACTCTCCAGTCTCTCTTCACCACCACAACTTTGGTTCAGACCCACTGAGCTATTCCAGCAGCTGCCTGCACCTGGTCACTGCAGCTCCCAGCCGCTGGCGGCCACACTCTGATCTCCGGCATGCCATTTCCTTGTTCAAACAACATCTTTGGTTCCCGAGAATAAAATCTGGGTTTCTTAGCTTAGCATTTGAAATCTTGCACAGCCAGTCCTACCATGTACATCAACCCTTAAGTCACCCACCCTCTGTGGACCAGCCAGTGTTCCTGTTCCTCAGGTCCAGAGAGAAAGGAAGTGATGGCTGGGATCCCAAGCTCAGAATCTTCGAGCAGCTGTGCATGGTGGCTGCAGAGGCCAGAGACAGGTGCAAAGGAGGCTAAAAGCTCAGGCTGCTGGGCCCAGCGATTTCACTTCCCTCTGGCTGGGTCAGCCTCAGACCGAATCGCTCTCAGTGACTATGTTTTCTCCTCAGTAAAATGGGGACAACAATAGGACCTAACTCACAGGATGTTACCGTGAGGATTAAATTAGAAAGTGCATATAAAGCACTAGTGCAGTGCCTGATATGTGGTTAGAACTCCATATATTTCAGCATCGATTATCCTTCTCTCATAAGAATTTGCTCCCTGGTCCTATGTGAACGTCTGGTTCAGGTGAGCTATGCTGGACTTGATGTAAAGCATGAAGGTTTAAGTCTACTTTGGGCCTAAGATACTAACTCAGAGCAGACTCAAGTCCATCCTTCATCCCCTCCCCAGGCCACATCCTAATCCTGACCATTGACATCCTGCCATTCTCATGGCACTGGGAGGCATGGACAGCTAAGACTGAAAAAAGTCACCCCTCGTAGATAAAGAGAAGAAGGGTTGTTTCTAAGACGTAGAGCCAAGCTTCCAGAACCAAAGTGCCTCTCTGTAAGAAGGAAGTCCACGCCTGGTGCTTTCCACTGCATGAACCAATAGAAGGCATTTCCAAAAATCAAACAGGCACCCAAGAGCCAGGAATTTACTATCTCTGTTTGCCCCAAAGAGGGCTTCACTTTTTAATATGTGACTCCATAATGCCTCAAACCTTACCCACATTTGAGTTTCTCCTCTTCCTGTGTGGAGAGAGAACTGGACACTACCCTCTTCCCTCCCACACACACAGTTCTGAAGCTGCCACTGACATACACGCCACCCAGGTTTATGTCCACAGGCTTTCGCTGGAGATTCTCATTCACCTCAAGATGCCCCCTATCCTCATTTATTCACTTGACAAATGATTATTGAGACCTTCTGGGGTGCGAGGCACTGAAAGAGATATGGAAATACAGGCAGACCTCAGAGATATTTGCAGGTCCGGTTCCAGATCACCGCCATAAAGAAAGTATTGTGATAAAGGGAATCACACACATTTTTTTTTGGTTTCTCAGTGCATATAAAAGTTATGTTTACACTATGCCATAGTCTACTAAGTGTGCAGCAGCGTTTTGTCTAAAAAAATGGACGTATCTTAATTTTAAAATGCTTTATTGCTTAAAAACACTATCCATTATCTAACAATGCAAGGTTGTCACAACCTTCAGTTTGTATCTGTGAAGTACAGTACAGCACTAAACAAAATAGACCCAGCTCCTGATCTCATGGAGGTCCAAAATGATGTAGAAGAGAGACAAACAAGCATGAAAAAACACAGAAGTAAAAAGTGCAATATCTGCTATAAATGAACTTATGAAAATGTCATGAGAAGACCAATGTGGGAGATACAGTGTATACTGGGTAGGGGTTATCAGGTTAGCCCTCCCTGAGGAGTAACGTTTAAGCTGAGACGTGAAAGGTAAATAGAGTTAGAGCTAAGTGAAAAAGCAAGCATTTCACGTAAAGGAAACCTTTACATGTGCAAAGGTCCTGAGGATGGAGTCAGAGAGCTGACTGTGGAGGCTAGAAAGTGGTGGACAGAGGGCATGACAGCAGAAGAGGACCCTGGGGAGGGAGGCAGTGAGAGATTTCCTATTCACCTGGAAAACGCAATTTGAATGTAGCTGCTTCTGTGAAGCTTTCCCAAGCTATTACCCCATCAAAATTTACCATGCCTCTTCTGGTTCATGTCTTGGTTTTGTTTTCTAGAGTATATGGGCAGTGTTGTGCATGTCTACCTCCCATTACTAGAGCACAAGAAACTTAAGGCAAGGAATTCATCTTAATCACTTCCATCTCCTCCACTCCCTCTCGCACAATATCCAGGACAGAAGGATTGTTCAATGACTGTCTATTGCATTTCTTTTTGAGATACAATGTCAAAGTCTAGATGACTTAGAACATAGAGGGATTTTCCAAATAGTGTAGATGAGTTTTTGCCACTCTTACGGGGTAAAATTGTGTCCCATGTTTCCTTAGAATTGCCCCTCACTCACTGTTTGTCTGTTTTCTTTCCAGCTGTGTTATCTCATTAGTATCTTATTAGCATTTCTCAATCGGGGCAGCTACTAACAACCACTACACCACAAATTACTAGATTCCAAGATGGCCATTTTATAGGAGAAAGCCATTGAGTGCAGTGAGGGTTGATAAATTATGAATGACCACAGGGCATTTAGACACTAGCCATTTTAAAACGAAACATGAGCCATAAGACAGATGGGAATCATCTTGAATCATCAGCCATGGATACCTTTCTGCAAAGCAATTCCTGTGCGTACGGAACTCATTCTCCCCAGGCACGGAGCCTGGTGAGAGGATAGCCCTGGTGTGGCAAACTGTAGCCAATATTGCAAAATCCCTCTAACTAGCCATCAGCCTTGCTGACTACTCCCACTGGCTTGTGCGATGGTCTAGGGAGAAGATAAATTTTGATTCTGAAGGGTCAAGGGTCAGAATGTGGGATGAGGCAATATTTCTCCCCATGTTTTATGGAACACTGGTATCACATTTTATGTAAATGGATGCTGCATAGCAGCAAATGATCTATGGTCTCAAAAAGACAAAAATTCTGATTCAAGCAAAAACTAGATTTTTTTTTCCTGTGAGGCTTTTAAGAGTCTTTGAAGTATAGTCAGCTTACACTGCTGTGTCAATTTCTGGTGTACAGCATAATGTTTCAGTCATACATATACATACATACATATATTTGTTTTCATATTCTTTTTCATTATAGGTTACTATAAGATATTGAATATAGTTCCCTGTGTGATACAGAAGAAACTTGTTGTCTATCTATATTATATACAGTAGTTAATATTCCAATGAAAAAAATTTAAAAAGAGTCTTTGATGTCCCACTATGTATTATGAATTACATAGACAGGGATACAATATTCAACGTTCCACAAATATATTTGAACCACAGATTATTTTTCCAATGTACATATTATCTATCACAATGACTCATAATAATGACTAGACCAGTCATGACGTCTGCATATTTGAATCCCTAAAGTGACCACATGGAGTGGAAACATCACAGTCTTTGGATTTGAAGGCCTGGATTCAAGTCTTTTAAAATATGTCCTTACGCATGTCCCTTAACCTTGAAGCCTCCATTCCCTCACCTGTAAAGGAATGTGAAATCTTCAGTTCCAATTTCACTGTCTTAATGGGATGATTAAAAATGTTAATAGACATTAAAGCCCTGCTAAGAGGTGTAAGCACCATGTAATTTTTGTTTTTATTATTAATAAAGTCTGATATAAAGACTAAGCGTCCAGAAGAGGATAATAGCAAGCTTACCGGAGTAGGGAGATTTAAGGGAGAACCTAGGAAATGAGCAGGGCAGTGTTAGGGCCGTGAGCACATAGACTGGTGCATGCTATTCGGGTCAGAACCATGGAAAGCTCCAGCGGGTGCTACTGCTCTCCTGGACATGCGAATTCCTCTACTGGGTTCTGTCCTAAGGCAGCCCACCCCCATCTACTTGGCTTACTCTTCTGGCCTTAATAGAAGATGAGATTTATCCAACAAGAAGCTACCATGTTTCACATGGAAGGTTAAGACTATCTAAAAGGACACAAAGTTCAGAAGGTCTGTCAGGAACTTTGAAGGACCAGACTGAGTCTGGTGATTTAGTTTTCCAGACCAGGTATTCAGACCTTTCAACATATAAATTAATAATGCATCCGCTTGCCTTGAAGTCTTTGGTATGAAGACTGTAAGAAAGATTGCTTATTCTTTGGTCTCGTCTTGAATCTCCAAATGCTTTATTCCTTCCCTCTTTCTAACTCAGAAAATTTTACTCTTTCACCTTCATGTTGGCCTCATGGATCCTTAAATTACTTCCTGAATTTCAGTCCCAACACTCACATCTTTGGTTAAGCCAACCAGAATGGTGACAATGCCTCCTCATTCCTAAGTCCCGTTAGACCAGCTAAGCAATAGCCCTTGTCCTGACACAGATCCTTAGAAAAAATCAGGAAGATATGTGGAAAATGCACAAGATTTTAATGCAATTAAGTCTGGATATGTGTGAAAGAGCAGGATCACTGATGGATCAAGTATGTTGAGTGGATCTTTCCAAACAGGTAAAGAATTTCATGCTATGTGCTCTTTATAGGCAGCACTAAAAGGCATAGTATGGAAATCATTTACCAAAAATCTACCTTTATATGCTCTATTCTGTGATGTCAGATCTAGGAACTCCACAAACTACATTTCCTAGACTCCTCTGTCAACTCCTTGGCTTTTTGCTTGGATTTGCCAATAGGAGGCACTGGAGGGACATTGGAAGAAATAAGGAGGAGACGGACTACTCTCCTACTTGTGCTGTAGTCAAAGTCATCTGACTGGTATCTGATCCAGCATCAAGCTTCTTTCTTCACTTCTCGGGGCCGACTCGGCCTGTCTCTTGTGGTCGTATGGCACTTCTCCTTTCAGAGGTCTGACCACCAGCTCTGTGAGGCCCCTCCGAAGAGCTCCAAGATTCTGGTGACCTTGACCTTGACCTTGACCTTGACCTCTTTCCTTCAGTCCTGCGTCCCTAAGAGTAGTAGCTTCTCTGGACACTTATTGCCCCTGAAATATTCTTGGTGTTTCCTTTTTTCCCCTCTTACAGCTCTCTGAAACTGCTGTAACTAACTCCCCATGTTAAATAGCCTTTGTTGAAATATACAGTATGGTTTCTGCTTTCCTGACTGGATCTTGACTGATGAAGTGTGAAATTATCAATCCCTTCAAATCATAGCTCAGTATCCAAGGCTATACAGGACTGTACAACTCACACTCTCAGTACTTTTAAAATATTTTTTATAGTCATGCATTCATTTTGGAAATATGATGAATGTTATGAACCCTCTCCCCAGAAGCCACATATACACAAAAGTTTGGATGCAATACCAAAGGGCTTATGGATTCCCTAAAGTGCCCCCTCATGAATTTATGGATTATATCCAATCTGAAGAGAGATAAGGTTTCTAGAAGGTTATGAAAATTTAAGAAACAATGATCCTTAATTTTCAATGTAACATTTCTGTAGGCACGTACTACAATTTTCCTGTTTAAAAATAACATTAGGACCCTTACAAATGAGTCACAACAGATTTTCATATTTTGGCTAATCACTTTCCACTATTTTATTTGCTCTTCATGACAATTATATAGGTAAGTCACAGAACATGTTATTTTATAGTTTATAAAATTCTAAAAAACGTTAGGTAAACTGCCCATACTCAGAAAACTAGAAATGACTGACCCAGTGTTAGAATTTTTTTTTTTAAATGCATCCTAGCCCAGAGATTCTTTCTCCTTTATCTTGGGGGGAGGGGAAGAGAGATAGTAGTTGAGGAAAAGTAAGAGATTTGCAACTCTAGAAAACTATATTACAATAAGTTAATAAATAAATAAAACTGCATTACAAATTTCCAAGTCTTACTTCATACATTCTGAGCCTGTTACAAGGTATTAAAAGAGACTGGTCAACACTCTTTCTGGAACTAGACCTAAACTATGTTCCCCATAGGAAGATCTGAACTTAGAAGAATTGGTAGATTTTCAGGAAAGGAAAACCCGTCATGCAATTTTTGTTGTTGTTTGTGTTTTTTTGTTTTAAGCATGGGCTTTGGAATCAAATAGACCTGGATTCAAATCAAGGTATTTCTATTTATCAGCTGTGTTGCCTTATGTAAATGATTCAACATCTTTATCTTCAATTTTCTAATCTGTAAAATAGCTATAATAACATTTTATGATCATGAATATTAAGATTAAAAGTGTGTGCAAACATTCAGCACAGTGCCTGGGATACAGCAGATTCTCAGAACTCACCTCTTTCCTCGCCCTATCCTTTCTAAATCATTCCAGTGATAATTCTGGGTGGGATTCAGTATATCCTAACGTTAATAATTGTCTCTGCAACTCCAAACTGTGACCTGTTGTACCTTCATCAGAGCAGACGGGCAATTCTCTCCGCGTGGTAGTCATTATAATGCAGACTGTAATCTTGATACTTTAGATGTTTTCTCTCTTCGTTCTGCTGGTCACACTGGAGCCTCTTCCAGGGGAGTGACTAATGCAACTCAATTCAGTATGGAAACACTTCCAAAAATCTTTTCATTTCCCTGATGAGACTCTTACTCAGCTTTTCGTTTCCATCCCCTTTACGAGAACCTCCAAGGGGCCTTCCTTAATGGAGTCCCTGCAGATCTGCTGTTCTGTCAGGGTGTTCTTTCAAGCAGTTCACAAAAAACACAGGACTGGGTGAACAGCTCAGATTTTCCAGGTCATTAAACATTGGTTAACTATTTTTAAAACGTTTTGGCATAATATATATAAAAAAAATCTCAAATGCTTTTGGGGCCAAGGACTGGTTCCATTAATATTTCACACCCTGAATGTTTTAAGGGATTCATTTATTCTGAAATCATCCGTCAACTTTTCTCTAAGAGCTTTTTGATGTCTCTCAAGCTCCCCCAAGCTCCCTGTGAAAATTTCTAATTCTTCCTCCATCCCTATCTGTCCCTTAGCTTCAGACACAATGGATGACCTCAGGAGCTGGATGTATGGACTGAAGAATTAAAAAAAAAAAAAAGACCCTCACCGCAGGACCATCTCATGGCAAAATTCTTAAGAACATTGTCAAGATATTTATACATGGAGAGTTGTGAATTCTGTGTGATTTTCCAGGATGAGGGGATGGGGTAAATGGACTGTTTCCTAATAAGATTGTTATCTTTATGTAGGAATCTGCCTTTTTAATAGCAGCAAGGCTTTGGATCCTAGCCCAGAAGATCTTATTCTGAGAGCTCCCCAGAGCAAGCAAGTATAAAAGATGAAACCATGGGGCTCTGGCCAAGGTGATCATTTCAAGGGTCTCTGGGAGGAAGGCTTCTTTGTTCCTACTGAGGATGTAATTTGTACTCTTACTCATGTGGGCTCTCTGTGTGGAGGCTAATTTTTGGCTCATGTATCAGTTGTAAAGACTGCTCAGAAAACTGTGTCCAAGTAAAAGCCCAATTATACATGGAATATTTCTCAATCATTTTGCTCATTCCTTGGTGAGCAGTTACCTTGAAAAAAACTGATGGGGGAAACTCCAACCCTCCCACTTCTTTTATACCATCTCCTTAAAGAAGAACAATATTTTCACCTGTGTGCATGCACACACACATGCACACACAGCTTTCCAGGGGGCCTCACTAAGCCAGCATTCAACTTTCATCCTCTTTCAAATGCCTTAACCCAGTACGAAAGCACATATTTCCAGCAAGCTGATCAAGATAAAACACTTAAATTAGAAACAACGGCAGGATAAGGAAACACCTTTGAAGAAAGCAATGCCCTTCTTCAAATTATATAACACGGAAGCCCCATACTAAGAAAAGCACTCTTCTAGAAATCAAAGGACCTGGATTCTAATTTCAGCTCCACTGTTTGCTTGCTGTGTGACCTTGAATATGTCATCAACCTCTCTGAGTCCTGGAATTTTCATAAGGAAGGTGAGAAAATAATTTCTGAACCAAATTAGATGGTGGATCTTTGGGAAAGCTTTGGAATTTACGAAGTAAGCTGCATTAATAATAATCTTGTGACACAGGTCAGGCAGGTCGTTTTATTCCCATTTTACAGATTGAAGAAATCAAAGGTCAGAAAGATAAAATTACTTTTTTAATGATTCAAACTACCAAAAAAACAGCAGTGAGACTTGTAGCCACACATCCCGAGTCCCTTTTGAATCTTTTATTCTAGTGTGAGAACTTTCTCCCACATACGGAGCAAATTAACTGCAATGTGACTTTCTTATTTTTGTTGTGTTTTTATTGGGATAAGGACATTTAATATGAGGTCTATTTTCAACAGTAAGTGTACAATACACTAATGTTAACAATGGTCATATATGGTAGGATTTCCTTCTTAACTTTAATCTCTGTTTCTTTTTTGTTTTTTTCCTACTATTTTCATTAATTTCTGCTCTAGTTTTTATTGTTTCCTTCCTTCTGCTAACTTTGGGTTAGTTCGTTCTTGTTTATCTAGTGCCCTGAGGTATAAAATTAGGCTGTTTATCTGAAATTTTTCTTCTTTTTCAATGTAGGAGTTTATTGCTATAAATTTCCCTCTTACTACTGCTTTTGCTTCACCATCTAGGTCTTGGTGTGTTTCCATTTCCAAAGATGGAATATGATGTTTCCATTTTTGTTTGTCTCAAGATACTTTCTAATTTCCCTTTTGATTTCTTCTTAGACCCACTGAATGCTCAGGAGTGTGTTGTTTCATTTCCACACTTCAGTGAATTTTCCAGCTTTTCTTCTCCTCATGATGTCTAATTTCATCCCATTGTAGTCAGGAATGATACTTGGTATGATTTCAACTTTCTTAATTTGTAAGACTCCTTTTGTTGCTTAACATGTGATCTATCCTGGAGAATGTTCCTTGTGCACTCAAGAAGAATGTACAGTCTGCTGGCATTCAGTGGAATGTTCGACATGTGTCTGTTAGGTCTATTTGGTCTTTAGTGTTGTTCAAGTCCACTGTTTCCTTATTAATTTTCTGTCTGGATGTTCTATTCATTATTGAAAGTGGGGCATTAAAGTCTCCTACTGCTACTGTATTGCTGCCTCTTTCTCCTTTCAGTTTTGTCGAGGTTTGCCCTATATATATAGGTGCTCTGATGTTGGGTGCATATATACTTATAACTGTTATATCCTCCTGATGAACTGACCCTTTTATATTATATAATGTCCTTTTTTTTGTCTTTTGTGAGGTTGTTGACAGCTTAAAATAGGCTATTATGTTGTAATATTATGTTGTAAGATGTTTTATGTAAGCCCCATGGAAATCACAGAGAACATACCTGTAGAAGATACACAAAAGAAAAAGAAAAAAGAACTAAAGCATATCAATAACACAAAAAAATCAGTAAGACACAAATAAAGACACAAGAGAGGAAAGAGGGATAAAAGAACTACAGGGCAGATGGAAAGCAATTAACAAGATGGCAATAGGAAGTTCTCTATCAATAATTACTTTAAGTGTAAATGGATTAAACTTACAAATCAAAAGATACAGAGTGGCTGAATGGACTTTTTTTAAAAAAAAAGATTCAACTAAATGCTGTTTATAAGAGACTCACTTTAGATTTAAGAACAAACACAGGCTGAAAGTAAAAGGATAGAAAAGATATCCCTTGCCAATGGTAAGCAAAAGAGAAAAAGGGTGGCTATATTTATATCAGACAAAATAGATTTGAAGTCAAAAATTGTCACAGCTTCCGTATTGATGCCTCCCTTGCAAGATTCACAGTATGCTAAGAAATACAGAGTAACTCAGTTGCTTTGGGTAGATGAAAGCTTTAGGAAATTTGTATTTACCTTATTCATCTCAGCAAGGCTACAAAAGTATCTCTGTTCATGCAGGTGTTACTCTTTAAGCAGATCTTTTTGGCACAACCGATTGGAAGTTTGGCAGCTACAGGCTTAAGAATGAACCATGATATGGGGTTGCAGGGAGACCTAAAGACATCATGAAAAGGGGGGTAAATCCATGCATGGACTGAAGCTTAAGGACAAGCTCAGGAGTGGGCTGAGGATTTCTGCTCCCATGACTACACAATAGAAAGAAAAGCTAAAGGTTTAAAGGCTTCTATTTTAGACCACATCAAACTGTTTGCAAACTCATAACATCAAAATAGTCACATCAAAGTGTCCTAGTCTCATTTTTCAATCCTCCTCTGCAGTATGTGGGATTTTATAAGCCTCAATAGATTTTACTTCTCCGCTGGTCCCTCTTTCCTACCCCTACACTTCTGCAGAACCATCCCACACTCTCTAAAACCTGCAGACATGCTGCTGCTTGCTCCCTTTGTTTTTTTCCAGAATGCATTGCAAAATCCATCCCATTTATCTTTATTTCCCTCATCCCCTGATTTCTTCATTTATTCCCAAGTATCCTTATTAATTTTGATATGAAGAGAGTACATGACATTTATGCCTTAAGAAAAAACAAAACACTATACTCTAAGCACACAGTAGGCAGTCCACTGGTACTGAGTTAAAACAAAATTGAAGTTAATTGCAAGATGTCCTCTCTATGAAAACATCTCTGCTATTGGAATACCTGCCCGAGGTCTCTCCTGGAGTCCGCGGTCCTTTTTGTACCAGAACCACATACAAACACATATCACATACTCCTTTAGGAGAACACAAGCTGTGTGTGAGTGTGTGAGGGACAGTTTATTTCCACAATAAGCCAAGCATCAAAATAGCTTCAGAGCCCATTGCAGCAGGAGCTTCAGCTGCAAGATAAAGGACAGGCGAGCAGGGAAGTGAGTGGGAAGAGAGAAAAACAAATCCAAAGAAGAAAGAACACAAGTGGAAGAAGGGACCCTGGGCTAGGCAGGAGGATGGAAGGAGGGAGACAGATGACCTTCCCGTATTTCCACATCTGAGCCAGCCACAGAGGCTGTGGAGGAAAGGAGGCAGCTCAAAGCCACACAGCAAAACCCTAACTTGGAGATCGTGTGTTCAAAGATGATTAATGCAAATTTGTTAAAAAGCTGGATCAAACTGTTTCTTCCTGCAAAGTGGAAAGTCCAGAGAGGAAGAAACCCAGGACTGGGACCAGTACCGCCCTGCCCATGAGACATAAATGGCAGGAAGACTGGGTGTCAGAAGCACACGAAGCAGTTATTGGCTTGGACTATCCCATCAGACAAACCCGGGTCCGAATCACAGCTGTGTGACCTGCGCACATTACTGGCCTTGCACTTCACCTATCTGTCTGAGGGGCCCCCAGCCCGCAAATAAAGATAAAGTGTCTTCCTTGTAGGATTGATGCTGGAATCAGAGACCATCTTGCAGAGCCTGACACTGAAAATAAACACTCAATAGAAATAAGGTAAATCTTAAAACAAATGGGAAAACATCTCAGAGCCCTCTGTAGAGATGAAGAAAAACTAGTAAAACAATGATCTCCATTCACAAAGCTTTCTGGGTTTTAAAAAGCCCTCTGATAGCTAGGGCTTACCATTTCTTTGTCAGGTGGGGGACACAGGGATTATTGGTGGTGGTGATTATGAGCAAAGAGTGCAGAGCTGGACTCCACCTGAACTCAAAGCCTACCTGAGACCCGCTGGCTGCGGGGCCTTGAACACCTCCTCACCTTTCCAGCTCCTCATCCATGAAGTATGGGTAGCAATAGTTCTTACCCCATATGATTGTTGAGAGGATTAACTGAATCAATACTAACATGTTTAGAATAGAGCATGGGATATATTAAGAGCTCAATAAACATTAACTCTCATTACTATCTTCCTCATTTTATAGCAGCAATAACAACCCTGAGACCCAGAGAGACTTAGGTACGTGCACAAGGATTCCCAGGGAAGAAGTGGGGATCTGGGCTCAAACCCAGGGCACCAGACTCCAAGCTCAAGGGTCTATCTGTCTGAATAAGGGTCTCCTTGGGCTTCCCCCAATTCAGCTGTCAACAAGACACTCAACACCTGCAAGGCCTGGAGTTACATCAGGGTATCTGCAAGGAAGATGAGGAGAAATCCTCTGAGGAATCCAAAAAGCAGAACCAGGGGCCACTGGAGGCATTAAAGGCATGAAGTGAGAAAATGGCAAACAGGACTTTCACAAGACAGGTCCCTCTGCCTGGAACACCTCCCTCAACTTCTCTTCATTCTTCACCTACCTAAATCCTACACATTCTTTGGACGTATCAGCTGGAGGTCTCCAAAAAAAATACAGAATCAATGGGAGATTGTGTGTGTGTGTGTATTTCTATTCTACCTATCTGTCTGTCTGTCTGTCTGTCTGTCTATCCACTCATTTATTTATATTTCATGCAATTGGCTCTTGCAATTGTAGGACTGGCAATTCCAAGATCCATAAGGCAGGCTGACAAAATGTTAGTACAGGCAAGAGTTCATGCTGTTTTCTTGAAGCAGAATTTCTTCCTCTCTGGAAAACCTCAGTTTTTGTTAAGAAGTTCAACTGCTTAGGTGTGACCCACCCCTGTTATTCAAGGGTAGCTCCTTTACTTAAAGTCAACTGCTGATAGATGTTAACCACACTGGCAAAATACCTTCACAGAAACACCTGGATTAATAATGTATGACTAGAGCCTAGTGACGTTAACAGATTCAATTAACCACAGATGTCAACTCAGACATTCCTTCTTTGAGCACAGCTTCCCTGGCCCCTCAAGTTAGGTCAAGGCTGCCTATTGTTCTTTGAGGTCAGCCTGTAGTTCTCCTCCAAGATCTGCATTAAAATAATCGTAATAATTTATGCAATTATTTGCGTGAGGGATAAGCACCGCTGTGGCAGGGACGCTCTCTGTCTTGAGGACTCATGGAGCCCAGAGCCGTGTCTGGCTCTCAGTGCTGATTCACATTTAGTTGAATGCATAAAAGTTCACCTTTTTTTTGGAGAATTGTTCACTAGAGGCAATGGTGGCAACTTAGGAATGGATACATGAATTTCTTTCTCATTCTAAAACCCCTATTTTTTTTTTAACATCCCCATCACTTTCCAAAACTCTTGTAAAACAGATAGGGAGAAATATTGTTTCCTTCTTAGAGAAAATAAAAAACTGGCCAGTTGTTTCCTTCCATGCATGGATGGGGAGCTTGGCTTTTGGGGAGTTATCAGAGCGTGATAAGAGGGATGGTGTCAAAGTCTGGAGAGAAATGTTCAGATCAGTTTTTTCCTTCCTTTTTGCCTCTGCACACAGATAACTCCTCTTCATGTACTTATTGCCCGATTGGTTCTTTTGTTCCTTGAACGTTTTCAGATACTCAGTTCAGAGCAAAGCCCCTGGTTATCAGTGTCAGCGGGGGCCTGAGTCAGGGTTTAGCGCCAGTATGGATGACTTTAATCCTGGCCGCCTGTGGGAAAGAGCTGAACGGTGCTGTTTCCAGTGTTTGGGATGATGTCTTTCCTTTCTTCAGAGAGCAGAATTCAGGCATGTGGTGGCATCTCACCAGGTGAAAGGAAGGGAACAGGAGTGAGAGACAGTTATTTAGCTGAACATGAATGTGGATGAAGTAATAGAGAAGACGAGGTCAGATTTATAGATTTACTAGTTAACTTGTGGGACACCAGAAGGGCGGGGGCTCTCTTTATTTGGAAAAATCTCTTCTTAAATGCTTAGGATGGAAGATGGAGGCTCACACTTGAGTATCAGCTGGTAGCAAACCAGCTGAGGAAGAGATCCATTGCTCTTTACCAAAGAGACAATAATTTGAGGTTTCCTTAACAATCTGGGTGCAAGGAAGGCCATATGCATGGTGAAAGGCTGAAAGTCATAGCTGTGGCTTTTCCCCCATCCCTCAACACACACACACACACACACACACACACACTCCCTCAAGTCATTAGCAGTGTCTACTTAATTCAAAAGTAGCTAGAGTGAGGACTAGTCATGATTAATCAAAAAATCAGAGAAGAGGCTGAGCCTCCCATTAAGGAAGACATGTTGCCAAAGAAAGTCCGTTCTCAACAATGCAGGAACTCTGAGTCCCAGGTGGTGCTAGGGAAGTTAAGTGCTCCAGGAATTTCCAGATATCTTTGGAAAGGCTTGGGTTGCCACAGGATGAAGAATGAGCTGGGTTCTCTTGACTTTATCTGAATCTCAGAGCAGTTGACAACTAGCTAATGAACAGGATAATGTATTTATCTCTTTAATCACTGTAACCACTCTACACAGTGCATTATCATCCCCATTATGGATGACTTGGGAAAAGCCTTCTTGGAGATCAACTCATACAGCTAGTTAGAGGCAGACCCAGGGCTCAAACCCAAGCTGCCTGATCACCAATCCCACCATTAAGATGACTTCTGAGTTTATTTTGTGTATGGTGTGAGGGAGTATGTTAACCTCACTGATTTACATGCAGCTGTCCAGTTATCTGAACACCATTAAAGACTTAAACATTAGACAACACACTATAAACCTCTTAGAAGAAAACACAGGCAAACATTATCTGACATAAATTTTATCAATGTTCTCCTAGGGCAGTCTACTCAAGCAATAGAAATAAAAGTAAAAATAAACAAATGGGACCTAATTAAACTTAGAAGTTTTTGCACAGCAAAGGAAACCATAAGCAAAACAAAAAGACAATCTATGGAATGGGAGGAAATATTTGCAAAAGAGGAGACTGACAAGGGCTTAATTTCCAGAATATATAAACAGCTCACACAACTTACTAAGAAAAAAACAAACAACCCAATCAAAAAATGGGCAGAACACTAAACAAGCAATTCTCAAATGAAGACATACAAATAGCCAATAGGCAAGAATAAATGCTCAATATTGCTAACTATCAGAGAAATGCAAATCAAAACGACAATGAGGTATCACCTCACACCAGTCAGAATGGCCATCATTCAAAAGTCTACAAACGATAAATGCTGGAGAGGGTGTGGACAAAAGGGAACCCTCCTACACTGTTGGTGGGAATGTAGTTTGGTGCAGCCATTGTGGAAAACAGTATGCAGATCCCTCAAAAGACTAAAAATAGACTCCTGGGCATATATCCAGAGGGAACCTTAATTCAAAAAGATACATGCACCTCAATGTTCAAAGCAGCACTATTTACAATACTCAAGACATGGAATCAACCTAAGTGTCCATGACAGAGGACTGGATAAAGAAGCTGTGGTATATTTATACAATGGAATACTATTCAGCCATAAAAAATAATAAAATAATGTCATTTGCAGCAATATGGATGGACCTGGAGATTGTCATTCTAAGTGAAATAAGCCAGAAAGAGAGGGAAAAATACCATATGATGTCACTCATATGTGGGATCTAAAAAATAAAAAGCCAAATGAACATATTTACAAAACAGAAGCAGACTCACAGATACAGAAAGCAAACTTATGGTTCCCAGAGTGGGAAGGGAGTCAGAAGGGATAAATTAGGAGTTCGAGATTTGCAGATACTACTACATATAAAATAGATAAACAACAAATTCATACTGCATAGCACAGCGAACTATATTCAATATCTTGTAGTAATTTGTGGTGAAAAAGAATATGAGAATAAGTATTTGTATGCTCATGTATGACTGAAGCATTGTGCTGTACACCAGAAATTGACACAATATTGTAAACTGAATATACTTCGATAAAAATACATATGCATACAAAAAAAAGTTGCATGATACTAAGAAAAAAAAGATGACTTCTGCTCCATGTGCTGTTGTAGGAGGTGCTTTTTATGCATTAAGTCATTTAATCTCTAGTTTCCATATAGGAAACTGGATGACAGAGGAAGTGCGTGGTTTTCCCAGGGCCATGCAGCTGGTAAGTCCAGAGCTGGATTCCCATGCACGCAGTCTGTACCAGGGAGCAGGAGCTTAACCACCAGGGCGTCCCTCCTCTGCCTTCCTACCATGTTCCACCGCCTCCAGCTAATCTTCCTGTTATTTGCTCCTTTCCAGTATGAAACGGCATCCCTGTCTTCCCCTGACTTAGCTAGTATCTCCCTGCAGTGTGTTATCAGTGTATATCTCCCTGCTGCTGGCTGTTCTGTATATTATTACACTTTCGTATCTCACATCTCCTTGCACTTCGTTTTGATATGCATCTAGTTTATGAGAGGCCAGACCAATGGCATGTGCTTAGTATTTCAAAAATATTTGCATTAGGGATTCCAAAACCCCAACCAGAGGAAAATAAATTAGAAACTAAAAACAGCTTGGGTGTCAGGTCAATAGCTTCTGAAATATACCAGACAGAGCTATTTGAAGCTTCTGTTAGGAACTCATCCAACTGTTTATGCACTGATTTATTCATTCAACAAACTTTTGTTGAGCTTCTGCTACAATGGAAGGAGGTGGATGAGATGCAGGAATGGTGAGAACACCCTGCCTTGTCTGTAAAGAGTTCACATTCTCCCAGGAAGGCAGAAATCTATCTCAAACGGAGAATTTTATAAGAGGGCTTCTTAAGCAAACAGGTTATCTTAAGAGGTAGTGAGATCCCTGTTAATAAGAGTATTCAAGGAGTCTGGCCTACTCCTTATAAAGAGTAATACAGATGGAATTCAAGCATCAGATACCTGTTTGGACCAGACTAACTTTAAGTTCCCTCGAAGTATTGAGATTCTCTAAAAACAAAGCAGAACCAGTCAAATGCTATAAGAACAGGATCTATCAGATGGATTAGAACACAGGCCGTGGAAGAATTAATTCCTACTAGTGGAAACAGGGAAGCTTCGCTTCGGTGAACAAAAGGATGGTTAATTTTGAGTCAACATACTCATAGCTTTCAAGGTCCCTTGGCTTCTGGACTTACTTAACCTTTCCGAACTTTGGTCTCCTCATCTCCCAGACTGGGTTAATTATGTCTGCCCCCGCCCATTTCTCCCTGCTGCTGTGAGGGTCAAATGACGACAATGCATAAAGCAGTTTGTAAACTAAAAAGTGTTATGCAAATCTAATGTCAAATTAGGAACTTAGTGCAAAGGGATCAAATATTAATGGTGCAATTTCAGGCATCAGTAAGCAGGATGCATCTTTTAATTGAGAACTTTCCTTGTGAAGTTCATACCCCAAAACCAAACCCCATAACAATGACAGGAGGACATCCTTCCTCCATTAACTACAGTTCTGGTATCAGGCTGCTGTGTTTTTGGTGGCTTCGGTAAGATCATTCAGTTCCTTCCTTCAGTTAGTCCTGCCAGCCCTGATGAGCGGTAGCTGTTGATATTTCCAAAACCTATTTGTTATCCTGCCACATAAAAGTAGTTTGCTATCCACTGAGATCAACCAGCATGAGCCCCCATTGCTTCGACTTCCTACACGACCTGAGGCAGACCCAATGAAAAGAACAGCTGTGGGAAATGAATGCAGGTTGATATATGCAAAGATACACTAAGTTTAAGGTAGACACAGAATCTCAAGTACCAAGGACACTCATGTGGTATTTCTAAATTCCATGTGTCCAGTGTCCACTGAGCACCGACAGGGTTTGGGGAGACACACAGGTGGATAGGACACAGCTTCTCCTCTCAAGGAGCCCATATATTGATGAACACTCTCTGAAAGTGATCAAGAGAACAGACTAGATCAAACAGATTGTAAATCAACACAACTATCCCAGTCCTGAAGCTGCTGTTGGATTTGCGAGTTGACCTCTGTTAAGACATCGTATTGCTTTGTGTCCATCCTTTGTCAGCACTAAATGAAAACCCATAAAACACTGTGTTAAAACTCTTTGGAAACATTTTCCCCCTACCAGCCAACCACTGGAAAGTCCTAATAAAATATAAAAGGAAAATAACATTCAACCTCTCTGATGAGTCATTTATGCACTAATTATACAGCAATTTTATTCTGCAACTTACATAGCGAAAAGGAAATACTTGAATAAATTATATTTTTTTTAAATTCCAAATCAACAAAATCCTTCCTTTTGACCTTGCTTGAATTTGGAAAAATTGTCTTACTGGAACTACAAAATGGAAAGATACAAAGATACGTGACTAATGGCTTTCTGGTGGGATTTTTATTTTATTTACAATAAAAAAGGTATCTATTAGAGTAGGGCTAATGTATGTTCCATATACTATTCCTAGCTCTTTTTTTTTTGGTCATCTCTCTCTCCCTCTCCTTGCTCTCTCTCTCTCTTTCTCTCTCTCTCTCTCTCACACACACACACACACACACACACATATACACACACACAAGATTTAACAAGACTGAAAGGCTCCAATTGGCTAGTAATTGACTCCTGTGCTGTTCAGACAGGGGCACAGTGGTCTGGGGGCGGGGGGTAGAAGTGAGCTGTCAGCAGGAATCCACTGGTACACTTCCTGTTGGTTGCCTACTCGTTATCCGTAACATCACTTCCCACATCTTAACCGAACCCACACAATTATGCACTTCCTGGGAAGTTGGCACCAACCCAGCACTCATCACTGTATCCTGACTAACGTAAGTCAATCAGAGGAATCCTATTCCTCTTGCCATGACTGGGTAACCAAAAGACACGTGACTCCACATTGGTCACTGATACATAAAACAGATGCTCTGCCCTGGGGCTTCAAGACAAGAGTATCTTATTCCTAAGAAGGAAAGAGCAGAAGATGGTACTTTCGTGCTTCTGAATATGTTACGGCTGAAAGCAACACATGCAACATCTGTGGCCAATATACGGAGCTGAGAGCATCACAGAGAAGTGAGCCAGGAACACCTGCAACCCACTCTACCTGTGGACTTTTCATGATAAGACAGGATAAGATGTGTTCTTTGGCCTCAAGCCATCTTTATTTCTACTCTGTGTCACTGGCAGCCCAAATCTTCCTAACCAACATCCCTAACGTATACTCAGAGTGAGTTTGCCCCTCGCTGTCATTTTGAACTCTAACTGTAGTAAGAGGCAGAAGCATCCCGTTAGCTTCACAAGAAAACCTACCAAGGGCCCCACACAAGGGGATTACTTTAGATGTTGGCAATGTACCATATCCTGTTTGCGGTAGCGTTTACAAGAATCTGTGCCTGTGTTAACACTCACATAACTGTATACCCCCCCCCAAAAGTGAATATTGCTGCTTTTAAAAATAAAAAAGATTTCACAAGGGTAAAGCATGGAATCAAGCCTACATTTGTCTGACCCCAAAGTCAACTGCTTCTAAGTGCTTGTCAGGTCCAATATAAATAGCTCTGCACTTACAGTCAGGAGGCTGAAGTTTAAATCCCAGCTCTGCCACTTGATAGCTGTGTGACCTTACGCATTTTGCTTCACCCAACTGAGTTTATTTTGTCAACTGCCAAATGCATATGATAATAATCTCTGCATAGTCCCTTTTTTTGGGGAGTTGGGTGGATCATATAAGAAAATGATTTGGGAAACATTTCTCAAAATGTAGGGAAAAGCATAAATAATTATTATCATTATTGTGTGAAAATACCAACTCCTCCAGTAGCACTCAGCCTGAAATCCTGTCACTCCCCTGGATTAAGCCCAGGATAGCAAACCCACAGTGTGACCACTGCCACCCACATTCAGCCAGCACCCCGGGGAGCACCGGTCATGGCACTCGTCCACAGGGTCCCTATTTACCGCTCTAGCAGCCCACTCAACCCTCTGCTCTGCGGAGTCTTCATAAATCACCTGGAGTGGGTCCCCGGGTTAAGACCTCTTAACACGCCCTTGGCTATACTTTCAGTTACCTCCAGTCTTGTTCACTGTCTTCCCCAAACATGCCTTTTCATTTATTTATTTATTTATTTATTTATTTACTTACTTATTTATTTATGCTTAATGGAAACCCAACTTCTTGGCTTGGAACACTGAAGCCCAGAGTGGCCTGGAATCCTGGATCCATTCCCCTGTTTTGTGTTTGGAAATGACATTCCTTCCACCCCCTGACAGCTAGTTGTAGTCACATAATCAGGGTCTAGATGCAAGTGAGTGCTTGTGGAACTTCCAGAAAGGCCGCCTGAGGAGAGCTGGTTCATCTTACAGGCTGGCAGCCCTTCTGCCTTCGTCGTTTTTACAACTTGCATTACAAAGGTAGTGGCTGAAGATCTAGACACCATATGTAATCACGTCATTGCCTCAGCATGAAGTTAATATCCTAGGATGCTGAAGTAGAAGGATGGAAGCCTGTATCACTGATCACACCTTGGAGACATGATGCCAGCCATGAAGACCATCTATCCCCAGACTTCTTTTACATGAACTAGAATAAATAATTTAACTTAATTTAATTCACTGCTTTGTAGGTCTCTGCTGCTCACAGGGAAACCCAATAATGGAGACATGTAAAGGAGAGCATACGCTGCTATTCACATTGAAGCACTCGGTACACAGAATATTGTTCTGAAATATTTTGAAGATGTGGGCAAAACTCTGCATGATTATTTATAGCATGAGCCTTATCGTATTTGGCTATCTCAGCATTCCACTCTTTAGAATCTAAATGGGAGAAGAGAAAAAATTTTCTATGGGTATTTATAGGTACCAATAGACATATATCATAATATCACTATTTACTGAGTGTCTACCATGTGCCAGTCACTTTGTATTATTTATCTCCAGTTAATACAAAAATATAGCAAGATACATATCACTACCCTCATTTTGTAGGTTGCGACACTGAGACTCAGGGAGGTAAAGCAAATGGCTCATTTTCAAATACATAATAAGGGATGGATTCAGGATTTCATGCAACTCTGTCTTATGCCGAAGGCCTTGCCTTTTCCATGACACCCGGGAAACAAAGTTAATTACAACTTTGGTTGGACAGCTAGCAAAACATATCAGTAAGTGTTGGGAGAATACACAACAAAACAGTGCTGGAGACAATTAGTAGATACAGAATTCTTGGAACAACTTTGCGTTCTTGATGATTTTTTAAGCCCTAGAGTTGAAGAGTATGAAACGCATGAGTCATGGCTTCTAGGGAACAGATGGTTAGTGGTCGGTGTTATTTCAGTGACAAAGTTTTGAGCAGACTAAGGAGAACAGTAACACTTGGTCTCACAACGTTCATCGTCTCCAGTCCCCGACTCCTCCTCCTAACTGCTGTCTCAGCAACTCTCCTCCAAGATCACACCCTGATGGTCGTCCGATCAAAACTGTCTTTTCATCAGACTGTTTTTATGAAAGGAGTTTCAGGTGATTTTTATATTCACTAACATCCCATGGATTGCTTACAGTCTATACTCTGAAGTTGTTTCATCAGAACTGTGGGGGAAACACTTAAGGCCATTTCTCAGGATTGTTGGCTTTGAGTTTTGAAAACCATCAATTATTCAGTCTCAGGGCTGGAATGATAGTAGAGATCATAACGAAGGCTGGCATTACGCTATATTCACTTGGGTTCAGATATTTTGCGTGGGTTATCTCATTTAATTCTCAATCAACACCATAAACTAAAGGGTACCGTTACCATCAATTGGCAAATTATAGAGGGGCTGAGTGACTTGCAACAGAAGGGAAAATGTTAGATCAGAGACTGGTACCCAAACAAGGATCCTTGAAAGAGACCTTGAAAGCTGAGTAGGTTTTATTATTGAAAGCAGCTGAAAAGCTGCACAAATCACCCTCAGACATCATTGGCTTAATATAATAAAGGTTTACTGCTTACTCCTGTTAGAATTCACTAATGGTTGACCAGGATCTGGTCTCCATATAACCATTCAAGTATCCAAGCCTGTTCCATCGAATGACTCCACCATCTTCTAATGCCCTAGTGTTATCCTCTGGATCATCTACATTCAGTCCAGAGATGAAGGAACAGAGAAATTGAGTGAAGTTTGGCACAGGAGGTTTTAGGGGTCTAGCATGTATGTAGCAAACATTACTTTCACTTACATTCTATTGGCTGGAATTCAATCGCATGACCCCACCTAAGTGGTGGAAGTCTGGGAAACGTAGTCTCCCAGGAGAAAAATCAACCGGGTATGGGGAACTGTCCCATTTTCTCTACCACAGCAGATATTTGATGTTGGTATGAGGGTGGAAAGGGGAGAGGATAAGGAAACACCAAGTAAAGGGAGAACTTGAGTAAGCTCATCAAATTTGGGGAAACGCTCATAATTTGATATGGCAGAAACCCAAGCTGGTGGTCTGAGTGATGACTTGAGGGGCAGATAATTCAGGGACTTGGAACATATTCTAAGGATTTTGGACTTTATTGTATAGCTAATGGAACCTGTTGGAGGATTTTTAACCAGCGGGAAGCATGATCATAGGTTTAGAACGATGCCATGATTTAGAATGATCATTCTGTGAACAGCAGAGGTGGTGGCTGGAGAGAGCAAGACAAGAGGCTGAGAGTTCAGTTAGGGCTGGATTGACTCATAGACAGAAGATGCCATAAGGATGTTTGCAGTGATGTCAGAAAGAAGATAGATGATCTGAATTAGATTAAGCAAGTAGAAGCATAAAATTATAGGAGTTGACAAGTGATCACATTCTCTTTATTACCCAATTCAGCTTTGCAATGGAGGTAATTATTATCTCAATTTTATAGATGAAGAAACTGGCCTCAGGGTAGCTGAAGGACTTGTCAACGTCACACAATTAATGTCTGAGCCAAGGGCTCATCTGTGTCAAACTCTATAGCTCCTTCTCTCCACTTTACCATCTACAAGCCTCAAGCACGCCCCGCCTACAAGAGCCATTTGTATGTTTATGAACATTCACTCCTACCCTCTCTGCATCTTCCATTTCTCGGGACAAAGTATTCCAAATTTCTCCAACAGTGCCTACACTAATTTTCCTCAGCCTTCTGGTCACATGCATATAGATGCATTTCAGGCAGTCCGGTCACATTTGGGTTAAGGAGTTCCTCCCTGCAACCAATACTTTAGTTGTGAGGCAAAATACTGAAGCAGAAGCTATTCCACTGTTTTTCCAACTCATCAAAAATACATAAAACCCAAATAGCTCAGAAGTACTTTCTAAAGTGTTTTTATTATTTCGTTTATTCTCCTGCCCAAAGATGCAAGTAACCTCACTTATAAAACTTGATGAACCATTAATTGTTCCAAAATGTGGCTAATGCCTTGCTTGTGTTGGGCTGGCCCCACCAACGCATTTGTAGATAGATAACACAGTTGTATAAAGAGGCCCTTCTCTACCTGTGGGATCTAAACTCCTTTTTATAAATTGTATGTTGTATACTGACGGGTAAATTCTTTAAACAAGTCAGTAGTAACAGCCCCTGACAAATGGCTTTGAAGAGGAAAAGAAGATGTGACTTAGATCCCAGCTCATGAAATCACCATTATAAACCTACTCCTCCTCTGGTTTTTCCATTATCAATGAATGGTGTCTATCAATTCTCACCCAGTTGTCAGGCTGTAAAACTGGGACTCATATTTAATTCATCTCTCTTGTTCATCTCTCACATTTAATTAATCATCAAATTGATTCAACTTCCTAAAAAAAAAACTCAAAGCCAAACAGTTTTTCATTCCCACTTTCATTACCCTAGCCTGTGACACAATCATTTCTTCAGCGACTATAGCAAGCTCTTAATTAGGCTCCTTGAGTTTCGTCTTGCCTTAATCTAGGCTACCCTCTGCAGCCAGACGTAGATCTGGTCGATCCGTTCTAAAGTGCCAGTCTATTCTCATCGTATATCTGCTTGAAACTCTCCAGTGCCCTCCCTACCAATGCCCATGAATACACCCAGGCATTGCATGCAATTCACTCTGTTACCTGCCTGGGGCTTAGAGCTCCAGCCACCAACTTCTCACCCCCTCCTTCACTCTCTCTACACTGCCATACAGAACACCTTTGAGTTCCCCAAATGTAGCTTGTTTTTTTCTCACATCCAGGCTTTTTCACCTGCTGTTCCTTCTGTCTGTAACACTTCCACTTACCTTTTTTTTTTCTTCTGGCTAACTCCTATTTATTCCTCAGATCTCAGTATAGCCTTCATTTCCTCCATAAATCCTTCCCTGACCTCCAAGACTGAGTTTGAATTCCAGTACCTTTTCCTTCCTCTATATACTTCACTAATCGCCATAGCCCCGGTACCTAGTGTTACTTTCTGACATCATGTCGTCCCACCAGAAATATTCTCTGGATGGCTTCAATTTCATAGAAACACAAACAAATCCTTCCTAAGAAAAGGAGACACAGCCAAGAAAGACCTTGTCTGTCCTTAGGATCGATGCGTTGTGTCAATGGAAAAGATCTCCAAGGTAAAATATGGCCCCAGGTAAAGGTAAAAACAAAATTGAAAAATAGCAGAAGATTGTGGGATCCAGAGGCAGACAACTGAGATAAAAGAAGACAGCTTGGGTTCAGATTCTCGGGCGAGGTTGCTTCTATCCTGTTCCACGAAGCCGGGACAGTGGACATGTAGCCATAAATGCTTAGAGTTTCAATTAGCACTTGATGTATTTATGTGTTCATCATTCTTCATTCACTCATCCAGTTGCAAAGTGAAGCTGAGTACAAACTATGTGCCAGACAATACGCCAGGAATACTGAATTCTAAAGGGATATCTAGAAAACATCTGTATTTAAAATACACAATTCAAAAAGAAAATGCAGAAGAGCCTCAACAGAGATATATGTACAAAACCTCTACCTAACTCAGTTTGGAAGAAACAGAAAACACCGCTCTAGACACACAAGGGCTGGCCCTGATCCTATCCCTGTCATTCTTGGCCTGATCCTACCCTATATCCGAGATGACCTGGCTCTTAGAGGAAGTTTTGGACTTTCAGACATTAAAATACAGTTTAAAACATAAATGTGGCCACGTGGAATAAATAGGCCACATGATTTTCCATTGTTTGTGGGATAAAAGTTGTCAGAAGAAAGGAACTCATGTTAAGATTCTAAAATAGGGGTTTAACTACTGGTTCATGTGTATCTTTGGTTATTGTGAGTCTCAGATTTTCTTATCTGTAAAAGAGGAACATCACCCACAAACAATAATCATCAGAGTCAGAAGAGTTTTTTGAGATGCTCTGCCAAAGAAAACTCCACAAGACAACTAAAGGCTGTCAATGGGTTTTTCTCAGAAGCCGAGTCCTTAAATCAAATACATCTTGGTAGCAATAGCTTAAAGTTCAACAATTTTTTTTTTTTGCTTCAGTCCTTTTCACAGCCTTTTACGTACTAGAGTGTGCTGAGCATCTCTTAGAGGCGGGTAAGGGTCACATCTTTATCCAAGCACACTTAGCCACAGAGCCCTTTTAACAAGAAGTGTCTCATGGGACCAGTGTGGGGTGGAACACATTTCCTTATCCAGGTAAGGAAAATGGGGATCACACCCTGCTCAAGGTCACCCAGCTAGTGCATGGCTGAGTCAGAACTAGACCGCTGGTGTCCTGGCTCTGCCGCCAGGTGTATTGTATTTTCCAGTAATTATGAAGAAGCCTCCTTCCCAGGGCTCCTGGTTGTTGGGAGACCCTAATGAGATACAAGAGAGGTGGGATTAGCTAAGTCTCAAATATAAGTTGTCTATGTGAATTTCTCTGCTATTAAATTTCCCAATAAAAGATGTCTCTATAACCTAATGCTGGCGGAATCTTTCATCCCATCGGCATTTATGACATGGTCATGATGTACATATGCTTGCTGAGGTGTATGAGTGAGGACCAATCTCCACCTTCCAGAAGCTGGACCAACACTGATAGACACATACCAGGAGATGAATCCACCTTCACATTTTTGTGTGATCTCAATTTGCTTAACTTCCCTGGGCTTCAGATTCTCTGCAGGTCATTTGTTGACTAAACCTTCCATTTGACGTCCTCAAAGGAAATGACTAAAAATTCAAAACCCTTGCAAAAACAGAACCTACACAAATGCTAAACAGTACCCTTGTGATCTACTGATCAATATGGAATTAGAAGTGAGATGCAGCCCCGTCAAGCCCAGGAAACTCACTCTGAACCAGCATGTCTAATAAACTGGGAGAAGAGAAGGCCCACAAATTAAAAAGCAGCATTTGAAATCTAATCAGATATTCTCCCAATTTACTCACCACCCCTGTGGTGCTATCCAACTTTATTAGGATTTTATTCTGTATTCTCTTTTAAAGTGACATTTACATTAATTTACAATACTAACACAACATTCTATTAAAAGGGAAAGAACTTTTACAACTTTCTTTTTTTTTTTTTCCTAGTTACTGTCCCTAGGTCTTCAACCTACTAATAAGGAATCTTTTTTTTTATTTCATGCCTGAGAGAGGAACTGTGAAGTCTCTTCAAGGCTATTTCCTGCTGGGTTGTTAAACGCAGTGGGGACGCCTGACTTGGAGGGTATGTGCTGTATAATTGGCAGTAAGGGCCAGGAAGTTAAACTTTCTCATTCTCGCTCAGTCGCCTTTTATCCTGAGTGTCTCAAGTTTATAGTCATTCTCGTGGTCTGGCTCTGACTTCGAAAGAATGACGAGGATTCAGCCCTGAGGAAGTGAAAATGCTGAATCATCCCCACCTCCCAACTGTTAATAACCACCTGTTCCAATTCCCCAGAAAAAACCCGACAGGTGCCCCACCTCTTAGAGCCATCAGGTCATCCAGAAATGAGTCATGGCCTACGTGAGATGGAAGGAAACACGGGTCATCACAACCCCCTTCATTTTACATGTGAGGAAACAGGTCCAGAGAGAAGACGTGGTTTACTCATGATCACAGGGAAAGAACGGAGCTGAGTCAGGACTGAAACCCACATCTTTGAGCTCTCAACCCAATGCTGGTTCTTCTTTCCCACTGTGTGAAAACCTGGAGTTCTTTCAAGAGCAGAAGTTACCCTAGGTAATATCTCAAAGCCAGGGTGAGTACCAAAGCTATCTACCGATCCATGCCTACGGTGATCAGAAGCACTTTCTGCTGCTTCTGTAATTTTTGAAAATTTCTAATTAACACAGACGATGAATTACATATGGCTTCCATGTTTACTTCCCCGTGTGAGTTCCATAGCAGCTGCATTGTTTATCAGTTCAATATGTTTAAGACAGATGCTAGTTTTGTGGGTAAATCAGCCAGCCCTTCTCTTCAGTCTCCTACCCTCCTACCCTAGCTATTCCGAAAAGCAACACATTCCGATGCCACGCCAACCTTGCCGCTGACACTGAATTGCCATTTACCAAAAGGTGAAATTAGAAAATTTAAGAGAGTTCCTTTCATAGAGCCTGTGCATTCTCCTTAAATATATGTTAAAAAAAAAAAGCCTTCAAATATACCAAGTGATATATTGATGTATTTATCCCATTAAGATCTATTATGCATCTCCTATGTGTCTGGTAGTATGCAGGGTACAGGGGTTACAAAGATGAACTGCACAGACTCTGACCTTGAGTGGCCCCTTCCTGATGAGCAAAATCAGTCTCTGAGCATTTGAAAACAGTCCCATGAAGAACTCAAATTTTGAAACTTTGTACAAAATGTCTGGCCTATACTCTACAAAACGTCAAGGTTATAAAAGTCAAGAAAACATCAAGGAACAGGTTCAGATTGAAAAAGGCTAGAGTGACATGACAGGTAGACATAACACGAGATCCTGGATCGATCCTTTCTCTTAAAAAGGGGGACGCTGGGGCAACTGGTAAAACTTAAATGGAAACTCTAGACAAGAGTGCATAAGAAATTTCTCCGTACTACTCTTAAAATTCTTCCTTGAGTGTGAAACTGTTTTAAAATAAAGACCTATTATTTTTAAATAAAATACTAATAGTAACAACAACAACCGCATGACAAGTGGCAGCAGATCAGCAGTAGCAAGAGGTCAGGAAAAGCTTCCCAAGAAAGGTGATTATTCAGACACGTCTGGTGGATATCAGGATAGGAAAGGACTCCATGAGAAAACCCAGTTTTCTCTCTCTGCTCTCAAAACAACTGGAAAACATGATCCCATTTTGCAGACGAGAAACATGAAACTGAAGAAGGCCACGCAACTTGGACAAGGTGACCTTGCTAGTAATTCCATTTCTTCCAGAGTTCCCAGATTCCCTTGCTCCTCCCTCAGTCAAGAGAGGCGGCACCTTCCAAATGTGCCAATAAGGTAAGTAACACTGAAGGAAATCCTGCAGGACCCAAGATTTATTGAGATCATAAGTAACCCTTGCTCAGGAAAAGACTCCACCTCCCCACTCGGCTGCGCTCCCATCAGCAACCTAGAAATTGTTGCAACCTAATGCATTTATATGTTTTGGTTTTCTTAATTTATTTCAGGCACCTCATTTTCCTGGAACAAGCACTGTTATTTACGACCCAGCAGCAAACACTTTACATTTATAGAGGTTATGAATTTTAGTAATGGTTTTGGTGGCAATTTAATCTGTCCTAACTATGAGGCATTTTACAATGACAATTAAATTATTATTAAAAAATAAACCTCAAATGACATCCTTATCACTTATCAACATATCAAAAGTTTCACTGAGTTGCATTCTGGGTGGGTCGTAAATATCCCTATGTAGTCTTAGTGAATCCATGCAATAAACTTGAGTGAACTTAATTAACTTCTACAGTATATTTAAAAAGAAAACTCCTCACACATTTTGATGTCGGGGAATGAAACATTATTTGAAAAGAGGGTTTATTACATTCCATGGTGCACACTGATATTTAATATTTAAAGACTCTTAAATTTGATGTACTGTGCTGATAGCTGCAGGGTTTAGTCCTGCAGTGTGGGAGGGTGAGATGGTGAATTTCTTCTTCCATCTCGGAGAGGAGGTTCTTATTTTTACTGGCCGACCCCCACCCCCATACCCTGATCTATCAAAATCTATGCTCAGAGAACTGTCAAGGGTGCTAATGTATACTTTATCAAATTAATTTTAATGCAGGCTGGCTGAGTAGCTTGTTTCCAAGCTATGTTCTGAATTGTTGTGAAGCAACCCCACTCCAAATTAACCAGGGTGCGGCTGCTTCGATTTTAGGAGCTAATATGTCAGCAAAATATCCTTTGATACAAATCTAAAATGAAGGGTTCTATTTTTTTCCTCCACTGAGAATCTAATCAAGAAAAAGAAAAAGTCAGTCTTCACCCACTTCCTGATCTGAACTTACAGGCGCTGGCTGAAATCAAATTGCTTGGTTGGGATCCACATTTTGATAATTACCTCAGACAGCAATAGGGGTTTCCATTTCAAAAATTAGGCTTGGCATGTGACTTAAATACAGTCTTCTCTTTTAAGCCCACATTTCCATGCACTTAAATGACAATGGCCAAACACTGATAGAAGATGATCTTCCCTTGAAAGGTAGAGTTAGAGACAATTTTATCAAAACAATGGAAGGCAACCATCCAGTAAAAAAATACAGGGTTTGCCTATTCTAAATCACTTCAGCCAACATACTCAGCCCCACTGCAAAAACAAAAACAAAAAGACAAATGTGGAAGAGTCTGCTCTTACAATCTTCCCAGGACACCAGGGGATGCAGCATCCTCAGCTTCCCTGGATGACTTAGTTCAAATTTCCTTCAGTAGCTCCCAAATGTCCTTCATCCAGGTTCTTAGGTAAAATTATCTGCATGGATGTGTACTCGTATTTCTATATATTTATGTACCTATAGTATTGTGCATCTATATTTTACATTTGTGACTTTGTAGCAAAATCTAAATCGTTAAAGGCTTTTTTCTTTTTTTTTTTAAGGTCCTGTTGTTTGCCTATTATAATCTGCTTTCAGCAATAACCCAACAAAGATGAACCAGTTTCCTCATTCACAAAATAAGAGGGTGAAACTGGTGATGTACAGAGTTCTTAGTTCCAGCTTTAAAAAGGAAACAACAGTAGAGGGTTCTGAGTTCCAACCACTGTTCCTTGCAAAAAAAATACTTGACAAGCAGCTACAGTGTGTTGGGCACTGTGCTAGCACTGGATATAATTGTGGAACAGGTAACCAAAGCCGATGGTCTTGTAAACCGTGTAGATTAGTGTACTGGCTACCATTATGAAAGTACTGCTACAATTTATTAAAATGCCTCTTTTTTTTTAAATTGAAGTACAGTCAGTTACAATGTGTCAATTTCTGATGTACAGCACAATATCCCAGTCATGCGTATACATGCATATATTTATTTTTATATTCTTTTTTCATTAAAGGTTATTGCAAGATATTGAATATAGTTCCCTGTGCTATACAGAAGGAACTTTTTTTTTTAAATGCCTCATTTGATACTCTTCCATTTTTGTGTCTGGGAGGTAGGAATCAGGGCAGTTTCCTTTCCTGTTCCTCCATCCTCCGTCCCTTTGAATTCTAGTGTGACATATTCCTCAGTGAATGTTTCCCATCTCCATTACCAAATGAAAACGCAGCACTGGCTCCCGGAGACTCAGTAGGGGGATGGTTTCCGGGAGGAGGATGGAAGAGCATCTGGCAGATGTGGAGCAGAACATGACTCCAATACTGAGCTGGTGATTCTGTCTCTCCTCGCTCCTAAGTTCATTTTGCTCTCCCGGATCTGAAATATTTTTCAGAACCATGGTATGTCCCTATGGTTTTAAGGGCTTGATATGCATTCTCTTAATTATACCAATCCTTATAAATTACATTCTGGGGTCATAACTGCCCAATTCAGTGTGAAGATACATATTTACATTTAAACGCAACCAGAGACTCTCCAATAGAAAATGACTGAATGAAAGAAATCTAAATAAAGTTTTATCAAAGAATGCTTAGGAAGGAGATTTTGCTTCTGACTATGATGAACTAGTTTGTTTTAGACCACAATCTTATGAGAACTACTAGAAGAGTACATCAATTTGATCAATTATAAAAACAATGATCATTTTTGAAGACATCGGAGAACCACCAAGACTTGAAAGGCTAAGATTCCAGAGAGAAGGAAAGTCCAGAGAGGTGAGTCAACCTTTTGGCGCTGCTTTACTTCGCAAGGCGTTTGATGAGTCTGAAAAGGCGTCTGAGTGGCTCAGAAACTCATCACAAAGTGGTGGTTTGGAGGCCAAGAAGCTGAACAGAGTAATCTTATGGGGCTGGAGTAATTAAAATAGGAGTTTGGGGCCTGCCAAGAAGGAGCTCTGTCTTGGGATTTTTGAAAGGCCCTGTCCCTCGAGTGAGGATAAACAAGCATTAAAAAAGCCCTTAAGAGCAATGAAACGTCTCTGTGTAAACCCATAATGAAGGATATATTTGTCCAAGCCTGTAAAATGTACAGCACCGAGAGTGAACCCTCACGTAAACCATGGTCGTAGGGGGACAGTGATGTGTCGATACAGGGTCAGCAGCTGTAACAAATGCACCATTCTCCTGGGGAAGATTGCTAGCGGGGGAAGCAATTTACATGAGCAGGAAGCAGAAGCATCTTCCTCTTAATTTTGTTATGAACCTAACATTACTCTGAAAATAGTCTATTTAAAAAAAAAGATTGTAGATTAAAACCCAGCTTCAAATTAACTCAATCTCTGATTCAATTTATCAGAGGACTAGAAGTCATTAAAGGGAACCAAATGGAAATTCTAGAATGGGAAAAATGCAATAACTGATCCTAGAACACGACAGATGGTTTAACAGAAGGTTAAACAGGGCATAAGAGAGAATTATTAAATTGGAAAATAAGATAAAAGAAGATACTTAGCCTAAGGCACAAAGAGACAAAACAACAGAAAACAGAGAAAAGAGAGTAGGACTCACTGATACATCCTGAGACGGTAACAAACCACATACATTCGGAGTACTATAAGGAGAGGAGAGGGGATAGACAGAAATAATATTTGAGAAAATTTGAAGAACCAAGAACTTTCCAAAACCGATGAATGATATTAAGCCACAGATTCTAGAAGCACTACAAACCCCACCAGCATAAACACAAAGAAAGACTGGACAAGAAACCCAAAGAAAAAAAATTTTTACAGTAAAAGCAGCCAGAGAGGGAAAAAAATGCGTATTATCTTCAAAGGAGCAGCAGAAAGAATCACAGCTAACCTCTGGACAAAAGTAACTGAGACCAGAAGAAAGTGGAATGATGCCTTCAAAGACTGAAAGAAAATAACTATCAAACTTAAACTCTCTATCCAGTGAAAAAGATAAAAGCAAAATAAAAAGAAATGCAAATAAACAAACCTTAACTCATCAATGGATTTTCACTGTAGGAAATACCAGAGGATATACTTCAGGCTGGAGAAAGATGTAAGCAGAGGTGGAGTAAATCAATACAGATATCAATTGTACAAAAATAATGAGAATAATTCCTTTTGAGATTTAGTATTTCTAAAATGAGAACATGCAATGAAATAGCACAAAAGAATGAAGTGAATGAGGGGAAGTTTTCTAAGGTCTCTGCATTTTCCAGGAAATAGACAAGTAAAAATTTAATAGTAGCCTTTAGTAAGACAAGAATACTTAAATATAATTTTTGGAGTAACCCCAAGAATATAGGAAAATAATGTACAGCTAGCAGGGAAAGAGAAATAAGACAAGGAAATGGCTGGAAGAATTTTGTTTTCCTTAGCTTGAAAATGCCATTGACTCTAAAGTTGTGATGATTCAACTCCTCCTAACTTCAGAACACAGGTGATCTGAAATGAGCCCTTTTGGATGCACCAGAATGGCTTTGCTATCTTGCTAATTCCATGTCATTTTTGCAAAAGGACTGTGGTGAGTGAGCACTAAAGTTGGAGGAAGCTTGAGTTTGGAATTCTGATGAGACACTGACCCCCTGAGTTAGTGTGGACAATCCTCTTTAAGCCTCATCTGATGCACTTATAACTTAGGCATGAAGAACACCTTCCCAATTTTCCTCAAGGGTTGCTGGGAGACTCAAAAGAGAGCAAAGATACAAAGCTTTCTTCATGAGGTCTTATACAGATGCTTATAATTCAAGATGTAAACATTTCCTTCCAATAGGCAATTCTTAAATACGTCAGCGAAAATGAAAGTCAGTCGCATACTATTTGTATGAGTCAGAATAGGCTAGACTAGGCTGGAGTAAGTAATAAATTCTGGTATCTCAGTGGTTCCATGCTGCAAACGTCTGTTCCTTCTTCAGCCATAGCCTGTGCAGACTGAGTAGCTCTCCTGGTAGCTCTCCTCCAGGACTGACTCAGGAATTTCCACCCAGGAGTACCCTCATCTTCAACACAAGACCTTCATGGTCACCAAGAAAAGGAAGAGAGAGAAAGAAGAAATTGCAGGAGATCTCAGAACCAAGACAGAAAGTTGAGTATAATCATTTCAACCGCACACCCTACTGGCCAGAACCAAATCGCTTGGTCCCAAATCAGTTTCAAGGGAAGCTGGGAAATGTAGCCTTCCTTTGTGTCTAAGAAGTAAGATAGGCTAGCATCAAGCCTCTCTGCCAAACCGCTGATGTCCAAGTTGCATCCACTGCAACGTCCTTGGCCTTAGAGAAGAAGATGGTGACTTCCCCATTATGCTTTGCCTTCATAAAGGACAAACTATAGTTTGAGTTCCTCCCATGGACTTACTTTATTAAAACACAATGAAACAACATGTTACTCAAAAAAATCAGACAAGTAGTTCATCCTCTGAAAGGATAATTTGTTTAGACAAAACAGAAACTACAAATGCAGGAAGCACATGAGACGGAAGTAAAACCCGCACTCCTCAAGACATTTTATAACAAGAGAGCCCCAGCGCAGACTTAGAGAGAAAAAAACTCTCCAGTGACTCATACAGTCATAACTGATACATAGCTGTGAGCTTGTATGTCGTGATCCTCCCCCAAATATATCTTTATAATGGAGACTCAGGCCAGAAGACTCAGAACTTGGAATATTTTTACAAAAATGAGACTATCCAGGCATTCAACCTGGATTCTCTTCAGAGTGGTAGCAGTAACTGCTTCTGTAGCTCCAGCAAACGCAACAGTGTCATCTGATTATCAGAAAAGTGGATTCATCAGAATGTCCCAAACTGGGATACAAAAAGATATTTTATTTAAAAGAAAAAAAAAGATGTTTCTATGGTTAATTCAGGTTGGGAAACACTGTTGTGAAATAGAATACCTATTTTATGGCAAGACAAGAAAAATTTAAACATAAAACATTTTGTCTGCCCTTTGGCGTCCTCTCTCCCCTCTCTGTGCCTGGCGTATCTGCACCACACATTGACCAACCTCCCTCCTTGGCAGAAATACCTGCTCCGCCACGAAGGGCCACATTCTCCCAGCGCCACTAAGACAGCCCCTTAGAAGATAACCTTCCTTCTTGATCTTGTAAGGGACCACGACGGCACTTAGCTCTGGATTATGTCAACTGCCAATAACACATCATTTAACGTACAGCCCTCTGTCTCAAAAAACGTATTTAACTGGGCCTTGCCTTCTAATGGGTGGAACAGTTCTGAGTTTTCTGAGATGCTCTTCCCAGGTTATGATCCTCAAGTCTGGCTCAAATAAAAACGTGCACTTCTTCCTCAGATTGACTGATGAATTTTCCGTCAACACTGTGTGCTGTTTTTGGTGTCTTACCTGCAGGGCCTTCAATATTCCCAGTGTGAATTGTGACTGCCTGACGTATAAAAGTCTGTGTGTGCATGCATGTATGTGTGTGTGCGTAAGTGCACACATGAATGTGCGGTGGAGGTGGGACAGAGTTGGGGACTTAGCATGAAGCCTTCCCCACATTTATTTGGCCAGGTACTCTTTCACAGTGTAGGTGATGTTGAGGTGTGCGGTCTCTGATGCCCTTCATGTGTTAACAGTTCGTCATCCATGAGTGAGACTTGTCCCCAGCAGAGTCAGGTCAGAACTTCCCGTTCACACGTGTGCAGAGTCAGAGGCCTGGGGGAAATGTGTGAAAACTATTGCTACCCAAATTGTTCCATGAGAATTTGGAATTCGAGGTCTCCAAGGCCCCAGGCTAGCCTAAATTTCCACGAATTTATAAATCTAAGCCTTTTGGTGATGGGGTGACTCTGAATTTTCAGGTCTGTACTTGCAAACCTGACCCTGCAGGCTTAAAAATCAAACAGACCCTTAGCAAATACAGAGTAAATTTTTAAAGTGAAAAAAAGAAAACATGTTCTTCTTTAGGAGACGTTCTAGGATAAGCCAGGAATATTGCTCCCATGATAGAAAAGAAAAATCTTCAATCCTCCCATGGACTTGCAATCAGTGTAATCTTTCTGAAACATATACCAGATAAAACCACTTCCTCTTCTTTAAAAAAAATTGCCAAGTATCATTCATATGATTTCCCATAAAAGTACAAGCTTACTGTCATGGATTCCAAGACAGTAAGGACAAAAGGATTTCATGATTTAATCCTTCCCCAGCCAACTCATCTCATCACCAGAGTCTGTCCATCTCTGTGCCCACACTCCCACCATCATGTCAACCATGTCTGGGAGGAAGAAATTTTCCTCCACTTTCTGGGTTCTTCTGGCTGGTCTAAGAATTAAATTGACATGAGACAGATTAACAGGAGAAAATCAAACAAAAGTTTATTAACATGTAACTCACCAAAATGGTAGAAGCCCTCACCTTAAACTCCATGTTCAGCTAAAGACAAAACAGAACGTTGCAGGTAGCTGTTCGGGACTTCAAAGGGGAGGGAGGCAATGCATGTGGAGATGGGAAAGCAGATGTTTGGGTCATGCAGAGACAATGGGACACAGGGTGGACTCAGACCTGTAGGTCCCCAGCCCAGACTCTTTGCAGATATCTCTTAGGGTAGCTCTGTTCTAGGGGAACAGGCTCTTTAAATTCTTTAGGCAGCTAAGGGGGAGGTAAAAAGAAAGACTTCCTGAGTCTTCTGTTTCTTGAAAATGATCAACCTAAACGAATCTGAATACCAAAGAGACATTTTTGGGGAGGCAAATTTTGCTCCCCTCCAACCATGAGGTATACGTACACCATTATAATACCCACATTCCTACTATCACTTCAACCACTAGGCATCTCATGCCACCTCTATTCCCAGTCCACGGTCATTACCTTCATCACTTGGTACATGATGCTATCACTAAGCCCACGAGTTAACAATTTTCACAACCACTAGATACCTAACAATATAGCCATATCTACACACCCATCGTCTAGCCACGGTGTTGCTATCCTTTCCCTAAAGACAGAATTTTCTTTCATCTCTCTCCCGGAAACATTTATATTCACCTGTCGAGGTTCAGCTCTGCCTCAGAGAAGCCTTTCCGAACCCCTCACCACGTAAAGTGGATCCAGTTTCCTCCTGTTTCCTTTTCCCAATGCACTTCGTATGCGATGCTTCAGAAGCCTAAACCACGTTATACTTAGTAGCAGCTTATTGTCATTCTTTTTGTAATAATAGACTTACCGCTGACCAAGCAGTTACAATGTGTGCTTTCTGAGTGCTGTCTTGGTTGATATTCATATTAGTCCTAATGAGGTTGAAACTATTTTTAACTTTGTTTTAGAGATGAGGAAACTAACTATTGAAGTGGCTGAGTAATTCGATCAGGATCACACAGGTAATATGGATTGGAGCTAGGATTTAAATGAGGATCTGTAAGACTTCACAATCCCTGCCCATAATGAGTGGAGAGCTGCCTTTGATCCCAGATCTGCCACTGAGGAAGTTGTCTGCAGTTGACCGGTTAACCTCACAGAGCCTCAGTCTCTTCATCTGAAAATCTGGATAACCTCTGCCTTGCTCCTCACTGGGGTATTGTGATCATAAAATGAAATAATGAATCTGAAAGGGCTTTGCAAATGCTAAAGTACTATGCAAATGCAAGCTAATTAATTAATGAACTCATTAACATGTTCTCCTGCTGGGCTGCAGTTAGGGCCAAATTATAAATAATCCTCATCTTGCCGGGAGTTTAACCAAGAAATTTAGGATGGTGGGAGGGAGAAAGAAGTCTGTGGACCCAAAATCTAAAACACCGCACACATACCAAGGAAGGCAATTTAATGCAGAATCCTTCCCTCTGCCAGCCACAGAGTTATTTTTTATTTCCAACAAAATGTAAGAGGATGAAAGATTCTGGAGGGATAGGAAATCCCTCTAATATGCTCATTAATAAAGATGGTCCAGCATGTCATCATTATGTCCTAAATCCACTGATCTTGTGGAGTGGGGAAGCCCTATCGTAAATGTCTAGGTCTTCATTACTTATTTATATTTAGCAAACATCTTTACTATGTGCCAGGATCTGCGCTAAGTGCTTTACAAGTGTTAGCTTGTTTAATCCTCATAAGGACCCCGCGGGTAGTTACTGCTCCTCTCCCCATTTTACAGATGAAGAAACTAGTATATAAATCGTTAAGTAAGTCGTCCAAGGTCATGCAACGAGAAAGAAGTGGAGTCAGGATTCATAGCCAGACTGTCTGATTTCAGAGGTCATGCTCTTGACCCCTGTGATTACATAATTACATCTCTTCATGTGGCCACATTGTCTGGTGATTCATCCACAAACACATCCAGGACAGTTGTTTCCCTGGGGAAGGTGGCAAAGGGATAGCAGCAGCCCCTATTTACTGTTCACTAATTACATGCCAATTACTGTGTAAAATACAACATTCACAATCCCACTGAATTTTCAAGGATCTATCTGGAAGGTGGAAATAGATCTGCAAGTCTTGTTTCTCTTGGGATCTGCTGCCCGCAGGGAGGCTGCATCCTGCGCTCCCCTTTCTGTGAGCTTGGAGAAGACTATCCCCGCCCAAGGCGGGAGTTCCTGAGGTTGTGCAGGGCTGCAGACAGCTCAGAGGGGACGAGCTGATCAGGAAGCCCATTGCTGCTCTCCATTCTTGTCACATCCTCCCACCGGCTTTGAAGGTAGTATTCTGCTCTCGATCTTTCCGACTCAGATGCCTCTTTCTCAGTTGGTTCTGAGCGCAGGCAAGAAAAACAGGAATGTTGCTTACTCACCAGGTCAGACCCCAACAGATGAGAAAACAGAAGCGCGAGTTTCCTTGCCCAAGGTCATAGAGCCAGGACGTGGAGGAGCTGGCACTCAGACCTAGAACTCTGATGCTGTAGTGTTTCCTTCTAATTCCAGAACAGTTAGCTTTAAAATATAGACCATGAGGAATGAGCCAAAGTCAAACTCTGTGGCTTATTACAATACTAGATGTCTTTCCAATAATATAGTAGTTTTGTTTGATTTGACTTGATTTGATTTGATTTGAGTAGAAGAAAAGAAATCACTTTCCACACACCAAGCTTTGTGAGGATGAGAGATTTTACCCAAAATCCTACCTAAAGAAGTTAACAAAAATCTGTACCTGAATATAGATTTGTCTGACTCTAAAGTCAATACTTATTCTACTATATGTAACACATGATTTCCCATGTCTTAAATATTGTATAAACAACGTTGCAACTAAAGTAACGGAAACTAACAGAAAAAAACCAATGTCATCTGTAATCCCATAACCCCACTACCCTAATCAATCAGCCATTCTCATCTGTCCACATTCCCCTTTGATCCTTTGTGTAGGCAATTGTACAGTTTATATACCTACAGCCATAGCATTTCCCCGAAAATCTGTCATATTCAGGACTAAAATTTCAATACCTGCATAAAAGTAATATATTAATATTATTTACTAAAACATGTTCTTTGTGTTATACAACAGGCATATCTCCAACACTGGACCCTTAGAAATAATACGGTAATGAACATCTTCCAAAAAATAGCTTCGGCTTTGTGGGGGGACAATTTCCTAAGAGTCAATCTCAGTGGTGGGTCTTCCGGGTTAGATTGTTTCAACTTGGACAAAGTAGAAATGGAATTGACATGAGCACTGAAGTCTCACATAAGCTTCATCCATCCTTTCTCTCCCGACTCACTGCAGAAGATGCAGAGAGCGCTCGGGAAGCACAGTAGCCCATGGTTAGACCAGTCAAACATGTTTAAATTAAAAAAGAAAGTTTAGAATATTCAACAGGATCAAAGATGGAAGACTAGAGAGACTTGGAGCCCTTCAATAAATATTGAAGATACATTCCCCCTGCCCCACCACCCACTCCACTCCTGGTGGTGCACCAGGCACGGAAGAGAGAAAGACAGACTTGGAATTCAAAAGGCAGGGGCCTTTATCATTGTGGCACCATCGTCTGACAGGTAAGGGAAAATATATATTGCCTTCACTTGAGAGGGAGGGAAAGTATAGTTACTTACTGGGAGTTGTAAGATGTTAGAGTGGGAAGAGAATTTGATAATGGAGACCACCCCCTCCACTATAGAGACAGGTGAACGAGGATCATCAAGGGATGCAAACTGGCCCCTAGTCACCAAGCATCCTAGACAGAGCCCAGTGCCCCTGACTTCTGTCCAGTGCTCCTTCCAATGAGCTATGCTGTCTCCTCGCAAAGTAAAATGGAGCCTAGCAGATAGCCACCACTGAGAGACTGGAGGCATTCCAATCTCTACTTACTTTTAGGTCAGCAGGGGTTACATCAGACAAACAAGACTCATTCCCAACCTAAGCGTTGTGACCAGCCCCAAGAAGCATTTCCAGGAAGGGAAGTTTCCTTCTTTCCCTAGGACAGTCTGTCCGCTTGGTTGCTCCGCGCTCCCTGGACTGCCCATATCCCAGGAGCCTTGAGTGGCTGAGATGCGCTCTGATGCCCTGCAGGTGACAGGTCCCATCAGGACCCATCGGTGTGCCTCCATCACTTATTGGCTCCTGTTCTCTCTGTTTGGGAGGCTGATTGGCCAATGCCCAGGCTACCACAGTCATCAAATATCTTGAATGTCACCCCTGGCATTTGCCAACATTTTCCTGTAGATACCGGATTCACAAGATTGTTGTCAAAAGAGAAAAAATATATTTGTGACCTGGATGTCTAATCCAGCCTCTGAGAAGACTTGCAGCTGTGTTTTACTCAGTGTTTCCAAACTTATTAGACCATCTAGGAACAGTGCTGCCCCTTCCTGCAATTTTTTCAATTTCAAGGAACACCTATTATGGTCTTGTGGAACTAGTGTTCTGGGAAACAGTCATGGAAAGGAAATGGATTTCCACTACCTGATGTCACCTGTGTCTGAAAAGTCCCATCTTCCTGGAGAAGAAGACGCTGCTAAAGTCTGGTTTGGGGGAAGAAAAAGGATTGGAAAATGGTAAAGAGATTGACTTATGTTGAAAGCCTGGTTCCTCCACTTGACCTTGAGGACATTACTTAAATTCTCACATGCTCTGTTTCTTCATCTGTAAGACAGGTTTAGTGTTATGTCCTTATCAAGAATTACTGTGAGGATGTTAAAGATGAAAGATGTAAAGTATTGATCAGGATCATGGTGCCTGACAGATGGTAAACATCAAGAACCATCCGCTGCTGTCATCCAGCCCGGAGCACCGTGGAGAGTGCCCTTGAGGCTTCCTGGTCTCATGGAGACCACAGTCTGGTTGACAGACAGGACAGAATTGTAGAACTATAACCGCATCAAAGACAGGACTGAATGCAGGCTGGAGGGAAATGGTGATGTTGGAATGGTTTAAAGATGTTTCATAAAAGTGGTGTGAAGTGAGCCCTGACAGAAAGACCCTTCTCTTCTCTATATTCTTTAAAAAAAAAAAAAAAAGCCTTCGGTAGAAGGTTGGTTGCCAGAATATGGAGTTATTGTTTCCTGGGTATGGAGTTTCTGTTTGGGAAGATGAAAAAAGTTCTGAGATAGATGATGTGTTCGGTTACATAACAATAGGAATGTCCTTAACACCACTGAACTGGACACGCTAAGATGGTAAATTTTACGTTAGGTAAACTATACCACATTTTTTAAAAGATTAAATAATCATTGCCTTTCTCTCCAAGGGGCACATTAACTCGCTCCCTCCGCTCAGTACAAATTCACATCCCCGGTTGAGCCTGCATCTCCCAGAGCGAGTTGGTCCCTTCTCGGCTTCCCCGTCCCACTTCTTGTTCCTTCTAGGGTTTCTCTTCTTTTCCAGCCAAGCCTCCAGATGGTATTTCAGTAACTCAGCTAAACATCTTCCATCGCAGTCTTTTTTTCCCCTTCTCCCCCAGTTCACTTAAAAATAAATTGTCTTTTTTCGTAATTCCAGACAGAACATGAAGCTCTCCCCCTCTCTTTTACACCACCACTGAATTCTAAGTACACAGTTATGCAGGAAATGTCTTTAGATTCACCAGCTTGAGAACTTTTAAACATTAAGCTCTGAATCAGATAACAGCTTTCATCTCCAAAACAGCTTTACATTGTATCTAAGTAAAAGCTTAACTTATTTAAAAAAAAAATTGTTACCAGGGGTATAAAAATGTCAAGGTAATAAAATAAGTGACTGCAAAACCTTCCCAAATAAAACATGCCCCTCAAATTAAGTAAGAGTATTTCTAAGGAAGCTGATGGCTTATTAGTTTCTGCTGTCCACCTTTATGTGTGCTGCTTCAAAAAAGAAAAACACGAAAACCCAAGGGGTCCGAGTGTACTCCTGTCCCCTTCTCATCTACCTATGAGTAAGATTTCTCCGTGTGAAACAAGCCCGACAATTACTATGCCCTCGTTGGCTGTGGTTAAGGTTTAATTGGATGGCTGTGTTCAATTTGGAGCATCATGTTTCCAGAAAGAAAAGGAAAAAAAAAAGTGATAAATTGGATGTAGTTCAAAGGAAAGCAAGACAACAGATGAAAGCGGCTTGGAAAAAAATAAGACCCAGTCGGGAATGTTAAGGCAATTCTGTGCATCTTTAGTTCAGCAAAAAGATGTCTGGGAGACAGTGGAAAGCATCCCACGAGGCAGTTCCAGCTGGGTCTCTGAGGGCATCACCGATGGCAGAAAATGAAGGGGGGGAGTCTTGTTCAACGGTGTAGTAGGTGTTCAATAAAAATGTTCTTGTGGAACCTCCTCTAGAGAAACACACTGAAGTGAGAGGATGAAACCTTCTCGGCTTGGTGCTTTACAAATCCTTTTTCTAGAAAGGGTTGAATTGTCAGGTTTGATTTCCAGCAAACGTAATTTAGGAAAGGGAAAAATCAATGTCCTCATTTAACCAGTTATGGATTCAAGAACTTGCCCCAAGTCTCCCGTCAACTCTGCTAACTCAACGCTGTGTCCTTGTAGCCACATTCATGGTGTCACTCAAAACTTTACCACTCCCCGAGGCCCCCAAGGGTAAGTTTAAAATCTGGAGGTACACTGGTGGCTACATTCTGGCCCAAATACACCTTTCTAATCTAGTTACCTCTTCTTCCCTCTCCAAGCACACCTACTCAGACAGACTCGTCTGCACAAGGTGCCCACCCCCACCTTTCTTCAGCATGCACTATCTCAGACAAAGCCCCATTTAAATTACTACCCATGTGACCTCGAGCTAATGGCTTACCCTCTCAGAATCTTGTTCCATCCCGCGTAGAGTGGGATAGTGATAATTTCTGTGTCTTAGATAAGGTCATGCATGTATGTAAAGCATCTCGCATCATGCCTGGCACGTGATAACGTTCCCCACGAGACTCTCTGATGAGGCTGTGTTCCTTTTCCAGAACGTTCTTCCGCTTGCTTTTCACCAGTTTGCTCAATTCTGCCCATGCCCTGAAGCCCAGCTCAAATCTAACTTTATTCACAAAGTCTTCCCTGAACGTCCGCGTCTACAACGATTTCACCCGAGTTGAGCCCGGAGCATTCATTCCCTGGCCTGGCTCCCTGAACTCTGAATCATGCTCACCACTGAAACATTGGCTGCGCTCCCTTTAATTGTCCCTTGGGCTCAGTTCTCTGCACAACAGAAAGAGGCATAATATAAAGTCTCAGCCCTCAAGGGGAAGGAGGAGAGGAGGCATTTTATATGCATTTACAGGGCACTACCCTGGGCCCGCAACTCTGCTCGGTACTTCCACATGCTGTCTTCCTATTAATCAAAAAGCTAACAGCGGTGGCTCTGAACCGTGGCTGAGAAGCAGAATCACTGAGAGAAAATGTTAAATATATGCACTCCCCATGCCCCAGCCCAGACCAATTTAAACAGAATTTCTGGTGGTGAGGCTTCAGTACTCCCTATAAACTCCCCAGGGAGTGTTTAAGAGCACCCAAGGGTGAGAACCCCTGGCTTATAATTTCATCGTGAAACACACACACACACACTGACATGTCAATACAGCCTCAGTCACTTATCCTGGCGATGCTCAGCAGTCAGAGTACTCACCTACCCACCTTCTCGTCCACTTCTTCCCTCACTTATTCACCCCCCACACACGTTTCAGGGCCTCATATACACAAACAAAACACTCCGCTAGGTGCCAGGAAAGACCAAAGGTAACTCAGAGATTCTGCCCCTTAAGGAGCCTCCGTACTCGTAGGAGACAACAGCTGTTTATACTCATCTAATCACAGGCAGGGAATGTGGAATCCTGCCCCCCCACACACAAAAGGTGCCAGCTATCGTGGAGTATCTTCCCGCTGGGGTCACAGCAGGCATCGGAGAAAGGCATCCGGACAGGAAGGATCTGAATACATGGCGAAGGAGCGATGGTGTTCTAGTGGGAAGAAATGTCTGAGTAAAGGCCAGGAGGTGGGAAAGTACTGGGTCATCACGAGCAATGATGTGGCTGGAAAGCTGACCTGAGTGCCCATCCAACACCTGTACAGAAGTGCTGAAGACATTCTTCACTGACTGCTACCCGCTTCCCCATAAAGCCCTGCATGCCACCGTGGTTCTTACAGACCAGGCTCAGACTTAAGCACACTCCGCTGTTTTATCCTCCCAGGCCAATCTCCCTGAGGGACTTAGAAGGAGTTAGTGAGGCCATCTGGGAGTTCTTTTTCTCCCATTTGAACATCCCGCGGCCTCATCCCCGACCTAGGGAGCCATTTACCCGTGGTTACACTCAGTGGGTGGAAGACACGTGTTCTCCCTGGGGAACTGGCATTTTGAACACTCTCAGCAGCAAACCTGGTTCCAATGCGTTCCAGAAAGGCTGGAAAAGGCACAGAAGGAATCAGACATTTGAAGATGTGCTGGTCACCTGGAGAAGTTAATGTGGTTGCTAAAAGCAGGACACCCTGCAGGTGGCCTAGTGTAACAGGATGTGTCGGAATTTTGGATTCTAGCCCCAAACTCTGCTCATGGTCAGCATGTCCTCTGGTCTAACATCTTTCCCTTTGGTGGCTCTCAGTTTTCCATCTTTAAAGTGAAGGATACAGATAATTCAGCATTTTTATTATAAAAGGTATCACTTTTGGGGGCATTACAGACAAGCATTATCTTATTTAATCCTCACAAAAATCGTATGAGAAAAGTAATGGTATTATGTCCATTTTACAGGTGAGGAAAATGAGGCAAAAGAGGCTAGATCTCGTATCCCAGAGCTGTAACTAGAACCTGGAGGAAAACACTGTTTTCCAAAATGCAGGCTTTAAAGACAATTTAGAGGGTTTTGACCAGCACCCCCCTTTTTTTAAAAGGAAAGGAATGAATTAGAATGGATTAGAATAGAGAAATAAGAGTGAATCTCACATTATAAACGTAAATATTGCTTTGTGAAATTTTTATTTCCGTCATACAGACCAGACACACATGTTTCACATCTAACATATATGTCAGTTATATGCCTGCCTGCGCAGACACTTCCACACGCACAGGGGGTCAGACTGCTGTTCTGGAAGCTACCAAAATAATTGAAAATAATTTAAAAATAATTGAAAAACCCTGCTGTAAACCACTCAGCATAGCTCTTCCCTAGGTGATTTCTAGAGATTTCTCCACCTTTTAGCACTAAAGCTTTGTAAATCTGCAACTTTGCAGGCTGTACACGGCTGGGGTTATTCTGATGCAGGGACTGTCCGCTAGGTAGTTCCTGAGAAGCACACCAAGGATGGGACCTTCTAGACCCGGGTTACCTCCTTCTCATTCTGCTGGAACAAACATGGCCTCAGTCTGGGGGTCCAAGCAGACCTGCGCCTGGTAGTAAAGCCACAGCGCAGAGGTGGTACTATTGGAATCCTGCAGGAAGAGATGGGTCCTCTGGGATTCCCAATCCAGCTGGAGAACAGAATTGCCATCTGGTAAATCACGAGACGAGTTTTGTTCTTGCCAGACGCACCCGATCAATATGGAAGATACAGACAGTCTTCAACACATAAACAGGTTATGTTGCCAAAAGTTTCTCAGTAACTCAGATGTTCGGAGTTTGGAATACATCATCCGATATAAATGGAGGTTAGGTTTTCATGTTTTAAAACTCAGAGGGTGTGTGACACTTACGTCTAAGTTCCTTATGCATTCTGAGTCCTAATTCCTCATTTCAAAAATGACTCACTAAGAATGACCTTTCTGTAGTTGGGTTGGTGATGCGTGTACAGAGAGTCTGACACTAGGTCACTATGGCTGTTGTCATTTTTGTAACATTGTGGTGAAGAAAATACACGTGACCCTGATGACAGCATTTGAGTACTCAGAGCCTCAGTTTCCAGCTCTGGCAAAACAGAATGAGAATATTTACCTGTCAGGGTTATTACAGACAGAGAGAGATCACGTACACAGAGCACTTAGCACAACGCCTCAGATAGAATGAGGGTTTAATAAACGAGGGAAGGGTCTTCTCTGTCCCAGGAATGCCTGCCCAGAGCTGCATGTGATTTCTGGGTTGATCTGAATCAACCCCTATAAATTCTCCTATGCACCAGGAAAATCAAAATTAACAAGTGTTTAGCAGATGTCTCCCTTATGTTCCATCCCTTGATTGGTTCCACGTGACATAAATGAGAGGTAGATGCTAAGGTCCCTCGTGCTAAGGATGCTGTGTAGAAATGTTGCTAATGTCTATATGCTAATGGGATCAGAGAACGCCCCTAAAGATGAGAAAGAAGGCACGGAAAGAGTGCGCTGGAGCACAGTTCAGGCTGATGGTGTGATCCACTGGTCCAGCTGGACTGCATTCCTGCTAGCAAGGTGATGACGCACAAGAGAAAGTGATCGCGATAACGTTTAACCTTCACCCACTATTAAGAGTCCCCAGGGAAAGACGCCAGGTTGCATGCTCTGTAGAGCAACTGTCTACGGGCCAGTGGCTGAACTTTGCAAGGGAGGGTGAAACTGATTGCCATGATAATAAAGTTCCCTGTAAGGTCTCAAGTTTCACACAATCTTTACAATACTCAAGATGATCTCTCTGGGGAAGGTGAAAAGAATTATAATTACATCTGTGAAAAAGGCTTGAGAAAGAAAAAAAAAATCCTGCCATATGGTGTGTGGAAAATGTTTTGGAACTGAATAAATAACATGGTGGGTGTGCTTCCCCACCCCCCCATCATTTTTGTTTATACATCTACGTTATGCAGGCTGACTGGTGAACGTGGATCAGTTTTTCTTTTGGAACAGAAATGCACCGGGTAATTTAATTTTATGACCATTAATAATACAGGTGTCTCTCTGCAAGCAAAGACATTTACAAACTTATAATCAGATTTTGTGATTTGGGTGTAAACCAATCACCCACAAGGGGCGAGGAGGTATTTCCATCCAGCTTTCCCTTTGCAGTAAAATTACATGAAATGCAAAAAGGGCATGGAGTAAAAGGTCCCAGGATCCCAGGGGGAAGCAGGGGGAGGGTCCCTGCTTTCAATGGATGCCTCATCCTCCAGCCAGCAGTTTTTAAAAGCTGGCCATTCATAGGTAAGTAACCACCAGATGTGTTCTAGACTCTGTCCAAATGGGATCTTGTTGCGTGTTCCCCGTCAACTCTGTGCTGTCAGTGTTGTCATATTCATTTATCAGATGAGAAAGGACCTGTTGTTGTCTGCACAGCTAACCAACAGCATAGTTCAGATCTGACCCCCTTACCTGCCTAGCCTCCACCTTTCACTCTTACACCTCACCCCTCCATCACAAATACATCCTACAAAGGGACGACCACTTCGAAAGGTGATTGATATGCAAGCATTTATCCCGCAGGAAAATGAAGCCAAGCCCTTTAAAAGATGCACAGAATCATACAATAAGAGTGAAAATAGAGATCTTTTCAAAAAATGTTAATGGTTAATATTTATGGATTTCTTGGTGTACCAATTGTTTTGTTTTATAATCCATTAACCTTACTGAATCCTCACAGCCATCCAGTGAGAGAGGCATGGCCATTCAATTCTGCTGAAAGGTGAGGAAACTGAGTTTAGAGAAGTGAAGCAAGGTAAGCCCGCTGCACAGAGGCAGCCAATAACAGTACGAGGTTTTGAAGCCACATCTCTATGCCTGTGGAGCTTGCCTTTCTAATATCTCAGGGCATCACCGCAGACGAGTGAGTGCTATTAGAGTCAGAACTTGGGTGGTGGGCAGAGAATAACCCAAAGGTGTCAGGAGGCATGGAGATTCTCAAGGATTACTGAGAAGCCCAGTTTGGCCAGTTCGTAGGGAGCCATGTTGAGTAGATTCACTGATTCAACAAGAACTTATTGAGTGTCTTACATCATCCTACTCCCAGTGATACAGAGATGGATAAATATGTGGCCATTGTCCTGGAGTACGTCTGACACTTAAATGGTATACAGGTTGTAAGTTCCCGTATACCATTTCATGAGGGTACAGACCTTGGGCACATAATAGAGCCCAATAAATATCATATTTCATTCTTCTAACAAATAATTAGTGTCTGATCACAGGCCAGCCACAAGAACCCTTTCTGTGCCCTGAAAGGAGATCAGGAAGCACTTGATAAAGGGTGATGAGCCCCCCTGACAATGAGCCAAGGTCCTGTCCTGAAAAGATGCAGACTTTCAGCAAGATCGTTTCAAAGCCAGAAGACCGGTGAGCCTCACTGGGAAACCATCTTCTCTCTCTTTCGCGTATTTTTTTTTTCTGCCGTCCGCTGCCTGGCATCTTGTCTATTTCAACTTCTTATCATCTCATTTTCTCAAATATACCTTTGTCATTCCTCACCAGACTTTGTCTCTGCTCCTTAAAGCAAAACCTTTGCTCAAGATTTTTCTTTGAACTTGCAAACAACTAGATCTAAGAACAACCTGAAAATCAAAGTGGACCAGTGGTTTTTCAGGGGCTGGGGGGTGGGGAGAGGGTAGTGGGGAGTTGCTAATCAAGGGGCATAAGTTTCAGTTATGCAGGATGAGTGAGTTCTGGATACTTGCTGTGCAACTCTGTAGGTACAGTCAACAATACTGTACACCTGAAACTAATGTAATATTATAGATCAATTATACCTCAATAAAATTGTTCTCACAGTAACCAGGGAACTACATTCAGTATCTTTTAATAAAATGTAATGGAAAAGAATCAGAAAAAGAATATAGACACATACATATATATGTATAACTGAATCACTCTGCCGTAGAGCTGAAACTAACACAATACTATAAATCAACTATACTTCAGTAAAAAAATAAAAAATAAATTTTTTAAGACACATCTTAAATCACCCACTCTAAATAGTCTATCTGAATTACCAGCCCTCTGAGGTAGGACTATGTGCACTTAGATTTATTTTACATTCAACATGGACCAAATTAGGAAGGTTACCTGTTCATCTGTGTGCCTTACATCCACCCCACAGTGACTTCGTTGCACGTAGGGATTCTGTATTTTTCAGCTCTGTGACCGAAGCCTCTAGAAAGATCCTAAAGACTTAGCAGACACATAGGATATTTCAGAAACTGAACTAAATTGAGGGCAGAGCACGGCTCTTCCCTTCATTGTCCTCTCAGCATCCAGCATGGTTATGATATGCTCTTCAGATGTGAGCTGGCTCAGGGATGTGGCCCTTCAGGGCTGCTCTCTGAGGTCCCTGGCCCCCAACTCTAGAGTGCTCTGCTGGACCTCCCTTTTTCCAACCAAAGTTCAAAGGGTGGAAAGACATGCAAGTGGAATGAGGCCATACCAGACCATAACACTTTAGGATGTCAGAGGTAGGTGGACCTTAGTGAGAAGGACCAGCATCACAGGCAGATGGCCATTGGTGACATCCAGCCCACAGAAATGTTCTGTTTGGTCTTCACATGGTTAAAACAGTTGTCACATTGTTATAATCGACTGCCTGTATTTAAAAACTGGGAGTTTTTTTCACTTAAAACTCCAGACTTTTATTTTCTCTTGAAAAATCGGAAGATCTAACAACACTTGGCCTGAATTCTCACCCATATGTTTCCAGTCTGGTCCTGCAGGCATTTGAGTTTATAACCCTATCTAAATAAGTATGTATTTTATTATGATGATTATTTATTTTCTATGTATGCGTTACACGAGCAAGTAGTCTATTTAAATGACTCTTGTTTGTTTGTTTGTTTTTTTCCCTTCCTGGAGAATTCCTTCGAGTCATTGATCTTTCCAGCACTTTGTGGACATCTGAGCACAAGAAATTCTGAAAGCAGGAGGAAGAACATTCCAAAACATGTTTTTAAGTTTCTTCCAGCCTTCCTTCTCAAAACCTGAGACACTGCAGCCACGGCATTTCTTTGGGAAAGTGCTTCACTTCTTTGCTCCTACGGAGATAGTTTCAGATTTTTTTTTTTTTAAAGGCCTATATATCTCAGAGGAGGGGAACTTAGGCCAGATCTTGGGGTTCTGGGCTCAGCTCTCCGCTAGTTTCCCAGGACATTTTGGACAAGTCTGATAACCTTCAGGCCTCAGGTGGGAAAATGAGGCCATGGTAAGGGGTCTGGATTTTCTTCTGTGTGACAGGAAGCTGCTTAGGGTTTTAAGCACACAAGGGACATTCTTAGCAGGCTGAGGTTTGAAATGATCCCTCTGGTGGCCACACCGAGAACAGATTTGGGTGGATGGGGGTGGGAGGAGAAGAAGGAGTGAGGCCAGTCTGGAGGTGGCTGAAGTTGCCCAAGCTAGAGTGGTGGCGGCATATTAGTTAGTTATCATGGAGACCAGAAGCCTGATGTGGCTCTTATCGACTGGGCTGCATTCCTTTTGGAGGCTTTAGGATGGAATTCATTGTTTTCTCCTTTCCAGCTTTTAGACACCACCTGCATTCCTCGTCTCATGACCCCTTCCGCCATTTTCAAAGTCAGCAATGAAGCATCTTTATCTCTCTCTCAGACCCCAACCCTCCTGCCTCCTTCTTCTAAGGACCCTTGTGATTGCATGCAGCCCACACAGGTGATCTAGGATAATCTCCCATCTCAAGATCCTTAGTCACACCTGCCAAGATCCTTTTGCCACATGGGATAACATCTTCATTGGTTCCAAGGCATAGATCACTTGTAGCAGTGTGAGGGGAAACAATTACTCTGCTTACTACAGATGGAAATAGTAAAGATGGAAAGGATGGATTTTGTGTATATTTTAGAGGTCTATCTTCCGTGTGCAATAGATTCCAGAAGGCCCTTTTCCAGAATGTCTCTTCCAAAAGTTCTAAGCATTTCTTACACAATAGTCCCCCAGGGGCAAATAACCCTCTTTTAAAGGTGAAAGGAGTTGTCACTCAATGGCAAGCAAACAGGGGAAAAATGAAATTTTACACACACACACACACACATATATGTGTGTGTATATATATGTATGAATGTATACATGTGTGCATATTATATACACATATATTATACATATATACATCTATCTATATATATACAGTTGAATGCTTAGATTATAACATGGACACATATATGTGTGCATATATATGCATTAGTATAGTAAATTACATTATATCATATTGTATCATGCTATGAATGGTTGGATTTCATCCTGGCTCCAACACTGATAATCTGTGTGCTCTTGGACAAGTCATTCAGCCCTGCCTGAGCCTCAGCCTTCTGGCCTCTCAAATGGTGTCCACACTGTCGGTCCTGCTATTCATGAGTTCTCTATAGACAAATGGGATCCTGCACCCAGAAGAACTTGGTAGAGAGCATAGGACTAGATGAAGTAAGAATTAATTAGTGAAGAAGTATCTCTGAATTTGAAATTTAAATCATCCCTGTTTTCAGCTCCATCCAGCCTCTCTGTCCTGGTTCCTCCCTATAGAAAGACTCAATTCATGTAGGTTTAATCTTGCCACTGGCAGGGAAGGTGACAGGGAGGGACATGAGATCAAAGAGCCCTGGGAGGTTAAATGGATTATTTAATTTCGTAAAGGAAGTGATCAAAAGAATTGAAAGATCAAAAGAATCCAAAGAAAGCGTTGCAGACCAGGGTGTTCCGTGTGCTACTGAGCAAGGTTTTCTCTGACTCACCAATGCAAACAAAGCACCTGCTGTGTGCCCAGCACTGGGCTAAGTGCCTTATGGACATTCTTATTTTTTAATTTTTTTTTTACTGAAGTATTATAGTCAATTTACAATGTTGTGTCAATTTCTGGTGTACAACATACGTTTCAGTCATACATATGCATACATATATTCCTTTTCATATTCTTTTCCATCAGAGGTTACTGCAAGATATTGACTATAGTTTCCTGTGCTTTACAGTATAAACTTGTTTATCTATTTTATATTTAGTAGTTAGTATCTGCAAATCTCGAACTCCTGATTTATCCCTTCCTACCCGCTTTCCCACTGGTAACCATGAGTTTCTTCTCTATGTCTGTGAGTCTCTTTCTGTTTTGCAAATAAGTTCATTTGTGTCTTTTTTTTTTTAGATTCCACATATAAGTGATACCATATGGTATTTATCTTTCTCTTTCTGGTTTATTTCACTTAGAATGATGATCTCAAGGTCCACCCATGTTGCTGCAATTGGTATTATTATATTCTTTTTTATGGCTGAGTAGTATTTCACTGTATAAATATACCACAACTTCTTTATTGAGTCATCCTTACAGGCATTTTTATCCCATGTAATTCTCAAACCACATGGGGTTGCCTCACTGGGATTCCTCTTCATAAAGGACACCAAGCCTTACTGAGGTTTAGCCACTTACTGGAGATAATGTCACCAGTATGTGATAGATAGACAGGTCTGCCTGATTTTAAAGTCCTTGCTTTTAATCACTTTGTAACTCTGTTTCACCAGGCAGCTGTATCTTAGATATGAGTGTAAGAAGAAAGAAAGAAAGGAAAGAAAGGAAAGAAAGAAAGAAAGAAAGAAAGGGAGAAAGAAAGGGAGGGAGGGAGAAAGAAAGGGAGGGAGGGAGAAAGAAAGGGAGGGAGGAAGAAGAAAAGGTATTTTCAAGCTAGCCACCAATGTGATTAACATGATGTTTTTTTCAGGTTTAGGTCCTACTGCAACCATTTTTAATAAATAAAAAGAAACCCAACTCTGTGTACAAGGAAATAGAGTAGAAACCCTTATTTTCATTATTTAATATGATCGCTAGTTAAGGATTTTATCCCCATTTTGTAGATGTAGCAACTGAGGCTCAGGAGGGCTGAACAAGTTGCCTGAGGGGACATAACCTGTAAAAGGTTTTCTGGGTCTTAAGGGTGGGTCTTCCTAATCCAAGTCCATTTTAATTTTATAAGAAATATTATGATTATCTAGCTCAATTTCTTTATTTCACTTAAAGGAAACTGAGGCCCTGATGGGAAGTGCTTAGTCCAAGGATACACAAGGTGTAAGAGGAGAGATTTGGGCATCAGACAGACCTGTACTCAAACCCCAGTTTTCCCATTTACTTACCACATGTCCTTGTGAGGCTTTTTAAAACCCTTTCATTAAAGAAAGGGTACACTTTGCTTGGCTGTCAAGGGGGGATAATAATACTGCCTGTGGACTTTTGTGAAGGTTTAACTCAAGATTAAAAGTGTCTGTCATGTAGTAAACGGTGGCCCTTAGGGACACAACCAAATCCGAGGCCAGGACTCACCTCCCAGACTGATGTGTGTTCCAGCAAGACACTCAAGTCTCTTTGGAATTTTGGGTCATATCTGTATACACGATGACATACAGTGATACATGGAGTGTTCCCTAAGTCTAAGCAGTGTGATTTCTGAAGCAGATGAAATATACCAACCACATTCCCTTAGAACCTCCATCACCTAAGCCAATTTCTTCTTAGTTTAACAAGGGTCACTCTCTGCAAACCCAAGTCTAACGATGCCATTGTTCAAGTTAGGGTACAGCCTGTAATTACAAGTTTTATTTTTACAGTCAAGGTCCTGTTTCCATCATTTCACATTCTGAAGAAAACTGGCTACATACTTTGGTGTGTCCGTGATACAGGGAAATGTTAATGTCTTTACTTATAAAGTTTTCAGGAAAAAAAAAAAGCACCCCTCGTGTTTGAATGTTTTATTATTCATACTGAGCTTGTTAAACTGGCCGGCAGTTCTTGTTTCATTTTTAAAAAATCTTAAATTTGAGACATAAACTTCCTGACAGTGTGGGTCCCTTTAAAGGTGATATATGCCCTGACAGCAGAGAAATAAGGCCAGTCGACTGTTCTAACCACAGGATGGTAAAAGTCACGGTCAGGTTAGAAGAATCAATTAGAGTGAGAGCGAGGCTGTGTAAATTCCAGGACTCAAATGGCAAAATATGAAGACAGGGCTGAATTTAAAGCCTTGCCTGATGTGACTGTATTTCATTTCCTGATTGGCAAGACAACTCTAAATGAGGTATTAAATTGGCTTAAAAAAGTAGTGTTCTTCCTATTTAAAATAATACACAGGAAGTTAAAAAAAAAAAAAAAGATCCAGGGAAGGGTAACAACAAATTTGAGGATTTATATGGGCATTTGAGAAAAGACAGAAAGCCTGGGGGGGGAAATGTATTTGAAGTCAGAATTCTGGGAGGGGAGACTTTGCGTCTCTGCCTGCATCAGCTGAAATGGCTGTATTTATAGCAGGCGCGTGACTGCCTGGCTGGGTCCCGGCCTGGCCTGGTGCAGTCAGCTCTGTGATGTGCTACGAATCTGTGCTGTGCGTTACATCAGCTGCAGATCTGATGTTTATAAGCAAACAACAGCTTTAGCGTCTTAAAATAGATACCAAGAGGGTGGCCATGGTTCCCAGCTAGTCTGACAGCGGAGCTAACAGAAGCCGAGGAGATTGCTGGGTATGGGAGCAGCCTCTGGAATCCCCTGCATTGCAACCCCAGCTCAGAAACTTCCCAGCTGGGGCAAATAGTACACCTCGCTGAGACTCAGTTTTGTCATCTGTAAAATGGGGGGTGGGGTACAAGTTGGGTGTAATTTGCCGGGTTGTTCTTAATATTAAATTATATACATGACTGGGACAGTGTGCTGTACACCAGAAATTGACACACTGTAACTGACTATACCTCAATCAATCAATCAAATCACCTGGTTAAGGGACTTAGCACACTGCCTGGTTCCTAATAATCACCCCAATAACTACTGGTTATTCTTATCATGATCATTATTCAATATCAGAAAGAACTGGCTGTGAAGAGAAGGAAACATCCAGAAATGGTTTCATCTCCAAAATTCACTCCTTCCTGACCATGCCCATCATTCCTGCATCCGAAATACACACCCTGGCAAACCCACCTTTCTTTTCATCTTATCCAGCTCTGACCGTACTTAGAGTAATGACCAGACCAAACCAAGAGAACATGTGTTAGTATTGCACCAGGACCGCTGGATTTGAAGGCTGGAAGTCTGAGTCCAAATTTGTCACCTATTGTTCCTTAGAAGCAGTGAGGGCACCAGGAAGTTACTGTGCCTCTTCAAGTCTCAGTCTCCCCATCTGTACAGTGGGATGATTAACTCTATCCCGCCTGCCTCGCAAGCCCGTGGCGGGCATCAGCCCACTCAGATGGGCATGCAAGTGCCCACAGATGACAGTGCACTCTCACAGAGGTAGCATTATAAGTGCCTCAGAGCCCCACTTTGACCATATCTCTCATTTAGACACACTCTTAAATCGAAGACACACTCTTACTATGCTTCTAACCCAGCCCTCCCTCTGGAAACTCTCCATCCCATACTTCAGAGAAAAGAGAAAAAGGGAAAGGGAGAAAACAAGGCAGGCACCTCAGAACAGTGGAGGAGTTAAACCAAGATGTTGTGGTGTATATATGCAACATAATACTGCTCAGTGATAAAAAAAGAATAAAATAATGCCATTCACAGCAACATGGATGGACTTGGAGATCGTCACTCTAAGTGAAGTAAGCCAGAAAGAGAAAGAAAAATACCATATGAGATCGTTCATATGTGGAATCTTAAAAAAGAGAAGAAGAGAGGACACTAATGAGCTCACCTACAAAACAGAAACAGGCTAGCAGACACAGTGGACAATCTTATGGTGACCAAGGGAAAGGGGGAGGGAATGGATAAATTTGGGAGTTTGAGATTTGCAAATGATAACCACTATATATGAAAATAGATAGAAAAAAACGAATTCATTCTGTATAGCACAGGAAACTATATTCAATACCTTGTAAAAATCTTTAATGAAAAGGAATATGAAAACGAATATATGTGTATATATGCATGACTGGGACATTATGCTGTCCACCAGAAATTGACACATTGTAACTGACTGTACTTCAATAAAAAAAACAATAGCACATGCCTGGGGGTCTCTGCCCCCAGGGCAGACATCACCAAACCTAAATGTCACTCCTCACTCAGCACAAATAGGGCTTCAGAATCCTTCTTAACACAGGGCTCCAAGTAACCAGCACCATTTATGTCACTATTTCCCGCTGCCATTAATGTGACACCCCATTTAAAGATACCAAAAATTAGAATAAATGGGGTAAAATTCTGAACTCTGGAGTCAGACTTGGATTCTGATCCCAATCATAGCACTGACTAGAATCACTATAAGCCCACATTTCCTTATGTATAAAATATAAACTTTTACATTATACATAAAATTTATTAGTAAAAAATTTCTAAAATAGAAACATCTGCTTCACAGGAGAGCTGCAATGTTTCAACCCACAAATGTCTGCCAAATAATAAAAACATAGTCATGATTAGTTACTGTTATTATCATTAATAATTTGCTTCCTCTTATTTGATGTTCTCTGTAAGGTTAACTTCTCCCCTTCGACCCTCCAAAAACAAATGAATGAGCAAAAACCACTCAAAATTGTGTAGAAGAATCTTGGATTTTAAAGAGACAGCCTGAGAACTAAATAGGATTGGATACCATCACTGCTATTGCTAACTGTGAAATCTTAAGCAAGTTATTCCAACCCTCTTAGCCTCAGTTTCCTCATTTATAAAAGAAGAAACACCTTTTAGAATAAGGGGGTATTAAATGGGATAATATACATTAATGTCCTTGGCCCTCGGTGGGCTCTGATCAACACTCAGATATTATTTGGAAAAGAATGAGTGAGTATTCAGCATGATAGGATCAACTCGAATCCATTTGAAACATTACAGAGGAAACATTTTCCTGAGAAGGTTAAAATGAAATCAAATGCATAAGGCAGATTAAACTTTTTCTCTCTCCCTCCTTCTCCTCATGTCAGATTTGCTTCCACAGGATTTCATCTGCATAACGGAATTTGTTGATTTTTGAATAGATGGTGCAATGTGCACACAGGCATTCTTCAGAGAATAACGGACTGAAGGTTATTTATATGTCATTTGTAAGACTGTCTCTTCTGATTTCTCAGTACCTTAGCTCCCACAGAATCCCACATTCCAGTCACCCATGCTTTCCCCTTAAATCTGACCATAATGTGCTCTGTAATATGAATGTTCTGGAAACCAAAGAGAACGCTATATGCTCTGTACCAATTCTTGGAGATTCTCAATGCCCAATCACCTAATAAAGGCATTGAAAAGTCTTGCAATTTAAAATATATACAAACATAGAAAACAAACTTATGGTTACCAGCAGTGGAAGTGGGTAAGAAGGGATAAATTGGGAGTTCTAGATTTGCAGATACTAACTAATATACATAAAACAGATAAACAAGTTTCTGTGTAGCACAGGAAACTATATTCAGTATCTTATACTAACCTATGGTGAAAAAGAATATGAAAATGAATATATGTATGTTCCTACATGACTGAAGTATTGGGCTGTACACTAGAAATTGACACATTATAAACTGACTATACTTCAATTAAAATATATATTAAAAATAAAATAAAATACATACATGTATTTTTAATTGATGTATAGTCAACTTACAAGTTGTGTTAGTCTCTAGTGTACAACATGGTGATTCAGTTACACACATATATATATGTGTGTATATATATTCTTTTTCATTATAAGTTACTACAAGATATTGACTATAGTTCCCTCTGCTGTACAGTAGGACTTTGTTGTTTATCTATCTTATATACAGTAGTTAGTATCTGCAAATCCCTAACTCCCAATTTATCCCTCCCCGCTCTAACCCCCTCTAGTAACCCTAAGTTTGTTTTCTATGTCTGTGAGTTTGTTTCTGTTTTGTAAATAAGTTCTTCTGTGTCATTTTTTTAGATTCCACATACAGATGATATCATATGGTATTTGTCTTTCTCTTTCTGGCTTACTTCACTTAGTATAATAAACTCTAGGTCCATCTATGCTCTGCAAATTGGATTATTTCATTCTGGGCATATATCTGGAGGAAACTAATTTGACAAGATATGCGCATCCCAGTGTTCATAGCAGCACTACTGACAATAGCCAAGATATGGAAGAAACCTAAATGTCCATCAACAGATGAATGGATAAAGCAGCTGTGGTATGTTTATATATACAATGAAAAAATATATATATAGTATATATATAAACACAGTACTGCTCCAACATAACTGACCACAGAAAATTTTTTCAGCTTATAACACCTTAATATCCCCACATAATTACTGTTTGAAAAAAAATGCTATGATGTTGAATTCCCCAACATGACCAATGAAGGGAGAATTAAAAACTGAACATTCACTGTGGTCCTCAGGCAGTGCTGACAGAAGACACAAAATGGAGAGTTGACCAGAGACTGTATTACCCCATGTTATGAGGTGAATCATGGCCCAGAAAGATAGGTTGAGGTCCTAAATCCCACTAACTGTGAATATGACCTTATTTGGAAACAGGACCAAGTTAAGATGAGGTCACACTGGACGAGGGTGGACCCTAAATCCAGTGACTGATCTCCTTATGAAGAGAGAGATTTGGAGACACACGGAGCAGACACAGGAAAGGGAGCTGAGAGTTATGCTCCCACAAGCCAAGAACACCAAAGATTGCCAGCCACCACCCAAAGCTGGAAAAGGCAAGAAGGAACTTGCCCCTAGGTCTTCAGAGGGAGTATGGGGCATTACCAATAACTTGCCTTCCGATTTCTGGTCCCCAAACTGTGCGAGAATAAACTTCTGTCATTTTAAGCCACCCAGTTGATACAACTTTGTTATGGCGGCTGTAGGAATTTAATATACTTGGGTGCCCAATTATTCTTCTCCATTACTGGTTGTTCCTGTCCTGACCACTACCTGTTGGAGTGTCCCAGGTGGAAGACCCTGAACCCTGTCCTGCCTCTCTTATAGCACACAGGCTACCTAACAGTCAGAGCTTTATTTAACATCATCTGTGGACTGATAAAGCTGCACTGCATATATAAAATGTACTCAGTGTGCCCCAAATAGAACCTTTGATCCCATCCTTAAAAAAAAAAAGGACCCTCCATCTCAGGAATAAGCAATTCATTGCCCCCAGTTCCTCAGGTCCAAAGTCTGGGAGTCACCCTTGAGTCCTCTCATTTCCTCAATACCCACCACCAACCCAGTAGTGAATCCTGTTGAGTCCACCTCTCAAGCACATCCAGGAGGGAATCACTCTCCCCGCCTCCGTCTCCCTCTCTCCATCTCTCACACACCAGCCGGTCACCACCGTCTTGCTTACATGGAAATACGATAGTTTGCTCCATCCCGCCTGGTCTCCCTGCTTCTGTTTTCAGCCTTGACTGTCTACTCTCAACACAAGAGCCAGAATTATCACGTAAAGTCATAAATCTAGCCATGCCCTTCTCATGGGAAGGACCGCCACCAAAAGGTTCACACCCCTGAAGAATGAAGTCCTAGGTCATCACCATGGCCCACAAGTCCAGTCCCTTGCTGTCACTCTGACCCCATGTCCTCCCACTGTTGGCCTCCCTGAGCCCCAGCTGCACTGGCCTTCTTGGGGCTCTCAAATGAGCAAGCGATCTTACACCTCGGGGACTTCCTCTACTGTGGCCTCAGCCTGGGGCACCCCTCTCCCTGATACCCACATCCATGCTCTCTTGCTGCAATCAGGTTTCTCAAATAGCATCTCTTCCTAAAGTCCTTTCCTTACTGCCCTGCTGAAAATGTAGCTCCCGCCATCAGGCTCTACTCCCATGCTCTGATCAGTCGCTATCACGTGAGTGGGGGTGTGTGTGTGTGTGTGTGTGTGTGTGTGTGTGTGTGTGTGTCTGTCTGTGTGTGTGTGTGTGTGTGTGTCTGTGTGTATGTTTCCCCCAGTAGAATGTGCACAGCAGAAGTGGAGAAGGAGATTTTGACTGTCTTATCCACTCCTGGGCCCTCAGTGCCTAGCAGAGTGCCTAGAACACAACAGATGTTCAAAAAATGGAATCAATCATTTCTTTCCAGAAGGTCAGGCTGCACACAAAAAACTTTACCTCTCAAGAAACCAAAAAACAATTTTTTTTAAAGCTCTCAATAAAAGCTAAAAACAAGACAGCTCTGGAACAATGATTTTTCTGGCAAACAGAAATGAAGTCTTCTTGGACTGCCAGAGTTTCCAGTTTATGGAAAAAAAACCCAGTTTCTAAAACCACCCCCTGCGTAAGTCATTTGAATCTTCTTTGCCTTGTTTTTCACCTGTAAAATGCAGACAAAATTATTTTAAAGAAGTCCATAAGACAATGTTTCTAAATTGGCATACAAGTATCACATACTTTGAGAAATTCTCTAAAATGTTTTTTTTTTCCATAGGCCTTCAAAACAGGTTTTACAACTACCTTGTAATAAAGATCATCTTTATTAAGAGCTTGCTGAAAGCTGGTGACTTTTCAGACAATCTTTTAGTTAAACCTCCAATATTCCCAGGAGGAAGGAGGAAGGTGCTCTCATGAACCCCATTTTTCAGATGCGGAAACTAAGACTAGGAGAGATTAAGTAAATTTGTTAAGGGCTTCTGGCTAGTAAGTGGGAAGTGGAGGTTCCAACCCAGATACTTCAATTTTACAGCCCATTCTCTTGACCAAAATACCATCTTGCATGACCCTGACCAACAAGGCAAGGTTACATAATTCATATTGGATGTTATTACTTCCATTTTATAAAACAATAAACCCTCAGGCTCACAGAAGGGAAAGGAGTCTCCCAAGGTCACAGTGCAAAAGTCAGCCTTCACGTAGGTCTCCAGAGTGTATTTCAAAAACTTTTTAGTAATAAAATATGCCCTATGAATGGCATCCACATAACATAGACAGCATCCAATGAAGGAGACATTTGAGCACCAGATGGGGACAAAGGTTATATGCACATCAGAGCTGAGTCCCAGAGAAGGAAATTGACCTGCCCAAGGTCACACAGAGAGTCTGCTCTTGAACTCACCTCCCGGGGCCAATATGCTTTTCCTTTTATCACCTAGATGCCTTCAATATATGATGAAAGCCATCAGATCACAGGTGCATAATGCCTAAAACCACTACAAATGTTGGGATAAATCGTGTTGTGCGTGTTTATGGATATCTATGAATGCAGTGGAGTGGAAGTTTTTTGTAGCTTAATTTTTTTATATAATTATTTGGTGGCTATTTTGGTAACATCTTTTGGAGATTAAGTCCAATTAGGAAACAGATGGTACTGAAATATTGTCAAACATATCGGATCAGCAGCAAATCACTGACTTCATTATGTAAATAATTAAAATGTATATTTACACCTGATCATCCAATTGAGGGTGAAAAGACTGATTTCAGGGTTGATTATGAGTGCTGGCAAAGAATCAAGTCTGAAATGAGTCACGTCCAAGTGACTGCTTCAGTGCCTGTCCACATCCAACCCTAGGAGGGCATCTGGGAGGCAGAGTCAAGAACCCAATGACCAGAAAAAAAAGGTCCTCTGAGCATCCTGGGATTGTGAAGCTGGGCTTGGCAAAGGGACCTCCATATGAGAAGACAAGGGGCCTTCATTTCTAAGGCTCTAATCCCACCTCTCTTCTTCCAAGAGCATTTGAATGCTCCCCCTTGCCCAGAGACTCACACTTCCTATTCCAAATCCACCATCAGACTCACCTACTGTTATAGCCTTACTTTCAGTGATCCCCTTTTACCAAAAGGGCAACTCATTGCATCATAATAGTTAGGAGAAAACGTTTTGAGTTATGACCTGTGTTCTGGCCTTGGTCTTGCCACCTGGCTCAGTTTTACAATCTGTAAAATGGAGATAATGATAACTCAAAAATATATCCATTGTCTCCTATTAGCCCAGCTTTGTGCCATGCCCTTTACATCCGTAACATTATTTACTGCTCACAACACCTCTGTTTGATTGTCTTCATTTTGTAAAGAGGGGAACTGATGCTTAGCAGAAAGTAAGCAATTTGCCAGTATTCATTCAGCTGATATTTGTGTGATACAAAACCTAAACTAATCATGAATTAAATGTGGAAAAGGCTTGCTTCTCTTTTGTATATCTAGACACACCAGAGCATTCTCTGTAGCCCCGTGATCATAGGGTCTAACTCTTTCTATTTGGTCCTCAAACACTGTCAACACACAGCATCCACCTCAGAGTCCAAGATGGCTACTTCAGCTCCAGGCATGAAGTTCACATACCAAACTCCAGGAAGAAGTAAGAGGAAAGACACATCTCAGAAGGTGGGCACACTGCCTCAGCTGTCTTCCCATTGGCCAACACTTGGGTCACATGGCCACAACTAACATCAAAGGATATTCGGAAATGTAGTCTTTACTCTGGGGAAGAATGCCTCCAGCTTTGGGAGCCAGCCTCCAAGATGGCCTCCAATGATCTTCATCTCCTGATATTTATGGTCTGTGCATTCTCCTCCTACACTGAATCAGGGTCCATATGTGTAACCAATAGAATACAATAGAAATAACAGTGTGTATTTCCCAAAACTAGGGCATAAGTGGCATTGCAGGTTCCATCTTGGTCTCTTAAATTATGTGTTTCAGGGAAAGCTCACCACCATGCCATGAAAACGCTCCAACAGCCCTGGAGAGATGTCCACACATAGAGGAACTAACCCTCAATTTGTCAGCTATGCGAGTGTGCCAACTTAGTAGTGTCAGGATTGCAGAGAGTGTAGACCTTCAGATGACTGCAGCTCCAATGGATGTGATAGACCATGAGCCAGAAACACACAGCCAAGCTGTTTCCAATTCTTGATGCAACAGAAACCATGAAAACTAATTGGTCATTGTTGTTGTTTAAAGCCGCTACGTTTTGGCATGATTCATCAGTGATAAGCAAGCAATTCAATGAACACTTGGGAGTTTTACTACGGAGGAGGAAGGAGAGAACAGGTACCAGGAGACAGTGAGCCATCTCTGTCCTCTTGGGCACACACTTAAATGTAATGAGGGCAAGATTCAAACCCACATCTGACTTAGGAGCCGTATTTTTAACCAGCACTCTGAACATCTTGTGCCTTGCTGTGGATTCCTGTAGGGTATATTGTTCCTAGCAAGGCATTTCATCTTAAATGGAGGTTGCCTTGTCATATTCTCTGGAAGCTTCATGCATAGAAATATCTTCTCCCTTCCCCGTCTTCAAGGAAAGAGTCTATGGCTTTTTTCTCTCTCATCCTTCTTTCCTCCTTCCTTCCTTATTCCTCCCTTCCTTTCCTTCTTTCCTCCTTTGCTAGGTCTTCTTACTCAGCCAGGCCTGTCATTTCATGTCAGGGTTTGACTGAGGAAAGGTCTTTATGAAGTTCACTCACGAGGCTGGCAGGATTCTGTCCCTTGCAGGCTGCTGGCTGGAGACTGACCTCGGTTATTTGCCACACTGGCCTCTCCGTGGGGCATCTCACAACACAGTGACTTGCTCCATCAGAGTAAGCAAGTGAAAGAGCAAGTGAAGGAGCCAGAGAAAGGGAGTGGAGCAAGAGAAATTCCAAAGTCTTTTGAAACTTCATCTTCGGAGGAATGTTCTATCATGTTCATTGTGCTGTATTGGTTAGAAACAAATGGCTATAGCAGCTTACACTCAAGGGAAGGAAATCACAGAAAGCCAGGAATTCCAGGAGGTGATGATCATTGGGGACCCTCTTAAGAACTAACCTTCCATTCTTCCTTCTTTCAAATTCATATTCATCCATCTATCTGTCAACCTATCCATCCACTGTTCATTGAGGGCCACTATTTTCATGCAACAATCAGAGCCTTCAATAGCTCCCCACTGTCTGCCTGGTCAGATCTATATTTCACAGTGGGGTATTCAAGACTCTCCATATTCTCTTTCTATCCTGTTGTTCTGCCACCACTTCCCCCGTGTTCCAGTTTCTCCCATGACTTTCTTCCCCATCCAAATCCATCACCCTCCCACCTCTGTCCTTCTCTCATGACTCTTCTTCCAACTAGAATGCTTCTTGCTCAAAATCCTCCCTCTCTGCACCCTGTAGTGCTTAGGAGCCCAAGCAGAGTCAGGCAGCCCAAGAGTCTGACCAAAGGGAGTCAATTACCAGCTCTGAGGAGAGACTTAGTCCATAAACGTCTCTCTTCTTTATCTGTGAAATGGGACAAGAACCCTATAGAACTGTTGGATGAATTAGTAAAATACATGATGTATGTAATATATGAGTACAGGGTCTGGAACATAAATACTCAATAAATGCCAGCTCTTGCAATTGGCATGATCATTAGCCTCTCCTTTGAATCCTAGTGGAAAAGCTGCCACACATCTGTACATTACACTACAGTTGACACAAGGGCACTTGTGTCCACAGTTGCATTTGATGCTCCCTGTAAGTTTAGAAGAGAAGTGTACTATTACTCGTTTACAAATAAGGAAATAGACTCAGAGGTGTGAAGTGGCGAGTCCAGGATCACACAGCCAGCTGATGAGGGAACCTGAACTAGAACTCAGCTTCCAATTCCAATCACTGAGTTCCTTTCTCGCACATGAACATTCACCCTTCAGATCAACCTGAGTACAAGACCACATTGGTTAGAATCTCTTTTTTTTATGGGTCATTTCTGCCATGAAGCAGTTTCCCCAGCCCTCAGAGTGAACTGAGCTGTCAAATGAAGCCACAGCCTTTGGCGAGAGACATGGAGTCTTGGGGGCTGCTGCACGTGCAGACAAACTACCACCTTCCATGTGACCCCTTCTCCCTTACGTGGACAGACCCCAGAGCTCACAGAGCTGTCTCAAGCCTGAAAGCCCATTCCATGTCCTGGATGGAGCAGGGACAATGTGGAAGGATCACCAAAATAACATCCAATGAAATCTTCCCTTCTCTTCTGATCTACCCTTTTAAAACTTGCTTACAAAATTTACCCAACTGATATTTTCCAGAATCTGTGAACCCCAAGGGTCCATGGAGGGTGCTAAAAAGTCTACAGCTTAAGTCAGCCTTGAGGGTAACAAGGACTTTCTAATCATGAAAGGAGTTTCAAAAGGAGTAGGCTGCAAGAAGAGAACATGGTTGTCATCAGAGGAATTATTCACCATAGCACATGAGTGTAGAGTTTCCCCAAACCTAGCTGTGTTGTCCATCACAGACCCAGAATCAGAATCTGTAACCACAGGTTCTGGACATCTGAACCTTTCACTGTCCCAGGTGACTCTGATGGACAGCCAAGTTTGAGAATTCAAGCATCAAACTGAGATTGGACCAGATTAGTGATTTTTAAACCAAGCTCCTCCTCGGAGCTCCTTCAGGGCCGCTGCATGATGGTGGTGAAGGAAGTTGTGCAAAGGGAGTGGTGATGGGAAGGAAAGTGGAGTGTCTAGACCCCCCCACCTCCCAGTTTTAATCAGAACACTCCTTTCATGTCTTTTGTTCATTTATGCTCCCATGCAAGATGCATTTGAACAAAGGATGCACTGGTGGAAAAAAAAACAACAAGCAAACAAACAAAAACACCAACAACCTGAAAGCAGCTGAACTAGATGATCTCTAATTTATTTAGTCAATAAATAGTTACTGAGTGTCTACTACATGCCAGCCTCCGTGCCCAGCCAAAGCCAAGTCAGATGCGGTCCCTCTTCCTTGAGAACTCAGTTGAGAGGAAAGAGAGAACAAGTGAGAGTTTCTGATGCACCAGGATGACTACACTAGTGGAGGAATGAGAGCACAGGATCGACTGTCTTGGGATTGTGTAGGAATTCTCTGGTTGTAGAAAAAAGGAGAAAACAGAGGTGACAGCTCACGCAAAGGCACGGAGGCCTGAAGGAATGGGGATGCTCTGAGCATCTGAGTGCGGTTCAAGCTCAGAAGGGATGGAGGGGTGGCGGGCAATGAAGCTACAAGATGGTGGAGTCTTTGACCAAGCCCTGTCTCCTCTCTGGGCTTCACAGTTTCCTCACTGCCGAAGTGAGGGGGTATGACTAAATGATCTGGAGGATCAGAACATCTCTGGATTTGAAGAGAATACCTGTTGACTCCCTACAGTAGTTCATCTCGGTATGGAGTGATCCTCTCCCCGCCCAAGATACACTTGGCAATGTCCAGAAACGTTTTTAGTTGTTACAGCTGTGAAGAAGAGGGCTGCTGCTGGCATCCAGCGGGCAGCTGTCCAGGACGCTGCTGCACATCTTACAATGCACAGACAGCCTCCCCACGATCAAGAATCACCCAGCTTGAAATGCCAATAGTTCTAAGCTTCAGAAACCCAGCCCTAGAGCTATAGGGAAAAGCCAAATCTTCTTCCTATAGCCTCTCACCGTGGCATTCACGGTCACTGGTGCAAAGACTCACAGGAGGTATGATCACAAGTCAAGCTGGGAAGGAATGGTGAAGGGATTCAGTGCCATCAGGGTGGATCAGAGGCCAAACAAGGGGCCTTGGGGATCACATCCTGAAGTCCAAGTGGGTCACCTAAGTTTGTGACAGAGATTCACAGTGTCTGGGTTTCCTGTGCCTCTCTGTCCAAGCCTCCCCCACAAAGCATAACAAAGGGCCTTAAGGAGAGAAAGGACCAAGTGAGGCTGTGTCTGAGGACAACCTCGCTGTCGCCCAGCAGGAGGGTGCCTTGAGAGGGATGACTTGTGGCCAACTTAATGGGGCAGGGGGTCTAACCCTACAAGGCACATGCACACGTGTGTCAGATTCCTCCTAGGCTTCTGGGCAGAGAGGGTTAACACACTGGGAGAGGTGAGGAGTGTGGCCTGGAAAGCCGGGTGCCAATTCAATTTTCTCAGCAGCCCACCTCCATCGGAATGAAAAATCTGTTCTTAACACTCTTATTAAACCCTAATCTTAATCGTATTCATCATTATTAAGTCTTGAAATTGTCTGGAATATTTAAATAGGGCCAAAGCGAAAGTCAGAGGAAGGGATTTAAAGGGACAGCTCGAACTGTCTTCAAGGAGGCCACCCAGGAATGGCTGGAGATTCAGCTCCTGATAGAGACCAAGGCTTGTGAAGGGGGAGGTTCACGACAACGGCACAGGGACGGGGAGGGGCTCTCAATCACATTCAGCCTGGGTCATATGAGTCTTTCTTTCAAAGACCCCTCACAAACCTATCCAGGAAAGGAAGAGGCAGAAAGATGAATTAGGGCTTAAATGTACCCGAGGACTCGGACGATATTAAAGAGAATATCACAATGGGTCTCCCTAAAACAATGCCCATTAAATAACTCAACTGCCCGGGTCTCTGTCACCGAGGAGCTGATTTCTAGCCATGCCTGAGAGGTCAGATGACCGAGCCTAGCTGTTATCTCCGGATACAAGGCGGGAAGCAACCGGGGGCCTTAAGAACACTGTTCCCAGGAAGTAATAATGGCCCTTTCATATATTTTTTTTTCTAAATAAGAAACTTAATTTGAGAAGACATTTTCTCGCTTTTGCTTTCCAGTTCATCCCACAGGGTATGAGTGGGTGTAAATTTAGAAGGATGCATTCTGTACCCCAGCACCGTCCCACCCACGTCATCTGCATTGCCCTGCTTAACCCTCAGGAGCCCTATGATGTGGGCCACAGTATCCACTTTACCAAGAGGGAAATACCTTCTCTGCCCCAATGGCTTGTCCCTACCCCCACTGTCCCTCAGCACGACGACGACTTGAGGTGGGGGAGACACAGTGTGTGTAGGGGGGGCAGGGTCCTATCACAAGAGATATTATTATTTTGTCATTATTATCAGGTTTGAATCCTGAATGTGAAAACAATCTATTTAACCTTTACTCTGGCTAATGCATACATTAGGTGGGGGAAACCTATATGCCATCGTAAAAATGTGGGAAATTGAAACCTGCTGACATAAAATCAAATAGCCCAGTCATAAAAGGTGTCGCTTTTATGTGATTATCTTGCCAATATCTTCGTGTTGCTAAAGTAAATCAAACTACAATTTTCCCCACATGCCCTGAATTTAATGGGAACCATTAATGGGTGAGATTTCTTATAGATCTCCTTGTAATAGAAACACGGCCTCTTATGCCCCGGCCGATTAAAATGAAGCCACTGGGCTGTCATTCGTTGTGTCACTTTGAGCACATTAAAACAGTGGCTCTGCTTGTAATGCCAAAGCCTTTGACACTCAGGCTGGCGTTCAGGGCCTTCCTAAAATATCTGGCATTGATATATTTTTCCAGAACATTCTTCTTCTACTCACATGTGTGGTCTTTCATAGAATCCAAGAATATCAGAAGTGGGGGAGAGTTTTGAGATGATCTATTTCAGGAGTGGCAAGTCCAACTGGAATCACGTGCTAACTTGAATTGGCACCACTGGGTTGAGAAGGATTCTGAGGTTCATCCAAGGTCCCCAGGTTAAAAATGCCATGATTGATTAACAATGTCTGCCAAGGGCTTGGTTGGCAGAAGAGGAGCAGACATGCCACATCTATGCCTCCATGTTCCAATTCAATCCCTTCCTCTCACAGATGTAGAAACTGAGGCTCACAGAAAGTGAACAACTCTTCCAAGGTCACACGATGAATAAGCAGCAGAATCAAGACCAAATTTACCCTCTTGACTCCTAGCCTAGTGCTCTTTGTGACGGAAGAACTCTGATGAAAGACAGTAAAGCACGTAGGCAGGATCAAGCGACCAATGGCGTGGAGAAGACAGAAGGCAACTCTCACCTCCATGATGAAGCAGCAAACTCCCGGAATCCCTGGAGATCCTTGATCAGAAGTTTCTAGTCAAGTTTGGGAAGCTATTATCCCTTCACTCCTTTCCCAACTTTTGTGTCTCCCTCTCTATAACAGGCTGGGAGATTGTTCTACTGATTGCAAATCTTCCCTGAACAAGATTATCTACCATTAGTGAACCCTGGGGCCTTTTGGTGAGTCTGAGTCTTTCTCAGTGAGGGTTCCATACCCTTTCTTCTGCCTGTTGTCCTTGTGAGCCTTTGATCATTGCCTTTGCCCCTGGCCAGAGTTCAACGTGGAAGAGGCAGAACAGAGAGGCAATAATGAAATCTCTAATCCATCCATGAACACATCCACCCTCCTCTCAACTTCTGCAAACCTTCCCTGAGTCCCCATCGTCTACTTGACAAAGCCCCCAGTTCTGAATATGGCCCATTGCACTGGCTACAGTCTGCTCAGCCAGCCTTCCCAACCCCATCCTTTGCCAATCCCTTGAAAGCATCCAACAGCCTAGACTGGGAAGGGCAAATGGCACTGGGATGGAAGCGCTGACTCCCAGCCCATCCCCACATGTTACTAATGGGACATTAATAACGGGCATCTTTCCTTCTTGCCCAGACATTGCTTCAGAAAAGGTGTTGTGTGTGACTGGCAATTTCTGTCCTAGAAGAGGTAGTGTGTAGAGACAAGGCTACTTTGGTTTCCGTTTTCGCTTTTGTCACAGTTTTATCAGCTGCTTAGTGAATACATCTCACACACACCTGCTTTGGTATCTTTAGTTAAACTCATGGCTCCCTATGCCCCACGCCCATGCATGCTTGGACCCTGACTGAACCTTCAAAACCCGTCTCCAGAGTCATCACCTTGGAGAAGCTGTCCCCAGCTCTCCAGACTGAAGGAATTCCAGAGCAAAATGCAGAAATCATTACTCCCGCAGTACAGCAGGGGGGTTAAGAACCCAGACTCTGAGGACAGGTGGCCTGGGTGCAAATCCCTTCTCTCCTACTCAGCAGCTGTGTGACCCTGGACAAGCTGTTCAACCTCTCTGTGCATCCATTTCCTCACCTGCAAAGGTGAGATAACCATAGCACCCATCTCATGGGATCCTCATGAAGACAGAAAAAGAGCCCAAGTACCCAAACTGTAGAATGGATTACCACACCCAGCTGAGTGTTCAGGAAGTGATTGCTATCATCCAGCGCTTAAAATTGGGGAACTTACTAACAGTGTATCCACCCATCTTCTACACTGAATCGCAAGTTTCCTGCGCTCTGGAATCTGATCTCAGTCATCTTTGAATTCCCTGCCCACCTACTGCAGTGTTGGTTACATAGGTGCTCATGAATATTTAACGGGTGACTAAAAGAATGAATAAATCTGTTTGAAGCCTGCTAAGGCAAGAGAGAGAGTCCTTTTCCAGCGTTCTCTGCTGCTGGTGGCTTACCCCAGTTCAGGCGGATGTGAGTGAAGTGTTTCGTGGATGTCACTCTGAGTCAGAAGAGACACTAGATCTCAGCGACATCCAACCTCATATTTACCTTGAACTACATTAATAACCTCTCACTAATGCAAAAAAAAAAATTAAAATTCCTCTCTTGATGTGAGCTCTGAGTGGCAAACACTGATGGGTCTTTTTTCCCCCTTCCCCTTGAGTTTCTAATGAAGTAGAAGCTAACAGGACTGTTTTAGGTGCCTATTTATCTGCACTGATGATGTCAGCAGAGACAGGCACACTTCTGCAAAGAGTGTTTGCTTGGGAACTGGTGCAGAATGACACAGTCAAGGCACACAGTGTTTAGAAGAACACCCGCAAGGTATCAACATCTTATAATGATTATGGAGATGACGCTGGTGCTGAGAGTGTATGTCACCATCGTCTTCATATAGACCGGCACATTTATGGACTGCGTGAGACACTCTTACCATCTAAGTTTCTCGTCCTTCCTTCCTTCATACTTTCAGCAAATACTTACTGAGAATCTCTCCTGTGTGGCCAAAACAATCACGTGGCACAACTCCAGAGGCACCAATCATATAATTTGTAAAATGAGGACTGAGCTCCCTGACCTGTAGCCCTACCAGAGACAGTGCTGCAGATGCAGAAATAAGTAAGATTTTTTTTATCTGTCCATCCATCAGTGAACATTTACACTGTTTCCACATCTTGACCATTCTGATCAGTGCCACAATGAACATGAGGATGCTAATATCTCTTTGAGATCCTGACTTCAACACATTTAGATCAATTTCTGGAAATGGGATTGCCGGATCATAGGTAGTTTCATTTTTAATTTTTTGAGGAAACTTTGTGCTGTTTTCCATAATGGCTGCACCATTCTTTATTTCCCCCCAACAGTGTACAAAGGTTACAATTCTTCACATCCTTGCCAACATGTCTTGTTCCTAGCTTTGCTCTGTCTTGTTTTTATAATCTGTCTATAACCTCTCAGGTGTGCAGTGATATCTCACTGTGATTTTGATTATGATTTGCACCTCCTTGATGGTTCTTGAAGCTCTGCGGTTAAGGTCCATATGCTGGTGTCATAAGGGCTGAGACACACTAGCCAGTTCTGCATTTGTGGCTGGAGGGAGACCCAGCCCCTCTCATGCTGTGATTGTGAGTCTCTCTTGTGGTTCACCTGAATTGACTGGTTAGGCAATAAACTATAACTGGTTTCCAAGGATGTTTTTCAACTCCTTTTCTGAGAGGCCAGCCTGCCAGGGACCAGTTCACATTTACCTCTCAAACAGGGACAAGGCTAGTGACACAGGACCACCCATTACAATGTTACTCAAGGTGTGTCTGGCGACAACATATATCAGGATCTCCCAAGGAGCTTGCAAAAAAAATGCATATTCCGGGGCTGCCTCCTAGTCCTACTGAATCAGAAGCTCTGCCTCGTTACCTAGGAACATGCATTTTTATCACTAATTCCTCCCTAGTGCACTCTCAGTGTGCACTAAAATTTGAAAACTATCTATCAATTTCAAAATTATAATTGTACAGCAGGGAAACTTCACAAGATCACACAAAAAGTCAATGACAGAACATCTGGTCCCTGACTTCATGAATCCGACAATATAATTTAGAAAGACCAGACATATCCATATAAAAAATAGAGTGGCCAACTTATGGAGTGCTCGACTGTTCCCTAAGAATACTGACATCCACTGTTACACGTTATCATCACAACCCTAAAAGTTAGTAAGTCTTCTTGATTTTTTCTGATGAAGAAACGGAGGTTCAGTGCAATGAAACAATGATAAGCAACCTGATTCCAAATCCAGATTCTTTCACACTTACAGAGAAGACCTAAGAGTAAACTTTCAGTCCAATGCACATTATCACGGCATGAGCTGCAAGTGTGAGTCCGAGGTTCTGGGCAGCAGAAAGGTGACGGGAACTTTTGGTGGGGGGGGAGAGTTAGTTAGAGAAGGCATCTTAGCCAAGGAGAAGTTTTGATCCAGGTCTTGAAAGAAGTTTTAAGTTGGCTAAAAGGAGTCATAGATTTCAGGGTCTTTGCTATAATGAATCCTAGGAAGAGTGACACTAGGGCATTGAAAACATGATTGTTATGTTTCTGGGGGCAAAATTAACGGTCTAATCCTGCAGAGGATGGGTATTGGTGATTCTGACTTATGTGCACACCGCAGAGCTTCCCTAATCAGCTTTTCCTCTTAGTACAGCTCAGGGTGAAGGCTGAGGGCTGAAAATAGTCCACTCCAAACTCTTTTGATTGCAGAGTGTTTCAAGAGGGAAGACGTGGGTGACAGACTAATAAAACCCAGGGACAGCCTGCATTTGTGTTTTCCCACAAGGTCTCTTGCACACCAGACTTCCCAACAACCACTGCAATAGACCCCCACCCCAACCCCGGGGCTCCAGCACCCCCACCCTCTGCAGTTAGATGGCCCTGGTGGCATCTGTTGAGGACCTACTGGGTGCCAGGCACTGTTGTCCCCACTAACACCATCTCGCTTAATTTCCCCCTAAACCTGTGAGGCACGTGTAGGCTTGGGAAACCTTGAACACAAGCGAACCATTAACAAGGACCAGGTGCAATCAACATACCTTGGGCAGCTACTATCTGCTCTTCCATAGACGAGTGATTTCACCCTCATCAAAAGTCCCATTCATTAAGTAGATGTCATCAGTCTCCAGTTTATGCCGATACAAATTATCCACAGCCAGCCACATGGCTGGGATGTGAGAGAGATGATTTTGAACCAGATCTAATTGATTAGGAAGTGATGTTTTTTCCCGCTATCACACACTGCCTTTGATAAAGATTCCTCACCTCGGAGGAATGAGGAGAGCAGACTGTGGTCAGCGATTAGGGTTACCACATGATAATTAAAGTGGACGTTGACAAGCACCGTAATAAAGGTATTTCCAAGGAAGGAGAAAGCTCTGCTGCAGACTTCTGCCACAGGGTCTTTGCACACACTGTTCCCTAGAAGCAGAATTATCCCCTCACCCAGCCCTCCTCTGACCTTACCGTCTACGTTGGTTGTATGTGTTCCTCTATCGTTGTGCCCTGTTCACTTTTTTTTTTTACAGCACTGTTTGCAACTTGCAGTCACTACTGAATTACTGGCTTATTGTCTTTCTGCTGCAATAGCATGACCACTCCACAGGGACACGAACGTATCTGTTACTGTGTACCTGCCGTGCTGGCATCGTCAATGTCTGATACTCATTGAATGAAAAATGGATAAATGAGTGAATGAATGAGTAACTTTGATAACTTACTCTTCAGAACAACACTGCAAGGTGCACATTATCATTCCCCTCTCAAAGTGAATAGGTAGAGGCTACCAAGATCACAGATCAGTACAACAGGGGGGCCGAGGGAGTCAACCCCAGGTGTTCTGGACTTAACTCCAGCCCGCATCTCACTAAGTCAAACTACCCTGGCTTCAACATACAGATTCACAGATGACTAATAGGATATCAGGAGAAGGGACAGAGCAAGAGGACCAAAAGATGCAGGAAGAGAGTGTTGAGATAGCCCACCTCTGGGTGGGTCTGACTCCATCAAGCAGATTCATAACAACAAATGATAATATTAAGTGCTATTTATTGTGTGCTTAAAGTTCTACCTGTGTAGAAGAGACAAGTTTAATCTCCAAGATTCTAGAGAAGAAAGGGCACTGCCTTTGGGATGCAACTTCAGATGCAGGACCTGCTCCAGAAACACAAGTTACCTGCACAGGGCTGGGCATCACACAGAGAGCGAATTCCCAGGGAATCTTGTGAAAAGGCAAACCTGGCATGAAACCAGTTGTCCAGGAATCAGAGTGGTCCCAGGGAAGTACGTGTGCTTTGGGGAGTGAGACTGGAAAGTAAGCCTCACTTTATGAAAGTCAGTTTGCTGGCTGACCAGTGTGATGGGCTTGGAGATGCATGACCCGGATGTGCCTTCAGGGAAGGACTTGGTGTCCCAGCTGCTGACAGCCCGTCGCCGTCAGCCCCTGCGGGGAATGAATGCCCCGCTGCAGAGCCCCATGGTCTGAGGACACGCCCTGCCCAGGCCGCTCACGTCCAGGGACCGACTGTATCAGAGGGATAAAAGCCAAATTGTCTGGGTCCAAGTGGGACAACTGAGTGCTCTCCTAGGGAGTCGGCCGAGCTCACCACCAGTGCTGCTGCACAGCTCAGCCTCTCTCTCTGCCCAATCCTGCTTCCTTTCCTGGCCTTGGGCAGTGCCCAACAAGCATCCTGCATGCTACACTCTGTCTCAGAATCCACTTCCCGGAGAAACTGACCTACTGCACCCAGAAGACCTTTGGACTCCCACAGGCTGTGAAATTGAGACTTTAGGCAAATTATAACTGTATCTTGTGATGTTTATAACTATGAGGTAGATACTCTTCTGTCCCCCATTTCTCAGGTGGTAAAACTGAGACATCAAGAGGTCATCTCACTCAACTGCTGTGACCCTGTTCGTAACCAAGAGGCCATAATCTGATGTTAGATCTGACCAAGCATTAACCACCCACTACCACGTAATACTCAAAGAGCCCACTTCTCGTTTTCTTTTCCATCAAATCTTGCCTCATAATTCACCCCTTCCTCTTGTTCCACAGCACACGATTTTTTTTTTTGGTTTTGTTTTTTCCACTTTCTATGGTTCTCATTATACCCTACCTCCCATGATGAATACTTATTCATAGTCTGTGTCCCATAATGAACCATATTCTTTTTAAGGATAAGAGCTATGTTTGATTCATCCATATATATGCCCACAGACCGAAAAGAAAAAAAGTAAAAAACCTAAATAAATGGGAACTGAATTAAAGTAATTCTACATTGATTTACCTCTAATTACGGGATGAAAGTCTTTGTTCTAATAGAAAGGAATCGAGGATGTAGGCAGTTATTTCCGGTGGGGGTAAGGGTTATGGGAGACCCCGCTGATACTTTAGAAATCGGTCCCCTCTTGTCTTTGCCTGTGGTTGTCCCAGGTGGTAAAGCCAAGAGGATGAAAAAAACAAGTGTGTTCTTCAGGCCTGGGAAAATGAAGACCCAAGGGGGGCAACCAAACAAAGAGACAAAAGCAAATATTAGGAATTTGACAACAAAAAGTTAAATTAAGAAATTAAACGGAGGAACAGAAATTGAATGGCGTAGGAGTTCCTGCCAGTAGATTCCAGAGCTGTAAAACGACATCTCTCGCTCCCGTTCCTCGGCAAACAATTCCGAGTGTAAGTGTATTTTTGGCACAAACAGCTCTGTCCTAAGATTCTTGATTATAATTATAATAATGGGTTTCTGAAAGCCTGCAAGTGGTTCTGGGAATGATAATAAGGGTTGAGAAGAGACATGTTGTTTATGTGGTGAGTGTTTGTGGAATATTAAATGAGGGTGGGGAGAAAAGCTCATGGTATACTTTTCCACAAACTTTAAAATAGACGATTACATCCAAGCAGCCCATCACCGCCTCCCTCTCCTCCAGGCACACACGCACCATCAATGCCACTACCTCGGAACTCAGGGACCGTGGCAGAGCGGGGGGAAGCAGGCATCCTTGTGTTTTTCCCTGAGGAGTTGCTCATCTCTCAGAACAACTTCTGGCTTTTACATGGTAAGAGGCCCAGCCTGAGTCTAAGAGATGCTGCTCCCAGCCCCAGTCCCTTGCCGCCCCTACTGCTAGTCCTGGCAAGTGATTCAGAGTCCCTGAGCCACTTGGCTTCAGCCATAACGAGGAAGTCACAGCCCGTCCCTCTTCTGAAATCTCAGAGCCCTGGTGCGGGCTGTTTATACGACAACCACACGGCTTTCTCTGCCTCTCTAAGCTCCCTGAGAACATGGAACCTGTCTTATCCATTACAGGTGTTGTTAATTGTGGCAAAACATACACAACAGAAGACTGAATAGTTTAATCATTCTGGCATCAAGTACATTACAACGTTGCATGACCATCGCCTCTACCTAGTTTTAGAACTTCTTTATCTCCCCAAAAGGAAACCCATACCCGCTAAGCAGTCACCCTCCCTTCCTCTCCCCTCCAGCCCCTGGCAGATTCACTCCCTTTTAACTGATACAGTGTCTACTCCCGTCTTGAACGTAGTAGGTCCTGATTAATTTTTAAAATCCAATAATTTCCCATTTAAATAGTCATTAATATCTGCTCTGCCTACTTCAATGGTTATTAGTCTAGGACGATCATTGTGAATTATTTTATATAATAACAGTGAGGATCACAAAATGGTAACTGCGATTTATTGTGTGTTTACTGGGTGTAGAGATTAGATATTTCATATAAGCAAAATCATACAATATTCATTATTTTGTATCTGGCTTCTTTCACTTAGCATAATGTTTTCAAGGTTCATACATGGGGTTTTATTCCTATTTATGGCTGAACAGTAGTGTATGTGTGAACCACACTTGGCTTATTCATTCATCCTTTGATGGACACTCTAGTTGTTTCCCCCACTTTGATTGCTCTGAAAAATGCTGCTATGGACACTAGTGTACAGGCTTCTGTGTGGACATGTGTTTTCACTTCTCTGGAGTGTGTACCTAGGAGTGGGATTGCTGGATCATTCGGTAATTCTGTATGTGTTTTTTTGAGGAACCGCCAAACTGTCTTCCACCGTTGACTTTCCCACCAGCAATATACAAGTGTTCCAATTTCCCTACATCCTCACTAACACTTGTTGCTTTCCAGGGTTTTGTTTGTTCATTTGTTTGTTTGTTCACTATAACCATTAGAATGTGAAGTGATATCTCATTGTGCTTTTGATTTGAGTTTCACTAATGACCAATGAAGATGAGCATCTTTTTGTGTACTTACTGGCCACTTGAATACCTTCTTTGGAGAAATGTCTATTCAAGTTATTTGCCTACTTAAAAACCTTTTTTGTCTTTTTGTTGTTGAGTTTTAGGAGTTTTTTGTATATTCTGAACATTAAATCCTTATCAGATAGATGATTTCAATTATTTTCTCCCATCCCTCTTTAAAAAATGACAGTTGGCTTAACCATAATCTCATCTGCAGTCTACGAAACCATTTACTTACTCTCCTTTCTTTGAGCTTTGTAACCATTGGGGTGAACGAATTTTCACCATTTCTACAAATGAGAAATCAAGACTCACAGACGTGAAGTGACTCAGTCAAGATTATTCCTCAGGGAAGAGACTGGGAAATTTGCATGCTTTTCCGTCTACTGCATTAGTTTTCTCTTGGTGATCAGTGGATGGTCGTGAGTCACTGGAAACTCAATGGCCTCACCCAGGACTCTGGTACCCATTCTATGGAACACTCAAGGCTTTGCCTCTGAAAGCCCATTCTGATTGGAGGCAGATCCAGAGAGAAAACTCTTGACAAACACAGTCCTAGGGCACAAGGTGCCAGTTTCTCATCCCCACCAGCACTTTCTCTCAGTCGCCCTCAAATCCTTTATCATCTAAACCCTGCTCCTGCGAGGCACCGTATTTTGTTCAGAAACCTGTTCTCTCACCCACACCATTTCTGTCCGTTAACAGCACAAAGCTGGAAATACGCATCCGCCGGCTTGACATTCCAAAATCAGCTCCAACTCAGTACCATCATAGGACTAAAGAGCAACCATTTGTGACTCATAACCAAGCCACACTTTCTCACACAGACTTTACATTAAATGACATTCGGGAATAAACGCACATCAGTAGATCGTAACACCACTTACCGAGTCCTCAGTAGATGTAGGCGCACCATGCTAAGCATTTCCATTCCAAATCTCGTTTAATCTTCTTTTTGCCTGTGTCATCATCCCCAGATGACTGTAGGCTTCCTGACAGCAGGATTAGAGGTTGGCCCAGCACAGGACCCAGCACATAGCAAGCACTCATGGAAGGATGTCTTTCGAAGCTGCTGACACAAAGTAAACATCTAGTATATTCCAGGTTCTTTAACCAACTCACTGGCCGGCCTGCAGGCCTGGAGGTAAGTATTCCTGTTTTGATTTCCCAGAAGAGGAAACAAGGCTCTGAGGCATTTAATGACTTACCCAGGTTTCCCCAGCTAGGAAATTTCAAAAAGCCAAATACTATTCACATTCTCAAGCTCTGAAAGCAGAGTTCTTTCCACTGCACCAGGAACAAATAAAAAAAAAATCGCGTAGGGTCTAGTTTGCAACCTCAAAGTGCCTCCCTCTAGTTCATAAATCAGACTAACACTCCAGGAGGGAGTCATTGACTCTAGAGTGATAAGCAAAAATCACTGCCACCAGGGGTCACAGGAAGTAAAGTGTGCCTGGTGGGTGGAAAAAGTTTTCTAAAGAAGACGGAGAATTGACTCAGGTCTCAAAAGGCCCAGTAGGATTTAAACGGTGAACTGGTCAAGGCGGGGGTCACAGGATGCCAAGGCAGGAAGGACGAGGCATGCGCAAAAGTGGAGTGCAGCCTCGGCGGAAGGACTGTGGGCGTGGGGAATAGAATCGCAGGGGATCCTGGACACCAGTGCGCGGAAAGGCAACACTGCAAACTCCTGAGCTAAGCAAAGCTGGGGATGGAGAACATGTTTAAAAAGATGATACTATATACGAAACACAGAAGGACTTTGTAAAAGGGAACCCGGCATCAGCAGCGGGCTTGATACATACTAGGTACCAGAGTGTAACTGAGTGATGGATGAATAAATAGGCAAATAAATCAATGAATGAGGGAGATGCTAGGGGCTAGGGTACCATTGGCTACAAGGAGCTGTGAGACCTGGGCTCAGTGCCGTTGGGAAAGGTTTAGCAAGTCTTAGAAGCACGCTGATTGCAGTGGCTGATAAGAAAAAAAAACCCAAAAAAACAAACAAACAAAAAAAAACAAGGCTTTCTTCCTTCCTCTTCAGACTTCTTGCTTTTTCCCACGGCCTAGGGAATCTGAACAAGATTTTTCCCCCAGCACCGGTGAAAACCAGGGCAAGAGGCATGAAGGACGTCTCTCCTAAAGCAACATGTTGATTAACAAAGACGCTTCAAGCCAATGACACACTTTGTTGTTACTTTGCTGCCAGAGATAGAAATCACACAGGATGTCGAGGTGTGTATTCCAGAAGGGTGTTATGGAACAATAACCCCATCAATAGCAACTTAAATAAGATGTGAGAGATACAAGGCTTCCAACAAGGTGAGCAGCAGCTCTTTGATGAATGCTTTGTTTGTTGATTCATTTGCATTAAAAATCGCACTGAACATGACCTCAGAGAACAGAGCTGAGGCTTCCCTCTGTCGCGTTCGGCTCTTTAATGGTGTAAAAATCTGATCATTCAGCAACTCTCGGGGACAGAATATCTGACATTCGTCTTCCCGGTGAAGGCAGGTCTGTTTTCACCCTGTGGGCCTCTAACTCACAGATGAAACAAGATACTGTTTTAAAATACCCAGCAAACATGAGACACTCCAAACGGTAGGCTTGTTCAGACTGGTTTCCCTTGTCCCCTAACGTGCAAACCAAGTCTTGTTCTTCTCAGTTCCCACCTCCTGCCTGCAGAACCGAGATGCTGTCCATGAAACCTAATCCTGAGACTGGGAAGCCGCCATCTGCTCATCAACCTTCCTGACGCTGCCTACACATGTTTATCCCTCCAAATATCCATCCCTTCTTTCTTCTCTCCCTCCACCTTTCCATCCTTCCATCCTCCCCTTGCAAAAGTGCAAAGCGTCTTCCCAGTGCCATCCACTAGGACTGGTGAGGCAGCCGTTACCAAGACATGCAGGGCACATGGATGCCCTGTGTGCGACCTCCCTCATTCCCCCTTGCCTGCTGTTAACTCTGTTCTGCCTGGAGACCTGTTCTTCCTCCAATGACTTCCAGCCCCAAATTCCTTAGTGATGCTTGACTCTGTCTCAGACTAGATGATGGACTGGGAAGAGCACAGAGTGCTTAGCAGCTGTGACTTCGAGCCAATTGTTCCCCTTCTTTAGGTCTCCGTCCCCTCCTCGTTCAACAAGGACTAAAATAGTAAATATCTCACTTACCAGGAGAAAGGAAATAAGTGCCTGGTGCAGGGTGGGTATCAGTACTTGGTTACTGTCAATGTCAACATCATTGTCTGTGAAATGAAAATGCTGGTAGCTTCCTCTTCTTAAGATCTCTGTGCCCACAAAATTTCAACAGCTGCCCTTTTTGCTCTGAGTATAATCATTCAAATGTTTACAATGGCCTGCGAGGCTTTGCAGGATCCCACCCCTGTCTGCCTCTCCAGCATTAGCTCACATTACATCTCCCCTCATTCCTGCACTTCTGGACCATTGACCAGCTTTCCTTCCATCATGTCAGTTGTAGAGTCATCAGGGCAGCTCACAAAGTATTTCTGGTCCTCCTTCTTCATAGCAACTTGCAAAGTTCCCGATAAAGTCAGCTCCCCCAGCCTGGGAATGATTTGACACAAAACTCTCATGCTAACTAATGATGAACATGTAGCACAAATACAAGATAAATCTTTATTGCTTTCAGCTTCTAATATTCGGGGTGCTCTTTGTTACTGCAGCAAACGTTAGCCTAATCTGACTAATACACTAACCATCCTCCCTCTGGCCACAGGGTCTTTATTCAAGCTGGTCCTTCTTCCTGAAAGTCTCTTCCCTCTCTATTTAAATATTTCCTTTAGATCTCAAAACTCAAGAATTTCTTCTACAGGGAAGTGTTTCCTAATTATGTCATTCTTTCCTATCAGCGGCTCTCATTTTATCAAGTATCTCTTCTTTATAGCTCTTCTCAAAGTGGCAACTTTACCTTTATTTATTTGATGATTTATTAATTTCCATCTCTCCCACCAGCGTGTAAACTCCCTGGGAGCAGGGCTCAGATCTGCTATCCTTAGTACATATCACAGGCTGATGCCTGCAGGCCTCTCAACTCAGCTCCTCTCACCCTGTGCCTGGGAGGGGCCCTGGGAGAGCCCCAGCAGCCACATCGTCCCCACCAGAGTCAGCCCCTGCTCGAAGTGCCTAGCGTCCCCGGATGCTGCAGCCTGGCATCCGTGCGTTCTTTTCCCTTGTTAACACAAGTGTTCACCTCTCCAGAAATCAGATTTACAGAACACAGTGCATTTCAGAAGCCCAGGGACACCTCTGGGGCCTCGCAGTTCAATGGAGCTCATTATGAAAATCAACTAAATGCTGAGGAGGGAGATAAGCACGAACTATTTACCAACCTTTTTCACCAGAGATGCGCAGACCACGCTAATGGAAGCTCATTTGTGGCCTCACTCAGTCACTCAACCTCTTTATCTGCTACTGTGACTAATCTGCAGGGAGTGAGGTGCATGTTTGCATAAAAGAGCTTGCTAAGGGGCTCTGGGTGCTTGGTGGAGGGGGACAGAGGCAGGCAAAGGCGGGGGCCAAGCCCTGGGCCTCTGAGCCAGCAAGGCCCAACTCACTCTACCCATCAAAGAGGCAGCTCCTCCCTGCCTCCCTGGGCGGTAGAGTCTCTGGCCAGCTGTTTTCAAAGACTAGCAGAGATAACAATGACATTCCAGCTGAGAGCCTACTGGGAAGAAAACACTTTTCTGCTTGCAAGGCACTTTCACTTTCATTAACTTGTTTGAGCCTTGCAATATTTACCAGGCAGGTGTATTGCCAATACCTCCATTTACCAGCGGAGGAAACAGGCTCAGGGTGTAGAGAGGCCTGCTTGCATTATAACTGGTGAATTCTGTTTTTCTGTCTAAATACAAGGTGTTTTCTATGTCACCAAAGCTCCTTAAATCGAGGTTATTGGAATTCCATTAATGGGGTCCTGGGTATCCCTAAACTTCGGGAACTTTTGTGCAAGTTTTGTATGTGTCCATGTATGGGTACTTTTTTTCTAGGCAACAAATTCAACATTTTTACAACCCTCTCAGGCAGACTGAAATCCCTAAGGAGTTAAAAACCTCTGGGGTACCACTCCCTGAAATAGCATGGGGCACTTACGTGGTGTTCCGAGGAGGTCCGTAGACTGGACGTCTTTGCCCATCCACCCATTTTGTCCCAAGGAAGATAGACATACACTGAGTGAGACCAGGTCTCCATGCTTTCCCGTTTCTCATCATTGTCCTCTAACGATGGCCTATGTGATGCCCAGCAAGTAGCCCAGGCCTCCGCAGCCAGGCTGTTTGTGCTCTGGTCATAGCTACGCGGAACCCCTCCTACCACAGACCCCAGGGCTCCACGATGAGCAGTGAGACCTCAGAGTAAAAGTCTCCCTCCCGTGCAGGGTGCAGGGCGGGGCTGGGGGGAGGCAGGGAGGGAGTTTTCAAAGTACAGGGTCTGAGTCTGTCTTCTGGATATTTTTCTGCATTAACTTTAACTTTTTTAATTGAATTAAACACTATTCACCTTAATTACTGAGTTTTTTGGTGTCCCCATAATTTTGCTCCCGAGATGAGTGCCTCCCTTGCCTCACCTTAGTTCAGAGTCTAGAGGATGCTGCATCCTTTAAAGGAGTCCAGCCTTGCTCTAGACTCCTAAGTCCACTAAGCTCATAGCCTCAAAGATGTCACCTGCAGGACCTTGGACAACCACTCGCTCGACCCTCACATAATTCTGAAGCACAGCGTGGGGGTTTTACAGCAGAGATATTGGGTAAGACCAACCCGGGTTTGAATCCTGGCTCTCCTATGAAAGGAACTTCACTTCTCTGAGTCTCTGTTTCCTTCTATGTAAGACAGTCTTATGCCCAATATCCACTGTTGCACCAATCAGATAGTATGAGTTCCAGACTATGGAAACAATCCAGGCAGCAGTCCAGAGTCCAAACAGGAACCAGGCATTTGTCTGAAGGACCCCATGGCTCTGCTTGAACCTGGATAAGAAGGTGAACTATGAGGAAGAGTCCAGATTTTGGACACGGGGACCCAAAGCCTCCCCAACAATCCATGGCTTAGGAGACAGATGGCTCCACATTTGAATCTTGGCACTCCTCCTTATTTGCTGTGAGACCCAGGACAACTAGTTCACCCTCTCTGAGCTCCAGTGTTTGTGTTTGCAAATGAATAGAATGCTTACCATTACATTAACAAAGCACTTGCTCCTGGCTGGATCAGTCCGCTCAGGCTGCTGTAACAAGAGACTACAGACCAGATGGGGCAGATCGGGCAGCAGAAATTTATTCCTCACAGTTCTGGAAGCTGGAAGTCTGAGATCGAGGCGCCAGCAGGACCAGGGTCTGGTGAGAGCTTTCTTCCTAGCTTGCAGACGGCCGCCTTCTCCCTTCCGTCCTCACATGACTGGAAGAGGGTGGGCTCTCTGCTGCCTCTCCTTCTAAGGACACTAATCCCACCCACAGCACCCCACTCTTAGGACCTCACTTAGTCTTAATTACATCCCTAGAGGCCCCACCTCCAAACACAGCCACAAAGGAGGCCAGAGCTTCAACATACGAACTCTGCTAGGACCCAAACATTAGTCCTTAACACCGACATACAGTTAAGTACTCAACAAATATGAAAATAAAAATAGTAAGTAGGACTAAAGGTGGAGAAACTGAGGCAAAAAGAAAGGCCATGTGCAAGAGCACACAGGAGGCTGGCAGCAGTTAAAACTCAAACCGAAGCCCCCGGGCAGAGTCCCGCGGACAGAAGTACAAAGGAGCTACCCAGCTCTGCAGTCCACAAGGTCAAACCGGAGACTACAAGTGATGGAGCTGCAGGAAAACCAGAGCACAATTTCAGAATTTGGTGGCACGAGATAATCCAGGTTAACTCCAGCTCCAGAACTGCCTCTCTTGCCCCTTCTCCCATCAGATGAACCCCCAGCCATGCCGAGACTTCCTTCCCATCTTGGAGTCAGCGTCTGACCACGGGCTGGCTGCACGGCGGTGTCTGTGTGTGTGTGAGCGGGCTGTGTGTCTGACCCAAGGCTGGTTATAAACTGCCTCTTCCCAGGGCCTTTACAGCAGACTCCTGCATTTCCCAGAATAATCTCGCTCATTACGATGCCGGCAGACTTTTCAAGCCAGCTCATTTTTCTTCCCTTTGTCTCAAATTCCAATACCCTGCCCTTTTCATGAGATTGCCAGAGAGCGCAGTTCACAGCGCCCATTTGGTGGGCAGAGAGGGGGGTGGACATGTCCCCAGAGGGTGAGCAGTAGCTCAGCCTTCGTTTAAAAAAAGAAGAAAAAAAAAGATGAAGGAAAGAGCTTTGTCTGCTAAATCTCCCCATTTTGGAATCAAATGTTATTTAAAATTCAGGACAAATTCTCGGCTCTCTTGCTGACAAATTCTACACAAGCACAGAGGAGAGGCGAGAGAGAGATGAGAGAGGCGATGTGTGAGGTGCCTAAGTGTTCGTCATTAAATGGCCATTAAGTGAGCACCTACTGTGTGCCGGGTCCTGTGCTAGGTGCCAGGGGTGCCAGGGCAAACCAAATGAATACTATGTCGCCCCTAGAACTCAGAGTCTAGTGAAGGATGGACACGGCCCAGTAAACAGCCACATTCATAATTAGAACCTGGAGCATTTGTTCCAGAGGGAAAGGACGAAGGACTAGGAAAGCGTGTAACTAGGACCTGACCCAGCGGGGATCTGGGAGATTCTCCAAGGGGGGCGTTAACTCTGGACCCTGAAGGAGGAAGAACTGGGGTCAGCCAGGTAAGGAGGGGAGAAAAGTCCTCCAGGATAAAGGAATGGCATGAGCAAAGCCCTGGGGAGAGAGGGAATACCAGTGCTGAAGAACTGGCAGGACGTCAGGGTTCCTGGACGCCCAGAGGGGGACTAGGAGTGGATGGCGCGGGGGTGGCGCTGGCGACGCAGTCAGGGTCTTGCAGCCATGCTAGGGCTCTTGGGCTCTAGCCGCAGAACAAGAGGGAGCTACCGAAGGCTTGTAAGAGGAAGAGTGACGAGCAAGGTTTGTGGTTTGTGAAAGTTACTCTGGCCGCTGAGTAGGGCGTAGACTGGCTCAAAGCAGGGGAGGAGAGTGGGCACCAGACAAGAGAACACGGCAGCTTGACCCCCCGTGGAGGTGGTGGTGGGGGTGATAGATTCAAGGGAATTTCCTTGATGATGTCATCAGTACAACTGCACAAGTGAGCCCAAATTCCTCCCCTCCTCGTGTCCACCACACTGGTAGTCCCCTGCCACATGGACGCTGAGTTTGGCCACCAGAATTTCTTTGGGCAAAGGACAACAGCAAACTTGACAGAAACAGAGATTCACACAGCATCTGCACATCGGAGCTGGCTCTTTCTTGCTGCTTTGGGGACCACGTGGTCACTATGTGACAAAGCCAGGCTGTCCTGCTGGAGGATGAGAGCCATGTGGAGCAGTCACCTCGACTCCCCAGCTAACATCCTGCAAACTGCCAGACACGTGTAAGACCATCTTGGTTCCTCCAGCCGCCAGCTGGCCGGCCAGCCGATCACAGATCCATAAGCAAGGCCAACAGAGGTCAGCTGAGCATGTGTAGACCAGGGCTGCCTGGCCAACCCGGAGAACTGTGAGCTAAAGGAACGGGTGTCATTTTAAGTCATTAACTTTTGGAGGCCATTTGGCTAACATCAGTGGGTGTTTATGTCTGCTTTCTCTCAACAGACCGTAAGCTCAGAGCAAGAGCTTACAGTCCTGTTTACCACCTTCTATGTGCAGTGCCTAGGACAGTCCCAGGCAAACAGTAGACCCTCAGTGACTGCGTACCGAGCAAGTGGATGAATTTAAGAGTGAATGAATAGCATCTACTTGGCTCCCCTGGGAAAACTTGCTGTACCAGCCCCAGGACCTCTCTCTCCTCCCCATTAGCAGTGGAGAGGCAGACACTCAGGGGACGAAATCCAATCCACATTCAGCCTTTACAGATGGCTTCCATGTGCTAGGCTGCGATCCTATTAAACACTGAGGACAAGGGGGGAAAGGGCACATTCCCTACCCAGAAGGACGTCACTGTCTGGCCGGTGAGATGGACACAGGAAATGGCAACAGCCTCTCCTGCTTATTGTGTGTCACTCTGTTCCAGGCACTTTACACGGGGTGTTTGCTTCAGTCCTCATAAAACCAAAGGAGGAAGATGCTGTCAGTGTCCCCTGTACGTGGGTGAGAAAACTGAGGCACAGAGCAGTTAGATGACTTGCCCAATGGGAGAGAGCCAGGCTCACACCCAACTTAACCGCTGTGCTCTAATCGTCATATTGGTACAACAGAGCTGTACAAAGGAGGTGTTCGTTCTGCCTGGGGTGGGAAGGCAGGAGCAGCCATATGTCAGAAAAGGTTCTGCAGATACGTTGATTCTAGAAGGAAGAACAAGAGTTCCCAATGGGAACAAAACCAGGAACAGCACCCCAGGCTGAGAGCACGGGTAAACTGCGGCCAGAGGTCTGCCTGGGGAGCTGTCAGCAGCAGGAACGCCCAGAAAGAAGAGGGCACGAGGGGGAGGGGTGAGGCCAGCTGGGAAGGGGGAGGGGAGCCAACTACAGCCACAAGGTGGGGGGGCACGCCACCTCTTGGGGCCTCTCTGCTGCTTTTCTCCCATGGAGCCAGCTCTCAGCTGTCACCCTCATGTCACCCCAGCTGGAGTTAAGACCTGGTTTCTAATTCCAGCTTTGATTCGTTGCTGTATGATTTCTAGGAAGCACTTGATAAGCTGGAGTCATGACTGTTGCTGGTGTCATTAAAATCCCAGCACGGCCACTTCCCTGCTATGTGACTTTGAGTAAGTTAACCAGTCTGAGCCTTGACTTCTTTGTCTAAAAATGGAGGTTCCCAATGGTGTCTACTTCATTGGGTTGTTGTAAGGGTTAAAAGAGACAATGCTTATAGAATGTTTAACTCCCAGAACCCAGCTGTCATTAGACACCCCATTTTACAGACAGCAAAGTTGAAGCTTAGAGAGGCCATGAAACTTGCTCCAGGAAACACACCTAATAAACAGTAAGGCTGAGATTTCCGTGAGAATATTCTAATTCCCCATCCTGTGCCCCTCGTTGGTGTTTCAGGTGCCTCCGACGCACCTTCCTACAAGCAGAATCCTGCTAAAAGCGTTACTGCTTCTGACCCAAGTCACTGTAAAACTGCAGAACAAAGAATGACTCCTCCGGAGAAACTTTCAGCTCCCCGGAGAGGTCGGAATTAATGCGTGCTCCTGATAAGCAGGCATACCACATTTCCAGGTTGGCTTTATGAGGGGAAGCTCTAAACTTCTATGATTTGAAGGTGGTAAATGGTAACGACAAGGCATTAAACTTTGTGGGGGAGTGACTGCCTCAGATCCTCTCTGGAATGAGGCAAGGTATAAATAAGTGAATGTCTAAGGATGGGTGCAGGGAGACGGCTTTGGCCTGGGATGGAGCTGGTTCCCGGCCCAGCTCCACCACCAACCTGCTGCGTGACGTGAGCAGGACAGTTAGCCCTCTCTGCAGCCACATTTCCCCAACAGCACAGTCCCCACAATTTATGATCCCAACTGGGACACTTCTGAGAGTGAAGGGGGTGCTAGTACTGACCATGCCAGGACCAAGACCTGGACACCCTACCTACCAAAGGCTAAGATCACACCAAATATTTGTAAGAGCTTTTCCTGTTTTAGGACAAAAATCTGTTGCTGAGAACTAATCTTGTTCAGGTATTAGAAATGCTGGGACCCCATGGAAGAACTTACTCAATGAGACACAGTGGGTCAGGGGGAAAGCTGGGCTGCGTCTGCTTTGGGGGAGCAGAAATGATAGATAAATGAAAGCAAAAGATGAGACATTATAGGGCAGCTCCCTGAATCTCCATGTGCTCTCATGAGCTGATCCTGGGGCAAATCCTGACATTTCTCCCCACCCATCAGGCAAATGAAACAGAATAAAAAGTGAAATCTCTGTAGCGGAACAGGAATGCCCATCTTTGTCCCAGGTCCGAAGTGTCCTGACACACCTAACCTCATCATCTTTGCTGCCCTGTATCTTCCAGACTTTTCTTGACCCTCCAGTCTATCAGACATGACTTGGATCCCCATTCTGGGCTCCCCAGATTGGCAGTCTAGGCAGGCCAAGTTGATGAGATAATGACTCAGCTGTCTGCTTGGCTCTTCGGATCTGGTTGCAGGGAAAATCCTGGAAAGATCTATTTCCAAACATACCCACCATCTGTTTAACTTGAACGTGAGCTGCTTGCCGAGAAGCCAGTGGTTCTACCTGGTGACTCTAATGATCAGAACCATCTGGAGCTTGGGCACCTTGGAAGACTCCTCCTAAGGAGATTTCGACTCCTAGATTGTGGTACAAGAAGCCTCTTGGACTTGGCACTGACTCAGAAGAACAAGGAGCTCTCAACCAGAAACACTTCATCTCTTGCTAGGCTTCTGCCCTGGAATTTGATGGAATCATTCTTTAATACAGCTGCATTTCTACCCCACATCAGAGATGACTGAAGACAGGAGAAAATATTTCTCCGAGAAATGGGGGTTTTCAGTCAAGCAAACAGAAATCTTAAGGGTGATTTGATTAGAGTAGCGGCTTGGCCAGTGAATGAAGCGATGAATTCCTAGACTCCATGAGATGCTGGGGAAGGTACCAAACCTCTCAGAGTCTCTCCCTCCTAATCCATCTCACTAGACTTCCCGGGGGCTCAGTGGGATAATGGGTACCAAGTGCTCTGAAACTCCAAAGTGCCGGTTCATATGTAAATGATGAGCATCTTTTAGGATGTGAAGGGTTTTTAAAGAGAAGGTTGCCGCTGATCAATTATTCTCTTCGCTCATCCAGGACTGACAAGGCTCCTAAATTCCACATTCTGCATAAGTTGACGGTTTTAGACTGCACTTCTTTGCAGCGTGGAATAATCTTCAGCAGTCCTGCCTCTCTCAGGAGGAGGGCCGGTCCCCACGGGGTCAGGGGTACAGAGCTGCCATTCGCATGCACTTGCGACGAGGACGGGGGAATCCTGAGGAGGGGCTTGCTTGTGTTTTTCTTTTACTCACTTTCTGAGGCTGAATTTCTTCTCCTTTATTCCTTGAGGGTAGAATTTGCACCAAATTCATCTCTCTGTGTGGCCAGTAAATATTTGATTAATAAATGCTTTGTTAACTAGAATTCATTATAATCACATGAAGAATTTCCGAATATAATTCAAGCCTCTTAAAGCATCCTCAACTTTTCATGGGGGTCAGTCCTGACCCTCGCCCAGCAAGAGAGGCCATTCTTAATTTTTTCCTAAATTCAACGCTGATGAACTGAGTGCATAGGGGCTGCGTCCCTCCCCATATTCCTCTCCCCAGGTGCCCAGATGGGTGCAACAGCTGTCCACACCTCTGGTGGTGCACGAAAAAAGGCAGTAAATTGTCTCTGGTTACTGCCTCTGGGTAGGGACGGTCTATGAAGTTATCATGAGTGGCGTCAGACTGCAGAAGTTACATTCTCCCTGCAGACTTTGGGAACTTTATCCCACTTTCCCTGTCTGCCTTTGATCAGCTCTTCACTGTTTCTCTCTGGGTCACCCTCTCCGCCCCTCACTGCCAGCCCCAGACTGAGCATCCTTGGACAAGCTGCCTTGCCTCTCTGAACCTAGCTGCCTCTCCTTTAAGATATGGATCCTAATTCCTGTCCCAGAGGGCTGCTGTGTGGAAAAGATGAGAAAATGCACAAGAGGTAACTAGCTTCATGCCTGGCGCATTTTAAAGGCACGATATAGAATATCTGCTGTGAATTTCTTCATCAGCAGCTGATGAGAGTGCAGATAGGGGATTAGGTAAGATAATGTATGTAAAGTACTTCACATCGTGTCTGGCACCTAATGAGCGCTCCAGAAGTGTTGGCTATCATTAGTGGAGATAAAGACATGCACATTACCAAAATAATAATAATGCAAAGTAGAAATGGAGGCCGCAGAAGAATACAAGGAGTCCTCAGCTAAATCAAAGGAGGAAGAGCCCTGCTTCCAGCTGTGCAAACAGGGTCAGTGTTTCCCTGACTTCCCTGATAAGACTCGCTTGGGGTCACGTTAAATACAAGTCCATCAGCCATAGCCTGTATCTGATCTGTAGCAAAGCGCTGGGAAATGAGCTGGGGGAGTCCTATGTTTCAAAAGCTACCCCAGAATTTGTCATGAAGGAAATCTGGACAACTCTGGAACAAAGGACATCCAAGCTGGGACTTGACAGCTCAGTGGCAGCAGGGGTAGTAACCTCCGGCCTCTGAGAACCTGGCTCTGTGCTCACACTTCCCATCAATCGTCAGACACGTTCCCTGGAGGCAGATAGGTATCACTAGACTCACTGCACAGATGAGGAAACTGAGATGCTGGGACTTGAAAGAACTTAGCCACACACTGGACCGTGCCAGAGCCACGATTCAGACACAGTCCTGTCAACGTCTGTATGCTTTTCACTGAGCAACCCACTCTAGACATTCTAGCTGCAAAGCAGTTTGGCTTGTATTTTGGGGTTCAGATTAAGCTGCAGTTGCAAAGAGACCCCCAAAGTGAAAGGGCTTAAGTGAGCTAAGAGTTTGTTTCTCCCTTACAGGAGTGATCCATGGTGAGCGTGGAGGGGGAGGGGCAGCTGGACGGGGGAGGGGCAGCTCTGATGCAAGTGGTTACCCCATGACCCAGGGTGTTGATTCCAGTGTTGTCCTCAACATGGGGCCTCCATCCTTAGCCCAAGGAGGCTGCCCCAGGAGTTGCCACTTCTGAGCCAGAAGGAGACATGGAGTCCAGGGAAGGCTGGTTTGCCTTGTAGGAAATGGCCTGGAATTTACTAGAAATGGGAAGGGCACTCACCTTACTTCTACTCACCTCCCTTGGCCTGAACTGAGTCACGTGGTCACACCCACTTGGAAGGGAAGCTGGGAAATGGAGTGTCTAGCTGGGAAGCCGTGTGCTCTGCAGAACTTGGTGGGAGGGGTGGTTGCAGGAAATTATTGAAACGAAAGAGGCAGGATGGACACTGGGGATCTCTGTTACAGGACCGGATGGGGTTAGATTAGACTGAAAGCAGTGCTCAGTTTTTGGCAGGAATTTCCTCAGTATTTTATCTGCATTAACTCAGGAAATCCTCACAACCAACTTGAACGACAGGCCTGAGGGCTTGCTCAAAGAATCAGGCCTTGAACTGGTACAAGACAAGTGTTGAGGGTTGTTGGAAAGAGGGCTGGGTGGGCAGCCCTTCACTGTGTTCTGATCATCTAGTCACAGGGTACATGGCAGCAGGGGCAGTGAGAGGGACCAAGCCTAGAAGTTGAACGGTTTTGTCAGCCTGGCCCTGGGGCTCCTTCATTCCGGGGTCTTCACTCACGGACCACTTTGTCTCCGTGAGATGAGGATGCTGGAACGGCTGGTTTCCAAGGTAACCCTCACTCTACAGTCCTGTCATTGTCAGTGGTCCTCCAGCAAGCCCAGAACTACAGAGGACTCTAGGAGGGAGGAGACAGACAGGTGAAGAGACAGGGTGGGTTCCCGGAGGACAACCACAGAACAAGAAAAGTCTGCGTCAGCAGGACTGGTAGATGCCACCTCCTCTCTTGAACGTATCCGTGACACTGCCACCATCCTCGTGGCAGGTAGGAAACTTGGGAGTCATTCCTCCCCTTCACCACCAGCCCCGACCCTGAGTCTTTTCCAACTCTGACCATTTTATCCCCTAAATATATGCCGAATCCATCCGCTTCTCTCCAGCCCTACCGTCTGGCCCATCATCTCTCACTTCCTCACCCATCCCCATCTTCCCTTCTCTCTCTGCTCCAATCCATTCACAACAGCAAAAGAGATCCTTTTAAAGAAAATAGAAGCTTGCCATGCTCCTGCTTAAAACCCTCCAAATGTGTCCCATCGCTCTCAGAGAAAAGACCCGATTTTACAGTGTCTTCTAAGGTCTGCCTGGTCTAGCCCCACCCACTTCTCCATCCGTCTCCCACACAACTCCTCACCTCCGCCACATCTCTCCGCTCCCATCATCCTGGCCCTTCTTAGGCATGGGCCATGCCCCCTCTCACCTCACGAAGCCTTTTATGGATGCTGTTTGCTCTTCCCGGAACGATCCTCCACCCCTTCGTCTATCCACCTTCGCATCTTAGCTCAGCTGTTGCTTCTTCAAGGAAATCTTCCCCACCCCAGTCCATGTTGCCCTTCCTCTCTTAAATTCCAACAATGTATATATTTATTTGTGTGATTATATGATTAACGTTTGTTGTCTCAGCTCCAAAACTACCGAGACCTGGTCTATCTTATTCACCATTATCTTTCCAGTGGGTAACAGTGGAATGAAAGGACTCATGAGCTGGGACGCAGCATTACCCATCGTCTGTAGAACATGATTCTAAACTTCCCATGCTGTCCAAAGCCCCGCTCATTCTGGCTTCTGTTCCAGCCTCAGACATAAACATCTTGACCCAGATCCTCTCAGTCCTCACTATGATGGATCAAGCTAAGTACTGTGCCCATTTCACAGATAAAGAGTGTGAAACTTAGAGGAAGACAATGACATTCCCTAGCATCAAGTATGATGCCTGTTTTTAACAAGGAGGTCAATTTCTTTCGAATTTCTAATATTCTCAAATGACCTTAAGTGGTCTTAGGGTAATTAAGAGACCAGGAGTGTCTGCACTGTGGACAGCATTTCTAAGGAGTTGGAGTTCAGCCTTAGAGGGCCCATGATAGAGACCAGAGCTGTGGAACCAATGTCAAAACTACAGGAAAGATAAGAATTAAGTTCAAGAGCAGACAATCTATTTTTGAAGCTGGAAACCCCATGTTCTTGAACTCTTGAGTACTCTCCTGGGGTAGGAGACAAAACCCATAAGGATCAACTGCAGCATGTTGGCCATATGGGACTGTTTTTGACCTATATATGCAAGCACACATGCACACACACACACACTCACACACACACACGCCCTGATGTGTTCCCTGGGGGGCACTGCCCACGTATTCTTACCAGACCACATTCCTCCCCTCTGAACACTGGAAAAGTAGAATGGATAATTACAAGAAGAGTGAATTTTCTACCAAAGGTATCTTCATGGATAAGATCTAACGTTATCAAAGAAAAAAATCAAAGTTTCTAAATCTTTGGATTACATAGTAATTTAAACACAGGGCTTGTTGTGACAAAATAGAGCATGATACAGCAAAGCTGGTGGGAGGATTTTGTGAATGAAAGGAAAGAGAAGCTGGTAACTCAGGAAAAGCAAGGAGAACAGAAATCGATGCTCTCGGTTGGAGCAAATGGGAAAAGGCTTCCACATGCACAGGAAATGGGAAGCAGCAGTGTGCAAGTCACGGAGAGGCTCCGGTGCCCCTAAAATTAACCCTGCCACCTCTGGTGTCACCTGCCTCCCAGCAGAGGGAGGCAACCGTGCATCGCTAATGTCTGGATTTGGGGCCACTGATTCACCCTCAACTTAGAGGTGCCAGGACAGTTCCCTAAGAACAGCGTGCACTTTATCTCGAGGAGACAGAGCAAGTCCTGGTGCACTGCAGACCTGCTGTTATTTGCAGGAAATGAGATGTCAGGGATGGTGATCAAGAAGGCAAACTGGAGAAAGGCTCCCCCAGAGGAGGGTCTCTAAGTCGAACACGCTGAAACCTAAAACCCAGAGCAAAGAGCACAGCCAACTGAACCAGTCTAAGGAGCTGCAGGCTGAGCTGGACGGTGATGATGGCTGACAGTCAGTGCCAGGTCCTGCTCTAAGCCCTTCCTCCCTATTAACTCGTTGAGACCACAGAACCACCCCAGTGAGTCTGTGTACGGGGATTACACCCCAATTTACAGAGAAATAAACTGAGATACAGGAAAGTTAGGTAATACGTCCAAGGTTACATGGAGTGACAGAGCCAGGATTTGAACCTAAGGTGCCTGACTGTGAACTCTTGTTTCTCCATCACCAGCCCTGCTGTAGGGGAGAGTTCACAAAAGGCAATATTAAATGCCTAAAACAAAGTCCTAACGTGCCCAGAGCCCCCCAGTGTCATTTGTAGAAATTGATCAACCCAAACTACCGATCACAGAGCGGAAAGTAGGGAACGAGGGCTTAATCAGAGAAAGACCTACGGCCCGGTGTTCATTTGACGGGAAATGACGACTATTTCGTGACCATCCAGAAGCGTAAGGGGTCTAGATGCAGGAGGTGGGGCTTAACAAGGTTGAAGGTGTGTTATGACTTCAATAGAGACTTTGTGTTAAGCGAGAGGTAAGTTATATCCTGGATAAGCCTGGAAATTAGAGCCTGGATGAGCCAGGAGAAGAGGGTTTCTTAGAATCATCCTGAGCTTTGACTCTGAGCTGGCTTCAGCTGCCAACGCCAAGAGAAGCTGCGTGGCCAGCTTTGGTGGGGAGCGTGGTGAGGGAGACCCCGCCACATCATGGCAGAGGGGGTTGGAATCCTGGCTCCCAGACTGACCTAACTGGTGAGAGCTTGGGCAAGTCTCTTGAGCAAACCGTACCTCTGTTTCCTCCTCTGTAAAATGGGAGTAATAACAGAACCCACTTCAAGGGGTTGTTCTGAGGATTAAATTAGATAATACACTTGGCACAGGATCTGGCACTTAATAAAGACTCAATAAAGACAATAAAATGAGCTACAGCTTTTCTCAGTGGACAAGCCGAGCTGGACTATTTCCTCATGCTATGCAGAGTTCCTTTGAGAGGAAAGGGAAATGAGGAGGATCAAACAGAAAATTGATGCTTCTGTTAGGAACATGAAGGGGTCCAATCCACATTTGGATTATATCCTGGAGTTTGGCTGACTTAACCTTTTGAGGTAGGTTCATACCCATTTTACAGGTGAAGAAACTGAGGTTCAGAAATCAGAAACAACCAGCGTGGCCCCAAGTCACACAGCAGGGTAACACCAGATTGCAGAGCCAAAACCCAGGGGTCCCTCTACCAACCCCAGAGCCTTCCTGGCCTCCTGGGGGTCCTGAGCCCCTCCTTTCCTCCCGCCTGCTCTCCTCCTGCAGCCAGGGAAGATCAAACAAACAAGCCCCACCTCCTTTTGTAAAGATGATACTCACAGGCCTCAGTAACCACAGAGGTGAGAGAGGGCCGAATGGCACGTTTGTTTTCTGCACGTGATTATTTTTTTCATCTAACAGTTTGAAAGTAAGTTTTGTACATTGTGTTGATTGACTGTTGTCACTGGGGCACGGGTCTGAGAGTGAATTCTGAAAAGCAGTTGTTAGCAAGGGATAAACACACACATGGATACAGTGTAGGTCTCTGGTGTCTGTCTCTTAGGGTTGTGTGTCTCTAAGAGGGGCATGTGCGTGGGACTGTTGTGCTTTATATGTGTACTTCTATGGTGTGTGTGTATGTGTGTGTGTGTGTTTATATCTGTGCTAACTGGACCTGCCTGTAGATGCATACATCTCTAAGTAGGATGCGTGATCAGGTGTGTTGCTATGTATTTGTGTATTGTGGTTATTTGTGGGGATGCTGTGTGGATGAGCACTGTCTGTAGGAGTGAGCTGTGTGCAGATGTGGTGTGTGTTACATGTGTGCCCATCCACTGCATGAGATGGCTGTGTTCAGTGTGTTCTGTGTGCCTCTGCTGTATGGGTGTGTTTCAGTGTCGAAGGCTGCGTGTTGTATGTGGACCCACGGTGTGTCTCGGGGGATGTGCTCTGGGTAAGTGTGAGCCTATGTGTGCAGTCTGTGTCCTGTAGGTTAAGAGGTGCTGTGCCCGGATGTGTTCAGTGTCTGCAGGCTTGTTCTAGGTACCTGCGTGTTGTGAGGTTCACGCTGCGTCTGAGTGTCGGGATGGTGTGTGTCTGTCGTGTGCGTGCCTGATGTGTATGTGCACGTGTGTCCAGGCCTCTCTGTCTCTGAGCGAGCCCATTCCCGCGCACCCCTCCCCTCACTCCCCCCACCTCGGTGCTGGTGCTGGCGTCTGGTGGTTATTAGCTGGTCAGACACTTTTATCTCCTCAAAATATCCTATTGCTCATACTCGGCTCAGTAATCACAGGAATGGGCCTCAGAGACATCGCTGGTGCTACATCCTCCCCAGACTAGGAGAGCATGGGCCCTCTTACCTATTAGTCACTGAAAATAAAAGCTTACAGGTTCAGCCGGGGTTAACCCTTTCAGAACCAGAGTGAGGTTTTCCTCTGTGAAGCTGTAAATCTATAACACAGGCCCTGGCTGGAAGGCGAGGGGCTGGGAGCTTTGAAATCCCTACAAACTCCAGTTTCCCACCGCTATCAAATCAGATAATCAGGCTCAACCACTGGTCCTCAAATGGAATGTTGCTGGCGTTTGCAGGGAGGGGTGCAGTGGACCAGGCATTACTGAATCCAACTTTTCTGCATATTGCAAAATGTTTAGCCACCGAGCTGCACCCACTGGATGCCCAATGTCTGCAAAATGTGCCCCATTTCCAAACTGCCCTTTGGCAGGGAGTTGGGGGGGTGCCACTCTCTTACAAACCACTGAGCTAAACAGACTATGGAAGTGAGAAATCGTTGGACTACGGAGGACTTAAAGGACAGCCTTCTGCCATTACCCTGCTGGAACACCCTGCCATCTTTAATTTATTTATCCATCCATCCATTCATCTATTCATTCTCCGGACAAACAAAGATTTATCGAGCACCTACTCGGGGCCGGGATAGCTAAGCTTTGGGGATAGACAGAGAACAAGGCTCCTGTTCTCAAGAACCTGGTTTTCCCTCTAGGGAAGACAGTCAGCAAACTTGTAAACAGACAAACCCAAAAATGTGGGGTCATAATAAGACCCTCGGTAGCAGTGATGCAGGATCATTTGATCATGTGAAGGAGTGGGGCTTCTTTCGATTAAGGGAAAGGGGGCAGGAATAAAGAATGAAAAGAACCCAGACGTGTAAGGATCCCAGGGGAGACTGTCCACTCTAGGCAGAAGGGCTCGTAAGTCCTTGATGTGTCGGAGGAACAGAAAAACAGCCAGGAAGGGGCCAGCAGTGACAGAGAGGAAGTCGGGGGTAGAGGAAATTGGAGAGAAGGCAAAGTCCAGATTCACACACCGTCCTTGAGATATGACTAAAATGCAGGTTTTATTCTAAGAGCAGTGGGCAGCCATGCCAGGGTTTTCACAAAGTAAGCTGTGTTCAGAGTGGGTGAGTGGATGCTCTGTGGGCACTCTGCTGCCCAGCCGCGTTCTGAAGGAGCGAGTAGAGTTATCCTGATCATGCAGAAGCTGAAACTGAAAGTCCAAGCTCACATAACCAGAGCCCCATTTCTTTTTTTTTTTAATTTTACCTATTTATTTATGGTTGCTGGAAAAGGTAATTAGGGTTTTGTTTTTTTTTTAATGGAGATACTGGGGATTGAACCCAGGACCTCGTGCATGCAAAGCATGCACTCTACCACTGAGCTATACGCCCCCCAATAGAGCTGCATTTCTAATCCAAGCAGTCTGACACCAGAGTCTGCATGTTTAATCAAATCTACAAATCCTGG